>NC_138786.1:8437426-10837426 GCF_965178545.1 Coloeus monedula | reverse complement strand
CGCTCGTGAACAGGGATGGAGCATCACCGCAGGGCTTGGCTTCAGCACATCTCTGTACAGGGAAACCAGGACGCGATGACACTTTCGTTATGTGTCACCCTGTACTGAAATTGCTCAAAGCCCAGCACGGGAGGGAAACATCATCCTTCCCACAGATTACCAAAGCCTCCCTTCCCCTCATGGACCAGCTCCACAGGCAGGAAACCACATCCTCTGTCCCACATACACACCAGCACACATGCTCCCCACTGCCCTGAAAGTGGGGTGAGGGTTCCTGCCCTCCTCTGGGACAGGCAGTGGGACAGAGGGGCTCTCCAGGGAGCTGCTGAGAGGGAGCCAGTGGTCCCACAGCAATGCAGTAGGCTGGGGATCCCATCTGGCAGCCCCGGCAGGACTCAGGACATCTTTTTTGGAGGTAAGCCACCGCACCCAGGTCCCTGTGGGGGATCGGGGAGAGCCACTGCTTTGACTGAGGTGCTGTGCAAACATGAGTTCCTCTCCCACATCCTGCACCTCTCGGTGTGGTTTGACCTCTCTTGACAAGACAAGATTTGCTTTAACCACAGCCCAGCCCCATGACGGGGCTGTGGCTCCCTGGGCGGATGGGCTGTAAGCCCAGCTGGCCCCACAGACCCTCCACAGTTTTACCTCGCAGATTTTAACACCATGTCCCTGGTGTGTTCATAAAGCAAACAGCTCCCTCACGCTGTGGGCAGCCCCACAAACACAGTCTCTGTTTAACCTCAAGCTGTGTCCAAAACTGGAAGGAGCCATGGTCTACTCTGCCCTGAGAAGCATGAGGCAGAATACCAGAGATGACCCAGCCCATCTTCCCCACTGTATCTTCTACTTCCCTTGAGTTTCTGGATCAAACACTGGCAGTGCCCCAGCTCAGTGTGAGCCCAGCTTTTCTACCACAAGGTGATCGAGTCCAACCTGTGCCTGATCCCCACCTTGTCACCCAACCCAGAGCACTGAATGCCATTGCCTAGTTATTCCTCACCTCCAGGGATGGGGACTGCAGCACCTCCCTGGACAGTCCCTTCTAATGCCTGACCACTCTCTCTGTAAAGAAACTCCTCTTTATATCCCATCTGAACCCCCCCCAGTGCAGCTTGAGGCTATGCCGTCTCCTCCTGTCACTAACTGAACCTCATTCCAAATCCCACACAGATGAAATAAGATCTTTGTTACCTTGTACTGGGTTTGCATGGCTGGGTTTTGGTAGCCAGGGGACTACAGGGGTGGCTTCTGTAAGAAGCTGCCAGGAGCTTTTCCCACGTTCAGCAGAGCCCATTCCAGGCAGCTCCAAGATGGATGTGCTGCTGGCCAAGGCTGAGCCGATCAGGAATAGTGGTGACACCTCTGGGATAACATATTTAAGAAGGGAAAAAAGTATATTAGGCAGATGGAATTGGGTCCAGAGAAGAGTAGGGTGAGAATATGTGAGAGGAACAGCCCTGCAGACAGTAAGGTCAGTGGAGGAGGAGGGGCAGGAGCTGCCCCTCAATCTTCAGTCTGTGGTACAGAGCATAGTGGAGCAGGTTGTCTGTCCCTTTGCAGCCCATGGAGGGCCATGGGTGTGCAGAGATCCACCTGCAGCCCGTGGAGGACCCCACACTGGAGCAGGAAGATGCCTGAGAGGAGGCTGTGAGCTCATAAGTAGACCTGTGCAGGGACCTGCAGACCCACGGAGAGAGGAGCCCACACTGGAGCAAGTTTCCTGGAAGCACCTGTGAACCCGTGGGGGATCCACCTTGGAGCAGGCTGTGTCTGAAGGACTGACCCTGTGGAAGAATGACCCACGATGCAGCAGTTTGTGGAGAACTGCTGCCCATGGGATGGACTCACACTGGAGAAGTTCATGGAGAGCTGTCTCCTGTGGGAGGGACCCCACACTGGAGCATGGGAAGGACTCCTCTCCCTGAGCAGTAGCAGAAACAACCTGTGATGAACTGACTGTAACCACCACTTCCGTCTCCCTGTGCTGCTGTGGGGGGAGGAGTTAGAGCAGGGAAGGAGGGAAGGGTGGGGGGAAGATGTTTTTAAGGGGTTTTTGCCTCTCTGCAAAAAACAGGTGCTCTGATTTTGTTAGTAATAAATTCAATTAACAACTCTACTTCGAGTCAGTTTTGCCTGACAGTTCTTGGTGAGGGATCTCTCCCAATCCTTATCTCAACCCATGAACTTTTGTTATATTTTCTTTCCCTGTCCAGCTGTGGACGGCAGTGATAGAGAGGCTTTGGTGGGTGCCTGGCACCCAGCCAGGGTCAATCCACTGCATACCTTAATGAATAACTCCCCCTGCTCTTCATGCCTTCTCTGCTCAGTGGCCAGCCAGCTGCAAACAGGGCAGGGATCTTGAAAAACAGGGAAGATGCAGCACATCCAGCCCTGCCACCAGCCAAAGGCTGTCAGGCCAGGACAATTTCCATCACATATCCACAGCAGACACTGTTCGGATCATATCCAGAGGCATAACCCCCTGTGTTTTCCCTGTTAGCTCTGCTGCTCTCCAGAGAAGGCCCAAGGCACAGCCTGCATGATCTCTGTAAATGAATTTCTTCTAAATGAGAATCATGGGGAAAAACTGTGGTTGGGAAGAGGGAGAGATAGGCAGGGAAAGCAACACCATAGTTGTTGCTGCTGCCAGCTTGGATGCGCTTTGGTGGGTACCAGAGCCTGCACCTCCCCTCTGCTAGGACCCCCCCCCAGGAGCACAGGGCACAGCAAAGGCTTATTTTATTAGTATAGTATAAAGATTAACCCCTATTTCACCAAAAAAGCTCTCCCATCCCTTTCCCAAGGCAGTGAGGATTTATGAATCACTCCCTGCCCCTGTCCCGAGATTTGTTAGATATTGATTCATTTTACCTTCAACTCCAAGATGCTGATCAGCCT
Organism: Coloeus monedula; assembly: GCF_965178545.1. Classification (NCBI taxonomy): domain Eukaryota; kingdom Metazoa; phylum Chordata; class Aves; order Passeriformes; family Corvidae; genus Coloeus; species Coloeus monedula. The sequence goes on along the minus strand of NC_138786.1, from coordinate 10,834,525 downwards.
GGAAAGTGAAGGCATTATTTATTGTGCGTATTAAAACCAGACCTCTCCAGTGCTGAAGGACAGGTTTAAAAATCTCTAGGTTGCTTCCACCTTAGAAAACCTATTTTTACCAATCTGAATCTCACATCATCCTGTTACGGCTCTGACACTCCCTAGAAAAGTTCCTCTGGCACGAATGGATCGTAAGAGTGATCCAGGAATCATTTCATGGTAAAACATAAAAGTCTGGTCACATAACTAAATTCTTACATCTGTGTACAGCAATGCACTGAGTGTTTCTGGTATGAAGTGCACCTCAAGGTTCACTTCCACAGCATTTTCAGATGCAGCTCAGGGCACCTCTGTCCACCCTCTATCCAGAGATTTAGGCTGAAAATTAAACCCTGGGACACTTCCTGGGTGACAGCCACCCAATGAGGCTGAATAAATACGAAGTTTTGGAGGAAAGTGCTACCACCAGGACTTTAGAAGCTCTTTCTGGCTCTTTGTGACTTTTATAAACTCTCAGTGACCTACCTGGCAATTCAGGAAAGTGACCTGTCTTCAATCTGTGACATTTTAAAATTCTGTGTTAGTCTACTGTCACCTGGTACAGACAGATGTCAACTACAACCAAAAAAATACACACAGTCGAAGGTGAATTTTGTTAAAACTGCTGGGAGCTGCCTACATGGCAACTGTTTAATTAACTGTTCAATCACATTTCCAGCAGCTCGTTTTGATTTGTGATTCGCATTTAAAGGCTGGCAGGATGCTGTGCGATTTCCTTTAAAAAGCTGGATAAGCCCCAATTTGCTGGATACAAGATTCACTGAGATCACTCACAAACACATTGCTCAGCTGACCAGAGGTGGAGTGTGAGGACAGGCTTGGCCAAAACAACAACCTTCAGAGGGAACCAAACCCCAAAGAAAGTCAGCTCTGTCTGCCTGCTTCATTCACGGATGTCACAACACAGCTCGGACGTGTTAACTGTCCCCAGACTGATGGATGGTGACAGCTCTGAGGGAATGACTTGGTGGGAGCAGTCAGTCAGTGCAGCAAGGACTCGGGCCTGCACTCAAATAACTCCAGAAGCAGCCGGAATAGGAAAGGAATTCTGCAAATAGGAAAGGAATTCTGCAAAGAAACACATGGGATTTAAGGAAGTTTTAGGAATCAGCACCTAAAACACTGCTTGTGCACAGATGATTTTGAGCATTCATGATAGCAACCCCATGATGTGCTTGGTGTCAAGTTCCCACAATGGAAGGTATTAACCTTCCATTGGAAGGTAACAGCAGGAAGTTTCACCTTCCAATGGCAATACGCTAAATTCTAACTGTTTAACGGCACTCAGGGCTTTTTAGAAAGAACAAAGTTGTTCCCTCATTGTCCATTTTTGGTGGGTTTGGATTGACTTTCTGTGTGCAGGAGTGGCTGCACACCCCTTGCCAGCTTGCCTGGTGGGGGGATGAACCTCTGCTTTGCAAATCTGAGAACCAACAGCACATGAACAGCATGAATCAGGGTGATCACAAAAGAGAAAGAACACTTCTCCTTCCATGTACCCTCTGATTAATTTTGTCCAAGCCCAGTCCAGCAGCCATCTGCTCCCAGAGCAGGCAGAGGGGATTCCAGAAGTGACGATGCTGGAATGGCAGGCAGGAAGAAGCTCAGTTGTGCATTCCAGCCTCGCGGTCAAGGCCTCGTGGTGGTCACGGTGCTGCCTCTGTACTGGTGGCATTACTTGAAGGTGGCGTTGAAGGCCCTGCCGATGATGAGCCTGCGCACCTCGCTGGTGCCCGCCCCGATCTCATAGAGCTTGGCGTCGCGCAGGAAGCGCCCCATGGGGTAGTCATTGATGTAACCGTTCCCACCTGCCACCCAAAACAAGCCACAGGTCACTCCTTGTCCCCAGTTTCAGGGCTGAGGGTGGGACAGCAGAGGGAAATGCTCTTGCACTGTGCTTGGCTCTGTCCAGCCGTCAGTGACTCACCCAGGCACTGGATCCCATCCAGGGCCACCTGCGTCGCACACTCTGCTGAATACAGGATCACTCCGGCACAGTCCTATGGGACAGTCACAATGGGACAGTGAGGAAAGGTGTCACCTGCCCATCTCCAGTCCCTCTGCTGCCCTCACCCTGCCATCACTCTACAGACACCTGCTAAGAACCCTGAACTACTTGATCACAAAGCACAGGGACAGGGAGCTCAAGCAGTGTCCCTGTCACTATAGAACACTCATGGCAGGTCTGTAAAGGCCACATGAAGACAGAAGAAGGAAAAAAAAGTGCACCAGAGAAGCTGGTGTCTCACAAAGGCCCATCAATCCCTCAGGAGACCACTGTGATTTGCTTTGGGATGCAGAGCTCTGTGCTCCCACTGTTAAACACTCAACATCCTCCTCTAATAGAGGTGTGGTGACAGGTGGAGGTGACAACACCTCTAACAACTGCTACAGCACTTACAACAGCCAGGACATCTGTCTGGGCTGCCAATAAACATCTACTGATGCAGCTAAATTTCTTGCCTTGTAAAAGGAGGCTTGCTTTTAATTTGTGAGTGAAAGAAGGTATTTTGGGTGTGAAAAAAAGACCCTTTGGGCTGTGAGGACTCTAATTGTACAGAGGCTCCCCCCAGGTGAGGCTCTGGGACTGGAGGAATTGCCCCAGGACACACAGCCCAGGTAGGAGTAGAGCTCACCTTGGCATTGAAGTGGCCCTGGTCACAGGCTTTGGCCACGTTGTAGACGTACTGCCGGCACGCCATGAGCCGTGTGTACATATCTGCCATCTTGCCCTGCATGAGCTGCACAGCCCAAAGACAAGGGACGTTAATTAACACAAGTGAGGGGGACCAACTGTTCCCCAAAATATCTCAGAGAAACTAGACACAGGAGGAGACATGGGCCCAGCAGACATGAGGGAGCTGGAGGTTCTGCTCATTCACAGACCCCTAGATATCAGCCACAGTCCCTCACCCGCCAACAGTGACCTCAGGGGAGCAGGCTCAGAAGTCTTTCCACCTTCTAACCACATCATAGAATGCCAGGATTTGTTGAGTTGGAAGGGACCTTAAAGTTCATCCAGTTCCATCTCCTTGGCATGCACAGGAACCTTCCATTAGCCCAGGCTGCTCATTATCACATCATGCAGCCCGAGCATAAACACCAGGTGACCTTCTCCATGCAAAGTCCCCGCCAGGACAAAACTCTCAGTCTTCTCAGTTTTAAAGAGAAAAGAGAACAAAAATTCCCAATTCCTTTTCTGCCTTACCTGGAAGTGGCCAATTTTCTGTCCAAATGCTTCTCTGACATGCAGGTATGGAATTGCATGGTCAAGAACAGCTTGCATGAGCCTAAGAAGAGCAGAGGGAAAAGGGAAACTTGAATATATTGATTTAACTATATATATAAAATATATAATTATTATAATATCTATATTTTATATGTATATATTATATAAGTATATATATTATATATATATAATATATTATATGTAATGATTTAACTGAAATAATGATTTAATTTTGGAAGAGTAACCCAAGGCAAAAAGGTTCTCATAGCTAAAGTGATATCCTGCTGTGTTCCTACAGCTCCACTCAAACAAGGCTAAGAACAAAATCCAAAGGTCCCACATTTCTCCCTAGTGCTCATTTGCGACATTCTTGACATTTGGGAAGGTCTGACTTTTTAATTCAGGGGACTGAGACTTGAAGAGCTTTCTCACAAACATAGCCAGGACACTCTGTGCTGCCTCTTATTCTCCAGAGCCCCCCAACTCAAGGAGTACCAGCCAATACCAAAAAAAAAGCACAGGTAAGAACAAGGAGGGGAAAAAGTCCTCCTCCTGCTTTGTGGAAGTTGGTCTTTCCACATGAGGATTAGCCCAGAGAGATCACTCGGGAGGACTAAAGGACTGTGGGGTGCCAATAATTACTGGGGAGCTTAAGGATTGAATAAATGAAGAACAAACCAGCTTGTGACTCTCTGGATAGTGTGTCTAAGGAATTGGTAACACAAATGAGCTGGTTATTCCCTGAGTAATAATGTAGGGATACACAAGCCAGCAACTGGGGACTGAGGCAGATCTCTGGAAATTTTTATATCAAGACCAATCATTTCTCCAAAGCTTGCTCTGGAGGATCAGTGGACACTGGCAGGCAGACTTGCAAACATTCTTTCTGGCCACTGCTTATTCCATCCCTTGCCCCTCACAGGGGGCTCCACAGAGATGCTTTCAATTTGGAAAACCACTGCGTGAGGAGCTGAGAGCTCAAGGATGAGGCAGAGTACACGTGAGTGAGTGGTGGCTGCCGAGAAGGCCCTGAGCACCTCCAGGAGAGTCCAGTCAAACAGCTGTGCTGGTGCTGGAGTTCTATGCTGGTTTTGACTGGGACACCCAGCAGCCACGGGATCCTTGCACCTTGCTTCCTTCCCACATCTGACCCAGCCTCTCCTCTTCTGCTGCCCCAGTAACCCAGCTCTCCATCTGGGATATATCCTACCAAGAGCTGCATCCCAAGGGATCCCCACCAGGCTTGGTGATCACCAAGCACCCTTCTGGCCCTACAACCTGTAAAAGATGACAAACCCTTACCCCAAGGGGCCCCCAGACAGCACGAGCCTCTCCAGGTCCAATCCACTCATCAGAACGTAGACTCCTTTGCTCAGTGTCCCCAAGACATTTTCAGCTGCAAAGAGAAAAGGAAAAGGGATTTATTTATGTGCAAAACTCAGACAAGCTGCTCTCTGAGGGCCTGTGTTCACTGAGGGGAGGAGCAACCTGGGCTAGCAGAAGGTGTCCCTGCCCAGGGCAGGGGGTGGGACTGGATGAGCTTTAAGGTTCCTTCCAGCCTAAATCATCCTGGGATTCTATGAAAAATGACTGAATAGCCTGAACAATTTCCTGGAAAAAAATGTTTCAGCTTCCAAAGCCAAAGATCAGGAGGAGCATTAATGGCCAGAGTGCCAAGTGCGTTAACATCCAACACTGCAGGGATGTGCTTCTCCATGTCATCATCCTCTTTCCACAAGAACATGATGTTCCCTGTGGATGACTCCCGGGACATGATCAGAGCGCTGGGGCACTGGCCTTTATGATTTCAGGGTGGAGGGATCCAAGACAGTTAGAAATGTCAGATTTCAGCTGAAACTCTTCCACTTTAGCTTTTGAAGGTGTCTATGGGGAGCTGCAAATGTACAATCAGGATTTTTATGATTCTGGATAAGACATCTTCTCCATTTGCTCTAGAAAGGCTGGAATTTTTCTATCAACAAAACTTGCCACTGGAATAACAAACATTGCTATTACAGAGGCCTCTGCTGTACTAACTAATAGGGGAAAGGATGTCCATTTTCAGGCCCTGGCTCCAAAAGAACTCAGAAATGTTACAAAAGCCTGTTGGAAAGTCTCCAGTAAAAAAACCTTCAGGGCAAAGTAGCTCACCTCCATACAAGGATGGGAGCTCTATTGGAAACAAGTTTCTTGGGAAGCCTCAGAAAGGCTTTGGAGAAGCAGTGGTTAAGAACTAGGTCCATGAGGGTGAAAGAGCAGTGACCTGACAAGGGATGTGCTCCCTCTCTGCAATCCAGCAGATTGCACTTTTCCAGTTCCACCAGCTCCCTTGGAGGCTGCCAGAGAGCAGATAAGCATCTGCAAAGCCCTCAGGGTCATGGGCTGAACATGTGTGTAATTAGTGATCCAATTTATCTGATCAAGAAGACAGGAAGCCACCATGATTTGAACGAAACTCACCAGGGATCTTGCAGTCTTCAAAGATCAATTCACAGGTATTAGACCCTCTCATTCCCAGCTTATCCAGCTTCTGGGCTGTCCTGAAACCCGGCATTCCCTGCAAAGTCAAGACAGTAAAAATACCTTTCCTGAAACCCGGCATTCCCTGCAAAGTCAAGACAGTAAAAATACCTTTCATGTCTCAGTTCTGACAGACTAAAGAAAATCATGAGAGATCTGTGAAATTCCCCTGACCACAGGAACATGTGCAGGGTGCAAGGAAGGAGATAAAGTGACCTAGGAACAAGACCAAGTCTAAGTGCAAGTGCAGAGAAAACAAATAGACAGAGAAACATACACATAGGAACCCTGTGCATCCATTTTCTAATGCACATAAAGAGCAAATAAATTATTTGGACAGTTGCCAACACAGGCTCTCCTACAGCAAGGGTTGGAAGCTCAGCCAGTAACTGAACTATTCTAATAATGAAGTTATGTCCATCAGAAGGTTTACTGATCTCAGATTTTATTTTATTCAAGGTTCCTTTCCTGCCTGAAAGGCAGAAAGTAGTTTGTCTTTGAGGAAGAGGCTGGCAGTTATGGAAGGAAAACCAGGTGACTTCCATATGAGGCAGTTAGGGTGAAGGATTCTGCTTTAAAACCCTGTGGGAATGACTAAACCTACCCTCTCCACGATGAAGGCGGTTATGCCTCGGGAGGCTGGGACAGCGTTCATGTCAGTTTTAGCATAGACAATGAGAACATCTGCGTCGGGCCCGTTGGTGATCCAGAATTTGTTCCCATTCAAAACAAAGTAGTCTCCTGGAAGCCAAGAGATGAAATCTGTTAGCTCACGACAGCAACACTGGTATTCTCGCTCCATTTATTCCCTAACAGGCTTCCCAGAATCACTTAGGTTGGAAAAGACCTCCAAGATCGTCGAGTCCAATCTTTGGCCCATCATCACTTTGTGAACCAGACCAGAGCACTGAGTGCCATGTCCAAATGTTCCTTGAACACCTCCAGGGATGGGACCTCCAGCACCTCCCTGGGCAGCACAGGACAGGCTTTACCTTTCTTATCTGCCTTCAGCTTCATGGACACAACATCAGAGCCAGCATTTGGCTCGCTCATGGCTAAGGCTCCAATGTGCTCCCCGCTGATTAGCTAGAAGAAAAGACAAGTATTAGCAAAAGATGAAGACCAGCAGCACTGTTTGTGTTCCCTCTTTAGCCCCCCACCTGTTTTCCTGCACTGAACCTCCACAGTTGCTGTTCTCTGCAAGAATGCAAAGAGAGCTCCTGTTCCGGCACAGCCCAAGCAAGGAGCTCCCTTGTGCTGTGCCGAGGGAACAGAACCAAATCCCAGTGGGATGAGAATAGTGACTCAGCTCTGTCTGAGCTAGACAAGCACAGCCCTGCTTGCACAACACATGAGGAAGCTGCCAAGGAACCATGCAGGCAGCCATATGCCTGTCCCCAGCTCCTGCCTGGGCTTTCTGCTGCCCTTTTACACAAACAGGAGCTGGTGAACACAAAAAGCCAATGAGGGGGTGAAAAGGGATGGGAAAGTTCTCTGCAATGCTCTCATAGCCCAGTCCCCCACCCTCACCCCACAACACCCTCCTCCTGTACCTGCTCACACCAGGCTCTGGCAGAGCCGTTACTTCTGCTTCACTGTTTTTTCATCCTGCCCTTTTCTCCTTGCCTTTTTTTTTCCTCCCTGTGTACTTTTGTCCATCTTCTTCTCCTTTTGATCTATACTTTTTTTTTAAAAGCAGACTCAATGCTTAAGATGTGTTCAACTAATTCAATCCATCAGTGCATTGCTACAGAAGTCCTCATGAGGTGCTCAAATCTAGTTAAGCACTTCTAAGTGCTCTGTCAGGAACCAAAACAAGTCAAGCTGAAGTGACATCTCATTGAAAGGCAGAGAATGAAGCATGAAAATACACCTGAGGAAGGAGGACACTTCAGGGTTACACATTTGCAGGCTGCACAGTGCTTTGAGGAAGTGACACTGTACTTTGCACGTCGTTTACATCAAGTTTTTTGTGCTGATAATTTCACTGATAATCTCAGTAACCGGGTTTCAATGTGCTCATTGTTTTTCCATGCATTGAAAAACTGAAATCTATTTAATGCACTTCTGAGTTACAACATCAATGCCCCAAGTGATGACGATATTTCACATGTAGTTAATTAACAGCCAAACCAAGCATTTGGGCAGTGAGAAATGGAGAATATAAAATAGGAAAGCAGTGACTTTCTTTCAGAGATCTCAAAATGATTTGGGAATTTGGAAGAATATTCTCCAGCATCACCTCAAAGCCTCCCTTAGTAACACAGCTCTAGAGAGCTGGGCCGTGCTGCCTGCAGACAAGCACCTGGGCATAGGATGAGGTCAATATGGATTAATAGGACAAAAATTGACAAGCTAGAGAAGGGCAAGGTTGGCAACGTCAGTATTTCCTAAGGTTTGGTCACTGAAATCTGCTGGTGCTTGAGATGCCAACACACTGTGAAAGACATTCATCCTCACAGCCAGAACCCAAATGCTTTCCAGTGTTGCCCCTCCTCCAGCCACGTACCTTGGGCAGGTACTTTTGCTTCTGGGCCTCGTTGCCATTGCGCACGAGCTGGTTGATGCACAGGTTGGAGTGGGCCCCGTAACTGAGCCCCACGGATGCTGATGCACGGGAGATCTCCTCCATCACCAGCACGTGGTCCAGGTATCCCAGGGCAGATCCACCATATTCCACTGGGAAGAACGGAAAAAGCTCATGTTACCCACTACGTGCACAAGATCCTGCAGCTGGGCTCAGTCTCCAATGAGATCCAAGACACTTTGAATGCCGCTGGATTTGACTGTTGCCGTCCCTGAGCTGGGCACTTGTGGCCCCATCCTCTCTGAATTTCAGTTTTCTCATCTTAAAGTCGCAGGGATATTTTGTCTTCAGCATAAACCATACTTGACTTGTATAACATAGTTTATGTGTAGAACATGCACAAGGACACATCTTGAACATGCTACTGACACTACACAATAACGAGTCCTTCTTATCAACCTTAGTATTATCGCAAAGATTAAATCACCAAGTTGCAACCTCCTTAAGGTGAGAACAAAGGAACACAGGCAAGGTTTGTAAAATCCACATATGTTTGCCCCTAAACAAGTGAGGAATCCTCAAGCTGCTCAAAAATGTGGCACTAAGGACTCTTCTAAGCCCACAAACGTGCAGGACACCAGAAATTTGATGAGTGGCCAATTGAGAAGGGGAGTGATCCATAAATGCAATTCATTAGTGACAAGCATGTAGATTTCAAGAGAGGATGAACTGAGACAGAGCAGCACTGGGAGCCCAGCTAGGCACATGGAGTTGAGCCTAAAACTAATAGTAAAGATTAAAGTCACACAGTAGAACAGGGAAAAAGAAGGCAGGTAAAAAGAGAAGGCTGAGAAATGTGTAACGGCCTTGAGGAGCCAACAGCCTATGTAAATATATACACATATACCTAAAAACACATTTATATACACACAAATACAGTAACCTCCCAACCTAAAAGTCTTGCTCTCCAGGTAGGAAGCAAGTGGTTGTACTGCTAAGAGAAGCACTACAACAGGACATGAATGCCAAGAAGCAGCTAGGGAGATAAACTGGGAGCACTTACTCGTCATCAACGTGGAGGCTGCAAGCAAGAGCAACAAGGGTAAGAGCAAATCTCTATGTGTGCTCAGAGTGACCAAAAGGCACAGCTCCAAGGGGCTGCTGTTCCAAATTCCTCAATTTAACACCACAGCCACTGGCATCACACATAGTCTTTCCTCCCATGTCCCTCATTTCAACTCCTGCCTTTATCTGCAGGGCCCTTTATCCTCTGAAATCTCCTCTCTCTACCGCAAACCTCAGTTTAGGCGTTTACTATCAGTATCCTAAAAGATGGGTTTAACAATTTCTCAGGAATGCAAAGACAAGACATTTTTTTATTAACTCCTATTGAATGGCTGGGTTTGGAGCTTTTGCCTCAAGAAAGGCAAGGTAACTGTGAGCAGCACAAATCCAGGATTGCTTTGCACTGCAAGAGGAACAGGAGAATGATCCTGCCAGACACCTCCTCATATAACACAAACCATGGTGTGGTTTCAAACGATGCTGCCCTTTCAAAGCTACTCTTTGTATATGACATGCCCATATCATCATTACATGGGAATCACATATTTACATTTCTTTACTTTGCACTTTATAAAACAAATGGAAAATTACGAACACCACAGTTCTTTTAGTTTTAGGAAGAAAACAAATAGCACTGTTATTCAAAATATTCCCTTAATAGACTTGATGCGCTGGTGCCCAAACATGCCGTTTAATTGTGTACACCCTCCTAAGATTCCACACGATCTTCATATCCTAAATCCCAGTCTCCACCTCCTCCAACAAAAGCAATTTCAATAAAGAAACATGCAACTCCACAATCCAAAATTAGGTGAAAAATCCTGGGCATAGGAGGGTTTGAGAGGTAAACCTTTGAGAAAATCAAGAAGGACAGGACTTGTGAGGAGATGGCTTATTTATAGTGTGGGAAACTGCTGTAAGCCTCAGGCACAACATCAAAGAAGAAAGAAGGTAAGAGTGAGGAAAAACAGGAGCAGCAGTAAATGGGGAAGAGGAGAGAGAAAGCAAGCAGAAATGCAGAGTCTTTCAGCACTGAAAGCAAGGCAGAGGCATTTTTCTGATGCACTGCTATTCAGCTGGATTCTGCAGAGCCTTTGCACAGCCACATCTAGAAAACAGACTTTTCCATGGGGAAAGAAAGGCCCCATCAACTGCTTTTCTCCACTAAGGGCTTCTCCTCATTACCCTGCCTTGGTGCATTCATCCCAACACTTTTCACTAACCTGCGCAAGGCTGAGTAAGATTTCCCCTGATTTTTTTTGACTGTGGTTGGCTGTGGTCAGCTGTCCATTCGTTATCACAGCATTTCAGGGCATTATTTTAGACCCTTTAACTTCTCCCATTATACATGGATGTTTGGTCTGGGATACTTTTATCTCTAGCTCTCCTCCTTCAAAACTTGCTTCATATTAGAAAGGCACAATGTATGTTTGAGCTCCATATGTTACATCTGGAGAAACCATTTCTGAGCAGTGCCTTTAAACTGTGAAAGACACTTTGTCTAACAAGGACAAAGGATTCAAAGTCAGAAGAATAATAACAGTCCGGAAAGAGTTTTTTAAAACACAAAGATAGGACAAAATGGATGTCACATCACAGACAAGGCCGTTGTGAACTGGAAAGTGAGAGTATAAGTGGTCCCTCTTTTGTCTGAGGAATCACCCATCAGAAGGTAAAATGGGAACAGACTTACCAGGGGCTGTGATCCCCAGAACTCCCAGTTCTCCAAGTTTCTTCCAAAAGTCCTATGAATACAGAACAAGCAATCAACCCAAACTGGCAGTCTGGGCATCAGCATAACAAGTTTCCCCAGGAAGCTCACTGGACACATCTGTTCATCTGCGATATATCACGAGAATGAAGCAAACGCATCAATACCTGTTCCTCCCACAGTGCAGCTCCATCCTTGGAACTGAAAAACCACACAGATTTAAGGACACTAGCTCTGCTACACACGGGAGTAGTTTGTGGAATTCAGTGAAAATTCACATGCCTAAATTTAATTCTGGAAGAATACCTCTTAAGATTTAACTCTTTGCCCATTCTAAGGAAAATTTTTGTGAAATAGTATAAAACTATCCACTACCAAAACATGAAGTGGTGCTATGAGCTGGCACTTTAAAACCCTTCCAGTAAATCAGGAGCTGGCAACTAAAGCCAAGGAAGCCTCCTTGGGGGAGATTAAAAAAATGGGAACGTTATAGCCATGACAAAGTGCAGTAGCAAAGGATGCTGTCACCAGGGAAGCCCACACATGTCCTGGTGGGGCCATCTCCCTACTGCTCCCTTCCTCTGCTATGTGATGCACACATAGGTGAGTGCTCCTCATATGGCCTCTGTGTCCAGCAATAATTATCAGGGAATATCTCCAGAGACTTCAAAAAGTATCATACAATAGCTCTGGATGACATCTGGAATGCCAGGCTAAATTTATATACTTCACTTCAAAGCTGCACATACATCCCTGGAAATGTCAGCATCAGAACTCTGGGAAATCCTGGCAGATGTTTAGAGCTTTTTGAGTCTTGTAGAGCTTATAAAAACCAATAGTCAGATCTCTCATTTCCATCAATCAAAGCACCCTGTGGCACAGCATTTGTTTGGTTTATTAGAAAGGCAAGTTTCAGCTCAACAGTCAAACTCCACATTTCAGCATTTGCACACAGTATTTTCACAGCAAATCTGAGAGGAAATTCGTGTCCAAGAAGGGGATTGAGCCAGAAGTATACAAAGCACATGTTGGAGAAGGAGCCTGAACAGAGCCAGGCAGAAATCCCATAAGAATCCAAACGAGACCATTATCAATCTTTATTATTACTATTATCGCTGGGTTCTGCCCCAGCTTGCTGAAAGTTGGTAACAAAAGATAAAACAGGAAATGCAAAAAACGCTTTCGCTGTGGCTTTTAAATTTGAAAAGTTAATGCACATGTTCCTGTGGTGTGGCCTGGGATTGTCTGGACTAATGCAGAGATCAAAGCCCGGAGAGGCTTTCAGATGAAATACTTGCCCGCATGCCTTTGAATTCATTTTCCTGGTCAATCTGTTGGGCCTTTGGAGCCAAATGCTCTTGGCAGAACTTTGTCATGGTCTGTCTAAGCTGGGAAAAGAGGGGAGGAAAAACACATCCGTTACATCTCAGCAATATATTGTCATCTTCTTCCCCTGGATCTTGCCAACATTCCCTCACCAGGCAACTCCAGCATCCCAAACTCAGAAGCACAAGACCATAAGGAAATCCACGGTTCAGGTTACTGGCTGAAATACCACATAAAAGGGTAACTTTTCTAGTCTTTTAAAAAGGAGCTGATGTACTTTAGTCTCTCTCAGCATTTAACCTTAATCGTACCCTGACATGAGAGAATGTTCCTGAACTCCTGCCTGCACTGGGGCTTCAGGCATGTTTTTGGGCAGTAAACTTTGGAAGCTGATGAACTGAGTTTATAATGTGGTAACCCTATCCAGTAGCTGCTTACAGCACCATTTAATTACAGGCAGATACCTGTAATAAGCAGGGATACTAATTAAAACGAGTTTGTGTGTCAAATTGGAACTACATTATCTACCTTACTACCTCCTACAGTGGGAAAATTTGATAGAGCCAGGAGTGTTCATTGATCCAAGTGTTAAAAAACCCAAAACATTTTTCTAAATTTTAAACTCTGAATACTTACATAAATATATTCTACAGAACTCTATACACATACTAACAAAATGTATACAATGTCTTAAATGTTTTTAACAGGAAGATTTAAAAACGTGGTCTGGATCTTATGGTAGAGTTTAATAATCCCATTTTTTTTCTTTTTGGTTCTTTATTCCCACATATTAATTCTGGTGAAGGAACAGTTTTAGAGACTGAAACCCTGAGCTGTTAAACCAGAACCTGTATAAGGCACAGGAGCAACAAACCAAAATATGCCTACACTCCTCTGTCTTTCTCTGAGCCCCAAAAACTAAGCAACCTCTTTTTAACAACTGAGAAGATAGGTTAAATTTCCACAGTCACACAGACCCTGAGTCCCAGTACAACCAAACAAGCTTTCTCCCCATTGCTGGATTTACAGACTTAAAAAAACCCCAAAAGACATTAGATGTTTTTTCACTGTGACAAAGCTGACTGCATTACACTTCAGCAAAGAGTTTAAAATAAATTAGAAGAAGCTTAAAACCATAATAAAAAAAACCCCAAAACCTTAATCAATTAGAGATTGAGGATGGACTCGGACAGGTAACTGTGATACCCTAAGCCAGTTTATAACAGTTATATTGCTTTTAAGTCACAGCTTCACTAATACTGAAGATTATTTCTGATCTTGGTTTTTTAGCTTTTCCACCGGACAGATAGGAACAACAGGAATATTTTACACCTTCTTTTATACTTGCTGAATATAGAAGTACAAAGAAACATCAGTTCGAGCTGATAAGGCCATAAACATTAACACAAATGTGGCAAGGAATAATTCCGTAGCATGAAAGAAGAACAAGTAAGTTTATTTTGTACATCCATATGCTTGTACCATCAGAATTATCTGGAAAGTGAGGCTGTAGCTCCCGTGTTTCACTGGCAGCAGCCTGTGTGGAGCAGCCCTGGGAAGCCACTGCCCTTCACTCCAAGCCCTGGGGCAGAAGAGAATACATCTGGAATGGTCAGCACTTGGCTACTGCTGCACACAGAACACAGCAAAGCTAAGGATCATAGAATCACAGAACATTCTGAGCCGGAAGGGACCCACAAGGATCATCTGTTGGAAATGATGTAACTTTCCTAACCAATTTTTAATTAGCTGTTTAAAATAATTCTAAGTGTGCCCACTTTTAGTCAGCACTATTTAAGTTCCTTTTTCACAGACATTTATGGATACTTTGATCATTAAATCACCGAAACCTTAAGTTTGCTAAACTAATCCTGACAAGCTCCAATAAACAAAGCCTGAAGGAGTTGAAGATTGGACACCTGGGATCTTAAATTTATGGCCCTTCAAAGACATGGTGGAGTAACCAGAAGACACAGAGGAGACCGAAGCCTGGAAAGTTGGAAACTCCCCATTTGAGAAATGATAAAAGGACTAATGAAAGTGGGCCAGACTAGCATGAAGAAGGAGAAATCAATAACTGATAGAGAATAGAATACTAATTAATAAAGAGAATTATGCAACATAGAACCAATGAACATTCATTTCTTTGTCTGCTAAAAATGTGTAAGTGAAAAAGTTTTGTGTCTTGGGTCGATGTGGAAGCTGGAACTTTGTCAGACACACAAACATCTCTTGGTCAAGAATAAAGGAATGCCTTATTCACTAACACTAAAGACAGTGTCAGTCTTATTTTTCCCAGCATTTTCAGAGGTTTTTGGTAACAAGTCCAACTCCCGGCTCTGCACAGGACACCCCAACAATCTCACCTTGTGCCTGAGAGTGTTGTCCAAATGCTCCTTGAGCTCTGGCAGCCATTGTGACCATTCCCTGGGGAGCTGTTCCAGTGTCCGACCACACTCTGGAGGAAGAGCTTTTTCCCAATATCCAGCCTAAACCTCCCCTAACCCAGTTCTTGCTCTTCCCTGGGTTCCTGTCACTGGTCACCAGAGCAGAGATCAGTGCTGCCCCTGCGTTATCCCTTTAGGAAAAGCCGTAAACTACAATGAGTTCTAAGAATTATCCTAAATCTTTAAATGCCCCATTGGGCAGGAGAACAAGCTGCGAGAGCTGCAACACTTCTTTTGGGACGATGTGACACGACCCCACCGAAGTGTTCCTTTGACGATCACGTTTCTGACGATTACTGCCGATCCAACAGGCCCAACGGGGACGCAGGGGCCGTTCGCTTACGCAGTGCCACGTTCCGTGGCGAAGCCGCGGGAAGGGCCGCGTGGGCCCGGGCGGTCACTCCCGCGGGCCGCGCGTCCGGGGCGCCGCGCCCCCGCCCCGCGCGCGCGGATTGGGCGGCTCGCCCCCGCCGCGGCCAATCGGTGCCCGCCCGCCCCGCCACACCCCCGCGCGGCGCTCAGCCCGCCCCGCCCGGCCGTACCTGGCGCTGCTCGGCGCTCAGCCCGTTCACCGTGTCGTCCACCGCCAGCCCCGCGCCGCCGCGCCGCGGCACCGCCAGCGCCCGCCACCGCCGCGCCCCGGCCCCCGCGCGCCCCAGCACCGCCGCCGCCATGGCCGCTCCCCGCCGCAGGCCTGCGCGCAGGCGCGGCTCGGCCCCGGCACGCCCCGCCCCGCCGCCCGCCTCCCGGCGCGGTCGCGGCTGAGCCCGCGTCCTTGCAGCACCTTTAATGAACTAAACCCACGAACACCAGAGACCGCAACAGAGCGGCGAACGCCCGGCACAAGGCTAACCGGCCGTCGCTGCTGCCTCAGCCCCGCGTCTGTCCCTACCCCGCCGGGGAGCAGTGACTAGCTCGAAATAGGCTTGACAAGGGACGACTGAACTAGGGATGAAACAGCAAAAAAACAGTGCATCCTCGTGCCTCACATGGCCAGGAGCTTCCCCAGCCCTTCAAGTATGGCTTTCCATTCCTTAATTTGAGCTTGGATGTAGGACTGCTTCTCCAGGGCATGCTGCTTCTCCTCTTGTGCTGATTTCCACTTGGCCATTGCTGTCTGTGGAGAAGTCAGTGCACACCATGTTTTACTAACACCAGAGTAAGGAACAGCAAAGCCAAGTCCTAAACCAGCTCCAGCTAAAGCATCAGAGCTCTTCCTCCCAAACTAAGTGAAGTGAGATTTCTTTAACCTTGGTTGCTTGTGGAAAATGTAAATTTATCTATGACCAAAATTTAGGAACTCTCCTATAACAGTTATATTTTAGCTCTTGGGCTTCTTATCAAGAATTATAGAACTGTAACTTAATTACTGTTTTGGTCTGTATATAAGTAATTATTGAAGCCACTTGCACACTTCTAGGTTGCCCCAGAGATTAACCCAAGGTCACTGCTCTGCAACAGTTTCCAAGTTAAATCAAATGCTCTGACTTCAAGAACAACAACCAGGCTGGTGGATCCCTCTATTTAAAAGGGGAGTAACAGTTTCCTTAACGTGTGGGTTTATATTAAAAGAGGAATACTGCAGGTTTTCGTCTGGTTCACGTGGAGAAAGGAGGATTGGGAGGAGCAAAAAAACCACCCTGAGTACCTGGCGCTCACTGCCTGGTTGAGTCAGTCTTACCTCAAGCATCTCCTTCTCTTTTGCAACTGTGTGACAGAATAGCTTCAAATCTTCTATGACCTTCTTAGTTAGCGTCTGAAGAGTCAAAAGGAAAATGACTTTTAATATGATGCAAATAAATGTGAGTCTCAGCTGTTTCAGCATCAGAGAGAAGGGTAGGGGCACACAGACCCCTCCAAAGCCCACTTCAAGCTTTTCTTACTGTTGTCTTTTCCTGGCAAGCGCGCGTCTCTTTTTCCTCCTCTATGTTGCTACCTGTAACTAATTCAGGAGGTGCATTAGTGAACCTCTAATACACAGAGTGCTCTGAGAACAAACAGCTTTTCTACAGCAGGAAATACTAAGTTACTTTATCCAGGCCAGGGCCTACTACAGGAAGCAGCTTTTTCTCTTAAATCACAAAAAAAACCCCCAAACCCTGCAATTCCAGCAGTATTCCCTTACCAAGGAATCATGGTTCAAATTTCTTAGGAATAGTCACAACAGAAGAAAAAAAAATATTCTGGAGAAGGAGTACCAGGATGTAAGGGAAGTGCAAACTCCTTACCAGGACCGATGTTTCTCCTTTCTAAAATCATCATGCAAGTCTCCTGGATCTGCTTGAGCTTCTCAACTTCGTGGACCAGCCTTTCATTCTCCTTCTTCAACTCCCTTAACTGTATGGTGCCCTGCCATTAACACAGCTGCAAGTGAGGCAAGTTTCCAAGGAGATTTTCTTCTCCTTAGTAATACTGACAATAACAACTCCATAAGTGCTGCACTTGGCACAAAGAATCAGACCTTGCCTTCTGTCTCTACCAGCACAGCAAATTAGGCTGTTGCAGGTCCTCGCTCCTTCTTGACAGGATTAATACATTTATCACATCCACACATCATAGCAATTACTAGAAAAATTTGGTCATGGAGGAAATCCTTTTAGGCAACTTTATCTTTTCTTGTGCTCCCTCTCATTTATATAAATAATGCACACACTGAGAAGCATATAAACATTGTGAAGGGTGTTTTACATCTTTAAGCCACAGCATGATTCCCTACACAATTCAGATATTACCAAGAAATTGGATAAGCTGATCAATCTCCCAGGTTGAATGTAATTCTCCAAGAGGATCAATAAGCATGTGGATTAGGGTGATCTGGCTGATAGTGTCAGAAGCTTTGGGAACATTTCATAGGAAGCCTCAGAGGCTCTTAAAAAAATCATCCCACAGATTGAGAACGGGAAAATAAAGTGAGATTTCACAGCTGTAGGTTACCAGGAGGGCCTCCTGTACATGACAGAAGTAGTACTAAGCATGTCCTAGAGTTATCTCTGAGACAGGGAATAATGAAGTGCCAGTTCTGAATCTGATTCCACAAAACCAGATCTGTTTGAAACAGAAGTCCCTGAGCAGTCCCAGCTCTTTCAGCCTTTCCTCCAGTCCCTTAACCATCTCTGTGGCCCTTTCTTGAATTCTGTCCAGTATATCCACCTCTCTTTTGTACCAGGAGCCCAGAACCAGTCAAAATATTCCCAGTTTGGCCTCCCCAGAGCTGAGCAGATGGGAAAACAACTTGCAGAAGAATACAAAGACATTCTGACGAAGACAAGAAAACAAGCAAGACAATCCTTAACATGATGCTGTATGGATCAGAAGATGGAAATTACACAATGATTTATTTATTTTTCTCTCCTATCCTTACCTCTGATCTTGCTAGCTGTTGTTTGAGTGTTTCCACCAATTGGTTCTTGTTTTTCAGCTCTGCTTCTAGTTGGAATCTGCTGAGAGGGCTGTGGAGTCAAAGAGCAAAGACTTAGGGGCAAAATACCAGCATTGCACACCTCCTAATTTCACAAATATGCCCTCTTTTAAGCGTTGGCTTTTGCTTCTGACCAACAGATTTAACTAGCAAACTTGGCAGGAAAGCTGCACATGGGTGAGAGCTTGCCACAAGCCTCCATGGGGGAAGACCACGGCACAAGGACAACTAACAGAGATGGCAGGGACGTACCGTCTCGTCGCTGTCTTCTTTGAAACCAGTTCCACTTTCTTGTCAGACTTAGGCAACCTTAAAAGAGAGATAAAATACAATTACCAGAAGATTACTATGTTCTTGCAGATCACCAAGCCTGTTAGCTTGACGCAATCTGCAAAACGAGCCATCTTTAGGACATCTGCCAAATAAAACCATCAATATTTTGCTTTGATTTACCCTTGGTTTGCAGCCTTGAAGACATTGTCCGCTGGAATGTTTGAGGCAAAGTTAAAACTGGGAACCTTGCTGAACTCTTGCTCTGATGTTTTGCTGACACATTTTCTCTTTGAAGGAAAAGTCATTTGCAATTCTGGGGAAAAAAGACAACTGTGAAAACACCACAGCCTAGAAAAGACTCCCTTTAAGGTCTCTTAAGCCTTTAATTTGAGGTAAAGCAGTTATATCTGGCTAGAATGGAGACTTTAAGGTAGAAGTAACTAAGAGCAGTCGTCAAGTTTCACCCAGGATCAAGGGTCCAGAATAAGCCACAAATAGGTCAGATGTACACAGTGTTAAAATATAATTACCAGGCTAGCACTAATGAGAGTTTGAAATGATAATACACAATAAAGAAGGTCTCGACATCAAGCAGACATCGTGTCACAAGGTTGTTGTTCAATACTGGAAGCAAAACAAACACAGCCCACATGAAACTCTGTTAAGACACCTCCGTATTTTGCCGTGAGTGAATAGCTACTAAAATAACAAAGAAAACTAGCTTTTTATATAGAGTTTATTTCTCTTAAATCACGACTGTTTGAGTATACAAAGCTATGTTCACTCAGTGGCTTTAGGAAGTCGCTTTTTCTCCCTCAAGTTAAGTATTTTTCAAATGACACACCCATGAGCACATTTACACTAGAGCAACATGGAGCTTCCACCGATACAGCCCAGCCCCCACGTTTTTAACGCTAAGCCTGGGTGCCTCACGCTTATAAAATGCTATAAAGTGCTGTAAGCAGAATTAAAAGATTTAGAAAAGTAAAAGACTGTGAATGAAGCATCTTTCACATCAATGGGCCGCTGCCTTCAGTCGGTGGAGGGTACACACACCAGGCTGAGCATTAACCTAAGTCCTAAATAAGGACAAAACAGTGGAATAAAACTTCTAATTAGATTTTGGAACAGCCACCACACAGCCAGGCAGCCATGGAGCTCCCTAACGCCGGCGCCCCCCTGTACCCCTCGGCTGAACCCCGCCAGCCGTGCCCCCTGGGTGTCCCTCCGTGCCTCGCACCCACCTGCGAACGGCTCGGGGCGGTGGAGCCGGGCGTACACGGGGATGCGGGAGAGCCGTCCCTCCATGGCGGCCGCGCTCCCCTCACGAGTTCGAACGGAGCCGCGCCGGGACGGTTGGGCGGCTCCGCGCATGCGCGGGGCGCGGGGGCGGCGCTGCCTGCGGGGGCGCGGGCCGGGGTGACGCGCGCGAGCGAGCGAGGATGGAGCGGCGGCGCGGTGCTCGCGCTCCTCCTCGCTCGCGCCCCGTCTCTTTCGCGCCATTTCTGCCTCGCGCCCCCTCCCTCAGGGAAGGCGTTGGTTGCCATGACGAGGCTCCCACCCTCAGGGAAAGGCGGAGCGCAGTTCTTTCCTTCCTTCACTCCTTCCCACTGCCTCACCCTGTGGTTTGGGCACTCGAGGCCCGAAGATCAAGGGGTTTGTGGCCACCTGTGGGGACATGTACGAGTCAGAGTTGTGAGGGTGCCGGTGCTGCCGCTGGTGTGTGAGGTACTAAAATTGCTCTCTAATGCCGCAAGGTGAAATGAGGTATCTGTATAAAATGTTTCCCGACCTAACAGACATTTTTGCAGTGTTGGCTAACATGGTTTTCATAATGGGTGGGAAATCTCTCCTGAGAGCAACGGGAGCAGTTCCGTGAGGAGGGTGCTGCAGTCCCAGCCTGAGGGAGGCCTTGGCTGCCCAAACACCCACCTGAACATCCACTATGACAATTTCGGTATAAAACAATGAAACTGAAACATGAAAAATCCAAACCCATGAAACTGGCATATTTGACGTATTTCAAACACTGATATTAGCTTTAAAAGTCCATGTCCCTAATGGATATCAGGGAGTTGGTGTCTGTCTCCCACAGCACAGGAACAATTCGTGGGTGTCAGAAGAATAAGTATTTTAAAGATATCTATTTCCCTTTGGAAAATATATTAAGCACTTAAAAGATTAATAACCACAGTGTTCATGGTGAAAATGAAGCATCATACAGATTTTAGAAAAGTTTGTTATAAGCATTTATTGTATGTCAACTTGTAGAGAGAATGTTTTATTTCTCAACAAATAAGGGCAAAGAAATGCTTGTTTTCCTGTTGGTTTCTGGTAGAGGAGGAAAAAACCCTAAAATTCAAGATTCACCAGATACGTGAATTTTAAAAAGTTACATGTTTGCGGGGAATGCCTTGAGTGGAAACATGCTGTGAAGAGGACACAACAAGGCACCTGAGTTGGGGGAGATGAGGACTCTTTCCTCAAGGGGGAAATTCACACTGAAAGTCTTTGGCAGTATTAGAATTCCTTCAGATAAAACAAACTGAAGTTGTTACTGGAAATTGATTTGGGCTGGATTCTGCAGCCTCTCCCATGGTTGGGAAGAGGCTGTGTCAACTCGGAAGTCTTGACAGGACTTCTAATAATATCTTTTTTATAATATTTAAATAATATTTTGATGGGATCTGTGGACCTGGGCTTTGCATAAAGTAGAAAATGAAAAACTTTAATTTTTGTTATTAACAGTACACTTCCCTTGATAGCTAGATTTTCAGTAGTTCAGCTTTGGGGTTTTTTTTTTTTAAATTTTTTTTTGTTGTTTTTTACATGAGCTCTCCTTCTCTGTCGTTAAATACCTGGGGAGCTTCACTTCATTATTTCTCTCAAGAAAACAAAACCTAATCACCTTGTAGGAAATGACAAACCAGGTTTACTTGGTAAGTCCTGTGAACAGATGTGAACATGGCACCAGACAGAAGTCAAAGGGCTTGTAGTCCAACAAGATGGCTCTCAGTCCTCTCGGTGGCATCAGATATGCTGGTTCTGTGAAAACACACGTTTTGTATGGCTGAAATACTAAGAAATAGTCTCAGCTCTAGGAGAGGTGGGAGGAAAAAATTGATATTTACAGCTCTAAGGACATTCAGGCTTCCCCTTCCCCTAGCAGCAGCTTTGCTTTCTGCAAGGTCTCAGCTGTTGTAACCGGAACTTTGTGCACTGGATCGTTTGATCCAAACATCAGGCATGTCTGGCTGGCTGTTAGGTAGCACGACCGGCCCTTCGTTTCCCAATCCAAACCGATTTTTCCATGAAGAGCTGTTCTGCTGTGATGCAGCTGGAGACACATCAAAGACAGTCTCCCTCAGGTCCAGCCGCAGGGTATCTCTCTTCCCGTTCAGGTAACCTCGCTCTGCGTTACCGTAGGAGTCAGACAGCTCTAAGGCATCGGGACAGGAACTGGTTGATTCAGCGAGCTTCAGGCCTTGCTCGAAATCACTGATCGATGTCTCGCTGGAGATGTTGAGCATATCAAAAGAGCTGCCAAGAGAACAAAGGCATCTGTGAATTTTGTAGATGTCAGCAGCAGGGAGAGGGCTGTGGTCTGAGGTATAATCTGACTGCTGCTGGGCAGTGTCACTGGAGCACTGGGATTTATTGAGCTGCCCTTCTTCTTTCATGCCAGTTGGCTGGATGTGGTCCAGCCCAGACCCATCCCATGCCTTCAGACCATACTTTTGACAGCGACAATCTCGGCAGAGTCTCTCCCTGTGAATTTCTGTTTCTGAGGTGCTGTGCTTGTAAGGAGAGGAAGTTTGCAAGGCGGGACACTGGCACAGGCCGACCTGCTGGTCTCCAAGGGTCTCCTGCAGATTCTGTCTCTCTCTTTCCAGGGAGGGGTGCGTTCCCACTCGAGGGCATCTGTTGTCTTCAACTTGTATGTCTTCAGAGAGCACAGAGGGCTGGTTGGACAGCTTGCTTGTGGAAGTGCTGTTGTCAAAGCTGTCGCTGAGTTTCCTGGACAAGGGCTGGAGCTCGTATTGCTCGTTTGCAGTGTTGGACTCCTGGACCTTCCGCAACCGGTTTTGCTTCTCACTGCCCCCACAGGCAAAGTTTCCGTTCGGCCCGGAGTCATCAGAGTAGTCTTTCATGGTATGGGCACAAGGCCAAAGGATCTGCCCGCAGTTCTTCTCCGGGCCGAAGAAGCAGCAGAGTGACTGGAAGAAGAAGCTGGCAAACCCACAGCTGATACAATTGATCATCATGATGAATATCCCCAGCTTCCTGTACGCCAGGACCGTGGCAGGCAACATAATGACCCCTGCAGAGAAGAGAGCAGAAGCTGCCATGGCTGTGGCACAGCTCATCTGCTTCAGGGAAAAGGCCACTCGGCTCAGGCGGTCGGAATGGGGGCACAGGTGATAGGAGATGCAGTAGTTGACGGTGAAGTCAACAGAGAGACCTACTGCAGCTGAAATGAAGAGAGACTCCACTGCATTGAGCTGCCACTCCAAGAGGACCAAAAGGCCAGTGGTTACCAGGACGGTGCCTGCAATGGCAGTAACAGAGAAAATGCTAAGCAGAACGTTCCAGGTCGTGAGCAGCAGCACCACGAAGGAAATGGCTATGGAGAGCCCCATGACCACCATGGTTTCTGTGCTGAGACTGTGCTGGAGGTTGTACAGCTGTAATTTACTGGTAAACCACCCATTCTGAAGCCCCACGGGGGCAGTTTTCATTTCCTCTGTTATCCAGAGGCTGATTTCCTCATAGAATTGTTTGACTTTGCTGTAGTTGAAGCTGTAGTGATAAATAGTTTGAAACTGCAGCACTAAGGCAGTGAGATTTCCCTCCCCATCAAACCTGAGGCCCAGATCGTACGTTTCTGCCCCTTCCCTGCCCTCCTCCAGGAGCATCATTTTGATGCAGTGCAGGAAGACTTCACTTCTGTAAGGGAAGGAGAACTGGTTACAGCAAAGGTTGAAGCTGTGGTCTCGCTGGGAGCACTGGCGACTGTCCATCCACCTGAGGAACTCCTCCATGAAGCACACCGTAGATTTCTGCTCTGCATCAGGGTAATAGAAAGTTTTGTTCTTCACTTTTTGGCAGAATTCGAGGAGCCACTTCTGGGCATCAGGATTTTGGATGGTGAAGGTGGTGTCTATCACTAGGGTGCCATTGCTTTTTGGATTGAAATGGTCCCCGTTATCCACGGGCAGAATGCCCCAGACAATCGTGACAGGCATACGCTGCCCTTCTCCATGCTCCAGCCTCTCAAACATGAACTGGTGGCAGTACTCGGAATCGTACCTCTCAAAGGGGTGGCTCAGCCTGAACACTTGGACCGACGATGTCTCCAGAGTCGGGAGTTTGAGTTTCGGGTTGGAACAGGAAATGTAGGCACCTCCGATGGCTAAGGCAGCAAACCAGCAGATCCAGATGTACCGAAACTTGATGACCCCACAAGGCAGAAGCTTTTCAAAGAGCAGCTTGGAAGTTTCAGACAGTGTGTTCTGGAGAGCCTGGAGGACGTAATGGACGGAGAGAGCGACTCTCTTGTGGCTGCTGTTGTTCCAGTAGGCTTCCGGCTTGTAAACGCAGGTTGTTGCGATGTAGCGCTCATACAGCACGGCCGAAGAGGGCAGCCAGGTCATCATGAAAACCAGATTCACCAGCACCGAGGTGCCCATGTAGACGGCGAAGCAGCGGATAGCTGTGATGTTGCTGATGTAGCTGGCGTAGAAGGCAGCACCCGTCGTGAAGCACGAGGCCAGCATGAGATACGCAAAATGGTGCATGGTTTGACTCACCCACTGAGCAAGCCCGGCAGAAGGGTTCTGGCCCTTGCTGAGGTTCCACAGGTCGAAGAAGACAAAACTGTGGTTGGCACAAATGCCGCTGAGAATGATGACTGCTGTCAGGTTTACGAAAGGGAAATAGGTGAATCTAAAGGCCACCTTGTACAAGAAGTAGGAGATCATCAAAGAACTGACAACAGCGAGGAGGACCATCAAGGTAATAAATACTGAGCGTAAATAAAAAGAAATGCTTAGAAAAATAGCTAATATTGCCAGCACTGGATACTTAGTATCAAGTAAAAGGTAGTGCTGGAATAGTTTCTGTTTAAGGCCCAGGTCCATTCCAGTGATAGACGTGTAGTTATCAAACAGATCCCAGGTTTCAAGGTTGTCTAAGTAGATCCCCATCATAGATGCACCTTTTCTTGTAGGCAGGAAAAGCAAGCTGTATTTGAGAGAGGGCACTTGGTACTCCATTGTCTGGGGACTGAGAAAGTCCCTGTCAACCAAGAAGTGAAGCAGTTGGTAGATGGCATTGAAGCGGGTACATTTTTCTGGGACTTGAGCACACTGAGAGTGTTTCTGTCTGACAGCCTCGGGGCCTATGCAGGATGGTGTGAGGACACCTCGGTGGTAGTCTGGAGCACAGGCACGGAGCAGGGCCAGGGTGTGGGAGATGTCTCCTTGGGTTATCTCCAGGCACGAAGACCTGTTGTACAGGACAGCGATGTAGTTCCCCACGGACCAGCTCGGGCAGCATTCGTTGGCTTCAGTGCGCTGGCACAGGTCTCTAAAATGCACGTGTGAGCGTATCTGAAAAACATGAGAGGGCATCAGGTCAGACCCTCTCTTGCAGCCCCAGTGTTCCTTACTCGCTGCAGTAATTCTCCTGTCCTGTCCTGTCCTGTCCTGTCCTGTCCTGTCCTCTTCTCTCCTTTTCCCCTTTCCTCTTTACCCAAGGTGTACCACTCATCGCCATCCATCCTCCCAGTGACAAATCCCAAACACCAAAGCTATGGAAAGTTGGTAGCCTTTTGCAAAAATTAAACCCTGTCCATTATTATATTTTATAACCACAGATTTGAAAATTTGGCTCCTATGGCAAATGTAGCTCATCCAATTAAACTTCCCACTTGTAAAGCTTGCCACCAATCTCCAAGCTGGTAGCTCCATTTCCATAATTATGTTCTGCTGCCCAAAATCCTCATCAGATTCTGATGGACACATTTAGCTTCTAGACCAGCTCCTGTTCAGTGTCCTTTATTCTTGTTTAATTTGCAGCTGGCAGGTGGGATCATCCCTGTATTGCCAAGTAGGTGAAATGCTTTGGAATCCTCCAGGTAAAACCTGTTGCATAGCTTACATTGTTTTTTGTCTGGCATCCTCTCAGCAAGACATCAAAGATTGCAGCAGACAGAAAAGAGACAGCCTGTACTTGTGTTCTTCCTGCCATCACTGACCTTGTCTTGTTCCATTTGACACATAGACTGAATTGCTTGCAAGTTCCATAAGCTCCCAGCAGTTGTGGACATAAATACCAGCTGGGAATAGCTCTTTTCTGAAATAAAGAAGAAGAAGAAAAAAATCATAAAAGGATTAGGTAATGAAGATGAAGCAGCCAGGCTGTTTGGAGTAGAGTCTCCACAGAAAAAAGAAATATGTATCTCTGTCCATAGGACTGCTCTGGAGGACTCCCTGGAGGGAAGCAGGTCACAAGACAGTGGTGAGCATGTGCTTTGTGTGACCTTACCCCTGCTCCTTGAAACTGGTCAGCAGCATCATGGCATTTTGAAAATCAAATATCAGCTTGCCTTTAGCGACTGCTGGCATCTGGTTCTGCACCCCTGGAACAAGGGAGGAGCTCGAGCTCAGCCAAAAAGCCCCAAGGACCTGCGGGTTTGGTGTGTGACTTGTTTCAGAGGTGGATAGAAGGCAGGGAAGAGAATAAAAATATCTGCATGTTGTTCGTCTTCTTTCTACTTACTAGTGTCCATTTTGGGACAAATTTGGGGGGTGTTGGAGCTTTCTGTTTTTCTCTCCAGATTTTACTGCCATTTACATTTTTCAAGAAGAAAAGAAGGAACAGAGAGGGAGTGGGAGCAGACAAGGGAGAGGGAGCAGACAGCGAGTGGGGCATATGCTGTTTTTCCAGAGTATTCACTTTTGATATGGGTAAATGGTGAAAACATTAGTCCTTTAATGTGTGCTTTCAAGGTATATTTCTAAAGGGAAAACAAGAAGTATGGCAAAGAGTTAAGAAGGAGAAACAACTCTTCAGAATTTCTGAACCAGCCTTTTCTGACCACTGAGGTATGAAGTGCTGGGAGGGCACTGTCAGAGCTCTCACAGGTGGAATTGTACACACTTCTTGCTTAGAGCAAATTCAGAGTATTCCCTGTGTCCTAAACTCTGACAGTTCTGCCAACTGAGTTCTGGGTGTGCAGTATTTACTGCCCCATCGAGATTTCACTCACCTGGGGGACCACAGAAGAATCCATCTGCTCCATAGATGGTTTCCACCATTCTCCGTGTCCTTGCTGCTTGTTCTCCCTGAGCAGCCTTCTGTCCTCTGCCAATGCCAAGGTCATCATAGCTAGCAAGAGGGCAGATTATTGTTAATAATACTGTTAACTATTATTATTAACAAGAGAGCGTCTGGCTGAGAATTACATTCACTGACAAGGCTCTGGTGCCACACACAGCAATAGGCAGCCCAAATCCATTGCAGGCACACAGACTTCAAACTCTCCAATGCCTCAGCTGCTTTTAAGCATAGGATGTATGTTGAAATTCACATAGATATTTTTGAATATTGAATATGTGACTTTACAACCAACATGTTCCTCAAATCCCCCAAACCAAGCTCAAATACCTTTTCTTCTTGGCATAGGGAGAAAGGGAAAGGGTCTTCTTGTAGCCTGTATGGCTCTCGACATTCCTCCACACAATGAGCTTCCTGCCAATGTCAGTGTCCCGTGGCTCAAAACCCTGCACCAAGGAAAAGGGCTTTGTCACAGCTCCACTTCTGCTCAGCTGTCCTTAGGCCTCCTCTGACACATGGAAACTGTATGAGACTATTACTGCATCTTGGAGAGATGCACGAATTGAACTTTCCCTTGAACTACTGCATCCCAGAAATGAGAGAAAAAATATGTCTCCTTCCCTTTTCCCTTTCCCTTTCCCTTCTCATCAACAATGGCTACAATTCTCTCTCCCTGATCACCTAAGAATCTCTCCTCCTTCTCAAGTGTAATAGGCCCTTACAGAAATGGGACTAATTTTCCTTTTTGCAGACAAACTCTAGTGTATTCTTATTTTTTCAAGATTCCTCCATTAACAAGAGGCAGGGATGACTTTAGGGATTGTGGCATTCCACATGGAAAACATTCCATGTGCATAGTGCTCAGAACAGGGCATGCTCTCCACATCAAGAGCCTCATGCACAGACTGTAGGAGCAAAAGCCAGCTCTTCTATCCAGTCTCTGCTGAGCCTAGCTATTCCCTGTGGGCAATCTCAGCCTTCCAGCCTTGGAAGGGGAGCAAAGGGAGCAATCCCAGTTTGTGCTGGCAGTGTCTCCACACCAGAGCGAAGGCACTGGTGGGAGTGCACAGCATGGCTGAGGGATGTGTTCTCCCTGTGTGTCAGGGGCAGCTGTGCAGGACTGGTACATTCTGCTTATCTTGGAGGGATGATATCACTGGTTGGGCATGGATTTACGTTCCTATTGATACATCAACTGTAGGGACTTACCATTAGGGGTTCTGAAAAGTCAGGCAGATTCCCAACCAGCAGCCCAGCCATGGTGCAGATCACTGCTGCCACGGAGCACAGCACCAGCATGGCCAGCGGCCACTCTGTGATCAGCTGGGAGTAACTGCAGGCAACAGGAAGAGAAAAATGCAGCTGGTGAGATGCTTCTGCTCTGAGCACAAAACCTGCTGTAGAGCCAATGAGGTGTGAGTAACAGGAAGGAAAAAATCAGGGTCTCTGGTTTGAGCACTTATTTATTGTGAGGCTTGGAGGCTCTAGTGCAGCTATTAATGAACATAGTACACCTCTAACTGGATGTTTGCAGGCAGCTCTAATTAACTCGGGTAATTACATTTTGCCTCCCTGCATTTTCCAGCTTTTTCAATCAGAAATAATAAAAACCAGACTCTTGTGTCCTCGGGCAAAATGAAGCTTTAAACATTTAAATTCAAAGATTGCATTTAGAAAGAGCCTCTTCATTTCCCTCACATTGAGCTATGTCAGCTGGTGGCTGCAACAGTTTGGGCTGCAGATTTCCAGACTGTGGACCCTGAGAAATCTTCAGGTTATTCTGAAGAGTCCCTGAAGGTAACTGACCAGAGCAAGCCCACTGTCACTGGTCTAAATTCACACGTATTCACTAGAATACATATAATTTTCATGACATTTCACAGAATTTTGATGACATTTCTATACCATCAAAATCCTTCCAGGGAAGCAGCTTACTCTGGCCAAAGTATTATTTGCCAGTTACTTTTGTTCTTAAAGAGCTGGTGTAAAATTTTCTATCCAAGTTCTGTTTTTCCTTTGGAACAAACTGTCTCCCATGTAGGATGATCTATGAAAGTTACTCTCCCACATTTTTTACCAGTGCAGGTTTTACTGTGTCAAGATTTTTGTCTTCCTCAGAAACATCAGTTGAGATATAAGATAGCAGAATGGGTTCCTGCTCTGGTTTGGAAGGTTCTAGGTAGTTCTTTTGTGTTCTGCTGTATTTCTGAAATATAAGAAATTCTTTGTTCAAAAATAGTTGACAAGTATCTGTGAAGGGAAGTGAAATATTTATGAACTTTATTTGAGATGGAATGTTTCTGCTTGCCTGCTCTTTTGCCCCTTTTGCCTGGGACTCCACTGCAGCTATTTCATCATTAGAAACCATCACAAACACTTCAAACACCTTTTCACATAACTTTTGATTTTTTTTTTCTTTTTTTTTTTCAATTTACAACTGCCTTATCAAGTTTGTTTTCATAGACAAAGTCTTTCCTATGAAAATGAACAAAACTGCTCTTTACCTAATTTCTGGAGGATGTTTTGGGTATTTCCATGTCAAATTACCAGAAAAAAAAAAGAACAAAAAAAAAAAAAGGTGCTTACCCAAACCATCCAGAAGTAATAGTTTACAAAAGTCAACTTTAAGTACAAGTAGAAAGCAATCAAATTACTTTAATTTTGATAAATGTATTTAAAATTCTCTGTCTGTTGAAAAGATAAGTTTATTTCCTGGATGAGCTCTTTTTGTTATTGCTCCTCGGATAAAACAAGCTGGATTAATCTTACACACATATGTACACACACACACACACACACACACACAGAGAATTATGTTATATATATATAAAGCTACTGTATAGGTTAGAGCCAGGCACTTGCCCAAGAACAGCTACTGAGACAGTGTTGCTATTCATTAATGCAGGTTAAATTGATCTCACAAGCAAATGGAGAATTTTTCCAAAGAGTGGCAAGCCCCAGGAGCGCTGACCTCGCCTCTGGAGCCGGGCCTGCTGGGATGTCACCAGCAGTAACACTCTGCTTCTCCTAATAGCAGGAGAGGAGAGCACTGATCACAGGGTACAAGGACAGGAAGCTTTTGCTGTTAAACATACCTTTTTGGCATCCTGAAAGCTTTATCATGTCTGCAGACAGAAAGGAAAAAAGATGTGTTAATTTATTATTTTCCTGGGAAGCCCAGTGCTGGGCTGATCCCTGAGCAGGTTAACCCTTGCAGGGCTATAAGCACCAAGGTGAGCCAGTGCTGACACAGTTCTGGCACTGTGTGAATTAGTTTAATGAATAACAGAGCCTTTTCCTCTCCCATTTTAACCAAACAGGATGGGATGCCATGTAGTCACTCCTCCTTTTGCCCCTCTCAGAAAACCCCGCAGAGAGTACTGGACATTAGCAATGCAGTCCCATAGAAATCCCATTGCATATCTCATCCATTAAAATCTATCTGGTTTAAGTGCTTTTCCTGCACTTCTTAAAGGGTTCCTTGACAAAAGCAAACCTCTTTATTAAATCTCATGAGTTGGGCTAGCAACAACTGTAGATAGTTTTTACTTCCTGTTTAGCTTAGCAAGGATTTTCCCCAGAAGGTGACTCTTACTTGTTTCCTTCGCCCCTCCAAAGACAGTGTCTTTTCAGGCTATAGGAGCAGAATGCCAGTGGAGCTGCTAAAAATATTTTATCAGGATTTTCTTCACAGAGGAGCATTTGTCACTCCACTTGAAGGGCTCTGGGGGGGGGGGGGGGGGGAAATAAAGAAGCCTTCCCCAGGGGATCCAAAGTTTGTTAATGAATCCCTGAGGACAAGCCTTTCACTGGCATCCTGAAAAAAAAGCTGCATCTTGGTGGGTCAGATATCTGCAGGACCTTTTGTTCTGCTCTCTCCGTGCTGAAACATCCGCTTGAAACACGCCTCAGTCTGGCACAGCCTTGGCTTGGACCAGCTTCCAGAGAACTGCTCCCACCTCCTTCTGCAGCTGTGCCAAGCTCCACTCAACCAGTGCTCCCAACTCCTCTCACCCTCCTACACTCCTGCTTAAACTGGGAGAAGGTCCTGCTGCACTCCAATATCTGTGTTGGGCAGATGGCCCCCACTCCATGCAGCAGCCAACTGGTGACCTTGAGGAAGCTCATCCTTCCTAGCTTTGTTATGAGTGGGAGAAATGGAAAAGCAATGGAGGAGAGTTCCCCATGGCAGAGTCACTCTTGGTGGCTCATGTAATAAATGATTCTGTGTTTTGCTCGTCATGCTAATGCTCTGTAGATTCAGGACAGAGAGGAGCAGAGCAAAAGCCTCCCCAGATTATCAAAGCAAGGTCTCTCTCTGGCAATGCACTGCCCATCCTGTGCTAATTCCCTCACAATAGCTCCTCAAGCAGATTTGCTTGGATTAAAAACCTCATTCTGGCATTATTATGTTATCACTTTTCTGACTGCTGGTGCTGCACACTCTGCCAGGGATTTGCAATCCAGCTGTGCTTCCTACTTAAATGACCTGTTACAGAGGATGTGGTTGGCAATTCTGTTGATAGCATATGAGTGAAAAAGGGTCCCTGCTCCTTTGACTGCAGTTCCTCTACACTGAAAACAAAAGCAAATTAAATCCTCTGTAAATGGCTGGAAAAAGAGACTGTAAAGGGCTTTTGTGCCTAACGCTGAAATGTGGGCAAGGAAGGAATCCTGTGCCATCTTTTATTAGGATTCAGTGGCTACGGCTGCAGCAGTGAAGGGATCATGATCTCTTGTGCCAAGAGTGGACTCTAAAAGGCACTCTCAGGAGGAAGGATGGTGCTGGCTGGAAGGAGCAGAGGTTGTAGTTCAGGCTGTTGTTATCCAGGCACTCTGTACACAAATGAATTCTGTCATGGACAACAAAGAATTCATACCCTGGTTGCTGCCCAACCTGGAAAGCCAAATAATGTTCCCCCCTTTTGTATCTCTCACTGCTCAGCTGTAGCCAGTGCTTACCCTCTGCTGCCACTCCCTTCCAGCACTGGCAGCAGCTTCTGTGGGGGCAGGAAAAGAATGAACTCTGCTGCCATCACTGAGAATTCTGCCAAGATAAAGGACTGGCAGCTGAGTGGCTTGGAGTGCAAAGGGAGAAAATACAAAGGTAAAGGAAGATGGGCATATTTACAGCTGCGTGACCTGGGAGTGGCTGAGTGACCTTGGCTTTAGCCAGCCAGTCCCTTGAGAAGGAAATCCCACCTCTCCCTGGCATGGGAATGGCAGCTCTCTGTATGCCCACACAGAGGTAGAGAGCAAACTGGATTCCTCCGTGCAGTTTGGGGCAGCTGGTGCCCTGAGCTGGAGAGCAAACCCATGCTTCATGCATCCCAGCTCACACCCTGCTCATCCCTCCCACTTGCCCCTATCAAGTCTGGAAGATGCTCTTTTGAGATGCCTTTCACGTGCCTCTTACCTGACTGTCACAACATGATGTTGCACTGGCTGCCGCTGCCCGGGGGACCACTGCTTCCAGGGCATTTCTGAGGCCTTGTGGTGGGAAGCTGGCACAGAATCACCACTGGAAAGGTGGGAACACAGCACAGGCCTCTCGCCATGCCCAGGGAGCGAGGGCAGGCCGTAGCTGCCTTGGGACTCCTCCTGGTTGCAGGGGTAATATGGGTGGTGCTGCTGTGAGTCCTGGGAGCTTGATGGCACCTGGCCGTTGGACTGGGTGGAGACTGGTCCAAGTGTGTGGCTGGAGGAGGGCAGGTTGTCTTCCCCCAGCCCGGGGGATGTAGGAATGGGGCAGTGATGGACTGGGCAGATTTTTTCCCAGGAAGTGCCACTGTAGCTGAGCTCAGCGTTCCCAATCTCTGGCATGGCAAGACAGGTCTGACAAGGTCCTGCATTTTGTTTTTCCCTATGAGAGAAATGAAGGGAAAGGTAAAACAGGGGAGAGGTTGAAAGGCTGTGCTGAGGAGTCACATCCTGAGAACTGGAGATGCTCACAGACCTCCCACGTAACACAAATGTCAAACCTCACCCACTGTGTCCTGTACCAGGAGTCAGCTTAAGGGCTGAATAGATTATGCTTTTTATAAAGACATCAGTGACTCACTCAGGGATCCCAAGTGATGGGGGATCCTGTAATCCATCCTTTGTGTGTGTTGCTCCAAAAGTTTGAAAAATTGGGTAATAGCCCACCCAAAAATTCTCCCAAGATATTTCACTGTGGAGGGGGGTCCTAACTCAGGACCCAGAGAGATTACAGAGGCCTGGGCAAACAGAAACCAATGGAATCTGCATGTCTAGAAGCCACTCAATTATCTGCACTCCTTGGGAGGATTAATTAGTGTGATTGCTCTGCAGAAGGACTGGCACTGCTCCATGTTGGGTCAGCAGGAGAGTGAGTCATCCCTGGCACTGACACAGCTGAGCAGTGAACCTGAGGGCTGTGATGTGTAACAGGGTCTTCAGCCTCCAGCCTGGCACATTCCCTAATGGCTCCCACATCCTGCATGCTCCACTGGGCTCTTCAGGAACTTTTTAGACACACATCTCCCAAGGATGACAGCAACAGATTTTATTGGTCTTACCTTGTAGGAAGGGGATGGACTGGGATCTCTATAGATCCTTTGAAAGTTTACTGTCCTCTGGCTGCCGAATTTACTGAGACAAAACATTTGCAGACTCCAGTTCCCAAGTAATGAGGTGTCTGCAGGATACACTTTCTCTTCTCCAAGGAATTAAAAACATTATTTCATTCCTATAGTTCTTGATTTATGGAGCCCGAGAGGTTTTGCTAGCTTGGAGAAAGTTTGAATAATACTTTGAGGGACTGCTTTGTCTGTGTGACACCAAAAACCCCTTCACACACAATAGACTGAGGTCCTTCAGACCCCAAAATGCTTTAGGAATTGCTGTCCCAAGAGATGCAAACACCAGCAGTTTCTGGTCCTTGTTCAGAGCACGTGCCACAGTCTCTTACAGCTGAATTATGTGTCTTGCTGCAGTGCCTGGCGTCCAGGATTAAACAGGACGAACAGTTCAGACCAGCCAAAATCACAAAGTGTCTCAAAGAATTATGAATGTTGGAGGAAGACTGCAGTGAGATCAACTTTAGCCTGAGGCACCTGGTGTGATGTGGGAAAAAATTAAGATAACAAGTTGGGGAAGGGATGTTTTTTAAAATTTTGTAGTGTCTCTCTCATTTATTTTTCTCACAGCCATAGAAAAAGGCAGAATTTTAGTGATTACACATCTCTGGAATTGCACCCAAAGTTAACTGGCATGAGATTATCAAAGACAAAAGAATCTGGAGAATACTATTAGCTCAGTATTGCTTGAAAATTGCTATTTTTTCCAGAAAGCAGGACATATTGGCCTTGGCAGTCTGTGCTGTGTACTTTCCAACATCAGTTGAGTTTATCAACACTGATAAACTATATTTCATGATTGTACAAAATGGGCTTATTTCATTAAAATCATTACATCAGAGTAGTGTTTGTGGTAACAGTTACACCAGTGCCGATGTGGACACTCATGCCACAGGCATCACACTCAACTTCAGCTTGCACACTGTACCAGTCCAAGGACAAGTAACAGAGAAATCTTGACTCATTAAGCAGCATCCAATGCTATGTTTAGTTTCTAAGCCTAAAGAAGGCTGCAGCCTTTACAGACACAGATAGCACATTCCTGGGTCCTGACTTCAGAAGCCATAATTGATGTGCAAATGCAAAGTAACTGGAAAGAAGTCAGTGTTTGTGCTGAAGCCGGTGCCAGAAAGCAGCAGACAGGTGTGTGCACACCTCAGTGAGATAAGGTTGAGATAAAGTTGTCCCCAGCAGTTCCAGTGCTCATTTGCCTCTGAGCTGCAAGGCAAGGTACTAGTAACACTTGAGCTGGTTCAATGCAGCAAGAGGGAGAGCAGCTGGCAAAGCAGAAGCTCCTGAACTGTGACAATGATATCCCAGTCACCCAAAGAACTTGTCAAATAACATCAACAATAAGCTTGAAGTCCTTGCTGTCCTGTCCCAGGTGGATTAGTGACAGGATTACCTGGCCTTTCAAGTGTGTGATTTGTATTAGAGCTCTGTGTAAAGGTAGTTCACAACAAGAGACTCCACACTTGTCATATATGAGATTACAAATGCAGTGCCAGCAAAGCTGCTCAGGAGATGCAATCTGAACTCTTGTCTGGAGTTCTTACAGCCTCATCAGAGTCGTCCCTGCACAGGAAGGGATTCAGGCGCAGCACAGGGCAGGAGCGCTGCAGACAGACCAAGGGAAGATTAGGGTCTGTGGCAGTCAATAAATAAAATTACATCTTTAATTAGTCGTTGCACTTCTCTACTAATCATAGAGGCAACCTTAGGGGAAGATGCTAAACCACCACATCCCCTACAGTGCTAGTGAGCTGCAGGGGCAGAGGTTATTTGGGACAGGACCTGGAGGGTCCCTCAAGCCATGCTTTCAAGCCTGAGGTGTAAATCATCTTGCTCTTCCCATGTGTCCAGTGATTTGGTTGTGGTTTGTAGCTTTGTACTGCAGGGAATTTTCATCAGAGAGCTGAGGTCATGGTAGTGTTATGCTTTGACAAGGTCTAGACCTTTTCTCACTCCCTTTTTGTTACATCTAAGTTACTCTTTTTCCTCAGCCTTGATCCTGTTGTTTTCCCTAATTTTTGCACACTTTAAATAGGTGATGCTCTCCTGCAGTGCATAATAATTTATAAAGACACTGCCATACTGACATCTTGTGTTTTGGTGTTCCTACACCTGTACTGTATTTCTGATCTTTTTTTTCAAAGGAAAAGCAAATTGTCATCCCTTTAAACTGCTGGATCTGCACAGTAATCTGGGACCAGAGGCTTTTCATGACTTAATTAGCCTGTCTGCCTCATCTGAGGGTGAATATGTGACACTGGACAGAACAAAAGGGCTTTTACAAAATACACTTTGAACATGGTCAGGGAGAGGCAGGAGACCATGCAATGAAAAATTCTTCCTCCGCAAACCCCTCGGCTACAAAACCTCCTGGAGGGGAAAGCAGATGCCAAACTCTTGGATATCGCAGATTGCCTCCGGGTTTTCTGCACATACGTTGGTAGCGTTGAGTCTAATATTTCACATGAAATCACACTCTCCTTGTTTACCATCTTTGCTGTGAAATGCTGTCAAGTTCTGCTCTTCCTCCGTGTGTCGTCTCCTAACTCAATCCCTGGCCTCCTCAGTGACTTCAGATTCTGGAATAACTTTGGCAAGTTTGGATCATTCACTCGTGACTTCTCTTCATTATCTTCTTTTCAGACTAAACAATTACAGCTCTGTCAATCACCCTCCGGATATGAGTTCCATTATGCTCATCCGTCTCCAACTCCATGACGATGTGACCTTGGTTATCCACAATCTCCAGGGAAACCTGGAGCTTGCAAATAATGATCGGTTCGGATAATCACTGCTGGCAGCTCAGCAGAGTTCAAGTCTCCACTTGCTGCTTTCCCAATTAGCTGTAGTGCTGCTGAGCTTAACCTTTGGTCTGCTGAGGTCTGCACCAGACATGTAGGCTGGTCCTTCTTTGCCTGAAACCATGTCACTATTACTTTTCTGGGCCCTCAAGACCCTGAACTATGCTAGAAAACTGTTTCTGGGGATTTCTGATGTCTGTTTGCTGTCAGGCATGA
Organism: Coloeus monedula; assembly: GCF_965178545.1. Lineage (NCBI taxonomy): Eukaryota > Metazoa > Chordata > Aves > Passeriformes > Corvidae > Coloeus > Coloeus monedula. Next base: position 10,797,990 of record NC_138786.1, on the reverse strand, counting down.
GGAGAAGAGGGCAGAGCACCACACTGGACTCTGCTTGCCTTGCTGACACTGACAAAGACTTATTTTTAACATTCATTCCCACTCTGGGCTGTGTCAGATATTTGATTTCTTTGGGATTAAGTGAGCAGAAATGATGTCTCTGCTGCAGAAAAGCCTACAGAGGCAGCTGGCAGCCTCCATTTTCTTCTCCAGGCTCAGCTGGATGTAACCAGAGAGATGCTGGGAAAGGAGAAAAGAAGGGGTGTAAGGGAAGGGATGGACTAGGGTTAACTGCTCCTGTTACCCACAGCAGTGAGCTGTGCTGCTCTCGCTGTTTGCTTCCCTGTCTCTTGCCCTGAGATGTCTAGACAGAACAATAATCCAATTTATGGACCTGCCCGAGTCACTCTGAGTGCAGCAGTGCTTCTCTGAGATGAGTACCAGGGCACAAACAGGGTGCTCATACTGATGAGTACCACGGCACCTACCTTGTGTGGGGGAACCAGCAAAAGGACTGCAGCCTCTTCCCACAAGAAAACAGGAAAAAGAGGGTCAGGATTTCTAAGGAGACAGCTTTCTGCCATTCCAGGTCTGCAGGGATGTGGAGCAGTGGTGGGATAGAGGGTCTGTGGTCCATCCCCCTGGCGCAGAGTATCTCCCTCTTCCAGAGACCAGCATCCTTTTGCCCCACACAGGATGGCTGCAGGACCTGGCTTTAGGCTTTACCTTCTCACTTGGCCCCAGCAAAGTTTACTGGAAACATGCCATGTTTGCTGCCTGCTCCCAGCACATTCCCCTGGGGATGGTTTAATTCTGCAGCACACAGAGCTGAGCTGGGATGGAGGAAGCTTTGCAGGCAGGGAAATAGTAGCCTTCCTTTTCCTAAGCCACTACAGTTTTTGGCACTCCCTGGTCTTGTTTCCCCCCCCCCAAGCCACGAAGTAGGAGAGCACATGTGGTTCTGAGAGGGAAATGGGCCAAAAATATTCAGCCTTTTGCAGGAATGGCTCCTTTCTCGGTCTGCCTAATTCCACCCTTGTCCCCAAGCCCATTTCTATAAGCACTGCTTTTTTTTTTTTTAGTAGATCATCCCCCCCTTTGCATACTAAAGAGAGGATCAAGAAAGAAGCACTTTGCATATGAAAGATGGGAAACACCTACTGAGTGAATGGAGCTGTCTGATGCCTGACTCAAACTACAACTTCTCCTGTTGACAGAGGAATCTTAAGGAGGAATAAAAACAAGGAGAAAAATGGCAGAAGTCTGTACCTTGCCTACAACTGGAGCCCTTTTTCATCAGGAACCTTTGCTCAATTAGCCATTAGGTGCTACAAAATTTCATTAATTAAAAAAAAAAAAGAAGCTAGTTTTATTTTCTTTTCCCTGTTTTTTTCTTCCTCTAGCAAAGTTTTGTTTGCATATCAGCTGTACAAGTGTTCCCAAATGAAAAAGAAATATGAATTCTTTCTGGATTAAATCCATGTGCTATAGGTCAGCTCCCATCTAGACTAATAGCTTTTTCCTGGAGAGCCGTAAATGACTTTTTAAGAATGTGCTTTTATAATGGAATTTAAATTTCTCTTTGAACGTACCACCAGCAAAACTGCGGTGGAGCTCTTGAGAAAAATAGCTTTTTGCCTTGTATTTTCTACGGAGATAAGAGTGCCCTTTCCCTGGGATTAGGGGAGGGTTCATTGCATTTCACTGTCACCTTGTTATCTAGCTCCCTGTCTCCCTGACAGGGAGAGACAGGCACTCCTGAGCAATCCATCTCCTCCTTTGGCTGCGGCAAATCCTTGTGGAGTGAACAATTCCTGTGGAGTTCTTTTGTTTTGCTTTTTCAGTCTAGCAGCAGGATCGTGCATACCCTTGAGAAGACCTACAGTCTTTTTGTTAGTGAGACTCCTGAGTATGTTAAATCATCATGAAAAATTAATGAGACTGCAAAACTCTGCTTCCCACATAGTCTGCCAGGAAAAGTTTTGTTTTATAATCCTTTTCATTGACTTGTAAGAACAGCCTTATCTTTACCCCAGGCAGCTGCTGCTGCTGCTGTGGGTACAGGTGTGTGTGCTGGACATGGAGGGCTCAAGGTTCCCACCCAGCCTTCAGTGCCAGAACAGCTGTCTGCATTGGGAAAATCATGTTTGCTAAGCCTCATTTTGAAGAAAAAAAGGAGTGAAATGAAAAGGGAAAGGAAAAGAAAATCCCCACCTTGGTGTTCCAGACTGAAAGAGGCCAGGAGGAAGATGGTGTTTTCTAACATCCGTGTTTTTTTGCTGATGAGGTGAGCATTGATGATGAAGAGCCTTGGCTAGGGCAGAGGGTGGGGACCACAGAGCTAAAACTGAGTGAGCAGCATGGGTGAAGTTCGAAATACACCTGTGTCAGGTGGCTTAACTCTGTAACTTACCTCTCACAGGCTGCAGTGTTCGTTTCAAGACCTGTCTGAATGGCGAAGGAGTACTCAGACAAGCAAAGAAGATGGCTCCAGTGACAGCTCGGCCCCAAGGAATGTGCAAGGTCTAAACTAGGGCTGGACTGTGTGAGAGTCACTGAACACCCACAGGCACGGCAGCCTCTGGCCGAGGACATCAGAGCTGTCTAATGAGCAGTGAGTGCCCTGTCAGTGCCCCCGGGCGGGTGGGGCTCTCTCAGCCTGAATATCCTGTACCAGACAGAAATGAAACCCTTGGGCTTTCAAAAGGGATTTGTGTGCTGCTGACCTCGGGGTGTGCTCTGGTCAAACAGAATCTGAAGAGCTCAGGTCTGTTGCCCTGGTCTAACAAGTGCCAGTGTGCTCGTGAATACGGGATGGCTCCTTGCCCATGATTATGGGCTGTTGATGTTTCCAGAAAATGTTGACGATTGTGGCTGCCAACTTGGCTTAAGACACCAGGTAAGAGAGCATATGGCACAGGAGGACATGATGAGGGATGCGGGGGTTTATGGAGATCTTCGGAGTGAAACCCATGTTTGCCCACAGCTGAGTGCAATAAGGTTATGTCTGAAACACACTGAGCTTACCAACAATAGCTCTCCCGTTGCTGCAGAAGAGGGAGCACACCATGTTGCAGGATAGAAACCTGCTCGGGAGACCAAACCGGGAAGCCCCCCGGCACAACTGGCTCTGCATGGTGTTCCTGGCCCCGGGGTAGGAGCAACCAGGGCCTCGGTTGGGCAGCGCACATCGCCAGAGCCCGAATCGCGGGTGGGCAGCTGGGCAGGCAGTGAGGGATTCTGTCTGCACCCCCGGTAGGACGACGGGACACACTTCGGCGGGACTGAGGGGCCCTGGTGCTAGGAAAACCCGGTGACACCGACCACTTCCACACACAGAGCCGCGGGTGGCGGCAGTTCGGCAGTTCCCACCCGCCGGGGCTCCGCGCCCCTGTCCCGACCCCGCAGCTCCTACCTGGGCGAGGCGGGGTCGCGACCGCGGCGCGTCCCCTCGGGCCGCGGCTCCCGGGGCGCCGGGGAGGGCGCGGCCTCCATGGCCGGCGGCGGCGGGCGCTGTCCGTGCCCGCGGTGCTGAACGCTCCGGAGCGGCGGCGGCGGCGGCGGTAGCACCCGGCGCGCCCCAGCGCGTCCCGGCTCTGCCCGACCCTGCTCTGCCCGGCTCGGCGTGGCGCGGCTCTGCTCGGCTCTGCCCGGCTCGGCGCTGCTTTGCCCGGCTCGGCTCGGCTCGGCGCGGCTCTGCCCGGCTGGGCTCTGCCCGGCTCGGCGCGGCGCTTGCGCGGCCGCGGAGGCGGAGGCGGGCCCGGCGCGGGGCGGGCACGGGGGCGCAGCCGCCAGCACGGGGAGCGCTGCGGGAGGAACTGTAAGCCCCGGGGCCAGCCTGGCTGTCGGGGATGGGGCTGAGCGTGTGGGTGCGGAACAGGAGCTCGGGGCACCGGGCATCCTTTGGGTGACAAGTCCCTCATCCCCGCAGTTGTGCTCCTACTTGGCCCGGGCTGGGAATGCTCCCAGAATCGCTCCTGGCCCTGTGTGGCAGGTGCAGGGCAGCGTTTTGAAATGTTGGTTCTTAGCAGCATTAAATAAGTAAATGATTTTATGAAGTAGATGGTAGGTTTGAAACAACTGAGTTGAAAGCATGGAGAACACAGGGAGGTCAGGCATGTCCACCTCCTTGCAGGATCCATCTGTCCTTGTCTACTGATACCATGACATTGCTCTGAGGTGGGTGGTAGCTACATGTGTCCCTTTGTGCATGGGGATAGCTTCCCACAGAGCTTGTGGAAGGTGGCTGCTCCTTCTGTAGCTGCTCTCATACCAATGACCATGCCATTAGCTTGTGTAGGAAGGGCTTGGGGCTTTCTCATATCTGCGTGTATGGCCATGGGAGTGGCAGCGACCTTCTCCTCTCCCTTGTCATCATCCTTTGTCTGGCTGTGGGGATGGTTTTGACCTTCTTCCTTGTGGCCATGTCTGTGGACCTCACAGTGGCCGTGACCTTCTTTCTCATGAGGGTGGCATCCTCTTTGCTTCACACATACAGAACAGCTGAAGCAAAAAGGGGGAGTATTAGAGCAGAGAGTATCCTATAACTCCCACTAATCCTCTAGCTGCTTAGAGTAAGTCCTTCCTGCCTTAATGACTTAAATGCCTGAGGCAGTTTAAAGAACAAAAAGCTTTTCCTAATGCCAAGGTGGGTGACTCTCTCCCACCGAAGACTGACACCTCTCCAAATCCAGCAGGAGGGAGTTTCGAGGACAGGCTACTGGCAGCACCACTGGCCCAGCGTGGCGCTCCCTGCTGGGCTGGGCCACGGGGAACCAGCCTGCTCTTCTGAGCCTTAGCCACAGAAATGTCACTTGCCTGGTAGGATCAGATCCACTGCAAGGAGCAGCTCTAGAGCAGCTTGTATTGTGTCGCCCAGCAGGAAAGACTGAAACCTAGTATCTGCTGAAAAGATTGGCTGGCATTAATGTGGTGACAAGGACATGGGTGATACTTCCTTTTCATTCTTCCCAATGCAAAATAATAATTCTTGCAACAGTAATGATAATAACAGAGCCATGGGAGCTGCAAGGATAGTGGGAATCAGCTGGATTACAAACATCCCACTGCTTCTGACAGACAGGCACATCTTACAGCTTTAGTTTGGCTCAGCCCGAGGTGTGAACTCCTTGTCTGGGAAGTGGGGGTGATCACGCTTCCTAACTCCCACAGCTTGGCAGCTCCTCTGTACTGCTGCAAGGTATTCAACACACGGATTAATTATTTTTCATTGCCCTTAGCCAGGGGCTACAGCAGGGCTTGTGGTCCCAGCTGGCTGCAAAGCACTGCCTGAGTCAGGCAGCAGGGCTACCTGCGTCCCTCCTGAGGCTGCCGCTGCATGGCCAGGGCTGGGAAGGACCGGCTGTGGTGGCCAAACTCTGGGAATCCAGTTGTCCCTTACTTCAAAACCTGCTTGGCTCTTGCGCCTGCAGTGCAGCAGAGGAGAAGCTGCCTCTTCCATCAGCTGGAAGCTGATGCTCTCCTTAATGCATTGTGTCATTTGGAATATTGCCACTCTGTGACCTCTGTGTGCTTGGCCAGTTTGAGACTGGTGGGGCAGATCTCAGTGTCATTCTAGGGGAGGCATGTGCTGATCACAGTATTTCCTCTCCTTACAGAAACAACCCAAGGGTGAGCAGGAAGGACAAGCTAATGGGGCTCCCAGACTATTTTAGAAACATAAATGCTTCCCACAAGACAATTCCATCAAGATGAGACCATCCTTCATTCAGAGGAACTTTCTTTCACAGTGCCTGGCAAACCATGATGGGTGAGTCAGCAGGATGGAAGCCAAGTGGTCCAGATCAGTCTCTGGACTGGGATGCATCCCTGCCTCTCTTTCTGCATGCAATGCTACCTTGCATCTCACGGAAACCATGCTCAAAGCTGACAGCTTGCAGTGGTGACACCACTATGATGTTTTGGACAGTGCAAAACCACCCATGTCATGAGTTTCATGGACACCCAAGCCCTTGAAGTCACCATGGCCAAAGCAAGGCTGGGTATCACTGCGCAGCTGCCTCGGATTGCAGCAGACTGCTGGTTTCCAGGCAATGTGCAACGGCTCGTGGATCTGCAGCCAGCTTATGAACCCTGGTCTGTCACTGCTCACTGGAGCAATGAAAGAGCCAGGGTATTTCTGCTGCTTGAAGCCAGTGACAGTGTGCCAGACACCTCCTGTGCTGGAAGATTTCCATGGGTACAGCAGCAGTCCTGGCTGCTCCTGCTGCATAAACCTCCCATTGTCTCGGCCACTGAAATTGCTTCCTTAGCCAGAGAACAGCTCTCTGGCAAGGGCAGTGCTGCATTAGCCAACTGAGCCCCAGTCACTTCCCTGTGCAGAGCTTATTTTACAGGTGAATGTAGCTGCCCACCCTCTGCAACTTCAGGAGGGGTTAAATTAGAGACATAAAGTGCTTTAGTCATGGCTTGAGTGCCAGGGCCTGAGTCAGAGGTGTTAGTATGAATGTTTACATTTTACACCAAGCCATTGTTGCTGGGTGCCTGAAGAGAAGGGCCCAGATGGATGTTGGGTCTCCTCTACACAGCCAGTTTGATTTGCTGCTGTCCCAGCAGCACAGCATAAGCAATTTCATTGTGCACAGAAGGACATGTGTCTCTGCAGATGTTTGCACTTCACAGAGCCCACCTTTTTCCTCCGGTTCCTGGCCCATGATGACCTTTTTCTGGTTCATAGGTGCAACAAAATTTTGAATTTTTACGAGTATAACTCCCTAAAAGAATAAGATTTAGTGCCTATTTGTTCAGTGCCATTTGTGACCACTCTGTACTGGGATGGGCTTGGAGGAGCCATCACCTTCCAAAATTTGTGCACTTGTCTGTGTCAATAAGAAGCATCCTCACCAGTATGCACCAGTTTAAGGCATGAAGTTGAAACGGGCTCAGGAATCAGGCTCACAGGCCGTTTTTGTCAGTCGTTATTTCTGCCCAGGGTGTGTGCTGGAGCATGACCCACATGCAGCACAGCACAGAGAGATCCCTGCAGGGCCCTTCTCTCTTTCTCAGGGTTCTGCAAGGCTCCTGCAGTTCTGGAAACCTGTGAATAGCTGTTGACCCAAGACCAAGTCTGAGAAGGTTGCAGGCATATGGCAGTTATGTTTCTGGGCTCCGGTACATTGCAAACTGAAGCAAATAAGAGATGTGCTGAATTTGCAGTGTGTTTGAAGAGGCAGGAGGCCCATGGAGACCCAATTCAGCTTTGTCTTGGCAGGGGAAGTCTCACTGTAGCAATATTGTCCCATTTTCCCCGGTGCTGTGTGCTAGGAGCGCAGCCACATTCGCTCTGAAGCTGCCCATATGTTCACACCATTTCCCAGCGTGACTGACAGCGAGCCAGTTCCCTCCGAGCATCCCGAGATATCCCAGAGTAATTCATCCCTTGCACATAAATATTCTTCCTATGAGGATTTGGAACATAAATTCTCAGCCTGCGGAAGGCCAGAGAAGGTGCTGGGATATGCGACACCTTGACTAACTGTGCCTGTTACAATACCTTCACAGCCTAAACAAGGTCCAAATGGCACCAGTACCAGCGAGTCAGTGTCATCCAGAGATGGCACAGTTGACATTTTGGAGAGGAAGTTGGCCGAAATGGCTCATTTCAGGAGGATCAGAGCCTCGGGGGGATGAAAACCAGTTCTTTAGCCTCAAGAGCAGATACATGAGTGGAGTGGAAAGGTTCCACTTTTCATATTGTTTAAATGTTTCTGCTTTTTTTTTGGTTAGTAACTGAGCTTCAGAAATGCTCCAAGAATTTCAGCTGGTGCTTCCAGAAAAAAGGCATTTTTAGGTGTTCCAAACCTTTCTCATCAAAAGGTTTCAATAATAACAGGGCAAAGGAAGAGTGTTTTTAATCAATTACTTCTGAAGGTACTGAATGGAACAAAATATTCTAGGGAGAAAGGAAATGGAACTTTTCCTTTTTACTAACCCAGTTCTAAACCCTGTATTGTAGCCCACCCTAATCCCATGTGTTTGGACTGCACAGTGTCCCCAGGCCTGAGCAACATCTCAGCCCTGCTGCAGGATCAAGTCAGAAGGGCCAGCAAAATATCTACATTCCCAAGGGAGAATCACCTGGCTCAGGAGCTCGCTCAGGGACCCAAAATGGATGCCCAGAGAAAGGTATCACCCTCTTGAATGATGATTTCCATCCTGCTGGGGCAGGGATTATTTGCACTTCCAGAAACTTTCTGCCATTTGAATGAAGCACTCAGCAGCCAGGCATAGCCCCAGCAAGTCTGCACGTGCTTCATGTGATGCCTAAGATTTTTAGCATTTTATATTTTTCATATATTTGTAGCTTTGTAGATTGCTAAAGCATGGCTGTAGCTTCTAGTGTTTTTCCTATCTTTCCTCCCTACATTTAGGAACAATAAGCTAACCTTATAAACCTAAATATTGTGTAGTCTTCTTCCAAGAAGAGAACCAACTACAAGGACGCTCTGTTTTCTGACCAGAATCTGGACCAGACATAACACAAGTGGGGCAAAAGAAAGCTCTGGACTACTTCCAGTGGGGACCCCAGGAATTATTACCTAACCAACTAACCTTTTAATTGGACAGTATATGATAAGTATACTAATTGACTAACCTTATAAAAATTGTAGAATTACTATACCACATGTGATTTTTGCCATATTGTGTACCTGAAAGCTTTCAAGGTTTGCTTTTATATTCACTCTAACGTTGTTGGAAAGATATATATTTTTTCCAGGCATCACATGCACCTCCACCCCTTCCCTCCACCCAAGTAGTAATTATTGTTGAACTGGTCCTTTAATATTTAATTGCCACTTTGACTCCCCTTTTCATCTCCTCCCCTCCCAGGTGTCTCTGAGCCTTGTGCAGGCTGGTCCTTCCTGTGTTTGTCCTCCCAATCAGCTGCACATTGTGACCTTCCGCACAAGAAAAGCCAGTCTTGCCGCTGAGCCCAGTCCGAATCCATGCAGCATCTGTGCGAAGTGGCGCCGCTGGAGCCCATGGAGAGTCTTCAGTCCAGTCCAGACCCTGGAGCCAAGGTTGGTCTCTGGAGCTTGCTTTTGAGTTCTGCTGGCAAAGGGAAATGAGATGGTTTGTTAGGCTTTAATGGAGTTTGGCTGGGATGAGAGGCACCGAATTTGCCACTTGTTTCTTCTTGCATCAGACTCAAAAGTGGGTCACTACCACTCGTGTAGCCTCAAAGCAGCCATACCTGGAATAATTTTGACTTTTTGGTGTTCACAAAGGGCACGTGACTATGTCAAGGGCAAGCTGGCTCCTGGCTGCTCCTGTGCAGCTTGTGAACCCACGCCACTGGGCTGTCTGTGTCCTCCTAGATCTGGGCTGAAGCCATGGGCTGGAATGGGGAACCTCCCTGGGCCCCTGCTGATGACAGGGCAAACAAGTTGCTGTATGCAGCATTCCATGCTTTCCCCAAGGACTACATTTCCATAAAAGATGAAAAAACCTGCCTGACTGGCTGTCCTGGCCACTTTCCACAGTCTCACACCCTTCCAAGGCTGGGTTCTGTGTCGGAAGGCTGGGTAGTGAACAGGGTCAGCAAACCTGTATTTGTCTCTGCTGAGCACGTCTGCAAGTGGGAGAAACTAAGTGGACAGATTCATTTTTCATTTGCTCAGCCTATGACCACTTCAGAGGTCTTACACTGGAATGACAAATTTTCAGGAGCAGAAAATATTGGCAAAGCTGACAAGATCATGGGTTTTTTCAAGGTGGCATTAAACATGGGTATGCACAGAACTCACCCACAGGACTTGAGGATCCTGCAAGTTGGGATGATGCACATGGAAAGGGAAAAGAGGGGTTGTCTTGTTCCAAACGGGAAGAGGGCTGCTCTGCACATCCTGAGATGTTTCTGTGCTGTGCCATTATTGGTATCCTTGTGGGAAGTACCAACAGGCAGCTATGATCCTTACTGCTTTTAAGCAGGACCCAGCTGCCATTACATCCTTTAACTGTCTTTGGTAGTTTTCATTTTAATTGTGTATTGATCTATTTAAAAACGAATGTCTCAGCAGCCCTTTGATTCCCATGAGTCTCTTCAGCTAAAGCCTGTTTAAGGTTTCTGCCTGGTCCCTCCTCCCAGTCGAGGGAATATGCTGACCTTTCTCCTGGCCGGAGGAAACACCTCAACCCCTTTTTTATCCTGCAGTGCAGTTGCTTGAAGGACCGGAACTGGGGGAGGCAAGGGAGGCAGGAGGAATCGGCTTATTGTGGGGAAGTTTGGTAGGAAGGATGCCTCCAGGCCTCCGGGAACTCTTCTTTGATACACTGTGTTCCCATCCCTCCCTCTGTCTAAGGCCTGAAGAAGGACTGCTAGTTCAGCTCGGGAGCCTCGGGCAGCACATCGCTGCACACAGTCGTGCTTTGAGACTCGGCCCTGTGTCTTATCTGCAGTCCTGACACATGATATAAAAACAGCCTCCCACAGCAGCCAGACTTCAGCTCTTTCAGTGGGCTTTTGGCAGCTGCCTCCCAGATCCTCCCAGCAGTTCCCGAGTGCCATCTGTTGACTCGGTAGCGGTCATGCAAAAAATGGAGAGGAGCCAGAATAAGGCTGGGTGAAGTGCAATTGGGAAAAGTGGCAGCATGGTACTGAGTGCTCTGGAGGAGTTTCATGGAGTGCAAAAAGAAAAGGAGGGAGGGTTTCACACCAAAGCACTTCCTGCTGGTGGAAGGGCTGATGAAGGGATGCCAGGAATGCTTCTCGGGGCAGACAGGTTTGTGTTTTTTGAAGAATCAGAGTCTTTCCTTCAGTCTTTGTGTAAGGCAGAGAGACACAGTCTTACTGATAAAATATGGGGCAAAGCTTTGTGCCAGCTGCTGAGTGCTGTCCTGGAGCAGGGAGATGGCAGACTCCTGTCAGAGATGGTTCTTTCTGCCAAAAATGAAAGGCCTTGCAGCACACGATTAGAGAAAAGGACTATTTCACTGTCACAAGCACAAAGTGGAGAGGTCATTGCCCTGCTTTGCTTCCTTTGCCCCAGAAAAATCTCCCGCAAACTTTGCCCCAAGTGCAGAGCAAGGGCTCCAAGTAGGCAGCTGGAGGCTGTGCTTAAGGATAGTCAGCTGAGCCCCTGTGCTGTGCAGCCACAGCAGGGCAATGCAGCAAAACCCCCTTTATATCCTCTTGATTCCTCCAGCTTCCAGGCTTTCCTGGAGAAAGTTGCTGTCCACCCTGGGGACGGCTCCTTCAGGGGCTGCCCGAGGTTAGCAAGAGCTGACAGATCCCTGAAGCAGAAACCACAGAGCCAACCTGGGTACACTCCATGTGCCCACTGTGCTGAGCAGCTTCAGAGATGGGACCAGCCAGAGCACAAGAGAGCCCAGAATTAGGCCATCCCACCTATGAAAGGTCTTCTGTGATTTTAAAAAATAAAGGGATTAACTCCAGGGGTGGGGTACAAATTGCTGAGTGAGTAATGAAGCTGGTTTCTCCAGATGTCCTTCCTGTTGCACGTGGTTGCAGGATACACTCGCTGCCTGAAGTACTCTGTCAGGCTACTGCATGTGGGAAATCGCTGCCACCAACGGCTGGAGAGAGCAGGATTGGTGTCCTGCAGCCACCCAAGTGGGGGTGTTCCTGTCAACAGGATTCAGTGTGTCCTGAAGTCCTGCAGGACTCCCAAAATGGCACGCATCCAGCACACCCTGCTCACTAGAGCAGGAGACTAGGGACCTGCTCTGGCTCCTCTCCTTCCCAAAAGCAGACTTCTGGGTATTGGGATCCCTGGTGCCAGGTGATGGTCCGGAAGGATTGGCCATAGCCTGATGTAGGCTCATGGGAAGGCAGTGCCAGTCTTGGGATTGTCCTGGCCACAGTGCTGGGAATAATCAAATGTAAGTGCATATTCATAACCCCATAAATTTTGGCATATTTATAGGGTTCTGTTTTCTCCTGTGACTGTCCCAAGGGCACAAGCAGGTCCCCAAACCAGCCTGTTTTGCCCCTCTAATGCAGCTGCAGATGCTGCTCCCTTGGCTGGGCCATTTTGCTCCAGGGTTTCTGTGTCTGCAGTGCACTGAGGATTCCCATTGATCTCAGATGATGATGCAGAAGTAGATGCTTGTCATTTGTGCCACTCAGACATGGTAAAGGACAGCTGAGACGTGTCAGCTCTTTGTATTGAGGTCAGGAGCAGCCGACACTGCCCTGGAGGGAAGTGTAGCTCTCCAGGGGCATCAGCAAAAGGCAAAGGTATTTTAGGGATCTTCACCCCTGTTCATGGCACTGCTTATTGCTGGAAGAGCTTGGCCACACTGCCAGGAATGGCAGGGACATAGGATGTCATGGCTGCAAGGTCTGGAGAAGTCTGGAGAAACTCCTTGTGAGCACTTGGCTTAAGCCTTGACAATTTGAGCATGACATGGGCAGCACAATGGACCCAGCTGCAAGTGGTGTTCAGCCTGCACTGCACACAGAACCTGGCCTTGGAGTTTGGGATAATGGTCTCTGTTTTAACCTGAACCTTGGCATTAGCACATTGTGCAGTCTCCTTGAGGCCAGAGACATGACCACCACACAAACAGGATAATGCACCAGTGCTGGACAAAGTGTTTCCATGAACAGTGATTCCCTGACTCAACCCAATCCCTGGGCTGACCTTGTCCCTGTGGCCACTAACCCAGCCAAAAATGGGATATCACTCCACCCTCACAAGAGACTGTGCCAGCTTGGAAAACCAAGGCAGTGCCACCCCATAGTTCCCCTGTGTTCCCTGGGCAAGGTAAAGCTCCACATGACTCTGCATCTCCTGCACAGCTGTGTCCACCACAAACCTCTTGACAAGCGCTTGTGCTCGAGCAAAGCTCTTGTGTCTTTTGCTCAATTTTCTACCCACAGCAGAGTCTTCCTTTCCTTCATCAAGCCTGAATCCAGAGGCACTGCCTTGGAAATGGTTTCAATTTCCTTTCATCACTGAGTAGCTACTAATTAATATGGGTCAGTCTGTCCCTCCAAGAGCTTTTTACTAAGCTGTACTTCCAGCTCCTCAGTGACTTAGCTGTGATGTACAACAGCCCAAGTCTGCACAGGGAAGGGACCAGATTCTGAGTTCTGCAAAGTCTTTGGCAAGTTTCCCATAAACCACTCTGGGTTTCGGGTCAGACTTCTCGGATTTTGTGAGGAGTTCTTAGAGGGGGACAGTGGCAGCAGTGAGACAGCTTGGTTTTTTAAACATATGAACACAGCAGGGCCCACATTAAAGTTGGGGTGTGCATCAGTCCTTGGGCAAAAAACCATTCCCCGGTGTGCTTCCATCTCCTGTTTGCCTCACACTTTATCTGTGTCCTTCAGGACAGAGGGAGAGGGCAGCCAGTTTTTGTTGAGGGAGGTTGTAGCACATGGCCAGGACACGTGGCTGAGGTTTGTTCAGCCTGGAGGAGACTGAGGGGAGACTCATTGGGGTCTGCAGCTTCCTCACAAGGGGCAGCAGAGGGGCAGCTCTGAACTTTACTCTCTGTGACCAGGGACAGGAGCTGAGGGAATAGCTGGAGCTGTGTCAGGGGAGGGTTAGGCTGGATATCAGGAAAAGAATCCCCTGGAGGGTGGTCAGGCACTGAACAGGCTCCCCAGGGAATGGTCATGGCCCCAATGCTGCCAGAGCTCAAGGATGGTTTGAACAACACTCTCAGGCACAGGGTGGGATTGTTGTGGTGTCTGGACAGGGCCAGGAGCTGGGCTGGATGATCCTGTGGATCCCTTCCAACTCGGGATATTCTATGGTGAGGTAAGGGTTCATATGGCAAACCCAAGATGCAGCAGCTGAATGCTGTTCCCTCAAAGCCCCTGTGCTACTTGTGACTCTTCTGAGGGTTGTTTTGGCAGCTTTCAGACAGGGACTTACAGAAGTCCCTCTGCTTTGGCTGTGTGCTTCCTGCTAGTCCTGCTGCCAGCTGGTGATGCCCACCCCACAGCACTCTTCTGCTCCTTCCTGAAAGAAAGGCCCCACTTTAACAGTGGGGAAATCATTCCCAGAGAATACTGAAATTAAACAGAAAAAGGCAAATCTGACCCATGTTTTCCCATGCAGGCTGTTGCACACACTCACACTCAGAAGACATCCAGGACCCCAGATATTTCCTGGCCCGCCAGGCGTGGAGCCAGCCATGCATAACAAACAACACGACCCTGTGAATGGCCACGCAGCGAAGCCAAGCTGTTTGCCTGATCCATCCGTCATTATTCAACCGGCTTTTCCCACTTTGAACGAGGGCTTGTGGCATCAGGAAGTTAAAAGGAGTCAGGAGGGGGAAAAAAGGGGGAGTGTTTCTTTTAAAAAGAGAGTGAGATTGGAGAGGAGGACACAGGCACTCCAAACCCTGTCTGTGCTTGGTATATTAGGCAGCCAGTGCTCTTGGCTGGGAGCCCAGACGAGGCTTTTGTAATCAAAACATGATCTTGTATGCTGTGCAACCAGTGCTGAGAAAGGCCGTCTGATGGCTCTCCTCTTTTAGCTCTGCTCTGGAATCCGCCGGGCTCCGCCGCCGATGGCCAACATGCACCGAGCTGTGAGTGCTGCCTGCGCGGGGCCAGGGAGGGGCACGGGCGCTGGGGTCCCTCACCCCAAAAGGCCACGCAAGGACTCGCACTCGCTTCCTTCAGGGTGGCCTTTCGGTGGCTGTCGCTTTGTCGTTTTCTTGCCTCGCCTGGCTGCCAGCAGGCACAGGGAGCAAACAAGCCGTACCGCACCATGGGGAGGGGTGCTGGGAGGGGACGCATTTTGGGTGCCGGGGTTTGCATCCCTCGCTGGGGCAGGTTGCGGTGGCTGGCTCGAGACAATGTGCCTCCTGGGAGGCAGATAACAAACAGAAACACGGGCAGTGCTGGATGGTGCCTGTGCTGGTGAGGGCTTCAGCTGCAGCTGTCAAAGAGGATGATATTTCTTAAAAAGAGCGGATACATTTGCTTACGCAGAAGAGCGTTAGTACGGGCCACTCCTGTCCCCTTTCCCTCCCCCCACCTCTTGCCTTTCACAGTTTCCCAACCCTGCTGTCTCCGAGGTCTCGCTGTAGAAGCAGGCGATCATAGAAGTGTGTGGGAAAACACTGCATGCAGAGACAGTCTGAAGCGAGGAGTCCCTCCAGCCCCCAAGGAGCTGCGTAGCCAGTGTGTGTGCCACTTAGGATAGGGGCTGTGACACAACGGGATGTCGTCATTTAATTGAAGCCTGAAGCCGATAGCTTTCCATTTTCTCCTTTTGTGACATTTTAATTTGCCATAGAATGAGGCCTCTCATTCTGTGGCTATGCCCTGCTGCTGGGGAGGCTCTGGGTTCAGCTGATTGCTGATTCAAAGCCATCTCACGTTTGTTCTGCCAAAGCCATTTATAACTCTCTGTCGCGGTGACATACGGGCACCTTGGCTCCCCGGAAGAGCTTTACTCTGGGGAGGGCACGGTGGAGCCACTTTTCACCCTGAGCATCAGCTTCGTCACGGGCTGGGGCAGCAGGTTCGTTCCAGAAGCGGAGGAGAGGGCACGGCCCCCTGTTATTGGCTGGCTCGGGGAGGCAGCTGACGAGCAAACGCTGACTGGGCTGAAGTGTACAATGGGTGAGCCCCTGGGAGCTGAGCGTGGGCTCCGCACGCTGCGGGGCCCGGGTGTGCAGGCGAGCGACCACCTCTCGCTCACAGCTCCCAGCATTTGCTGAAACAGGTTGTGCAGAGAGAAACACCTTAATGGCTTCATTAGTAAAGGGGAGGAGAAGCGCTGAACCGCAGCAAACTTTCCTTTCAGTGACTTGTTTCCAGCTGGAAATGGAAAGACCCCCTCCCCCCGGCACTAGCCTTCTTGCAGCGTAGACAAAATGCTGACAAATGGGCAGAGGGAGAGCAGCCTGACAGGCCTTTTCCATTTTTTGCTTTGAAAAGAGAAGAGCACAAATACAACCTCTGCAGGAATTTAAAAATTTTTCTCAAGCTGGCAGCTCTGCCAGTTCTCCTTCAAAAGAATCTGAAGATGAAAGGGGTGTGTTTGAGGGCATGCACCGCTTTGATCCCACCCTCAGCAGCCAACACCCCAGTGCACGGTAAACAGCAAACCTGCCAATTTAGTGCTCCCAGAACAGCTTCTGTTCAGATAAATACTGAATTTGGCTTTAATCAGCCTTGCAAAATGCCCATGGAAGTGTATCCACCTACACAGGCAATCTGCTCACCTGTCGCATACCTGATGATGGATGGCAATGGAAAAGCCATTTCTTTTCCCACAGATCTTGA
Source organism: Coloeus monedula (assembly GCF_965178545.1). Taxonomy (NCBI): domain Eukaryota; kingdom Metazoa; phylum Chordata; class Aves; order Passeriformes; family Corvidae; genus Coloeus; species Coloeus monedula. The sequence goes on along the minus strand of NC_138786.1, from coordinate 10,781,771 downwards.
AAAAATCCCATTGTCCAGCAGGAGAATGTGTGGAGGCAGTTTAAATGTTCCTGTTGCGCCACCTGGACACAGATGTGTGCCTGTGTCCCCGTGTCCTGGCAGAGCAGCCCTTGGCAGGGGCTGTTAGATCTGATCTCAGATACCCCTCACTGGGGACGCCAGCAGAGATGGGCTGGTGCAGGAGATGCGGTCTGTGCCATGAGCAGGTTCTGCTGCCTTTCCCTCACTGATGTCTGACGCCCAGCACACCTCTGTGCTCGAGAACACCCAAAGGTGAGGGCCATGTACTGCATGCAGATAAGCAGGGTGTTAACTCTGGAGCCAACTGACAGCCATGAAAGTGGGGCAGCAGCGCTTTGCTCAAACTACCTCATTGCTGAACAAAAATTGTAAGAAAAGGAAAGGTCAATTCTGTCAGGAGAAAGTCAGGGAGAAGTGGTGGGGAAAGATTCTTTCACTTCCCACCCTGTCCAGACAGAAGGAGCAGGTTTCATCCTGTTGATATGATGACTGAGAAGAGCTTTACTCCTTCTGTTTCTAGGATGCTGCTGTGGATGATGCCGTGTTAAGGAAGAAAGAGCAGAAAGATGTTGAACTTGATAAGAAAATCTTGGCTTTGCGCAAAAAGAATGAAGCACTGATACGTAGGTACCAGGTGAGTCTGCAGGTCCTTACCTTCCCCAGCTCTGATTTGGGGTCCTCAACTCACAGTGTAAAGAAGATTGACAGCACAGTCAGAATGACTTTTATATAGATGCTATGTTTGTATTGGAAACACTCAGAGCAGGTAGGCAGACCTGCCTTTAGCTCAGCCTTTAGCTTAGCCTTTAACTACAGCTCTTGAGTTGCTTTGGAGAACAGACACTGACACTTGCCTCACTGCTACAGCATCTCCTCTCCCACTGCCACCTTTCTCTGTCTGCATCCCATAAATGGGACACAAGTGGTCCCCTCCCTCTTAGCAGTGGAGGGGGGTCCATTTAGCAGAAATAAACAGGAAAATGAACAGCATCCAGGTACAGGCTTGTGATAAACTGATATCTATGTTCCAGGAAATAGAAGAGGACAAAAAGCGAGCAGAACAGGAGGGAATGGCTGTTACCTCCAGGAGGCCTAAGCAGGATGGGCTCACTATTACCATCACCAAAGCTCACAACGTAAGTGGTGCCTCTCCTTCACCACAGCCAGCTCTCACTCCAATCCTACTGCAGCAAAGTGACATTTCTGAGAGAGACCATCCACAGCAAAGTTCTTTGAGGCACAGGAAATAGCTCCTAAGCCCTGAAAAGTGTGGGTAAACTCTGCAGAGGTGTGTGAACAGAGTGATTTTAGGTGCTGCACATATGTTTCCAGCCATGCCCAGGCACCTCTACCCATGGACACAGAGATAACAGGCAAATGACTGGATGTATGAATAGGTACACTTGGCCCTGGACAGGTCCCAGGTGTCAGCATCACTGCAAATATGTAGGCAGAGGGTATCAGCTGTGCGTGTGTGTGTCACTGGAGGCATCAGGAATGCCTCTGAGAATGCCATAGGCTGGGAAAACGTATCATCTCCTTAGGCTTTGGGAGTGAGCAAAGCAAGTGGCCCTGGGCCAAAGGCTGTGAGTCCCAGGCTTCCTTCCTTACTGGACCAAATCTGATAAGCCCTGTCCACCCATCCTGGCAGCTTGGGGCTTGGGAAGCCAGTCGTGCCTTAACCCCTTGGTGAACTCCTCTGCCAGAGCTCATGCGCAGCCTGCTGAGCCAGCCCACCCTCCTTTCAGCACTCCGGGTTGTTGGATCCAGGCCAGTGCATTGCTCCCTTCCCACCCCAGCCACGGCCCTCGCCTCTCTCGGGGTGCGCTGCTGCACACATTTTTCTCTCATACAGGACCTGAAAGATGCAATTACCCAGACTGAACACTATGGACAAGATAGCCCAGCCCTCTCGATGGTGAGCACCACCCTCAGCCATCCACTTGGCTTCCAAGGCCACCTCCAGCAGGACTTAGGCTTTCCCAAGCTAACTCAGAGTGCTACAGAAAGAGATGAGGATGACATTTCTTTCCCATAACTCTGGCATTTTAGTCTGAAATGTCAGATTTGTAAGTGCAAAGGATTTTTCAGCCCTGCTGTCTTTGTGGGTTTTGCTGCTGAGCAGACAACAAGTCTCTTGTTCCCCAGGAATGTCAGAACTTCCTGAGGGCAAGGGCTGTCTGTTCTGTAGCTGCCTCCCCGCTTGTGTGCAGGTGTGTGTGGGGAAGGGAATCACACCCCCGAGTCAAGGGCCTGGATTTGCTAATGGAAGTGGTTCATTTTCCAGGACAAGAGGGTGGTGAGTGAGAAATGGGGAAGCCCCTGTCCTACAAGCCCTGGGTTCGGCCTTGGCAGTGAGGAAGACGAGGAGGAGGAGGAAGCAGATCACATGTTCACATTCAGGATGGGGAAAAGGATGCAGCTGGCTGTTACCATGGACAACAAAGCAAAGGTGAGTAGGGAAGAGGATTCCTCTTACTCTGCAGCCTCTTGACTTACAAAGGGGCTTCTGTTCTGCCTCTCACTTGAGCTTTCTCCCAGCATGCCATATCCAAAGGGAATAGTTCCCTTACTGTTTGTTTCCTCTCATTTCACAGTTCTTCAGTACAACCTCAGAGCTGCCACATGCTTCCCTCTCTGTATCTGATTGCCAGGAGTCAGCCCTCAGGCCTTGCTAACCCCCTCAGCAGCACTGTCCACCCAGCCACGTGTAGCCAGTTCTCTTTCTGAGGGATCAGTCACATCAGTGCCCTCCTGGGCCGCTCTGGTGTTAAACTGTGTTGCTGTGCCTGGAAAGAGGGACTTGCCTGATGACACTGGTGTGACTAAATAAGGCACCACCATCCTTCCTGTGACCACTGCAAGGTCCCAGCACCAGAGCTGCTGGGCTGTGCAGAAAACCACTCACATCCAATTCTCAATAACCCAAATCATAGTCAAGCAAGATGCCCCAAAGGAAAGCCTGCTGGAAAGTTGCACAAACTGGACAGAAGTCCAGGGATTTCCTTTGTTCCCATGTTCTTTTTCCTGGCACTCCTTGGATGAGTATTTTTAACACTGCCTGTGCAATCTGAGGCATGCCTCAGACATGAGATGGGCACGTCTCTCTGACTAAGCTAAAGAGCTGGTGCCAGAGTCCCAGATCTCTGTCAGGCAGGGAATGACCCAGGACAAGCCCTGTGGAGGGGAGGAGGTGACTCTGCCAGGCACTGTGGCTGTGACATCACTCTGCTCTCTCTGTCTGTGTTGGCTCTGCACGGACACTCTCCTCATATGACATCTCTCACTCTGGGAGCTGGGACACCAAGGACCAGGATTTCCAAATGTCGGACAAGCAGGCTGGGAGATCACCCAGACTGTTAAAATAGGAAACAAGGAAAGAAGACATATGTCAGCATGTTGAGCAGAATGTGCCTTCAGGTGAGGCAGCTTAGCCAGAGCAGAATGGGGAGGGACAGAGGGAACAAAGGAGGGAATGAGTGGTAAAGGGAGGGAGGGCAAAGGGTATTATACAGAAAATCTGGTGGTCTCCCAGCCTGGATGTGTCTAGCTACCACAGCTCTGTTAAATAGCTGTTTCCTGTATTTCCTCTGAGTCTTCCTTGCCATCTGTTCAATACATGCAGGGTTTAAAGGCTTTGCCAACACACCAGCCTTCACACTGTGCCTTTTAACATCCAGTGGCCCAGGGAACGTGCACCTCCCTGTAATCAAGTGATGCTCTTTGAGGCTTCTGTTGTGCTCAAGGTGTTTGGGCACAAGGTTCTCTGCGTTGGGTCTCAGGAGGAACTTTCTCAGACAGCAAGTGATGAAGTCACCTTCAAACATCCTCCCAGTGCCAGACTTCCCTGGCAAGACATATCTGTGACCCTGTTAAGTGTCTAAAGGATGAGCCACCAACACTTAAACACTGAAGAGCTCTAGGGAACAGCTATTGACTTAAGATGAATAAATGTTTGATGTACAACTTGTGGATTAATAGCTTGCTGTTACCTTCTAAACCATCTCTGGGCTTACTTTTTTAATAAAAAGTTATATTAACTAGAATGCCAAATACCTCGTACCAGTGCTCTGGGTAAGGCAGAGCCAGGCCAGTCTCCAGTTCAGGCTCTAACCTCAGCAGTACAGCCTAGGATTACTGAACCCAAAAGCACAGCTGGCCATCCCCAAGGGAATGTGTAACAAGGTTCCCACTGTGTCTGTGCATCTGGGGCTGACAGGACAGGCAGAGCAGAGACCACTCCTCTCCCCTGTATCAGGCTGACTCAAGAACTATCTCTGCTGAAACAGCAAAATCACACAGATGTGAAAGATGAATAAACAAGAGACTGAGGTTCTGCTGCTGGAAATACTCCAGTGTCTCTTAAAACATTTATCATGTGCTAGGAAGCTCGATGACTGAGAAGCCGTAAAAAAGGTCATGCTGACAGAGGCTGTGCACAGCAAGGCTCCCTCCATGCTAACATCTGCACTCCTGGCAGAGCTGAGGGAAGATGAGGCTAATGTGAGGCTTCTTGGTATCACATGTCATGGCAAAGGCCCTGACTGCAAGTCTTCTCTACAAATCAGAGGTCTGGGTGTGCTCTTTGTTTTTGAAAACAATTTCGTAGCAACAAAAAGATCCCAAGTTTCACTGAATTTTCCTTGGAGATTTTGAGTGCCTTTTTAAATCAAGACTCCAGTAAATGTGGAAGCCCAAGGTAGAAAACAGAGTAAAATGCACCATCCTTTAGAGAGAGAAGCTGCTGAGGTTCCTTGATCCCTGGTGAAGTTGAGCAGACTTCATATGGATGAAGAGAAAAGAAAAAGATCAGAGATAGCGATGAGGATGACTTATTAAGTCTCTCATTTCCTTGTAAGGCAAAAATAAAAAGGCACATGACTGACCTGAAAGATGATACTTTTAAATGAGGAAAAGTATGTCCTTTTGTACAAAAGATGTGCTCATTTTGTGGAATTGATGGCTGAGGGCACTGGCAGGACATCAGCCAGGAACAAAGATCATTAACAAAATAAGAACCAGATGTAAATCCATGTAGTGAAATCATGACACTGATACAGACAGCTGGAAATAATATCTGAGAGGGGTAAACTGCTCTTGCTTAAGGAGTTTATACATCAGTTTTCTAAAGTATTCCACCGCTGAATAAATAATTCCAGAAATACTAACACAAAATGACTATGAAGTGATGAATTATCAAGTGCTAATACACTTCAGGGGAGTAACTGCTATGTGGGCAAGGTTGGAGAGAAAGAACCCCACTGTTCCCTTTCTCTTCTGCCTTCTAGGCTTATGCTCCAAGGTAGCCTCACATTTTACTGGGACATGTTGTGTGGGGAGGGACAAACCTCACGTTTGTTTCAAAGATACAGATGCAAGCTTAAAATAAAACCATCCCTCAGTGTTGATGCTGCAGATCATCTGAGCAGGGTAAATCCCACCATGCCCACATTGTGCTCAGCTAAACACACCTCTGTAATATCACAGATCCCTTAGAGTGGGGTGGCAGCTTTATAAGCCAACAGGACGGACTGTTTGGCTCATTTTCTGTTCTGCCAGCCCAAAATCCTTTGCAGTTTGGGATGGTTACTCTCTAGGAGGGCTAATGGAGGTGTCCTTAACTCAGCCTTTCCCTTCCAGGGCAAGAGGATCGTCAGCGAGAAACGCGCTGAGAGCTTCCCTGGCTCAGGCCGAGTGCCGGACCTGAGCGAGGAGGAGACGGATCACTTGGTGGCTTTCCGAAGGGGAAGGAGGATGCAGATTGCCATCACCATGGATAACAAGGAAAAGGTAAGTGCAGTGCTAGTGACTAGCCTGTAACCTATCCATGGCATCCACTTCTTCTGCTGGCATGAGGAGGGCCCAGCCACAGGATGTTGGGAGACACTGTATGTTAAATAGTGTGCAGCTTATCTCCATATCTCTGCCTTCCATCCCTGTGAAGGAAGAAAGCCACAATCTTTTCCCTCTCCTGTGGTCCTAGCTAAAGCTAGAAGTCTCCTAAACACACTGGGTTCATAAACAGATGCTGCTTTGGGAGGATTGATGAAAGTGCTGCCAGATATGGGGCATGAATCTCACCTCCTCTGTTACCAGCTTCTTTTTGGAGCCGCACAGCAAAGCGGGACAGAAGCAGTGTCCTCCTGACTCACTGCACGACTTAAACGTTAACAGAGTGGGGCAATACCTGCTTCTGAACCACATCCTGCTGTGCCTGGCCATCACCTGCTGAGTGAGCTGGCTAAGCTTTGTTAATCTTTGAAACATATTTCAAATACTTCTTTACAAATACCTTCCTCTTTACACACACAGAGGCATGTGCTATTTTCTTCTTTGGGAGTTTTCACAGATAAGGAAGAATGCCTGCAGCAAACAGGGTCAGCAAAGACTGTGTAGGAAAACAACACTTGAAGTGGCTACCAAACACACCCAGGAATGCTGGGAGACATCTGCAGCCCCTCTCTGGGACAGTGCCAACCATTTGCTGCTACTACCCACGCTCTTCTTCAGCTTTTCCTCCTCCCCAGCGCTTACCTAGGCTCCAAGAGCACAGGTGCTCCTTTCTCATGGTGGCCAAGCAGTGTTTTGAATGCCATAAACCTCAAACGTGCTGCCTGATTGAGCCACTGGTAACCTCAGAAGTCTGCATGACAGACATCGCTGTTTCAGTCTAGGCATCGCCAGCACTCCGGGATGCAATGGGAATGACCTGACTGCCTGTGCTGTTCCTGCCCTTGAGCTTGTCAAATGTTCTTCTGTAATGTGCAGGCTGAGGGTGTTCTGCTCTCTGCTGGGTTTGTTTAAACGCTTGTCTCTGAGGTCATCGGGGTTAGGGCTGTACTAGGAGACAGCAGCAGGAGGAGTGCCTGGATGTTGGCTTTAGATCCTGTGCCCTCTTTTAAGTATATGTACTGTCCTGGAAAAGGTAATCTCTCATCTGGTTTCATTATGGGATATGAAATTTGAGGCTGAGGATCCCTATATGTGGTTTTGGCAATGCCTTGCTCATACCACCCTCAAAGCATCTGGGTTCAGAGTGTGTATGAGGGCAGGCCTGAGACTGCAGTGGCTAAAGCCATAGAATCTAGAAGTTTATAATCCCAGACTGGTTCAGCCTTGTTCCCTGACAGCTCCTTTTGTTGTTCCTTCGTCAGGGGAAGCAGTGAATAGATCATTCCCTGGTCACTTCCCAAATGATTTTATCAACCTGTTTCATGTCTCCCTTCAGCTATCTCACATAACTTAAGAGGTTCCCCCTATTTAGACTTGTCTGCTAGGACAGTTCTTTATTTCTGATCATTCTCATTGTCCCCATTTGTGGAACTACTGACAGCTTTTTACCGGCTAGGCTCGTAGTTCAATGCCTTAGAAAGCCTTGGACAGCCTAGAGAGGTAGCACGGGCAATCCAGCATTTCAGTAGCTCTAAAAGCGGCAAATGGTAGCTGCAAAGCTGATACCACCAGTAGAAGCAAAGAGGGAGAAATATAGCTTTTGGTTTCCCCAATTCTGCACTTAGAAGCTTTCAAACAGAAACAGAAACACAGATGCTCGCAGAAGGATTGCAAAGCCAAAGAGGGTGGGCCCCCTTGCACGTCCTTCTTTTATTGGGAGAAGGGGAAAGGGGAGAACGGGGGGGGCGGACCCGGGGTGACCAGCCAATCAGACACTGCTCAAGAGTTTGAGTTACATTTGGTTTTGCCCGCGCTTGGAACAAAGGAGCACATGGCAGAGGCAAGTCCTGGCTTGTCTTGGGGAGGAGGAAGGGCGACCTCAGAGCAGGCAGCAGCACCCATTTGTGCTTTTGTTATTTTTACCATATTCTTTCAGTACAAGCAGACCAGAACTGCACATGGTATTCCAGCTGCGGGCTCTCCTGGATGTACTCAGCAACATAACAATGTTCTGGCTTGTTCTCTATTCTTCTCCCAACAAGTTTGCATATTCTTTGCTTTTTTTTTCTAAATAATTGAGCTAACATTTTCAGAGAATTAGTCACAGTAACACCGAAATTTCATTCCTGACTGTTAATCATAGCTCAGGACTCATTACTCTGTGTGTGTATACAAGAAGGGGCATTTTTCTCTGTATGAGTTATTTTGTATTACTGATATTGAATTTCATCTGTAATTTTATGATGTACGCATTCAATGTCAAGAGATCTTTTGCAGCTCTTTCTGGGCAAATTGCATTCTTTGCCCTGGATGATTTAGTATCATCAGCAAACTGTCATCCCTCTCTTCAGCTCCTTTTCCAGACCATTTATGAGCATGTTGAGCAGCACATGCTCCAGTGGCACACTCCTGCTAATCTTCTGCCATGGAAACCATTTTCTTGCCACTTTTTCTTTTCTATCCTTTAATCAGTTGTTAAAAGAGAAGCTTCATTTTAATTCCCAAATCGATTGGCTGCTGGAGAGCCTGGTGGGGTGTCAATGGTGTTGACTGGGTAGCTGTACATTAGGACCTGAGCTGGGACCCCTGATTCAAGGATTAACTTTCAGTTTTTCATTAACCCCACCATGGTTCATCCTTTGGGCCTTTTTACCTTGTGTCCCAACTGGTTCCCTGCTCTTTTGGGGTTCCCACAAAGGCCTAGGAGAAAGAATCACATCCATCACTCCCCCTCCAGTAGCCTGGCCACTGTCAAATTTGCTTCCTCCTCTGTGCACTTGTCAAATTTATCCTATTAAAGTATTTGATGGGTGTCCTTGTTACCACACATTTTCTCTATTTTTATTCATGATGAAATTCAATAAAGAAAAAAACCCAACCAAACCAACCAACCAACCAAACAAAAAAACCAAACCAAAAAAAAATCCCCAAAAAACCCAAAGAAGAAAAAGACTCCCATTCTTGGTGCCTGTGGTGCTTCTGGCTAACCCCATGCTCTCAGTCCCAGACTGCAGCACAGCTGGGGCAGGAGATGCCAAAGAGGAAATGCAAGGGAAAAAAGCTGCTGTCATGATCTCCTTTTCTGAGACAGCCCCGGTGCCATAAGTAGAACGACTCTTTCACTCTCTGTTAGCCCAGAGGGCTGAAGGGACCAAATTATCCTGTCTCCTTGCAGAGCTCATCACTCTGGTGCAGCTTCATGACCTCCAGTGCTGCTGCTGGCTTGGAGGTGCCACATCTGGGACCCACCTCTGCATGGCTGCCCCTAAACCTGCCTCAGGGCTCTCCTGCATGCAGGGCTGAAGACAATCCTTCATTTTTAGCCCTAAAAAGCCACTCCATGCTTTGGCAGTGTTTCAGGCTCATTAGTACATTAGAGCTGGGAGCCAGCAGCCCAGGACCAGTGGAGCACAATGGTTAATTAACAGGTTACAAATCATCTTTTAAATGGGCAGTTGATAGAGCTTCAGGGCTTTTAAATTGTCCTTTTATTAACAGAGTTTCCCAGGATGGTGTATCAGAAATGACTGTAATCAAGAGACACAAAAGCTGCTTTCAGGGACTAACACAGAGGAGTTGGACTTGGTGCTTGCAGAGGAGAGGAATCAAACCTGTGGCAGGAGAAACACTTGCTTTTACATTGCAGATGGGAGGGGAAAAGAGGCAGAGAGGGTGGCTGAAAAGTCTTGAGCTCCCTTCAGGCAGCACAATTAAGGAGGCAGATTTTTCAAAAGAGTTATAAAAAAAAATCCTCTCATGTACTAGTTTCAAAAATCCTGCCCAGTGGGGAATCTGAGCACTAGAAAAACAGCTTTAAGCTCCTACAAAAATCTCCGAGCAGAAGAAATGCCAGTTGTGGTGCTGACACGTGCCTGGAGAAGTGGGTACCAAAAGGTTTGTTTAACTCATCTGATAGTCCTTATCTTTCAGAAAAGAAGACATTGAACTAGCCCTGAGGTGTGGAAGCCCGTCAAAGCTTCTGGAGTGCTTGGCTGGATAATGGCATCCGTACTGTCACCACTGCATGGTGACATTAGTTGGGAATATGTCAGGAATTCAGAAAAACCCAGTGGCAGAAGGCATTTGGGATCCCCAGGCTGGTTTGAAGCCGGCTCTGCCCCACCCTGGGCCCCACCCTGGGCCGTTCTGGACTGAGAAACTGAGAAATCTTGGCAGAAACCTCAGGATAAACAATCATAATCTTCCTTGACTGCTTCAGGCTTTTGTGTCCTCCTCCTGCTCTGCAGGAACAGTTACACTAGTGATGATAATGTCCATGTCATTTTTCTTAATTTGGGGGGCAGAGAGGAAGAAGGAAAAGAAAAACATGTTTTGCTCCCTCTTGGCCTGGATATGTGGTAATGGGCACAGCAGCTCTGGGGCAGCAGAACAGCAGGAATTCTGTTCCTGAGCCAGTACAAGAGTCAAGCTGACTGTTCTCTGCACAGTTCAGACCTGCTCTCCTGGTACAAAAGAACTACATTTTTGTGGTCTTCTCCATTTTCCACAGTGCCTTCTGAGAAGCAAAAATAGAAGGAGACTAAGGCAAAAGGCAGCTGGCTTGGAGTGAGGGTGTAGAAGGATGGAGGGTTGTGCAGTGTCCCTGTGACCCAGGTTTGTGGTGGGCACTGATGAGTGAGCATTCCAAATGCCAGCCCCTGGGATGCAGGGCTCTGGGAGAGCAAATTTTCCAGATTTCTGTTGTTTAATCTCTCTGTAAATGCTCAGTTTGGAACTGCAGAGACTCATTCAATCTCTCACTACAGGGTTCTTCAAACAGGGCTGCCAGAGCAGGTGACTTTGAGTCCAGGGGGAGCATTTTTTGGTTATATAAGTTTTTGCTGCAACATTTTGAAATAAATGCCCAGTGTCATCTTTCACCATATCCCCTTTCGCAACAGGCAGGATATGGTGAGGGGCAGCTTCTCTGTGCACAGACCCCTCTGCATTTTTCCCAGATCTTTGCTGAGAAATCCCAGGACAATATAGGTAACATTTTCCTTGTTATTTCCAAGGATCTGTTTGAACAAACCTCCATCTGTACTGAAGCTACCAGTCAGACGAGTGAAGCTGTCATGCACCAAGTGCAATGACAATCCATGAACTGTATGGCCACACTTCCCACCTGCCTCAGACTTAGCATGTGTGGGCAATCCTCCAAAAAATGTGTCCCCAGCTCATTCCCTGCATGATTCCACGAGGTCCATCCAGCAGGAGCTGCCTTAGGAGACAGAGCTGCAGGTCTCAAGACTGATATCCCAAGTTTCCCTGTAAAACTAAAGCTGTGTCTGGTGAATACATAGAATAAAAGTCCTGTTTCCAGCCTGGGCTGGACCTTGCCATGCTGCCGCTTTCTGGAAGGGCTGAGCTGGCAGTTTGTGCTGCCACGTTCCTCTTTGTGTTTCAGTTCTGCTTGGCACTGCAAAATGGCAGCAGGACAAGCTCAGCTCCACACATCCCCGGCCCTGTAACTGTCCAGCCAGGCAGGAAGCCTTTCCTAAAAGATCTTTATGCTCTGCAGACTGTTAAGACCCACTGTGATCCCATCCTGGCCTCTGACATGGCTCTATTATTCATCCCATGTGGGGACAGAGAACCCCTGGCTTGGCCCATGTTTGGTGTCTGTAGCTCACTAAGAAACAGATGCTGATTGTCACCTCCTGCCAGGCAGGGGAATATCAACACCAGAGCAGAACTTGCCAATCTGGTAGCAGCATGGGTAAACCCCATGGGAGCAGGGATGGACCCTGGTAGAAGGATGCCATGTTTGTCAGGGATTAAAATCACTCCTAGTTTGACAGTGCTGGGTTGTAGCTGCACTTCAGATAGGTTCCCAGATCTTGTACAGTGGAATCTTAAGATGGCCCAAATCTGGAAAGGTACCTGAAACTTGGTCTGCCTTGGAAAGAAACAGGACCATGCAAGACACCACTCCGCTTCCAACCTGGGAGAAGGAGGGACCTGTGGGAATGCTTTTCTCATACACCCCTTGCTTTCTGACTCCTTTTTTTTCTACATCTGTTTGATTTGGGGCCCCGGAAGGAATCCTTCCTCCTTGCTGATTGTTTCTGAGCAGTTTTTACATGTCCTGGTCAGGATAGGTTCAGGCACTGATTCCCCTGCCAGGAATCCTTGCTTAATCCTTGAAATTATTCCTATGTTCGTTCTCTTGCAGGCAGAAGAGCGGAGAACAGCAGAGAAGAGGAGATCAGACAGTGACAGAGGCCCAGAAAGTGAGCACAGCCGGAAGGTGAGTGGGGCCCAGGTCCCTTTGTGGGGACCCTTGTCTTGGAAGAGGAAACCAATAGAATGTGCTTCCCCACCACAGCCCCAAAGAAAGATGACCTTTGAGGTCTCTTCGGACCCAAACCATCCTGTAGTTCTGTGAAGCAGCGTTGTGCTCTGACATGGCTCCCACTGTTCATCCCTCTCATCATCCAAAGCTTTGCTGAGCAGCTGCACACCTGCAGCAAGCAGCATTGGAAAGGTGACAGGGCCTGCTTCCACACCTTGTCGTGGCTGCTCGAGCCCTTCACACAGCCATAGGGATGTTAGGAAGGGTAACATGCTCACTCCTATGGCAGCACAGCCTTGGCTGGTTCCTCTCCCAAAAACCATTTCCTTGTGGATTGAAAAGCTCAGGCTGTATTAGCTACAGCTCCTCACTTCAGCAGGAGCTGAGTGGGATGGAGGTAAATTAAAGCACAGGCCTTCCCACTGACTGTTTAATGCAAAGCCTGGAGACATGCTGGCTCCCTCGAGCCTGCAGATGCTTTAATTAATGGAGCACAAATAGAATAACCCCACCTCAGTGTGATTCATTAGGAGGACACAGATGGGCTCTTAGACACTAATTCCAGCTGAGCCCCCCAGAGCAGGAAGGGGGAGCACAATAGCCTGTGGTCCAGCTAACCACAGCTACGCTGTAATTGAGATGAGGGACCAGCTCCTCCTGCTCTGTGGGCCCCCAGCCGCTTCTGCCTCTCCCCACAAGAGAGCACAGGCATCAGCCTCAGTCCTTCCCTTGCTTTTGGCTTTATGGATGCATCGGGATCCATCCTGGCAGGACCCACTGTGTCTTACCATGGGGCTGGAAACAGAGGGGAGCACTACCAGGCTGTGCCCCAGCTGAGGGGCAGTACCTTTCTGTGGACCTCACCTCTGTCTCCTTGGGGACATGGTGTCAGGACCCCAGCTCCTGCCAGCTGAGGAATGGAGGAGCAATTGGTGCCACCCCAGCTCTGGCCCACGCAGATGGGTCACCTTGGTAACAGGGCTTTCAGTCCCTCCTTCCTGCTGCTTCTCTTATCCGCAGTGCAAGGCTGAGGAGTTAATTCGTCTTTGGGGAAGGTGTGAGGGTGGCTGGTGTGGAAGGACACGTGCATGAGGTGATGAATTACCCGCTGGTAATTAGCACCCCAGGACTCAGTTCTGCACTATTATTCCCTACACACTGTTGCTTGACAACACACCACAGCCTGCTGGCTCCTGCTTCCACCTCATCCATTAACCTGACAGCTGGGCTACTTCCCCCCACATGCTCCATCAGCTCTGAACTGTCTTTCCATTAAGCTTTAAATTTTTGAGCAATGTCAGCCCTTAACCAGTCTGTCATGAGGAGCGATAATCCAAGAGCCTGACAGCAGTGAAGGTAAAGAGCTCCTTTGCTCTGGGAATCCTGCTCTTGGGCACAGGGTTGACCCCAGCTCTGTGACTGTGGGCTCCCATGGATGCCTGGTGGTCAGAGAATGCTGGCTTCCTTCCCTGCCTTCTCACTGTGAAGGATTTCACAGGCATAACTTTGATTTAAGTATTGCAAAGTCTTCAGGTTGGGGGACTCATCATTCAAACCCTGCTGAGAGATGTTGCAAGCACTCCAGGAACTGACTCTATGCCATAAGTAAACGTTCCTGCCTCAGTTTTCCTCTCTGTAGAGCCAAACAGCCCCAGTGTATTTGGGCTCTGGGTAAAGCAGAGTCCTGGTGTGCACACATCACTTCAGAGAAAGAAGCTGACCTTGTTGCAAGTTGTTTTCAAATATTGCTGAGCATTTGTAGTGCTGACAGTGTAAAGTACCCTGAATGCAGCTGTTTCAGACAGTTTTATTAACCAGAAGCTCTTTTCCCTCCACTAGGATGGTGGGAAGCCAGTCCAGAAGAGCCCTGGAGACCTGAGTTTCCCTATGACTGGCCGGGAGCGCTCGGAGTACATCCGCTGGAAGAGGGAACGAGACCAGATTGACCTGGAGCGCCTGGCACGTCACAAGAATGCCAAGGGCGAGTGGCGACGGGCTTGGGATGTGGAGAAGTCGGAGCACATGTAGGTCCTTCCTTGTCCAAGGGTGCTTTGCCTGCAACAGGTCTAAAGCCAGTGGAGGGATCCTGTGCAGATACTTATCAATCCCATGGTGTCATGTGCCTGACCAAATCCACACTGCTGCCTCTTCCTCTCCTGACCATGCCCTTAAGTGGGATCTGGTATCAGAGTGATTCTTATGTTTTCTTCCTCATATGAGCTCTCCTGAGAGGGGATACCATGTGCTGACAAAGACTGCCTGCCAGGATATAGACTGTGGGAGGGAGGGGAGTATGAACCAAGCCTCAGTCTGCATCTGGAGGATCCTCTCCATTTCCACATGAACAAATCCAATGGCAGGAGGGTACAGGTGCTCTTCCAGAAACATGGATGGACAAACTTGCATTGCTAGTCCACAGGTTCTCTCACTGGCCCCGCTTGTTTGTCCTTTTCAAGCACAGGAGAGCCCAGCATGCCTAAATCCACCCCACCCCATAAACTGTGTCTGTTTGGGCACTGCGGGGCAAGGGGGTCACAACAAAAGGCCACCTGTGTCATATGGGGACAATACTGGGAACAGCAATGTGGGACAGCTGGGAATGGAGCTGGACATGTCCCTGCCTTAATCACTGTCCCTCTGACTGTCCCTCAGCTGGTTCAGCTGAGTCACACCAGCTAGAGAGCTTTGGAGGATAACTTGGCACCTGCAGCAGGATAAGCTTCTAGTAGGGTGTGGAGCTAGGGAATGTTACAAAGGTTTGGTGATAGAACAGTTTGTACAGGACAGGTAGGTGGGACAATCTTTTGGCTAAGAAATGGGACCAAACACATCCATTTTCAGTTGCTGAGACCCCAATAATTAGGGGTGAATTGACTTAAGTGGGTGCTGAGTATTGATGGCAAGACAGCCCTGAGCCCTACTGTTTTTCCAAAACTCCCTTTTTAAGAGAAAAAGCCATAATATAAAACAAGCAGGACTAGAAACCAACCAAATGAGTCTGGTTTGAGATGGCAAGTCCTGAAGCTACTTCAGATTGTGCTTGGAAGCTTGGGAAGCTGCATTTGAGTGTAGTACAGCTACACTACATCTATAGGATGTTCATAGAATTTAATATTGGTACTGTTGTAAAGGTTTTAGAGGTTCTTCTTTGGGGTAGAACTGCCTCACAGCCTCAGTTAGCACATGCAGCTTCAGCTGCTGCTGAGAAACCTGCACAGGTTTGCCTGTGGGCAGGTGCAGAAGGGCCAAAGGCCGGAACTTGCGTCGTGCCAAGGGCTCCTGCCCACACTTTGCACACTGAAGGAGGATGGTCAGGTCTGACAATGCCTGTTTTTAACCTGCAGGTTTGAAGAGGACTTTGTTAAGGATGGGGAGCCAGCCTTGGATAATCCCAGCAATAAGAAAGGTTGGCAAGGGACACCTAGACTCTGTCCTGATGCTAGTGAACGCTGATCGTGCGCATCCCAGTGCCGCAGCAGCTGCCGTGGCTGTCAGCTGTGAAGCTCTGCTTTCCTGGGCAAACGCCTCTGAGCTGGGGGCTCAGCCCTCCTTGCTGGGCAGAGGGCTCAGGGGATGGGACTTGAGCAGCTGGGTGCTAGAGCTTTGGACCTTCCCAGGGAGAGCAGTGGCTTCTGTAACCTGGTACAACACAGTGTGGAGGCTCAGCCCTGCCTCCTTTCCCACACACTGGTTTAAGAGGCAATCCTATTCTAGAGCACATAATTTCTGATCCCTATGGCACATGCTGGCTTCTTTACTAGCATAAGTCCATCCTGACTCCTGTTTCTCAGGAGATGGACTGGCAAAACAAAGCTTTCCCTCATGACACCCTATTTGAACATCAGGCTTCTTGCTGCCTGTCCATTACAGACCCTCACTCACTTTGGTGCATCCTTTCTTGTGTCCTTGCAGGGGGAAGGAATGCAAGGAAATTCCAGCACAGGTCCTTTCCTCCCGATGGGAGAGGTGAGTAAACCACAGGATTTTGTTGTGTCACCCCACTAAATGCCAGCACCTCTGATATCCCTCAGGGAGAGGGTTCTTTACAGACACTTGCAGATTTGGAGAGCCTTTTGGAACATACCACATGGCTGCTTTCATAGCTGTGTGCAGAGGAGAAGTCTTCCAAGAACAGTACAAGTGAAACTGTATCCAAGGAATAAGATTTAAAGTTAGAATTGGAATTTGGAATTAAAAAAACCACACAAGAAACACCCTAAATTCTTTATTTGTCTTTCTTACTTTAGAAAATATATGTGCAGTATGCATGCAGCTTCAGAGGCTTTCTACCTCAGAGGGCCTTTCCAAGGGTACAAGGGTGTTGGCCTGTTCAGTGGTCCATCAGCTGCTTCTGCCTGCTTTTGCATGGCATTTCCAACCTGTTTTCTAGGTGGAGGACATCATGGAGTGAATGTGAGTGACCCTGGTCCAAAAACAGTGCCTGTTGTGAGCAGCCGAGCCAAGGGGAAGGACAGACTGACAGGCAGAGCCAGAAGGTGAGGAACTGGCAGCACTGCCATGGTGTGCACGTCCACATCTCCCTCCCTGCCTAATTATGAAGATGCAACCTGTGCCAGGGCCTCACCACCATCACAGGGAAGCATATCCCACCTAACACTGCTCTCTGTCAGTGAGAAGTCATTGGCCCTGGTCCTATCACTCCAGGTCCTTGTAAATAGTCTCTCTGTATTCCAAGATACTTCAAAGTAATTTCAGCCTTCAGTTTCTGCCTCTGTGTCTTCTGTCGTGGAGAGCTGGGACACTTGGGCACTGTCAGGCAAGCAGGACCAGACTGTGGCAAGCATCAGCACAAGCAAACTGTATCTTCTTAGTCTGACTCAACTGTCTTTTCTGGCAATTGGAGTTTATGTGTTCATCACAATTAGAATTACAACAACCAGTTCATTAAGATTTACTGGTCTCAAATGAGTGTCTCTGGATGGGCCTGGACAAGTGGCTCAGACAAAAAATACATGGCCCTGGTAGGAATCCCTATCCAGGTGTCAGGCAGGGACACTGGCTTTGTAAGAACTTCAAGGCCTAAATTCTGATTACTTTTTCTTGACAGATGGGATGCAAAAGAAGGTGAGGACATGTCTCTTTTGAAGGATGACCTTGATGGCCAGGTGAGTTCCTGAGTTGCAGGCTGGCAGCTTAGTTTTCTAAACACATGCACTATCAGGAAAATTGGAATCTCTAATCCATTCCAGAGCTGGAAGACCTCTGTTTTTGGGTAACTGTACCCATCACTAACACATGGCCTGGTGTGACAGCAGCTTCACTGCTTACACTGACCCTCTGTCAGCACAACTACCCCACCTATTCTGGTCCCTGAACACTTCTCCACCTACATCCTTTTACATCCTTTTTCCTCAAGTTTTCAGAACCATCACAGATAAGAAATACAATATACTGGTATTTTAATAAGCTGAACTTAATATGTCCTTTGTTTCTCAGAGGAGCCTTGGCACGGACAGGCGGAAGAGCAGAGGTGACGAGGGGGTGGAAGAGAACAGCACAGCTGAGCTGGAGGAAAAGGGGAAACAGCCAAGCCCCCAGGATCACGGGGCCTCCTCACAGCGGCTGCGAGGCGGGAAGGTCCAGCTTGCCCACAATGGCCAGAAGGAGGAGTGGAGGGGAGTGAGGGGCTGCAGCACAGAGGTATCTGTGGCCAGCACCGGGGACTCGGAGCCAGGGCCCAAGCCAAGCAAGGAAAGTGTTGGGGAAGATGCCAGTGGGAAGCCTGGCACTGCTGACATCTCCCAGGAGAAGGAGAGCACTGACAGCACTGCTTCACAGAGCAGCCTTCCGAGCACTGTGCAAGCCACCAGGCCTGGCAGCGAGGAGACTTTGTCACAGCCCATGAGAGTGAATGTAGATGGAGCTGGATTGGAGAAACAGCCAACTTTGGAACAGGAGTCCTCTGAGAACTCTTCCAACAGCCACGGAGGAAAGCTTGACACAGCAGCAGGAGACAGACTTGATGCAGATCAAGGACAGCTGGTGAGCAAAGGAAGGGAAGAAGTGACCCAAACCACTGCTCTTGAGGGACAGGTACTTGCACTGAAAGGAAGTGAAGATGCTGAAGGCACTGAACACCATGAGCCTTTGTCCCCAGGGAAAGACAGCTCTGACAAGACTGTTGTGCCTGAGCAGGACACGGCAAAATCCCAGTCCAGGGAAGGGGACCAGCCTGAGGACTGCAAGGACAAGAACAGTGGGGACACTCTCAACTAGCAGAGATTGTACCGGCTTGCTGGAGACATAAGGTGAGTCATCTCATTAATGCTCTCAGCCATAGTACAGGGCCACAACTCCGTTTTCTGTGGTACAATGGCATCATACCAGATAACTGTTCAGAAATGTTTATTAGTAGTGCTATGGATCTCTAAGGTAATTAAATCTCTGCATCATCCCAAAGGCCTGTCCTGGAGTGGGTGGGGAAGGAATGGAAAGACAGGCAGGAAAATTTGGACAGAAAACCAGGCTGCTGAGGTTGGTTGATGATACACATTAGTTAGGGCACATACTGAAGTATTCCTGGGAAATGATGACCTTAGAAAGCATGGGAGGAATAACCTCAGTGGCATGAGTTTATTTCTGCCTCTGGGGTGATCACAACTTGAGGTCAGTGTGGTCCTTCCCCAAAACACTTGCAAAGCCACAGGGGCCCACCTTGTGGGCAGAGCTTAGAAGAAGGTTGATTGTATGTGGGATTCTCTTCCCAGTACAAGGTCTGTGAGTGCTATGTTTTGAATTACAGATGGTAACATTAATGTGCAAGGCAGTGTAGAAATACACAGGGCGAGATGATTCCTGGTGCAAAGGCCCACAAACCAAACAGAAAGGAGGGAGAACAGAGCCGGTTACGGAGCAATGCTCCAGGTTTTACACAAACAAACAATTTTCTTCCATCAAGGCAAATGCAAAGCCAGGAGAAGGAACAAAGGATGACAAGCACATAGGTAAGGTAGAAATTAGGAGGAAGGGAAAAGGAGAGAGGGTGGGGGCTCTTTGCAAGGTGCGTTTTTGCCAGCAATGTCCCACAGAGCAGGACATCACGCTAAACAGAGATGAGTGTTTCCAGAACACAGTCCAGCTTGCCTAACACAGGAGTGGCTCTCAGGGTACTCCGGCCTCTCTCCTTCACAGAGGCAGCAGCTCTGTTCCATAAGTAGGCACTTGAGGCAATGAGCTGCTCAGAGCCAGGCAGGCAGATCCCCCCACCAAGTTTCTTTCCCGGATTCCAGAAACTTTTCTGCAGACCCTACACAGCAACGTGTCCCCTGGTGTTGCTCAGTATTCCTCCCAGAGGTACAAATGAGCTTAGGGATGAAGTGGCTAAGCTGCCAACAAAGACTTTCTGTATAATCCAATCCATACAAAAGGCAGGGAGAAGTGCAAGCATCATAGTGATTTCAAAAAGACAAAACATCAAGAACCAGCAGGAGCTGGTTCTATGCTTGAACTAAAATTCCTTCAAGTGAGGGAAACTAATTTGAACAGCATTTAGGAGAATGTTATGAAACACCTGTATGGACATAGTGGGAGATTACTGTCCAGCCACGCCTCTCCAATCTACCAAAATTCCCACCAAATTAGAGGACGAAGGAATTAATGACTACTTTGCTCACTCAGGATAACTTTAATTAGACTCCAGCTAAGAGGGAAGAATAAATTAGAGTAGTCCATTTTCATCTCAGTGATGGAGATTCCTATGGTTTGGTAATAAGGCCTTGAGTCCACTTCAGAGCTCAGTAGGTATCTGTTAACAGCTGGAAACATCTGTACTCAGTGATAACGATGTGCTGGCCCCCTGCCCTGCTCGGGGGCTCCGCGGGGCCCGTGTCCCACTCACATTAGATGCAGATCTCACATCCCTTCCTGCATAACCACAGCCCTGGGCAGCCACCACGTGGGTTTCACAGCTTCCCCTCCCAATGTCTATTTATGGCACTAAAAATCTCCAGCACCTTCAAATCAGTGGGAGATGCTGTGCAGAGAGTGTGGTAGGGCTTTCATCCTTCGCTTCAAATAACAAGGAATAAATATTTACTTGAAGTGCAGGACTGGAATCCCTGGAGAATGTCCAACAAGTCCCAGAGAAGTAAACGATACACAAAAACCACAGAAGCTTTTCCCTGAATTCTCTTGAGAAAATTAATCTCAACATCTTTAGAGAAAATGCAGCTGGGGGTAGATTTCCAGAGCAGCTCCAGGGATCTGACCTTGCAGCACTGGCTGACGTAAACAGGAGTGGGGCAGGCAGGGCCTGAGTGCTGCAGGACGGAGGGGGTCAGCAGAGGTCGGCTCTGATGCAAACCAGTGCCCAAGGTTGGTGCAGGAAGCCGCACAAGCAGAAACCAGCACTTCCCAAAACAGTTACGGAGCTGCGGAAGAACAACCAGCTTCCTCGAGGTTCAGGAGACAGGAAGATACCATCTGCTGGTATGTTTGGGGAGTTGGCCTAGGACTGGTAGGGTCAAGGGCTTGGTCCTTCCTGCAGCCCACACCACCCTCTGGAGCCCACTGTCATGCCATGGGCATTTCAAATTCCCAGAACACCTCTGAGTACCACCTAAGTGGAGAGCTTTAGTCTTCACGGAGAGTCAGGGAATGGGACTTGACACAACTGTCTCCATACCTCTGGAGTGATGGCACAACATAGGAGGACAGTGTTAACACTGGAAAACACAGGGATTCTGTGAGAATGGTGCAAGAGACTAAGGACACACAGGGAAGGACTCCAGGACTGTTGAGGGAATGTTGTTTAGTCTAGGAAAATGAAGGCAGAAAGCAGTGGAATTGTGATCTCTGTAGATATGTGGGTAGTGAACACCAGCAAAGGGGAAGAAACATCCAAGCCAGAACACAATGCTGGGGCGGGGACCAGTGTATTGGAGAAGCCCAGAAATAAATATGGGAAAATTAGAAAAAGGTGGCTACCTGTCAGAGCACTTGGAAGCTCACTACAGCTGAATCCTGAGGGGCACTTCTTGGAGCTTTACACATCTAAACATAACCCAGGGCTTTGATGGGCGAACTGCTGCCATTTCAAACACCAGGAACAGAGCTGCTCTCGTATTCTGCAGTTGTTCCTGCTATCCCAGACCTTCATCAGCTATGTTCAGCTGTAGCTTCAGGGAGTTCTGCACATCCCCCCATCACGTGGGGCCTAACCAGTAGGTCCCACAAGGGCTTGGTGTTGGCTTGGCTGTGAAGGCCATCCCAGTGACATCTCCCAGCCAGCCAGGCTGGGAGGTGTGAGACAGACAGCAGAGATCTGCATCAGTCCTCTCCTGTGACACTGACACACAGAGGGAGTTCTGCCACCACAGAATTCCCACTCTGCTGGCAAAGCCCAGGCAGCACCCAGGGGCACTGTGGTCCTGAGCCCCAGCTCACAACCAGCCCAGAGCTGTTCAATCTCCCATTGGCCCTGGAGTTACATACGGGAAAGAGGATACGGTGGGAAATGTGAGAAAGGCTAATCACTCTGGCTAATTACCAAGAGAAGTAATGACTTTAAAGCCCACCAGTGTCTTGGCTGTAAAGACTCATTCATGCATGGGGAGAAGGTGTCTGTATTGAAAGGATAATACTGCAAAGTGGGGAAGGGAATTGTCTCCCAGCACTGAAACACAGTCAGAGCCTTCTGAAAGCATCAGTGATCAAATAGATTAACAATAGGGAGAGCTCGTGCTGCAGTCAGTCACACTCATAAACCAGATTATGTTACAATATCTGGACCACCAAGTGTGACTGACAGTCTGCTTCTGGCCCTTCCCAGGCCCATTAAATCCCAGTGTGCTGCCACAGCACTGAGCACCCCTCGGCAGTAGGACATAGCCAGCCCTCACTGCTGCACACAGACAGGAGAAAGAATTAAGTCTCCAGCAACAATCTCATCTCAGCTGTCCACAGCATCAGTTGTGTCAGCACCTCGGGTCTGATTTCAATGCAGTTCCTTATTAAATATCTGTGGCTGTGTCTTTAGATGATTCCTTGAGAGGTTTCTCTTTTTTTATGCAAGCCAAGCTTCTTGTGGCCTCTCCTGCCTTTGCAGGATTTAATCTCTTTTTTTTTTTATATCCCCCTCCCTGACTTTTCTTGGGAGCTTTGGGTGCTGAAATCTGCATCAGCAAAAAGCAGATCTATGGATTTGAACGTGGATGCAGGAAAATGCCAGCTCAGCAATTCTGAGCAGCACCCAAGCATCTGGCAACTAGAAAAAAACAAAAAAGCCTGCCTTTCCCAATTAAAATCAGCATGTCTGGGTCTGGAAGCAGCTTTAGGACAGCAGGCTCCACTCACAGGATAGTTTTTCATTAGCTGATTCACCCTCTGCCCTTGGGATTCCCAAGTGCTGCATCCCCACGCTGGGTTCATCCCCACAAGGATCACAAAGCCCTGCCTGAAATCAGCCCCTTCTCTTGGTGCTCCAGGTGCTGAACCAGCACACACAAGAACACGTCAGAATTGTTGTTCCTGAGGTATAAGGAAAGAGTAAAGTTGATGTATCCATCGCAGTGAAGGACTGAGAGTGTTTAATCCAGACTGGAAGAGTCAGCTCATCCCCTGGGCTGCAGAGCCCCCACTGCTCCTGTCAGATTTGGCAGCAGGTATCTGGGTTATGCCCCAGTGGTGCCTCCCAAGCAGCCCCAGCCATGCAGGAAGGGCAGGGTGGAACTCAGCAGACATTTTAATTTACAGCTCAGCAGTTCCCTGGAGACTGATAATCCCGTGGCTGTCTCTGCTCTCGTTTTGCAGGATAACGTGCTGGAGGCGGTGGAGAAGAGGAGCGCAAGCTTGTCCTCACTCTTTTACCTTCTATGAAATCAGCTTTCAGCACCTGCCCAGTGCCCTTCAGCACTATTCATAACACATGGGGTCCCCATCACCACCCCCACCCACAGTTCTGGCATCCCCCTTCCCTATGTCAAAGGACAGGGAAGGCTGCACACACTCCCACCCTACAGAGAACATCACTTATCTATTTGTTTGGCATATATTGCAGCTGCGTGGCAAGCCAAGGAGAAGTCTACTGGATGCACTTTATTTTATTTAATGACTAATTCTGTTTAAAGTTATGGCTTGGGTTTCTGGGCACGCCCCCCTTTTTTTCCCCAAAAGCTGGAGGGGCCTGCACACGCCAGGGGCTGTGCCAGCAACTGGAACAGCAGGAAGAGGTGACTGGCGAAGCAGAGGGGTGAGGTGTTAGGGTGTAGTTCAGTAGGTGGGTGAAGAAGTAGTGTTCAGAGCTCTTGTACTAAAGGTTTGCACGTGGTTGAAGTGTTGGCAGAGGTGAATGGTAGTGGCAGGGGCCATGGGGCATGAGCAGGATGGATGGATGGATGGATGAATGGAGCACTTCTGACGAGCACAGATCAACCCCAACACCTCCTCCTTGAAGAGCCTCCAGCTCTCCTCCCCTCTCAGAGGCTGAGGAGCACATCAGGACAGTGCTTTGTGCCAAGGAAGGTGCCTGCTCCGGTGACCAGGTGTGTGCATAGCTCAGAAAACTCTGTGCCCCCTTCCCAAGGGTAACCGGGCATCCCTGCAGCACGGCAAGGAGGGGGACAGCACAATAATCTTCCTCCTCCACCACACTGCCCAAAGCAGTTGGCAGCAGGACCCAGGCCAAACTGGAGCTGGAGGTCCAAGACTTTGTATCAAACATTTTCACCTTCCTGGTTGTGCCTTCCATAGCTTTGTGCTTGAATAAGAGGGCAGAAATCCTCTCTAAGCTGCCCTGCACACCTTCTGACCTGGCCTTAAAGATACCTTTCAAATGAAGGATCTGGAGGAGCATTTACAAGCACAAACATGCAGGAATTCCAGCTGCTTGGCTTTCCAATTACAGCAAGCTAGGACCTAGCTGGAATACAGCTACCAGTTATGGAGAAGGCACAAGGAATAACACAACATAATTTCTGACTTCTGAATGACAGAGCAGAGTGGGCATCACCCTCACTTCGAGATGCTGCTCTAAAACTTGATGCCAGAGTAAACATCCCTGGGACAGGTTTGTGTGGAGACTGCCTGGAATGTCCTGCAGGACGTTGGCTGACCAGGCTGGCAGACTGCCCTGGAGATCAGGTTGGCACGTGTCGACTGAAATACTCTACGCTGCTTTAATAAACTAATATTTGCACAGACAAACATTTGGTTTTCCACGTGACTTAGACCCGTGACACCTATCATGAAGCAAGAGCCTGGGAATTTCCTCCCTGTGCCAAATTCAGGAGACTTTACTGGCATCACACCAGGTATTATCAAGAAACAGAGTGTTCAGCTTTTGTGTTTTATCAGTAGAAACATCTCCACCCCACCAAAGCCCACACTGGGTTTATTTGGACTTACCCAACAGATAAAAGAACAGATAAATAGAAGATTGTAAAACTGCTCCAGGTCCTGGAGCTTCTCCATCACTGTTAAAGGCTGATTTTCCTTATCTGACTGGCTCAAAAACCTGCTTACAATTGTTTAGTTTTTAAATTTATTATTATTTTGTACATCAGGTCTCTGACCTCACTCTTGGTCCAGTCAGACTGAGTCATTACCAGCATTTCCCAGGAGCCAGCTTGCCTCATGGTCCATGGAACACACAGTTTCAGCTCAAGAGCTGTTGCCCCCCAGGAGCAGTTGGACACGTGGCCAGGCAGGAATTTTACAATGCCCTGGTCCAGCACTGTGTTGAAGAGATAAAAAACCTTACTGCTCTAGACTCCATTCTGGAAGGAAAACCATCCTTTGGTTTTCCAAAACCAATGGTCCTCCATTCCCTCCTTTTTTCCTTTCTTCCAAGTGACTTTGCAGGTAATGATGCCCAGGAAGGACTGAGTCTGATCCAGGCTCCAGGGATGGGACTGGACAGGTTGTGCCTGTTCTAAGTGTATTTTTTCCTGCTCATTAACACTTTGCTTGATGCACTTTGTTTGGTTGTGATTTTTCAGACAACTGTGGCTTAGCTGTTTCTTCTTTATGGTGAGAGAAAAAACTGAAAAGTTGACAAATCTGATGTAGAGGGATTATTTATATGAAATAAAAGTTGGAATGAGGAAAAACCTCCTGTTTCTTACTGTTTCTCAGTTCCACATGTAGAGTTTTCCAAATTGAATCAGTAATCTCTGCTTTTTAGAGCAACAGGTCCAGTTCAGAGCACTGAGTCCTTCGGGAAGCACTGAACTCCTGGGCTAGCTCAGCTTCCTCACCACAAAAGCTCCCTGCCGCAATGCCAGGAAGATGAGGATCACTTTTTCACTGAGGCATCAAAGGCGCCACCTCATCACCACTGCAGTTTTCTTGCAAGCAAATGTAATGGCAGCTCGCAGAGTTCAGTCACCTGCCTACACAGGTACCTGTTCCTTCCCAGCAGTGGCTGGAAGCTCAGGGAGTTGGTGGAAGTCCTTCCAGCTTTTCCAGACACCAGGGAAGCAGCAGCACTCTGAGGCAGAATGCTTTTTCCTTCAAACTGACTTGCCACTAGACACTGTTCTTTTCCTTAAAAATTTACAATCAATTTCAAGACAGCAACTCTGTAGCTAAAACTATCAGAATTGATCCCAGACTAGTGAGTCAGTTCTTGCATAAAGAAGTTAATTTAAAAAACTTCAAGCCAAGGACAAAAATACCTCTGGATAAAGTTGGAGATACTGGTTTCCAAGGCAATTACTGAAGGAGGCAATAACACTAAATCCTGTAAGCAGTTCAGCTCTCCATTCCTACCTCAACAAGTCCAATACCTGCAGCAGGAGCATACACACAGGCCACTAACCAGTAAAGCCCAATACAGAGTGTCTAGACATAAAAATAACAGAAAATTTCACTGGTTTTCCACACCAATCTCCCTCCAGATAAACTGGTTGTAAGTGGCAGAGGGCACTGGCACTTAGCCATCAATTTTGTATTTTAAGTGCATAAAACAGCAATTAGTGCATTTCAAGTCAATGAGAAACTCAGAGCAGCAGCAGGATACAGCACTACTGGGAAGTTCAGGACACTGCCTGCTGCCTTCCCTGGAAAGATTGTACAGCAACAGCTTGACCAGCTCCCAGGCTCTGCAGGCACTGGCAGGCAACACTGGGAAGTCTGTGACCGATTCCTGCTCACACCATCCCAGTGCAGTGACACAGCACCTGGCCAGCTTTCCCAAAACTGCCTCCAAACACCTGTGGAACAGCCACAAGCCAAGCTTCATCTCCTTAGCTTCATGCTCCAGCTCAGCTAGGACTGTTTCTTACCCCATTCCCCCCTCTGTGTGCTCCAGCAGCTCCAGGACTCAGAGCCGGCTGTTGGTAACACCCCCCTGAACAGCCCACCAAGACCAGCTTTGACTTCTCCGAGGGAAATCGCCGATGCCCAGAAGCAGCCGTTGATTTTCTTATCATCACTACACCACACAACTGCTTTTCAGCTATGCTCAGGGATTAAGCCAAGATTCCCTGTCAGAAATACTGCACAGGAATTTGGGATTAAGATGACGTGCATCGCATCGGATGAGCCCACAAGAAAACGCGCACAGGGAAAAGAGAGCTTTTAGAGATGGAAACGTGAGCCAGCTGCTGGAGCAGATTACATGCTCCAGTAACTCTCTTTCCTGCTATTTCACTTCCTTCTGGTCCCTCTGCACGTGACTTACACCAAATGCTCTCCTTGGACAAACTGGGCTCATTGGGAAAAGACCAGCATGCACAGGCAGAGGGCAGGTATTAGATGTCGATAAATGGGTGTGAGCCAGAAGCATCTACGTGCAAGAGAGCTAAGGAGATTTGGACAAACAACCTCTGTTCCCTGTACCACCATTTTTTAAAGGCTCTCAGAGGACAAAAATCTGGAACTCGGGCCTTAAATGATACACAGACTCAAAACTTGGAGAAAAAGTTTGCATTACAAAATTATTACCATGTTTAATCAATAAAAAATGAAGTAAAAAAATAAAAGCACAGATGCCAGAATTCCAGGCATGTGCTTACAGCCATCGTGCCTTTACAGGAGCCTCCCCGAGTCAGAAGTTCTGAGACTCTTGTCAATCTCCTTCTATCACAAAAGCAAAGGGCTTTAAGGTATTTCACTCACATTTGAGTATCTCCTTCATCTAGCTGACTTCCAGGCATCTCCCTTCCTCACTGACATGCACACACCAGGAATATGGCACAACTCTGTTTGCAGGTGACACGCAGGACAGCAGTTGTGTGAAGGGAATAACCCTCCCCAGCAATTCCAAGGAATCAACATCTTGAATCACAAGGTTACAATCGTTTGTACCTAGGAAGCAACACACAACCCTGTGCCTTGTCTTGCCTGATGTAATCACACTAAGTGAACCTGAATTTTATTATTTTTTTGAGGAGCAATGAAGGGAAAGGGTGAACTGGAGCTGAATTAACACAACAGACGACACAACCATCTGCCTTTTAAACCTCAGCTTTACCCCAGACTGGTGACTGCACCATTTTAGGGCACTAAAGCAATTCTGCTGAGATGCAGATGACTGTCTCAGTACAACAATAGCAACATAATGTAAAAATTCCCAGTCCAAGTATCTGTTGCAGCCAATCTACTTCCCAAGAAATCCCTAGTGCCCTGAATTTTAAGTTAGCTTACACCTAGAAACCAGTCCAGATGAGCCATTTTTGTTACTAGAGTATTTGCAAAGTGCACTTAGTCACCGATTTCTTCGACAGTCTGTCATGACAAGAGTAAGAAGCACAGCAACGAGCTCATCACAGGCTGGCAACAGCATCCCAATGGGAACACATCTGCCTCTGGAGGGCTGCGACTCCTGGCTAGAAAAAGGATGGGGAAGACATTGTACCTGAAGAATATGGGTACAGAAGATTTGGAAAACCAGGCTGCTGAAATCACCAAAACTCCCTGGCCATTAGGCCAGCAGCCCACAGCCCTTCTGCATCTTCCCCAGGCAGCTTCCCCTCCCTGGCACGCTCAGTACAACCGGAGTGAAGCCCCAGGATGCTCCCAGGCCAGTTGTAATAGGTACAGAAATAGCAGCATTTCACTGAAATCTGTTTGTCAGCAGAGGAGAAGATGCAAAAACACAGTCTGGGAACTCACCAAGCCTGCACTTTCCTACAGGAATGCAGACAGCCACAACCATCCTCATACTGGCTCATCAACTATTTTTAGCACCAGAAGGGGAGGCAGCCATCAGTGAAGGGCCTGTTCCCTTTGATCCAGCGGATCTGAGCACTGTCTCTGTCCCAGAGATCCTTTGCTACCAAAACCACAAGCCAGGTAAAGAGCTTTAGGTTGTTCCTGTTCCCAAGTACAAGGCGTCTCTCAGCAGTTACACGACAGGTTGGAAGAGGGCCACGCAGCCCATTTAATTCCATTCACTTCCTCTCCCCTCTGCGCCATGCAGCCAGGCTCTATTAGTCTTCTGAGAGCAATTGTAGTTAAAGTGAAGGATGCCAGGAGGCCCTGGACACTCAGCACACATTGGATGCACAGTTCAGAGCCGCTACAGAGTCACCAGCTCCGAGCTGCAGGCTAGCAGCAGAGAAATCCCAGCATCCATGTCATTGCACACAGCTTTATTTATCTCCAAAGGTTTTACAAGTTAAACACAAGCTCCTTCTCAGAGACACTTCCAAACTGGTTCTGAATTTAGCACCTGAGCCAAGGAGCAGACTAAACTCAACTGGCACCACAATGAGCCTGGTTTCTCTGTCACTCATTCCTCCCTCGGGGAGCTGCAGGAACTTTCCTCCACAACCAGAGGTGTATCCCAAGGCCAGCAAATGGCATCGCTGTCACCAGGACCTGGAACTGCCGTGGGCTTGCACAGCCCCATGCAGAGGGATCAACATGCTGCAGGTGGAACCACCAAGGAAACAAAATCACCCACTCACAGAACAGACACCCGTGGGGCCAGGAGCCGGTGCTGCTCCACGACACTCAGCTTTCCCCCTGCGGATGAACAGGGCGAGCAGAGAAGCAGCTTAGGAGGTGACAGCTGCGGGGCAGCCGTCTGCTGGCACAGTGCTTCCAGCTCCTCCACCTGCCCCGCAGGAGGGTGGCAGTGATCCCATGATTTTGGCTAAAGTTACTAAGCGGGATTGTTTTGTCCTTCCCACCAGCTTTCTGTTCTAACAACGCACAGCCTTCCTTGCATGCTCCCCAGAAAACTGGAAAGGAGGGTGAAAAGATCACAAACCACTCTCCTTTTGCCTCATTTCTCCCTGCAAGCTCTCTGCTCCTGGTTCTACCTTTCACAGATGCTGTAAAGGCAATGCCCAGTTGACGATGCGGCCTTAAGAAACCACCACAGTCCCAAACTCCAATTTTGATATGAAACAGCTCTTTTCAAGCAGCCAAGTGCCATATTTTATGGTACCTTTGTAATCTGCACAACTGAAATACATATGCCACATTACAGCACATTTGTATCCCTCAGCAGAAGGAACCTGAACTGCTGTGATTCTTTCATAGGGATGAAGCACAGCCTGGCAGCCTCACAGATTCAGCTGAATCCATCCATCTGGAAAGCAGCAGTTTGGAACAACATGGCTCTTACAGCTTCCTAGTTGATATCTCACATCTCAGAGTCATTAAAGGCCATTTTTTCACCCTGCTCATCAAGGAATAGAAGATTTTTGAGGACCACAGGGCAGAAAATCATGGAACTGGGAGGAGAGCCTTCCCAGGGCACACCAGGAGCTGCCTGGCCCAGACCTACCCTGGTTCCGCATGTCCCCGAGGTGCAGGGACGATCCATAAGTGCTGCCATCCCTCGCAAGCAGCAGCACGAGGGTACAACCATGCTGCAGCTCAGAGCCCACCAGCACCCACCGCCACAGCTCCACCTGCTCTGCCAGCACAGATCAAACCTTTCCAGCACCACTGCTTCGTTTCCACAATTAGCAGGATTTAGGCACGTACAGAGGTTTCTCCAGCCTCACCTATGGAGACCAATGACAAATGAATCAACATGATATACCACAGCTCCCCATTTCAGTGGCCACATTTATGCTACTCAGACCCCTTCCAGTTCAGCACTCTTCCTCCCACCACCGAAGAGAACATACTTTGTTACAGAGACTTTCATATTGGGAAAATATTTTAATATAGTAAACAAGTCAATTTACCTTCCACATATTTTAAATAAGTTTATGCTCCTCGTTAAACAAAACTGTTTTTACTTCAACAATGGATTACAGCCTCTAAATTGGTATTGTTCCCAGCTGATCCTGTAAATAGCGAGGAATTTTGGACACCAATATCCTTGTATAGGTAACAGACTGGCATGAACAGCGCAGGAATTCAATGCGGGTTCAAAGGGAGAAGCTAGCCCTGGTGAGGAAGAAAACGAAGCCACAAAATTCCCTTTTGAGGAAAAAACGGGGGGAAAAGAAGATACCGCAGTTCCATCGAGTCCAAACGGGGCCGAGTCAGTCTCCAGGTCAGTCTCCGGTCAGTCTCCACGGGCGCTGCACGGTGCCGCAGGGACGGGCGAGCCATCGGTCTCCATCCTCAGCCGAGCCCCGCGGCCGCATCCCCGGCGGCGCGCGGCCTCCCGCGGCCCGCCCGGCTCAGGGGCTGCCGGCGCCCGGCCCGCTCCCGCTCCCGACCGCGGGCGGGGGGGACGCGGCCGGCGGGCCGGTGGCGGCGGGGCCGGGGCCGGTGCGCGGCGGCGCGGGCGGAGGCCCCGCCGTGGGTCCGGCGGGCGCGGCGCGGAGCTGCGCGGGGGTGGCGGCGGCGCCGGGGCCGGGGCTGGAGGAGCCGCCGCTGCCGCGTACCGGCTGCCAGATGAGGCTGTAGTAGACGGCGAGCACGATGGCGGCCAGCGAGACGGAGAGCACGTAGGCCAGCACGGTGGCCAGGCGCACCCACTTCTTGTTGGTCTTGGCCGCCATGCGCGCCTTCTTGTCCCCGGTGTAAGTGGCGGGCTTGCCCCGCTCCGCGCCCGCCTCCTTCTCCTTCATGGGGGTCCGGCCCTTGGCCCGCTGCTCCACCGAGCCCTCCGTGCTGGCTCCGGCCCGGATCGGCCGCCGCCGCCGCTCAGGACATGCCGGTACCGCCTGCGCTGCCACCGGTGCCGCTGCCCGCGCTGCCCCGCCGGGGGCGAGGGGCGGAGCGTAGGGGGCAACCCCGCCCTGAGGGGTGGGGACGACAGGAGGGGAGGGAGGGCAAGGGAGGGCAGGGGGAGGAGCCCGGGCCACCTTTAAAGGAGCCCCCCCGCTCCCCCGCCCCCCCCCCCTTTTCCCCCCCCCCGGCGTGAGGGGCGGACGGTGAGCGGTGCCCGGGGAGGTGGGCAGCACCCGCCGAGCCGCAGGGAAGGCTTCTGGTACGGCCTCCTGAAACGTGCCCGCGGTGGAGGAGGTCAGGAGTCTCCTCTCTACCTTGGCTTCCCGACGGAGTTACTTCTTAGTGCCTCCCTGATGCAGGTATGTGCTGCCTGCACCTCTGTGAGGCTGCAAGGGTGCCCGAGCTAAGCGGCAATTTTTAGAGGGAAAGCCTGCTTTAGTTTTGTCCAAATTGGGCTCTTCCCAAACCTGTTATTGATACAATCTAAACCTCCTCTTAGGGTATGGCTTCACCTTACTCCACAGGTGTTAGTTCCCTACAAAATTGTTCATTTGTTTTGTTCAAAAGACAATTTAAATGCTGATTTGGGGTATAAATGGGGTTTTCTTTATGGTGCAAAAAAAATACTTTTGGGAATGATGTAGTTGTGCCTTCTGCAATCAGTCTGAGGTCAGTCAGGTGTAGTGGTTGCAGCAGAAACCTCTTGTAAACCAGGATTTGTAGTTCTGGAGGAGGCTACAGTAACTGGAGAACTACCTATTACCCAAAGAGGCTTCCCCAAGAAGATATGTTATGGAATAAACGGAGTAGCTTCAAAATAACTGTAATTTTTGGAAAGGATGGATTGTGTTGACTCCAGGTCATGTGGAGGGGGGGCATTGCCATGGTGGTTTGTGTGCACTGAGTGGGCAGGGAGCTGACAGGGTCCAGCAGCAAAAGGAGCATCTGGGAAGGGCTGTGAAGCCCCTCAAGTATGGAGTGTGTGGCTGATTTTTCTTACGCAGGCAAAGCAGTTTTGGGGACAAAACCTGCCTTAAGTTTGGGTGGGTGGAGTGGACTAGATGATTTTTTCAAGGTCTGTTCCAACCCAAACAATTTTTAACTACATGCTGTGGTCTCTTGGAGTATTAATTGGTCGTGAAATGCTGCTGCATGTCTGGGAATTGTTTGTTACCCAGTTTTGGGACTTCTCTGTGTGCCCTGGGCCTCTCTTGTGCTGATTGGTTACACCTGATTGTATTGGTTACACCTGTGTTCTCCTTAAAGTCAAATGTCTCACACCTAAACAGAATTAGCTGATGGTTCCCAGCTGGCAAAGCTTTCCTGAGTTATAGAATTGCCTCTTCTGAGTGTTCTAGAGGTCATATACACAAAATTGCTTGAGCTGTATATGTTTAAGTTTAATTATACATATGAATGTATAGCAGTTCCTACAAAATGGATTTTCTAGTAACTTTTCAATGTGTTTTGCCTCAATGATGGGATTGCTCCTGCCCCTTCTCCTCTTTTGTTCAGCAGGTGAAATGATGATGAGTTACTACCTCCCACAAGTCCTTTCCCTATGCTCTTGCTTAATTCCAGTTAAGAGGCAGAGGATTGACATATACAGGGAATGCCTCTGGGGCTTAATGAAGTCTTGACAGTTTTTGGCTGGTGCTTGTCGAGTTGAAGTACTGAGGCCTGAACAACAGGCCCTGAGCCAAAGCTAACCTCTAGATGAACCATCCAACCAAATGTTATATGTATCCACTCATATCCACCAGTATCATTAGCAATATGAGAGATGTATCTGTTCATTGTTGAAACATGTATTAATCTTTCCCTATTTAGGAACCAAACAAGGCTGAAAGTGCAGGGGAATTGTTGGAACATTCCCAGCAAATGTGGTGGGCTTGTGATGTTCTGCCTTCAGCCCAACAGCTTCACCTCCCTGTTGCATTTATTTGTGATTCAGTCATGCTGCAGTGGAGACCTGCCTTTTGTAAAACACACAATTCCATGGTATTATTCAAGAAATTCATTGTTCTTAAGGCTCTTTTCTCCCTGCCAACCCTCTGCTCTCAGGGCTTTGAGTAAGACAAGACTTGTGTCCATTAAATGTGAAGTCTTAGCTTTTGCCAAAGTCAGGTGAAAGCTTTTCATCTTATTGTGGACAAATAACTGGGTGTGACCTTCTCTCCAGGCAGCTGTGAGCAGGTGTGTGCCTTCTCTCCTAAACAGAGCTCCTTGCTAACAACCACCCCTAAAGGAGCTGCAGTAATGATGTCTGCTTTGTCCTTGGGGTTTTAGCAGAAACACCAAGCTGTGCTCTGAGTGGACTCCTGTGGTGCAGAACTGGAGCTCTGGGGTCTTGTAAAGTCAGTGACTGTGTCTGACACTGGGCACAGCTTGCAAATTATCCCTCTCTAGGATTCTTCCTAAAGAGCACAAAAGAGATCACTTGCTGGAGACAGAGTCAGGGCTATGTGATGCACTCAGGGACTAGACCTGCCAAGGAAGGAGAGCTGCAGAGCCCCTGAACAGCCACTCCAAAAACTGCTCTGCAGGCTCCTGTTCTTTAGTTTCGACTTCTCAGGTCTGAGGGTCCAGTAGAAAGCTTGAATACTGCTGCTACCTGTTGCAGGGGGATGTTTGTTTGCTTTCCAAGGGCCCCTGAAGGATGTAGCTAAATAAACCTGTGTTATTGATTTCCCATGATCACAGTCTGTGAATAGCATCCCAGTGCTGCAGGATAGGGAAGACTTAATTAAGGGAAGATTGCTGGCCTGAGATAGATTCTCTCCGTGCAAACCCTGCTTCTGAGAGTAGCAGAATACTGGATAGGATGCCTGGAACTTATCTCTGAGCTATGGCCTTTGCAGGGAGGAGGAGAATGCTGTAGGTTGAGGCTGGATATTACAGAAACAAGGGCTTTAGCCTAGTATGAGAAGTGAAGTTTGTGGAAGGGCCAGGGAAGACAATGGCTGACACCTGTTCAGTTTAGTGAGCTGAGTAGGCAACTAGTTGGAGTAAGTTGTGATGGTGGAGTGGGAAGGAAATGTTGATAAGCTTAAGAGCAGAATGGGGCTTCCTCCCCCAGTAGCCTGATTTCCTGTGCAGTGCTTTTTACTGGAAGTGAATACAGGGGGGAACTGGCTGCATCCACCTCCAGGTGTGGTACAAGTTGCTTTCCTGTTCTTGTTACTTCACTACTGAAGTGTACCATGAGATGGGCATGTTGTTTGTGTGCTGCTGCTCCTCTTCATGCTCTTCCTTTCCTGTTAATGACCTGTCTTGGAAAGTCTTGTTCTTTTCCCAGCGGTCAGGAATGGTGTGGTTCAGCCAGCCCTGGGCAGCAGTGACCTGGCACTGCAGGAATGTATGGGATGTTTAAATATGGTGTGATCCTGCTTGCAGCACTCACTGTGTTGTTTGGAAACACACTGAAAGCCATCAGTGCTGTAAACACAACACACTCTGCTCAGTGAGCAGTTAATTATGGGCCTAACCATGTCTTGGTGGTTAGACAGATAGTTTTTTGGGTTTTTTTTTGTTTTGTTTTGTTTTTTCACAAGATCTCACAGCTTTTATGGTTTTGTGGCATCTGTGGCCACTTCTCTGTGCCATAGTCCACTGCCCTCTGACTTTTGGCAGATCAAGCTGAAGAGTCATGCTGAGAGCTGTCAGGAGTCCTTGGCCTTGTGGTTTCGGCTCGAAGTGGGACACAAGATATGCCCCTGAACACACACACAGCCGTTCTGCCCTCCAGGGTGGTGAGAAAACACTGATTTTGTGGTCTTAATGGTATCGTTAATCCTTTCCGGATTTCCAGGGCTCTGAGGGCAGAGCAGCCACAAGAGCAGTGGGATGGGCTGGCATTTGCAGAGCTGGGAGTTCATTGCTGGTGTGCAGTGTCACAGCTCTTCACTAGAGGACAGCATTACACATGGCAAAGTGTAATTATCCTGCAGCAACGCTGGGAGAGATTTCTTATGGATTTTCTATGTGCCAGGACTAAGCTGGGGTGGAGGTTATGGAATAATTTGTTGGAAGTCAGGGGGGTTTAGCAGTATGGCTTAAATCAGTGTCTGCAAACCTTGTCTCCTAAACCTTGTATGAAGGGTGATGCTGCCTGCCTTGCTGCTGCATGCACCTTGAGGGAGGTATAGGCTGCTGGATAGGTAGCACAGGGAGAGAAGGAAGAGTATTAAACAAAAAAAAAGGGAAATGTTTGCGTATCAAAACTGTCGTAGCAAGTGGTGGGTTGCCCGGCGGTGAAGGTATGGGAGGAAAGCAAGGAGACAGAGGGATGTGGGATGAGTGTGCACTGGGTGATGGGCCTTACAGGAGAGAGAAAATAAAGGATAGTTGGAATAAACAGTTACTGCTTGAGTGCTGCTGTTCCCGCCTGCTCTTGCGTTGGAGGTCTCTGCAGAGGCCAGGACTGCTGCTCTATCCTATCATGGCTCCATCGGCCATCTCTGCATGCAAGGGACAGAGGCTCCCACAGAGCAAAGAGTGTGAAGTGGAAGATAAGGAGGCTGGGTTGGGCAAAAGGAAGAGAGCTGCAACTTTTGTGACAACCTTTGTGCAAGTGGGGGTTTGGCCCTTGCTGTTGGGCATCACATGACCTTGCAGGGCAGCCACCAGCTTGGGCACTGCTCTTCATGCTGCTTGTGTTTGATTGGGTCTTAATTATGATTTCATTATTTATTGAATTAAGGTTTTATTCCTTAGAGAAAAGCTGACCTTAAGTGACATGTGAGTGAAGCTGTGGCACGATTCTTGTTTACTTTGTTTGTTGATGAGGCAGAGAAAGCTGATGAATATCCTGGTGTGAGAGAAGGACAGAAGCAGCCTCTCAGTGAGGCCCTGGCAGGAAGGTTCTGGCAGGAAACACACTTGGTTCACAAAGCTGTGATAGCTGATGATACCAGTCAAGCCATGGGATCCAGTAGCTATGACTGATCTCACCTGCTCTTGGCAGTACCAGGTGGTAAAGCTCATCCCACCTCTTACTGCTTCGCAGCTGTGACCTCCAGGGCCTTCCAGAGGCTGGGAGGACTGCAGCGCCTCTGCGCAAGATTGATGCTCTCTATTATCTCCATTGCTGCTCCCTAATTTAAAAGGAAGCAGCCCTGAAGTGCTCTGGCCTTGCAGAAGGGATCAGGTGAGTGTAGAGAACTTTCACTTCTCACTACACCCTTTGTCATCTGCTGCTTCATCTGGGAGTAACTACTTTCCCTGAGTGTGGGATCCTGGTGACACTGGCTTGGCTGGGCCTGGAATATCCCAGTGACCCTAAGGAAACAGAGCCAGCAGCCTTCCCTTGGATAGCCAATTCCTGTAAGGGCAAGACTGATAAGTGCAGAAAATGCCATGGTAGCTGGAAATGTGGAAGCTCTCTTATTCCCAGGTTTTTTTGGGGCAGGTAAACCCCTTGGAAGACAAAGGATGGTGGGTTTGCTCAGGGTTCTCTTTTCCTGCAGCAGCAAGCTCTGATTCCTGCCTTTATTGTTTAACGGTTGGAGCAGTTGCTAGAGTTCCACTTTATCTCTTCTGCCTCATGCTGCTAACACCTGAGAATGCCCTTAGGATTCCTTCAGTGACCATTCCCCCAGCTGTCCGGGCTCCAAAGTGCCAGACTTATCACATCAGGGCTGGGAAGAAAGGAAGGAACAAAACATGCATCTGGCTCTCCTCACAGTGTGTGTGTGGGGGGTTTGTTCCCCCCTTCTTAGAGAGTCTGTGCTACTTTTGCCAGCAGCTTGTCCCTCTTGAGCAATGGCAAGTGCCACACCTTGGCTTTGATAGAAGAGGATGACATCCCACCGTGTGCCTGGGAATCCACAGCAATCATAGCACAGTTATCTCCACTTGTAATTTAGTCTGCCTCTGACTAAAATTGATCTTGCCCATGTCAGGCCTTTTCATAATCCACTCTCCAGGTTAGCCAGTGCCCATCAGCCAGTGGAGCTCCTTTCCTCTTCTGCTGCCCACATGGAATTCCTTTGTTCCAAGGTCAGGAGCAGAGTCTCATTTCGGCCCTGTTTGCCTATAACCTGTTCTACTTTTGGTCACTTCCCTGCAGCCTTGTCACTATAATCCCCACTGTGCCCACCTTTTCTGTTCTGTGCCCCACATATCTGCTGCAGACCCAAGTGAATCCAGGGAATAGTGCAGTTCCTTGGGACTCTGGGAATGTTTTACTTCATCTGGGGAATTTCCAGCTGCTCTGCTGGTCTGTCTCACTTTGAGGTTGACACTCAGAAGAGCCCATAAGAGAAAGGAAAACTGTTTAAGACTGGACAGTGCAGTGAGTGGCCCCAGAAATGGAATCCGTCCAGAGCAAGGAATGAGTTTGTTTCCTGGGACGTCTGGCCTGTTGCATGAAGGGGGCAGTCTGCTTGTAGCTGGAGCTGAGCTGTTCTGTAACCACAGCTGCTGAAGCAGTTGGAGCGTTTCTGGCAATGCCTGTAGTTCGTCAAGAGAGCATTTAAGGAAGTTGAGTTGCGGAAGTTCACTGAGCCGGGTGCCTCACCAGCACAGCTCCAAGGAGTGGATCCCGCCCGAGGGACGGTGGGCGTGTGTGCCCACGAGCACCCCAGCCGTCGCTAGCCTTCTTCTGGGTGACCTTGGGTGAGGCTCTGCTTGCCTGGAGAGCTGTTGATTTACAATGCAGATTCATTGCTCGTCGCCTGCCTGCCCCTGCCCCTCCTAAATTGGGCTGGGATATAAGAGGCTGTTTGCTCTCCGATGCCAACAGTGGCCATGGCAGAACGCCCTACCACGTGAGAGACAGAGATAGAGGAGAGGGGGCTAAGGAGGAGTGAACTGTGCAGCTGCTCTTGCTTCTGGTAGCTGAGGAGCACATCTGCAGGACCATGTCCGTGCTGAACCCTGTTCTGCAGCCCACGGAGGTGAAGGAGTACCTGTGCAAGGGTGACCGTTTCATCAAATGGGATGATGTGAGTACTGGGGTGTTCCTTCCCTAGGCTGTGTCTGTGGTGGCAGGGAGACACTGGTTGGGTCACGGTTTGTGGGGAGGCTGGGAGCCTGTGTTCCATGTGGTATCCCACTTGACAGCAGAGGTCTCTGGACAGGGAGAGGGAACTGGGAAGAACAGGAAAGCTGAGGACTGAAATCAAGGATGTGTGTGTAAGGGGTTGAGGATGTGATTTCTGCACCTCTTGTTGAGGAGGATGGAAACAAATGGAGTGAGTGTGCACTGGGTCTGTGTGCAGCCCCTGGTGTAGGACACAAGGTCCAGCCCTCAGGAAGGTGGTTGCTGCTGGGAGTCTCTGTGGGTGTGATGCATATGCCACATTTGGACTTTCTGGAGGAGTGTGAGGGCTAGGATCTACTCCAGAGCAAAGAGTGCTCACTTTGCAGACAGAGATGAAATCAGGCTCCAAGTTGCTTCCTCTTATGGCCCTGTTGCCTGAGTGGATCGGGGGTGAGCCATGGCCTCCCATGCCTGCCCGGCCCCTGGGTCTGGGAATGACCAAGCAGCAAAGGGCCTGTGCTTTAACAGGGCTGGAGCCTCAGGGTGCTGCAGCAAGCTGCTGCTCTCTCCAGCTCATTGTCCTCTGTACCTTCAAAACAGCTGCTTTGCAGTTACTGCCTTTCTGTGTGAGGGGAAGAAAGTGTAGAGCAGCAGCAGTTCGTTGGAATGTAAGGGTTCCCCTCCTCACTTTCTATGGAGGCAAAGGAGTGTTTACCCTAGCACCCACATACCCAAGCAGGAGGAGAGTGGCTGCCCATCCATGCTGTCTGGAGATGGATTGTCTGCTGTTGAGCATGAATGTTGATAAAAGCAGGGGGAGCCCAGGTTGTGGTTATTCAGAGGGATCTGGGGAGATTGTTCATGTGGTGTTGCAAATGAGATGATCAGAAGGAGCCTGCAGCAGCAGTGAAGAAGGGATTAGCACTTTTGTGGGTGTGAAGCTGGAGTACAGTGTTAAAGTCCCAAAGGAGCGTGTGGGGGAGCGGATCATCTGTGTGCAACATCAGCAGGCTGGTCCAGAGGCACTGAGAAATGAGAGCAGTGTACTGTGCAGCTGGCAGAAAGGATGGATGTGAGGAATATGGCTTGGAATATGGCTGCCAGTTGCTCCATTAGAGGTACATAAACAGGAGGATGACACCAGGGTACAGTGAAAAGCGCAGCCTTCCTCTTTCCTGTAAGCCCACTGCCTGCAATGTGCACT
Source organism: Coloeus monedula (assembly GCF_965178545.1). NCBI lineage: Eukaryota > Metazoa > Chordata > Aves > Passeriformes > Corvidae > Coloeus > Coloeus monedula. The sequence goes on along the minus strand of NC_138786.1, from coordinate 10,742,327 downwards.
CGGGGCTTCTTAGAATTTGAACAGGGATCTGCTTTCTCAGAATAACAGTAACAAAACTTATCTAAAATTGCTGATGACTTTGTGCTCAGTCCTTGGAGACCACTCTCCCAAAAACTGGAAGCTGTTAAGTACTTCACTGGGTATTCCTGGGATAAGTTCCCTTGAAACCCAAGGGGAGTCAAGTCAGGCTTCCAAGACCCACCAAGTGTTTATTTGCTGCTGTTGCCGTTGGTTAGTGAGCTCAATTCCTGTCTGGATCTTTCCCTAAGGTTTATATATTTGTAAACATTTCTAAAAGGTTGCCTCAACTAAGTAGTTTATAGGCTTGGTCTCCACCAATAAAGAAAGGCTTCTCCATGAGTGGGCTGTTCTGGTCACATTGCACCATCACACTGGGCTTTCCCAATCCATGGGTTAGAACAGGCTGCAGAGGATGATGATGAGAACTCCAGACTGCAGGATTGCTGTGCTTTAGAATTCATGACTGTTATGTTTTTTATATCTCTTTCAATTGACCTGACTGTGCTGTTGGTAACAGTTTTGAACTCCTTCCACTGTAAGTGAGGCAAAGGAGTTAAGGAAGATCAGATTGGCTCTTACGTCACGGTTCAGCTTCTGAACTAGGGACTGAACTAGGGCCTTCCAGCAAAAAAAGCAAACCCACGCTTTTTCTACAGAGCCCTCGCCTTGTCCAGCTTTGGTAAGGCACTGTTTAGAGGAGAGAGCAATGGATCCCCGACAGGCAGGACTGTTCTGACCTGTCCCACAGAGTTAGGTACCTTGGGGTAAGGAGCAGCTCTGCACAGGTTAGGTGAGACTCAGGCTTCAGCTTCCAGAGCCTCACAGTGTCACTCTGGAGATGTCCTAAAATCCTTGGGTTCATTCCTATAAATCCCAGAAGGTGTTCACCTGCCTAGGTCTGTATTTGTTCAGCATCCAGCAAGCTGGGGCTCCTAAGCATACTGAAGAGGTGAAGTCCTACTACATGGGTGGTAGCTGAGTTAAAGAGCCATCTGGAAACCCTATCAGAACCCCAGGTAGGGCACAGGGTAGTAGCTGACCTCTTAAGAAGTGCAGATGGGTGTGGGTTTGGCTCTGTGCTGCCTCTGAGTCCTCTTAGTAGAGTCAAAACTGTTCCTATCTCTGAAAGATTATGGATTACAGGATTTTAGCAGACAGTGTTTGCTTTCTGCCCCATAGAGTGAGAAGCAGCCAGTCTGGCTGCCCGACTGTGTTCTGTAGGATTGCCTATTCCCCTTGCTGCCAGGAGCCACTGCATTGGAGAGGCTGCCTGCATCCCCAGGCAGGCCTGGCCCTGCCCAGGAGCCCGGCTGGCAGCAGCTGACTTGCACCCTCAGCTTGCCCTCCAGAAAGCTGCTTTGTGGGAGATAAGGGTAATCTAGAACATGGCACAATACTCTGTGGTGGTACCGTGGGGCCTGTTCTGCTCTCCATGGCCACGTGTGCAGGGAGACAGCCAGGAGCTCTGGGGATACGGACATGGTGCTGCTGGGCAGGCTGGCGCTGGCCCTGGCACAGTGGAATGAAGACAGGAGGGAGTAAAAGCACCACATATAATGTGCTGTGCAATGAGCAGTTTACTGTAAATATTGAGCATGGAAATGGAGGTCCCTGAAAATCCAGATACACTCTAGAGTGAAATACAAGTTGAGTAACAACCTGAAGAACCTGAGGCCAAGAGACAAGTACAACTTCCAGATTTCATTACTGGTTTCATCTTAGCAGCTTCCTGAATTGAAGCTGGAACCTTCCCAGAAATGGCTGTGTGGGGTTTAGGATCAGCCCCAAATAATTTCGTCTGATTTGCGTCTCTGGTGTGGGAGTCTGCATAGCTGCTTCTTTTGATAGTCTGTGTAGAGACGGTCTGTGGAGTTTCAGAATCCCCACCTAAAGCAGCATAATGAGGCTGCATTGATGCATCCCCTCCTTGAAGCCTTCCTGACTGGAGCCCAGGTAATCAGCATGAGCACCTGGATGGGAGATGCCATGGATGAATGCTTTCTCTCCTTGGCCTGGGCTACTCCTGAGCTTGTAGAATGAAGCAGGTCAAGGCAGACTTTTCAAGTGAAACCATTAATTGAATGCCCAGATACTTTGTTCTCCCAGTTCTTTGTGTAGAAAGCTCCAAGAGAGCTGTTCTTGTTAAATGCACGGGTTAGGTGAGACTCAGGCTTCAGCTTCCAGAGCCTCACAGTGTCACTCTGGAGATGTCCTAAAATCCTTGGGTTCATTCCTATAAATCCCAGAGGGTGTTCACCTGCCTAGGTCTGTATTTGAAGTGGGAACCTCGTGTCCCAGGATGTTTTCTCCAAGTCACCCAAGGTGCCAGCATTCTTTCTTTTGTTGTTTTTTTGTCAGGAAACATCGAGTGCTTCTCCTGTGATTCTCCGAGTGGATCCCAAGGGCTTTTATGTGTACTGGACCTATCAGAGCACGGTAAGTGCTGAGACTGCACAGCTCGGGCTCCAACCAGCCAGGTCAGGTTTGTGTGAGATGACAACACTGCAAGTTGGGAGCAAACTGCCACGCTCGTTCCTCTTAGCAGGGACACCTCACCAAGGAGTGGGAGCTGATCAGTGGTAGGTTGGTCTTCACAGCAACAAGAAAGAGCAATAACTGAAGGTGTGAGTGTGGCTTTTCTGTGCCTGTCATGCTGGCATTTTGACTCCTGCAGAGCTCATTACATGTCCTTCAAAGGACATATAATTGAGAACAGTTGTGCTGATATCCCTGTCACCCAGCAAGAGACAGGATTCTCCTAACCTGTACAGTGGGGCCATTAACTGGCTCATTGGGGTTTTAGACTTTTTAATTAAAAAGTAGTGACCATAGTGATGTAGGGCTTATGTGGAGTCTGAGTTGTACTCAGGATGATGTGTGCAGGCTGCCAGAGCAAAGCACAGGATGCCAGCTGCTGGAGGAGAGGGAGAGGCAACACATGCAGGAAAGAGAATTCAGTTCCTCCCTGATGAGTAGCATCAAGTAATGGAGAAGGGAGGTGGAAGGCTGGGCTTCCGCTTTCCAGAGCAGGCTGTGCTTCAGCTCTACTTCCTCTGCCTGACCTACATGCCGTGGCAGATTCAGTCAGTCCGTCCTGCACAGGCCCTGGCCAAGGACCTGGTGCTTTAGGTGAACTCTGCCTTTCCAGAGATTGTGCCCAGTGCCAGCTGAGGCCGGGCACTGCTGCAGCCACATCCCCCCGAGAACAGTGTCACAATGCTAGGGACGGTCACACCCTTCGATGTCTCTGTCACTCCTGTTCTGCTTTCAAAGTCCACTTGGGCAGTAGAATTTCTGCTCTAAGGGTTCCAGCAAGAAGAAGTGAGGCAAGGGGAGCTGGTGTCACCATGGAAAGGGAGCTATTTCATTGGGATACCTGGGAAAGGGGTTGGGGGAAGGAAGCATAGCTGCCACAAGGAAACCCAGACTGGAAGGGGTCTCGCATTCCTGGAAAATGCTGTTGATTAGCAGCTGAAGTAAACAGAACTGTTTTTGCCCTAGGGACTCAGAAAGGTGTGGGATTAGGAGTAAAATTACTCTCCTGCTTAACAATAAAATGGGGATACACCCAGAAGAAATGGCATCTACATTGTCCTGTATTGTGATCTTGGAAAATAATATTATCTGCTGCAACAAGTATAATTTGTTCTCCAGACCCATGGTGAGAAGAAAAATTAGTAACAGAGGAAGGAAATTCAGGTTGAATATTAAAAGAACAAACAAGACAACAAGCCAGTAGTGAGGACATGGAGGGGCTGCCTGGGGAAGACTGTGCAGTGTCCTGTGTGGGAATGGCTTCCCTCTCTGCCTGTTCCTGCTGGGAGAGCTCTTCCACGGGGAAGGACACTGAGCCAAACCTGCTTTGCAGCTTCTGGGGGCTCTGTCATGGAGTGCTTTCCTTCCTCCTTTATCTTTCCTCATTTTCCTCATTCTGTTGTAGGAAAGGGAAATTCTGGATATCACCAGCATCCGAGACACCCGAGCGGGGCGATTTGCCAAAATGCCCAAGGTGAGTCCATAGCTTCTTTCTATCTGGTGTTTCAGTGGAAAGGCAGGGCTGCCTGCGGTTTTGGCAGGAGCTCAGGCAGTTTGTCCTGGATTTCTGTAGGAAGAAGGTAGAGAGGATCTCATCTCCTTACATCACAGCTATGTAAATACAGAAAAGCCATCTTGACTCTGGTCCCTGACCTCCCAGGGGCCCTCTGTGCACCCGAAAGCAGCACTTCCAGACTATAGTAGATGGGCTCATTGGAAGGAATATATCAGAAAGCCAGGAAAACCAATTCCCCTTCCAAGTGCACTGCTGCACTGGTAAGTCCTGCTGGAGACTCTGATGCTCCTCCACTGAGTCACCGGAGCTGCTTTTGTGTAAGGATGCATAGGGTGCCCACAAACCCAGAGTTACAATGCCATTCCAACAGTGTGTGATGGGGTTTTTCCCTTTAAAGGGAAGAAAATGCATATTCAGAAAAATTTGTTTGTTTATTCCCCCCCCCCCCCCCCCCCCCCAATATTCTTACATTTGCACATGATCAGGGCTTTGTTCTTGATTTCAGTTATAATTGAAGCTTCTTGCAGTCCTTGTTAGGATTTTGTTTCTGTGACTTTTTTTTGTTTGTTTTTAACTTTTCCGTGTATGGAAAAGGCAAGCAGAAAACTGCAGTAAAGCTCAAAGGTGGAAAGGGACCAAAGGAGTAAAGCTGATGGCGGGTGACACAGGTGCCTCTCTAAGGCAAAAGGGAAAGGTTTTGCAATTATCTACTGAGCCTCAAGCAGCTTTTTGCATAAGTTGTGTGTCTGTTTTCTCAATCTGCTCTGAAAATGTCTGTTCAGAGCTCCCCAAGATCAGTATTTCTCAAAACACCATAATAAAGTGGGTACTAAAGGCATAGCAGAGCTCAAGAACAGTACCCATCTTCTTAAAAATCGTATTTCTTTCAGAGAAACTGCCTTTCACCTTAGAAATTCACTAGAATGGAACATACTTGAGTTTTCAATGAGCCTAAAATTTTGTCTCCCACTTGTTTTGTGAGAACTGTGCTTAAAAATACTGTCAGGAGGTTGGATTTTCATTTGAGAGAATAAAATATTTGGGGCTGTTAGAGTTGGTGTTGCCTTCCAGATGGCACACACTAAGGAAGAGGCTGACTTAAAGGAGAGGTATGAGATACTCTTTTCTAGGGTGTTAAACTTTGAGGAGAGTAACCTGTTGGCAAAATGAATTGATCTTTGATATAGATGATAAATTGCTGGTGGAGGTACTGAGGCCATGAGGTGGCTGGAGAAACATGTCCTAGATTTTAGGAATTAGTTAAGGAAGGGTAATTGGAGAGTACCAGGAGAAGACGGTTTGCCAATGGTACAGAGTTATTTGGGGTAAAAAAATCTGGTTTGTAGGAAGACCTTGAATTGCTGATTGACTGCATGATCTAATGAGAGATACATTTTATACAGATAAAAATCAGGCAATGCACGCAGAAAAAATCCCTCATCCTTCAGTAATAACAGGCCCTGAGTTGACTGTTGATATCAGAAAACTTTGTGGGTGTATGGTAAAATATCAATGTAGTGTTCAGCAGTATTTGCCCCCTAAAAGTAAATTGCATGTTAGGAATTATAAGGAAGTAATTAGGAAGTCATGCTGTTGTGTACACCCCAGATGGACCCATATTTATCTGCAGTTCTAGTGCACTCTCAAATTAGGCGAAAACTGGAAAAGGTGTGGAAGAGCAGCAGGATTAACAAAGGAATGAAGTGGCTGCTGGGGGCAGAGCACCTGAGCAGAAGGGACTGTATTCTGGCAGAAGGAGTAAGGTGCATGGGATGTGGAGTGCTGTAAAATCAGGAGTTGAATGGAGAAGGGGAGCACGAAGCAGTTACTCAGGGTTTCTTCCAGTGCAGGAGTTCCATATCAGGTGGAATTTTCCAGAGGTAGGAGTGGCACAAGCAGGCGGTGCTGCTGCTGCTGTCCCACCTCATGTCACCATGCCATGGGTGATGCTTCCTGCACAGTCATGGAAAAGTGAGTGTAAAATGTCAGTACAAGAAAGAAATGCCCTTGGAGGGTTATTAAATGTGAGATAATGCCTCTGGGTTAGGAAGCTGCTGAATTGCTGGGAGCTGCAGGAATGTCTCAGGGAAGTGCCAGTGCGTTTGCCCTGTTTCAGAGTTTTCCCCTAGGCACCTGGATGGAGCTGCTCTGTTCTAGCTGTTGTAATATGTCAGGGATGGGATTTCAGAGTCCTGGGAATTGGCTGCAGCTCATTTTTGAAGAACAACGAAGCAAAGGTCAAGCATTGACTGATTTATTAAGTATTCTCAGTGGGCAGAAGTGATGCACTTGATGACAACCTTTGCTATGAAAATCCCAAGTGCTTTTTGAATTCTGCATTTTACAGAAACTCATTTGAAATAACTCCCCTTTTTATTTCAGGGAGTTTTCTGGAATTCTGTGATAACATGTAATAAAATGCACTAGTCTGGCTCCTTATCCACCTTTTCTTTGTGGATCCTGGGAGGTCTTGTGTGGGCACTGAAAGCGGTGTTGAACCAAAGATGTGCTATCTGGGTCTGGAAAACTCTTACTTACACGTAGCTCTGCTATCCATGATGCCTCTGGCTGAAAGCCCTCAGGGTCATGTTCATTTGGCTCTCCTGAGAACAGAATTTCACAAAGGAATGCAGAAAGCAGGGAAAATTTCTTCACATAAACCACCACACCCTCCATGTGGGGCAGCTGTCTGGGGCGTTGTTACAAAAGGTATTAATATAAAAAACTGGTGTGGTGAAGCAAACAAAGGTCTGTTTTGAGGTGGAAGAATGAACATGGGTGCTGTCTGCCCTGTTACAAAATAGTGGCTTGGAATAGTTGTGGAATAGAACTGTTGGAATTAATACAAAGAGTTATTTCACTGCCTGAAGGTGGAGAAGAAATGAGCCATCGGCCTTATTTAGGACAAAGATTAGGACAAGCAGAACAGGATCACAGCTGTAGGAAGAGCTGTGGATGGCACCATCAACAAAAGGAGCATCCTTTCCCCTTCCCTGCAAGTGATGCCCCAGTGAAGCCGCAGCTGCTCTGAGGCAAAGCATGTGGCCTGGTTTTCCTACTGGATTGTGACTGAAGGAATTCCAGAGGAAGAAGAGTGTGCTGTATGGAGAGCATCTGTGCCACTGCTTTCCACAGCAAGGGGCTGTGCAGGCTTGGGCTCTGTCTCAAGGGTGTAACATGCCCTGCCTGAGTTTTCCAGTCCCATGGCACTGGAGTCTCCCTGGGAGGGGGTGGGTCACTCTGGATGTTGGGAGGTCCCTCCTTTCAGTAGCACTTTCCCACCACCGAGCAGGAGGTTTGGGGTTTTTCTTTGTAACCTCTACACACAGCAAGAAGAGTAACACCAAAGCACCCACGCGGAAAACCACTTGAGAAGGGACCTGCTGTTGTGTGCACTGCCAGCACAGGTCACAGCTGGGATCCCATCCGTGGTTAGGGATGGTTAGGGAGCAGGTAGTGCGCAGCACAGCCTGAAAAGGGACTCACTAAGAGCTGGCAGCCATAGGAGCCACCTCCAAATGGGAATGGCCCTAGCCTGCCCTCCCAGCCCTCGTCTCACCAGAGAGCAGAATCCTCCCTGGCCCCTCCTCCGCCTGTGCAGGGCTCCCCTGCTCACCCGCCCGTGCGAGGTTCTCTGAGAGCGGATTCGAGTTTCTGCCGTGACGTTTCTTCACGGAATTTTTTTTTTTTTTTTTTTTTTAGATGGGGCAGAACGAACTTTGGCTCGTGTTCAAGAGTAATAAAGATAAGAATGAGCAGGGCCTCTGAACAGCAAGGAGACAAGATTAAAAATTGAGTGTAGTTCAGCAGTGTGCTGATACAGATCAGGCTGTTATTTACACTCAGGTCTGTGTTTTCATTTCGGTGATGAGGAACAGTAAGGGCTGCTCCATTTGTGGGGCTTTTTGTGGTTTCTTTTTCTGAGGCACCAAGACCCCGGAATGCTGACAGAGAATGTAATAATAATTAAGGCCAAAATACACAATGTTTTAGGCCAGACTTTTGGGCTGTTGGATGTGTCTTAGGGTTTGTTTAGATGTTTCAGGAGGCACTGGCTTTGAGACAGGCGCATTTTTTAATAAAAACAAAATTTGTGCTTTCTGGTTGTCATGACTGTAAGCCAGCTTCATCCTCTGTCCACATTCTGTTGGTGTTGAACCTAGAGATGCAGCCTGGACTGCACATGTACAGGGAGAAAATGATACCGAGGTATTTCACTCATCATGTTTTGAGACAATAAAATTGGAGCCAGTGGGAATGTTCAGGAACCATGCAGGACAATCAAGTGCCCTCGGAGCCGTGGGCTGTTAACACTGCGAGTGGTTCTGCTGCAGCACAGGGGATGAACAGCTCTGGCATTGGGATTCAGCAACTTGTGAGCCCAGGATGGAGTTGAACTAAGTCTAATTCCAGCCCTCCAACTGGAGAGCGATCATATGGAGCCACGGATCTGTGAGTGTGCAAGAGAGAGGCAGGTACAAGCCTATGGCTGGCAAAGGATTTATAAATGATGGAGCAGGAGCTGAGCAAGGAAATGAGCACGTGAGTGATGGCCTTTGCTGTGCTGGGCCCTCCTGCCTCTGCCATCGTTGGGCAGTGACCTCTGGGGCCACACAGTCTTCTCTGTCCCTGGCAGTGTGTCCCTGCTGGACTGCAGAACACCGTGGGTTATTCTGTGGCTGGGAATCTGAGCTGCTGCATTTTCCAGTTCCTTTAGATAAGACATTGAGAGCTGAGTGCTTCACTGTGGATTTTTGTCTGCCTGTGTCCCTGAGATGCTTGGCTCCCCATTCCACAGCCATCATCTCCAGCATGGAGCAGCAACACTAACGGGGACAGGAGCGTTACCTTCAGAGTCAAAGGCATTGGAAATATCTTGGGGCTTCCTTTTTCCCTCCTAGCAACCAAACAAGACCTGTCTTCTCCAAAAGAGAAGATTTGTTGTCCTAGTGCCACAAGACGTAGCTCTGTCAGGGCACAGTGACACAGCAGGTCCCACTGTCAGTTGGCTCTGCCCCCTTTCAAGCAGAGAAAGGACCATCCCTCTCTGTCCTGCAGCTGTCTCTATTTGTTTATATTTGCATGAGAATTTGCTTCTCTCTGGACTAGGGATCTCTGTACAGCTGAGTATTTTAGGGAAATCAGGAGGGTGGGATGTGAAATGCCAGCTGACTCCATATTTCAGCCACTCTGCCAGGAGGTTGTTTTCTGCTTGGTTTTTTTTAAGGGGATTTGCTAAATGTTTCCCTTCTGATTTGCATGGCGTGCCCGGCTTTTTGTGCAGCAATTCCTATTTTTCCTTTATGGCTACCTGCAAGGTGACAGTAAGTAATCCCAGAGTGAAGCTGTGGCACAAGGTGCTAAAGGAGTGCAGGTTGTGAGAGAGCCACAGTGTGGCATCAGGTTCCGAGCTCCTGCACACCGTCTCTTGTCCTCTCTCCACATCTTCCTTGGGTGTTGGATGCATCATTGTCTGGATAAGGGCAAGAGTGCTCGGATTGCTGGGGACGTGGCCTGAACAGAGAGGTCTGGAGAGATCCAGGTGACGAATGTCTGCTAGAGAGCAGCATGCAGAGAAGGAAGGGCTGGGAGGAGCCCCGGATAACAAATACAGGAAATGAGCTCAGCACAACCACAAGTTCACCATTGTTTGGGCCTCTTCTTCTGTACAGCCCTGGAGCTGAACAAATGCTGGTGCATTTGCAAGATGAAGTTAAGTTTGGAGTTAAAATCCCAACACTTTACCGCTGGCACTGGAAAGCTGAGCTCCAACAAGGAGTTGCCACGAGATGTGGGTGTTTGGTAGTGCTCAGTTCTGCGAAGGAAAATGGCTCACAAGGCAAGAAGGAGCCATTTTAGAAATTCCCTTGTAGAAAACAGGCAAATCATATTTCTTCCCTTCCCTCCCTCCAAATGCTCTGGGATTAAACAGGTTTCAGAGTTACCCTCTTGGAGAGGTGCTTTTCCAAAATGAGAGACAGCAGTCAGATGACCCTGAGTTACAATCCAGCCCATCCTGTTTGTCTTAAAAGATGCCTGTTTGCTACAGATGTGTCAAAATTGCACATGCTCCAGAAATTTGGGAAACTGCAGTGGAAGAAATTCTGCAGTTCCTTATAAAATGTGTATGCCACTGTGTGTGTGATACTGTGCAGACTGAAACCTGAAGGTGCAGTCACGTTCCAGCTCCAGTTTAACTTCCAAGTCTGACCTGCTCTAACAATCCCAGATTGCAGATTTTGCCCAGTTTCTAAAGGAGCAGGTGCTCTGACAGGTCCTTGTTTGCTTGGACAGGGATTTGTCCTGCACTTCAGATAATGGATTGCTGTGCTTTAGTCTAGGAATGGAAATTTTTATCTTCCCATTATAAATAGCACCATCAGTAAAACTCTGGGATACCTTGGATACCTTGTCTTAGTGACACCATGCATAGGAATGCAGAAAGTGCTGAATAATTTAAAGAATTCTATAAATACTTTCATATGGTGCTGCAATCCAAGTACCACTAATCGGATGAGCCTTACAGTTAACAAAACAAGTCTCTGGTGAGCCATTGCTGTAGGGTACTGGAATTGCTATGGAAAAAACCACTACTAGCAACTGACAGCAGCGGGAAATGGGGTTTGGAGGGAAAATACCCAGCTTTGAGGTGACGGGGGGTCCCAAAAACCATCTTTCTCGTGGAGGAAGGTTACACATAATGGTGTCACACTAATACACTTTTTTAGCGTGTGTATTTTGATAAAATCAACTGGTTACACACCTCTGGCACAAGCAGACCAAACCCTCCCCTGCTTGTCTGCAAGTCCAGTCTGAAGTTTTAGAAGAAATTTTTTTAAGAGCAGTCTCCAACTTTGACTTTTTCAGACTTGTACGGGGGTGTTAGTTATGATGGTTTGTCTCATGGAGGATCCACTAATGCAGACTCCAGAATAAAGATAAAAAATAAGGAAAGCCAAGGAAAGGAGGATTGCACTAAGCAATTTTGCAACCCTTGAGATGGCTGCTGTTTAATTTGGGCCAATGCATATATTGGCGTCAGGTTTTTTTGGGTACTTTTCCCTCGTTCTCCAGTCACCCCCATCTGTTCTGTTTCTTTTGCAGTCCCTGAAACTCCGAGAGGTTTTTAACTTGGATTACCCTTACAGCACCTTCCTGCTGAAGACCCTGACGATTGTATCTGGCCCTGACATGGTTGACCTCACTTTCCATAACTTTGTGTCCTACAAGGAGAATATTTGCAAGGTATTGGGTTCTGAGATCGTGGAAGCACTGGGAACCACTAAGGATTGGAGCATTCAGTGAGGAGTAGGAAAGGAGAGGGGGGAGACAGGACACTGAGCTCTGTCAGCATTGCTGACAAGGCTTATGTTCCAGTCAGGTGTGGTATCTCTGTAGTTCTAGAAGCTTCTGCCCTGCATGGAGAAGGACCAGTAGAACACTGGCCATTGTTGTCCTTCATGTGTTTTGTATGGATGAATAGGCAGCTGAGAAGTGGAAAAGTTTGAGCTCCTGGTGTTTATAGGCAGGAGGAAGGTGAGAGAGTCAAGCCCAGCAGTATCAGACAGGATAAGGGGTAATGGTTTTAAACTGGAAGAGGGTAGATTTTGAGTGGATGTGAGAAGATTTCTTCCCAGTGAGGATGGGCAGGTCCTGGCACAGGTTGCCCAGAGAAGCTGTGGCTGCCCCTGGATCCCTGGAGGTGTCCAAGGTCAGGTTGAACGGGGCTTGGAGCAACCTGAGATAGCGGAAGCTGTCCTTGCCCATGGCAGGGGGTGGGACTGGATGAGCTTTAAGGTCCCTTCCAACCCAAACCATTCCAGGATTCTGTGCCCTTTCTGTGTTTGCTGTAGACTACTTGGAGCAGTTCCATAGTGCCCAACTGTCTCTGCCCTGTTTGTTCCAGGACTGGGCTGAGGATATTATGGCCATTGCCCGGAATCCCCTCACGTACAATGCTCCCCGTTACACCTTCCTAGAGAAAATGTAAGTCCTTTCTGAGAAATGTTGTTCTCTGAAACATCTGTGTCCTGCCCTTTCTGTCAGTACTGGGGAAAAAAACCCAGCAAACTTCTAGGCATCCAGGTCCCTTGGAAGCCTCCAGACCAAGGCCTGGGTCATGCCAAGGTTAAGCTGATTGTCTGTAGAACCCTGATTTTCAGCTCGCTGTTAGATTGTTTTCCCAATTGCATGGTTTTCCTGTCTTCTTACTTAGTAGGATCTCTTACGGTTGTACAAGTACATTTTTGTAATCTTGTTTGGGGTTTTTTTTCACAGTCTGGTGAAGCTGAAGTTGCAACTGAATGAAGAGGGAAAGATTCCTGTCCGGAAGTGAGTGTGGACATTTGTTTTGTGTGTTCAGTCAGACTACAGGCACAGAGCAAGTGGTGAGAGGATGGTTGCTCAGCGGCTTCAGCTGTCCGCTCTTCCTGCACCTAGGAGTCAGAGAACTTTCCCTCTGTGTCCAGGCCATGGAAGGGCTCCTGCTGCACCTAGGTGACACATAATTTGAGTCTGGAAAGGAGACTTTGTGGCCTTCATCTACAGCAAGAAATGGCTTAAATAGCCACAGATATCTCTTCCTGGCTGTTGCCAAGAAAAAAATCAACAAAACGAAGTAACTTTGGTAAAATTCTGATCACAGATTGTTTTGCAAACCTGAGCTGAAAGGTGGATGAGGTGTAGGATTGTTTTCCTTTCCTGTAAGGAGTTCTGTATTTGGAGAGCTCTTTGCTGGACTCTGCACCTCACCTGCAGCAGGGCTCCCTTGCTTTTCTTGTCTGCTTTCTCCCTGTGTGGCCACTCCAGTCCTTCCCCATTTCCTCTGTTCCTCAGCCTTCACTCTGGATGTGCATGAGAGTGAAGCAGCCTCTGGGCCAGTGTTAGTGCTGGTTTAGGAGCAGAACAGAAGGAGATTTGTCCTTCCCTGTCCCCAGCTTGCCCTTGTGCATCAGGTAGGGCTTTCATTAGAATGGGAAGCAAAGCCCAGCCTGTAACTCTTCTCCCCTGCACTATGTGGCATGAATCTGGAATTGATTTTGTGCCATTCAGTGTCTTCCCAAGTAAAATTGCTCCAGGGCTGGTCCTTCAGTTCATCTGTGTTGATTTAGTTCATAGAATGACAAAAGGCAGCACTGCCATGTTGAATTCCCTTTTGGGTCCATAAATTACCTTTTGTTTTAAGAATAAGGAGCTGCAGACAGTGCATTTGGGAAGTTTTGAACCACTCTGCTCTAGGTCTGTGCTGTGTTACAGCATCACGAGAGGCGAGCACTAATCACCCCAAATAAACACAGGCCCCAGGGTGTGTTGTAAGGTAGAATTGTGCTGGATTAGGGCTGTGCTGACTAAATGGGCTCCTGGAGGGCTGAGCTTTATTCAACACTAAACATTTTTTGTTATTTGTTTTCTAAACCACCAACCAGCAGAATTTCATTGTCAGAAACCAGAGTATTCATCAAAGGGCTGTTAAAAATGTGTAGGTCTGTAATGAATAACACACTAGGGAAGAGTGCTTTGAATTCATCTTTAAAATGCAAGCAAGGTAGCATTGCTGCAGGGAGAAACCAGCTTATTCCTCTGAAACAAGCTAGAAAAAAAATCTGATACAGGATGTACCTCTCCTCAGTGCCCATTTCTTGCAGAATGGTAAAAATGCAGACCATAAAATAGTCCATATTAAGAACCAGGTTTATAAAAATACTCAGTATCTCCAGGTGCAGGTGAATGTAAGGCTTTCAAAACTCCTGAAAATTCTGAAAATTCCACGAGCATTTACCTTTCCATTTAAATATGTAAATCCCTTTGGAATCACACCAAGGCTGCTGCAGTTTTGCCTTGCAAAGGGCAGGGTTTGCATGAGCTGCTGCAGTCCCCCCAACCACTCCCACCTGGCAGCACAGGGCACTCCTTGTTCCCCTGTTTGCTATGAGCACCTGTGATTCCAGGAGCTTAACAGAGCTGAGGCTGGATTTATCCATGGAGGAGACCATGGTGCTGTTGACAGGGATGTTCTGAGAGGAGGGAAAGTTCAGTTGTTGTTACTTCTCCACAGTACCATGGGAAGCACCTCCAAGAGGGGTAGGAAAGGGTGGGAGAGGGATTTTGAGTGACAGGGCTCTAACAGAGTCCATAGCAGAAATACAGAACTTCTGCTTTAAATCAGCAGTCAAAAACTCCTGTGTAGGTTTATCAAACTTGGTCCCTCAGTTACTCCCCTGGAGAAACCCTGTCTGTCCTTGCTGGTTCATGCTTACAGTTGTCTTGCTGTGCATTTGGAGTGTCCTGCACTGCCCACAGCTCCAGCCCCCTGACCTCCTCCTGCTCCATGGTGATGTTTGTTTGCCTGTCTGGTCAGTATTTTTCAGATGTTCCCTGCAGACAAAAAGAGGGTGGAAGAAGCATTGAGTGCTTGTCATCTGCCAAATGGCAAGGTAAGGGTTTCTCTGGATATCCAGAAGTCTCATGAGCTTGAGAAGGATCATTTTCCCTGCCCTGACTGGGATGCCCTTGGCTGTGAAAAACCATCAGCTGAGATGCTCGCAGTTGCCTACCTTACTCTACCACTGCCAGGCCTTAACTTTGGCCTGCTGGCATCAGTTCTGACTGCCTTTCAGTAACACTTGTGACTCCAGCACTTGCCCTGTGTGGCACAAGGAGCAGCAACGCCCGGGCAGATGTTCCTGTCACTTGCTGGGGTTGTCACAGCCAAGTGCAGAGCTGTGGGTGTTCAGTGACAGGTAAGAGCTGTCACAGGTTTGTGGTCCTAACACGTCTTCATTGCACTCTCAGAATGATGCCATCAACCCTGAGGACTTCCCAGAGCCTGTGTACAAGACGTTCCTCATGAATCTGTGTCCGCGGCCTGAGATTGATGAGATATTTACCTCACAGTAAGTTTCCCTCAAGCCACAGCCCAGAACTTGATCTCTTGTGGCAAAAGATAGACAGAAAGGAGGGCATTTAATGCCATGTGGTTTGTCTGGCCGTAAGCTTTAGAAGGGCAGGATGCCAGGTCACTTAATGCCTTTACTCACAGCCTGAATGAAAAGGATGAGGCCTCACTGTGCTACAGGACCCTGAAATACATGGGCCCAGAGGGAGGATCAGCCTGAGGAAGGATCAACATCTCCTATGTGAAAAGATTTCCTCAGTAATTGCCAGGCCTTACCTCTGCCCCCCCTGTGATTCTCTCACTTCAGCCATCTGAAAGCAAAGCCCTACATGACCAAAGAGCACCTGGCAAAGTTCATCAACAAGAAGCAGCGTGACACCCGCCTCAATGACATCCTCTTCCCACCAGCCAAACCTGAGCAGGTGCAGAGCCTGATAGAGAAGTATGAGCCTAGCGGGTTTAACATCCAGAGAGGTGAGTCTTGTTCAGCCCAAAGCTCTTGCTGTAGGGGTGGGATGAAAGAGCAGAAGATCTCATGCCTGCTGCCATCCTGCTTCCCAGGAGAGCAGTCAGCCTGGTTCCCGCAACTCCTTGCGTTGCACTTCCAAAGAGGCGCCAGAACTGTTCTATTTGGGGACCATTAACAGCTGTGTTTGCTGTGCAGGGCAGCTGTCTCCAGAGGGGATGGTCTGGTTCCTCTGTGGCCCCGAGAACAACCTGATAGTGCTGGACAAGCTGATGCTGTACCAAGACATGACCCAGCCTCTCTCGCACTACTACATCAATTCCTCACACAACACCTATCTGACAGGTACTGCCGGGATCGGGGAGGGCACAATCAGCCGGGCAGATGTGTGTGCCCTGCGGGTTTTGAGGGCTGTGCTGACTCTAAATGCTGTGTGACAGGAAGAAGTGTCACCCTGCAACTGAGCAGGAGCTGTCCCGTGTGAGTAGCTAATGCTGACCTTCTCTCCTGCAGCTGGGCAGTTTTCTGGGACATCCTCTCCCGAAATGTACCGCCAGACACTCCTGGCCGGCTGCCGCTGTGTGGAGCTGGACTGCTGGAAGGGCCGGCCCCCAGACGAGGAGCCCATCATCACCCATGGCTTCACCATGACAACTGAGATCCTCTTCAAGGTAAGGAAGAGCTTTCTCCATGGATGCTTTCCCCTGCCTGCTTTTAGACTGATTGCTGAGGGAGCCAGAGGGATGGGCTGAGGGCAAAGATGTTTGAAAGGAAAAGACTGATGGCGAGGTGATAAGTGAACGAATGTGTGGGTAGAAGGAAAAGTGAACAGATAAGCACTAGGTTGGAGTTTGTACATTTTTGGTATGGGAGGAGTAGCAGAGAGGCTGATACCTGGATGAAGATGGATGAATGAATGAGGGAAATGTGGGAAGTCAGGCAGAAGCCATGGAGAGATGGCTGAGCAGAGGTGTCTGTGTACACAGGGCTGTGTCACAGGATGGATGGACAGGATGTGGCATGAGGCTGATGGATTTATAGATAGAGGCACATCAGAGGAGCAAACAGGATGGGTTTTAGAAAACACACAGTTAAAATGAGTTTATCTTCTTGTCTGCAGCAGGTTTATATGGCTGACAGCCTCCAGTGGAGGCTTTTGGAAGAACAGGGTTCAATTCCTTCCTAATGACCTGAGTGTTGGAATGTGTTCTATGGAGCAGCTGGCTTCCCTGAGGATTCAGCTCCCAGGCTTTGGAAGCACAGCACAAAGCCAGGCAGTACAGGGCATTTATTCACAGCTTGCAGGTTACAAATAAAGGCATCACACTGACTTTTTTTCTGCACTCCTTTACAGCTGCTGCCAACAGGTAGAGGCTCTTTAGATTGTTTTTCCCAGCTCTGTATTTTTCTTCTGTATCTTCCCCCAGTTCCCACACTTCACTATTACTAAAATATTTATTGGGGGGGGGTGGGGAGGAAGCAACCAACCAAACCAGTCCTTAATGTCAGAGGTATTGTCATCCTCAGACTCAGTAATTTCCAAAGCCCTGTGGTATCACTGCTGCTTTTTGCACAGCAGTTCACTGCAGATAGAACAGCAATAATGGCATTTGTAGCTGCTGTAATTGCAGAGTTCTGCTGAAGCCTGGGACCAGTCCTCAAGGAAATTATAACCTGCTAACACAGCATGTGCTGGGTTTTGATTTTACGTAACACATAGTCCTTCCTTCTACTACAATTCCTGTGGCCTTTTAGTAGCATTGTCTGAGGCTTCTCCTCAGAGCTTCTGTGACAGACTCCCAGTGGTCCATAGAGGAGCAGCCACCCTCCTGCTGAGGTCATGGCTGACCCATGATTTGGGATGATCAGGGGACTGTAATTGCAAAGGAACAAATGGTACTTCTTTACCAATTAGCAGCACCAGAAGGGAAAATAGTGAAAAGTTTGTGGCAGTTTAACAGGGGCTTGGGGAAAATATTAATATTTTTTCTTACATCATTAATGCTGAGAAGGTTTCCATGGTATTTGCATTTGAAATGTCAGCACAGCTGGTGACTGAACACTCCATCTCTCTCTGCTGCCAGGCAAAAGGGTTTTATAAGCAGCAGAAAATGCTGCTTATAATGATAGAAAATTGGGCAGGTTCAGAGGTAAGTATGGATAGAGTTTGCCGTGGTTTAATCTGGTGCTGCACACACCTTTCTGTGCCAGTTCAGGGTGCTTCAGGCAGGGCTTTGTCCTTCTGGCCAGATGCTCTCACATGCAGTGATGTGTACACTGACCTATGCAGCAAGACCAAAAATTCACCTACTTGTATCTTCAGCTTTGTGTTGTTGCAAGCTGTTGAGTTTAGCTCAGCATGGATCCCCTGGAGCTGGGAATCTGGGCAGGTGTGAAAAAGATGACACTTCTCACCTTCTTACTGGGAGAAGTTCAGTGACTTTGAAAGGAGCTCCTGAGAGACAATTTTGGAGTCCGTTCAGTGGGAGGTCAGCTGTGTGTCTGTTCTTGAGTGCTGAGCTTCTCTCTGACCATGGCCTCTCCTTCAGGATGCCATCGAGGCCATTGCAGAAAGTGCTTTTAAAACATCTCCGTACCCTGTGATCCTGTCCTTCGAGAACCACGTGGACTCGTGAGTATCTGGTGATTGGGAGAATTGCCTGCTGTGTCCAGAGCAGAAAATACACTGGCATGGGCTGTTGGGTTTTAGGCAAGTGCTGAGCTGAAGTGAAGCATTAATTGAGGTTTCTGAAGCAACTGGAAGTGGGTTAGAGCTGAAAGATGAGCCTTAACCTGCAGAGTGGAATGATCACAGTTGTGCAGCCTTTTACCTTAGAGTTGCAGAGTATGAGCGTGGGAGTTGGCTTGGGAATTGGACCTCAACATTTGCATAGCTGAGATGGTTTTGTGGGTGGAGGACATGGATCTCGAGGTGCTTGTTCATGCCAAACTCTGGATTTGGGCATTTGCTTTCCTCTTCATTCCTGCCTAATCTCTCCTAGGCCCAAGCAGCAGGCAAAGATGGCCGAGTACTGCCGAACCATTTTTGGAGACATGCTGCTGACAGAGCCGCTGGAGAAGTACCCGGTACGAGGGAGCTGGGGCAGGAGCTGGGGCAGGCTGGGGAGGCCTTTCTGGAAAACTTGGTCACTCCTGGTGCTGGGAGGTGCCACAAGAGCGCAATGCCATGGACATGGATCCTGGTTCATAGGGGGATGGGTGGAAGACTCTGTCACAGAGGTTTTCTTGTTTAACACTATCACCCCACGGGCTCTGGGCACTGAGCTCTGGCTGGCCAGGATGTACCAGTGGTTCCAGGTGTGTTCTGTACATGGCACTGGTCCAGCTCTGTCTGCCAGCACTTGGAAATGGGAGCAAGGGCCTAATCCTGCTCCTAGCCTGGAAATATTCCCTTCCAGGCATAGGTGGGCAGGTCAGTGCCATGTGCTTGAAATAACTGAGGAAATCTCCCCATCTGCTTGACCCCAGTCTTCATCTTACCTGTACAATAGATATTTCTGTGGGCCCAGTGACACCTTTGGTGCTCCCTGATCATGTTGGTGTCACAGCTGCCCTGCCAGGGGACATGGTTTTGAACATCTGAGCAGGGCCTGTGTTCTGCAGGGCATGAGGCAGGTCCTTGGGGTGTGTAGAGGAGGGGCAGCTGGCCCAAGCATCTGTTTGAAAGTACTGAGACCCAAAGAAGAGCTGGTAAGTAGCAGTGAGCCAGCAGCAGCTGCCCACTGTCCAGTCCCATGTCCAGGCAATAGGAACAGAGGGATGAGGCGGGGAACAGTTCAAGGGATCAGCTAAGCTATTAACAGGCCTTTGCTGTCTGTGCAGTCTGTCACATGTCCTTGTCTTGAGCCACCTCCTCTGGGATCTTTTTTTAAATCTGCTGCAGGCAGTGTTTAAATCTGGCCCAAGTGCTGATGAAGGACTGAGGATCTGGGATAATGAGAGAAGTAGGTGGAATGTGAAGCCAGAGGTATGCAGATGCCTTCAGGCCGTGTAGGTGTTTTTTTAGCAAGATGGGTGGCTAGGCAGCATGGCAGAGCCTGAGAGGTGCAAAATGCTGGTCTGAAACCACAGGTGAAATCTTAGGAAAAATCTGCATTAATCTAGTGGGATATGCTGGCAGATGGAGGAAATCAGGGGTACAGTGAGTAAGAAATGTGTCTCTGTGCTGGCACAGGAGAGGTGAGTGTTTGAATTCTCTCTGTGATGATGTTTATCTGTTGCAGCTGAAGCCAGGAGTTCCTCTGCCAAGTCCTAAGGATCTCTTAAGGAAAATCTTGATTAAAAACAAAAAGAATCAATCTATGTCTGGGAAGAGGCAGACCTCTTTGAAGAAAGGGAGGAATGTGGAACCAGAAACCATTGAGCAGCCAACCTCTGTGGATGCTGAAGATACTGGTATGTATCTTCATACATAGGGAATGGGACTAATAAAACTGATGGGTAAAGCATCCAAATCACTCAATATGAGCTTGGGGTGAGACAGCACTAGTCATTAAATCAGTTATCCCAAGCAGCAGCATAAAATTGGAAGAGAAATGAAATCTTCATAATACTTTGAGCACTTAGTCCAACCAAAAGTGTCAATTGTTTACACCCTGCCCATCATCCCTTAGTGATTCACTGATACATGCTGGCTTCTGGGTTGAGAGAAGGGGAATAATTTGTTACTACTTATAGCTCTCTGATAACGACAAATTCACCACAGCCTAGTTCTTCACCGTGAGGGTCTTGGAGGTTCATAAAACCTTCAGCCCCTCTCTCCTCCCTTCCTGTCACCTCTTGGCCTCAAGGCCCCTGTGGTAGAACAGACCCTGTCATGGTAAGAGCACATGAAGTCATGTGAGGACAAGGTGAGCACTGCTGCAGAACACCTGGAAATGGACATTTATTCCCACAAATATGTGTGATCTTGGAGGAGAAACAGCCCAGTGGTTGTCACTCCTAGGTGTGAGGGAAGCCTGCAGCAGGAATGGTTTGGTCTCCTGGGCGTGCTCAGTGTACCAGTTTATTTGGATTTGGCCAATAAATTTGTAGGATTCTTCCCCTCAGTGTTCCAGCATTACTTGGTAGGGAGGTCTGGCAGAGTGTTTCATTGTCATCAGCCTGCAGGGTCCTGTCTGTGTCCTGCTGATCCATACCACTGATGTGGGCCTGTGTGCTTAGTCTGGGCAGGTGATGTGGCTGAAGAGGAGCCAGAGGAAGAGGATGAACAGCTCAGAAACCTGGATGAAGAAGAAATTAAAAAGATGCAGTCAGATGAGGTGCTGGCACTGTTGGTTCTTTTCTGTTTGGATTTTTGCTGCCTTCCATTTTTCTCTGGGGCCTCACCCTGTTGAACAGAGATGAACCCGAGGTGCAAAGGGGAATGAACCTGCTGGGAGCTTTCCATCCGCCACTCAACAAAACTTTTCCAGGAGAAACTGAAGAAGAGAATTTTTGTTGCAAGCATAAAGAATGTGGCAGAGGAGTTACTGCTGACTCTGCATGATTTGGAGATTATGTTTGCCTTGGGGTGTTGGAGAGGCTTAGCCTTGGTCTGAGAAGTTGTTAGTGAAAGTGCTGCTGCTGAAGGGGGAGGGAGGAGATCAGCATTTCCCTTGAATAAAAAGTGTACTTCCCTTTTCCATCTCCCTGGTATCCTTTGGAGAGAAGGAAAAACAATATCCCCACTTTGTCCCAGACTCCATGTTATGATGGGTCAAAGAGGTCCTGGGCTTCCTACATCCTCCCTGGAACCTCTCCATGTGCCTTGGTTCCATTTTTGCCCAGTTGCCTGGAGATTCTGTGCCCCTTCCTGCCATGGAACTGTAGGACTGAGAAGCCAGAGAAACTGGAGCGCTCTGCTCAGGGCAGCCACCAGAGCTCTTTGACTGGGAGGCCGTGGTGCAGTTTGTTTCATCTCCAGGAAAGGTCTCTTCATCTGTTTCCTTTTGGATCATTTTCTGCTCAGGGCACAGCTGGCCTGGAAGTGACGGCCTATGAGGAGATGTCCAGCCTGGTTAACTACATACAGCCCATCAAATTCAACTCCTTCGAGGTCTCTGCCAGTAAGTCAAGCTCAGTCCCTTTGGAATCCAGGCCAAGTGCTTCCTGGATCCGTCGTTCCCCTACACACAGAATGGGACTGGGCGTGCCTTGCTCCTAAATGCTTTATCATCTCCTGTTTCCAGAGAAGAACCGGAGTTACGTCATCTCTTCCTTCACTGAGATGAAGGCTTGTGATCTACTGAGCAAGTTCCCCATGCAGTTTGTAGAGTATCCTTTTGGCAGCCCTCTTCCAGTGCCACTGGGTGCTTGGAGTGCAAGGGAGATTCTTGACAGGATGCATCCTGCTGTAGCCAATGTCAAGGCTGCCAGATGCTTGTCCTTAAGAGGAAAGTGTATGGAAGAGGAGGCTGGGCCTCTCCGGGGTCGTTTCTGGGTGGCTCTGAGCATTTGGTAGCAGAGCTCCAACAGTTTTTATAATGGGAATATGTGGGCTGGCCCCAGGGCACAACAGGAGCTCTCCCGACTTGCTTCCTATAGAGCCTGTAGATACAACAAGCGGCAGATGAGCCGCATTTACCCCAAAGGCACCCGGATGGACTCCTCCAATTACCAGCCCCAGATGTTCTGGAATATTGGCTGTCAGATGGTGGCACTCAACTTCCAGACCATGGGTGAGTGTCAGGGTGTCCTCCAGCCTCTGAGCAGGTTAGGTCAAGTGGTGCTGGTCTCTGGGTGCTCCTGGTCCCCGTCTCTTCCTTTGCTGCCTTTTCCCAAGTGCTGTTCTTCTCTGACTTATCTCCCACAAACCAACAGCACTTTTCCATGCCCAGCACAGAGCTGGTATGCACACACGTGGGCTGCTGTCACCCTGTGCCTGGGCACTGTCGCTGGCTGTCCTGTTCCACAGTGTGACACTGAATCACATCCATGAGGGCACCTGCAGCCCCTGTCCCCCAAGTTGCTACCTCTACAAGGCAGAGGCACAGCTCCATCTGGCCACAGCGCTGACCTGTCTGTGCCATTATTTCCAGGATTTTGACCTGAACATGGAGGAAGGGCCTTTCCTTGCTGCACAACCAGCATAAGAAGGAAAGAAAAGCCTTGAGAGAAAGCTGTTCCTTACCTCTCTTCCTTTCTCACAGGGCTGTGTTATATATAGAACATAGGAAACAAAAGGGAGTGAGTGCAAGGTTGGTTCCGAAGAGGATGACACAGTGCAGGCAGGTGCAGAAACCACCAGGCAGTGTCCTCAGAAGTGTCAGACAGAAGATGGACTCCCCAGAATGAAAGGGGGAAGGAGCAGAGGGGCTTAGGCACTTACTTATTCCCACCCAAAAATAGTGGGTGCTCCTTAAAGCAGGTTTTAATTTAGTTCTGCCCATGACTTAAGGAGCAAGTGCAAGCAAACCACTTCCCTTCCTTACAACAGCTGCTGCAATATTTTTCCCTGTAGGGTGCTGAGAGGCTTAATTAGTTTTCAAGATGGCTTTGTGAGCTGTGGGCTGGCAGGGGCTGGAAGCTTCCAGCAGCTTTCAGCTCCCTCATAGCAGACAGGCTGCCTGTTCCTCCCAGCCCTGTCTCACTGTGTTGCTCTGCTCTCAGATGTCCCCATGCAGCAGAACATGGCCCTGTTTGAGTTCAACGGGCAGTGTGGGTACCTGCTCAAGCACGAGTTCATGCGGCGACCCGACAAGCAGTTTGATCCCTTCTCCGTGGACCACATCGATGGGCTGGTGGCCACTACTGTCTGTGTCACGGCAAGTACAGCCTGGAGGACCCTGTCCTGTGTCACCCAGAGGGACTCTCAGTGCCCCATGAACCCGTGGAGTCCTGGGGGAAGGCGTTACTGTGGCAACTCCCAGGCTTGTCACTATTTTAAATAAATCACAATCACATGAAAATGGAAAATGAGCATCTGCTGTGCAGAGGCAGCCAAGGCTGTGCTGGTGGGGAAGGAGGAAGTGCTGAAACAAGAAATAGGGGTGGAGGTAAAAGAAGAGCTGGAGCAGAAAAGCTGTTTTGGGGTGGGAGAGTGACTTTGGGGAGAAGGAATGCGTGGGTCCTTCTGCTTTTTTCTTCCCAGCAGTTTCTAACTTTGTGTGTGTTGTTCACAGGTACTCTCTGGTCAGTTCCTCTCAGACCGCAGCGTGAAGACCTACGTGGAAGTGGAGCTCCTTGGGCTGCCAAGGGATGCCAAACGCAAACACAGAACCAAACTGACCTCCACGGCCAACTCCATTAACCCTGTGTGGAAAGAGGAGGCTTTTGTTTTTGAAAAGGTGCGAAGATTTGGTAGTAATTTAGACAGAGAATCCTTAAAGCTCCTTATGGCCATGAGCACTGCCTCAGGAGAGGTCAGTGCCAGCAGAAGGGACCCCCTTCTGGAGACATCAGGCTTGGCTTTGGACACACTCAGGTAACATCCAAACAACAATATCCAAAACAACTTTCCATCAGTATTTCCCAGAACAGACAAGGGGTAGCTGGGAATGGTTCTGGAAGTAAAAGGCATCCAAAGTCTCCCCTCTGTGATGCCCTCTTCAGACCGATCAGTTTGGAAAACTTCCAGCACCAGAAAGGAACTGAATGTCTGTGGTTAAACTGTCAGTGAGAAACAGCCAAACTGGAGCAGTAATGGGACCGGTTTCCAGTTGTGCCAGAACATGGAAAGCTGCCCTGTCTCTCCCGAACAAGAATTCAGTGATCCCCAATCGAGCTGTAGGGCACAGGGAAGTTAAGTCAAGTACACATTACACAATTAATCTGTCAGGCACAGTATGAAGCTACAGATATTTTCAGCCTAATTGGCTGAAATATCCTCCTTTCAGAAACACTCTGAGACTTCACTCCTGGCAGAATAATTCTGAGTTCATTTTATGGCACAAGAAAACAGGAAAGGAGGAAGTCAAAACCCCTTCTAGCAATGTTACCATGTTTGCTAAAGTATCCATCCCAGTTCATTCCATTCTCCAGTGAGTTGCTTCCTGGAAGCAGTGGTGTGGAGGGTTTGTTGCCCTGGTTTTGTTTTTAGGTAACCTGTGATCCGGGGCAGGCTGAGAAGCCTGCGTTTGGTGGAGTTTCTGGGCATTCAGCTGTCTATGATAAACTGTGCCCTTAAATTACAAGATGCAGAAATAGGCAGTGCCATCCTTGAAGAGATGAAATTGTTTGGTTGGAAGGAGGAGGAGGATGCTGCTTTCAGGAGTTAGAAGCGAGGACACTGGTGCCTTACTCTGCTTTTGCCTTAGATCATGATGCCTGAGTTGGCTTCTCTCAAAATTGTGGCTTGGGAAGAAGGAGGGAAGTTCATTGGCCAGCGTATCATTCCCCTCATCGCAATGTACCCAGGTAAATCAGTGGAAATTCCTTCAGTTTTTGTACCCTT
Source organism: Coloeus monedula (assembly GCF_965178545.1). Lineage (NCBI taxonomy): Eukaryota > Metazoa > Chordata > Aves > Passeriformes > Corvidae > Coloeus > Coloeus monedula. Next base: position 10,717,501 of record NC_138786.1, on the reverse strand, counting down.
GAGACCTGTCCAGTGGGAGCCATAAAGATGATACAAACAGCTGCATACTTTGCTCCTTAATCTCCATGCCTGAGGCAGTGTAACCTTCAAATCTATCTTGTCATGGCCTTGGCTTTATCCCATGATATACTCACCATGCCCTCCTGTAAAGAGGGCCTTGGGCTGCTGGAGCAGGGAGGGACAGGATGCTGCCAGCTCAGCTCCCTCTCCTCTCTGCCCCAGGCTACCACCACGTGTGCCTTCGCAGCGAGAGCAACATGCCGCTCACCATGCCCGCCCTCTTTATGTTCCTGGAGATCAAGGACTACGTGCCGGATGCTTGGGCAGGTAGGGAGCGCTGGAATGCGCAGGGGGTGCGTCTGGCCTCCTTCAAACTCTGATTCAGAAGCATTTTTCCAGCCTGGGAAGTGCTTTCCTGCTGTGCCCTCAATTCCTTGTCAGGGTGGGACTTGAGCACATGCCAGCATCCTGTGACAGCCTTGCAGCCTTGGGAAGAGTATGGAGGCTCCCACTGCAGCTGTGCCTGGTTCCCACCTGAGGTGCAGTGCAGGTGTACCAGGCTCCAGTGTGGCATGGCTCAGCCCTACTGTTGTTCAGAGGCAGGGAGAGGTTTCCTTGAGGGAATAGGTGACATCTCTTGGGGGCTGTGGAGAATGGGAGATTTTAGGAGTGATGTTCTTCCCTGTTGGAAGAGAAGGAGGGTTCTTGCTGGTACTGAGATACGGGGACCTTCCTTTGAGAAGGGTCAGAGCTGGATGAGACGGAAGCCTTACTGGAGGAATCAACAGTCATGACCAAACCCACACAGAGTGCAACAGTGTCAGCCACAGGAGCTCTTGTGAACACTTCCCATGTTTGTTCTCTCCTCCCCTGTGTTCATATAAATGAACCTTATTCACTGGGGAAATCCTGATAAAGTGGGTTTATCGCATTTTTATAGGAAAGATGAGGTTTATACAACATTGGACTGGAATTGGAGCAGGGAGCTGTGCAGGTGAGAAAAGTCTTACTCTGGCCCTGGATTTTGGGAGCAGAGTTCTCAAAATCACCTCACAGAACTGCCCTGAATATAAGTTGTGAGTCACGGCCTTGGGCTGGGATTGAGGTGAAGGAAGTTCCCTTCCTCCCTCCCTTGTGCTGTCAGGGAGAGGCTGGTTTCAAGCAGAGAACACAAACTATTCCTTCTTCACAGTGTCCTGTGCTGGGCAGGGAAAATGAGTTGATGAGTTGTTTGCTGTCCAAGCCAAGCCCTTCTCTCTGTTTCCAGATCTCACTATTGCCCTCACCAATCCCATCAAGTTCTTCAACCTGCAGGACAAACGCTTGGTGAAGCTCAAGGATGCCTCAGGGGAGGTGAGTTTTTCCAGGTTCTGTTCTCTAGAGCACCTTGCATGGATTCAGCTTGAAATAACAGAGTTTTCATTTACCTCTTTGTTTTAGAGGTCTGGCACACAGACAAACCTCTCATCTGCTGAGACTAACGGGGTGGCAGGCTCCACTGGGAAACCCAGCATTCCTCCCTCTAATGGGTCCACAGGTAAGTTTCCAAGAGTTTTCAAGCATTCAGGCATCTTGGCAGCTTAATTTCTTCTGTACTGACACCAACATTCTTCACATGGCCTGTGTTCTGGTGAGCTCTCCACTGGCTATTTCCAACCTGGACATCCAAGATGGGACGTTAACAGGAACCTCTTTTGGGATTTCAGGAGCAGCAGTATTCACCAAGGATGAAGCTGTGTTAGAAGTGATGCAGATGGCAGGTAACTCCTCGTGCTGGTCACGTGGGCTGAGGCCCTGCCTGTCATCTTACATTCCCAAGGTGTAGCCAGCACTAAAGACAAATCCTAGGAATCTTGGGGCTCAAGGACAGGTTTCCTTCAGCACACCTGCACTTCCTGTGCAATGTGGTGTTCACCTGCTCCTGGATGTCTGAATGCAGTGTGATGCCAATTCCTGCAAGCATGGGGCCTAATTGTGCCTCAAAACCAAATTGAAGGCACAAGGGGAAACCTGTTTCACTCAGGATATGTTGGCAAGTAACTGTCATGTACATTGCTTTTTTAGAAGTTATTCCTAAAAGAAAGTGTTCCCCAGGACAGAATATGTACCTGGGGAGAGGCATGCCATGGTGTGGAGCAGAGGGGGCTCTGGTGTGGATGTGGTGATTAGGGACATGTGTTGGAGCTGTATGCTCCAGTTTCCTCACTCCAAGCCTTGGGAAGGAGCTGGCCCTGCTTAGCCTTTTTATTTTGTGTTTCAGAGCCTGAGACAATCAGCCTTGCTGAGCTGCAGCAGAAGAAGCGCTTCCTGAAGCTGCTGAAGAGGCAGGAGAAGGAGCTGAGGGAGCTGGAGCAGAAAGGAAGCAAACAGAGGGAGGAGCTGCTGCAGAAATACTCTGCGCTCTTTTCCGAGCTGGCCTGTCCTGGGGGCAAGAAAAGGACGATACGCACAAGGAAAACCCAGAAGAAGAGGTAACCACAGCCCAGGGGTCACTTTCCCAAACCAAAACAAGGATCCCCAGGGAAACATGGGCTCCCCTTCTCTGCAGGAAGATGGAGCAGTGCAGGTATCTGCAACCCAGGGGGGTTGTTCCCACTGTGGGCAGGTGGGAAGGTTGGGATTATACTGGCATGGCGAGAAGCAGCATGGGCCCTGATTCTCCTCTGCAGGAGTGTGACCCCAAGTGATGCTGGTACCAGTGCAAATCCTGTAAAAGCAGCAGAGAGCATCGATCACTGCTGGCTTGTGGAGCTGAGGGAGAGGCTGGAGATGGACCTCATCTGCCTCGGGGAGGAGCACCACAATCGGATCCGAAGGAAAAAAGAGCAGCATGCCACCGAGGTGAGGGCTGCGAGGGCTGTCACCTGAAAATGTATCCTGGGACAGCCCAAGAAATCCCAAGTTATTCACTAAGCTGAGCTTGGGAATGTGGCCCCAGAACACACCTGGCACACGCATTGTCAGGTCTATGCCAGGTAACTGAGAATGAAGACATGAAACTTATTTGTTAGAAGCCCTAAAAATCCTGCAGAAACATTTTTTTGTCTGCTGTTTTTTAAAAAAAGAGCAGCATTGCCCTGGAGCACATCAGGCTCCATCAGCTCCAGCTCTTCTGATGGCTTAGCACAGAGTTAATGTGGTGGTTAGTGGCTTCACACATTGCCAGGTTCCACCTCTCTGGGAGCCCAGGAACCCTGAGAGCTGGGGTGATGTGGAGGTGGGCTGAGGGTTCACCAGTGGCACCATCAGAGCATCTTCTGCTGTTTGACTTGGTGGAAGTCAGAGTCCAGGTGAGGGGAGTCCTGCAGGTTGAGCTCAGCCGAGGCCAGCAGGAGCCGTGGTGGCGCCTGGGGACAGAGTGCAGGCCATAGGTGGTGGTGGTAAATCCAGCATATGCTATCTGTTCCAGTGAAGGAGGAGTGATTCCAGGCTTGGGATGCCTTTTCCCATTAGTGTTGTCTGCAGGAACTTGCACTGATACACCTTAAATCTTCAGTTCCCTGGTGCACCTTAGGCTTCACAAGCTCCTTGCAAACTCTGTGCAACCCTGAAGGGAAAATAACACTTGGGCACTGGCTCACCTGGGAATCAGGCTTCTTACCTGGGAGAGGAGCCAGGGATGAAACCTTCCTGTCTCACAAGTGTCACTCCACTGGCACAGTGGGGCCTGTGTGTACAGCTGAGCTCACTGCTGTGCCAGTGTTCACACCGAGCCTCATGGATTCAGAATTTGTGGCTCCTGGAATTCAATGCAGGGAGGTGTACAGCTGACTTGGGTGCAACTGGATACAGATGGGGGGCAGTGTCTCATCCTGGTTTTGTTCCCTTTTGGTCTTGTGTCCATCCCTTGAACAGCAAGTTGCCAGGATCCTGGAGCTGGCTAAGGAGAAGCAGGCAGCTGAGCTGCGGGTGCTGAGGGACACGTCGGAAAGGTAAACGTGGCAGTGGAATCCCAAATAATGCCCAGTTCTGCTCCAGGCTAGCACTTCCTGCTGGATCTCAAAGCTCTGCTCTGCAGCCAGGGAGTGAGGGTGGGAGAAGAGAAGTCTTTTTTTCCCTTTGGCAAGAAATGGAAGCAGGGGGATGTAACATGGGATCTCACCCAGTGGTATGGGGGGAAGATGCCTCTCATGATTCCCCAGAACAGTGTTCCTGCCACGAGATGCCAAGCAGGATACAGTGTTCCATCTGCAGTGAGCAGCCTGGAGCCACTGATGGGGAAGGATAAGAAATAGCACTGCTGGTCCCTGGCTGCCACCTCTGTCTCTTGCAGTCAGGACCTCACATTAATCCCTTCAAGGGACTGATCTGCTCCATCCTCTAAGTGAATTGAGCATTTTGGCTCCAGTGTTTAAACAAACTGGCAGAATCAATTGACCAGTTTCTAGCCAGACATGTATCCATTTGTTCTTGCAGGAGTTTTGTCCTGAAGCTAAAATCCTTACTCATTGCTCCTTCCCATTAAATCCTCTCTCAGAATTTAGTTGTGAATTCAGATAAAACTCCCTCTTTTTGTGTCCTGTCCCAAGCCAGAGTCTCTTTTCTCAGCTATTCAGTATATTCAGGCAAGTCGAAGGAAGCAGGTGATTAGCCAGGTAATGGTTTGCTGACAGTAGGATGTTATTAGTACAGTCACATCTGCAGCTGGCTGGGAGAAGCTCCAGAAGGTTTTCAAGATCTGGAGCAACAGGCAACAAAAGGGCAGTTCAGTTCAGCAAGAATAAATATAAAATAATCTGAATTGAAAACCCTGGCCATAGCCCAGCTGTGCACTGGTGTTGGCACTCAGGTAAAAGATCTTCAGCTGTTGTGGATGCTCTTCATTCCCAGGTCTGTAGTGGCCAAAGTGGCAAACAGGATTTTGGGAATGGTAGAGGGGGAAAAAAAAAAAAAAGTTTGAGTCAGCCTTGTGCCATTGGATGTGTCTGTATAGAGCTGTCCCCTTTTCAGTGTGCCATTTCAAACAAAAAAGTCTTTGAAAGAGCAAGAAGAACAGCCAGCACTGAGGAGGAATTTGTGCACAAAAAGGAATTAAATGGGACAGCTAGGAGAACAGATGTTTGAGGGAATGTGACAGGAATGTGTAAATCATGAATGGTCTGCAAGAGAAGAGGGAAGTGATTGCTCACTGTTTCTCATAGGAAAGAAGGGTGGGACGCCCAGTGAATGTCTCAGGTGCCTCTGTCACATTGTGTACAAATTAAGTACTGTTCCTCTCAGGGCAAGGAGCTATGAAATCCAAAAGTAGAGGTAAACTCCAAAGTATGAGTGACATCATGGAACATGACACATGCACAGATACTGAAGGATAGACTGGAAACTGGGAAGGTGGAGGAGGGAAAATTTCCTGTATGCTTGTTCTTTCTCACACTTGCTTTTAGCATGTGCTGCCTCCACTGCTGGGGCAGGACATGTCCTGACTCAGGAGTTAAAATATCCTTAAGACTTTAGGCCTTCTGCTGCACAGTCTCGTACACTTGGTGTTTCTGGACAGCGGAGTGCTCCAGAGAGCTGTGGATGGAGGATGGCTCTGCTGGCTGGGGCTGTAACCAGGCCTGTATCTCCTCTCTTCTCTCCACAGCAACATTAAACACATTAAGAAGCGGATGGAGGCAAAGAGAATGGAGCGGGTCCAGGCCATGCTGAGGAGTACCAGTGACAAGGCTGCTCAGGAGAGGTGCGGGAGTGGATGTTCCTGGGCTCTGTCTGTGCAGGATGCAGGGTCTCCTGCTGACTTGGAAGCTGAAAAAGTAGAATTTTGCATCCAGTTATTTGCCTTATGGCTCAGCCAAATTTGAGTGGTGCTTTATTTGTCCTGCCTAAAATTACAGCAGCTTCTCCCTGTGGCAGGACAGCGTGGGCATGTAACATGCCTGTTGATCAGTATGGCACTGATCAGTACTGACAGATGGGTTTTATGGAAGAAGAACAGCTGGATTTTACAGGGTTTTATACTTTCCTTTAAAGGTTGAAGAAAGAAATTAACAACTCCCACATTCAGGAAGTGGTGCAGACAGTCAAACGGGTGAGTTCTGCGGGGTCAGGCTGCCCCAGTGGCTCTGGGTTCTGCAAGGGGGTGTCAGGGAGAGCTTGGTCAGTGTGTCTGGGGCATTTGTAACCCACGGCTCGGGAGCAACGGCAAAGCCTGGCAGGAGAGACACCTCAAGGACCCCAGCTCTGCCCTTTGGAGACCCGGTGCCAGACAATGCTGAGTCTGTGTCCATCAGTGAGTGTCCCTCAGTGAGTGTTGGCATGTGAGTCCACATGTCCATCCATGTCTGTGTGTGTCTGAATGGCCATGTGGGGCTATTTGTCCAGCTGTGTCTGTTTGTCCGTGTGTCTGTCCATGTCTCTGTGTTGAATCCGTGTGTGTGTCCCTGTTTGTCTTTGTATGTTTCTATGTTCATGTGTCCATGTTTGTATGTCTGTGTCCACCTGTGTGTCTGTGTCCATGTGTACCTGCCCCTTTTTGTCTGTGTGTTCATCTGCCTGTGTCCCTGTGTCTGTATGTCCCTGTGTGTATCTGCATGCCCATCTATGTCCACGTGTCTTTGTGTCCATGCGTGTCTGTGTGTCTTATGCATTTGTCCCTGTGTCCATGTATGTCTGTGTGTGTGTCCTTGTGTGAGTCCATCTGTGCCTGTCCATGTGTCTATGTCTGTTTGTGTCTCCATGTATCCCTGTGTCAGAGATACTTTGTGTCTGTGTGCATCCGTGCATCCGAGTGTCCATGTGTCTCTATGTCCAGGAGTCTGTGTCCTTGTGTGTGTCTATCCATGTATGTTTGTTTGTCCATCTATGTCTGTATCTGTGTGTGTCCCTGTGACCAGGTGTCTGTTGTTGTGTGCTGTGTGTATCTGTCCATGTGTCCAGGTGTGGGGGTGTCTGCCTGTGTCCCTGCATGTCTGTGTGTCTACATGTCCTTCTGTTCCTGTGTCCATGTAGGTGTCTGTTTCTGTGTGTCCCCGTGTCTTTGAGAGCCTTTGTGTCTGTGTCCATGTTTGTCTGTCCTTGTGCTCAGGAGTGTTTTTGTGTGCCTGTGCTAGGGGGTGTGTGTGTTCCTGTGTGTGTCTCCATGTCTGGGTGTCCATCTGTCTGTGTCTGTCCATGGGTGGGTGTGTCCAGGTGTCTGTGACCATCTGTGTCTGTCCATGGGTGTTTGTGTCCGGGTGTCTGTATCCATCTCCATCAGTGGCCTTGTGACTGTGTCCCTCTGTGTCTGTCCCTGTCCATCTCTAGCTGTGTCCTTGTGTGTGTCCCCATGTCTGTGTCCCTCTTTGTCCAGACAGTCTGTGTCTGTCCATGTCCAGGTGCCTATGTCCCTCTCTATCCATGTCCTTCTGTGAGTGTGTGTCCAGGTCTGTGTGCATCTGTGTCCATTTTCTTGTGGGAGTCTGTGTGTCCGTGTGTGTGTCTGTGTGTATTTCTGTGTGCCTGTGCCCGAGTCTATGTTCATGTGTCTTTGTGTCCATGCACTTCCATGTGTCCATGTGTGTCTGTCTGTCTGTCCATGTCTGTGGCCATGTGTCTCTGCCTGTGTCCCCATGTCCAGGTGTGTGCATGTGTGTGTGTCCATATGGCTGTATCCAGCTGTCCACATGTCCCTGCACCTCTGCATAGGCATGTGTGTGTGCATGTACATCCATGTGTGCATCCACGTGTCTGCCTCTGTGTGTCTGTGTCCATGTGTGTCTATGTGTGTATCCATGTCTGCCTGTGTCAGTGTGTGTGTCCGTTTGTCTACATCTGTATCTGTCCACATGTCTGCCTGTGTTCGTGGGTGTCCATGTGCATCAGTGTGGCTCTATGTGTCCGCGTCCATCTCTGTGTTTGTCCTTGTGTCAGTGTGTCCATTTGTGTCTGTGTTTATCCATGTGTCTCCCACTGTTTGTGTGTATGGCCGTGTGTGTGCCCATGTCTGCCTGGGTCCATGCCTATGTGTCTGCTTGTGTCCCTGTTGTGTCTGTGCATGTGTCTGTGTCCATGTCCTGTGTCTGTGTCCCTCTCTGTTCATTTGTCTGTATATCAGGAGTGTGTGTGTCTGGCTCCAGGGGTGCGTGTCCAGGTGTGAGCATCTGTGTTTCTCCGTGTTTGTATCCAGTTGTGTGTCTGTCTCTGTGTCCATTTACACGAGCATGTTGGTGTCTGTGGCCAGGTGTGTGTTTGTGTGCATGTCCATGTCTGTGTCCTTGTGTGAGCATGTGGCCACGGGTGTCTGTGTCCTTTTGTGTCTGGGTCCGTCTCCTTCAGTGTCCTCGTGACTGTCTGTCCGTGTGTGTCTACAGCCAGCTGTCTGGGTCGGTGTCCATGTATGCCTGTACCCAAGTGGCTTTATGTGAGTACTTGTATCCCTGTGCCCGTGTGTGTCCAGGTGTCTGTCCTTATGCACATCTGCCTATCTGTGTACATCTTTGTGTGTCCCTGTATGTCTGTGTCCATATCCCTATGTCCCACATGTCCATGTGTGCTCACTTGCCAGGCTGTCATGGTGTCTCTGAATCCAGGGTGGGGTGTGGCTGCTGCTCCAGGCCTGCCCTGCTGGGCTGAGCTCAGGCTCTCCTAAGCCCTTGCTTATAAAACTGGAACCTGAGGGGGGTTAATTTATTCTTTTTGAAGGTGACAGAGAAGACTGGCAGGTTCCAGCAGAAACTGGAGGAGAAGCAGGCAGCAAGTCTCCAGTCCATCAAGGAGAGAGAAAGCCAGGTAAGGACAACGTTTCGGGTCAGGGCTGTTCCTTGGCACAGCAAGTCCAAACCCCCAATCTTTATTGCCACCCTCAGCCCACCCACTCCCAGGGGGTGAGAAAGTGGATGAGGGGCCCACACAGAGCCCAGAAGCACCAACAGCTCATCCCAGAGCTCTTGGGCTCTCTGCTTGGCTCCAGTGTGTGGGAATGACACAATTCTCCATTTGCAGCTCCAGCAGCAGGTACAGGTGGAATACGAGGAGAAGTTGAGAGCTCTGAACATGGAGGTTCAGGAGATGGTGAAGAACTACACCAAAGCCAGCTTTCCTGGAGAGTCACAGACTGGGAGGAAAACAGGTCAGAGCATTCCTGAGGGAGAACAAGGCTCTACAGACCAACTGGAAGCAAACATCCCAGTGGCAGAGGTGTCCAGGCTTACATTGGCAATGACTGAGCCCTTGGGAGCTGGAATGGGTGTAGAGATAGAAGAGAGCATATTCTGAGTCCCTTCCTTACTTGTTCATTGCAAGAAGGTATATGGTGAAGTAACAACCAGCTTCACAAACTACTACTCTCCTGTTCTATTCTAGGGAGCTCCTGAAATCCTTCAGGAATGTATTACATTATCCCAGAGAGCTGGAACTAGTCTGGAGAGCTCACCCTTCAGAGTACTCCCCTCTCTGTCTTCCCCAGCCTGAGCTCTGAGGTATTTCAGCAGTGGGAAAGGGCCTGTACCTGCAGACCAGCTTGCTGTTGGCAGCACAGCAGCAGCTACAGGAATATTTACTTTGCATTCAGACTGGTTTTTAGAGTCAGTTCCCTCATCATTCCTCACATGCATCTCTTCACATCAGTCCAGCTCCTCCTAACATCTTGCACACAGTTCATTGAAACAGCAATAAACAAACCAACCAAAACCCCTTAAACAGTTCTACAAAGGGACACCACAGGGGGGGTGGGGATGGAAAGTGGGCTCAATCACAGCAAACGAGACTGGGCTGTGTGTGCTACAGGATAACAGTTACACCTGAAGCTCCATTAATAAACAATTCCAAATGCTGCTATAAAACAAACCAAACTCCAGCTCAAGCAGGTATGAGACAGCATGTTCCAAGCCTAGTCTGAACACCCAACACGAGTGTACATCGCCCCTGTGGTGTCACCAGAGTACTGGAATTATGGATTGTACATTTCTGAGCTATTTATTTTCTAAAAAAAATTAAAAATTGCTCTTCTTAAACAACTGGGTAACTTGTTACTTAGCTGCAGTTAGTGTGTGTGTGTGTCTGTGTGTTTGCCCATGTTTGTGACAGTGTAGGGGTGTGTGGCGGTGTCCAGGTGTATCCATGTCCCTGTGTGTCCCTCTGTTCATTTGTGCCCCTGTGTTCATATGTCCAGGTATGGATGTGTATGTCTATGTGTGTGTGTATGTCACATGTGGGATTGTGTCTGTCTGTGTCCATCAACCCAGCTGTGTTGTGTCCACATGTATTCCTCTGTGCCTGAGTGTGTGTGCATGTCTGTCTTGGTATCCATGCATCTCTGTGTCCATGTCTGTGTCTCTGTATCCAGGTGTGTGTGATCCCACGTGTCTGTCCATATTTCTGTCCCAGTATCTGTGGGTCTGTGTGGCTAGGTGCATGTGTGTGTCCCTGTGTGGGTGTGGCTCTGTATCTGTTCTCTGTGTGTCCAGGTTACTGGGTGTTTGTCCCTGTGTGTGTGACTGTCTGTGAGTCCACAGCCCTTCGTGCTTGTCTGTGCACTTGTCTCTATCTCGCTGTGGTATTTGAGGCCCTTCCTCACCAGAGGACAAACATCCCAGCAAGGTCCAACTGCAGCCAGGGAGCAGTTGGAGATTTAAATCCAGAGGCAACGCTGGCAGTTCCATACCAGAGCACAGAGGCACTGAGCCCTGCATCCTACACCAGTGTGTCACCAGCTTTGGCCACAAACCCCTCCAGAGGAGCTTTTTAGAGATTATTTTAAAGGAAAATATGTCCCATCTCTCCCTGGAGGGAACCCAGCTGCCAGTATCAGACCAGAAGGTGGGCACGGGGTGGCCCCTCTCTACACACTGCTGAAGCTCCAAGGGTTGGGTTTTTCCCTCAAACCCTCTCTGGAAATGAATCTCAGAATAAACCTGAGTCAGACACGCATGGAAAGCCAGGACACAACAGCAGGGCTGGGGTTCTCAGGAGTTTTCCTTCCCCCAGTGCCACAACCTGAAGATCATGTTGCACAGGGACAGTGGCAGTGACAGACAGGACCCACTCTGTCCCTCCACATGCCACACACCAGGACAAACACTCCAAGTCAGGTTGGCCAGGTTCATTCTCACAGGCTGCTCCTACCAACAGCACTGGCACAAGCTGTGACACTGGATAACACCCACTACAGACTCCTTCCCTCCAGCCTGCCACAATTCCCAAACAGCTTCTCTTTCCAGCCTAGAGACCTCTAATTCCTGCCTTGCAGCAACTGCTCCCCTGGGAGCCATCTGAGAGCCAGCAGAACCCCTTGCTCTGCCTAAGCTGAGCCCCTCAGCCCCTTCCCCAAGAAGAGCATCAGTGTCCCTAGAGCTCTGAACAGCACAAATCCAGAAGCCAAAGGGCTGACACAGCACCAGAGCAAAATGCTCTGCAGGGGGCTCCCTGAGGCATGGGCATTTCCAAATCAACCAGAGCTCAGCTGGACTATGACACAGGGCTAAGAAAGCGGAACTTCAGCACTTGGGGTTTGTGGCATTAATGTCCTCTGATGTTTGAAACCTGACTAAGGAAACCCACCATGACAACTTGTGCCCTTACAACCCCAACAGTTTCTGCTCTGCAACCCTTCTGTTATTGAACCCAACACTGGAAGAGGGGCTTGATGCCAAATTTCATGGAAAAGAGGTGCAATCTTTTACACAGATTGCACTGTGGGGCTAAAAAACACCTTCTAAATGTACTTTTCAGAGTGCACATGATGGAAGCACCACTATAAGCAAAGCCAGGGCTCCCATGAAGCACAGACCACACTCCGCATCACCCACTTTCTCCCCAGGGTGAAGCCCCTCTGTGCCTCTGAGCCCACACATGCCTGTGGTGCCTCTGACACTGCCCTGTCTGCACAAAATGGGGGAAAGTTCTGCAAGATGGGAAATGGACAAAACTAAATAAAAGCATTAAACCAAATGTTACTGCAAAAGTTCCCGAGCACACCTTGAACCCCACCATCCCTCCAGCAGCAAAACTCAGTCACACCAGGGTTTGGTTACTCACGGACTCCCAGAGGAGAGGGGCCATCTGATTTTCCAGGACTATTCCTGCCCACAGGACTCAGACATCCTTGAGGGTTCCATCATCTGCAGCCCTGCCTGTGTTCTCGCTTACCTGCCGAGCACAGGGCGATGTGGTACTGGGCAATGAGACAGGCCTCTCACCAGGCAGTTACACGCACAACTCCAATGGCAATTGGGACAATAACATCTGCTCAGACACTGAACAGCAGCAGATTTAGGTACAATCTCTGATCCTTTCCACATTTCCATCTTTTAAGTGGCATATTCTAGATCTCATTCTCGGGCCCAAAATATTTAAGTGAGGCCAACCTTTGTACTATGTAATTAAAAATTAGATAATGGGGATGGGGGATGTCTGAAGCAGAGGAGGACTCCAGCCCCAGCAAGGGACACAAACAGGAGGCACTGTACCAGAATGACCCCAAATCCTTTCTACCTCTGTAATACAGTGCTGATGTGCCTAATGCACTCAGAGAAGGAATTGCTGCACATTAACTATTCCATTTTAGAGACACTCTCCCTGACCCACATGTACCCCACGTGTCAAGATCCTCCAAGATTACTTCTTGTTATCCCCATTTATCCCCCAGACCCAGGGCACAGCCAGAAGCTCTCCCCAGTGTGCAGGGGAAGGGTGGGGTTTGTCTCATCAAATGCAACTATTCAGGAGCCTCATTTGAGCCAGGATCCTTCTGTTGCCACTGGTTAAAAAACAGGGGCCTCTGGCCAAAGATTTGTCCTGTTCCAAAATAAACGGGATAATAAGCTGCTGCATCCAGCATCAGAAGCCCACTGGAGGAAGACAGGCACCATTATAGATAAACCAGTGCAATTGGAACATGACAGCACTGGCAGACTCCCCATCTGATTCAGCAAATCGTTCATATAAATACCATGTGCCATCTTCAAAGGCCTCCTGGATGCTGACTGCCAGGGCTATGGCAGCAAGGAAAAGGCTCCATACCAGCAAAGCTGACAGGAAGGAAAATAAAAGGGAAGGATTCAGGGGAAACATGACACAGAACAGCAGCAAACCCTGAGACACGACTCCACCCTTGTAGAAAAGGAAAGATACTCAGAGAAAACAGCATCTCTGAGCATAATTACCCACTGAGTAGGCTCTGAGCTTGTCAGAGAAGAGGCTACACCTTGTTGTACAGTCAGATCTCACTTAGCATACACAAAATCCCAACCTGAACACTACTGCAATGCAAATTCCAAGCCTGCTCTGTGTCCTCATTCTGCTGCCTGGCTGCCTGGTTCCTGAGGAAGGAGCTGTCGGCCCTGGAGACGGAACTTCAATCTTTCAGCTAATCTAGGTTTATCTTAGGATTTAGGTTTGATTCCACACTCATCTAAGTAATGGAGCAGTTAATTGGTGCTGTGCCGTGCATGAACTGCAAAGAGAGAAACGTAAGAAGCAGGAATTTAATTCTACCCTGGGCAGGAAGATAGAGCCTTTTTGCATTCCTCACAAATATGGTAATAAGATTTTAAAATTTTATAAGATACTTGAATGCAGTTTTTCCAGGGCCTTCCCTCACTGTGTTTAGTCAGATTTGGGCTAAAGTATAAAATGGTGTTAAATGCTAAACCCATCACCCCTGTGTCCAAGAAACCTTTGTTTCAGGACTAGGGATCCAGGCTCCTGCCCCAGTCTCCTCTTGTTTTAGAAGCCACATAGCCACAGAACAGGGACATTAGAGCAGACTCCAAGGTTCACACTCCCATCTCTGAACTACAGACACATTTCTAAGCATCTCAGCACTGTAACAGGCTTATGAATAAATCAAGAACTACTTTAATTTAAAACACAAGTGCAAAGGATTCACAACTACAGACGAGCAGGACTGTTTGTTTCAAATTATAAATCTTTTCCAAGCCCTGCTTTTTTTTGTGTTAAAAAAAGCAATATATCTGGAATACAGAAACATTTTACATCAAAAATTTTCCAGTGCAGCTAAGGAGGAGCTTAATGAATTAATTTCAACCAACTCCATCAACCCCAAACTTAGACATCCAGTCTACAGAAAACCCCTACCACTTCTCTACCTGCCACGGGTGAGAGAGAGTGATTTCATCCTTCAGCAGGTGTCTGAGCCAAGGGGATGAACCACCTCCAGAGTTGTTCCCCCAGGGGTGTTCCTCTCCCCATGGGCTACAGAGCCAACCTACATGCTCTGCAGACTGGGTGCCCACCCTTTGATGGCTAGCAGCAGTGCAGATGAATTCCATCCCAAATTACTTCAAGTAATCAACTGTGGCTTCAATTTTGAAGCAGGATCTGTAGCTGGAGCAAATAGCAGAGGACAAAGATTATGAACATCTTCTGAAGAAAACGCAGTTCTGAGGTCAGTTTCTGAGACAGCAAGACTGTCCTGAGAATAACTTAAAGTCCAATATCTTGGTATCTGGAGTTTCAAAACAAGATCCCAGTTCCACATGTAGGAATATATTCTTGAGACCTCACAACAACACACACCATCACTGTACAATGTTAACCCCAAACTAGAGTCCAATTACCTTGAGGATCTCACCGACCAGAGAGTGCAGCATACAAAATACCTAAAAACTATGTTAAAATAACTGAAAGAGCTGTTTAGACAACCAGAAACCTTCCAGATGTAAAGGGATGATGGGGAAGGGCAGACCAATAGCCAGACAGCAGCACACAAACACAAAAATCAATCCTGGGATATGCAGGACAGCTCAAACTTTTCCATTCGGTCTCCTACAGCATTCCCAAAATGCTACCCAATAACTGCCCCAGGGCAGCTCTTCTCAGCCTCTCCTGGGAGAAAGGACTGGGAAAGCAAGGTGCCTGGAAACCAGCCACAGGAACACGCTGTTCACATTCCAACCAGTACACAACGTGTTGCAAATGGTGAATTTTTCAACCATAAGATTTTGGTGGCAAGAGCACCTGGTCTTCATAGAGTCCGCTTTGAGGCCCGTATCCAAGGGTTTCCCCCTCCAAAAGTTTAAAGTCATGAAATGGATTCAAGATTGACCACTAAACCATACATATTCTGCAGCAAAAGAGAAGCATGTTGATGCAAGAGAGCCACTTAGAAACAAATATACACATATCACATCTGCTCCCTAAGGAAGTGTGTGCAGGTTTCTAGGTTCACGTTTAACCAAAGGAAATTAAAATCATCTGTGAAAAGGTCTCAGAGAAAAAAAAAAGTCACGTCTTTGTGCATTGAGAGTTTAAAGGGGTCTGTGCCCCAAAGTGAGTCAGCTCACAGCTCCAGTGTACAATGAAGGAAACAAAGATCACATTTCTAAGTGGGAAATATCGTTCCAGCTCAGTAGTCAGTAGCCAGGGTGTGCAGAAACTCACAGACATTCAGATACACAGCTTCAGACTCCACTTTCGAATGCCATCCTTCGGCAGCAGTGATCCCCAAGCCATGGAATACCCGCTTTATCCTTGAGACAGACTTGGTCTCACTTAGATCTAGTCTGTATTGATTGTCTTCAGCAAAGGAGAAGCCACAGAAGGCTGAGGATGCACAGACAGGATTCACATTCGTCCTCCAAAACAATCACTGGCAACTTCCAAGCACCATTCACAGGTTAAGACTGCCTGGGCTCTTAATTTTTTCTGTATTTTTTTTTATAACCATTCCTTTTCCCTACAGTTTCCCCTCATATAAATTCAGCAGGTGGAAGTGCGCTTCCTGTACTGTTGGATAAGGGGAACCAAGCACTCTGGAAGTCCTGTCTGGAGCAAAAAGGGGTGATCCAGAAGTTCTTGTGCTGTTGCTCTTTCCAATGGATCCCGTGTCAACATCCTTTCCAAGAAGTCTCTCAGAACTGGTGAGGTCTGTGAAAAAGCAACCAACCAAGTCAACCCCACAAAGGGACCAGGCACAACTCATGGAACACCAGGCTGCCAAATTGGGTGTGGTTAAAAGCATCCTGCACATTCCCAATCTATGTCCCTGTTTGCCCATTAATGTGACACAGGTCACGTGCTTTTTATGCTATGGAATTAACTCTCTGTCACTAGTAGGCACAACACTTAGGTTGTTTTCTTTTGAATGGGATACAGCCAATTGAGATAAGACTGCCTGCCACGTCCTTCCATTTGGGTTACTCCTGCTTGCCATTTTGTTTCTTAAACTTTTCTGGATTTCAGCTCAAAAATTCAGCAGGATTCCTGCTACCTGGGTACATCACTTGGGTAGGAAGGGGGCATCAATCCATTCTTTTACTGGTCACAGATTATGGAAAGGTAGTTAAGTAGGATTCTCCAACAGGTTCCAAGAGCCTGAAAAACCCTCATGCTAATGGTACAAGAAGATGAAGAAGCTGCAGAATAAGTACCAAAAAGCTGAATGACCTCACAGGTTTGTCCTTTGGAAGAGATGTAAAAGCCTGAGAGACACCAGCCCCCAAGCACCACTTCAAGACCCTGCACATCTCTGGCTGGTTTCATCTTCTGCATTGTTAAAATGGAATAAAAAAATGAACTTGGCATATATTTATGCTGATAATTACATTCAGTTTAGACTGGGGGCATTTTCTCAGCTCTGGTTCACTTAGTAGATCCTGAAATACTGTTCACACAGAGCTATTGCTCATCTTAGGAGCGCTTTGGATGACTTTGCTTGGGATTGCTGGAGAAGGCACCGCACAGCTCAGGATGAGTGCCAGGATCCAGCCTGTATCCCTGTCAATAAATCTGCCTATACTTTAGCAACCCAGCAGGGATTATCCTAGGTGGCATCCCTTTAACCTGCTGCCCCCAGTATTGCAGTCACTGACCACAGTGAGCCATGAATTGGCACCAGAACAGAAGGCTGGATCCACAGCTGAAGCTGCACTCCAGCAGGACACTGGTGAGGATGCACACCGGCCTATAAATCAGAGGTCTGCTGGAAGCCAGTTTGCTTCCCAGTACAAAGTGGAGTAGAGCAAGACCATAACCAGCTCTGGCTGTCAGAGCCTGTAGCAGGGCCATGTCAACAAGCAAGGTGTGACCCATTCCAGGATGATTTTACACTGCCCAAGGAGGGCAAGCACCAGGTCCACAATGTGACCGTGAAATTTTAATTAGTGTTGCAAAGGCAGAAAAGAAAGAACAGCTGTTGATGTTGGAGTGTGTGCTGTTAGTTCAGCAGTCTACTCTCTTAAATAATTCAGTTTTAGCAGCTGCAGATGCTCTGATTAATTGGAAAGGCTGGGTAGCTCAGGATGCTGCAGAAGCTGTTTGATCTCAGAGGCTGGGCATGGAATGAAAGGAGGACTGCTTTAAGAGGGCACTGAAAAGTGATCACTCTATTTCTTATGTCACTGCTACTTTCTCCTAAGAAACCATGAAGCCAAGCTCATCTTCTGAGCTGCTGCAGTGTCTCCACAAGTTCCCGTCTGTCCTGAGCTCTCCTGCTCTCCTAACCCTTTGTAGTCCTGAAGGCCATGCAGCTGGAAACTCCCAAGAGCAGGAATCCTCCTGTTCCCTTCCCTGGAAGATAAGCTACTCTGTTGACATCAGCAAGCTGGGAACTGCTGGGTCCACCTGAAGCAGCTCTGACCTGCACTCTCCATTTATGCCCAGCTGCCCTCACGGCCGGGGCTGTTTCCCAAAGCAGCCACCAAGACCCCAGGGCGAAAGCTGTTCCCCAAGAAACAAGTCCTAGCAAGACCATTTCCACAGCCAGCTGCACTGGGAACAGCTGATATGGATGCTTGCCTATGGTAATCATCAGGCTTACAAGTGTTTGGCAGCATGCTCACCCTGTGGAAGTTTTTCAGTTTGGGAGGAGGGCTGTCACGGAGTCTCTTCATTGCCTGGACTGGAGAATCACTGAAGTAGGGGGGTTCTCCATCTACCATCTCTATCACCATGATCCCCAGGGACCAGATATCCACCTGTGGGAGATAATGTCACATCAATACACACACTCCAGAGCAGCAGGTCCTTGTTTTGCCGCTTTCACAAAGATCCCAACGCCCCATCCATGACAAATGGTACCAAGGGAGTCCAACACTGATGCCCTTAATGCTCTTGGGGCTCCTTACAGGAGTATAACTAAGTCAATTTTGCACCCAGGACTGAGCCATGCTGGTGTTACAACATGTAAAGGTGTGCAAGTAACTGCTTGTACCACACCTGGTTGGTTGGTAAACAAAACTAGTCAGTCTGCTGCCACCTGCCCAGAATTCCAGAGCTCCCATGTCTGCTTTCCCTGAGGGGAGCCCCTCAGAGCTCACAACTTCCCCTGCTTCCTTTATGGAATCGATTTACTGATCCCTATCATGTCACAGGCTGCTCCTTGCCCACATCTGTCCACAGCAGGTACAAGTCTAGGCCAAGCTTTAGGTGTAAGAATAGAATAAGTTGATGCCTTGTTCCTGGAAGCAGAACAATCTGGTTTTCTACTGATTTAGGAAATATTGATGTCATCACCATCAAAGCCATAGTCATAGTCAGGTTTATATTTTAAATAGAATCTAGAGACTTCCTAGAAAAGCCAATAGTTATTTTCCTGTGACACTTCAGACCATTACTTGCTCCTCTCCTGCTATTAGGGAGGCGGTCCCTTACCTCAGTGGTGTATGGTATCCTTGCAATAACTTCTGGAGCCATCCAATAAGGAGTACCTACCAAGGATTTTCTTTTAGGTACATCTTTACTGATCTGAGCACAGAAGCCAAAATCAGACAGTTTGACCTGTACAAAGAGAAAAGCAACCAACCTTAAAAATAAGCCTTAAACAACACAGAGGGAAACACCAAGACAAAGATGACAAAGAGAGTAAGAGGACGAGGGGAAAACAAGGGATTGGGAACAGAAAGGAAATAAGAGACGGAGGCTGCAGCAGCAGAAGACAGGAAACAATTTGTCTGAGGAAACACACCCTGCCATCCAACGTCAGAAGAATGGAGTCGCTCTTGATGTCTCGGTGAATGACCCCCTGAGAGTGGAGATAGGACAGAGCCTGCAGCACTGACTCACACACTGTGGCAATCTGCTCCTCGTTCAGCCTGCAATTAGAGGCAGGGGACTTAAACTGTGCAGAGAACAGTGCTCCTTGACAGGGGCACACAGAGGTTAAAGCACAGACACTTTGGTTCCCTATGACAATTACCATCTCACCTTTACCATTTTTCTGTATCTGTTACTGCAGAAAACATTTTTGACTTTAAGGTTGACAATTTTAAGTTTTCATAGGTTTAATGCAGAGAAATTGCACTTTAAATTCTGTACCTAAATTCATTCTGCAAGATGCTGTTTCAAGCAGTTCTGACAGGCAGCAGTGCTGCTTGATGCCAAGGTGCTGCAGTAACTGGTGAGACAGCTTTTTTTAAAGCAAATATAGTAAAGCCATTATTCACAAGGCTTATTGTGCAACTGTATCCACAAAACATCCAAACATATCATTTGAGCGTGAATATAGGGATCCTTTAGGCCTTTCCTGCAGACACTTGGGGTACACTCACACCTAACTAAAGGTAGCACAAGCTACAAGCAGGGAAGACACTTCTGATTTCTACCACTCTGTTAGCACATGGAATATGAGCCCCAAGAACCTCCTCTTTAGAAGCTCTTGCTGTTTAGAATACCAATACAAAAACCTTCACAATCAAGTGAAAAATGGTAGAAATCAAAATTCTCTCCTGTACCTGGGGACAGTGACAGCTCTGCATGTTTACACTGAAAAATCCTAGGAGTGAATTATTTCAAAGAATAGTTGAAGTACCCAATTTGAGTACTGTGGATTCTCAGCCTCATTCTAGCAGTAGTTCTGAACAACCCTCAGCTGAGGACAGAGAAATGAAACATCCTCAAATTTGGGTCTGCAAGTGAGCCTAAGGAGAAGAGAACACTCAGAAGGCAGAGCTGTGCAGTGAACCAGCACCTTCTAAACCCATAATCATTTCTACACGATCAGCTGAGAAATCTACACTCGTGCTGCTTATTTGGCATCCCACACCTTACTCTTCCAAACCAGGACAGCTACAGGTTGTAGCTGCACTGTGCCACACTCACGGCAACTAAATCTGAAGGGTAGCAGGGGGCTACTTCTGCCTTTATGATTTAACCTGAAAAGGGAGAGGGACAAAGGCTACCTGTGGGACTTCCCAGCACAGAAGCCAATGTTTTTAGGAGCAGTACTTTTCATTTCATAGTGCCTGAGCTGATCCACCTGAGAGCCCTGTGGTTCCAGAAGATCACAAGAGGTGCATTTTTACCCTGTCACATATGGAATTTGGTTTCAGTCAAGTGACTGCATAGTGTAAAACAGATTACTGAAGGATTACCTTGCTCCTGGAGATGTAAATCACTTATCCCCCTCAGCAAAAGTTTAATGACAGCAATGATGGTACTTTCCTCCCTGGGAAAAACTGATAAAGGTTTGCAGCTTACTTCTGATAAATGTTATGGTTATAACAGATCCTGCTTCCATCATGTGGAAAAACAAGCATTCATTAACAGGTTCAAAGGAAGCTTCTTAAAACAAAACTAGGCTGAGGTCTCACTGGTGGATATAAACACACAGACCCTTCATAA
Source organism: Coloeus monedula (assembly GCF_965178545.1). Lineage (NCBI taxonomy): Eukaryota > Metazoa > Chordata > Aves > Passeriformes > Corvidae > Coloeus > Coloeus monedula. Next base: position 10,697,008 of record NC_138786.1, on the reverse strand, counting down.
ACCTCTTCATCACTTTTTATCTGTAATTCAGTTCCAGCCAAGAGCTACAAGAGTTTCACTGGCCCTGTCAGCTGTAACTGAGCACTCCTCAGGATTAAATGTTAGCTTGCAGACCCTGAGATGCCTCTGAACTCAATTCTGGACAGGCCTGCCCCAGGTAAGTGTCTCCAGGACACTCCTTCCAGGTGGGGTTGTGGAGGCTACAGAGGATAATGTGGCTCTTTATGTCTCTCAAAATTATCACAGGTGTGCTTCCAAAACACAGAACCCAACAGAGTAAGCTACATGCCTTAAATCCACCAAACGAGTAAGATACATGCCTTAAACCCACCACAGCACCTAAGCCAAGCACGTATGTGAACTAAAGGTATACTATGATTTAAAAAAACCTGAATACAATCAGTGCTAGCAATACTGCCTAATTGTAATCCAATTAAAATCCTGAATCTTCCAAAAAGAAACTTTCATGCTACAGACTTTCTTGGTCAGTCTTTCCACTGGCATTCCCTGCCTCAGTTTCCAGCCTCGCAGGACTGCTCTGAAGCAGGAGGAGGGTGTTCCAGAGTCATGGGTAAGACATGATCACCATAACTGCATCATCAGAACACCTTGTGAGATGGAGCAGAGGCCATCTGAGAACAACTTCTTTGCCCTACAGAAATGCTTTGGGTACTATTGAATATGAAGCAGTGTAGATAAGGAAACAAATTTAGGAGAGCGTCTAGTAGTTGCTATCTTTAGGCAATGAAATTTGGGAAGGAGTCCAGATCTCAAGGCTCTGCTGCACTTCTCCAGAGGAGTTAGTGAGGTTGAATTTGTGGCTAAAGTTCCACCACTGAAAACTATTTCTGCCTGCTCTTTATACTTATTCAGTGAACATCCTGGCCAGGATTCAACAGATATAGTAAACAACACTTTTTATGACTACTGTGTTTTACAGGGAAGGTCATCAGGGAGATGACTAGTGGGTATCTAAAGGGATCGGTACTTTAAATTAGTCCCTTCTACATCAGAAGTATTATCACATATTTTAAATGGATAACAGTTATAAACAGCAGTAGTTTCAGGGCACTGCAAACACAAGATCTCTGAGGGAAACTATTTGTCCCAGAAATCCCCACTCTGCCGCTCTTGCTCTCCCATGTTGATGTCTGGGATTTTGCTTTGTACCTGATCTGAGACACGATGTCTGTGAGGGCTCCTCCCTGAAGGAACTCCATCAGCACCCAGAGCTCCTCTCCCACAAGGTAGCTCTTGTACATCTCCACAACGTTGACGTGTTGATAGTCCCTCATTATCACCACCTGTAAAACCACAGTGGACAAGTGACCACCACAAAGTCACTCACCACACTTCATCTTCTCCAACCCAGTGAGCGCACACAGCCCTGTGAGCATAGCACAGAGCCTCCATCCCCCCAGTAATACTGTTCTTGGTACAAGCATAATGCTACCAAGAGGAAGATGATCCTGCTCTTCTCCTCCTTTTGCCACACTGATTGCTCCAATGTGGACAGCAGAATTCCCCTGACTTCAGTATACTCACCTCATTGAAGAGGAGCTCCCGGCGCTGCTGCTTCCTCAGATCCATCATTTTCACGGCCACCTGACGCCCTGAGTGCTTCTCCCGAGCGATGCACACAATTCCTGTGGAGCCCTCCCCAATCTTGACATAATTCTCCAGCAATGTCCTGGGATCTCCCTGGTCCACAACCATCCTGAGGGCAGCTTTGAACTGCTCGTGAGTCACAACCACAGGGTCCTCGCTGGGTGGTTGCCCCTTCCCAGCAGAGTCCTGGGGCAGGTGAAGGTTGCTGGAACTGGTCTGGGTCTGCCGGTTCCTGGGGGACCCTGCCGGGGAGGGCCGGCCTGGTGGCACTGCCACAGCCTTCTCTGCTGTTGGGGACTTCTGGGGAGTCCCAGCTTCAGAGACCATCCTGGGGAACTCAGAGGCAGGTTGTTCTGGGGGGAGAGACTGGGCTTTGGCTGCAGGGCTGTGGGGAGAACCCCACTGCTGGGGCTTGAAGAAAGCATTAGGCTTCCAGAAGGACAAAGAGGAAGAGAAAGAAAAAGTGATGGTTGGATTAGCAAGCAGCAAGGTGAGGAATCAGTTCTGTGTCACCCCATTCTGCCCCAGCACACCTTGAAGCAGACTGGAGTCAAGAGCTTCAGGTTCTTGTCTCCAGGTCTGCCCAGCATATAGCTTGGATGAAGATATCCTTGGATGCAGATCTTCAAGAATCCCTTAGGGAACGGGTGCTACACTTTACTCCAAATCGAGACAGTTTAAAGGGAACATGCTTTAAAAAAAACCACCAAGACACAGAACCCACAGAAAAAAACCCCAGCTGCTAAAAAGCATTCCAACCTTGCCACCAAAACTCAGGGGCAACCTGTGCTGCAGAGAATTTGAAAATCCTTTATCCCTCTGTGCCTCTGATCTTTCTTTGTATAAAAGGAAAGGGGATTCATGCCAAGGCTGTAAATCACTTTGATGTCTTGGCCTAATTCCCTTTGGGTAATTACACTGCCTACTGAAAACACTCTCTGCACTTTCTACTGGTACCTGCAGAGCATTCCTGTCGATCAGGCATGGAATTAACTCTCCACTTTGGGAAAAGCACCAGGAACCAGGACAGCTGGAGGCAGCCAGCACGAGACTCCAGCTACACAGAGCCACCTGCCACCTCACTGACTTACAACTGACCTACAGTGAATTTGGATTAGCAGTGCTCGAGGTTTTTGGAGACCTCCCACTCAAATGACAAGCAGGCCCAACCCTGTTTAGTGTAGGAGATGTAGTAAGATCACAGCCTGTGGGAATGTGGCTTCAGGATATGCATTCCCATGCCAGGAAGGATAAATATTGTCCTGCTAATACTCCTGGAAACATTGATTAATTAAAATTCAAGGTGAGGTACAAAATACATTATATATGTACATGTATATATGTAAAATAAACATTATACTTATATAAATATATGCAAAATAATAGTGGATCTGTCAAAGAAGCAACTTCAGAAAGAGCAAGCCCATCATTTATATTATAGGGTAAAATAAAAACCTCAAAGCAAAAAGCTTTTTCTCTCTCACAATTCAGAGAGATTATTAATAAAGTTAATAATATGGGCATGGGAACTGAAAATTGCCAATCGAGAATTTTTTACAAGAGCACTCATTTTCCCTGTCTCAGACAGAAAATAATTGTGTAGGATTTAATTCTATGCACTTTGGGTTTTAATCAAGGATTTTTGTCAAGAGCAGAATCTGCATAAGCCTCACACACGGAGAGGCCCTGGAAAACAGTTTAGCGGCATCAGGGCACAGCACAAATACAACTGCCTGTCAGGAGTTCCTTCCTCCCTGTACACCAGCTCCACCCCTGCAGTCCTGTGCTGACATGCTCACAGCAACACAGAATTTATTTCCCAAATCTTGTTTTGTCTCAGGAGGAAAAAAAAGTTTTACATAACCCAGAGCGTGCAGAAGGGTACACAACACGCGTGCAAGCTCACACAGGTTTGTTTAACCACGCGCAAGTCTCATTTCCTGCTCCTGTAATCTGACAGTCCCCATGTACATGTTTTCTGTCTTGGGACATTTTGAGGTGTCACTGGTTCTCCCACTCCTTCCCTTCATAAGGAAGGTGCGCTCAAACTTCCCGTGGTGCCTTTCAAGGCACCATTTCAGCCAGCTACCCAGCCAAGTGGTGGGTGTTCCATCTCTGGAAGTGTTCAAGACCAGGCTGGAGCGGCCTGGTCTAGTGGAAGGTGTTCCTGCCCATGGCAGGGGGTGGAACTGGATGGACATTAAGATCTCTACCAACCCAAACCAGTCTGGGATTCCATGATTCAGTTATATCCCTGTCCCTTTCATCTGCAGTTACACATTTCTCACACATCATCAGCTCCATCAGAGCAGGAGATCCAGGTTTTCATCATCAGAGGCTGGCAAGAACATCTTAGATAAACACCTACCAGGGATGGTACAGATCCCTTACCGGAGTAGGGAGATAGATTACATATCTTCCAGGTCCTCCCTACTCCTCTTCTCTGACAAACAGCTGGAGTTCAAACACTCCCAGGCACATCCACTTGGCTGGTAACTTCTGCTCCTGCTTGTGGAAGGGCTGAGCCTGGCAAAGACACTCTGTCTAGGGAAGACAGAAGTGGCCAGTTCCAGGTACTCAGGGACAGGCCTCCAATCAGTGTAGATCAGCCCAGAGTTACTGAGACAGCAATAAGAGCAGTTTGTGCTACACAAGGATTGCATTCCTTCAAAATCCTCTCCCTTGGAAAGGAAACCCACTGTGCCCAAAACCTTGAGCCTGGATCCTTATGCAAACTGCAAGACGCTGGATTGGAGACATCCCCTTCGTGCAACACCCTTCAGAACAGTCAGGTTGGCTTGGACAGTGGTTCCTATCATTGTCCTCCCAGTTCAGGGACTTCACAGCTGCTGGAAATCAGCCTGGCCCAGCACCAACTTTGAAACCACCAGACAAGCCATGCAAAGAAGACAGGTGCTGGGTCAGCCCAGAATGGAAAAGAAGCAATGTCTGCATTTCCTATCCAGTACCAGGAACCAGAGATTTTCTGCAGTTTAGCAAGAAATGAGTCATCCATTCAGGACAGCTTTCCTGGGGGAGCAGTAGCTATGAGCTGTCCCACCCTTTCCAAAATCCAACAGTCTGATTTCCTGTGTGACAGCACCGTGGGTGCTAATGCAAACCCTGCTGCTGTAGCAGCCGGCAGATACAGCTATAACCAACACACTCTCCTGAGGTAGCTCTAGTTTGCACAGGCAGAAGAATACACTGCTAATGCAAATCATGGCAATTTCCCAAATGGCAAAGGCTCTTTGGTGCCAGCAGAATGGCATTGCAGTTATGCCTTTACCTCGCAGAAGGTAACGACCAAGACCCCTCGTCCTTCCCAGCCCACGCTCCCGCAGCTCCGCCAAACTGTCTGCTGGAGATCTGGCTGCCATCCTGAGCTGTGCCTCGCAGCATCTCGTGAAGCTCAGGCGGACCACACATTTCCCCTGCCCAGGACTATTTTGATTCCAACGTTAATCATAACAAGAACAGATGGTTGCCCGATGTTTGCAATTAAATTGGCTGTATATGTAACCTCTGGAACTGTAAAGTCAACACTGCACTCCAGTGAATAACTCTTACCTTGATCTGCAGGGGAGGGCCTGGCTTGTTTGAGGCGCCGGATGAGGGGAACATGCTGCGCAAGAGCCTCCTCTTCAGGCTGTTCTCCCGGGATTTGGAGTTGGGGCTGCCCTCCCCCGAGGGCCTGGCGTTGGACTGTCGCTGAAGCCAGCCTTCTTCTGGGCTCTTCATCGCCGTCTCGCTCTCCCCCGGCACAGCGGGCACGTGCTGCAGCCCCGAGGCGCGCTGCAGACAGCTGCCATCGGCGCCCTGGAACTCCGACGGCCCCAGGGACTGGGCTTTTGTCACCATTCCGTTGGGATGAGACTGCCCTTCCAGGCGAGGCTTGTAATCCGGCCACATGGTCTGCCTCCGGGCCACCTTGGACCCACCATTGCAGCTGAGGTAGTTCCCATACTTGTCTGCCCAGTCTCCTTCAGGACTCTGAAGGTACATGTCTGGGGGTCTCTCGTCTCCCAGGAGCCCAAGGGACTGGGCCCTCCTCCTGCTGGTGGGGCTCCTGCCCCTCAGAGTGTTCGAGCTGATAGCAGAAAGCTTCTGGATGTCATTGAGCAACCCAGAGATGTAGCCTTCCACTTCCACGGTGCTGCCCCGTACCACGGTCTGGGAAACAAAAGGGAAGGTGAGAAACAAGTCAGAGTTGTAAGACTTGAAGCTCAGTTTATCTTGCCAAAGGTTAAATTTTGTACATATAGCTAAAGACAACTCAAGGAGTTCAGGGAAAATTACAATTTTTTGTCTTTTGTTTCATCGTCCTTTACTGGGGGATAAAAAAGGAGTCCTTGGGTCAGAGTGCTGTCAGCCAGAACAGTCAATTTTGCTGTGCTCACATTCTAAAAGCAAAACTGGGATATTTCAAAACTCCTGGCTTTCTTGTGCTGAAACTGTGTGACACTACATCACTAATGCACTCACCAAGCTCCTGAAATACTAGTTCTCAGAAGTTCCAGCATGCTGCAAGCTCCATTTGCAAAACTCACCCTTGCTGTGCCAACACAAGGTTCATCTCTCCCCTGAAGCACGCTCAATAGCGTCGTAATCAGCCTCCGTCAGTCTGCTTCTCCTCAATTTCTGCTAATACATCTCAATCCTGACCAGTGCAGACCGTGCTGTTCCAACTCTGCCTCCCTGCTCTGCTCTGCCAAGCTATTATAATTAAAAACTATGAACAAAGGGTCACAGCAGCCCACAACTGCCTTGTAAGCAAACGCTGAAGAACAAGGCTTCCATCCAAACAGGCACCAGCTCTGTACAAGTAGGACACTTTAAGCTGTTGGTATATTATGTAGCGTTCTTCCTTGTTTTTTTTCTGGAACTGAAAAGCTTACAGAAGCTTTTCTAGTGCTGGGAACCAAAATGTTTCATTTCTCCACAGAAATTTGCAGCACAGGATCACTCCTACACTTTCATGAACCTCTGCCTGAGGAAAGTCCTTCCCTGGAGTGACAGCAATCTCCTGTTTGCTGACTGAGCTCCAGGGATCTTCTAAACATGCTGAATTAATTATACTGAGACTAATATTTAGCTGGTGCAACACAGTAGCTCCAGCAATTTCAACAGAATGACACCACAGTGCACAAATGAGCACCTGGTTTGCTCAGTGTCTGAGAATGAAAGACAGAACAGAAGATTTTTGTTCAACAAGGTGAAGAAAGGACAACTCAACTCGCTCCATGGCGCACACACGAGCTGCAGCTGGAAATTCTGGTCTTCACTCCTACTCCCTCACCACACACACACCCCTTCCTCCACAGCCCAGCTACTGTCACAGAACAACGTGCTGGGGACACAAACTTTTTGTCCAGAATGGACAAAAGTAATTCCAGAAAGACGTGTGTATTCTCAAAATAAGAAGTCTCCAACAACATGCAATGGCCTCTCCAGAAAATCCACTCCAGTGCTCTCCTCCCCTTCTAGCTAAAACTCCCTACAAATAGATCACTCCCATGAAGTCAGATCTAGCCCCAGCAGACAGGGAAGATGTGAATTAATCTTGCTTTGCTGCTGTGTTTAAGGACTGCATCAGATTAATGAGGAAACATCCAAATTGGAGCCAAATCTATATGGAATGCTCTTACATAGATCATGCCTTACTGACCAAAACTGAGAAATTATAACAAGAAAAGCACCTTTTAATAAGCCACACACAAACCCAGGAACTACTCTGATAGTTGAATCCAGGACTATATATGAGGGCTTGGCCAACTAGCACTTGGGAAAAAAAAAAAAAAAAAGACCTAATTGACTGGTATCACTGAACAGGAATTAATTCAAATGGCGTTTACCAGAAACAGTCAGCTTTGTTATGCAGTCTAAGAGAGTGTTTGCACTTGGAATTACTGGGAAAAAATAGTGTTAGTTTAAGATGATTCTTTAGTTTTTAAAGACTGTTGGGTATTCTATCCTTGTTCTCTTAAGGATTTGCACCTTCTTTCAGCTTTTACCATCCTCGGGTTTAGTAAGTCAGATATGAATGTCCTGACCAGCGTAAGGCTCAGGGTGAACTCCAGGAAATCTCTTCACACACATTTCTGTTTCAACAGTGATGCCTCACACTATTTTTTGAGCATCCATTGCCTAATACTTGAGGAAACTTGGTTTGCTCTGGGAATGCCATGGGTGCAGTGTCCAGAGCCTCACTGAAGTCAAGATACAGGGGAGTGCTATCACTTCTCCCTGACCCAAAGCCCCCTACCCTGTGATTGATGAAAACTGGGTTGCTTGACATGACTTTTTTCTTGATAAATCCATACTGGCTGCCAGCTATTACCCTGCTATCTCCTTGGAAGCGGCTGCAAATAGATTACTTGCTTATTTGTTCCAGTCTCTTTCTGGGGATAGAAATTATTTTGACTGATCTGCAATTCCTTGAATTTCATTAGGCCCAACTGACTTGAAAATATGCAACTTCTTAGCTAAGTCTCATTTCTGTTCCTGTTCTTTTCTTTTTCCAGCCTACATTCTCATCCCTTCATGCTCATGCTAATTGTCAGCCCACTGATCACACTTAATAAAGACCAGAGAATAATCATTAAACACTTAGGAATTCTCAGTGTCATCTGACAACTTTCTTCCAAAATCAGCAGTGAACAAATTCTTTCCTTCATCCTCCTCAGTGCACTCACGATGTCTTCCTTAGTGCCCTTTATGTTCTTTAAGAATAACATCTCTTTTTGTGCCTTGGCCTTCCAGTTTTGCTTCTACATGAATTTCTTTTCTCTTTGGCCTTTATAACTTGACCTAGTTTCTACCCTTCTGAGCAATCCTCCTGCAGTTTAAACTCATTAAAGAACTCCTGATCTAACCAAGTTGGTCTCTTATTACACATTTTATCTCTTCTCTGGATTGTGCTCCTATCCCCTACTACATTTTGAACCTCAAAGCACATTCAGGACACCAGGCAATAACCTCCTGCCTTTTTTTTTTTTTTCACCTTTTCTTCCTAAGCAAGTTTTTCCTTTATAAAACAGCATCTGCTCAAAGATCCTGATGGGCCATTTCATTTGCAGGTTTGATTATGTACTAAATCTTGCATTATACCAAATATAGTCCCCTTTAGTCCCCATGTTTTAAGCACCTGTACACATATATTCATCAGATAGACAACTCTTTTATATCCCTCCTAAATTCCCAAGTAGCAACATCTCTATTTTACAACGAACCATTCAGTTTTTAGGCCCCCACAGGGTTCTTTTAACTGGCAACAAAAACCTCCCCCAAGCTAGCAAGACTTTAAGCACAGTATTTCTGTCACCATCTTTCATTTCCTTTCCGGAGAGGTCACCATGAAGTTGCCTTTTCCCACAGCATGTTCCTCCTGTCACTTACGCAGTCTCCAGATGCCAGTACCAGCAGCCATCTAAAACCACCCATCTACAGGAATCACTTGTTTTCCCTTACTGAAGGACATTCTACCATTACTATGTCCCACTTTCCATTAAAATGCCAGTTTATTAACCATTTTAGTCCAGACCCTAGTTTAGTCCTTGTTGTCCTTACTTGTCGATGAACAGCAAGGCAGCACTACCCTGCTTTCTCTCTCCCACTCAGGCTTCCCAGGCAACTTAATTACCAGCCAAATTTGCTCACCCACGAAAACGACAAACCTGCTAAAACAGGTCTCTCCATGAACTCTTCTCTTGGCTTCTCTGTACAACAGCTGAATGCATCCTGGTCCTGTCATCTACCACAGGAGCTTTCACAGGTCCCTGTCACAGTGACAGGCAGCCAGCTGGTTATTTCAACACTGACAGCAACAGGTCAGGATCCTACTGTCCTTATTCCTGATGAAGTTCCTATCACCTTGGGCTATCAAAGCCTGCTATCCACTGAATTCCATAGAGATACCGCTCTTAGTCCCATTCATGGGGCAATGGAAACAGTGCCTCAACTTGGAGGCAACTCCCCAAGGAACAGGAAAGAACAGTCTCCCTCTCTTACCTTCATAGGCTGGAGCTGCATCCTCGTGATCCTTGAAGGGTCTACCACTGGCTTGGGGCGCCTCAGCGTGTCCAGAATATTCTGCCATTGAGGTGGCAGGCCCACAAATTTGCCCTCCTTTGGGTCAAACGAGGTGTGGACACGGTGCTCAAAGTTCTGCGGGGCTGAGATCTCGGGGCGTTTCTTCTTCTTCTTGCGGAACATGATGCCTGAAGAGGAGAAGGCAACGCTGTGAGTGCCTGTCTAGGGCTGAAGTGCCCAACCAGCAAAATCACATATCAATTCTATGAGTTAATTATGTTGTATTGAGAACATTCTCCAGCGAAAAGCACTTTAACAGGAGCTGATCACCTGCTTTTACAGATGAGGAAACAGACACCAAGAGAGTGATGATTTGCCCAAGGCCACCTCACAGGTTCATGACCGAGGTGGGATTTCTAGTGACTTCCTTTATTTCTACAAATTCATATTACCTGATAAAATGATTAAAAACAATAACTTAGAGATACATATTTATATTTTACCTGTTTACCTACATTAAATGGCTTGGAGTCCAGCCAGTTAGACAGCATTGATTCCACCACAAGGCTAGAATTTAAGGTGGCTATAAACAGGGCTCAGGTTTTCTTCTCACTGCTTATGCCAAGTAAGTAATATCCACTTGATTCCCATTTAAATACAGCAGAGCTGTTGCCAAAGGAAGAGCTGCCCGAGACTGACTCTGGATCTCAGTTTTTCTTGCTTAGACAGAGGGCTCAGGAGGGAGAGAGGAGGTGGTAGGTGGAAATCAAACTCTGTCAGCAGGTAGCTGAAGAAGCTAAAATTAAAAACTAAGATTCCTTTCCCTTGGGGGCTGAGACAGACAGCTTGTGTGAACAGCCAGTGCAAGTGCAACAAGCCAAAAGCACCTAACACTGAAACATACCCAAACACAGGAGACATCCAAAATCAGAATTAAGAATTTATAACCAAAAAAAGATACTTAGATAGAAAGCTAAGAGATTGGACCTTTTTGAAATTGGGAAGTTATGAAGGAAAAGGAAGAACCGGAGTTCCATATGCAGTCAAGAGGTGGGAAAGCTGGAGGACTGCAATGGATTGACACAACATCTTCAAAAAACCAGATAGTGAAGGTAGGGTGAGGTAAGGAGGTTTTTTATGGAGAGCCAAGTTTTTCACAGTGGGGAGTGGTGGAAGTGAGAGACAGGCATAAATCAAAACAGGAGTGGTCCTGACAGGATAGAAGGAAAAGCTTTCCTGTGACCAGGAGAGCCCAGCATTTCAGCAGCCTGCCCGGGCAGGCTCCATCCTCAGGGGTTTGCTCTCAAAGCCAAAGCCCTGAGTAATCCAGCCTGACCCTCTGAGCTGACCCTGCCTTGAGCAGGGGGGTTGGGCTGCACCTCTCAAGGTCCCTTCTCTTCTGAAATGTTCTATGACTGTATTCACTGCTTTGGGAAAAAGCTGCACATGCTTTTTAAAGCAATTAACATCCACCAATAAACAAAAATAACATTTATATGCTCTTCCTCTTCCACAAACAACATTACTATTGGCATTTGCCTCTCACTAACACTGCTTACAGCTATGAATGCCATCTCTTCCCTGACATCAGACTGAAGATTTTTGCCACTTAATCTTCAACTTTGTAGCAGTCACTCTTCCCCTGTACAGGACCTCAGCGTCCAACTATTTGTGCTGAATAAATATTTATAAGGGTCAGAGAGACAGAGAGATAACCTGCTGTGGTGTAGACATGAACACACTTCTAGAGGACAACAGTCTCCAAAATCAGCACATCACAGTGAAATCTATGTCAAACATTTTCCAGGTTGTCCCACTCTAAACTTGTTTAGGGAGCAAAGTGCAGCCGCCAGCTGAACAATGACTTTGCGCCCTGGTGCTAGACTGGGGTCTTGAAAATCCAATACACACTGGCTCCCAGTTTGGTTACCACAATCCTGCCGTTACAGAGATAGGAAGTGTTTGTATGGCAGAGAAGGACCTTTGCTCCATCTAACCTCCCAGTCATGCAATCCATCCTTGGATTCACACACACTGTCCCATTGCAACAGCCTACTAAAGACACCTCACAGGTGAAAAAGAAAACAAAAGGTTAGGAAACTAAAAAACAAAAAAAGTACTTACAAAAGAGGCTAGAAGCAACTGCTCTGCCTAGAAGATTCTGCAGCCAGAATAATCTTTGCTTAGAACAAGCTCCAATGAAAACTCAAATACGCCTTAACGGAGAGCTTATGGGAAGGGTGTCTGTGCTCCAGGTCTGTATTGCAGCTCCTCAAACACAGTGATTCATCTCTTGGGCCCCTTAGGTGCTGCTTATTAACTAATAATCACAACTAAAGTCAGAGGGCAATTCTTTAAGGAAAAAAAGCGCAGACAATCCCAGAAAGGAAAGATAGTCTAATAGCTTGTGGTGTTAGTGCTCAAACCAACAGCTGAAGCTGCTGAGGAGCTTCAGAGCCTCCAAGGAAAGCAGGGAGTATCTCTGTAGTATTACAGCAAGTGGTTCAGTTCTGAATCCTTGACTACATGTCAGGTATGACAGCTCCTTGATCCACCTTGACCCAGCCAGAGCGATCCCAGTGATCTTACTATTTCAACCAGTATCTCTCCTGCTCCTACTCTCACAGCTTCACAATGAGAAGATACCCAGGCCATAGCAGACAGTCTCAAGTTTGCTCTTTTAAGTGCTTCATGTGGCAAAGGGTCCTGTGAAACAGGGTGTTACAAATGTCACAATCATTAGCACTTTTAGCATCAATGGTTTTCTGAACATGTCAGGTATTTCCCCAGAAAAAAAATTATTCTGGCTTAAGTGCTTCAAAACGCAAATTTTTAAAGCCCAGGTGATATTTTGGCCCCAACCAGAACAGTGGCTCTGTTTCACCACCTCAGTTTGCAGAAGCAGAAACACAACACTACATTTGTATATTTACATTAAACCCCTATCCCTGGCAATCAACACATGGACTACACTTGGACCCTATAGCCAAAAGCATGCTTCCAAAACCCAGAAAGGAGCACCTACTGAGTTCCTGGTCAGTTTTAAGTGACTGGTTGGCATGGCCTGCATCTACCTTATTGGCTTAAAACAGACAGCTTAAAAACAACAAAATGTAATCAGCTCCAAATACAACACACCCCTAGGCACCCAATGGCATTTGCTTTATATGGTCAGCATCAATCCCTGATTATAAAGAGATCAGACAGGTGGTTTAAAGGTAAACTGCATTAAGATCAAACAAAATACATACACTAAAAATAGTTATTTGAAATCCAATGAATTCTAATAATCTTGCTAGGTTTTGCATCTCATTGAGGAGGTCTGTATTTAACCAGTCTCCTTTCACTTTGTGGTTTTCATGCAAGACCTATTTACTTGTATTTCCAATACCCAGCTAAAGAACGTTTATTGTTAAATAAAACACATAAAACCAGCCCTTCTCTAAGTCAGTAAGAAATTCATAAGAACATTTTATGCATATAAGATTTTGTAAATCAAGTAAAACCTGTATTTAAACATAGGCAGCATCCCTTTAATATAACAACACAAATACTGTGACACTGATTTTATAATAATCTACTACACTTTAGTCTTTCATTCAGTGCTGACAACTGTACTGTAAGAAATGTCACAAACATAAATAATAAAAGTCACTACCACAAGACAAAAGCAGTCGGAGATTGAAATTCTCTCAGCGATCCATTCCTGCTCCCTGGGAAACCACGTTAGGTTTTTCAACTCCAGATATAGCTGTTCCTAGATGATACAGTTCCAAAAGCTGTCACATCTGCCAGTGAGCACGAGAAAAAATCCCACAGCCAGCAGATCCAGAGCAGGGGGAGGGATCAGCTGAGAAGGAGGGGCAAGAAGGGAGAGGGGTCAGGCTCAGATGAGAGGAAGGGGTGGGAAGATTAAGGATGGAAGGGGAACTGTGAGTTAGTAAGGAAGAGAGGAATGGGTGGGAGACAGGCAACCCGAGGAGGAGGGCACAGAAATGAAGCAACACCACCGGAAAAAAACAACAAAACAAAGCAGATAAATGTTATCAGGAGTGGCTCGTTCCAACGCCCAGACAAAGGCAGCAGCGAGCACTGCCTTCTCACCCGACCTGCCTCCACCCTGCTCACGTCCAGCCACACGTTCCGCTAGGACACCGCGCCGTACGGACCCGTGCTAGTACCCTCCCTCACTCACACATGCACTTGATGATAGCACGGCAGCACAGAGCTACTTCAGTCTCACTCGTGCAGTTTCCAGTTAAAAATAAGCTCTCCCTCCCCCTCCTTGCTGCAGCACTGAACTCGCTCATCAGCTCATTGCGTCGCTATCGCAGATCTGGACGCAGCTCCCTACATTCCTCCTGCCCCGGACGAGAGATAACGCTTGGTCTCTGAGCTCAAGAAAGCCATTCCCATAATTTCCAAGTCCTCCCACAGCTGATCTGCCAAACTGCTCTGCCTAGCTCCAAGAGGAGAGGGAGAGAAGGAGAACTCTTCCTATAGGACCTGAGGAACTGCAATATGCAGATTGAGTTTGCAGTGGGAAGATGAAGGTCCCAGAGAACCCGCCAATAAAAAGAAAAAATGCGTTATTTCCATACTCTGCTACTCAGGTCACTGTCATGTGCTACATTTGAAATGGATTACAGGTTAACTAGGCCATTATCCATGCACGTCATATGCATGGGTTCACACAAATGTATGTGTGAATATGCACACACGGAATTTCACTGCATCCCATACCTTCTAAAATACTCATGTTTGCAACACTCTTATTATTTATAACAAGCCATAAACGATCATAGCAGTTTGCAAACAAAGGGAAATGACAGGTTAGGTCCCTAAAGAGCTGACAAAACCAAATGTGACTTCACACAGCAAGGAATGGCAACAAGGGTCAATGAAAGGGAGAAAGAAAAGCCAAATGGTCCAAAATCTGAAATGGGGTCTAAGAGCACTGCCCTGACACCTTCCACATTTGTCTGCAATTCTAGTTTTAGAAATACTGGTTGAAGTACTTTTTTATCCTCCTAAAGGAAGAGTGGATATTTCCTTGGTGCGCCATTCCTTTCCTCATTTCAAGTCCTTTCCTTCTACTCCTTTCTCCCTCACCAGCCCCCATGGCAAAGCTGCGTGTCAGAGCAAAGCAACAGCACAGCAAACTGATGTAATGCTCTAAATCCTGCCCAACCACACATGAGAGCACAGATTGTAATATTACACTAGAAATAAGCTTAGGGAGAGACATATTTGTTATATTGGTGGGTTTGTTTCTGAGAAATGAGAAGAACAGCACAACCGGCTTGACATTTTTTGCTGTGCCTCCACTGAGCAGGGTCTGAAGGCTTCTGAAGGCTCTGGTGCTGCCTCTCTCCCCTGTTCCAGTTCCTTGCTCATAAATTAGGACTAAAACCTAAAACCCAGTGAACGCCTATTTGCTCAGCTTGTTTGGGACGCTGCTGGGTTACATACTTTTAGATGTGTTTTAGCTATACCATACCAACTTCATTCTGGGACATATATAAAAGCACTTGCAAAGAAAAGACCTCTTGAACTTTCCAAAACCAGTACAGACATGTCCCAGATGCTAATGGGCTTTATCCCTTGACAAATAACAAAGTTTTCCATTATTTACAGTCCCCTAGAAATCCCAGCTGAAGTCACCATCCAATTGTGTCTGTCTCTGAAGTCAGGCCCCACCCTCTAGAGGTTTCATCTAAACAGACGAAAGGTGAGGAAAGGGAATTATTATCCTCATTTGCAGATGAGACAGAAAAAAAATTACTAGCCCTGTTTCTTCCCAGCTATGTCTAGATTAGCAGATCTACAACATCTCCCAGGTATGCCTCCTGGCTGCTTTTTAACTTTATATCAAGGCCAGATCCAGGCCCAACACACCCTGGCTTCCACAGAGAGAAAATACGGGTGCAGGGCCCCAGTGGAGGCCAAGACACACTCTGACTGCAGGTTGCATCTGGACACCAGCACATAGGTCCAGATGCCTTGACAGAACCCAGCAGCGCAGAACAGAAATCACCCCCAAACCTCAGCTGCAGTCCAGTGCCTTCATTACAAGACCAGCCTTTCCCACCTGGGCTCAGTGTGTGAGAGGGTAGAGCCACCAAACACTGCTGCATCACCAGGGAAGGCAGCTCACTCATTGTGGCCTCGGCACGCAGAGCCAGAAGGACGTGTGCTGCAGGTCACCAGGCTGAGACCAAAGCCACGACGACTCTGAGCCTTTTCCCCCACCTTTTAGGTGATTCATGTGGCTTGTGTCCTGTTCTGGCTATACCAAACCACACAGCACTGCACCTCTAACACTCACCTCACACCTACACCCCTCCCTGATCCCGGTCCAAAGAGCAGCTGCGTTGTTCCACATGGATTTACTGACATTATTTTGCCATGAAGGATGCATCAGGGTTAAAAATAAGTTGCTGTATTTTGCTGTTAATCAAAAGCACCACAGAGCTTCAAGACAGTCCTTGAAAGACTCAGGACTTCAACTCTCTACTGTCTTGTGTGACAGATCCATTCAAAATCATCATAAAAGTACTACTGAGATTAGAATAAGAACATTTAAGTTCCTGTCTCCAAAAATTCACATGAATAGTAACACCTTACATATCAGACAAGAGGTTATGTTGGGACAAGCCAAAGGGCCACATCTGGCATGCAGGGTCACATGGCAAGGGAAGGAGCCAAGGCACTGGGCTGCAACACTGGGCACCACGTCCTGTAGCTCCATGCAAGCACTGGAACCTCAGTGCGCTCTTGCATGGCTCGCAGATCCAGCTGCCTCTGGCACGTGGGGTTATGAGAGGGAAGCTGCAGCTCTGTGCTGCAACCGGGAACAGCACAGATTTTACTGTATGCAGGAAGAGTCACACACTCAGGGAGCAGGACTAAATTCTCACAAGCAGACTTGTCCCAGCAGAGGCACTGGTGACCTCTGTCCTGGACAAGTATTCTCACTCCAGCAGCACAGCAAAGAACTGACGGAGACGCCCCAGAAATTCCCCAGATCACCCAAGTATAGAGATGCAAGAGTTAAACTTCCTTTCAGCCAACACTAAACAATCTCAGTCCTCAGTCCCTAGTTATGCTCATCATGTTCTCCCAAAGAGAGCTACAAATATATTTAATTGCTGTCAGCAGCCTGCAAGGCAGTTTGCTTGTGTTATCCCCACAGGATAACTGATGGGAAAACTGCAGCCCAGGCAGTGTGCCCCAAAACACGGAAGGGACAGACTCACTTAAACCCCACAACCTGCCTGACCGTCAGTGCCTTCCTGCTCACTGCTGCCAACACTGAGATGCAAATTTAAATTGCAACAGACAAGTCTTCTCCCAGGGAATATCGGTTATCCTGCTCTGTTTGCCATGACTGTGAGTGTTCACACAGTCCTCTGTACATTAAAACCTGAGGTACACTCCTAACATGAGATAAATGACTGCTATTGGCTACAGCTACACTCTGTTCATCAATTAATTACAAAATAATTTAACTACTAACACTACAAGTTAAACAGCTGAGCCCTAGAGAAAGTGTAATTTCCTGAGACATTTTTGAGGGAAATAGACTTCAACTTTTAGTCTATAGGCATCCTCCATTCCCACTGCTCTCTTTTGCCAGACAAATGGAAGGTCAGTCACAGAACAACAGTATCATTGCTAAGACAGAATAGCAGGGCATTAGTCCTCGAACCACATGGTAATCCTGCAACTTTAGAAACCATAATGAGGAATTCCTTAAAAACAAGACCTGCAGCAGCCAAGTGCTGATTTTGTGCTCCATTGCACTAAGTCTATGCCATTATAACTCAAAGTCAGTGAGACTGAAACAGGGTTGGTGCCACAGGCAAGGAAGGCAGTCCCCAGTCCAGAACCCCCCCCGCCCCCAACAAGGTGTCAGAGTCTGCTGTGCTCTCTGCAGCCTTCAGTGCTGAGCAGCACAACTCCTGGTGAGCCTTCAGGTGCTCCTGCTCACTTGTGTCCTGCCCAGGTACAGAGCTCATGTGCTGCTCCAAATGAGATGCAACTTCAGCAGGGTACCCCCTGTGAGTACCCAAAAAACCCTCAAGTGCAATACAGAGCTCAGAGCCTGGCTGTGTTTTTACTTGCAATTGGGCTAAGCTAGTCCAAGCTGCTTTAAGCAATTTTGTTTAAAGCAATTTACACAAATATTTAGCTCTTTTCTCTGCTTGTGAATTTCCCTAAGCATATTAGAGAAGTAGGTTAAAAAGAGCTCTTTTTTCCTGATTGGAGGCAGGACAGACAAACTTTAAAGAATTCTCCTTAATTAATTTCATTCTCCTTGGGAATGAAAACCATTTTGTGACCAAGCAAGTTTTGTTTCTCATTTTTGCAAGCCTTGGCAGCAGGACCCAGGGTGGCCTTCCCAGGTACATCCATACTCACACCCATCTAGACAGAAACAACCCCTGTGCAGGGAGCAGGCTTTCCATCTGGGAGCACAGTTACTAACCCAGCAAGCTATTTCCTGATAGCTCTTTCCACTATGTGATCAGCTTTACTTCTAGATTCATGAACCATTATTCACACAGCATGCAGGACATACATACCAAGGCAGCAGTGAATATTAAAATCAATATAAAGCTTCATCACACCATCAGGAATGAGACTTTTCCATGGGACAGGGCTGGAGAGAGAGCCAGGCAGCAGGTTCCCTTCCCCAGCAGCTGTGTTAGGGGCTGACTCAGGTTGTACTCAGACTCAAAAAAGCAAAGACTGGGCAAAGGTCTGTTACTCTCCGTACATCCCCCAGCCTCACCTGAGAGCTTGCACTCACCAGACACAAATTGCTCTTCTGTTTTTTCAGTGCTCTGTCCCCAAATACATTAAAGCATTAATGTCCTGGCAAAGAAGAAAGCAAATATTAACAGACAGGACTGTTTTGTCTCACTGCAAATACTTGCCTGTATGCATTGGTTACCTGACAAAAATAATTAAGTACAAACGCTCAATAAAACCATATATTGTAACTTAAATAGGACGAGATTAGGCAGCTTTCAGCCAGGCAAAACACACTCACACACCCAGCCCCACACGAGTACTCCAGCATAGCTTCAGGAGGTATTCTGAAAGGATCCTGGCCAGCACAGCAGCCAGCAGGTTGGGAATACAGACAGGAGGGGTTTAACCAGACCCCTCTGTAAGGTATGGTGAGGGTCCTTGCAGATACAAGATACTTAAGAGCAGATATTGCTCTGTCTCCTGTAAAGGCGATGAGTATGCATGTTCCTGACATGCTGTCTGCTCTCTCAAGCATCATCCGTAATAATTTTTAACCCCTTCTTCACCCCAAGGTTTTAAGATCATCACCCTGCAAGATTCAACAAGGCATTTTCTCTCCACGTTCCCCATCCTCTTGAGTGTCCGTTGACTGAACCACCGGACCTCAGCCCCACACGTTGTCCCACCTCACAGACCCTGGAAAGTAAAAACCACAGGATCTTACGGGCAGTCCTGCTGCAACAATGCCGGAGGTGGACAGTTCCAAGGGAGAGGAGAAAGAAGGGTCTGGAGGTAAACTCTCCCACTGTCATGCAGCAAAGCCGATTGGAGGACGGTGTTGCTGGGCTATAGGAGTGAAGATGAAGCAAACTCCTTCCCAAAGGAATCCAGATTCCAGTTTTTCTTCCCTTCCAGAAGCATCCCTTGAGAGAAAATATTGTATGACCCCTCTGAACTATTCCACTCTCACTTCACCCCAGGCTGTCACTGCCAACACACGTGTGATCGTTACCCTAATCCTTGGCAGTGGCACAGCTCAGCTCTGAAGGGAAGGGGTTAAGCCGAGGCAGCACAGCCACTGGGAAGTGGAGACTTAGTTTAAACTGACAAACCCAGTCCTCCGTAAACACAGGGAACAAATCCCACAAAACAGCGGCCATTAGGACGGTTGTTACGGCTTTAAAGCAAGCAAGCAAATCAATGTTGATCCCCAAATCTGCAGGAGGGCCCTTACCCCTGACTCCTCATTGCTCCGTGACCAGAGGTGAAGTGAGAATGCTCCGCCACCGGAATCCGCTGACGCGTCGATAAACTTGAGAGAGAAAGACGGCAGGAGAAAGCGGGAGAAGAAAAAGGGGTGGAGGCAAGTCTGACATGTTTGTACAGTGCCTGGTTCACCTAAGCTGCCGAGTTTGATTTCAGGGTGTGGTAGCAGATGTGACACAGAAGCGCTCAGCGTGGAGAAGCCTCAGATTCCTGTTCCACGGAAAACGACAGATGTCGACAGCAGAGCCTCTTGGGACCATGTCGCCTTCTTCTCACCATCTCCTTTCTTGGTCCCTAGAGGGGACAAGAGAGAAAGAACTCAGAGTCACACCTGGGCACCCCAATGTGCCGGGTCTCAGGCAAGAACCTTGGGGAGATCATCTCCCATTCCCCTCCATCCTTTTTCACCACCCCACTTCACTGTGACTTCTTAAAGCTCAGCTCATCAGCTCCTCTCTCTCGGCTCCACAGCCTCGGGGCCAGGAGCTGCTGCAGCTTCTAACGAACCTGACATCTCCGCCTGTGCCGCCTGGCTGTAGATTTCAGGACCTGCCACCAATCCCTTGTCATTCCAGGAAGGAAAGCTTTGATTGCTTGCTTTATGGCTCGCTGTAGAAGAATTCACCCCATTTATTTGCATTGCAGATGAGTAGCACATGACCTGGCGCTTTTACTTTTCCCCTGTCCTCACCATGAGTCAGTGCTGCCAGGTCTGGAGTCTGGGATCACCCTCTAATCCTGTTGCGTTGCCTGTGCCTCAGGGTTTACTGGCTCCTGGAAATAGACTTTCCACAAGCGACTGTACTCAGCAGGACACCAGCTCCGGCAGTGCTAGGTGGGCTTGGTGACTGGGCCATCATCAGAGGACACTTTGGGGATTACAGCCAGGAGCGGTCAGAGTTCATGGCAGCAAACCCATCAGCTGCCCTTGCTTCATTGCAAATAAAGAGGATTCTTGGCCTCTCCAAACCACTGACAATGCTGGCTTAACCCTCAGATAGTTTTAGGTCCAAAGAACAGAGATATAAACCATAAAAACCCACCACCGTGACTTTTTAGGGGTTTTTTTAACATTGGTTTTGTTGAACCACCCTTAAAATAAATAAATAAATGAGTGACATGCTACAAATAATCATTAGGCTCTCATTATTACTGCTGGGAGTGGCTTGGCCAGCAGAGATGGGCCAGCCCAGTGACCTTTTAGCCACGTTTCCCCATTCCCATTTTCCTCCCTACCTGTTCATTCCAACTAAAAGAGCTGCAGTATCTTTGTACAACCACCAGAATCTTGGCTGTAGTTGGAATTCATAAGCTCTACAGTACTATCATGGAGAAGGAACAGAACCAAGGTTCATAGAGAGAACCTTTTGGGGCTGATGGTCTGAGGTTCCTAATGCTCATTTCCAGACCTGCTAGCTAAGTTATGGAAGGCTGCTTCCTGAATGTGCAGTCAGCGCTTCTACATTACACTGCAGGTCCTCCTGCCTGCCACAGTGACGCAGATTTCCTGCCTGTTCCCTCTCCAGGGTATAAGATATAGCCAGGTTCCTTTCTGTCTGGGGATTAGCTTCTCTCTCCTATGGGGCAGGCCCCATACACAGATGTAATAAAAAAAAGGAAAGTTCCCTTTAATAGTAACAAATCGTAGTAAATAACAAAGGGGGACAGCATTCTTTCCCAAAGCACTGGAACTCACAGGGCAGAGCAGCGTGGTGGAGGATCAGGGATGAGGAAGCAGAGCGTGAAGCTGGTAGGTGTGGATGGCAAATCATCCCTGTCATCTGTGCACCTGGGCTTTGCTGCTGTGCCAGGCAGTGAGGAGTCATCTGCACAACCATGGCGTGGGGAGCGTCACACACAAATGGCTTTTACAGTCTACAAGGAGTCATCCAGCCTTGGAGCTGGCTCCACATTTGCATGAGTATTGTATATCCTGGGTTACATGCTAGCACAGTCTTCTAGAACAAGACTTGAGTTCGTTATAAATGGCAGAGCCTTATTTTACTTGTCAAGGCACAAGCTCAGATGAAACTAAGGCAGTTCTGAGTCAGTGTAAGCCTCTGCTGCCTACAGTCTTAATGAAAAATTAGGACACTTTCCAGTCTTTATATTCACAATTTTGGTCCCAGCAGTCCTGCACACTTTGAAGAAAAATTTCCCAGTAAAAGCAACACGTCTCTAATTTTCCCCTTCAGCAACTGTCCCTTCATTACACATTTTACTGCTCCTTGCCTGCCCACTGCTCCCTTCTTACCTAGAAAATGGCACAAGACAATAATTATACTGGCACATTTATATAAACATGCAATACATACCCCACTCCTCCTACGGCTGCTCTGTGCTGCTCACTCAGGTCCTGTCGGTCTCTGGGACAGCCATTCCTGGCAGCAACAAGTGCTGCAGGGTATGTTGACTGAATGTTTGCATTGCAGCCTGCCTGATTTATCTTCCCAGCAAAGGCCATTCCATATTCCATGTTCCCTCCCCA
Organism: Coloeus monedula; assembly: GCF_965178545.1. Taxonomy (NCBI): domain Eukaryota; kingdom Metazoa; phylum Chordata; class Aves; order Passeriformes; family Corvidae; genus Coloeus; species Coloeus monedula. The sequence goes on along the minus strand of NC_138786.1, from coordinate 10,674,855 downwards.
GACACAAAGCAAAGCAAATTTCAGATCCAAAGTGCTGATCTCACCTTGTTCCTCACCCAGTCCAGCCACATCACTGTGCTAGGAGAGCTCCAGGATCTCACACCTCGCACTGCTGCTGCAATAAGTTCCATTTAATTCCATTTAATCACTACAGGAGGAGAATTTTGTGATGAAAACCCCACTATTCAACGTTTTCCTATTCCAATAGGCAACACTAGGGACTTCTAACTTAAAAAATAAAAGATCAGAGACACCCGGGACAACTGTACCATATACAATGTCTGTCTTCTACCTCAGCCAGGAGAAATGTACCTGCCCACCTATCTGAAGCTTGTGGGAACTGGGCAAGCTGCTAAGGAAAATGGATCTGTATTCAACAAAGCTTCCAGGGAAAGCCTAACACAGAGGCACAGGAAATCTGATACATTCAGGAAATCCCAGTAAGAACTACAGCAATTCTATCTATGAAGCCAGGCTGTGGTTCAGAGCCGGCCCTTCCATCAAGTCTTCTCTGTGCTCAGGGATCTGATAGGAGGCAGAAATGCTCTTCCACACAGAAAACCTTCCATCTTCTCTTTCATGGTTCTGGAAATCTAGAGAAGTTGGTCAGGGAAGTGAAAGAATACACTTAAGGATGGGGGCAAAGGGGTCACTAGGAGAAAGGGTGTGTTGCAAATCTCACATCAGCACCAACCAGTGGGAGGAAGCACAAGATAGGAATCAAGTCTGGGAGTCTCATAATCAACATATGACATGAGCCAGGACTGGAGATAAGGAGAGAGCAATCCAGAGGCAGTTTCGCTTTAAGTAAGTGCTTGCAGTTTAGCCACCTCTCCCCAAGGGTATCCCATTCAGAGGTGGGCAGAACATTCCAGGAGAGCATTACCTGGATGGCCAGCTCCAGTGTTTGGGTTATCCTCCTGCTTACTATGCATTGCTGCCATTATCCAGGTAGCTGTCCTGAGATGCCAGCAGGACAAAGCCCTGCTTGTACTCCAGCTGCATGAGCTCATCCAGTGTTTTTATCCAAGGTTTACAGTCTAATCCAGGGGAGGTTTTCTACAATTCAAAACGAAAGGAAGGCACCAGAGCTGAAGAACTGGAAGTTGGTCAAGCAAGTGCATTGCCTCTGCCAGAGCTCTGGGTGCTGTTGAAGATACGGACACATCTGCACACTCCTATCTGGCATGGCAGTGGGGAGCTCAAAGTCCCTTCTTGACCCTGTGCCAAACAGTGCAGACTGAGGCACACGGAAGAAGGGAATTTGTCCTGCTTCAGGCTCACATTGGGTTACAGCCAGGTTCTCCCAGGCCAAACAATGCCTGTGGTGACGCAGACCATGGCCAGCAAGGAAACAGCACAAGGACTTGCAAATTCTGCCAAACTGAGCATGCCAGAGGCAAGAAGCACAGAATCATTAAGGTTGGAAAAGACCTCTGTGGTCATCAAGTCCAACCTTTGACCCATCACCACCTTGTCAACCAGATCAGAACACTGAGTGCCACATCCAGTCCTTCCTTGAACATCTCCAAGGTGCTGACTCCACCACTGCCCTGGGCAGCCCCTTCCAGTGCCTGACGAGTGTTTCAGTGAGGAAAGCAGGTTAAGTTTAGAGTTAGTAAGAAAACAGCAGACTCTTTGAAAATTTTAACTCCCACTCTGATGAGAAATTGAAATTAAAGCTCAAGAAGATCACCTGAACACAGCACACAGTAGCTATTTTGCTACTGGTTAAATTCCTGTGGCTTGGTAGACGTTCCCTGCAGATAATATCAATACAGCCTGGAACACAGCCACTTCACACTTCTTCCGAATTTCTTGCAAAAATTCACAGACTTCTTTGGTTAGAACAGAAGTAACGTCATGCTCCACCAGACAAGCCTGTGCCACCCTCTACAAAAGGTGCATCTTCTGCTTCCCACAAAAGTCAGGATGATCAGTTCTGCAATGGCAACATCACAGCAGAAAGCCAACATTGCCTACAGATTCCCAGGTCACCTTGGGAAAGGCATTCTGCAGGCTGGTAAAATAACTGTGACAATGCTCAACTCCCCCAGAACAGAGGCAGCTTAATCTGTTGTTTTTCCAAGCATGCTGTGATCCTTAAGGATGCTATAGAAATGCAGATTGAAATCCCTCACTGACACCAGAGGAATACAGACTGCAGCCTCTGTTCTGAATAACTAGGTCAGTCAGCTATCGCTGAAGTATTAGCCAGAATCCATTGAATTCCTAGTGGCTAAAATAGCGGCTGCAAAAGTCTGACACCATTTGCTGTCATTAGTCACTCTACCTCTGGGTACATTCAAACCCAACTCTCAAGAGCTTAGAATAATTTGAGGGTTGGAGCTTATGCTTGTCAAAATCCAGGCACGTGCCTCCATGTAGCACAGGTTTCCCATCCCACTTGCAGCCTCGTGGAGGCAGGGAACAACTGTCCTCGCAGCCAACTCAGCCTTACACTGAAAGCATTCAGCCCAGGAAAATCAGGAAGATGAACTACTAATCCCGTGCCAGGGAACAGGCATCACCTCCCAGCAGCAGCTTCCCTATAGCAAGTACAGGAGGGGGCTTTTGCCCATGGTGGTGAGTGGGTGAGATTTTCGGGGGGAAGGCTGATAGAGGCAGAGCAGCTATTTCTCTCCGTGGAAGAAAAGAGGGGAAGGGCTGACCATTGCAACAGGAACAAGTATCCAAAATTTATTTCAACCCTCTCTAGCTGCTAAGGCTGCATCAAGCATGTCCCCTCCCTGGAAATAGGAGGCAGCTGAAAGGTTAAATCTGGTTTGGGTTTCTTTTTTTACTGTTATTTAATTTATTTTCAAGCTCTGGTTGTTTCAGGAGCCTGGGTTACAGTTCAGCCACACAAAGTCATGCCACAACACAGCAGCCATGACCTGCAATGCAGGAACTGGAGCTTCTTGTTCTGCCACTGAAGGCAGCATGTCACAATACTGTACCCTCAGTTTCCCTTATCTCCATGAGCTACGAATGCTCTGGAGTCCACAGGAGGGGTTGCAAAGGATTAAATTATTATAATCCCCACTTAGAGATTTATTGATATAGCAAAGAAAAATGGTAGCTGAGACATCCTTGTCTTGCATTCTAACTGCTACGACAGAGGAAAAGGCTAATTCCTACCTCCCTGAGAGTGACTTTCAGTCTTTCCTGATAATAGTTACAGAAGTCTCTTACTTTCTTTATCCTCAGCAATCTCCTCCAGCTTTCATTTAGACTGGAATTTTTAACAGCCTGAATACTGCCTGAGACAGCAGGTACTGGTTGTTCTGAGAGACACACAGTTTCAGCACAACACGGACTAGTGGGCAAACAATAAAGCTCCAACTAACACTTGTCTCCACTAAAAAAAAGTTTCCAAACTACCCAAAACATCTGTACAACTTCTAAGGCTGTCAGATTCCACAATAAGGAACTAAAGCATGCAAGCAGTCAGGCAATGCATGCTAGAGAAGACTGGAGCACACTGGCTGTCTTTGGTATTGTAGGAACATTTTTCTACCACAGCCCTACCCTATGATTGAGGGAGGCCAAACTGAGCACAGTCACAGCCTACCTGAACACATGGACCTGCTGGCACTTGGCAGAGCGAGTGCCTGTCCTTTGGAAGGAGTCTAGATCCTGCTGGCTGCTGTGAGAGGGAAACCATGGTGGAACAACTCAACCAGAATCCTCTTCAACATGACACCAGAAACTAGTCCACTGATATGCATATATGTGTGCGTGTAAATCTAAAGATTAAAGAAAATCTCAATAATAACAGTAATAATAATACTTAAAGAAGAAAAGAGCAACATAAGACATAGCCATTTAAGCTGTAAATAAGATGTAATGTTTCCTAACCTGCAAATTTAGAGATTCTGAGGCTAGCATTCTTCAAACTACTAATTCAAAAAAATCCTTTTCTTGTTCACGTGCTCTCTGAGGTGCTAAAAAAATTCTATAAATCAGTGAATTAAAAAAAATACATTTCAATACAAAAAATATTAACTAGTTCATTTCCACATGTGACCTTTGGAAAAAAAAGAAAAAAGCTTGTTAACACTTAAAATGACCATTTTCTTATTTAGTTCTTCTGAATTTTAATGAAAACTGAAGGCCTGGGTAACAGTCGTGCCAAAAGATGTCCTACAGAAATACTTCAGTATTTATCTGGAAAATTCCTTCATTTCCTTCTTTCCACAAGTAGCAGTCCCAGTTTAAGCACAGCCACAGACCACTGAAGGTAACCCCAGACTACAGGTTAGGAGTAGCCAGAAAATTCAGGTGAGTCCAAGTTCTAAGAGACTCTTTTAAAAATATGTCTTTAAACGACATAGGAATAAAAGGTAATGTTCCTTAAATAAGTTATTGGCTCAGCTTTGTCACTCAGGCTGCTGTTTCGAGATGCTTTAGGAGAACATATTTAGAACTTAGAAGAGAACACAAAAGCCCAAGGAGCTTTGCAAATTTCTGGTTTGGGAGCAAGCAGAATTAGTATTTTCTTTCCTTTAACACCAAACAGTATTCTATAAGAAAGAGGCAGAAATCAGGATGTTTTCTCAGCAGCAGTCACAGACAGGAGCATTTTGTCTACTGACATCATCTTATGGTTGATGAGGTGCCACAAGACTCTAAGCTATTTGTGCCATTAGTTAATACATTTAGGTTTCTAATGAAATAAACACAAGCAGGCATTTTTCCTTTTATGGCCCAATTATTCCATCCCACCGCTAGGTTTGCAGTCTGACTTTCCCCCCTTTCTCTGCACACTCGGGAACTCTGATGGCTGCAAATTGTGAGTGTCCCCAAAGCAGACAGCTTGCTGCAGCATGACCAGCTCAGAGACGACTTGCCCAGAGAGACTTCTTCCCAAAGTCAGCTGTAACATCTGTTCTTCAGGTGCAATCCAAAATCTCTTGAAAACAGAGATTTTTCACTGATTTCCAAAAGTGCTGAGAAGATCCTCATTCTAAGCTGGATGTTACAGGAAAGAAGTTAATTCTAGCATTATTGTATGCAGTGCTGTACTTTCTTGGCCAAGGCCCAAAGTACTCATTATGAAGTGTAACACCCTGCTTAATTCTTCCAGAAGCCAATCATAAGGCTACTATGAATTTTAATGAGCACTGAATCAAGACCCAGATGGTTTTTTAAGCCAAATTATCCTGTTCTTGGTTATTTTGAGATCTGTGTAGTGCCTTCTGGCCACTACACGTTAACTCCTCTGTCCCTGGCCCAGATTAAGGACACACTTGCACCCCTCTTCTCTCCCTCTAAGCACAGCTCTCCAGCTGTGCTGTGAAGACCCTCAGCTCTTTCTGTGCCTTGAAAGGTCACAGATTTAGAAGACTCAAAGGTTGACACAGGTGGGGCTAAAAAGGTACCCACAACACTTGGCAGGGAACGAAGTCAAAAAACTAGGTGGCCATCAATAAGGTAATGCTGACCCTGCAGACAGTCCAATTTAACCAGGTCTCAGGGACAAACAATTGAGCTCAGAGCCATTAAGTTGACATTATCAGTTTATGGAGTCACTGTCTCTGCTGAAGTTGCTGAATGCATTTGCTTTCTAGTTTGCAATGCCATGTTTCATTTTAACAACTAAACCATCTTGTCTTTATACTCTCTCCATATAGCCTCTCTCTGTCCAGCTAGGACACCTGCTCCTGGCCAGGGGATGCTGCTGCAGTGCCTCAGCAGGGTCTACACCAAAACTGACACTGCTCAAAGGCACAGTTTGGCTACATTGATTCTTCAGAGCAGGTTACAATTTACCTTCCACATCTACCACAAACCACTATCACCGTACTCTTTCCTTTGATGAAACTTGGGGGTTTTGGGGGGAAGCTGTGGGTGGTAGGTTGGTTGTTTTCACAGATGGGGTAAGAGGAGAAGAAAGGAAAAAGAACACAAAAGGAAAAAGGTTCTGCTACCTGCTTTCCTGGTCCCCAAGTACCCAGGATCTTCTCTCACTGCAACAGCAGTTCTCATTCCAGTGTTCCAATGCCTCTGTTCTTCATTAAATCCCCTTTATATACTCACAGAATCACAGAAACCACAGAATAGTTTGGGTTGGAAGGGAGCTTAAAGATCACCCAGTTCCAACTCCCTTCTATGGACAGGGAACCTTCCAATACACCAGGCTCCTCCAAGCCCCATCCAGCCTCACTTGTATGGCTTTTTCTTTTTGTATTTTGGGACTGCTTCCATCTCGCCCTTGTCTGGTAAACAGATGGATGTCACAGAAATGAAAAGCACAAAAGGGAAGGAGTAACCAAAACTGAAATGCAGCATTATACAAGGCAGCTACAGAGAAGAAACAACATTATGCCACTGGCTGTTACTGAGTCAAGAGTGGTTAATGAGTTCACGCTATTTAACCACCTGCCCAGAACAGGCATCACAGCTTGAGGAGTGGAGCCAGAGCTCTGAGATGATCAGAAATGAGGAGTAGGAAGGAAATAAGGAAGCAAAAGATGGTTTAATGTCCTTTCTTGCCTCCAGATGCATGACACATAGCACAATTGTCCTAAGTCTGGGTCTGAAATATGTTTTTTTAATTCACTGAAAACACCCTGACTGAGTAGCAGGAGTGCAAGTGACACACAGAACTTGCCATCATTCACTAAAGCAGAGAAGGAGCTCGGTCTCTCTGCTGGGATCGCCAAGTCCAGCAAGAACATCCAGCTCAGGAACTCAGACAGCTCTTCCTTTGGAAGCAGCCCAAGGAGTGTGTGCTTTAACAGGCACAAGTCCCTTTTCACTTGAACCACATTTGAACTTCTTAGCAGTGAAAAATCATTCTGCCCTGTTCCTATTCCTCTGAGCAATTGCACACAGGCCCCTCTTATTACTACATTAGTGTAATTTTGTCTCTGACATTCCCCTGAGAGGAATTACTCATGTCCTGCTATTATTTATTTTACTGCTAAGAGCCTAGGTTTTAGGAGTAGTTTTAATTAAATACCAGTCCTCCTCCTCCTCAATTAGGATCACCTTTATCTAGGTTGCTGTGCATTCTCCAGCAGCAACACTTGGTTCTTCTTATTTATCCCTCCTTCTGTGGTTCTCTCTGGAATTGGAGAAAGCCCCCCTCTACCACCAAATCCTATCAGCCAAAATACAAGGTTTTACCAGATATAAGATACCCTGACATTTAACACTGGTTATGCAGAATTGCAGTTTAAAATGATGTCAAGTGGTGCTGCCAAAAGCAGCGGCAGCTTCCATAGCCCCCACAAAGTCACAGGCTGCTGTGCTGGCCTGTCCACCAGTCCACAGCATGTGGCTATCACTGTCCCTTTCCAGCTTCCCTGCTCCTCTGGGCCCTTGCTTGCACTTTCCTTGCTCCCCCCTACGCTCTCATGTTGTGGATTTCTTTGAGAATTTGATGGGCAGCATGTCCACCCCATGGGTAAACACCTCTTCGAAGTTTTTGCCATCCCTGGATAATGAATTGGATCACAATGTATTCCAGACTTGGGTACACAGGATTCTTGGAAGCTGCCCTAGATTAATGATTTAAGAGTTATTCATTCATGCTCCCCAAGTGACAGAGGCAGAACTGATGACTCCTGACTGGGAAGCTGGTAGGTATATCCTCAACTCTTTCTACAGAGTGGAATCAAGCTGCAGCGACTACATCCAAGTGCATGAGCTGATCCAGCGCCTGGCAGCACCAGCTGCGGAGACAGCACAACGTTACACAACCACTGCTAGCACCAAGGCCCTCCTGGCCACCAGCCTCTGCCTCAACAATGGGCACAGGTGCCCTTCCCCAGGCAACCTCACCCAGCCACTCTGCAGCCTGCCCAAAGCACAATTTCCTTCCAGGCACCTCTCAGTTCCTACCTTCCCTAGGGAAAAGAAGAGGCAACAAAGTATTTTGATTTCACTCCTCACAGACCTGACAAGGATTTTTTCCAAAAGTTTACTGACTACAGTTACTTCCCTAACCAGAAGGTGGTTTTGTTTTATGAGCACATATTATTCCTTTTCCAAGAGCAAAATGGAACTGCATACAAGTATTAGCGCCATTAGCGTGCAAAGGGAAAGTGTAGATGCTCTGCCCTGCACTTCCGGGCTCAGCAAGTGCCTTCCCTCCACGGCTCCAGCAGCTCTGCCAAATCCATGCTCTGATGTACTTCCATCAAGGACTATCATTTATACCCCATAACCTAAGCACACATTTCTCAGTCTGGTGGGTTCCCAGCTAGGAAGGGTTTCAGTATAAGGAAGGGATGTGGATGACCAAACATTTTTTAGGCGTTACCAGTTTTTTTCAGAGCCATTTCTGTACTTGCAAGGTATTTTTTCCTACCATAAATAGGCTTTTCCTGCAGCTAGGACAAACTCTCAATTACTTTCTGGCCTCTCAACCAATAGTTTTCAACAGCAATAAACTGGTTGTTCAGGTGTCATTCAAATTAAAAAAAAAAAAAAAAAAAATCTTATCTCCTTGCTCTTGGCTTCAACAGCATTTCTGCAAACCATGCCAATTAAAAACCTTTCAGTCCAAGTTTCCAAGGCAGGAACCATCTTCATTTTGCCTCCTTCAGAACAATAAATAATCTAGCAATGTTGAAAACCACTAAATTAATAAACAATAAGCTGATGTCTATTTACTAAACTTTGCTTTCATTCACCTACTGTTCTTTCAACACCCATCATTCTGCTACTTAAATATATGTTTTAGAGGCACAGTCCGTGGCACTTACTCACTACTAGAACACAGAGAGGCATAAGGCAGTGTTAAAAACATTCTCCCTCACCCCTTTTTATAGCTTCAGACCTCAGAAAATTAGCTCTTCTTAGCTGATTTTTCAGCCTAAAAAGGGACTACCAGAGAATAATACATTTATCTGACTTCTACAGCTTGGGAAGGTAACAAAAATGCAGAAGTCATCTCAGTTTTAGTGTTCAGAATGCTGAACCCTGTTGCCCCATCTACCTCCCACAAAAGCAGGCTTACCTTGAAAAAAGATCCTGGAGAAATACTTTTGGAGTGAATTCAGTCCCTTCTTCCTTCTGACTGCAGGTTGCTGCTTGTCTTAAACACGGGAAACATCCCTTGCTTCAGGCAAAAATTCTCAGCAATTTAGTCTTAAAGCTTCTGCAGAGAACTCCTCATGCACATGCAAACCCCCACCCCCCCGGCTCCAGCTGCTTCCTCAGCAGCACTGCCCCGTGCCAGGTGCTGGGCAGTGATCCCAGTGCTCCCACCCCTGTTCCTGGCAGGCAGTACAGGTGGTAGCACAACTCAGGGAAGGTAAAACAGCCTCACAACCATCAATTGCGTTGAAACCTCGCAGTTCCAGCTGAGATTTCATTGCAGACACATAGCCCTGTCAGGATGCTGGGATGCAGTGAGTCAATGTTTTCTGGGACCTTTTTTTATCGTGGGCTGATGCTGTGAGCTCAGCAAAGAGGATGGCACAGTGCCTTGAGTGGCATTTTGCACAAAAGGCAAGAGCAAGATACTAATCAAGATTCTGGTGTGTAGAGACTCCATGCATTTTCCCCTTAACCAAGCCTAGAAATCACAGGCTTAGCATCACACTGGGGTGGGGAGAGAGCTACAGACATAACAGAGCCTCACACTTCAAAAATCTGTGATTAAAGACTCTCATGCCTTGTAAACTGCAGGCCATGAGTGGCAAATATAGTGTTATTCCATCACAGACTTCCTTCTCCATGTGGGGAGCATTGCCATGTCCCTTTGTGGATGTCAGGACTCTGGGCATTGTGCTGGTCTTGCGTAACTTGCCTGGGTCCATGTCATGCAATTTCAAAAAAATGCAAAAGCTAACACAAAGTTGACACTTCTGCAGGCTAGGTTTCAGCAACAGTTCTCCTGGCACCCTGAGAAGGAAGGTAAACTGTCTTAAGGCTTCAGACTTCATAGGGATGTAAATGAGGGTAGATTTATTAAGCTGATTGAAACAGCTTATACTGGCTGAAACTCTGCAGCTATAACCATTATGTTCCTGATCCTAGAGTCCCAAATGCAACCCAGCAGAATCCAATGCTGTAATCAAGACAGCAAGGGCCATGGCTTCTCCCCACTGCAGTCGGTTTAGAAATCAACACCAGCAGGCATGCCAGGGAGGCAATTAGCTATTTTCCATAGGTATCCTGATAAAAAAGCCAGTTATTTACAGCTTCCTGGCACATCAGTTATTTTAGTATTTCCTACGCAACACTCAGAAAAGAGAAGCACTTTTCTTTTCCCCCCAGATAAAGGTGTTGTATCCAAGAGCCAATTCATTTTTCTTGCTCTTAGAGCTGGCTTCTATTTCCTCACCTGGATAACCACAAGCACATTTTTGTGAACATTAGGTAACAAGAAAGCCTGCTGCTAATTCTTCCTCATCAGGGCCTGGGGAAAAATCTGAGTTGTTGGGTGAAAGCTAAAATAACAAACAGAATAGATGGGAGGGGGGAAGAGAAGTGGAGTGAGAAATAATTCAGGAATGAGTCAGTGTTCCTCCTGCTTAGTCACCTGTAGTTCTGCTCTCCAGACACTGGAGATCAGGAATAAGATGCCTGCCTGCCTTCCACCTACCTCCTCCTGACAAGGACCTGGAAAAGGAGATAGCACAGAGTTTGGGGAACCAGCCACTAGAGATGCTGGTTTTCCAGAGTAACCGAGCTGCCAGTAGCCCCTTCTGTTTGTTTCCCACCTCCTTCTGTTGCCTCTGCACTATTTTGCAGTTAAATCATCTTGATTCAACCTGTTCATCTGCTGGTTTGAGTTCCTCTGATGGTGCCCTGCAGTTTTGATATCGTAGGGGGTTGCCATGGAGAAGAGGGTGATGTCATTGACACAAAAAGCACCGAACTTACAAATACAACAGGAACTGAGCTATTTTTAAGAGCTGCTTCTCTTCCCCCACTCTTTGCTGGGGTGGGTGGAGGCAAAGGCAGCAGCTTCATTCTTTATGTTTCTGTCAACAAGTCTCAGAAACGAATTTTCTTGTCAGAAAATATCCCAAGCCCATGAAATTACTGAATGCTGTCAGCTTTTAGACTTCATTCATTAGAGCTAGATTTATCTTTCCAGCTCCTCACTGGGTTTGAGGTTAAATAACACTCATGTTTGTAGAGTAACTTCTACCCTGAAAATCTCCACAGCATTACTGAGATACAACCAACCCCTTCTGGAAGGAAAAACATGTCACAAAAAGTGAGGGGACAAAAACCCTGGTTTATGTAAAGGCTTCATACTGCTTATGATCAGTCAGTAATAACTCATGGAATCACAGTACAGCCTGAGCTGGAAGGGACCCCCAAGGAGCCTGTGACTGTTGGTTTGGCCTTGGCTATGCAGGGTGCCATTGCACATCCACACAACTTGCACAGAATGTAAAAATTGCAAAACACAGAGGAGAGAAAAGGGAAGATTTAAAACTTAAAAGAGGAACAAAAAAAATAATTTTAGAATGCATTTGGAATAAGAGGGTGGTTTAAGAACAGGACAAGCTGCAGCCAGTTCAGTTTGCATACAGGTAAAATACTAATCCAGGCTGGCTCTTAAGTAGCAGATGCAGATGTGACAGAACAGTCCAGTGCCTTTGCTGGATATCAAGGAAGCATACCAATAAGTCATATCCACCCACTGAATTCTGCAATATTCCAACATTTTTTTTCCCTACAAAATGATTCCTGAGCGAAATATAATATAAAGTATTACACTACAAAGTGTATGACTAGTTTAGCTTCAAGGAAATACACAACTCGAGATACTAAAAATTCAAGAGAATCCAAACCACTGGGAAAACAAACATCAGCTCAGGTCTAGAAACTGAACACTAACATTTGTCAGCATTGTGTCATCCAGCTGCTGCTCCTGGTTTGTAAATCACACTTCCATACCAGCTGGAACCACGAGGTCAATAATTAAATAGCTTCGGATTATAGTTATTATGAAAGGGAAATAGGGGACAAACATTTCTAGAACCAACAAAAGGAAAAACATTCTTTCTCAGTCTTTGCTGAATGACCTCAGTATCCACATGTTGGTTAATAATTTAAACTATTATGGAAATGAAACCTTTGTATTTCTAAGCTTCCAAACAGCATCAAGCTTCTGCTGGATTAACTGAGCAGAGGGGATACAAGTGTGAAATAGTAAGAACAGAAAGAATGAAACTGTCAAAGGAGTTTAGCGTACCATTGTCATAATTTAAGGGCAATCTGTGTAAGTACAGGCACATCCATGTGACTGCAGTGGCCACAGCTCAAGGCTAAAGGGGAGACTCCAACCACCAATTCCCCAGCCCAAAGGCAAATAACTCACTTCCAGTAAGAACTCGGCTTTTGTACATCCAGGCATCCTTGGGGAAATCACCGGGGCACAGCAGGGAGCACTGCACCTCAGGAGCTGCACTTTAGCCCAAAGGCGTTTTGGAATATTATCTGGGAAATCAGCAGCAGAGTAAAGATGCAGAATTATTTGCTGATGCTCATGCAGGAGGGGTGATTTGTCTTCTTTAAATAATAGAATCATTAAGGTTGGAAAAGATCTCCAAGAACCCACCCAGCACTGCCAAGTTCACCACTAAACCAGGTCCCCAAGTGCCACCTCTATATATTATTTAAATCCTGGCAGGGACACTGACTCAACCACTTCTTACTTGGGAGGAGTGCCCCCAAGTTCTAGAAAGGATTCTTCTGAGATTCTTCTCAACCCTTTTTGTTGCTTATTTACAGAAGCATTTTTATACTGTCTTTCACAGCAGTACCCAGATAAAGTTTTAGTTGGGCTTTGGCCCTTTTAATTTTGTCCCTGCATAACCTCACAACATTTTCATAGCTCTCCTGAATTGCTTGCCCCTTCTAGTTCACTCTGGGGAAAAAAGAAAATCCTAGTTTATTCTGTGAAATCATTTTATCTGCTAGCATAAGCTCAAGCTTATACCTCTGATAATGTACCAGTTATCAGGTGCATCTTTCTCTTCGGAGGTTTTCCTAATTTTTCTATTGAACACAGACCCCAGGCTGGAAAAGTCTCAGATACACATATTCTGAGTACACTTATCTGATAAATTCTAGGACATTTCCTAATTACCTCAGAGTTAGGATTTTAAATCTACAAATCACATACCTTTGAAGACCAGCAGAAGAGTACTCCTCACCTTTCCTTAAGCTTCCTTAAAATTATCTCTTCAGATGTTAAGTGAGCAAACAAGGTGAGTTTCAGAGCTCACACCTTGTAACTGCTTGCAGGTGTACCTTAAAAAGCAATTAGGTTCTGTAACATCATTGGTCACTCCACAGCCACGAAGGAGGTAACCCGGACCACCTGTATTTCACAGATGTAGGCAATGATCTCCACGAGCCCTTAGAAACAGAGGAGTCAACTCCAGCTACAGCTTCTAGAGCTTAAGGAGAAGAAAATGGTTCACACCTGTGGGGTTTGCCCCACCCACAGCTCAAGCACATTTGATCAGCCGCCATTTTTTACCTTTAGCATTTTTGGGTGCTCAGTGATTTCCTGCAAGTATTTCTAGATCCCTTTCCACTTAACACAATGGACATTAACAATTTGATTCTTTCAGTTTCTGAATCAAAGCAGCTGAAGCCCGCAGATATCTTCCAGACATCCCTCTTGTATCTCTGGTCAAGTTTTGTTCTCAAGCAACCTGGTACAACACATTTCTATTTTCCTTTGTGCACTTTTATCTGTATAATAGGGATTAAAATTTGCCATAGCCCAGATTCCATCACTTTAGTGATGACCTCACTAGGACTTCTACATCTGGCTGTCACACAGTTTCATTCCACCCTCTACCTGGTGTGGAACATTTTGTCATCTCAGGATTTATAGAAACCTCTTTTCCCTCGGAAAATGTTAAGACAATTTTCATCTCCAAATATCCTGTGAGCAAGGCTGGTGTGTCTCCTACTTCATGACAGTCTATGACAATCTCAGCCTGCAAGGTCACAGAGCATCTGTGCGTTACACAAGGTTTCAAAAAGTGATGCTTAGGAAAAACTTGTTTAAGGCTGGAGGCAGAGTTACTTGAACAGACAACAGGGATGTCCAAAGAGCTCCCTGACCTCCTGTTACATGTTGGTGCAATCAGCTCATGGGATAGGGGAGGCAGAGGATAACTTGTGCAACAGAAAAGGCAGAGTTCCATCCAAGCAGAAGTGGGAACAAACATCAGAAGAGATGACTACTCCTTCTTGTTATACCTGCTCACTCCTCTTCATTTCTCCATAATTATTTGTGTTTATTACAGAGAAATTTATAATGCCATTGCTGTGTTTCTTATTTTACAGTACTGGGTGGCAGTTTTGTGTTGTCTGGGACGAATATGAAGAGTAACTGATCAAGGGCAGTCTTATTAGATGGAGAAGGATTAGCACACATTTTGCTCAGAAAGAAAACAGATGCCAAGTCAACAAATAAGTAATAGTGGAGTATTGCAGCTTTGATTCAGACCTCATTTAAGTAAAGATAAGTAGGTTCACTTACATATTTTAACGACCTGAAGAACAGATTTCCGTTACTGAACTTCTGCTGAGCGCTGTTATCTCTGAGTTCAGCCTGTTCTCAAAAGCTTTCTGTGTGAATTAGACACAGTGAAGTTGTTCTGTACTGACTACAAACATGTCTTGTCTGAGAAGTCCTTGGGATGACCGATACTTTGTTAGGAGCCTTCTCTTCCTAATCTACCTGGTATTCAGCTCAGTGCTGCAGGATATAAACTGAAAAAGTTGCAAGTGAGAGGACAGCAAGTGAGATTCCCCAAGTTTTATCTAAAAGGCAGTTAGAGAATCAGCAAAAGCAAACAAATTTCAGCTGAAGTAAAAACAAACATGCCATCTTTTTAGAGCTAGAAGTGAGCTGTGCATTGGACTCCTGGGTACTCTACCAGTGATCTTGGCTCTATACTCTGGTTAGAGATAGATCACTGTTTATCTGCTAGCTCAACAGATGACTGACCAATGTACTACAAGAAGTATTATTTAAGGCATTAATGGACAAAAATAAATTCTTCAGCAATATACATTCGATATTAAAGCTGGTCTACCATTTAGGTCCTATTCCTGAATTAGAAGAATATATAACCCTCTCAGAGGAAGTGTAAAAAAAGGCACTACGAATCTGTGAGAGCAAAAAGATGACAGGCCAAAGAGGAATAGTGATGGAATATGCAGAAAAAAGCAGGAAAGAAGGTGGCTTGAAGCAATGTGGAAAAGACAAAACTAAGTTCCACCACAAAATCTGTAGACAACACAAAAGGGGAGAACCAAGCACAATCGTGGCTGGAGAATTTAACCAAATGAAAAAAACAGAGCAAATTTGCCTTTACAGGGAGAAAAAATTACTAATGATGCAGTTGTCTACTCTCTCTTTCATGTGTGGGAGAAGCTGCAAGGAAGTAAATCCCAAGTCTGAGAAGTTTCCATACACTTCAAGTACCTAGTACACCACCTTGGGTTTGAATCCTGTTGTCTTGAATAAAATGAAGCCTTCATATTGGTTTCAGTAATGCAGTATACAAAAGGTTAACACCTATAGTTATCCACAAAACCTCCCACAAAAGCTTGCCAACACTTCACTTAGGCAAATTGAGACTTCAGGGATGCTCAAATCCAGTCAGGAACTCTAGCCCTTGCAAAAGTAAACAAAACTTTTGCCTTAAGAAGCATAAAGGTTTATGTGCACAGCTTTTCCACTTGTGACTTCATCTACTTCTTCTTAGGACAACTTTCTATGAGAGCACATTCCAAGTAGAATCATTTAAGTTGTATTCAGGTGTCCAGGAAATCCCATGTGGTTATGAAAATTGCCACCAAATGAGGGGCTTTTGCATCCAGCAGCCACAAAATATTCCCAGTCATACAGCAGCATTCCTTCATGGATTATAAATAAAGTCTTTTGAAACCATTTGATAGCAACATTAAATATGACACTCACTACTAAAACACAACTTTATTGATTAAACACTAATTAAAAGACCAACTGAATGCAGGACAAAGACATTTCAAAGAGTGCGGCACAAGTTAGGTGTTAAATTTTTAAGGAGCTGTACAAGAAGGGGAGGTGGCAGTTAAGACAAACAATTTTCTCTCATAAACTGCTCTGAAAGGTTCATGTAGAGGCTTAGGAGGCTTTTCATGCACTCATGCAATAGAAACATTCTTGAACAAGTCCCATGTGAAGTATTGCAGAAATGGCTCCAATCACTCTCATGTTTACATTTGAAAACATAAGAAAGCAACAACAAATTCTTCTCTAGAATACAAAACGTGTTTGTCTTCTATGAAGTCACTGGAAGTTCACCAGGAGGAAAGTTTCTCCCACAGCAGTTAAGGTGAACAAAAGTCGTTCTTTGAAAGAGCTGTCAAACATTTCACTGATTTCCTCTCTCAACTCCCTCAGCAGAGGTACTGTGGACTTACCACCTGCATTCAGAATTCTCTCAAAAAGTTTACTCCAGAAATCACTGTCAGGGCTCCTAAAACAAATAGAGCAGTGTTCAGTGGAACAGTATACACACACAAAACATACCTATCAAGGTCTCCATTTATATTCAGCACTAAACATCCTGAGAGAACCATGCCTGAAATAATAATTTCACTCACATGAGTAAATATAAAGGAAAAACTAGGAATGTATTGTTCATTTTATATGTATGGACCCCATTCTCTTTCTCCAATAAGTTTCTGGATAGTAACTACACAGGTCTAAACCAACTGTTTATACAGTTACCTCTTCTAGTATACCTGACCACTACCACCATTCACACTAAACCATGGCAGTTTTAGTTTAAAGGAATTATCAAGAACATTTTTGAACCAAACAACTTGGGAAACTCCTTTCATGAATAAAGGGCAGAGGTAAATATCATTTACCTACTTGCAAGCTAAGTTAACAGGGCAATATTAAAGGAAAGCTGCAAGAAAAATTAAAAAAAAAAAAAAAAAGAAAAAAGAAAGAGGTGGTTTAGAGCCAGTTTTGCTTCCTTTTTTCCCTGCCTTCCATCTGCCAGAGTTCTGTATAGATAATACTTTAGAGACAATTAATAGTAATAAATCCCCTCTCTCCCAGATGTACTCACACAACATCAATAAAAAGGTTAAGTGACTCATTTAAGTCTTATAAAACTGGTATTAGAACTAACCCTTTGTTCTTCAGTCTTGCTCTGCTACTGACTACTGAAGCACTTTTCTCCCTCGCACTAGGAGCTACAGTGGCTTTGAAACAAATTACCTGCCTCTGCTTTATCTAAGTGACTTAGAAAACAGCAGCAGCCAGTCTCAGAACGAATCCAGCCTGAACTATTACACTGGTAACTCTGCTAAAATAATTAAGTCAATGCAGAGGCAAACCAAGAAAAAATATGCAAGACTTGAGACCATTTTCTTTGTGGGATTAGATGAGCGAGAGGTGTAGCAGAGGAGATGAAGTGTTGCTAAGGGGGTGTAAAGAGTTCTGAGTGACAAAAATAGTCCTAAAAATTCAAACGCAGCTTCTATATCCTGCCTCACATAAACCTGCACAGATGAAGTTTCCTAAAATAATACAGTGGAAACAGAAAAAAATCATCATATCCATTCTTTAATACTGGTAAAACTCCTCCCCTGACAAACAGGCTGTCAGCATTATGCTCAGAGGTGAAAAAACCAACTTGATCAGAATTTGTATTCTACCTTCCCCTAAATCTCTACCACAATGTTTCAGTGTTTTCCATTCGTTCTGTCACTTTTTGAGTGGGTTCCTTTTTATTGAGGGCCATTGACCTTGGAAGAATAATTTTACACTCTACCCTGCAATTCCCAACTGCTTTGGTATTTTGCTGAACTGGTAGTACAATCAGTAGCTCTTCCAGTCATTCTGCTATATTTACATTTGTTTAATACTTAAAAATAATTAAGTCCTTTTAAAAAGCTTTCTTAAAAGGGTCATGGTTGTTGTATTTAACACCAGTCAGCCTTCTAGTAAGAAGCCCTCTTTCTAGTTGTCAATACATGAATTCTCAAAAACTTTTTTGAGGAAAGTTCTGTCAGTACAATCTTTGAAAAAAAAAACCAAACCAAAACAAACCACCAAACTCAAATGAACCTCAAAGAAGCAAAAAAAAAAAAAAAAAAAAAAAAAAATCACTTTCCAAATGACTTAGAGAACTTTGAACAGAAAGGACAAAAGTAATGTCATCTTTACAAAAGTAGGAATACTAAAAGCAACAAGAAGAAGAATCCTGTGTTTTAATGGGTGTCACCAGCACGTGTGGCTGTATGCAAAGGATGAAGAACAAGATTCATCTTCATCAGCTGACTCTTCTCCCAGGGAATACTTAATTGCAGAGTCTCTTCTGGTGGATGAAGGTTCCCTGCAGCACTGAATTTGCTTGTCACAGATTACTTGAAAGCTTCAAACTGACTAGAGGAAGTGTCATCAATCAATAAGAACCAGACACACTAAAAGATCCATATGTGAATGGAAACAGATTCAGTGCAAATTCCTTATTCCCACATAATGAAACGCCTCATTTGCACTGTTGATATAAGACTTCAGTACAGTGTGTAACTAAAGCACCTCTGCAGACATTTCTTGGAATAACTGATATTGAAAAGTAAGTATAGATGATGAAAGCTAAGTCTGTAACACTTTCAGAAGCAAAGCAGAAGAGAGGGTGGAAAATAGGAATTCTTTATTTGCAGTCTGAACTCCCAAATTATGAACTGATGCACACAGGTGAGCGAGAAGCCATTACAGCCTGGTTCCAGCTCCACAGAACTCATGCCCAGGCTTTACCTTCTTCCTGCTGTGGCTCCTTTAGCCCTCCACAGGTCTCACTCCTCAAGTCCCCCCTCCAAGCTCTACCTCAACCCAAAATCCTAATTTTTTCAATCCAGCATCCCCAGCTTTGACTACAATTCCTTTCCAATTGACCCCTCCTCTCCAAACTCCACTGAGAGACAGCCAGCCCTATAGCTCCCAACTCAGACTTACTATTCCTCCTGCTCCAGTTATCCAGACGGTTATTGATCTTTTTCCCATATCCACATCCTGATCAGGTCCCTGACACCATGTCCCAACCTTCTCAACTCAGGCCTTATGTAGCTTCATCTGCAGCAGCTCAATTTAATCTCTTGCAGAATTAAGGAAATTATATCATAGTAGAAAACCAGATATATATGCAGTAAAGAAAAAAAAAAAAACATTTTTTCCTCTGTACACAGCTTTAGGAGATGGGATTTTTTCCAAAGGCTGAATACAACAAACTGAGAGATGTAAGCAGTACAGGTTGCTAGGGAACTGGACAACTCCCACGCAGTAGTAGGTTTTCCTAAAGCAATGGTCCTAGGAGTGATCCATGATCCTGAATCAGATACCTGCCCAGTAATTGCTGTCATGAGTGCAGAGCTCTGGAAAATCTTTATGAAATGCTAAGGCAAAAAAATCTGCAGCATGTGCCTAACAAAATGAACAAGTGTTCAGTCTAAGTACAAACAAAGGGCACAGGAAGGCAGAGCAGACTTACAGCCTAAACACATGGCTAAAAGAGAGCAGTAGAATTTAATACCTGAGACAAACAGCAGCTTCCAAAAAGCAGCTATTTGAAGACTTGCATCTTAGATGACAGTTTTTAATTATTTTCTTTGCTGTGCACATGTACTGCTTCTACAGCTGTTACAGCCTGCCACCAGAGTCTTATTAGAATGAAAAAAAAAAAGCAGAAAGCCAAACGAACCCATTTCTGAAGCAACATACTCATGGGATCTTTGCCTCCCTCACCACCCACCCACTTAGAAACTTCTCCAGGCTTTATCTGTAAGGTGCAGAGAGATTAAGGCAGTCTCATCTGAAAGGAGGGAAAAAGCAAAATCATCTCAACTGGACTATTCATATTCAGCTTAAAATTGTCTCCTACACAGCACTGAGGCTACCAGTGAACAAGTCCAACAACTTCACAATTTCAGTCCCCACAAAACTACCTACCACTTTTTGGCAAAACCAGCCCCAAGTTGTATGTTGTAAGCTCTGAAGATAGTACCACTATAAAGAAAATGAAGTTAGTTGTCGCTTCTTTGCCAGCAGCCCCCCCTGCAAAAGGACTTACTCTGATAAGTTTTGGCAGATTTTCCAGATGGAATTCTCCTGATAGACCTGGATATGATCCCCAAACAACATCAAATGGACTACATCTGCAATGCCAACCAAGTCTACCTGTAATCACAACAAAGATGACCAAGTTCAATGTCTATCACTTTCTTCTCTTATTGCTTTCACACCTTTAAGTCTGAACCATCTTTGCACCAGAATCTTCCAGAGACCTGTTAAGCAGGAAAACTTCAAAAGGTAAAATTCTGTTTTCATTGTAGGTTTCTAAATAAATACACTAGTTAAAATCACTGAACAGCACTGCTAATCCTTTCACTTAATACCAAAGATTCCATCAGATGTAAAATTCTCTTTATTCAGTATTTATTGATCAGAGCTTTCCATAGCACCTGCAAATTTTAACTTAAAAAAATGGGTTTTGTAAAGGAACACAGAAATGAAGATATCCTAGAAAACAGAAACTCACCTGATAAGGAAGAGAACTTTCTGCCAGAAGCTGTTGTCCATGAGGAGTCTGAGCTGTGGGAAAGTTGTAGGGCAAGCTGACTTGAGGCAGTACCCTCAAATCCAGACTGTGAGAGAAATCCACAATCTTCAGAGCATTTGGCACCTCCTCATCAGAAAATGCATCGCAGATCCTGAGCAATGGAAGCACGTGAGGCAGGAGACGATCCAACAAACTTCATCTTTTTTTTAGAATTAAATTTAATAGCACAGTGAAGGTGAATCTTAGCCATGTCAATGCTCCCCTCTGATGGCTGCTGTCAGAACTACTGCTGCAAGGGCTGCCCTGGATGGCAAGGGCTCACAGCAAGGGAACTTAAGAGTGATACTGCTGTCTCTGCAGTAAGCAATATGAAACACTAAAGGATTGAGGATGATGCTGTTTTCATATTTGTAACAGTTATCTGAAACACAGTTTGTGGACTGTGGGAAGAGTGTGATGCCTTTTCACTGGTCCTGAAACTATGAGCCAGACACAGGTGATAAAAAGGGGTTACCTTTATAAGGATCCTTATGGTGCACAACATGCTGGATGAAAAGCACCAAAGATGCACACATAACATAAAGCGGATACAATTTTAATATGTTTAGCAAATTAGCATAACTGAGAAGAATACCCAATTAGAGTCATAGATGATGAGGTAATTCCTCCCTGGTTCTACCCTTTTCTAACCCGCCCCCCTCCCCCTTGGATAGGAACTAAACTTTGTTTATGAAAATGTGTCTCGAAGAGCTGGTTTTCAACCTTGGCTCCTACAGAGCCTAACCTTGGACCCCAGGGCTTGGAGCTGCTTTTTTTTTGTCTTTCTGTCTAATAGAGTAAGTAAAATGCTAGCTATGAATACAATACTAGGCTACAGAGCTACAAATATATATATATATATATATATATATATATGTATGTATGTATGTAAAGAATATAGAGAATAGGTAAAAGCAAAAAGGCAAAAATCAATTTGGCATCAGTGTAATGTTTTGCACTTCTCCCTCTCCTTCTAAATCTCAGAATACTTGATACAAAAAATAATTAAGCTTGATAATACTTCTACAAACTTTTCCTAGTCTACAGGTGAGGGAGGAAAAACAGGAAGGGCAGGGAGGAATGTTTCTATCGACAGCTGCCAAGCCAACAATATCCACATATCACAGCTCTCACTACTATTCTTACATACTTGTATGCTGTGAACTTATTTTGTAATTTATACTATGCACTTGTCCTTTTGCAATATGAAAACCCCCAAACCATTATCCTAACTTTTTGGCAGTTGTTTGTTTTGTATTTGCCACAGAGAAATCCAGCAGGAGATATCCAAGTCCATCAAGCCACTATTAGATCAGTGACTTCCAAAATAGGATGCAGCACCCTAAGGGATGTGTAAGACAACCCATTGCAGGATGTGAAGAAAATATTAATGCTTGCATAGTACAGGTATGTAATTTATAAATAATTATAGAAAGAAGTTACAATAAAACAAGCACAAAGAAATTATAAGTAAAATACATTGTATGCATGTTAGATGACTGTAGGCTCAAAGTAAGTTTAAATTTAATAGCTATTTTTAACCTATCAGTGATAACTAAGAACAGCCCCAGTGAATTTATGTAATAGAATTATATCCGATTCATTAGACATTCTGGTTACTGCCTTCCCACTGATGCCTGAAGTCTTTAGCTTTTAGGTAATCTTCATGTATTTGCAGCTTTGTAGACTGTTAAGTGCCTCGGTGTAACTTCTAGTACTTTGCCACCTTTCTTCCCACAGTGAACAGGTGCTTATTGACACATTCCTAAAATTCTGTTATGTCTTGCCTGTTACTTCTCCAAGGACATTTTATTTGGCACCACGTAACCACAGGCATAAAAAAGGTAGGGTAGGAGGGCAGAACCCGGGATGGGAGATTACCTAATCAACTGCTCCTCTAATTGCCCGATCTTACCAATTGTAAGGATCTAATTCTGAGCACTGTTTTTCGCCATATTGGGTACCTGAAGGCTTTCAAGTAAAGGTTTGTTTTTATATTATCATTCTAACATGGTCTGGACAAGTTTGTGTTCTATTTCCAGGCATCACCACTCTTAGTTCATAGATCACATTCTAAGGGATACGTGACTTTGTTAATATAACATGGGAAAGAGCTTAAAGAAGAAAATTAGGTCTATGCATCACGGTACAAGCTGGACTGCAGAGGAAGCTGGACACTTTGTTTAAGGGTACCTGGATATTCCAGTCCCACCTGTTGTACGTCTTCTAATTTTCTGGGCTTCAGATATGTAAAGCCAAAGGCAAGTTAGGAACCATATTGAGTTAGCGGTCCAGAACCTTGGTAAAGCAGAAACTTAAAAACACAGGCAACAGCAAAACTATTTTGTTGAGCATAAGTTTTACAACATCAATGTATACTATTTCTACAGGAAGGTTTATTCCTAAATCAAGTGTTTTCACTCTTATCAGAATACACTGGAGCCTAAAAAACCTGGACTGAAAAACCAGTATATGTTTTGCCAGTGGGCAGGTTCAGCACAAGAGGCACAGAAACCAGTTTAAGGAATAGTGTAATTTTCTATAATGCAAAACTGTAAAGAATTACACAAGGAGAAGCTCAGCAATGCACCTCAGCATTGCTACCAAAGATTGTCTACAGGGATTGAGGTAAAGTACCAGTGACCCTAAGACTTCACCATCCTCCAGGGCCACACAGCAGCTGGGGACCCCTGTGGCAGCCAAGCACTGGAGAGCCCCTCCCGGAACTGAGAATTCCTACAGGTGTGTCCACCCACAGGCAAAGAAGCTTCTGACTGTGCTGGGACAGGGCCCAGCTTGGAGAGGGTGCAATGAACAAGCTCACACAACTTTCAGTGCGGGAACATCTGGGGTCAGCCTCCTCCTGGGTTCCTCCCAAAGCCTGGCCAGGGCTCAAGGAACAACCTAGCGAGTTCCCTTTGCTCCTACACCCCCAAAACCCAGGTGTGGCTTTATCTGGTTTCTAAATACAGGAAGGTGAATACATGTTTCAACAGTGAGTGGATGCATCGATCATATTGCTAATGATACTTTGTTAATAAGTGAATACAAATACAACATTTGGTTGGGAGGTTCAACTAGAAGTCAGCTTCGGCTCAGGGCCTGTTTTTCAGGCCTTAGTATTTCAGTACCCCAGCTCAAGGGTAGAAGTTACAGCAGCACAGGAGCTGTAGCTGAAATGACTGTTCTGTACCTCCCATATTCATAGGAAGAGACAAACCTGTCTCCCAGAAACAACACCTCTGGCCTCAGATCTCCATGGACAATCTCTGCTTTGTGCAGCTTCTCTACCACATGCAGAAGATCATGAACAACCAAGAAGAGGATTTCCTTTGTGATGAACTTACGGTCACGGAGAATATCCTGAAAAGAGAATAAACATCTATCTCTGTACCCTTCTACTTTAGATTAGGTGAAATATTTATAGCTGACCTTTTGTTTCATTATTCATCTGTACAGAGGTAACGGCCCCACCCTAAATTTAGTGTAATCAGATTTTGCCCATGATCAGCCCAGACAGAATTACAAGAACAGTAAACTGTTAGGAAACATTATTATTCAAAATTGGACAAAAGATCAGGAGGGGGAAATTGAACTGAGGACTGAAATCACTATTGAATTTCAGTGGTATTGCATGCAGCAGTTCAAAATGCACTTCAAGACTTAAAGTGTTAATCATTCAGCAAGACATTAAATGCTATGACCTTGCTATAGCTGACTGGAATGTATTGAAAGAGGTCAAGTTAAACAACAGCTTTAGATGCCAATCTTGCTGTGGAATAACATGTGGTTCTTGGCTCCAGTCCTTTATGACTCACAAAGGCAGAAAATGTGAAAAATTGGTTCAAGATTGTCTCTGAGAAGCACATGATCTATGAATGAGAAACCAGACCCAACTGAGGCATTAACAGACAGCCGTGATTTGTACACAGATAAAGACCAGAGCATCTATATTGCAGGATTAAACAGGAGCAGCTCTTCAGCAATGAGCATAGCACCACCCCAAACTCACTACTGGCACCCAAGCAGGAGTTTGCTAAGAATTGTCCTTGGTTTGTCTGTACTGACCCTGAGCGTGAAGCAATTTGTATCTCTGTGCACAATGGCACAGCCATCCTGGTACAGGTAACAGCTGCAATTCTCACTGAAGCTCTGGTCAAAGTCAGAATTCAAACGCTTCTGTAACTCAAGGGTGATATAAAAATCCCAAGGCACAGGCTGAGAATACACCTACAAGAAGGTACATAAGAAGAACATTTATTTTTGGAATAAAGTGAAAATTGCTCATCTTGATATTCTTCTCATCCTCTTTTTTTCTACTCCCACTTGACCAAGGAAGACATTTTTTGCAGTCAGAAACTTTAATCTAGATCCACAATTAGGAAGAGGACTTGAAGTAGCAAACTTCATGCATGGAATTCAGAAATTAGGGGTTTATATTAATGGATGAGATTTTACCATTTCACACTTCTTGTACAATAACCATCATGCATGTTACCTTTATTGCACATCCCTTTGCATACCACTGGAAAACGCATCGAGCTGGAATGGCAAAGAATATCTTGTATTCTTTATTGTTCCAGTATTCCATTTTGATGCAGTAAGTCTCATTTCCTGCGATGAAAGCTTACATTCATGATCTGTCACAGTAAATAGCTATTCCCAAGTCATTCCCCACCTGCACCACAAAAAACTAAGAGGGTGAGTATGAACCATAAATCAAACCCATCAGAACACAAACTCTGCACTGCAGAGTGTCTGGCACACCTACCCAGCTCAACATCTTTCTTGACCTCCATGTGAGGCAGAGCTCCAGTCTCCAAGTGAAAATCTGGAGAAGCAGATGCTAGCACAGAATCTAAAAGCTTTTCACGCTGTTCCGGGGTCCACAGGAACTGAGCCACATCATCCGCTAAGAAAAAAAACAACATGAAGAGATGAGCTGAAATTACGTTAGCTTTCTGCAACTTGGTTATATCTGTCAGTAAAAGTAACCTGGATACTGGAAGCTTTCAATCCACATTCTGATTTACTACCTCTTAGCAAATCAATTCATCTCTTTCCAATAGTTCTGGGAAGTCAATGTGACCCTTGTCTTTATAACTGCCTTACATACCATTATCAGGTCTCAAGGGTTCTACTGTAGCATCATGCAAAATGCATCTTTCACAAGAGACAAAGCTCTGAATTATTTCAGCCACAGCAGAATTCAAACTCATGCTGCGAACCAACACTCCTTTTTTTAAATCCATGCCCAGAGCAAGTGATCAGTTTGGGGTTTTTACATTATGGGGTTTAGGGAAATTTAGTCCTTTGATTACAGCAGAGGTTTTATGTAAGAAAACGAAAACAAAGTTGGACTCCAACTCTGCTGGTCACTGCAATGTTAAGAACTTAATGGCTTTTTATCTCCTGGAAGACACCTAAGATAATTCCCTGTAGGACTGGACTTAATTTCCTTCATAACAGAATATAAGGTCATTCAACAGGCAAGGTGATCTGTAAAAAACCGATGTAGCCTCAAGTGTTTACTCTGCCTGATCATTTGAGATAAAACACAAGAACTAGATGGTCTCTACTGCCTTCTCCCAAATGCCATTCTGTAATGAGAGAGAACATTTACAGTACACAGGTAAGAACCAGAGTATCTACTGTTATACCCATACTTATTTGAAAAGCAGTGCAGTAAGTACGGCTCAGGAACCAATTCTGTGAAAGCAGATCCAGGAAACAGAGTAGGTTGGAGGCTACAACGTGTTCCAAGCTTTTGCCATCACAAACCTAGGAAATTTACTGGCATTTTTTGCAGGAATAAACTAACAGACATCTGAAGTAATTTTCATTCTTTACACAGTATTAAGAATTACTACATCCAGAGTGAGAGCTGTAGTTCAAGGGAGATGTGCATAAATCAAGAAACAAAGCAACAGGAAAGATCCAAAGTTTAAGAAAGGACCATTAAAATATCTGAACAAACGCTTTCTTTTTTTTTCTGAAGAGATTTTTTGTCTTGCTCTAAAGATTAGTACATATGAGAAAAACAAGTCAAAGATGCATCCAAAATATTCCAGCTATTTCAGTGACATCACTTCTAATTGTATTTTCATTCCAGGTCCCAAGCATGCTTCATCATAAAGTAGTCTGCAAGCACATGAGAACATAATTCTCCAGAGTAGATACACTGCAAATTTTCAAATACGCAATTCTAAGCACCATAAACCAAAATCAAAGGAGTTAAAGCAGGTTAAACAATTTGAAAATCATCATTCAACACAAATCTAATTCCACAGGCCAGATTTTGATGGCTTTTTGTGACCATTTCTAACTGTAATCTAAATATTTAGAACAGAGAGAAATAAGGGCCTTTAACTAGAAGAAAAAAAACCAAAGAAATTGACTATTTAAGTACCAGTACTGTTTTCCCTCAATAGGAATAAGGATAATACTGTGAAGCAGCACAACAGCTTACAGCATAGTTAAAAGTGCAGATTTAAACCAAAATTATGCAACTTGCACTAGACTCCAAATTCATATTCATCTTTTTCAAAGTAGTAGCTTATCAGCACATCAGGAGACACACAGTATGATTACAGAGAAAAAACGAAGACAAACCAAAATAAAGCCATCTTAGAAGTTATTACTGCCATTCAGTTCAAATTTTTAATTTTGGAATTTGATCTTATTGCTCCTACAGACTGCCTGCTTTAGTACATTAAGTAACTTCTCTGTCACCTTAATATTGACATGCTTTGGATGCTGACAAGCATTCTGTACTGCACCTTGCTGCTGCTTCAGACAAGGGAGACAAGTTCAGTCACAACTCATAGCAATGGGAAACACACAAAGCACAGTGGGATACAGGAAGGACAGAAAAAACCCCACTTTTTGTCACAGCTGCGAGTTATTAGTTGTGAATGAAATTCAAGGTAGTACTAACCAGTAACATTTCCACCTCCAGAATCAGTAACCACTTCAGCAGGCAAGCTCTGAGCCAGATCCAGTTTCTCAGTGATCTGCAGATATTTAATAGCAGACATTTGTGTAACAGAGGACAGAGAACCTCCTGAGACTGAAGAACCTGATGAGCGAGTATCTTCCAGGCTTGCTTCCATGATTGGGCTGTAAATAAAGCCATCAACTACTCAGACTTCCCAAAGATACAAGTAGTAGATAATGTCAACCCAGGCACTAGGAGAGGATACTGCTCACACCCAGATTTAATTAACATGAAGAAATTACTTCCCATCCCTAGCAGAAAGCCAGTAGTCATGTCAAAGCTTCATTTCAGTTTTGATGATTGATTATACTCAGAAACTTAGTCTGCAGATGATTTTTTTAATCTTCTCTTCCACCAAATCTGACTGCTACAACAGAAGACATACAGAATATTTATCACTCCCTTTGCTATAAAATTTCAGTGCTTTCAAAGCAGTGAAGGGTTTGGTGGAAAATAACTCCTCCTAATTATAATCAGCACAGTTTTCAAGGAACCTCCCAAGTAAAAAACACCTTCAGCAGGGTATACACGTTTACACACTAACAGCCAGAAAATCCAACTCAGCTCTAGATTAAGAAACTCCCATACAATAGATGTTTTTTCTTCACAACGAAAAAATGTTGTTTGCTAGTTTTTTGTTCTCTCCAACTTCTTAACTCTGTAGAAGAACTAAACCACAAACACTAAATGCATTTTATATAGTCAAAATAAGTGCAGAAGCCTATGAGTATAAAAAGAACCAGTGATTCTGCTTGTCATGTTTGATAATGAAGACAGAATGCATTTATTAATTTCTCTGCAAGTTATTTTGTTAAAAAACCTTGTTGTTAAGTCCCACAGCAGTAATGCTGAAAAGCCAAGTGGGCTTGCTATTACCTCTTAAATCTGCTCAAGGCAGAGTGGACCCTGAGCTAAAGAAATGGCCCTCCCCAGTATATTCTGGTCTTTTCAGAAACTCCTTCCTTAGCAACACTAAAAGCACAACTGTGAAAGACATGCAGGAGGAGGGGTTGAAGGTCCTTTACTGTTGATTACCTCAGTTTTTTTACACGGAGAGCTTCAGTGTACGCTCCTTCACACACCAGCGTCTCCTGATTCAGAGGTGCGCTCTCGGATTCTGGACTGTCTTCCTTCAGTTCACTCTGCGAGAAAGCAGGAGCTGGGACTCTCTGAGCTGCCACCCCATGAAAGGGCGTGGAGGCCAGGTGGGCAGCCCTGTTGAAGTCACACGTGTCTTCTGGGTTAGCACAAAGGGTGTTGTTCTTGTAGGAGCCAGTCACAATAGCATCCTCAGTCAAACGTTCAATTCCATTCAGCTCATCCTGAAAAAAAAAAACGAGAGACAGTGAAAAGGTTGTAGACTTTAAGACAAATTTTTCTTTATTTAAAAGCTGAACATTTCCCTTTCTTCCACTCCACCACCTTCCAACATGAACAGGACACTCAGTCTTCATGAATTCTACTTATTATACAATCCCAGAGTGATCTGGGTTGGAAGGGACCTTAAAGACCATCGAGTTCCACCCCCTGGCCATGGGCAGGGACACCTTCCAGTAGCTCCAGGTTGCTCCAAGCCCCATCCAACCGGGCCTGGAACACCTCCAGGGACGAGGCAGCCACAGCATTATAGTTCCAGTATAATCTCATCATCACCCCGTTCAGTTACTGCCATGCCAGACAGCAGTTTAGAATCCTTGCTTTTTAGATGTGATGCCAGTCCAGCCTAGCTCGGTCTGACAGCAGCACAGGCTGTGTTGGTGTCTCCTGGGCAGGAAATCTGCTGTGGGGTGAATTGTTTCCTTACACAGGCTGCTGCTGCTGCTGCTGCTGTGTTTTCCTTGGCAGTCAGAGAATCCACAGGCTTACGAACAGCGAGAGGTTGACGGGCACTTTTCTGGCTACGATCTGCTGAACAACTAAGAAGAAGTTACGGTCAATTACAAATGTGTTAGAGCAGCTTCCGATCTCCAACACATTCCTCTCAAGAATTGAAGTCTATTGATAATTTCAATCAACTAATTTCTACTACAGAACTACCAGTATGCAATAGATACAGCTCTCCAGAACGAAGGAGGTCTATAGAGCAGCTTAAATAGTTCCAGGTTGAAGATGAAGAAGAGGAGAGTATTTCCTCATCATGGACTCCCAGTGAGGAAATAAAAAATACCCATATGTAAACAAAACAAAATGCACACCCCCACACACCCCTGCAAGAAACAGTTATTTCAGCTGCTACACAAAGTGCTTTGATACTTCGTTTTCCTTCCCTCTGAAATCTAGGTCTTGAATAATTCTACCTTATATTCTGATTTGTCAAAGTAGAGGATTCATCAAATATAGAGAAAAATGGAGCAGCAGCCGGTGGGGGAAGCAGACCTACATCTGTAAAGAAAAACCAAGAGGCTCTATCATATCCACAGTTTCTCCAAAATAGCATATCCAACACTACTTAAAATGGTTAACACCTTGTCTTAAAAGTACTGCTCCTAGCAGGCAGTTACAGAGCTGGCATATAAAGAAACCCATTAAAACAGGCTTGGGTTTGTCACATTAATGAACCACGCATTTACCACCATATTATGTGAGCTAACGTGCTGGTTTCACACTACGCTTCAGAATTTGTACCTTTTTTTGCAAGGCTGCCCTCATTTCTCTGTTCCTCCTCAGAGTTTACAAATGGATTTCCACTGTGGGTATCTGGGCACACATCAGGAGTCTGGATAACCTCTGTCAACAGCAACAGAGTCAGGTCGGATCAGAAGTAAATTTCTTCAGGATGTGACCTTCCCAACACAACTTACCAAAATCAAAAATATACAATTTCTGTCTGTATTCCTCTACCAAAACCTCTAGGGGAAAAGGACTTAAGGAAGTATCAATCTAATGGTAGCATTAAACTCTTCTGAGATTTTAGTAAGACTGCAAACATGAAAGATGGAAGAAAACTTTCCAGCTGCTGAAAGGAAAATGCTCTTCTGCTTGGAAGTTCTTTCAGATAGTGACAGTTCTCAGACCTCAGATGCCCCATGTTGTGGTCAATATGGTAAAAGGCACTACTAGCACGCACACTGTCATTCTTCTAATCCACCTAGGCTTTGGGTTTTACTTTGCTGCCATCTCGGTACTCCTAGAACACTTCCCTTTAACCAAACCTTCTCCTTGACACTAAAAAACTTGACTACTTACCCTCAGAACAAGATGGTTTCTGTAGTTGAGTATCTTCATAGACCTGGAACTCACTGTGAAAAACAGAAAAGAAACAAGTTTGTATTCTACAGACGTTCACAAAACGTGAACAAACCCTGTAAAAACGGTAAGCCAAGATGACAAGTGCTACTTGCAAGAAGTTAAGATCCCTCAGACAAATAATCAAGCATATGGAGAAAGAGCACACATCCTGGTTACAGGCTGATGCCAAGGCTTTATTCCATTCTACCTGCAAAAACAGGCTGTTAGTGATCCATGTTACTACTTGTACCTAAATATCCTCACAAGTCTTCTCACTGCTGGCTAAAACCCCCTCTATTACCTTTGTGACTGAGGCTGTCTCTCCCCATATCCTGTTGCACTGGAAAAAGTGAATGCTTGCATTCCCGAAGGCGCCGAAGCTCCCGTTATCTCTGCGGCCTGTGGAAACAAAGCCGCACTTCGATTCTACAGTGGTGGAAGCGCAAACCAGGCAAAAAGGTTCCAAAAACATGATGATAATGTCACGTAGTCATTAAAACCCTGATAGATAACAGTTGTCTTTAGCCATTTTTATTTATACTTAGCTTACCTGCATGAAGAAAGTCCACTTTCATTGCATACTGTAGTTAAATGCATCATTTACTCTTTGCAACCATATATAAATTTTAACAGGTAACTAAAGTCTCCTGTGAAGGACACGTAAGCAGTTACATAGCTTACAACAAAGTCACAACTGTTTCATTATTTAAAGTATTTACTATGAAGGCATTGTTTTGGAAACGGGGAAGCAAAGGAGAGAGAGAGAGAATATACTTTATTAGTGAAGAATCCGGTCACAGGAAGTTTAAAATGTGTTAGAAGAATATCAGATATGCTTCCTTTTGGCTTTCTTGGGTACTTTTATTTAAAATTGCAGCTACTTGGAAAAGAACAGTTAAATCAGAACAATACCGGTTCATGCGATTGTTGCTGCTTGTCACCTTCTTTCCTCTTTAATTTCTTTTCCAGCTCCTCAATTTTCCTTTGTATTTCTTCCTTCTTCCGTTCTATGGCTTGTATTTCATCTAAGGAAAAAAACACCTCTAAGGCCCAATGCGTATTTCCCATACAGTCGGTGGGTACAGCCTGAATTGCCAAGGGACCAAAACTTCTGGCGGTCTTTCCCTGTCCCACAGCTTCCATATAAAGCTGTTGAATATGTTACTGGCTCTGTACCTCAGAGCAGTTAAACAACTATCCCAGTAGAAAAAGAGAAGCAGCTGCAATAGAGACAGAAGCAAATACACTTTTATGACTCCATCTGGAAAGCCTTACTTGCTTCAGCCCACTTTGAAACATACCTTCGTCTTTCTGTCTCGCTTTCTTCCTGTAGATTTCAGCTCGGATCTCTTCAAAAGAGAATTCGTCAACTCCAGCATAAACTTTCTCTTTGCAGTACATCACCATCTCTTTCTTTTCCTGAGCATCCTGCTGGTGATGCTGCACTCGCTGCAGCGGGTCCTCCTGCTCCTCAGGTTTGCGAGTACTTAACACACGGTTTATGCTGGGCTCAATTTTGCAGGGAGTCCTGAAAAAACATGATTTTATTACTTGGGCTTTGTGTACTTCATTGTAGCACAGAAAAGCAGGCACGGGAGACAACTGGGCTAATTCCAGGATCTGGTTTTGGAGTAGTGCAAAGACATTCTGTTCCGTGCTTAGAAAAATACACAAGAAAACTGGAATGAGTAACAGCAAAGGCCAGCATACTACTCAGAATTGTCTGATAAATAAATAAAACAAAACCAACAACAAAATACAAATCCAACCTGAACTGTTAACAAGGTCGAGTCAAAAGCAAATAAAATTCTTATGATGTCTGAACTGCCGTGCATCCTGAAGCAGGACCTGTTCAATTTAGCTCCATCGAGCTGTGTGACCACAGGCGTGACAAGTCCCTAAACTCTGGCTTGTAGGACAGTTATCTGGGAGCAAAGGGACACAGGACAAAAGGCACTTAAAAAGGGAAGCTCTTGGGCCAGATGAAACCTCCATGCTAATTTCAGGAGAGAGGAAGCAACACTGGTACACCTTTACCAAGACCAGCAATCCAACCGCCTTCACCAGGATTAACTCACATCCGGGAGTGATCATGGGGCAAACAGGTGCTCTTAATGTTTGAGTTCTAAAGCTTATTTTGGGGAGTGTGGGGATTCAAAATTAAGATCACAAGAGGGTCCTTCTGCCCAGAACTCTGGACAACAACTGATGGCAGGATTTGCATCACATTTACAAAGTTTCAGCACAACACTTTCAGACTATTTGGCAGGTGACCATGGCAGCATGAGGAAATGGATTCAAAGGCAGAAAAAAAAAAAAATCTACTTTTAAGATTTCAACGACATAATCTAAACCTACCTACCAAGTCTCTGCCTAAGTTGCTTAAAGCTAACTCAGCACGGTGTTCAGCTCTACCCACTCCTTCCCTCTCCCTGGTATGAAAAGCTGCTGCCTTCGGTAAGTAACAAATCCTCATCCGAGAGACGGGCATGCCAAGAGGTTTAACTGTGTGGCATCACTGACTTTCAGGAGAAAGAAACAGTCTTAGACAGGAATGCAGTTTTTTACCCATTCTTCAACTAAACCACGGCAGAGCCTTGGTCAGAGCTGTTCTGCAGTCCACACGCAATCCATGCTGCCCACCACCCCTCAGCATTCCTTGATTCCATGCAATTCAGAGCTGTGGGAACTGTCTGTAATATCCAACAGGCTTTTCCACTTCTCTCTCAGAAAGAGCCTGTCTATTCCCTAGCTGTCATTAGCCACAGAAAGGTAGAGCAACCTTGCAAAAGAATGCGTTTTCCTCTGCTCCAACAAAACCACCCCATCTCCCGGGATTTATCAGCATTTCAGGGAGCACTGTACAAGCAGCACACTCACTCCTCCACAACCTAAGCAACACTGTTGGCATGGCAACTCTGATAGCTTATTTCAGAAGAAAACTCCAGCTATGCTGAGCACAGAGCTCCCAAGATAGAAAAGAACCAGCCACAAGTCTGCCTCAATTTGGGGCTGCTTCACAGCAAACAGCACCCTAAGACAGGTAGCTTGTGGTTTTGTGTAAACACACTGAGTGAAGTGATTACACTAATTAGCATATTTAAATACGATCTAGGCTCCCACATCATCAGCAGCTCTGAACACGTCCCATGTCCTTATGCAACCTCTGCTGAAGCCTCTGTCATCAAGCTGTGGCACTAATTGCTTCCAGGCTGGCAGATTTTTAAATTCTTGTAGCTCAAGAGGCTTAAGGACTTGGCAAAACAACTCTGAATTTTAGGAAGCGGCTTTGAGAATTCCAAATGCAATCCCCCATCTCCAGCTCTTAGACTCACATCATTTGTGGCTGAACTGACTCATCCACATAGGGGGTGAAACTGGGCACTGGGTGGGGCACTTCCATGCCAGAATTCACAGTTCTGCGAGGACGCTGCGGAAGGAAAGGCAAATTAAACTTGACGGAGACTTTTCCAAGATCAATTCCCTTCTCACACAGTCACAGCCCACCAGCTGAACACTGGCACCTAAAAGGCAAGGCATGCTCCTCCTGTGTGCCCTCATCAGCCCCAGCTTCTGTTAGTCTGAGGGAATGTTATATCCATATCCACGGATATATATACATACTATCCTGTTATCCCAATATCTTATTTAAATTAGACATATAAATGCCACGGTCCTCATTTTACAGCCAAGATTGTCCCAGTTCGTTGATAATATTCATTCTCCTGTCCACCAACAGCCTCCAGACTTGGGGTGGGTTTTTTTTTTCCAATTTTCCCATCACAGGCCATTTCAGCACCACAAAAATCCCTTAACAGCTCCTGAGGTCCATTAGTTAAGGAGAGGAGGTGGAATTTAGTCTGACAACACGTTACTCTCATCTGCCTAGTTGAATTCTCTGGCACTCTTCAGCACAAAAAGAAAGTTATGTGGTGGGAATACTTCACAAACTCACTCCTCTTTTCCATCATTTCCCAAACTGCTTACTGAGCCATCTTGACACCAGCAATAAGAGAAACCCCTTCTTCCCTGGGCAGGTTTTAAGATCCCAGAGCATTCACCAAAGGTTATTCTTGCACTGCCCTTCAGTGGAGGGGAATTAAACATCCTCAACCCTTCTGCCAGAAACAGGATATTTTATTTCATTAAATCTAAGAAATTTCAGTAAGGCGGGAGCAGAGAGAACTCTAAGGGCAGACATTAAAAGAAATATGGAAGCACTCAGAGATCAGAATGAATGTGTCAAGTAGCACAAAGAGACTGAGAAGTTTTATATTAATAATTCTTCCTCTCATTCTTCTCAGCTAAATTAAACCTGTGATTTACTAAACTTGTCCATTCATTTAACCAAATTGCTTTCTATCTGAAAAGAATATTCCTGGAGTTTCCCTCCATTTTAGCCTGGTTGCATCCTTCCCTCATTTGAGGTTTTGTTACTAAGCTTCACTTACAACAGTGTCCATATTGAGAAGATGAAAAGATTTTTCTCCTCTTGATGCCTGAAGTCTTTAGCTTTTAGGTAATCTTCATGTATTTGCAGCTTTGTAGACTGTTAAGTGCCTCGGTGTAACTTCTAGTACTTTGCCACCTTTCTTCCCACAGTGAACAGGTGCTTATTGACACATTCCTAAAATTTTGTTATGTCTTGCCTGTTACTTCTCCAAGGACATTTTATTTGGCACCACGTAACCACAGGCATAAAAAAGGTAGGGTAGGAGGGCAGAACCCAGGGTGGGACATTACCTAACCAACCGCTCCTCTAGTTGGACAATATTGGCCAGATACTCTAATTGCCCGATCTTATCAATTGTAAGGATCTAATCTGGGGCACTATTTTTCACCATATTGGGTACCTGAAGGCTTTCAAGTGAAGGTTTGCTTTTATATTATCATTCTAACATGGTCTGGAGAAGTTTGTGTTCTATTTCCAGGCACCAATCTCATGACTTTCTAGTGTTCTTTTCTGAGCTACAAAGAGCATGGGAACACTGGGGATTATCTGAGCACCTATGAAACAAACCTGATCTCACAGGATTGATTCCCTTCAGACAATGCCTTGCATCACTTCTCCAGAACAGCCTAAGCACCTGTAGCTCAGCTGCTTCTTTTGATGTTTAGTTTAAGCCATTGGAAGCTACTTTCTGTGATCCTATTGTCAGGATAAATATTCCATTGATACAGCAGTTGAATTCTTTTGATCTCCGCTCTTCTGTTTTCCTCACAAGCACTTCAAAACAAGACTTGCAGAATGCTGTACATGGCTTATTTTCACAATTCAGGCAACAAGTCCTTCCTTCAGCTCGTATTTTCCAATATAATTTAACTCTTATGCTTCTTCCTTACAGGTTTAACTAATGCCTGGCTTCTCTCCCATTCCTTGGCTAATGCTTTCCCTCTTACATTCCTTTTCTGCCCTCCAAACAGTTCAGCAGGCCACCTCTGCCAATTCTTACGGTTAGCAAGAATTTCAAGTCCTTGATTTTAAAACTCCACAGAGTTTTTAAACCTTATTCTAGCAATATCAGCTTGCTAAACTTGAATAGAGTATGCATGGCCAGGGACTCTCCAGAAGGAGAGCAACTCTTCACAAGGGCATGCAGTGACAGGACAAGAGGGAATGGCCTTAAGCCAAAGGAGGGTGGGTGTGGATGAGATATTAGGAAGAAATTCTTCTCTGGGAGGGTGCTCAGGCACTGGCACAGGTTGCCCAGAGAAGCTGTTGCTGCCCCATCCCTTCAAGTGTCCAAGGCCAGGTTAGATGGGGCTTGGAGCAACCTGGTCTAGTGGAAGGTGAAACCAGATGATCTATAAGGTCCCTCCCAAGTCAAACAGTTTCACGATTCTATGATTAAATCTGTATTTACAATAGACACAAACCACAGGCAAGGGAGAAAGACACGACCTCTGCCTCAGCGATCAGAAATCATCAGCTTACACACACCTTCCTCTCTTTTCCCAGTCCATTTCGAGCCTCCTTACCCTGCCAGAGTTCCAAGGTCCAGCACTCAGTTCGTTCTCCTTGGCCCTGGGAACTGGAGGCGCTGGCCACGACTGTGCTGTAAGTGTAGGAATCTCAGGTCCAGACACAGAATTTTCATCAAACACAGCAAAACTTGGAGTATTGGAAAGCTGCAGAGAAGGCAGAGGCTGGCTGTTTGGGTTTATGGCTATAAGGAGAAAGATTTAAGTCAATTAACCTTCAACTGTCACATTCAATTGCAAATTCCACGTTACCGAGATGAAACTCCTCCAATAACAGGTTGTTTCAGCTCTGGAATGTACCTTTAACTGCATCTCCCACACGACTAATGGGGGCTCTCACTTTTTTCTTCCCTCTGCCTTTGAGATCTGCCAGTGAACTTCTCTGAGGCTCTGCAATTTCCAGCAATCCCATATTGTCTCCATCAGGACTTTCCTCAAGTGCCAGTAGTGTCTGCCGAGAAACACGGGCCTGAAACTGCCTAGAAAAAAAAACATTGGAGAACTTAGCATAACCTTCCCTACCCCAGGAACTGAGGGGAAAATCTAAGTTTGTCCCTTACTTGTGATGAGCCTGGAGTTTTTCCAAAGGCTCAGCCTTGCGCTGGAGCCCTTCCTGGAATATCAGATCTGCTTTCCTGAAGCTCCCCCTGGCCTCGAGCGCCTCCGCCCAGGTGATGTAGAGCAGGGCCAGCGTGGTGCCGATCTCCTGGCTGCGCAGGTAACTGTACAGATCCAAAGGCTCGTTGCAGCAATCGCCCTGAAACGACCCAAGTATGCCAACAATCACACGGTACTGCAGAGGGTTCCCAGTCAAAATCTGCATTTCAATGCCCCCAGCAAGACTCCACTGATTTCAATACAAATCTGACAGGAGCAGCTGTAAGGCCAGTACATAGCATTTTATCATTTCTTGTTTGAATCTGAGGTAGTTCAGTGACTGAATTACACCATATTAGTATTCCGGAGAACAGCTATTTTAGCTTCAGATGAAGTATAGCACATTCCTTGCCAGTTTTGGAACTGGTAAATTAGCTCAGCAAGCTAAAGCTGGGGAAAAGCTGCTTTGAAAAGATGTGGACAACAAAAATTACAGCAATGGAGAGACAGGGCAGGACCAGAACACACTTAGCTTGGTTTAGAGTTTAAAAGTATGTGGATAGAAGACAGCTAGACGCTAAAATATCTGGTAGGACAGATACATTTTAGATGATGTATCTTTAAATTGCTTCTCTTTCTCCTTAAATAAATATTTGAGCTCTATTTATTCAAGGCAGCTTTTCCAAAACAAAAACTTCTTGAGCTTGTAGCTGTCCAAAGTGAACAACCCTAAAAAACAGTCTGGAAATGAGAAGCAGAATTCAAGAGTAATGTGTTTGCAGGAAAGTACATCAAATATTGCACCCATTGTACAACACTGTTTGACTCTTGTCACAAAATCAACTTAGCTGTATGCAGACAACGTGACAAGTCCCAAGGAAACGCAGCCCCCAAGAGATGTTCCTGAAACACTCACAAACTTGAGCCAGAGATTAAGATAGCGAGGATCTTTGTAGTATCTCTGCTGCCCGTGGAGGGCTCTCACTGCTCTTTCCAGAACTGCTGCGAGGTTGCCATCCTTGCCACCCCCAGGGAAGGTCTGCTCTGTCCACTTGATGTACCTAGACACAGAATGTGTTCATAGTAAGTCAGTTCTTAATAAGCATCTGTAAAATACAAAGAGATGAAGAAAAAAATAGGCACAACATTGAAACACAATATAACACTAAAAACCAATTATAGAACTTAGCTTTTAATGAGTTTCTTATTAAATTAGAATCTGTTCCCCTTGCTTTTACAAGGATGTCTGACCATTCAACTCTTTTTTCTGAAATAAAGGGAAACTTACCGCTCCCACACATCCAGAGGATCATCTCCAGAGTAAAATCGTATTTCTGCTTCAAACTCCCTAAAAGATAAAATTATTCATCCAATAAATACATTTGTATCACTATAAATTTCTTGTACATTACAAACTAAGAGTTATTTTATTAAAAAGCACAGCGAAATCTCTATACTGTTTGCTGTTTAAATGCTTCATTGCAAACATAAAAAGTTGAAGTCTGTACTACACAGCACCTGCAGTGACTAGTTCTAAAATCCTAGAGTGTGATAATAGTATAGAGATCAGTTACTAGACTTCTTTTATGCCTTTTTTAACGCCTATTAGATTAGTACAGTTAAAGAAGACATAGATAAAATGAGCAGGAGGGAGGAAGGGGAAAGGAGCTGCTATAACATCACTCACTGTTTTTTAAGCTGCACAGCTGTGTGGCTGGAGGAGTCCTGCTGAGCCAGCGCCTCCTGCAGGCTGGACATCACCCGCCCCTGCCTGAGGGGCTGCACATTCTCCTTGCTCAGCTCCCACTCGTGGCTGCCCTCCTGGGACATGACCACCTCTCCTTTAATCCTGCGTTTAACAAGAAATGGACACCTGTAATGCTGGGTACTGACCCGAAACCTGACAGAGCCGGCTTTCCTCAGCTCATTCGTCCCCGAGTTTTCTGTGCAGCCAAAACATGCCGCTCAGATGCCCAACTTTTAGAAGGATTTGGAGGTTTAATTCTCCTCCACGGGAAATATATGTAAAAAGAGCCAATCTTCACAGTGAAGAACTGCAGGCAGGCGATGTTAGCAGGAAAGGCCACTAAGATTAACCCATCTCCCTCCCCAGTGACTGCTCTCTTCCCTGCTCCGAGACCCCCACCTTCCTCACAGGGGCTAGCGACGGGTGCGCTCCGGCCAGGGGGAGCCTCAGCGAGGCTCAGTCGAGCCCCTATGGCTCTTCACCAGTTGCAGGAACCGCTGCAGAAGGCGGGGGACACAGCCGAGCCTCGACCCCTGCGGGGAGGCGGCGGGGACTCCTCGCCGGCACCGAGGGGAGGCGAGGCTGTTGGTTCCCCGGGACGCACCGCCCCACGCCCGAGACCCCGCACTGTCCGGGCAGCCGTGCCAGGCAGAATAATACGTCTCAGAGAGCCACAGCCGCGCGCGCCAAGTACCTCATCCCCTACAGCCCCTCACGGATCCCGCAGTCCCTCCGCCTTACACACCTCACAGCCCCTCAAGGACTCCCACAGCCCTCCGCGCCCTCACGGGACCCCACAGCCTCTCAGACCCGTGCGCCTCACACCTTATAGACCCTCAGGACCGCCTCAGCTCTCAGCCCCTCACAGACCCCACATAGCACCTCACAGATCCTTCACAGCCACCCAGAGACGCCCACAGCCCCACACACCTCACAAACCACAGCCCCTCCGGGACCTCCGAGCGCCTCACAGGCGCGCGCACCCCACAGCCCTCAGCCGCACACACCTCAGTAATCACAACGGCTTCAGTCCCGTGCACCTCACAATTTACAGCCCCTCAGCCCCACAGGAATGCCATAGCCCACCCCCAGCCCCTCAAGCCGTACGCACCTCACGGCTCCTCAGCCCCACAGGGATCCCACAGCCCCCCTCAGCCCCTCACGGATCCCCGAGCGCCTCTCAAGGACTTCACACCCATCAGCTCCGCGCACCTCACAGCCCCGAAGGCCGCCTTAGTCCCTTATGGACCCCACAAACATCAGACCCGAACACCTCTCAGCCCCCCACGGACCCCACAGATCTCCGAGCGCCCGTCACGGCCCACAGCCCCTCAGCCCCCCCCGACCCCACCGGTGCGCGCCCCTCACGAACCCACGCGCCACTCACGGACTCCACAACCCTCAACCCCGCACACTTGAAAGCCGCTGCGGCCGCCTCAGTCCCTCACGGACCACACAACCCTCAGCCCCGCGCATCTCTCACCCCACACCGCCTCAGCCCTCATCCCCTCACGGACTCCAAAGCACCTCAGGCCGCCCCAGCCCCGCGAACGCCCCCCCAGCGGGACGCACCGCACACAGCTCGCAGCGGCGCGAGCCGCCCGAGCCACCACAGGACCCCAGCAGAGCAAAAGCCGTAACGGCGGCACCGCCTCAGAATTCAAACCTCTCCCACCTCCCCATTGGCTGCGCCCAGTCCCACCTGATCGGCGCCGTCCTGCGTCGCCCCGGGCCATCACGGGAAATGTAGTTTCCTCCTCACCCGCGGCGGCCCGCGGGGAAATAAAAATAATTTTATAATTAATGCCCTCACAGTTAATCTCATCCGAAAGGCATACTCCTGTTCCTGCTCGCGTGTGTTCCCGCTCTTTGCCTCTCCTAACTGCTGGCACCCGCCGATTCCCCACGTTATTTCTCTGCCTTAAATTCTGTTATTTTTCCTGAGGTGCTCACTTCCTGCAAGTGGCGTGTAGTTGTGCTTTGGTGTCACAGAAAACCTCACTTTTTGGGTATCCCTGGAAAATACATAATTTGACATGCCCAAAAGTGGTTCCCAGAAGAGTATGGCTATGTTAATGTGATGCTCAGTCCCATTAATTACCTTCTCTCTACAAGTATAAAAGGAACCAGTGATTCTGCTTGTCATGTTTGATAATGAAGACAGAATGCGTTTATTAATTTCTCTGCAAGTTATTTTGTTAAAAAACTTTGTTGTTAAGTCCCACAGCAGTAA
Source organism: Coloeus monedula (assembly GCF_965178545.1). Taxonomy (NCBI): domain Eukaryota; kingdom Metazoa; phylum Chordata; class Aves; order Passeriformes; family Corvidae; genus Coloeus; species Coloeus monedula. The sequence continues at coordinate 10,633,462 of NC_138786.1, read as the reverse complement.
TGCTGAAAAGCCAAGTGGGCTTGCTATTACCTCTTAAATCTGCTCAAGGCAGAGTGGACCCTGAGCTAAAGAAATGGCCCTCCCCAGTATATTCTGGTCTTTTCAGAAACTCCTTCCTTAGCAACACTAAAAGCACAACTGTGAAAGACATGCAGGAGGAGGGGTTTAAGGTCCTTTACTGTTGATTACCTCAGTTTTTTTACACGGAGAGCTTCAGTGTACGCTCCTTCACACACCAGCGTCTCCTGATTCAGAGGTGCGCTCTCGGATTCTGGACTGTCTTCCTTCAGTTCACTCTGCGAGAAAGCAGGAGCTGGGACTCTCTGAGCTGCCACCCCATGAAAGGGCGTGGAGGCCAGGTGGGCAGCCCTGTTGAAGTCACACGTGTCTTCTGGGTTAGCACAAAGGGTGTTGTTCTTGTAGGAGCCAGTCACAATGGCATCCTCAGTCAAACGTCCAATTCCATTCAGCTCATCCTGAGAAAAAAAAAGGAGAGACAGTGAAAAGGTTGTAGACTTTAAGACAAATTTTTCTTTATTTAAAAGCTGAACATTTCCCTTTCTTCCAATCAACTAATTTCTACTACAGAACTACCAGTATGCAATAGATACAGCTCTCCAGAACGAAGGAGGTCTATAGAGCAGCTTAAATAGTTCCAGGTTGAAGATGAAGAAGAGGAGAGTATTTCCTCATCATGGACTCCCAGTGAGGAAATAAAAAATACCCATAGAAACAAAACAAAATGCACACCCCCACACACCCCTGCAAGAAACAGTTATTTCAGCTGCTACACAAAGTGCTTTGATACTTCGTTTTCCTTCCCTCTGAAATCTAGGTCTTGAATAATTCTACCTTATATTCTGATTTGTCAAAGTAGAGGATTCATCAAATATAGAGAAAAATGGAGCAGCAGCCGGTGGGGGAAGCAGACCTACATCTGTAAAGAAAAACCAAGAGGCTCTATCATATCCACAGTTTCTCCAAAATAGCATATCCAACACTACTTAAAATGGTTAACACCTTGTCTTAAAAGTACTGCTCCTAGCAGGCAGTTACAGAGCTGGCATATAAAGAAACCCATTAAAACAGGCTTGGGTTTGTCACATTAATGAACCACGCATTTACCACCATATTATGTGAGCTAACGTGCTGGTTTCACACTACGCTTCAGAATTTGTACCTTTTTTTGCAAGGCTGCCCTCATTTCTCTGTTCCTCCTCAGAGTTTACAAATGGATTTCCACTGTGGGTATCTGGGCACACATCAGGAGTCTGGATAACCTCTGTCAACAGCAACAGAGTCAGGTCGGATCAGAAGTAAATTTCTTCAGGATGTGACCTTCCCAACACAACTTACCAAAATCAAAAATATACAATTTCTGTCTGTATTCCTCTACCAAAACCTCTAGGGGAAAAGGACTTAAGGAAGTATCAATCTAATGGTAGCATTAAACTCTTCTGAGATTTTAGTAAGACTGCAAACATGAAAGATGGAAGAAAACTTTCCAGCTGCTGAAAGGAAAATGCTCTTCTGCTTGGAAGTTCTTTCAGATAGTGACAGTTCTCAGACCTCAGATGCCCCATGTTGTGGTCAATATGGTAAAAGGCACTACTAGCACGCACACTGTCATTCTTCTAATCCACCTAGGCTTTGGGTTTTACTTTGCTGCCATCTCGGTACTCCTGGAACACTTCCCTTTAACCAAACCTTCTCCTTGACGCTAAAAAACTTGACTACTTACCCTCAGAACAAGATGGTTTCTGTAGTTGAGTATCTTCATAGACCTGGAACTCACTGTGAAAAACAGAAAAGCAACAAGTTTGTATTCTACAGACGTTCACAAAATGTAAACAAACCCTGTAAAAACGGTAAGCCAAGATGACAAGTGCTACTTGCAAGAAGTTAAGATCCCTCAGACAAATAATCAAGCATATGGAGAAAGAGCACACATCCTGGTTACAGGCTGATGCCAAGGCTTTATTCCATTCTACCTGCAAAAACAGGCTGTTAGTGATCCATGTTACTACTTGTACCTAAATATCCTCACAAGTCTTCTCACTGCTGGCTAAAACCCCCTCTATTACCTTTGTGACTGAGGCTGTCTCTCCCCATATCCTGTTGCACTGGAAAAAGTGAATGCTTGCATTCCCGAAGGTGCCGAAGCTCCCGTTATCTCTGCGGCCTGTGGAAACAAAGCCGCACTTCGATTCTACAGTGGTGGAAGTGTGGATACAAAAATGCTGTTAGCAAGGAATTTTCCTGCTGCTTTCTAAGCTGTGGGATGCTTTTCCCTCTCACAAAGAGATTAGCAGAAGTTCTATAAACTATGAACACCTGTGACCCTGTAGAACTATGTTTATGGTACAGTAGAAAAATATTTTGACAATGGATGTTTAGGATTTCTAGCCAATCCACCCAGGGGGTGGGTGATCCTTTGTCCAATTAGTCTATGAAGGAAAAGTCTATAAAAGAGTTTGTAAAATAAATAAATCAATCTCGCTGCACAATTCCTGCCTGCTGGATTGCTCTCCTCCTCCTATGGTTGTGGGATATGGCAATATTTACTGCGCTAATATTTGGTGAACCCCGACGTGTCCTGCACGCTGTTGAGCCAAGCCGAATTTCTCTAGAGGTACGCTGTTCCCTTCCCCCCCGCCCAGGACCAGGATGTACAACGGGACTGAAAAAATGGCGAACAGCAGCTTAAAAAGCGACGCTGTGGTAACGGTCTGGAAAGGTGTTTTCAGTATAATGCACACCTCCATTCCTGAGAATTCACTCTGTGAGTTATTAGACTGGGCTGCCCTGCATGGCATTTCCCTGGACAGAGACACGGCCCTGGATTTTGGGATATAGCAGGAGATGGGCTGTGCTGTCCCGCATGAGCTTCCATTTGGGGATCTGGCAGTGTTAGAATTATTCTGCGCTTGGCGATTTTTATTTAACCTGCTGATAGACCTTGACTGTGGCAGCAGAGCTGGCTCGCCTGTCTTGGTGGCGAGTGATGGAGAGATATCCGAAGAGGACCCCACTGACGTGGCTCCAGGGGCATGTGGTGGTGGACCCGAAGAAACCCCCCCGGCTTCACGGGCAGAGCCTGCCCTGGAGCCTGCACTGGGTCACCCTGCACAGTCGCAGGGCTCCGCGGCCCCCAAGGACCCCGCACTGGCAGAGGCGGGGGTGTTTGGGCAGTGGGAGGGCGCGCAGCCTGCCTTGCCGTTTGGCTCAGCAGTGGCCATGGCTTATCCGCGGCCACGTGTCAGTGGTCTGGCCTCTTGGACACCCATGGTGGCTCCTAGCCCATCTGCGCATGCATCCATTGCACCGAGAATGCCCAGATGTACCTTTTTGCCCTCTGTAGTGCCAGACTGTTCTGTGCAGTCACAGACACAAGCAGTTGACCTTCTAATACATCATCTGCCGAATATATCACAGCAGTTGTTGGAACTGCCAAACATATCACGGCAGTTATCAGAACTGCTCAGCTTGCAAAAGCAGCTGCTGCAGGGGCTGGAGGCCCCCAGCCACGTGGGGTGCGCTGGGCCTGCGCCGCCCGTGCCGTCCATGAGAGACGTGGCTCAGAACCCGTAAGTGACGCAGCCAGCGGCTCCAAACCTGGAACCCACAGCCATGGTGTCAGCGACTGGCGCAGGAGACGGCCGCAGTTCTGGAAGCGACCACAGCACAGGGGCCAGCGGTAGCACCGAACACTGCCGCGGAACAAGAGACAGCAGTGGCTCTGTGCACGACAGCAGCACCGGAGACAGCCGCAGCAGCTCCAGTTCCGGGTCGGTCAAAACCAGCCCAGATCGCATCCCGAAAAGAAGCTGCAGTTCAAACCACAGCACAGCCAACTGCAGCCTCTGCTGTCAGTTTCTCTTCTGGTCAATCCGTTCCTCCCAGCCCACCTCTGTTCGTTCACGGCACCTCAGAGTTGCCTTTACTCGATGACTCATCGTTGGGCAGTGAGGCAGATGAGGTTCTGGCCCTGGGGCGTAAAGCGGCCGTAGCCGGGCAGTGAAAGAAAAGGCTGCTCCGGTCCTTAGACCCTTCCGGACTGCACGGTGACTGTGTGTCCGATGCACTACAATCACTTCTTGGAGTCAGTTAAGATGCGGGCTTTGGAGGAGAGTGATTGGAATTTACTGGAATCACTTGGGATGCCAAACAGATTTGAGGATTCTGGGAGTAATCAGGAAGCTGTTACACTCCATCCACAGGCTGTGCCAGAAGTTCAGGATGGTACTGACTCCCCAAAAGGGGAGATCCAAGCTTTCCCAGTGTATAAGGCTCTCCCAAATTCAGGCGAGTGTGACAAGCATGAGGTGATTGCTTGGAAGGTTGCACAGGATCTGCAATCCAAGGTGGCACAACATGGGCTCAGTTCTGCTGAGGTTAAGGGTGATAAATACAGATTTGCTTGCTCCATTCGATATCAGACACCTGGGTCAAATCCTATTTCAACCTATACAATTTACAGTTTTTGAGAAAATGTGGAGAAAGCTGGCCGACAAGGCTACATTAGGGAATATGCAGCTCCCTGCTGCCGATCCTAGACGTGCAGTGGGAACGGATGTTCTTATGGGGACTGGTCCCTTCTCTGATCCCAGTCTACAGGGTACCTTGTCCTCTAGCGTCCTGCAGCAAGCTCAGCAGGTTGGCATGGCTGCCCTGTTGAAAACCATAGAGTTGTCTGCGCCTAGGAAGCGATATACTGAAATAGTTCAAGGGAGATTGGAGTCATTCCTCTCTTTCGTAGAGAAAGTCGCTGCTTCTCTCGAGAAGCAGGTTGAGGATGATGGGTTAAGACAGATGTTGTTAAGGCAAGTAGTGAGAGATAACGCAAACGAGGAGTGCAGAAAAATCATAGTTGCCTTAGCACGGGACCCTGAGGTAACAGACATGGTCGAAGCCTGCGCTAAGGTGGGATCTGGGAACCAGAAAAGGTCTGCTTTGGCTGCGTTCCTGCAGCTTGTTCACACATCTTCTGGTCGTGAACCAAAGCAACCCAAATGTGCGAAAAACAGAAACAGCCTAAGCCGAGCCAAAAAGAGAACACAGCAATCCCCCAGTGCAAGGGGTGTGGCAGGCCAGGGCATTGCATGGGCTACTGTAGATCCTGGACTCATGCAGATGGTCGGCCTTTGTCGGGAAGCTTCCGCCGGGGTGCAAGGAGGGGGAATTGCTCTCCGATGCAGTTGCTCCCCCAGAGAGTGGCACAGGTACAGGCACAGGCCTACTCAGCCACCCTAGAGACAGCACTCAGGGATCAGACGGGTTTGACGTCCACACCACAGCCACAGTCGTCTTAGACTCTAGCGGTATTTATAAGGTTCCCTTGGATGCATATGGACCCTTAGCCCAGGGATCCAGTGCGATGCTGGTGGGAAAACCTGACGTTGCCCATCAAGGAATCTTAGTGCACTCAGAAGTTATTGATGCTGACTTTAAAGGTCAGATTTGTGCTATGGTCTCCACGCAAAAACCCCCTGTAACTATTCCTGAAAAGACCTACCTTGCTAAATTAGTGCCTTTTAAGTCTTGTGTCCCCAGGATAGAACAACAAACTCACGAAGATAACGGCAGTGGATCTATGGGACTTCCGCAGGCCTTCTGGACTGCAGACATCTCTGACCAAAGGCCACAGATGACATGTACCCTGATCCTGCTGAACCCCCGTCCACCCCGGACTCAGCTTCGAGGTTTGATTGATGCGGGTGCTGATGTAACTATCATCTCCTTCTCTGCGTGGCCTCCCTCATGGCCTTTAGCCCCGGTGGGATCGGCCATCGCAGGAGTAGGAGGAACCACACAGAGCTATTTAAGCAAACGGCCTGTGGTGGTGAAGGACTCAGAGGGGCACACAGCTACAATTAGGCCTTATGTTACTACCACTTCCCTTAACTAACTTGCTAACCACTTCCCTTTAGGGACAGGCAGCTTGGGGGGTACAGATTGGGACAAATTTTTAGCAGGGGTCACTGTGCGTAAGGGTGCACAGTATCCTACACTGCCTTTGCAGTGCTTGACTAACACACCAATCCGAGTCAGACTCTGCTCAGTTAGTTGAATTAAGGGCTGTTACCATGGCTTTTCAACGATTCTCACAGGAACCTTTGAATTTGGTTACTGAAGCCGACTAGCAAAAGCTTTATATACAATCGATCACCTTACAGTACCACAAAATTCAAATAATCCTGTTATTCTGAATCATTTTCTCTCATTGCAGTCTGCAGGCGACAGACAGCTGCCCCGGGCAGAAGTCTGGGTACGGAATTTACTCCCTAACCAGTGGGAAGGCCCTCATGAGCTTCTCGTTTGGGGTTGTGGGTATGCTTGCGTTTCCACAGATACTGGGGTACGGTGGCTACCTGCAAAATGCATTCGCCCTGACCTACGGCACCAGAGGCAGAACAGGCAACCTCCAAATGATGGCCAGAATGCCAACCATCCAAATGGTGACCAGAATGTAGATCATCAGCCTAATGACTGATGATGACCAGGATGTCAACCATCAGGCAGATGGTCCTTCCACAAGCAGAAACTGAACTTTAAATTTCTTGTTATGGAGTCAGATAGTAAAGCTTTATGGACATACTTAGAATTATTAACTGATGTAAATTTCTGTTTAAGATTAATAGTAGTATTGTTATCTTATAAAACAAAAAGGAGGAATTGTGGATACAAAAATGCTGTTAGCAAGGAATTTTCCTGCTGCTTTCTAAGCTGTGGGATACTTTTTCCTCTCACAAAGAGATTAGCAGAAGTTCTATAAACTATGAACACCTGTGACCCTGTAGAACTATGTTTATGGTACAGTAGAAAAATATTTTGACAATGGATGTTTAGGATTTCTAGCCAATCCACCCAGGGGGTGGCTGATCCTTTGTCCAATTAGTCTACGAAGGAAAAGTCTATAAAAGAGTTTGTAAAATAAATAAATCAATCTCGCTGCACAATTCCTGCCTGCTGGATCTTCTCTCCTCCTCCCTACGGTTGTGGGATATGGTAATATTTACTGTGCTAATAGTGGAAGCGCAAACCAGGCAAAAAGGTTCCGAAAACATGATGATAATGTCACGTAGTCATTACCTGATAGAAAATAGTTGTCTTTAGCCATTTTTATTTATACTTAGCTTACCTGCATGAAGAAAGTCCACTTTCATTGCATACTGTAGTTAAATGCATCATTTACTCTTTGCAACCATATATAAATTTTAACAGGTAACTAAAGTCTCCTGTGAAGGACACGTAAGCAGTTACATAGCTTACAACAAAGTCACAACTGTTTCATTATTTAAAGTATTTACTATGAAGGCATTGTTTTGGAAACAGGGAAGCAAAGGAGAGAGAGAGAGAATATACTTTATTAGTGAAGAATCCGGTCACAGGAAGTTTAAAATGTGTTAGAAGAATATCAGATATGCTTCCTTTTGGCTTTCTTGGGTACTTTTACTTAAAATTGCAGCTACTTGGAAAAGAACAGTTAAATCAGAACAATACCGGTTCATGCGATTGTTGCTGCTTGTCACCTTCTTTCCTCTTTAATTTCTTTTCCAGCTCCTCAATTTTCCTTTGTATTTCTTCCTTCTTCCGTTCTATGGCTTGTATTTCATCTAAGGAAAAAAACACCTCTAAGGCCCAATGCGTATTTCCCATACAGTCGGTGGGTACAGCCTGAATTGCCAAGGGACCAAAACTTCTGGCGGTCTTTCCCTGTCCCACAGCTTCCATATAAAGCTGTTGAATATGTTACTGGCTCTGTACCTCAGAGCAGTTAAACAACTATCCCAGTAGAAAAAGAGAAGCAGCTGCAATAGAGACAGAAGCAAATACACTTTTATGACTCCATCTGGAAAGCCTTACTTGCTTCAGCCCACTTTGAAACATACCTTCGTCTTTCTGTCTCACTTTCTTCCTGTAGATTTCAGCTCGGATCTCTTCAAAAGAGAATTCGTCAACTCCAGCATAAACTTTCTCTTTGCAGTACATCACCATCTCTTTCTTTTCCTGAGCATCCTGCTGGTGATGCTGCACTCGCTGCAGTGGGTCCTCCTGCTCCTCAGGTTTGCGAGTACTTAACACACGGTTTATGCTGGGCTCAATTTTGCAGGGAGTCCTGAAAAAACATGATTTTATTACTTGGGCTTTGTGTACTTCATTGTAGCACAGAAAAGCAGGCACGGGAGACAACTGGGCTAATTCCAGGATCTGGTTTTGGAGTAGTGCAAAGACATTCTGTTCCGTGCTTAGAAAAATACACAAGAAAACTGGAATGAGTAACAGCAAAGGGCCAGCATACTACTCAGAATTGTCTGATAAATAAATAAAACAAAACCAACAACAAAATACAAATCCAACCTGAACTGTTAACAAGGTCGAATCAAAAGCAAATAAAATTCTTATGATGTCTGAACTGCCGTGCATCCTGAAGCAGGACCTGTTCAATTTAGCTCCATCGAGCTGTGTGACCACAGGCGTGACAAGTCCCTAAACTCTGGCTTGTAGGACGGTTATCTGGGAGCAAAGGGACACAGGACAAAAGGCACTTAAAAAGGGAAGCTCTTGGGCCAGATGAAACCTCCATGCTAATTTCAGGAGAGAGGAAGCAACACTGGTACACCTTTACCAAGACCAGCAATCCAACCGCCTTCACCAGGATTAACTCACATCCGGGAGTGATCATGGGGCAAACAGGTGCTCTTAATGTTTGAGTTCTAAAGCTTATTTTGGGGAGTGTGGGGATTCATAACTAAGATCACAAGAGGGTCCTTCTGCCCAGAACTCTGGACAACAACTGATGGCAGGATTTGCATCACATTTACAAAGTTTCAGCACAACACTTCCAGACTATTTGGCAGGTGACCATGGCAGCATGAGGAAATGGATTCAAAGGCAGAAAAAAAAAAAAATCTACTTTTAAGATTTCAACGACATAATCTAAACCTACCTACCAAGTCTCTGCCTAAGTTGCTTAAAGCTAACTCAGCACGGTGTTCAGCTCTACCCACTCCTTCCCTCTCCCTGGTATGAAAAGCTGCTGCCTTCGGTAAGTAACAAATCCTCATCCGAGAGACGGGCATGCCAAGAGGTTTAACTGTGTGGCATCACTGACTTTCAGGAGAAAGAAACAGTCTTAGACAGGAATGCAGTTTTTTACCCATTCTTCAACTAAACCACGGCAGAGCCTTGGTCAGAGCTGTTCTGCAGTCCACACGCAATCCATGCTGCCCACCACCTCTCAGCATTCCTTGATTCCATGCAATTCAGAGCTGTGGGAACTGTCTGTAATATCCAACAGGCTTTTCCACTTCTCTCTCAGAAAGAGCCTGTCTATTCCCTAGCTGTCATTAGCCACAGAAAGGTAGAGCAACCTTGCAAAAGAATGCGTTTTCCTCTGCTCCAACAAAACCACCCCATCTCCCGGGATTTATCAGCATTTCAGGGAGCACTGTACAAGCAGCAAACTCACTCCTCCACAACCTAAGCAACACTGTTGGCATGGCAACTCTGATAGCTTATTTCAGAAGAAAACTCCAGATATGCTGAGCACAGAGCTCCCAAGATAGAAAAGAACCAGCCACAAGTCTGCCTCAATTTGGGGCTGCTTCACAGCAAACAGCACCCTAAGACAGGTAGCTTGTGGTTTTGTGTAAACACACTGAGTGAAGTGATTACACTAATTAGCATATTTAAATACGATTTAGGCTCCCACATCATCAGCAGCTCTGAACACGTCCCATGTCCTTATGCAACCTCTGCTGAAGCCTCTGTCATCAAGCTGTGGCACTAATTGCTTCCAGGCTGGCAGATTTTTAAATTCTTGTAGCTCAAGAGGCTTAAGGACTTGGCAAAACAACTCTGAATTTTAGGAAGCGGCTTTGAGAATTCCAAATGCAATCCCCCATCTCCAGCTCTTAGACTCACATCATTTGTGGCTGAACTGACTCATCCACATAGGGGGTGAAACTGGGCACTGGGTGGGGCACTTCCATGTCAGAATTCACAGTTCTGCGAGGACGCTGCGGAAGGAAAGGCAAATTAAACTTGACGGAGACTTTTCCAAGATCAATTCCCTTCTCACACAGTCACAGCCCACCAGCTGAACACTGGCACCTAAAAGGCAAGGCATGCTCCTCCTGTGTGCCCTCATCAGCCCCAGCTTCTGTTAGTCTGAGGGAATGTTATATCCATATCCACGGATATATATACATACTATCCTGTTATCCCAATATCTTATTTAAATTAGACATATAAATGCCACGGTCCTCATTTTACAGCCAAGATTGTCCCAGTTCGTTGATAATATTCATTCTCCTGTCCACCAACAGCCTCCAGACTTGGGGTGGGGTTTTTTTTTTCCAATTTTCCCATCACAGGCCATTTCAGCACCACAAAAATCCCTTAACAGCTCCTGAGGTCCATTAGTTAAGGAGAGGAGGTGGAATTTAGTCTGACAACACGTTACTCTCATCTGCCTAGTTGAATTCTCTGGCACTCTTCAGCACAAAAAGAAAGTTATGTGGTGGGAATACTTCACAAACTCACTCCTCTTTTCCATCATTTCCCAAACTGCTTACTGAGCCATCTTGACACCAGCAATAAGAGAAACCCCTTCTTCCCTGGGCAGGTTTTAAGATCCCAGAGCATTCACCAAAGGTTATTCTTGCACTGCCCTTCAGTGGAGGGGAATTAAACATCCTCAACCCTTCTGCCAGAAACAGGATATTTTATTTCATTAAATCTAAGAAATTTCAGTAAGGCGGGAGCAGAGAGAACTCTAAGGGCAGACATTAAAAGAAATATGGAAGCACTCAGAGATCAGAATGAATGTGTCAAGTAGCACAAAGAGACTGAGAAGTTTTATATTAATAATTCTTCCTCTCATTCTTCTCAGCTAAATTAAACCTGTGATTTACTAAACTTGTCCATTCATTTAACCAAATTGCTTTCTATCTGAAAAGAATATTCCTGGAGTTTCCCTCCATTTTAGCCTGGTTGCATCCTTCCCTCATTTGAGGTTTTGTTACTAAGCTTCACTTACAACAGTGTCCATATTGAGAAGATGAAAAGATTTTTCTCCTCTTGATGCCTGAAGTCTTTAGCTTTTAGGTAATCTTCATGTATTTGCAGCTTTGTAGACTGTTAAGTGCCTCGGTGTAACTTCTAGTACTTTGCCACCTTTCTTCCCACAGTGAACAGGTGCTTATTGACACATTCCTAAAATTTTGTTATGTCTTGCCTGTTACTTCTCCAAGGACATTTTATTTGGCACCACATAACCACAGGCATAAAAAAGGTAGGGTAGGAGGGCAGAACCCAGGGTGGGACATTACCTAACCAACCACTCCTCTAGTTGGACAATATTGGCCAGATACTCTAATTGCCCGATCTTATCAATTGTAAGGATCTAATCTGGGGCACTATTTTTCACCATATTGGGTACCTGAAGGCTTTCAAGTGAAGGTTTGCTTTTATATTATCATTCTAACATGGTCTGGAGAAGTTTGTGTTCTATTTCCAGGCACCAATCTCATGACTTTCTAGTGTTCTTTTCTGAGCTACAAAGAGCATGGGAACACTGGGGATTATCTGAGCACCTATGAAACAAACCTGATCTCACAGGATTGATTCCCTTCAGACAATGCCTTGCATCACTTCTCCAGAACAGCCTAAGCACCTGTAGCTCAGCTGCTTCTTTTGATGTTTAGTTTAAGCCATTGGAAGCTACTTTCTGTGATCCTATTGTCAGGATAAATATTCCATTGATACAGCAGTTGAATTCTTTTGATCTCCGCTCTTCTGTTTTCCTCACAAGCACTTCAAAACAAGACTTGCAGAATGCTGTACATGGCTTATTTTCACAATTCAGGCAACAAGTCCTTCCTTCAGCTCGTATTTTCCAATATAATTTAACTCTTATGCTTCTTCCTTACAGGTTTAACTAATGCCTGGCTTCTCTCCCATTCCTTGGCTAATGCTTTCCCTCTTACATTCCTTTTCTGCCCTCCAAACAGTTCAGCAGGCCACCTCTGCCAATTCTTACGGTTAGCAAGAATTTCAAGTCCTTGATTTTAAAACTCCACAGAGTTTTTAAACCTTATTCTAGCAATATCAGCTTGCTAAACTTGAATAGAGTATGCATGGCCAGGGACTCTCCAGAAGGAGAGCAACTCTTCACAAGGGCATGCAGTGACAGGACAAGAGGGAATGGCCTTAAGCCAAAGGAGGGTGGGTGTGGATGAGATATTAGGAAGAAATTCTTCTCTGGGAGGGTGCTCAGGCACTGGCACAGGTTGCCCAGAGAAGCTGTTGCTGCCCCATCCCTTCAAGTGTCCAAGGCCAGGTTGGATGGGGCTTGGAGCAACCTGGTCTAGTGGAAGGTGAAACCAGATGATCTATAAGGTCCCTCCCAAGTCAAACAGTTTCACGATTCTATGATTAAATCTGTATTTACAATAGACACAAACCACAGGCAAGGGAGAAAGACACGACCTCTGCCTCAGCGATCAGAAGTCATCAGCTTACACACACCTTCCTCTCTTTTCCCAGTCCATTTCGAGCCTCCTTACCCTGCCGGAGTTCCAAAGTCCTGCACTGAGTTTGTTCTGCAGGCTGGACATCACCCGCCCCTGCCTGAGGGGCTGCACATTCTCCTTGCTCAGCTCCCACTCGTGGCTGCCCTCCTGGAACACGACCACCTCTCCTTTAATCTTGAACGACTCTTCTTTAATCCTGCATTTAACAAGAAATGGACACCTGTAAGGCTGGGTACTGACCTGAAACCTGACACAGCCGGCTTTCCTCAGCCGATTCCACCCCGAGTTTTCTGTGCAGCCAAAAAATACCGCTTAGATGCCGAACTTTTAGAAGGACTTGAGCGTTTAATTCTCCTAATATGAGAAATATATGTAAAAAGAGCCAATCTTCACAGTGAAGAACTGCAAGCAGGCGATGTTAGCAGGAAAGACTCCCCCCCCCACCACAACAGGAGCGCGCCGCTCACGTACCCCTCACCCCTCACCGCCCCTGAGGCCGCCTCAGCCCCTCACGGACCGCACAACCCGCAGCCCCGCGTACCTCTCACCCCACGCCGCCTCACGGACCCACGCTCCCCTCACGGACTCCACAGCACCTCAGGCCGCCCCAGCCCCGCGAACCCTTCCCGGACCCGCGCCCCTCCCGACCCGACGTACCGCACACAGATCCCGGCGGTGCGAGCCGCCCCGTCCGACACAACATCCCGTCACCGCAGAGCCCAAGCAACGCTGCCGCCTCAGAATTCAATCCCCTCCCGCCTCCTGCGCCGCGCCCCGCCCTGCCCTGCCCGATCGGCGCCGTCCTGCGTCGCCCCGGGCCATCACGGGAAATGTAGTTTCCTCCTCACCCGCGGCGGCCCGCGGGAAAATAAAAATAATTTTATAATTAATGCCCTCGCAGTTAATCTCATCCGAAAGGCATACTCCTGTTCCTGCTCGCGTGTGTTCCCGCTCTTTGCCTCTCCTAACTGCTGGCACCCGCCGATTCCCCACGTTATTTCTCTGCCTTAAATTCATCCTGTTATTTTTCCTGAGGTGCTCACTTCCTGAAAGTGGCGTGTAGTTGTGCTTTGGTGTCACAGAAAACCTCACTTTTTGGGTATCCCTGGAAAATACACAGTTTGACATGCCCAAAAGTGGCTCCCAGAAGAGTATGGCTGTATTAATGTGATGCTCAGCCCCATCAATTACCTTCTCTCCTACAGCATTCCAAGAAAATACTAATTGGTCTGAGAGGCTGCAGTAATTTACAGGAGCCTGGGGTGACTGGAAGAGGCCAAGGCCAGGTTGGGCGGACCTTGGAGCAACCTGGGCTAGTGGAAGGCGTCCCTTGCCCATGGCAGGGGGTTGAGTGGTATAGGTTTTAAAATCCCTTCCCACCCAGAGCATTCCAGGATTTTATGAATATCTCTGCACTGCTTCCGGTGCCGGAGCAGGACCGTGCAGTGAGACCAATTTTTTCCTGCTCTTATTGACAGGGCAGAGGCAAGAGCTCAGCTCTAACATTCGGGGGAGAGAGTGAAGCGCTGGAACAGCTCCACACGCTTACACTGTGCTCTCCAGCACCCCCTCGTGTCCCTGCAGGGAACTGCAATGAGCTGGGACTGGCAATTCTCCTCTCTGGAAGTCAGATCTTAAAATCCAACATCGGCAGGGTCTCAGAAGTACAGATGTCTTGCTCCCTTTTGCATTCAGGGTCTGCAAACACTGACATATAAGGCAGGTGAAAAAAAAATTGCCATAGACTTGGACAGGAATATCCTGTCAGGAACATAGATTAGCTGCCTGCTGCTGTTCGGAAGATGATCAATGAAAGACATTTGTCAGAAAGAAAACTGAATGAGCAAAAAGTGGTTTTTTTTCTTCCCAACTGCCCTTAACTCACAGACTCTGAAGACCTTTGTGATGCTTATGACTTATTAAGCTTTTGTAGGCACAGAAGAGATGAACTGCGACCATGGTGTTGGTGGGTGGTTGTTTCTCTGTTACATGGGCAAGAAACTCGTGACAGATCCTGGAGCGGAGAGAGCGGGCAGGGTGGTGCTGGATGGGGCTAGGTGAAGCGGTGCAGGGTTGTGACGCGAGTGCACGTATGTGGGTGTGCGTGTGACGGACAGCGGAAGATGCTGCTCCCAAGAGGGCGGAGGGGGCTGCAATTCAGAGTCAGCAACACCCAAGAGGGCAGCCCGGGCTTGAAATCGTGGAATTGTTCAGAACTGGCTGCTGCCAGCACACAAGGTGGCAGGTCTGGGCAGAACTCACGTGATACCGCACCTAAGATGGCAGCCCTCACATGAAGTGGCTTCTGACAGAATGCAGGATGGCGGAGTTTAGGCGGAAGTCACATGGACCACACCTAAGATGGCGGCTTAGGCTTAGGGTGCCCTTTCCAAGATGGCAGCAGCTCGTGCATGCACATTGGGTAGGCACGACAAAATGGCGCTGTGCAAGGACACTCCCCCCATAAAGACATCTACTTGCCTGCCTGAATCTGGCCACAATCATGACTGCGACCCTGACCTCACACTTGCAGCGCAATCTCCCACGGCAGTTCCTGGTGGGGATGTCCCAGTGGGTCAGCGGTGCTGGGGGCGGGCAGGAGACGGTGGCAAGCAGTGGCTGGGCAGCCTGTGTCATGGATGCTGAGGTGAGAGGCCCCCTGAGCAGGCACAGCTCTGAGGGGGCTCCTCACACCCCTGCTGAACCCCGAACCCCGGCTCAGCCCCACAGGGCAATGGTGCTGGGGCTGTGCCACCATGTTCCCCCCTGGAAGCAGTGGGAGCGGCTGCTGCATCAGGCCTTCAGGGAGGTCATCCATCATCCTGGCCCGGGAAAAACACATGAAAATGGAAAATGGTCGAGAAAATAACACAACCTCTTTTAGACATGTTGGTGTCAGTCAAGGGCCCTGTGTCACTGCAGTGGAGAACAATCTTGAAAGGAATGAGAAAGAGGTGTCTTTACAAACAAACTGTGGGCCTGCTGGTAGATAAAGCCAGATACTGAGAGGTGAAAGAAGCAATGGGTGGAACCATAAATTCCATAGGAATTCCACTAATTGACACAGACTGTTGCTCACCCAAGGCCATGCTAAATTCCTGGACTTAGAGAAAAAGAAGAGACACAAAGAAAAAGAAGTGGGGAGGATGCACATTAGAAAGGGGTCTGTATTAAGCAATTTGGGAAGTCTGTACCTCTCAAGTACCTCAGCCAATGGGGAAACAGAGAGGGAAATGCGACCGGGAAATTAGGATAAAAAGGAGGCTGTGTCCTCTAGCAATTTGAGAGACCCCATGGGAAACACCCATGGCCTCTCCCTTTATTCAAATCAAGTTACAGAACTCCTCTGTCTCCTTTACGGACATAAACCTCTGACGTAGTGGATTAATTTTCCTGACAGATTCACCCCTGAGACGCATAATACTGATACCTTTGAATGTTCCAACTTCAATGTGAATATTGCAGGAAGCTTCTGCATTCCATTCCCTAGTACAGAAACAAGACAAAATTCTCACCCACCCTGGATCTTCACAAAATAGTGAACAAGGTTTAAACAAGCCTGGTGGTTTGAGGGGCACCGTCTGCCCAAAAAGCCCAACTCTGCACCCAGATGAAATAAACATCACAAACAGATCAATGAACAACACATGCACGGGACATTGTCCAATTGCATTGGACCTGCAATTAACTCAGCAATGGAAAAGCGTAGGCCCAAAGGTCTCATGAGAGAGTGCAAAATGTATTGAACACTTTCTAGAAGGCACACACATCATTATTTAAAGGTGTGGCTCAGCTAAGGAGCAATACCAATAAGGCCCACAGACAAAAAGCCTGGACTTTTTTTCTTTAAAAAACCTCAACTATCTAAAGTATGGTTCAGTAATTCAGGTGACTTCAGCCTGCCACTTTCTGTTGAAAAAGGGTCAACTAAGTCTACACTCTAAGATATAAAGAGCAGTTAAATATATTAAGGAGATTGAACACACAGTATCATTTTCCCGCTGAACCTCAGCCACAGGAGAAGCTTCTGTCCCAGGAGCTGCAGGGAATTTGGGCAGGTGAAATGGTATCAGAGAATCGCTGTAAATTCAAAGGCAGAAAGAGAAGATCTACCATTAAAAGGCAGAAAAAAGGGAAAGGTTTCAGAAAACATCTCTGCAGTCTAACTAATAATTATTTCCAATTCCCCAGTGAGAAGAACAGGAACCTGCAGCAATCAAGGCCGCACAGTCCACAACAGCGAGAGCTCAGCACATCCAGAGAGGCAATTCCAGCATCTAAAATAAAAAAAAGAAGAAAAAGTTGAATTATTTCAATAATAAACTTAATTTTAATAATTTATTTTAAGTGTTTTAAAGTTACCTTAAGTTCTTAACAGCAAACCAATCTCTGCTCTTGATTTTGGCTCACTGACACACACACAAGAAGCCAATGGTCACACAGGCCCTGCTTGCGGAATTCCTGATCCAAACCCTTGCCTTCCCTGTGATGCCTTAAGAGGCCTCCTAGACACAGAGACTAGACAGGAGTAAGGGAATAAAAGTAGGTACTTATTTGAAAGGCCTGCAAAGGTACCCCCAGGGGGCCAGAGGCTATTGCCAAGATGGACCCCAAGACGGATGACAGGTCACGAGTTCTTCACACTTTTATAGGTTTGGTTCATTTCCATATCAGGGTTAATTCTCCAATTAAAGCTTCAGTTTTGCCCTCAGCTTACCCCCCCCCCCTTAGCGGCTCTTTGGTTCACATTTTTGGGCCTAGGACAGCCTAAGTGTCCTTGAAGAGCAGGCCCAGAGAGGCTTTGTTATGTCTACCTAGCACGAGAGCAGAATTAACAGGCTACAAGAAACTTTCAGAGTTACACACTAAGCAGTACAGAATTTGAAAAATATAAAAGTTAAAACCTAAGGCATCACCTGCCCAGCACTGAGGGAAATCTGACAGAGGATTAATAAAGAACCTTTGCTGGGAGCAGTCATCACCACAGGCCTTCAGGCTTGGCAAGATTTTGTAGCGAACAAACCCAAATTCAATTCCTGAATCTGAATCTCTGACAAGTCTTGTTAGAAAGATACCAGTCAGTAAATCAGACCACAGAATTAAAAGGAAGGAGTAACAGAAGCTTTTCCAGGAACAGCACAAGTTCATTTTCTCCCTCACCAGTCTGGGACTGTAGGACCAAATCTTGCCACCAAGAGACAAGAGAGTTGTTATTAACACTTAAACCTCTCAAACATTGTTATTTCTCAGAGAACTGTTCCAGCACAGAGCTACTCCCATGTGCCTGCAGTGCTTCGGGGAGGGGCAAGATGATGTCCTACTTCTGTCTGGAAAAATTTCAAGATAATAAAAAGTAATTTCCCTTCTCTCTCTCTGACCCACAGCCAAAGCAGCTGTGTAGAACAACACGGGGTATTTATGGGAGGGCTGATTCACTTGGGAAAGAAACCCAAACCCTAAAGAAACAAAACCACCCCAAATTTCAACCTGGAAAGATGCTGCTTCCTGAATGGGAGCACACACAACTCTGTTAAGCCAGACAGGAGATTAGAGACCAGAAAAAGCCAAAAGATGGGCTCTGCTTCGATACACTCTCTGATTGATAATTCCAAAGGAAATTCCCCATGGATCGTAAGCAATCACCTCTAATTTTTTCTCTGGAATCATTACTGCCTTGGCTTTCTGTGGAAGTGTTTCAAACATCCATGGAGGGTTCAGGGGCTTGGCTGGGTTGTTTATGGCTCATCCTGACAGGTCCAGGCCAAAGCCAAGCACCTCCATCACTGCTCCAGCCCGTTTCAGGGAAGTATGGATATAGTTTATAAATACTCCCCTTCCCTGCATCTCAGTCCCTCACTGCACATTCAGGGAGTGGATTTACTCCATCCTTTGTTCCCAACAGCACCTCTCCAGCACAAATCCCACTTCTCACAGACACAAACGAAGCAGACCTAAGGCAATGGGTTCTAGCAGCAACTGCAATTCCGAGCTCCCTGTTCCCTGGATTGCTCATCCAAGCACTCCCAGCAATCTCACCTCAGCCCAGAGACTCTCTGTCCTCAGAGGGAAACACAACCTGATGGGACACAGCTCTGGCACTGCATTTCCTCTTCCCTTCTCCCCTTTTCCAACAGACCAGGCTGCTGGAAATGGCATTCCCTAGGGAGTTAATCCCAGCAGAGAGAAGTCGAACTGGTGACTTACCCACACCATGAGCAGGACCAGGGGGGGCCTTGTTGGGTTTGGCTGCTCAAACACCAAAGCTTTTGGCAAAGATGGGACGAGTTCAGTGATTTTTCCTGTCCTGAAAGAGAGCAGAAAAGGGAAGCTAATCCCACTCTGGAATCAAAGATTCCTGCATTTCATATTTCTGCTCTGACTGCTCACCGTGCAGTTTTAGCCATTAAAAAAAAGGCAAGTGACACCAAATCAAATTAAAAGTGCCCTTTCCCAGCACTTTTATTCCAAGCATTAAAAGGATGCTCATTTTTCTTCTAGCATTGTTTCCCTAATTTTAGCAGAACCATTTTCATCCCAGACCCCACTCATCAGTTGTTCAATCCTTTGCCACTGGATTTGGACAAAGGAAGAGACACACCTGTATCACAGGAAATCATGGAGAGAAACCCCTCCAAAACCTGACAGAGAAAAACAACAGAAAATGCCGGAAGACACATCCCTTATTTGCATATATAAAAAGGAGGCTGTGTCCTCTAGCAATTTGAGAGACCCCACGGGGAAACACCCACGGCCTCTCCCTTTATTCAAATCAAGTTACAGAACTCCTTTTCTAAAGACTTCTCTGCATTTGGATGTTCTTTGCACTTGGCCTTCTTTAAAAGAATGGATTTGCTACTAAACACATCTCAGGCCCATATTTGATCAGGATAAGGTGGGATGGAGATGAAGAGTCAGACAGGGAATAGCCAGGGAGATGCAGGGCCTGGGAACATCAAGGACGGACAAGAGAAGGAACAGGGATTGTTTTCCTTGCTTAGATCCATCAGTGCTGTGAGCTTGGAAAACACACGGTACCGGAGGAATCCAGGGCAGGAGCAGGATAACTCTGGGATGAGGGGAATCTGCTCCCACTCCAGGGCTGTGCCAGTGAATGAGGGGAATTTTTCAGTGTTCTCATTACACACAAAACCCAAACCCAGCACCACTGAGCTGGACTTTAGCGAGCTGCAACACAAAGCAGCCCCTGGGCTTTGGGGGAACACAACATCACCAAGTCATGGAGCCAGAGGATGACATTTGGGAATAATCCTTGCTGCCTGGAGGCAATTCAGATGAGTGAGCCACAGGAGCTGTGGGGTTTTCTGCTCTTCTTGCAGTGGCATCAGTCCAGACCATGAGACATTTCCTGGAATAGGCCCTCCCTGTAAACGGGAGCTACAGCAAAGCTCAAGCCCTTGTTTAGAGACCCATGGAAAAGCAAAGGTGAGGTGGGATTACCTGGAACCCCAGGGGACCGAGGTGAAAGGGATGAAGAAGCAGACAGCAAACAGCTTCCACTGCTTCTCACTCCAGCAAGGGGAGCATCCCTGGAATTCCATGTCCAACATCTCTCCCAAGCCCCACAGGTGAACAAACAGGTACTCCAAGACTGATCTCCTTTGTACTTCCAGCAGCATAGACCCACTGGGAGGAACTGCAATCCAAGGACACACGTCAGCAATTGTCTTCCCACTTGCTGCTCTCTCCTTTCCAGTGGGATGCAGGTGCCACCCCCCAGAGGCAGGAAAACTACCTTGCAAGCCAGTACAAAACCTGCCTGGAAAGCCCAGGATGCCAGGAGCCAGCAGCCATTTCTCCTGGATTTCCTGCTTACAGGCATTTTAAGCCTGCTTTGCCTCATGGGTGCTTTTCTGCCAAGGGCATTTCCATCTTTTCTTTAGCCTGAATAAAGGTTTGGAAAGCTGAGTTTCATGAGAACTGGTTCATATTTTGAATATTCTTAACTTGGAGTTTTCCCCTGGCACCAAAATCAGGGGGTAAACCCAACCTGGCCTTGAAGTGCCGGAAGATCCCAGATATCCAATCCCCAGTTCGCTCAGGATTGGTTCATTGAAGGGTTAACTTAGCAAACTTAAGGGTTTGGCAATTTCATGATCAAAACACCAAGAAACCTGTGAAAAAGAAACTTAATCAAAACCAGCTAAAAGTGTTCCCAGCTGATGACTCACTGGAACAACTCATGAAAAAGGCGGTAGGATTGATTCAATACTCACAAACCCATCTTGCCAAGATCAGCGTTCTCTGCCCACTGCGGACACAGCAACCAGCAGGGACATTTCCCTCACTCTGGCAGAGACCTCCTCCCTCCACATCCAGGGAACTGCAGCCACTCAGGGAACGTCAACTTAGTCCTGGGCTGGAAATAGGAGAGGGACAAGGAATGTTTTTAAGTCATTCTAACCTCAGGGTCTCAATTCCATATTAATTATTTAAATGTTGTATTAAGAACCATAAGGACACAATGCCTGGAATTCTCAAAAGCGGCTCAGCTTGGCTACTTCAAGGACTTCCACACTCAGGGAGCTGATCGGTCCCAGATTTAAACCCCACATTTGATAGAAATCTGACAGAAATTTGATCTGGCTGCCAGCATTAGAGCTGGTCCCACACACAGACACACGAGGCTGCTGCGAGTTTGCCATTTCAGCAGCTCCCGGGGATATGAACACCACCCGCACCTCCCACCTTTGCTCAGCCCACAGCCGATCCAGCACTCACCGAGAGCTGCTGGGAGCTGGATTTTCCTGCTCCGCCTGCAGCTGGGAAACCCTGCCTGCAGCTGGGAAACCCTGCCTGCAGGTCTGCCCCCCCACCTCTCACCTCCTGGGAAAGAGCAGCTGCATCCTTGCTGGCTGCTCCCGCCTCTGGGCAGCTGCCGCCCTTCGGGCAGGGGGATGGCTCAGGCAGCCCCGGTGACTGCTCCTCCTCGATGATTTTGTGTTTTCCCACATTTCCCCGGGCCGCAGGGGAGCGCGGCGCGGCAGCGCGTGCCCTGAGGGCTTCTCACGGGAGCGGCGCGGCGCGACCGGTACAGGGCGTCCCCGCCGCTGCTGGCGCGGCTCCCGCCCGCCCCCGGCGCCGCTGACCCCAGAGCCCGTGTCCGCACACCGGGAAACGCCGCGGAAAATCGCGCTGAAAGCGCTGGATCGGCGTCAGGGTGGCGTTCAGGCAGCCGAAAAGACGGAGCGGGGTCTTTCCTCCCTAACAGTGTTTGTCCCTGCCCAAGACGCATGCGCATGGTGCCGCCACCTTTGGAAGGTCAAATAAGCCGCGTGCCGAATCGCCATCTTTGGTGCGGCATCATGTGACGGCCTCCCTTCGTCGCCATCTTGGGTGCTGGCAGAAGCTACTTCCGGTCAAGCCGCCATCTTTGGTGTGGTAGCATTTAGGCCCCTCTGTCTATTCGGCTGCCTGAGCTCCGACGCCGACACCACGCTCTCAGCGCGATTTTCCGCAGCGTTTCCCGGTGTGAGGACATGGGCGGTGGGGTCAGCGGCGCCGGAGGCGGGCGGCAGCCGCGCGAGCGGCGGCAGGCAGCGGCGGGGACGCCTCTGGCGCGGTCCAACCGGGTCCGCCGTCTTGAGCGTCCTGTCGCGTGATAACAAAGCGTCACTTCCGCCGTCCGGGGAGCGGCGCGCGGGCAGCTCCGTTCGGCGGTGCCCGCCCGCTGCCCCCGGCCCGCATCGCCGGGCGACCGCGGCCCTGCTGTCGTTCTTCTCAGCCACCGCCCCTCCTTGTACCACCATGGCCCCGCTCAAGCACGGCCGTGTCCCTTTTCGCTCCTAACTGTCCTTCAGCCCTACCCTCCGTTCGCAGACATCGCCCCGCTGCTTGCCCCTGCCGCGCTCGGCCGTCACGGAGGCCGCCGCTGTCTCGTGTCCCCCGGCACGGGACTGCAGGGAGGGCCGGGGCGCTGTGTCGGGGGCGGCAGTGCCGCTCTCTGTCCCCAGGTGGCAGCGCCGCCGCAGAGGACACTGGTTCGGGGGACACTGGCCCCTGGGACACGGTTCGGGGCAGCGAGAGAACCGAGAGAAAAGTCGGCTTAGAGCGCTTTTTATTTCCTTCACGCCGATCATCTTTTCTTGTGTTTTCAGGCCCTTGATTGCTTCATCCCTGTATAGAAGCGCTATGTCATTATTTTCAAAACCTACAGATCTCTATTCCG
Source organism: Coloeus monedula (assembly GCF_965178545.1). Classification (NCBI taxonomy): domain Eukaryota; kingdom Metazoa; phylum Chordata; class Aves; order Passeriformes; family Corvidae; genus Coloeus; species Coloeus monedula. The sequence continues at coordinate 10,610,737 of NC_138786.1, read as the reverse complement.
GGTTTCTTATATTCAGGTACAGAAGATAGTAGATAGAGGGTGTATTTTGAAATGAATTTAGATATAAATTAGTACTATTTGTCAATATATGTAAAAATGAAAACCCTGACAGGTTTTAGTATCCTACATACACCCCCTCCCTGTGAGTTTTCTGGCATTTTTGGGCTCCTCTGGGGGAAGGCACCCAGCATGGCCCCCGTCATTCCCCACTCACCTGCTCCTCCACCGCATCGTGGCTCTCCCAGGACATTGGGGTGCCCCAAATGACATCGGAGCCCCTGAGCCTCCACCCCATCCCCCAGCCGTTTTTCCCTCACCCCCAAAGACGGGACAAAACGAGTCAAACTGCCCTGGACAGCAGCGCGTCGCTTTAATAAAGCCATTTACATGTGTACATCCCCCCCCCAAAAGGGGCTCTGCTGGCACAATAAAGGGGGACAGCCCCCAGAAGGGCTAAAGTTCCTCCCCAGCTCCGGTGTCGCGGGCTGCTGGCCGCGTGTCCCACGATGGTGCCGCGGCTCCCGCTCAGGCTCCGCTCCGTTCCTGCGCTCGGGGCAGTGGCAGGAGCTGTCTCGTCCCTTCCCTACGGCGCTGCTGCTGCCCCTGGGAGGCTGGAGCACCGGGATCCCAATCTGCGCTCACGGACCCATCGAGCGGTGGGGTGGGAGCACCAGGGAAAGACGAGGATAGGCAGAAAGAGGGAGTGGGAGCAGAGGGGACACAGGAAGAAAAGGAAGAACAGGGTGCAGGATGGAATTGAGAAAAAAACATCGGGCATGGGCAGCACGACAGAGAGGGATTAAAAAAGAATAGGGACAGGAAACGGGACAGGAGGATCCAGTGAGAAACAATGGCACAGGGAGCAGGACAGAGCAACAGAGAATAAAAAGGAACATGAATGAGGCACGGCAAAGGACAGAGAAAAAGAATGGTAAACACACAGGAAGGACAGAGGGATACCGAGACAAAGAGGGAAACAAGGACAGAGAAAGGAAATGACCACGGCACGTGGGTGTGGGGGGAAGACGGGCAAGGTGTAGCAGAGGGATGGAGAAAGAGAGGGATGGGCAGCAGGACAGAGGGTTATCAAGAGAAGGATGCAATGAGGGAGAAGGAATGAGCAGCAGATGCAGACAGGTACAGGTAAAAAGGACAGTGAGAGGGACAAAGAAATACAGTCAAGAAATGCAGGGCAAAGGAAAAAGGAGAGGAAGAAAGAAGGAAAGATAAAGATGCGGGCAGGGAGTGAGACAGAGAGACAAAAAATAGGACAGAGAACAGGAAGAGGAACTGACCAATATTTATTAAATAAATATTGAGGATTTATTTCTTAAAAACAAAAACAAGAGAGAGTACCGCACTGAAAGGGAATGGGATGGGGAGCACTCCGGACAAGAAAGGAACACAAAAGACACACTGGACAGAGAGAAGGACTGGAAAGTTGGATAGAAGGCTGAAAGAAAAACAGGAACAAATCCCAGGATTTACTAGAGAGTGTGGCTGATGAACGTGTCAGTAGACCGCCAGCTCGAACAGAACCACTTACTGTCACGGCTCCGCCTGGGACTCATTAATTAGCATCTGTCTCTTGGCAGGGCCATAAACCCCCTGCTAAAACAGGAGGTGAAAGCTGATGGATGATGTGCACCTGGTTTGGTGCTGCTCAACCCTAATCCCAGCCCGTGCCGCCAGTGAACACCCTGATCTCCGAACCTTTTCTCAGGGAAATTTCACCTTTATCCGTTCTCTTCCCCTCCCGGTGTCACAGTGTGCTCGGAATGAACATGATGAGAAGCTTCTCTGTTGCAGGTTCTTTGGAAATCCTACACTGACTTTGAGATTGAGCAAGAGGAGCATGAGAAAACCGGGAAAAGCGTGTGGCCCAGTTAAAGAGCATACCAACAAAGCCCACAGACAAAAAGCTTGGGGTGTCGCGGTTGGGTTTTTTTCCATTCTTCCTTTCAGTGACTTTTGCAAGCAAACTCTGAAGCTCACAAGCCACACGTGTCCCCCAGCGCCGCTTGCCGGGACTCGCTCCAGGCTGGCGCCATTCCACGGTGCGGGGGGACCGGGAAGGCCATTGGAGCCACGGGACCGGCGGCACTCGGCGCCCGGGGGCGGACCCACGCTCCCGGCACCGGGCGGAGCGCGGTCCCGGCGGGGAAGCGGCTCCTCCGGGGGCTCCTCCGGGGGCTCCTCCGGCAGGCGGGGGCGGCCCCGCGCCGGGAGAGCCCCGCCCGCCCAGCGGCACCGGCACCGGGCCGAAGGGGCCCCGGCGGCGCCCGAGCCCCGCGCACGGACCGGGCAGAGCGGCCGGGACCGGCGCTGCTCCGTGCCCGGCGCTGCTCCCGCCCGCCGGCCCGGCGGTGCTCGCCTCGGCTCCGCACGGCTCGGCTCTGTCAGTCCCTGTCGGCAGCCCAGCCCCCAAATTCCCATTCCACCTCCGAAATTCCCCAGGCGCCAGGAGTGCTCCCGCGCAAGAGGTTTGGTGCCGGGGCACGGGCAGAAACGCCCTCAAATGCAGCGGCACACCCCGATTTAAACCCTTCAAATGCTGGAAGAGCTGGAGTTTCCTTCAATTTAATCCCTGAAACTGAGGCAACAGGGGGTGTTTACCTCAATTTAAAGCAATACAGCGGCAAATAAATGGGTTCTCCCCTCCAATTTAATCCCCTAATATATCAGAAAAAGAGGGTTTTCCCTCAATTTAAATCTCTCAAAAGATGGAAAAAGGGGAACCCTCAATTCATACCCTTAAAAAGCAGGGACAACAGGGCTTCCCCCTCAATTTAAAGTTTAGGATGATGAAAATGGGGGGTTACCCTCATTTCAAACCCATAAAATGGCAATATCCGTTCTTTTCCCTTCCATTTAAAATGGAACACGGGGATTCCCTGTCAACTGATACCCCAACACCATGGAAAAGGCAGGTTTTCCTTCAATCAATACCCTTAAAATGACAGCTGAAGGGAGATCCCCGCCCCCCAGTTCAAACACAGACAATAATGGAAGAGGAGTTTCTTCCCTCAATTTAAACTCCTTTTGGCCTCATAACCCCCATTTTTCCTGGGGGCACTGAGGAGGGTCTGAGGGCACTTGGGAGGGACTGGCAAGATGAAATCAAAAGGGGAAAGGAGAAAGATCTCCCTGCAAATTCACACACTGGCTCACCCACTCCTGCCTGGCACAAAGGTTTGTCCCTCGGCACCTCCTTTAAGCAATGCTCCACATCCAAGTGCATCCAGGTGCTCCCCCAGGCCCTGTGAGATGCTCTCATCGTTGTTCCATAAGAGGCCGCCCAGGAGCCCACCATAAGCCCCTCCCCTCCAGCATCTCCATGCAAAAGTGAGCTGAGGAAACCGCTCCTAAAGCGGCTCCCGTCAGGAACTGCCCTCTCCTCATCCTCACAGCTCACACCTGGGCTGTTGCCAGTCTGAGTGCAAGGGCAGGTGCACAAAGGAGCTCATTCCCTCACTCCAGGAGCTCCCAGCAGTTCCACACCCTCTTTTCTCCCATGCTGATCATTTCTCCAAGAATGGAGCTGTGCATTTCAATTCCCTTCTCTTTTCTCCGACAATTCCCACCAGTCCAGACCTAAAGCTGACACAAGGAGTGCTTGGTGCCCACAAATCCAAATCCAGATCTTGCTATCCCTAAACCAGAAACTCCGAACACACAATCCTGGAAAATTTGCATTAATACAAACCTAACATTTAGGACACACCAAATACTTCAAAATTCCCAAGAAACATCCTGTTGCCTTCAACTCCCAGGGGTTTTTGCTTTGAACTCATGTGGATTTGGGGATCAAGGAATTTCCCTGAAAAAACCTGTGTGGTGCATGCTGGAATCCTCAATCCCGTGAATCCAGGGAGTGTTAAAAGCTTAGTCCAACCTGGGCCCCCATAAATTTTTGCCAAATATCCCCCAAATCCTCAGGATAACAGAACCCTCTGGTACTGCATTTTTAGTTTATTCCCAGTGCTGGGCTCTGGATATGGGCTTTGGGGGAACAAGACCGTATCAAGTTAGAGCCAGGGGATGACATTTGGGAACAATCCTGGCTGCCTGGAGGCAATTCAGGCCTCACAGCTCAGGCAGCGGCACAAAGTCAGTGCAGACAAATGATCCACAGGAGGAGCTGTGGGATTTTCTGCTCTTCTTGCAATGGCATTTATGGCTGAGCAGTTCAGAACAAGGCCTGATGCCGTGGTTTGACACTGGCCAAACGTCAGGGGCCCACGGAAATCGCTCACTCACCCTCCCCTGCCACAGCTGGGCAGAGGAAAGAAAAATTTCATGAAGGCTTCGGGAGTTGGGATAAGGACCGGGAGAAAATACTCCAAGGGCAAAACAGGCTCAACTTAGAAGTTACAAAGTGCATGTATTGCTAACAGAATCAGAAGAGGATAATGAGAAGTAAAATAAACCCTCAAACACACCTTTTCTTCCCCCAGCCCCACCCTCCTTCCCCCCAACAGTGCAGGGAGACAGGGCATGGGGGTTTGGTCAGTTCAGCACCGAGATTTTCTTCCGCTGCTCCGGGAGAGGAGTCCTTCCTTCCCCTGTGAGCCTGTGGGGTCCCTCCCACAGGAGACAGTTCTCCACGAACCTCTCCCACGTGGGCCCACTCTCAGCAGCAGCAGCAGCAGCAGCCCCACCCCTGCTGCAGTGTGAGTCGCTCCCACGGGCACACAGCCCTCCCTAAACTGCTGCGCCGTGGGTCTCTTCCCCGGGGTGCAGGGCCCCAAGGACAGGCTGCTCCAGCCTGGAAGCGGGGCCCTCTCTCCCCACCGGGTCTTCCACTGGAACACAGCCTCCTCCAGGCATCCGCCTGCTCTGGCACGGGCACCACCTCCCCCACGGGCTGCAGGTGGATCTCTGCATCCCCCGTGGATCGCCATGGGCTGCAGGGGCACAGCTGCTTCACCATGGTCGGCACCACGGCCTGCAGAGGCACCTCGGCTCCGGCACCTGGAGCACCTCCTTGCCCTCCTTCTCCACTGACCGTGGTGCCCCATGTTGCTTTCCTCACATGTTCTCACCACCTCCTCTTCTCTGACTAGAAGGCAAAACTGTGTGACTTTGATTTGATTTTCTTCTTAAATACGTCATCACAGAGGTGTTACCAAGCTCTCTCATTGGCCCAGTTTTGGCCAGCAGCAGGTCCATCTTCAGAGCCATCAGCCATTGGCTCTGCTGGACATGGTGGAAGGTTCTAGCATCTTCTTCCAGAAGCCACCCCCATGGCCCCCGCTACCAAAAACTAGGCCATGCAAAACCAACACGTTGTTGTAAACTGAAGCCATGATAAGAATAAAGTGCTGTAGCAGTTAAAACACTAATTAGCTAGATGGGGTGAAAAAAGTCTTACTGTGTTGGGATTTAGGATTGTTTAAGCATGAATTAATTCTGGATTGATTTTTAAGTAAACTACCTGATGAATAGTAAGATGTGTTACCATCTGTGCCTCGAAGATACATACATGACTATTCAGTGTAGTCTTCATCGTCCCCTGGCTACTGAAAAATGTATTTTCCTACTCCTCCAAATTTCAGATTATATTGTATGACATCTGTGATAGGTATTTTGGATGCCTCTCTGCTTTGGGATATATGAACTTATGCTGGGACTTCAATTTTTAAGTCTTTGTATTAACGCATTGTTAGTCTTGGAAAGTCTTTAACACTGGGTTTTTGGATTGGTGTCTTATAAAGCATTAGCAGTAAAGCTGTAAGCCTCATGAGAATCTGGATTTGGATGCTCTTATTAACTAGGAGTGTATTTCTTGAAAGGTGTTGTTACTGAGAGTTGTGAACATTTGTGTGATGGTGGTTTACAGCAGAGCTGGGATGATGTGTCTCCCCTCATGTCTTCTTTTTGGGATGGCTCTCTGCGTAGGTCTGGAATTTTTCTTATCCTAAAGGTTAGAAAGTACAAAAATGGGAGTATTTCTTCATCTGTCTTTGTACAGATTTGATCTAAAATGATGCCTTTTTCTAGAAATCTCTAAGCATCATGATCTATCTATGCTCTGTGGTGTAGCAGCTCGAAATACGCTCACTTATATGTAAATAGTAAATAGCATTGCTCCTTTGTGTGCTGTAACGTTAGATCTACTGCCTTACTTGTTTGTAGTCAGTAGGATCCAACTCCTTGAACAAAATAATTGAGAGGAACTGCCCTGAAGAATGAAAATAAGGACTGTTCCAAAACAATAAATAGGTTTGAATTCTTTTAAGACATTACTTCATCTTTTATTGGATTTTTAATCTTGCTCTGCTTTCTTACATATACAGCATGTAAAAGAAAGAATACATGGATTTATCTCTTGGAGAGTATATTAGGAGCACAGCTCAAAGTGTGATACAATGTCACTCATCACAATTGCATTCTCACATTGATGTGTACCTGGGCCCAAGTAAAATATTGTTCTTAGTTGATAAGCAAGTATGTGAAATTGCATATGTTTATTATTCTTATCTAGGAAAAAAGGTTACCTTAATTCATATATTCATGTAATTATATTTCCCTTTTTTTTTACATATGCTGGGAATTGCTATTTGTTCCTGGTATTTCCTACATAATTTTGAATCAAAATATCATGGTGGGGAATCTGTCTGTTATTTCTGTCTTGCAAGATCAATATGACCCTGTACTGCCTTTTGAAACTGTCTGATTTAGTAGGAAGCCTTTTATTTGTGACTGTCAGTGTGGAGAAACACAACTTTGGGGTCTGTGACAGACTGCACAATGAGTTATAAAAGTGGCTCAAAAGAAAGTATTTGCTTCCAGAACACATTTCTGAGACATTGCCATTAGTAGGACATAAAATTTTCCTGCTACACTCTGTGTTCCACAATGGTTATTACAGAGGTTGCCATTCTTATTCTTATACTAGTCTAAACTAGTATAGAAAAACAACTTGAAAATTGTGATTGATAATACAGCAAATTGAAGGAGAGCGTGTCTGCTCTCCTAATGTTTCAGTCTTCTGATTTGATTTCTGTGAGAAGCTTCTCCACTAGTGACAGGTAAATCCCCAAACTAATTTATTTACTTTGTCTTCAGCTACATCATTGAAAACTAATCTTGTTTGGGTTTCATTTTTGTTTAGGGTTCCCCCCTCCCCCATGAACTTGTGCTCAAGTAAATATTACATTGGTGGTTTCAATCTTGGCTCTTTGTAATATTATGCAAGAGAACGATTTCTTAACAACAACAAAAAATTACCTGTGGGAATTCTACAAGCAAAATATGTTCATTTTACATATTGACAATTCAGATCTTAAAATAAAAAAATGTGTGGTTTAATTGTGCTTTGGTTTTTTAACTATACCAGCATAGACTCTCCACTTGCATCCTACTGCTGAAAGGAAAAGAAAGATGCAAAAGCATATATGAAGGGTATTATTTCTGAATTTATTCAAATTCAAAGAAGGACATAGGAATAAAGTCTTGGATATTTTAGGAAGTTTGTTTAACTAATGGGTGTGTTTTTAAGGAGAAGATGGTTCTTTCATTTTTATTTCTGGGGAACTGCTCTTGCACAAAGGAAGAAGTTACATAATGTTCAGGGTGCTTTTATGGCAAGTATTTGAATTTTCTGAAAAGAGAGACATTGGATAAAATTTGGCTCAGCATCTGAACTTAGAGCTGTTTTATTTGAACGTGGCTTAAGATTTTTTGAAAATCACCTGCTAGTTCACAAATGCTTCTCTCTGAAGTGCCAGCTGTCAGTCCAATGCATATCCTTATCTTTATTTATAAACTAGAACTATTTTTGCACGAGGATTCCATGGGCATGAGATGTCTATAATCATATAATTACACTGAGATGTATGTACGTTTCAAGTTAAATACTGAGGACTAGTAAAAGAACAGAAGTTTTCCTTCAAGTCAAATCTTTATGTATAGGCCTGTTTAGTATTCTAAAAAGCTCTTCTGAAAAAATAAAAAAATTTCTCAAGTAGATTTTTAGATTAGCTTTTCTTTATAGGCTACAGAAGTATAAATAAAAGGATGTGGTTGGGTGCAGAGACAAAGCACTGCTGGCATCTTAGGACTGTTATCAAATTGAGAACAACTATTAGTTCTGCCCTCTTGTCTTCTAAAGTTATTCCATGCATGTCTTATACAGATGTTTCTATGTATTTGTCCACTTATCTCTGTCTCTGCACTTGATAACAGTTACTTAAACCACAGAATTTTAACTAGTTGTGGGAAAAGAAACAAACATTTTTGTATCAGTTATCTCAATTTCAGCAGTGGAATCTGAGATGTGAAATTTGCATCAGGGTCATCTGTGTCAGAATTCAGAAAGGGTGGTAATATATCACAACGTTAAACACAGAGAAGCAGGATAAGAGGGTAAAGACAATCCATGTGCCTAGGGATATTAGTAAAATTAGATAATGACTTCTCCATGAAGCAATTTTTGAATGAAAAATGTTTCCGTTAACTTGAAAGCTACAGAATAACTTAACTTGCCTTTGCAGCACTTTGCATGTGACTCTAGCTCATCTCTTGGCATCAGCATCCAGATATTTCGTGAGAAAATAGGTGACCTGAGCAGCAACTAGACTGGAACTCTGGCAGCAATTCAGTCTACCAGCTGAGCCACAAGACCTGGGAGCAGTATTAAGAGGGAAATTATTTTGTACTGAAGACATATGCTTCAGTGTACACATTCATACACTGTGTGAAGTACTGTATTTTAAAATGCAAATGTAAATTTTGGACAGAGATGAATTCTTTAAAACCATATGTTTGAGATGGAGGCTTGGGGGGCATGACTGAATGGGCATAAATAGAAATAAGAGCAGTTCACACTGCTTGTAAAGTTCACCACAAGGAAAGCCATGCATTGGAGCCGGCTACCCACAGAGGTGGTGCCGTCTCCATCACTGGAGTTCCTCACGGCCTTGCTGGACAAAGCCCTGAGCAGCCTGGTCCGATCTTGCAGCTGCTCTGGCTCTGCTCTGGAGCCTGGTCTGTGGGACCTCCTGAGGTCCCTTCTGCCCCAAGTTGTTCCGTGATTCTGTCACAGAACCCTGCAGAGCAGCCAGCCTGACTCTGTGCACCAGCACACACTTCCTCACTTTGGAATTCTGCAGTGTTTTTGGCACATGTCTGATTCTCCTTGGGAGATATTCTTATCTTTAAAACATCATTGCCATGACTATTAGTGCATGCACTTTAAGGAAATCAGTTTCTGGGGAAATGAGCAGTTCCCAGTTGAGGGTGTGAATTTCAGATGGTCGATAACTGGGTCTTCTATGGCCTTTGGCCTGGCCATGAATTTCACAGCAAAGGCTGCAAAGACACTGGAACAGACTTGTCTCTGGGTTTCTCAGTCCCTATGGATTGATTTTCAATACCTGTGGATGGATTGCTGAAAATCTCTAGGTGCTTGTTGAACTCCAGGAGGGATTTTACCAGAGAAGACTTTCTTGGTTGATCTTCCAACCTATACTCTGAATTTTGAATTTAAAGCATTAAAGAACATAAAATTGAATTAAGTTGTTTTTTTTTCCCCCATGTCAGTAAAGGTTTTTACCTTTGAAGAACTTCCATAGTCTTTTGCAGGTGGCACATGCTTGTCTCTGATGATTTTGCAACTTTCCTCTTCAATACTGTTTTCATTACATGGTATGACTTATATTTTATCAGTATTTTATCAGTGCTAAGTGTCTGTACAGTGTATTTCAGATAAATATATCACAGCCCATAATCAGGTCTCAAAGATTTTCCAGAATATCTGAAGAGAGAGGTATAATCAAGCTTTCAAACACCACAGTCACTTAGAGCTTGGTCTGTCAAAGTACTTGTAAGCATTTTTTTTAACAGTATCCTTTTCCATCTCCTTTCACATAAGATAGATTTTGTTCCTGCTATCAGATTAAAAACACACACCTCTGTTTAGTACCTGTAGGTAATGGAATTGCATTGTTTCCTTTGAAACCACATGTGTGCTTAGGCTGCAGCCCTTGAAAGAATTCCTGATTGCACCATAATTTTGTGTGTCAGAGGAAGTTACTGCTGCTGGTAGGCTCTGTGCTGATCTTTTGGAGAAAAAAATAGTATTGAAGGATAAATCCAATGGAAAGCTCAGACAATAGATTCATTTGAAAGTTTCACAGGTCTTAATTTTGTCAGTTTTCACTTTCTTTGATTTTTTAATTTTGTTTTTTAAGTGAAAGTCTGGCTTTCAGCAAAAATTTATTTAAAAGTTTAGTGGGCCATCCATTCACCCTAAATCTGGTACCAGTTCTCCTTTTGACTCCATAATGATTCAGAAAATTTACAGTCATACCTTTTGAACTTTTTCTGATCTCAGTGGTAGTGCTGACAAAATTTAAAAGCCTATGCTTTGGACAAAGAAAACCTTTTTATAGATCTCATCAGGTTGGTTTAATTGTGGGAAAGATGTATTGGTTGGAAATAGATTCCATTAGGGAAAGTAAGATCAAAGTAATTATTCTTTTACCTTCTGATCTTTTTGTACTTCCAATTTGGAGGGAGTGATACCATTTTCTTCTCCATCAGATGTGGAAAGCAGAGTTTTTGCTGTATAACATGGTACAATATGCAACAACTCAGCAGTCAGGGAGCTGGGAGCCTCAGCTGTTGCTATGCAGCAGATCTCACCTCTTTCACCTTTGCTTCATTGAAACAACTATTTTATTATTATGATTGAACCCTATTCTCAAAAGAATCTATGTTAAAGAATGCTTGATATATCAGGCTTCCTTTGGAAAAAATCAGGATATCACATTTTCGTGTGAGAAACAGACACGAACTTTTCCTCTGCTGTTACGGATCAGCAGAGGTGTCCAATAGGTGAGTTTCCCTGGGATTGATGAAGGGCTATGGAGAAATGTCTTGACTGCAATTGTATTTCTGTAGCCTTTCCCAGCCACAGCAGTAGGAAAAAAGCTATTAATTTCATTTTTCCCCCGAGTTCCTTGAGAGAGGAAGGTGACTGTAAGTCTGGCTGTGGGGCTTTGGAGGTGGCATTTGAGAAATAAGTCAGCATAGTCTTGGGGTGGCACAACATGTTTTTCTCAGAATATGGATGACAGTGTCCAAAACTTAAACAAGATTTCAAAAAAAACATGTCTACTTATTTTCAAACTCTGTTAGAAGGTGACAGATTGAGTGTAATGGGATGAAGCTGAGGAGAAGAGATTATATTAAATGTCAGAAATAAACCTCTGTTCTATTTTGGAGTAGTTTCCCATGGGAAGTGTGGGATGCTTCATATCTTTGAAGTTGTGTTTAAAATGAGACAGGGCTAGAAAACACAGTACAGTACAGTAAATGAGTAATGCATCCTGCCCTAGGCGAGAGAAGAAAAATAGGCTTGCTTGGTGCTTTCCAAGCCTGATTTCTCACATTTTATAAAATGAATTAAACAGTTTTTCAGGAATAAAAATACTTTATTTGAAAAAATATTCTGCATCTACTCACAGAATGTATTTTGAAGTTTTCTTCTTTGCAGCTGTAATTTAGTCTTATCAACCATTCCATAAAATCCAAATGTCATTGAATGTTGTTATAGTGTCACTTGGAAGATTACCCCGCAAACGAGATTTTATCTGTGGAAAATCTCATTTTTAGTTTTTGGAAGATATGGGAAAAGATTTGCATCAGGCATTCCTTTCACTTACAGTCCCAGCTGAGTCAACAGGAGCTGGCAGTTGCTGCCGGTGGGATGTTGGCTCACAAATATGAATTGTCTGGTCAGTCATGGCAAATCTCTTCTGCCTATTTGAAAGCCCTGGGCCCAGACTTTGCTGCTGTCTTTCTGTGGTTGTGTTTCTGCCCTTATATAAACCCTTGACTACTTTGGTGTAGCTCTGTGACTGCCCACTCACATCTTAGAGCTTTGGATAGGGTTGGAGATTTTGGAAATGCTGCATTACTTTAAAAACGTAAAATTTAAAATATCAGGAATATATAATCTTAAATGGTATAAACTTAGCTTGGTTGCATTAGGCAGAGCAGGTTAGACTTGACTCATGGGAATCCTTTCTGTTCTGTCCAGACCTTGAACATACCATGCTACTTCACAGCACTTAAGAGCATCCTCCTTTTTTGTGCCTTCCTGTTTATTTTCTGTCCTTCACGTTTATTTTCTGTCCTTCACCTCGAGGGCAGGTGTTTTTCAAAGCATATTCACTTTGTTAGGATCTACATGCAAATGTAAAATGTTATTTGTACTTCATGCTCACTCTTTTTACACTTCCTAATTACACGAGGCAATCAAAATGAGTGAAAGCAGAGGCTTTAACCAATACTTATCTTGGTAATAAAAATGTATTGCATCAAACCTATTAAAAATAAATAGTAAAGGTGAGCTGGCTGAATTTGACATCAATAAAATTAATTTAGTCTAACCCAGGAAGGGAATCAGTAGAGAAATAGCACTTCACCAAGATGTAAGTGGGCAGCAGAATTGAAAACAAGCATAATTTGGCATCTGATTGAGCCAGACTTCCTGTTATGTTCCTGGCTTTTACTTTAGCCTTATTTTAGTAGTTTGTATCCAGAACTTCTGGTGTTCATTTTGCTAGGTGAATGCAGTTGTGGCTCAGTGTGTTTTGCCAAAGATTCCATGAAATAAACCTTCTCACTTTTTATCTGCTTTCCAAACATCCAAAATAGAGCAGTTGTGTGACTATGCCATGGTTTTGTGGTGATAGGTATTGGGTGATTTCTTTTTTTTTGACACCTCCCACTAACATAGAACAACAGATGCTTTCAAGGCTGATAGAACTTAGATAGCTAACACCCCAGCACAGTGTGTTCCTGGGTTAATAGAAAGGCCAGTGACTCTCACACCCCAACATGTCACACCCTGCTCTTCACACCACAGGGTGCCTGGCCCTGATGATGGTGCAGAGAACAGCTGCAAAAAATGAATGGAGAGGTGAGGTGTCAGACTGGTAAAGGTGCATCTTGTGTAATGTTACCTTTTCTTGTAGCTGTGGTGGCCTGTGGTTGAAAAGGCAGTAAAAAAATGTTTTGTTTGCAAAGTGGTATTTGTTGTTACATCAAATGACACACAGCAAGATGTTCATATTTCACTCAAAACCAGTAGTTAGTGTGAGGGACTGAGAGTATGTAAACGTATTGACCTTTGTTATATGGCACTTACATATATACTTTCTGTGATGTGCTAATGATATGTTTGTGTATCATTGAAGATAAAAAAAAAAGTCTTAATATAATTAATGTCCAAAATACCCATTTCATAAATCACTGCACATATTATGGCTCTTGGAGGGTTAATTTATATACCCTGTACAAAACATCAGCAAACACGTTTAAAACTTCTAATCAGAATTAATTCAAGATCTCCAATGCTGTGTTCAGTTTTGGGCCCCTTATTACAAGGAAGACATGAAGGTGTTGGAGCATGTCCAGACAGAGGCAACAGAGCTGCTGCAGGGTCTGAAGCACATGAGGAGCAGCTGGGGATGCTCAGCCTGGAGAAAAGGAGGCTCAGGGGTCACTTTATCCCTCTCCACAACTGCCTGAAAGGAGGCTGTAGCCAGGTGGGGGTCAGTGTCTTCTCCTAGGAAACAAGAAATAGGACAGGAGGAAACAGCCTCAAATGGGGAGGTTTAGGTGGAATATTAAGAAATGCTTCTTTGCTGAAAGGTTTGCCAAGCACTCGAACTGTGCTGCCCAGGGAAGCGATTGTCACCATCCCTGGAGATATTTAAAAGAGGTACAGATGTGGCCCTGGGGTTCACAGCTTAGTGGTGGACTTGGCAGGGTTGGGTCCATTGAACTCAATGGTCTTAAAGATCTTTTCCAGACTTTCAGGTTTTTGTCTTTGCCTTGGGCTATAGGGGTTTGGAATGTACTGTTTTGTAAATAAAAAAAGAATTCAATATCTCCTTTTTACATTATGAAAGTTACCATGCATATCTGAAAATATGATTAAATTCCTCTTTTGAGGACATTTAATCCTCTGGGCCTCTGACATTGTAAAATCTTGATGTTCTTTGAGCCAACAGATCCAGATATTTTTCCTGGATTGTTGACTTTGTAAAGATTTTTTTCCCTTTAATGTTTTTTCTTTGTCTGAGGACCATATTATCAGACAGGCAAAAGATGAGCCAGGCAAAACCCTCTAAACTTAATAGTATTAGAATTAAATAAGTCTATGGGATATTGTCTTTCATGCTATTTGCTGAAGGCTCAGACATTCTAGTTGATCTCTCTGAACTCTGTCCTGTTTCTTTCTGAACCCGTGCTGTGATACTGAATTGATGGAAGACTCGTTAATTTGTTTCAATGAAGAAAGTAATTAAAGAAATTAAAATTAAACTAAGGGGAAAAGTTAACATTGGAGAAATTAATGACATTTTCTGAGTGTGTGAACCCACTGCAAAAAATCCTTTTTACACATAGAATGGAAAGAGTGGGGGTTAATTTTGCAAACCTGTAGCTTAATGTAGAATTTTCTATTAAATTCTATCTGATGGTCTGCTTTATAACAGTTTTCTGTGACCTTCCAGGAACATATTGCCTGGCAGGAGTGTTTAGACAAACCTTGATCTGGCCAAATAATAACATGTTTATCCAACACTGCTTTCTTGTTCAGCAACTAATTTGGAAAGATTTTGGTGAGCTCAACAGGAAATAGAAACAGTGCACTTTATCATGAGGAAGAGAGCTTGAATATTGCTTCATAATTACTGAACACACTGAAATATATTGGGGTTTTTAGAGGAAAATAGATTCTATTAAGATTTATGTTAAATCTGCCATTGGCCTAGCAGGGGGTTTTAGGAACTTACCCATTATTCTTCATGAATACTTTTACCAGATAATGGGTTTTGGAATTCTGGCTCTTTGTTACAGCGTAAATCTTAACAAGAAACTGCCAAAATAAGAAATAGAGGACAATCTGATATTTATCTTCTGAATTACGTGAGGCTGGCACAAGGGCTTGTTATGAGCTATAGGGATCTTCACTTCTAGTCCAGGATGTGGGACAATTTGGTCATGAATTCTGGGTAGCCCCTGATAAATGAATTTATTTCCTCACTGTAAGTTCTCCTGAGCCAATAATGATGCTGTTTGCAATATAATTGACTGTCATGAGAAATAAAAATCTGCTTAGCTATCAATTATGATGAAAAGGCCCTTAGAAATAATGAAAACAACCTAGGTAACTTTTTGATGCATTTTGATATATTTTGAAAATATCCCGAATCTCTTATTTGCTTACTTACGAAGCATCAGAAATGGGTTCCATATCCTGTGCTAATTCAGTCACTAAATTAGTACTTTCAAAAGCTGATTTGAGGGAAGTTGCTCTTTTTTGCATCTCCGTGGCTCCACATGGATCATTAAATTTGATGGGAACGTTAATGACACATAAGGGTTAGACATAAACATCCATTGTTACTGGATGTCTTTTGAGAGAAATGTTGCATAAATGCTGCTCACTCTTCTGTTAAACTGGAGGTGCTTACCAACTGTGCCAAAATTGATTCTTAACCATCATGGTTATCTGTCATGTTTTCAAGTGGAAAGCTGTTATGAAACATGGAACTTGGACAGATTTACAAAAACACTGATTCCAGAGTGAGCACGGATGTGTTCCTTGTGCTGTTTGATATTAAGGATAATAATTGTCAGAATAAATTATAAAATAGCCTCACAGCTGTTGCAAAATACAGGCAGGGGCTATATAGACAGAATCAAGACTGGGAAAAGGTTGTAGGAACTAGATGAAAACTGAAGCTGATTCTATCTATCTATCTATTTATTTATTTATTTATCTGTTTTTAAATTACTGTGGTTTTACTTTACCCTGATTATTTAGTGAGAATGAAGTGAGTTCTCACTTCTGAAGGTACTTTGGCTATCAGAAAAAAAATTCTTTGTGCAGGTTGTCTTTATACAAAAAGGAAAAATTTTGGCTGACATTTTCTGAAATTTTGTGCTAACAAAAAAGACCAATCCTGAGATGAAGAATTTATCCCTGTATTTGAGGTTAATTTGAACTGTGGGAGCTCATCAAATACTATAAGCCAGTCTGAGCTGCATGTTTGAAAAGCAGTACCAATATAAGTCATTCCAAATATAATGGGCTAATCAGTAGCCTGGTTGAATTGTAGGGATGGTAGAAGGGGACAGAATTTTATTAAATTTATGTACACTAACAAGTCATTCCCTTTGAGAGTCAAGTAATTTGATTACAGAGCACATAAACATTAGGAAATTTTCTTAAAGTTATTTGAAGGCAAAAAGTACCTCTTGAACAGTTATGCCCACAGGTTTCACCTACTGTAGCTCATATTTATTGCACATCATTTAACTTGATCACTGAGCAACTGATTGAAATTGTAGGGAACATTTTCTGAAGCAATGAACTAGTGATTGTGGACAATTCTGACAATGTTAAGGCCCTGAATAAATGATCTTTATCAAATGAATCTTTATCAGCCAGTTCTCATGTCTTTATATAGATGAACCATTTTTCAAGTGGTCTGGGGTATGGAGTGGAGAACTTAAGAAATCACTTGAGTTTTTATCTTTTATTTTGGTTATTGTCCTTATTGTCCGGGCAGAGCTCAGACTTCAGCGAACTCAATGTGCTTGCACAAAGTTTTGTCTCAAATCTTTTGGATGGTTGGCCTTGGTAAACAGTTCCATATGGAAAGAGCTTGAGATTTGTGCTCCTGATCTACTGCAGCCAGTGGATATCAGTGCACTGGGAAAGAGGTGAGTGGTGCAGAGCTGGCTGTAAAACAAACCACAGTACAGACAGAGTGGGTACAGCAAATGCAGAACAGGTGAGCCTTCCAAGTGGTGGGATTATTCAGTAACTAGGTAGCTTGATGATGGATTTAAAGGATGAGAAGATATTTGCATAAACAGAAGCATTAGATGGCAGTGGAAATGAAAAGCCACTGCAATATAGTCAGCAAATGACAGGCTGATTTGGTTACAAAAGTGATTTGGTTCTTGGGAGAGGGAAGGGGTCTTTGGATCAACCTGAGGATGACCACATAAGCAAAGAGCAGTGATTTTTCTTCAACTGTCCCCAGTGAAATCCCCTGAAAGGATTGTTTTGTCTTAATGGGAGAGTTCATTCCTACATATGAAAAGCTTTTGACAGCTCAATTGCAACACTGCCGCAGGACAGTAAATTTCTAATCCCTGTCCAGGATCCTTATCTATCATCTTCAATAATACTGTATTTGTGCAGCCCAACAAATGTTCTAATACCAAGAGTGAACAGGTCTTGTTACACTCATGCAAACAAACTGGCATATTGTTTTAGAAAACAATTGTTTATGGCAGTTGTCATACAAAAAAATAGGGACTCACCATTTCTTGCATGACCAGAAAGTGTGGCTTAGAAGTAACAGCTTTTGCTGACTTTTGAACTGGAAATAATTGTTATTCTCTTGCACAATTTACTGTAATGGTTGCATCTGTGCATTAAACATGTAAGGGATAGAGTAAATGTGAATTATCATTAAGCTTTTTATCCTACTAACTTTATCCCATGATCTTTAAAATAAAGTTTTCCCTAGACTGTTTTCTTTGTGATCAGCAGCTATCTCTTTTTCTAAATGGTTTTGTTGGTCTTATTAGTATCTGAATTCCCTAAGTCTTCTAAGTTTAAAGAAATAATTTTTTTTCAATTTAACTTGAACAAGCATAGTCTCTTGACATTTAAAAGAATAACGCATCTGTAGTCTGTATACCTGATCCATGATGAGAATAAATAATTGTTCAATTGAATAATATTTCGCTCTTACATTGTATTGAATCTTGCAGAGCTAGTTCTGCAAGCAATGCTGTGAGAATAGCCAAAAACCCTGCATGACATCTCTGTAGGCTAATGTTTACATTAAAAAATGTATTGTAAATTTCACAGCTACAAAGTTTGTTGAATTTGAGTAGGCTTTAAGCACAGAAAGGAAGCATTTGTGGTTTATTTGTAAAGTAAAACTCAGGTAAATAGCACTGACAAAGTAATGATTTTCCTTCTGTCACAATAGGAGGAGATACTATGTGCTGAAGATTAATAAATACATTGATTAAAACCAGCCTGGGCAATTCAGTCCTAGCCCCTCTAGTCCCTCTAGTAACTACTATTGCATTTTTCATACTCACAGCTTTAATTAGTGGAGTTTAAAATGTAGCTGAATTTTTTGGAAAGGAAGAAATACTGATGGCTTGCCCTTGCAAGATAGTAATTTATGCATTTTTAATCCAGGGTCTTATTTCCCAATATAGCTCATATAATGTTTTAGGACCTGGAAAAATGGGTATTTGGGGATATGCAA
Organism: Coloeus monedula; assembly: GCF_965178545.1. NCBI lineage: Eukaryota > Metazoa > Chordata > Aves > Passeriformes > Corvidae > Coloeus > Coloeus monedula. Next base: position 10,592,408 of record NC_138786.1, on the reverse strand, counting down.
ATTGGTGAAGTATAAATGGACAGTGAGAGACTGTACAAAGTAAATACAGTCTTGAAAGCTATGTAAAAATGAGAGACCCCACTGGCAGAAACTGGAGGATAAACAGAGAGAAGTAAACAGCTTACTTAAACCATATGATAACGGTGTTGAAAAGCTAAAGGCAGAATAGATTTGTGTAAAGCATAATACTGTTTAGCTCAGAATTAGAAGTAAAAATTAGGTCTGTAGTTCGTCATGAGAACAAAGACTAGTTAACCAACAAGTCTGACATCCTATTTCTAAGAGGAGATACTCCTGAAGCAGGAGGCATGAAACCACAGTGACAGTGAATTATGTAATTCTGGACTGTAACAGGCTTCTGTCTGTTTGGAATCTATTCCCTGCTGCCTGACGGGTTTCTAACCCTTCACTGAAAAAAGTAATTGTGGAACTTGAAGGTGGTTAGAGCATTGCAAACCCCTTTTAACTCAATGAAAAATATGAAGTCTGAGCTCTGGGTAATATATCTAGATAAATGGGCTGCTTTAGTCAGGTAGAAGGCCATACTTCTTGGAATTTGTAAAAATAAACTCTCCCAAGGATAATGAAATTAGAAATTAAGAAGGATTTATAGGATCTAGTGCAATGCATAGTTACAGTCTTAAGAACTCTGTTTCTCATAGCTGCTTTAAGCCTGATGACCTTTAATGGTGTACCAGAGGAACAGGATAGAGTGTATGTAAGAGAATAAAATATGCTTGTTGGGGAGGGGGGGGGTATTTAGCAGTAATAAATCTATGACTAGTTGGTTGATAAGCCTGCTTGTCTGTGTCATTGGAAGAGATACAATTGAGCTTCTACTGATCCAGAGATTTTTTTTTCACCCAGATCTCTATATTCAGAGACTGAATATATTCCATAGAAAAGGTTTACGTTTTTTGAAGATATTTAACTAGTAAAGAGTACTCATTAGGAAGTGAAAAATTCAGAATTTGAGCTATTGCATTTTCGCCTGTGTCCTAACCAGGAGAAACTGAAGGAACTCTAAATAAGCCAATTAAAAATGATATTAAGCAATACAAAAGGTACCTACACCTCTTGTCTGTTTAAATATTACTTTGATAATGCATATTTTTTTTCCCTCTGGTACTCTGAGATATTTATATTTGAAGAAGAAAATAAATTATTGATTATGGCAATAAAATAGTGAAACTGAGTGCACATGAAGTGCACAAAACAAAGTGCAGTGTAACCTTTTGAAGAGCTTGGTGCCACCTTCTTGATGACCTCTTCATACATGTGTGTTCATCTGATGTGGAGATGATTTGAACTGTTTGATTTAATCCACAAGGTTAATTTGTTGATTTTGAATATTTCTGCTACTGTCTGTGCCCTTGTATTGGAAGGATAAAGGTCACACATTGAAAGAAATCAGTGAAAGAACGAGCTGGGAGAACACTGATCTTTCCTTACTACTCAGAATGAAAACACAAACAAGAGCAGCCAACACCAGTATTGATCCAAACAGTTTTACAGAAATGGCTTGAAACCATGGCAAACTCACACCAGGTGAGCATTAGAGAACTGGCAAATAAGCTGCTCTGGTGTCCTTTCTTGTTTGTTGTTTCCAAAGTTCATAGTGGAGTATGATGGTTTGCTAACTGAACTTTGCTTCCAGGTGTGCTCACCACCTCTCTGATCATGGTTTGTGTTCCTCTGAATAGATCATGAAACACTAAACTCTCCTCTGTAAGGGTGTAAGATGGGTGCTTTAGCACTAATTTACTCAAACTCTGCCAAGTTAATAGTGTCCAGATAGCTGTAAATAATTAGGAAAATAGGTGTATATTTACTAATGCAGTGTTCAGTAGACTGCTGGGTGCAGCTGGTGGGGCCTCAACCTTCTTTCTGGAAACCAAAAAATATTCAAATCCTAATTTGAAGCTGGATGCAATAGATGAGATTCATCATTTATGGCTGTAATCTGAAGCAGCAGCAATTCCTTGGAAGAAAAGTCTGGACTTTACACGGACATTTCAACCCGTGGATAACTCCTTGTGATATGAATATAAATGGATAGGAATTATAATTTTCATGATTGAGTCGTTGTTTCATGTTTTGAAGACAAAGTTAGCAGTTGTGAAAGACGCTACGAGCGCAAACAGCCAACACTGAAGTATATTTATACGTATCTTATAAATTTTTTCTGTCCTGTTTTACATATGTATTTCTTGTCACTGAGGTAGAGCCAGGATAATTAACTCCTGCTGTTGAGAGAGCAGAAGTTGATCTTTGGTACTTGAAAATCTTGCTGCATAAGGCTGCTCAATTGGCTGTCTCAGGTAGCTGCTTGTAAAATATTGCAAAAGCAAAAACTGTAACAAATCAGAGAGAAGCTTTCCGACAGCAGCCAGGGATTAATAGCTCATCTTTGGAGAAGAAAACGTTGGAAAAAGGTTTCTGATTTGAGAGATATACACTTCATTATGGTGCTTCCAGGTTCACAAAGCAAGACTTGTTACAATTTACACAATCAGTGTACTTGTCTGCAGTTTCCTTGGCTGCTATGCTTGCTACTTCATGAAAAGTGTATGCATGAGATGAATAATTTTATACTTTCTGCACAGAGAAACCAGATGAATAAACTTGGATTTTCATCCTCAGTGACTGAGAGAGAAGGCAGACTGACTCTGTTAGCATCTTTTACTCCCAGCTTTGTTTGCAGGCTCAGTCACACTTTTCCCCTCTGGTTGGCCTTTTTCCTCTAGTTCTTCATAGCTGTGTGGAGGGCTTAGAGGTTTACGTGTAGATATCTGTACCTGATGTACCATTTCATCTTTCAAGAGCAAAAAAGACCAAATCTTGTCCAAACATGTATTTGGTCCTTACACATCAAATCATAAAAATACAGCTGACATATAACCGGTGGGAATTTCAAGGTGGATTCTAGACTGATTTATGTGTATATGCTGTAACCACATCTTTACATCTTCCCTTCAAAAAGATCCTGCATACAGAGCAGATTTTTTTTTGTTTATTTTCTGTGGAAAAATCCTGACTTTCGTATACAAATGATTTAAAAATGCTTTATGAAATCCTTGAAGTGTTCCAGAGCAGAATAAAACAGGCTTGGAAATGTTCTATATATATTCTTATTGGGAGTGAACTGCCTGAAAAAAATCACAAGGTTTTTCTAACATACCAAATCTAAAAACTTAAAAAACCCACATTGACTTTGAATGATAAGACATTGTTTAATACAAATAAGCAATCTACTAGGAGCTTTTTGACATAAGGGGACAGTCCAATCATTGTTGCAAAAGGTAGGTGTGCTGGCTTCAGCTGGGGTAGAGTTAATTTTGTTCATGGTGGCTGGTCTGGGGCTGTGTTTGGATTTGTGCTGAACACAGGGTTGATAACACAGAGGTGTTTCTGTTATTGCTGAGCAGGGCTTGCACAGAGCCAAAGCCTTCTCTGCTTTTCATATGGCCCCAGTGGTGAGGAGACTGGGGGTGCCTGGCAGGGTGGGAGGAGACACAGCCAGGACAGGTGACCCCAGATGAGCAAAGGGAGATTCCAGACCATGGGACATCATGCTCAGTATATAAAGTGGTGGATCAAGGAGGATGGGGGAACGTTTGGAGTGATGGTGTTTGTCTTCCCAAGTCCCAAGTGTGATGGAGCCCTGCTCTCCTGGAGATGGCTGAACACCTGCCTGCCCACGGGAAGCAGGGAATTGATTCCTTGAGTACTGGTGGTCATATGTTTTATTAAGATAGTGATGTTGCTTGTGCTTCTGTTGTCAGGCAGAAAGGTCACTGTTCTCCTGACAGTCTGTTACAAGCCAATCTTTTAAAGATATTCACTAGTGGACAGAATATTATACAATTAATTTTCTGGGTAAATTTAGCTTAGTTCCCCAACCACATCCTGTGTTTCAGCATCCAAAATGCATGGCAAATTCTATCAAAAAGATTTACTTCCTTCAAGCCATTACTCTGTTTACAGATATTCCTAATATAATTAATTCAGATTCACAGTGCCTGTCACAAATGACAAAAGTAATTAATTCTGAAATTTGGACTGTGGGGTTTTATGTGGAGTACTTGCCTTTGGGGGATTATGTCTCAAAAACGTTTTGGGTCATCATTTATTGTGTCTAATAGCAGGTTTTCTAAGGTTTCAATTATGATGCTTGAATAATGTAGGAAGCAAAGGAAAAGTAATGGTTCCACGTTTATGGTATTAATTTCAGTCAGCAGAGAAGGAACACTTTGCACTGGGGGCTACAAACATGCCAACTGCATTATTCCCTGAAGCCTGCACACAGAAGTAGGCTGTGTTTTCAAAACTGGGTAAAAGTTTCTCATGTGAACAGGCAATTAAAAAACCAATATGACTTGCATGCTGAAATACAATAAGTGCACACCAGCAAATGTGTGTGTGTTGATTTGGTTTTGTGCTGGTTTTTTTTTCCTATTCTTGAAGACTTTTGGATAAAGGCCATCTATATTTGCTGTCTATATTATCATGTGTAATATTGGCGATCTGGATCCAGTAACTCTTAATCTTGAAAGATTCCTGTAATTCTATTTGGGAACTATGCTACTGGAATGGCAGAAAACTTTTCAAAAGTCTGGAGATAGCATCTTCTGACTTAATAGTTAGAGGCAAAGATTTTTATACTGTAAGTTAGGAAAGCTTAGTGTGATATGATGAATGCATAGTCTGATTGTAAGTTTGAATAATTTAGTGCTATTTGCTTTTCTTATGCTTTTTCATTCCTCTTTACTCTAGACCTTCTGCACATTACCATTTTCTGTGCTTTTTTATTTGTTAATAACAGTTGATTTCAAAATCTGATGGATTGTAAAAGTTGATTTATGTCTGTATGCAACAACAATTTAACACATGATCATCTAAAAATCACACTGTATCAAACCTTAAGGGTGTAAAATTCAAGTTGTGTCCTAGTGCCTGAATAGATAACTTGAACCTGCTAATGATACCTCTTCTATTTTTATTTCTTGTACCATTATTACTAAGAGTTGTGCCATCATTATACTGGGTTAATTGCTGACTGTAGGTGACTAAGAAACTGTGGTTTTCAGTTTATGAACCAGTGCCCAGAAGAGAAAGGAGCTTTACTTAAATAATTTTAAAGGTAGCATAGTAAATGAAGGGAAAGTTTGCAGACACAAAGAAAAGGTTTCCAGCTCTGCAGTAAATTAAGTGGACAACGAGGAGTTTATCATGGGTGGTGTGATGAGATGCTGTCTCTCTGGAGTATTAAAAAAAGAGAAAAATCAATGAAAATGCATTAGAGACCATGCAGCAACCATCCTGCTGTCGAGGGATATGAGCTATATGACCCAGAAGGCCCTTTCTTTTCCTGAAATATGTGATTCTGTCCTTCAGTAACTAAACTCATTTTTCCTATGGTTCTCTAACTTTGCCCTGGTGTTTTCTTTTCTGATACAGGAGTTTCACAACTCTTTTGGTTAAAAGCAAGCAGGGTTAGAGCAAGAAAAAGTAATGCTTTTGTTTATTTATTTAAATTGGTCAGATGAGACATTTTGTGTGAGTTCTATAGTAAATGCTCAGTCTAGAAAAAGAAAACGCTGTGAACAGTGAGCCCTCGCTCTGGAACTTACTCTAGTGTTAAACCCAGTTGGCTTCACGAGTGGGAGCTCACAGAATAATTGTCTGCTGCTGATCACTCTGAGACTTTGCCTCGGCTAAATGCTTTTCCTTGGTCAAAAACTGGCTCCAGGCCAACCTACTTGAAGCTCCATTTTTTCTGCAGAACATTATGTCCAGGGCACATACTTTAAGGTAGGAAACTTTGGTCTGGGCAATCCAAGATGAGAAAGTTAGGGGCTAAGAGAAGCCTGCCAAAGCCAGCATATTGAACTGCTTAAAGAGCTAACCATGGCTGTGGCTTCTGCAGGGCATTGTCCATGTGCTGCTTCTAAGGCTTTCTGTACAGGGCAAATAAAAATATAATGCTAGAAATTATCTTGACCCTGAATCACTGTTTTCTTTTCAGTGAACAAGTGATCTCATGCAAGGCCCTGAGCTACAGTGAAGGTGTGACGACCACCATCCTCAGCAGTTATGAGGCTAAAAAGACACAAGACAATCATGAACGTATGCCTAAAGGTAAGTATGAAGTCATTTATACTTTTGAACTAAGAAAACAATTGAGTACAGATTAGCTACTTTTCCTTTCCTGAGGGTGGGTGTATAAATTGCTTGTGTCCCTGTAAACTGGATTTTCTCTCTTGCTTTGGGCTGGCCAATGTGCCTGTAGTAACTGGCTCTCTTCCTTTAGGAGGTCTAATGCTGTTCTGCCATGTGAATGGAAGGATGCTTTCTGTTGGAGTGAGGGGAAAAGCAAAAATTGTAATGCCTTTCCCTCGTCTACTTTATGTAATTACCTGTGCTGAGCTAAGCACAGTTCATCCCACTGAGTCATGAGGTAAAGACAGGAAAATGACATGAAAGATGAAGACATGAAAAATGACAGACAGGAATCTTTACTGTGACAGCCCCACAGCAAATGTAGGGAACATATGACTCACTGCAGCTCCCGGAGTTCAGTGACTCAAATCCAGAAGCAGATGGCCTTTTTGTTTATCTCTACGGGTGAAATGGAGTAAAAGTCCCTTTATGCTCTGGAGACTGCCTGGTGTGTTGATAGGAACAAATATCCATGTGTGTCTCTACAAGACTGTTTTCTTTAAAGCAAGGTAAAACTATAGAAACAAGAAAATGGGGGTTATATTTTTTATCTCTCCTCCACTCCCCCTTTGTATTTTAGGGCATTTAGAACTCTCTCTCTGTTAATGTGCCAGTAATTTTTGGTTACCCTACTTTATGTATAGCTCAAAAGATGGGGGCTATTAGCCTTTGAAAGTAAGAAGCAGAAGATTCACAAGGGGGCAACTGCAGGCAGTTTGCAACAGGAAGCTTTCTGAGGCTTTCCTGGGCAGCCACCATTTCTTCATGATCTGTAGTGGAAGTATTTCTAAGCAGTCTGTGATGCAGATAAAACACTGATACTGAAATGAATTGTGGACTGCCTGCCTCTCCTTCCTGAAGGAGCTGCCACTTGATACAGGCATGCTGGAATCCTCTGTCACATTCCTTCCTTCCTGCAACATTTTGCATGGGGGCAGATTAGGAGGATGGGAGCCCTTAACCTTTGTTTATTAAGGTATTCTTTGACCTTCTTTCAGGTGCCCCTACCTTAAGCCAAAAGATGGTTTTACTTCTCTTTGGTTTTAAACAACAAATAAAAACTTTGTGAGTGCTCTTGGTCGCTGTTACAACTTGCTGTTTACCTGACTTAGCCAACAAACTTTATATCAAGGAATTCTGTAGCTGAGACACTATTTCAGATGTTTAGTGACTCTCTAGGTTCATGTGAGTACAGTTACTTGCAAACCAGATTAAAATAATGATTGTGGAAACTCAGGTTTTCTCCAAAATCCAGATATTTTCAAATGTTGTAGAGAAAATATTAAACTGTCTTGGATCCTGTGTGCATGCCAACGCTACAGGACAAGTTTAAAACTAAGGCAATGATTCATCATGTGCAATGCTGTGCCATTTTAGTTTTGGTAGCTGTTTTGAAAGTGAGTAAATGACTTTATAGAATTAGGTTCAGAAACAAAAGCATTAAAGACCTTGACACTCTATTCCTTTCCTTTCACTGGAGTTACAAAAAGTGGTATTGGAATGTGATCTAATTATCCTCATCTATTGTTTAGTATCTTGTGCTGTCTAATTTTTGACAATCTTGTCTGTGCAAGAATGCTTACTTAAAAAAAAACAAAATTAGAGGTGGAGAAGGCTCTTGCCAGGGCTGTTTACACCTTCAGGGTAGGAGCTGAGATGTTTATGCCAGTTAATTCCTTACTGTGTGTTCAACAGGATGCAAAACAGTCATACAATGCAGTCATCTAAAAGGAAATTACTTTCTGTGTTTGCTATTCTGAAAGTAAATGAGTTGATTTTTCAGTGAATGGGGGATTCATTTGAATTTACATGCAGGGCCCTTTTTTACATAAAGCAAGTACAATCCTGAATTATTCATGTTTTTTTCATTTTTTTCAGTGGTTGGTTAACCTGGAAGGAAAGAAACCAGAGTTTATTCTACACGCACTCTCTCTTTATTGCTGGAATGGGAACATTGCTCTGATAATTATAGTTTTACTAATTATACTTATTTGTTTAATCCTCATAAGAAGAATATTATTTAAGTCTAGTTTGCTGTTTGACACTGCAGCTAAATTATGAATTATAAGCAGGAAAGAGGTCAAGTCTATTTGCGTGATCTTGTCCCCGATTCCTGTGTAGAGTTCCTGAGAGGTTCTTTCTGAAAGAAAGCTCAGTCAGGTTTACATAATTCAAACAGGCTACAGACCTTATACTTGTACAGTGCAGATATGCACCTTACGGGAAAGATTGTAGGATTTCTAGCCCTACTACTTCTTGCAGCTTGCTATCACAGTTTGTTTGATTTTATTGCGTTGTTAGTAAAATCCTTAATGTCTTTCTGTCAAGTTAATTCTCACTGGTAAATGCAGAGGACTGCTCTATTTTGTTCTGCTTAGAGACAGTGTTTTCTTTTTTAAAATAAGAAATGAGCTTGTTCTTTCTTCACAGAGAATAAAGAAACAGATCCAAAATGCTTCTAAAGGATGCAATCTCTTTGTTGGTTTAAGCAGACCTTGGTGAGGCTTTCTACTAGAAAACTTCAGAATTTGAATACACCAGCGAAGTACTAATCCCAGTTGTAGATTGTCATTGGATTCCTTTTCTCTTCCTAGGTGAGTTAACTTCTTTTACTCACAAAGTACTGAAGGTCGAACAAAATCCCTTTAACTGCTTGAAGTTTGTATACACTTCTGGTTTATTTGAGTTTTTTAATGTATGTAAAATCAGAATGTCTGGCAGTGAGTGAGGAAAAGGGAAAATAATTATACAATGTCATGACTACCTGTGTAAAGTTCAGTAATCTTAATAATTCTTAAACATGCTTAACTGAAGACACCCAACAAAGAATTTATGTCGTGTAAAAATCATCATTTAACAGATATGTAAAGGCAAGAAAAGTTCCATTCATGTAATCATTTAGGCTGTTTCTCAAGAAGCTTGAATTCATCCACTGGTTGTATCACATCAGGTCGGCAGACTCCTGTTTTCTCACTGGGAAATATCCCTCTTAAGGAAACTGGCTGAATGACCTCATGGTTGCTTACTTTCTGCCAGTCATAATTCATGTCTTCCCACTGGATTGGGTATGGCAGTTATCTAATTGTCTGTTTCAAAATGGACTGTATTTATTTTGTTAAGGGATTGGCATTTGGGAATGTTATCCCTTCACTTTTTTCATAAATGATTTATCAACTCTGTTACTGCTTGCATATTCATTATTGTGCTTCCCAAAAGATTTTCTAGAGTCCTCTTTTGAAAAGGAGCACAGGAAGAAGATGAACAAGGCTTAGTATTTGACCAGGAATTTACTTACATCTCTTAAGCAACATTTTTTAGGCACTGACACTTCCTTAATAATTCCAGAGGGAAAACAAAGAAGTTAGGGCTTGTGTCTTTGGGTCCTAATTTGTTACAACTTCCAAGATAATCCTATAGTTTATCCCATTTTGCCTTCGACATGGTTGTTATACATATATTTTTGTGACTGCAAGAATATCCTGATGTCCTAGGATCTTCTTTCAGACAGAGAGACTTCTGAGTGTGTGAAGTATTACAGAACTACTCAGAAGAGAACTGCCATTTTCTGAAGACCTATCAAGTGATGTAGTTACTCTACCAAGTACTTCCTATTGGCCCATACTCCTTCTTGGGAGATAATTCATTGCTTTTTACCAAGAGAAAGCTGAAGCAGTCATTTGTTAAACCTCCTAGATGGGATTGGTGTCAGAGCAATATTTAACATTTTGGATGGCTCGTCACTCGGATTGACATGTGCCACCTCTCCTCACATAAACCAGGCTGCAAGCTGTGCTGAGTGTGCTGTCAGAATGGCACAGCCTCTCTGTGATAGCATTGTCCGTGATGCTGAGAGCTGGGAGAAGGGCTGCAGGTCCCTGGGGTCTTTTGGGTATCAGTCTGCATTGTGCCTGCACAACTTCATTGTGGGTAAAGATACAGGGTGCATGTGGGGGCCTGGAACCATAATGGAGTGCAGCACATCAACCCCCACCCCTCCTTTGCACCTCACTAATTGATAATGTAAACACACTTGATGTCCTGGAATTTCTAGAAGGTGTTAATTTCAGAATATAATGTCATGGAATCATTAGGTTGGAAAAGACCTCCAAAATCATCAAGTTCAAGTCCAACCTATGTGAACAAAAGCATCTTCTTAGAATGGATTGTAATGGAAAAATATAATTTAAATTTCATTTCAATTATATACATACTTCATTTCTGTTTTTCATTTTACAGCTGAATTACTTTAGGACTTTGAATGTTGACTTTGAATGCTGTAAGTGTACATGTTTTCTTCCAAGATCTTGAAGTGAAAGAAACCAACCCCATATCCACAGTAATACCCTTTGGGACAAATCAGGAAAAAAGACTTGTTAGCTTTTCAACACTGTGGTCACAATAATCAATAGGACATGGCATTGAGACACCCCATGGGAAAATCTTTGCTCTTCTAGATGATTCCTCAGGTAGGTTGATGCACATACATCTACTCCAGAGCACGGGACGCAGATGTGTGTCTTTCCTCCATTCATTTCGATTAAAATACCCTTACAACCAATAAGCAATGTGAGGAAATACTTTTTTGGCTTTGTCTCATGTTCCCACATTTCAATTTCTTCCTGTTTTTTAAAATTTGTCTTTAGTGTTTTCCCCAGTCATGCTGCATTATGTTCCTTTTTGTTCTTCTCATCATCTCTTCTCAGCTCATCTCCATCAAGTCATCATTTAATCTTTCTCCCTCCTCCCTGCTACTCTTCCTCTCTTTCTTCTGTGCTTGTTCTTTTTCTGTCTTCTGGTTTAAGTAGGGGGAAACTCGTACTTCCTGGGTGTGGCTCAGTATGAATTTTAAGTTGATATCGTTCTTTCAACACCATACCAGGTCTAGATGTGCCAACTTTTTCCTTGCAGTCAGGATTATGAGTGCTGCAGAAGCTTCAAAAGAAAGCTGATGCCTAAGCATTATTAAAAATAACTCACCTACTGGATCACCTCTCAGGAGAGATGATACTAAAAGTAATTCAGGCAACTAATTTGTGCAAGAAAGGTAAAAGATCGAAGAGAATTAAATTGATAGCATCATTAAAAAAATAAAGTTCTGCTTCAGTGCCTTTAATTTGTAAAGAAAGCAGGTTAATGATGGTATAGGCAAAGGGTTAGATATAATTGGTTTCTATTTTAGTTAGAAACCTTGCAATGAGTAGAAAGCCATAGAAGGACACCAGATCAGAACACCTCAGAATATTCATGCTTTGCTTATTCACAGAACAGGAGCATCATGACAGAGGAGCTTTCTGGTTTTTATGTCCTTGGCATCCTTTGACACGAGTCTTAAGAAGCCACTTGTTTCCCACGTTAGCCCATGAACAAATTCTATCTGTGAAAGAAACAGCATAATTTCTGGGATACTCTTTAGAGGCCTAATTCTCAGACAATTCTGGATTGCTGCCTTTTCATGGCACCCTATTCTGTGTTCTTCAAGACATTTCTAGTGGCTTCTCTTTTGGTAAATTTGCCTTATATCTTACTACCAGTCAGAGCTGGTTTGCAAAAGTAAACATAGGAGAACCTAGTGATGTTTTATCTTTAAACCTCTTTCTATACATCTATATGATTTGGGAATTGCTGTGTTAAAGTATGGTTTATTTAATGTTTCTAGGATTTAAACTCTGCATTGAATTTTTATAGCACCCTTGAATAACAGCACATTGATGTGCCAGAGATTTGAGTCAGAGCAAAAACTTCATAAGCCCTGGGCTTAGGCTCTTTAAAAAAATAAGTATTTGTGCACCAGGAGCCAGAACTTATGTTTTAGTTGTTACCCCACTCTATCATTTTAGAACTCCCATAGCTTTGCTCATCTGCTGAGCTACATCCAGGAGAGAGAAACAAACATTACCAGCTAGGTAGCCTGTTATTATGTGAACAAATACCAGAGGAGGGAAAGATGAAGTCTGCTTCTAATCTTTTGTATTGATCATGCTTTCTGTCAAAGCTGTTGAAAGAGAACATTCCTGATGATACTGGTTTGATTACCAGGTATGTGGCTGTGGTTATATACAGCTCCCCGAGAGGCTTCTGCAGCTACAACAAGCTGGGTGGACAGCTGGGCTTTTATAAAGCATAAATGTTTGTGCCTGTGTGCCAGGCACATGGATAGATGTATGGGGAAAAAAAATTCTTTAAGTAAATGCATTTCAAGGCCATTCTAGTAATACAGTATTACCAAATAAAGTTTTAAGCCACAAGACTGAAACCAAAGCTTTTTAAGAATTCTCCTATAAATCTCTCAGAAAAAGACATTGAAACCACAGAGAAGAAGGTTAAATACTACTCAGTAGTAATCTATTAAATCACAGCACGTGCTATACTTGAAAAATAAGCTACTCTAAAATTGAATAACATTCTAAAAAATTCTGTCAAAATGTTTTCACTTGGCTATATGTAAAAATTCTTGCAGAAAGGTTCATATTATTGAGTCTAGTATTTCAAAGGGGATTTTAGACATTTAGATGTGTATCTTCTGCTTTTAGTCATATTTAGGAATTGGTGGGAAGAAATGTGTATTTGTTTGTACAGTTTGCTGTAAAACCAAGGAATTTGGATTTAATATTCAAGTACTTTGCTGAACCAAATCTTTTAAAGCAGTTTATATTTTCTAAAATGTTAGCAAGTGCTGGCTTTGTGCTGATGAAAGCTAGGTTCTTGATTAACAGTTTTTAAGAAAATAAACTGTTAACACTTCTCTATGGCTTTCTTGATGTATAAAGTTGGTTCTAACATGTTATAGCTGCAGCACAAGAGCAGAGGGTTTTTTTTGTTTTGTTTTGTTTTTTTGTTTAGATGCACTTTTTTTTAGTACTTGTAAAATGATCAGTCTCCATTCAATAAAACTGGCTATTACTGTGCAGGGAAAATAAATATCCAGAAGTATTTAGGCACATATGAGTAAGATTACTTACAGATCATAAACAGAGAGCAACTGGTCCAAGTGTCCTCTTGTTCTTCACCTGTCTTGAAAATGGATTTTTGTGTACTCACAGTGCATCAGCATCCCCAATATCTAATTAGTGTTTTCCATCTTTCCTGCTTCTTTTTCTGGGCATTTGAGTACATTCAAATATTTGTAGCACAAGTTCATTTTTTAAATGACTGCTAGGAGGTAGACCTGAGAGTTTGAACTTTTGTATAAACATCTGCTTCATAAACTCTTGGGAAATTAGTCCATTATAAAAGCTTTTGTTATTGCTGTGATGTGGTTTAATGTTGCTTTTGAACGTTTTAAGAAGTATTTCTGCATTAGAAATGCATTGGAGTAACATTGACAAGATTCTATACAGTCAATCACCTATAGAATATGTTCTAATTCTTGTCACATGCTTAGATTTTATTGCAGAATAAAACTGTCTTAATGGTTTAGTTTTTCTCTATATACTGTATCTGTGACAAGATATAAATATCCTTAAAAGTTGTTTAGATGATCATACTCTGGGATGTAAAGGAACTGCCTATACTGAAAGCTAAGTTGATTTCTATTGTTTGAAACATCTTTTTTTCCTATGCTGTAGAGGTTCAAAGGTGTTTATACAGACAGAGCAGTTATTTTGGATGAACCTGTCTCCTGAAATTCTTGATATCTTTCCCTGCCCTACAGAAAGGGAAGTTTTCTTCCCTTTCACATTACATCTACCAGCCTGCAGGCAAGTGATCTCTTGATGGCTTGTTTCTCCAGCCGTGTAGTCAATGTTGCCTGTCCCAAAGTGTGTGACAGGAGAGGGCAGTGAGGGCAATCTAAAACTTGTGGAGAGCCAGGAAAAAGATTTCTCCCTTCCCCCTGCCTCCACAATGCACTATGGGACACTTCACCACTACTGAAGGAAAGCTGACTGCTCGCAGTTGTTTCCTAGGGCTGTTTTCTTTTTCCAAAAGCACCCTGTGGCTTTAGGAACTCGCTGGGTTGTTGAAGTAGACAGTGAGGACAGTCTCAGGGGCCAGTGGCATTCAGGCTTTTCAGTGTCCTGTACAGGTACCAGAGGCAGCTCAGAGCTGCCTTTGATGCTGATTACAGTCACTGTGTCAGAGTTTCAGCTAACGACTCGAAAGAGAAGCTCGCTTTGGATGTCATGGTCGTCGGCTCTCTTGCTTCCAAAACCTGGACTGGTATTTTGGAGACATACCAGGCAATTTGGGGACGTTGACAGTTGGATTTGGGTGATTTAGTAGGAGCAGTGAGGAGTTCTGCTGTCACCCTTATGCATTCCAGTCCTTGCCAGAAGCTCCTGCCCCAGAGAGGAGCTGTGTGCCAGCTCTTCTGCCACTCTCATTCACAGCATTTCAGCGGATGCTGAGTGGGTACTAATGTGCAGCGAACTATTGCAGTTTGGTGGGTTGATAAGGAATAAGAGAAAGAAAGTGGGGTGAAAGAAAAAAAGGATTAGAGCAGGACAGAAAATGAAACGCAGATAAGGAGGAATGTTGATGTTGGCAAAGAGGCGATGTAATTGCATTTTGATAAGTGACATTTATGGGTTATGAAACACCTGCAGAAAATCTCAAAGAAATAATTGAACCAGACATCTTTCCGTTCAGGTGATATGTGAAACTAAGATCCAATACTCCATAGTTCATGCTAAAATAAGTTTATGCTTCGTTGTATAATACAGATCTAATGATGAGCTGACTTTAAAATTATACCACATGCACTTTTGATATATAGTTTTACAGATGGAGAGATTTTTATTCCGAATTTAAAATTCCTGCAAGCTTTGGATTTCCTGTTCTTGTCCCTAATTCTTGTTGTTTCTTTACCCCATAGAGACTAATTCCTTCTTAAATGAGATACATGATCCCCAAATACTCACATATGATTAGTTCTTCAGAGAGGCTGAAAGAAGTACAGATAAATGAAAAAATGTCTTTCTTTATTCAACCAAGTAACAGACAGACTTAAATTAAGAATTGGAAATGATTTTCTGGAAAAAAACGCTCCGAGCTGTTGACAGTTTGGAGCTCCTTGCTCATGGTCAGTAATGGCAGCAGAAATTTAAGAATAATTAACATGAATGAAATGAAGAAAGTTCCCAACCAATCACCAAAAAAAAGAAAAGGAAAAGCACATGTGCCTTTTCCATCTACATTGTTTCAGACACATTTATTTTCTTGGTATAGCATTTCCATTTTATTTCATGGTAACATGAATTCTCCTTGCTTCCTCTCCTTATAATTTATAGTGCATCTTAAGGTTATAATCGTTTTTTTAATGTCCCTTGACAAATATTATAGATTTGAATGAGAATCAAATGCAATTGTTGAATTCAGTCTGTGGGAAGAGATAACGTTTTCTACTCTGTGCTTAACTGATGACACAAACCTGACTTTCTTCAGCACTGACTGTAGCTGACCACAGCTAGTTGGTCAAAAGAAGCACTGTTTCACACCATTTTCAAGAACTGGGATCTATTCCTTATTTTCTAAGGGATGGAGATGGCAACAAAGCAATAGTTCTGGAATATTGCCCTATGTGCATTAGATCTGTACAAGGGACATCTAGAGCTATGGAAAAACTTTTATGTAAGCCCTGAATGTAGTTTCTGTGTTTGCAGCCATTCTGGGATACATATAAAAACAGTATGTATCTTCACCTTCCTATTGTTTTAAGAAATGCTTCTGTCCAGTTCTCTCTATATAACATGGAAAGAATGCACTTCCCTCACGGTCATAACAGCAGGGAGTCAGTCCCATGACTGTTCTTGTTAGGATGTGCAGCATTATTTTGGAAATGTAGAGGAGCCATCTGGTTACAAATGATTGTGTTGATACTGATGGAAAATGTCTTTCTGAGACAGATTATGCCTTCTTTTTTCTAGCCCCATTTATATCCCCTCAGTAATCCTTTACTATACTTTCACTATTACTCTAACCAGGAATCTTGCATTTTGCTCCTGAGAAATGAAAGCACTACTGAGAAATGAAAGCATTCAAATTTGATGTGACAGCTTAGTTATCTGCATATTGTTTGGATCTTAGCTTATATCCCACAGGCCTCTCTGACTTCTGAGGATAATGCAGGGAAGAAAATGTAGGTGCATGAGTGCACGTCTAGAGGAGTAAGTGCTGTTATTTGCCACTGCCTGCTGTAATTCAATATACATAATTCAGAGACATTATTTATGTTTAAACCTTGCTAATGATGTAAATGGGGTCGCTTTTCACTGAAGAATGCAGTTTATTCATTACTGTTCTGAAGTTTTCTTCTCAAAATGAAATTCCTAATAATTCTAAGATATGTTTTATGTTTTTCCCTAAGCTTTTTAAAATGGATCCATTTCTACTCCATGATCAGATCCATAGAATGGCATATAACTGAATCAGTTTATACCTTTCCAGAGGTGTATATATAGCTTTTTATATGCCTTTTCCTTTTATATAACTTTTATATAAATTTTTTATATACCTGGTCCTTAAGCACTTCTGAGAAACTGAGTATCAGCTTCTTATTTCATACATATATCACTGTAGATCAGTCAGTGCTTGTTTGTAGCCAAACCAATGGGTTTAGTTTTGTTTTCAGATTTTTTCAGTTAGGATTTTAGAAGTGTGTAGGGCTGAGCACATAACATCTCCTTTCACATACATTAAAAGTTTAACAACAGTGAGGAGAAAAAGGATAAAGACAATATATAAACTTTGTAAGATGAATTGTAACAATGAAAAAAAAAATTATTTGAATGCCACCAGATAGTAAGATAAGAAACAAAGTGAATGGAAGGACTTGTATGTCATTATCTAATGATTGCACCAAGGTCACAGTTGTAGAGGAATAATATAGATTTAAGTAAGTCATATAATTTTTTTACGTCCCTGGTACATGTTGCAAAATCTACCTGCTTTGCTGTCCCACTGATGTGGCAGATCTGCACTGGAAACTGGTGCTCCTTTTGAGCAGAATGTCAGCACAGGCAGATGTTGCAGGGCAGAAGTACAGGCAAAAAGCCTAGATGCTGTTCCTGCTGATTTGCTTAAAAAATGATGTAGAAGATAGCTACTGTCAATCAAAGCCAGTGGAGAACTATGAAGTTCTGAAGAGCTGTAAACATAAATTTAAAAAGATTCGTGTTCTGTCTTTTGAATGGCTGTTCTGGATTTCTCTCGCTCACATGCCCTTGTGCTGCTTACTGATACTGTAAACGTGAAAAACAGGGAATCACCAGAAACTGAAGTTAGGGAACTTACAAAAGGTCACAGTAGTAAAGTTTATTGCCATCTCTAAGAGACTGTGGCCCCTCCTTCTTGTGGCAAAGACAGAAACAAATGTGGAATGTGCCCTTTCTTGTCCTCATTTTTTTGACATGAACAACACAAGCTCTTTTCATTCTCACTTTCTAAACATGTACTACTTCATATTTAAAAGAAAAAACTCACCTGTTTGTCCTTCAAACTACTAAACTACTCAGTAAAGGCAAGGCAGACATGGGAAAATTGATTAGATTTAAATATATTCTTGAAGGAAAAGCTGAAGAAATCTAGGACTAGGAAGATGACTAAAGGAGAATAGCACTTAACTAAGTACTCATATGGTTCCCACAGATGATTAAAAAGCAGATGGCTTTGTGAGCTAACAGCCTGGGTCCTCTGGGTTTGTGCTGTTAAGTAAAGTGTCCTGGGAAAGGAAAGGGAAACTGAAGGCTCTTTTCCCCAGACTGTAACTGCCTGCTGCTGAGCCAAGCTTGATTTTATTCGATCTGAGTATTGGCTTGGATTTCTGAAAGGAAGATTTGGAAGCCTGCCTCGTTCATCAAAAATAATTTATGATGCTACCACAGAGGCAAGAGGGCTTCTCATTATTGTTTCCTGCATTTTATGATGTTGGCACTCTTCCTGAAATAATTTAAGAATTGCAGACATAATAATAATTTTAATTTTATAAAAATAGATCTCATCAGTGAAACTCGTTTTTTATCTAGGTTTCAGTAATGTGCCTCTTCCTCAGTAAATACAACTTTTTCTGGTCATCAGCTGAATATAAAGCATGGAAAACAGCAATTAGACAAGCTTTAAGTGCTTTAAGTTTAAATGGTAAAATTCTTTAGAATTATGGCCTGAATAAGAGTGTCAACATCTTTAAAACTTGAGCTGAAACTGGAATCTTGGGAGATCAGGGAGTAAGATGCTGAAGATTACTGAGCTGGAGATTCAGTGATGGCTACAGGGGTGATAAAAGGGAGCTGTGTTTTAATCCTTTCTCCATGTCATTCAAGAAAAAAAGGATTCCACTGTTGTGCCAGACTGAAAGCTCGTGGATATGTGCATCTGTGACCAAAACTGAAGGCTGCAAGAATAGCAGAGGCTGAGGTAAAACCTCCTCTGACTCCTCTCGCTGTCTTCAGCAGTTTGCCTCATTTATATAGTTTCAGTAATCTTAAGTGGCTTTTCAATTCGTGGTTGTGTTCAATCTCATGTAAATCTTGTTCTGGACCTGTAATATGCAGCATGATAGCTAAAATTAACAGCAACTTGCTGATGGCTCAGGCCATTGTCTGAGGCTGGTGGTGTAAGTGGAAAAGATTACACTGACATTTGATATGGTGCCCAGTTATATAGACAGAGAACTTGGTGTTCTTAAAAAGATTCAATAGAAACAGGGATCACTCAAAACACTTATTTTGAGATGAGATCACTTCTGGCACAAGAATCATAAGTTCTTTCCATAAATTACACAATATGAACATTGTATGTTGACAAGCCTGATGGAGTTTCTTTCATGATTAACAGCAGAGAATATAAAACCAAATAAACTTCATAAAATCCTCTGAGAGAAATTAAAAAAATTGTCAGGGAATTGTTGCAGAATTTCTTTTTTTTTTTTAAGATCCATTAAGTTCTGCTCTGTTTTTAAGTACAGGTTTTATTGAGAATACTAACATGTTTTAAGGAACTCCTTGGAAGCCCTCGGTTCGAAGTCCGCAGTTCATCTGTCACTAATAGTGGTCCTGGTTTCCTGTTTGGGTTTGCCATTCTGGCATCTGTAACAGAGCCACAGACAGGGTCTTACTCTAAAAGTATTTGTCTTTCTTGAACTGAATGATAGTGGGAGCAATGTGGAGTTTCTCAGCTCAAGTATGATTTACTCTGTAATGACACCAAAAAGGAAACCTGGGCAGGTGTTTGTGGGTTCCTTGAGTTCAAGGATTTATCTATTCAGTCTCTGTCTCACCCTGTGTGTGTTATGATTGCACGCCACTGTTTTGTCCTTGTTAATTTTGCAGAAGAGACTCCTGGAAAGAGAAGCTAGAAAACACTAAGTCTTGTTAAAAATAGCTATTTGGGCAATCAGACCACAGAAATAAAGAAGAAAGGAGGGAAAAAACAGAAAAAACACATTCAGGGGCAGTGATATGACCAGTGTGTGAAATGGAAATGAAAGCATTTTAACTGAAGTTCCATTTTTGTTTTCTATTTTTCTGCCTACAGTTTTCAACTTTATCACCAAAACATGAAGCATACTTTACTTCCTTCACTCTGTAACTGAGGTAGCCAAGAAGGGTGCCTTTTGAAGCAAAAATAGCAAGCAGATTGGGTTTGATATATCACTGGTACTAGAATAATTCATTAAAGAGTGAACCTGTTGGCCTCCAGCTGTAAATATTATGTGGGATTTGCTGACCATTTTGCTCTGTACCTCATGAAGGTTAATAGTACTGAATCATTTGTTTCTGACACACATACAAAGGACACAGACTTCAGAATACAGAGGACAGTAAAAGCAGCAAGCATGATCACAGCATAAAAACAAACATCGTAAGCAGGTTCTAAAAGGTTGTAATGTAGCTGCTGAAATATCAATAGTTACTTGAAAGAAATGTTGTCACACCTAGGCTTACCTAGAACCTGAGAGATTGCAGAAATTAAGTCAGTTGTAGTAGCTGTAAATTCTTGTGAATTTTAGATTTTGAAATAGATCTTGCCCTAAACTGACTAGCAATAATTTTTGTGTTCTGCAATTGGGTAAATTCATGTTTTCTCCCATCTAATAGTTCAAAATGGCATAATCCCACTACCATAATTCTCAAGTTAGTTTTGCATGCTGAATTATTCGAGTGTAGTAGATAACCTCTCTGTTATCCAGTGAAATACACTGTCAGGTGTAAATGGCCCTATCAATTAATGAATCAGCTCTGTAGGGTTATAATCTGTGTTTTGGATTTTCAAGGTCTTTCTGCTCTCTGTACTATTTTCTCATGAGAATTCCCTAAATTGGAAATGCCTTTTCTCTTGTCTGGAGCAATAATAAATGTTTCAGTAGAACTAGATAAGCGGGATAGATTTGTCTGAATCCATATTTGATATGGCCCTCAAGATAACAGATTTTATCCATTTTTTCTTTGCTAAAATAATTAAGCAAATAGATTAAAACAGGCTTTCTGGACTTCTTCATAAGAAAAGCCTGATAAGATTAGGAAGCTGGAATTCTGAGGATGCTTTGTGTTTTCTTCTCTACCACTTTCAAGATGTTAGTGATAATTTTTCTTGGTTTCATTGTCTGCAACAAAATTCTGTGTTAATTTTAGGATGCATAGCAGTGTATGCAAACACTGAACCCCGTGGCTGTCAGATGTTATGTTAAAGCATGGAAATAACTGAGTTTAAATCTCATTTTCTGAAGTGAAACTGGCAATGGCCTTGTATTCTCTTCTCAGGGAGACCTGGGACTCATCTGTGGCTGTGTAAAAGCTCTGTGGTGCTGTAATGGTCAACTCACAAAAGCATCTGTGGTAAAGTGTATAATTTACGTAACATCAACCACAGTCAGCACTGTGGTGTGGAGCTCTGTTAAATCCCCTTCTTGATGCCTCTCTCAGTGAAGTGGGTCAAGGACTGACAGAAGGAAGAATCCTGCATATTTGCAGGATGTGAAGGTCTTGGCATGAGGTTGTTTCTGGTATTCATCTCACATTGCAGGGAAACATCAAATAATACATATGGTTCAGCACTTGGAGGAGGGAGTGCAGGATGCTCATCCATGGTGCTGGGATTTAGATGAAGTTCTGCCATGTAGGAACAAAAATTCACAGGAAACACTTGCTGCTCTTGAAATATATTTAGAACAACATTTGTGCCAACTGAAAGTCATCTCCCATTTCGAGTTCACACTGGACAAAATCGTTTATCCTAATGTAAACCATTTGACTGAGTGATTTCACAACTTCTTTTACTGTTTCTTTCTTTGAATTTCAATTTTTGTCTTTGCCTCTCCTGAACAGTCATAGCTTTCCCTGCCTATGAAATTCCAATATTAAGCTTTTTAATGAAATGGGGAGAATTTAAGGATTTGTTTAGCATAAACTGTAACATCACCTTTAATAGATGGATCTCAAAAATTACAGTTAGCTATTTCAACTGTAATTGATGACATATGCTTTTCACATTAATTTATTTGGATTTGTAAGCTGGCAAATTCTAGTCAGTAGTCAGTTTTACTCTTTTTGACTCCTGAGGAAGGGAGTTTGCTGTATAAAACCTTCCATTAGTTGTTATATAAACAAATCATGTCATGCTTATAACATGGCATTATTGCCTGACAAGTTCTTGTATTTCATATTTGTCAAGACTTCTGCCTTCTTATTCATTGTGTTTCCATTGCAATGCCCAAATACAGCTCTTCCATTTCTAGCCTAGAGCCTTAATTATTTTAGGCCTTGAGCCAGAGATAAGCCCATGCTAGTAAAATGTCTGTGTGTATCTTGGAAACATAATCAGAATGGTGTTAGCAGGGTTCATGTATTACATGTCATACAGGCAAACCCAGCAGCCTTCTTCCCCAGGGCAAGTGATTACCCTTATCTGATTCATTCTCCAAAGAATTGCCAGATCCAACAGCTATTTGATAATGAGTGAAAGGGATTTTGCTGACAAAAGTAAGTTACAAGTCCGAGTTTCCAAAGCAACAAAAGCTGTTTAATGTGTATACCTAAAATCAATGGGACAATTCCTCTGTCATAAACAGGTGTTTGCTGGATTGAGGCTCAAAAGCTCAATGTAAGCAGTTTGAAAGATGTGGATTTTACTATAATTTATGTGAATTACACAGGGAAAAAGGATTAATGTTTAAGTCTTAATGGCCATACGAACTTGGTCTTCATGTGCAGATATACTTACATATTTTGGTTGTTCTTGATGGCAGCATAAGAATATATTACTAATAATCTGTAAAACCAGGGAAATTTCACTGATTAAGCTCTTTCTTCTGTTTTTGTTGGAAAAAAATGCTTCAGTGTCTGTGGAGGCTGTGGTGAGTCACACTGTGGTTACAAATGCCAACTGCAGAGGGTTTCTTCTCCGAGCAGCTACAGAAGGGGTAAGACTTTATGGACAGTTCTTGCTAAATGCTGCTTTTCCATTTTAGTTGGAATACAGCTGATGGTAAAGTGGTGAGAATGCTCCAATGCACTCGTCAAGTTTTCTGTCCATCGAAGAAGACAGAGACAAAAGAATCAATTGAATGTTATTTCACCATCACCAAGTGGGAAGTGGCACATGAGAGAAAAACGTGGACCACAATCATATAGCCTGCTCTTGTTTTTGGATATTAAGGGATAGGAAGATGGGAGAGGGAGAAGAATATAAGGCAGAGGAGTTTTATTTTAGTTTTCCCCAAAATACGTAAAATTTAGGCTGCTTGGCCTGAGCCATTTACCATTAATGTGGATGGAAAGCCTTAAGCACGCATGTAAGTGCTTATAAAATATGTGAGTTTTCCCTTTCTTTGTCTCCCAACTAACGTGATTATTATCTGTTCTTAAAATTTTCAAATAATTTCTTTTTTTTTCCCTGCTTTTAGCTTGCCCAGCCCTGTCTTAGGAGTGATTTCAGAACAACTGGTTGAACTTGAAGTGTTCCATTGTGTGGAACACTGATTCCAAATGTAGTATGACTGTATTTTCTTGGGATGACTGGCCTTCATGTTTCTCTTCCTTGAGGCAGCCAAGAAAGCTAAGAAAAGCTGTCTCCACATAGCTACCCAACTGAAACAAATGAGAACGTTCCTCCACTGTGCCTGACAAGATGTTTTTTGTATCTCCTGCTCCCTCTGAAGGGTTTTTCAAGGAAAAGAAATAATTTAACACAAAGGAAAAACGAGGCAATAGAATTATTAGAGGAAAAAGGATGGATTCAGTAATGTTTTGATTTAAATCAGAAAATGAATCCCCAAATGTATTTTCTGGTATTTAATTTTAAACTCAGCTATTATTTTTCTGGCAGAACAGAAGTGCCTTAAAAAAATGTTGATTTTACAGACAGTCCCTCAATATTTGAAAGGAGACTGGACAGGTGAGCTGGCATGAAACAAGGACACCAAGCCAATTTGCTGGGGGGCTCTGTGGTTACCCAGAACTCATTCCCTGACCAGCAGCTGTCCAGTGCTGCCTGGCTGCCCAGTGGCCCAGCAATGACACTTATAAAGGGCTAAGGCTAAAGATAAGTTGAGATTTAGGAACAGCACAAAAAATAACCAGTTTCTTTAATCACAAATACCTTCAGTGGGTATGATGAATTTTGCTTATTCTAGCAGTGTGCTTTTCTGCTGCCAGAGTTTTTGTGGCTAAGACCACAATATATTTAAGGGAACTGGAGTTACTAGAAAAGGCATTACACAAATGTATGACTGGTACCACTGAAATCAATACACTGAGTCATAATCTTACAACAGCTGTATAGGTATTAGTTCTTCTCTTTGTTAGGTTCAGGGAGTTCAAATTAAATAACAGGTGTAACTGTACAGGGAAAAAAAGATCCTAAGCCTCATAAGCATATAGCATGTATAGGAAACTCTTTGACAAAGAAACACAATATTTAGGCTGCTCCTTTTCATTGTTTTATTTCATCTAACTAAAGAAATTCACATGGTTTGTAGAGAATATTTTTAAAAGGTAAAAGTACAATCATTTCAGTAGTGGCTAAAATTTCCTCATGTTGCATAAAAAATACGTTGTTAAAATTGATTGTGCTTTTCTCTGCTTTGTTAAATCCTTGAAATGGAATATGTGTGGCTGTGTTATTGCATTAAAATGGAGATATGTGTGTAGATGTATATATGCTCTATCTGCTGGAACAGCATTCAAAGAAAATTGTGCCTGTTCTTGTTTAAATATAAAAATTGGATTTTGTTTCCTTTTAATTTGAAGAAATTAGTGCTCCCAGTAGTCATAGAAACTGCAAATTAGAACAGTGCATTGAAGACAACCATCAGTAGAAATTCTGAATACTGGATAGAGTTTTCTTAAGTTTCTACCTGAATCTATCAAATACAGCAGCAGCAGCAATTTGATTGTTACTTAAGGCTTAATGGTAACAGTTGTTAGGACTCAAATAAAAGGCTACTCTGCATTTGGTGTCCACTATCAAGCAAATACTGAAACCTGTTGTCTGACATGAACAAAAATCTCTTCGACTTGCAACACAGTACCATCTATGCCTTACAAACCATAGAAAGATAGAAGTTGAAGGCATTCTTCTACAGTTAGATGAGAACCTTTGTTAAGAGCATATGGCCTTATCATTGGGGTTTAAAATTCTATATTTAGTATCTACATAGACTCCAAAAATGTACTAGCTGTCTGTAAAATATGTAAACAAGAATATTATCAGATCTGTACCTCTAAATAATGCAATTACAGACACTGATGAAGTAATTGGATATGAAATTAGTAATCATATGATTGTGTAGAATTACCTGATCTGATTTGCATGCTTGACTGTGAAGAATTATGTATGTGAATCAAGCTTGGTAAATTATTCATACCTTATCCTATAGCTAATTAATGTAACATCATTTTTCTTGGTCTGCACTTTGTAGGAGTGCAGTGTTTCCCTGAAATGAGAAATCTTTCGATAACAATTACCAATATTTAGGAATAAGGTCTGGTTTGCAAACTTTTTGATGTATAGCAACTTTTATTCAATATCTGAAAAGTGCTGGCTAATTCTAACTGGTCAAACAAACCTCCTTCTTTTTCTGTTTTTCTCACCTGACTAAAATAATGCTTGGATGTAGAGTACTGGTGTGAGAACACGCTTTAAAACCAGGCTTTCTGCATGTTTTTAATATGCTCCCCTCGCCTCTAAATCACAGCCTTTGGTGTCCTGGAGTCAAAATAATTGATAGTGGGAAGTGGAAGTAAAGATCAGCAGCTTGGTTACTTGCCATAGGAAGTACCTATGGTGAAAATTAGTACTGGGAAAATGTTTTCATGGGTTTAACAGCTGAATTTGGCTTCAGGTTAATAATTAGATACCAGTGGGGTTCACGGTATTTTAAGGTACCTACTGCTGTAGCTTGGGCAATTACTGGCATCTAATGGTATTGCAGAAACCACAGTGAATTTATTAATAGGGTATAGGTTTGGCTACTGGGATTTGCCAACAAAAGAGAAATCTGAATGAGACAGTGCACTAGCAAATTGAGGGGAAGCGTGTGCAAGAGTCCTCCGTGTGTATGTTTGTAATTCCCATCAGAATCTTGGCCCAGAACTAAAGGAATACTAAATATTTTATAAAGGATTATATTTCTGTTCTCGAACGCTTGAAATGTGAACACCAGACACGCTTTTGAGAGCCTCTGTGCACCACAGAGTCCTTAAACTTTTGAAAGCAGTTGCAGGAATTTGGACTGCTATCTGGAATACTGTCAACATTTAATAACCAGGAAATACCAAAATAGAATTTGGTGGTAGGCAAATGAGTATCACAATGTTAATTTCTCCCTTACTTTGATAGTCCATGAAAGGAACACTGTATAATCTTTCCATTTTGGAATTCTGTACTTATTTATTTATATGCCAGAAAAGATAGGTATCTCCACAAGCTATAGGATGTTTTAAATTAAGACAGCTGATATAGTTGCAATAGTTTTCCTAGTTCACAATGAAAAATGATTAATATTACTATGGTATTTCTCTACTGGGAGATATTTCAAGGGGAATCAGCATTCAAACAAAAGCAACATTTTCTTGATTAAATGCATGGTAGCTTTATAGAGGAATAAGCATTTTTTGGAAAAAAAAAAAAAGAAGAAAATTCTGAAATAATTTTGTAATCTCAGAGAAGAAAGGAAGGAACTATCCCAGTGAAATCTTCAGTTTTGCTGTTGCAGTTCAAAGAGTGAAGAGACCAAAGAGCTCTTTACTGTGTATCAAAGGACTGACAGCTTGGAGTTCAGACAGAGCTCTAAGTTCTCATCTAAGGCTAATAAACATGCAAATGCTCAGTCTTGAAATGAAAACTTGAAGAATCCAATCTTTAGCTTATGTAATTGAATGTTTGTTTGAAATGACTGGTGTATTTCAACTTAATAAATTATCACATTGTAAAATTTGTCAAACTCAGACCATGTACAGGCTGCTGCAGTTGGAAGATATTTCAGCAAACTCCAAGTTACAAATACATGCTCTTTTTGAGATAAGGAACCAATCAGAATATTAGGTGGAAAAAGAGGAGGTCATAAAGATGCAAAGAGCCACTTATAGTTATTTATGGCACTTGATATTTTTGAGACAGTGGGTGCCTACAGCTGCAGCCTCACATATTTCTCTTCTCAAGTATGGCAGCTCACTACTTCTCGTTCTGAACAAGAAAAGAATGGGGCTTAGCATTTGCTAAGTGCTCTAGAACTGCACATGGCTTTCCAAGTGCTACTCTAAGCCACACCAATTCTCTGTAATGTCAAATATTTGCTTATTATGATCTCATTTTTTGCAAGTGGGAAGGTTCACTCGCTCTTCAAGGGAGAATGACCTGGCCAAAATCACAGTGAGAGCTAAGTTAGTGGGCACAGAGTGCCAATTTTCAGCTCGCCTTCACTAGAATGATGCTCAGAGCTATATAAAATTGGGATGTCTTTTATGCTGTAAAAATCTTACCATAATAACATAGGTATTTAATTTGCATTTTACGTTTACTTTAAAATAAAGTATCTGATGCAAGTTGTCCAGAACTAAATGTTTTTTTTCTTTTCCTTTTGCTTTTGAGTAAAAATAGTTCTATTTGTGAAGAAAGATGTCATGCATGTTGAAAATATCTCCAAGCATTTTGTTGTCATCGCTGTTCAGCTTAAAAATAGGCATTTTGTTACCAGATTTTATCAACTCTCCAGGCTGCAGTCAGGAAGTTCAGCAGAATGCATCTGACAGTTACAGGTACTTTTTCTTGAGGGAATGTATTTTACCTGTGGGCTTCATTTCAAGGTGTCATTCAAGGAATTTTTAAAATTTATGAAATGTTTTAATCATTTGAGTCCTGGTTTTCTCCAAGCTTGCACTCTTTCCTGTAAGATAAGGGCAGGACGAAATCTTTAGAGTATGGAGCATGCATAGAGCAAGATGATTTGTAAAAATCTTACAATGTTAACAATATAGTTGTGAAGTGTTTTGTTGTTTGGGATTCCCATAGAACAGATCTAACTCCTTCCATCATTTTCAGAGGGAAGAAATACTTTCAATCTTTCAACTTTAGTAAAGTGGGCTCTTTTTCAAGATTTGAAGAGATTTTATTTGAAATTTTATGAAAGCTCACAATGCTTCTCTAAGTTCTTCATGTGGGTTTTATTATTAATGCCTGCCTAATACTTTGTATATGTTGCCTTTTTATAAAGTCACTTGAGGAAAAAGATGTATATACAAGGCAGAGATAGTCTGCCTTGTTTATATTTGAATTTGTATCTTGAAAGGGAGGCCAAAGGGTGAAAAATCAATTTGTGGACATTTTCACTGAGAAAATACTGCAGAGAAATGATTTCACTGCAGCCGATTGCTCATGGAGAGAAGCAGCTTAGAGAAATCTTTACAGTCAAGGAAATCTTAAACCCAGTGAAGCAGGAAGCTATGAAGCCATCCCTAGGTTAGAAGGGGAGGTTTCTAAAATTAGGATATTATTTAAACAAGTCTGCTGGAAGTTAGCAGTTGAATTTTTTTTCTGAGTTTATGCATTTTGGATGAAAAATGTAAAAGTTGTCCCTCCTCAGTGATGTAACTGCTGATGTTTAGATTCAGGTTTTTTCCCTCTTCCTATTTTTCAGTTTTAGAATTCTGTTGAGACCTTCTGCTCTTGCTGATCAACACCCAAAACATCTGGGATATATCAGTTCTGCCCTAAGAGATCTGCACAACAGATTTTTGTCCTAAAGTATGGATATCTCTTCAGCATGTTCTATGCTCAAATATGTGACATTAGTTCTTGTTGGAGGTATGGAAATGGCATTGCTGTCAAGGAATACTCCAAGTGGGATGGAATGGATGGATACTTGTCTAAGGACATGCATTGTAGCTGTGTCAGTCCAGGTCAGACCCTTCAGAGCAGCGAAGGGGTGATGAGATGAATTAGTTCTCCTCCCTCTGTTTTACAGGAGGCCCCAGTGCTGGAGGGGAACTGCAACACCCATGTGAGCTGCAGAAATGTTCTGGATGTGACTTGTCCAGTTAAAATTTACATAGGTAACATTTCCAGACAAAGCTTGAAGTTCCCTCTCCTACTTTTTCCTTCCCCTTCCCCTGCCATTAAAGCTAGAAAGCCTTTTCAGACCTTTTCCAAACACAAAGCAGGTTACATTTAGTCTGGGTAATTTAATATATGTTGGTCTGTTTATTTATTTATTTTTTTTAGTTTTCTTTAAAGGAAACCTTCATTTAAAATCCATTTTTATGGGAAAATCTCCTGTAACTGCCTAATCACACTTCCCAGCTGATTTCTAATATAATTTTCAGCTTCTGTTATTGTAGTTGTTCTGTTATTGTTATTACTCTTTGAAGGTAACACAATGGTTGAATATAAGGTTGTTTTAAGAAATAGTATTTTGGTTGACATCTTTATGCCCTTTTTGGTTTTACAAAACCCTGCACCAATGTTTTAGGGAATATAAAGTTCCTTGTTACAAAATATTCTGTTTACTTCACTCCAGAAATACATGTAAGAAGCCCCACACAGCTACCTATGTGCTCCATAGAGAGATCATTCAAGTTCTGTTAGTCTGGGCATAATTTGTTAGAAACAAGTCTGGCTTTCTGCCTGTCTTTCCTTGATCTCTGAGGAGAAAATGATGTATGCAGAGAAGCATTTCCAATTATAAATTATTTCAGGTTTTCAACTGACTGGTTTGAGATGTGACATCCTGTCATCATTCAAAGGTGAGAGGATTAGGTTAAACAAACCTTTCCTTTAGCAGCAGGTAAGCAGACAAGCAGTGCAGTACAGTAAGATGGCTACTGCAATTTAAGTGGGATTTTGTATGGGGTGAAATGATTTTTTGACAGTTACTCAATTTGAGATGCAGATCAGGGAAACAGGAGAAAAATATTAGGTTTTTTCTGTTTACTGTATTGTCAGAGGGGAAACTATTCCTTGTCAAAGTTGGATTAAACCTTTTTCTCCCACAAACTTACGCATTTGAGACTGAACATGAATTTTGAATAAATAGACATGCAAATGCTTTATCAGAAGTAGAAAACTTGTGAAAATACAATCCTTAGCCCATATTTTCTGTGTGCTAACCTAAAGGACACAAATAAATAAAACCAGAAATATTCCCTATAGTTGTGGGGATAAGGGACACCCAATAGTCTTCCAGTAGGGCACAAAATTTACAGAGGCTGTGGGATAAAGCCAAACCTCCACAGATGTTCTTCTATTGACTGACTGTCTATTAAGATGCCAAACCAATTGGGTTAGACTATTTCCAATATGGTAAAGGGAGTGAGAGATTAGGGAGGAAATGGTGGAAATTACTCTGACCATATAAAAATAAGAACGAGAACCCCAACTGAACCAACCAATGGCCACTCTTACCCCTTGAAAAGACCCTGTTGTAGAACATGAGCACACTGCCTGGAGAAGAGGTGCCATGAGAATTGTGGACCTGAGTTGTAAAGAGAGTGATTCCTTGACTTGCTCTAGAGGTGATCAGAATCACAGTTCCCTGTGAAATTTTTTCTTCTTTGCCTGTGGCCTCTTAATGAAAATGTTAATATTCAACGTTTTAAAAAATTTCTTTTTTAATGTATTATTAATTGAAAAGTCATATTCACCTCGAAATCCAGGGGCATCCTCTGATTCAATGACAGTCAAAGCTTATTTTAATGTAATTTTTGACTTTAAAGTAATAATTCAGGACAAAATTATGGCACCAATTTTTCTATAAACACAAAAAAATTTGATTGCAAGTGGATATGATTCAGAACATGTATTTTTTTGGTAATTTGTTTCTTTTGAAAAGAAACATTTCCTATTCATTCCCACAAAGCAATGTCAACAATACTGTTGTATTATTAGGAATTTTTAATTTGAAAAGACAGTGGGTGACTGAGAACTGGCACAGGTATCCTTGAGAGGTGATGGAGTCTCCATCTTTGAAGGTACTACCAAGCTGGACATGGTGCTGTGCAGCCTTTTCCAGGTGTCTCTGCCCGAGCAAACGGAGGACAACACGACTTCCAGAGGTCACTCCCTACCTCAGCCATTCCGTGATTCCGTGGAAAGTCAATTAATTGGTCACCATTGTTTCAGAGCACTCAAAGCAACAATGCCTAAATACATGCTGAGCCTGTAGTAGAGTTCTTATCTCTGCTTTTCACAGGCCTCTTAGAGGTTTTGTTTTTACCTTTTCATTTGCGTCCATTTTTTCTACATGCCCATCATTTTTATATCCTTTTTTCACAATTTTCTTTTTTAAAATTTTCTTTTCTATTTTTTTATTTGCTTGGTTTTAATTGAAATGTATTTGCTGCCTTGTTCTGAATGGAGGAAGTCTTGTGGCTCTCCTCTGATAAAGACTTTAGACACTTCAGGCTGATAAACCAGTCTCATCCTTGCAAATTTCATTATTGACTGTGAAGAGTTCCAAGGTTTGTTACTTTGGCAATTAAGGTTATACCCCAAGCTCACTGAAAATTAGTGACAAAGTTTAACGACCTTAAGTGCAGGATCAATCCATCTCAACAAGGATATAGAGAGTGATACAGTGTAGCTATCTCACGACAAGAAGCAAAGTGTGATTTAGTGTAAATCCCTTTTTTTCTTTTTTTTGCTGTGGTTTTGTCGTTGTTGTTTTTCTCTTTTTTTACTTACAAGAAGCCTAATGAAGCTTGCTATTGAATAATTAATGAAAATAACTGGTATCAAAGTTTGTCAAAATTACAGCCTCCATTCCAGGCTTGGTACACATTCAAATAATTGAAAATAATATCAGACTTTCCACCTATGGTTTAATTATGCTATTTATATTACCATAGCTTTATTGCTATATCTGCATAGACTTTTTGATCTCAGAAGTAAAATTAATTTGTTTATATTTTCCTTCTGATTCTATTTGTTTCATTAAATTGTGAAATGTGAGCCTAATCAGCCATCAGGCATTCAGCTCAACTACATTTAATTTCTTGAGCAGAGCAAGCACCCTATGCTATCTGATAGGCCAAAATAGACATTTTATCTGTTTTCATTCTGAATGCAGACAGGATAAATAATTATAAATGCAGTGCAGTGTGAAATGTCTAACAAAAAGTGTAGTTTCATGAAGAATATTGGAAGAGGCAGTCTAATATATTTGCGAATTTATTCCAAGAACTGGATTTGTTTTTGTGTACTGTAAAGAGGTGTGGAGTTGGAAGAGAAAGCTGTAAGAATTGTTCTGTATTTGCTTCCCTTTTCCTTCTACATGACTAATGAAAACAGAACATATTCAGATCTGAAGAATGTTCTGACAGTTATATAAATGCAACCAATATAAGGCAAAACTTATCTCTGAGAAACAAGCTTCTGTTTATTTTCCTCAAACTGCTCTGCATACTGGCACAATACAGAGTTAGAGATTATTTGCTCTAGAAAATATATATAAGAGTTTCTTCAATCAAATCTGTGCAAAACATGTATTTTATATCTGTATCAGATAGTTTATTCTGCTGGCCTTTATAGCTTTTAATAATTTTATACCTGTCTGCCTGTTCCAACTTCTAGAAATTTACTGTAGAGTGTTATGGCATTTCGATATCTGATGACCACAATGTGGTTGGTGCTGGTTTTAATGAAGAAACCTTCCAGTATTCCAATTTCCTTAGTTTGTGACAAAGGCTTAAGATAAAAACCACTAATACATACCTAAACTTCTAATCTTACTGTGAAAGCTGCTCCATTCTTTGTGTTTTAGTAGAAGTATATGCAATCCCACAACTCATTATGCACATACACATTTTCATACATTTATGTAATTATATTTGCTCTAGTAGGACATTATATGAGTCAGACTATTTGGCTTCTGTAAAAGTCTTTGCAGGACTTTTTTCAGCTCTCAATGAAGGCTTTATCATGTGGTTCTCATTAAATTAGTGGATGTTTTACTTTCAGCATAATTTAAATAGAATTGGGATAGAATATCTTGGGATCCCAAGAGATAATAATGGTCTGCATTTTAAAATCTTGCCCTAGAATCTGCACTGCAGAAGAAATTGTATTACATCTACTCTGACCTAGTCTTATCACAAGTATATATGCATAGAATTCCAGTGAGAAGGCTGCAAAAGCCTAAGATGCATCTAGAATATTGGAGGAGGTGGAGGGCACTTAGGGTCCTCCATTCAGTAGTAGTGATTCCAGTCATGAGCATCCATTGAGCCAGCCTTCACTCTTTAAATATTCTCAGCTCTTTAGGTGCTGGATTGATAGCTTGTGTTGCCTACTGCTGCAGTACAGTGACTCACATTTCCCATGGGTTGTAGATAGATTCCACTTGGCCTGAATTAAATGATCCTGAATCTGACTGCATCAAAATTTTCAGTACTCATGCCATAATCATATCTGGATCTAATTAAACTAGCTCAAATTTTTACATTCTCAATGAAGCCACAATATTACTCTCCATCTGTGCTTTTTATTATGCATAAATGTTCACGCCTTTCTAGGTGGATTAAATAAATTGCAAAGATTAGGATAACAAACCTGAATGCCACTACTGTACACTGTGGTACTAAAAAAAGGTTTGCAGATGATGAGAGGAAGAACAGAGTAAGTAGGATCAGAAAAAATTATCTTACAACTGGATTGATAAGTCAGATGCCATCCTTATGGGAAAGCTGATATTTTAATGACAGGTTCCCAGTGGGATGTTTGCCATAAGTGGGGAAAGCATTATTCATAGTTTAGAGACCTTTTTTTGCCCTGATCAAAGGTGATGTTGGTGGAGACAGGAGATGGAGCATTACCCAGATCTGGTATACTCAGCACTGTCTCCAGAGCTTAAAACATGTGGCTACACTGAACTCCTAAACTTGCTCTCTCCCCTTGTCAAAATGAGCATAATGAAAAGTAACTAGAAGTGTTTATAATTTCATAGGGATCTAAGGAGAGACTAGGTTTTGGTCTGGCTAGTTTTCTTGTCTTACAGTTGTCCAAATCAAGAGGGAACAGTAAGTGTGGGAGCATTGTCTTGATAGCACATGGATTTGCTATGCTCGAGAATGCTGTAGTTCCATCTGTGCCTCAGAGGGTAGAGAGAGGATTTCAGTGTCCATTACATGGGGACTCAGGGTTAAGTCAGTTATTCAATATTTTGGATAGTTTAATGTCACATAAATGCCTATTTCACCTCAGGCCCTGTGTTGGTAGAACCTGGCAGACCCCAGCTTACAAACATTCTGCAGAAGGGTAGTAAAAGATGGTAAGAATCCCTGTGTTGTGTGCTCTTGGATGAGGTATGTCTAGAAAAGACATCAAGAAACCATATAGCTTATTCCTTTTCTCTAGGGCAAGACAAGCTATTCTTACACATTTCTGACAGAAATCTGGCTTGCTCTGCAAATGGAGAATCACAACTACTTTGCTGGGCAGTATTATACACTTCCCTAGTGTTTCTATTACTGAATTTTATATACAGCCTGACTTCAAACAGTTCCCTCCCCCTTCCTGCATCTGAAACATTCTTTTCTATCTAAGCCCCAACACAGAGATTTGTTAATTTCTTAATCTGAAACCTTGTCTTCTCTCATTCTTTCCTTTTTAGACTGTAGAAAGCCCAGTGCATTTGTCTTTCCACGTGTCATGTACTGTCTTCTCTTAGGATTCCTGTGCTCACATTTGTATTTTTTGGCTTTCCAAATGAGACATGGTGCTGTGGAGCTGGGTGGATTTTAGTTGGTTTTGCTTACTATTACAGTAAAGACCTGCTTAAAATTTCCCTATGGTGGGGTGTATATTCCATAAGCTGGGGCAATGATTAGTAAAGGAAATGTGATTGAAGTGGCTGAATCCTTTAGTGGATTCTCTTCCACATTTTGTAGTATTTTATTGCTTCTATAGTTTCAAATTGCCCATTTAAAAATAAAAATGAACATTATATTTTAGATATTGTGTTCAAAGGCTCTGAGCTCTTAACTCAGCATTTTGCTTTTAGTTCTGTGTGAAAGTGCCTATTATGTGATATTCTGAATGTTATGAATTCCTGTTTCTTTCTCTTGAAAGCAAACCCCTTTTTGGGCCCTTTTAATCTCTCATAATCTCACATCTTTCTTCCCAAATAGATGGAAGCATTTTTACTGTGTAATGTCTCCCTAGGCAGAGTATTTGATATTAGAGATGGATTTGATAGTTCTTCCCATTGCGTCAGAACCATTATGCCTTCGTTTAGCTCTCATACTTGTTTCATTAAATCTTCTGCTTGGAATGTGTTTGCTTTTCCCCAGGTTTGAGCTTAGCAAGCAAGTTTGTGAGATTACCTGGGGAAGCAAAATGCAAATGTGCTGAAGTGTTTAACAAGTAATCCTACATCAAAGGGGGTAAAGCCCCTCCTTCCCCCACAAATCTCAAAGAAAGCTTGCAGATTGATATCAATGAAAAAAGTAGGGCATCTATAAAGTGAGAACTTCTAAACAGCTTTGACAACATGCAGAAACTGAGTGTTCAGAAGTGGGAGCTTCAGTGGATTGCCACGGAGTGTGAAATGATTTTCTGCAGTGTCATAATTCAGGATATACCTGTATGTTCAATCTTTATGGCAGTGCTGTAACAAAGAGACATTTTTATTAGTTTTTACTTAGACAAAATTCATAATAGAGTCCAGAAACCACACTCAATCAGAAGAGTAGCCAAGAGCACTGTGTTAGGGATGAGTTCAGTCTGCTGCATCCATATGTCTCTTGGCATTGCACTCTAAGAAATGTGCAGAGAGGTTTTCCCAGGAGCTAACTACAGCCCACTTCTCTACTCCTGCAACGAAACAGTGGGAAAGAAAGAAAATGCCCTTCACGTTCAGAGCCTGGCAGATCAGTACGTTTTGATTTGGTGTTGTCTTTAACTGCTCCAAAATAAGCCAAGCAGTCTATGCTAATGCTTTCACCTCTGAACACTTCACTACTTCCAAAGGAAACTCCTTTTCAAGTTAGAGTTCATGAAAAAAAAACTTGGTGGTGGAGTGGACTGTTGTTTTTGTGATGAATAGCATTTCTGAAACTGCAAGTTTTTGGATGGCAGAAATTGCATTTTCTTCCCTCCTTGATTTTTAATCTTTGTTTCAGTCACCCTGGAATTAAAGGAAAATTGAAAATGTTAACAGGCTGGAACAGGCTGGATGAGTGCAGTAGATGTTTCACTCCTTGCCTGTGTTATTTTATTCTTGAGT
This sequence comes from Coloeus monedula, assembly GCF_965178545.1. Taxonomy (NCBI): domain Eukaryota; kingdom Metazoa; phylum Chordata; class Aves; order Passeriformes; family Corvidae; genus Coloeus; species Coloeus monedula. Next base: position 10,556,539 of record NC_138786.1, on the reverse strand, counting down.
TTCCTTTGATTCTTCAGCAAATACTGATGGAGGTGTCAGATGTCTCAGAAATTTATGTAGATTACACAACTAACACAAGGGATACCCACTACATAATACTCAAGAAATTCCTCCTCCTCTTCACTGTTAAACAGTCCTATTTAATTGGTAACACATTGTGTTATAGTGTCAAAGAGACTCTGTTCTGAAGAGATATTTAATATTACTAAACTATGTATTATATCATCAAATTGACTTTGTGATTTAAAGCAGAAAATAAATTCAGTTAGAGCAGTAATTAACCACTTTCTCATCAGACATTTTAAATTATGTTGTGGCTGATGTTCAGCCTATTTGGGTTTGTGTTTGTTTGGGTTTTTTTTCCCTTTTTTACAAGAGCTATTCCATAAAATAGAGTTACTTCTAGACAACTATATGCTTATACAGTGTATTGCTTTTATTAATTTCCAAGAGTCAAGACTCTATTGATCAACAGAAAGGATAGGTTTAAAATAGTAGTAAATTTTTTTCCACTGGAGTCTTGATGGAATGTATTTTTTGTTAATCCACATCTCGAGGTAGTTGAAAATAGCTTCCATTTAGAAGCCTGTATGTTATCAGAGAGTGAAGAAACAGGCCAGTTTATCAAAAGAGATGTATAGGCTCTAGCCTATTTTAGAATTAGGTAATAAGAGACAGCTCCTGCTGAGATCTCTCAGAGTAGGAAGGGACACTGAGAAGTGGAGGCTCTTGGATCTAATGGAGTGAAATTTATCTGTTGGATTTAGTAGAACTGATAGAAGCAGTAATTTCTCCATCTAAAATCTTCATGGCTGCTTTAACCCCCCCCATATCTTATACATATATACACATTTTCATGTCTATGTTGACTTGGTTTTATAACCTTTTATATTTCCATGGCCATTGTGGTTAAGTACTCTGTGCATCACTGCAGACTTGGGGCACTGTGGCTGTGAAGTGGCCCAGGGAGAAGGACCTGGGGGTGCTGGTAAAGAGCTGGTGAAAATGAGCCAGGATCTGCCCAGATGGCCAAAGGCATCCTGGCCTGTATCAGGAATAGTGTGACCAGCAGGACCAGGGCAGTGACTGTCCCCCTGCACAGGGCACTGGTGAGGGCACACCTTGAGTGCTGTGTCCAGTTCTGGGACCCTCACTGGAAGAAAGACACTGAGGGGCTGGAGAAAGTCCAGAGAAGGGAAACAGAGCTGGAGAGGGTTTTGGAGCATGAGTCTGATGAGGAGCAGCTGAGGGAGCTGGGGGTGTTTAGCCTGGAGAAAAGGAGGCTCAGGGGGAACTTTATTGCTCTCTAAAACTGCCTGAAGGGAGGGTGTAGCCAGGTGGGGGTCAGCCTCTCCTCCCAGGAAACCAGAGATAGGATAAGAGGAAATGGCCTCAAACTGCACCAAGGGAGGCTCAGGCTGGACATCAGGAAGGTCTTATTCAACCGAAATGATCTTATGATTCTATTCTATGATTCTAAATATCCTACTGAATGCTCCTGACAAATGCTATTGGCTTTATAATTATGTGCTGTATCTGTTGAACAAATTGGCTGGTTTGATCCAAAGTTTAAGGGCATCGATCAAATTATTTGTGATTCAAGTTCTTTTCATTTCTAAAAAATTAAAAGCTTTAGTGGGAATGCCTTCAGAACTGAGAGCAGATGGTCCTTTTGAAATCAGCCCATGTCCTGGAGGGAAGGTGTGGCAGGTGGCACAGTCCAGTGGGCTCTGAAGATTAAAGAGTGGCTGCCAGACAGGGAACCACTTTAACCCTTTAACTGGTGTTTTATTTTTTTTAGCTGGATGTCTCAGAATGCCTGTCAGGTCAGTGGTCTGGATAGGTAGACATGTATAAGAAAGAGTTTTCAGTCTTCAACAGATAAGAGTCTAAAGAATTAGAGCAGATAAATGAAACCAACAGATGGAAGGAAGTGTAGGAAGAGAATAAGCAGCAGAAATAGCTGCATACTTTGACATAATCAAATAGCATTCACTGACATATCACTATATCTGACTACACCAGCACTGCATGTTCAGTGTAGGTAGTTTGAATCTCTTCAACCAGTAACACAAAGTTCACGTGGCATCTTTTGTGGGATAGCATCCTTCAGTTTTACATCTGGAAAAATTGCTTTGTCCTTGGTACCAACACAAGTTGCTGACTTTTGAAAAAGCAGTGATTGTGGCATTTTTAACACTGGCTTTTGATTTACCTGAAAAATGTCAGCTTGCGTTCAGGAAGGGGAACTGACTGTCTGTTTTCAGCTGAATTTGCAGTTCTGCTTTCAATGCAGTACAATATTGTGACAGGATACTGGATCCATGCCAGAGTTAAATGTTTCTAAAATAAAAAATAAGAAAAAGAAAAGAGCTGAACCACAGACAAATATTTGTTATTGAATGTGTTATTAGGGCAGATAACCAAAGAGCTGCACATTTTGTCTGATGGTAGGAACACAATAGAATGGTAAATATTTCAGTGTTGAGCCAATGTGTTGTAACAATATGCAATAACTCAATTTAGGAGGTGACTGTGCCCAAGAAAGTCTTCTGGAATTTAGAAATCTGTTTAAATTGGAGAAAGACTGTTTTATAAGCAAGCCATGCTTATATGTAGATGTTAGGTATTAGATATATAGATATAGATATATATATATAGCCTTAAATTACGGAATATTTAACCAGCCACAGTAATGTCAGAGAGAGCTGGCACTAGGCTTGCTCTGGACCTGTCTTTTATTCCTCTCTCTGTTGGCTAAAGAGGGAGATCTCTCTCCCTAAGCACAACATCCAGCTTAGGCTACATGTTTAAATTCTACGTGTCAGAAGATTGGTCAAAGGAATGCCTCCCTCAAAATTTGTAGTTGTAATGTAAGGATATCAGGAATTATCTTCAGCTGAACTCATAAATTGAGTTTGTTTAATGAAGCAGTGTCAAATCCTTGGGCATTCTGTGATTGCTTTATCCATACACTTGACCTAAAGCAAAATCTGAGTAAGTAGCCCAATGAGTTCTGGTCTATTAGGCTTGCCTTTGAAACCATGAAGAATAGAAATCTGCCTAGGGAGCAGATATTCCTATTTGCAAGTTTTTACTTTCAAGAGCAATTTGTGTTGGGTTTGCAGCTGTTGCAAAGGGCACATAGGATTCCAGAGATGCTGGTCTTGTCTTATCCTGGATGTAGGTCTTGCCTATGGAGTAAATAGGATTGTATATGTTTTCTAGGCTTAGTTCTTAATGTATTTTTATGCCTTGTTGTTTTGGAACTTGTCTTCAACCTGTCACCCTTGAGCCCTATTTATAAAAGTCCTTATATTTCTTCCCATTTTCATAGGTGTTCATGTCTCACATGCAGTATATAAAGGAAAATAATTGGCCTTCTTGGTCTGAACCTTTGCCTTAGTTTCCCTTCCAAGCTGTTATGAATTATTACTCCTTCTTGGTGTTTAACATGCTGATATTTTTGGTTGTTGGTTGATCAGTAATCTGTTTGATATCTCTTCATCTTGCCAACAGCTGCACTCATGATCTGAACTCATATTTTGCTTTACTCTTTCCTGGAGCCTGAAGAGTATTCTCAGACCCCTAAAGCAGGCAGTTCAGCAGCAAGAACTGCTCAATTTGCTTGATTCATCCCGTTCTGAAAATGACATAATGAAGGCATGAATCTTTTCATGGTCAAGTTAAAGAGTATCAAGGATGGGGGAATTCCTCCTCGTTATTTACATACCAGTATTAAATGAAACTAATTTTTACTTTCTCAACACCAATTTTTATAAACAATGGTTGTCTGTCTTAATATAGAAAAATGATTCTTTAGAACCGTGCCATGATGTAAGGACTATTTCAGAATTTATTCGTTTGTTGTGGCTTTTTTCTCCTGAAAACAATATATTCTGACATGTTCCTTTCCTTCCTTGTATCATTATGAATTTAAAAGCTCTTTCAGCACTGGACTAATATGTGTCACTGTCTTTCCTGCATCCCCTATTTACTCAGTTAGAATTTTAAAAGCTGCGGTAATGAGAGGATGCCTCTGTAGTTTTGTATTAATTGGACCTGATTTCTGAAGTGTAGGATGCCAGAATTAATTTGTAATTTTTTTTTTACCTATTGCTACTCATTATTACTACATATTATTTCTCCTTATTATTTCTTTTAATAATTCAGTGAAAACACTCTCAGCAATGGATGCTTTTATTATTTCTGATCATTCTAGAATCTCACTGAAGCTGCATTTCCTGTAGATAATTACTGGGAAAACAGCTATTTGTTCTAGCCCTGTAGAAATTTCAGCATTGAAGAACTCATTAAAGTACTAGATTGAGCTTAGTAGGATGTATTTTTTGAAACTGATTTTTTCCCCCCATTCTCTACCAGTCTTCCTTTCAGTCAGTGTTAATTTCCTTCATATATTTGTACCTTATATATTTCCTGACAGTATTTTTTATTCTGTTACTCTTCACTTTTTCCAACAAATAATGAAAATTCTGGATTTTGTGTTTTACTTCCTGCTATATCTCTGATTATATTTCAACACTTTCATGGTATTTTTCATGTTACCATGTTTCTCATCTCCAAAGATGTCCTTTGCTACTGCCTGGAACACCTGTACACTGTTTTCCTCAGAAACTCTTACTGCCTGTTATTTCTCTTCTTGTTGCAAGAGATGACAGGAGTGAAATCTGCCACTCTGTTCTCTTTCAAGATTCTGGGCAGAACATTTGTATCCTGAGTCAATAATTAATTACTGTGTGATTTTTCTGGATACTTTTTCATGCTCATGAAATTTTTGTATCAGAGATTTTATTTTTCACCATGGTAACTTCAGATACTAAAATGAATCCCTCATATTTTGCTCTAATGCATCATGGAGAACCTTACTCCCTCCTTTCCACAAACAAAATTTAATTTTTTTCAATGTAGTCACTTGGAGCAATTCCTGTGATGGATGAATCTTGGGCACATTCACTACAGTGATTCAAATTTTCTAGAACACATTATAATGTACAGAGAATATTGATCTCTTGTTTCTTCCCTGTAAACACATTGATGGGTAGAATAATATCCTTCCCTATAGAGTTTGTCCCTGTAGTAATTCCTGCCTGTTAAGGGTTGAAATTTGCTAATTTTGAGCCTGAATTCTCCTTTTTTTTTTTTTCTTTCTTTTTTTTTTTTTTGCAAACGATGACATCCAATGTGTGCCACATCCAAACTTTGGAGGGATCAAAACACCGATATGAGTATCAGAAGCACCATCTCTTCTGAGGCCTGCTTAAACATTTCTTCTTTTTTTGTAACCTAGAATCGCAGAATGTCTGGGTTGGAAGGGACTTCAAGGATCATTTATTTCCAATCCTCTGCCATGGACAGGGACACCTCCACCAGACCAGGTTGGTTGGAGCCCCATCCAACCTGGCCTTAGACACTTCCAGGGATGGGGCGTTCACAACTTCTCTGGGCAGCCTGTGCCTCACCACCCTCACATTAAAGAATTTCTTGCTATTATCCCATCTAAACCCACACTCTATTAGTCTGAAGCCATTCCCCCCTGTCCTATGTAATTTCAGGGCTTTCAGAAGTTCATGTACTTTTAATTAGGATCCATACAAAAATGTGGCAATTCAATTAGAAATACAGCCAGAGAAGTAAAAGCCAGGACAGGGAAGTAAAGCTGTATTTTCTGCATCTGTTTCTTCACACATAGATCGTTATGCCTGTGCTGAGATCCATGGAGGTCATTGAGATTCTGTGTGGCTTGAACAGCAGAAGTCTCAAGCTCCAGAGACTTCCCTGATTCAGATGTTCAGAGAAAAATTATGTGTGCATTTCATGTTCGTTTGAGCTAGAAAACTAAACACAAAGCCAATTCTTGCTAATTCAGATTCAAATCAAGCAATGCAAACTCAGTTGAATGAATTTTCCATATAATTAGATTTATCTGTGAGGCTGTAGTGTAACACAACTTTTTTGTTATACTTAACACTAAAATGTATCTGCTTGATACCCAGGAGTAGTTATAGGGTTTCAAAATGAATAGAGATAACGTAATTTTACAGAAATAATTCTGTGTTAGCTCTGTTTTGTGCAAGATGGCAAATGGTGATGTTAATTAAAATGCATCAATGTCAAGTAGTATTTCTGTTTAATTTTATGGAAATAATTTCCTCAAATACAATTGTAACTGAGATGTATGCAACGGAACAACTCTGATTTCCAAACTCCTTGCTCTTATGAAAGGGTTGTAAACCTCACTGGGAGGTTCTGAGCTTTGCTCAAGCCATTGAACTAAGCTGGTGAATAACATCCAGCTCAGGCATCACTGAGAGGTGCAGGCTTGTAACAGCACTGATATGTAGAAAAAATAATGACGGACTGGCAGTGCCATTTTCTGAGTGGTCAAGGTACATACACACGCTGCTGAGTGATGGGTGTGGACTTCAGAGGGACACCTGAATGCTTCAGGTGGGACACAGACCTGCTGCACCATGAGAAACTCAGAATAATGCAACAGCAAACGTGCAGAGCCTTGGGTTGCCCTTTTCTAGGTAAGTTTTATATATATATGAAATGCATTGTTCCTCTTACATCTTACTGGTGACTTTTTACCACCAGTAAATTATTTCAGGCTTACATTTTTTTCCATCTGCCCATGGCAGGACAGGGGTTGGAATTAGATGATCTTTAAGGTCCCTTCTAACCAAAATCATCTGATGACTCTATGATTTTCTTTAGGCCCAGGTATGTTACCTAAAAATCCCTGCCTTGTCTATCCTGTATCCTTTTCCATGCTGCAGAAATACTGAGAGTAATTGGCTCAGCCCCTGCATGTGTTTGGCTTTGCTAGAAGATTCATGGTTTTCCAGACACTCTTTTTTTCTCCCCTTGATGATGTCTTTTTTTATTGTTGTTTTCACTTTCTTGTAATTTTTCTATGCCAGCTTCCTATATGGATTTTTACAGCAGGACACCTGGTTTGACTCAAATTATATATGAACATGTAGTAAGCTTCTGATCCTCTGGAATAGCTCAAAAATTATTATACTAAACAATAAAATCATTAGGTTGTGAATAATTTCCATTTTCTGCAGTGGTTAGAGACAGTGGTTATTCTAATCAGTGAAGTGTAAGAAGCATTTGACTGAATAGATCTAAACCCACATTTAAATATTTTCTACAAGGATACATGGGGGTGTCTCAAGATTTCCTTTTGATAGATTTTTTTTGAAGATGCAAGTAATAAGTAGTCATACTCTTCATCAACATATCATTTATTTTTATAGAAAAAAACCATAAAAATATGTGGATTCCATAAAGCAAAACATGTTCTGCATGCAAAATCATCAGGAAACTATAAAAGATGGACAACTACACAAGTATGGATCCTTGCTAAAGGGAATGAGTAGCTTGGAGTGAATGAAGTGTTTACCATAAGGGCATGGAGCACTCACTCCTGTTTGTGTAGCAAGGAAAGAATTTGGCCTCAGGAGCCATACATTTATTCTCAACAAACAATATCAATGGTGTTACAAAGCCCTCCAAATTCTACAGGAAAAAAGGAAGAGTCAGAATATGTCATAGATAAATACCAATCCTGAGACACTTTGCCCCACTGGATCCTTAGCAGAAGAATGGTGTGGTAACAAGGTTAATATCCAACGTATTTGAGGTTAAATTCCCAACCAGAGCAGAAAATTCTTGCATGACCTTGGGCGAGTCTTTTAATCTGTGGTGCCTCAATGTCTTCCCACAAAAGGGGTGCAATGATTCTCTCACAATTTGCCTGTTCCACACATGTATGAGTTTTCCAGTGTGGGATCTGCCCCTTCCACCTGTGCAGCATTTGGCACAACGATGCTCTGTTTCTGAGACAAAAGGCCCCTGTGTATACTTAAAGCCCAAAACCACTTCCCTAATAATGTTTTAGATGGAAAAATCTTCATTGAACTTAGCAATGAGATTTCAGAGTCTCACTAATGATTGGTGTTCCATGAAGTTTTTCCACATAAACATATGCACATCGGTGTTCCTTGCATTGCTTGCAACCTCGTTTGGTCAACAGACTCTGGACAAGTATGACAACTTTTTTTGATGACAGCCAGGAGTCACAAATGCTTTTCTCAGTGGTTTGATGAAATGACAGATAGTGAGAAGGCAAATCTGAGAAAGGAAGGGTATCTGAAAATCTGATTTTTTATTCCCAGTAGTTATCAATTGCTGTAAAATAGATACTGCTTCTCCTAATGGCTTTTGCCTAACTACTAGATATTCTAAACAACAAAAAATTGAACAGCACCTTTTTTTTGGTGAATGTGTCGTAAAAGCAGAAACAGTGCTTGCCCAAAAATAGTTTGCAGTGCCAGAAGCATGACTCAGTTAAGAAAAGAACCATAGGTCAGCAAGTTATCTCTTTCCACAGCAATGATTTCATGCTGATGCACTGACAATATTGTAACCATAGTCATCACTTATCAGAGCATGTTATGAGATACCAGGTGCATCAGAAATAAAAAACACCTCTGACCTTGTTTCGCTGCTGTGAGGGGAAATAATAAAAGCTTGGCTCTCCAGCATGGTCAGAATTGATCACAAAATCAGGGTGCTCACAGGCTCAGGTTGGAAAGACCTCAGCTGCCTCTGCCAGCAAACTCCCACTTAATACAGTTTCAGCACAGAGTTCACATCATGTTGCTCAGGGCTTTTTCCAGTTAGGTCCTGAAAGACGTCCAAGAATGGAGGGTGGCCCCCTCTTCCAGGGAATGACTGTCCTCTTGAATCACAGAGCTCATTCCTTCTACCTGGAGTCTCTGCTCTAGGTAGATTTCGCATCTTTTGGAGCTCACAGATCCTTCCACCTCTACAGAATCATACAGTGATTTGGGTTGGAAGGAACCTTTGGAGACCATCTAATCCAACCCCCCCAATAAGCAAGTTCACCTAGAGCAGGTTGCACTGAGTTGTATCCATGGAAGTTTTTAATATCTCCAGAGAAGAAGACTCCCCAACCTTTCTGGGCAGCCTGCTCCAAAGCAATGAAGCTTCTCCTCACATTCAGATGGAGCTTTCTGTGTTTCAGTTTGTGCACCTTGCCTCTTTTCCTACTGCAGGGCACTGCTGAAAAGAATCTGGCCCCATCCTCTTGAAACTCGAGGTTTGGGCTGTTTGGCCACAGGCTGTGGGTCCACCAGACTGCTTTTGGAGTGAGCTATCTAAATCCTTCTCAGCTGCCCTGATATCACACAGCTTTCTTGCTGTCTCCTGCAGCTCAGCCACCTGCTGCTGTGGGATGTCCTCCACCTGGACACATCTTTTGCAGGCACCTCTGCTGCCTGTCCTTGCTCCAGGAGAAAGGTCCAGGCATGTCCTGCACTCTGAGGTTTGCACTGCAGCCTCTCCCCTCAGCAGCTCTGTGTGGCAGAGGCACCCAGGTTGCAACAAGTTCTAGTATGAGTTGGTGGGTTGGGTGCATAAGGGCTTGGGAGGTTGGTACAAACCTGTTGTGGAGAAAGAGTGCAGGAGGCACCTTACACTGGGTTTAAAGTTGTGAATGCTGGGTAAACTCAGCCTCTGGAAACTCAGTTCACAGTTTGTTAGTTTGAGGTATGATTCCCACACAAGAGCCATCCTGTAGGTGTAACGAAGCACTGGGATTTATTCAGGTCCTATGAAAGCAAGGGACAGCAGTTTGCCCAGCAGCTTCTGTCAGCCTGAAGAGCTATAAAGGACAATTTCTGCTTTGAAATCCATCCAGTGTTCCATGAGTCTCCAGAGATATACCAAGAAGAAGCAATTACCAACTATCCTGCTGTTTTGTTTTGCATCCTTTGGGGTTTTTTTTTTTTTTTGGTCATTTTTTTTAATTCAGAGGAAAGTTTAATTACACCCCAGTGTACTGTCACATAAAACAACCCAAACCAAGTGCAACTACTGTTGAGGAAAAAATAATCCAGCCATAACTCTGCTCTTGAGTAAAACAAGAGAGCTATTTCTCACCTGCATCTCAAGATCGATACTGTCCCCAGAAGCCACCTCCTCCTAAAGTAGAGAGTACTAGCTAAGGAATAGATACGTGAAGCTACAGTTCCCTTTCACTTGGAGGGGCATCCAGTATTACTGGGAACGTGTTTCTGTGAAGAAAACAAGCCTGATGAAGTCACAAAATAATTCCTGTGGGGGATCTCCGTCAGATTGCTTCAATTTAAAGGTCTCAATGCAAGTGAACAAGAACAACCAGAGCAGCTCCTAAAGCAAAGAGAGATGGTAAATTACAGCAAAGAGGCACAGTACGAGGAAAACACTCCAGCAGCATCAAGAAACATCCAGGAGCTGCTCTGTCACCCCGGCGCCAGAGGAGGGCAGTGGCAGAATGGCGAAGGGTCCTGCCTGGACGCACGGATGCACAGCACACCTCGTTCAGCCTGCTGGCTGATGCAGCTTCACTGCTTCTGCACCTCACTCTGTGCGTGCAGGGCTGTGCAAAGGTCCTGGCTCTTCACGTCTGTTCATTACATCGTTTCACTGTAGGTCAAATTCCCATCATGTAGATGTTTACCAAGCTGCAAAATGACAAAAAAGGGTACATTTCCTGCACCAAATCTGAAGCATCACTTTAACAATGTAGGAGCTTTTTTATGACATAGACCACACTTGCTTTTTGTGATGTAGGTCCTGTTTGGGAGATCTTATTTCATGGTGTTACAAATTTGAAGCCAGATTTTGATTCTATATTTTGATGTTTCGCTCAGGATATTTAATTTAAGAGGATGTTGAATTTTAAAAGGCACCAGCTGTTCCTCAACAGTTAAACCTGATCAGAAGTATAAAACTTTGAGAATATCAGCATAACAATATGTTAGGAATATGCCATATATTTTGAAACACAACTGATGACACTGGCACTTTGTGCTTGTTATTGTCAGTTCTTAGGTGCTGGACTCCCTGAGTCACTTCTGAATCATCATTCCATTGAGAAAGATCATCCCAGCAGAGAACTGACTGTTCCCCTTGATACATACAGAAAGAATTTCATCTAAATTTGGTCAAGCAATTTCCTTCCCTCGTTTTGGACGTGTGTTAGTTATTCCATTCTCTGGAGATGCAATCTACACCTCTACTTATCTCCATTACCACAATATGGAGAATGTCTGTTGAGAGATTTGCTGTTTCTTCCTTTGTGAGCTTTACTGTTCATTCCTAACTGTGAAAGCATAGCACCCTCACATAATCTGTAACTAATTGTGCATCACAGTCTATTATTCTTCTTTATCAATTATTATATATAAATTGCATTGTTTTTAGGAATAAAAGACTTCTCCAGGAGGCAAACGTATTTATTGCCTTTACAAGGAAAATGTTCTCACTAACAATTGATATGCATATATAAAAATACAGCAGAGCAGTGTAACATATGTAAATTATGTTTGTACTTGTGTCCCTTTTAATCTAGAAAAGTTGTTTTTCTTGCTAAGGCTTGTCTTGTTTCACATGTGTGTTTCTGTATGGCCGTGCCCTGAAAGAGCATTGAAAAGCCATTCATTTGTAAGTGTAGCAGGTCTGCTTCTGGCACAGAAAGCTGTTCCATGGAAGGGGTTTGGGAATCACTGGCTGTTCATGCAAATTCACGTTGTCAGTCAAGCAGTGAAAGACAGCTGTGCAGAGCAGAGACTGCTACCAAGGCTGGCAGGCAGCATCTGGCCCCCTGCTCAACAACCCCATCGTTCAGGCATATTGAATTGGAAACCAGAAAATGTTATTGCTTGCACTATACTCTAAGGAAAACCTCAGGGGTTCAGAATGGTCACACTCATAACTTGTGGTCAGCAAATGATGTCTGAAAAAAAGCTGAATATTACTTTGAGGTGTGCTCACATAATTAATATTATAGTTATACAATTTTACATTTACCACTACATTAATAGTCACAATGACAGAATTATAAAGCAGAAGATCATAGGCTGAGAACCAAACAAATCCATGTGCTTTGAGTGAGTTATTTTGCCTTCCTTGTTTTTTTTTCATATGCCATTGCATTTTTAAGTGGAGATATAACCCAAGCTGCTGGAATATATTCTGATCTTCAGTAACCAGCATTTATCCAGAATAACTATTGGAGGTAATATTGATGAAAATCACAACGTGGCCCAGAAACCTGGCATGACATTTTCAGTGGAGATATTTGACCTTGCTTTTAGTAATTGTTTATTTTGGACCTGACAGGCAGCTTGGTAAATATGAAAAAATTAAGGCCTGTATCCTTGGTAGCTGTTGGTGGTTAAAATCATAAGGAGGATACTGGTATTCCAGTATTGGCTACTGGTACTGGTATTCCAGAAATGTCTTCTGCAGAGCTGACCTTGCCTTCAGGCAGAGAGATGGGCTTGGTGATGAAATCAATTCCAGACCATTTATTCGTGATCCATTGCCTTCTTGTCTTCCCTTCAAGGGCAGAAATGTGTATTTGCTGCTACTTCTTACTAGAGTACAGGTGTTTTTCAAGAAGTTCTGATTCTATGAGCTGTCACAGCAATAAAAAAATTAGGACTAGAGATATCTGGAAAAGAAATAACAATGTCCCTCGTTACTGCATCTTTACTTACAGATGTGGGATGGCCTCAAGTAATATAAGCTTGCTATCACCTGATTCCCAAACTGGTATTTTTAAGCTTTGAGTAACGTGATCTCAGTATTAATCCTGTGACCTGAAAACTGTGTTCTTTTCAGGAACTATGGGCTGGACACCCAGAAAATTGTTGAATAATTTTACACAGGAGGTAAATTCATATGTTTTGAAATGGATGCTCTTTTTGAAAACTGATTTAGAGCTAACAGGAAAAAATGAGTTTGTGTTTTGATGAACTTTGAAGCAGTTGTTGCCCTGATAGGTGCAGTGGATGAAGCTAATGATACATGGATTTAATGTGATATGTCTGAAATTTTTGGTTTGCATTAAGTGGAAGACTTGTGTATGTAAGATGGTCAGGTATGGTCTTGTTACAATTTAAAATCCAGTGTATTTTCAGTTGCTGACTGAAAACAGACGATGTTACTATTCTGGGGGTTAAAAAACATAAAGTGAAGTGGCAGAGGAAATAATTGGAGACAACAGTGAATTAATGTATGTGTGTCCAAATGGAAACATATATGTCACTTAAGTAAATGACTACTAGTACATTAACACTTGTAACACTATACACAAAACATGATTTTATCTTTTTTTTACTGCCTGGTAAAAGGTAAAGAAAATCTGGTAGGTGCTTGTGTGTGCATTCAGGTACATCCATTTTGCATATATGCAAAATGCACCCTTTCTATTTTCAGCAAGTGATTCAGAATGTCAGCTGAGTCAGCACAGACTGAAAGACTACGATTAATATACATCAGTGATATGTACCCTATGGATAAGATAATGCTCCTAATGTACTAAACTCTTCCAGAATTCCTTACAGAATGCCAAGTTTGAATGTGTTGTTCCAAAAGCTAGTCAGAAGGCAGGACAGTTACCTGGATGCACCTTGTGTGATATTTAAATTTCTTGATGGTCATTATTGGCTACTCTAAAACACTTTGTGGCTAAAAAGAAAGGCATTAATGTAGCAGAGGGATTCAGGGGAGGATAAACAGCATAAACAAGTAGCTATTTTCTAAAAATTATCCCAATAAACTCTTGAATTTAGTCCAATAATCCTGTTAATGAAGACAGTAGCTTACAGCACTTTAGAATTAAGCAATATGAAAAACCAAATTGAATCAATTAAAAGCCTGCAGCAAACACAATAAGCTACTGTAGAGTTAATATATTTTTTGAGGAAAGGGACTTCATTCAACATATGTAAAATGAAATGGTGAAGAAAGATTCAGTTTGAATGCTCTTTTCAAAGTTTCAAGTGTGGTCACAGCTAGTTGTTTAGATGATTACTAAGAGATAGTAGAGGTCTGTCCTCTGTTATTTTGGGGGATGTTTTGTGTAATGGATTTTTCAAAATAAAGAGGAAATGGTAATTACAGGATGAGGAAAAGGCGAAGAGAAAAGAACCAGGAGAACCAGATCGTGCCAGTAGCACAAGAAACAAAAACCTGGTAACTGAACAGCGTGGCTGTTGTGACTTCTTACTCTGCTACATCAGGGCTAAAATAAGTTGATAATTAATATTCCTGTTCCTAGAAAATTGCATAAGGATTATTTTTGTACCATTTTCTTGTTTAAAAGAAGAAATTCTGAGGGTGATAACTGAAAATGCACAATAAAACCCCACATTTAGTGAAAAATGCTTTTACTGACTCATTTTCACTATCCCTCTGAGGGAAGTAAGATTCCTTAGCTCTAATAGTATGACATAAATGACGTGCAAAGTCTGGTACACCCTCAAAAGCTTTATTCCCATCACACTCACTGCTGATACTGTAAAGGTTCTTTTTCCCAGCAGGGTTACTTCCACCCAGCAAAGAGAAAAAGCCCCTTTTAAAAATAAAAAAGAAAAAGAAAATAAAAATCAGTGAATCTAGGTAAACACTGGGGAATTTAGCACTGCAGGCCTGCTGATAATGACTATGTGTGACTACAGAAACTCTCCATCCTGTGACACTCCATATGCAGAGCAGCCCTTAAACCTCTGTCTGTCCAGTTATCTATCATACTCTCCTTCTTTCCTTTTCTTCTGCTTTTACCCCTTCTCATTTTCCTTGAAATGTGCTCTTAGGATTCTGGTAGCATTCAAAGTAAAGGTGTGGTAAACTTTTGGCATCTCTACCTTGTGGCACTCTGGGACAGGTCTGCAAACTTCACTGTGTATTTATCCATTAATTACACTCTGATCCATCACTGTTATCAAAAGAAACGGGATGAGGGAATGCCTCAAATAACCAAACAAAAGCATAGTATCAAACAAAACAGCTGTCTGAGAAAAAATGCATTTGGCAAGCCAAAGGAAAGCATGGAATTCATAGTAAACAGAGCACATATTTCTCAGCAATAAATTAGCCTAAGCACAGCCTATCCACATTCCACTTTGTGTTATTGTAGCTGTGCAAACTATTATGCAGAAAAAGACAGCACAATCTTGCTGCAGACTGAACCAAATCAAGCATTTACTTTGGCTGCTTGGAGAAAAATATTGCTAGATTTTCCCAGCACACTTTCAGAGTTCATTTCTAGAAGGTGGATTTTTGTTTGTTTGCTTGGTTGATTTTGTTGTTATTGTTGTTGATTTGACTGATTAATGTCAGCACTGGGATTGGACATGGCAGTCTATTGTCACAGAAAAACACCTTGAGCACCTTGTAGTCCGAAGGCCATAGTGATGGATTTAGGAGTCTTGGGACCTTTTTAACCATATATCTGCTGTTTGGCTTCAGTCTCTCCTGCTTTCTCCACTGCACCTGGTTTTGCTAATTCAGGAGAGTGAGGACTGTCTTCTGCAAGGTGTTCACATAACTTCTACAGGGCCATGCTCATCTTTGTTGTGACCTTAGTGCAATAAAATAAACAGCAATCAATTAAACAGCCCATTTACCAGTTAATTAAAGTAGAGGATCACCAGCTAATGCTGTTTTTTCTAGTCATCATCATGCTGTAAAACTCGGGACACCATCCTTCTGACTAGTTAAACGCTCGTAGTAAGTCTGATCAGTACTGAAGTCCAGGTTAAAACTTTGACTTGCATCTTGGGCCATTCTGGCTTCTGTTGTTTAAAAGTTTGTAATTCTAATAGCCTGTGAAATATAAAATGTAGCTATTTGAATGTATCTTCACCTTAAAAATAAACCCACAGGGAAGAAAAATGGGGAAATCAGACAGGAGAACATGACCTTACAATTTGTGACTTGAGACAAAGAGCCCGCAGACCTTATCTAGTGTAGTACTTGAGTAAAAATGTTGAGAAAATAGTCTAATATTGTGTCTTTCCATGCCATACCTCTGTAAAAATTACCATGAGTTCAGTAATCACAAAAATAAATGCAGTGTTGCCACTGTTTAGTGAACTTTACTATCTGCACGAACTAGGCAATACCACAAATTCCATCTGAGGTAGCATTCCTTGCACAGTGAATGCAAACATTTCCATTAAGGTTGAAGATGAGCTACTGTGAACTCCATTTTAAAATACAGATTACAGTTTATGCTAAATCCTTCTGGTTTTACACTTTATTGTTTTTCATTTCGCAGAGTATGACAGATACAGAGTGCCCCATGAGGCTTCCTGCTTCAAGAATTCCTGATGGAATTGTTCCAGTTCTGCCTGTGCAGCTTAAAATACATTTCTTTTCTAACTGATTTTAAGGTCAGACGACAAAGAGCTGAGCCAAGCGCAGTAGAAAGCAAACTTAGGACTATGTCCTACCTGGCTGGTGACTGGGTGTCCAGCTGTGCGAATGAAATTGAGAAATACTTCCTTAAAGACTTAGGCCATAGTTCTATTTTATTTATCAGGGTGTGATTTCTGTATTTCTAGGTCCTGCAAGAGTACATTAAGGTATAAGGATGTGAGCAAGTTAAAAGTTTGTCTTGGAATGGACAAAGTAAGGGACAAAGTAAGAACTGATAAACTTTCAAATACAATGATTTGTTTATCTAACAGCATTATTTGACAAAACCTACCCTACTGCAGTAGTTTCAAACTTTTTCAGTGTAAAAACTTCTGGAAGTTTTTCATTGATGGTCTGAGCCCTGATAAATTAAATCTTATTGGCCTGAGCTTGTTTCCTTTGGTAATATGTCTTGTGGACATGAAAAGTAGTCCATGGAGTCTCAAATATCTTCAGGCTACAAGTTTTCAACCTCTTTGTTGCTTTTTAAAAATGCACTTGGAAAATAAATTTGTAATTGGAATAAGGACAAAGTTTTCTGGGTGTTTCCCTTCAGTGATTGTTACTATTATCTCTGATCATGCTAAGTGGAAATAAACCTGGACCTAAGCCCCATGATCATGAAGGATCTCCCTCTCATGAGTGGGAAAGTAGTAATTCTAGTCTAGACAACTAGAACAACTATTTCTTTTTGAAGAGAAGTGAATGCCATGAAGAGTGATCACACCTCAGTCTGTTTGGGGCGATATGATGAAGCACAGTTGGTCTGATATGCCCTCTCAGGTGCCTTTTCACTACCTCCTTTGCAGGAGTTTGTGCCTGTGATGGAAGTCTTGACTGAATATCTCTAAGACAGATGAAGGCAACTCTCAGCTCCTACTCTTTTCTTCTTGCTGTGAGGCAGAATTTGTACTTTGGGCAGGCAAAATTTGCTTCCACTAGCACATTTTTTCCATCTGTGCAAAGATTGTGATTCAGGATAGAAGAGTGAAAAATTATTCCCTTCTCCCTGTTCCTATCCTTTCCTTACAACTGGCAGGCAAGATTTCACATGTGTCTATTAACAAATGTCTCTTTCTGAAGAGCAGATTAGCATGAAAAATCCCAGATTATCAGAACTCTGAAATGAACACAGTATTTATTATAGTAGTATAGTTTATTATAGTATTTTATCTTTAAAAATACTGCATGCAGGAAATATTTAAGGATTCTCACATACTTCCTTGGTACAGAAACACTTTGAATTATTACAGTGCATTTTGAATTATCTCTGTGGAAGGTGAGAAGGAATCAGATAAAATCCTTTACTGCAGGAAGCTGTTTGTTGGGGTATCTTTATGGATATCATTTGCAGGGGTGAGCAGGCCCCATATCACTTTTATTCTCTGTTCTTGAGCTGCAATGGATTCACTGTATTCCTAGAGAAGGCCCAGCTGAGTTTCTCTTTGTTGACCAGCCAGACAACCTTTATCTGTGAGTTTGAAAAAACAGCAAAACAGAGCTGATGCTTCAAATGCTGCTCAGGGCCTTTTGTTTTATCTCCTCACCTATTTATTACCATCAGCTACCTTGGGGGGACAGGAAGAGCAAGAACCCCAGCTTGATACCAATTGTGCTGCCTCTTAGTAAAGTAAAGGAAAAAACCATGGAACTTCAAATAGAGCAAAATGTTCTCTAGCTGCAGAGTGGGTGGGCAGGTCTTACCTACACAGAACATCTGAGCTGTTCTCTTACATCTTCTGTGTGCCTCTATTTCTGTAATGGTTTTAATTGGCAGGTTCTAATACTTTCCTGCCCCCAGGAGGAATATGAAGATTATTCAGTGCTTCTGAAAAGCTCTGAAGATGAACAAAACTGGCCCTCTAGAGCTGTCTGTGATTTCAGCAGGACTGAAAAACTTACCGGTTTGTTTTGCTGGCAGTTAGAATAATTTTTGCTGCTCACTGGAGAAAAAAGTTGGTTTTCCTCCTTATTTGATGGGCTGGATTGTCCCATGAGGCTTGAATCAGAGCAGGTGGTGTGGCTGAGCTACACAGGAGATCTGCCAGACAAACTGTGTGTTCTCTGAAGAACTGCTCTGGGCCCCCTACGTGACCCACTCATTCCTGGCCTGTTACATCTGCAAATTGGACATCTCTGTACCAGCCTGTGAGACAGGAAGGTGAGGCTAAGGCTTTCCTGTTCTCCCTTTCCTGGCCACTGGTCTTTTCTTGGGGGAGAGTTAAGCAGCAGTTCATAGCTAACCATGCCTGGAGTCATGCACAAACTCTCTTCCTATCAGTTGTGACTTGGGAGAAGAGACCAACACCCACCATACTGCAATCTCTTTTCAGGTACTTGTAGAGAATGATCTGGTCTCTCCTGAGCTGCCTTTTCTCCAGACTAAACATCCCCAGTGGACAGTGGTGAATGTTCCATCTATTTTGAGCCTTTTTGTGTGGAAAACAGAAAAAATAAATTCTTGTTGGCTGTTCTTAAGTTTCTGCATCAGTTGCAGGATAAATATTATTTTAGAAACTCAATACTGAAGAGACACTGGCTTTTGACACAGCTCTCTGCAGAACTGCAGAGCTGCAATAAAACAATGGGCAGCATTTATTCCACACTACATTATTTCTACGCAGTAAAGTATCAGAACCTCCTCTTTAAGAGTAATGTCATGTTTTGGGCTGTGAGTAATGTTCCCACATAAAAACATGCATTAACCATCAGTTATCTTACAAGGGGGGAATAAAGTAGATATCCATTAGTATATTAACTTGTTGGCTGTAATAGCAAATAATTATTCATTATTGCAATCTCTTCTTGACATTTCTGCTGCTGGAATTTTTCGAAATACAGAATGTGTTCTCAGGTATATTAGAAATCTATTGATGGATGTTCAGTTGGTATCAACCCCTTGGAGGAAGCTGGTCTTCTGGATTGCTGCCTAGTTAATCTGTGATTAATGAATGCTTCCATTTTGTATATGAATTTGGGAGCCGGTGTTCTTGGCATTGTTGCAGTATGTAAATGTCTTTCTCAGATAAAACATGACAGACAACACCTAAAATACAAGTGTTTTGTTCTGCTACCTGTCAGATCAAGGGAAAGGTCTGCATTCTTAAAGCTATGACTTGGAAGAGGGGATAAGCTGGCAAATGCTCTGTGCTCAGTTCTTTTTGTGACATCCTCTCAAGTAATTTTGCATACTGAAGGGCAAAACCAGCAGATGAGATATCCTAAAATATAGTGCATTTGTAAATAAAGACCTGCAAATTCTTTAAAGTAAACACTTTAAAGAGCAATACACCTTCTTTAAAAAAAAAGCAGATTACCTTATCAGGTGTCCTACTGAAGGTCTGCCTGAATGTCTGAAACTTCAGAAGAAAGGAATGGTTTAAAAAATCTAATTACTCTGAGTGAGTGAAACCCTGAGTGGTCATAAGTACCGGAAAGATCCTTTGGAATTAATGCACTTGTAGGAATTGTAGGAACTTCACAATGCCTAGAATGTGCCCCAGTGTCCACAGAAAAGGCCTCTTTTAACTCTTGGTAATTAAAAGGTTATTCTTGTAATGGAACAGCAAGGTGCACTAGCATTGTGCTGCAATCATTACCTGGCAATTATTTCTTCTTTAGGGCTTTCAGATGTAGCTCTTGAAGCTGACAGCTGCAGCCTACAACATATCAAGTGCTTTAGATAGCTACTTTAATGAAAACTCAGATGAGTGTAAGGTCAGTCTCTCCACAGTATGTTCTAATTAGATTTCTACTTTCCTTTGGAAAGCAGATCACATCTGGCCCAAAGACAGAAGCCCATTGTGCCAGACGTGGAATAGAATAGGTGTTGTTTTGTACTTCCCATCTCGGAGAGATAATGACATGGAAAATTCATTCTCTTCCACTCTTTAGTAATCTTCCATCTGTTATTGTGTTTGTGTGTGCAACTGGATACAAAAGCTAATCACAAACTTCTGTTAAAAAGAGTTTTTTTGTTGGCTCCCACGTCAACATTAGCTGATGCAGACAAGGTTGTTGAAGCAGAAATGTTGCAAAGCAGTGTGTAACATTGCTCAACTGTATGTGCAAGACTGGATTAATAATATCTGCTCTTGGATCCTGGCAAACCAGAGCAAAAACCAGGTGTGCACTTAGTAACATGTGTCAAAATGTGGGAATGAAGGGAACAAATCTGTGTAAAGTCTTGACTCCTTTAAAGTGCCCAGAATTTCACTATAGTATTTTCAAAGAAATTGAAGTTACTGCAAGGGGAATTTACAGCTGTGGAGGAAAGAGTTCATGCCTGTATGGAAAATGTTCCTGGTTCTCTTACTCATTTATTTTTGCATTGTTTCTCAATAGGACCAAAAGGAGTAAATTCTCTCTCAAGCTGTTGGTCAGAAAAGCCAAGTGAACTTCCAAGAAGCATCCTGGAATGAGCAGTGTTACCATGAAGGTGTAACAGCCACACCATGGTGGGATATTTGCTCATAAGGGATGAAGAACATGAGAAAAGTCTGTAGAAGCCTGGAAAGGAACACTGAGTTGAATGACAAGCATATCAGGAGAATAAATCACAAACTGTTCTTCAGGAAAGCAAAAATTACTGTAATCTCTCCTTGTCCATTCTGACCTAGGGTCCTCAAGGTGCTGTATGCTAAGCAGTTAATAAATATTGTCTTTTCTGAACAGGCTGCCCTATGTCACCGTAAAATGTCTCCTGCTGCATATGAATCATGAAAAGGCAAACTCTCAGGGAAGATCCACCCTGTAAGTGAAAGAAGCCAAAGTGAGAAATAAGGTGTATGGGAGGAATCCAGTCAGAATGGATCAAAAGATTTGGCAAAAAAATAAAAGGAGTGCTGATGGGTTGCAGTATTTTATTGCTCTTTGAGGCAGCCAGTTGCAGGAGCTGTAACAACAAAATACTAATTTAATGAGTTTTGGGAACACTTGATGCTCTGGAGGGCTGTGATTTTTTTTTTTCCCCTTTTACTTTGTGTAAACATTCTCCAGGAAGCCTAATTGAAGCATGTGAATAGTTCCATGGAAAGTAATAAGATTAATCATGCTGGAAGCCAAAAACATTGTTAAGTATCTTCCTAAACAATAGCTCAAGCTTCCTTAGGGCCCTTTCGTTGTTGTAGTACCTCCAGTGGAAAAAATATGCATGGTAAACTACTGAGCTGATAAATCCTGTTTCTTTCCAAGAAGGCTGTCCGTAATTACCCTAAATGTCAAAACTTTGTTAGCTTTTTCCATTTCATTTTTCAATGTAGCCATCTCCTCCATTATTTTGTCCATATTTTAAAATAGATTTCAAAGCTTGTAAGAATGTTTTATAGATAAATCATTAGTTATTTATAGGCAACAGTAAAAAACAGTGTAAAATGTATATGCATATCAGGGTATAGAGATATAAGTAAAATGGATCTGTTTCTATCTGCTAGCTGGGAAGGTAAACCCTTTACTCATCTTATGCAAGTTTTTATTTTCTTTGTCTTTTGTCCTAGGATGTGTGTGAATTTAACTTTGGTAGAAGACTTTTCCTGTCCTTTTCCATCCATGAGCAATGTGCCCGATGGAGGAGATGGTTCATTCTGCAAAGAACACTCTCTTTGGAGAAATGCCACAGAATCACTTGTGCTGATGTGGAACACACGAGCTCCAGGTGCAGGCAACAGAGAAAGTCACCAGGCCTAGTGGGAGCTGGGTACTTTCACTGTGGCCATCCCCTTTCGAATCTTAGTTTTCTTTTCCTGAGCATATTTGTCCATGAATACTGTACATCCTATTAGATTTTACGTGGAAAAATGACAGCTTCTGGTCCTTGCACATCTGCTGGGTTTTCAAGAGAAAACACACACATAATAAAGTGAAATCTCAGGTTTTAGAGGACCAGGGAGGTGCATCTGTCTTTGAAGCCAATGAGGTGTGGCTATTTCTAGAAAGCCTTCCTGACCTGATGGCTTGTGAGAGCCAGACTGGGGGGTTAAGGGAAGTGCATAAAGTATTGAAAAGTGATACCACATGTCAAAAGATGCCCCTCTGTTTCTGGCAACTTCTATACATAGATATTTTCTGTCACAAAAGGAACAGGTTATTAAAGAGATAGACTTGTAAACAGATAGTTGACCTGGAAACTGTGCAAACCAGGCTGAAGCTGGACAACGTATATGCTTTTTAGATTAACTTTGGGTTGAAGCGAAATGAAAGCTGGTAGCCAGTTTGTCATTTGCATTTTTGGCAGCTTCACACATGAGCTCCAGCCTGTGCTCCGGGCTGAGCTCTCCAGAGGAGACAGACTGAAGACAGAGTCACAGTTTGTGATTCATTGCATGATGTCCTTTTAGACTTGTGAAAAATTTTCTGCTGGTGGTTGTGCTTCAGAGTTTATGGCTCTCCCAGTGAGCGGCACAGCTAAGGAACAGACTGCCCATATTAAGCACGGGATCTAAGTGGCTCACAAGAAGTGGATGAGCAATTAATTTTCAGTCAGATGTAGTTATGGAGTGTGAGAGAAAGAATGCAATTTGCAGCAAAGGTTTTAATGCAATCCTGAGAATATTAAATAGAAGTTTTGTTTTATTTGGCACTTTCAGTGGTGTCCCAGTGGAAGACTAATGTTCACAATTCAGTAAGGCTGTTGATCACCAGTGAGAAGAGCCACTGGAATAATTAAAGCATATGAAAAAATGTTATTAAAGAGGAAGTGTTCCAGGAGCTCAATCTACTTAATCTATCAAATCTAAGGTGAAAGGCTGGTTGCAGTAGTCATTATATGAAAAATATAATTTATATGTTATCATAACTTATGACAAATACAATTTTCCTTCAGAGGGCTTTCTGAAATCTATCAGATGAAAATAAAGCAAGTTCTGATGCTTGAAATTGATATATTGAGAGGCAGGGGATTAAAAGTTTTTTTAAAATGGGACCCCCACTTGCCAGCAAGCCATGGATTATGTCTTGCTGGACACGTCTTAAATCAAGAACAGACATTGCTTCATAAAATATGAATTGCTGGAATGACTTGTGCCTTTGACTCTCTCTCTCTCATGGCTTTTTCAGTTTTGTGCTACTCCTGACAAGAAAGTACGTGCTACATGTTGGTTGCAATGGTTTTGGATGTGGACTAATGGCCTTTAATGCACACTTGTTTTTCCCTTAGGACCTACTAAAATTTTAAAAGTCCATTTATAGAAAGAAATAGCTGAAACATCCCTTTTCCTACTTAGGAACATTAATTTAAAGTGGGTTAAACTTTTGCATATTGTTTACAAATTGAGTTCTAGAAAACATCCTGACTACATGGAAACGACAGTGATTGATGGAAAGTAACATACACACAATTAATACTGACTGAATTGCTAATTACAGGATTGACATCTCATTTGCAATGAGATGCTGCAGGTCTTTTGCAAAAAGACCTGGCAGTGCTGTCATGTTATTTCTCCTTTTCCTTCAGCTTGTATTTTGATGTCCTGTAGTTAGAGTTCAACTAAAGATTCATTCTCATCTTGTAAAATTCTCTAGCAATGTGAAAAAGGCCTTAGGAGGAAAATCAAAATGGTCACCTCTCCCCAAGAATTAACTCTCTCCTGAGACTTTCTCCTACCAAAGAAGATAAATTGTGCTACGCTGTTCTTACTCGTTTTATTGGTTACACCAGCTTTCTCACCCTTTCTGCTTTATTTGCCTGGCATGCAGAAAGAGTAAATAGTGCTGTTACAGAGGAAGGTTATAGAGGAACCTGCCTTAAAAAAAAGTGCATTTGAAACAGTGCAGTTTAGTAAGGAAGCCCTTGTATCTGGAAAAAGTAATTTCAGCAGCTATGCTAGGGAGTGGCCCTTAAGCAGTAGGCACATGTACCAAATGCTGGGATCCACAGAAATGGGCTGGCCAGATGCAATCTCACAGATTTCTGTTAATCTGGTCACCTTGGCCTGGCCACATGGATACAAAGATCAGTGCAGCTCTTCCATGACCATGGCAGGATTATGTGTTACAAGGTGAGTAGGGTTTGAAAGGATTTTAAAATAAATGCTGTGGTCTGGAATAAAAAGGAACAGTAGGAGAGAAACAGAGCATGGCAGCAACAGCACTGACAATGGAACCAGAAGCTGCAGGGTATGAAAAAGTGACTCTCTGGGGTGTTCCCAATGCTGCAGAGTTGTCACTATTTCTTCACTGCCTTAATGAATAGGGAAGACAGTGAGATGCATCCCCAGCAGTCTTGCAGGTTTTGCCTCAGGCTTTCTCAGAAGCAGAGACCCAAGTTTTGTAAGAAAAGTCTTTAGGCTCAGGTGATTTCAGAGATATGTGCACACCCTTTGATATGATTCCACCCTTCATCTGTTAACATAATTAATTTACAAGAGTGATGTATGAAATGTGCTCCCTGTGGCCTATGGAGAGGATCAAAAACAGGCTCAGTCAAATTCAGCAGAGTTCAGAAATATCTACAAGGCTGAAAGATGAGGAAACTCAAGTAGGAGCCCAGAGGAGGCTGAGCTATGAATGGACATTCTAAGGCAGAAATATTTCTTTATCTCTGGGAATAACAGTGTGCAGAGGAGACCTCTGCATTCCCCCAAGCATTCTGCACATCTGCCCTGCCTGCCATGAAGAAGAGCATGGATTTAAATCACAAGACCTTCAAATGAAAATGATAAATTTTTTTTTTCAAGAAATAGAAAGAAGCAGCTGCATTATTATTTGAATGGCTTAACTGAGACATTTAGTTTCAATGAGAACCCTAAGTGTACACATCCAGTGGAAGAGACTTAAAGATAAGCTTGATTTTTGCCTTCCTTTTTTTTTTTATTTTGGTGTTTGTAGAATTACAGGCAATCTTGCAGAAAGGTAGTCTTGGCTTGGTCTGCATCCTCATCATGGCCAGTTAGGTGGGACGAATGAGTGGCCTCACAAGTAAGTAAAAGAACCCCAAAATCTTTAATATTGAGGTTTTATAATTGAGGGAATGGAGTCAGAAAGTGCTCAAGTTTCCCTGTGTCTTGCTGAGGACTGGTGAGAGCAGTGGGGGACAGAAATGTTGTCTTGTAAGTAATTATTCAAACAGTGGGAGATGTGCTTACAGCCTATCACCCTAACTGCACCATTTGCTTAGAAAATCAATCCAAAATGGAACTGTGTTTTATACAGGGAGCACATAGGGGGTCAGCCTCCCATGACACATAACCTTTTACCTTTCAGGCTCAATGGTAACAGGAATGGAAAAGAAAAATTTTGGCTTCTTAGAAGCTATTTTACTATTTTCTATGACAGAATTCTAGGAACTTCAAAGTATTTTGAAACAGAAAATTAATTGATACTATTTTTAAGGATTGAAATAAGAACAGTGTCTGACAGTTGTTATTCTTTACTGGTCCTCCTAATAAAATACAATGTGACAGGAGTGCTAAGTGCCTTCAGCTTAGCAAATGGACCTCTAATTCCTTCTTCAAAAGTATCTGGTTTACTCATTTTGACAGCTAAAATGTGAAAATAGCTAGTAGGACATGTACCCATATCATTTAAAAATGTCTTACTTTCCCTAACAACCAGGATCTACCAGAAGGAGAATGTTCCCTGCATTTTCCTGTATCCATCAGTTCTTTTACTGTCCTTATATATTACATAAGGAATGGAAATGCCATAGTGTTCAGTCAGTTTTATAGATTACCATTTCCTTCCATGGCTCACACAGACAATAGGGATTTACTAATGATAGAGGAAGAAATGCAGCACACAGAGGCTCAGAAGAGTTTTTGATTAATTTTGTGCTTACTCAACCTTCTGTCCAGCCTTTTCCCAGATGAAGTCCAGTGGAATATGGCTTTAACATCCAAAGCAGGAGGATAAGGTACTTATGTTTGCTGACTAAAGTCCTGGATATTTTTAATGTGATAGACTGACAAGTTACAGCCAAAGCAGAGCACAGAGACTCTGCTTTCCATACATCAGAGCTGCTGAATGCACAAAAGCCATCGGGGCCTGTCAGGGAAATCACCACTTTTCTTGCACAACAGAATCATGTCATTCCTTCTATCCCTGTAGGTGGATAAATATTTTGTGCAGATTGGCTAACATGACATACCTAATAAGGTTTTAGTAAAATAAGTCTGTGGTTGGCAGTATTTATGCCAAGCATAGCATGGGTTTATGACAGTAAAAGTGCCTGATGGAGTTATCCCACTGAAAGGAAAGTTACTGCAAGTGATTGAAGGAGGTGGAAGAGGTGATGTTTGAGAACTAGAACTGTTTTTTTGACCTGAAAGCAAACACTTCTCCATTCCACAGAAGTGAAATGTTTTTCCATCAAGAGCTAGCAGACACAGAATGATAAAGTTTTCCTGGGAAAGGCAGTTGATTATGGTGATAAAAGGAACTTAAGAATAACCGTAATAATAAAAAAAAAGCTTCACAGAAAATTGTAGATGACTTGCAAGTAGCAAATGTGTGAGTGATCTTTCCTCTGGTTATTCTTGTGAAGTACCTGGATGCATTACTTGTGTGCATTGCATTAGCAATGTATGCATTACACATTGTCTTTAGGCTTGGTTTTCCTAAGAGTCATGTGAGAATACCTGCAATTTTAAATGAAATTAATGAGTAAAATGAATGAAGCTGAATGTGATCTTGTGTTTGGAAGATGAGATGAAGTGGTGAATCAAGAGAACGAATAGTTTTCTCTGTTCTATTTGGAGAGGACAAGAGCCTGTCTCCCGCTGCATTGCTCGTGTTTGAGGAGAACAGAGGACACAAGGAGTTTCTACCTGAAAATATGCAGGTATGTGAGTATGTGCAGGTGGTCAGAACCCTGTGTTTTCATTCAGTCTCTCTTAATAAACTACAGCCCACCTCAGGCTGGATACAAGCTGGGTGTGGAGCGAGGTCAGCAAAGAGGCAAACTCTGTGGTGGGAACTGTCTCTGTGTCCTCACCCAAAGGAGCTCAGCTGTGAAAACTCCTCTGCCAGGGAAGTATCAGGGGCATTCACACAAATCCTGAAGTTGTTCATCTCTATTGATGAGATATAATGGGCCACCATCTTATAAGGTGTCAGGGACTCCCACAGTGTCCCATGATCCACAGCATCATATCATCCAGTGTGAAACTCCCTACCCCAGGAGAGGTACCTGGCATTCCCACCTGAACCTGAGTGACTGTAAAACCCAATGGATTCTGTGTTCCATGGATTTCCCTCAACACCTGATGGATCCAGTCTGCAACCAGCACTTCAGCCAAGACTATGACCATCACTTCAACCAACAGACACTGAAATTGCAACTAAATCTCGTTGTGAGGCCTTTGGGTGGTGAGGTCTTTCTGCTCTTACCCTTCCTTCTCTTTCTTCTCCTTACATGTTTCCCTAAGTGATATTTTTTATGCTTTTATATTGTCATCCTACCAAAGATAATGATAACCAAAATGGCTACATACCTGCTTTCCGTTGCCATCAAATTGCTCTAAAATAAACCTTACAGATTTATATTTACAAACACCAATCATTCAGTGTTGTTTCACTCTAATCCACCCCAGGGGATCCATTAACAGGAACCTGTGTTCTTCTCACCCTTGTGTGGGTGGGTTGGAACACCCTCTTAAGTTGGCTCCTTTCAATTTTTCTTGTGAATACAGAAGATCTAATTTGTCTGTGTACCTAACTACAGGCACCATGCAGAGCCATAAGGGGCAACGAGGCACCTTGTGCACACATCTCCTGGAATACATCATCCATACTCACAGGAAAACAGTGGGTGGAAAGGAGGAGTAATGTCCAAGGACCCAGGGTGTGATGGAATTTATCTGTTTGGCATTGTGCTGGATCATAACACTGCTTGAAATAAACACTGTTCTTCACTTTTCATTAGAAAGAATTGCCTCTGAGAAAAAGAACCCAACATATTTTATGGGAATTTAAAGATACTAATAAAATGTAAATGATTAAGTTATTAAACATTATTGAAATCGGCAGATAATTATTTATTAGTAATATTTAAATATAGTTATAAAATTATCAAAGTTATTTTATAACATTTAGTTAATGATTTAATGGTCACATGCACTTTCTAAAAGGGTATTTCTGATTAGACTCTGGGAAAAGGTAATTTTTAATAGCAGACCTTCCTGCACCTCAGAGAACATGCAGAAGTTTCCAAAGCTTTAAAAGTTAGTGAACAAAAACTGGTAGGATGGCAAAGAGGGTCCATCACCAGTACATTCCTTTTTGGGATCAAGATTAGGGGCCAGTATACTAGAATTATCAGGAAATTGTTTCTATGACATGGGGTAAAGAAAGCATCAGGTTCCAGCTCCAAATTTCTGTCAATAAAAGAAACTTTCTTCATACCCAAAGGATAGAGAGTTGAGATCAATATGCCAATGAAAAATTAACATACTGGTGAACAGATTTATTCCTGAAAATAATTTCCTTATTCATAGTATGTAGTAGAAGAAAAATGAGGGACACCACACTTTGTCAAGCAGTATTAAAATATGTATCCATCTAGCTGAGAGTTTTAGGGATGCAATTTTTAAATAGTTATTTCAGTATTTTATCATTTTCCCACTGGCTGCTTTGATTTGCCTAACAGGTTTGTGCTTTATCTGGTTCTCTTTTAACAGGGTTTCACCGGATGGCTTTGATCTGGAATAACTGGGACAGAGGAAAGTTTTTAACAGTTCTTTTCTTCCATGGTAAATGGCATTTCTTCACAGATATTACATTCATAGATATATTAAGAAACCATTTTTATTAGGTCTAGTCACATTACAGATCTGGAAGTGCAAGTATACTCTATAAATGATGGAGCTACAAGGACTAAATTTCCTTTCCTGAGAATGTCTGGTTTGGATGAGAATGGCAAATTAGCCAGGGCAGCCTACAGGAAAATGTACTTAGCTGTGTGCTGTGCATGGTGAAGTGTATCCAGACTGATAGGACTGGTGTGTGTTTGGTTCCCATTGACCTCAGTGAGCCAAAAATACATAATGCAGTGTTTTGCTGAACTGGGCCCAGCTTCGCTGAAGTGCTTTGACTCCAAGTGTCTGTGTAGTTTATAACTTAGTGTTGATATCACAAAGAGTGGGTGACTAAATATTTTTTTAATCTAAATTATAAAACAAACATTTGATTATGAAAGACATTTCAGGGAGCTTTTTGTAGTAAAGCTAAAGTTGAGAGGAACATAAGATACTCCCAGCAAAATGAAAGTAGGTCTTGAAGAACCCAGTACCATTCTTTGTTTAGAAATGGAAGACAGAGAACATTTCAGAATTTAAAAACTAATTCTAAGGGTAGAAAATAGGTATTTCCATTTTGTCTTTCCTAAAGTGATAGTTCACATAGAGAGCAAAATTGCTGTGGGAGCAGAAACACTGCCTGCATATAAAAGTAAATACCTTTGCAACCCTGTAAATGGATTTTTCAGAAATGCAGAAACAGTTAGAGCATACTTTCTTTAACAATTCCCAGTTTGACGCTTAGCTAGGCCATTTCACTCTATTTAAAGAGTCATGATTAAAATAATATCTAGAAAGGACTGAAGAGTAGAATCTTTCCTGAGGGAAATGCTATTTCAACATTGCTTTCAGCCTGAACCAACAAAAAAGTCCAAGTATCAAAACATTTTGCTGAATTGAAAGGCTCAGAAAAATCTCAGATTGATAGTATAAGAATAAACCCCTCTGATTTAAAATGTTTTAATCTCTGAGCTGCTGTCTGCATAGGGCTGAATGGGAACTTCAGGTTTGGGCATTCAGGCTCTTTGATTGGGCCATTCTCACAAGAGTTGCACCCGATGATCCCTGCGGGTCCCTTCCATCTTGGGATATTCTGTGATTCAGCTTTAAGAGTTTCATGTTGCTTGGGGGTCACTTTGAGGGTGCCAGGTTAGGAAACAGCATCCTTGCAGCTTCCCCAAAGCCCCCATGGAATCTCACCACCTTGTTCTGCCTCTGTCCCACTCTCAGTTATTGGGAGCTGGAGGTAGGCTGTGGTTCCGAATATATTTTCTGAAAAAAGGAATAATAATCCCAAAATCTTTTTTTGGTGTAATGGGAAGAGACAGCTGTGAGAATCCCCAGCCAGGCTGGGTCACAAGTCATTCTCTATTCCCTCAGCCTCACCGTGTGCTTTTCTTTGAAAAGGCCAATTCTTTTGGTGATCACAACCTTTTTTTTTGACTTTTTTATATAGCAAGGGCTATTAATTAGCCTGCATTCCTCTTTTGCAGCACATAGCATGGCTGTAATTGCTTGTCTGTAGTAGGTAGGCTACTTGTCAGTTTGTTGTAATTAATGCTATTGGAGTTACATATATGAAATAGAGAGATTCTGCTTGGTTCTGTCTGTGGAACTGTGTTAATGTCCTTGTGGAGTGACGTGGTGGTGTCCTGCATGTAACCTCCTGCTGTGCTGGGACTCATGTTCCAGGTGTGAGTGTACAGAACAATCTACTGTTGAATAGTGTCTGAAGAGAAGGGGCAGTGTGAAGCCAAGGTGGCCCTAAAGATCTCTGTGACACTCAGAGAAGAGAGGAATTTTTCGGGTTTTTTTTTTTAAAGAAAGAACTAGAGCAGTAACTCTTTCTGTAACTCTTGTAGAATTGTCCTCTACAGAGTTAGCGAAAATATGATTTCTTTTCTGGAATAAATTTTTGAGTTAACATCAAATTTGAGATGTGGTTTGAATGTATTTTTGTTCCCAGAAGCTGTATCAGCTTTATCTGCAGCATTAGAGCAGAATAAAGAGAGCAGAATCATATTGTGCCATAGCTGTGCAGAGTGACAGCCCCCCTGTAGGTAGAAGCCTTCCTCTCTAACAATGATAGTTCCTTCTAACTTGCTTACCCAAAGATGATGAAAAGCTGCAGAAACAATTGTATTTACAGATCCTTGGTTGCATGTGTTTGTTGCTTGCTAGGATTTTATGGACACTGGGAAAAATATTGATGAAAACAGGAGATGCTGCAGGGTTGTGCTTTTCTCTCCCACTTAGCAAAGGAAAATATATGTTTTGTAGCATTTCAGGTCATATTGCTTGCTTCTCTAGTCCATCTGTTTTTGCAGCAATACAAACTGTTCGACTGTTACCTGCATGGCTGTAGAATGCATTATTTCACCAGGTCCTGTAAAGAAACTGTAGGGATTATTAGGTACAGCCTCTCACAATTCACTGTAATGGAAATAAACCTATAGTTTAGTGTATTTATGTATCTCCAAACTTCTCCCAGCCTTTCCAGTGAGGGTGAGGTAGTGCTGGCATTCTGCAGCTCTTTGTTTTGTCACGAAATCAGAACTGGGGAAGAGACTTTTCCCAGAAAAGGTGGAAGCTGGGAGCTCTCATGCCAGCACTGTGGCTTCAGGAATTAAGCAGGAGTACACCACAGAAAAGCATTCTGGGCACAAATTAGGCTGCTGCTTTTGCTGTTGCTTAAGCATGCAAATGTTTTCATGTTGCAGCCCAGAGAGATGCCCAGTGATGCAGACTTGAGGCAGAGGAACAAGGGAAGATGAAGCCCTGTTGAACTCAGCAGGAATTCTATCAGGGATTCTGTGGAAGGCCCTCAGAGCTGGCCTGAGCCTTGTTGTGCTGTCTTGGGGTTATTCCTTCTTCAGCAGTGACACTGCTTTTGGAGGAAGCTTATTATTTTTATGGGGCCTTTTATTAAAAGTCAAATAATTGCTTTCTGTATATTTTAAGTTTCAGGGCCTTTGGGTTGATCTTTTTCTATCACCCATCAAACAACATTCTGAAAAATCACAGAAAGCCATTCCTGCAAAAAATCACTCTGTCAGGATTTTTTCCTCTGGTTCTCGAGTTATCTTAATGTTTGCTGCTGACAAATGACTTTTTTAGCTTGATATAAATGTATGTTCCTATCCTTGCTGAATCATACAATTGTGACCATACTGCATTTAATCTAATCCATTCATTTTTTTGAATTATTTCATTTTTATTC
Source organism: Coloeus monedula (assembly GCF_965178545.1). Classification (NCBI taxonomy): domain Eukaryota; kingdom Metazoa; phylum Chordata; class Aves; order Passeriformes; family Corvidae; genus Coloeus; species Coloeus monedula. The sequence continues at coordinate 10,524,286 of NC_138786.1, read as the reverse complement.
TAGTTCCTCTTGGTACATGCTTCATAGTATTGAATGCATTTAAGAAAACCAGCACTTATTTTGATAGATTCGGAGATGAAATTTTCTGCCCTACAAGACCATTCTATAATTCCCCAAGGAAAAGTTCTGTGGAGGGTTGTTTTTTTCTATATTCCAGTAGGTTCTGCAGATTCTGCTCAAACATTGTTTTATTCATATTATTGGCTTCAACAAAAGTGTTTATGATGGACAGTGACTATTTCTCAGCACAAATAACTGCTGAAAAGCCTATGTAAAAGAAACCATTTATAGAAAGCAAAACCCAAACAAACAAAAAAATACACAATCAGATTTCAGCAGAGTAGTTAATAGACTTGTAACATGTCAGAGTGTCACACTCACTGTCACAAATACGAAATTCACATCTCACTTGAATTTGCCTTAGCTTCAGTTATTGATTGATATATTTTTCTTTTATTTTTTTTGTTAATTAGGAGCCAAAGCATCTCCTCCTCAAGACAGGGTAACAAATTAATTCAGAGCAGGTTTCTCAGGGCTTTTTCCAATCTGGATCTGAAAACATCAAAGGACTCCACGAGCTCTTTGGGCAATGTGTGACCATTGTCTCTCATCTTCTTGCTGTGCACCTCAGCAAAAAATTCCTTCCATCTTCTTGATCACCTCCTGTTAGGACTGGATCAAGGCAAACTACTTGAGTAGGAAATAGTCATCAGCAACCCCCAAACATTCCATATATATGATGCTTGAAGATCACAAGATCCCAGTGATTTCTGACACACAAACCAGTCTGATTAGCGCAACAGGAATAGCAAAATCTGCTATGAAAAATATGAAATAGGCCTGAGGAATAATAGTGTTAAGTATAATTTCCCCAAGATGACTTCCACCATGGCAAAAGACCAAAAAATGTATTAAAAAGTAAGCCTGATTGGTTTTCATTTTTGTAAACAATATGTAATAAATTAATTTGTTTGTTGTATTGATGGTACTCACAGTTTCTTGTACATTCTTGCAGAGATATTTTGCACTATTCTTTGAAGGTCTCATAAAAAATTCAGCACATATAAAGATACACTGTAATTTCTGAGAGAAGTTCTAGAAAATGTGAATGGAACTCTTTCTGGATGAACATGTATCATTAAGGTATCACCTGTATTTCGAAAAAGTGTGTCACAAACCTAAGAAAAGAAACATTGTAACATAAATGAATCTTTATCATGTCATCATAAAGAACTTACAATGTCTAAGACAAGAGCCAGACTTCATAAACAGATTACCACGTGGGTTTTCTTACTGTTTAGTAAAGGCTGTTCATGAAAACATCAAAATGCAATAATTCAAAAATTTGATAATTCAAGACAGATTGCAGTGGTTTTCAATGGAAAAAACAGAGCTCTGAGAGCACTTTTGAAAGGGACAGATGCATTTTTTTTTTTTTTGAATACAGAGAAAAAAAAAGTCTCACTCCCAAAATATCTTTGGCAAGGTCCTGCCAAATGTTCTTCCAGGGGTACTTGAGCACTGCTCTGCAGAAATGGGATCGCCATCACGGACAACACTCAACCTTTTTTCTGAAAGGCACACCAAAATCCTGACTCTTAAGCAGGAGAATATGATGGCCCACACAGATTTTAGGAGGATGGACAGCTGCTTCTGGCGACACAGGGAAAAAGTTCCTCAAGCCACTCAATTTGCACTTGGCAGATCTCCAGCTGCTGTTCTGTGGCATCAACTAAAAGGCTGTACTAGGGATATTTATTTTTAACATTCCAGGTTGCTGCCAGGTAGAATAATGAATGAGACTGCAGTAAAATAAGCACAACATGCCTTTCATCTGATGATGTATGATGGGAAGACTGCTGTATCTGTGACGGTAAAAAATGTCTCTGCTCCTTTGCCTGGTTTTATCTCATGTATGTAGAAGGAAAAAAATTAATAAAATGAAAGATGTGGCTTCATGTTTATTCACTCATCAGTCTTAGCTTCTGCTTGTGAATTTCATACATTCTGTGATTTTTTTTCTCCTTCTTTTACTCTTATGGAATTATTCTGATTCTTATGGAATTACTGATTTGAAGGGAAGTTGACCTGGAGTGGGGAGGTCATGTTACTGGAAGAAGTGCTTGAGCAGTATGTCAGGATTAGTACATACCTGTGCTGCCACCCTGTTCAGCAACTTGTAAAGAAACATAAGTTTGTGAAATGACATCACAAAATACACCTGGAAATTTATTTCTCTTAAAGCTTGTGTGCACTGGAAGGAGGTTCTGATGTAGCTAGAGTTGCAGTAATACCAACCTTCCCATTTTTGTGTCCTCCAACACATTTGTGCACACACTCTCATCCAGGCTGCGAGTCAGTGCTAGTGCTCTGCAGCACTCAGACTTTTTCTGCCTGTGGGATGAAATGTTCAGTATACAGCATGTTTTATACCTGCATAATTGTGGGCATTCCTGGATTTTGGAGTGGCACATCAGTGAAACAGCAGTTTTGTGACTGGAGAAGTCACACCAGTTCTGGTTTGTACATGTCGACTGATGTGTTTACAAAAGACCTGTCCCTGGCACTTCTGTTGCAATTTCCACTTAATGTTTCTCACAAGCAAGTGTCTAATATGAGGACAGTTACATTATCCCTGATGCCTATCTTACTAATGTGTTGAAAATATGAGATTAGATTTGGTCTTCTGAGGATTACTGATCATTGCTTTAGCTGAGGAAATGAGTTATACTGCTCTGCTCCCTTGTGCTATGTATTTATTTCTTGCTTCTGGTAAGTTTGGCTGTACCACTCTGTTATTTTAACAGCTTTTAACACTTAAAAAACCCATTATTTTTGGTTCAATATTTCATTATTCAGAAAAAGTTTGAAATACCTTCCTCTTTGGATGAAGAGCCTAGTTGGATATAAAACATGACACTTTGCATTTTGTAGTGTTGTGATATTAATGCTCAGAGTGCCTTAATATGTGGATCATTGGTAGGGTGCAATCTGTACTGCTTCTGGCATGCATTACCTTAAAGCTGGGGATCATTCTTTTATTTTTATGGCAAACCTATTATGAGCTTATATAATAATACCTTTTTAATCAGCAGTGCTTCAGATGATGCTCCAGCTCAGAGGAAAGGGCTTGCTTTGGCTTAACCAGTATTTTCCCAAAGCTTATATTAATGAGTCTACTTAAAGCTATGGTCACACTAAGAAGCAAAATTACAGACTGCATGGAGACTCTTGATAAGGAAACAGGGAAAATATATATCAAGAAGATCAAAGAAGCACCTGAAGTTAATTATAAATTAGCACTGAAGTGTAGCTGCCAAAGCACTTTAATTATTACTGAAGGTTAAACAACCCCAGTATGATATTGTATGTTGGTTAAGTTTCCACCAGAGTCCTTTCACTGTGTTCATTTACACCTAAGATAACTGAAGGATGAGTGACTTCCAGCTCTAAAAGAAGACACTGGAGATGTCATTTCCATAGGAAGGTTCTACATTTTTAGATGCTCTTCACATCCTGGTGGCACCTTCTACAATGGGGGCTATTAGAGAAACCCCATTAAAATAAGATGTAGGATTGATAAGTAAAACTGAATTTCACTGTTAAGATATTTTTTCCCATGCTGAGATTAGGAAGGAACCTAAAACTTTATCACTGATTTGGTTTCAAAGCTGAAACCTATCAGAGCACAAGTGTCTCTGCAGTTGTAGTTCAGTGTTTCTCTGCAACCAGAGGTACAAAGTGACAGCCAGGCTCCAGTGAAGGTCAGGGACCTAAATGATGAGACAGATGTTGGTCAAGGGCCGCACTGCTAACGATTCCAAAATGTACCTTCTCTGGCATAATTTGGACAGCTCATAGATTAATAAAGATTGAAAGCTCTTATTTACAGCTCTGCTTTTAAAAAAGAGTCATTCTTTGTCCATAAAAAATGCTGTTATCCACAAAGACCCAGCAGAACTGAATGAATCCAAGCATTCTGCTTTAGAACCCATCTGGTCAAGAAATAAGTATGTATTTGATAACTTTTCATCTCCTGCGTTTTCTAAAACATGCTTTCTTTCCATTTAAAAGTATAGTTTTATACTCATGCTCAATGAATTATTCACAGAGAATAATTTGGCTGATCCATATGAGATTATTTTCTTGCTTATGAATAATCAAGGTAGTTATAATTAGAGCCAGTTGAAAAAATTTTAACGAATCAAAAGGTCATTTACTCTGTTCTCTGCCATTGGTGGTCCATATGGTTTCAGTGTAACTACTGCAGTTTTTTAAGAACTACAATTGTGCACATTCACACAGAAATTTTATCTCCTTGGTTTATGCCATATCTGCTGTGTAGCTGGAAAAAATTTATTTTTGCAGCTGTTCTTTATATATGTGAAGGTTGTTATTATATATTCTCTAAACATGTTTCCTGTGGGCTAAACAATGCCAGATCTTTCAGGCTTTCCCCAAAGAATGTGGTCAACTGGTGTCCATTATTTGTGCCACTATGTGTTTTATCCCAAGGGATCTACCTGAAAAATATTAATAATAAAGAACAAATTATGAGCTCCAGTGCCTGCGAAATGAAAGAGATCTGAGAATTTGACCATTTTCACATCTTTGTGCCTCACAATAATTATTTCTGGTGGTTTTTTGGGAAAACTTGAAAAAAGTATGTCCCTTAAAATGAAACTGTCACATGAAAGGGGAAATAAATTCTCAAATTACACATCTGCAGCAAAGTCGGGGGCCATCTTCTTCAGTATGAAATCAAGCTGTATAATGAGTAATAGGCACTTACAATAATAATATAGGATTGCTGTAAATGGATTTAGAATATTCAGTGGAAATTAGAAACATGAATATGTAAAAAAATAGCTGTACCAGAATACATTTACTTTAGTGTCATCCTCGTTCCCTCTTTGGCTATCTTTTTATCATCCCTCTACTATCCGAATACAGTGAAACTTGTTTACTACCATGGAAAAATCAGCTGTGGAAGCACCAGAACTCCACTTGGAATATCACCACGGATGGGAGAAGCTTGGCGAGCGGGACAGCTCATTGATCTTCAGCTGCCAGGTGGAAGCTGCTGCTGGAGGCTTTGTGGGAGGTGTGGAAGTGTCTCTACAAACAATGCACTGAAACTGGGCATGGAATAAACACTGTTCCCCTGTACCATTGATAGTGGGCTACTTCCAATGCATGGATGCAAAATGCAGCTGCTACATTATTCTCCATTGGGAGATGGCTAGATGGCCTAAAATGTGCTCTTTTGGGGCATAATAAAGAAAGGGTATTTTTATTTCTGTGGAACTAGTTACACACATTTTAAAAAGTGTGATAACTCTGCTCCTTGCTCCTTGCTTTGATTTTTGATTCTGGCTGTTGCTTGCAACAGCAGTGAGTATAAATCTGCCAAGTGCCCACCTGCTGGTTTTGTGGAGCATTTTCAAAGTTGCCACTGGCAGGTATCAAATCTCAAAAGTGCTACAGGTAGGAAAAGGCCATCTACTGCAAAAGACACTTGTTTTGATTACAGCAGATGTGAAAACTGATGGTTCCTGAGGTACATGAAACTGAGTTACCTATTAAATACACAAAATAGAGTAACTCCAGCCAAGTCAGTGGTGGCAGTCCAGAGCCACACCAAAATGACAGAATCCCTCAGTGGTGCATTCTTCCCTTCCTCACTCCACTGGGGCCATCCTGAACAAAACTCACCATGGAAGCTAAGTTCATTAATATTTCAAGCAGAAAATGTACTGGCATCTGCCTGTCTTTCTATCCCAAGCTAAGATTAATTTGGCTGTGTGTCAATTGCTTCACAAAAAACCACTCCAATTTGTGGATTCTTGCATTGAAAGCTAAGCAAAAAAAATATCCTGAGGAGTGTTTTTCATCTTCTCAATGTGCCTCTAAATTTCTCTGTGTTTTTGATATCCTCAGGCAACACTTGTGTCATTGCTTTCTTTCTGAGGTTTTAGTCTGCATTTTTAGGTGCCTTATGATTATCTCAGCAGTACAGGTGTATTTTTTTTTCTAAAAAAGTATTAAAATAAGAGGTTTCTGAGGGACAGGATGAGCTGCTTATTGTGTAAAACCCTCCACTGTATCAAGCTGTTGCTGGCTACTGTTTCTGTCCTCTCTATTCCTAAGTCCTGTAAATTTTCCAACTCTTAAGTAGTGTTTATTGGAGGGATTATTTCAGTCAGTATCCTTATGCATGTTTCTCCACCCAATGGCAAGCTTTGTGTGCCAGATGCATTGGTTTCATTCTCAACATGTTCCAAGTTTTTGTGCCTTCTTTTCAGGATGATTTGGTAGATGAAGTTTGTGTGCTTCTGTGATAATACTGGAAGTTGTTAGTGGGTTTTCTTTTTTTTTTTTCCCCCTTAAATTATATTTAATTATGTCTATGGCAATTTTTTTCTTCAGCTTTTTGAAACCTGTCTGTAAAAAATTAGGGATAACAAATTTTGATGCAACTGGATTAAGAGCCTTGGACACGGCTTCCAGTACATCACATTTGAAATAATAAATCCATTTTTTTATTTCCTTCCAGATACCAATGACAGATACACAGAGAAAGTAATTATTTAAAATTTAAATGACTATTACATTAATTTTTCAGTTTGGATTGATTTTTTTTTTTTTCATTTAAGAAAAAATTTACATTTTTATGAAAATCCCCTTTGATCTTAGTTTTCCAAGCTTGAACTAAATATGATTCAGTGTTAGGTAACACGGCATATTTAGTTATGCTTGTGTTAGGGAGTTTTTAGTTTTTAAGAGTAGCATGTTATTTTCATAATTAATTTGTAAGTTGTATAATATTTGCTAATGTAGCATGTGTTGTATGACATATAAAAAGCATGTTGCAACTGCCTGAAAAACTTAAGAGACTGCTATTGACAGACACACAGCTTGAACTTAAGCTGCCAAATGTACCTGCAGTATCTGCCCAGAATGAGCTGCTGCTGTTTTCTGGTAATTCAGGGCATCCTTTGTAATTAGACAGGTAAATTTAATTCTTCTTTTGCTTTACTGTACATGTGATGAAAGCTGATGAGCAAGAAAAAATAGTACTTTCTTGGGCAAAAAGGCTTTTAAGGTAATCGCTCAGGAATCTTAAGGGGCTTGGGGTGTCTCTCCTCTTTTTAAAGCATGATCCTTCACAGGAAGATGATTTAAAAGAAACAAGCAATGATCTAATAGGAGGCTTGGTGGCATTTGAGGCATTACCAGGATATAGTTGAAAGAGTTGACTGGTGTGAATCATAAAGACAAATGCATTTTTTGAAACTAGGCAACTTTTCTGACACCATCCCAGCCCCACTACTTGCAGGGACCAGAGCATCCACTCAAGTAATGGAAGACATTTGCAGAGAGAAATATTTTCATGAGTTCCAAAAAAATTCAGGATCTGGAAGAAACTGAGAACCCCCAAGCTGATACTTTTGTAACCTATTTACAGATTGATTAATATACAGCACCTTGAAAAAAAAGAGTGTCATTATCTGTGGCTGAACTATCATTTTATCAGAAACTAAAACACTGTCAGAGTTACGAGATCACAAAGTTTGCCTGTGACAGAGTTTCACAGATATTTTGTCCTTGTGGGCCTTTGAGAGGGTGCCCTTCCATGACAACCCTGGCACTCAGAGTTTGGTAGCTCCAGTGATTATCCACAGGGATGGAACCCAGAGCCGGAGCAGAAGTGTAGAACTGAACAGTGTTCACTCCTTACATGTGTCTTCTCCATTGTAACTGGAGGCTTCCAGGTCAATGTTCCCTGACAGACTTTGACTGTCTTAAGGCGGTGTGAGCCTCGAGGGATGGTTACATTGGGTGAAGAAGGCTGCAATCTGAAAACAGATTTAATTTAATTGTCTTTAAAGCTGTCAGAGTAAAAGAATTAAAATGACTTGTGTGTGGCTCATGAGCAGATAAGCAGGAAAACAAAAGATGGAATCTCAGTGTCTTGGCCCCATGACTGTTGCATAAACTCCTTGACCAGACTGTATCAAAGCAGATGAATCCAATGTTCATCAGCCACATGTGTAAGCAGGCAGTTGTATAAATGGTACACGGGACACTGTCAGCAGGAATCCAGACTGGGCCCTTCTGTGGGCAAGAATTAAGTCAGGCAAAATTTTGATTTGAAAACAAAGAGCAGGCTGAACTGGCTCCCTCCACTTTAATACCAATTTAACATTAACATCCTTCCATTTCCCTTCCACTTCATTTCTCCAGCCTGGCACTCTGTCAGGGTTTTGTTAACTGACCAGGAGATTAAATGGCACCATGGCGTTGACCCCCTTTGCACCACTCGAGTGAAACGTGGTACCAACATTGTGCTGCATTTGGGTCTCACTGCTGGGCAAATTAATAAGAATCGGTGCAGATTTTAACTTTAAAGAAGTTTCTTCTGTACAACAGACCACTAGATATTAATTACAAAAACATCTAATAATTTTTTGCTGAAAATGGATGATACTGGCTTTTGCTCTCCTATAAAAGATAAAATACATCATGGTTCTGGGGTCATATTTTGTTTAGATTTATTTTTAAACAGAGGGGAGTTTGCCTTACAAATGAGATTCAAACACAGCCCATTCTCTCTTTTTTCTTTTTTTTTTGTTTCTTTCTTTATCAGAATGTTCTCTACCTTGCGCTCAGCTGTGCTGAGCTGTTCAAAGTGACAGTCAATTATTAGGCTGTACTGGAAAACCATTTCCTACTTGTACAGGACTCTTGCACCCCTCTGCTCCAGGGATAAGAATTATTAGTTTATAAACACTTTACCCTTTGAGGTTCATTTCAGAGTACACTTAAGTTTCCACAGCCCTCCGTGCTCTCTCTCATTGCAGCAAGATGTAGAATGACTGACTCTAATGTGCTGGACAGATGAGATCTCAGCTCTGATGAGGAAGAGCTCTAATTCACTTAACAAAGTCCTGGAGCAGGTGACAGAGAATGTTGTTAGGAGTGAAAATTTAGGAAATGGGGAAATCCTGTGATACAGCCTGGTCTCTGTCTGCCCTTGCCTTGTAAATTTGTGTGTCAGATATAGGGTGCATTAGTAGAGTGAGCATTTTACATGAGTTTTGCATCCCCTGGAGAGGATTGCAAGTCATAATTGGAGGCAGCCTGAATAACAATGAATCAGTAATGAGAAACATCAGACCAGAATCCATTCAGATTAATTCACCTCCCAAGCAGGAGGGAGTGAGAAGCACTTTGCAGAACACTAGTGGGGGCACTTGCTGCACTCTCTGTGGCTGCTGATGCCTGTTCCTCCACATCACAAAATCTTAGCAGAGCAGGCAATGAGAACACTGCTGGAGCTCAAGCTCCAACTCCGTCTTTGCCTGAGAACCAAATTGTTTTGTTCATGCCTCTGATATTTAATTTGTCTCACCCCAGATGAAATTTGACCCAGAGCAACAAAGGTTTATGCTTTTCCTACTGTTCTCTCACAATCTTGGAATACAAATTCTAGTATAAACGATGTTTTAAGTATTTGGGTAGTGCTCATTTTTCTGATAGAGGCATGAGAATCCCTGTCTGCTGTTAGATTTTATTTGTTCTGCAGCTGCAGTGAACTGTGCGAGTAACAATTCTTTAACCAAATAATAGTCTGGGATTTTAAGAACTCTAGTCCTTCACACTTACATACTCCATCCACTTCCCTTTAAAGCAATCCCTTTTAAAACAGTAAGGCACTTCTTTTACCCCTAAAATCCTTTCCAGGGTTGGGAGAATAGTCAAATGTCACTGTTGAAATAAATTTAGAAGTTGTATACTTTGTCTGCTTTTTTCTTGGATGCAAAATCTTCTAGTTTTCTGTAGTATGGTTAGTTCCTAAAGCATAAATAATAGGACAGATTAGCCTTGCTTGGTGTTAGAGGTTCAGTCAGACCTTAGTGGGCAGTATGGTTACACAGAAATTGGCCTTTGAAGAATAATCTCACGGTTATGGATTAAGAATTTCCACAGTTTACTTGAAATTATTTGAATCTCTCTATAGCTCATGTAAATAAGATTCTGTTAGCATATAAACTGAGGTTTTGGGTTTTTTTTATTTTGAATTTAAATCAGGTTAGTTTATAGGCTGTGGCTCAGCACATCCTACCTGATCCAATTATAAGATCAAATAGACAGAGGTAGGCTCTGGTTCTACTCTGAATACACAAATATTACTGCCATTAATGAGAACAAATCCCTGAATTGCTTTTAAGTACTCCAGAAAGCAAAATCTACTTACTGCAGTTGACTACTTTGCACAATTCGTGGATCCTCATCCTAAAGCTAATGGCACTTACCTGCCAGCACAAAGTCAATTAACAGCTCTCAAGATATCACAAGATAGCAGTAATTTCAGTCACCACAGGGATAGCAGTACACTTCAGAACTGGAAGGGACCTGAATGAATGTGGCTATTAGCAAATGCCTACACTTTTATGCATTCAAAGTCAGTTTCATGTGGGTTGATGCCACTGCAGCACTGCAGCTATACATTAATAATAAGCATTATGTTCCATTGGATGATGTCAGTGCAAATCCAGGAAGATTACACTAAGGTGATGAAAGAATCCTCTGTTGACTGAAGTTTATGGGGATTTGCTCTTCAAGCATTTAAATGAAGAGGTAGTGCTAGGTTCAGAGCCTCCAGATAACTGGAATCTATTAATGTTAACATAGTGGGATTACCAAACAAAGACAGCGAGGCAGCAGGATAATTTCGGTGCAGGCAGCTGGAGGCAGGACTCAGCTTCTCCCTTTTCCCAGTGCACAAAGAAATTGGTAACTATTTACAGGATGGCCAAGAAAAATTATTTAGAAGAGAGAACCACGGAGGAGGGTGTCAAGGTCAGCAAGGACACTGCTGATAATAGTGATGTCTGGTTTGGGAGAGGGAAGAGGAATAGGTAAATGCAGTTAAGTGTGGAATACTCTTTAATCTGGATAAAACCTGTGGAAGTTCAAGGTGCTGTGCAGGGCCCAGCCTTCAGCTGAGCTCACAGGCTGGGCCCTGTCTGCCTCTTCTGAGCCAGTAACTTGCTGGAGGCAGAAACAGTTGCTTCAAAATGGATGTGTAGAAGTGAGGATCAAGAGTGGAAATTTCTTCAGGAACTACTGTGAGATCTTAATCTCCTTCCATGAGAATTTTAACTCTATCATGAGATAGCTGTTAAGTTGCAGGACACAAAACAGAAAGAAGAGAATAGTTCTCAATGCCATGGGGATCAGTTGTGAGGAACTCAATGGCTTGGTGATTTCTTTCCTCTTTTTTCTTCAGAGTGTGTGAGGTGTCCTTTCAGGCACTGTGGAAAGCAGCATTGCATTCTGCTGTGTTCTATTCAGACAGTCTGAATCACACCAGGAGGTTTCTGATTGAGAAACAGATGGTTAAGTATGTGTAGTCTGAGACTGGAGCAGATAAAATAGAGAATATGTAGGATATTACAAGTTTTCTTTGATCAAAGGGCATGCATGTCAACATTAATTAAAAAATCCAACCACCTACACTTTTATTTTTCTCAGGTGCCATTTTTGCTTTCATTGCTAAGGACACAACCAATCAATCCTAATTAGAAGTCTAACTGAACAGTCCAAGGAGTAATCAATATTAAACCAAATGCACTTAATGATGATCTGTCAGGTTTTTTTTTTTTTGGCAGCTGTCAATGTCATATCTTTAATTGTGTCTTTTAAATTGATTTCTACAAAGATCTTTCAGCTGGATTTTAAATCATCACCTAATGGAGTATCTGAGTCCATCAGAAATTAGTAGCCTTATTAGTAATTTGAAACTCAAATAACTAGGGTGACATCTAGTAAATTAATGAAAACTGTTAGGTGGAAAAATATTATTTAAATATTCAAAACCCCCCAACACTCTCAGCTAAATCCCAAACTCTCTCTGGGGCAGTGTTTCAGCAGATATATCTCAACTGATTTATTCCAGCTAAGGATCTTATGTTTACAGAAGGAGGCAAATTATGAGGTTTTCTTTTTTGTTCTAAATAATTTACACTAGCATGTGAAGAAAAGAGAGTATGAGAAATACTGTAGTAATCAAGAACTGAACGATGCTGGATTATCTCAACAGCAGTGGCAGCAAACAGCATAAAATCCCACTGTACTGAAAGCTGTGCATTGCCAGGAGAAATCCTTTCAGTTTGAAGGAAGTTAAATGGAAAATTCCATAAGACTTTAAAATTCTCCTGTGACAATATAATTTTTATTTTTGAAATGAGCATTCAGCTGAAATTTTTTCTTAATCTCTTTGAAGGCAGATGTGTGGCAGATCCTGACATCTCTGTTATAGATGGAAACAATGAATGAATGTGTTGGAAAACAAAGAAACAGCAACAACACTCTCTTCCCCCTCAACCAAAAGTCAAATTCTAAACTTTGGGAACGATCATATTTGTAACCAGTAACAGAATTTCAATTGACACCTGCATAGTATGTTTGCTGCAGCAATTTTGGTCAAGTATTTTTAGCTTGATATCTTTAAACCCTAAAAAAGAGCTATTTATTGGGCAGTCATAATATAATATTTAAATTATAATATTAAAAAAAAATACAATCATTTGTTACTTTCTTGTGTCAAACATTTTAAGAAGTTGTGGAGTGTTCTTCCAAAGCTTCCATGTGGAAGTTGCTCTCAGAGCTGTGAGCCTTGCCTTGCTGCAGCCACAGTGCATTCATTTCAGAGGGGTTCTGCTTACCCAGATCTGATTTCTGTTTCTGTTTGAATCATAAGTCATTGCATTATTCACTGTTGTAGGAGAGGATTATTTCCTTACACTGCCAAGATCTTGTTTCTGTCTTCTATTATATGAATTCAATCAAATAATCACATAAATTCAGTAACTACTTTATCAAGTAAATCAAAGTAACATTCAAAAGAACAGGTGTCATCCATAAAAAGGTAACAAAGTATTAATCTGGCTTTAAATTATGTAGGACCCTGCTGTTAGTAACTGTAACTTACAGACTAAATCCTTCTGCCAATTTTAAATCTGCAATTTAAACCAGTCTCCTTCATTCACTAAGGCTCTTGTGAGGGAAGAAAATAGCATGTTGATAACAGCTACTATTCCCAAAATGTCCTAAAACTGATCTTGAGATGATCCATAAGATGCTGCTTCTGCCCAAAGTGGGTTTGAGATAACAACGATCCTTTCTTCAGCTTTTTTTGATACAGTGTGGGATTTTATTAATATGGTATTCCTGTTCTTCAGTTAAAACCATGAAAGAGACATATTTTTGACTGGATTTGTTTGTAGTGTGAGTTTTCCTAGAGAATTGTCAGTGAAAAGTTACACAAGTATGTTCTTTGGGACCGTAACTGATTAAATTTTAATCTTTGCAAAAATACAGTGAGTTTTACAAAAGAACTTATTAAATACTAACTCTAAGAACAAAACCAAAAAGAAATAGGATTTTTAAGAAATCAAGTCGTTCCTCAAGGGAAAAAGCGGGTGACAGTCTGCAAAGCTTTCAATATGCTTTGAGAAAATGGAAAATAAAGAGATTATTTCATTCACATATGTTGAGAGTAATGGAGATGTGCTTGACATCTGGAAAGAAAGAATGGGGAATGCTCAAAATTCTGCTGCTACATCAAGCAAAATCTCTGTGCAGGGAAAATAGAAGATAAATTGGTCTCCAAGTGAAAAACGTAATTTTGAAAATCACTCTGCGATTGTTTAATAGCCCTGTAGCTTATATGCAGTAAAAAAAACTTCAGGGAAACTATAATTATTCACCTATGTACCTTAATTTTGCTCAGTTTTGGTTTGTCACTAAATACCTGTCCAGTGTCCTGGACACTCCATATAAGTATTCTGATATAAATATGTTTGGTAAAGTAATGTGGGTTAGATTTATGGCCAGCTGAAACTTGCTATGTGCAATAAGTAACTCCTCCTTTCCATTTTAATGTGGGTGAGGCAGCTGTGACAGAAGAGACAAAGGACCTGGAGCTTTGCATCTTTTCATGATGAGAAATAAATCCAGCAGAAGTCATGCATTTTGACTGCATGGTGGGTATTGATGAACTTGGTTGGGTAATTTTCCCAAATACAGGTAAATACAGAGAGAAGATTTAGATTTTCTTGTGATTCCCACTGCCTCACACCTCATGGAGTACAGACAGCCTTGTCAGGGGGCCTAAGGGTGGCTGCAATGTCTGCCCACCTTACTGTGCTGGTGAATATAACTGAGCCCTGAAATTCCTGCCTTCAGAAAGATCCTGCTCTTGGGGTTGGAATTTGAAGCTATTCTAAGTATGGCTTATGGAGGATGGAAACTTGAATGGAAGTGTAAAAATTCTGTTATAAAAAAAGAGTGTAGAAAGATTTTTTTCAAAAATCTTGAACCTGTTGTTCAGGGCTTGGGAATTGAGTGAGTTTATAAACCATTTGAGCATTTTAACAACCAGACTGAAGTAGAAAAAATGCGTTATGAATCAGGGTTTTGTCCAGGCACATCTGCGGTCTGTCGGTGCGTGACCACAAAATATGAGCAGCAGGTTAGAGGTGCCAGTCTTGGCCTCATCTTTCCCCCCTCTTCTCTTTTGAAGAGCACCATGTCGCACTATCAGAATCTGACCTTGTTTCCCACCTTTAAAACTTGATGCCAGCTAGATTTTTGTTTTATCAAGCAGAGGAGGCAAGACAAGGATACAGGTCTGAGAAATGGATGTTGTTCTTTCCTAGGTTTAACTCCTTTTAGCCCCCTGGATACATCCCTGAATGTGGAAAAGAGTTTTAAAGCCAAGAGTGCTAAGTCAGCTGCTCTGTGTCAGTAGAGAAAATGGTGATGTCAACTGTTTCACTTCTTATCACTGTATGCAAGAAAATTCTTCCAGTTCAGAGTTAAAATTTTCCTGAGAGTGTGGAGCACGAGACAGGAGGAATGGACTGAGAGACGCGCAGGCTTTTGAACAGCCCGTGCATAGTGTGAGGATGAGGAATGTCTTTAGGAATCAAAGGAAGGACAGGAGACACAGCACTGGTTCGGGGAGGTTGCTCTGGAGGCAGAAACCAACACTGTGCTACAGAGAATTCCCTGGGCTGTTTGCATTCCCCAGCACTGGGCTTGCTTTTACCTGGCTCACAGCTTCACTCAGGAGTCCTGGCTGACACACCTGTACATCTCCTTCTGCCTGAGTGCTGATGTAGAAGGTGGGACATATGGTGCAGATTAAGGACTTTGCTCGACTTCATTGCCTCTTGGAAGGACAGGTGAGACTCACTAGAGACTGATGGGGACAGCAACTGGTGGTATCTCCACATTTTGCACCAAAGGAGCAGAGAGGAGAGTTGTACTGGGTGGGCATTTTGCCCAAAGACAGGAAGCTAAGTACGCTGCTGAAACTTTGCCTGCAGCAGTAATTTATTTTCTGAGGCACACACATTCAATAAACTATGCCTTCAGTTATGCTTTCCAGCTGGAAACATTTATATCATTTGGTATCAGGTAACCATTCACTTTCAGTCATTCTCCACACGTGCATTATATTACTGTGATTTGTTTATTGTTTATTCTAATGTGAACTGTAACTATACACATCTTGATTTGTCAAGTGTCTTGGCAGCTAATACGCTGCTATACCTGGGAGACACATTTTCATAAACAAATATTTACAGCAAGTCTTATATTCTCCTATACAATGATATAAAAATACTTTACTTGTTTAAATTCTGTTCAGAATACATCCACTGGGACAGCAGTTGCGATTAAAGAAATGCATCTGGGGAAATAAAGGCCTAAAATATACAAAGCTGAAAATAGTAAACACCTAGAAGCTATTGCAGTCTTGATAACAGACAGAAAGTCACTAGGCAAGAGAAATTGTGTGTCCTTCACTGTCCATTTGTCTTGCTACTGTGTGTGCAGCTATGAAAATAAGGGTCTTTGTTTTCTCTTGGGGTTTTAAGAGACTTTCTAATACATGAGACCAAACTCTCTTTATGGTAACAGCTTTGGTAGCCTGTTACAACCCTGAACTATCATAAAGAAGTCTTTCTTCATGATTTTTTTTATGAAACAGATTGTTTTAGCATGTGTTAATTCTTCATGTATGGAAAAAGAGAAGTGTCTTGTAGTGAAGCAGATAACAGCATCAGTTAACATCTGATCACCAACAAAGGATTTGTTGGACTTGCCCTGTTTTCAAGATGCAGACCCAAACCTGTCCACAGAGTTTCACCACACACCCACCCATTGATGCTTGTCAAGTTCTCCTCACCTTTGTTCTGTCTTCTGAGCTAAGAGACATCCCTGAGCTTGGTGTATCTTTAAGACTGTAGTCATACTGCCTTACTGAGGAGGCAAAATCCTACGAAGGTCTTATCAGGGTTAACAATAAACTAAGCAGTGATTTAAAGTCACATAAAAGCACCTCACTTATCCCTATTATCCCTTTTGCTGAGGAACTGCAGTGCTGACTTTTTTCTTCTTGTCGTGAATGCTGTAGAGGCCTTTTATTTTAAGGTATTTTTTTGTGTTCATTTCATCTCTGCATTAACAAAGTAAAGCAGGTGGTTGTCTGTCATCTTCCTTTTTAGTATAGTTTTTACACACATCCATGCCAGCTTCAGAGAGATAATTGGGAAAAGCTTTGTCTTACAAAGCAAGTCTTTTCAAGTATAAATTGATTTTGAATATACTCAGGTGACACAGTCACAAATGGCACTTTCTCAAGGGATCAAGGCAGCTTTTAACCATCAGTGAGGAGAATGGAGGTTTTTAATGAAACTTGAGTAGTGAAAGGTAATGTATCTTTTGAAAACTAAGTGACTGAAATAGATTGTGCTTCTATGAGGTGACTTATGATTTTTCAGAGTTTATATATTAAAAACAAAACCAAAAAGCTCCAAACAGCAAAAAAAAAACCTCAAGTCCCCCCAAAGGATAACCAATGCCCAAACCCCCACCTTTTCCCTAATACTCCTTCATCATTGGTATTCCACTAAAGAAACATTGCTTGAATGAAATTTAAATAAGCTCTTACCCCCAAATAAATGTATTAGATGTTAATTACTTATCTTCAGCCTCCTTTAATCTACAGTGCTTGTATTTACTTATAATGAAATTGATTATTTATTTAATGTAAGGATTTGTGATCCTAAAATCTTTTTTGCCAGCTGTATTAGTTTGCTTAAGGAAAGACAGTCTTTTCTCCTGCATCCATCACTCCTCTTTAAAGTTATTTGTTTAGTTCAGTTAGCTGAGAGGTGCCTAGAGAGAATAATCAGTCCTAGCCAAAGAAAAGTCTGAATATGTGACCCTGAATTTGGGACATAGGAATCCCCCAGAACTGTTATGTAAATGAAGCCTCTCTGCAGAGTGGTTGTTTGCTAGGCAGAACAAACTTTAAACAGTATGTTTTTGAGAAATACATTTTTTTTTTCCAGAAATGCCTGATTTTTCTAGTGTGTGATTGTTTATATTAAAAAACCCCCATGACAGAGCAGTGATTCCTATTAAAAACCACTAAGCACCTACCTTTGGAAATCAAACCCTCTTAAATGTATTGCAGATTACCCATCCAAAATCATGAATTGTTGCTGAAAAGGACATGTTCTGTCCTACCATGTTTCATTTCAGTTATTCAGCACTTACACATTAAATCCCAGACATCCCAGCATGTACCCAGGGACTGCTTCTAGTAGTTTCTATTTCCACATATAGTAGAAAGAGAGGGGAGAATTTCTTTTTCAACTAAAAATACCCTAAAGTAATATAAATAAAGATAATATTGTGGATACTAGATTGGAGAATTTAATGAACTCTAGATTTTTTGAGCAGGCATTCAGTTGTTTGCCACATAGACCTAAAAGCTTCTGAGTTATCAGCAATTTAAATTTTGGCACATTTCTTTTGGTATCATATCACTGTCTTCACATGCTAAAGCATTTCAGACTTTGGCTTAGTGTTCCCAAGTACAGAATTGTATTAAACTGCAGTGTTTGAAGTGCAGTGGACACCAAATTCATCAAGAGTTCTCTCTCCCACTTGTTACCAAATTTCAATGATCACATTTAAGTATTTTTAAACAGGTTAAATGATACAGGGCCTGAATAAAATTAGAATATTGATTAATACTTAATATTTTCTAATCTCTAGGTTTTCTGTAAATCAATATGACTCTTGAAGGAACCACATTTAATATCTGAGAAGTACCTTAGCTCACAGGGTTATATCTCTGCAGAGACAGGCTTACTTTTCATAATTCAGAGTAACCTCAGTGGAATATGATGTCAAATAGAACCTCATTCTATATTTAAAGTATCTAAACTTTTAAATACATCCATGTGCAGAGCAAAAGGCAGTGTATACCACATGAAAGATTTCTTCAGACAGTTCTGTGTCAGCATTATACAAAACTCTCTTAACATATTCATGAGGTCTGAACACCACAGTATTCTTTCCTTGTGTTACTGGTTTAATAACAGCGTTCACTTTAAAAGTTAATTTTACTTTAACCTTTTTTTTTTATTATTATTAAATAGAGTTTGTTTCAAACCAGCCTGTGAAAATAATAGTGTATGTGTATTTCTGGCATATCTTATTTGCATAGTAATAAAAGATTAGACAGAACTAACTATTAGTTGCATATCTTCAGTACGGTGGTTGGTGCTACAGCTGAAGAGAGGAAATTGCCATTCTACTGTATTGCAATGTGCTTTCTGCCTCTTAAATGTTAGTTTTCTGCCTTGAAATCTATCTAAATAAATGGGAAATAGAACTAGATGGGTGGAATCCTGAATGTAGTTTCACACAAAAATCAGGTAAGGATAGACAGCTCTTCATCAGAGGGAACATTTTCCACAAATATCAAATCTCAGACCTCCTATTTCTTAAATCTAACCCTTAGTCTTCAAGGGAGATCTACAAAGTGCTTTTAAAGCCCAGGATGCAAAATCTGTAACTGCTCCTTACTAAAAACCGGGGCAGCAACAGAAGCATCTGTGCTATGGCCCACTAAGATCTACTGATCCCTCTCTGTTGCAAAGGTGCTGTTAATTGTGTCCTTTGGCTTCATGGGCCTGTCACATCTTCCCTTTCTGACACAAAGGGCTGCTCTGAGCACCACCTGTGCTCTTGCTTACCTGGTGTTTCTGAGTAACCTAAGGTATCACTGTGATTCCTCCTGTTCATAACACCAGTTTCCCTAACAGCTCATTCTTCACATGGAGAAGGAAGGGCTTATACATCCTATGTCTATTTCTCCCCATTCTTCCCCTATTTCTCACTTCATGCTCTTAGCATTTACCTTCTATAAGCTCTGGAGTTCAGGGACCCATTTTGGAGAGATAAACTCACAAAGGGTTTCTGTTGTAAGTGCTGGACATGCTTTTGAAAAACAAACTGGGTATTACTCTTCAAACTGTCTTTTGATATTTGCACTGCCCGATGTTTTGTGTTATGTGGGATGGTATTTCTTCATACAGATTACTTTGGCTATATGAGGTTTATTGTTTTATAGGAAAACATTGACTTTTGACTAATGTTTAACATTTTCTATTAAGAATCTAAGCAAAGTTCATATTTATTCAGCAGAAGATTGTAAGGATACTGTCCTGTCAAGTCTTCTTCCCACTGAACATGGTTTAGCTCTTCCTGTGTTTTAACATTCAGAGGTCCACTTTGTTTTCAAAAGAGGTTAGACTGTGATTATTAGTGCACACTTATGAGGCTGAAATAATACCATAGTATTCCTGCCAGTCTGGACAATATGAGTGGAAGAAAAGAATAAAATCCATTGTGTATATTTTAGTTACATGTGCATAAGGAAAAGCAATTTCATGCTGGGCCATGCATATCACCCTCGTTTACAGAATCCACCCAGTATCCAGCTCAGGAACTCAGTCAACATTCAGAGAACATCCTGCAAGTTGCCTTGTGTGTCTTCCATTGCTGGTGTTTGACTCTTGGATACTGCATTGCATTTGCACGAGCCTAATTGTTTTTCTTGCTGCAATTTCTAAATAAAATATCTGAACTTTGAAATGCTGTCTCTGCTTTCTCAGTTGCCATTTATATGCAGAAGGCATATATGTGGTTAATATGCAGAATATCTATACAGTAAAAAGCAAATTAGGAGGTGGTTCTAGTGAGGAGAGATTGAAGAGGTTTGACACAAAATCATCAGCAGAGTAGAACATTTATTGTGAGAATGTTTTTAGAGAGTTTATTTCCCTGGATGTATGTCTTTGATGGTGGAGCTGAATTTTGGTTTGAATACAAGATAACTTTTGGGTTAAAATTACTGTATTTCCTGATGTTAATTGCTAAACATTCATTAATTTCTCAGATATTAGCCAAAATAATTTTCTGATTTGCAGCAGTTTTTCACCTACATCTGAACAGACTGCAGAGGAAGAGGTAGCAAGAGTCCAGAACAATAAGGAATGAAATTTATTCCAGATGTAGGAAAATAGAGAAAAATAAAACTAAAACATTTTCTGTTCCACTCTATGACTTTGTGAGCATTCTTATATCTTTTCTATTCACATGTCTATTTTTAAAGTGTATTAATGGTCAGGGAGAAAAGACACTTCTTCTCCAAAGCTCGTAATATATTCAGATGCTTTTGATTACTACTGCTTTTATCTCCTTGTCATATATGAAATGGAGTGTTGGCCTTTGCATATTAAGTGTTTTCAACTTTTAATTGTTAATAGTTTAATTATTGTTTATTCAAATTACCCATCAACCCAGTTGAGAGTTATTAAGTTCCAAAGTTATTCCCCTGATTAGTTGATTAAGGAGTGTTTTACATAATTCCTCGTTAAAAAAATCCTTTGTTAATATTAAGTTCCACAAGTTTGTTCCCCTCTTTAGTCCCTAAAAAGTGTAAAAACCCACGTCTTAATTCCTGTATGTATCCAAGTTAATTACCCTGTTTTTAAGAGTTCTCTGAAATACTTACAAACCAGTTTTAGACCTTTTACTAAGTGTTCTTAACTTTTCTAAGTTTTAAGTGAGTTTTGAGCCTTGCCAAAAAGCAGACCTTCTACCTGACAGGGAGCTATTTTTAGAACCTGGCCATTAGCCCGCAACTCAGCACCGTGGCAAGCTGGAATTTTAATGAGGACTTTTCCTGCCTTTGGAGCTGATGACATCTTTCCCTTAGACAGCAGCGAGCCATTGGCAGCCTGAGATTACCTCACCTCAAGACACCACCAATCATCCAGGACCATGGGGGCTGGACACTGGGCGGTCATGGGCGGGACCCAGACTCTCTAAAACTGCTGGCCACCAGCTCAGAGGTGCCATTTTCACCTCAGATGAGCTGCTGGTGAGGTTTGATGCTGGCAACACAAGCCTCTGCGTCTTTGAAAAGGCAATTTAACCATTCTGGGTTTGGGCTAGCTGAAGTCACCCCAGTGTTGTAAGGTCTATGCCTTGGGACTTCTGAGCCGGTTTGGCCAACAAGGTCTCTGATCACTGCAGACCCGTTTTTTTTTTTTTTTTTGGCTTTTATAATTCTTTTGTACTTGCAATTGCTGATTGTTATTTTAATAAATTGTTCTTAATTATTTTAATTAAGAACCAAGAGTTGTCTCATTCCTCACACTCCACATAAAAGAAACAAAAAGCCCTTGAGCAAACAGAGATTTCAAATGTTAGTAAAAAAGCCGCAACTACAAGGAAAGCTGTGGAATTTGCTGGCCAATGAAGCTGCAGTCATATTTTGTTTCTGATTCCTACCCTGCTTCTCAAAAAAAACCCTACCAAAAGAAATCCCCCACTCAACACCAAAAACCCAACCTCAAAACCTTCCCCCCCCCCCGCCTCCAAAAAAACCCCGCCCAAAACAGCCCCCCCAAAAAACCATGGCTCTGCACACAAGAACAGAGAAAGCTGGGACAGGAACAGAGCAGAACGTTATGGAAGAGTGCAAGGCTAGAAGCTTGGTACCCTAAAAGTCCCAATATTTAAACTTCTAAAAAAGAGTGGAGCTCAAACCATGGCTGCAGACCCCCAAGTCAAATTCCTGTCAAGTTCAGTTCCACATTTGAGTTTCTATCTGTCAGATGTGTTCATCTCTACAAAAAGATCAAAATGAAACCTGGAATTGAATGTTCAGAATGTCTGTAAGGCTTCACCCAGATCAAATTCTAAGGGTTTTTTTCTCCTCTTACAATTTTCAAGGTTTCTTAACCATTTATTGTACCTAGAATTTCCCCAAGAGAAAGGGAAAATTTTATTTCTAGTGGGCCAATCATTTTCTGCTTTAAAATATTTATTCAGTGGAATGTAAGCAAAATCTAACATTAAGTACATTCTTAAGCCCTTGAAATGAAGCCTGCACTTATGTACTTTAATGAGTAAAAATGCTTTTCTAATGAAGAAATAAACACATAATTAAGGCACAAGTAGCGATCTGGGATTGGATGTTGTTGACTGAAGAACATTGCTACTACTGTGAGGAGTAGTAATAACACTAGTAATTGTTGAATAATATATAGTGCTCTGGATGGCATAAATGCTCTAATTCCACTGTTGAGATTCTTCTAGGGAGATGTAATCAGTTTTTTAGGTTTTTTTGATTTATTCTCTCCATCTGTTAAGGACCCTTCTTCCTCTCCTTTCCATCCTCCCACTGCCCAGCCCCCTGGTGATATTGATATCACTGCATGTGGCAAAACACTCTTCCTTTTCTGAGAATGACATCCTTTTGTCTAATAAATGACTATGGGAAATATGTAGCTCCTGTTAGAGGTTTTATTTTGCTGGTATTTTGGTTAGGTACAGAATACAGAGCAGGACCTCAGCTGTTCATACAGACTTAAAGAAGATTTTCAATGCTCCTGCAATTGTCTAAGCATTTTAAATATTTAGTATTCTACAGTATTTTACTCAGAATATGAAGACTATATGTAATTTAATAGAAAAACAAGATTCACAAGGAAAGTTAATCTTTCCTATGCTATGAATTCACTATGCTTTAAAAGATAATTGTGAAGCAGGAAAATGAGTTTCCATTTTAGATTCTGTGGGGTTTGGTTTGATACGACCTGATAATTTAATACATCAAAGGAAATCTTCTGTGTGGATCTTTCTTGCTCTGAATTGAAAAAGAAGTCAGCTGTCTTGGCTCTGACTTACAGAAACTCTTACAGGGTGTTAGGAAGCCCCAGGGAGAGGGTATTTGTCTGGGATCAATGTAGTTTCTCTTCACAAATACTGTACAGACCATGACAGAAATTGAATCTCTGACTGCAGTATGACACTGCCAAACTCTTTGGTCTATATTTGTGACTTTTTTACACTTTTGCTGACCATGGGAATCCTTCAAAATATCACAGAACTGCATTTTGTGTAGTTTGTAACAACAGTAGCTGTTGAGACCAATTTGATTGTATCAAGTTATGATTATTACAATATAAAACCAGGTAAATTTGGGTAGTTATACAAATTATGTTATTACCTCTTTGTTAGCCATCTACTGGCAGTTTTTAATTGTATATGTTTATATGTGATAGGTCAGTGAAATATTGTGCTGTGATAAGCAAGATATACATAGGGCTATGAATTCAGTTTTACAATAACAGTGTCTTTTGAGAGTTCAGTAATGTGACTTAAAGGTTCTCTGAAGATACTCTTTTATGGTAAATGTGTTCTTGTGTTATGTACAGCAGGTACAGGAGGACCTTTCACTGTGTTCCAAGTCAGGTTTTACTGTCTGTTTCCTTTTGACAACTCATAATCTGTTATTATATTTAATTGTAAGGTGGTGGAAATCTTTATATTTTACTTTATTGTATTTTATTATATTACATAAAATACTGTTTTATACTTTGCATGTAAAGACTTCTAGCTACTTTCTTTAGTGTCAGAATAAATTACAGCACTGGAAGATCTGCGGTGCTGTTAGAAGACATTTTCTTTGAAATATCATTTAAATTAATTTTAAGAACTGTTTCCTGAGACTGGGTTTTGAGAACAGAAGATGTTCTGGAAAAAAAAGTCATGCTGGCATGAAGGCTTTAGTTACTTGAACCTAAAACCACTAGAAAATCATTAGGTGTTCACTTTTTCAATAACCAAGAACCCTGTTTTGTTCAGATTCTTTCACCTGAAAGGTGGAAAAACCCAAAAGCCTACAAATCCATCCAAGTTACTTTTGAACCATTCCCAAAATGGCCTTTGAATTAAAATTTTCAGTAGAAATGATAGCCAGCTGGAAATACCAGAATGCATTGTAGATTTGAAAGGTCCTGATTCAGTTGGCCACCACTCAGAATGGCAGGATATTTAACTTCACTGGCATTACCAACTTAACAGTGAGTTCCAACAAATGGTCAGTCTTTCCCTTTGCTGAGGAACTGGTACTCCTTGGTCTGAGTGGCTGTAGAATTCCACTTGGAACTCTTTGTAACAAATAATTGTGGCTTCCTTAAGCTGCATGTCAGGACAGAGCATTTTGACCATGCTTGATACATAACTTTCCTAGAATTTAAAAGTAACTCTCCAGTCATTTTTGAGAATAAAAGCAACACATCTTTCAGTAACCTAAGTTTTTGAGGTTCCTATTCCCTCAGATGGTTCTGAATGTCTCCATGCCTGGATACAGGGGTTGGCTTCTTTTTGGCCTTATTTTTTTGGACTGACAGCCATTGTTTATGTCCTAGAAGTTGGCAGTTGAAGTGCTGATTAACTTACCTCAAGTGGAGTAGACAAGTAGAGAGATAAACAGGATGAACATGAGGATTAGTTTAGACCCTGGAGAACACACACAAAATCCTGGAAGGTTGAAAAGTCACAGTATTTAACTGATTAACAGCATGGCAGATTAAGCACTTTAGTGTTAAATCTACAGCAAGTTCTCTCATTGAGACAACTGAAGAGCAGGCACTTAATTTAACTGAAACTATCTTTCTGCAAGATCTGGGAACAAATGTTTGGAATGTTTAAAGATAAAACTAGCAGTTGCCTTTTTATTAAGTATTTTCTTTACTTAACTTGAAAAGAGTAGGATCAAAACCAATCTTTATCAGTGGCTGCACACACAGTCTTTACCCCAAAGAGGTTATCATGTAAATATACAAGACAAACTGAAGCTGAGAAAAAGGGAGAATCAGTATTTCTGTTTTAGAAAAGAAATACAAATTGGGAAATAATCAGCACTTTAGATTATTAGGGCTCAGTAATGTCACTGGAACCATCTAGGGGAGTTGCTTGTGATGAGTATCAAGGGTTAACTGTCTTGTCCAGTAGAATTTTCAGAGTCACTCTGGACACCTGGACAGCCTGGGGTGTAACTGAGATCTGTTACCTACCCCAGTGCTTCCCTGAACTGTGAAACCACCCAGCTGTGAAACATGCCTGCTGTCCATAGAGCAGAGCACAGCACGGAGCTGTTCAGGGCTCCAGCACCATGAAAACCCAGCAAAGAATTGCTGGGAGGGAGGGAAAGGCTGAGCAGCTTCAGCAGGGAAACGTCCAGCTTTTGTGACTTTACAATCAAATGTTCACAGAAAGGTGAAGAGGAAGTCAAGCTTTGTTGTTTCAGAAAGAGAAAAGAAATCTCTGACCATGTGAATTCTTTCCCAGGGAGTATGTTCAAATTTGGGGTTTAAACTGGAGAAAGAATGGAATGAAGGATGTACTTTTATACTTTAGAGCCTTTTTTGAGATTTTTTTGCATTTCATGTTTTAAATCAATTTTCCAAGGAGCAGTAAACTGAACTAAATTAAAAGCTACGTGGAACAAAATTTTTAATTTGATTGACCAAGCTGTGTGATTAACTGCTGTTCCTTTTTCTCATGCTCACCATCAGCCTCCCTTAGGTACTTTCTGTGCTGCATAGTACACTCTCCACTATTGTAAAATATGTTGTCTGATTGAAAAGCACCTTAAATATGTGGGCACATTATCTTGAACTTGTTGCTAATGCAATAGGAATACTAATATTTCCAGTGATCTATCATTTGAGCTTCTCATTTATTGCTGCACATTTAAGTTATAAGCTCACATGTGAATGCTAAAAAACCATTCAGAGCTTTTTTTCACAATAAATAAATAAAATATCAACACTAAATCACAAATATTTGCAAACCTTTCAAGGAATTGCAATGACAAAAAAAAAAGAAGTGGAGCTTACAAGATTCAGTGCTAATAAATAGCTGGCTCCTCAAAGCTGGTACACACATAATGAACATTTGCAATCTGCATTGCAGGCTTTTGAGAAGATTATTGGAGCCTGACAGCAATTGTCACGTACTGCAATTTGCATTTTAATAAATTGATTTTAAATATCGTAAAAAATCTCTTCTAAAAATTTGAGCAGTGCCTTTTCTGGTGGTGAGTGACAGCAGCATTTTAACTAGTTTAGTCTCAGCAGCTCTGAGGCCTCCTGATTTCTGTGGGTTCCACTGATGGTGGGTTTCTCTCACTACCTTTACAGTCAGATGTCCCTATATCCAGATGACAGGCTACATAATGAAATCTTTCTGGACATTTAAAAACATGGACAAGCTAGTTTTGAAATTGTTTTTATGTTCAGCAAATGAAGCAATATGTTTAGCTGGAGGTACTAACGTCCACACAGTAAAATGGTACGGTTTTCTTAGTGGAAACACAAAGCCTTGGACTAACACCTTTGAAAATTACAGTCCTTCTGAAAAGAAAGAAACTGAAAATTGTGCTGCTTCTTACCACGTCTTGGACATCTTCCTGAAAGTTTTGTATGACCAGTTCCATTTAGCAGAGTGGTCATATGAGGAATGACAGTGAAAAACAAGGGCAGACCTGCAAACTCCTTCTCTGTTAAGCCATCTGGTGCCCTTCAGTGAACCTCTCATTAATATACTGTATTTCCACTGGAGAAGGAGCAATGAATGGCACTGTGATCAATTTATATCTGTCATTCAAAACAACCTCATTTTACTACCAATTCACTTTCCCATAGCTGTAATTTAAAAGATGTATTTAAATCTCTGTAAAAACTGCAAAGTGAATTTGGAGTCCTGTGTATTTTGCAATCCCACCTAAGGCAATGCCATTTGTAATAACTCTGAGACTCACTTGTTTTCTCAGCCTTACAGTGTCTCACTGTTCCAGACTGCTTAAAGGAGGAAAGGAGATCTTTAACATTGGCAGAAAGGGATCCTGCTCTCTAGGAGCTACAGGAGTCTGATGAGGTATGGAAGCTTCCACTCTATAGATTTGAATTTTGTATTCCTTTTTTTAATCTCGGTGTGATGGGTTTACCCCAGCCAGCAGCTAAGCACCACAGTTTAATAAACAAAGAGCGAGAAGAAACCCCCAAGCTAATGACGTGAAGGCCATCACTAACCACTTACCGTAAGTAGACTAATAGGTCTAGCCAGCCTCTGAGCAATGTCTGCTTCCTCAAAAATCCCTTTATTGCTGATCATGACAATGTTGTACAGCAGGGAATATCCCTTTGCTCAGTTTGGGATGGCTGTCCAGGTTGTGTCCTCTCTCAAATTCTTGCTCACCTCCAGCCTACTCATTGTGGAGGGGCAGGGAAAAAAGCAAGCCCTGGGGCTGTGCAAGTGCTGCTGGGCAGTGCAGCTACCCAGCCAGACCCAGTCATTCAGCTCCATGGTGTAGTACATATTCAAATGACTTCCACAGGAAGTCACCAGCAGTGGAGCAATAGTGCATGGATTGAGGGTCGGCCCAAAAGGGAATAAAGCTCATGTTCTGCAAGTCAAGGCATTTTCAGGACTTGCACCACATCTGTTCTTCCCGGCGTTCTTGTCAAGCAGATAATGTAGTATTGATATTTCCTCTATTAAGCTGCTTGTTTTCTAGTAGAAAACAAGGAGAAAGAAAACTTCTGTGTCCCTTAGTTTGTCATTTCATTCTATTGAACAAGAGTGTTTAAGGGAAAAAAACCATGAGCTGTGCCTCATAATCTAAAATCACTGATACCAGCAGTTTCCAAATCATTGCTCTGACTGTGGTTTAGTTAAATATGTAGGTTATTTGACTGCATGTGGAGGGGAAGCATTGCAGGGCAAGGTAGCAAGCTAAGAAATGAGAGTTATTATCTCCAGTTCTTTTTTGCTTTTATTGTTATAAAATAATACTAATTTATTATTTGTTGTTCTAATTAAACCACTAGAGCATATTCTTGGGGATATATTTCCAATAGACTCTAGTGTCTGTCTCTGTTTCTCTCACTGCATACCTGTCTTGTAAAGCATTCTGCAGTCTGATGATGTGTCACTGTTATTTATTATCATCTCTGTATTGTTCCCAGTGAATTCTGCCTGGATGTTTTCAGTAAGTTTTCCACAGGGTTGGGCCACTGCAGTGTGCCAGTGGGAATGTTCTGGGGGATGTTCCTTCTGTTCACACAATCCTGATACCAGATAGTCCAATGCTCTTGCTACAACCAAATATCCATTGCCTTTCCTCAAAATTTACTGTGGGATCTTGGACCAGAAGTGGTCATTAGTAATGTTGATGCATTCAGTTGTTAAGCTGTTACAGTGCAGCAAGTTCACTGAACTATTATGTGTGTTGTATTCATCTAACAGTGCCTAAAGTCTTACACTTTGCTGAAATATCAAACCTGACCTAAGTTTCTGTTGCAAAGATCCACAGATGTTCATTTATTGACCTGTTCTAAATACTAGGAAGTTTTGCTATTCTAGGCTGGGAATAAATAAGTCTTGAAAAACAGTTACTGAATGTGTTTTTAATTTGTAATATTTAGGCTCAGGTTATCCTCCAGAAAGGGCTTACGCTGAATTAACCTTCTCTACCAACAGGAACTCAAACAATTTGAATAATTGCATAGATGCTTTTCACAACCATCCACTCCAAGACGGAAAGGTTTAGCCCTCTCTGTATGATTTCTGCAGCAGCCAGCTGATGCAGCAATGAGCCTCTCTGAATCCCCCAGTATCAATCTGAGTTTGCTGCCCCTGAAGCAATTGGGAGCTTTTGATCAGAACGAGCATACTCCATAAAATGGAGAGAAACCCCCAAACTCTGTGTGCAGAAGGTTTTGGGCAGAAAAGGTGGATGTTCAGTGGTAGTTGCCACTAAAGCAAGGTTTCTCCTCATTGCTACCGCTGCCCTTTTTTATGGGAGCCTCTCCCCATAAGCAAACTGTGTCAATGAGCCCATTTAACAATCTGAATGGCAGCCTTGGATCTCCAGCTCTGTCTCTGTTTAAATACTCCTGCCAGGCAGAAGAGTAGAAACCTATGTTTGGTCTCCCTTCACTTTGTGATTTGGTCTCCTGAAATGCCTTTTGTGTGGTGTTAGGCTGGTACAGGCTAGGTGGCAAACTGTGATTTGCAGAGAGGACAGAAGTTAATATTTTCAAAATAAACCTCTTTCTCCCTTTCTTTTAAAGAAGCCAGCACAGCTGCAAGGAGGTGCTTTCTTGGATGACTGTAATGGGTTCAAATAGTGATGAGTATTGAATGAGCTGCCAAGCTCTGTGCATCATTGCAGATTTGTCTTTGGTAGCCAGTTGGTTGGCAAACTGACCCTGTCATGTTATTATCCTGAGAGGTACGTGACTTGTTGCTTCAGTAAGCTCTGATACTGTAAAAGGTTCCAGAATATCATTGGAATAGGCCTGAATGGTGTATTTGAGTGCATGTAAAATGTACATGGATTTGATATGGAATCCAAATTTCTTCACTGACCTCTTTCTAAAGGGTTGGTCCCAGAGAATTTTGAGAAAAGTGCAACTGTAGACTAGTTTTGCATTTTCTCCAGAGATCTTCCCTTTTATTTCTGCCTTCTTACACTTTTTACCATGCTTATCCCACAGAAATCTTATGCTGTGAAAAATAGCTTTTAATTATCTTGTTGTGTGGAAGTTGCTTCTTGGAAATGGATGGTGCAGTAAGTGCTAATATTTAATTTCTTGTGATGTGAGTGGAAAACTTAGGGAAGAAACTAAAGGGAAGGTTGCTGGCTGGATAGTAAAGGAAAGGAAATAATTGGTTTGATGTGAGAAACATCTCACATCAGAATTGAGAGGAGAAGAGCAATCGATTGAAAATATCCTGACAGCGAATGAAGTGGAGAACATTCTCAGGAACCTGATACCCCAGCATCACCTCAACATCAAAGATGAGTGCAGCTCCCAGGATACCATGACTCTAGGCTTCCATGAACCTAGAACTCCAGGGTTCCATGGCTCTATGACCCCATGGTGGACTCGAGCACTGTCTCCGAGGCAACGAGGGGACGTTGATGGCAGCAGGAGGGGCTGCAGTGCAATGGCACCAACAGCTGAGAGGCGCCTGCTGCTGCTGCTGCTGCTGCTGCTGCTGCTGCTGCTGCTGGTGCTGGTGCTGGTGCTGCTGGTGCTGCTGGTGGTGGCAGTGTCGGGGTGTGGCTGAGCATTGGCATCTGCAGCCTGCGAGCTCCTGGGAGCTCAGGGCAGAGCCCCCGGAGCCAGTTTGGGATCGCAGTTGAGGACGGACACAGAGAACGGAAAGGGTGCCCACAGAGTGGTCAGAGCAGGTCTGTGGGAAGGAGGGAGGGTGGATGAATCCCCTGCTCAAGGCTGCCAAGGGAAGGGCTTTGGGAGGGCAAGGAAGCCTCAACATGACACAGCCCTTCAAGGTCCCAGCTGCCCACGCTGAGCAGGATTTCATCAGGCGTTGTCTCAAGAAAGTGGGAGGGTTTGAAGAGGTGGGAGTGGCTGAAAAGCAGGTTGGTGGATTCCCTCTCCCCAGCTCATTAGTGGACATCTGGGGAACATCTCCATTGTCTGCCTGCACCCAGCGTGGGGGCCCTTCCTTTCCTCCTGCTGCTTGGGGGAGTGGGTTGGTTTCTTCTGTCACCTGCAAAGCTGAATTTCTCTCTCCTCAAACCTGGCCGTTCACGCTTTGTGTCTCTGTGTCTCGCACCTTCGTCCCCTTCCTCCTCACCACGTGCTCCTGGAGCCTCTTTGGGCAGCTGGCTCTGGAACTTGCAGCACCAGGCGTGCCCTGAGGAGCACCTCTGGCCTCCAGCCTTTTGGCAGGGCTAGCAAGGATGCCGGAGCTCTTCTTCCAGGGGGGAGCCTGTTTCCTTTCTCTTACCAAGGAAATATAGTCTGAATCTGGACTCTGTCCTCCTTCCTTTCTCTTTCAAGGAAGGATCTGCCATTGCTGCAGGAATGTTCCATACATACCTGGTGCTGATGGCCATTCTCACCCTCAACCAGCTGCTCCCATCCTCTGACAAGAAGACCACTTCTCCTGAGGATGAGGAAGAAATGGTCCAGAGGATGAAGGAGCGGGAGGTGACCCTTTGTCAGCACCAGCTGCACTGGGAGAAGGAAATTGAAGACCTGGAAGCCAGACAGGCGTCTCTGGCATGGCCTCTGTGGGAACTGGAGAGAAAGATCCACTGGCACACGTGCACAGTGTGTTGCTTGCTTGTCCCTGTGGTGTTCATGATCTGGAGGCAGCGTCGGAATGGAGGCACAGGGGAGCACAGAGAAGGAGACACTGAGCTGGGGCTCCTGGGGAAAGCCTGGAGAGGAGTGGTCTTCCTGACAGAGCTCTCTGTGCGGTTCAGGGCCATTTGCTCAGTTGTCCCTGGGGTGTTCATGATGTGCAGGCAGCGTTGGAATGGAGGCACAGGGGAGCACAGAGAAGAAGAGACTGTGCTGGGGCTCCTGGAGAAAGCCTTGGAAAGAGTGGTCCTCCTGACAAGAGTCCTCTGTGCTGTTCAGGGCCATTTTCATTTTGCTGGGCGGAATTATAGACTATTTTGAGTTATTTGCAGATAGACTTCTTGAAAAACCTATAAAATTACTTTGTTCCCATAAGAAAAACTTTGTGCCTGATATTCCTTAAGTTCCTTAGGTTAAGAATTTCCTTATTTCTCTGTATTGATTGTTCTAAACACACTGTATTGATGGTTATACTCTCTGTATTTATTGTTTGAAATACTCGGTATTGATTGTTAGAAATACTGTCTGTTGATTTTAGAAATACTCTGTCAATTGTTATACTTTGTAGTGATTGTTAGAAATACTCTATTGTTAGAAACACTGTCTATTGATTTTAGAAATACTCTGTATTGATTGTTATAGTCCATATTGATTATTAGAAATAGTCTATGTAGTGATTGTTAGAAAGAGTCTCTTTATTGATTGTTAGAATACTGTTTGTATTGATTGTTAGGAATACTCTGTATTGACTGTTATACTCTGTATTAATTGTTAGAAATAGTCTCTGTACAGATTTTTAGAAATACTCTCTGTACTGATTGTTAGAATTATTAGGCTTTCATTAATAAGATAGATTTAAGCAAAGGAATAAACTTATCAGAATTGTTTGTTTGCAACCAGATGACTTGCTGTTATCTTTTGACTCCAGCATTTTCCTTGCATTGTGTGTTCCTGTTACAGGCCGAAATACAAACACCACGGAAATGGAGAGCCTGTGTGCAAAACACAAGTAGGGGTGTGCAACATGTCTGTATTCATCTAAGTGGACAGACATTTAGAGGAGGATGTTTCAGAAAGAGGCTATGCACATTTTGGCCAGAAAGCAGGAAAAGAACAGTTTAGCACAAGGTATCATTCAGCAAGAGGGGAGGCAGACAAAGGAGTTTGTTTCAAGTGAACTCTGATGCTGTCAGTCAATGCTGGCAAGAAAGGTAGAGCAGAAAAGCTGAGAAAAAGGCCTCAGTACATTTAGTGCTGATGACCGGACTTCAGTGAGTAGGACAAAACCTTCCTAAGCTGAACATTAAATCTCAAACCTATAGGAATTTGGGAAGGAATGCTAGGAAATACTTTCTTCACTGGTGTCAGTATATTTTCCTACCCTTTTCAGGTAAGAAAAGATTTCACTCCTTGGATGCATTAATGGATGCTGGAATTCATAGTGCTCCCTTCAGACTTCCAGGGTTTGGAGAGTACACTGTGGGATGTGAGGAAACACTTCCCAGGCATGGCAGAGGTTGTACATCTGTTCAAACAAATGGGAATTGGGGAGGATTCTTTCAAAGTTTGTCATTTCATTCTATTGAAGAAGAGTGTTTAAGGGAAAAAAACCATGAGCTGTGCCTCATAATCTAAAATCACTGATACCAGCAGTTTCCAAATCATTGCTCTGACTGTGGTTTAGTTAAATATGTAGGTTATTTGACTGCATGTAGAAGGAAGCATTGCAGGGCAAGGTAGCAAGCTAAGAAATGAGAGTTAATATCTCCAGTTCTTTTTTGCTTTTATTGTTATAAAATAATACTAATTTATTATTTGTTGTTCTAATTAAACCACTAGAGCATATTCTT
The DNA here is from genome assembly GCF_965178545.1 of Coloeus monedula. Taxonomy (NCBI): domain Eukaryota; kingdom Metazoa; phylum Chordata; class Aves; order Passeriformes; family Corvidae; genus Coloeus; species Coloeus monedula. The sequence continues at coordinate 10,491,015 of NC_138786.1, read as the reverse complement.
GGGGATATATTTCCAATAGACTCTAGTGTCTGTCTCTGTTTCTCTCACTGCATACCTGTCTTGTAAAGCATTCTGCAGTCTGATGATGTGTCACTGTTATTTATTATCATCTCTGTATTGTTCCCAGTGAATTCTGCCTGGATGTTTTCAGTAAGTTTTCCACAGGGTTGGGCCACTGCAGTGTGCCAGTGGGAATGTTCTGGGGGATGTTCCTTCTGTTCACACAATCCTGATACCAGATAGTCCAATGCTCTTGCTACAACCAAATATCCATTGCCTTTCCTCAAAATTTACTGTGGGATCTTGGACCAGAAGTGGTCATTAGTAATGTTGATGCATTCAGTTGTTAAGCTGTTACAGTGCAGCAAGTTCACTGAACTATTATGTGTGTTGTATTCATCTAACAGTGCCTAAAGTCTTACACTTTGCTGAAATATCAAACCTGACCTAAGTTTCTGTTGCAAAGATCCACAGATGTTCATTTATTGACCTGTTCTAAATACTAGGAAGTTTTGCTATTCTAGGCTGGGAATAAATAAGTCTTGAAAAACAGTTACTGAATGTGTTTTTAATTTGTAATATTTAGGCTCAGGTTATCCTCCAGAAAGGGCTTACGCTGAATTAACCTTCTCTACCAAAAGGAACTCAAACAATTTGAATAATTGCATAGATGCTTTTCACAACCATCCACTCCAAGACGGAAAGGTTTAGCCCTCTCTGTATGATTTCTGCAGCAGCCAGCTGATGCAGCAATGAGCCTGTCTGAATCCCCCAGTATCAATCTGAGTTTGCTGCCCCTGAAGCAATTGGGAGCTTTTGATCAGAACGAGCATACTCCATAAAATGGAGAGAAACCCCCAAACTCTGTGTGCAGAAGGTTTTGGGCAGAAAAGGTGGATGTTCAGTGGTAGTTGCCACTAAAGCAAGGTTTCTCCTCATTGCTACCGCTGCCCTTTTTTATGGGAGCCTCTCCCCATAAGCAAACTGTGTCAATGAGCCCATTTAACAATCTGAATGGCAGCCTTGGATCTCCAGCTCTGTCTCTGTTTAAATACTCCTGCCAGGCAGAAGAGTAGAAACCTATGTTTGGTCTCCCTTCACTTTGTGATTTGGTCTCCTGAAATGCCTTTTGTGTGGTGTTAGGCTGGTACAGGCTAGGTGGCAAACTGTGATTTGCAGAGAGGACAGAAGTTAATATTTTCAAAATAAACCTCTTTCTCCCTTTCTTTTAAAGAAGCCAGCACAGCTGCAAGGAGGTGCTTTCTTGGATGACTGTAATGGGTTCAAATAGTGATGAGTATTGAATGAGCTGCCAAGCTCTGTGCATCATTGCAGATTTGTCTTTGGTAGCCAGTTGGTTGGCAAACTGACCCTGTCATGTTATTATCCTGAGAGGTACGTGACTTGTTGCTTCAGTAAGCTCTGATACTGTAAAAGGTTCCAGAATATCATTGGAATAGGCCTGAATGGTGTATTTGAGTGCATGTAAAATGTACATGGATTTGATACGGAATCCAAATTTCTTCACTGACCTCTTTCTAAAGGGTTGGTCCCAGAGAATTTTGAGAAAAGTGCAACTGTAGACTAGTTTTGCATTTTCTCCAGAGATCTTCCCTTTTATTTCTGCCTTCTTACACTTTTTACCATGCTTATCCCATAGAAATCTTATGCTGTGAAAAATAGCTTTTAATTATCTTGTTGTGTGGAAGTTGCTTCTTGGAAATGGATGGTGCAGTAAGTGCTAATATTTAATTTCTTGTGATGTGAGTGGAAAACTTAGGGAAGAAACTAAAGGGAAGGTTGCTGGCTGGATAGTAAAGGAAAGGAAATAATTGGTTTGATGTGAGAAACATCTCACATCAGAATTGAGAAGAGACGAGCAATCGATTGAAAATATCCTGACAGCGAATGAAGTGGAGAACATTCTCAGGAACCTGATACCCCAGCATCACCTCAACATCAAAGGTGAGTGCAGCTCCCAGGATACCATGACTCTAGGCTTCCATGAACCTAGAACTCCAGGGTTCCATGGCTCTGTGACCCCATGGTGGACTCGAGCACTGTCTCCGAGGCAACGAGGGGACGTTGATGGCAGCAGGAGGGGCTGCAGTGCAATGGCACCAACAGCTGAGAGGCGCCTGCTGCTGCTGCTGCTGCTGGTGGTGCTGCTGGTGCTGCTGGTGGTGGCAGTGTCGGGGTGTGGCTGAGCATTGGCATCTGCAGCCTGCGAGCTCCTGGGAGCTCAGGGCAGAGCCCCCGGAGCCAGTTTGGGATCGCAGTTGAGGACGGACACAGAGAACGGAAAGGGTGCCCACAGAGCAGGTCTGTGGGAAGGAGGGAGGGTGGATGAATCCCCTGCCCAAGGCTGCCAAGGGAAGGGCTTTGGGAGGGCAAGGAAGCCTCAACATGACACAGCCCTTCAAGGTCCCAGCTGCCCACGCTGAGCAGGATTTCATCAGGCGTTGTCTCAAGAAAGTGGGAGGGTTTGAAGAGGTGGGAGTGGCTGAAAAGCAGGTTGGTGGATTCCCTCTCCCCAGCTCATTAGTGGACATCTGGGGAACATCTCCATTGTCTGCCTGCACCCAGCGTGGGGGCCCTTCCTTTCCTCCTGCTGCTTGGGGGAGTGGGTTGGTTTCTTCTGTCATCTGCAAAGCTGAATTTCTCTCTCCTCAAACCTGGCCGTTCACGCTTTGTGTCTTTGTGTCTCGCACCTTCGTCCCCTTCCTCCTCACCACGTGCTCCTGGAGCCTCTTTGGGCAGCTGGCTCTGGAACTTGCAGCACCAGGCGTGCCCTGAGGAGCACCTCTGGCCTCCAGCCTTTTGGCAGGGCTAGCAAGGATGCCGGAGCTCTTCTTCCAGGGGGGAGCCTGTTTCCTTTCTCTTACCAAGGAAATATAGTCTGAATCTGGGCTCTGTCCTCCTTCCTTTCTCTTTCAAGGAAGGATCTGCCATTGCTGCAGGAATGTTCCATACATACCTGGTGCTGATGGCCATTCTCACCCTCAACCAGCTGCTCCCATCCTCTGACAAGAAGACCACTTCTCCTGAGGATGAGGAAGAAATGGTCCAGAGGATGAAGGAGCGGGAGGTGACCCTTTGTCAGCACCAGCTGCACTGGGAGAAGGAAATTGAAGACCTGGAAGCCAGACAGGCGTCTCTGGCATGGCCTCTGTGGGAACTGGAGAGAAAGATCCACTGGCACACGTGCACAGTGTGTTGCTTGCTTGTCCCTGTGGTGTTCATGATCTGGAGGCAGCGTCGGAATGGAGGCACAGGGGAGCACAGAGAAGGAGACACTGAGCTGGGGCTCCTGGGGAAAGCCTGGAGAGGAGTGGTCTTCCTGACAGAGCTCTCTGTGCGGTTCAGGGCCATTTGCTCAGTTGTCCCTGGGGTGTTCATGATGTGCAGGCAGCGTTGGAATGGAGGCACAGGGGAGCACAGAGAAGAAGAGACTGTGCTGGGGCTCCTGGAGAAAGCCTTGGAAAGAGTGGTCCTCCTGACAAGAGTCCTCTGTGCTGTTCAGGGCCATTTTCATTTTGCTGGGCGGAATTATAGACTATTTTGAGTTATTTGCAGATAGACTTCTTGAAAAACCTATAAAATTACTTTGTTCCCATAAGAAAAACTTTGTGCCTGATATTCCTTAAGTTCCTTAGGTTAAGAATTTCCTTATTTCTCTGTATTGATTGTTCTAAACACACTGTATTGATGGTTATACTCTCTGTATTTATTGTTTGAAATACTTGGTATTGATTGTTAGAAATACTGTCTGTTGATTTTAGAAATACTCTGTCAATTGTTATACTTTGTAGTGATTGTTAGAAATACTCTATTGTTAGAAACACTGTCTATTGATTTTAGAAATACTCTGTATTGATTGTTATAGTCCATATTGATTATTAGAAATAGTCTATGTAGTGATTGTTAGAAAGAGTCTCTTTATTGATTGTTAGAATACTGTTTGTATTGATTGTTAGGAATACTCTGTATTGACTGTTATACTCTGTATTAATTGTTAGAAATAGTCTCTGTACAGATTTTTAGAAATACTCTCTGTACTGATTGTTAGAATTATTAGGCTTTCATTAATAAGATAGATTTAAGCAAAGGAATAAACTTACCAGAATTGTTTGTTTGCAACCCGATGACTTGCTGTTATCTTTTGACTCCAGCATTTTCCTTGCATTGTGTGTTCCTGTTACAGGCCGAAATACAAACACCACGGAAATGGAGAGCCTGTGTGCAAAACACAAGTAGGGGTGTGCAACATGTCTGTATTCATCTAAGTGGACAGACATTTAGAGGAGGATGTTTCAGAAAGAGGCTATGCACATTTTGGCCAGAAAGCAGGAAAAGAACAGTTTAGCACAAGGTATCATTCAGCAAGAGGGGAGGCAGACAAAGGAGTTTGTTTCAAGTGAACTCTGATGCTGTCAGTCAATGCTGGCAAGAAAGGTAGAGCAGAAAAGCTGAGAAAAAGGCCTCAGTACATTTAGTGCTGATGACCGGACTTCAGTGAGTAGGACAAAACCTTCCTAAGCTGAACATTAAATCTCAAACCTATAGGAATTTGGGAAGGAATGCTAGGAAATACTTTCTTCACTGGTGTCAGTATATTTTCCTACCCTTTTCAGGTAAGAAAAGATTTCACTCCTTGGATGCATTAATGGATGCTGGAATTCATAGTGCTCCCTTCAGACTTCCAGGGTTTGGAGAGTACACTGTGGGATGTGAGGAAACACTTCCCAGGCATGGCAGAGGTTGTACATCTGTTCAAACAAATGGGAATTGGGGAGGATTCTTTCAAAGTTTGTCATTTCATTCTATTGAAGAAGAGTGTTTAAGGGAAAAAAACCATGAGCTGTGCCTCATAATCTAAAATCACTGATACCAGCAGTTTCCAAATCATTGCTCTGACTGTGGTTTAGTTAAATATGTAGGTTATTTGACTGCATGTAGAAGGAAGCATTGCAGGGCAAGGTAGCAAGCTAAGAAATGAGAGTTAATATCTCCAGTTCTTTTTTGCTTTTATTGTTATAAAATAATACTAATTTATTATTTGTTGTTCTAATTAAACCACTAGAGCATATTCTTGGGGATATATTTCCAATAGACTCTAGTGTCTGTCTCTGTTTCTCTCACTGCATACCTGTCTTGTAAAGCATTCTGCAGTCTGATGATGTGTCACTGTTATTTATTATCATCTCTGTATTGTTCCCAGTGAATTCTGCCTGGATGTTTTCAGTAAGTTTTCCACAGGGTTGGGCCACTGCAGTGTGCCAGTGGGAATGTTCTGGGGGATGTTCCTTCTGTTCACACAATCCTGATACCAGATAGTCCAATGCTCTTGCTACAACCAAATATCCATTGCCTTTCCTCAAAATTTACTGTGGGATCTTGGACCAGAAGTGGTCATTAGTAATGTTGATGCATTCAGTTGTTAAGCTGTTACAGTGCAGCAAGTTCACTGAACTATTATGTGTGTTGTATTCATCTAACAGTGCCTAAAGTCTTACACTTTGCTGAAATATCAAACCTGACCTAAGTTTCTGTTGCAAAGATCCACAGATGTTCATTTATTGACCTGTTCTAAATACTAGGAAGTTTTGCTATTCTAGGCTGGGAATAAATAAGTCTTGAAAAACAGTTACTGAATGTGTTTTTAATTTGTAATATTTAGGCTCAGGTTATCCTCCAGAAAGGGCTTACGCTGAATTAACCTTCTCTACCAACAGGAACTCAAACAATTTGAATAATTGCATAGATGCTTTTCACAACCATCCACTCCAAGACGGAAAGGTTCAGCCCTCTCTGTATGATTTCTGCAGCAGCCAGCTGATGCAGCAATGAGCCTCTCTGAATCCCCCAGTATCAATCTGAGTTTGCTGCCCCTGAAGCAATTGGGAGCTTTTGATCAGAACGAGCATACTCCATAAAATGGAGAGAAACCCCCAAACTCTGTGTGCAGAAGGTTTTGGGCAGAAAAGGTGGATGTTCAGTGGTAGTTGCCACTAAAGCAAGGTTTCTCCTCATTGCTACCGCTGCCCTTTTTTATGGGAGCCTCTCCCCATAAGCAAACTGTGTCAATGAGCCCATTTAACAATCTGAATGGCAGCCTTGGATCTCCAGCTCTGTCTCTGTTTAAATACTCCTGCCAGGCAGAAGAGTAGAAACCTATGTTTGGTCTCCCTTCACTTCGTGATTTGGTCTCCTGAAATGCCTTTTGTGTGGTGTTAGGCTGGTACAGGCTAGGTGGCAAACTGTGATTTGCAGAGAGGACAGAAGTTAATATTTTCAAAATAAACCTCTTTCTCCCTTTCTTTTAAAGAAGCCAGCACAGCTGCAAGGAGGTGCTTTCTTGGATGACTGTAATGGGTTCAAATAGTGATGAGTATTGAATGAGCTGCCAAGCTCTGTGCATCATTGCAGATTTGTCTTTGGTAGCCAGTTGGTTGGCAAACTGACCCTGTCATGTTATTATCCTGAGAGGTACGTGACTTGTTGCTTCAGTAAGCTCTGATACTGTAAAAGGTTCCAGAATATCATTGGAATAGGCCTGAATGGTGTATTTGAGTGCATGTAAAATGTACATGGATTTGATATGGAATCCAAATTTCTTCACTGACCTCTTTCTAAAGGGTTGGTCCCAGAGAATTTTGAGAAAAGTGCAACTGTAGACTAGTTTTGCATTTTCTCCAGAGATCTTCCCTTTTATTTCTGCCTTCTTACACTTTTTACCATGCTTATCCCATAGAAATCTTATGCTGTGAAAAATAGCTTTTAATTATCTTGTTGTGTGGAAGTTGCTTCTTGGAAATGGATGGTGCAGTAAGTGCTAATATTTAATTTCTTGTGATGTGAGTGGAAAACTTAGGGAAGAAACTAAAGGGAAGGTTGCTGGCTGGATAGTAAAGGAAAGGAAATAATTGGTTTGATGTGAGAAACATCTCACATCAGAATTGAGAAGAGACGAGCAATCGATTGAAAATATCCTGACAGCGAATGAAGTGGAGAACATTCTCAGGAACCTGATACCCCAGCATCACCTCAACATCAAAGGTGAGTGCAGCTCCCAGGATACCATGACTCTAGGCTTCCATGAACCTAGAACTCCAGGGTTCCATGGCTCTGTGACCCCATGGTGGACTCGAGCACTGTCTCCGAGGCAACGAGGGGACGTTGATGGCAGCAGGAGGGGCTGCAGTGCAATGGCACCAACAGCTGAGAGGCGCCTGCTGCTGCTGCTGCTGCTGGTGGTGCTGCTGGTGCTGCTGGTGGTGGCAGTGTCGGGGTGTGGCTGAGCATTGGCATCTGCAGCCTGCGAGCTCCTGGGAGCTCAGGGCAGAGCCCCCGGAGCCAGTTTGGGATCGCAGTTGAGGACGGACACAGAGAACGGAAAGGGTGCCCACAGAGCAGGTCTGTGGGAAGGAGGGAGGGTGGATGAATCCCCTGCCCAAGGCTGCCAAGGGAAGGGCTTTGGGAGGGCAAGGAAGCCTCAACATGACACAGCCCTTCAAGGTCCCAGCTGCCCACGCTGAGCAGGATTTCATCAGGCGTTGTCTCAAGAAAGTGGGAGGGTTTGAAGAGGTGGGAGTGGCTGAAAAGCAGGTTGGTGGATTCCCTCTCCCCAGCTCATTAGTGGACATCTGGGGAACATCTCCATTGTCTGCCTGCACCCAGCGTGGGGGCCCTTCCTTTCCTCCTGCTGCTTGGGGGAGTGGGTTGGTTTCTTCTGTCATCTGCAAAGCTGAATTTCTCTCTCCTCAAACCTGGCCGTTCACGCTTTGTGTCTTTGTGTCTCGCACCTTCGTCCCCTTCCTCCTCACCACGTGCTCCTGGAGCCTCTTTGGGCAGCTGGCTCTGGAACTTGCAGCACCAGGCGTGCCCTGAGGAGCACCTCTGGCCTCCAGCCTTTTGGCAGGGCTAGCAAGGATGCCGGAGCTCTTCTTCCAGGGGGGAGCCTGTTTCCTTTCTCTTACCAAGGAAATATAGTCTGAATCTGGGCTCTGTCCTCCTTCCTTTCTCTTTCAAGGAAGGATCTGCCATTGCTGCAGGAATGTTCCATACATACCTGGTGCTGATGGCCATTCTCACCCTCAACCAGCTGCTCCCATCCTCTGACAAGAAGACCACTTCTCCTGAGGATGAGGAAGAAATGGTCCAGAGGATGAAGGAGCGGGAGGTGACCCTTTGTCAGCACCAGCTGCACTGGGAGAAGGAAATTGAAGACCTGGAAGCCAGACAGGCGTCTCTGGCATGGCCTCTGTGGGAACTGGAGAGAAAGATCCACTGGCACACGTGCACAGTGTGTTGCTTGCTTGTCCCTGTGGTGTTCATGATCTGGAGGCAGCGTCGGAATGGAGGCACAGGGGAGCACAGAGAAGGAGACACTGAGCTGGGGCTCCTGGGGAAAGCCTGGAGAGGAGTGGTCTTCCTGACAGAGCTCTCTGTGCGGTTCAGGGCCATTTGCTCAGTTGTCCCTGGGGTGTTCATGATGTGCAGGCAGCGTTGGAATGGAGGCACAGGGGAGCACAGAGAAGAAGAGACTGTGCTGGGGCTCCTGGAGAAAGCCTTGGAAAGAGTGGTCCTCCTGACAAGAGTCCTCTGTGCTGTTCAGGGCCATTTTCATTTTGCTGGGCGGAATTATAGACTATTTTGAGTTATTTGCAGATAGACTTCTTGAAAAACCTATAAAATTACTTTGTTCCCATAAGAAAAACTTTGTGCCTGATATTCCTTAAGTTCCTTAGGTTAAGAATTTCCTTATTTCTCTGTATTGATTGTTCTAAACACACTGTATTGATGGTTATACTCTCTGTATTTATTGTTTGAAATACTTGGTATTGATTGTTAGAAATACTGTCTGTTGATTTTAGAAATACTCTGTCAATTGTTATACTTTGTAGTGATTGTTAGAAATACTCTATTGTTAGAAACACTGTCTATTGATTTTAGAAATACTCTGTATTGATTGTTATAGTCCATATTGATTATTAGAAATAGTCTATGTAGTGATTGTTAGAAAGAGTCTCTTTATTGATTGTTAGAATACTGTTTGTATTGATTGTTAGGAATACTCTGTATTGACTGTTATACTCTGTATTAATTGTTAGAAATAGTCTCTGTACAGATTTTTAGAAATACTCTCTGTACTGATTGTTAGAATTATTAGGCTTTCATTAATAAGATAGATTTAAGCAAAGGAATAAACTTACCAGAATTGTTTGTTTGCAACCCGATGACTTGCTGTTATCTTTTGACTCCAGCATTTTCCTTGCATTGTGTGTTCCTGTTACAGGCCGAAATACAAACACCACGGAAATGGAGAGCCTGTGTGCAAAACACAAGTAGGGGTGTGCAACATGTCTGTATTCATCTAAGTGGACAGACATTTAGAGGAGGATGTTTCAGAAAGAGGCTATGCACATTTTGGCCAGAAAGCAGGAAAAGAACAGTTTAGCACAAGGTATCATTCAGCAAGAGGGGAGGCAGACAAAGGAGTTTGTTTCAAGTGAACTCTGATGCTGTCAGTCAATGCTGGCAAGAAAGGTAGAGCAGAAAAGCTGAGAAAAAGGCCTCAGTACATTTAGTGCTGATGACCGGACTTCAGTGAGTAGGACAAAACCTTCCTAAGCTGAACATTAAATCTCAAACCTATAGGAATTTGGGAAGGAATGCTAGGAAATACTTTCTTCACTGGTGTCAGTATATTTTCCTACCCTTTTCAGGTAAGAAAAGATTTCACTCCTTGGATGCATTAATGGATGCTGGAATTCATAGTGCTCCCTTCAGACTTCCAGGGTTTGGAGAGTACACTGTGGGATGTGAGGAAACACTTCCCAGGCATGGCAGAGGTTGTACATCTGTTCAAACAAATGGGAATTGGGGAGGATTCTTTCAAAGTTTGTCATTTCATTCTATTGAAGAAGAGTGTTTAAGGGAAAAAAACCATGAGCTGTGCCTCATAATCTAAAATCACTGATACCAGCAGTTTCCAAATCATTGCTCTGACTGTGGTTTAGTTAAATATGTAGGTTATTTGACTGCATGTAGAAGGAAGCATTGCAGGGCAAGGTAGCAAGCTAAGAAATGAGAGTTAATATCTCCAGTTCTTTTTTGCTTTTATTGTTATAAAATAATACTAATTTATTATTTGTTGTTCTAATTAAACCACTAGAGCATATTCTTGGGGATATATTTCCAATAGACTCTAGTGTCTGTCTCTGTTTCTCTCACTGCATACCTGTCTTGTAAAGCATTCTGCAGTCTGATGATGTGTCACTGTTATTTATTATCATCTCTGTATTGTTCCCAGTGAATTCTGCCTGGATGTTTTCAGTAAGTTTTCCACAGGGTTGGGCCACTGCAGTGTGCCAGTGGGAATGTTCTGGGGGATGTTCCTTCTGTTCACACAATCCTGATACCAGATAGTCCAATGCTCTTGCTACAACCAAATATCCATTGCCTTTCCTCAAAATTTACTGTGGGATCTTGGACCAGAAGTGGTCATTAGTAATGTTGATGCATTCAGTTGTTAAGCTGTTACAGTGCAGCAAGTTCACTGAACTATTATGTGTGTTGTATTCATCTAACAGTGCCTAAAGTCTTACACTTTGATGAAATATCAAACCTGACCTAAGTTTCTGTTGCAAAGATCCACAGATGTTCATTTATTGACCTGTTCTAAATACTAGGAAGTTTTGCTATTCTAGGCTGGGAATAAATAAGTCTTGAAAAACAGTTACTGAATGTGTTTTTAATTTGTAATATTTAGGCTCAGGTTATCCTCCAGAAAGGGCTTACGCTGAATTAACCTTCTCTACCAACAGGAACTCAAACAATTTGAATAATTGCATAGATGCTTTTCACAACCATCCACTCCAAGACAGAAAGGTTCAGCCCTCTCTGTATGATTTCTGCAGCAGCCAGCTGATGCAGCAATGAGCCTCTCTGAATCCCCCAGTATCAATCTGAGTTTGCTGCCCCTGAAGCAATTGGGAGCTTTTGATCAGAACGAGCATACTCCATAAAATGGAGAGAAACCCCCAAACTCTGTGTGCAGAAGGTTTTGGGCAGAAAAGGTGGATGTTCAGTGGTAGTTGCCACTAAAGCAAGGTTTCTCCTCATTGCTACCGCTGCCCTTTTTTATGGGAGCCTCTCCCCATAAGCAAACTGTGTCAATGAGCCCATTTAACAATCTGAATGGCAGCCTTGGATCTCCAGCTCTGTCTCTGTTTAAATACTCCTGCCAGGCAGAAGAGTAGAAACCTATGTTTGGTCTCCCTTCACTTCGTGATTTGGTCTCCTGAAATGCCTTTTGTGTGGTGTTAGGCTGGTACAGGCTAGGTGGCAAACTGTGATTTGCAGAGAGGACAGAAGTTAATATTTTCAAAATAAACCTCTTTCTCCCTTTCTTTTAAAGAAGCCAGCACAGCTGCAAGGAGGTGCTTTCTTGGATGACTGTAATGGGTTCAAATAGTGATGAGTATTGAATGAGCTGCCAAGCTCTGTGCATCATTGCAGATTTGTCTTTGGTAGCCAGTTGGTTGGCAAACTGACCCTGTCATGTTATTATCCTGAGAGGTACGTGACTTGTTGCTTCAGTAAGCTCTGATACTGTAAAAGGTTCCAGAATATCATTGGAATAGGCCTGAATGGTGTATTTGAGTGCATGTAAAATGTACATGGATTTGATATGGAATCCAAATTTCTTCACTGACCTCTTTCTAAAGGGTTGGTCCCAGAGAATTTTGAGAAAAGTGCAACTGTAGACTAGTTTTGCATTTTCTCCAGAGATCTTCCCTTTTATTTCTGCCTTCTTACACTTTTTACCATGCTTATCCCATAGAAATCTTATGCTGTGAAAAATAGCTTTTAATTATCTTGTTGTGTGGAAGTTGCTTCTTGGAAATGGATGGTGCAGTAAGTGCTAATATTTAATTTCTTGTGATGTGAGTGGAAAACTTAGGGAAGAAACTAAAGGGAAGGTTGCTGGCTGGATAGTAAAGGAAAGGAAATAATTGGTTTGATGTGAGAAACATCTCACATCAGAATTGAGAAGAGACGAGCAATCGATTGAAAATATCCTGACAGCGAATGAAGTGGAGAACATTCTCAGGAACCTGATACCCCAGCATCACCTCAACATCAAAGGTGAGTGCAGCTCCCAGGATACCATGACTCTAGGCTTCCATGAACCTAGAACTCCAGGGTTCCATGGCTCTGTGACCCCATGGTGGACTCGAGCACTGTCTCCGAGGCAACGAGGGGACGTTGATGGCAGCAGGAGGGGCTGCAGTGCAATGGCACCAACAGCTGAGAGGCGCCTGCTGCTGCTGCTGCTGCTGCTGGTGCTGCTGGTGCTGCTGGTGGTGGTGCTGCTGGTGCTGCTGGTGGTGGCAGTGTCGGGGTGTGGCTGAGCATTGGCATCTGCAGCCTGCGAGCTCCTGGGAGCTCAGGGCAGAGCCCCCGGAGCCAGTTTGGGATCGCAGTTGAGGACGGACACAGAGAACGGAAAGGGTGCCCACAGAGCAGGTCTGTGGGAAGGAGGGAGGGTGGATGAATCCCCTGCCCAAGGCTGCCAAGGGAAGGGCTTTGGGAGGGCAAGGAAGCCTCAACATGACACAGCCCTTCAAGGTCCCAGCTGCCCACGCTGAGCAGGATTTCATCAGGCGTTGTCTCAAGAAAGTGGGAGGGTTTGAAGAGGTGGGAGTGGCTGAAAAGCAGGTTGGTGGATTCCCTCTCCCCAGCTCATTAGTGGACATCTGGGGAACATCTCCATTGTCTGCCTGCACCCAGCGTGGGGGCCCTTCCTTTCCTCCTGCTGCTTGGGGGAGTGGGTTGGTTTCTTCTGTCACCTGCAAAGCTGAATTTCTCTCTCCTCAAACCTGGCCGTTCACGCTTTGTGTCTTTGTGTCTCGCACCTTCGTCCCTTTCCTCCTCACCACGTGCTCCTGGAGCCTCTTTGGGCAGCTGGCTCTGGAACTTGCAGCACCAGGCGTGCCCTGAGGAGCACCTCTGGCCTCCAGCCTTTTGGCAGGGCTAGCAAGGATGCCGGAGCTCTTCTTCCAGGGGGGAGCCTGTTTCCTTTCTCTTACCAAGGAAATATAGTCTGAATCTGGACTCTGTCCTCCTTCCTTTCTCTTTCAAGGAAGGATCTGCCATTGCTGCAGGAATGTTCCATACATACCTGGTGCTGATGGCCATTCTCACCCTCAACCAGCTGCTCCCATCCTCTGACAAGAAGACCACTTCTCCTGAGGATGAGGAAGAAATGGTCCAGAGGATGAAGGAGCGGGAGGTGACCCTTTGTCAGCACCAGCTGCACTGGGAGAAGGAAATTGCAGACCTGGAAGCCAGACAGGCGTCTCTGGCATGGCCTCTGTGGGAACTGGAGAGAAAGATCCACTGGCACACGTGCACAGTGTGTTGCTTGCTTGTCCCTGTGGTGTTCATGATCTGGAGGCAGCGTCGGAATGGAGGCACAGGGGAGCACAGAGAAGGAGACACTGAGCTGGGGCTCCTGGGGAAAGCCTGGAGAGGAGTGGTCTTCCTGACAGAGCTCTCTGTGCGGTTCAGGGCCATTTGCTCAGTTGTCCCTGGGGTGTTCATGATGTGCAGGCAGCGTTGGAATGGAGGCACAGGGGAGCACAGAGAAGAAGAGACTGTGCTGGGGCTCCTGGAGAAAGCCTTGGAAAGAGTGGTCCTCCTGACAAGAGTCCTCTGTGCTGTTCAGGGCCATTTTCATTTTGCTGGGCGGAATTATAGACTATTTTGAGTTATTTGCAGATAGACTTCTTGAAAAACCTATAAAATTACTTTGTTCCCATAAGAAAAACTTTGTGCCTGATATTCCTTAAGTTCCTTAGGTTAAGAATTTCCTTATTTCTCTGTATTGATTGTTCTAAACACACTGTATTGATGGTTATACTCTCTGTATTTATTGTTTGAAATACTTGGTATTGATTGTTAGAAATACTGTCTGTTGATTTTAGAAATACTCTGTCAATTGTTATACTTTGTAGTGATTGTTAGAAATACTCTATTGTTAGAAACACTGTCTATTGATTTTAGAAATACTCTGTATTGATTGTTATAGTCCATATTGATTATTAGAAATAGTCTATGTAGTGATTGTTAGAAAGAGTCTCTTTATTGATTGTTAGAATACTGTTTGTATTGATTGTTAGGAATACTCTGTATTGACTGTTATACTCTGTATTAATTGTTAGAAATAGTCTCTGTACAGATTTTTAGAAATACTCTCTGTACTGATTGTTAGAATTATTAGGCTTTCATTAATAAGATAGATTTAAGCAAAGGAATAAACTTATCAGAATTGTTTGTTTGCAACCAGATGACTTGCTGTTATCTTTTGACTCCAGCATTTTCCTTGCATTGTGTGTTCCTGTTACAGGCCGAAATACAAACACCACGGAAATGGAGAGCCTGTGTGCAAAACACAAGTAGGGGTGTGCAACATGTCTGTATTCATCTAAGTGGACAGACATTTAGAGGAGGATGTTTCAGAAAGAGGCTATGCACATTTTGGCCAGAAAGCAGGAAAAGAACAGTTTAGCACAAGGTATCATTCAGCAAGAGGGGAGGCAGACAAAGGAGTTTGTTTCAAGTGAACTCTGATGCTGTCAGTCAATGCTGGCAAGAAAGGTAGAGCAGAAAAGCTGAGAAAAAGGCCTCAGTACATTTAGTGCTGATGACCGGACTTCAGTGAGTAGGACAAAACCTTCCTAAGCTGAACATTAAATCTCAAACCTGTAGGAATTTGGGAAGGAATGCTAGGAAATACTTTCTTCACTGGTGTCAGTATATTTTCCTACCCTTTTCAGGTAAGAAAAGATTTCACTCCTTGGATGCATTAATGGATGCTGGAATTCATAGTGCTCCCTTCAGACTTCCAGGGTTTGGAGAGTACACTGTGGGATGTAAGGAAACACTTCCCAGGCATGGCAGAGGTTGTACATCTGTTCAAACAAATGGGAATTGGGGAGGATTCTTTCAAAGTTTGTCATTTCATTCTATTGAAGAAGAGTGTTTAAGGGAAAAAAACCATGAGCTGTGCCTCATAATCTAAAATCACTGATACCAGCAGTTTCCAAATCATTGCTCTGACTGTGGTTTAGTTAAATATGTAGGTTATTTGACTGCATGTAGAAGGAAGCATTGCAGGGCAAGGTAGCAAGCTAAGAAATGAGAGTTAATATCTCCAGTTCTTTTTTGCTTTTATTGTTATAAAATAATACTAATTTATTATTTGTTGTTCTAATTAAACCACTAGAGCATATTCTTGGGGATATATTTCCAATAGACTCTAGTGTCTGTCTCTGTTTCTCTCACTGCATACCTGTCTTGTAAAGCATTCTGCAGTCTGATGATGTGTCACTGTTATTTATTATCATCTCTGTATTGTTCCCAGTGAATTCTGCCTGGATGTTTTCAGTAAGTTTTCCACAGGGTTGGGCCACTGCAGTGTGCCAGTGGGAATGTTCTGGGGGATGTTCCTTCTGTTCACACAATCCTGATACCAGATAGTCCAATGCTCTTGCTACAACCAAATATCCATTGCCTTTCCTCAAAATTTACTGTGGGATCTTGGACCAGAAGTGGTCATTAGTAATGTTGATGCATTCAGTTGTTAAGCTGTTACAGTGCAGCAAGTTCACTGAACTATTATGTGTGTTGTATTCATCTAACAGTGCCTAAAGTCTTACACTTTGATGAAATATCAAACCTGACCTAAGTTTCTGTTGCAAAGATCCACAGATGTTCATTTATTGACCTGTTCTAAATACTAGGAAGTTTTGCTATTCTAGGCTGGGAGTAAATAAGTCTTGAAAAACAGTTACTGAATGTGTTTTTAATTTGTAATATTTAGGCTCAGGTTATCCTCCAGAAAGGGCTTACGCTGAATTAACCTTCTCTACCAACAGGAACTCAAACAATTTGAATAATTGCATAGATGCTTTTCACAACCATCCACTCCAAGACGGAAAGGTTCAGCCCTCTCTGTATGATTTCTGCAGCAGCCAGCTGATGCAGCAATGAGCCTGTCTGAATCCCCCAGTATCAATCTGAGTTTGCTGCCCCTGAAGCAATTGGGAGCTTTTGATCAGAACGAGCATACTCCATAAAATGGAGAGAAACCCCCAAACTCTGTGTGCAGAAGGTTTTGGGCAGAAAAGGTGGATGTTCAGTGGTAGTTGCCACTAAAGCAAGGTTTCTCCTCATTGCTACCGCTGCCCTTTTTTATGGGAGCCTCTCCCCATAAGCAAACTGTGTCAATGAGCCCATTTAACAATCTGAATGGCAGCCTTGGATCTCCAGCTCTGTCTCTGTTTAAATACTCCTGCCAGGCAGAAGAGTAGAAACCTATGTTTGGTCTCCCTTCACTTCGTGATTTGGTCTCCTGAAATGCCTTTTGTGTGGTGTTAGGCTGGTACAGGCTAGGTGGCAAACTGTGATTTGCAGAGAGGACAGAAGTTAATATTTTCAAAATAAACCTCTTTCTCCCTTTCTTTTAAAGAAGCCAGCACAGCTGCAAGGAGGTGCTTTCTTGGATGACTGTAATGGGTTCAAATAGTGATGAGTATTGAATGAGCTGCCAAGCTCTGTGCATCATTGCAGATTTGTCTTTGGTAGCCAGTTGGTTGGCAAACTGACCCTGTCATGTTATTATCCTGAGAGGTACGTGACTTGTTGCTTCAGTAAGCTCTGATACTGAAAAGGTTCCAGAGTATCATTGGAATAGGCCTGAATGGTGTATTTGAGTGCATGTAAAATGTACATGGATTTGATACGGAATCCAAATTTCTTCACTGACCTCTTTCTAAAGGGTTGGTCCCAGAGAATTTTGAGAAAAGTGCAACTGTAGACTAGTTTTGCATTTTCTCCAGAGATCTTCCCTTTTATTTCTGCCTTCTTACAATTTTTACCATGCTTATCCCACAGAAATCTTATGCCGTGAAAAATAGCTTTTAATTATCTTGTTGTGTGGAAGTTGCTTCTTGGAAATGGATGGTGCAGTAAGTGCTAATATTTAATTTCTTGTGATGTGAGTGGAAAACTTAGGGAAGAAACTAAAGGGAAGGTTGCTGGCTGGATAGTAAAGGAAAGGAAATAATTGGTTTGATGTGAGAAACATCTCACATCAGAATTGAGAGGAGAAGAGCAATCGATTGAAAATATCCTGACAGCGAATGAAGTGGAGAACATTCTCAGGAACCTGATACCCCAGCATCACCTCAACATCAAAGGTGAGTGCAGCTCCCAGGATACCATGACTCTAGGCTTCCATGAACCTAGAACTCCAGGGTTCCATGGCTCTGTGACCCCATGGTGGACTCGAGCACTGTCTCCGAGGCAACGAGGGGACGTTGATGGCAGCAGGAGGGGCTGCAGTGCAATGGCACCAACAGCTGAGAGGCGCCTGCTGCTGCTGCTGCTGCTGCTGGTGCTGCTGGTGCTGCTGGTGGTGGCAGTGTCGGGGTGTGGCTGAGCATTGGCATCTGCAGCCTGCGAGCTCCTGGGAGCTCAGGGCAGAGCCCCCGGAGCCAGTTTGGGATCGCAGTTGAGGACGGACACAGAGAACGGAAAGGGTGCCCACAGAGTGGTCAGAGCAGGTCTGTGGGAAGGAGGGAGGGTGGATGAATCCCCTGCTCAAGGCTGCCAAGGGAAGGGCTTTGGGAGGGCAAGGAAGCCTCAACATGACACAGCCCTTCAAGGTCCCAGCTGCCCACGCTGAGCAGGATTTCATCAGGCGTTGTCTCAAGAAAGTGGGAGGGTTTGAAGAGGTGGGAGTGGCTGAAAAGCAGGTTGGTGGATTCCCTCTCCCCAGCTCATTAGTGGACATCTGGGGAACATCTCCATTGTCTGCCTGCACCCAGCGTGGGGGCCCTTCCTTTCCTCCTGCTGCTTGGGGGAGTGGGTTGGTTTCTTCTGTCACCTGCAAAGCTGAATTTCTCTCTCCTCAAACCTGGCCGTTCACGCTTTGTGTCTCTGTGTCTCGCACCTTCGTCCCCTTCCTCCTCACCACGTGCTCCTGGAGCCTCTTTGGGCAGCTGGCTCTGGAACTTGCAGCACCAGGCGTGCCCTGAGGAGCACCTCTGGCCTCCAGCCTTTTGGCAGGGCTAGCAAGGATGCCGGAGCTCTTCTTCCAGGGGGGAGCCTGTTTCCTTTCTCTTACCAAGGAAATATAGTCTGAATCTGGACTCTGTCCTCCTTCCTTTCTCTTTCAAGGAAGGATCTGCCATTGCTGCAGGAATGTTCCATACATACCTGGTGCTGATGGCCATTCTCACCCTCAACCAGCTGCTCCCATCCTCTGACAAGAAGACCACTTCTCCTGAGGATGAGGAAGAAATGGTCCAGAGGATGAAGGAGCGGGAGGTGACCCTTTGTCAGCACCAGCTGCACTGGGAGAAGGAAATTGAAGACCTGGAAGCCAGACAGGCGTCTCTGGCATGGCCTCTGTGGGAACTGGAGAGAAAGATCCACTGGCACACGTGCACAGTGTGTTGCTTGCTTGTCCCTGTGGTGTTCATGATCTGGAGGCAGCGTCGGAATGGAGGCACAGGGGAGCACAGAGAAGGAGACACTGAGCTGGGGCTCCTGGGGAAAGCCTGGAGAGGAGTGGTCTTCCTGACAGAGCTCTCTGTGCGGTTCAGGGCCATTTGCTCAGTTGTCCCTGGGGTGTTCATGATGTGCAGGCAGCGTTGGAATGGAGGCACAGGGGAGCACAGAGAAGAAGAGACTGTGCTGGGGCTCCTGGAGAAAGCCTTGGAAAGAGTGGTCCTCCTGACAAGAGTCCTCTGTGCTGTTCAGGGCCATTTTCATTTTGCTGGGCGGAATTATAGACTATTTTGAGTTATTTGCAGATAGACTTCTTGAAAAACCTATAAAATTACTTTGTTCCCATAAGAAAAACTTTGTGCCTGATATTCCTTAAGTTCCTTAGGTTAAGAATTTCCTTATTTCTCTGTATTGATTGTTCTAAACACACTGTATTGATGGTTATACTCTCTGTATTTATTGTTTGAAATACTCGGTATTGATTGTTAGAAATACTGTCTGTTGATTTTAGAAATACTCTGTCAATTGTTATACTTTGTAGTGATTGTTAGAAATACTCTATTGTTAGAAACACTGTCTATTGATTTTAGAAATACTCTGTATTGATTGTTTTAGTCCATATTGATTATTAGAAATAGTCTATGTAGTGATTGTTAGAAAGAGTCTCTTTATTGATTGTTAGAATACTGTTTGTATTGATTGTTAGGAATACTCTGTATTGACTGTTATACTCTGTATTAATTGTTAGAAATAGTCTCTGTACTGATTTTTAGAAATACTCTCTGTACTGATTGTTAGAATTATTAGGCTTTCATTAATAAGATAGATTTAAGCAAAGGAATAAACTTACCAGAATTGTTTGTTTGCAACCCGATGACTTGCTGTTATCTTTTGACTCCAGCATTTTCCTTGCATTGTGTGTTCCTGTTACAGGCCGAAATACAAACACCACGGAAATGGAGAGCCTGTGTGCAAAACACAAGTAGGGGTGTGCAACATGTCTGTATTCATCTAAGTGGACAGACATTTAGAGGAGGATGTTTCAGAAAGAGGCTATGCACATTTTGGCCAGAAAGCAGGAAAAGAACAGTTTAGCACAAGGTATCATTCAGCAAGAGGGGAGGCAGACAAAGGAGTTTGTTTCAAGTGAACTCTGATGCTGTCAGTCAATGCTGGCAAGAAAGGTAGAGCAGAAAAGCTGAGAAAAAGGCCTCAGTACATTTAGTGCTGATGACCGGACTTCAGTGAGTAGGACAAAACCTTCCTAAGCTGAACATTAAATCTCAAACCTATAGGAATTTGGGAAGGAATGCTAGGAAATACTTTCTTCACTGGTGTCAGTATATTTTCCTACCCTTTTCAGGTAAGAAAAGATTTCACTCCTTGGATGCATTAATGGATGCTGGAATTCATAGTGCTCCCTTCAGACTTCCAGGGTTTGGAGAGTACACTGTGGGATGTGAGGAAACACTTCCCAGGCATGGCAGAGGTTGTACATCTGTTCAAACAAATGGGAATTGGGGAGGATTCTTTCAAAGTTTGACTCCGTTCCATTCCATAGGCAGAGTTCTTCCCAGCATTTCTGGGTCAGGAACACGTACAGGACATGTGACAGGGAAGCTGGGCAAGCAGTGAGTGCTGGACCAGGATGGCCAGAATGGTGCAAGAGCCGGCACCAAGCAGGCTGATGCACCCAGACCAATCCCATCTGTCCAGGGCTCAGGGCTGAACACACAGCTTCACCTGACAACATCAGGTGCTCTTCCCACAGAGCCTTCTGTGGAGCTCTGGGTTAGCACTGTCAGCTCCTGGCTTTACTTCACAGCAGAAAGAGACATTTTCCTCTCCTGTTGCCCATCTTATCTATGGAGATGTGATGGGAGGCCATTTCTCCATCTGTGCAGGTGTTGAACCTGAGAAAGACAGTTCGTAGTATCAGTTGCATACCTGAGGGTTGTAACATAAGCTATAAGAGTGAACCGTCAATTTAAATGATAATGAAGAACGTAGTCTGTTCCAATCCTCCTTAAAATTAAAAGTCAATGCCACCTGTGACTCCACTGGGCTGTGGATCAGGCATGTCTACCAACAATGTAATTCTTACTGAAATACTTTTCAATTGGGATTGGGTCCAAAAGCCAGGAGGATCTTGGTCCTAAATTAGTATTCAGTCTAATCATTACAACTAATTAATGAGTTTTATTGACTAAATGCACATGTACTAATGAGCCAGCAGTTAGTGTCTGTGATGAGTGGGTTTGAGGCATTTTTTCATTTAGTTTGTAGTGTCAACCTCAGTGTCTGCAGACTTAGATTTTAAATTTTTCTCTTGGTCATCACTTGATGATTATCATCACTAGAATTAAATTCTTACTGTAGTGAGGAGGTAGGAAATAGATAAGAAAGTGTATTGGGTTTGCATGGCCAGGTTTTGGTAGCCATGTGATTTCTGTGAGAGGCTGCTGGAGGCTTGCCCTGTGTCCAACAGAGCCAATGCCAGCCGGCTCCAAGAGAGGCCCACTGGCCACGGCCGAGCCCATCAGAGATGGTGCTAATGCCTCTGTTATTACTGTAAATGAAGAAGGAAAAAAAGGTTGTTGCACAGAAGTAATTGTGGCCAGAGAGGAGTGAGGATGTGCAAGAGGAACAGCCCTGCAGACACCCAGGTCAGTGCAGGGGGAACAGGAGGTGCTCCGGGCGCTGGGGCTGAGATGCCCCTGCAGCCCATGGGGCAGCCCAGGGTGAGGCAGCTGAGCCCCTGAGCACAGGGAGATCACAGGGATGCTGAGATCCACCTGCAGCCCCTGGAGGAGCCTCACACTGGAGCAGAGAGATGCCTGAGAGGAGGCTGTGAACCTGTGGAGGCCCGTGCTGGAACAGGCTCCTGGCAGGGACCTGCAGACCAGTGGACAGAGGAGCCCATGCCAGAGGAGGTTTCCTGGTAGGACTTGTGATCCTGTGGGGGACCCACGCTGGAGCTGGCTGTCCTTGAAGGACTGCACTCTGTGAAGAGTGACCCCCATTGGAACAGCTTGGGAAGAACTGACTCCCATGGGAGGGATCCCACACTGGAGCAGGGGAAGGACTCCTCTCTCTGAGCAGGTGCAGAAACAATGTGTGATGAACTGACCATAACCCCCATTCCCTGTGTCCCTGTGCCACTGGGTGGGAGGAAGTTGAGCCCAGGAAGAAGAATGGAGAGGTGGGAGGAAAATGTTCTTAAGATTTGTTTTACTTCTCATTATCCTGTTCTGGTTTTGATTGGTAATAAATTCAATTAATTTCCCCAAGCTGAGTCTGTTTGGCCCACAATGGTAATTGGTGAGTGATGTGCCCCTGTCCTTATCTTGGCACGAAGCTTTCATTACATTCTCTCTCCCCTGTCCACTTGTGGAGGAGAGTGATAGAGCATCTTTGGTGGCTGCTGGGAATCCAGCCAGGGTCAACCCACCACAGAAAACTACTTGACCTTGAAGACCCGTTTTATGCCAGGACCATGTATTTCTGTTATGCATAACTTAACAAGGGAATTAACATACAGATTAAAGTTTAGATCAATAAAAATTAAGGGGTTTGGGGCAGAATTGCCACTGAACATAAAATGATAGACCTTCCTGAAAAATCTTAGATGACTTAGTGGATTTACAGTCCAGTGTCTCAGTATTTCACACCCTTGTTTGTTCAGAAACATTTTGGTGCTTGTGCTGCCTAACTGGCATTCTAAATCCTGATATTTTACACATATGAACAGAATACAGCTGGTATTTTCAGGGTATTACTTCTAGGTTTAGGAAAATGTTGCGGTGGCTAAGTCCACTTTACGCCCCCCCCAAGTTACCCTAAAAGATCTCTCCCTACAACACTGTGCCAGAAAGTTCTCCCTTTGTCTAGATTCTGCTGGTCACTGGCCCTCTCCCCCCTCCCATCCCTTTTCCCATTGGCCCCTGTTATGTTACTCAACCTTGCCTCTGCCCCCTAGCCCTCAGACTATTGGTTTTGGATGCTCTGCCCGCCTTTGGGAGTTTTTGGGATAAAACCAGCTCAGGCTTGTGGTTTGGGGTTCTTCTTGCCTCTGTTCCTTTTGGGTGTGTTGCCATTAAACACCTCGGAATTGCATACAGAAAGCCCTCTCGCCCCTCTGTCTCCGGGTGGTGCACAGACTGTGGGTGTGAGCGGCTGTTCACAACCACTGCGAAGGTGAGATCGTGTGCACGCGTGGGTGCTGGCAGAGCGCTGCCTGAGTGTGGCCACCAGGGACCCTGTGCAAAAAACATCGATCCACCGAAGCTCTCATTCAATAGGAAAGGAAAGCCAGCTAGCGCTGTAGTGCTGCAGCCCCGCATGCAGCTCCCTAAACATGCAATTCACAGTGCCTGTTCTTGTTTACCCTGGTGAAAAATGTAAATATGAATCCCCCTCAACAGTTTTCTCTGTCAGTGTTGTTACACAGAAGGCAAACTTGGCAGCTGTATGACCCAGATACCGAGCTCTGGAATATTTTCCACTTGCAGAATCTGCTTGTTGGTTGCTCATTTAAACAATAACATTTTCTGTTGCCTGAATTTTAATTGAACTGTTCTGCACAAGCTTGTAGTTATGATTATCCAATACTTTTCTTTAGCAGTTGGTGCAGCCATAAAGTATTATTCTAAGTGCAGAATTTCCTAATGACTCACAAAACTTCTCAGTAAACAGGTTATATTATACACTGATACTACAAAAGAATTCTTGCAGAAAGTTCTTTCAGTTTCAGTCAAAAGACATAAAAGGTGACGTAGCCTCACTACCTATTTTAAATGGTGTCTTTAATAGTTTTTGGCATCACTGATGAAGGTTGTACTGTGCAATGTGCTGGAACTGAGTAACCAGATGATCTGCAGTATTCATAAACCAGATCTGATGGCACTCTTAAATCTCTTAAGTTTTAAAATACGCATGGATAGTGAACAGACTCTTGTTTCTTTTTTAAATCCATCCCTTATGTTGAGCACTTTTCTTGCTGTCCACTTTCATGCCAGGAAGACCTTCCCCCTCAGTACATATATAAACGAGTTATAACAAGGTCACTGTTTTCAGTAATTATTTGCTGTGGCAAACGAAGTGATTTAAAGCTGTGTAATGTTTTTACCAGCAGGTTTCTTGCATTGTTAAGCAGAAAAGAAGAGGGAGGGTAAAAAGTGACTCAATAAGTATAAATTGGTGGCTCATAGATACATTCTGCTGGCAGTTCTGATGGTAAAAGGCAGTAAGCATGTTATACTTTATGTAGATAAAGCAGGCTATTACAGAGTGAAATGTTTAT
Source organism: Coloeus monedula (assembly GCF_965178545.1). NCBI lineage: Eukaryota > Metazoa > Chordata > Aves > Passeriformes > Corvidae > Coloeus > Coloeus monedula. The sequence continues at coordinate 10,467,128 of NC_138786.1, read as the reverse complement.
CCATATCTTTTAGCTAATGTACTTTGTTGAAGATATAATGTTTTATCTTAGATAAAGTGCCTAATTTTTTCTAAAAAATGTCAAATGTTGCCTAATCTTTGCTGGTAGGAAGTGGGAGATTAAGCTATTCATAAACTCAGGGCAATTCTCATTCAGCCCAAATTACTCTCTGTGTTTGAGCAAACAACATATGTGACCTTCTCATTAATATCATACCTCTCTTATACCTCTACAGCATTACTGAGATGCTTTGTGCTTCCTTTGATGTAAAAGATCCCTCATTTATTAGTAATTCTGTTGATGTGAGAGTTCTTGTGGTTCAGGTGAATCCCATGGGATGACAGGGAAGTGCAGTTTATGAGAAGCAGAGTAAACCTCGCTATGAAGTAGGTCAGGCAAGAGCAAGGTGAAATTGGTGCAAAGTAAAACGAGATTGGAGAACAATGTCTGTTTCAAAATAAAGCAAGATATCATATTAGAGACCTATTTGACATTCCTAGACCTAAATTTAAATTTAAATATGTTAATAAAAGAACATGTTGGTTATGGATACATTATGGCCAATGCTTTGTCTTTTCCAGGCCTTTTTTAGTAAAAAATGTTCTTTATTCTTAGAATAAAAGTAAGAGATGTTCTAGGTCAGGTCTGTGATTTAAAATGGGCAGGGAAAGCAGATGTTATTCATTTGGACTTCATTAGTAAATGATAACAGCAGTATCTGATCTGTAACAACAGTGAAATAATCAGGGCATTGGGACCAGCACTGAACACTCAACAATTAGAGCATAGATTTCTATCTATGGGAACTGTTATCTTGATAATTGATAGTGGTGGACAGAGAAGGGTTAAGAGAATCTCTTCTGCCAAGAAGCCTTGGCATTGCTGAACTTAAGACAGGTGAGAATAGGGATGAATGTGTGGGGTGCAGGTCCACTTTTGACAGAAAATCTCTGAGCCTGGTAACGAACTTAAAACTGTTTCAAGAATGCTGGGACAGGTCAAAACTGTTGTACCAGTGGTGAATGGAGAAAACGTCAAAGATAACCATGTTAAAAAATATTGTGTGGGCTGCTACATATCAGAACCCAATGGCTCTTCAGCCTCTAACTACATTACCCTTGTCCCTGCAACTCAGCTCAGACATTTCAGACATTTAGTGATGTAAAACTGTTCTGACTGTGTAGCAGAACTTGCCAGTACATGATCTGCCACTAGGATCCTGATGCAAAATAGCTGGAAAGAGTTTACACTGTTTCTGGGGCTCCGGCTTGCAAGAGGCGACTGCAAAGTAATTTCAAAAACCAGTGGTAACACAATTTTCTGAAGTGTTCAGTGAGCCAAAGGCAGCTCTGAACCATTCCTTCTCTAGAGACAGTTGCCTCCTGTAGCTTGGCATGTTTTCTAGAACGAAAGACTCATTCATATATGAATCACCAGTAGGCCTTTATCACCAGTAGACTTGATCGCCAGTAGGCCTTTCCCTGGCAATAATCAAATTTGAAGAAAATACTGAAACACCTCAGTTTTGAGGGTGGATTGTAGTAAAGGGTTTTGATCTGTTTCCAGAATGAACCTGGGGTTTAGCTCCATCTTTCTCATCCCTTCTCCTTTTTCATTCTACCTCTCTTCCCCTGCCCAGGAAGAAAGGGAATAATAGAACTGTGCTAGCAAGCAAACTCATTTTCAACCATCCAAGTACCAGGCTGCACTACCCTGCAATAGTCACATACAATTATAAAGTGGCTACACTGATGAAAAGGTAATTTTACTTTGCTAACTCACTCATTTATCATGCTCCTTCAAGTGTTAATTTTTATAGCACTCAGAAATGTGCATGATACTTCACATATGTATATGAATAAATGGCAGTGTAGATAACCTGAAGCACTTAGGTATAAAGAACTATGCTACATACACACAAAGTTCACAGGAACAGTTCCTGTGATTAACAGAAAATGAGAAAAACAAAGTATTTCAACTTGCAGTGTTTCATTTTGGGCAATTAGTAAAGTTCAGATTATTCTTTCTGAGGGGAAAATACCTGAAATAAATTCAATTTTTTTGCTACTAAATTGTGACATTTCATATTTTCTGTTTATTACTCATTGCAGTAATGAGTAATGAGGCTTGAATTTAACAAAAATTAATGATTTTATGCTATTAAACACAGGAATATGACAAATCCTTCCACTAGCAAGGCCCTCCTGCCAACCAGACCAAAGAACAAGGTCCTGTGATGCCTCTTTTCTCCCCTGAAGCCACCTATGTAACTTTTAAATTCTAACTTCTGTAGACAGCAAGTTTAAATACTCCTGTGAAGCTGTGTCTGGACAGCTTGAGAAACAGCTTGTTCATCAGCTCTGATAAATGGAGGTCTCCTAAGCAGCATTAAGGACTTTCTTATGCTTGGTTTTCTCTGTGTTTCTTTGTCCAACGTAGGAACAAAGCCATGGCTGCTCATTTTCTGATTGAGCTGACAAGAGCCACAACACCTTGGTTCAGTCAGCAGGCATTTTGTTTATTCTCTTACAAGTTAAGTATCAGGTAGGGTTTGTCTCTGTTACTCTGTTTAAATTCAGGGTTGCTTAAACCCAACGTGACAGCATCACGTTGCCCTCACTGCACTCGTGCTTTGTTTCTATTTTAAAGACATCTAATTTTATTTTCTAGGAATATTGGTGTGCCTTTTGCTATTAAGAAGGTTATAGCATTTGGCATCATTAATTGAGCTGCATCACTGCTAGTAACAGGGTATCATTTACACATATCTGAGATAATATGTTATTAGTGGGACCCATTAATAAAGTGTGCCAATTTGTTTATAATTAACTGAAGAAAGTTATGGCATTAGAAAAATTATTACAGTAGCTGACATAAACACATTTAGTAATGACAGCAATGCCAAGTGTAAAAGCTTCCAAGAGGAATTACTGATATTAATACAACGTTCAGTATTCATGTTTGACAGCACTATGCAGATGTGGCAATTATTATTTTTATGTTCTTTTTAGTCCACTTTAAATATCAACTTTCAAGCTATTAGGATCTTTTTAGAAATGCTGCAGAAATCCACTCCAAGGCTCTACAACTTTTTAGCACAAAATATGCATTCTGCATAATAAAGAAAATCTCTGAAATCTCAACACACTCAAATAGAAGAAGAACACTTGGATTTATCTTGCCTGTGCCCTTTTGACATCATTGTGCACTTAAAGACAGGGTGGGGAATTGTGCCTGAGAAATAACTCGTCCTATTAAAGCTGAAAGCAAGAAGAAAGATCTTAGTCAGAAAGTATGAAAAATTTTCTTGCATTTGAAGGCCATATAGATTGGATTTTTTTATAAATTGCCCATTAGCCAAGTATTTCCATTTTATCTCTGCGCTAGCAAGAAAGTGATCTTTCATTTTGTGGCTGCAAAAAAGCAGACATTTTAGAAAAGAGAATTACTGCTTTGTCTTAGCTACACTAGAAATTTGATGACAAAATTGTCCTTAATTCTAGAAATACTGTAACTGAGGCAGAAAAAAATCAGGCTATAAAGCAGCAAGACGTTTGTTTTATTGGTCTTCTCATATGGGAGAAGTCAGGGTGTAACAATTCAAAGGTGAATGGGGATTTACTGCTGTCTTGAATTACATTTGGTTACTGGTACCAAGACTGCAGGCAGGTTGCAGAGTTTACACTCTTGAACCCAAAATTTTGGCCTGAATTTCTCAAAGATCTAAGTGCTGCTAATCCTACTGATACTGAAGGAATCTCTTAATAATCCGCTGTTTTGAATGTCAGATCATTTGAATTGAAGAAGAAGCAGAGTTAACACCACCTACAGCAAAGGCTGAGAGTTTTTTTGGTGATAAGGCACTGTGGGTTTTTAGTGTTATGAGCCAAAACAGACAGTGTTAGACACAGTTTTTAAAAAAAATACTTTTAGGGATAAAAAACCCCTTTCAGTGAATCAGTACTAAATAGAGAGCATATGGCTAAGCTTTTAGAACGTATTTCTGTTTTTATAATTGTATGGATAAGACTAGTTATGCCTGTTATATAGAGACAAAAATATTGTCTATCTATATGCAACTTCAGTGCTTCAGCTTCTAGTTTGGAATTTGTTCACAAAAAAAGAATGTGAGAAGTAAATTCCAAGGCATGCCTAAAAATATGTCAACAATTAAATTTCAAGGTTAAGTAATATCTCTTTCTCTGCTATGTGTAGAGGCAGTGAGAAAAAGAGAATCTTCTCAATGTTTTTAATACAGACTAATTTGGCTGTGACTTTTTTTTTGGATTATAAGATGAAACCCATGTTCACTGCATTGAAAAGTGATTCTTGGATGCAGTAGTGACTCTGCTCAAAAGCAGAAAAACCCCACAAACAGACTCACTGCCTGTTTTTCTGTTTTTCCGTCACCTAAGAGTAATAGCAGCCATTTCTTGCAGGGACTCATTAAAGAGCACAGCAAGGCAGGAAAATGGTAAAAGGAAAAAAAATGTATATGCATGAGGGAAACTCAAGTAAAAATGCACTGAGTTGTTGAGAGTTGGATAAATAAATTATGTAAATGACAAACTTAGATTTAAATTATTTTTATTCCCTAATTTATTCCATAGTTATAGGAGGTTATTGCTGGTTGTCCAGCTGACAAAGTCAAAATCAATCTTTTAGATGACCTCAGAAGGAAGCATTTGTTGTGTTTTTAACCCTTGCTCAGCCACATGAAAGGAAAGCTTCTGAAGCCAAAATAAAGGAAAATTCTTTTGTCACAAGATGTTTCTCATCTGCTCTGTGCAGTTTGAACCTAGGATCTAGGGACTCAGCTGAGGAATCAGAGCTCTCTTCACCAAAGACAAGTTTGTGGGAAGAGTCTGATTAAACTACAGCAAATCCCAGAGGTGATGGCATCTCTGTTCCTAGATCTGGGAAAATCTGGACTGTAAAGCCTCACAGACCTGTGGTAAGAAATCAAATAAAACTGTGCTGTACCTCACATGGACCAAGGAAATCTTCAATTCAGATGGTTCATACGCTTTTATGTATTATTACAGATACTCAGTTTTCTTCCTCAAAACTTTTAAGGACTGTGACTGCTGTTGGATGTCCCCAGATGAAGTTTTAGTCCATCAATGCATTCAGAAGCTGGATAACTTCAATTTCTCCTGGATTACAGTCATACACTTTGTACTCTCATGCTCACGATGACGCAGAGGACAGGTTTTAGTCTGTAGTTTTCACCTTCTTCTCCATCTTTCTTCAGTGCTTCCCTTTCCTTGAGAGGATTTTCTGATGTAATTTTCCAGACTCTTTGCAGTGATTCAACAGCTCACATCCTGAAGAAAATCTAAGGAGGTAACACACATAATCTTCCAGGGTTGTCCCTTAAATAATAACTTGAGGGCACATTGACTTACGGTCAGAAATCTTGTTGTGAACACGTGCTGACTGAGAGGCTGCTTTACAGTTCTACCTCAGTTATGTTTTTGCTGTGTGCAAAAGGCAACAGGCAGAAAGAGAGAGCAGTTTTATTCTCTAGAGTGCAATTAGGGAATAGACTGTGATCAAAAACCTACCAGAGCTGCAAAAAAGGCTTTAGAAGAAATTTCATTATGTGTCCTCAATCCAATAACCCGTACAAGAGGACATTTTTAATATTGTGTTGTGGACAAGTGTCACAGCATCTTGCTGTGTCCTTCAACATCTTCCAATTAGATCTGGTAGAACAAAATTCTGTGCCCCTTCTGAAAATCAGTGAAAAGGGAAGATTTATTTCCATAGGAAAGTGCATTCTAGAACTGCTGTGCAGCTGTCTGCAAACTGGTGTGATACCTGACATTGTCTCTTCTCCAGATGTCTGATAGAAAGATTTTGTTTGATTTCTGAAGTAAGACATTTCACCAGATGTTTAGAATTTCTACTCTCTTACTCTGGTATCCTATTGTCATTCCAGGGATTGACTGTTGATGTAGCAAACTGTCCTCTAGTTCTTAAGCACAAAGATCAACCAATCTACAATTAAAACCACAAAGCATCATGATAGATAACGTATTTCATTTAGTTTAGTACATAAATGCTGAAATATTATACAATTTAGTATTTATTTAAAAGTAATGCATAACATCATACATAGAGATAACTTGCTTAGCCACTTATTTCAAGGTCTGGAAGCTCAAGTCAATTCTCATTGAAGCTGATTGTCATCGCTGCTATCTTTAAGCAAGGCCTAATATCTGACATCACTTTTCATACCTAAATAAACAAATCATGAAGGAAGTTCAAGGGGGAACATCAGTATTACAGTCATAGAGAAGCTGAATATGTACTGGAGCAGTAGTAGGTGATTCTTATTTACACCACCCTGCCAGTAGAGATAAGCACATTGTGAATAAAGCTGTTTATGTGTAACAGCTACAGATATTTTATTGCTGCAATTGCAGGATGTTGTTATACAACCACTGACAAAGCTGCTGTCAGTGGAAATCAAATGAATCAACCAGTTAGCATCAACTTCACTTTGCCAAACTGGTAATGATTAACTTTATAGTGAAGTTATGTGTGTAAGGCTACAGAATCATAGAAGCATGGATCATTTATGTTGGAAAAGGCCTTCAAGATCATCAAGTCCAAGTGTTAATCCAGGACTGCCAAGTCCACCACTAAACCGTGTCCCAAAGTGCCACATCTACATGGTTTTTAAGTACCTCCAGGGATGATGACTCAAACAGTTCCCTGGGCAGCCTGTTCCAGTGCTTGAAAACCCTTCCAGTGAGTATTTTTTCCCTAAATATCCAATCCAAACTTCCCTTGGTGTAACTTGAGGCCATTTCCTCTCATCCTATCACTTGTTACGTGGGAGACCAACCCCACCAGGCTACAATCTCCTCTCAAGTTCAGTTGTAGAGAGTTATTAAACACCTAAGTCCACTTTGTTTCCTCAGTCAAATGCTTCTAACTTAAACTCCTAAACCCCCAGCCTTAGAATCATATCCGTATCACCAACTGCTTTAGAAAACCTCTGTGCACGTTAGTGGGATATCCTTGTGAGTGTATGTCAGCTTGCTTACCCTTTACCACTCTGACTTAAAATTGCATGCTGTAGAGATAGAGGGTTAAATCTGGGTTAATTGTAAAGAGACATTCTTTTCATAGTGAACAAAATCCCACACCAATTTGGGTTCATAGGTTAAGGCGATAACAAACATTTCCTATGTTTCATGTAGAAATACAATAATTTTTTTTTAAAGGTGCAGTCAGAGCAGCAGCATTATCATTAGGCTTTGCATAAACAAGCAAAATGGTAATTTGGATTTAGTATCCACAGCAGTACTTTTTGCAAAATGAAAAAGACCCATTAACCAGCATTAAAATTTCCAAAGAAAGATAGAGTTCTGAATGTGTAAAATTAGGCACCTAGATTGCTGGAGAAAAACATCCTGATTTTGCTTTGAAACTGGATAAAATACTTTAAAAAACTCATTAACAAAACAAAAAAAGCCTGTGGCTATTGCTCTACAAATAATACAATACTGAGGAGTCCAATTAATTCGAGACTAAAATTAACTACACAGGCAGTTACAATTAACATTCAGGTTTGAAATAGTAACGGTTTTAGTACTGGGCCGTAAATAGCTTATACAAATACTGTTTTTCATAACATAGCACTGTCTTCAAATTCCTTTCAAGTTCATAGATTTTTAATGGCATTATACAGCCATACACTTCCCAAATTTACTGAAAGGGGAAAGAACTCAAAGTATGACACACTGTCACCTCTGTATTGTCCATGTAATGGAATATCATGGACTATTTAATAATCTTAATTATGAAAGTCAAGGGATTAATACTGTGGCATTTGCGACATGTCCAGTTAGGTTGTGTTTCCAGTCTTGTGTCTGATTCCTAATGAACCAAACCAGCAGCAGGTCCCATGTATGCCTGAATGTAATCGAGCAGCTGTGCTCAAGTTTTTTTTGCTTCAGTCCCCTGAAAGTCTGCTGCAGTACAAATCGAGCATCAGGCTCTTCACAGGCTGTTGTGTTTTCTGCTTCGTTTTATTTCAAAAGTTTCCAGAAGGGGTCAACACCCAAATTGTCAGAATCTTTGCCCAGGATGTCTAACATCTTGTCCTAGGTCCCGGTGAATGTGCTTTCTTACTTACTAATGTTGACTGTCGTTGTAAGCAAAACTGAGGGAAGAAAAAAAAAAAAAAAAAAAAAGCACTGTGAACTAAAGTTGTTGCACACCTAAGGAAGAACAGTGCTCTTGTAAGTCTAGATAAATTTTAGATGGAATGCATTTTCTCTACTTATGATTCATTTACACGAAGCATTGAAGCTCTCAATGACAGTTAACTTGAAAACTCATATAAATATTACCAAGAATTTAGTTTGTCAGAAAACACAAGAAAAAGACATCATGGCAACAAAACATCAAAATACCATGAAACATGAAGATTTTCTTGTCACAGTGACCGCTGCTGTCCACTGCCCAAGCTAGCTCCAGCGGTGTGCGGTAGGATTGGGGAGCAGCCGGAGCTTTAAAGCTGCTCCTCTGAAGCCTCTGCTCTTCCCAGGAGAGCACAGGCTCCAGGCACTGTGGAAGACAGCAGCCCTTGAAGAAGGCAGAGATAAAATACAGCAGGAAGGCTTGCCATAGGAGGGAATCCAGGCTTATTGAAGGGGATCCACGGTGAACAAGCAACAGTTGTAGGGTGACCATGCCTTATAAAGGGGGGGTTGAACAGGAGGCGTAACCCAACTAGGGACCAATAGGCGGATTCGGAGGGAGGGACGCTGGATGGAAGGACTCACATCTGGTCCAATGGTCTTGGTGGGTGGAGGGAGAGGGGTCACATGCCCCAATGGGGCGTCGAGGTTTAGGGGATTTCTAAGAGGGGAGGTATCCGAGGGGGCAGGGTCTCGGGGGATTGATGGGGACCATATAAGGGTAATTAGGGGGGCTTTGGTGACAGGCATAGAACAGTCCAGAACTCCGGGAGGGGTTTGGGTGATTGATAGGGAAGGTGCCAGAACAAGGGGAGGAGATAACCATTTTTGGGAGCACCGGAGGAGCGGCTTTGATCTGGGGCAGACCAACTGGGAGTAGAAGTGGGGGAGGTAGGGACGAACCATTAGGGTACAAAGAACATACAAAAATACAATAAAAGCATTGCATCACCACATTTTCTGAATCTTTATTGTAGCCTCAAAATGCTAGCAATACTTAATTTACTGCCAAAATTGTCATCATATTCCCCACCCCTACTTCTTCCTGCTTCCATGAATCCTTGTGGCGCGCTCAGTCTTGAAAGGAAAAAAAACTAACAGTACAGCCTTGATGTTTTCTATCAGAACAAAGCTTACCTAAACTAGCAGTTCTATAGTCAGAGGCAATGGTGTGGTGCTTCAGTGCTTGTGGACAACTTCGTCTCATGGAGAATGGCTCGAGGAAGAAAATGGAAATGGTTCATTGTAAACATGTTATTACACGAAAGGAAGACCGTAAAGATCTAAATGTAGTAGCTAAACATCTTCCCCAGAGCCAGCAGTAGTGTCTAACAAGTCTGTCATCTCACATGATCATTCTGAGACATTTCAAAAGCATGATACACTAAAAAGAAATGAAAAGGCCCTGCAGTCAGCATTCTTAGAAAGCAAGTACCCTTTTCTGGTAAAGAGTATTAGGTAGCAAGCTTAGCACGTGGGTAATTTACCTGGTATCAACAGAATTTCATTTGCTTATAACTGGGTTGATTTTGGCCTTCTGGTATGTAATACACACAGATTAGCTGCAAATGGAGAACTTAACTGCTGCATTGCACACAAAAAAAGTGATTCAGGAGTTTGCATTCAGCAAAAGAATTCATAGTGAATGGTGAATCTGTTCAGCTTCTACAATGAATAAATTATGCTATAGCAACATGTTCAGCATGCTCTTAATTCCTTCTGAACAGGTTAGTCACAAAGAAGTACTGAATGGGATGGTTTAGATTTATTTTTTTCCTTGCATTTACAAAAAAATGTTAGGTCAATTAGAAGCAATCTAGCAGGGAGACTGATACTGGATTCTTCCTGCAAAACATCTTTCACACAGATGAAACAAACACTTCTGTTCTTACAAACAACAGGCACAAACATTTCCCCACGATATTGGAAGATCACAAATGTGGAACAGTAAAGAAAAAAACTGAGCTTTAGTTTTTGCTCTTCAGTACTATTCATCACTCTTTCTCAGGGAATCTTACAGTTTAATAATGATGTTTGACCCACTATCTACTCTCTCAGTGAACATTTGTATTCTGTTAATGCTGGTTTTCCAGGTGATGCTTTTATGCATCCCAGAACGCACATTCCCTCCTTGACTTGCTTTTCATGCACCTGTTGAGCTCAGAAATACATGCACATGAAGTTAGTGCCAACACACAACTGAGGGGGTCATACAGAAGGTTTAGCACTCCACATTAATTTATTGTCATGTCATCAAAATGAACAATGAGAAAATATATATTCACTCAGGAAAGTGTGTCATTAGGTCTGAATGTATCTCCTCATATTTATTGTATGAATAGATTTAAGAGTTAATCTTTGTATTCCCTTATTTTTATTTACTTTTCAAGTTTCTCTTCAACTAAGATTAAAACATACATGTTCATCTTATGAATTTCTGTTAAAAACAGATGACCGATGTAGAATGTTTTCATCTGGAAAATCATTGCTCAGACTTAGAGTGACAAACAGCAAATGTCTGTCTAAATACTGCTACACATCAATCTTGCCTTAATCTTACATCTCACTGACTTTTGTGGACCTGTACACTCCATTCACACCAAGAGATCATAATTTGGTCATTTTTTCAGCCAAAAAGGGCTTTTTCTCTTACTCCCTTGTCAGCCTGAGAGCTAATCACACAACTGTAGTGTGCTGCTACATTTCTTTGTGTTTGAGTCTCACAATATTTATGAGGCAAAAGCAGATCAGCAGTTTCCGTTAAAAAAAGATCCCAAAAACCGAAACAAAAAAAACCAAGTTACTTCACACCTTTAACACACTGAAATCAATTTAGTTCTGTGGCAGTCCTGACAGGAGTAACACTGGTGACCAGTGCAGGTGCTTGAACAAGTAAGACAGCATAGTGTCCACCAAAACCACTCTCTCACTCCCCTTTTTGACTGGACTCAACATTCCCTCCCTTTTTCTGGATTCAGCTTCACTCCCAGTTTCTTCCCCTCCTCCTCCTCCCCTCAGCAGAGCAAAGAATAGGGAGTGTGTGTTGTGGCCAGTTCGTCATAGTTTGTTTTTTTTTTTAACTGCAGATGTCAGAAAATACTAAATAATCTTAGAGGAGTATTTTTCCATGAAAACCATTATATATAGATGGAGAAAGAAAAAAAACTTCTGTTTAGTTGTGGTTTTTTAGACAATTTTGCCATTATTTTGGACTGCAGACATAAATTAAAATTGTTTTCAAAAATCCCTGGAGTTTTCAATGTTCTATGATTTTTAAAAGGGTTTCAGAAAAAGCAATAGTAAATTACTTTAAGAGTCCAAACAACTCTATCTTTACATCTTGCTTTACATCTCCCTTCAGCTTTAGACTCTAATGAGTCTGTCCTTCATACTTATAATTTTTCCTCTCAGTAGAGTCTAGCAAAAGTGAACATAAATCATCAGTGGATTTCCTGTACTGACCTACCCACTTAAATTCAGGAATTGGGAGATTCTTAAGAGCAGTGAGCTCTTTTTTAGAGAAAACATTAAATAAATAAATAAATAAATAAATCAGTCCTTAATCTCTCCAAAACTTTGTGAGTACCTCACACTACTGTGTCTGGAAACAGGATAACTGCCCTGTGCACCACTCCTGTTGTAGAGAGACAATTCAGATCAACACAGATTACAACCTGCTGAGACCTCCAGAGGGAAATTATGGGGCAAGGGGGTGGAGAGTTGGGAGTGCCCAGGTGCAAGCAGTTAGATGGGATTGCACACACCTGCAGGCTGTTAGGTGCAGCTTGCATCAGATTTTTTTCCACTCTTGCAAGTTGAGACTGTGCAGAGCTCCTGAGGAGGTGTTGCTTTGTGAGGGAACTGGAGAGAGGTAATAAGGTTAGTGACTGTGATTAATATCTGTTTTTCTGCTCATGTTTGACTGTGTTCTTCAGGCATTGCTTTTATAATCCTGGGAGTTTCAGAGTGCACAATGACTGGAGTTTTTTTAAGTAATGTCACAACTGATATCTAAAAGTAGGATGGGGTTACTTAGAAAACCTTAAACTTAGAAACCTTTGAAAACTAGTAGACAAGGTAGCTACTGTATAAAAGCTTGTCTATTATGTGCACAAAAAGAAAATTATTACAAGTCTTCATTTCTTGTTGGTTTTTTTTTTTTAAATTTCTAAGTTCTGTTTCATTTACATCAGGTAAACTTCTGAAACTCTAATTTACTGAATTACTGCCCCAATAGGAAGCTGTACAAAGCTGTGCTGCTAATCTTAATGGGGTGATGACCCCCTTATTTGTGCTTCTAATTGCCCCATCCTAGGACAGAATAACAGATGTTGGCCCACAGCCCTTTAGAATTTTTTTCTGTGTTTCTGATGAGTACAGACATAAAAGATGAATTTAAGTCTTTAAGTACTTGAAGATAAGTATGTACATCCAATTTGCTATTCTACTGTGAGAGAGAGCCTTATCTTTTCCCATGGTTTTTTTTAACCCCCACAGGCTTTCTTTTCTTTTTAAGCTCTCTGGAGTCATTGTATTTGTCTTCAAAGTCTGTGATTATGGCTGCTTCCAGGGAAAAGGCTCAAGGAGGGTTGAGATTCTTTAATCTTTGCAGATGCACAGCTACTTGTCAGTAGTGGGCTTGTAATGTTGGTGCTATTATTTTGTACTAGTCATGAAAGCTTAGTTTAGGATCTATGACTTTCTGGTTGGATAATTAATTTAGAAGTAATGAAATACTTCTGCAGTGCAACATAGAGTTCTAAGCTTTATAAAGTTTTAATATGTGTATAAAACTCTGTCACAATTCTCTACTACTGCTTCTGCATTGGTGCTTTTATGATATAATAAATTGTGAAATCAGAGCCATTATTCTGGTGAAATAAATAACATAGGAATTTTTTTTGGAGATAACGACTTAATACCAGTGCTGCATGTAAAATTAACCATTTATTAACTTGCCCTAGTGTATCTGCCTCAGGCTTTCCAGGGCCAAAAAAGGTGGAGACTGTCTGAACCTGTGGGGCTTTTTATGGCCATGTATATGCCTTAATCAGCTGAATCAAAATGTAGAAGAAAGGAGTTAAAAATGTATTTACCCTGGTATTTTTTTTTTTAGCCTAATTCACATAGCACCTAGTGACATGCTGTAACTCCTTTATTCTACATTATATCTCAGGTAAATAACAACTGTGTACACGGCCATGAAAGTATGTGAGAAGAAATGCTATTTTTTAGGCTGCTCTGGACATGAGTTAAAAAATCAGAGTAATAGATTCTCCTGAAATAGGTTAAACTCCCTCACAATTACGAGTCTGACTTCTTAGTCCAATGAGAGAAGCCTTAAAAATTAGTCTTGTTTCAGTTCACGATAATTATGATATGGAACTATGCAGCAGTTACTTGTCTGAAATTTACATTTTTGTGAATTGAAGATGTATTAGAAGCATAGTTTCTCTTTAAAGTAAGTCACACCAGCATCTGGACAAAACAACAGCAAAATTTCAAAGCATAGCAAATTTTCAAAACTCCTGGCTGTAATAAAGCCTTTGTTGTTCTAGTGTGGTCAAAAGGGTCTGATACAGAGGTACTCGTGAAAACAGATGTGATCTGGACAAGCATCTGATGCTTTGGTCTCCTGTTGTCACAGCTTATGAAGCTGTTCCTTGGCTTCTCATTGATTCTGGTCACAGATGAAGGTGCAGGTTTCAGTAATAATTTTTATCTAATCAGGCCGTCACTGCTTTCTGGAGACAGAGGCTGTGAACTCTGCAGCCTCTCTCTGTGGGGGTTTTATGGGGTGTGTGTGTGTCACTGTTTGTTGGGGGTTTCACAATGTCCCTTCTATCTCCTTCTTTCTCTCCTTTCAAAGGCTTGCCTTGTCTTTTCTACACTGGACCATCTATGCTTTTCTATATTTTCTGGGTAGTATAAAATATGCCAGTCTGTAATGAAATGAATAATATTGAAGTGTATGAGAATTTTAATTTCATTCTTGAGTACCTTTTCCACATGACCCTAAAAGGTTACTTGCTGTAATTATTAGAAGCTGAAGCTACAGTAAAACACTGTGGATGCTGAGTTAAGGTCTCCTTAATTTTTTGTGTTTCAGAGTAAATTTTTTCTCTAGACATCTAGGTTTCCTCATGAGATGACAGCAGTATTCTGCACTGAGTAGAACATAAATTCTGTGAGAAATGTCCTTGTGTTGTTTAAGCATAAATCCATTTTTTGATAATTTCTTATAACACTGAACAGCTGTGAGACACAGTTCTTTGTCTGCCAGTTCCTGGGCAGATGTTTGGCCTCACCAAGTAATGCCCAGAACCTCTGCCAAGCTGATGTGTAGAATACAAAGAACAGATGTAAAATTCCAAACTCAGCGGACTTACACAATCTTCTCAGATTTTGTAAACCTCAAGGGCAAAATTATTTATAAGTGTATTGAATTTTTCTATTGCATCTTGTTTTGGTTACAGATTTTTGCATGTAAAATTGTTGAATCTACTTGTCATTCTAAAAGCTGCACAACAAGGAAAGGTTCATGTGCTCCAGTTTGGAAAGGTTCTCAGTCACTTCATGTGGTTTTTCCTTTTTTCTGTCAGAGACTGTGTTATATTCTAAGAGTGAGCATGTTCATTAAAAAAAAAAAAATTCTTATTAAATGGTAACACTTTAAAACAAATTCTGAACAAATCACTAAACAAATAAAAATAAGAACCATGAGCACTTTTCCGGCTTCACAAATCTTTTAGTTTAAAAAAATCCCTTCTCTTCCAATGGAAGATGATACTGATGTCCTTTATAACTCACTGGTATCTCAGTAAAGTCTTTCAAAGGCTCCCTGAGACAGACATCATACAGAATCTTACTTCAAGTTTCAAAAATTAGATAATTTGTTGGGCTGAAAACTTTATGATTTTCCTTGTGAACTCAAAACATTTCTATTAAACCTGGAATGTATTTTCTAAAACAAAGAATTTGTCTTATTGCTGGGATGAGTCCCACTGTTGGAAATATTACTGTTTATGCACAGTTTAAAAGATCTTGAAAAACTCATCTTACTGAATATAAGTTACAGTTACATATGTAATTGTGAGAAAACCTCAATAATTATATCTCATGTGATTTCAGTTCTCTTTCCCTGGATAATGATATCTGTGATTTTTCTCTGGGATGTTCATTTGGGACTTCCTTTGGGGAATTTCTCATTATCTGTGTGTCTGAAAGCAAGAAGTTATATAAACCTGCAGAGCAGAGTTCAAGCAGACTGCTGGGAAATACTCACTGCCTCAATTTCTTTTAAATTCTTGATTTATCTCTTTGAGTGCTTGGAAAAATAATTCAGATGCAAACTCTGCTTCCCTTGAGAGATGTGGGTTTTTTTGCTGGGTTTTCAAGTGAATTAGGAAGTCAGAAAATGGCTCATGCAAGTCAGTAACTCATTGCAGAGTGGCATTGTGTTTTTTTTCTTAAGATTAGAAAAATGCAGTTTTCTGGAAGACAAGCTTTTGTTTGCCTTAAAGTTATGGATTGGATACAAGAATCATTTGAAACTCTACATCCTGCTTAGCAGAACAGCTACTTAAACCCTTTTTGGCATCGAAGTCTGAATTTGTGTTGCTCTGAAGGGGATTAAATCTTTCAAAGGGGAAAGCAAAATCTCTAAAGAAGAAATATAGATATATCAATTTAAAATAACTTCCAGATATTTCTTCAGAAGTTCCATACAGCAGAGCATAAAGAATGTCATTAGCAATGGTATGTAACTGCAAATGGAAATACTTTTGCAGCAGCACAGTAATGGAGAAGTAATAGGAATTAATGTGGGTGAGGAAATAAGATTAGTCCTCCTAGAAAAACAGAGAAAAACAAATGGATCCCTCCAAAGCTATGAAGAGACTATGGGAAAAGTACTGTGTTTCACCTCATGTGGTACTGCTGGAGGAAAAGCTTCTTAAAAGAAATGTAATTTCAACATAACCTGTGAGCCCTCTGAGTCACATATTTGAGGCCCTCCTATGCTTGTATAGCTCTGCAAATCTGTGTGTATGCAAGTTTGAGACCATGAAATAGCTGGATAAAACATAGCTGTTAATATCAGCAAGTGGCAATGAAAGAGTAACCCAGAAGAAAGTGTATCTTTTAGCTGAATTAAGCTCTGAATCTATATTTGCAGAATGGCTTACTTGTTTCAATGGAGAAATGGGCATTCAGTGCCAAATTGTCTTGAACTTCAGGGAAATTTAGATATTTCTCTCCTTTTAGTCACACAGTTGTAAAATTTTATGAGTAATAATATAAGAAGAATGAATCGTATAAGCGTATGGAGCTTACAAGAACTGTGTAAGATATTATCCTTGCCTCTTAGAGTCTACAATCCAAACTAAACTGACTCAACTCATGGATAAGTATCTTCAGCCAAGATTTGAGCACAGAAGTGGTTGGTGGAGGTGTATGTGTTTGTTGGTTTGGGGTTTTATTTGATTTGGATTTGGGTTTTTTTGTGTGGTTTGTTTTTATATAGCTGGGGGGAAAGTGAAGGCAGAAAAGATGGTGGGAAAAAATACCCTAGACCAATCTATTTAGTAAGTGATTCAGAATAAGCCCAGCCTTTTTTCTTTGTCTGATTGTGGAGTTTTGTGTTTGATTGGATTTTGTTGTTGTTGTCGTCGGGGTAGAGGATGAGCTGCAATCCTTTAGGGAAGGAAAAAAATGAGGAGGAGAAGTACCAGAATAAAGAAGGTTGCTGGACTACCAGAGGGAACACGATAAATGCTCTGGAAACAGTTGAAACTATAGCATCTCTACTTCAGCTTATCAGAAGAATGGACCTCTTTATAAAAAAGGGATGAAAGAAGTGAATCAGGTTTCTGTGCATCTTTGTTGTTCATCTTTAACTGTCTAGCATTAATTTTGGTTTAGAATATTTCTACTGTTTGAATGGGTTATTATAAGATGAAGCTTAAATCTTAGGTGGCCTATTTTCAGTGCTGAAATCAGTAGATGACGATTTGCAGTTCTCTCATTGTGTTCAGAGCTGTAGCAGGTTATAAAGGTAATTCTCTATTAAAAGTGTGAAAAATACCTGAGAATAAGGATAGTTGTTACTGTGCAGTGAAGGCAGATGTAAGACTGACAAAGCTGGGGTCAGGAAGAACAGGCTGGTTGCTCTCCACTTTTTTCTCCTATTTTGAGAACTCTTAATTAATTATACCCACAAAGTGGCATGAATTGCCCTAGAATCCTTAAAAACTCAATTGAATACCAGCAGTGACGTTGTTACAGTAATGATGAAAAGAATTATAGCTGTGTATAGGCAGCCAAATAAATGAAATATAGTGAAAAGTATCAGGAATAGTGGTTGATGTATGCTTAAAAACTTGTCTAGTAGAAATATTTAGGAAGCGCTCCGTTTCTATACGTTTGCTGCTTACAAAATCTGACATCTATGTAAGTCTTTTTCTCATGTATCCCCTTGTGGCTTGGGGATCTGTGTAAAAGGAAGACCTGCATTTCTGAATTAATATTTTCCCTTTTGCTTTGAAATCCTTACTATTTTGAGTATCTTCAAGTGATTTAAAAATTGTTTTAGATAGAAACATAACTACCCAATGACTCAGCTACCATGACTCAACAGTATCTCTTTCTTTTAATTCAGTGAATCAGGCTCTTCATCTTGCAGAGCAGCGTCCCAGATGATTTCTGAAAGAACATTTGCAGGCAACTGTTCAGAATGCAGCTTAAAATGTTTTAGTTAATGTGTGCAGATGCCACACAAAGCCTTATACAGACAAGACTTACTGCTTTAATTTTGTACTCATGTTACTGTTTTAAAGAGTACTGAATAGCTTTTATTTTCCCTTTAGTATGATTTTATATTAGAAGCTTTTAAAGCTGTAGTGGTGGCAAGAGTCTAAGCTTCTCTTTGCTGCTTTGTAAATATGAACTTTCAGGATTTAAATGTGTTTAGTAATGGTCAAGTAAGTTTTTCTCAGGTAGTTGAGCTGTCAAATTGACTCTCAACTATTGAAGAGTCTGTTGATAGTCTGATAGATTCTTCAATAGTCCACAGTAAGGTTTGTGTTTATTTGCAAACATAGTGAAGCTAAAATAATCCTGGAAGCAGTTACATTATATTTTTTATCCAACTGTTTCTTTGCTTAGGTGCTTTAGGTTCATTGGTTTCAGTTTTATGCTTATTATGGCTTTTAGCAACAGGAGTATCTCATATCTGAATTTTCTTCAGCATCAGACTGGACAAGTATTTTGTGGTGAGTTCTCCAGTCAGCAGAAAAATGCATTATTTCTGAAAAAAAAGTTTATTTTTTGGGGTTTTTTTCCCCTCCACATGAATGATTCTACAGAAAGAAAGCACAACTTTTCATCTCTCCACCTGGTGGATGTCAAGTAGTACCACTGACTGACATTATCAGTGTCTTGTTAACATCTAGAGAACACTGTGCTCTGTGCTTCCCATTCACAGAAAACAAGCAATATTTTCTTGGTCCTAAAAGCATCCTTCGGAGTAAGAGATACAAATAGGAAGTGAAATAGGGAATAGTATATTCAGGTTGCACAAGAGAAATTGTTGACTGTTACTCCCTCTGGCAGGGATCTTGAAATAAACTCTTCAGCTGGTGAGCCCCATTGCTGGTAAAAGGATGGCTCATAATCTTTTAAGATTACAGCTCAGAGTATATGCTTAGAATTCTATACATCATGAACTTCTCTAAACAGATCAAAATTCTTAAATATGCTGTCGTTATTAGGATGTTTCTAGAGGCCCCTGTCTAAAGGTTAGGTTTGCACAAGATATGTAATGAAAACGACACTCTCCTGTTACTCTTAAAGGTAGAGTTTGCCTTAATTTAACACAAACATGCACTTAGTCCCTTCAGCTCTCCATCTTTCACTGAGGACTGGGATTTAAGGAGCAGAAGATCTTTTTCAAGCTTCATTTTTTAAAAGAAAGCTCTGCTTTTCTGAGCTTTACTAGAGCTGTTTTTCAAATTCTATATCAAAGACCTGCGGATTGTGAGGCCTTTAGTATAAGCCAGCCTAGTTTAACCCCTTGAGAGAAGGTGCAAGGAGTAATTAAACATAAAGATATTAAGGGAATCATCTTTCTTTTCATTTTGATTGATACTGTAGGTACTGGGGCCTGACTTTGCTCAGTTTCCCATTGAGAGATCATCAGAAAACTCCTAAAAAGCAACAACAGGAGAATTTTTGCTCCAAGCAGCTAGGAGTTTGGTTTTGTCAGATGTGAGAACATAAAAAGGGATGGGGAGGGCGAAAAGAGGCTTCATCTCTCCCCATCTTCTTTTTCAGTAGTTTCTAAGTAGTGCTTCTAGTAGAGTCTCTAATTTAATTAAAGGTGCAGCCTGAATTACACTGAAAGTGAATGGGTCCAAAGCTCCAACTCATTAGTTTCCCCATTAGCTCTAGATGTGACTGAATCAGTCCTTACATTTTAGTGCTGCCACAGGGGTTTTGTTTTTCTGTTGGCTATAGCCAGCTCTACTGTCTGTTGCTGTTTTGAATTTGACAGTTTATACAGTGGAGCAAATGATGCTCCCACTGTCATCAGAGACAGGTTGTTTTAAGTCAGTAAAGATAAAAACTGCTCAAGGTAGTGTTAAACTTGAGGTTTTTCCTCCTTGAATCCTCTTTCAGCAGTGGTCTAAGTCTACCTAACAGATCTAAATTGCTAAGCAAGGCTCAGGAGAGGCAGGGTTTTTCTTTAAGTCAGAGCTTCTAGAAACATTAAGCTTCTCCTGAAGCAATTTTTTTTAAGCATGTCTATTTGGGTGGTGGGTGACTAGAGAAAATGTCCTGGAGTGCCTTTGAGCAGTAGTAAACTACTTATCCCTGAGTCCTAATGCCTCCACTAGATAGAGTTGGTCTGCTTAATCTGCAGCTCTCCTGACAGGCAGAAAGAAGGGGAAATATATTACAGGAATCACTGTTATTTTACAAGAACATAATGGGAAAATGGTAATTGTGAATACCTTATAGCGCCTCTAAAACTGCACATCTTTTAGAATCTAGGAATCAGTCTTCTTGGTTATTTTGGAGTTTAGTTAAGTGTATGTCAGTATTTGCGAAGACAGCATAAATTCTTCTCACTTTATCTCTTCCCTTTGCAGTGTCATGGACTTAAATAAAATCCTGTTCAGTCATGATTTATCAGGAATGCCAGCAAGAGATGTGAAGTCATCAAACACTGCTGTTTATATGGCTGGTGCTTTGGATTTGAAGAGTTAGAAGAAAGGGGAATGAAGTGGATTTTTAAGAGCAAGAACTCTAACTCCTGCTTTTCTGCTAAAAGTGAAGCCTTTTAGCCAAAGGTTTCTGTTTACTGTGTAACTTGAAGGAGTTAAATTTTCATGTGCTTCTAAACTCTGCATGCAGTTCCACTGACTTGCTGACACAGGTAGTTGTAGCTAGGAATGAAAAAAGCTTGAGGATACAAACCTGCAACAGATTAAAGCTTTTTAACAACTTGAGGTCTGCCCTGACAAGAAAAGTATTTTGTAGTTTCTTTACACACAGTCTGAATTAACATTTTTATGGCTGGAGAATTCATAAACTTTTAATTCTTGAATTGGAATATTATTCTTGCTTTAATAGTGTTATGGCGATATTTTGGTCATTTGGTTAATTATTAGATAGAGTGGTTTTAGTCTAATTTAATGAGTGTAGTTAAAGACAGTAGAAGCTAATGTGGAATGAGTTCTGAGACAACAGATGCTCAGCCTATAGGTTAAAGAAAAAAAAAAAAGAAGGGTTGTTTTGTTTATTGTTTCTTTGGTAACTTCCTTTTTCTAAACACAAGAATGTGTGAGAAGTGCAAGTAAGACCAACTGACTCTGGCTTGAAAAAGCCTTTACATTTCCAGAGCTCAACATGCTTCAGGAAGGAAAACACTGTGAGGATTCCTAGGGACAGAAAACAGGCAAAATAGTGCAAATGAAGCACCAACTCCAGAGACCCTGCTAATTTTAAAAGAATATCAAGATCATATCCAAAAGTCTTACTATACTTACTAAAAGTAGCACCTGTTGTCAAAATAGCAGGGTAGTAGGTGAGAACGAGAAATGAGATGTATAAACATGTGGGGCAAAACCACACAGAGAAATAGCTTGTTACAGTCTTTTCCCTCCCTTCCAGAATGGGGCATGAAGGTTTTTCTGGTCTGTCTGCTGCAGCATCCTCGTGGAATGTATCTGGGTGTAAATTATTGATAACTATGCAGAGGTAGATTGTCGCTATTTGCATTCCTAAAGCACAGCTGGGATCTGCCTCTTCTTTCTTAACTTCATGTTTTGGGAATCTAGCAGGGAAACATATTTAATTATGTATTATAATACCAATCAGAGCTAAGAAAAAATGAATTGAAAACATCATGGGAAGAGTTTGGGGTCTTTTTTTTTAAAAAAATTGAACCATGGAGTTGATGTGGTCCAATAAGCTGTAGAAGTTAGAATGAGAAGATAGTCCTTATAGAGAAGGAGGAACATCTGCTCACTAATTTGATAGTCAGTGTGACAGGAGCTGGTTTTAGTACCCTGAAGGTAGGCTGGTATTTCCCAAGTTCATCAGTAACTTTTCTCTGACTGCTCTGCATGGCATTTCTGAACAGATTATTATTCTGCATAGTTAACACCAACCAAAAATACTGCAATGACTTTACTGCTCTTAAATAGAGTGAAATAAACTGCTGATGTATAGCTCTTGGAACATTCTATAAGAGCATTTGATATCCATAGTGAGAAGCTGCATTTGAAGTACACGCACTTAAAATCAAATATAGTAGGAATTCAGATGAATGAAGGCAGCAGTTGAAAATGATATGTAGTTCAACATGAGCATGTTCTCCAATTTGAAAATGTTGTATTAGAAATAGTGGGAAAGGAAAACCCTGTGTGGGCTGTGGCATATGTCTTATATTGAGATTCAGTTCTGTTAAATTGTCAGGACTGTGGAACAACACAGTTCCCCTACATGTGGGTAAGTGGTAAGTGTGTATATAATGCAAGCTCAGCTGGTGATCTGCTCAGTGGAGACCTTCACCCTCTGCACACTGCAGTGAGAACATCTTTTTGTTCAGGAGGCCTTTATGTCCAGAGGGAAGTAGCTGACTGGACAGAGTTGAAGAGAAAGGGTTTGCATTTAGGTCAGCATATTCTGGGGTGCAGAACTGCAGTTCAGGAAAGGGAAGCAGGGTCAGCTGGACACACAGAAGGCCTGAGGGGGCAAAGAAAATGCTGTTGCTTTGTAGACAACCTATCATTTTTAAGTGCTCTGAGTTTGAAGGATCTCAGCATTTTCGTACTTAACAAATAGGATTAAAATGAACAAACAAAATATAAAAAAAAACCCCAAACAAAACAACAAAACTCCCCAACAAAGACACTCCTAAAATGTCATGTTAATTCAAATATAGTTTGGAGTTGTGGCAGCAAGCTTCAGGCTAGCTGTAATGCTGTCTGCATTGAGAATTGAGTTATCCCTTCTTTGGGCTGGCATATGACCAGAATTAGACTCCTTTTTCTTCTACAGTGATGTCTTTTGCCTCAGAGTCCCCTGCCCAGAACTGCAAAGTTAGGCCCAGCTGTCAGTGTGATGGGTCTGTATGTGGAACTGATTTCTCAGAACGCTTGTCTCTTCAGTTTACATGAGAAATTGGTTTAATTAATGATACATCAGCACTGCAAAACCAAGGGCTGGTGTAAGGCACTGACAAGAGGCATTGGTGCATGTGCTTAGCATGACCTGGGAACAAACTCAATTTGTGAAATCTCAGTTTATGTAGTGGAGAACACTATTACGATTTTGGGGTGATGTTGCTTATTTGGGACACGTCAAACCTACACTGCTCAGGATAGCTCTGTTGCATGTGATTGAGACAATATTTTTTTGTTTTGTACTTTCAAAACGATGACAAGTGTGCTTGCAAGGTCAAAAAGCTGCCCCAGATGTGATGTGAGAGGTTGAAATTATAATTTCCTCAGACTGAAAGAGAGGAAAATTAAACTGTCAGTGGAACTGAGATCCATTGCTTGTTTATGTTTTAGAATGAAACTCCTGACAGATTATAGTGGTGTCTTTTATATGTGGTGTTTTCTTGTGCTGTGCAGAGTTAGTAAAGGACAAGCTGTGTTTTAGGAATGGGTTACCACAATGGTAGCAATGAATGGTGTTCCTTGGTTCACATGTAGTCACTTAACTCGGTTTTTTTGACTCCCTTGCTTATATCTACTTTTCTTTATTGACTGCAAAGCCTAAGTCATTTCATTCTAAGGTGTGCTTATAAAATACAGCAGATGGGTTCCCCTCTAGAAGTGCATGCAGAAAGCTAAATGAAATGATTAATGTCCTGTTTATAAATTGTTAAAATGCACATTATTTTCACCTTGGCCACTGAACATTTTTTTTGTTACACAGCTGTCAGCTGGCTTGGTTTTTTTGTTCTTCACTGGAAGCATTATCAGCTCAGTGAAAGAAGGTGTCCAGATGTCAACTGCTTTTAGTGAATTTTGGTTCCAGTCTTATCTGAGTACCAAACCTTTTTGATTCCTTAAAGACATGCAATAATATCCAGTGAGTGTGTTTGATCTTGTCATGTTTATGCTGTTATACAGAGTTGCAGCAGTTTGATTTATCAACCCAATTGGTTAGTGAGTTGGGATCTGGGTTTTGTCTGACTCTTGCAGTAAGCTGTGAGTAACAATTTCTGAAGCATTAAAAATCCTCCAACCCACCCAATCCACCCCCCTCCCCAACCAAAACAACACACTTTTGTTTGGAGAGATCAGTATTCCAAGCTACTTCAGAAGGAAATTGCAGGTTTCCTTCTGTGATCTTGATGGTGTAAGGCACATCCAGTGGCAGAAGCACCACAGGTCCCTCCAGAAGTCCCCAGCTGTGTGATGCAGACTTGTATTGGTGATGGCAAAGATTAAAAAAGTAGTGTGAGTTGTCATGTTCCAGTAGAACACAGCTTCCTGCCAAGCTGGCTTTCAATTACAGCTTGGGAAAACAGCTTGGTGCCTGTTCTATTTTTACAGCTTTGAAACTCTGCCTTGGTTGGCATGGCAGTGTATGATTAAGGGTTTTTTTGGTGTGTAATTTTATTTAAAAAATAATAATAAAAAGAGTCATGGTGTGACATAAGAAAATATTCTGGAGATTCTTCTGATTCCCTATGCTAATGTAACTTCTAGTTTTAATACAACAAAGTGCTGTTTAAATATCCTGTGATGATATTGTGGAACTGTGTCTAGAAGTTTCAGAAATGAAGAAGACAGAGAAAGGTATTGTGGAAACTATCAGGGGAGAACTATGGCCTAAATATATGGCAAAGGGCTGGTTTTTTCTGAAGCATAGCATCAATTCCAATAAATACACTAAAATAGGGTTTACGCCTTGATGTGGCAAAAGTTATTTCCTTTCTCTTCAGAACTTAATAGAATATGAGAAATTGGTTTTATAAAACATGAACCATATATGTTGGGTTTTTTTGAACCAAGTATTCCTCTACTGTCCTATACCTATGCTGATGATGACTACTTAAACATCTTGGAAAGGGCTGGATTTCAAGCACTGAGTTTTCTAAGCAACATGAGAGTTTGAGTACTGAGATTTGTAGTCAAGTGAACAGTTTGATTTAAATTCAAAAATTTATATTTATTCATTTTAATGGAGTAATGTATTTCCAACAAGACTAAAAATGAGGTCAAACAACAAAAACTTGAGCTAGGTGCAAACTTGGCACAGGTATATTCAGATTAGTCTGTGGATTTTTCAGTCTGATTTCAGGTAGCATAGAAACTTTGGCATTGCCAATGTTCTTCATTTTTCTTGTAACACCACACTCTGAAAGCCAAAATT
Source organism: Coloeus monedula (assembly GCF_965178545.1). NCBI lineage: Eukaryota > Metazoa > Chordata > Aves > Passeriformes > Corvidae > Coloeus > Coloeus monedula. The sequence continues at coordinate 10,442,013 of NC_138786.1, read as the reverse complement.
CATGCTTTAATCTATGTGCTGGGTCTCCATTATGTACTTCTGGTCAGCCTAAGGGCCACATTCCTGTGCAGTGTGTATCCTTCCAGTCCAACGTAGTGTGTATTTCTTTGGGTGTGACAGAAGGAAAGCTCACTTTCTGTGGATCCTCTCTAATGAGGAAATGAGGTGCTGAAGTGGATGGTGTATTGACTTACTCTGCTGTAGCACATCAGCAATGAATTTCAATTTTTAGAGCTGGAACAGCTCCAGCAGCTAAGGCTTGTAGGACTGTAACAACTGAGCCTTGACTGAAGATTTCGACAGGCCCATCTTCCACAGGAGGAAAATGGACACTTGCTGGTTTTGGCTGGGATGGAATTACTTCTCTTCACAGTAGCTGGCACTTGGCTGTGTTTTGGATTTGCAATAAAAACGGAGTTGGTAGCACAGGGATATTTTGGTTACTGCTGAGCAGTATCAAGGCTTTTTGTGCCTCTCACCCCACCTCACCAGCGAGGAGACTGGAGTGCACAGGAGGTTGGGAGAAGGCTGGAACAGCTGACCCCACTGACCCAAGGCATGTCCCACACCAAGCGGGGTCATGCTCAGTGTATAAAGCTGGGGGAAGAAGGAGTAAGTCAGACAGGGGACATTCAGAGTGATGGGGTTTGATTTACCAAGTCACTGTCCTGTGATGGAGATGGTTGCCCATGGGAAGCCAGGAATGAATTCCTTGTTTTGCTTTGATTGAGTGCACCGTTCTTGCTTCACCAATTAAACCATCTTTATCTCAACCCATGAGTTTACTCACTTTTGGTTGTCTCTCCCCTCCCACTGTGGGGGGAGTGAGTGAGCAGCTGCGTGGGGCTTGGTTTCCAGCTGGGGTTAAACCACAGAAACACACTTTAGATTCTGACACTACAGTAAAACTGCCAACTTAACCAATGAACAGGATCATGCCTTGTCAATACTGTAGTAACATTCACACTCTGGCAGTCCAACCTGTGGCTGTGGTAGTTTACATACAGTTTTCTTATGGAGTTGTGGATTTTTGTTATTTAATTTTACGACACTTAAAAGGGAAATGAGGACCATAAGAAGGTCTTTCAGTATGTAAGAAGTGGAAATGGACTTGCCTTGATTTTTCTTGGGCCAGTGCCTACTTTCCCAGAAGTAAAGAGCACTTTCCCACTGACGTAAAGAGCCCAAAACATCTTTAACCTACTTATCCCCTCACACATATAGCTGGGAAAGAAATGGTCTTCCCATTTCAGGAGACAAAAATAAGACTTCTTTTCTTCCTCTTTCTGTCCTACCCCCTCCTTAAAACACTGACAATGCTGGAAGCTTAAAAATTCACAGCTGAGATCCACAGCATTTCTTTTCAAAATTGAAAGGCTTTTCTGTTAATAATTTCTGTCAGGCACTAAGAGCTGTACAGAGCTCAACAGCAACAGACAGAAGCAACTACAGTTCACGTCTCTTTTGTACTTCGTTATCTCTGAATATGAGTAGAATAACTGAGCAGTTTCTTGTTAAAACTGCACTCTTTGTGCTACTGTTATTCAGAAATGGACAACCACCAAAAAATGTCCATTTTTGGTCTTTGAGACAGTTATCCACAGTTGCTGCCTCTAACTGGGGAATGTTTTAGGAAAAGAGAAGTTTCTCTCAGCCAGTTGCCTCTGAAGTAAACTTAATGGCACAGTTTCTCATTTTCTTTATCTAAGGAACATGCAGTATTATAAAATAATTTTAAAATCCCTGGGGCCTTGCAGAGCGCCCTTTTTCCTCCATGTGTGATGCAGAGGGTTTTGCAATGACTGCACCTGGCTGTGCACCTCATACTCTTTCTGTGTTCTGTATATTCTGCTTTTGATTTCGGTATTGATTGCCATCTGATCAAAGCCTCAGTCACGCTGTTAGTTAAGCCCATCCCCTGTGAAACAGTAAATTAAATAGAAAATCTGCCAACTGCTTACAAAAGCCTTCTACTACTCTTCTCAAGAAAAGTACCTGAATGTGCAGCTAAATTTGCTTATAATATGTATTGAATTTGCTTATGCCATTTCCTATGTACTCTTAGTCTCTTGAAAGATGAGGAATGTTTTCTCCCAATGTGTGTGAGGATGTGGTATTGAGTTTAATCTTTATAGAGTGTGTTTGTGCCTTTGTGCAAGAAGAGAGGGACTGTCAGGAAAATTCAAGGATGGGGTATATTTGATTTTTATCTGTTTCTGAAATTAACATAGAAAATAATCTTTAGTGAATTGCCCGGAGTATAACATCAGTCTATAGACCTGTCTGAAATGAAATTTTATCAAGAGTTTGATGAAAGATGAAAATAGAGGGGAGAAAAGAGTGACTGGCTTGGCTGATCAAAGTGTATCAGTTCATAAATAAGGAATGTAACAGGTTTTGAAGATCTGAGCTTGTAGCTCAAGCCCCTGGGAAGACTGGGCTGCCATGACTGGCACATCTCAGATAATAAGCTGGCATGGCAAGGGCCCTGTCTTACAACAAATTAAATACTCTATACTACCTTGCAGCAGAATTAAGTTCTCTATTTTTGGGACTTAATTTCAAAGGATACGTTAGCTGTCGTTTGTCTCTGCCTATCAAACTTCTGCCATACATTCAAGCTCTGAGTGTTTTCTCCTCTTCTAATACAGAAAGGCAGATTTGGAAGAAAATTCTGTACTGCTTCAGTGATTATGTATTTTTTTGTTCTTGTTAATACAAGAACAGTGATGTTATGTCAAACTCTTAAGTCTATTGGGTGGCTACTAAAGTTTTCTTTTCATGCAGCTCAGAATCAATCACCATACCCTTTTCTCCTACCTCTTTCTTAAGCCATATTTTGTGTAAAAAATTTATCCTTGTCACCAGAATGTGTTCATAGGTTTTCCATTTGTAATTGAGCGTGGAAATTCAGAACTAGGAGGGTTTGATTTGGGTTGAGTTCTTGGGTTTTGCTGGGCTTTTTTGTTTGGTTTGTTTTTGTTTTCTTGGTACTGTTGATTTGTGTTTTGTTCTTTCAAATAAAATACAAGCAGTGTTATTAGAGACTTAATGGCTGAGAACAAAATGGTTGCTCTTTCTAAGTACTGGAAGAGTGCTAAAATACAAAGATTCTGAACAGAGAAAATAAGAGAGTTAAAATAACACTTATTCAGATAGTGCATTTCAAGGAGTTCAGGAGGTGAGAGGGAAGGGTGAAGAAAAGGGCTACATCTATTAGCATTTTAGCAAACTGTAATTGAGTGCCCTAAAGGGGTCACTTATTTTTTTAAAAGCTGTGGTTAAAATCTTCAGTAATTGCTAATGACTTCAGATTTTCTTTTGAAAATTCAGTCACTTCAATTTCCATGTTTGGGGTAGGTCATAAATGCTGGAGTTTTATGGAGAGATTGAGAATAAAGGAACCCTTAAAAGGTGGCCTGTGACAGTGTGGTGAAGACTGTCTTGAGTTTTTCTCAAATCCAGGATAGCTTTCAGTATTGGTGGTGGTGGAGAGTTACTAATATTTTTCTTATTTTTGTAGTCCTTAAAATGAAGCAATTTTAGAGCCTTAACATCACTTTCATCAAGAAAGAGGTACTGAAGAGACAGTTTCCTCAATTTATGCTTAATCTGTCTGACTTTTGGAGCTGTTTAAAATGGTGATAACCCCACTTAGCAGCACTCTGTAAATATCAATTAGTGCTTGCTGAAATGGCACGGTCTCTCCAGGACTCTTCAAAAGTCAGCAATAATTTAGAGCACAGAATCATCCTGAAAAGTAGCTTTCCATTAAGATGAGTTTTTTTCTAATTTTTGTATGGAGTTCCAAAGTTCAAACTATTCTTTTCTCATTTCCTAAAGACTATGCATGACTGACTTCAGCGATAGGATTTTGCAGTTCATCAGAAAGAACAGTTGAATTGCTTTCAGCTGAAGATCAAAAAAAAAAATCTTCTTGAAAGATTATGAGGATTTTCTTTTATATTTTAGTATTCTGTAGCAAGTTCTTTTCTTCTGCATTCAGCACTGGAGATATTTGAGTGCCTTGGTACTGTTCTCATCTCTGTGTGTACTTTCCAGAATCTTTTTTTTTTTCCTGTAGAAAATATTTTTGCTTCTCAAGCTTTTATGAAGAAATATGATTGTTTATACACTGACATATGTAAACATTAATAAGACAGCCTGGCCTATAGTATATAGAGGATCTCGATGATTACTTGACCAAGAAAAGTGTTAATTGACAGAATCCCTTATGAAGCTTTGCTTAGGGATCACATAGCCCCTGGTATGAGATTAGGGTCTGAGGACAGTGGACTCTCATAACATACTAAGAATAAGAGAGGACACATCAAACATAAGTTCTATATTTTAACATATTCATATAAATTCAGGGAATGAATTGGATAGGAAATCCATCATTAAAAAATGGGTTGTATTGATGCCATGATGATTTTTTGCCTTTTCTTTTATACCTTTTTACAACTTCTGTATTAGTGCTTTTTGCCTACATTCTTGGAGTTTGTTCAGCTAGAAGACTTAACCTTTTAGAAGCTTTGTAGCTAGGGATCAGTGTGCCCCAGACACCAAGGTCCTCTCCAGAACACATTCTGCAAACTAAGATAGAACCATCCAAGGAAAAGTTCCTTGGGGAGGGGGGCTGACTCGAGCCTCTCATTGGGGAATTTTTGATAGATCTGCTAATTAGTAAGACCTATAATGTTATACCTGATCTATTGTAGGTGTGCATTGGTGTGTGTGCCTTCTGGCACATTCCACCTGGATGTGTGCACCTAAAGATCCTTAAAATAGATACCAAGGTAAAATCCCTTTTTCCCTTTTAACCGTATTTGACTCTTGATTTTAAGACCAAGAAAAGGCATCAGTATGTGTCAGTAGCAAAACTATTCCTGTAAGATACAGGTTTTCTAAAACTTGTTTCAGTAACTTTGCATTCTTCACACTTCATAGGCTGATGCACAATCCAAATGCAATTATCAACCAAAAGTCTTCAAACTCTAAGTGTTTTCTAGAATCTGTGTTTATTCAGGCCAGGAAGAGATTGACTGCTGGGCCAAGCATCTGTATCCCCACCTAGAGGGGCATGGAATTGATTCGGGGCTCACAGAAAGGTGTTGACTGTTTTAATTTGCTGTCCAGGCAATCTGCAGCACTGAACAGGGAAAAATTATTTGTTGTATTGTGAAACAGGTGAGGAAAGCATTGTCTTTGTATATCTGAACTCTAGAGTTTGTGCCCTGTGTGGTTTGCATCCACTGTGCTGAGGGACCTGGGGCTGTTCAGGATGTTGGTCTCCCATCTGTGCCACGGTGCAAAGTGCAGCACTGGCTTCTCAAACAGATTATGGATCCTCTGAACCAGATGCATGAGGAAAAGAAGTTTTGTCTCTGTCTGGAGTTCAGGCTGAGTCTGACTTGGTTATTATCTCTGACAGACTTGATGAGTGACCTTGGGCAAGGTATTTTCATAATCTGTCCTTTGTTGGTTTTTTTGGTTGGGTTGTGTTTTTGGGTTTGGGGTTTTTGGGTATTTGTCAAGCTGATTCTTGTCAGGTATATTGGTGATTAGGTCATAGAGGAAAGGGAAATCTTCCAGTGGAAGGCACCATAGGGGTGCAGAACTAGAACATCAAATGAAATTCTGCAGGACAGGGTTCCTGGGTTATCATCATCATTATTTGAGGGTGTTTTGCTGAGAACCTGGTACTCAGAGCATTACACAGAGTTAAATAAATAATGTTTTTCGAACTGGGATTTGCAAACTGTTATCGTCACTTCCTTGCAGGTGCCTCTCTCTCCTGTCTTTCATAAGCTGTCAAAAAGAAAATGAAACTCCTAGCCTGAGGAAAGAGAAATGCTAAAGGAAAGCAATGTGTTTACTCTGCATAATCACACTGTGTCTTATCACAGGTAGGCTCAGAGCTGTCTGTGCTGCTGTCTGCACCCATCAGCAGTGGAGTTCTTTGAAGCAAGCACTGGCAGACACCAAATTTCCAAAGGCTCCATAGCTGGATGAGGAATGGGTGTTTTGCAGCTGTTCAAGGAGGCAGGAGATTCTCAAGACCTGTAGTTTAGAAGTCACAGTCCTTGTACTGTTTCCATTATTGCTATTAAATTGTCTCTTGAGTATAATATAATGAATTTCCCTTGATGCCTTTCCAGTGTATTTATTTGTTTAACTGTGGTGCTCCTTGGATGGAGAAAGCTTTTCCCACAGAGTTGTTGGGTTTTTGTTGGTTTTTTTTTTCCTTCTTACCCTTTTTTTCTTTCCTTCTACAAATGTACAGTCCACCCACATGGCTTAGAATTAATTTATAAAAAAAGAATTTTCATGTTCTTTTGTTGAAACTGTACCTTGCTTATATACTTAAAGGACATTTTTTGGAATAAATGGTGAAAATGTGCCTCAGGAAGACAAGGGAAGAAAGCTTCTCTTAGTGTTGTAGGGAGGGTGACTGTTTTCAAGTGCGTGGTTTTTTCCTTTTTGCACTCCTGTCAGCCTCCCTTCTCAGAGTTTCTCTCTTCAGATTAGTAAAGTTGTATTTACATCTTGCTTTAATAGCAAAGGTAATTAAACCCCTACATTTCTAGCCTGCCTTATTCAGATCCTATTAATTTAGGGAATGTGTTACATAGGAAATCCATCATAAACTTTCAGTGGTTAAAAAAAGGAGGCGGGGGCACTATTTATTGAAAAAGTAAATTGGAGGGGAATAGGCTATCTGTTTTGTTCCATGTCTTAGATGAAAATAATTGGCTCATTAATCACAATATCAGCTTGGTCATTTTAGGAAGGTCAGGCTGAATAATGAATTGAAACAAGGCACATGATTTTAAAATTTAAAAAGCAAACATTAAGAATGCCAGTGAAAGAAACTTCAGTAAATAAACTCTTGACATCTTGTTGCTTTATATAAGCAAACTTTTAGGATTAAATGTATTTCATGTGTCTTCCCTCCCCAAGTTCTTTTAGAATTACATACTTAAAACATATATATATTTATATACACACACATATATATTCACACAATAGCATGAAAGTTAAGATTGATTTATTTCCTTCAGATTTTTGTGGATAAGTGTTCTTTTGGCTTTGCTAGCTTTCCATGTAACCACCACTTCTTTCCCAAACTACCCTCTACTACCTTTGAAGTAGTTATTTCTACAGCATAGAGAAGGTAGAACAGAAACCCTGGGATTCTTCCACTATGTAGGGTGCCTTGATGTTTCAGATGTCATAATTTCCTGTGGTAAGAAGGCTTTTATTTTAGTCTCAGCTTTGAAACAGCAAAGTTTCATAAGGGAGTTGTCTTGTTATTTTTTTATTTAGTACCAAATAACAAATATCAAGTACTTTGGGAAATCTCATCTGAATATATAGAAGACAGAGAAATTATACCAGTGAATAGATTTTCTTTTCATGTTTAAAAATAATGCTTTAACTTTAGAAGGCTTTTGGTTGGGGATGGCAGTGTCATCTGTCTGTCTCTTCTTTGCTGGGTCTCATCTTTCTGTGTTTTCTTCCCTGAATATGCACCACAGTATTATCCTCTGACATGAGCTGCAGTGCCACAGATTTCTAACTACAGGATCTCTCATGTTGGCTCATTTCTGCTTACTGCTCTTTTGGATAAGCTCTCAGTATCTTTCTATCCAGTGACATTTATTTTCAAAGGATGACTGTAGACATGCACAGTATGTAACATGCACTAAGCTGAGATGGTGAATGCCAGGATGATATCCTAGTTCTGCTAGAGATGGTAGGAGTTTTGTGGACAGATTTTTCCAGTTGATCAGTATGCAGCAGAAAAGGTTTTTACCTTTTGTATTAACTTAGATATTCTGGGAACACTCATGCCACCCACAACCAAATATTGTCTTGAGGTGAAGATGAAAAAGGGTGTTTCTCCTAAATTACCACACATGTGCAATCATCTGTCGTGAGAACAGATACATATGATTAAAACCATGCAATTTTGGCATTCATCGGGTTACGAGTATTTCTGAAAAGTTCTGGAACCAGCTCAGTTAAATTATCATTTGCTTCTTCTTAAGCTGTGTGTGAATTCCCAACCCTGATTTTTATCTGTGTAAAAGATTATTAGCCAAAGTTTTAAGGCTTGGTGATTCTTAGACCCCCATGGATGCAGGCTTAAATACACCATGTAACTTCTAGTGAGGTGCACAAGAGTATGTGCTTAAAACCTGTGCATGCTGATGAATTCACAACTTTTTACTTGATTGGGAATAATCATTATCTAAATTGCCTTTTTTTTTTTGATAGAGAATCCCCGAAAGAAAGTCCAGAGATTTCAAGGATGAAGAGAGGAGTTGGGTTCTGTTGATGGAGCAGCAGTGCCTATACTCTGCTGTGAAACACTGTTCCTTAAGATTCCTCTAGCAAAATCTAAATGAAATTTGAGGCTGTCCTATTTGATATATTACTATTGAATTTATAGGGGACAAAACTACATAAAAAGCTATTTATGCCCTAAATGAAATAGTGTTGTTAGTGATGAATCTCATCAAATTAGTTTATTACACTATGCCTGCTATTCTTTATCTGAAAACTAAAGAGAAAAAAATGGATAACTTGATTTTGCTGCACACAATAATTGTTTGCACTGTATTTGAAATTAGTCCAGTCATGGAGGATAATGACCAACTGGTGCCACATTTATGCTGCCTGAGGAGCTAAGAAGGTGATATAATACAGCAGAAGACAGGTGTGAGACCCTCCTGTGCTTAATCCATTGATTTGATCTGTCATTAGTCCAGCTGCAGGGTTTTGGATGTGTTAAAAAGCAAGCTGAAAATGATGCTGATGTGTGAAAGGCCCATTTCTGCACCAAGGGCACAGAACATCAGGGTGACAATCAGGGTTTTTGCATGCTGAGGCTTCAAAGAGCTTCACAGGTGAGCCATGTTTTGCAAAGGCTAAAAGGTAGTTTTTAGTATCTGGTTTATAGGCAAATCGAGAGACAGTTGCAGCATTAGATGAAAAGAAGAGATATGGGAATTTTGCAAGCAGTAGTGATGTTGGAATTCCTGGGTGATATGGAAGATAAGCTACAGAGCCTGTGATGAAGAGCTCTGCTAAATGGCAAGGGAAATATGTTCACACTTGACACGCTTTTTCTAGGGAGGATGGGAAATGCTAAAAGTAGGACACATGACATGAATGACCCCCTACAAGTGTACATACTGAGTTTCTTTTTCTGGAAAAGCACGAGAACTGGCTTGATCCTCTGTCAGCTGCAGGAAGCAGCTCCAGCAATGAGCTGACTTCGCTGCTCTGTGTCCCTCTTCTCTCTTCCACTAGAGCCCAGAAGTTTATTTCTGATGTGAGAAATGCTCTTTGTTAGTTGGTATGTCAAGCTTCAGTTCTCTTCAATGCTCCTGAATGAACCAAGCTTAATGTGTGATGGGGAAAATCAGCTACTAATGGATTTTTTTTTTTTTACATCTAGAAGGGCTCTAATTTATTTTCCTTAATCCTCTCTTCCTTTCATTTTTGTTCCCATGTTTTTCACTTTCCTATTGCCTTTCCTTTCAAACATATCCCAAACGCACCTGGTGAGGGACTTGCATGTCTTAAAGTTCATCTAGTCTTGCCTGTGGCATCTTTTAGTCAAGGAGACCTTGCCTTTTCCTTTACTATCCCTGCTTGAAATAAAACTCACAGAGACAAAACTAGGTCTCATGTACCCTTTACTCAGGAAAAAACCAAACCAAAAAGCAGAGAGGAGATGAGAGCCAAGAAATCAGGGCAATTTACCCTTCACTTGAGAAAGGTAAATTAGAAGCATTGAAGCCTGTTTTTGAAATTGCTGAGTACCTATTGCCTCTCATCTGACAATGACTAGGACTTTAAGCATCCTACTATCAAGGAAGATTTTTTTTTTTAGAGTAAGTGTTACAGTGAAATCTTCCAAGCTTGATGACTGCTCTGGAAGTCATTGCAGTGAATTTCCAACCTTGTGGAAAGGAGGAATATGCGGCCCCCTCAAGAAAAACACATGTGAAATCAACATAAATTCTGCTCAAGCTGAGCCTGTAAGAGGATTTTCCAGTTCAGCTCTGACAAGGCTGGCAAAATTTGGGTCAGGCCAAAGCTTATGTTATATTGTTAATTCTTCATGGGCTTTTTTGTGTTTTTTAACACTTTCATCTCTTACTCTGTTACTTAGAACACTGCGTTCTGTTCTTCAAATTAGAACCTAAATGAGGATAAAATTTCACATGGTAGAAAAGTGTTGTGTTTGTTTTCCTCCTCTCTTCTCTTTTTAAAAACAGTTTGCAGGTCTGGAAATTTGAAATATTCAGGGCACATGAAGGCCAGGGAGTTTTGACAATTCCCTTTGCAGGTCCCCTATCAGCACATTGTGTTTGACAAATTGCTCCAAAATGGGTGAGTGTGCTTTTTATTTTATCCTTAGGTTCACCACTGTCAACCTAATGAACTCTGGTTTTGCAAATTAGCTCTTAGACATCTAAATAATAAATTGCTGGAATTTACTTTAAAACCTTCCCTATCACATTCCTGTTGTCTGGACAGAATAGAAGCCAATTGAAAATATTGATAAATATGTACGTCTTGAACAAGCTCACTACAGTAAAGACTCTGGGGGACCTATCAATTCTTTATTAATAATGGTTGTTACTTCTGGTGAAGGAAATCCTGTCTGATGACAGGAAGCTTCATATTAACCAACCAGTTTCAACTTTCTGATTTTCATTCAAGAGGGCAGTAGAGGACAAGATTGTATTTAGCAGGAGATGTTTATGTGCATGAATCATTCAAACAAACATCTGGAAATTTTAAGATCAAAGTGTTCCAGCAATTGTTTAGCCAGTTTCTCTGTAGATATTATATTAGTGAATTTTGCCATGGGTTAATTACAATGGAAAGAAGAGGAAGTTATTAGAAAAATACTTAATTTTTTACTATTAATTCTGAATTGCATTTGTATTTAATTGTTCTATATTAACTCTGAGCTGTGTTTGTCGCTTCTACTGGCTGACTGATCATTCCAAGTTGGGACCTCAGGACCAATTTCCAGGTTTTCTGAGCCTCCAATTTGACAAATGAAATCTGATCATTTCTTTGGTGACAATCATGAGAATACACAGCTGATTCTGGTTGTCACCTAATTTCTCAGGCACAAAAGCCTGTTTGTACTTAAAAATTTGGGGACAATGAGGAGCTCATCTGCATCACTGTGTGTCACGTTGCCAACAATTTCCCTAACACAAGGCAGCTAAGAATATTTTCTCTCCAAACCAAATTGCTATTGGATTTTAATGAGGTTTGGTTTTCATTTAGTATTTGGGTTGATTAGGTTTGCATTTTTTATGATTTTCTTTGTTAGTAAGATTACCCAAATAGTACATATTACACATGAAAGCTATTTCTGAAGTGGAATTGGAAGTTCATTGTTTCATGCAACAGAGCTGTACTGCCATCAGTGCATCTCAAAAGGAAAAGGAATTTGATTATTTCCCTCCATAAAAGTAATAGCATTCAAAGAGCTCTTAATGTTGATGAGTTCATCAAGCATTTATCATGCCCAAATCATTCCTTTCTGAGACTTCACTCGAAGGAAAAATAAAGTCACTGATATTTGTGTTTAAAAAGCAGATAAAAGTGCTGCTGGAGATTATACTCCAAGTGCACAGGTATAAATGGAGAAAGTATCTTTGAAGAATGATGCTCTGCACTTCAAATAGAAGTGTTTTATGAGCTGCTTACAATGGAAAGCCCAGAACTGGCGCTTGTCTTTCATGCCATACCTCAGTTTGCTCAGCTCTAGAATATTCAAATGACTGCTTGTGAGCTCTGAAATCACAGATACAGTTCTACAGCACTTCCAGTCCATGACATCATTTAAATATGTTGTGTGAAGAAAGAGGCTTTCTCAAGAGGGAGAAAATAAGATGAATCCTAGGAAAAAAAAGGTAATGAAACCCTGCACATTTGAAGATTTGTCTCTCTAGCTGGTAATGTTAGCAAGGCTGGCAGGGAGCCAATGCAGATCCAGCTCATCCTGAGCTTCTGTGCACAGATGAATAATCCTGTAGACACCAGACAGATGCATCCAGCTCCCCTTCTGTCCTGATTACATCTGAGATTCCAGAGATGTTTCTTGGCTGCAGTGTGTCAGATTTCCCTGTATATAATAAATAAATTCTCAGAGAAAATACCTTGCTGAAACCCTTGGCAGGCACGGGCATGGTAGGAACAGACAGAGTTCCAAATGGTTGGTATTCCAAGCAGCCATTTCAGTGAAGTAAAGTAAAACACAAAGTTCATTAACACACTATTTGTCTAAAGCAGAGCATTTCCACATATTTCAGTGAGTTGCATTGGTACACAAAAGGAGAATAGATTTAAAGATGTGTTTTTCTTCAGACAAGTGTGACACAAACCACAACTGCTGTTAAACAGTATTTGTCCTCCAGGATGTGTTCTAGATTTTATCAAAAACATAGCTACTCCTTGGCAGTAAAGGGGCCATGGTAAAATGTGCAACTAAAAAAGACTTTCTGTGCGCTGAGAAATCTAACTTGGGACACTTGGATGAGTTTTGGGATGCTTTATCCATGCCTCATCAAAATATGACAGCTGGCACCTACAGCACCAGATTTTCCTAAAGAGCTTTCAACATTTAGTTTGTGTTCTGTGTTCCTGATCTGTACTTGAACGTCAAGTTTTTAAGGGAGGCAACTGTAAAATCTGTATTTACATGAATATTCTCTACCTGGGATTAAGTAAAGTAGGTAAAGTCTATCTGTGACAAAATTTCTTGACTCAACCATTTCCTCAAAATGTATAAATCTCTCTGTACTGCAGTGTAGCTGATGTATCCAGTGGGCATTTTAAGACTAGTTTAAGACTAGTAAATTTCTGGGATTTAAGTGCTCCATTTCTGAACCTTCATTCTACCTTTTTTTAATTTTTCCTCACATGGAACATTAAATCAAGGCACCTTGGTAAAGGTCTGACTACAAATATAAAACTTATTCTAATGCAACAAGAGATAAACTTTACTTTTAAGATGTTTGTTTGTATGTGTGATTTGGGGTTTTATTTTGGAAAAATCTGCAGTTTGGCAGATACAGGCAAGCTTCATGGTATCCAGAGTCATATGCATTGCCTGTATAATACACTGTAGTTTGGAGAGGTTTGTCTTTGACCCCTTTCAGTCAGCGAGTTTGATGGCTAGTGTAGCCTCTCCAGCTAGCAGATAGACAGGAGATAATATTCAAGTAAAACTTGCATTCCATTTTCAAGTGTGTGTTTGCCTAAATAATAATTTCAGAGTTACAGTTTCACTATGTATCTTTGGTTCTGCTCTGTCTCCCTTCATCCCTGCAAGTACCTTTCCTAAGTAAAACAAGAGCTGTCTAATGCCAAATTATTCACTATACAAAAGTTGGGAGGGGAATGTTGCTCCTCCACCTTGGTTTTCTGGAGCTGGAATTCCTGTTGGGCATGCCATGTTAGTGGGACAATCCTGGAAGGTGGGCACTGTGCCACAAAAGGACTGAGCTGGTTGAGTGAGCTTCTGTCCTGACACCAGCCCTGGACCACCCCTGGATCCCTGCTAGAGAGCTCCAGGGAGTTGTTTATGGACAGTCTTGGATTAAAACAAGGCAATTCCCATATGTCACACCTGTAAGTCACACATGCTGTTTTCCTGGAGGTTTGTAATGCTTTACAGGTTTGTGTTCTTGATGCTTGTCCTAGTTAGGATTGCACTGAGTGACAAAACTGGAATTCTTCCAGGGCAGAAAAAAGATTTTGGCATATCTTCTGAGTCCAGGGAGCTGTGAAATGCTGCAGTTTGAAGATCAATAGCTCTAATTATGGACAAGAATCCCATTTCCCTCAGCAGTGGAGGGGAGCAAGGGTAAATAATTTCTTTGCAAGAAGTTGCTTGTAAATCCAGACAGACCAAGTCAGGTTTGAATAGACTGAGTCAGACTGACAAGTGCTGATAACGATGATTCTTTGAAGACTGTAGATTTTACAGATAGAGAGGAATGGGTATTTCTACACACAAAAAGAACACTTTGAAGAAGCCAGTACCAGTGGTAACTGGAAGATTGTGTGACTTGGGAGATGGCAAACACAGCAGAAGACAGAATTCATTCCACAGGGAGATTGTCATCGTCCCATAACAATGAATAAAAAAAAAAAATCAGGCAGTGTACGTTCATTATCAGTTTTCCTGTCCTTGCCTTATTTATGTTCATCTGCAGTTACTAGCCAGAACATAAGAACTGCAGTTTGTACTGCTGTATGGAGTTTGGTAATGGATTATAGATCTATTAAAGATTCTAGTAACAGAAAATATTCCTGAGTTCAGGTGGTGTAAACTTGCAGCCTTCTCTGACGGTCACCAGTTTAATCCCTGAAGGTGTTTTCAAAATGTGGTGACCAGTCATGAACCAGCCCTATGGGAACTGTAATGGATTAGTTTTCAAAACCATGAGAGAGATCTTTTAAATCTCTCTTTTAAGATGTGGGAACTGGGGTAAGATAAGCCTTGAACCATGTTTGAGTTCACATACAGTCTTTGGTAGAAACTGTGGCCATGTATTTGCTCCTGCTCCTGACATTAGATGGTACCTGTTCCACCACTGTGGTTTGGAGGGGTTATGGTAGGGTATAAGCAACACAATAATTTTGGCAAAAGTCTATTAATGTTCTGCTCTATATTAGACCAGACTGGAAAATGACTGAATTTTCTGTTTATTTCTCCGTACTCTCCCATCCATTTTCTAATGGTACCCACTTTTGATCCCAGAGGGCTTGGCAAACCTTTCCAAAAGGAAAGGAAAAGGCCATTTTCTGACAGTACAATTTGAATGTGGAATTCCTATCTTGTAGCTGTTTTGTGGCTGTGCAGAACAGCATAACAAATGAGAATGTGTAGCACTTGTAAACTCTGCTTCTCTGGCTTCCCAGGGCAGGCAACAACAGAAAACATGAAAAAGAATATTGAAACCCATTTTAGCTTTGTATTTTCTAATTATTAGTGCTGGGATTCAACATTTGCCTTATGGGAATTAAACTGCATGAAACTAGTTTTCATAACAGGGTTCAGATTATGCACCCCAATCACTGTTTATTGTAACAGCCCAGGGGAAAAAAAAAATCCATCAGAAAAATATCAGTGTGTTTTTACTAATTCTCATTGGACTCCTACTGATATTGTATGGTTTAAGAATCTGCAGCTGTATATTTTTATGTCAGCAGACATTTGATGGTGCCTGCGACCTTGTATTATGCCATGCTACATTTATGTGTCAGAATGTACTGTTGCTTAGTTATACCTGCATTTTTTATTATTCAGGATAATAACAAGCACTTGCTTTCAAGACACAGTAAAGTACAACATTTAAGATTGTAGATCAGTAGGTTTTCAAATTCTGTGTGCTTGCTTTTTTCCATAGTGACTTATTAGGGGTCTGTACATATGGGAAAATAAGGGATGAGTGGACCATGGCACTCTGGTTATGCTTCTGATTTATTTCTTGTAGTTTGGGGGTTTTTTTTCCCCCTTCAGTCCTATCATATCTTTGCATGTTAGTGATTGTGTACAGAAAAAAAAAATGAGTCAGATATTTCATTTTGTTTGGGAAGCACAGTTATCTCTTGCAAAGTTCTTTCTTAGCACTTAGAACTGTGCAAAGTGGTATAAAGTAGATTTTGAACTATATTTATTTGTTACTTTTTTTTTTTTTTGAACATTTAAAAATCTTGTTTATAATGTTGCCTGCAGCCCGGATAGCCATTCTCTCCCTCAGAACCTTGTTCTTTTCTCATAGATCAACATCCTCAGCTCTTGCACAGATTTCTGTGTCCAATCCCTCACCCTGTCCTTTTGCTCACTTGTTCTTTGGGACAAGCAGCTCATGTCTTCCTTTAGCAAGCTGCTCCATGCTTTACTTTCCCTTCACTCACTTCCAGCTCCTTTCCATTTCCTTTACATTTTTTCCATCCATCTTGTGCATTCCTGGCCAGCATTCTTCACATTAGCTGTTCTATTTTCCAACTGATTCACGAGCCTGGTACAAAGAGAAGTACATGAATTGGGACCAGAAGCCTAGAATTGGGGTACTCTTGGGGCAAGTTTGGAATTTTTAAACATAAAGGAACTTGAAGGCAGGATTTAACCAGAGGGAATTCAGAATCTTTTAAGAACCAGCGTCATCTTCTCAGTTTTTCATCTTTTAAAAAAAACCTAACCCCACAAAACCAATAAGCAACAACAAAAGCAGCCTGGAACTGAGGAATTTTCTACCTCTGCTTTTCAGCTTTTTATTCTCCTGTCTTTCTCCTGTACCCCTAGAAACTTTAAGATCTCTTTCACTTCATCCTCTGGCCTGTCACGCCATTGCAGCAGGCACAAATAACCTTTTCTTCTAAAGGCCTGCTCTAAGATAAATAATTTCCTCTTCATCATGCCAGTGCCTGAGTTGCTCAGCCTGGTTTAATGCTGGTGGTGTCTTTGTATTTCAACCTGGCTTTCTCAGGAAAACACTTGTTAATGCACAAGTGCCTCTAGACTCTGTGAGGCTGGTGCTGTCAGCTTTATCTCTGCTTGTCCTCCTTGCATTCAGTACAACAACTACTGTTTCCTTGGTAGGCTGCTACAATCATAATTTGCTTTCTTTTTGAACCTGAAACGTCCTCCCCAAGGTTCATTTTTTTGTTACTATCTTGGCTGGATATACTCTTCTGTTTCTATTCCATTTCCCAGGTGATAAAAGTTATTTAGAAGTCTAAGTGCAGGGATGATTTGTGCCTGTGCATGTGTTTGCCTGCCTGCCTGCAGAGAACTCCTGAGACCAGGCAGTGCCCTACCAGAATGTGGTATTCTCTCCCTCTGCTTTTATGTGCCTTACAAATTGTGAATGCCTCAGAGCGAGGATGATGACTCCTTATGTATTTGTAGAACAGTGGGTGTTCTGTAAGTGGTATTGCAATAATATTTATTGGAAATGTTTCTCCTCGGACTGAATGCCCTGAGAGGACAAAATTCAAGGAATAATACCATGTTGTCCCTTCTGGAAAGTACCAGAACTCTCCAGATCTGTTTCTCATGTAAATCCCACTTTCCCAGCAGGGCTCCTCGATCAGTTCTACGCTGCAGTGCTGGCTCTCAGTGCCAGGAAGGCACAGGATGAGTGGGAGCTGCCCAGAACTCGAGCTGTCTGCAATGCAAATCCAGCTTTTGTGCACTTCTTACGTAATTTTAAAAGCTTTTATCTGTGGAGTTAGCTCTAGGAGAGAGAGAAATGAAAAGGCACTATAACAAAAAACCCCCCCAAACATTACCATGCAACTTGGTTTCTTTATTCTTTCTGCTGCCTTACTCCCAGGCCTGCTGCACCCCCGTCTCCCCCAAAAACCAAAAGTATAATCTATTTAGGCTACATGTTTCTATGTTCTTGAGGAACTTGCCAAATTTTAGTGCTATACTCCTGTCTGAATCTAGGTCCCATTTATAGTGAAGTATAAAATCACTTTGTACTGCTTCACTTTTTCCCAATGCAATGGATTTTCTCTGTCTTTATCCTAGCAAAGTATAATTTTATTAATGTTCCTAGCTGCATAATACAGTATGCATGTATTTCAGTAGTCAGATGGATTATCTCAATGATTTTTTTTTCTTAAAATTCTGTTTCACTGCTTGTAGAGGAAACTCAGCACCTATATGTTTGGAGGGAATATAAAAATAGTAGAGTAGGGTCTTCATGGTGGTTTAAAATGAACATACACTTCAAAAATCATGGTCTAGTGATTTCCTATACTGGATTAGTTCACAGATTGCTGAATTGTCTGGACAAGTACTTCTTTATGCCTCATTTTAACTCGTACAACAGAAATAAATTAGTTACCTATTTCATGAGAATGTTATAAAGACTAATAAATTATGTAGGCAGGATTTTAAAGCACTGGTATAAGTAGGTGACAAGTGTTACTGGTGGAGATACTCAGATGTACAAATGGCATTTGGACACAGCAGCCATTTCTGCCTCTGAAAATGTTTCACTGGCTGCTGCTGGTAGTGCTTTGCTGTTGCATGTGACCTGGGGGAAGCTGCTTAACTTCTCTGCCAAATGGCAAGGCTAATCATGTACCTCAAAGGCATTTAATCTGCAAAGGGCTTTGAAATCCTCTGACAAGAGGGGCCCCATCAGTGAGCTTATTCGAGTTTTAAGTCATATGATGGTTTTTTGAAGATGTTTCTGCCTGTGCTTCTTCCTGAATGATAAGGATGCAGGATGCTTTCTATTCCAAATATTAATTTAATTAATTAATATATCCTTTGCTATACTCTGAAGTTACATGAGAGGGAACCAGATGTGTGCTGAGGATATGATCCATGCCTGCCTTAGAAGTGATATTGATTTATTCTATGGAATCCTTCACAGTTGTATTTTTATGTGACACATACCCTCTGTATGGTAAATAGACTGCAAAGTCGACCATTTTGGTACTACTTTTTCAAGATGTTCAGATAGAAATCCAAGCCAAACATCTCACTGGAATGGGAGGGGAAAAGAACTTATTAGATGCTCATTTAACAGGCATTGTATGCACAGCATAGAAGCCACTCCAATAATGACTGGCCACCAACCACGACTGAGGTTAAATGTGATGACTGACAAACACTGTGAGGTCAGTTGTTCAGAGGGCCTTAGAAGATGTCTGGATGGTCAGAACTGAAAACACTCAGAGTCAACAGAAAGGGGGCGAATCAGCCACAGTGTAACTGAAAGGAGAACTTCCCTCAGCATGGATTTTTGTTTCTCTGGGAAAAATTAGCCCTTGTAGAAAGACCAGAAGAAGCTCCCACATCTCTAGCACAGCACTCCACCTGCCAGCTCCACAGTATCTGTATCTAGCTTGTGTTATTCACAGGATATCAGTCATGTTGATGAAGAGATGTTTTGGCGTGGTAACAACAGGAACATGCTGCTGGTGTGTTTAAAGTGGGTCCCCTGAAACCCTTGCCTTGTGATAAAGTGCTGCACCAAGCTTCTGGGGGTTAGCAGGGGTGGTGGCAGCAGTAGCTCCAATTTTTCTTCATGAAGTATGGTTCCACTGCATTCACTCAGAAACACTGTGATAAAGTACACTGAAGAGAGAAAAACCCTTGCCAGACTACTTCAAAAAGGTGTTGTTTAGGAAAGTCACTCCCCTGAAAGTTGGGAAAAATGGACTTCTATTCCTGGGGAAAGAAGGTTATTTAATGTGACTGCCGCTTCAGTCTGAGTGGTGTTAACTGCTGACAAAAGGGAAAACAGGCACACCTTCTCCTCCCACTGTTTTTGAGTAGGGACTGTACTTATATGAGGGTTCAGAGAACATAACCAGTCACATCTTCAGGAATTACATCCCATACTTCTGTACCTAATAATTTTTTGATGAAGCTGGAACTTTAAAAAGGAGCCAGGTGCAGCAGAGATGTTTTTCTTCCTACAAAGATGAATATGTGCTAAGCAAAACCTGGGTCATGGCAGGATTCAGTGTTTAATCAACTAATCGCTGAAATTAAACACTTCATGTCCTTCAAACTAGTCCAAATTTTTCTTTTCTTAATCTATTATCATAAAAAGTACAGTGTTTTTCGTTACAAATTTCCCTGAAAGCCCTTGTAGACTAACAATTTCCACATACCAACACCTGCAAGTGTCAGAAGTGTGGTTTCACTGAAAGCCTGCAAAGCTGTGCTTGCCAGTAGGAAAGAGTGACTAAAAACTCAAAATATTTCACTCAGGCTTGAGCACCTGTCAAGGTCTGAGAAAGAATTCAAAACAATGAGTTTGACACTATTGTACATTTATTTATTTATTTATTTTAAAACTGTGATGCCTAATTAGTGCTTCTCCAGAAACACTTTAAACCATATAATGTGATACAATATTGCTGTTTTATGAACAGTCTGAATTTTGGAAAGGAAAGATTAAAAAGGTTTCTTTTTCCTTTTTTTTCCCTCATTCCCCTGCCTAATTATATCCAGTCTCTTGATTCCAAGGTTGAAAACATTGACATGCCCTTTTTTTTGGTTTGGTAAGTGGTAATTTATTTTTATTTTTTTGATAAATGTAAGTGCTTCATTATAATAGGATAAAATTAAGTCTAGTATTTTGGTGAAACTGCTGCTGTGACAAAATGATCAGCAATTACAAGGTATCAGTTCTGAAAAGGTAAATGATTGCCAAGTTCAAATAGCTATCATGCTTCACCTTATAATTGTATAACATCATTAGAGACATAATTATGTAATATCATTAGAGATGGAATACTCATGTCCAACCTGGGTTCTTGCCCAGTTTGTCTTTAGGAAAACTCAGAACAACAATTTGTGTATTGCTTATTTGTAAAAATGTGAAGACAGAGCTGGAAATAGCTATGTTGACTTCCCTGCTCTGAATGCATCACTCCAGAGCAGTATTTAGAAGCAGATATTTTGGATGTTCAGTAGATAGAGCTCACAGAAGTACATTTATGCAGTGCTCTTGGTGTAGAAGGCAGGAGCACAATCTGGCCTGTGAATGTACCTTGGACAGCAGCCAGACTAAATCCAGGCAAGCTGAGGAACCTTTTATCAGCTCTTGGTGTCCATTAGATTGGCTGCTGGGAGCAGGGGTCTGTAGGAAATGATGGCTCACATGGGCTGTGGTGCTGTCTCTTCAAACACTTTTGCAAATGATTCCCTGGATGCAGCAGTTGCTTTATGTAAATATATACAGTGATAAGTTATAGTATACCCTATAAAATAATTCCTTGGGGTGAATTGTTGGGGAATTTCTCCTAGAGGAAGTTATACATGAATGCATATGCTGTGTAAAATTACCAGATTTCAGAAAACATTAAAAAATGAAAATGGTGTTCTCCTCTGTTGTGTGAGGAATGGCAGCACTGGTGCAAAGTTATCTGAGCATCTGTGGGAGTGAGGGAGCAGGGCTGGCCCCAAATTACCAAGCTGTCAGAATGGATATTTGCAGAACTGTGACATTTGCTATTTCCAGTACCAGCTGGAAGAACCAACTGGATTCCCACTGTGCATAGCCAGTGGCTATGGTGCAGTTTCTAGGGGACGTGGAATTACTCGTTTCCTAAGGTGCTATGAATAGACAGAGTGCAGCACTAAAAATATCTGCAAGATAATTACAGAAAATTGCATTTGGGACTTTAAACAACATAATAAATAACCAGAATGCTGCGCTAGCTCGATTTCTCTGTGACCAGCTATTAAATGTGTTATGGTCTTCCAAGACTTTGCAAAAATCTGCGTGCAGTTCCTCTCTCCACCACACGCTCCCATATACTGGAAATTTTTCGGTCACCTTAAAGTGGACTTCCTGTCTTATGCTCTCTGTACCCTCAGCACCCTGCCTCAGGTGTGGCAAAGCTCTGCTAGGCAAGAGGCAAGGCTGAACAACTGAAGAATCCCTCCTGCCTTTAAGAATTGTGAATTGTTCTCTGATCCAGGGGTCTGTCACTCCACATAGCTCATGTAAGGTGCTGCACTTTGAAGCACAGATTTGTCACCCCTGTGTGTCTTGCACCCTTGGCCAACAATGCTTTTTATCTTGTCTGTTCTCTCTCCCACCCTTTCCAAGTGTCTGCAGCTACAGCGGTACATGGTTCTCCCTTCCTGGTCTCTAGCAGGTGTTTTGGGCCAAACCAGCTGCTGTGGTACATTCCCTGTTTGTGTAGAGTAGATTGGGAACACCTGAATCTCTGAAAAGTGCAGTCATTAAAAATGACAACATGTAAAAAATTCAGCCCCTGTCACTTTTTTATAGACTGCTGAATAATGAGATAAAGAAAAATATTTTGATCTCTGTGGTCACTGTTGCCTTGTGCTGTTACTGATCACTGGAACTTATCTGTAAGACAAACATGGACTCAAACTACCTGTGAGGTACAAGTGATGTTTTCTACAAACAAGCTGATGTTATCTCTATTTCAGTAATTGTGTTGACAAAAATCGTGGGCTTTATGTGTATATGTAGGCAGGAAGTTGGAGAATCACATAACAGAACCTAAGGTATTAATTAGAATTGTTATTATTCTGAAGAGTCAAAGGCAGATCTAAAATACATCCTCAAGGGTAACAGGTTTTAAAGAATTCAGCTCTTTACAAGGGTCTGCTTAGCAATAATGAACACATTGTTAGTTTGTGGACAAAAAGAAATTGTATTCCTTACTCCTGTTCCAGTTAAAAGCAGTTGTTATGGCAACTATTGCAATATCTTTATTGGTATTTCTATTGTACTGTTTGGGAGAGGATAAATCTGTTTTGCTCAGCTGCATGTGACTGAAGGAATGGGAGGCTGAGATGCCGAGTAGTAGGATGAGGATTGTGGTAATGTGTTTCAAGTTAACCTCACCCTTCCCTAGGGGAGTGGGAAGCAAGGGCTGCCCACAAATGCAGAGGCAAAGCACCAGGACACTTTTCCAAAGCTCTGGCTACCCTGAAGGCCTGGCTGCAAGTACAGCCAGCTGCTTTACATGTCAGTCTTGGTAGCCAAATCTGTGTGCTGCTCCCGGGGAAGGGGGATGGCTGTCGTTTGTCGAATGTCTGGTGATCCTACTCAAATACCTGACAGGAGGCACAAGGAAGCTGTTCCCTGTGTGCTTAAGGGGCAATATTCTGCAGCAGGGTTTGCATTATCTCTTTGAGTGGTCCCTCCAGTCCAACAACTTCCCATCTTCCAGTTGTGAAATTAGGGTTGCTTTTGGATGCTTGTCTGCAGTTTGCCTGCAAACTTCTCTGTGTGCTTGTTTGGCTTCAAGCCGAACTTTGACCTGAACTCATTTTTCCTCAGTGTGTTTGCACCAGTTTGTTGCTTCCTTTTATAGTTTTCAACTTCGTTTTACACTGTTTTTGTGGTGCTCGTTACTCTAACTGTGGAGCACTGGGAGGGGTCAGAAGGGTGTTGTATAAACCATTGTTGTTTCACAGGAAACTGTTGGCAATATCATTCGTGCCAGAGGAATTTCTGCTTAGTTTTTAAAAAGCAAGAGTAATACAGGTGCTATTTCTGGGTAGAACACTGGGCACAGCAAAATCTGCTGCAAAACTCAATTTGCCTGTACCTCTGACTCATCTAGTAATGTTTAGCCATCTGTTGATTCTACAATGCCCTTAACAGTGCAAGGCATTATACTGAGGTAAAAGAACAGTATGGATCAATAGGCCAGAATGGAATTAATGATCAAGGGTCAGGTTTTTATTACCACATTCTTCCTGGAAAGTGCCTCACTGCAAGTGGTCCCACAGAAACTGATACACAAGAGAAGATGATGGCTCTCAAGCTAACCTGACTATCAGGTAATATTCGTCTTTCATGAATGTTTTCTATAAAGTAAATGACCACTTCTGCAGACAGTCTAAAGTCTAAGTGAAACAGACAGGCTTCTGAAACTACACCAGTAAAACGTGATTTGTGGGAGCTTAGACATGATACACAACGTTCTTTTCAGATCTCTTCAGATGATGAAAGGTCCATGGGATTCAATGGAAGGTCCCAGGACCTTTCAGTCAAGGATTTAATAACTGAAAGCTTTACTTTCAAGAAGAAAAATTATTTAAATTGGCCATCCTTGACAGGAGTTATTGATTGTGAGACCAAGTAGATGAAGTCATGCTATGGAACAATAAAGTAGTTTAAATATGAGCTGGTTCAAGTCTGAACCGACATTTTGAATATTTCTGTGTCTCTGCTAACAAATTTGGGAATAAGAGCAGCTTTTTCTTTGACTTTGTTGATGGCTGAACACACAGAAATCTAACATTAAGGTGCCTAGGCATAATACACACAGGTTAGAAAGATGGAGGTGGCACACTGTGTTCAGCTGCAGGCAGAAGGATTAGGTATCTAACACAGAATCAGCCAATGTGGCTGATTAGTTCCAACTAATTCAGTTGGAACTTGGACTCTACTTTCTAAGAATAGGAAAGTAAGACAGATTAGAATAGTGATACCTGCCAGAAATTAAAAGTTACCTTTGATACAGGTTCTGTGATTTAGTGGTTTTTCTTTCCCTTGCGTAATGTGTACCCAGGTAAAATGTGCTCAATAGCAAAGCATGTGAGGAACACTCAAAATCAAGGTTATTCACTTCTCTACTGTGATGATCTTTCTTCATCTCTTAATAAAAGAAGCTCTCCCTAAATGGCTGCCAGATCTGAGTGGATATGTTCAGCAAAAATGCTTAAAGCACGAGACCTGTTTTGAAAAGTGCTGTCTGTACGATAACTTTTAATTCATGTCTTTGCAGTGCTTGTACTTTTTCTACTGTTTAGAAAGGTGTTCTCAGCAACCACTTGGGCTGGCAAGATCCTTTTTGTGCACAGGATCCTTTTTGTGATTGTCACTGCTTATTCAAGGTGATCAGTAGACATGTTTGGGATGTATTTTCAGTATCTCCTCTTTAATTGTGAGCATTTCCATTTAACTCAAGAGATACTTGTTATATAGCTAATCAATGTCTAGGAGAATATAAAAAATTATAAAATAATGGTAAATAACGAAAATACTATGCACAGAAAACCCTTATTAACAGAGGCTGAAAATAAGAATGTAGCATTTGGTGTTTTGTTTTGAATTGGAATGAGTGCACTCATTATCTGCAGCAAAATACTCACAACGGGTATGAGAACAACTAGCACTTATGGGTGCTTAGATATGGGTATTTCCTACCTGTGTTTGCAGAAAATGGGCAGATCATCCTGAGGTTGGCTGTTGGTATGCCAGTTCTAGAGCAAGTGTTGAAGAGACCATGAGAGAAGGGCAATGAGAGAAGGCAAGGGAACTCTATCAGTCCAAATGGCAAGCTGAGGCTCACAACACTCTTTGTGTGTGCTCACAGGAGCTTTGGTTCTCTAGGAGTAAGAAAGAGTCGGTGTTTTAAAATTTTTGCCTGTTACTGTTTATTAAAAAAAGTACCACCCACACAGACTTCTGACCAAGAATGTCAGCAGAGTTTAAAAGCTGAATTTAACTCGTATACTTTTAGGTCTGAGTGAGCAGTCACCACCTTCTAAACTGTGGTCCAGTTTAGTTAGAATACTCTCTTTCCTTCCTTTTAAAAGCTGAATGAAAATTTCATGCACCTTTTGCAACAAATATGTATTTGTTGTTTTCCTATCATAAGATGAAAATATATTCTTGTAATTGAAAAATGCTGTCCTGTCATATATGCAGCTCAAATGAGGCTACTTCACTGAAAAGAATATATTATCATGAAAAGTATATTTTTGTGGTGCTAAAATTTTTTTCTCAGATGGTTTATCACAAAAATCCCCTCAGACTCTTCAGAACAAGACTGAATAAAAGTAAAATAGTCAGTTTCTGGTAAAATAGTCACTTTCACCTGACAGTGCAAAGCTAATGTTAGTTGGTAAACAAAAATACATGGCTTTGCTGTTTTAGAATGTAGCTATGAATGACAGACCTGAGACTCAAGTTCTGCACGTTTAAGTATTTTTAAAGCAAGGTGTGTAGCAGGGGGAAATTTAAGAAATCAGTAGAGAACACGCTGTTCCATGAAAGCCTTGCTAATTGCCCCCTGAGCTTCTGTGTTAGCACAGCTCTTTTGTATTCTGGTTTTGAGAAGTTATTGTGGAAAAATTGTAACATTTACTTGAACAAATGTTGAAATAGGATGACGTTGTGTTCTGCTCTTTTTGTCAGCGTTAAAAACAGATGTAATGCTGAAGGTGTTCTGGGTAGCAGAGTGATACAATTGTGAACCAGACCTGACATTTTGGTGTCTTATCTGCATGTCTTTAAGACTGTAGTTGGATAAAGTGCACTTTAATGTGATTTTTCTTTTGTTGTTGTTATTACTGGCTCAAAAGCAGTTTGAGTGTGTACATGCATGCTTATATTTTATATATAAATTGATGTATGTTTGGTGGTGTGGAGATACACACACACACAAATATACATAATTTAGGTCTGTAAGCAAAATTGTGGTACCATCTATCTAAGTATGACCTTAAAATGTGTTTCCCTTTATATCTCCAGCTAAATAAGTATTCAGAGCTACTCAGTATAAAATAACACGACAGCTACTTGCTTAATTATCATTTTGCAACTACCTCTTGATTAACATACATAAAAAGGCTCAGTGATGGGTTTTGACTGATTAACTTCTTTTTGGAAAAAACACAAGAGGCATGATGTTGGAGGGTTAAATTTTGGTCTTTCAGAAAGATGAAACCAATAAAACCTGCCTTTTCCATAGCAGAAGAGGACAATCCTAAACCCTGCTCTGCACAGTGACTTTGAACAGGTGTTGGCAAGCCTGGAAAGATCAGGCAGGCAAGGATAATCTTGAATTCTCCTGTCAGAGTTCCAGTTGGGAATGAGCAAGCACGGTGTTGGTAATCCATGCTCCTGAATACCTGTAGCTTTGTAAAAATAAACATATAAACAAATAAAAGAATAAATTCCTAGAACCTGGATCTCTTCTGAAGACTGTAGAGCCCATCTCCAGAAGTATTACCTAGGGATCTCTGATACAAGCCAAACCCTAACACCTTCTCCCTAAGCATGTGGAATTAATCTTTTCTGCACGTTGTCCTCACGTCACCAGCACAGCTTCTTTTCTCTTTGGTGCTGGTGCCTTGCCCCACGTGCTGATGTGATGAAAGAACACACAATGGGAAACCTTACAGCTTTGGGAAGCCACTGTATGTGATATCCTGGTATGAGTGATCATACCTGAGAAGATATATGTTGTCCGTAAGTATTTAAGCAAGTACTGTAGGAAGAAGGCCTAGGGTTTCTTGAAATGTTATGTTTCCTTTAATTGTCAGTATGTCCTTATCAGCTGGTAGATGTGGTAGATATACTGCTGTAATTTGTCAAGAAACACTGATCAAAATATATGGGAATAGCTGTCAAGCAGCAGGAGGAAGAGGGAGCTGACTGGATATTTCTGGTCATCTTCATCTCTGACCATACTCAGTTGATGACTTCTGGAATGGTATTCCTTTTTCCCCTTAAGTGCTAACATTTCCTCTTTAAAAAACAATTAACACACCTCTTCCTCGCCCCCCCCAAATGCAAACAATTATTGTTAGGGAATTTTTTTTTTTTACCTTTTGAGGCACCTGATGCTTGAATAAGGTTCTATAGTTTTCCAGAAAGTGAAGATGAGATTTGTTTTCCAGAAAGTGAAAATGAGTTTCATTTTCCACTTGGTACTTTTGATTATCTGTCTTTTACAGTGTGAGGCAGTACTCCTATATCTATGTAATTGCTGTGCAGCTGAAAAAGAAAGTGGTGAGGAAGCAGTTCATGACTAAGAGTGTCCAGTGAAATGTGGCCACATCCTTCAGTTCTGCTTGTGCTGTTCTGTTTTTCTGAGAGGTTTGTCAAGGAAAGTCTGTTCAGAGAACTGAGATCTCAGAAGGTGCACAATAATGGTGATGCTTATGTACACTCATAATTTTTACTGTACCCCTTTAGTAAGCTTACCCACAGATTTAAACCCCTTTCCCTTTTACTGTAAGCTATCACATAAAAATGTTTGCTCTATGATACAAAACAAAGGGAAAAATATATTATAAAACATGCATTTTACCTATAGCCAGTAGAAAGTAATGTTTCAAGTCCAGATTTATGGGATTTCCCACTCCAAATGTTTATTTTGGTAATTCTGCTGTAGTTACTAGGATGGTTAGGTGATCGAATTTAAACCCACAGCCACCACTGAGGGATTCTCTGTAAGGTTGTTCAAGCAAAGTGTTCCTGAGTGAAGGCCCCATGGGAATCAAGGGAAGCAGCAGCCTTGGAGCTGCTGTGTAGCAGGGAGGTACAGCTGGACAGCACAGGACACAGGTGCTAGGACAAGGAGCAATGGCTTCAGACTGAAAGAGGGGGAATTTAGGTTAGAGATATGGAAGAATTTTCTCACTGTGGGGGTGGTGAGACACAGGCTCTCATCCAGAGATGCTGTGGATGCTCCATCCCTGGCAGTGTTCAAGGCCAGGCTGGATGGGCTTGGAGCAACCTGGGATAGTGGAAGGTGTCCCTGCCCATGGCAGGGGGGATGGATCTAGAGATCTTTAAGATCCCTTCCAACCCAACCCATTCTATGGTTTGGCACCGTGATGAGGTTCACTTAAGTGTGGTGTGTCTTGGTTTGGTTTTTTTTTCACTTGGTAGTGACCATCAGCACACTGCTGCAATGTGATCAGGAGTAATTTCTATCTTCTCTGGGCAGATTCTAGACACAGGATATTCATTTGGGCATGAAATAAAACTCTTCAGAGCTCAGCACCTTCCTTTCACTTTTGTCAAGTCTTTGGCAGGTATCTCCCTCTAGTGCTCATAAATAAAAACATGCCCAGACCAAAAAGTGAAGGCCCACAGCAGCAAGCCTGGGGAAATCAAGAGGAGACTGGTTTGATCCATAGCATTTGTTTTTTCCTTATGGCTGCATCTCCGTGCACTGAAGTCTTGGTTATCTCTGCTGGAAGGAAGCTCAGTTTGTCTCCTGCCACTCTGCATGTGTTCTGTGCTTTTCCTCTGTCTGAACATGCAGTTTCTTCCTCATTTATCTGGAATGGCTGAATTCAGTTCTGCTCAAAATGGCTCTGCATTCTAATTCCAATTTTAATGTGATTTGTTTTTACTCAAACAGGGCTGAGGGGCCTCCAAGGTCGGTCAAAGGACAGGTGTTCAGCCCATCTCCATCTCTGTGACTTTTCTCCTGTTGTTGGCTCAGGGTTTTTCTCTTTGAGAAGCAGATGTATGATAATTATGCATCTGTCTATATGGTAAATATATATAGCAGAATACCTAAAATTAATGTACCACAAGACTTATTGAAGAGCCCCAGGAGACAACGCTGTGAGCTGATCCTGTATGTGAAGCCAGCCTGTAAAAGACAGTCTGGCACATAACCAGCTCCAAAACAGGTTAGGACTGTTGCTTAAGGTAGCGAACAGAATCAAAAGAACAAATAGAGTAATAAAAGAGAAGGAATTTACATACAAATAAAAGCAGCTGGAAACAGACTCCAGTAATCCCAGTGTTCTGGTTTACCTCATCAACTTTTCTCTCCTCACCAGTCTTAGCTGAGATGAAGTGATATGGAATTGCATTCACACTTCTTTCAAGGCAGGGAGAAAGGCAGAGTGAATTCATACCTTTTTCTCTTCGATGGAGCCAAGTCTGTGGTAGCCAGGGAAGAAGTGCATTTAAAAAAAGTAGTTGTAAGAACAATGAAGAATTGGAAGGAAATGAAATGGAGGCCAACCCACTGAGTAATGTCAGGGTTTATATTTTATTTTTCTTCCAGTAGCTGCTGCTTTTCTCTTGTAGCTTTTTTCCTCTTCTTTTTAACAAATTCTCTTCCCCATCTCACTTGAGCCTCTGGGGTTCTCTCTGGGGTTTTACTTAGTGGTACTGGAGAGGAAAAATACCTGGGGGCGTATTATATACCTCCACACACCATCCCTTCCCCCCATATTTGTGCACTAGTAGCTACAGTGGCCTAGACAGATCTCTGGAGAGGGAGAATGGAGAAAATCCTGCCTCACTGTAACTACTACCTGCTGTGCAGGTAGAACTTTCTATCACAGGTCTGGAGAATTCTGATGCTCTGCAAAAACATGCCGAGGTCAGCCTTGGGTTAATGAAAGCAATGAAACCAGCACTTAACCTCCAAATGGATTTCCATGGAGACAGCTAGACAGTAATAGTGTTTGGACTTTTTTATTCAATAAAAGTTTGAGTTATAAATATTCTCCATTTGCTTCCTATTTACAGTTGTAAAATATTTTAGGATAGCCTACCCGTCACCTGTCATTCAGCGTCTCTATAAATGTCATGAAAACATCATTGTGAAATAAAAACATCTTATTTCCAGCCCACAAACCCTATTTCCACGCACTCACAAAATAAAATCAGAGACAAAAAAGAGGAGAGAAGGAACTGGGGGGATGGGGAGAGAGAGGAATACAGTACAGCAGTCGACAATGCAGTACTTGCTACACAGTAGCAAAAGAAATGGGTACAAAATTTAGTCTGCTATGATGACAAGCTTCTCAGGACATTTGTGATGGACCAGCGCTGTCCAGTGCACTTCTGAAGGACCAGTTGAAATCCAAACTCATTTTCATTGTTTTCCTGCAATTCCAGGCAGCGCTTGGATTTTCGGTTCTGGATAGGACCTCCCTTTAAAGATGGGGGAAAAAAAAGAAAAAGAAGTGTTAGGGTTAAACATTGTGAACTTGTTACATTGCTACTGTGGGGTAATATAAATGATAGAACACTCCAGTGTCTGTCTACTGTGAAAAACGTTCCAGTTAGAGACAAGATAAGCGCTGGATTTGGAATGAAGGTTCCTTTGTCACAGGCTGGTTTAATCTCTGAAGCAGTTTGCAATAGTCTCAATTGCCTGGTTTCCATTTCAGCAAATGGGATTCCTGGAATTGAGCTGTGTTTCGAGCAATGCATCTTAACCATGAGCCAAAGCTTTCCTGTTTGCTTCAGTTCCCTAATTTTGTGGCTTTGTTGCCCTTCTGAACACTAAAGTCAAAAGAGAACTAGGATTTTGGCCAGGGGTGTGCCGTATAAAGGAAAAAATGCAAAAAATTCTCTATTCCTTCAATACTAAATGTCTTTTATAATTGTTGTTGCTAATCCTCAGTATTGATTCTGTTCAATTCCCAGCTTAATGCTGCCTTATTAAAGCCCTGCCTTCACTTTTGAGTTGCATCAAGCTTTAAATCACTGCTACCACACAGTTAACTACAGCCCTCAATTACAATTAAATTGTCATGCATAAATCACATTTTTTTCCCCCTTTAAATCTGTTTTCAGTTGGTTCTTTCCTCCTCTCTCCTGTCTAAAGAAAGCAATAAATAACTTGTACACATTAGTGTCTGGGAGGTTTCTTCCAAGATACATAGAGTAGAGGAATTGCACAGAAGTCTGAAAGTGGCTTTCTCTAAAGTATCTTGGACTTGTGTAGAGAATTACTGGCTAAATCTGCAAATCAAAGAATGTAGTCAGTAGAGATTAGTACACCTGAAGTATGGAAAGAGCAGAAGCATTTAAATTGCTTATTTGTACCATGGGAAAAAAAAATAGTTGCTGTAAAAAACCCAAACCAAACGCCCAACCCCATACAAAAACCCACCACCTCATAGTATTTTTTTTAAAGTCTGTGTTATACCTTGCATTATAAAGTCATAACTGGGAAAGACTTCTATTCACAAGGATACTGGTATAAAGCTCCTAGAAGGGCTGTGTGCTGTCTCAGAGCAGGCTCTTCCCCAGACAAGGGCAGCTTGTGCCATTCAGTACAGGTTCTGCTTCATTCAGACAGGTGGCTGGGGGTGTCCTCCCATCCCACCAGTAATGCTTAGCAAGTACTTTCTCTAAGAAGTGACTTCTAAAAGAATTTTTTGGGCCTGGCTAATGAAATGAAGAATAAGGTTTGAAAGTTCCACATTTTAAATAGTTTTGGGTAAGAGGGACCATTTCTAGAATAATCCACAAAAATTCAAAACATGAGGCTCCCTTAAAGCCTCCTGGTAGGTCTGTGTGAAGCCTTGATAGAATTTCCACTGATTACTTCAGTAGACAGACAGGCTTGCAGAGGCATTTTAATACACCTCCATGATGAAATGCTGACTGAACTGTATTTTCCCACAGCTGTGTAATGGTTATTGGCATTTGTATTAATAACAGCAGTTAAATTTGGGTGTCTGGTGGGAGCCTAAACTCCAAACTACCCAAAAGCAATAAAACTGCATGACATACAAGAAACTTGAAGAAACTAGGTTGAAAAATTTATCAAAGCTTTATTATATGCTATTTGTTCTCTTATCCCAGATACTCACCTACATCCACCCCCTCCATTCTCATCCCCTCACTCCCCTGGTTACTTTGGCCTTCTAGAGATCATTGTAGTGAGGTTGATTTTTTTTTTTTTTCGTCTCCAAGTTAATTTAATGAGCTCTGAACTAGGTTATTCACATGTAAGAGTCAGAGGAAATGGATATTTTCTCATTGTGAAAGGAACAGTTATCTTGTTTTCTTCTAGAATAACATACCCTTTCTATTCTTGATGAAAGCTGTGGAGTGTGGTTTTCCACTGCATGGACTCAGTGTTCCATGGCACCCAGTCAGCTCCCTGGGAATTGGGAATTACAGTTCATAGGTGTTTCTGCCTAAACCCAAAATCGAGATTAACTTCCTTGTGTTTCCAACTGATGCTGGAGGAGCTTGTGTTGCTGTTAGCTATGTAAATTAGCTCTGTATCTTTCATTTATTGGTTGCCCCTCATCCCAGTTTCAGTGTCTGAGACATCCTCAGCTCAGATCCTGCACTGGAGCTGAGGAAGGCTGTCCCACCTTGTCTTGTTAGAAAACTAACTTGTTCAGGTCCATTGCTTCCCTGATTTCTGGGAATCAGGGGAATGACTCTCTGCATGGCACCTTTAGGCTTCTCCTGTCATTTCTAACTTACTGGCATAAGGGGAGGCACAGCACTAAGATTTAAAGACTACCATGCAGAATTGGAATTTTTCTGCCTAATTCCCATTTGTTTCAGTGGTCAAGGGTTTCCTTCATTTGAATGGGCCCAAATGCCTTGTGGATTTGGGGGTAGAGGAAGGAGGATTTTCACAGTGGAGATGATGTTTTTTCCTTTATTCTATATCTTGTAGAGCAGACCTAGGTGTTACAGTAAATGTATTCATGAGAAACACTTTAATACAGGCAGCTACACAAACAAAGTGTAAGCCACTCCTAAGGAGAAACAAAACAAGCAAGAAACAAAAAAAGCATATAAAAAAGCCCCCTTACACTCCTTCACTCTTTCTGATGTGCCCTGGTGTGAAATCTGGCTTCTGTTTAACAGAAACAAGTGAATTGGGAGATAAAAAGCCAAGGAAGCTCTTTTTGATGTGTGGAAAGTGCTCTGCATTGGCTACTGAAAACCACCCTGCTTGAGTACATTGGAGCTGCTGTATGGAATATAAAAGAGACACCCAAGTTAAGTAGTGGCTAATATGTGTGAACTGAGTGTTGTAGGGAGCCCAGATGCTTTTGGCAAAATGTGCTTTTTTTAACCACAAAAGAGAAACATGAAGGCTCAAGCCCTTTTAGGAGCTAAGTTGTTCTGTTTCTAAGAGATGTGAAGCCTGTGCAGAGCCACTGCCTCAGCCCTCACAGAGGATGCAGTGTACACAGCTTTAGTTCCTTTCAGCAAGCATGTAAGTGAAAGAATTGCTCTGAAGTACAGGGAGGAAAGTTTGTATGCTACTTACTTAAAATTTCCTGTTATTCTTCTATTTAACTGCATTTTTTTTCACCCCTTCATATGCCCAATACAAGCCTGGGACAGTGGTATTGTCCTGTCAGCCCTGGGTCGCTGACAGTGCCCCTAATACAGGTTGCAAGGCTGAACCAGTGAGCTGTGGAAGGATTAAAGCATGTGAACTGACTCCAGTGAAGTGAGCAGGCAGGACTGAGGCAGCAAAAGCTAACACTGTATTTTGCTCTTCTAGCTGGCTTGGCCTCCAAATTACAGCATTCCTGAATGGTTTCTTCAGTCTGTTGTCATCATTAGCATTTGGAACCCTAAAGACAAATGCAGGCAAAGGTGTCCTTTAAGTTAATTATTTTTTGCCTTTTTTTTTTGGTAAGCATTTAGCCAAACTTGTATAAAGCTGTCATAATTGGGTTTTACTGTGTGCTTGGCAAAATGGTTTATTGTGTTCCTACACTTCAGGCTCAGTGAAAGGCGAGTTGCCCATCTGGGTTCCTTTCCCCATTCTAGGCAAGACCTCTATTTTCCAATTTAAAGGCAAAAAATTGCTAGCCTAGGGTAATGTCTTTAATCATGAGACATTAAACATAATTCTGTAGGCTGAAACAAGTTTCAAGAGGAATTCTGTGCAATTGAACAGAATTAGGATTAAGATCACTGGTGATGAGAGGCAGCTCAATGGCAGTAGGAGTCTCAAGAGGATAAATAAGCATCCAGGTGAACTATTCTGTGAAAAATAGACAGAACATATCAGCACTAACAAGTCTGACTGAAAACTGTGTGGTTTTTGCAAAGCAAATGGAAGGCATTCCTGTGAGAAGCACAAGTGTTCTCAGCTCCTGCTGGTACTCAGACACACAGAAAACTGATGGAGTGCTTCCTAAGTGTACTTTTAATGTTAACACTATCTCAAGTCAACATCCTGCTACACAGAGTGGAAAGCAGTGCTTTTGGCTTCCTTTAGAGTTATTGTACTTGCTGCATTTCTACTGTGTGTAAGGGGTTTCCTTCCCAGTCTTCCCCTAAAGCAGAATTTATCCAATAATATGGCACTTAAGAACACTGTCTGATGTGCCTGCAAACCCTTGCAGTACCAAGCTGTGCAAAGTAATTAGACAGTTTTTGCTGAACTGTTCTATGGGTTTTCTTTTGGTTTATTAGGGGTGCTGGATGCACAGTTACCAAACCTGATCACTTTAAAAGACCTGATCACTTGTAGAAATGAGGGATGTAAAATGAGCACCGGAGGTTGGCAGCATTACTGAAAATCAGTCTGGCAGCTATTTTTAAGGAGTTACTCTAAAGTGAACACTTTTCCTTACAGAGTTTAAACCTGCTTTTTGCTCATCACATTAAAACTCATATTATTCTACCTAAAAGAAAAAACCATGCTCTTACCTGCTTGCCTAAACATGGATATTTCAGAGAAAGGTCTTAAAAGGTTAATAAGTATATCCAGCCTCATATCACATATACTTTATAGATCGTTGCATTCTCTAGTCTATTAATTTTCTATTTGGACCTCAATCAGTGACCTCAAATATTTACATGTTCACTCTGCCTTTGAGGCAGAAACTCTCATCTTCACTGTTGCTTTGATACATTTGAATCAAAGAATTATGGTGAGATGTATGAGACAGAGATAATCTCCACTCCAAACAGAACACTTGATATCCTCCTGCATTTCCCCAGAATACTGGGGTAAATTTTCAGTGACTGTTAGTACACCAAATTTAATCCTAAAGAAAATGACTCAAATTTTACAGGGTGTTTTTTCCTCTGTGTGATTCACTTCTGTATGGATGTTGAAGCAATAAGAAAGTGTTCACAGGAAGAAGGGAATAATTTTTCCCATCCAGTAATTAATGTATTTTCAGTATTGCCCATTGCTTGGAATAAAGGGTATAGATATAGATAATACAGAGGTAACTGATTAACTCCTTGAATCCAAACCAGTGTGACAAATTTTCCAACTCTGTGTCTAACAGGTATCCTGTAAATAAAGCAGGCTCCATAACATATCTTTTGTTGTTCAAATATTTCATCAATTAATTTGAACTATTTCAATTGAAGTATTTCTCATTGAAGTATATTGTTAGTTGCTCTTACTCAAAGATGTGCTTCCTAATATATTTTATATGACTACTGTGAAAATGAGGTGCATTTAACTGCTTTTGTGTATATGAAGTATCACATACAGCAGCGTTATATATTAAAAGTGTATTGTTGTCTGTTCAGCTATTTAGATATTTATTTACAGGGTAGATAAGCAAATGAGAATTTTTACAAGATACACTTAAAATGTGAATTTATGTTTCCAATACTAAACAAAACTAATTACTATATACAACGTAAACTTAAATGGTGTTATAATAGGGATCAGCCAAACCATTTCTTAAGGAAAACGCAATTATTTTTCCTCCTCCTGCACTCAGGTTCTGTTGTCAGGTAGCCACCCAAGCACTTAGATCCACTTGCTGGTACTCAGTGTGTAAATACTGTGAGGCATCCTCTGGCAGTGGGATTAGACACATCATTCAACAGTTGCACCACTTTAATGTCTACATCATGATTTTGCCTCATTCCTCTCCCAAGACATCTGAGTGAGTGCTCAGGTTT
Source organism: Coloeus monedula (assembly GCF_965178545.1). Classification (NCBI taxonomy): domain Eukaryota; kingdom Metazoa; phylum Chordata; class Aves; order Passeriformes; family Corvidae; genus Coloeus; species Coloeus monedula. Next base: position 10,406,059 of record NC_138786.1, on the reverse strand, counting down.
TACATGATCATAAATGCTACATTTTCATAATGTTGCAACGAATTTTTAATACTGCAGCTGTGACAAATCGAATGATGCAGCCTCATCTGTGTGTCCAGACCAGGTTTTAGTAACTAGTGGTCTGTGCAATCATTTTGTTTTGTTTACTCTAGATTGAATGGTCTGATTTGCTTACTCTCTCCAGGATGTAGAAATACACAATACCATTAATTAAGGTATTAAAACAAAAGCAATTAAACCTGGCACAAGGAAATGCAGCTTCACACAGAGAATGTAACTGGAATAGAAAACGAATTACAGAGATACAGCATAAAAATCAGAAATGGAGTGTGGGAATTTATACCTATCACTAACATTTCTCCACATATATATGAAGTTTCATCACAGATTAATAACAGATTGCAGTCCTGTGAATAGCAAGATTAAGAAAATAATACTTTAAAAATAATTTAAGTCTTCACTAAAATAGCAAGAAGCTCTTCAGGATATGATAGCTGGAAATGTGTTTTACTACAGAAAATTGGGATAAGACTAAGAAAATGGAAGTTTTGGAGTAGAATTCATTAGCCAGACTAGAAGTATTTTTCAGAAACTAAACGTGAATTATTATTATATCAGCACTGGCCAGGGAATCTTCCTGACATGCTAGAAAAACATCTGCAGAAACAAGTATTGTAGGTATATGATGTGATTTTTGGAATTAATTATTGAACTCTGTTTCCAGGGAGGGGGGGGTGTAGGTGTGGTAGAATGGAAAGCAGATTAAAAAGGGAATCCTTTATCCATACGTAGTCCTGATAATTACAGCTAAATGCAGAATTCACAGCTGAACACATTGTTTGGTTTTTATTTGGCAGCAAATCCAGATGATGATGTGTTACATTGTTCTTCTGAGAGCCAGGGCTAGCCAGCAAGTCCTTTGTGGAAAAGGAAAAACTGGGTTCATGAGGAGGATGGATGCATGGCTTTTCTGACCACAGCTGTCCTGAGTAACCAGTAACAGGATGGGTCACTTAGAAATAAATTGCCTTTTTGAGAACTTAATGGAGTAAGCTGCAGAGATGCATGCTGGTGAGGGATGATGTTTGTATTTGTCTCCCATTTGTCTTTCTTTGCCCTAAACTGCCTGCTGTGCTGCTTGGTAGCATTCAGAAAACTGCATATGCAGAACCCACCAAATTCAGTGCTCACTGGCTACTTAGTGGTCCAAGTTTAAATTAGAACTTAAGATGCATTTCTAAACTCTGTAAGTTCACAACAACAACAACAACTGCTACATTTTATGCTCCCTCTACTAGGAGAAGAGTTGGATGTAAGTAAATCCTGTGTAAACACCTCTGGAGTGAGACTTGACCTATAGAAAATATACAAATTAATGCTTTGTCTAATATTTTCTGCAGGGGAATTTTTCTCTAACCAAAAACCAGATTTTTAAACAATCTTTCTTATCATTGATTGTGCCAGGCAGTAGCTGCCTGTGTAGTGAAACAGTATTTTGATACAATCAGGAAAAAGACAGGAGTGCTGGAGACATTTGCTTTATTTGCATGTTTTACTAATGCATTTTGTGAAAAGCTCAGAAAAGTTACCTTTTTCTCTTTCATTCTGAGATTACATATAAATGATTTCTGCAAACAACTCAGGCTTGAGTTATCTGCCTTGATCTAGGCTTGCTTTGAGATGTTTAAAGTGTAAGACAGAGAAAGGCAACAAAGATGTTTTGAAGTGTGATGGAATATTCAGATGGTGTGGAATTACAAAATACAGTAACAAAACCCAGGACTTGGCTTAGGAGGGGAGTGAAAATTAGTGGGACCTGCCTTTAGTGTTCAAAAGTACAAATACCTGTGAAAAGCAGTGAGGAACTGGTAAACAAAACTTCTAAGGAAAAAAGTGTTAGATTTAAAATTTCCAACAACTATTGTGATTTATGAGAGTATAGGAAAACTGTTGACTTCATTGTCTCAGACATCAATGTTCAGTGACTGACTGGATGTTTCTGATGGGCTGAATTAATTTTAAGAGTGCTGATAACTCTTTTTAGGCATGCTGAGATGATCATTCGGACAAATCAAGCCTCAATCTTCTTGAAGAGAGCACATCAGGGGTCAAGAAGGGAATCTTCCTCCTGCTCTTACAATGAACTGCTGGCTCAGAACAGAGCTAATTCCTGCAAAACAGCAAGTACTGCCCATTGCCTGGGGCAGTCTTCAAGATGAGGTAATTAATCTAGTTAATTAATTTTGTGATCTGTCATGCAGCAAATTGTGTATCCCTTGGTTTTGCCTTTGTTATCAATTACAGAAGTGTTTAGGTGGCAAAAGACCTTTTAGATCATTGAGTTTAACCATTCAACCATTATTTCCACACTGTCATGTCCATAACCAAACCAAACCATGTCCCTAAGTGCCACTTCCACGTGTCTTTTAAATACCTCCAGGAATGGTGACTCCACCACTTCCCTGGGCAGCCTATTCCTAGGCTTGACAACCCTCCAGTGAAGAAATTTTTCCTGATATCCAGTCTAAACCTGCCCTGGCACAACTTGAGGCCATTTCCTCTCATCCTATCACTGGTAAAAGAGACCAACACCAATCTGGCTACAGGCTCCTTTCACACAGAGCAATAAGGCCCCCCCGAGCCTCCTTTTTTCCAGGCTAAACACCCCCATCTCCCTCAGCCTTGTGCTCCAGACTCTTCACCAGCTCTGTTGCCCTTCTCTGGACACATTCCAGCATCTCAGTGTCTTGCTGGTAGTGTGGGGTCCAAACCTATAGACAACCACATCTTGCAGCTGTAGTTCATGCCTAGGAGCACCTCACTGCCTTATTCTTTCTCTTTTTCTCCCTATGGATGAAAATATTGTTCTAACGTAGCACAGATGGAAAACTGATGTGAAGAATGCAACTTCACATTGTTATTTACCAGTCTTAGCATAGGTTATACCTAGCTATTCATCTTCAGCCAGATAAACAAGAAACTCCTCTCAGCACAATTAGGAAACCTGAGATTTTTATATTTTCCCCAAGACATGTTAACAGATTTCCAAAGATTTATGGGGTTTAGATGAGATTGTTTGTGAGAAATAACTCCCTTGCAAAACAAAAATACTGAATGACAATTTTATTTCTTTTGTATGTGTGTTGTATTTAATTAATCTAAGTTTTCTAATCTGAATGCTCCATATGAAGGAGGCTTAATGCATTTTAACCCAGAAACAGAACTACTTGAATTATCATTATATGCTTATGATTAAACTAGTCTCTAGAGACTAAGAAATAAATTGAGTGCCAAGTGAAGAAAATTAGGAAATGAATTTGTACCAGTATTACAACTGATCTGCATATTCCAACATGGGAATTTAGGCTGGGCTCTTTGGGACTTGGATCAAAAATGGCTTTTTCCCTACTAACCACACAAATCTGGTTATAACTGATATTGGGAAAGGAATGTCCTTACTGCTGCAGTACAGACATTGTGCAGTTTACTCAGACAGTAATGAAAATAGATTATTTTTTTTGTCTGGTATACTGAGCATCATCACTTTTCAGTTCAGGACACCAGGCTTGACGTCCTGATGATTTCACTGAATAGCAAACCCTCTTTTCTTGTCAGTTTTTTTCATCCTGATTTATTTGACTTCCAAGGGAAGATTTTTCTCATCTTCTCACCTCAGACTGTAGACTGTTGTGTGGTGGCCAAATCTTGCTTATGTATATACTGCTTTTGTCTCCATTGGGACTAAAGATGCAACTTTTACTGACTTGATTGGGACAGGGTTTTGTTTTCAGCTGCAAAGTTAGAAATAATAATGGCAAAACTCCTTCCATCTCTCCCACAGCTGAGGAATGCAGAACACAAGCAGCGATTGGTGCAGTAATGCAAAGGAGGAACCAAAAGCAGAGCTCAGATTTCCTGAAACTCACACATTTCATTTGGTGAGTGCTGGTTATCACTCCAGTTGTAGGAGACCTTCTGGATTTGGTCATTGTTTTGCATGCCTGACACAACAATGCCATGCAGTGCCTTGTCAGCAGCTGTCATCTGTGATTTTTGGATGCAGCCTATCCGGACGGCTGAAATTAGGAAGAGTCACGTGCAACTAGAACAAATAATATCTTTGTAAATAAATGTGGCATTTAAAATGAGATGCTAAAATATGCAAATAGGGTATCTGTTTTGAAGGAAAAACATGGGTATGTGTTAACTTTCTTCTAAATTAATTCAGCACAAGTGTCTTTGGAGCTTAAATGTAGTCCTCAGGAGAGTAAATACTGCATAATGTGATATGTTAGAAAAGATTTGAAATGCATCCACTAAAAGCTCATTCTACTGCTGTATTTCACACAAACTTTCTAGCTGGCAAGTTCTACACCCAATTTGCAAAGATTAAAACTTGCTACTAGAAAATTACTCCAAATAGAAGACTAGACTGAAACAATGAAATTTTGGTTACCACTAGCTATGGCAATAATTACCAAGTAAATTTAACATCAGTTAGCAATAACTGCCAAGCAAATCTAACACAAGTTGTTAAAACACGATACTGTGTAGTAATATTGGTATCTAATTTTTTTGTGCATGTTTTTTGCATATACATTTTCATATTTAAGTTGAAGTCAAGTATTCAAAATGGAGAAAGCCTGTATGCATTCAGATTTTTGTACTTGTCAATTCCATTCTGCATAAATGGTACTAAAATGTTTATAGGCTTATAGTAAGACATGGTGAATAAAAAAGAAATAAATTAATACACCTTTTTTGAAACTAATATTGTCATATTAAAATATGACAAGAATATTAAGTTACACATGACTTAGGGACAAATTTACTAGAGTAAATGAAAATTGAAATATTAACTACTGTTTTCTCATGTCTAAGCAGAACAATGGTTCAGCTTGCTTGTCCTCCAGCTATAACACCTAGTGCAGTTACCAAGTTAGTTCAAATATTAAGTCGAGGCAAGCTGGGGCAATATTGGATCATAAAATGGGCAAAGAATACCTAAACATAGAAATGCTGCTGATGTTCTGGACCCCTACACCAACACCAGACTGGGGCCCCTGGGGCTTGTGGAAGTGCTCTTTTGTGTCTGAGGTTCAAAGCTTCACACTTGGCAACACTGGTTACTTAAAAATCAAGACAGCCTCACTAAAAATACCGGGCTTAACCTAGTCTATTGGCTCATTTAATTGAGTAATTATGTTCTGTTTTTCTTTACATTTCTCCTGCAGGATCAAAGTCTCTATCTCTTTTAACAGGATCACCATTCCTTTCTGTTCTGAGCTGCCAGGCAAACAGCACTGCCTAATTACAAAGCTCTACAGCAGTACAGCGTGTCTTAAACTACAAAGACATATTGAGAGTATTTGCATCCTTTGTGGTTAGAAATACCACATAAATCCAAACTCTTGATAAATTAATGATGCTGTTTTTCCAGCCTGTGGCTCTCATAATGGAAGAATCTCATGAAGTTGATTGGGGGCCACTGTTCCCTTAGACACACACAGCTCTTCTGAGATGAATCCCTCCTGTATGCTGATGCCCTTGGCTAATGGATGGGATGAAAACAGGAGTGGACATTAGAATTAGGCTGCTGTTTAATGGTGTTGGGCTCTGCTTCTGCACTCTGTGTGCTCAGCAAGGGGGCATCTGAAATTGGTACAGAGATTCTCTGCTTGCTTCCCAGCCCACCAGTTTAATCCTGCCACGCAGCCTGCATTCCTGTACTTCTCTGGGATGTGGCAGGGGGTAATGTCGTACTGCACATCCTTTATTTTCATTACATGAAGGTGGGTAAAAGGAATTGAAAGGCCAAAGCCTGCAGGAGGAACAAGATGTAAATCCAGTAATTTTAAGGTCTAGTCTTTCTTTATACAGCTAAATGGAGTATTCTCCTTATCTATTACCTAATACCTATTTAAATAAGATCTAAATCATCATATTTATCTGTGGAATACTTGCAATAACTCAGTAGTTAATTTGCTTGTCTGCCTTCCCTTTTCCTTCCAAAGCAATTCCTACTAGATATTTAGGAAATACATATTGTAACTACAGCTGTCAGCAACAAATTTTATTTACAGCTTCTGGGGATGGCATAAACCACCCCCTCCAAACATTTATGAATGGGAAGACAACCTGTGGAAACCTTCAGCAGTGACTAGAATCACCATTCTCCACACCATGCACAAGCAATGTTATCAGAGGAACAGGACAGCGCTGAGAGCAGGCCCTGCCCATCCTCTCCCTCCCATGAAGGATGAGGTGAGTGTCCATCCCTAGAGATGCAGACTCTTCCTACCTTTCTATACCAATCACCCTGGAAAGTGAATTACTTAAGTTAACTAAGTATGGAACAGCTGTAAATGATTAATCTCAAGTTTTTAGCTCAGCCTTGTGTCTTTTCTTTTGCCTCTTTTTACACAGAGCTCTCCCCTGTTGCATTTCTCACAAAAGCAAAAAGTGAGAGTTAGGCTCATCTAGTTAATATGGCAAAGTCACATTCCTGTCCAGCTAAACAGAAACAGGAAGATAATTCAAGATAAAGAGTAATTACAGAACAACTTCCTCCTTTTGCCTCTGCTATGCCTCTGGAGGAGCCCAAACAGGTGGTAAGTGAACATTCTAATGATCTGCTGCAACTCAGGTGAGGTGTGTAGAGACAAATTTCACTTGCAGGGCAGGCAACTGACTCTCCATCAGCAATAAACATGAGAAATCAGACTGGAGACTGAGAGACTTCTTAAAATCACTAGAATTTGGGATTTGCCCTCCGAAAAACTTGATTGCAGCCCTGGGAATATACTGCTTCTGCAGACCATGAACAAACCTAACCTGGCTGGCCACAAGCAGATTCGACCAGAAGCTGTCCTGAGGCCTCACCTGTCCAGGTGCTCTGGCCTCCATCTCCCACAGCTCATGGCCCCTTCTCTGCCACCCACCAGACCATGTACCACCATCACTGCAGCAGCCCCAGCAGCTTCACTGAGCACAGGGACAGTGACAAGTGCTGCTGAGCTGGTGCTTTGTGCCAGCCCTTGGGTCCAGGGGAGCTGCTGCTGCTGCCAGCAGTGTTTGCACCTGCTCCTCGCCAAAACCAGCTCACAGCCTGAGCTTTTGCTTTCCTCACACTTCATGATGCCAAAACAGCTTCCTTGAGATCATGTTTCAAGTAATATTTCAGTAAAATTCATTTTACTACCATGTAATTCTTGCCTCTATCCTCTCTCCCTTGTCTAGCTTCTGATCACTTACCATTTTTTTGCTACAAGCTCTAATTTTGTTCTGATTAAATGAAAAATTGGTCAGACAGACTGAAGTAGGTGAGCTGTCAAACAACTAGAAGGCTTTCCAGCATAAAAGTATTTCCAAAACAAACATTTCCCTAAGAGAAGACTTGACAAACAGCCTGAACAATAATATTCTTCAACACTACCCAGTTGATGGAAGCCTTTCCTGGGCTAATTTACATAATTTGACATAATTACTGTTATAAACACTTGAAGAAGCTTTGGAAGCAAGAATGCCACCAAAGCCTACATTTTATTGGGTCTCATTGCATTTGGCAGCTGTACAAAACTGTGGAGCATGGAAATGTGCTCAGATAGATCCTGATGATACAAACACATACTACAAGCTTTGAATGCTCAATGCAAGTTTCTGTACAGGACAAAGATACCAGAGGTGGTGATTCTCTCCAAGAGCCTGCCCATGAAACCACAATTTTGTCCACAAAGTAGCAGTGGGCATCTGGCTGCCTGACTCCAGCTGTCTGCAACTGAAGAAAGCCAGGAAATTGAAAATTTTAAAACCACAGGAAAAGATAAATTAACAACAACAGCAAATCCCCAAACCAACCAAAAAGCCCCCCCAAAAAAGAAATCAAGTTTGATATATAGGCACAAGCATATATATATGTGTATACACACACTTCTGATCTAGAAGATGTGATTTAGTAATTAAATAAATAATTCTTTAATAGATCTACAAAAGCAAGGAGTCCTCTAACGGAGGATAACCCCATCTTCTACTCCTGTCATATGGAATTAGCTCATCATTACACAGTACAAAGGAGGAGGAGGAGGAAAATGTTACCTGAAGAACATTTTAAAACAGTTGTACAGTTTTCTATCAACCAGACTGCTGTCCATGTCCCACCACAGATTACTGTGGTGCCTCTCAGATTATAGTGTTTCCTCATTCAAACTGATTTAACATAAATGTCTGTAAAGCAGGGAATATAATGATTTTTGTCCTGGTCAAGGCAATCTAGTTCAATTGGTTTATCCTGGTTTGGGTGGTCAGTCTGTTTCCTGTTCCCTTTCTGAGTCAATTCTCCACTTGCACTGCTGTATTTTTACTTACCTATACCATCAGACATTCTCGTGGAATGGCTCAAGAATCCAGAGAAGTCAAAGCATACTTCCAGCTAAAGGAAAGTGCTACAAAAAAGCTACAACCAGCATCTACATTTTAATTATTATTTCACAAATTTCAAGACCATGTAAGCATCAATGCTTACAATCCTGATACTCACAGTAGTTCTGCTCTCTGCACAAGACGGAAAAAAAAACCTTTAAGAGCCTTAAAAAAGTAATAAAAAAAGGAATCTTTTCAGAGAGAGAGCTTCCAAGGTAGTCACACAAACACGTTTTCACCAGACTAAATCGGAGTATTTCCAATGGAGTTCATCAGTTGATGTTGGCAAGCCTTGATTACATTAATTAACTTTCCTCTACCTTACTGAGCATACCCAGGGCTGAGTACCAGGCAGTATGTTGAGCAATAATGACATTTTAATTGTATTGGGTATTAACAAAATCCTTTTTGAACAGAAAAAATTTAATTATTTCATTTGTCTCTTAATTTATCATAAAGAAACAACCAATTAGCTTTCCCTTCTCCTTGGGAGAAGTTCCTCTGTAGAAGGAAGAGAGAGTCCATATAGTCAACTTTACCAGTGCTGCACTTTCACTGAGAGACTGTCTCTGGAACATGAAATTGCAACAAACCTAATGCTGCTAAATCCCATTTTTAAAGCTTTTAATAGCTAAATTATCAAGGCCTTCTACTGCTGCCCCACAATGAGCTCTAACATAATCAGTGTTATCAAATAGCAGCTGTATCCTGGAGCAGAAACCATTAACTGTCATCAAAACTTTGGGGTATACAGAGCAATCACTGGATAGGTGGACCATGCTAAAATGTTACTAAAATACTCTTCAGTGTTAATTATACTTTTTAGAAATGGTACAAAAGATCAAGTGCAGAGATGGACACAGTGAGGCCCCCCTCATGAGAAGACTAGTGTTAAAATCTGTGAGAAGGCATAATCAAAACTTTGACCTTGAGGGGCCAATTTAGGGATTTAAGGTCTGCTGCTTGAGAGCTACCTCTCAAAGACCTGGATGTCTTTCAAGTATAAATACAAAATAAGCTAATATTGTGCTTTACTGATTAGTGTCCAGATGCTGTCTGCACCAAGATTGATGCTAAACTGTATTAACAAGGTCCTAAAGTATATTGATAATGACTTGACAGAAAATATATTTGCAAACCCACATGGATGTTACAGAAAAATTCAACGCAGGAAAAAATTTACCTTAATGGTGAGCCTCAGCCTGTGGGCTGGAGCACACAACTAGATTTGTTGACTCAAAACTGCAGAGGAGCAGCTGTGAGACCAGGCAAACTCACACTAGTTATGACATTTCCCCCAGAAGCTAAATCATGCACTTGTTTTAGAGAATAATGTAATTTCATTTCATTGATTCACCAGCGTGCCAGTACCTGACATGGCAAAGTTCCATTGTGTTAAACTCACCTTAGGAAAAACTTGTCCTTCTTTGAAAAACAGAATTTGACTGTCTTTAGCTTCCAACCATTGGAACCTGTTTTGTCTTCAGGATAACCTATATCCCTCTGTGGAAACACTGAGATGCCTTGAGTCACCTTGACACTTCCTCTTAGCTAAACCAGAGTGATCTCCAGAAGTGTTACGTGGTGGAGCATCTTTTCTAGCCCCAGAACTTCTGTGGCTTCTTTACAGTTCTCCCTTATGTTTCTAAATCAGTTACGAAAGGGGTCACCAGGCCTGACCTTAGTGTCCTGTCAGCATTTCTCATCACTGTGAAACCACCTCTCACAGCCTTTCCTTGAGCCTTTCTGCATCTCTCACACTCATGTATAAAAGCATTAGAATTTTGAAGAAAGAAACTGCAGAACTAGCTCATTATGAGGCTGTTATCACCAATGATCCACTCCCCCTTTTCTGAGTTGCTGCTTCTAAAAAATCAAAAAGATTTCTGTTCCTTGTTCCTAAATAGGTTACTTTGCATTTGACACCACTGAAATAACCTTTTTTTTTCCCCATAACAGTACTCTGCTTTAGAAAAAAGTTATTCATGGTGAACTCAGAAAATATAATACAAGTTTTGTACCCTACTGAGGTAGCTGACATTGGAATCAAATCTAAACACCAGTTTCCTGCCTCTGTGCAGAGAAAGCAAGGATAAATCTGGTCCTGTTCCATTAGTAAACAGATTACTCACACTTCAGACACAGAAACAGAGACTTAAAACTTTCTGAAATGTCTGCTGGGTAAGAATTACCTGAGTAAATTGCCAGTAAAGCTTCATTCTCTTGGCTTTGGCATAATTGCATTCAATGAGCCTGGGCCTGCTGTTCACATCCACCAGGCATCTGTTGTCATCATCGTCGATAGTGGGGCTCAGAACACCCACGTGGAGCTGCTGACTGCTTGTGTAATAAACATTCTGCAACAGGAAGCACAAAAAAGATTTGTGGCCTCTACACAGAAGCAGCACTTTTACCCAAAACTAAAGGCAAAGATAAATATGCTGAATAGCAGTAGGCTGACCCCATAGTGGCTTTTAAATTATTTCCTTTCATGCAGGAAGCAACACAACATTTTAAAAGTTGGTCTAAATAAACAATTAATTGCTCATTGTTATTAACAAGTAAATGCTGATTAAGTATTTAAGAGGAAATATGCAAATACAACTGATTATTGTCTCATCATGTGCCTTTTTACTTCTGTTTTCTGTGGCTATACTGAGGGTCTTCAAAGATCAAGATACACACCCTGGGATTGACTTGAATATGGCCACCAGCTCTGATTAGACTATTTCATCTGAGGATAACACCTCACTGGAGAGGTAAAAAAAGAGAAGAGCAGCACAGGAGTTCAGAGCATCTCCATCTTTTATAGGACAGATAGAGAAATGAAGGTTTTCTATAAACAAATGCTAAACCCCACACTAGAAGCAGCTACCACATACAATAAAAAGTTATTAGCAACTGGTGACAGAGAACAGAACGGCCACATTTTAGGGCATTTGTTCTCATTTTACTTTTTATGTGTCAATACACACAGACACAAGAGACTGGGAAAAGGGACAGACACTGGCTGCTCTGTATTTCTAGCAAAGGAGTGCTCTCAAAGGCCTCAGGGATTACACCTGGGACCAAAGACATGAGTTTATTATGTTATATGAATTCTTTCTACTCTGACTACAAAGACATGTGGGAGGTTTCTCTAGAAGAAAGAAAAAAAAAAGGGAAGGAAGGAAACTTGCCAGATGGAGGGGATATGTCCTCTTGAAGATGAACAGGTTACATATCAGCCCAGAAAGGTAACAGCCAGGATTGGCTGTTTTCTAACCACAAACAGAATTTATTTTGCTAAAATCAGACCTTTTTCTTGGAAGGACCACGAGAAACATGAAACGGAAACATCATTCTTTAGGTGTTAAGTCTTTGATAACTCAATGGTAGCAGAGTCACACCAGGTAAGAGCAGAGAGAAGCACCAAATGAATGCCCCAGTCATTCACTGTAGCTATTCTATTTGCCTGTAACAAAAGCGAAGCTGGGAATTATGCTATGTGTATTTGGGATTTTTTTCTGTGCACAGAATTTCCTGGTATTTGTTGTGAATTGTTTTATATGTGAGTGTTCTCATTTGTGAAAACTAAGCCACATCAGAGGAGAGATTTAGGAGCTTCATGTAATAAATAGATAAACAAATAAATAAATAAATAGAAAGAATGCTGAAAGCAGTCAATGCAGGGATTGAATGCAATCAAAACAAATGGTGGTGTTTTGGGCAAGACTGTGTCCCCTGTTTACCCTCCTGTAAAACTGCCAAGGCAGATGTAAACTCACAGAGCTCATAAAAGTTAATTAAGTTACCATTAATGGTTTAGAGTAATCCAAGGTTTTGTCCCCCGTAATGAAGTTTCATTGTTTTCACTCCACAGAAATGACAACAAGCCTGAGCTGGCTGAAGTGAGTGAAAGTTTTAAGAGATTGAACAGAGAAAAGTTGAATAGTTCACTCATGCCCTACAGGAAGAGAGCAGGGCAATAAAAGGACCTAGCAGAACACATTTCCAGAACGGATGGTTATGATGGATTGAAGTAAACTGTAAGAACCACGGGCACACCAACAAGATCACACTCCATCCACAACTCAGGTTATTAACATCTCTGCAAACAAAACTGATGCCTTAGAAAAGCAATAAACATTTAGAACGCACTTTCTAGACAGGCCAAGAGCAACTATTTTAGACATGTTTATGACCTGTTTTGATGGTTTTTTTTGGAGAGAGACTGAGGTAGTGATAGAGCAAGGCTGTAAGACCAAGATGATCTTTAAAGGGGCACTCTGCAGATGAAATTTTGTTGCAGCTCATTTACCTCTTACCTGAAATTACTACTAGAAAACAGAGAGGGAAATTTTTATTTTAATTTTTAGGAAGGGATGCTTCATTTCAGCATGTTGTCACCACAGGAAACATGATACAAGAAAACAAAGGGGGGGGAGGGGGTTGCATTTTTTTTCTTAATGATACATACCAGTCACTGGAAACAAAAGAGCAGGCTTGGCTGTAACTCTGAGAAGTGCACTCTATAGCTCAAGGTCTGCACAAAGGAAGCAGTGTGCCTGCAAACCCTCAGGGCTGAGCTGTTTTTATTAGCTCAGACACCTCAGCCTTTCTCAGCGTGGCCTGAAGGCTGCAGGTAATCAATCATTTCACCTTCCTGGATAGAGCAAACCCAGTTCCTACTACAGCTCCTCCAGCTTTTTCTGATGTCAAAGCAGCAATGGTTCAGTCTGAGCCTCTCTCTGGGCAGAAGCAGAATGATGGCTCTGGCTGGAGGAACTACTCAGTTCTGCTTGTTGGCAAAACTATACAGAAGTAGAACAATCAAATACAATTATGCTTAACACATTTAATTAGAGGCTGCTAATTAAGAGAGCCTACCTGCTAATATAACTTCATTTTTCATTGTGGGCCAGTTATAAAAAGAGGTGAGAACTCTTGAATTCTCACCTAGTGTTGGGAAAGGCACCTTTCAGCTCATTAAGTGGCATGTAAAAATAAGCTCAGACTAAACCAGAACATGGTAGGTTGGCAGTCTGTCCAGCAAGGCTCTTTCATGATGTCGCTTTGCTTGTCCAGTAATGTGGACAATTTTTAACTGTTCTATAGATCATTACAAACATTTCAGTCTCTTATACAATAAATCCATTTCTTATTTCACTTCAGAATTGAAAATGCACGACCTTGCAACTTGACTGCTATGTTTTTCTACCGAAGGAATCACATCAAAAGCACACAACCTCTAAAAATTCAATTTGAGCAGTGTGTTAGCCAACAGGGAGGTACTGGTTTGTGCTGCACTTGGCCAGAAAACTTTTCTTAAAACCTACAGACAGTGCCTGGCTCCTTTCCCCCCACCCTGAGAATGAAACAGCACCTGCACTGAGAGAACACAATAATAACTCTGTTGGATGAAGGAAGGAGATCCAGTTGGTAAAACAGAACTAATTACTGACACTACTGATTACTGTTCTAGTCTGAAACCTAAAGTCATGAAACCATGGTAAAGCCTTCCTTTAAACAATTTCATATATTGAAAATATTTTAATTGCTTTCATGCTACTTCTTCCTGTTTCTATTTCATTACTTATATTTTCCAAAATACTTTTTAAGTTTCTTTTTTTCATTTGGGGTTTCTTTTGTGGCTTAGGGTTTGGTTTTTCTGTTTGTTTGTTTAAGGATGGTGTACAAATTGGTTGTCTGGAGCAGGCTGCAGGAGATTACCTGAATTACATGAACTGAATTAAGTCACGGTATCCCGCAGTGGTAGGGAGGAGAAGAGAAATCCAGCAGGCAGGCATTGTGCAGCAAGACTCCTTTATTTAATTATTTTACAACTCCTTCATAGACTTTTTTCTTCATAATCTAATTGGACAAGGATCAGCCACCCCTTGGGCTGATTGCCTAAAATCCTAAAACATCCATTGTCAAAATATTTTCCTACTGTACCATAAACAAAGCTCTGTAAGGTTGCAGGTGTTCATGGCTTGTAGAACTCTGCTAATATCTTCCATGAGAGAGAAAAATATCTCACAGGGCTGGATAGAAGCAAGAGAAATTCTTGCTAGCTGCGTATTTGTATCCACAGAATTACCCTCTCATAATGTACATATTAGCTATGCACATCTATGGCTTCTTATTGAAGATATTTTAAATTGATCTTCAGGTAAAATACGGCCTTACAGATTAAAACCATGCTCATGCTTTAACATCTTCTATCCCTATAAGAACACACAGCCTGCACTTGTGATTTAAATAAGCTGTTAAATAGATAAATGGTCACAGCAGTCCTCCTTGAGGAGGATGCTTTTAACAAGCATCAACAAGCACACAAGCTGTTTTGCAGTCCACTTCAGCACAAAATGGACAATTGAGGCACTTTTGTTTAAAACACTTGAAAAGATATGGTCGAAATGCATTTTACCAGCACATCTGTTCTACGATGTTGCAAACATCACCATCAACCAACACGACAGGATAGAAATTCTGCACTAATTCAGGGCAGTGATTTGCTGAACAACCACTCCAGTATTATCCTGGAAGTCCAAAAGGCTGAACACTGAATATGAACTAGTAAGTTGTTAGGCTAACTTTGAAAATTTTACTCAGAACTTGGACTTTTCATTTGAGCTACAACAGCAAATGTCACAGCAGTGCTTGTTCAAGGGACTAGACCTTAGATAGACAAAAATTTATTTAGCTCCACTGAAGTCAAGACACTTGCTGTATGCTGATTTAGAGCGCTCAAAGTTCCTTAGCAAAACAAGCACACATTTTCACATCATCACACACATACTCCCCAAGGAGCTACTGAATTTCCACAGAAAGAATCTTGCTTGGATATTGGTACCAAAGCACCTGGTAAAAACTCCCTTAGTCTGTAACAAAATAAGCCTCCTTACATTTCATTAGTCTCTTCTAGCCCACAGCATTCTACCATCTCTTTTTTTCACTACAGCAGCATTGATGTACAACTATGTCTCCTGGGCACCTGGCGGGGAGCACTTTTGTTCAGGAAATCAGTTAGGTTTGACAAAAGGCACTTAACTTTCTCAGAAAGTGAAGCTGCAAGGATTCAGCGTTAGTGTCAGTGAGAAACTGTAAAAACCTGGGCAGGATTTGTGATCCACAAAGTCTCAGAGTCAATGTGTGCCCTGAGTCCTTGGCACTGCCACCTGCAAGCGCTCTCCCACCAGGTGGGTGAGTGCCATTCACACAGGGACAGGCTGGCTCTGGATGCTGCCACATGCTGCCTGCTTTCCCTGCCCTCTCTGCAGGTCCAGCTGCATTCAGTGACCTCAGGAAACTTCCCCTGGAAGCTTGGGGCTCGCAGCAGATTGAAGTGATAGGAAAGAAATTCCTCAAAACAAAACTGTGTGTTACCAATCTAAAGGTTTGCAGCAAGCAAATGATTAAAGTAGCAGAAGTTTCCTACCTGGGTCTGAAGCACATTGGTTGCATTCAAAGCATGACAGAGGTGTCTGCCAACAAGGCTTCTGTTTCAGTCTCTTTTGTGTTCTCAAAGACCAGCCTCATAACCAATCTCTTCTTAACTAATCTTCCTCCAGACTGGAAAATGTGGAGGTTTTTGTAAATTGCTGCCAGCATTTTTAGTACCTGCTGAGAAACTTGGCCTGCAAATAGCCTTATGTCTTTAAACTGGCATCTTCCAACTAAAGGACCAATTATTCTGTAGCTTTCTTGGATTTATTTTCCTAGAAGTGTCCTATGTAAAGCCATCTCTTCATTTCCATTTGCTCTACACAATAATCTCTGTCTATTCACATTAAGACAAGCAAACAGAGGCTGGTATCACATAATTAAAAACTAATAAAATGGTTCCCCAAATCCTCATACGAGGTGAAAGTGTGAGGTCTAGTCAAGGCATACTTATTTTTGTTGACAATTTATCTTTTTTTCTTCAGAACATTTATTTGACCTAAAAAAAGGTAGCTAAAGGATGAAAACATGGGTGAGTGGTAGTTGAGAGCTGCATGGGATTCTCAAGAAATCATCATAATAACTAGGAACTATTAGAGAAAATTAGGTGTTTGAAATGTTCTCCACACTTGCGTTTCAGGTGAACTAGTTTGCTGAATGTTATTTTTTTCCATTTAATATTCTAAGCTCAACTTTTTCTAAAAATTTGCTTGACTGTCAGGAAAACTTACAACATTGCAATGAAAACCAAAGCTGTATTCAGTACTGCTACTCAGATCACCTCCAGAAATAAGGAGAAACAGCTTCACCCTTTATTTGTCATTGGACCAAGCCATACCCTTGCTCATTTTTGGGGAATGCCAGGACTCTCCCTCCCTCCTGATGCAATCTCACGTAGCAAATTGTCAGGGAAGAGAAAATGGAGAGTTTATGCCTGGAGTCACAGTCTCCCCTAAAACTCACTAGTTACATTCAAAACAAAGGATCTTTCTGCCCTTGTATTCCAGCCCTCTCCTCCGAGACAAATTCTGCTTTCAGCTGTAATCTTGAAATATCACTGGCACAGCCCTCTCACTGCCAAAGAGCTCATCCTCTGCTCAGCTAGTGCTCCCTGAAAAGCCCTGCACAGCACACACACGTGCCAGGCACATGGAGTGAGCACAGCACAAAGCAGAGCTGAACAAGAATGCTCAAAATCAGAAAATAAGAGGTTTTGATTTATAAAGGGATAGAGCTGAGATAATGTATGTGGAATCTAGCATGTGTACGTGGAAAATACTTCTTTTCTGGTGTTAAAGATCCTCTGACAAGTTTTGGTTGCTTCTGTTTTACACATGGGGTGATGCTAAGCATGATTTACAGATTTCCCTCTTCTACTTCAGCTCTGGCCCAGCCTGGCCAGACAGAGCCAGGCCAAAATGCTGGGACAGACCTTGCTGGGACAGATCAGCCGCTGAGTCAGGGCCTGGCAAACTGAAAGGTGCTGCTGCTCTTTCTAAAGATCATCAACTTGATTGCCATGGCAGGTTTCCTGTAGGGCTGGAAGGATAATTTTGGTGCAACACTCACACCTCGCGTGCTGCGTTGCAGTGCAGAACGCGCGCTAAATCTGCCATGAGAGAAGTGAAACCCCAGGTACTTCAACCAAGTTTTTGTGCCCAGTGAAAATATTTCAAACACCTACACCAAATAAAGTCTGCAAAATCCCACATGATGCTGTAGAGTACGGGGGAAGGTAAATGAGCTCTGCTTACTTGGACACAAATGCACACCTTTCCCTCCTCAGCAATGTCATGTAGAGCTTCTGTTCTTGAGAAGTTCACCCTAAAAGGTCAAATTGTGATTCCCATTGCAATTAACACTGAAATTCCACTGACTTTGAGTGCAATGGGATTTTCGGCTCTAAGTTTATTATTAAACTTTGAAAAGCCCCCATACTTTATAAAGACTTCAGAGCTGAAGTGGGTTGCCAGTTGCAGTAAATTATTCATAGGAGCTGGTTTATCATGTAGCAAAAAGTTACCCTAAGATGTTCAACTTAACACAAGATGATTATCTGAAGGATAAATTGCCAACTCCCCACTGGAAGTTTAGAGCAATACATACCAATTTTCAGGCTGAAAGCCATTTGTAATCCTTATGGCAATGTTCCCAGATGAAATCACGCTGGAGACTGGTACATGACTCTGCATTTATAATGAGCAAACTTAATGCTCACCACCAGCAGTATTTATTTGCTACCCTGCCTTTGGCATAATAACTACGAGGGATAAGAAACCTGATTCACCACTACTTTATTCCATCTTTGAACCATATTTTTCTCCAAATGAATCCATGAAGTCATTTATTGTCAGGAGTAATATAGTAACATATTAGGTCCAAAGTCTCATAGCAGATTCATACTTGACTGTAGCTCCAGCTAAAGAGCAGACTGGTGGATTCCAGTAAATCCAGACTTAGCTCACATTGCCTTTACTTGGCTATTTGTATTACTCCTATTCTGGCATTTCTTTTACATAAACACATCTGAAAGAAAGAGCTTTCCAACCCCGATAAGAAAATGCCCAGCAGAATCCAAGTTCATTCTGAGCAATGCAAACATATACATCACTAAGATAAAAATCAAGTGTTTTCCCATTTACTCTTCATGTAAGAAGTGACAGAGGAGAGAGGCTGTGTTGTCCTGCAGCAACAGCATCTCTGTGTCTTGTGCTGTCCTAAAACACTGCTGAGAAAGAAAATACATGAGAACATGGGCTGAGAATGAAAAATTATCCCTAAGCCATGGGTCAATCCTTAGATGACTCATGTTATTTTCTGAGGCAGGTTTTCAGCCTGATGATTCAACTTGAAAACCACGATAATGATACTTTATCCATGTTGAGGATCTATTAACTATGAATCTAGCCTTAGTGAAGAGCTGAGAAACAGCTCTGGTATACCAAGTGTAGCAACACCTTAACTTAGCTTTTAATTGTATTAAAGCATGTAAAAAAGACTCACTATTTCACTTCAGTGTTCAGATTTGTATCTACTGAATTAAGGCACCAGCATACTGATTATCTGACCTACTTGCTCTTCTTCATGTCCATGCACTAATTAAGACCTGAACTCTGAGCAACAATATTTGATAGTAATAAAACCAAGGTACTCAGAAACCTTAAATAATACAGTGTGGTGCTACAAATACATGCTTAAAGACACAAAAATGTTAACATTTTAATAGAAAATAGGTTCTAAATGCTAGACCTTTTATTTTTAATTTAAATTCATGAACTCATATTGCAGTGGAATACCTAATTGTGGTGTTGCCTACTTTGGTATTCTGCTTTGGTTTTATTTAAAACAAGCAAACAAAAATCCTATTACTTAAGCTCCAATTTTTAAATGGAATAAAACTGTCAATCATGGGGTTTATATATGCCCTCAGTATTTACTGCCATAGTTCTCCTAATTCTGGTAAGTACAGAACTAACAGGACCTGGAAAAATTTTTACTTGATTTATTTCCCAATGCTTCTCTGGGTTTTGCTCTCTTCTCTACACAAGATCTCTACATCTCTTCCACAAGAAAAATAATAATAAAAAAAGGCATTAAAAACCCCAGAATCATTCTGACAAAGACAATTATGTACTTTTAAAAAAAACATATTGTCTTGTGGCTCCTGTGACTTAGACCTATCTGCAGTTTCCTTCATCCTTTCCCACCAATCCCTCTTTAACCTTCACAGTTTTCTTTGTGGATTCCTACAGAATCCCATGTCTTTACTACCCTGTTTTCTTCTCCTTCAACACATATTCACATATTCAGGAAACAAACAGCCTTTGTTTCCATATGGTGATGCACTGGTCCATCCTTTAAAGCAGAGCTGACTTCTAGGCAAATTAAAATCTGAGCTAGTTCACTGCCATCTGTGTATCAGCATTTGGTAGCTCAGCATCAATAATTTTAAAAGCAGATTTTTTTACCTTTTCATAGCTAGACCTTCAGGTTACTGTGGGTACAGTCACGTTCAGATAATTGTGAGTTCACACAATGCACATCTTCACCTTGAACCTCTTCCCAAGCCATCAAATCTTGCTATGCAGCCTATTTTTCCTGCAATAAAATACAGCTTTTCTACCTAAAGTTGACCCTTGCTGGCTTCCTCACTGATGTCAAGACTCATGCTAACTTCAAATCCATGCTGAATGCTTCTGAAAACTCGGTTTTCAGGCTGCCTTTCAGGAAGGCAATATACTTCCTCTTGTTCTATTTTCCATGCTGCCTAAACTGCTTACCTTCATTTTCAACGCCCCCCTGAACCCCTTCTCTTGTTACTTACCAAGATAGCAAATATCACTAGGTTATCCCCCAGCTCCTAATAGCCAGCCTTCACTGTTCTCTGCCTGTTCCACAGAATTTCCCAAATGTTCAAAAAGAAAAAAATAAATCAGTAATTTAAATTTTGCTGATGAATCCAAAGCATTACTCAAGAATGCTCTGTCTACCTCCTAGCATTCCCTTCTCCTCTCTCCCAGAATCTCTTGTTTCTAATATTCTATCTGCAGGCTTTAGCTCTTTGACTCAAGGACGTAGGTTTTATCCTGAGGTTGTAGAGCACTTGATGTAACAGACATCTGGGTCATTATTGGAATGCCCAGAACTGCAATAATAAGCATAACAATAAAAAAGATGTAGTGCCAGGGATGAGTCAGGTAGCTTACCACTCCTCAGAAAGTGGTTCTTCTAGTGGGATAACCTCCTGAGACTTTTCTAAAATAAATTGTGATATTTCTACCACTATTAGCTTTTCTAAACTGAATTTGATAATTTTTTTTGTCTACAAGGGATAAATCAAAGCAAATTACAACCAAGTACCACACCTTCTTAAGATGCTCTACAGTAAACACCTTGATGTCAAGGATTTTGAGGTTCTTGTTTGTTTGAGGTTTTTAGTTTGCAGATTCATTTAATTTTGTTTTGTAATCCAGCCCTGTCATGTTTAATTCTGTATGCTAGTGAGCAATGACTGTGGATACAGAGGTCCTTTAATTCCTGTTGTGTTCCACAAGTGGTGTAATTTTTCATCATTTTGTGACAGGAAAAAAGTAAGGTAGTTACATTTATAACTCTGGGAAGAATCCCCAGCTCCCTACAGATACTACTTAACCCCTAAGCCTACTGTTTCTCCTGGCTTCACTGAAAGGAATCACAAATCTGTTCCTAAGATCAGATGAGCCAGTCTCACCCATTCTTAGAATCACGTGTGCATTTGTTTTCAGTTTTCCAGAGGTACCACATTGACACCAACACATGCAAATTCAAGAAAAAAATGATCTAAAATGTAGTTACTTTTGGTGCTGAAGACAATAAAATAGAGACACTAAAACTTCTACATGGAAGTGAGGCAGCACATTTTAACCTAAGCTGGTTAGTGGTGATCTCTCTTGTGATTTTTTTCAACTACTAGCAAGGGCATACTTATTTTTCCCCACAGAAAAATGCCAAAGAACAATACAACCACAAGAGTTCATCAGCCAAAGTTTATAAAGTGACCTTCATGCAAGCACCTTTGAGAGGACAAATTGAAATGTCAAACCACCTGCAACCAAAGAACCCGCTTAGAGACTTAAGTTGCAATGGAAATGCCAAAATTAATATGCAAATTAAAACTAAAGTAGTGACTTAGAACATCCCAGAGTGTCAGAGCACTTTGACAAAAGGGAAGCTCTGAAGTTTTCACCTAGTCCTGTTAGCAGTGTTTCCTTCAGCAGTAGTTTTAACCTCCCACTTGACCTCCTAACCTCTCTGAAATAATTATACTCTGAAAGTCTTATTATGGATTTTATTAAAGTTGTGAACTAGTTAGGAACACAATCCATATGGAGACCCTTGGGATGAGCAGCACCGGTGGTCTGGAGCACTACCAATGTTCCAACACGGTGAGGAGGGACAAAATCCTCTGCAGTGCAGCAGAGGGCCTCAAACACCAAAACCAGGAAAAGAATTTCACTTTGTTCAAACAGACATGTGAGAGAAACTCAGCACAGATGCACAGCACTCACACAGACAATTTTCTCCAGTGTTCTGTCTCTCACATGGCTTCAGGAATTGTCTTACAGCTGAGATATTGCCATCTGGGAACACCATCTTAAAGGCTTATTACTTGCAGGTACATTGTGCATTTCCATGCACAGAACATTCAGTGCTGCAGTTTCAGTGATAAACAGCAGCTCTCGTACCAAGCTCTGCCACTTGAGCTGCTCAGTGGGTACTGCTGTAGTCTTTTCCCAGGTTAGAATTAGTCACTTTTCAGAGTAAAACCTGACACCATTTGCCTCAGGTTATCATGTCATACATGCCTACATTGACAGAAAAGGCAAATACTATATATAGCCTAGTTTCATGCTCAGTAGCATTATTTTTAATGAACTATAACAAATGAAATCTCTGTCAGGTTTAGCTGCCTGATTTGGTACTTTGTCATAATATGAATAAAATTTCAGACATCTGATGTCTGTGCTGTGATGTCCTTTTTTAAGATGACTTATACGACTTAACAGCCAACTTCACAACAGAGTTTTAATGGATGAGACAGCTTGAAATCTGATGATGCAGACATGACTGATAACCACCAAAGCAAAGAGCACATTTACCATTTTTTGTTGATTATCTCTGTCATCAACAGTTAAGCTTTTCTCTTTTTATAAAAGATTAAAGGCTGAATATATTTCCCTTTGGGTTTGTGCTAATTGCTTTAACAGATGAGGGCCAGTGGTGGGGCTGTTCAGCAGGCAGGGGTGAGAGGTGCAGCTTGGTGCAGCTCTCCCTTCCATGGAGAGCAAAAGGAAGTTACTCTGCTCTCACCTGGGCACACTCAGGAGTATTTTGCCTCTTAAAGCCAGCTAAGCCGATTAAGCTGAAGAAAAGAATTTCTCAAGTTTTAAATGGACATCGTCAAAATCCAAGCAAACCCTTAATCACAGTAGCCTACAAAAAATAAACATATTAGCTGTAGATAATGTATTTCAAGTGACAAAGCCTGTCACTTTAACTGATTTGTTTCAATCTTTACTGTTGGTCTCTCTCTGTAGAGACTGACAGGAGCTCATGAAGTTTTATCCATCCCAACTGCATCCTAAAAGAAAATCTCTTCCCTGAAACAGTTTCAAGCTCTCCAACACAAGTGGAGAAATATATGTGCCTTAATAGAATGGGCACTTTCCCTGAACCGCCAAATGTCCTGAAGTAGTGGCTCCACTGTTTGCAGCGTGACAGCAAATGACACTCAGAGAAAGAAGTCACATCTAGAATTTAAATGAAGAGCCTGCACACTATGACCTCATGCAGAAGCTGGAGCTTCGATCCCGTGTTCGTGAATAAATTGCAAAGTTCACAAAGCTCTGTAAGTAAGATTGAAATGTGTCTCAGGCTGGAATACTCTGCTCATACCCTAGAGATTCCTCTTGTCTTCTGCTCTTCTTTTGGCCCCCAAAAGAAGGGCAAAAAAAGCATCACCTAATACATTTCCATCACTGAATGTACTGTTAGTGCTAATGACATTTTTTAATGGAAAGATGGAAATGAAGAATGCCATTAGAAGCAACCATACACCAAGACTTCTTACCATGAGTATTTAAGTCTTAAAAGATTTTCTAGACTAGGAACAAATAAACAAATAAAACTGTTTAAAAAGCAGAAAATTGCTTTGATGTCAAGGAGGACATTAATCCAACTGCCCTAGCTGTGAGGGAAGCCTTACTGTGCTTGGCTGAGTGAGCTTCACTTCTCCTATGACTACAAACACTGCCAACTCTGTGTTGTGACCCCTTGCACAAATCAGGCTGTAGACCTCGGCAAGAAATGAAACTGTAAATACTGTGATATGCAAAGGCATGTTGCTTAATCATGCAAATATATCTCCACCTCTCAGCCCCCTGTTTTCATTCATTTAATTTCATTTCATTTCTAGGCCATTCAATCACACAGTGAAGGCTTGATATAAGCTCAGGCCTTCACAGGCCAAGCAGAAGAGGCTCAGATTTCTGAGTAGCAGCTTATCAGATGGATGAGGCAGCAAAATAAAACCAACAGCTCTAAACCCAGGCTGTTTAAATGACCTTCAAGTACAACAGTGAATAGCTAAAATAGCTCTGCTAAGCTCCAGGCTGCCAAGGTACCACTGGGCTGTGACGCTGAGCTGCCTTCAGCACCAAAGACAGATTATTTCAGATTTTTCCCTGCATTTTCTGCCTGTCTTAGGAGGCTTTATTTTAATATCTGAAGTAGATTATCCCATAACAGTATCTGCAGGACAAGACCTAAAGAAAAGAAAAAGCCTGCTGTCTTGCTGTTTAGAATTAACACAAAAACTAGGCACATCAGTCACTCATAATTAAAAGTCACTGAATATTCACAATATAAATAATAGTTTTTTCAGGACTCTTTAAAGTAAATTAATTTTACAATATCCCTTTGATTGTTCCAAACCAACAACAATGACTACTGTTAGCATCTTAATTTGCATATGAATAAAAACACTAATAAGGATTATTACAATTGTCTGCTGTGCAATAAACTATTTAGTGATTTGTATTATTTTGTGCAGATTGTCCCTAAAGCACAAATCTATGTCCCTACATGGGCCCTCTAGGGCTAGATGCTCCCTTGGAGGGCAGGGGTGGCAGAGGCATGCACTGGAGAAATAGTGGTTTGGGAATTAATTAATAATTAGTGGAAGGGAATTCTCCCCTCCTTCCCAGGGGACATTGACCCGTGTCCACAACAGAGGGAATGCTGTGCTAGGACACTGCCAGGGGGAGACACCACCACTGCAGTCCTGACCCATGTATCCACACCAAACTGTATGAGGGAGGGCAGGGACCCTCTCAATTCCTAGAGACTCAGCTCAAAGGCCCAGACAGCCCACAAGAGAGCTCAGGAAAGAGGCAATTCACACCCTGTCCTTGCCTCAGCTGGGCTGTCGTGACCTGAGACATGAATTAAGTGTGGCAAAACCCCAAAAGAGGGGAGCTAAGTTTGACTCAAAGCCATATTAATTGTACTTAGCTTTCCCCCCCATACTAAACCAGACTGAAGTAAAGCATCAGAATTTCAGTCAACAAACTGCTGAGTCCTGATGTCCCCCTGGTACACATCTGGAGGACACAACTACAGCCAGCTACAACTTATTCCTTCAGCATGCTCCTTTCCAAGCCCACTGTTGTCAGGCTCTTAAGCAGAGTCACAGGGGAGCAATTCACCAGCCTCCAGTACAACTCACCCTGTGACTCGTGCCTGTCAGATTCACAGCAAGAAGACAGGGGAAGAGTTAAATCACACTGCTCACAGCCTTGATCATTCCACACGAAATCTCTTTGTCTGCTTCAAGCCAACAGAGCCCTTTCCTTGTGAACTAAATTGCATCAGCCCTAACAGGAAGTACCAGAAAATTTTGTTCCTGCAACATTCATAGAACGATTTGGGAGATGAATGGGAAGCTGAGGTGACAGGCTACATCCTCATCTGAGATGCTGAATCACACTGATGTACCTGATCCTGATACGGTGTTGAGCACTCTCTAAATAAAACTAACTTTACATTCTCTATGGCACATGGGGCACCAGATTTACTCTCCTGTTGCACAAAGTATCTCTCTGACTTGTTCAAAGCTGCTTTGCATTTAAAGCCTGATTTAATTATTATTTAATTAAAGCCATTTCATGGCTGTTACCCAGAGAGCATTTCATCAGGCACTGACTGAAATCCTCGGGCCAGCCTTACTGAAATAAGAGCTTTACTCTCTGTCCTGTTATCCCAAAGCATCCAGAGTTTATCCTTCATGATCAGCTGGGAGGCTCCCTCCCTGTTATTTACAGTATTGGCTCACAGCTGCCACTGTTTTGTACTGAAGATGAAACATTTTTATGGGTTACTGTATTTGGTTACAGCTACCTTGTCTCTTTACCGGTTGGTTTGCTCCTTTAAAGAAGAAGTGTCAGAAATACTAGAATTTCTTTCATATTTATCCCAAGTCTTGGAGAGTTTTCAGCCTTTTGGGGAAGTGGTGGGCCTGAGGTCATGGAACTTTTCTTCACACCCGTGCAGGCAACATATTTGTCTTGGAATTAGCAATTTCGGGAAGAGACAGAATTATTTCAATGCTACTTATTTGTCCACAGAGCAGACTCTTCTCTTGCCCAAGATCAACTGGGTTTCATCTGTTTTTATGGACAGAATAGGAAAATAAAGTATCATGAGATATGTTCCTTGCTCCAGCTGACCCTGCTCAAGCAGGGGGATTGGACTAGATAATCTCCAGAGGTCCCCTCCCACCTCAAACATTTTTTGCTTGTGGGAAATAGTTTCCCATAAGCACAAGGCTGAAAACTGCTGGAGAGCAACGAAGTTGGAGGGACAGGAAGAATCCTAAGAGGCAATGTTTAATTAACAAAAAAAGTAATCAGCATTGATGTTTAGAAGTCTAAACAGTGCCAAGGAAGCTGAAGTAAACATCAAACCTGACACAGTATTTGTAGGTGGTGTTTTTGTTTCTTCTTAGTGACATTAACTACAGGGTTATGTCAGGAAATATTTATCAAATTACAGAATTCCTTCAAATTTATGTACAGCAAATAGAGTCTGCAGCAGGCAGATTGAACTTATTTGAAAACATGTGACACAGGATATTAAAAATACATTTGGAATCCAGAAATGGGCATTCTGCAGCACAGAGTTAATCCATAATCATTCAGCATGGCTCCTGCTGAAAGTGGGGAAATTAGGTACCTCAGAGTACTATAACCATGTACTGCATGTCACACTGGCAGAATGACATGCAGCTCACCTGACAGCTCATATTTAAATGTGCCTCCAGTGCTCAAGAAAGTCCCAGAACTCCCAGTCTATCTTTGTGCAAACACTTGCAGGTACTCCTGTTACTCATTATATTGAATTTAAAAAAGCAATCTGGGGAAAAAACCAACCTGCTCCAGAAATGCTTAAAACCCCCCAAATTCATAGCTGCTAACAAGAAAGAGGTTAAACTTGATGAGATGTTTAAATCAATCCAGTAGGTGAAAGGATTTAATGTTGTGACTGCATCAGACACAAATAAATAAAAGAATGATCAGTCAGTCATTGCTGTAATTTGATCCAGCAATGCTGGTAACACACACAATCCTAAGGTCAGCTGGTACCCAAAACATGTCCCACATCATGAGAACACTGTGCAGGCACAATTTAACAAAGGAAATCATTTTAGCACACTGTGGCACACTAATGCAATGGTATTTGATAGTTTCTATTTGAGAAATTGAAGATTTCCTCAACATGAACACATTTAAGGACAAAAAAAAGTGAGGATGTGGTTCTGCATTAATTAAAATAGAAGATCAAATTATACCCCCAACCAACAGGAAATTTACAGCTCTGATTTACCAAGATCTACTTTTTCCTCACTGAGTCCTGTCCCTGCCCTTTGGGTCACACACCTCCATCCCAAAGGCAAAGCAGCATGATCTGAAAAAGTTCCAGGTTTTATGTAGTAACCTCAGTTTTATCCTTTTTAAACGATTTTATTTAAACCTCATGTTACTTTAACAAAACTTGTGAGTTCATGAGCTGTGCTGTTCTTTTTAACTTCCCAAACTGCCATTTGTGAGTCAGTCAATGCAGACCTCACAGTTTTAAGGCTAATTTGAGAGCTTGAAAGCTCTAAAAATAACTGCTGAAATGGAATCTGCACACTGAACAAATCGCTACGTCTTTTACACAGCAAGAGCAACAAAGCTCCAATGTCCACAGTCAGGGCAGTTCCCTACCAAACAAATACAAAGTTAATT
Organism: Coloeus monedula; assembly: GCF_965178545.1. NCBI lineage: Eukaryota > Metazoa > Chordata > Aves > Passeriformes > Corvidae > Coloeus > Coloeus monedula. Next base: position 10,378,388 of record NC_138786.1, on the reverse strand, counting down.
CTGTAGTAACATCGGAATGACTTAAATGCATTCCTCAGCTTTTCCACTTGATTGCTCTAAGCCTTTATGGACAGCCAGCTGAGCAGATAGGCTTGGTGTAACAGAGCTATCCCTGTACAATTTGTGTAATCACCCTTTAGGAGAAATAAAAAAAAAAAAAAAAAAGGAAAATGTATTCAAGAAATTTAACAACTATTTTTAAAGCTACACAAAAATACATTAAAAAAATCCCCCACAATTTCTTTAAAGGCATACCATTATTCATCCACTGTAACAATCAAGTGTTATTTCTGAACACTCTCAACTGAACTGAAATTCCAAGAAGTCCTAGCTGTGATTGCCACTTGGCTGATATGTGAGTAGATTCACGAGCCAAAGAGGACCATCAGTTTTTCACTCTGCTCTCCCGTATGCCACGGGCACCATATTTCCACCTGTTTAAGTGAAATGATTTGTATTGCATTAAATTAGAGTTTCCAGGGTTGTGTCAGCTTTGATGATCTCAACAGTTACTTCCTGTGATGGCCACTGGTCTGCTCTGATAGGAATATGTACCTTATTCCTAATGGGCATCCAAATGGCTTTAATTTCTAGCCATTGGCTCTTGAAACTATGCTAGATTAAAATCTCTAGTATCTCATATTTTCTCTGGGGAAAATACATGTACTCTGTAAATATATTCAGGTTTAGACTGAACTCAACTCTTGCTAAGAGCTAGTCTGATTGCTGATTTCAAATAAATTATCTGACAAACATAGCTCTATCCTTGACTTACGAATCAGTGCAGGGGTTTTTTTCAGAGTTACTCATAAATATCCAATCAGCATTTCATGTGAACAAATAATTTCTGACATTCTCTGTGCTTCCCAATTGGACAAATGACGGTTAATGAGCAGGACAAAAAAAATCCCCTCTTCACAGAAACACATTGTGGGTACAATCATTCCATAAACATTTCTGCAAATAACCACACTCTGCAAGTGCTCAACAATACCAGGGAGAAACTAAGCTGAAGCTGAATTGCTGATCAGAATCTGAATGAAGGCTGTGGAAGTAATATGGCTCATGTAATTACAGAGGGAGTTAAATATGCTTTCATGGGGACTGAACTTGGTCCATGAATTCTAAATGAGCCAGCGGATAACTTCAATTAATGGAATGACATAATAAAATTATCAATAAAACCAAAGTAACTATAAAGTGGATTTTCCATCTACTGTATTACCTTCTCTAACAGTTAATAACATACTGTTAAGAATTTGAGAAACAAAAACCTAACCTTCAGAACTTCTGTCTGATGAAGTAATGAGAGACAGCATAACATCAATCAAATGAATGGTTAAATTGACAACCATCCCACAATTACTACATCATCCATCTCCAAGTGCTCTACATGTGCTCCAATAACTGTTAGCTTTATGCTGAATTTAGATTGTAAGTGACAATTGGTTTTAAAAACTGCTGATTGAACTGCCAATTTGCAATGAGAAGAGACACCTTTAAAATATGGATAACTCTAGTAATAGCTACATCACATTCAACTCTGGTCTATCACTTACAAAATGTGAAATGTTCACACAGTATTAGATTATGAGACTAGACTGCAGGTACCCAACACAGCTGCTCTGTTTCTCCAAAAGTGTGAAATAAAACCATTTCCAAGTTAGCAAAGGAAAGCCCTGCCCTTCTTTTGTGGTTGTACTGCATCATCTCATACAAGCAGTGCTTGCTTGCAAAGTGCCTCAGGGAGACCTTGGAGGGGGCAGCTTTGGGCCCCAAGATCAGGGCATTAACCAAGCGCTGCAGAAAGCAGCAGCAGACCCAAAACCATGACACCTGATTTCAGGGGTGTGGGCCACAAAGCCCTTCAGCACCAGCCCACAGCTCTGAACCCAAAATCTAGTCCCAGGCTTATCATCTAGAAGCCCAACAATATTTCACCTCCACATTTTCAAATGTTTTGATATTTTAACCTGCTGAAATAATTTTGACCAAAACTAGCCATACAAAAAAATCACTTATTATGGCATACCACATGCAAAAAAAAAAAAAAAGAAAAAGCCTGGACATGTATGTGCATTTTTATTTCCTAGATGAGAACAGTTCTGAACTGTTGTATAATATTCAGGATAACAACTCTAATCTCTTCTAAATTAAAACAGTACATGAGAGCTTGAAATGCTCTGATAATTTTAAATTCTTAGGCACTGCAGTTGCTCTCAACAGTTTGTTTCAATTAAATTTTCAATGCAGTTTTTTTTATTACAGATATTCTGGGCAAATTGCCTTAAAAATGTAAGCTAGGGAAGAAAGCTCTTACAGTGACCATGAGAAGCTCAGTAAAAATTATTTGAATCCTATAAAATTCATAAAAACCAATAAAAAGAAGGTATTACATAGCCAGAAAATCAATTAGTTTGATATTCCACTTGCCTTCTTCCTGCATCAGCCTCACCTGTTTAACAAAATGCTGAATAAATTGTTTCTGGTCAAACTATAAAGACAGTAGATATATGTTTCTCTCCTTCCATATCAATAAGAGACATATCAACTGTGGACAAGATAACCAGAAAAGATGATAAAGATGGATTTACTCATCCAGAAAGGCAACAGAATTCAAGATGAAGAGAATAACCCAAAGGCTGAGAGGAAAATGCAACACCTAAAGCAATACAGAAAACACGCAAGGTAATGATAACACAAAACACAAAGCAAAAGTACTTCATGAATTATTAAAACAAAATCTGTGAGGAGCCTTCTGTGAGGTACAGCCTCATCAACTAACCAGTTTTTCTTAAAAGCAACAAAGAAAAACCCTCCCAAAGAAATCACCCATGGAGAAAGCCCCCAGTGTGAGCCGTGTGCTCCAAGAGAGGGGAACAGAGGGGATAACTATTAATTGATTCATCCCACTGTCTCTCCTCCAGAGCATCCTCTGTGGCCTCAGGGTGCTGCTCTGAGCACTTCACAGGCTCCCTTACTACTGCTCTTTGCTGACACCATGCATTATTCTTTTCTGCAGTAATGTGATGAAAGCTGAGTTTATCAAGTCTAGGTAAATTATATCAGATTTTTTGCCAGTTGAAGTTTCTATCATCTCTGTGGAAATCCTGCTTTACTAGGCAAAAGCTGAGGAACTGAATGGCTGTGAAAGCATTTTCTGAATACCCTTCTGACATTGCTTCTGATCAGCATTTGCAAGCTTTCCTCCCATTAAAGGTTAACTTATGCTTCTCTATCTTTTCAGCACATCTTCTAATATATGGAAAATTGCACCAGTACCTCTACTGTAAAATATTAAATAATTCTGCTATCATAAAAGAGCTCTTATCCATTCTCTGAGATGAGCATTTCCCTTTAATTTAGAAGAATGGATGAGTGAACAGATACAGCATATTACAGACAACTGCTTTTATTCCTGTTATATTTTGTGGTTAGGAGTTTTATTTGCTTTTTCAAACACGTGTCTTCTGTGGCACTGGCCAAGTTATCTTTCACTCTCCTGCTGCATCTTCCTGCTTAAAGGAGCAGTTATTTCTCAGTCAGAAAAATGCTTGGCTTTTTATTTTCTTAGAGCATTCTTGGCTCCAAGTTTTGAAGTAATTGAAGTTCTTAATATTCTTCCTCACAGCACTTAAAAGAATTGAACTACTTTTTGAATTCTTGCTTTTTAACTTCAGCTCAGGTCCTGGAACCTGAATGTCAAGATTAGTGCTTTAGCCAGATCACTAATTTCATCTTACAGTAGTATTTTCCTTTTTCATTATTCATGCTCACCTTCAGCAGTGATCCTGTACACTAGGGAAGAATATAGATTTCAGAAGCATATAAGACATTTTAAAGTTGGGTTTTTTTTTCATTCTAGACCATTCTATTGAAACAAAGATAAAACTTCTTCAAAACAAAACCATTTCTACAAGACTACAAAAATCCTATATGCTTCCAAATGAGAAAATCAATGTTACTCTTAGGAAAAAAAAGATTATTTTTCAATTCTCTCATTTCACCATGGTTGGAGTTTCAATTCCAAGTGATCAGTTCTCTCAATTCTCACAGGCACAAGCAATGTTTTCACACTACATGGTTTCCAACACAAAAATAAAAAAGCAGAAATATCCATTCCATTATTTCAAAATTGAGTGATGTAAAAGATATTCCCTCTGATCCAGAATAATGCAGTTCTACAGCTTTTTTCCTCTGCTTTTGTTTTCAGCCAGTGAAGTGTAACATACAAAAGACCTATCCCAGGTCTGAAACTTGAAGAAGGACCTCTTGTGCTTATTCTTTTGAATTCCAGTGCCTTTTACCCTCTGAACAGAGAATGGCATTCATTATATCTGACACTTTCATAAAATGAAGAGACAGGTTGGTCTCTGTTCTATTATTATAAAGACCTGTGTTCAGTCGCAAAATAGAGTGTGCAAATCCCTCAGACCCATCAGATCCACACTCACAAGCTAAAAATTCAACACCACTGATCTTCACCTGCAATGAAAAACTCTCTTATTTAGGTTGGAACAGACTTTTAAGATCGAGTCCAACTGCAAACCTAATGCTGCCACAGCAAGTACAGAAATAATTCACTCATGGCAAATGGCTCAGTATAAAACTGCTCCAAAACCAGAAACCAGATTAACAGATCCCCCTCTGAAACTTTGCCCCGAAGGAAATAATGAGAATTTGTCCAGAATCAAACTTAGGGAAAAAGATTAAAAAAAAGAAAACAATATACAATGTGAAATGTCTTCATCCATGAAACATCCCAGGAAGAAAGCACTGCACTGCCTGCGCTGGGCCAAGAAGGACTGGCTGGTTTCGGACGCCTTTGAAACATCTCTGTAGCTCCCTGATGTACCTGTCATATACTCTAAGAAGGCTGAAGCTTTGAAAAAGCATTGCTGGATTCAGCTTCTCAGGTATACATAGAAAAACCCAACTTTGAAAAGGATTGCAAAAAACTAACATCAGATTTTGCTTCCCTTGCAAACAAGGTTATCACGACGTCCCGCAGTGGTAGGGAGGAGAAGAGAGATCCAGCAGGCAGGCATTGTGCAGCAAGATTCATAGATTTTAATTATTTTACAACTCTTTTATAGACTTTTTTCCTCATAGTCTAATTGGTCAAAGGATCAGCCACCCCTTGGGGTGATTGGCTAAAATCCTAAAACACCCATTGTCAAAATATTTTCCTACTGTACCATAAACAAAGCTCTGCAAGGTCGCAGGTGTTCACAGTTTATAGAACTCTACTACTATCTTCTGTGAGAGAGAAAAATATCTCATGGGACTGGAAAGAAGCAAGAGAAATTCTTGCTAGCTGCATATTTGTATCCACACAAGGTCACAATTCCTATTAACTTAACTATGATCAAAATCAGGATTTATGCACTGAAAAAAATTAGTAGAAATATAAATAGCCTTAATAAACTACTCAGCAGGAATGTCTTATATAGGACATTAATCGCCATAGCAATTTACCGAATATATTTAAAATAAAAAATATAATTTATTAATGCTTATAACCATGCTTGCCAGGCAGTTTCACTGACTCTCTAAATTATCTTCTATTACTTGGGCCTCTGCTGAACTGAGGAACCTAAACTGGGGGGAAAAAACCAAACCAAAAACTAGCTATTTATTGTGGAAAAATATCCTTGCTCCCAGAAATCATGCATGTACATAAAAGTTAGTGTTCGGCCCAGTGCTTAGATTATTCCACAAGACTTCATGAAAAAGGCAAAGAAAAACAACGAGCTGGCAGTGCTGTGAGATGCAGCCCCTGGAAGAAGAGCACAGACCCTGGGAATCAGACTGGCCAGCCAGGCTCCCTCTCTGCATAGGAATAATGACAGACTGGCTGGACAAAGAGAGGAGTGACCACTCACTGTACCCACAGCGTGACTGCAAAGTACCTGGGCCAAGATGGAACGGGACATTTTGTACAGCTCAGGTTCTGTACAGCCCTCTGTGTGTCTGCACCCACAAAATGATCATCCTCAAGCAGGTCATTGCCAAGTTCAGCCCAACATGTTAGAAAGAAATGGTGCTGTCACGTCAGGCTGCCTCGTACACAGGTGCCTAATATGTCTGGCATTGGCCTCCAAGACAATCATGAACATCAACCCCGAGTTTTCATATACCTGAGAGCTGTTGAACAGCTGCTGTGCTCCCTTTACTGCCTAAAAAAGGCTGCCTGAAATGTTATTACTGTAGACACCTCATCTTCAGGGCAGTGATTTTTCAACTCTGAAGGGCCAGTCATTGATCCATCTGAAGGTTTTGTTGTGTTCTTCCTTATTCCCTAACAATCAGCAGCTGTTATATGTGGGGCCTTCTGTTAAACTATTTTCTTGCACAGCCTCAGTTTGCAATGCTTATGTGTTTTACACACATACTTAAACTTCTAAATAACAGAAGCCATTTTCTGGAATGTATGACAATTATCTGTGTATGAACAACCACCATGTTAAGAGATTTGATTGAAGAAAACATAGCTTTTATAAAAATATATATGATAAACATTTTAAAAGAAGCATTCATGAATCATACAAGGAGTTTTTAGAAGTTTAGAAGTTTCTGGGAGTTTTTGCAACTGCTCCCAGTACTTCAGACACTATGCTTAGAACACAAGATTATGCTTTCAGGTCAGAGTCTTGTACAGTGTGAACTGGCACAGCTTTATGTGTTGGCAGGACTCCCTTCCACTGCCTTCAGTGGAGATGCAATAATTCATACCAAGCAGGGCTGTAGTCACCTGTGTCAGTTCTGCAATCTCTTGCAAGAACATGAAATATATAAATGAGTGTCCCTTCTCACCTGCTTTTCTTTTCAAGTGTTTCTCCCCATTCAGTCTTCTGACCCTGTTCCTCAACTTGAATTCCTCCAAATCTAACCGGTTTCTATTGACTTTCACATCACTGGATGAGCTTGGGGGTTTAACTGCTTATAAACTGAGAATTATATGAGCCAGAAGCTATTGAACAAGGGAACAGAACTGCCCATTATCCCCTCAGTCACAAGCAATTATCAAGGTAAATCTGTACTTAAAATATCACTTCATTGATTGATGGTACTTATTTATTATATAATAAAATCTCTAATAATGTGGTATTTCATTCTCATAAAAGAATCTTCTAAACTATCACTCAGGAGCAGTTTTAATGCAAGTGACATGCTGTCATCTTCCTGCCTTCAAGATTACAGGCCTGGTTAAACAGCAGTCTTAAACAACAACAAACATCCAGGCTCAGGTAGATGCCAGAATTAGGAAGGGAATGCAGTCAGGCCTGGGGCACATACTTACTGCAACTACAACAACCATTTTTTTCATGCAAAACAGGGGCACAGCTGGAAATAGATCTTTTAAGGCCTAAGCATATGACTGAGTTGTTGCTTTACTTTACCAAGTTCAGGAATTAGAAGAGTACCTTTATCTTTTCTACAGGAACCACTTAAAAAACCCAGCAAAACCCCCAGAGCCTCACATGAACTTTATGTTTTATGTACTGTTTTGCCAGTAGTATTCTTCTGCCTTCACATTTATCTCCTCTCACTGCCAAGCCACCTCATCTCCCAGTTTTTCTCATTCCCTTTATCATCACTCTGATGGGGAGCTGTTGTGCTTTGCCTCTAAGATGATCTTATGTGATTAAAGTAAAATGATTCCTACCACCACCAAACAGTGCAGTAGGAGCCCGGTTTAACTCCTGTAGTTAACTATTTTACCATGCTGGCTGCTTCAATGGTTGCAAAACCCAGTTTTGTTCAGAGGCTTGATGTGACAGGCTAACAGAGACACTAAAAGTCATTTACAAACAGTGACCAGCAGCACACCAAAGGTACCAAAACCACCTGATGGCCTTGGTTTGAGCACATCTAACAGCTGCCTGGTACCCGTGGTGGCTGGAAAAGAGCAAAAGATGCTCAGGTGTGATGGGGGTGTTCCCTGACAGGTCTGGGGAGTTATGTCAACACTCTGTGTGTTGCTGTGCAGATGGAGCTGTAATGACAGTGCTGGTTTGGGCTGAGAGTGTCTAAAGGCAGGAATGGAAAGATGTGATGCTTAGGGAGCAACACCCTTCAGCAACAGAAGGAGGATGAGCTACTTAGGCAGCCACGCTGTTCAGATGCCACCACTTAGACAAGGAAGCTCTCAAAAGCATCTCAAATTACTGGGGCAGCATTTTGTAATGAACTCATTCTTATTAAAGGTAAAAGAATAGCAATTCTTCCCTTAAATTCATGTGAATGCATTGCAGGATCATCACCCAGTTTGGTTTGCCACTGATCAAACATTCAGTAAATGGTATGCTAAATCCTGAAGTGTCCAGTCTCCTGGGGACCAGGACAAAATACAGCTGCCCAGGAAGGCACTGTCTGAAGATGGAATGAGGGTAGGAAACACACCTAATCACAAATTCTAGTTTTTCAAGTGCCTTCTGTCTTTTCAGGCCAAGCCAAATACCCTGCTGTGAGGAATTCTTTCACATTAGTAGTATCAGAAGACTATAGAAATAGACAGATCATACTTTGATTTTCCATTCAATCTTAGCATTTAACCACACGTAAGATTTGCATCAGTTTCTCTGTGTGTAGAATGGAAGTATGAAATAAACACAGTTATAAAGCACTCCAAGATAGTTGCAGGAATGAACTGTGAATATGCCAATGTTAGTTACAGCAGAGGCAGAGTGGATTGCTGAAAGGTTTGGAATCACAGAAGTCTTACCATCACTAATCCTGATTCTATTTAAAACTAAACTGAAACACCACAGGGAAAACTACTTTTGATCAGTTCATTGCAATATTTTAGGGTATTTCCTCGCCATTTTCTACTGTTTTTAATTAGGAAGCTACACATTATGTTTTTGATACAGTCTATGAAAAATGGAGCATGGAATTTTAATGTCAGGTATGCAGATCCCTTTCTATTGACTTCAATGTTTTCTTTCCTATATAAAGCATATTAAAAGGAAACAGTAGCTGTACCTCTGATTCTAAAACTATTTTTTGATGTCAAACACCTTATCTAAGCCACTTCTCATGCAAAAAGATGAAAATCCAAAAACATCTGAAAGTAATTAGGGGAAAAAAAGGGAAGTTATCCAGTTTAGAAGAGGGGTTATAGTAGTAACTAAGAGCAGCAACTTAACTGCCTGTGAGAGAGTGGTTCCTGGCAGTCAGATGGCACATCTAGATGCAAGTGTGCCAAGTGGTGGCAGCAATAAAACTATAAATGGAATAACTACAACAGAAAAACTTTGCATCTGAGCTAAGAACGGCATCACCAAACACTCAAGCAGGCAGTCCTGAATCAGGGCAATAATTTGTTTTGGTAAGGACTGCCAGGTGGGCTAAACATCCCCCTTTATACAGCATTTCACCACTGCTAGAATAAAATTAACATCTTACCAGTATCTTTTGTGGCTACTAGAAAGATCACTAAGATTAAAAGGAATATTTATACACATATTTCCAAAATGCAAGAGAAAAAGTCCATGGCTGGGCTGCAGCTCTGCCTAAGCAAGAGATGCAACACGTGCAGTGGAAATGTCACAGAAGAATGCTGAGTGATGTTTGTTAGTTCTTTCCCTCTCAATACCGTAATCCCTAACACAGGGAAGGTCTAATTCTCTTTTGCAAAAGTTCTCAGGCATTACTGGGATCTTACCCAAATTTGGGCCTTTTTGGATGTTGTTTTTAACATTAGTTACAAAATTAAATACACAGTAATGGGGAGGAGACACAACACTAATTATGAAGGAGCAGAGTCTTTTCAAGAAAAGTTTCCCTTGCCTCTTTCCCCTCTGTCATTTATTTGCTGCTATCTCATTTGTACAGAACTTGAGCTGACATTCAAAGGTAGTTTTTTATCTGGTGAATAACAAACTGCGCTAATTGAAGCGACTTGTTACTGTTGTTTGTCTCTCAACTATAATTAAAGTTTCTAATTGGAATTTACAGGCATGCCTGCAGTGCATTGTTCTCACAGATGATGTGCCACGAGAGTCATGGTGCCCTCCTAGAGGACGAGGAATAATGGCTCTGGCTCAGGGGTGAATTGCACAGTTCCTTCACAAACACTGAGGACTGTCTTGCAAACCTCCTGCAGGCAAACAGTGGTTCCCACATTATTATGTGACAAATAAGGCACAACCCATGCAGTGAGTGAGTCTGATGGATGGGATTTTCAGATATTTCTGGCTTCATCATCCATAATTTACTCAAGCATGATGCCACTAGTGATCAATATTAAAGGTCCTCAGCAAAGGAAGGCAGTGCAGAACAGAGTTGCACCATGTGCAACTTGGCAGGGAAGTAGAGAAACATATCTGCATCTCACCAAACTCAGGTTTCCTGTTCACTATGAGGTACAGGCACAGGGGACAAGATCACCCTGTTGCTCTGTGTTTATTTCTGAGATACTCTGAGGATTCATTTGCTGTATAGTCAAAACAGGTAACTCGCCATTCCTGGGTAAAACCACATTCCATAACTTCATAGGGTAGGGCATTATTAGTGTCCTTTCAAGAAGGCAAATATAAAAGGTAGTCAGGTAAAAAAAAATCATTCAGACTGGAGGGATTTTTCAGTTTCTCCAATCACTCCCACAAGTATATCCATTTCCTTTATGTCATTTTTGCATATGTTACTTTTGAGGTTAAATAATCTGCATATCTGTCTTTGACAAGCATGTTCTAGGCCATGCAACATTATTTTTCCTGTCAAGATTTGCCTCAAAATCCTTTCACTTAAGCCCATGTACTTAGTTGGGGACACACATGTCTTTACCCTCTTGTCTGCCAAGTTAGTAAATCCAGCTGTTATGTAAGAAAATGGAAAGGTTTTGGTAATTTGAGTCTTTGGCACATACTGGAATAATAGGACAACAGCAGAGAAAGAAAAAAGGAGATTTAGGGGAGGGGTTTTCACAAGAACAGGGTTTGGAATTTGACACAGCTGTATGGTGTGAAGAAGGTGGCTGTACATTTCAGATTTGTGGAAATGACAGTAAATATATAAAGTAAAAAAACACATTACTTCAGATAATGCATAAATAAACTGTGGGTATACCTATGTGTGTATGCAAAATGTTTTAAAATGCATTGCTTCATTCATATGACAGGCACAGTTAAGGATCAGAAATGAAAGCTTTTATCAGCAAATCTGGGTCAGTGCTGACTCTGATATTCCTTAAATTCCTTCAAAATGAATAAATCAACTTCCTTGTCAAAGCATTAATGTACCAGTGCTTCTCAATTTACAGCAGAAATAATGTTCTGTCTCTAAAAAAGAGCTACTAAACATCTTACTGAGGGATTGTTGCAGGAAAACAATGACAGGTACAAGATGGTTCCTCCTACACAATCTGCTAAAAGCAGCACCAAAATCAGAGATCATTAGACAAACTAACCTGTGGTGTCATTCCATGGCAGATATACATGATTGGGATATTCTCTGTGTCTGGCCCTTGATCAAGGCACAAATCGCTTTTCAGGGAATTCTGCAGCTAAAATAAACAGAAAGAAAAAGAAATCAAGTTTTACGTGAGAAAAAGATGGTGTGATTACTTTCTTTTCTTTGAAAAAATAAAACATATGTAGTTGAAGAAGGAAATATGCAAAATTAAAATATGTTGCAGTGAATATTTTGAAGAGAAAGCATCTGGACTAAATTCTTCCCTGTAGATAACCTAGCACTACTGATTTCGATAATGTTGCACAAAGTTTCGGGCACGGTGTATTTCAAAAAGCCTTCAGAGATAGCAATAGTTTTTTGATATATGTTTTAAAAACATTTAGTCCCTGGTACACACTATATACAGAACTTCAATGTCTTCTGCTGAGCAAGATAGATGAGGTATTAAACAGCTTTTCAGAGTCACTCAGGAGAGTCTTCTGATTTCTGGAAATAATGCAAAAAACTGCTTTCAGCTGACACCTGAAGACTTCAGGGCAATTGTTATGCACCCACTCCTCTGATTATTCTGGGCTAACCACACACAGCAATGAACAGACTGCAAATACTTGGCCCTGGTCAGCACAAAGCCCTGTGAAAAACCTGGGCAATGCTGAGACAGAGTTTTCTGAAAGTGAAGTGCTAAATTAATGAGCACAAACAGCTGGGAGGTCTGTTCAGAGTGTGAGGACAAAGATGTGGATTGCATACCCATGGACATCTATTACTGTATCCTGCAGCCGTAGGAGAGGAGAGGACATCCAGCAGGCAGGAATTGTGCAGCGAGATTGATTTATTTAATTATTTTACAAACTCTTTTATAGACTTTTCCTTCATAGTCTATTTGGACAAAGGATCAGCCACCCCCTGGGTGGATTGGCTAGAAATCCTAAACATCCATTGTCAAAATATTTTTCTACTGTACCATAAACATAGTTCTACAGGGTCACAGGTGTTCATAGTTTATAGAACTTCTGCTAATCTCTTTGTGAGAGGGAAAAGCGTCCCACAGCTTAGAAAGCAGCAGGAAAATTCCTTGCTAACAGCATTTTTGTATCCACAAACGTGTAAAGGTGTTCAGTGATGTAAGATTGGCTCAGAGGATAGGAGGCAAGTGTGTGATGGAGGGAGTGGAGATGTGGTTTGCAACCACCTGTGATTAACTGGCCAGGTCTCTTAGCTGTGCACAGCGGCCTCTGCTGAGGAAAACAAATTCATATCCTTAGCAAAGAAGCCTCGAACTGCACTAGCACATAGGAAGAGTGGACAAGCCAGAGACTGAAGACAGGAAGTGAATAAAATCAAAACCATTAACTCATCTCTACAAGACTTCCAACTCCAAACCTAACTCTAAATCCAGTAATGGACAGGAAAAATCTCAACATTAAAGAGAAAATACGCATTAGGTATCAATACTGGCATTACTCTCAAGAATTAAATCTTTGAGAATTAAATAAAATCTCTCTCAAAGCTTTCTACTTCTTATTCATAATGTAACCATAGCCATGACTCTAATCACAATCAGATGTCTAAGCACCACTCTCTATCCAAACCAATGATAAATATCAGCCTTATTAATTCATACTGGGTCCAGCACTACCTTTGTGTTTTCAAAACCTCTTCCATGAACTCCCATCCTAATGCTTGTCCTAGTGATAATGTTATAAACTTTTCCACTACAATCCCTGTAATAAAGGAAGAAAAAAACAGAAACAAAACAGCAACTGACCTGTTAGCTAATAATGCTATTTCAAAATCTGAGGCCCAGACTCTCAGGAGCTCTCTCTTTCCAAAATCTAGTGGCTTTGTGGCAACCAACAATTAACCTGCGTAATGCAATTTTAGCCTACCAAGACTTAATCTTAGGAACAATCCAAAATATGACAGACAATCCCTGTGCTGAAACCCAGAAATAGTTAGTCAATACTGTCATTTGCTCCCTTTCAAACTTGGAACCTTACAGAATACAGATATAAGGTAGACTGCCACAATTCTGAATTTGCAAAATCACCTCAAACATCAAGATGCCATCAGGGAGCCAGCCATTACACTGAATACAACAAGCTTTTGGCCCAGTGACATTGCTTTCTTCTAACTAGGAGTATACTGCACAGTTCAGAAAGAAATTTCCTTCCCAAATATTTACTCTGCCACCAACCTCAACCCTATCTATATGCCACAACATAAACTAGACCTGAATGATGCAACTATTTCCCTAGCTCTCACAGAATAGGAGGAAATTTAGGATTCAGGAAATAAATACGTGGGGTGACTCTGTCAGTGCCTAAATCCTAATCTTCACCCCCATTCAGGTAACTTTTTCAATTACTCAGTATTTTTTTTAAATGGATGATAATGCTATAGTAGGAATATTTCTATTTTCTATGAAAAAATGAATCCAGTTGATGAATGGAAGCATTTAGAGAATCAGAAAGCAGCTGACTTGGCTTTGAAGTATCACACCCTTCTCTGCTATAAGATGTGCAAGCAAACAGGAGAGCAGACTCAAAAGAAGATTAGACATCCAAGTGATTCTTTTACTACAAGGCTAGAGGCACTTAGTCTCGTGTCATACAACAGTATTTCATGAAACAGTGAGCTGTGTATTTCACAGAATGCTCCCTCTTTATCTGTTGCCATTGTTGTCCACTGCTTCCTTTGTGATGGTACAAACAAGGCCTGCTCCTCACATCTCTGCCAGCTGATGATAATCATGTGCACTACTGGGCAGTACCTGAATCACAGAATCATAGAATGGCTTGGGTTGGAACACACATTAGAGATTATCTTGTTCCAAACTGCTGCCATGGGCAGCAACACCTTCTACTAGACCAGGTTACTCAAAGACCCATCCAGCCTGGTCTCGAACACCTCCAGGGACAAAGAGTCCCTAATCTCTCCAGGCAACCTCTACCAGTACCTCACCACCCTCACAGTAAAGTATTTCTTCCTAATATCTAACTAGGATAGATTATCTTTCACTTTAAAGCCATTCCCTCTTGTCCTATCACTATATGTCCTTGTGAAAAGTCCCTCTCCAGCTCTCTTTAGCCCTCTTCAGATACTGGAAGGTTACTCTAAGGTCTCCCTGAAGACTTCTCTTCTCCAGGCTGACCATTGTGTTCAGTATTTTTGTGAGAAACCCTTCTTACTCTTTTTGGCTGATGAAAATCTCTCAGCAGAGTATAAAATCACAGGGTGCCTGTTGCTGATTTTCGTTTTGACTTGCATGATGTGCAGTTGATCCTGAGATAAGTACATTAGCTCTTCCACTGCCCTTCCTTTATTTATATTGTATTATTTCTACCTGAAAAGACTTCTTTAGCCAGAGCCACCTACAAGCAGAACCATGCACTAGTTAGCTGCTGTGCCTCCTTCTCCTCAGGAAACTCCACACTTCATTAGATCACGGCATCACTGAGAGCAATTCCATGGTCAATGGCAGAGGCTCCTTGCACACAGGTGTGATTTTAGCATTGTTCTGAACTAATTTAGAAGGTAACCATTATCTCATACATTTAGCAATGACCTAAACCTGTGCTGGAAGTGCTTTTCTTCTCTTGTTTGATTGTATGAAAAGTCAGCATGATTATTTTAATTGATCATCACAGGGGTCATGGAACTTTGCAGGATGTACAATCCCTTCATTTGCCAAAACACCCCAGCTGCTCTATGGCACCCTCAGGGCTCTTCCAGAGCCATGCTGGCCAACTGCACAGGTCAGTTTTCTTTCTGAGGAGGAATGTGTGACGACAGACTTTTCACTTGTATGATCCCCTCTTAATTAGTCACACTTCCTGTTTGGGAATGTCATGCAAAAAGAAAAATTTTGCAGGAATCAATTTTTGTGAAAATGACAGTGGAAAAGAATGTGAAAAGGCCATGCTAGGTTTATTACCTTACTATGGGCCTGTGCTCATTTACTCTGCTCATCTGCCCTCTCCATGTTTGGGGTCCTGCCAGTTTCTGAGGGGCAAGAACTGCTTCTGCCTTAATTAGCACAGTGCAACTCAAGCGTGATTTCAACACAGACAGGGGCACTACCGTTACCCAAATAATAATGATTCCAAAATGCATGGATTTAGCTGCAGTTTCTGTTGGATGCAATGTAATTCTTGAACCTCTCTAGTGGTGCTTTACACATGGCTTAGCTATGTGAGATTTGGCTAGCTTGGCATGTGAGTCTTTGACACCTTGTAGCAGATGTCTACTGTGATATCTGTTCAAGAGTGAAGCAGGATTGCCCTTAAATGGCTAGAACTTTAATAAGGGAAAGCATCAGCCTTGTAACAGTTGGATTTGATGATATTAAAAGTCTTTCCATCCTAAATGACTCCATGATTCTAAATTAAGCTCTGGCTACAATCTTAAGAAGGTTGCAGTTGAAATACTGAGCCTATTTGGGAATTCACCTGCTGCCACAAACCTGTCAGTTCCAGTGTGTCTGCAAAATCACCCCTTGAGTATTTCTGTGTGAAATGCAAGCCATGAAGCAAACAAAAAATCAGGGAAGAAGATAACATTCAGAATACCTCAGCACAAATGACAGCAGAGCAGCTGTCTCTGTCAACTACCCAGTCCAATAAATTATTTAACTAGTGACTTCAAGTTGATCTGATTCTTTTGAGCCTGGCATTGTCTTCATGAATTTCTTCCACTATTACACCTTTCTCCCCCATGTTTTTAGAATGGGAAATGTAAACAAGATCCTTACCACCCCATAGGCGACGGTATCCGAATACATTCTCATTTCAGGATACACGCTGACAAGGTACCACCTAAAGGTCTTGCACTGGAGCTTTTTCCTTAAGGCCTTCCTCTCTGAAATATCACCAATATCAATTCCGGAGTCCTGCACATGAAACAAAGGGCAGAAAAAGCAGAAGAGACATCAGTGATACACTTCTGTGTAAACTAAACACCCAGAATCTCCCTCATTGAGGAATCACAGAATCAACTGAGTTGGAAGGGGCCCATCAGGACCATCAAGCTCAACCCCAAGAGTCAAACATCCCCAAGAGTCAAACATGGTTTTGACCTATGACAGTGACCAGGTTTTGGTTGTGAAGTGAGTCTGTTAACCCACACACACCCCAGAAGTGTCTCAGCTAAATATGATACAGGTCACCATGGCAGGGTCCATTTTACAGTCTGCTTTGGTGAATGGGACCACTCCTGTTGGCTTCAGTGGGGTTTAGATCCAGTGTCCAAGGAGTATCACTGTTGTTCTCTAATTTCCTGGCACTTTCCAAATCCAAAAAGAATTGGCAGAAAATAGCAAATTGCCCTAGAAACATGGGCATTGCTGGTGTCCCACTGTGGCCTAATCATTAGTGTCTGACACTTTCTGGCCATTTCTGAAGTCTGGGTTACTGCTTCACTGCAAATAGCAGAAGCTCTGCTCACCTTTCTAAAATAGCACTTACTAAAGTTCTTTTGTAATGTAAAAAGAGAAGTTGTTATTTTTGTTAAAAGCAATTGCAGAAAATTCTCTCCTGTAATTTTTATCCTCCTTTACATTTCTGGCTAACCTAGTTTCTACTTTTCGCAAGAGCAGATCACAAAGCATGACTTTCATAAAGGCCTTGCATATAAAAATCAATAATTTATCACATTAAAATCACGCAGCAGAAATTTTTAGAGAGGGATCTAAGTGCAAATCCATGGCTTCTCTATGACAGGAAGTAAAATGAGACATTTTGCTCCACACTGTGCTATACCACTTCTGCCTCAGAGCAAAACACAGGATAAATACATTTTCATAGGGAAATCTTATAATCTATCTCCTTAAACAACAGCCTTTACTGGGCCATAAACACCTCAAAGACTTTTGTCAACCACAAGACAGGATTTAAAAATAACATTGAAAGCACTGAATTTTCTTAGTTACACAAGAAAAAGGTATCTGTATAAGTATCTAGATTTCTGAGCTGCTGAAGCAACCACTGCATCCCAAAGCACTGAATTAATGCTAATCTGGAACGAGTATATTTTATTATGGAAGCATTTTCTAACTAAAGTAAAACTGACTTCAACATTAGCAAAGTACTCTAAAAAGTAGATAACTGAGATTTTGCATACACAGATCAGATGTAACAATCTTAAAAATGGTGATTCCCCATCTCAAGCCCTACATAATTCATAAAACTTCATGTGGAACTGTGCCTTAAGTGGCAATTTTTTTCTGAATTTTGCAGCTGGGGACTAAATAAAGAGACTGCAGGGTGCTGAAAGACAATCAATGGATCTCGTGAACAAATCCTGCTCAGGCACCATTCTGGCTGCACTTGCCAGTGTATCTGCCACTTGTGTGAAGGAAAAGGAGGGTGCCAGCACACAGACATTTGACTTCTAACATTAACAAGGCTTCCTGGGATCAAGTGCTAAATTGGTCCACTGCCTCCCAAATGCTATCTCATGCAACCCTGCAGGCACCAATGCTTGTTTCCTCACAGTTTACTGTATAAGAAAATAAGAGCATCAAGGGCCTCAGTAATCACATCCTTTCATGCAGCTGGAGAAGAAAAATAGCTCACACATAGCACACTGGCTTTATCACCACCAGTAAGTGAGTGTGTTCCCTAAAGCCAAGAATATGATGGGGGAAAAAAATCAAAACCCAACAAACAAACAAAACCAGAAGCACAGGCAGAACACATGGAAAGCACAGTTCTTGATTCTGGGACTTGAAGAATCTTTGAGTTTCAAGTACTTTTCTGTATCTATGAATCTAAGTGTCAATGATGCAGAAATCACCACGGCAGCAGAGGTCTCCATTTGAAGCCCTCAGCACTTCAGAGAGAAGCCCACAGACATCCCGAGAGGGCAGTCACAGCACACTGCCAAATGAGTCTGGCTTCTTTTTATTGTTAGCTCCCAAAGACCAAAACCTTTGGAAACATCTGACTTCTCAGAGATCTGGGAATCCTTCCACGGAAAAAATCAGGTCCAGTGTTTAACATTTTGGAATAACATATTTCATGGAAAGTCTTGACTGTTATAACCGAATACATTTCTATTACTTGCACAGTCCATTACCAGTATTCATTAGCTTCCAGATAGAGAATTACTCCTGTAGTTTTCCAGTTGCAATTTATCTTTGCATTCTTCATGAATTTGATTTCAAATTGCATTCAGATCTCAAATTTGCACAAGGTTAAGCACCACCACCACCACATCTGGATGAATACGATGCAAATCGGTGTACAGTACTGTATATCCTGGTTAGCAAGAGGAATTTCTAAGTATCATGTTAATGTCATGTTTGCAAGTTAAAAAACTAAAACCTGGATCAATCAATGAAAATCAACCAATCTTCAAGAAAATAACAATATGAAATAGCAACTGAAATCTAAATCTATCAGGCTAATCACAAATAAAATCCATTCAGAATTGCTTTGCCATAAAATAAATAACCCTATCCAGTACAGAAATGTCTTTATTCTTGTATGGACTGCCATGCAACTTCTCAAAATAGGGACACTTAGAGGGCAGCATGGATTTGCTGAACATGGGACTTCCAAAAAAGGTTACAGAGGATTTTTTTTTCATGGTCATGGCAGATGATGTGGCTAACATTGCAACCGAAAAATAGGACAGTGACTTCCCCACTTTGCCAAAATTATCTACTTTTAATCACAAGAGATGCAAGAAGCTATTGAGAGCAGCTGAACCAACATCTGCATTCATATATTAAGCTGGTTTTTGTTTCTAATCTTTTCTTCTTATTAGACTAAAGGAGAAGTACAGCACTTTATTTCTCGGAACAGAAATTGCAGCAAAACCAGTTTCTCTGAACAGTTGTCAAATCAGAGAGATTTTACTACAGAAAAAATAAATTGCCCTTTAATTTAAGTCTAGACTGTTTGCTTTTGCTGTAATGATGAGAGCTGTACTCTGAGTTAAACTCCAAATTCAACTAGAGCCATGCTTTCCAGCTTTTAGGGGGAAACAATCTATTCACACAGATTCTGAATAAGTACAGTCCCCTTGCTCTGAGCCCTTTAGCTCATAGGTGTTCACAGATTAAGTACCATTGACTACAGAAAGGAAGAACAGATAAAATCAAACTGAATTCTGAGGTTGGCCATCTGACATCATCTCTTAAATACAATGGACCAAGCAATGCTCATCCATGGAAAAGAAATCAGGACAAGCAGTCCAGTGGGGAGTTGCAGAGAGATTCTGCAATATGTCATGACACCCACCAGCCACCCTCACTCTGATGTGAAATACTTATCAGGCACCCCACACTTGCCTCAGTGGCTGTCAACACCCCCCCGGGCAGATCTCTCCTCACAAATCCTGTGGAATTATAGCGCTCTGTGGTGGTAAAACCAAATTCAAAACAAGATGTGCAATGTAGATTTGATGGGGATTTTTTTCCCACATTTCTGCAGCTACTAGTTTAAAATATCCATGAAAAGTCATCAGTGAAGATGATGAGCTTGACAAGAAATTAATTTTTAAGGAACCTAAAGACAAAGGAATTACTCTAGAATAAGACAAAGCTACATATATATGTTTATATACAATTGTGTAGGTATAGGCATGTCTTATGCCTATATGTGAGACATAAACACATACACATATGCAAATAAAATCTTACCAGAAAAATCAAAATTCAGGGCAGGAACCAAACCCAAAATAATCTAAAGCCAAAGCCTGCAAACAGTGGTCTCTGACACTCACCTCCTGGGGTATGTTCCAGGCCATATAGACATGGCTCTTAAACTCATCCATCCACACTTCTGCCACCCTCAGTGCGTTTCTCCGGACGTGAGCAGTCAGATCCTCTGTGTATGGTTTATGTGCTCTTTCAATGTGGGCAATCCTGGAGCAAGGCAGAACCTCAACGCTTCCTCCACACTGCCACACCTAGCAAGGAAAAATAAAAGGACATTCTGCTAGTAACAGCTCCCTACACCATTGCTGGCCTCCAGCAAATACACTGGAATTATTTCTATGCTAGCCATTGTTACAAAGGAGAAGAACCATTCAAGACTTACTGGACTACACAGAGGTTGTGAGAGGACAGAGTTATTACCTTGCCCTACCATGAATTATTATTGCTACTTAACCTTACTGCAGTTTCTACATTACCAGTAGTCTCACATCACAAACTTCCTGGATCAACTCGGCTTTTCTCAAGATTATCAGTAAAATTATTTATAGCCATTCAAAACAGTAAGGCCTGGTTCATGTTTTAATGGTTTGCAGGGCTTTTCTCTGAGGTTCTGCACAGTCCATACCAGTCCATACATGCACTACCCAGAATCTCAAACTAGGCAGCTTGTCATAACAGGGAAATGAAGCCAACCAGCTTTTTAAGACCACTGAAGTTTCAGGTTCTAGGAAGGTGAGGAATATAAATGCATCTTATGCTTTGCTTTAAACATAGTTGAGAAGGGACCAGGTCTATTCCTTTTGAGAAGGAAAGGCAAAGACCGAGACTGCCTGGTGAAAATGTTGTATGAACAATTTCATCAGAAACTACTCTTATAATAAATTTTTAATGTAGGTTACTCTACCTGCTCAAACGGATTTCAGTTTTGCCCACTACCACAACTGAGCTAAAGTACACAATATTAATCATAATTATTGCTTTCATTTCTGATTTTCCCTTTCTGCTCTCAACAAAAGAGAAAACCACTTTGGCAGACTTAAGAGTCAGTGAAGTACATGAGTTATTTTACATAGCTGCTCTTTTTCTGTGTATCTTGTATTATGTAAGCTTCCTAACAAGATCAAGGCAGCCCATTCATAATGGTTGAGTGGATTCTGCTCAGGTGAAAGCCCAGATGTACTCAAACAGTTTGATAGTGCTGAACAAGTACCTGGGTGTCCCAGAGGCAGGTGTACTCACTGAGAAGTGACAGAGTTTGCCTTATGATACTGCCAGCTGAGATTCCTGAGGCTTGGTATCTCATACTAGGACAGCAAAAAATGAGAGCAAGGGTGCTTCTTCCTTCTACACTCATTCAGGAGATCATATTCTGGTCTCCCTCCTGGTGGTCAGGAATGTGGGCTGGCAGAACATCCTGTTCTGGAGCTGATCTCAGACCCCTCAGTTCTGTCCACCCTATAGGCATATGCTCTACTAAGGAGGCACTTTGTTCAGTCATTCATTTTATATATTTAGACATCTGGCTTGAATACAGCATTTAGGCATTTGGCAGCTCCTGAGACCAGAAAATGTGGCATGAATTCAGAATGTTTACAAAGCTTTTTCTGAACTGATGCCTAATTGCATTCAGCATATGCTGGGAGAAGAGATAGAGCCCTGGTTTCCAGAGCTCTGTGGAAAGGGAGCTAACCCATGAACCTGCTGTACAGTCAAAAAGGGAGCAAAAAAGACTTCAGCATCTCTCTGTGTCCAGAACTTGGAAGACTATAAGAGTAAATAAACATAACCATTATCAAAATCAGGGCAAAACTGAGATGATCATAAATATTTTAAAATAAATATGCAATTGATCTGGCACAAGAATAAATAATCCGGAAACAACATTTGTGTCCTGTCTTTCTAAATATCATATTAAGTGGGCAATCCAGTTTAACAATCTAACTAAAATAATAGTTTGTCCAACACATAATTATAAATGGTCCAGCTACATCTCCTAATAAAGATTAAACGTGAAGTATCACCAGGCTGTGCTCACACAATGCCTGCTTTCAGTCACAGTCATTTCTCAGTACAGCATGGACATCCAGCTATAAATTGTTTCAGAGTTACTCAGTGCACACTGCCTAAATTAGTATAATGAAAGACAAGGAAGATGTAGAGATGCTCATAACTTAGCCCAGGACAAGGGCTAAGGACAATTCACACACCACATGCACTGTGTACTCTGCCCAGAGCCTCTGCTCATTCTAACCAGGGATGGCCTCGTGCCAAGGCCAACAAGTGAACACCAAATCTTTTGTGGGATTTTCAGAGCTAGGTCTGAATGCCATCTTGACAACAAGTTGAGCAAAAAATTCACAGTCTATAATAAGCTGAATTTCCAAGCAAATTTCTAGGAACTGAAATTCGGAAGAGCAGAGTCATCTATAATTTTAGCACTGATTCAGTTATCAGTAAACTCTGATTTGACTTTATAATGAAGTGAGATGTTTTCAAAAAACATCCTGAGATCACCAAGTCTTCAACAGAGTTTGCAAATAACAGTTACCCACTACCTGAATAAACATCCATTAATCAAGTCCAAGCGGCCACTCCTTTCTCCCAGACATTGTCAGTCTTTGTTCTATTTTCAAAGACTAATTAGTTGCTATCAATTAATTAGCTATCAATACAGAACTGGTGAGTTGCATCAAACAGTTTCAAAACCATATTCTGTTATTTCCAAACAAAGATCTCCTAAAATCCACAAAAATTAGCTACAGAACTCAACAAGGAGCATAGATGCAGGCTATGAAACCTTGCAGAGTGGAAGCAGAAAGCACAATCTTGACATGCTCAGCTGGTCACACCTGGGACAAGACATAGTCCCTCTCTCTTCCACAAATATTCTTTGCAGATTGCAGTACAGTGAGAAAACTCTATTATCCAAACATTTCATTGCACTTAGGGAGAGGTAAGTTGTAAAAAAAAAAAAAAAAAAAAATTAAAAATGTAGGTAACAGGCATTAAAGTGGGACTTTCAAATGACATGAAGCTCTCCTGGAATCTCACTGAAGCCTGGATTCCCAGCTCCCCAGAACACGCAACATCTCCAGCCAAGGAATGGAGGGTTTTGCTATTCATCCACTGAATATTGAACACTGCACTGAACTGCATGTATGAATACTAAACAATAAACATAAATAACTGCTACAAAAAGCATCAGGGCTTTTGTTTAATTTTTCCCTGATTATATTTTAAATATGGGAATTTCTTGCATTTTCTTTCCCTTCTAGACCAACTGTCCTCTTGAATCTGACCACTCCTACCTCCCCCCATGTCTTTCACTCACGTACATTAATCCCTGGTGCTCCAACCATTGTGTTGGAGCCATTGTGGATAGCTGGGTAGTTTTTCTAGAGAAAGGCCTTGAGATGGTATAAATCTCACCTCAGAAGTGCACAGGAAAGACGAATTAATTACTCTGAACCAATACCTTTCAGTCAGATACAATTTTTAGGGTTTTTTTAAAATAATATTTTAATACTAAGAAATATGTTTTCTTAAAGACTCTATTCATAGGGAAGTTAAGAAGCCTTTTAGAGTGGTCTGTTCTTCATCTAATAAGACTCCTGTAGACAAGAAGGAATAGCAGTTGAGGGGTTAGCTCCTTGCAGCTTCACACATTTCCCCTGTGAATTTTGCAGCTATTTTTTGCTGTCATTAGCAATCTTTATTCAGGCTTTATCCACACTGAATAACACCTTTCTAGTTTTCCAGCACTGCTATTTTATGTGATGGCTATAAATACATACAAAAGTTAAAAATCAGTGAAGCTTTTCCAAATTATCACCCATGGCTTTAGCAAGAAATCTAAAGATAAAAGAGCTTCAAAGACTTTTTTCAACCACATGGAATGGTTTGAAGTAAAATGTTATATCTCTGAGCATACTGTGGCTGCAATCAGTAATACTTAATGACTAACCTGCTTTTACAAATTGCAAGGAAGACATTTGATTAATTTCCTAAACTCTGGTTAAAAGGAAATTCAGCAACTTTTCTTGTTACACATGAAGATATTTTACCTATGGTAGGCAAGAGATGGAAATTGCCAGCAATAATCTCAATTTCCTGCCAAATCTCTAAATATATATATGCAGTTGTAAAAAATAACATATGCTTTCATCACTGTGACATGATAAAGAACAATTCAAATTTCATGCTGCAAAAGCATCAATTGCAAAACTGTACCAACAGGTCTCAGACTTCGTCTTGGAAAGTTTTGAAGTATGAGGGTCTGTGTATCTTTGGGAGTTCTTTCCATGATTGCTAGAGTCTCAGCAAGGAAAAAGGTTTGCTTTGCTTTGGAGGAATTTCTTGAGGTTCTGGTCCTGCTGGTTTCCTTTGCAAACACAGTCTTTCAGGAAAAGAACACAGCAACTGGAGTTTCCCTTCCAAAGAGCTCTGAGCCCACTTCAGTGCGTTTTCAATGCTCCCTTCCAAGAGGGCCTGAGAAAGGGCTCTTTATTCTCGAATTTCCTGAGGAGGTTCATATATTTGGTATAGCCCCAAAAAGGGCTTAGAGTGATTCCTCTTCTTGAAAGGATTCCTTGTTCCTTCATCACTAGCAAAAGGTAGTAAAATTCCATAAAAAAATTCAAGGTCCAAAGGGACAGCAGCAGTGCCAAGGCAAACGCTTACAAAGCTGAAAGACTAAGCCAGCATACCCTATGATCTAAACTGAGCAAAGCAAAGGAGAGATGACAGAAACATCAAATGAATACAGAGAATCTATTGATGGGGGGGAAAAAGGAGGGGAAACTCCCTTTTAAATCTTCAGTTGCTACGGCTTACGTGGACAATTTGTCCAAGCTCTGAGCACTTCATACTGTTAATTTACTGAAGGTTTATTTGCACACAGTTATAATTGTGGCCCTAAATCTGTGAGAATTTATGTTCATCAAGGTTTAATTAGCACCACAAAGCAAACAGAAAACAGGCTCTCCACACTGGGAGAGCCAGGAGAGCAATGTAAAACCACGGAGAGGACACAGATGGTGGCACCACAGCTCAGCTGTGACTCCACCTCTGCTGGGGGAGTACAGGACCTGAGTATGGGGCACTCCAGGGGGATGGCACAAGTGAGGCAGCAACAGGAGCAGGAACACACCAAGTGATTCCTTAGAGCAATTTGCCAAGTCCTGATACCCCTGTCACCCCTCACTCACTCCCACCAGGCATCAGTTACAGCACTCACAGAGCCGTGTGTCACTCACACTTCCTTACAAATACCTAAACCAAGCTGGTTTCAAGTTTTTTAAAGCAAATTCCATTCACATCTGGAAAATCTTTCACTACACTCCTTAGTAAACCCTTTCCAATTTCATTTAAATGTATTAGAATTTGCATACTTAGTCAAAACAATCAGAACTCTGAAGCCAATCCCTCTCTCAAATAATTTATATTTCATTATAAAATGATGTAACACTTCTTCATTAGAAGTTTCTTTTTATCTCTTTAATCACTGAGTGTTCTTTTTATGTTAAAGAACCTTAATCTAATAAATAAATAAACTCTACAAGTCATTGAGCAGTTTATTAGCATGTACTGCATTCATTAAATTTACACAGATCATGCAGTTTCTCCAAGAGCTGATGTGACCTTGTTTGATATCATCATTTCATTTGGACTGCAAACAAAAACCTCTTAATTATTAAGTGATTTCTCAAAAGCTGAAGTAATTTCTAGCTTCTGTGAAGGCTGCAAATTACAAAATTAGAAGTACTCATTAAAGATGCCCTGAAGCTAAAAACACAGTCAGTGTAAATTAATTTCTACTGCGGATACAAACTAATAGTTACCAATATCTTTGAAATATACTTTTGGGAACAATTTATTGTAAAAACTACCTGTGAATCGTGTCAACCTTTATCATTACCATTAATTGTTTACTGGTAACCAGTAATGAGCTTGATGTTTTCCGGACAAGTATGAATAAGCTATTTTTATTCAATACCATAATAATTCTAAATCTGCATTTTTATTTTGGTATCTTGACAGGTGACTGCAGAAAGGACAGAGAGAACTGTCAGACACAGAGATCACTGAAATCAATGTTCGTATTTCTAGTTGCTGTCAGTGGAGTATCGATCACACCCTGGAAGTTTTTGGATTGTTGTGTACGTTGGTTGGGTATCTGTCACTGCAGAGCTAGAAACCATACTCACTGGCTGAAGTCTTTTATTCTTTTTTTAGGTCATACCTCCACTGCAGCCAGATAATCTTCACTAAATACTTCTGATCAACACACAAGCCCATCATACTTCCAGGTAAACTTATCTACTTGTATGTAAAAACAGCTTTTTTTTTCATTACCAAGGTGGTATTTTAATGTGAAACTCTAAGTAATCTACAAAAACACACACACATAATCTAAAAGGCTTTTTAAAAGGAAAATAAAAGACTTAAACATAACTAGAGCTGCTCTTAATTTTAAAATGTAAATTATCCCTTAAATCTAACTTTTGAAGTCATCATTAATTGCCTCACAGGCCTCATTTTACATTAATTGTGCCTTCATAAAACACTCTCAATGAAAACCTAACACATGAAAAGATTCTTCCCAAATTAAATTGTCATTACTTTCCTTACTCTTTTAGATAATTGCTTCATTATGTACTTTTTAAATTGTTTTGTTCTGCAGGGATTAATTTTGCATGTATCTTCATGAGCTGTGAAACTTTTACAGTGTACTGTTAACTTACACAGGGTGTGCTGCTGGTTTACAACTGCAGGAACTATTCTCCACCTGTGTCACTTGGAGATAACACATGAAAAGGGTCACTGAAGGCTTGTGGCTCCATTCAGTTCTCTTCCAAACACGCCTATCTCATTGCCAGGCACAGTTAATAACCCACACATCAATCACTGCTTTGCCAAGTTTATGTCATGAACAGGAAGTAAAAGAAATCACTTTTTGTCTTAAAAAGCACAGAAGTAGGAGACTGAAGAACAGGATCACCACTGGTTGAGTACTCACGGAGCAATGTACTGTGCTGGCCATCTTTTATGGTTTTACCTTTCTCTCCCTTACCACAGCTATACTTAGCTTGATCAGTCTTGTTAATCTTGCACTGTGCCTAAAGGCTTGATCACAGAACAGAATATGCTGAGTTGGGAGTGGCCCACAAGGATCATCCAAGTCCAATTCCTGGCCCTGCACAGGACACCACGAGAATCACAAAATGTGCATGAGAGCATTGTCCAAACACTTCCTGAACTCTGTCAGGCTGGCGCTGTGACCACTGCCCTGGGGAGCCTGTTCCAGTGCCCAATGAACCCCTGTGTGAAGAATCTTTTCCTGATAACCAACCCAAGCCTCTCATCACAACTTCAGGCCATTCCCTTGGGTCCTGTCACTGTCACCACAGAGAAGAGATCAGTGCCTGCCCCTCCTCTTCCCCTCACAAGGAAGTTGTAACTGCAGTGAGGTCTCCCCTCAGTCTCCTCCAGGCCGAGCAGACCAAGTGACCTCAGCCCCCTCCTCACAAGGTTTCCACTCCAGACCCTTCATCATCTTCGCTGCCCTCCTTTGGATGCTCTCTAAGAGCTTCTTTTTTATATTGTGGCACCCAAAACTGCCCCCAGCACTCGAGGTGAGGTTGCCCCAGCCCAGAGCAGAGTGAGACAATCCCCTCCCTTGTCCAGCTGGCAATGCTGTGTCTGATGCCCCCAGGACAGACCCTCCTGACTGCCAGGGCACTGTTGTCCCATGTTCAACTTGCCACAACCAGCATCCCCAGGTCCCTTTCCACAGGGTGTAGCCCAAGTTCTATCAGTATTCTTAAAGACTGAGGCAACAGCTCCATAGCTTCCTTGTTCAGCCAGGCTTTTTGCCTCACTTGCTTGACTTAGAACACAAGGTGCTGTCACACACATAAAGGTACCTGGCCTTCACACCTCTGACCTGAACATGCTGGATCCATCCTGGTGAATCCATCTCAGTCACCTACTCACTTTTGTACCACCACAACAATTCCTTGCTCTCCCACACTGATCTTCCTCTAATCTTTGTTAGATTACTAAATCAGTCTTGTGGTACTAAAAACACTCAATGAAATTGAATTCTAGAGATAAGCAACAAATATGGAATCTTCCCATCTTAGGCAGTGAAGACTTGTAACACCAGAAGGCACAATGGCAGTGACACTGTGCCATGACTTGAAAGTGCAGGAAGGCATTAAACATGAGGCTAATAATGCACTAATTAATTTGCATCTCACCTGAGTCCATTGATTTGTAAGTGTATATTGACATAAAATGTTTTACTTCTTCCCATACCACTACAAAACAACAATTTCCTCTCATAAAACATCAAGATATCTGCATTACTTCCCAGTTGGTAATGTGCAACCACACAGGCCACAGCTGGTGAAAAAACGTTTGTGAGAAATCTCCAAGTGCCTCGTTGTCCTTCCTTGCAGGGTACAGTGATGCCACGTGTTAGCTGCTGCTGTAATACTTTCCTTTCCTGTGGGAGCAGCTAATAAAATGTTCTCTCCCCAGAAATAGCAAAAAACCAAAAATGATTCACTGGTAATGTATAATTACACATGCTGTAGCTGCTGGTTACCTGCTGAGGCATTCATGGGCAAAATAGGGGGAAAAACACTTATTCCAATGCAGGAGTGACTGAAACCAGAACAAGTCAAAAAAAGCCAATTTCTGGTCATGTCATGGCAGAATTTGGTGGCATGACAGTTCCTTACTTTATTCTTGATAAAGCCTTTCTTTTTTAACCTGTTGGAATTACAGCCTTGTAAATAGAGAATTTTAGTCTGTGTCCTCTTGGGATTCAGATTGTTAACACAGTGAGATACTTCGCAAAACAAAATTAACCTTAGGAATAATCCTGTGCACACTGATAAGACACTGCTGGTTACACAGAGTGCCAGGCAAGTGCTTATGCCATACTTGCACTGCTAAGGAATTGTTTTTATCTTGGTGGAAGCGTGGGCTGTGAAAAGCATTGGCCACATCTTGTAAGAAGTCACATTCAGTCAATATTTACAATTTTTTTTCTTGCAGGCTTCAGTTTAGAAATAGCCTCTTAATTCACAAAATAGATAAAAGCAAAATAAACTTCTCTCTATTTCATGCTTTAATGCAAAAAAGAGAAACCATTACCTTAAAAAGCACTATTAAAAGTTATCTAAGGGTAACAAGTAAAAATATTTCTATTTTCCCACTTCTCAACCCTTTGCCTTTGCCCATCACCAACCTAATACTGTTGAACAGCACTTGTGATCAAGTACTAAGGATGGTTTCTGTACAGCAAATCATTCCCTAGTGGCAAAGGATACTGGCCTTCTTACTGAAAACAAGCTAAAAACATGGCTTTAAGACTACAACAAGTGATGATAACTGCAAGTGCAAGAACAGGGAAGGTCCTGATTCATTTTCCTGAGGTGTATTTAGGTAAGATCTACATTGCTCACTGGAGTGCCACGAAGGGAGACCCAGCAGCAAGGACAGAAAGGGACACTAGGCACACAGGACACATCCCACTGCTCCCTCTGCATGCAAACAGTTCCACAACACAGCAGCTTGGTGAAAAATCCCCTCACTTACTTAGTTCATTTGCAGTCATTTCCACCTCTTGGCGCATCAGTCTGTCAATCTGCCTAACAAAACTGTTTGTGAGGCAGCACAGTAAACCACAAACTGATTAACATTAAAATTAACCCTGCATTAGAAAAAAAAAAAAAGTTTACTGAAGCAGAGGTGTTCAGAGGCAGCAGGTGTGGACAGACCACTGTGCTAGCAGGGCCAAAGCACTGGTGAGCTGCTGCAAGAGTGAGAATGCATGGCATGGAGAAGAAGAAAATGTAACCCAGTGTGGCCTCTGTGCTGTGAAACTACACTCGAGCTTGAACACTGTTGGTGTGGTTTAACATTATTCTCATCCTAAACCCAAAACACTGCACTGGCTACCAGGAACAAAATTATCTCCACCCCAGCCATGCCCAGGACAACTGTGCAAAGGCTTTCCTTAATAAAACCAGACATCTATTTACATGCAATATATTCACAGTTTCATGTAATTTATGGCCTGTGTTAGGAACACTGACAGGTAAAATTGCTGGAAACTTCTAGGGAAAGAGGAAAAAGAGCAAAATGTTTCCAGATAAACATGGAGATCTTGGGGCAAGGGTAAATATCTTCACTTGCTTGTGATTAACAAAAAGAACACTATTGCAAGGGCAATATTATAAGATCTCAGGTGAGAAACAATTGGGATGGCTTAACTAACTCAACTAACTGGCAATGAAAAATCATGATCCCAGAAGTACATGTGGGGGGAGGTTAAAGAAAAAAAGATAGTGAAGAGCCAAAAACACACTAAAAAACCCCAAGCAAACAACAAAACAAAACCCACCCCAAAACAAATAATAGAAGTAACTTCTGGAATTTAAGAAACAATACATCAGAGAGAGGCATGATAGACTTCACACCTGCTTGCTCTGCCACAGAGGGACCTTAATGTATGGAAAATACCCCAAAGAACACTGGGACTATTTTCTGCTCAAGGGATTAATTTCTCCATCTCTATTCATTAACTGCATTCCTGAGTTCTCCACCAACAGAAAGAGCATCAGATTCACATAATGTCTGCAGACAAACCATCAGACTAACAAGAAATGAAGCAATTAATTTCACTACAGCAATATACTGTACAAAAGTAGTGTGCCATGCTCAGTCTAAGTATAAATGCAATTTTCCTCCTGGTTCGGCTGATGTAAAGTCTTGATAATACCATTTAGTGGGAACAAGACCCAAACCTTTTCCTTAAAAGAGCTTTTACTTGCTAATAAAATTTCCTCTTACCCACTTAACAGGACCATTGTATCCTTGTGAACACAAATTTGTCTGCAAGCACAAAGTCTTTGTGACAGACAGAATTACTCTAAGTCAAAGCCTGGGCTTGCATTCCCTTGACTCTGATGATGACTTAGTCTGGGACCTGAGGCAAATCACTGAATATTTGCTAAGGCATCCCTAAAAGTGGTACAAATAATTTCTTGTAATAGATATTTGGGACCTTTATCAAGCATGCAGGCTGCTTTAAAAGACAAAAGGATTGCTTTGCTACAGGCTTGCTTTTGATAGAAAATCTTCTGCTGACTTCAATAGGAATTGGAAGAGGCCTTTAAGAAGCCTATTTCAAACTAGATTTGAACCATCCTGAATCTGACTGATTGCATCCAATTGATTGCAATGGATTTGAAGGGTCTTCCACGGCCACAAGTGTTGCTTGCGCAGGCACAACCCAGAAGCAGAGCCCAAATGACAGTGAGAAACACCAGCCTCACACTCACATTCTTTTTCCACTTTAAGGCAGTTAACAACACAGTTCCTGCTTGGTCACATGTGTAAGACTGTGATTCCAATTTGCCCTCCAAATGCAATCTGGTCCTTTAAAAGCACACTTAAGTCCATTCAATTGGGATTGATTGAACACAAAACAAAACGAAGCATCACTCATCCTAACGTGAATTTACAAATATGATGCTGCTTCAAAGTAAATGAATCTTTCAAAAATACCAGTTAAAGTGATTGAGCTGCTCAAAGAGGATTCTATCAAGTCTTGCATCAACCAGCCTGCCTGCTTTGTCTTATGGGGCAAATAAATAGCTTTGCAAGAAAACGTTTGCTCGAGGAGTAAATGAAGTTTCTTCTAAGAATCAAATGCATTCATGTTTTGAACTCATCTGTCAAGCTTCTAGCTCAAGGCAACAGATCTCTATTAATATTGATTTAATAATATATGCTTAATATTTTACAAATGCTGTTACAAAGCCACAGACAAGGGTAAAAATCTTAGAAGTTAAAATAATATTCCAAATCAGAGACCAACAGAGCTGAGTAGTGAAACAAATTCTTCAGAGTCAAGAGAATAATCCTCCAAAGTCCTATTTTCTGTGGCTTGTTATGGTTTACCAACAACGGATACTTCAAATACAGATTCCAAAAACTGGGGATTTTCTTGCAACTCATATAAAACAAATAACCAGATATTTGTGCAGATGATGAGGTGACAAAAATAACTCCTGGGTGAGGATAGTGGGAAAAGTCTCCATTTTGTCAGGGTCTAATTCCTCACAGTAGTTTGGCTCGCAGCACTTTTACATCCTTAGGAACAGAGTCAGTAATGTAAGGACACAGGACCATGTTCTACTTACCATGTTTAAGATAAACAGGTAGCTCTAATGATCCTAACACCTGCTGCTCTTTCTGCAGTGAAAAATAAACTCCCTAGTTCCTCTAGATGTTTGCTGTTACAAGCTTATGTGTAAGATTTCCCGAGCAGGCCAGTTTGGGCACATGAAGTCTGCTTGCCTATTATCCTGATAATGCTTATCACACAGTAGAATTCTAGAAAAATCTAGGTACTTCTTAAAAAAGGAAAACAGCAATGAAAGATAAGGTACAGTGAGGAATGTGTAGTTACAGACTGGAGAGCAGCATTTGAAAATGGAAACATTATTTATTGCACTAATACTGTAATTATAATGTAGTTTTTGTAGAACAATGACTATTTTGATTAAGTGATTCATCATCGGCCACACAGTTGAAAGTGACACAAGTAATCTAGAGATGTTCCAGTGCCCAACCACCCTCTGGGTAAAAAACCTTTTCCTGATATCCAACCCAAACCTCCTGTGACACAACTTCAGGCCATTCCCTTGAGTCCTGTCACTGGTCCCCAGAGTGAAGAGGTCAATGCCTGCCCCTCCACTTCCCCTCATGAAGATGTTGAAGACCACAGTGAGGTCTCCCCCTCAGTCTCATCCTTGTATGATCTGGGACACGCTCAGGATTCTGAGAAGAGATGGTAATAAACTGCTAAAAAATCTGTTTACTACAGCTGCATAATTTGTTTTCATATAGCCAGGAACACAGATCCAAGCCAGCATAAAAGCAGATAAGGCAGCATATATTATGCTACCTTGCACACTACAATCTGTTACAGATGAAAATATTTTATGTAGGTCAGGCACTGCTTCCCTGGAGACAGACAAAAAGCCAGAAGGAAATCAGAGCAGTGTCAGGCCTTACTCCAGTGATCCAGCCTACTCCTAAGTTTCAATTATGCAGAGATTTGTGTCCCTCTGGTCTTGTCTATCAACATATCAACAATGAGCTCCCCAGACCGGGTACATCTCATGATGCAAACCGAGAGAATGCTCTGCGCACTCATGAGGAAACAACAGGTTTTTATCAGTTGAAAAAAGAGCAGAAAAATCAAAGTGACGTTAATTTTCAACTCATTGCAACACTGAGCTGCAAAATAAGTTTTTGGGAACAGAAGGCAGCTCTCTGGCCCTCACAGTGAGAAGAATGGTGTTATTAAAGGGAGCACTCCTGCATTTCTCTCTACCTTTCCTCAAAAAAGTGCTCTAGTGTAGCTGAAAAGGGGTCTGTGCTTCACTTGTGCTGAAATAACTCTTTATCTCTGACAGGCAGAAGAAAAAGCATTTCAAGAAACCAGAAGTAAAAATGAGTATTTTTAGTTATATCTTGCAGTCTCTGGAGAGAATTCTATATTCTTACAGTAATTTCCTTTTTTTGCTATTGTACAACAGTCTGCTTTTATTCTGGCCACTAAAATGCACAAACCACAAGGTTACCTTCCACCAATGTTTCATGGTTTCAAGGTTCAGAACTTAATTTTATAATATATCACACCATTTTTCATTACCATTATCTACCTAAGAATTCCTTTCTTATCAAAAACCTGCGAGATTCTTAAAGAGAACAGCACTGTATTTTCAGAAAGGTATTTAGCTGTGAAGAGATACAGAAAGAAGTACACAAACCACACACAATACTGCACTACAGTAAACAGGTGAAGAGTGCATGAAGGAAAAAGAAAATACGTGCATTTACGCACTTTATGAATATCTTAATTCCCTTCCCTCTGGAAAACAGCATAAATGCCTCTGTATTCCACTTTGCTCCACAGTGATTTTCCTAATTTAAATAAACCAAGTAATCTAGAAAGGCTTTTCCCATCACACCTGTGAGAAGCTCTCCTCCTTACTGGAAAGCAGGGAGTTTTAGTTTTAGCTATCAACTCTGCAAAATTCTAGCACTGTCACCTGAGTGAAAGAATAATCCTAATTTCTGTACTTCTATCCCTGTCCCAGATTAAGTTCTGTAAAGAGAGCTTTTGCTCTTTCTTCCCCCCCTCTCTCCTCAAATTTATTTACATGTCTGCAGAGCAGTGGATCTTCTTTTCAGGACATCATCCATATGTTTTTGACTGCTTTCCCCCCCGCAATAAGAAGCAAGCTATATTTTAAATGTAAGCCACCAGTATTGGCTAATTATTTTCCTTACCCTGATTCCAAGCTCCACATTCTCTCCTCCATATACTTCCATGCCTTCATCCAGTAATCCAATCTCTTGGAAGTATTCTCTATCTACTATGAAGCATCCAATCAATGCAGGACTTCTGGAAGAATAAACCAGCGGCAACCAAAATTAGCAGATAAATTATGAAGAATTTTATTATTCAGACATGTATGATATTTATAATTGCTGGATAAAATGGTGCAGCAAAACAGATCCTTACAGATGTATTTCTCAAACAAATTGATTTAGCCTTGCCTTCTAATATTCTTAACTTTGAAGTGAAATAAGCACCACTGAAAGAAAATAGAGTCAAATTACTGGACATAAATATTCACCAGAGCAGGTAGGATTTCAGTGCTAACAGCACAAGATCCAGGAGCCCCAGTTTTGTTTCTGAGGCACCAGCCAGTGTAGTCTCTGTCCTTGCTAAG
This sequence comes from Coloeus monedula, assembly GCF_965178545.1. Lineage (NCBI taxonomy): Eukaryota > Metazoa > Chordata > Aves > Passeriformes > Corvidae > Coloeus > Coloeus monedula. The sequence continues at coordinate 10,343,477 of NC_138786.1, read as the reverse complement.
TCCTCAAGTCTCTTGCCTGTGATAATTGCAGATGATACCCACTGATGCACAGTTCTGTATGTTTAGCCAGAAGCCAGGTTCGGCTAGAGCTAAAAAACTTGTGTCTGTAAGTTTTAAGTAAAAAAAGAGATTATTTCTTGAATAGGACCATCCAGATAAGGTTTTTTTAATACAGAATCAAGAAAAGTCTGCCTGTACCAGCATAGTGTAACATTAGTCCATTGTCCTGAGCCAAATTTAAACACGTCACATATCTTTACTGGATTAGTAAGCTCTATTTATGTCATGGTCTGAACCAACCAATTTTTACTACACAGATCCAATTTTAGCAAGGTAAGAGTTCAGCCACAGAGGGTACAATTTTACCTTTATGAGATGCAGTGGAGAAGGATAGAGAGTCATTTAGCCTTTTCATTTTCCCCCTACCTTATAATCCACAATGGCAAGAAATAAAAATGTCTTTTCTGATTACTATTCTGCTACCAGGCACTCTGGTAATGACAGCATATTAATTAGCAGTACAGGGGAAATCACCCTACTTTTATTGAGAACACTCAAGCTACAGCTAGTGTACACATCTGCTTTCAAACAGATTATAGGCTGTCTTAATCACAAATTGTACAATTCTACAAAAAGCTATATATTAATGCCCCTAAGTGCTATAGTACCCACTTTATAACAATGAAAGACTGTTTCTGATGTATTTATTAATGAGGAAAATAGCACTTAAAATCAATACAAAAGTTATTCTTCTTATGGTAAGGTACTTTTGCTTTTGTTGTTGTTTTTAAGTATTTCTCAGAGCACCTGCTTCCCTCTGCTATAATTCTAAAAGCATAATGGAGGCATGATAGAAACCATCCATCAATACACATGGCTTTGTTTTTTGGTGTGTTTGTTTTAATTATCCAACACACACATGCAGCATATTGCACTGAATTAAAAAAATGTGCCAGAGAAAGGGGTAGGGAACAAACCTTAACATCCAGTATTCATAAAGGACACTCACTCCCTGGCCCTCATATAGAACAGTTTGGGGGTAAAATGGAAAAGTAGATTTGCTCTTTATTCTGTGTTTAAATACTTTTAATCTTAAAAGTCATCACAATAATTAATCTATATAATTAATCACAGGATCATAGAATGGCTTGGGCTGGAAGGGGCTTTAAAGATCATCTCATTCCAAACCCAGGCCATGGGCAGGCACATCTTCAAATAGATCAGGGTGTTCAGAGCCCCATCCAGACTGGCCAAGGGTTTTCCAGGGATAGTGCATCTACCACTACCCTGGACAACCTCTTCCAGTACCTCACCACACTCACAGCAAAGAATTTCTTCCTAATATCTAATCTAATCCTGCCCTCTATCAGTTTAAAGCCATTCCCATTTACTCTATCTCTACCTACTTTGTCCCTTACCAGCTTTCTTGGAATCACCCTTTAGGTACTGGAAGGTGCCTATAAATCTCCTGGAGCCTTTTCTTCTCCAGGCTGAACAAACCCAACTCTCCCAGCCTGTCTTCACAGAAATGTTTTTATAGCCTTAACAGAGTTCATTAAGAGCAATAACTATTTCTAATGATGTGGAAATTATCACCCCTTTTTACATTTGCCTGTGGCAAACCTGTTAATTTTTATCTCCTACTTTCCAATTCTAGGTCCTGTTCATGGGTCAGTGCAGTTCAGAGTGTGTTAAGCTGACGGAACCTGAGAAAAGTGCCTGCCCGTAAAGACAGAGCTATGGGATGAAAAACAGCTGCCAGTGCCATTTGAGGTTCTGCTTTTCAGCTGGTGACAACAGTGTTCACACTTTATTTCTGCAGGGAGCTAGAGCACAGGTACCAGTGGCCTCCTTGGAATCAATGCATATCTACAAGAAAGGCCTGGAATCTCAGCAGAGTTGCTGAGTGGGTTCAGAGGCAACTACTCCCCTCCCTGAGACACAGGTATTGTTCTGAACGAGCCTAACAACACTCCAGACGTGATAAGAAAGTAGAGACCCAGAGACTGTCCCAAAGCAAGGATCCAATACACCCTTTGCTCACAGTGTCAGTGACCAAACATTAACTCCTAGGACACAGCACAGCTGTAAAGCTGTGTGACGGCATTATAAAGAATACAGCTGTCAGATCATCTCTGTTTATATCATGTATCTGCAAAGACAATTCCATTTCTGGCCTGTTAGCACTAAATTAGCAGGCAAGACATTTGGAGAAAGCAGTGCTGCTGAGCAGCCCTGCCTACCACTCCACTTTCGCAGGAAACCTATTTAAGAAGATCTACAAGAGTTTCCTTTAAAAAGATCTACTGAAAACAAGAGTTTTCTTGATTGTGTAGGGGACAAGGACAAAGGTGAAAAGGACAGCTCAAGGACATTTAAGTACTTTAGAGTCAGTAAAGCCTATCAGCCCCTGCCATACCTAGGAGAGCATTGCCAGTGACACTCATTTGGGCCACCGTTACCTTATTGGAGCAGTTGTGTTCTCCAGCTTCCACCAGGACTTAGGAGGGTTCAGATATCGGCACCACAGCTCCCAGTCAAACCCCTGTGCTGAGAGAGGATACTCCTCTATTTCAAAATTGTCATACTTAATGTTATCGAATGATGGAGAAATTACTCTTTTTCTGTTTTCTTTTATCCTGGTGAGCACTGGTTCAGCCCTTAAAAAAAAAAAAAAAAGAAATACAGTGTTAAGATTACGTCAATAAAAGCATAGCACTGATGGAAATCATAGAATAGTTTGGGTTGGAAGGGGCCTTTAAAGTTTATTTAGTCCACCCACCAAATAAACAGCAGCTTATGCTGTATTTTTCAGAAAGAGTGAAGTCTAAATCTGTTAACCATTCAGAGCCCCCTCTGCTTTGAGATGGAGTTTTGACAACGCAGGATTTGTCCCAAAATAACACACTGCAATATTTTCTCTAGGATGCCTTATTGTTAACCTTGATTTGAGCTGGTGGATGGAAGAAATGAGTATCTGCATATCATAGAGCATTTATACCCTTGCTACCAAGCAACGATAACTTCAGGCTCTCAACATCATCAAGGACATCAAGATCAGAGTTAATAATAGATCTATCCTAGGGACAGAAGCTCCTGCCTTTTTACCATCATTTTTACTTAAGAAGAAAGGGAAATATTAAATCCAGACTGAACAAGTTAAAACACATTCTTTTAGTTATGTTTACTTTTGCAGAATGGCCAAAATAACACCTCTTTGTTTACACTACAGAACATAAAAGAAACATAGTATTTTTAATGAAAAGAAGACACATTTGCCCTCATGGGAAAAGGGCTATGCTAGTGGAGGAGGTTTTTCATGTGCAGTTTTTAAATATCATTTAAGTACACTGTAATTAGATCAGCAGATAAACCATAAAAATGGATCTAGACCATGTTACACAGATTATGTCTGAATCTCCATTAAAAAGCTCTGAATGCTAACTCACCCTCTATATGCAAGAGAAATGCCAGTCAGTAAAATAACACCAGTGCTTGGAAAAGGTCCCTGGGTCAGAAAAACTGAAGGAGGCACATACCATCCCACGTTGAATTCCACGTGGGCATCAAAGAGAGCGACGACCGGTGCTGTGGCTGCTCTCCACCCGCTGACCCGAGACCGGATCAGCCCCTCCTGCTTGCTGTGCCGGACAACCTTGATGAAACCAGGCTTGTGGGCATTCACTTCGTCAACATACTTCTGGAGCTTCTCCTTGAGTTCCTCTGCAGAAGGGAAAGAATTAGGTGTTAACAAGAAGTGTCAGCTCAACAAGATGTAAAAATCTGTTCTTTCAGCAAAACAGGAGTAGCCTTCACACAGCTACTAAGAATTCTCTTACAGTCAGTCTAAAAGGAAAAAAGTAGAAGACCATGAATTAAACAACAACAACAAAGAAGTTCAGATGTAACTATTTAGCCTACATGACTGACATCAGAATCCTGGCACTGTTTAACAATAACATGCCATGAAATAAAGTGCCATAGCTACGTAAGAGCATATTATGTTACTGTAACAACAAACAAGACAACTGTCCTACGTTTCCAGAAAAATAATATGCCCAAGTATTCTCCATGAACCTTCTCTACCAATATTTCAAGAAAAATAGGAGAAGTAAGAAGAAAATTAATTATTTTTTCCTCTTTCCATTTTTCTTTCTTAACTTTGACAACTGGTTTCTGTCTTGACTAAAAAGTTCTGTGACTTTTGCTCTCAGAACAAAGACCAGTAAAAGCTCTGGAGGAGAATAATTCCTAATTAAAACAGAATAACTCTTAAATCAACAGCTATTATATCTCTGGTTTAAAGACCACTGCATGAGAAAATACGATATGTGGAGTTGAAATATTGGGTTCACTATCATTATTTACTGAAAGCACTGTTCACTGTTCTTTATTAGCATTCCTATATTCTATTTACATTATGGTATCAGAATTCCCTTTGTGACATTAAGTTCCCTTTATTCTGAATCTCTCCACAAATCCAGGAATGCCTTTGCTGTGATGCAGAATGATGCTCCTGTGGCTATATAACGCATTATCAAATCTGCATCAAAAGCTCAATGCTGACTAGTCCTTTCTGTGAAAACTTGAGCAAGCCACTTAACTCTTCCTGAGGAACAGGTTCCCCAGGGTAGCAGTCAGAGCACCAAGCCTGTCTGAGTTCAGGTGTTTGGACAAGGCCCTCAGGCACACTCTCACATGATTTTTTGGAGTGTCCTGCCTCGAGCCCAGATAGCTTCTCAAACCATCAGCCTTCCACTTGGGGAGCTGGTCAACTCAAACAGATCAGGACAACAGGCACACTAGAATGGTTAATGCCACAGAAAATTAACAGCAAGCACACTTTACGAGCCACATTAAATGTCCATCTATAGAAAGGAGGTGGGTGCATCCTCTCTTGAACTGACAAAGAGGAACTGAGCTGGTCAAGTACAAAGACTCCTTAAATTCATCCCTGTTTGTAATGACTCCTGGATAGCCACCAGGTGTGATGCAGCTGGCTCCACAGGCCTTGCAGGACGGTGCATGCCACGTACCTTTGTGTCAATGCATGAAATGAGAGAATACCACAGAAAACTGCTGATACTTACAGGTTTTCATAAAAACAAGAATTAAAAAGAAATAGTCTGCTGATCATGTCTATCAGAGTATTTAAACTGCAGCAATATTTCATTAATTGATTTGATATACCCCAGAATTTTCAACATTACACTGCCAATATCTATTAAATTTGTTTGTCTGCGACTGCATCACCTACAATAAACAATATGAGCCACTTACACATCACTGTTCTCTTCTGTATTAGACTTCCTGCTTATTGATCAATACACTTTTTCTCCTTTATAAACTAAAAAAACCCCCACATTAATTTCTATCATGCTTGTGCCAAACCACATGTTCTTATTGCCCATCCCCAAACACAGAGATTTGTAGCAAGCACAGAACTATCAAACCAACCACTAGCTAACAGCACATTAAATTGAAATGAAGACATTTATGTTACTGTAATTCTATGCATCTAAAAATAATACAAACCCATTCTCTATTCTCAAAATGCAACACTGTGGAGGGGTGAATAGCAAAACACGAAGATCAAAGCTTTGCTCTCCATGTAAGTGGCTGCTCCCAGCTTTGCAATACCAGGAAGCTTTATTTGCCACAACAATGCAGCATCACCACTGAGGATAAATTGCATGAAAGGAGAGCAGGCTCTAATCAAGGACTCAAAAATCAGTACCCTTGATAGTCACTGCTCTCTCAATCACTCCATTTCAGTAAGCGGCCTTTTCTTACTCCTGCCTTATACTTTTCCTAATGTGGACTGACTTCAGAAGCTTCAGTAAACACAAAATCTATTTCATAGCTAGGTGTAGTATGGAAACAGACGGAAATGGAACAGAACCCAAACCTTGGCTTGCCACCAGCATGACCTCAGCTGCACATTAAAGCTGTGACATTTACTAGGCAGTGCACGCTTCTGATTTTCTGGGTACACTGCAGCTCTTTGCAAATGAAGTGAATGGCCTGAGAGCATCTCAGGGGAACCTTGGAGGCTTACCTGTGGTCAGTCAGTATGGAGGAACCATACCCTGGGCTTCAGGATCACTTCAGGAGGAAACTGCCGCTTTTTACCTAATGTTCAATGCTGGCCCACAAGCAGTGACTTCGTTTTTTGGCATGTCCACAGGATGTCTCCTGTGGAGACTTTTGCAGCCAGGCACTTTCTGGCCTTTGTTATTTAAAACAGATCAGCTTTGCTTTGCAAAGGCGGAGTGCTGAGCAGAGCATTATGTGCACCCTTTGTCTTACAAAACCTACTGGGTAGATTCTCCCAGAAGAAAAGATATGAAAAAAATGTATCATTTTCACTCAGCCACAGGACAGAGAAGACATGTTAATGAAGCTTAAAAAGTCACAATTTCAGAAAGAACTTTAAAGATGCCTGTCATGGGTTAGCAAAGCATAGTCTTCGAAGTGATGTTCTTGCAAAGGGGTGCTTACAGCTTCCTCTGTGACCTGACAGAACCTATCAGTTGGCCAGTTTCAATATGGACAATTCTTTAAGACACTTAAAATTGTGACCACCTCTGTGGTCCACATTTAAGAATAGACAAACCCCGGGCAGGCTCTCTCTTGTTTCCAGTGCTGGGACAGGTGGCTGCGGGCCACGGCCATCCTGGAGCCGATGGGCCCTGTTCCAGCTGCAGAACCCCCCCCCAGCCCTGCTCTGAGCAGACGGAGCGGCCCGGCTCCCCCTCTCCAGTGTGGCCAAGATTCAGCTGAAGCTGCCCACCACTGCCTGGCAAAGATCATGCGGCCAACAGCAATAAGCAAAACTCCAGCTGCAAGGCCTGGGGGAGATTAACCCTTTCAGTGCTGTGAAGAGCTGAAAACCTGAGGGAGAAGAAAGAGGAGATGCTTAAAGCTGCAATTCTGTTGTAAAGCTATGATGCATCAGAGTACCCGTTGTAATTTCATGAAGGCATGGGGGGTGGAGCATTCAACTTGTACTTGTGAGTAAAAGCACCTGTGCTGAGATAGGCAGATGCTGAAGCAGCTGTAATTTGATGAGAAGTTTGAACAAGGAGTGATGGAAACAATGAGGATTCTTACTCCACATGGAAAGGGGAAGACCTCAGTTCCTAGAGATGCTCCCAGAGATAGTCCTAGAGACGAAGATGAGGAGGACCCTTTGCTCCCAGGGAAGGAGGAGGGCCTCTGTTCTTAGACATGAAATGCTCCCAGAGATGGGTGAAGAGAACTTTTGTTTCTGAATGGCTCAACCTTAAAACTGTACCCCAAAAAACTTCAAGAGTGGACCCTCGAAAGCAGTTGTGGGACAAGCTGCAGGTCAGGGGAAGGGACTCAGACGCGAGCAGAGAACCAACCTGGGCAGCTGTTTCGTTGTGATAATGTTTTCATAGCACGGGCAAGAGAGACTCCTCTTCCTAAATGGACTGAACAAGGTTATTATGGAAGTGGTAAACAGACTGAACATCTCAAGAGTTGTCTTTTTACATTGTCAGTGGGAGAAGGGAGAAAGGTGGGGGGAAGGAAGAGAGTTCTGAAGGTGTGGTATGATTTTATTTTTTTTTTCCCCTCTTTTATGTCTGTTAATAAACTTCTTTATATTCTTTCAAGTTTGGTTCCTGCTTTGCTTTTCTCCTAATTCTTATCTCACAGAAGGTAAATAGTAATGAGTATTTTAGACCAAACCACTACAATGCCCTAGGAAAATAGCTGAGTCAGTTTCTTCCCCACGCGTTCCACGTCTTTCTGAATTTTACATGAGAAATCCGAGTTCAATTGTATTGACAGTTTCAGAGCACCCAGCCCAACTGGCCTGGATGATGGGACTCTCCCCCCAGTACTATTCATATGCTTTGCTATGGCACTGATGGTCTTCAGCAATATCATTTTAACCCACGTTCTTTTTTTTCTCCCCTTCAGGATATGTTGCCTGAATAATAAACAGTCTTTTTCAATAATTATTGTGCTTCACTGCTTTATGCTACCATAGGGAGAAGACAAGGAATAAGCAAATGTGTCATCTCCAATACACTGTTGATTCAGTGTCTAATTATGGAAACAAACAGCCTTATAAAGATAGATGCATTTGCCTTTCAGCACAGAATCTCTCAAATAAGGACTCAATTTGACTAAGCTGAATGAGGATCTGCAATTGGAATGAAAGAGCAGCCATATATGGAATGGGAAAATGGCACTTGGAAATGTTGCACTCTACCACCTGTCTCTATATGGTACAGATGTCTGAAGAGCACTGTACAACTCTCCTCACAAATGTAGAAAACATAATTAGTGTGCCATAATTATGTTTAATATTAACATAATTAAGTTCAAACACTTCCAAGAGGTTGTTTGTTTGTTTTTAATAAATTGACAAAGATTCTGTTTATCAAGTCCCCCTACTCAGTATGACAAAGCAGTGTTACAGAATTCACACAACTTTGCCTTCTTAGGAAGCAGAAGCAGCAGGACAGGGTGGGGCAAGGAGCATGAGGAGCCAGAAGGCTTCAGCCACCCCACTTTCTCAAAAGGAAAGCCATCTACAGATCATGCTCTTGGATCCAGTTGCATGACATGGGCTATCTTTTGTAAGCCTCTGTGTTCCCTAAATCAAGAGGTGACCAGGCTCAATGCTCAGTGAGGTCAGGTGCCTTAGCCTCTTACACCAGTGTCCTACAGCAGCTGTGGGTCTGTCCACAGACTTCAAATTTCAAAGTAATTGATACAGTGTTGTCATAAGTAACAAATTACTGCCTCACAGTAATGGAGAAGAAGCTTAAAGAACAGCCAATTAAGGCTCACTTTCAGTAACTTTCATGCTTTAACATACTCCCACTCTGAGTGTTTAAATGAGTTCTCATCTCTCAGAACAGTTACATTTATGAAGCCCCACACTATGCTTGGCTGAGACAGATGCATTTTACTGACCTTTTTCTTAGCTGTAAGTTTGCCAACAGAGCTAAAATAACAAATATATAAATAAAATAACACTCTACATTTTCTAAACCCTAAGAGTCCCTGCTGACTTCAGCCCAGCAATGCATGCTGCATGTTACTGCCATCTCTGCAAACCTTGTGCTTTTACCTTTAGGGAAATATTTACTTCCATGCCAAAGGCCCAGGAATTGCCATGTCCCTCTACCTTGGCACAAACATGGCTTCTTTTGCTGTGAAGGGAAAGAATTACTTTTCAATACTGAATGGGGTTTAACTTAACAGTTGGCCTCCTTGTGCCAGAAACTGTGGATTGACACATTATATGAAAGGGGTAAAAACCTGCCAATTCATTATTTTATGTTATGTGTTCACTGAGCTGCCTAGAAGGCACAACTCTGGTCCCCAGGTAATGAAAAGTGTTGGATATTTTCTTGGACCATAAAGGACACTTTTAAAGACAAATCATTATAGCAGCTGCAAGAATACAGCAGGAGCTTATGCCTGCGTTTGGAGCCAGGAGACCATTGGTCAGCTTGCTTCTGGGAAGGATTGCAGAGCCTTCTTGAATTCCCAATGCAGCAGGTTCACAATGGGATCCATTGCCCTGCAGGAAGGCAAAACAGCCTTTCACCACGAGGGCTGCTGCCACTCTGGGAACATCTGTCTCATCAGGTGCATCTTGCCTCTGCATGAAAGACCAGTCAATTGGCAAAAGGACAAAATTCGCACAAGCCAATTAATTTTAAACCAAGATTTTTCCATCTTCTTTACCTGATTATTTTTGACTCTAAATCTTAGGAACAAGAAGAGCTGCTTTTCCAATTTTAACAATTTTAACATGTATTAACATAGCTAACTTAATTTCTGGCAAATAAAGAAAGCCTGTTATAACAGGTTTGCTGCAAACCCCTTCCTCTCTCCCACCTCAGTCCCTCTGTAGGCAACCAACCTGACTTCATGTAATAACCTGAATTCATGGCAGCAGCTAGGCATAGAAGAGAACCTGTTTTGCTGCACTTTATCTAATAGGATATGTGGATTATGTCACTTATTTCGTATGCAGCTCAGTGCTTCATCATTTTTATTTTTCTTACCTCTGGTCCTTTATCTTTCATGCTCAAGTGATCACCTCTCATCTCTGTAGCAGAAGCAGATAATTCCAAATGGAAAATATTTATAACCAGATAGAGGCACGTCATTTGTAATGCACATGTGTATAGAGAATGTCTGCAACAGAGGGCAACAATGCACAAGCAGATAAGGAGGGCCTGCTGTGCACACGTATTTAATAACCCCGTGTTATCTGGTAATAGAAAAACCACCCAGGGGAAATTACCAACGTGATGCAAGGAATTGATCTGGACAGACCTCAAAAAAAAAAAAAAAGAAGCAGTGGAGTCCTTCTCCTCCACTCCCATACCTAACTTGGATTGTTGACAAAGATGCATAGTGTAATCCCAGAAGTTCAGGCTATCCACATGTAAAGATAGAGAGTGTAATGAACTTTCACAGTCACAACCTTTGCATTCAGCAAGCCAAAGTCCCAGCTGCTGTCAGACCTCCTCAGGTCTATTAAGATAAATTGCCTACAGCAACCCATTCCAGCTCATATCTTGGACTACAAGCCAAGGGTTCCTTTACTCTAGCACATGAACAGCACCCTTCTCCCACAATAAAGGCAGGAAAAGAAATGCATTTCCCCTCTCACCCCCTACACACACACACATTCCTTCAACTGCCCAGGAGAATCTTATACAGAGGAGTGGGAAGTTTTCAAGGGATTCGATAGGGGCTGCTTTGATCCATTCTCAGCTCCTTCACAAACATCTTCTGTATGCACGGAAGGAGCTCAGGTGGACGTTTCACTGAATCCTTCTGTAAGGTCCTGGGAATCCTACAGCAAAAGGACATCATAGAGCAAATAAATCCACTTCAAAACAGCAGCTAAACAGCTTCCAACAAAAACGAGGCTTTGCAGAAGAAATCTGTGCCAGCAACTCTTCCATGAGCCATCTAGCAGACATGTTCACTACACAGGTTCATTTTTGGTTTTTCCTAAATGATGTCTATTTCTCATCCCAGCCATGAAAATGGGATACTACACTTCACATCATTCAGTCCCACACAGAAATATTGCTGTGTCTTAATAAATCCCAAAAGTACGGAAAGAACTACAAAAGTTATCTTTTGGAAACTCTGACAGGTCAGCTCTCTGTTATGGAGGTGGGGGATATGAAGAAAGAAATATTACAGCTGTTATTTTTTGTTACTACTAATCTTTTGGGGTAATGTCTTTATTATAAGAGCTGTAAATCCCTTTTATTTCCCCTTCTATTATTTATTAAGTATTGTTTGAAGACAGCACTCAATTCATGTAAGCATCCCATCATAACTATCACTGAGCCCACATTCTAGCAGCAATCTCCCAACACTTTGCAAGACAGAGACATAAATTAAGATGCCAGATGAATCTGCAAGGTCACACCAGAAGCTGCAGAAGGGGAGGAATAGAACTTGAATCTCCCAAATCCCAGGGCTGCACATTATCACCACATGATTTCCCTAAGGCTGTGATTCTGCATTTTGAGCCGTGATCTATATGGAACCCTGAGAACTCCAGTTCAGAGCAGATTCAAGGGCTCTTCCACATCACTGTGTCAGGATTAAGAGGCATCTGATATCTGGGATCTTGCAAATGTCAACAGAAATGCATTGCACCAAAGGAACTGAACACTGCCCTTCCATCCCACTGACCATGGGAGACTCACACTCTTATCTCTGAGAACAGAGCAGAGCTTACTAAAGGGAAGTGTTAATATTTAGAGAGGAAAAGAAAACACACTTGCTCTCAGGTGAACATTTCAGCTCTTTAAGAGGCAAGGCAGGACTAATAAAAAGGCACAAAATGTCTGTTCTTAGATTGCCAGTCAGGTGCGCACGTGTGGAACATGCAAACACAGCTAAACACGGAACAGGGACTTTCCAAGTGCTGCCACCAGCCACACAGACACCAGAGGGACAGAGGCTGCCATGTATCTCTTCAGGGCAATACCTAGAATGGTGCTCAAATTTCAAAGTCTCTTTAAATACAGAGCTAATGATATAAACTTAACGGTTCCACTCGATGTGCAGATTGCTGGATGCTTGAATTAATCTCAGCAGGAATACTATCCCACCCCAGTTTTCAGTGCATGACTGCTTCCCATTTAGGGACTGTTATTGGATGGATCATGGCTACAATAATGTGATCACAACAATGAGGGCAGGAATAAGTGCTATTGCTGAAATCAGATATAAATATCACACCTGATGCAAGAATCACTTCTGATGTTTATTTGGATACAATAGTTTTAGAAAGTGGCCGTAAAGTGAGAGGCCTAGCAAGCACCGAGAACACGCATTAGAGCTGAGACAGTGATATGACATTTTGCTGGCATAACCTCAGCCAAAATTCTGAGTTCGTTTCATTCCTTGGTGTTCCTGGATTCATCTATAGAATGACCTTTAAATGTTAAAAGAAGTGCTTGAGAAATGCATTCTAGTCCCAGCTGTTTTCAGTAATCCAAGTGGCTTTTTTTTTTTTTTTTTTTAATATACAGCATTTAATTCTAATCTATTTCTTGGATGTATGTGAAAGAGAAAAATCACTATTCAGAAAAGAAACTAAATGCCTGAACAGAGCTAGATCAGATTGTATAAATCAAGAAAAATACAATCAGAAGAGCACATTAGAAAGCTCTGTAGTTTCATAACCATAAGATGCAGCAAGTTGCTCACTGTACTATAAACCTGATAAATAATCATGACTCCAAGAAACAGCATGGCACTTCACGTTATGGTAACAGATTCATAAAGAAAAAAAATAAACCCTGCCAATTAGAAAACAATAGTCCAAGTGTAACTACTTTATTTCTGGAGTGGATTCTGAAGAAATTAGTCACACAGGTTGCATTAAAAATGGAATATGCAAATACTCAGTTAGAACTGTATGAAACAGAGCTGCTAATATTGCTCTCTGGATCAAACCTCTCTCTAATAGCTGAGAACAGGACTATGAAAGGAAGAGGAAACAGAAAGCAATCATAGAATACTTTCTGGAAGGGAACCTCTGCAATCCAATCTTTGACTCAAAGCAGGTCCAAATAAACAATATGAAGTAACTCTCACTGTTAAATAGTTATTTAAAAGAATGACAGAGAGCACTAAAAGACAGGTTTTGATTTTAATAAATAAGACTTGGCCTTGCATGCCACGTTGATTTTTATTAAAATCTTACTTGATATCAGAAATTATTATCTAACTTTATATTTGTTGCATGGAATCCCTTCCCTGGGAGCAAAGCAACATGCACAAAACCTGATGATACTATGAAAGCATCCTCGAGGGTCAGGACAGCAATAACACTATTTCACAGTGCCCTTTTCTTCTTCTTTAACCTTGCCCAAATGTAGAGCTACATTTGGTAACTTTTGATTTTGACTGAATGACTCTTACTATACCAGACAATTCCTACACATCAGATGCAAACTGTTCTGTCCATATTGCAAGCCAGAAAGATTGATTTCTTGACCTGTGATCATGTTGTGTGTGACCTGCTATTATCTTCTCCTTTCAAAGGCCACTTGCAGCAGAATGCAATTCACACAGCAACAGCAACACAGCACCCAATCCACCAAGCAAAAATACAGCCTGCCTGGGCAGGAGGGTTCTTTTCAGCAGATGGGATTAGTTCACAAGACGGACTGGTTTTTATATCAGCAGAGCTGCAGTCACACAAGATGTTTCTCAGAATAAAAATAAAAGCAAACCATCCCAATATCAGCAATTTTTGTTTGTTGTTCAAGTGGTTAATACATCTCTGGCAATACAAACAGAGTAGAACAGGTAATACCCCTTGCAGGTAAAAATTTTACATGTGAAATAGTGAAGTCACTGAAGTCTGGGTCCCAAATGCAACACCACACATGATGTCACTGGAAGTGCAAATTAAAATCACCCCTCGAAAAAGTCAGCTCTCATATATCCTCTTATCATACAGTCTTGAAAAATTCTACCAAACACAATTTATTACCTTGCACAGCCATCAAATCCTGCTCACCTGGCATAAAAAGAAGGAGCAGGACCTACCCCATCACCTAGCAAGCAAGCAAGAGCTGCCTTCAGAGTGCACTTCCACTACAACCCTTCGAGGAATGTCACCTCAGTGACACTGCCAAGTTCACTTGGGACAGCTTGGGAAGCAGCTACTGTGCTAAATAAGTCGTGGCTTTTAATTCACATAATTTTGAAGAACTTGGAAGTTACAACTGCTCATTTTTGAAACTTCCTAAAGAATGGACAAAATCCAAATAGTTTTTACGCCTGTAAAGCCCCCATTCAAATCAGAAATTATTTGGTTTGAATACCATATGAGCCACGGGATTTGTTGCCCTCTAAAGATAAAAACTGGGCTTTTTGGGAGAATCAACTATGAACATTTTCAAATTAAAGCAACAAATTCTGGCTTGCTTCTTTCCCAGCATATTTGCTTACTCCTTAGGAATAACACAGTGCTGGGACCATGCCATTTGGTAGCTGTATAAAATCTCTAAATCCAGCACATATGATCTCCAAGAAAACTGCTTATTATACTACTGTATCATCCACTGCTTCCTAAAAATCCTGAACTGCAAGTCTAGAGAGAACATAATACCATAGAATTTGTATCTTTAGATTAAATATATCAGCATGTAACAAATTATTCCAAGCCCTTTATCAGTTATTATAGAAAATTTCTCTGTGGGGACCTAATCACAATCGATCCATTTATTTTTAAAGAAAGGTTTGGAAGTTAACTCTTGTATTACAGCTGCTGTTCATGCCCTGCCTTTTTGCATCAGAAACATGTGAGGGACAGCAGCAGCAACCCTTATGTTTTCATAAAAAAAAAAAAGGCTAGATATTAAAAATAACCCAGGCAGTAAACTTGAACTAAAATTCATTATACCTTTTCACAATTCACAACACAGGAACAGCACTGCTACTAGCATCCTATTGCAGTCTGGAAAAGATTTGGTTAAATCCTGCTTAATTAGGAGTATGTTATTTTAAAACTAAACTATGTTAATCTGGCTATTAGTATGCCTCCCAGCAGGGTGGAAACCTTGCCTGCATAAAACATGCACACACAAGAGCACACACCAACCTTGCCTTTCCTGCTCCCTAGAAGCAATTGGCAGTAGTGTCAATATTTTTTTTTTTTACACTAGAAGCAGTAAAAGTGTAATTTTCACTGTACTAGAGTAAGACAGAATCCCACCAGCTCCAGCACTTGCTCCTGGATTTACACCCAAGTGAGCAGCTGGAGGCTCAGGTGACTGGGCTGCTCCAGCCTTCTGCTTTACTCTGCAGATGGCCAGGACTTCCAGGGAAGGACAGCTCCTGCTCCAGACTACAAGAAGCAGGCTGGGCTACCAGTTCAAGTTCTCTTTTTGTCAGCAAAAGCAGAGCTGGCTGGGCTGGCTGAGAAAGCACGAGGAAACACACAGCAATTCTCAACCTGCTGCCTGGCATTCCACAGGTTTGTCTCTCTGGATCAGTCACGCATCGACACCCAGCACTGCCGAGCCAGCAGCTGCTGGGAGGCTGAGGGTAAAGGGTCACAGAAAATGGACTGGAATCAAAAACACCACCTGGGCACTGAAATGCCTCACATCTTGGGAGATTCGCATTAAAGTTTCACAGGTGAAGATAAAGCCTAAATTTAACAAAAACATTTTAAAAGCTCCTTACTTAATTTTTTTTCATTAAGTATTAGGCAAACAAGAGTTGAGGAGAATATTTTTGAATTATACTGCCTCCCGCTAATATTTAGATATATTACACCAGGTTTGTTCAACATTTGTATTCTGGTAGAATTCACAGTAATTTCTGTTTGTTTCCTTCCTCTCTTTTTTTTTTTTTTTTGGTCATTTAATTTTAGCCCTTTACTTCAAATTTACCTTCTGAAGCAAGGCTTGAAGACCTGTGGTCAAGGCAGAGAGACTCCTGGGACCCATCAGTCACTGCCCATTAAGAACAACTCGAGATGTGTGAAACTGATTGTTCATGTGAAAAACTATGCACATGGGCACTTGTATCCAGGCCCTTCCCCACATTTTTCAAGTAGCTTCATTTTTTCAATAAATGCAGCAAACTTAAATGACTTCCCAGCTTAATTTTTACTGACATTATATTTTTATATACATTGTAATTTTGAATCCTGACATTTACATAAAATATTACTTGGGAATTTTACTTTTTTTCCAGGACATCTTTCTACAAAGGACTGTTAGCACTAAGTACTGCCTGTGTCTCATTTAGCCAGCCATGCTGTAGTCTGTAGCTCTGCAGAACACCTACCAGACTCCATTTATTATAGATATCCAAAGGCTTGAAACTACCTCCTATGCAATTCCTCCAGTATCCCATTTGACCTTTCACTATGAATAATGATTTTGCACAGATACCGGCTAATTTCCTTGGACTGGATTTTTATTTGCAATGATTTGCAATTTGATTTGCAGTATATCCACATTTTTCAGAATAGGTACTGCCTGACTTCTCAGATTTAAACCCTTTGGCATCTTCAAAAGAGCGCTTCCTGAACAGCTAAATTTGTAAAGAAATTCCATGATTAAATTCTCTCCATCTATGAACATTAAGTTTCTACCTCGTCTGCATACTGCAATATGTTGCATTGAAGGCAACTTTGGACTGGGTAATGATCTCATTTTCCTACATAGCATTCATCTCAGTTAACCTCAGAGGGTTTATACAGCTATATTCTTATGTCACAGGAGGAGGTTGCTCCCATAGGTACTAAACTCTGAGTTATAATTAACATCCAAACCTTAAAAATCCTGAGCAGCATTTATTCCACAGAGCAATAACAGGAAGCTTCTTGAGGCATGTGGCCCTTCCACCTCCAAGGCTCTCACATCACCCCCACATTCTAAACTTCCCATATGTTAAGTTAAAAATGTGTAAATTGTACCCTACATAGCAAACACCGCAATCCTACAGACACTGAAAGTGTTAAGTGGCCTAAACAAAGAGAAATTAATTTCTTCCTTATATTTTCACTATATATAATCCATACATATAGGTATGCTTAAAGCAAGATTCTGCTTATGGAAACATGACAAATTAATGTTATTTTAATAAATTATGTTAAGCACTAACATTTTGGTACCATAGCAGTACCACATGGATAATCCAGCGTTTTCCACAGAGGAGTTTGACATGAACAAAAAATCAAATGCAGCCACTTGCATTCTGCACAGTATTTCCACCTGAGAGGTTTATAGATTCCTCAGAAGAGCTGCTTGCAAAGCTGTTGTCAAAGGAACTGGCAGGGTTTGCTACCTGAGCTACAATTGCAGCTAATGTGAAGAACCTGAGCCACATGCGGCAATTCCAATTAGGGAACTCAAATCAGGAAAATAAGTAGCTCCAGTAAATGCCATAAACATGAGAAGACAAAATGCCTGAAGAGGCAAACAAAAAGTGGTCACAGTTCAAATACTACAAACTGGAGACTAGGCACTGTTCCTGTCTTTCACCACAGACAAATCAGGGTGATTAAAACACAGAGCAAGTAGGTTTCCTAATGTCTCTTTGAAAAACATGGCAGGTGTTGGTTTGGTTTTTTTTCTATTACCATCCAGAAGAACAAAACTCCCAAACCTACAGCAGAAGCAAGTGACTTTCTGAAAAGCAGAAAGACTACCAACTGCTAGCAAGAAGTTACTCTCAGTCTTTTTGCTAAGCTGCACATGAAAGCTTAAGTCAAAGGTTCCTTTTTTTATTTGCTGTGTGACTGAATCTTCTCCGTAGCTAAAAAGCAAACACTGTGTGGGTTAATTGGAAGCATTTGTGAAAACTAATTAAACTTGCTGTGCTGCAATCGTGCTTCAGAAAAGATTTTTTGTATCAATCCTAATAAAGATTTGTTCTTCTTGTACATGACTTGTTTAATCCCTTCAGGTGGATAAACAAAGAACGTATCAGTTGTATCTTAGTAAAGAGAGGGAGTCAATCTAAAGACATTAATTAGGGAACATGGTACAAGTTATCCCTGGATAAAACTCAAAGGGATGCATGTCCTTTCAATACTAAACCATGCCATCACTGATGTGACCATTCCCTAATGAATTTGTCTTGCCCATCCTTTTGCTCTCATCAAGACTATCCTTCCTTACCGATGTGAAATGGACCTGATATTTGATACGCACTAGCACTCACAAATCCCTCTGAAACCAGCTGGCATCAAATGCATGTAAAATTTATGAGAAGCTGGATGAGCTATGTCTCCATTTCCTCTTGGCTGTGTCCATACGTAACATCTATCCTTATCAAACAATGCCTTATTTTTCTCCACCCATCTGCTACTTTGATTTTGGAACCCATTGATCCGATTGGTTTGACTTGCACTGTGTAATGAACAAAACCAGCAGGAGTAGCAGGGCACACCTCTTAAAGGCTCTTCACTGAAATCCTGTCATTCTCTTACCAAAATCCAGTCATTTCATCCTCTTCATAAACACTTGGTGTTTCACTACTACATGAGCCACCACCATTAAAACCTCTGTCTGAAAGCCTAAAATATCCCCAATCTTGGTGTTAACCAAGCATACACAACTGGGATTTACCACTCAGCAAGTAAAGATTCCTCCTGTGAGGACAGGGCACCACAGCTTCCCAGGACAGAGCCACAGCAGCTCCCAGCACATGGAGTGCTGTGCGGATGTGCCACCTCCAGCTCTGGGAGCAGCTTGGCTGATTTACTTGGGGCAAGGTACAAAATCACCTGACCTAGTTCATGCACTTCAGGTCTACTGTCTTGCAAGTGCAGGACAGTGCCAATATGGCATTCTTAAAATACTACAAACTATTCTCTTTGAATCTCGATTTTAATAACCACAATGTTTTAGTCATATGAGATGTTGCTCTGAAGCTCAATCCTTTTAATTGTTGAAGAGAAGGCACTTTTACAACTCCTTAGCATCTGGCCATCAGAAATAATTCTATGAATTAAGATGACAAGAGCAGCTTTGGTGAGAACTACTCAGCATCTGAATTAAACAAATACAGTCAGCGAGGCTCAGCTGGGCTCATAAATCAAAAGTGATTACATTCACATGCCAAAATGCAGTCAACTTTTTTTTAAGTTTAAAACTTGTATTTCTGGCTTAAATTGCCAGTCACCTTAAATCTTTTTAACTAGTGTAACAAAGATATTACTGAGGTTGGAGATTTTGAAACCTAACTGGACATGGTCTTGGGCAACTTGTTCTAGCTGACCCAGCTTTGAGGAGGTGGGTGGGACTAGAAGGTCTTCAGGGGTCACTTCTCACCTCAGCCACGCTGTGACAGAGTTCACACCTGCCTTGGAGAGGATGCATTCATTTCTTTTGATGCACACCAATCTTCTGATAAAATGAACAGGCAGACACAGAACAAATTACAACACTGAGTAGATGGTCTGAGAGCAATACAGGAACTGGGATGTGAGTGATTCAGCCCTTCTGTGAGCTTGCAACATCCAGTCAATCTTACAGAAACCGATCTTAATATTTTTTCAATTTCTTAGATAAAATAAAACCCTGCCAAGAAACTAAGCACATGTTTCTGACACCGTAAGGTCAAGGTTTTTGAAACAGACGTCTGAAGCTTGACTCCTTAGCCCTTGCTTAGGTCATTAAAAGTACAAGTTTCCTGATTTTCACAGATCTGCAGAGACTAAACACTACAGCATTCAGCTGAACAAATGGGCTCACCAGTAGTGAAATAACAGGAAATAAGTCTGTTTCACGGTTTATGAAACTCTGCCTATCAGTGACTATGTAAAATTATAAAACACTTCCACTTTAAATCTATATAACACCAGTTAATAAATACCAATCAAGCTGAAGCTGTTCCGTGTCACAAGTCTTCCAACAGCAACAGTTTGCCAAAGAAATTGAGCTTTGCAATTACTTGTTTGCAGATGGTAAATGAGAAAGCATTAATGTGAAGGAATCTGGTGATCTTATGCACCACAGGCTGTTATGCAAAGAACAAGCTGTGAGCCTTTTTATGTGTATTCTCCATACATAATTCAAACAGATTGCAGAGCCTGATGGTGTTTCTTTCATATACAGTGATCTCTGTTTAAAAGTACATCTCAAAAACATTTTTTAATGTGGACATAGTCAATGGTGACCAACTACTTTGAGTATTACAACATGAGAGATTCTAAAGATATCTCTAGTTCTGTCCATTGGCACAGGAACATTCACAGGACTGTTAAAGGCCTTCAGAGGATCTAATTTTTCCATATTTGTCCAGGCCTCTCAAAATGTTGAGGTCAGAAATTATTTCCAGTAGAATGAAAATAAACCTGCCAAATACAGAGAGAGCTTTCTACTGCTGGTTGCAGCCCTTCCACCTTCCCTTCAACATAAAAAACAGCTTCTGAAATATTTTTATGGTGGGTCAGAAACTCTAAGAGGTTTCCTTGAATATAAAATCCCTGCCCTGAAAATCTACAGGCTGACTAATCAATGAGTGTTTATGAACTTCTCTTTAGCGCTCTTCTGTTAAAAGACCTAAAATAGTTTGACAAATATACCCACAGCAAAGAACTGCAGCACTAAACAGACTTTGAGAGATCATCTGGCCCTTCTTCTTGCCCCAACACAGAGAGACCCTTGTTCCAATTAATCCTGACAGAAGTTTGTCTCATCTCCTTCTAAGTTTACTCAGGAAATATTGTCCCATGCTCTTTATAGATGGATCAAATGAAGCACACTGTAAAGACAAATATATTAACAGTATACCCTAAGTCTGTCTGGTACAGATAAAAAGCACAATACCTCAAACCTGCAGTGATTAAGTCTAGATATTTGCATTTGAAACGACAAAAATAACTTCCTTCAGACTAACCACTTACGAGAGCGATAAAACAAAAAAACAAACTGGCAAAAAAGACGTACAACTCTTTCTGCAACTCTTCACTGACAAGAATATTTTTTCCCTCATAAATCTGAAGACCAAGAGCTACAAGTCCCTTTGAACATTCATAAATATTAACATATTTCTGATGGCAAATTCATTGTAGCAACTTTGCTTTTAGAGTTGGTATCCCAGGATCCCCCTTGGACAGGGAAATGGAATGATAGCACTATCTCCCATTGCCAAGCTGGAAAAGAATCCTCCCACGAGCAATAATGGACAGTCACACCAGCAGCCTGTGAGGGGATGAGAGCTTTAATAATTTGGCAAGACACTTAGCTGGCTCTAAACCCTACACAGTCATCAGTAACATTTAAAAACCAGCTTTTATACAGAACACAAAAAACCATCCAAATTTGCTCACTGCCAAATCACTTGAACACAATCAAAAAAAAGAGCAGAGAACTAGTTTGAGAAAAAATACTTTAAATTCTAAATCACAGGAGAAATACAAGGAAGGTGTTAGGATATAAAGTTATCAATTTTAATAAAAAAAGGAAAAATAATTAATTTAGGTCTTAATAGCTAAACCAGGAAAACACCAAATATATCAAATCCCACCAAGGACATAACTGATTCAAGGAAAAGTATTTTACAGCCCTTTAAAAAAAAATAAAACCAAAATTTAGTAAAGTCAGCTGATTAAGAATGAAACTCATCTACCATCTCAGACAAAGCCTACAACTGTTTTGTCATTTGCACTGACCTCCCTTCAGAAAGAAATTAATTTGGTTATTTATCTTATTCTCAATGATGTTAAAAGGAATAATAAGACGACAGGAATTTGTAACTTGTCTAATAAATATTCCAGACAGTTGTCACAGTACTTACAGTTCCCTGGATTTTTAAATTTATTTCCATGTGTATATCAAGTGTCTGATGAACTATCAGTCTATTTCTGGAAGCCAAGAGACTGAAGTCATTGCTCATAAATTCTGGCACCATATGATACAAATAGTTTCACTGAATGCAATGGCATCAAGGAGGATGGGATCCATTATGCATCTAACTGCTGAATAGCACCTTAACCAAGGAATGCCTCCCTGTTTCCACGTGGCAGCTTACAAAATAACATAAATCACACAAGTAATCAGGCTTACAATATACACAACTGGCTGCATGATCAGGGTGACACAGTGTTCAGTCATAATGCACAAAAGAGGACAGTAACAAGGGTTAGATACTTTTCAAAAGGAGAAAAAATTTTAAGTGAGATTTTCTTGAGCAGACTTGCTCCCATTTTTGCATCTGTGCCAGTAACAGAACAGCAGCAGAAGAGTTTACTGAAAGAAATGCCAAATAAATACATTGAGGAGTCTGGAATCTGACGCCAGGGACAGACCTGAGCAAGCAGAGTAATTCCTCAAGTCTTCCCCAGTGGCACTGTGATTTGGCACACACTGGAGAGGCATTTATTTCCTAGGGAGAAAGGCAGAAACATCCTGCATGGCCACACCACCAATGTGCCATCACTCCTGCCTGTCCTGGGAAGGCTCACCTATTCCAAGCAGGTCCAGCCCTACCACTCCTGGTCCTCCTGTTCTGGAGGCACTTCTGGGCACTTCACTCACAGAAACAAAGCTTTGTCTCCCAGGGGAGATGAAACAGCTGGAATCAGATGAAACAGGTCATGGAATCAGAACCATGTTAAAGTATGACTTGCAGAATATTTACAGAGAAATCTGGCTGGTTTTTTCCAGAACAATGCCAAAGCATCAATGGTGCCTCATCCTACCACAGAGACATGGAACTATTAGGCAGCTATACAGGTTCTCTCAGGATAAATGTACAGTACCTTCAGTGACAGGTTAAAGATCTGCTCACTACTCCCTTCAAAACTGGCTGTTTATTCTCTGTAATTCGTGTATTTCTCAGCTGTCACTAGTCAAGCCCCTTTTGGGATGCTACTGAGCCCTTGGGCTGAAGCTTAGTCAACAAGGGTTCTGCTGGTAATAGGATAATGCAGGCAGTTTACACCTCAATTTCAACAGTTATCTTTAAGCAAATTATCCAAAACTCACAGAGAATGACCTACCATTTCTAAAAGGACCCATTAAAAAATCAGAACATATTTATTTTATAGTTACTGGTGGTTTTATAGGTCTTTCTCAGTCAGGAAACCACTGAACAAGTAAGTGATTACACAGGTAACTGCAAGTGGCAGCAAATTTTAAAAATATAGTACAAAGGCACAAAAAACACTTTCCCCCTGCCACAGCCAGTTATATAAATCACAGGAATTCCTACTGTAATGGGTATGTATGGCACAGACAGAAGTGCAGTTTCACACAGATAGGAACCTTTAAAAATGACCAGAATCAGAAATCCACTTAGTCCAACTGGAGATGGGCAGGTAGGGAAAGTTAAGCCAGCATAAAGCCTGGTTCTGATAACCAAATGAACCTGCTGCAATTAAAAGTTTCTGAGTGTGGAAACTTAATTGCTATAAAATCCATCTCCAGCACACAGATTTGCTAACTCGGGTTGTATCTGGTCTGAGCTAAGTGATCATTGTTCTGTACTAAATGAATCACTCCCACTACTGCTCTGTTAGGAAGGGAAAAGAGAGCCAGGGCAGCAGTGTAGCAGAGCCCATCCGGAGAGCTTAGCGTTTTTCTAGAATACTCTAGATGAACTCGAAACCACGGGGTGCACACAACACTGTGCAACACCATCAAAATTCATGCAATTTTTGAAACATGTTTTGTCATAGATCAGAGCCAACTCTTGGTGCATAAGATCCTGAGAGAGATAAATCACACACTGCCGTTTTTCATGTTACTTTGATAACTTTGATAATCCTAACCCAGGAAGCCAAACGAACTATTGAACATGTATCTTTCTTTTACAGTTCTACTAAAAAATTCCTCTACTTTCTTTCGTGCTGACCTGAAGTTGATTGAGCTATTATGCAGTAATCCACAGTTGATTAAACTCAGTTTGATATATTGTGAAGGAACAGGCATATTTTTCTAGGGCACTTTCCATTCTAAGTAAAGCTGATTAGACCTCTTTTTTCCCATTTTACTGCATTTAAGTCATCTCTCTCAGTGTTTCAAGTTTAGCGCCATATAATGATGGTTAGTTTAACAGACCATTTTATTAATTCACCTTCCTTGAGGTTTTTCTTTTTAGATATTTCAAAAGACCCCTGACTTCTTAATTTTTGTGCCTGATTGCAAGAGTGATAAAAAGAACAAATATTGGACAATGCTAACCTACACAGAACTTGCAGTAGGAATTACAGATCTCTGAAAGTGACACAGGCTCAGTTTTGCAATCTTCTTCCTGGTATACCCTGTTGAGTCTCAGATGGGTGCTCCACGGAACTGAAACTTCTGATGAGAGCTGGCAGGATCACAGAGGTTCCAGTTACACCCATTTGGAATGACAACACTCTCTTTCAGTGATGAACCATTTCTAATTTGAGGAGATGGGATATGGGAGCTGACCTAAAACCTGGAAGATGCATTCAAGGATTGCATTTCCCTCATTTTGTGGTAACACTCTCTGGCCTAATCATACAACTTTATGGATAATATTTTTCTATGTCAAGAGAAAGAACCTATATCACACTGTAGAACACAGCCTGTTAATGAACAACAGTCCTAGGAGTCAGCACCTTTCAAGATTGGTTCCTCAAATTAGAAACAAAACCTAAAAGCTTTAGATATTTGGTAAAGATGGAGTACTGACATAAGCAAAGGATAAAAAAAGCTATATAAAAAATGAAAGTAAAACAAACCCTAAAACTTAAAGTAGCTGAATAACCCCTTTCCCCCCTTTTGTTTTTAAAAGTAATTTTCAACTGAGAGCTTTCATGTATCTAGTCTTGTTCTTTAGATTTAGTATCATGCTTAGTTTAATCTCAGCACCATTTTGAGAAAGGCAGCACACCAGCACCACGAGCTGTGATGGAAGCTGGAACACTAAAATTATTGTACTATTCTCACCTCAGGGACTGTGAGTGAACATCTGCAAAACCAACAGAAAATCCCATCCTACAGCATGCAGTAAAACAGCAATTTTGACTGCTTTAAACCGGATTTACTGGTCTGTCTCCTGCAGAAGTGCTCATGCCCACATCATGTCTGAGCTTTGTAGAGTATTCCAGGCTGCTGTAGGACCATCTGAGAGAGAAACACCAAGCAGTTCCCATGCTCAATGAATTTTCAAGGATATGAACTACCAACATTCCCTGTCATCAAACTCTTCCCAGAGCTCCTATGGGGGCATACAGTAATAAAGCCACTTATTCAGATTTCAGAAGAAGAGTAGATCAGTGAAAGTTTAGTTAGAGTTACATAAAATACTGCTCAGGGTCAACTGAGTATCAGGCAACCTATAAAGTACTTCTGTATCACTCTGTAACAACCGATCTTTTCAGGCTTGTAGGGTAAAACTAAAGAACAAATTCTCTTATTTCATCTGACATTTTTCTTCCTATGAGCTATGTGATCATTCTGTGCCCACGTGTGATGATGTTCCTTTTAACAAGCCATTGAGGTTTCCTGTAACTTCATTATTTTGTGATGTTCTTCTCTTCTGGGAGATATAATTGCTGAAGCAAGGAGACAGACTAAATGAAAATTTCAAAAGTCAGACATTGCTTACTTCAGATAGCTCTAGCAGTGTGCAGATCTAGACCATTAAAAAAAAAAAAAAAAAAAAAAAAAGAAGGGCAAAATAACCTTGACTGTTTCTCTTGTCCTTACACAACCTTTGGGCTCCCCAGGAGGAGGGAATTCTGGACAAAGTCTTTGCTTCTCAGTCAGAAAAATCTCCCTTTCTTTTAACTGACCTACTTTTTTTTTTTTTTTTCCCTTGGCTATGCTATAGCTGAGTTTTTCTGGTGAAAAAGCTTTCCTCAAGTCTCTTCTCTCAGGTTGGACTAATGCTCTAAGCTCAGATGCCATAAGATCTATTCCTAGAAGAACAGGAACCTTCAGTGTCTAGCAGGTCTCCCTCTTGGACACAAGGCATTCCAGAGGTTGTCATGGCACAGCCTCACTCAGTCCTTGCCCTTTTATACAACACTGCACAGCACAAAGAGTATTAATAGAAGTTAAAGCCAATTGTAGAATACATTTTGTTTTTGCCTGTGAGATATTAACCATACACACAGTCACAACTTCTGCCTCAGTATTCCTTGAGTTTTACCTATTTGGGGGGGGGGAAATTGGTAGAGAGAAAAAAACATTTCTTTGGGAACAGAGATTCCTGATGAGAGAACACAAAACCAGACCCAGTGCTACCCAGTTTCACTGGTTGTCACAGCCTATGAACTACCAACAAGGAAGTTTCAAGGGCACAAATATCACTAAAATGTAATCCTAGACATTTCATATAAGAAGCAGGCTACAGGGAGATGTTTCAAACTTGCTGCCCATACAGTAATAATAACACTCCAAGGCAGGGAATCACAGTCACTTACTTGATATGGGAATGTAAATACATTTTTCAAGTACTGACACTGCAGTCATTCATGGCAATAAAAAACCAGAAATCATTGTTTATTTGCTGGCAGAGAAGTTGTCAACTTGTTTATTTGCTGGCAAATGAGTCGCAACTTGTTTCTCATTTTAGAAGACCTTGTTGCTCTCTTTCCACTTCATGTACATGAGCAAAGCTTGAGATTAGGAGCAATAGATTGGGAGGAATAATTATTTCATAGCACATAAGACTGATAGACCATCTATTTAGCCACAGAAATATCTTTAAGCTTCCTAGAACTTTACCATAATTTGATTAGCTATGCAGTATGTTTTTTCACCTTCATAAAACATTAATGCTATTAACATCTCATTTCTTTTTTTTTTTTTTTTACTTTATTTTTCCAATTATTTCTATTTCTATTGTATGCAAATCTTCTGGTATTTGTACTGCTTGAAAAGATTGCTTCAAATAGAAGGTGGCAGCTTTTGAAACATTAAGCAATGATTAGACAGGCACTGGGCCAAAGGAGTGTGTCAGAGAGGAGCAAAGGAACAATGCAGCAGCCGACACTGAGCTATCTGGAGAGAACTGAGATCACTTAGCAATTCCATCAAGGCTTTCCCTGCTGCCAAACAAAAACAACAATGATTCACGTTGCCATATTATTTAGCATTCATCATGATTCTGAATTACTTAGTGGAGAGTTCACACTGCAGTGCAGACAAACCCTGTTAAATTTAATGAAAGGCAAATTGTCCTTTGAGTTGGTACCAAAAAGCATCTACCACTGCTCTCAGATTATACTTGAAAGGAAACTAATACGCAAAAAAATCAGTTTATTCACAAACTCCACTGCAAAATGCCATAGGGATGTAGCAGGAGAATTCAGCTCCACGCAGGTCCCCAGTCAAAAGCTGTCCCTATCAGACTGCCAGGAGAGCAAGATTTGCCCTGTTCTGTAGGAACTCAGCTGCAGAACTTACCCAAAACCCTAACAGACTTCTAGGCACTTGTGAAAACCACAAAAAACATGAAGGGGTTTTGTATTTTCAGCATATAACCTGTATCTCCATCCATAGGGACTCACATACACCCAGACTCTCACAACAGTGTTCCACGACATGGTGTTAACAACACCTCTGGCTATGGAGGCCCAAGGAAAACAAAACATTTTTTTCCAAATAAACCAGGTGAGGAAAAACAAGCAGGAATTCTCACTCTCTCACAGCCTAACCACTAACTCTTCATTTTTCTGCTGTTAATTGCATCATCATAAATAAAAATTTTAGCTTTTATTCACCTTCATCACATTTTCCATAAAGTTTTACGTTGAGCTTCCCCAAAGCTTTCCCAGGCAGCTGCTTGAAGCACACTACTTTAAATAGGTTACTTTTCCAGGGTGAAAGGAAGGAACACCATTTTAGTAACATCCCCAGAAATTACTAGAAGTGAACAAGTAAAGTCAAGTAATTTAAAATTTGGCCATCAAATACACTTTGAGAACACTTTCAAACAACTCATTGCCAAGCATATCTACAGAAAAGCAAGAGAAAAGCCAACATGAACTGATTTATTTTTTCAGAATTCACATGTGCTTTGTTAAAATGTTCTGTACTTGAACTTTAGACTTACAGTAGGTTCCACAATGCCTTTAAAATATCTAGCAATGCCTATAAATGTGCCTTTGTGTGGTGACCATAGAATAATCTGTAATTTATTAATATATTTTGCTAACTGATCTTTATCATTTAGTGATACACTTGAACACTCTTAAATAGTTCCTTAGGCAAATCTCTTATCATGTTTTGGACCCTTCAGCACATCAAGAATTTTGAGGTTCTATCACAAAGAAATTGAAGTGTTTGAAATTATCAGCTCTGGCAGGAAGTTCTACCACCACTTTAAGAACTAGGCAGTGATTTTATGAAAGTTATCTTTTTATTCATTTTTCTTTTTAAGAAAAGTATGCTTGGGTTGAGAAGAAAAGGTAAATTTTAATGAAGTTCATTTAAAAGGCAATTTCTATTTCTTAACTTTCTGTAGGACAAAATCCTTTAACTCCTTTGTCTGACACTACAGAGTATTTTCCCCACACCCTGTCAAACTCTTTCAATTATAAGTGCCATGCTTTTGATAAGGAAAGAGACAGAAACCCTTTAAGAAGTCATTCAGGCTCATAAGAGCTTACATTACTAAAATATTTCGAATACTGTTTCTATTGAATACTTCATGGGAAAAGATTTCAAAAGGAAATAATCAGATCAAACAACAGTATCTTACTGACATCAACAGATATTGGCACTTTTCTCATGAGCTCTGCATGAATGTTTGTCACTGCACCAAATCTATACATGTGGCTGCTACTTGAATTTAGTGACATGTGCTTGAGAACATTATCAACAAAAACCATTCAAGCATTTTTGAAGGCAAAATAATCTGACAAACGTGAGAGAAGAGAAAAAGTGGGGGGGGAAATAAAGGGGGTTTTAAATCAAGCAAGGCTTTAGATATCTCTAGAGATTCATTTTAAGGCTAAAATCACAGTGATGGTACTGAAAAGTGGGCCAAGGCAGTATTTATGTGCTGTCATCCTCAGAGTCAGGATGCCACCAGCCCAGAGCACCACCAAAGCACACAGGGTGAATTCCTCATTACTACCAGAAGAGCTCAAACCAAGCCTGTTCTCAGTGAATGTGACTGCAGCCTTTCAGTGTGGTCACATATGGCTTCTGAATCACACCTGACACAGGTGATGTTGTTTTCTGTAAGTTGACCCAAATCATTCTTCCAAAATACCCCAAAGTGCCAGGGTGCAGCTATTTATCATCACCTAGAAACTGGAACTGTAATTTATTCATACATTTTAGGCTTTGCTATGACCAGTAACATGAGAGCACATATGAGTGTGCTCACACGAAGCACTGTGTCATGAGAGGGTGGCAGGACAGGCGTGGGGATGAAGGACAAGAAAACCCTGACTGTGCATTGCACTACTTGTCATTCATGGGACACTGCAGATGTGGAATAGAAGCACAGTATGAATTGGCACACTGGGATTCAAAACAGAGCTACCATGAAACAAGGCCAGTCCTCTTAGACTTGGTGTGCTGAATCTGACACAGGAAAAGGTATTTATCAGACTGCAACACTGCAAGTGGATCAGGGCTGAACGAGCTAAACTACCTCATGGATGGAATAAAAGATAAGATGACCATACATTAACTTTTGGCCACTGCTGGCTAGGGGAGATTCAGTTCATAGCATTATCTGAATGCTTGAGTCATAAAGTCTGATGTCAGGAGACTGCAATAAAAGCTCTGCCCTGCACAGCTGCCCCCTGATGTGGACAGAGGTTCTGCTATCAGCTGGCACACACATCAAAATGGTGCTTTTGCAGCCATACCAACAGAGTGATCTACAGTGTATTGCAGATGATTAAAATAACTGTTGTGCTGAAAGGCCACTTTGTCACTGCCAACTCCTTCTGAGCACACAGAGCTTCCACACAATCAAACGGTCCAACAGCGCTGGAACTCTCCAAACTGTCAAGAAAAGGAAGGCTAAGGACCTTCCACTGGAGTTATGAAGAATGGAGAGTGTGATAGTTCCCAATATAAAAACTCCATGCTGGTTATCAAACAGCTTTCATACAACTCTAATTCCAAGGCAACAAAAACCAGAGCCTTGCCTCCAGCAAGGGATGCTATCCCTGCCCCCTCATGTGATTGAATGCGAGTCCTTGAGTCTGATGGAGTAGGGAGTTCAGGCAGGGGGAGTTAGAAAAGCTGAATGAAAAGTATCCTACATAATTATTCTTAAATGGAAGCAAAAGGGAATGGAAAAACATGCATGAAAAGGAGGCATTGGACAGAAGGAAGAAAATGGGAAATGATAAAAATATGCCCAAAAAGGGAAGGAACAGACTATTACTGGGGGTGGAGGAAGGCAGGGACAGATGATTCAGGCAGGAGTTTAATTACTGTGGCTAAAAGCAAGGGAAAGCTGAATGGTGAGATGGGGAAAATGGAAAAACACAGTTTGTGAGAAAGTGTCGCAAACACTGGGATGGAGGAGATGATAAGAAGCACAGGTAACCCTGGAATGTGAGAACATGCCAAATGGAGACCCCAATTGAAGGACACAAGCCCACAAAGTAGGATGAGTCATATGGAATGGGGCAAGGAAGTGAGCATTCAAAAAGGGCAGACTGCCAGGGTAGGAGTCGTTCAAGGAAAGAGGACTGAGAGAATAAAGACCAAGGAACTAGACCACCCCTGGATGAAAAGAAGGGCCTTATTCATCAGCACTGTCCTTCTCTTCTCTGCTGCTCACTTCATTTTGATATCCTACTCCACAACCTCTCCCCTTTAAAGCAGGAACCAAAGCCATTGGCATGAGGACTGACCAGTAAGAGGAGAGACCAGTCTGCAGCCAGTCTAAGACACTATCCTCAGGACACAGGGTGCTCACAAAAATCTCACAGTCTATTTACATTAGTGGCTCATATTTTTTTTTCCCCAGCAGAGCTCTGAACTTCATGGCCAGGCCACTCTCTCACACCCCTCAAAAAGAACATTATGCTCTAACTTCTGCTGATGGCTGGAACAGATGGCCAGAGGACAAGGGTTTGCCTCTGGTTATTTCCTTCTTACATCTTTTCAGACGCATCCACAGTAGCTGGCACACCTCACTGCAGTCCCAGCAGCAGCACACAACACTTAGCAGCGAACATATGCTCAAAGAATTGCCTTCATTAATTCCAGTTGCAGTGCTAAACGTTACTAAAGTAAAATGCAGAGTTTGTAACAACAGCCAACACTGTTCTCAAATCCACACTGGAACAGATTTCCTGGTCTATAGATAAATATATGCCTTTTAGCATCTGATTCCTAACCAGCACTGCACAGCCCTCTTTTCATGTCAGTCCCTGTCAACCCCTCTGAGAGCTTGCTTGTGTAAAGACTGTGCAATAATGATTTCAGCATCAAGACCTTCAACTAATGCAGAGAATCAATCTAGGCAGATAAAGCAAATCCTTCCTGATGCATAAACCATGGCCCAAAAGTGAATGCAGGTTTGGATATAGTTTACCTATTTCCTTGTTTTCAGATGTTTCTGTTTGTCTTGGAACTTTCCTGACATTCAGGTAAGGGAAGAACAAGAAGCAAAACAGAAAGAAACCAAGACTTAAGGTTTTCCCTAGGAGATTGCTATCAATAGGTTTTTCACAGTTGATCTACAAATAAGCCATCTTCAAATTATGCTGTGCTATGAAATCTAGCATGCATTTCAACAGCAGTCTTGAGGCTTATTCATCACTGCTTTCGTAAAGAAAAAAAAGTAAAATTCAGACCATCTTCTATTCCCAACTATCTTTTAAGAGTTACCAAAGAAATACAACTTTTTAATGAAAAACTCTGGATGCTTTTTGAAAAGTTTCTTTTCAGTGTTCTGAGGACAACCTCTCACAGGTGATAGATACAGTTGCACCTGACCCACTTTCTACCAGTCTGTGTTAATTCTCAACACTGCAAGGCATAAAATTCACATCCTGTGGTATCCAGCATTATTACTGCAGTTCAATAGCTGTATTCATGGAAATCTCAGGACAAAATGAGAATCATTACACTGAACATGTAGGAATATTTCATTCATAAGTAATGCTTCAAGGAAAAGGAAAAAACCTTATAAAATCTGAGCCTCTACTGCAATATTATTAACTGTTATGTGAAAAAAAATATCCTAGAAAATGATAATTACTGCTATAGTATTAAATTTTGCAAGGCACATTCTGGACACACAAATGCCCACTGCTTCCCCATGAAGCTGAACTCATCATGGCTCACAATGAGATTTTTTAGAGAAATTTCAAATCATCTGAAAATACCTTCAAGAGGTACTTTGTAATGCAGTGGTGCTCAATGCCTGCAAAAGGACTCAAAAGCCAAGCCAGAGCTCCAGTGGCACAGAAGGTCACAGCCCCATCTCCAGAGAGCAGGATGCCACAAAGCAGGGGGCAAATAAACCACAATGCCAGTAGTCTCCAGCTCAGGCAATGCTTCTTCTAAATACATTTCTGAGGTCTAATTAACCACTAGCAGTCATGGGTGTGGTCACTTAAATTTTTTTAAGCCTCTCCTCTGAAAATAAAAATTAAATTCTGCTGCTCCTGAAGGCAAAAATAAATAAATAATTATATTGCCAAATGATACATTTATGTGCACATTATCTCTGCAAAGCAGACAGCCCTACTGAGGAGAATGGGAAAGATTCTGATCTGATACTTAAAAATACAGTAAAACATCTGAAATCTGTGCAGTTGCTTAGTCACCAATGTGACTGAGACCCAAATGAGACACAAATAAACAACACTAATACTTGGCTTGTTTAAATAAAATTTTTGTTCTTATTATACAGTACACAGTAGTCACTGAAATGTGGCTTCTTTATCCTTCAATTAAATTAAATTTTAGTACTAACACACCTAACAGCATATGTGAAACAATTCAGAGCAATCTTTATCAAAATTCCACCAGAAAAGATAGTATGGTGAAATACACACATTAAGCCATGCAAATGGCTTTATTAAATAAAGGATCAAAATTTTAGGACCTGCAAAATCTACTTTCTGCTTTTAAACAGCACATAGTGGCACTTTCACAGTTTTCTAACTCCAAACATTTCTTTTAAAAAAGGAAAACTTCACAAAGAGGTTAATTGAGGTCTCCTGAAACATAACTAGGAACTTGAAAAACTGCACTGAGGTTTAGAGAAAGTCATAGATAATTTGCTTGACATACCTTGAAGTACATGAAATAAAATACTATAGCACATATTGTTCAAGACAAATGTACAGACTTTGGGCCTATGCTTGAATTAATGGTTTTTGAAATCAGCCTTCTGGAATTAAAAAAAACAAAAAAACAAAAAAACAATCAACCTATCTAGTTCTTCCATTGTTCTTTTCCAAAATACAGGACTACAGAAATTCGGGATTCATTAAAACGTGCCCATCTGGACTCTGCCAGTTCTCTGGTCTCACTCTTTATTTTTAGTCACTTCCCACAGTGTGATTTTTCCTTCCTGTGAAGTCCATGGCTGTGGCATCACAGAAAGGAATCTTCCATCAAGTTAGAGAAGCTGCCATCCCTGGCAAAAGCCTGAGAGTAAAAATACCACTTATAATTAGGATTCTGACAGATCCCTGTGAGAAGCAGAGGCTGGAGCCCACTTCATGCACAAACCAAGTGTTTGCCCCCTCAGGTAACATTACAGGGAAACCCAGAGTAACCCACTTATCTTAAAAGCAGCAACACTTGCAAGCTAAAGAGCTACTAACAAAAACATAGAATGACATAAAGGATTCATCTCAGCAATGCTGGAAGGGAGAAAAAAGAATGGAAAACAGAATATCGTAAAAGGAAAAGTAAGTTTTAAAATAAATATTTCAAGATTTAAACTAATAGTAGGAAAGCCCATAAATCATCTTTACAATTGCTCCTGTTCCAAACATCCATCTGCTCCAAATATATGCCTATTACCAGGTCTTCAGCATACATTATGGGATAAAGAGGACTGTAGAAATCTAATTTACTACTGCAGGGAAGAGATGCCAGAGGAAGGGTTAGAGGAGTAGCATAAAATCCTGTAGAGAGTTGAATTTTTCTGTGAGACTAACTATAGCTCTGCACAGTGTGATTTTGTATAAAATGACATGTAACACCAAGCCAAGGCAGCCAAACCAAAGGTTACCTTCCACTCAATTTCTGTCTCCCTGCTTGGGGCCAGGAACCCAAGGATTTAAGGCACTGGAGGGTAAGAGAGGCAAGCCTGAATAAAAGGCACAGCAAATCATAAAAATATTATACAGTATAGTACCAATACTGGTACTAACAAAAAAGGCAGCTAGACAGGTTTTCCTGAAAGATAAAGTAGATCCTGTGATTTCTTATCTATTTCAGGTATGAAATAATGAAAAAGAATAATTTTGACAAGTGTGTAGAGCACCGTGCAAAGAGTGTTAGTGAGCTCATCACAGTGATGACAGGCTCTCAAACACTCATGGTTCTGACACTGCTCTGCAATGTGCCCACTGGAATAACTGCCTGTAAATTATACATCAGACTCAAACTCTAGGAGCCACTTTTTTCCACCAGACTATTTCTCTTCTTTTATGTCTGCTTTGTGGCCGGTTTATCCATATCCAGAGACCTCAGGCTCTGCAGCACCAACAGCCACTCAGATTCTTTGAGTTCTCATTTAAGAGGTGCAGGAAGGAATTTACACAAACAAATTGCAGAGCCCAGGTTCACCAGTCAAAGCTGATTTCAGTGTTGTGTTCTTTCCTATCAAAGTGCCAGGTGTTGCATAAGGAAGATGACAAAACTTAAGGCATAGGCCTGCACCAAGTTGTTGAGTTTTGTGTGTACTTTAAAGGGTCAGGATTGTACTTTTCCTTCATTCATAGTCAGCAGAAGAGGACATGATGACATGCATAGCCTGGGGGTGGGGATCTTATTTACTTGCTTCCCAATAAGTTTCTCCTCTGTACAAATCTGAGATACATTTGTGATCAGCAGCAGGTCAGAGGATTTAGCTACAGGGATATAGCCAGATAACAGCAGTCATGATAGCAAGGACAAGAGAAACCCTTTGTTCAGCATTTTCCTTCAACAGAATAAATTCAAATTCTCCTTGTATTTTAGCAGCTCAGAATTAACCCCCCCAGCACAGCAGAATTTTTCTTTAAGTTCAGCATTCTGTGCTTATTAAAATTTCATCACTAAAGCTGCTAGAAAATAAGACTTGTAAATAGTGCCCAACATGGCCTCACTGACAAACACCCTGGCAAGCACTGAACCATCAGAGATGGGCAGGGCAATCCTTCAGATCACAGAGAGCAACATCTGAGTACAGACAGCAGAGAAACAACAAGATAAATGCTGCTAATGAGGAGAAGAGAACTGGAAATCTAAAGCACAGAAAGACATTTTATACGAAACAGAGTATGTGTGTGGAATCATACAGTGGAAACAGGAGAAACACAGAAACCATGTGAGCTTGAAAACACTCTGAAGTACTAAGAGTAAAACTTGCTAGGTCTAATCTACTGTTACATTCAAAATTCTGCCTACCAGACACCTTAAACATTCTATCTTTTGTACACACTTTTAAACGCCCCACTTGTGCAGAGCTCAAGACAGCCCAGCAAGAGTGTGGGATAAAGAAGGGAGAAAACAGACCGGTAACATTTGAAACACCAACTGGATGAGCAAGAGACAGAATTCAAGGTTTCTCTTGTATGATCCAGCCTCGGGGCAAGGAGGGGGAAGAACCAAAACCTTTTACCGTTGTTACTGTTATCATCAACTAGGATGATCTCCTTGAGGAGGTGAGCAGGAGTGCGATCGATGGCTGAGTGGATGGAGCGCAGGATCACCGAGAGCGCCTCGTTAACAAATATGAACACAATGCTGACCTCGGGAAGACTGTCAGGAAACGTGAGGTTTCTGCACCTGAAGCGAAAGGTGGAAGAAAAGAGAAGATGTAAACTGCTGGAAGTCACATTGCAAACAAAAGCTGTTTCAGAGATATCTACCCTCAGTCATAAGAACGCATAGAAGATACAGCTCCAAAGAACATCCTGCTACTAAAGCTGATACAGAAGGTGCAGCCAGAAAAATACATACAAGGGAAAACTTACCTGTAAGCTCAGTCAAGGGGTTTAATCAGAAAGAGGACTACTCTCATAACCTGGTGCATTTTCTTTCCTTTTTCAAAAATAGGTATTTCAGCCACATTCCAACTTGCTTAAGGAAACAGCAGTATGGAAGTGCTCCCCACAACTTTAAAGCTCCTTAGTGTTTTATTGGGGTTTTTTTCACCTCCTTCATTCCAAAAAGGATTCAAATCTTTCAACTATGAGTAGAAAGCTCTTTTACCACTTTACCATTTTAAACTGTCAGCAAAATATTTGCTTTTTAAATAAAGCCACAAATTAATTGAGTAAAAGGAATTAACTACTTTTTCTCTGCAGATTTTAGTATTTTAATGCAATGTTTCTGAACAACAATTAATTCTACTTTTTTCTCAGATCTGAAACCGTTTACTAGGTGGAAATTAGGCACAGGCTGACTCAGGCAGCATTTTCAGATAGACTCTGAACATGGAAATGATTGATGTTAATGCCTTTTTCCACCTCCTGACAACTCTGAGTGGCTATCTTCTCTCCAGATGCCAGAGTCCACTACATCCAGGAGCTCCTGAAAACTGTGGAAAGCATTACTAACAGCCAACGTTCTCCATACAGAAAGCATGGATGGATTCAGTATTTTTACATCATGCTTGAATATGACTCCTTAACTAAATCTGTTCTCCAGGTCAAAGAGAAGAATTCTTTTTGGATTTTGTATTTTAATTTGTGTAGCAAATAAATACAGAGAAGTATCACAAAAGCATTCCTCTTCATGTGCTGGATGTTGGACAAAATTAAGTTCAATCAAGATGATTAATTTACTTCTGTGTTTTTACAGGTTCTGAAAAAAATCAGTGCATAGGACACATGACACCCAAACCCACTGAGATACACGTAATATTCAAAATTCAGCTGGTCAACCAATTTTATCAATTCAGTTATTGGTTTGAAATTGATGGAAATCACATTAAAGAAGCTATTTAATATTTTAGGTACCTTTGTCTCTGTCACCATGCAAAAGAATTATAAAGTCATATAAAACAGAAAACACAGTCTGGAAAAAGTACTAACAGCTCAAGTCTTTAAAAGTGTACACTATATTTTTTAATAATCTGGTTCATACACCTCTTAAAAACAAATATGAAACCTCATCACAGAGATCCACAGCCTTTTGTTCCATGGCATCAATACCAGAGGGAAGTAATTAAAATGGTGCTTGGATTTACTGATCCCACTTGTGGCTTGATCTCTTGCAGCATAACAAGTCTGAACTTTCCCTCCAAAAACATTTTGTATTTCCACTGGTGTGGTAATCCTCTATTCATTGGTAAGAAAGCTTTCAGCATCAGAATGAAAAGTTCTCTTTAAAGCTTTCAGGAGTGGATTTTATGCAAGATAAAGCACTACACTAAGAGGCAAGGGGAGCTTCGTTTTCTTTCAGAAGACAATCAGTGCAAGGCAGCATTGTTTTCCTCTTTTAGCCATCAGTTCAGGAGTTAAAACCTTCAAGCAGGACAGAGGGAGCATGAGGTCAATCTTCTCCAATCTCCCCAGAGAGCTAACTACCAGCCAGCTTGGTGTGATTCTTTTCAGTCCCCCTTTTCAGGGTCATTCCACTTTCTGTGGAGAAATTAAACTAAGCTGGAGTGATACCAAGTCTCTCTAACCTCATGTTTAGCATAAATCCCTTGGAGGAAGGACCTGCAGCACCTGTTCCAATGAATGCTCATGCATTTTAAACCCAAAATGTCACTTTTTATGGCTATGTCCAATCTTCTAGGTTATAATGCTACAGAAGGTCTTGTAAACATAATTTTACTTCTTTTTCAAGCTAATATTTACTGTTTCCTTTGAAAAAGTGCTGTTTTGGCTGAAGGAATAAAAGACCCTTCACAGAGCCTGCAAGTCAAGTGTCAGGGCAATTTACTGGGATGCCATAAAATCACAGGATGGACGAAGTTGGAATGGGCCTCGGGAAGTCATCCCATCCAACCCCTTGCTCAAGTGGAGTCCCCTAGAGCCAGCTGCCCAGGAACAGCATTTCCCTTATCCAGACTGGGTTGGGATGCCTCCAATGGTGGAGGCTCTACAACCTGTGCTTCAGTTTGTGCCCATTGCCTGTGGTCCTGCCATTGGGCAGTGCAGAGGAGAGCCTGGCTCTGCCCTCTTTGCAGCCTCCCTTCAGGTATTTACCTTGATGACATCCCCTCCAAGCCTCCTCTTTTCCAGGCTAAGCAGTCCCAACTCTATAGACACACATTAGGTTTCAAAATTTCTTAAGGAGAAAAGATTTCCACACCTGCCTCCTGTACCCTAGAGTGAGTACTTTAACCTCTGAAATTGTTCCTTAAAGAAAGATCGCCTTCTGTGGTGAACAATCTCTGAAAGTCCTGCTTAAAACAATCTCTAAAAGTCTTGCCCAGATGACTGAGCAGTTGAAGCAGGTATAGATTTACTTGGGCTGAGCACTGTCAAATGTGAGGTGAATCTTTGGCAAATGTGAGTTTTAGGGGCCACCAGGTTTAAGTGGCATCTGACAAAAGGATTTCCAATGTGCATATTTCAGGCTCAAAGTGGCTGGGAGGCCCCTGTACTTATAATCACATTGGAATTATTAAATACTAACACTCACATTTTTCCAAAAGATGCTAAAACCATTACAGATCCAAGTCCTTGAAGAACAGACCTGTTCATGGAAAATGGCGTGAGCACATCCAAGTTTTGAAAATTTGGCTTCTAATAGACTATGAACTAGTTAACAGGTATAAACCTACTAAAATAATCTTCAGTATTACCACTTGAAGAACCTACAATGCTGCCCTGCCATAAATCCATGCATAAACTGAAAAGCTCAAACAAAATTTCTGCTTCTGATAAGTCTTCCACCCATTTAAAAGAAACTATTTGTATTGGTTTTCCCATCTGCATTCATTTACATCCTACATATTTTCAATTTTTATCACTCTGGACAAAATTTTTCATTACTGGCAACTTGTACAAGCGAAGTCACAGCATTAAAAGTGTTGCTTGTCATTTGATTCTCTTTTTGCACCACCATACCTTAAAAACATAACTACAAATGACAAGAGAATAAAATTAGACTCCTGTTCTGTCTAATTTCTTTAATCTTTTCAAGAAGACTAATTTTCAATGAGGGTACATTCCTAAATTGAGTTCATGATTTCTTTTTTTTTTTTTTAATTTAGACTCATTCATTACCTTTACTTCCAGCTCAAATTCACTTACTTTTCGAAGTGTGTAGTTTTTAAAAAACGCTTTTTCCTGTCTACATTGTTTTTCATATCAGCTAATGACAATAAAATTTACCTACCTTTTTTTTTTTAATTTATTTAAACAAATCAGAATTAACCCAGCCCCAGATCCTGCACAGAATGTAGAGGACTTGTGCATTTTCACAAGTATGTCTGTCATCATCTTTATGCCAAGCTTTATGAGGAATAAAATTCCATAATGATAGAAATGAACAAAAAATAGCTACAGAACAAGAGGGGGTGTGTCTAAAATATGCTGAAGGGGGGAAGAGGAGAGGAAACTGTATGGATGGAAATCTGAGATCCATTAAGCTCGGAGAATGGAGTGGTTGCGTGGCAACCACAACGTGCAAGTGTCAATGATGGCTCTGCCAAGGGCTCATCCTGGGCTCAGAGCGGGCCCTGGACCTGCCCCTCACACCAGGAGGCTCCCCCCAAACAAACCATCCACGAGGCACACAGCGTATTTCAGTGTAACCACCGAATTTCAAATACACATTCCAAATGGCATTCAGAGCTGCAACAGCGAGTATCACTTCAACAAAGCTAAAAAATTACCACGAGCAACCCACTCTGCTAAATTACATTGGGCTAATAACACTAAAGTAGCAGTTGTCATGGTTACCAGAAATTTAGAGAAACTCCTGGTGTTCTATTTCAAGCACAGCTCTGGTAAATGGAGGGCAGCATACATTATGAAGCTTCTGTCAAATATTTGTC
The DNA here is from genome assembly GCF_965178545.1 of Coloeus monedula. Lineage (NCBI taxonomy): Eukaryota > Metazoa > Chordata > Aves > Passeriformes > Corvidae > Coloeus > Coloeus monedula. The sequence goes on along the minus strand of NC_138786.1, from coordinate 10,303,376 downwards.
CACAAGACAACTATATTCCTCTATGCATTGTGATAATTCAATTTAGCCAGTCATTAGTCATTAAAATTACTTTAGCATAACTATGCATTAAAGCAGCAAAACAAAAATTATTTCCTGTATTAATCTCTGGGACCTTCTACAAATATGTACATAAATTATGAACACAAATTATTTTCTGCAAACTTTGAAAATCTTTCACCAAGAGTATCACAGCCAACAATGGCAAAACCCCATTTTTTGGTTAAACAAAAAAATCCACTTACAGCATATATTCCACTTTTTTTTTTTAAACATAAGGTGCAATAAGCATATTATTAAAACATTTGGGGTTCAAGTGCTGTTTGAGGAACAGACATGGGAGCGAGCTTTAGTTCCAACAGGGTAAGAATGTCTCAGAAGCACAAGCAGAAACAGAATCGTACTTTCTTCAAGAACTTGTAACATTTTGTCCATAGCCAAAATGGTAAACAGAAGTTCAAATACATGGGAGTTAAAAAAAAAAATCCCACTCTGGCATAAATGAAATAAAGAGCACTAAAACTCTGGCTAAAAGAACAGAGTACTATAAGAACTTCAGCACGACTATTTATGCATTTATGTTTATAATTTCATTATGTGATCATTTCTCCTTTTGCTATTATCTGTATTCTAAGTGCTGAGCTATGCTAAGAAGGCTAGTATAAAAAGGTGGGTTTTTTCCTGTATAAATGTACATCATCATTAACTTTGGTTATTACAGCAGCCTGAAGACTGCAGCAGATTTGATATCACTGCCAGAGATATTAAACACTTCTAGAGCAGCCATTTGAGGAGCTACATCCCGACAGGAAAACTGAAGCTCAGCTCAGAATCCCAGAGGGTGGCTGCTCAGGCAGCACACACTGCTGCTGGGAGCCACTCTGAAGGCAAAGGTGAGATGAGGAAAAGAAGAATCAAAGGTAGAGAGCTAAGTTAAAGAGAACATGAAATATGACAGAATTAAACATTAGGTATTTAACAAGAATGCTGAATACTTTGGTAATTTTTAGGACTTCTGTCCAAAACAATACATTACAGGCTTTTGTGCTCTTTTTAAATGAGTCCTTTGAAACATCAAATACAACAAGCAATATTAATGCTCTCTTTTACCAGTAGCAACAAAAGAACTTGGTCAGAAATTAACATGGAGCCATATCCATCACTAAAATAAACCCAGCAGAACAGAACTTTCACAGGGACATGTGGAAGCAAAGGTTTATAGAATGCAAGTCTGTAGGAGCTGGCTTTTGGGGAGGAGCAGAGGTAACATACAAATGCCCAGCCTGAACCTCACTATTTGAAATCACATGTTTTTCTTACATCAGTTTTAATAAAGGAAAAACTTTATACAAGTCTGATGCATGCTACACCCAGGATTGTGTTTACCACCGTAACGCTGATGGACATTTTGGACAGGTGGACACAAATAAACAACTTTTGTCCTAAACCACATCACTCTCCTCAACCAGCCAGTGCTTGACTTTTCTCCCTTGTAGTCCCATCTGCATTCAGGGGACCTCTTGCCTGCCCTGTTTGTGCCCACTTTATCACAAACCTAGGTTTTCTGTCCTCAAGCCTTCTACCATTGTTCCTTGCCAAACTGAGCCTCTAAGTAATCAGTTTGGGAGCAGTGAACTGTTTGAAAGAAGTGCTTACAAAATAGCCAAAGCCCTTCTCTGCACAGCAAACAGGACCTCTCTGCACTTGCCTAGATGCCAAACAGCACTGGCTCAGCCAGGGAGAGGGCAAACCTGCTGCAAGCCACATGCAGTACCCATGCTATTTGACAGAATTTAAATGTCTGAGCTTTAAATGCTTTTTTTCCCTTCCACCCTTCCTACCTTTCTTTCTTTTGCTTCCTTCCACTCAGTTACACTGACTGAAAAGGTTCTATTGCATTTACTGGCCAGCCTCCTTCATAACAGTCCATGCAGGAGCAAAACTCTTTGAAATAGTTCTTCTGCTGGGGTCCTGCTGCAAACCTTTCCCACTATGCCTCCCTCTCTCATCACATAAGCAGCAAAGAGGAGTGTTACCTCCCTCTCCCATGTGTGCTTCAGCACAATGGATCAGGCAACAAAAATTTACAAGCCAACAAAGTAGAATCTTAAGTGCATCCACTCGACAGGAGTTTGGTAGACACCTTCAGGACCCCTAAACAACCTAACTTGTTATAATGAATTTCTGCATGAGTGTGTTTCATTCACATTTTACTCATAACAAGCTTTGTGGGTACTGCCTGCCTTACTAAAAGTAATGAGCACAACAGAATTATAACTAACACAGAACTATTATCCTCTGTTCCTGCATGCAACAACAGCAACATTGCCTTCCTCAGTGCTTCCAAGTTCATTAGAGGCAGAAACTATTTATTGGTCTGTGATGCAAACAGGTTATGAGCTAACAGATGCACAGAAGGGTGGTGAAAGGCAGAGCACCCAAATTCAGCAGCACAAAATCAGTGGAGGCCCTGGCAGAGATGGTGTAAGCAATACTCCACAATAAAGCCTGCACTGTCATACTGAGTATTGCAAAAACTGTGCCCCCTTCAGGGTGCTGAAGTATCCAGGGCAGTTTATCTCTTATTTACTTCTAAGAGATTATTTTGGACTGTGCTGGGGACACCCTGTACTAGCACAAATACAGCAAAAAGGAACCAAATTCAGAACGGGACATGAGGCTCACAGCTGTAGAGAGGGTCAGAACCCACTCTGCAGTACCTAAAGCACGAGAAGGTCCCTCTGAAAGGTGTGACAACTGCCACAGCCTAACCCAACTCTACTCTGATGGATGTTTCCATCTGACTGATGATGACCTTTTTCTAGGGAGGCCAGAGGCTTGGGCAGAGCTCACTGCATTAACTACTAAATGTGGTCTACTGCCTCTTCATGACACCCACATTGGAGGACTGGGCAAGGCTAGGTTTTTTTGCCCTCTTCTCCGTATGTGTTGCGGCTCAGCAATCTCCAATCGTCCTCTGCTTTTGCCATGGCATTTAATGTTGACAATACCAACCCTAGAAAATGCTGCATGTTATAATTTGGTGTTATTACACATGTGGAATGGCCTTTCTCACTGCAGATCCTTGCAAATACATGCTGAGCTCCCCTGCTAAGATCTGTAGATGTGAATTCTCAGAGCACTGCAGGGAGAAAGGTCAAAGCTCTGAGTCACACCAGTATGATATAAAAGGGGCTACTAATACCACACTTTTGGCAGGTCACTTAATTCTCCTGGTCTCAACTGGGGCTAGTAGTGTATGAATTACCTTAGATTTCATTTACAAATACTGTTGTCTTCCCAAATTCCTGTATTTCAGACAATAGGTTCTGAATACAGATGATAGGCCACCACTGAGCCCAGACAGAACTATGTGAGCTCCACTCCTTTATCTACCTGTCACAAGCCTTTGCTGGGATTCCACTGTCATGCTGACTCATGCAGAATTCACTGCTAAATCCAGGCTAATGAGCTTGGTTAGACCTTGGCTAACTCTGCCCAGAGCTACTGTGGTGCCTCTGTCATATCTGTGCTTTTGTGCATTTCTAGTCAGAACAGAAATACCACAACTGACTGAGGTCCAGCAAAGCTGACTAACTTGGTCTCCGTGCCACTTGCTGCACACTCTCTTCACACCAAGCTGTCCTTGGCTTTCATGCTGTGCTGCTTGAGCCCAGTACCTGCCCAAGGATAATTTAAATACAGCTATACAGACTCGCCAAGTTACTTACACACTTGGCTTAAAAACCAGGTTCTAGAAATCCCAAACATACATTAGAACCATACTCCCACAGGATAGATTTTTTTTTTTCTCCAAAACATTCATGCATGTGCTCTCACACAAATGAGAATTTGCCTGTCAGGAGCAGGAGCTCTTTTTTCAACAACATGACTTTCAGAACACCTGTAGCTCTGCACTCCACAGGGTGCTGTAGGTACAGCAAACACTTTGCATGCTGCCTGACAACACACTTCATTTCCCTCAGGATCAGAACCCACTACATTCCAGTGTCAGAGTCCCTGCTTGCTCCCTAGCCACAATGGGTGTGGGGAATCTGCCTGAGCTACCATTACTAAGCCATTATTTTACATGTATGTGTCCCTAAACATACTGTGATGTCTATCATGTTTCTGGCAGACAGTCAGCAAAGGACGAAAACTTTCACAGGAATTAGGATCATGATTCATTTCTAACTGGAGTTTCTTTTAAAATCCGAACCTTATATTATTTTCAGCTACAGTAACATTCATTTTCTCCATCTTTTTAATTTTTAAAACACATAGTTATAAAAAATTTATATTTAAATCATTCATAAGAGTAATTTCAAAAGAGCTATAAGAACCGAAACATTTCTATCACTGATGTCTAGTTAAAAAGATTTCTTTTTCCTCTGGATTAGTTTACAATTAAAAAACAAAAAAGAGATTGTCCCTACAGGCACTGCTAAACTGAATTAACCAAAACACAAATACAACTGGGTGGACTTCGATTTCCTTAAAGTCAGTATTTCAGCAAATCTGCAACAAAAATATTACTAAAATGCAATACATAATAATATATAGCATAGATACTGCTTAAGTTCTGCCTGGGATGGTGTTCATATATTTTTGCTATCATCAACTTAATGTGCAGCAAAATGCACTGCTTACTGCTTTAGTTATTAAATATTTGGTTAGAATAAGTGAATAAGATCCCATTTGATTCAGTAAGTGCCCAGCATGTTTATTTTAATGATTTCCTTTTTTAATGAGCTGCAAAAAAAGCACTTTTCCCTCCACCCATTTCTCCATCTCCAGAGCTATTTGTTCAAAGGATCAGATGTATCAAAAAAAAAGTTGAGCATTCAGTGTCTCTGAAGAGTCCTACCCACACAGGCCTCAAATGCACCGAAGGGAAGGTTGTTCCCTCCCTTGGTCCCATCCACCTCCCCAGGCCACTGTGGAATAACACTGGATGCATTCACCCTGCCTGACACACATGATTCCGAGCACAGAACTGCCCGGGGCAGGAGGATCCCCAGGCTTTCAGCTGCTTGGCTCAAAGGTGTATTTCACCACTGAAGCTCCCAAACTTCACTGCTGACCGCCCTTAATCAGGCAGTTCTGGGCTTGCAAAGAAAACAGTTCTTCTTTAGCCTGATTATCTGATAAAACTGAAAATTAGCATTAAAAGGTTCTTTTAGCAGAAAAAACACACCTGCAATCCAATGTAAATTGTAGGTGAACTTAATCTTCCAATGGATGCTGAAGAAATTTTAATGAATACTTACTGGGACTTCTAACAGGACTGACTTAGGGCGCAGCAGTTTTTCAGAAGACAATTGAAACTTACAGCCTTCATACATTTGATAGAAATTACTCATTCTGGCCATCCTGTGTAACCCACGTCCAACACAGCACTTCCAGGTGATGAAGAGCGGGAAGGCTGCACAGCTGGGGCTCTACACCGGGAAAGGGGGGACCCCGCACTGGGAAAGGGGGGGACCCCGCACTGGGAAAGGGGGGGCCCCGCACTGGGAAAGGGGGGGACCCCGCAGGACTCACCCGCTGGGCCGCAGGTCCGGCAGGGGCCTGTCCAGCGGCAGGCGGTCACTCAGGTAGGCGTTGTAGCCGTAGTACTGGAATTGTTTCAGGGCGATCCGTCTGTTCTCAGGGCTCAGGTCCTGGCCCCAGTGAGCAAAGAGGGAGGAGTCGGTGAATGCTTCCGCAGGGTTGTCTTCCAATTTTGGTGGAGCTTCTACGAGAGACGAAGACAAAAGGAAACAATTTCAGACTTCCATCCCACGAGTTGCAAGGATCTGTTATTTTACAAAGGGTAACTTCAGCTCCACTTGCTGCCTGTAAGTCTTCCCATGACATACACTCACATATTCTTGTGTCAGTGTAGCTATTAGCACCTAAGGCTCAAAATTCAATATTCAAATAAAGTTAAGTAGAAACAATTATTTTTTATCACAATCTGACTACAGGCCAGGACTGATAAATCTAAACTAATTAAATTTCAGAAGGAGCCTTATCAGAAAAGAATGTTATTTTGCTTTTATATACTAAGATGAACTATTTAATTTCAGCCTGGATTATGTTGCTAGGAAGAGACTGAAGTGTTGAAGGGGAAAAACATGGCATCTGTACATAATGCACAAAACAGCTGCCGAAGTCTGTGTGGAAAATAAATTCTTTAAAACTACATAGTCAACAGAGAAAAAAATTCACTGGGCTTGGCATCCATGTTTAAATAGCAAACCAGTTTCAGACATGCAATAACTTTACGGTCCAGTTTACCAATCCAGGCTATTTGAATTTTTACTCCATATTTAGGTGTGTTCGATGATGCTACTGGGATCATCACTTTCTAATATTTGCGTCATTAGAAAAGGTTTTCATTCACAAGGCCACACCTCTGGCTGCTATGCCAAACAGAAAGGAGGTGGAAAGATATACCTAGAATTCAATTTAAGAAGAGCTCCAGTACAATGAAATCACAGTATTCACTCTCAATGTTTAGTTGCTCAGAAAGTCTGTTCAAGGTGACTTGTGAGCTCTCTGTGATAGACACATCACAGCTGACCACATAATCTAACCCAGAGAACCCCTTGTTTAACACTTTACAATCTACAGAACACCAGTAAAGCAAGATCAAATGCCTTACTTGACTCTGATTTGTCAACATAAACTAGAGCCTCACAAAGAAAAAAATATCTTCTTTCTCTGGAAGGTCTAATTATTTATCAACAGTCACCATAGCCATTAACAGTGACCCAATCAAATAAAAACTCTCCTTTCTGAAGAGCTGTACTTACAAACACAGAGACTTTAATTTTTATGAGTGAATCTTTTGAAAAACTGCCAATGAGTCATAGGCAGAAACTTCAATTGTCCCCAAAGTCCTCCTCAGCACCCCGCATCACCTAAAGGCCTGAGAGCTGGTTTAAGCTTCATGGAAACACCTGAAGACAACAGTTTATGTACTAACAGAATATGCCATCCAAATCCTGACTCCCAAAGAATCCAAGAAGCATCCTTTGATCTCCTACTAAAAAGGACCCAAAATGCAAAAACATAAATTGAGACGATTAAGTTGTTTGATTTGTTCAAGATGTTCTCCTTCTTCTCCCTGGCAATACTGACAGGAAACTAATGGTGCTTGCTTCCCTACACAATGTTCCCACCTCTGCAAATATGAAATGTTTCTTTACCTGTCAAAGTACTGTCTCCCAGCCTGAATTTGGGAATCAGCTCCCACTCTTCAAAGATGAAAGACAAACTAAACCCCTCAGTCAAAGGAGGAAACTATTCTGACAGGCCCTGCTACCACAGGGTAATGTCAGAGAGAAGAGCTTGGAAATGATTAAAGTTTGATAAACTCAGATCATTTTAGAGGGTCCTAACTTGAAAAAGACAGAATAGCATTTGAATACCAGTTCAAAAACCACAGCAGCATGGGAAGTCACAGATGTCTCTGTCTTTTCATGGATGAAGAGCCATCCCAGAAACAACTATCTTTACAAACTCACTCTCACACAGGCATATATTGAATTTTATCTAATGATTTTGTGGGCAAGAGTATTTCCTAAAGTGATCTATCAATCTCTTGCTGTTTTCTGATTGAAAAAGTGCTCAGTAATCCAGGTTGTATCTCAGTTTAAGATTTTCTAGCAAAGGATATCTGTGAATTTAATTTACAAGCACTACTAAACCACTTACCAAATGCAGTAATTTTTTGAATGCTAAGCAAACATGTTATTTCAATACCTTGCTCCACAGGAAAAAAAACACATTAGCAGGAACTTTCAATTACAATTCCAGTCAATGGAATTAAGCATGCATCTCTGATGACAAAGTCTTTCTTTCCTTTATTTGGCTGAAAACACTTGAGGGAAGCAACTTTCTTCAGCCAGTCTCTCACAACAAACAACAATAATGATTACAAGACCATCAGCTGCTTTTTGACTAGTCATTAAGTGCATTTGATGCCTTGACCTCTGTAAACAGGTCATGGCCTGAGGTCTCCCAGCCAGGCCTCCTTAGCACATCTGCAATCACAGAATGGTCCTTGGCAGCAAAGGCTCAAAGGCGACCCATGAGCAGCACTGCCTGAAGCAATACAAAGGTAGGTACATTCATCTGCTCAGTTATTACCAAAAAGGAGAGATCAGTTCCATTTCTCCTGTGGGAGGAAAACTTGCTATCTGCAGCACATTACTGCAAATGTTATCATGGCAGTTTTCCCTACATTAACTTCACACACCATGCAAAGCACTGTACTCAGACATGAGCCTGGTATTAACTCTTGGCACGCTGACACCCTTGCAGGTAAATCAATTAGTACCAGAGATTTATTACACAGGTGTCAGCTGGCTGCACACTTGGGCCAAAGAAGTCTCCTTCCAGAAGCCTGGCTGGTCATGGCATCAGCCTGGAATTGGTCCCACACCGTTTACCTGAGCCAAAAACCCCCCAGCTTGTTTTCCAAAATCATCTCCTTAGCTCATACTTACATTTCCTAGTTACGCAATTAATCTTAGTAGAAAACTATTGCTTCATGTGATCTCACTGACCAGCCTCCAAGACAGAAACTCACTCTCTTTTTTCTAATACTCATTGTATAAAGTAAGTCAGAGAAACCAAATCAAAAAACACCACTGAGATAATAAGGGACAGACATTTTGTTGTCTGGTTGCTGCTTTGTTCTATAACCTCTGAAGAAAGCAAGTATTTAATTTATTACCAATTAACACAATCATTTAATTAATAACTTGTATTTAACCTCCATAAAAGCCTTTGAATTTCATTAAGAGAGGCTCATTCTTTCAGCTCCATTCAGATTTCAACACTTCTTCCTAAGAAGAGTTATCATGAACAGGCTCATGATAACTTTTTTTTTCTCTTCAATTAAGAGAATGGACCAAGAAAAGGGTTGCAAAAACAGTTGCACAGACAGATTCAGACACGCTGGTTTTTCCTACAAGTCCCTAAGTTTCATTTTGGTTCTACCCCTTATTTGACTGCAGGTCTATTCACAAAAGCAGCAGTGTTTCATATCAAAGCTTTACCATTGTGAAAATCCCTTCCATGGAAACAGAACTGCTTTACAAAGCCTGCAGTGTAACCTTATCTGCTGATTTCATTAAGTGCCAGTAACAAGAAGGTGGATACAGTAAGTCAGCAAAAACACCCTGTCTGCAAAAATACCCCTACGTCAGCTGAAGACATGCAGAAGGCATCAATAACTGCACTAAATGATACGTGCTCAGGTGGGACAGGCTGCTCACAAAAAGAAGAATGAGCTGGAAATGATGCCAGGATGTAGGCAGAAAGGCTTTGATCACAGGCTGCTCCGAATTCTCCAGTGCCTGAACCTTTGATTTCCCAGCCCAGAGAGGAAGCAGGGCCATGATTACAGAGGTGATGCTGCAGCTCTGCCTTGCCTCACCGTGCAAGGTGGACTCGTGATGTGCATCTAAGCAGACTATCATGAAAGACAAAACAAACCTCAGCTCTCTGATGAGGCCTAATGGCCTCAAGACTCTGGCTCTCTCTCCCAGCACTCAAAAACTCTGTATTTCCTACATGCAGCTTCCAGCTTCAGCTTCTATGGAAGGAGGATCCTTTCATCCTTCTCCTCTACAAGTGCCCTTCATCTGTTAGGCAATCCATACCCTCTCCACCCTCTTGCCAAGAGGCTATTCTGTGTGACAGGTAAAAATCCCAGACTTGCACTGGGTGGTAGAGCCATGATACAGTGTTCAGAAGTGTGAAAACTTTACCTCAACTTTGTCACACAGCAAGATACACACAGGAAGATCACACTTTTAAAATCAATTGTAATTCATGAAACACCTTATCAGCATCCTCAAAAATTGCAGTTTGGCAGCTCCTGTCTTGCAAGGCTGCTCCCATGCAGGACATTGCTATAAATCCTGTATCAGATGAGTGAAGCTCTAAATGAAAACATCCTTGTTAGCATGGCATGGTGAAACACCAACAAGCAACAGCAGAAGCAGCTCACCAAAACGCACCACTGCATCAGCCATGCAGAAACATATACTCAGAAGACAAAAATTGAAAGTTACAGTAATAGATCTTCCCTCAAAAAAGTTATTTTACTTATTCACTTGTCTCCCCAAAAAATCACAATAGTGCTGGCAAGGTGTCAACATTAATATAGCTTTGTGCTGAAAAGTGAACTGTACTGTTTTGAATATTCAGGTTAAGTTAATTCCTCTTGGCATTCTAGTTTTGTTCCAGAAGAAATGATTATAGCAGAAGTGCTGCTAGGAAAAAATGCAATATCTAAGTGGGTTAAATTCTGCTGCTACTTTTTACCTACAGCTTAGTAAGTCATACTGAAGTTGCCAGGGTTCCTCAGAGAGACTGACAAAGCCTGTCAGACTCTGTCTGCACAGATGACACAGCAGCAGAGCCCTAATCTTAAGAAAAAAATAAACCTGATCCAAACTACATACAAAACACACAACCACACTGAGAGGATTCAGCTCAACATCCAGTCTTTGCATATCCCAGCACACTCTGCAGTTAGTGCAAACACAGGACAGATCAGACAGACAGGGAATGGAAAAAATTCCCAACAACAAAAAAATTGTGATCCCTCTCCTGAACAGCTGTCAAGAAATCAGGAAAACACTTTGAATACTACACAATCAGACAAAACTTTAAAGATTAAACTGTATATGACAGTACATGCAGAAGAAAAGGCTAAAGCTCTCTCAATTTTTAAAATTTTTTAGAACTTGAAACACGATTTATATGCTATTAATTTAGATGCTACCTTTATTGTATTTTAAAGTAGCCAATACACATACATAATGGTATAAGCTATTAGCATGCTACTACCATATTTTCTTTTGTTTCTGTTTGGGTTTTTTTCTGATGAATAATCCCATGCGTATTGTGCATATGAGGGTGGAAATTCAGTCTAATTCTGCTGCTTAGCACCCAACAAGGACAGATGCTCATGAAGAGAAGGTGGATGTTTCCTGCCCTGGCAGACTTTAATAAGCCAACAGCTCCTAAAAAGTCATGGCACGAAAAGTTACTTCACACCGAAGAAAGGTATTTGAACTCTCAAAACACGCTCAGCGCTAGAGGGCAGTGTAAGAAACAGGAAAATTTGGGTCTTAAGTGAAACCTGAGGGTTTTGAGACTTCTTAAGGACTTGTTAAAGAGCTCTCGGAACTTTAAGAACCAAACTTATAAACTGCTAATTAACCAGCAAATTCCATGATAGTGGTTATTTCCTATGGGTAAGAAAATGCATAGGAGAAATAAAATTTTTATTATGTTATCAAGTCAATGCTAAACCATATGATGTGGGTGCACACAAACAACATTTTACAGGAACAAGGTCTTGGTAAGGGCTCTGTATTTCTTCTGTATGTACTCCATCTGGCCTATCCTGCTCTGAAAACACTATAAATCCTGGCCACTGTTGTTCCTGCTAGATATGTTCCCAATACCAGCCTATTAAATTCCCCTCTAGCCATAACTGTGCCATGGATATGAATCAGGCTAGACAGGTCCATGCATCATTCTGGCAAAGTTAACATAAAGTTACTACAAGCCAGGACAACTTGAAAACAGTGTAAAAGCTTCTAACTGACTGGAATGAGATTATCTACGGAAATATAAATTTGCAAGTACAACCCATTTCACCTCAGATGAAGACACAGACCCCTCTGACAAGTACCAATACTGCACTTTTAAGGCTTTCTGTATCCATTGACACCAAGATTTTGTCAGGGACCAATTTAGTTTTCTCCAACGTGTAAAAGAGTGATTTTCAAAAAACACACTATGAGGATATTAAAGACTAAGGAGTACAAAGTTCCAAGTCTTCAGACTTTCTAAAACACAATTTTCAGCTTGTCCAAAGCAATACCCATCTGCATTCCTTCTACTTGGAAACCAGATTTTAAGACAGCATCAATTAATTTAAAGCAACACATAATTGTTTAACTACAGACCTCCAAGGTAAAGAGTGGTCAGAATAATTATTTATTACTATAACTAAAAGGATTACCGTTGTATCATTAAAAGAAATAAGTTTTTAACTGCAAAGTTGTTTTTCTCATTTCAAATAGTTCTGTACAAAAGGGACTAACTTAACTTGTAGGCAAGCATACCTCAATTTTTGGAATAACAAATAATACACTAATAATCTGCCAAAAACGACCTTAAAATTAATTCGGTGACTTTATTCAGTTGTGATACACAAATCTCAGTACCACAAACTGCAGTCTAAGTGCCCTGAACCAGCAGCAGTACCCATAATGGAAAGAAGGGAATGAGATGGGTACAATTACCTCCCTAATTCCTCAGACAAGCAGCATGACAGCCTTGTTTCAGGTCATGGTTTTGGTTAGGAGGTATAAACCCCCCTGCAGTGCTGATTAGATCAGATTGTCAAGGAAAATGCTAAACCAATTTAAGGCCATAATCTCTGATCTGTGCAATTTTATGAGAATTATGGCACTGGCCTAACATGTCTCCTGTCTTGGATGAAAAAGACATCATGTTATCATCACACGTAACTGCCGTTCTTTTAATCATTTGTGATAGCATTTTCAAAATGCCCAGAAAATATCATGATAGTGAACACTGTACAAATGAAAAGAATGTACAAATTAAACCCCAATTTTGCAAAACCAACAGTTTTTCATTAGGTTAGTTGGTTACACTATTTTTCCAGATGAGAGTGGAAGACAACAGAAATTCACAGATGAGAGACCAGTTTGCATCCAGGAAACAGAGCAGTGCCAGAAATTGAGATTGCTTCCATTTGATGCTCAGTAGCAAAGCTGAATTTCTAATGACTTTCCTCACTTTCTTATCACCATGAAAGTAATAAGTGGAAACACAGGAGAGCTACATATAAAGAACATTCTGCAAAGGCAACAGAATAACCCAGGTTCCACATCAGGGTTTGTAGTCTGAAACCTCTCAGAGCACAGCAAGTTCCAGTGCAAGAAAGAAGATAAAAAGGTTCAGAATATCCCACTGATTGTAACTGCACATGTTCCTAAATTTAGGCATCTGTTAATGGACTTATTAAAAAAGGAAACTCATCTGCACTTAATGAATAGCAGACCATATTTTGCTTCAGGATTAGTGGAGTTTGCATCTGTGCAGCTGAGAGGCTTTAAAAGCTCAGTGTGTTTTATAACATAACCCCAAATCCATGTCACCTGGAGTAAACATGAAAGGCACCTAATTATTTTGAGAACTATTTTGCCAGGAGCTGTCAGGCTGTGACATGGCTAATTATTCATATACATATGGCTTTTCCTTCTATACAGAGCTGAGCAGTCACACCAAAAGTAAAATTCACACAAAGAAACAGAAACTAACTCTCCTTTACAGTCACACAACTCAAAGCACCAAAAATAGGCTTCTTCTTTCAGTAATCACACAAAATGAGATTTTTCTCTGCTTGCCAGGCTGTACTGAACTCCCTCAGATTAGTTCTACTTCAACAACTTCCACTCAGTTCTTTCAGTCCTCTGAGGATTTTGTTTTGGCCACTTCTTGACAAACACAGAAGTTTTAGAGAGCAGCAGCTCCCTCACTCAAGACATCCTTTTCTCTTTTCCTGAGTGCTTCCAACATTAAACATTGCAGGCTGCTTCACCCCTTCCATCACCGCGTTCTCACCAGCACCTCAGTACACAAACACTTCGCTAAGTGGGCCCGTGCTTGACAGGGCTCCTACTTAAGGAGTACTTTTCAAACGCTTGCAGATGTTGTTGTACATTGGAGCTACTTCACACTCCCAAGAATTTTCCTCAGCTACCCCAAGAGACAGATGAGCTTTGGTTTTTTAAAGGAAACCTGAAGAATTATGAAGAACAGGGCTGTTTTGAAGAGCCAGCATGCGCTTCTGTCAAAACATCTTCATCCCCACTTGTCACTGCCCTCGTCATGCTTAAAGCACTGGACACAGACAATGCAGCAGCAGGGAACAAGCACATTTTAAAGGTTTGCAAACTCCAATTAAAAAAAAAAAAAAAAAAAGAAAACTAAGCGTAACATAGTTTCTCCTCTTGGCAGAAAAACATGAATGACAAATTAAAAGCACTCTCCCATCTTTGATATCAAGTAGATGATCTGTGCTAATGTTAACACCAAGAATACACTGAGCCTATCAAGATGTCAAGAATTCTCCTTGAAATGGTAAGAAAAATTAAAGAAAATGCAATCAAATTAAGTTCTCTGATTTAATAAGCATTTGGGTAAACAATGTAAGATGATACTTTAGCTTAATTTTGGACATAGAACAGTAAGTCAAAAACATGCCGAAAGAAGACAACAAATCATTTGGAGAAGCAGCAGTCTGCATGAACAGAAGGCAAAGAAGAACTTCTAGATTACACCCAGCAAATATTTTGTTTGTTACTGTTCTCAGCTCATTCTCTATCCTCCAAGTTGGAACTTGAAGAAATATCTATTACCTGAGAATTTTCCTCTTCTGTCTTAATTTAAGAACTGCAGATAAAATGGCTTCAAACTTAAAACATTCTGCCTTTCTTTTGCAACTCTAAAAAAAATTATTTTTGAAATTGCATTAAGTTGATTCTTCCTCTGCTTCAGTTGTGTGAAGAATGGAAGCATCTGGCTGGCTGGCTGATTATTTCTGGTTTGGTTTTTTGGGGCTTGGTTTCTTTTAAAGTCATCACAGCCCTGTTAGAATTTTAACAAAAACAAAGAAACAAAAAACCCCCAACGAAACAAAAAATACCTCAAACCCTAATTTACAGCCAGACTAGTGAATGAATCAAACTTATAGCTAGAAATTCAGTTTTAAACAGAAGTAAGAAGAAAGAAGAAAGATGAAGAAGCCAAGAAAAACTGGAATTACTGCCAAAATAGGAAACTAAATGAAAATAATGGAAAATTCAATTTACTATGCAAGATACAATGGGCAATTTAGTTAGTAATTTCTCATCATAAGACAACAGATTTCCCTGCAGATCTCTGTGACTTTAGTGCGAGGAGCATTATTGAAAAGGTCTGAGATTCACAAATCAACCTCTCGCAAATGCGCGAAATCAACACAGAAGAAAAGTAGAAACATCTTCTACGGTTTTTAATTTATTACCTTTCCTGCAACATAAAACAACATTATACTTTGGTAAAATTCAGCCACATCTTTCTTCTTCCTGTCCTCACCCCACACCTGATGATGAGCTTCTGGTAAACACACAAAGTAGAAAGGATGAGGGGAAAAAGGCTCCATCTCTTACTGGCACATATTTTGAAAATGTGCAAAAATTTTCTTCTATTTTTTTTTTTCTAATAACCCTGTGCATCACACATCCTGAAGAGAAAATCAACCTGTTCATTTTGCCTAAGATAAAAATCAAGACTCTTTGTTAAGAATGGTTTCAGTCCCCACCAGCACTGCACCCCAGTTTAATCCAGGTCAAAGGAGCACTGTGCCTCCTGCACTGCACCTACAGAAACATCCACATCTCACCGAGTTACCACTGAGTCACTGTGTACAGTGATCACAGGTGCATCAAGCATGCACTGGCATCCATGGCAAAGCTGCTTAAACGAGCAGGAGCAAAGGAGTTCCTATTGATGCCTACCAGGCAAAGATCTACAAGGGCATTTAAAATATTCTACTGTAGGTAAAATTCTCATCTAAGCTACATTAAAATGTACAGGAGTAGAAGTTGCTTTATTTTAAAAAGCTGCTGAAGGATACCACAGCTACATTTCATGTGTCTGCACAGAAGTATTTTCTACCAGTTCTCCTGTTCCACTGTAAAAGAGAGCAGAAGCAGACCTGGATCCTACAGTCTGTGCACTAAATAGAGAAGTACAGTTAGGAGGCATCTCATACACACATAATGCCACAGAGGTGCTGACTAATCCTAACTGCTCTACACTAAAACAGAATTATCTAGGAGTGTTAGCAAATGTCAGCAAAATGCCTAAAAAGATAGGTAATTAAAACAGACTTTGATCAGTTTTGTAGAATACCTTTAGTAATAGACAATCAGAGACTTCATTATTTATTATCGTTACTTTTAGTAGAGACTATTTAGGATAGATACCAGAAGAAATACTCTGGTAAAACACCTGAGAATTGTGAGATATCCAATTTTGAATTTATATAATGCTTTTAGGACTTGTTAAGCATGATAACAGATTTCATTAATCCCAAGGTTATGTCCAAAAGGAGCAGTGGTTTTTTCATTTGCTCCACCTGCCCTGCAGGTGTTTGAAATCTGCAGGGCTTGCAAAGTAATTACTGATCAGTCACTAGGGTAGGATGGGCTAATTAAACTCTATTTGAAAAAGAAAAGAATGGAAAAATCATTTCACCATAAGAGTCAAGATATTAACTGCACAGTAGTAGTGAAGGAAGAAGTTCTAGGAGCAGCCAGCTCTGAACAGAAGACTAGAGAGGAGCTGATGTCCCCTTGGAATAACTGTTCATCAATAAACCCAAGGATTTTCTATATTCAGAGTGCAGGTAATTTTCTCTAACAGTAAATGAAGTTTCTTAACAGTTTGTTTCCAATTAATCTTCACTCCTGGAGAAAAGCTGCCCTTTAATACTTTGACACTTAAACACAGTTGGCAGTCAAGTAAAGAAAACTGCAGAAAAGGCTCCAGGAATTTTGTAAACAAATCCTAGCTCAAGGCAATGCCAGAGAATTACATTTCTTACCTGGAAAATGGATTATGGGACATTTTCATCCAATAAAAAGAAATATGAGATCAATTGAAGCAAATTAGAAAGCAGGAAGTGATCTCCCTGGCAAGAGAACTAAGGCTCATAGCCTTATTCCTAATAAACAACTTCAAACCTGAGCCAGAAAAAATTTCCCATCTCCCCCTTCCCCCCCCCCACTGTGTTTCTTTGTGTCCCTGGCAGAGAGGATTTGGTAGGCCTGATGAGGGGGTAATGGCTTCCTCCATGAGCAGAGCCACAATTTGGCTGAAATACTGTAACTGCCTCTACTTCCCTGTCCACCTGACTGAAAGGCACACATGCAATCCGTCTCCGTGTCCAGCCAATGGTCATTGTGTGAAAGAGGTCAGCAGGTACACAAGAGTTGGAGATTTAACTCCCAGGTTGCTTTTGCATGTTAAGTTCATTTACCAGAAAATATATAATCTGCATTTTAAGAGTTAATGCTCCCTGATATCAAGTTTTGAGTGTGCCACCCAGGGCCAGAAAACTTGCCAGTGTTTATCCAAACACTCCTGAAAGAAACAGAGACTGATACCAAGGAAACTCCTACACTAGGTTTGGCTCGATCCTAGTATTGGAAGAGTGGCCTGCTAAAAGGTTCAGCAGAGCAGTGCTTCTCACTGTTACTAGCATCTCTCTGCAGCTGCATCTCTGCCAATCCAGGAGTCTAAAAAAAACACTCAAGGAAATACTCATGAGATCTTGCTCATCCCATATAATTTACATGAGAGTAGGTTAATCAGAATCAGAGAATCGAGCAAGATCTTGTATGGCTTCTTCTCCAATAAATGTTGTTACAGAATGTCCCTTCAGACATTTGCACTGATAAACACTTCTTTCTTTGTGTACTTTTCTGCCAAAGACCTAGCAAGCTGTGAAGGAAGGGGTGTCTGTTTTTCCATCACCTCTTTCTTGGCTTCAGTTACCACCAGGTTCTCCAGCTCTCCAATGCTCTCAGACATAGAAGCATAAGTACCAGATTTCCACTTATTTAGGGCCTCAGTTTCACCTACAGTTAATGGAAGATTTGTCATTGGTATTTTCCCCATATAGTCTCCAATCTAATTTTACACAGTCTTCGTAAGCCAAACTGTCCACAGCCACCAGCACATCCTTTGGCCTTCTGTGGAGGATGATGGTCGAATTGGGAGCTTAGACTAAGGCTTAGACTACTTTTCTCCTGTTGCTGCTCACAGTGCCCTTCAACAGCGGTAAAGGAAAAAGAGGCTTTAGTTTTCTTCCTAAAATAATTCCTTGATTATCTCTGCACAACTGAGCTCTCGCAGAAAAGCCAGAATGTTTTCCCTGTAGATCTCATTTTGCCATTGTAGAACAGGAACAGCAGTGCATCCCCTGCCTTGCAGGAGTACTAAAACAAAGCTACACTTCAGAGCTGCTCAGTACCAGCCATCACTGAAATGCTTACAAAACCAATAAAAATCCTCTTTCTTCTCATTAGCAAAGATGTTAAGATCAGCCACTTTTCACAAATTCCTCTGCATCAGCAGACAGGCTGCACCACCAACAATCTTCAATTGCTTGCTGTCCCTGTCCCACAAGAAGTTAATCCTGACAATGTTGGTTTCACTGTTTCCAAGCCACCAGGCTCCAACACTCCCTGCATTACAAGGAGCAGATGTTTATGTTACAATTCCATTTCCTTAACTAGCATCAGAGGGTTTGTTTTATGCGTAAGGAGATTTACTAGATTTTTTCCAACCTCTTTAGAGTGTGGCTTGTGAGGAATATTAGACATTTCAGTAGCACCATTTTCCCTGCAAAGAGTCACATG
This sequence comes from Coloeus monedula, assembly GCF_965178545.1. Taxonomy (NCBI): domain Eukaryota; kingdom Metazoa; phylum Chordata; class Aves; order Passeriformes; family Corvidae; genus Coloeus; species Coloeus monedula. The sequence goes on along the minus strand of NC_138786.1, from coordinate 10,284,840 downwards.
GACTCAGATATTCGTTATCTTACAGCCTGGTAAAAATTTGGTTCTGTGAACAACGATTGTTACCAAGAGGGTTTCCATTCCCAACTGACCTAATCATACAGCAAGTTAAATATACTGCACTCAAATAATTCTGTTCAGGCAAAATCCCTTCTTTAAATTGTATCTTTTAGCCCTAACAACACGTGCACTTCTTTGCTTAATTACACAGCCTGCTTTATTCCTTTCTTTTCCCATTCCCCTTTTTTTCTTGCTCAGAAGTATGCAAACCATCTGTGCAGACAACATGGTCTAATAACTGTCTGCAAATCTGTTCCCTCAAAGTGACACTACCAAAGGGAGGCCAAATAGTACCAGCTAGTGAGTGTTATGATTTATTCTTATAATGCTAGAGCATTCAAAACTTTTCTGAAGTGTTCCTGAAAAGATACTTCAATTTTATTCTCATAACACTTGCACAGTGTAGAAACATATGCTTATTTTATCACATTTTTTTGGTAAGACTTCAGTGTTTAGGATGATTAAAGAAACTCCAGAGAATTTACATGCTCCATTTACATAAAGAGGAAGATTCCAGAGTCAAAAGATACATCCTTGGCTGACAAAAAACCAAAGTGCATTTATAGAGCCTCTGAAAGTGCCTATCTTCAAATTTTCACACTGTTTTCTCTTCAATAGTATTTTGGGAATCTATAGATTTACATGAAATTCTTAACTTTTTTTTTTTTAAATAAATTAGTAAATGTACAAGGATACACCTAAGTGAGATGCTACTCACACAGTCATACCACCACAGCCGGAACTTTAGTAAACAGCACTATAAGGAGAAGCACTGACATAATCTGGCTTTGAATACAACTGATGTGAAGAACATGTGCAGCTTTTCAACTGCAAACAAGTGCTGCAACTGGAGCAAAGAGGTACTTTTGACCAAAGCTAAAACCTGCCTCAGAAAAAGAGCCCCTTTTTCCATGATTTGGGGGGGGAAAAAAACCCACCCTAATTTAAATACACTCAACAGATTCACAGGAGTTTCTTATTAAAGGTATTTTCCTCTGGTAGCTCTCACACATTGATGCTCACAGCTTGTAAGGCTTAAGAAAAGCCATGTTCTATAAATCTTCTTTAAAACTTCTATTTCCAATTATTAACGTTATTCTCAGCATAACCCTAAGTATTAGGATCTCTCTTAATATATTTCTCCCCATATATTTTTGCCACGGTAGGGAATGGTGGAAGCAGAGGACAGGTAGGAGAAAGAAGAGGAAACTCTTTCATTACATTCCCTCCAACCAGCAAAGCAGAGCTACTGAGTGGAAAGCAGTAGATTATGCAGGGAGAAAAAAGTCAATGTAAATTTCTTTTCAGTTGGAGTAAAAGGACACTTTACATGCCACAGTGTTGCTCCTTCTTGCGTTTTCTGCAATGACTACTCAGATCTTCCTACTGGGGACCAACTCAGCCCCTGCTAATGTTTAATTTAAATACTAATTTCTAAACCACACTTTTGAAGCAAACAGTCCTTAATGGAGAAGATAAAACATAAAGGAACATTGAAACAGTAATTCCGACATTAATTTAACAATTAAGGAAAAGGAGTTATTCTTTCACGGGTCTCAGTTAAATGAACAGCTTTATCTAAAGTATATTCAAACTACAGGACTTATAAAATTATGATATCTTCCCAAGAGGTAACAAGACATACTGACAGAAGAAGATAGTGCTGCAAACTAAGGAGGGATAACCCAAAACTTTGTTTCACTTGTGACTGGCTGATGAATGATCGTGTCTTGCCAAAGCTTAACCGGATTTCTAAGGTCTACTTTTTAACATGATCATCGGTTTGTCTCCTAGCCATACTTGACAAATAAACTTAATTAGTTTGGATTTATGCAAGCTTCTTCACGGACTTTCCATGTATAAACATAAAATTCAATTTTTAAATTTAATATTTCCCATTAGAAAAGAACAGGAGAGTGAGGAATGAGATTTTGTCATATTTGTCACATAATTCCATTTGATGTCATTCCTCTTTCAGTGATTTCTATCTGCATAATTTAATAGTTCATTAACATATTACAGCCACTGAATCTCAAACAGATGGTAATCGTCATATTTCAGAATCTGTTAGCATCCACTTGCTACGATCTTGTTCTTCCCATCTTCCATCTGAACCACTTCCAGCTGAGCAGTGGCAGGGAAAAGTGTTATTAAAATTAAAATAGCAGGGTAGAAGACCTGCACTGTAACAAGCAACACCCCAAATTTTCCTGTGGATGTTTCCAACCAAGATAAATAGGCTTATGTGCAGCTTTTAGTATCACTTTCCATGTGCATTATTTAAAAACAACCATATAGGTTAAGTTGTTGGGGCTTTTTTCTTCTCATCTTTTCAAATATTTAAAAGAATGCTTTCCCCTTTAAGAGAAATAGCTCTGCCTTTGCATCTAAAATCATTACTATTTCTTTTATCTCAGATGCTGCCCAGATCATACTGTAAATATTGAATCAAACCAGTCTTCAGATAAAGTCAAGACTATAAGCACAGCTAATTGAGCATGAAAACACATACAGATCCCTCAGCCAGGAATCAAGCTGCGTTTTCTGCACCCCATCTCATTTTCCCCCTCTTCTTCCTCGGAGTAACTTCCAAACAAGTCAGTGCAATAAGCTGAAATATTTATCCTATGAGACTCCGTGAAAAACTACCTCTGGAGGCCTGAAGACCCCACAAGAACATTTGCAATTTCATTGTAATTGTTGATGATTCTCCATGATAAATCCAGGCAAAATCAGGGCTCTTTGCAAGGTCAGGAAGTTCACTCTGCATTATTATTAATGCCTATTTACACAAAGTCACATCTAGGAATTTATTCCCTCAGATCAAGAAAGCAAATGGCTCCTTAGCTGATAAAAAACCCTCCAAATCTGTCTGCAATTTCTCTGTTTTCACAAAGAAAAACCTGACCCACAGTCCTCATCTTAACAGAAAAAAAAAAAATCATGAGGGCCATGTGAATCTCCCATTTCAATTTAAATAAATAGTCTTTGATACCCAAACTTACAATTTCACAGCTTATTTTATATTCAGTGCTTAATGCAAAATTGACTCGGATACATTTTCCTATAGCAGTCACAGAATAATTTTTTTGTTGTTAAAAACAGTTTCACAGAATCATAGAGCATTTCATCTCATGTTGGAAGAGACCCATAAGGATCACCAAGTCTAACTCCCTGCTGCTGGCAGGACTATTAAAACTAAACCATGTGACTGAAAGCATTGTCCAGATGCTCCCTGAACTCTGGCAGGCTTGGGGCCCTGACCACTTCCCTGGGAAGCCCATCCCAGTGATGCCTTAGGTTTTAACTTTTATATTTTTCAAATCCTGTACTGCCTAGTGTGTAACTCTGAAGTTTCTTGTGGCCTGTTAGCTGCTGCTCTCTCATGCTGGTTAGACATAACAAACCTCTAGGTTTCCTCTCTAGGTTACTTGGGGTAATTACATCACGAACTGAAGTTATAACTGGAGAATTAACCTTGATATGCAAATGGACAAAACTTATAAAAGTGTGAAGAACCTGTGACCTAGGGTCCATCTTGGGTGTAGCCTTTTGACTGCCCAGGGTGCACCTTTGAAGGCCCTTCAAATAAATACCTCCTTTTATTCTCTTATTCTCATCTACTCTGTGTGTTTTAGGTGGCCACCTCAGGCATCACCAGTGCCCATCCATACCTGTACTTAGCTTATAGAAAGTGACACTGCAAAAATGCAACTTGTAATTCTAAGTATGTCTGAGTCTGTGATATGTAGAGAAATGTGCCTATCAGGTTGCCTTTCCTATGTCCTACAGGCTGCCATGACCTACTGAATGTCAGCTTCTTGGTGATTTATGTTTCCATCAACATTGAACACCAGCTAGTTCTGAATGTGTTAAAAAAAAAAAAAGGAACACCCACTAGGAAGTATCAGGGAGCTTGTTCTGAGCAAAGAAACTATTATAACAAAGACACTGAAGAAAAAAGATTTGGAGGAGAACCACAAGAAAATACTGGGGCTTACTATTAAAAAGGAAAAATCTGCCTTTTTAAGAGTATGTGTATTGGAGATCTATTATCTACCAATTTAAACACATATTAATTTATGCCTTACTGATTAGGTGTATCATAATCTATCACGGTATTCTAACACTTAAGAAAGTTTTGCTAGCTACATTTTAAAAATGTTATTTAGAATAGTAAAGGGTAGATACAAGTGGAGCATTCCCACAATTCTACAACGAAAACATTTTTCTAATCAGTTAAAATTCACTGAAGCAAATATATTCATGCAAGCTTTTAGCTTATGCATAGATGAGATTAATTACTTGGATGAAAATTCAAAAACTTGTAGAAAGATCATTACTCTTTCTGTGAAATTAAATACCAAACTGTTCTCTTAATAAATGGAAGTCTTCATGAAAAGCCAATGAGAAACTATTGAATGAGAATTTAGATTAGCCTTGAGAATTCTGTCTTCAAGTTAGGGAAGCCGTTTGCATTCCTAACAGCCACCAGCACTATCAAGCTCATTACTTAACGAGGGCAATCCAGCCTGTAAAACCAACTGGCAACTCAGATGAAACAGCTTTTAAGTCAAGAATGCTCTCTGGTGACACACTACTGATAATGGTTTTTATGTCAATGGCTATGAGAGATGCAAAACATGCAAAAGCCAGAAATTTTATCGGCAAGGTCAGACTATCAGACGTGCATGACACTCCCCAGAATACAAAGGGAAACACTGCTTGATTTTAGTAGTTACCGAGTGCAATTATCTATCCTCTACCTTGCAAAAATTAAAGTGATCTATAAAAAAACATATTAAAAGTATTTTCCATGGGTTTGACTGTTCTATTTATGCTTCTTTTCAAGAGGCCATAAAGCAACTTGTAAAACTATGGTCCCCCATACTGAGAAACTTGGTGATGATGCTGACACATCAGCTTACTAATTAGCACATAGTCTCCAACTGCAGCTATGCTTTGCTTATTTTTAAAGTCTTTTTCAATAGAAATCTCTATAGCCCTGTGATGTTCTTGACATGCAGTTAAAACCTTTACCATATTTATTACCTATCCTGAAGGCAATTCCTGACAACAGGTTTTCCAAAGAGTATTAATGTTAATTTGTATTACTCAAGCCCAACTCTGACTAGAAAATTTTACTTGATGGACATTAAAAATAAGTTTCATACTGTTTTAAAGCTTTGATATGGTAATAAGTAAGCTCAGCCCCACTACACAAGGTATGCTGTTATTTTCTTGTAGAGTTTCAAACAACTATGTTTCCTTTTCAAAAGCAGAAAAGCTGCTTTTATTGTCCTGATATTTCAGCAAAAAGTTTCCCTTTTTCTCCCCAGCTCTGAATATGTTAGTAGGAAGCCTATTCTCCCACATGTGCTACAGAAACATCATTCCACTGATCCCCCAGCTACTCTTCAGTTTGCAGATATTTGCAGAAATGCTTTACAGTCACAATATTTGTTTTTAAACTTCCTTCTCCTCCCACGTGAACTTCTGTCCCCCACCTGAAGCTCATCTCTTTACAAACACTGCTCTGCAATAGTCCTCTCTGGGGCACATATCACTATTTAGACTGGTTTTTTCATGGTTCTTTTCCTTGATTCTCTTGTCAGGTTTCCAGTCCCCTTTGGACCAATGCCTGTTCTCCCCTGAAGAGATCAGGATCTTATTTTGGTACCTGTACTTGCTTTGTACACCACTCAAAAACAGAGCGGATGTAGTTAATCTTTAGAGAGTCAGAGGAGATTTCACAAAAACAATACAGGAAGATGATAAATCCTTCGTTCCCAGTACAAAGGGACTATAAAACTAATCCAGCTTAAAGAGATCATTTTAAGCCAAAGAGAAGCCAAGACTCAGTGTGTAGATTAAGGCAGAGAGACACACTGGCTTCTCTTCCCTTTCAGGCCTGCAACTGCTGTATCCCCCAAAGGAACGACCAGAAAAACAACCCGGGGGGGAGGTGTGGGGGCAGTTTCAGCTCTTGTGCAGATTCCTGCCATTTGCAGTTTCTCCTTCCAGGAACAGGAGTGCCTTAATTTCCACTGCACCATGAGGACAAGGACAAGTGTGGCAATATGATGCCAGGGTACCAGTTCTGCCCAGCTTACCAGGACATTTTGTCTTCACACATGGACAGAGCTTTCAGGATACCATTCTGAAAACAGTGCAGCATGTTGAAATTCTCAGCTAAATCCCACAGGACATGCTGAACAAGACCCAGTATTGAAGGAAAAGCAGTGTTAAGAGCACTTGGTTGCATTTTATGGGATTGGCTATCAATTGTGCTTACTTGCAAGAAGTTTTTAAATTTACTACTTTTACTGATTCAGAAGGTGGGAAATTATCCGTATTTTATTACCTGCTTACATTTTTGCATAGCCATCATTCTGGCCAGCAAACAAAAACCTTCAAGAAGGTACTGTCCAACTAAAAAAAGACTGACAAGCTGAGAAAAAGTGACAGCAGAATGAAGTTATCTTCCATGAGATACACCTGGCTTCTGAAGCTGATCACATCAATTTGGCAGATGGGTGGAAGAAGCAGCCAGTGCAGACAGATAACCTATTACCTCTTCCAAAGAATCTTGAAGGTCAACCAAATACCCACAGCGATCATGAGATGTTGTGATAGCTGGGTAATCCTCCTACAGGGAGCAACAGCAGTGAGCACAGCAGCAGGAGGTCCTGACACAAGCATTTAACAAGCAGCCTTGTTTTCAGAGAACACTAACTGACGTGAGAACGACTTGTGTGAGTTAAATTTGCTGGGTTGCATTCAGTTTGTAATCCTTTCAACCACAATCCACCCATAATAATAATAATACAAGTTTAGTGCTTTACCAAAACATTTCCATTTCCACACACAAAGCTGAAATCACTCATTAGCTGCAGCATTATTAAATCCTCACTGTTCAGTGACTTGGTCAGGAATGCATTTTGGCAAACGGTCTGAGGAACAACAGATTCCAATGCTCTCTTACAGTCTCAAGTATCAGGACAGATGTTCTTAGTTTCTCTTCATCAAACATACATGCCTGCTACCTCTGTACAGCTGAGCTGTACTTGTGCTCCTAATGACACCCACTGGGAGCTGGGAATGCACAGCCTCATCCAGTATTCCCTACAGCAAAACAAAGACATTGATTTTCCAGTTCAGGCAATAGCAGCAGGTTGCCTCAGCTTCTTGCCCAGTTTCATCTTCAGCAAAACATTTGCATCTTTACAGTTATTAATCGCATCACTTCACGGTATTAAATACTGCTTTATTTTTCATTTTTAATAGAAAGCTCTGTCTTTCTCTAATATTTAGCTTGTGGTTCTTTAGTGGTAAAAGTATCATCTATTAGGTGCTCAGATAAAGAAAAAGAGCTCTTCATTCTGTTCAAGATCTATTGTTTAAAACTAGAGGTACATTTGGCATATGAGTCCCACACTCTAAGTGATCAAAATACCAAAGTGTCATCAGCCTCAAGCAGTAGACAAACTCTTCCAAAAAATGAAGTCTGCAATTGCTGCTGAACTGGCTCAAAATTAGTATGTGGCACTGGCATTAAGACAATAAATTTAAACCCTTTAAATAAATAATGTCTTTAATATGTTCTTGAAGAGGGAGTTTTGAATTAATTTTTGTCTTGATCCTGTTATTTATGATAAAAAACTAGCCTGGGGCCAGAAATAGAGAAAAATGCTGAAAGAGTAAATGAGATACAGCAATTGAAATGAAAGAGTCTCAAGCATGATGCAGCAGTATCTACCCAACAGCTCTCTTCTCAACCTGTTGGACTCTGCAAGGCTGTCAAAGCAAAATTTAACATCTTTAAGAAAAATCCAGGAGTACCCACCGTACTCGATAATCAGATTTTTAGCTGAGACAATGTGTATTTATACATTTTTTGTAAATGCTGGATTTGTTTAAAGCATAGTCAGCTGCACTTTTCAGAAGATCAAATGGAATAATAAAAAAAAAAAACCAAGAAAGATTACTGTCATCACAAAGAATTTACAAACTGGAAAGCAGGCTGTGAGTAGAGGAGGTCATAAATTTTACAGTGTTTTTTGATTTTATACACTGAAGAATTACCTCAATCAGATTCCTTGCCTGCAAGGAACAGAAACTCTGGCTCTGCTCCTTGACAGCCACAGATGGTAACGGGCAGCCCCAGCTCAGCAAGCCTTCCTACAAATGGATTCCTGCAATATTGACCCAGCCATGGCATCTAGGAGCTGCATCCTGTCCCAAATTCCCTGACCTCGACCAGCAAACACTAAGCTTGGTCCTAGACCACTGAAAATCCATTCTCAGCCAGCCTCAGAGACAGCACGCTGCTGTTTGTTAGACTGAAGTGGGATTCCAGTCCTATTCATGGCAGAACTCTGCACTCCCCACCCTCACTTCTCAAAATACCTTCCTAGCTGTGTATGTGTGACATACACATTTTTCAAACTTCTCAGTGTCCAAAGCATAAGGTTTAAGTAACTCTCTATCCCCAAGAGAACACGCAGAATTTTCTGCTGTGCTCTTTTTAGAGCATGCCATAGAAACAGCATTTTGAGCATGCTTCAAACAAGACAGTTTTGCTTAATGAAGACCATGTTATACACAGAGCCTTGCATTCTGCTCCAGCTGTGCTTCACCCAGTCCTCTCTGGTCAAGAAAAGAAACACCTGTGAAGCATGACAGATCTAAGATATGCCCCGTCCCAAAGCAGTTCATTATCAAAACAGATCAAAACTCCAAAATAACAAACGTAGGACTAAGCTTGCAGAAACGCCTCTGAAAGCTGAGCAGCACAGAAGGTGCTTCCATTCTCCCCCTACCTGTCTTTTTTTGGTTTTTAATAACAATGCACAACTCCAGACAGGTTGACAACTTACTGAAAAGGATTTTTCTTCAGAAAAGTTCTCATCATTGACTGTGTACCATCTTTATTATATTGGTACTGACATTTAACGCTCAATAAATCTGCAGCCCTTCAGTGGAGCTTGCCTTACAGTTAGACTTCTCCTTTTCCTTTGATACTTGAGGTTTTCCAGGGACCAGGAGATAGTTCCAGATCTGGCACTTAATTATCATGCAAGCCACTTGCTTACACTCCCTTCCCACTGGCAAGATGAAGCAAGAAGAAAGGGCAGGGAAAAAAAATTCCTACGGGTCTTTCACAAAATTTCACAGCTGTTTTTCTCTCAACACACAAAATCAAACTGTGTCATTCCACTGAGCTGCAGTTTGTAACTTCCCCAACAACAATCACTGCAAAGTGAGTGAGGAGTGACAGCTCTCCCAGCTAAATCTTCTGGCACAAGCTCATCATGAGACTCAGCGGGGAAGGGTCAGGGGATGCTGCTGCTTGATGCTGTCTCTCTCTCAAAATGGGGTGATGTAAGAACTCCTCAGTTAAACACTCCTGCACAGAAGCAACCCAGTGAGGTGGGAAAGGCACCAGCAGTGGCTAGAAGGGTTCTGAGAGAAACAACTTGCACACTCCAGCTCAGAAACCTTTTATCCCAGGGCAACTGTTCAGATTATTTTCAACTGGCAGCAGAACTCCCTCAAGTAGAGCACTTCACAGGGGTTTGCAGCAGGGCTCAAGTGCAAAGCATTTTGAATTCACTGAGCTATGACGAAAAACAGAATTTGGTTGACTCACCTGAACTGGGAGCACACAACTGATTCCAGAAGACTTATGTTATTGGTAACTGCCAACAGAATTAAGCCCCAGAGGCAATTCCCTTCAACAGTTTTTGTTTTCTAGGTTTCAAAAATTAATTTCAACCAGGTAATTTGATCTACAGCAGATTTCCAGAGAAGCCAAAGAGCATAGGTGCCTGAAACAAGGATCTGACCCCTTCAGAGAGCTGACAAACCACTCCATTTCAGCAGGTAACCCTTTGTTAACACAGGTATACTAAAGTTACAAACTGGAAAACCACACTTGTGGATTCTCATCTGCTGGAAACTGGAACTTCTCCAGCACCAGAAACAGCCTAATTCCCAATGAGTCTACAGATAATGTGACCCCTTCACATCACAGATGACAGTGAATGAAGAGTGAGATGTGACAGCCATCACATGTTCCTTGGGGTTAGCTTCCACTCCAAGCTGGAAATAGAGCATATGGAGAGCTTCACATGCACGCAATGTATGATACATGGCAAAACCCACTCTTGTTGGCTTTAGCTTTCTGTTTCTTACTAATGGTTCTTTTAGCCACAAACACTTAAATTGACAACTCCAGCTTTCCTTAGGAAAATAAAATTTCTACCACTTTGACTGCAGAACAAATCTGCAAGTCCTAAAATGAGGTCAAAAAATCAAAATGCATCATGGAAACTCAGTATTTTTAAATCATACCTTTCTTCATCAATTTTGTGATTCAAGTATTTGAGTTTAAAATGCTTAGACTTGATAATGCTATACTTCTTAATTACAGTATTTCATTATGGCATACAGTATGCTTACACTTTAATACCAAATTTTATTCTAGGTTGTAAAGAAATGAAATTTTACTATACTCCTTCCAGAAGCCACTTTTAGCACAGTACACAGCATTAATGCCCCATTACTGGGACGTGAAGCAGTCCCTTTCTTTAAGAGACTCAGTAATTCATTTCCTCAAACAAGAGCATGAAGGTAACAAACAAGTTTTGCACACTGCAACCATTACATGTTGTCATTTTGACTATTTATTCATTTGTCCATGGCAGGTTTGCTTCAAAGACATGTCCCCAAACTTCAGTAAGTCTCCATAATTGCCTCATTCTCCCCTGCTCTTCCCCAGCAGTGCCAGCCCTCTCTTTAGCTATATCTCTTACCTCAGGATAAGCACAAAGGACATTCTGTGGCAAGATCAAGACTTCAATAATCTTTTTCTTCTTTCTCTCTGCCAGTCCCCATTTCATTTTAGTCAATATCTGTGTGTTAACAAAACATTCGACAAGAACACACTGATTTTCTGCCTGGTTCTTTGTCATGTGTGGAGCAGTAGGACAAGCAGTTCTAGACAGATGGACAGGACAGACACTCTTTGAGGAGATAACATTCTATTAGTGACTCATACACCATCTTGGCAAGTAAACCAAAGGTATCCCACTGGATTTTAGCTTTATTCCAGATTCTCCACACCTTTCTGGTTTAAATAATTCGTTGCACTTCTGTAATGTGATAATATACAGTCACCAGTGGCCAGGACTGACAAGAGGAAATGGTCTCAAGTTGGATCACAGCAGATTCAGGCTGGATATCAGGAAAAACTACTTCACTAAAAGAGTGGCTGAGCATTGAACAGGCTCCCCAAGGAAGTGGTGGAACCACCATCCCTGGAAATGTTCAAAAAATGAGTGGTCATGGCATTTCAAGATGTGATTTAGTGGGCACGGAGCTACTGAGTCAAAGGTTGGACCTGATACTTTTGGATGTCTTTTCCAGCCTTAATGATTCTACGATTCCCAAATTCAAATGGCTCCAACAAAACCACAGGATGTTTCACAGCATTCCAACCCAAGCAATGTGAGCAGGTAAGCACCTGGCCCAAGATGTAGAAATCAGCATTAAAGCTACCTAAACGTTTAGTAATGTCTTTTTGACAGCAGTAATGCACACATTCCACCAGAGACACCGAGTCTGTAAACAGGACAATATTTCACCTTGCACTTCTTGTGATTGCTATCCATGTGCTCACTCAGCAGCTTAAGATTCTTCTCTGGGGTTCCACACAATATGCTTTTTTTTTTTTTTTCTGGACTAGATACATTGGGAGAAAAAGATGGCCATTGCATAATGCATCCAGAATCACCTACCATTACACAACTTAGCTCAAGATATGATACAATACTTCACTTTGTTCATTTTCAGAGACAGAACTGACCCTAAAACACAAGGGAATATACTAAACTAGTATGATGGCATACTGTTAATGTAGTTAATAAAGTGTTCATTTTAATTACCTTTCATTTTATAAAACAAAAAAATCAGCAGATATAACTTTCAACATGACTAAGTAATTCTTCATTAAAAAAAATCTTCATGGATTGTTTTCCAGCATACATAACAAGGCATTGTGCTGGATTTATATTTGAAGCATGATAATCATAGAGATGAAGAGTACAAATGGGTATTTATTGACACTCCCCATGGATAATAACATCAGTTATTTTACTGTTTCATCTTGCTATCATGCAAGGAGATTTCTTAATGCTAAAATTCAACATTTTATCAAAAGAGTAAGATACTGGGTATGTTCAAGTAATAAAAAAGTTTCCCCACGAAAGTCTAGATTTTCAACTACATACCTGGCAGTTCCGATTTCACTTTAACTCAGTTTTGATGCTCTCTACGGGATCATAGTCAAGTGCTGAAGTTCATATTGCACACCCAGGTTTCTGAGGCACACTTCATAGGGAAATCCAGCATTCCTCAATTTTTTAGTTTTATAAATTGTTACAGACTATGCAGCTTGGATCGGTTTTTCTGATTTGCCTATCCTCCCCAAGGACCACATAAATGAAAGAAACCTTCAGGCTACATTTATGTTGCTTTCGTTTTCCTTTTCTAAATGCCAAGTCTCTGATTAATTTGATTCTATCTGAAATGTGAACATGAAACACAAAGACACAAAGTTTAAATAAAAAAGAAAAGTAAGCCATTAATATTCCTGAAGTAAAAGGCACATCTATGGGGTTTCCTTTTTCATGCAATATTTAAAGCAGTGTAACAAATAAATAAGCTGCTATTCTACCCATAACTCTGGCCTATCAGAAAATTTTGAATTATTGTAAGACAACAATGAGTCGCCAGAAAGAACTAAATCTCATGCAGAAATATATTCAGTCTTGTCACTCTGTCAAGGATGAATCTTCAGTTCTAGAAGTTAAATTTTCATCAGTGCCAAAAAGATATTTAAACCCTCAACTGAAAGAACTGAAAAGGAAAGATCAGAGATTCAAAGTCTCATCCCACATGTGCACCTTGACTACTGATTGGTTACCACTGGAACAATCAACCTATTCTCAAGTCCCTTTTTAAATGATAAATGGCAAAAACTCTTTGGAAGCCATTAAATGAAAAACTTTACAATCCCTGAAAGCATCTGATAATGACAAAATTGACTTCTAGATAGCTCTGCTCATACAATTAACAATATTCAGAGGGAGGTGTGTTAGCAGATGCCTCTATATCCATTTTAAAATAATGTTTAGCTCAGTGAAATAAATCTCTTTTTAATCAGCAATGCTTAAAGCTAAATTACAGCTAGAGTATGTAATGAAGAGATAAAACTCTGAATAAGAATCAAAATTAATATAAAGAAATTAAGTTATAATTGCGTGAGGAGAGGGAACTATCTAACTTTACGAGATAGTTACAAAGGCAAATCACAGTAGTTGCACAGAACTCTTGTTCAAAGCCTGCTTTTCTTCTAATCTCAAATTTTTTGAGCACCCAAAGCAGAATTTATGTAGATTTTAGGGCAACACATAAAACCTGATCCCTCCAGGTCAGATTTGATAGAATTACTTAATTTTGAACTGATTATCTATTTTCCAAAGCATTGAAAATGCTGCTACAGGGTGCTCAGGAGTAGCATAAATCAATTTAGGAAGTCTGTTAAACAGCAGCTTTCCAATTACCCAGGAGAAACAGCAAGGTTCTCTACTTTTATCTATGTTATTTTAAAGGTCCAACTTACCTATTTTACAGAATTTTCAAGGTAATGAAGCTCAAAAAAAAATTATCCTTTTTATTAAGTGAATATGTTTGCTTCTCATAAATACAACCAACTCCCAAAGAAATAAACAGAGCAAGATACGCAAAAGGGACAAGATTCTTGAGATTGGGATGTTATTTAGGTCTCCATTACTGACAGAGCACTAATGCCACATCCTCTAGTTCAAATTAAATTAGGAACTCTCACACAAGAGCAGTAATGGAAAAGCAATTTGCAAATTTTCAGCTTACTACTGGGTAGCAGGCCAGCACCTGCCAGCTGGTGTTAACATCAGACCATGAACGCAACACAGGATGTATTAATTGTGTAATTTAGGACATGCTCCTCCTTGAAAGGTACACAAATATTCATCTACACATACCACAACAGGTTAATTCTTTCTCTCTAATACAGCTCTAATGTATATCCATGGATGCCTGTTAAAAATTTGTATTGGATATGTACTGCCTTAGTCCTTTGTCTTACTAAAAGTTGGTAGAGGTCAAAAAGTCCCTGATCTGAACATCATTGCATTGAATCACAGAGGATGAGTGGATCCAAATCCCACTGTCAGCATCAGGATATTTCTCAGGAGGTATTGAGTCCTGAGAGCAACGCAAGGTGTGAATGCACACGCTCTCTGCAGAGCCAAACCCACCAGGTACCATCTCTGGACGCCCTGAATTACCACCTAACACCTTGCTGACACTTCAAGACAGGATTTGGCACCACAGACACGCCCCACAAAGCTCGTCTCCTCAGGCAAATTCTGAGTTGCACCTTGTGGGCCAGCTGGGAACCAGCGCCCAGAAATTAAGATTCCATTCCATGTAGGTTTTGTTGCAGCTTGAGGAATGAATTTCTGTTTAGGCAGCCTGGCTGCTGCCTTTGCAGCTCAATACAACAGCTCTTCTTCTGCCTTCTGAACATACCGAGTCTTGTTCTTTCAGCAGCTTCAAAGCTGCATGATCAACCAAACGAATCCAGAGCACGCTGCCATTACTCAGAGCCACAGCTTGCAGTCTTCTTAACAGCAGGGCAACATGGCAGTCTCACAGCTCTACCCATGACCACAAGACAGCCTCTCTCAGCTGATTTACCAAAGCAAATCCCAATTGCACTGCATTAGACACCAAACCCATTGTCTGCAGTCTAGGAGAACATCCCCAGACCGAGGCAAAATTAAACTTCTAGAGAACAGCAGCTGGGAGAGAACTAATGGAATTTCCTTCATTGCAGAAACTTACACAGACTGTGCCATACCACAGGAACTAGCTGGACCTTAAATCCCAGCTAGAAAGGTTTGAGAAAGGAAGAAACTTATAGTGAATGTTCAAGTGAATCAAGTGTCTGCCTTCAGTTCTTCCAAAATGTGACTATTTTGCTCCAAAGGAATCGGCAATCTCAAGAAATCAGAATAGAAAGTGTTCTCAAAACCTTTCAGACAAAGAAAGAAAAATCTTGTTTTCAATCAGTATGAACAGTACAGATACTTTTAGGTTAGTCCATATGAATGTATCTACAGGACAAGAAAAGGGGAACAGATTTTCAAAACATGGTTTCTGTAATAAAGTAGGTATTTTTAAATTTATACCTCAAGAGACAGGTACTTTCACAAATTAACTTATTTTCTTTAGCTTTTGTTTCTCTGCAAAAACACATTTCTTTCAGTAGTGGTTTTTTCCTTTTCCCATTTTGAATCTTTTTTCTTTCTTCCTCCTCTTTCCCCAATGTCTAAACAAAAAGGGAGATTTCTCTACCATTTGAGAGAGAGACAACACTGGAATAAATTCCTGACAACATGAATTAAACTCATAGGTTTTCTTTGACATATTTCTACATAAAATCTTAAAAAGCACAAGAAAAGTATCTGTGAGCTGAAAAGGAAGGGAAAACACTCGAACTAAAATAAAGTGAAAGCATGATTACTTCATTTTCTTTTCCCATTACCTCAGCAGATAATTAATATTACCAATTTAAAAGCTTAAAATTGTCCATTTTCCTCTGTTTATTACTGCAGTAATCCATTTGAAGGAGTCTGCCTAATTTTAAATAAAACATACAAAGTCTAGCCTTGTTTTTGTTTTCTGCAAGGAAATAGGGATATGTATTTAAGTAACCTGAGGTCTCTGTAACTTTCGCACAATGATATTTCTGCCCAGCATCTAAATCCACCTGAGAAAGATCCTAAGGTACTCTAATAATTACTAGCATGCCTGTCACACGGAAATACACTTCTCAGTACTTGGTGCAGTATGACAGTCTACAGGAAAGCTTATTTATTTCAATTTCAAGACTACAACTGAAAACTCGATGAGAAAACTTCCAAGCTTACTTTCCTTCTTCCTCTATCATTTTGAAGAAATTCACTGGCATAAGCTTAAGATTCTTCACGATGCTGACCAAAATACTCCATGAGATGTAAAGCACACAGTGAAAGTGTGCCATGATAACATTGCCCTGTGGGATCCTTCAGTAAAGAAACAGGTGCCTCTGCTTTACCTATTTATTGCTATTTTACTGCCCAGTCATCTGCATCAGTCCCAGGGCAGTCTAACCTGTGTCCTACAGCTCATTTCACAGGCTGTTGTAGACAAACAGTAGACATGAATTCACCAGCAGAAGAGGCTTCCAGGTTCTCAGAGGGGTTATTTTCACTCTGGAGTGGTAACCACATCCACAATTCCCTCAAGTACTAATTGCTGAAAGCCAGGAGAGTATTTCAGGGAAGCTGATGTTCAACACATTTTTTTCCTTTCCTCCATATGCACTGGCTGCTGCCAGAGACAGGACAACAGGCCAGAAAAGCCTTCCTATGGGTAGCTCTATATTCATCATGTAATACACACATTATACCATGCACTGTACACTGCAGGGCTCATTATACAACAAATGTATTATATGACACACTGGCAATTTCTGAGGCAGGTAATTATGCAATGTAACTTATTAACCAAAATCCATGCAGCAAACTCTGATCCTGTGAAATATGCATGATTAGGCATTTTTAAAATGTAAGAGAGAAAAAGAAAATTGGGAAGAGAAACTTGATCTGCTTCTGCTTGGTAATCAACGCTTTTTTGACTCCAAGGGTCAGATATGCAAAAGCTGAGCTGAAGTCCCAGAACAATATTTGGCCAGAGAAACTCAAGCCCCTTGGTTTTCATGTAATGCTGGTCATGCAGAAGCTAAATGTATCACTTGTAGGTATTTGCACAACTTAATTCATGAAAGTAACATTCTGATTTTGTGCACTGGCCTGAAAGAGGCTAAATAAAAATGCATAAGCTTTCATCACTTTATCTGAAATGACAGAGCTATTAGTGTGGTGAGTTACAGTAATGAGTTACCACATTGAGTTAAAATGTAGCAGTACCTCTACTCTGAATTTTAGTGAGAGGGAAAGGAGTAACTATTCATAATAGTGAGATATTTATTGATGGGAGCCTTAGTAACAAAGCAAAATATGCAGAGTACCACATGATCTCTTTCCAGTTTTACACAAGACATCCTCTTAGATATCTTTTTCTTAGTGAAAGAGATCTTTTCTCTGCCAAAAGGTGAAAGCATGACAGGTATTAAAGAGGGTAATTAATGCAACACTTGGTCGTGCCTTACATTCTTTGTAAGGTAAAACGTAAAGGCATGTCAGAAAAAGAGGTCAGCTGTAATCAGGGAGCGAGGAACTAATCTGCAATATGAGCCGTGGTGTTTGAGATCAACACAGATTACATTAATCCGTGTGACCTGCCTGCAGTGACTCCGGCCATGTGACACCAAAACCAGTCATCGTCAGGCTCCTGCAGATTAATGCTTCCACAGGAGACAGGGGGAGAGGCACTCAGCACAGCTCGTCACCTCATAAAGAGTGCAACTGACAGCATAAATAAGATAGATTTCCAAGCCAAGTACATCTCACTGAATTTCTCTGTCGCTTTGGTGTGCTTGCATTCAACACGAGCCAGCAGTGACTCGCTTTTATGCCTTCCTGCGCACGACACTCTGTGGTTCCAAAGATAAGTTTAGTAACAACCTCTTAAGGATGCAAATGGAAGATACCTCTTGTTTTCCGAGGAAACTCTCACCTCCTACTTGAATACAAGCCCACTGGAGGACACTCATGAATAAATCTCATTGTGGAAATCCCAAGGTCGTTGCTGGATGAGCAGCAGCGCCTTTCAGAGGTGGCGTGTCAGTGAACCCTTCCTTGCCTCTGTGAACTGAGAACTACACAGAGCCAAAAACTGCAAGGAAGGGCAGTCACACACACAAATGTGCTGTTTGAGTTGTATAAATAGCTTTCCATTAAGTGCCATTAAAAACAGTCATAAAACCCAGTTTATATTCCTGCAATATGCTTCGTTTTCCAGTTTAGGCTTGGCTTACACATTAAAGGTTGTTTTCTCTCAGGCAAACAGAGATGACTATCAGTTTCTTCATGGACTCCACATGCCAAACTCTTTATAGCCCTGGGACTTTATTACACACATCTTCCTGCCAGAATGTGAAATTACTGATCTGAGCTTTCATTTTTTTCTGCACTCACCAACCTTCATCTGAAAGAAATCCAACTACACAACACTTTTCTATATTCAGTTTTCTCTTGGATCCAAGTTCCTTGGATCCCATGTTCCAGCTGGGGTTTATTTTTAGTCCAGATGACATTTGTTGTAAGAGTCACAATATGCAAAGAGACCTGGATCTAGTGTTTACTGTGGTTGGCATTCATTTCTCAGTGCAGCTTACAGTCCAGAATTTTGCTTGGTACAGGACCATTTCTGAGGACAATGGAGAATTATATTAATTGATGAGAACAGACACTTGATGAACCACTGGTGTTAAAAGGGCTGAAATTCATCCATATTCTGTTCAGGTTCAAACCTTCAATTTCCACACTTCCCAGCAAAATAATATAGTGGAATCTTCCCAGCTAGCTTAGTTTCCCACTATTATATTTTTCAAAACTTATTCTTTATATCTCACTGCAGAGACAATCAGAAAGGTCTGGGGGTTTTTTCCGTGAAAGATGATCATGAATTTTCCTCTTCAAAACATAAAGGGACTTCAAAACAGACGATGTAAATTGATAGAACTGTCATCTTCAAAAGACAGATGAATCCTATATTGCCCCAAGAAAGACCACCTGGGGCCAAGACTCAGGTGATTTCCCTTTAAAATACCCTTATATCTGAATGAGTCTTTGAAAACATTTTGCTAAGCAGAGCAGGGTAAGGATACAACAGATAAATTTCCTCTCCCGGGTTTTGAGGGGTTGTCTTGCCTGCTGATATCTCAAAGAAAAAATTAGGTCTGAAAAATTTCTAACCATTACAGAGCAAAGCAGCTCAGGTGAACACAGGGCAAGCTTTCCTGACTGCCTCTGAAGCACATAAGAACTTTGACACTGCTAAAAACAACTTTGCTGGGGTGTTGCCACACAGGCTGCAAGAGAATCATAAGACATACCCACGATTCAGAGGAAGGCATCAAGGTCTGGAAAGCCCAAGAATGCATTCAATAAACTGGATTACTCACAGCTTCTTATATTCCTATGAACCATTTCTCCACAAGCATAATGGGAGATAAGGTCAGCTTCCATCGGTGCTCTCAGAGGCCTGCATTCCTTGGGGAAAAAAACCTCTCTCTGAACTGTTTGACTGCTGTACTGCTATGAGTGCAGATCCTTAGCAGGCACAGAGCAGAACCATTCCACCTAACTCTGTAAAACTACACAGAGCAAGGTGAGAACCTATTCTGGGTAGCAAATAACTTACTGTGTGGTAAAAAGGGTTTAGATGTATTTATTCAAAGTGAGTTTATAGCTGACTCTTGCTACATAAACTCACAACATGAGTAGCATGTTCATCAAAAATAAGCCTCCATTAATATTTTCTTGGAGAAATATTTATCCTGTACACAAAAATCTATGTGCTAATAGCAAGATAAACTGGCTACAATGAAACAATACCAGTTGATTAGATTGCTGTCTTTATCTATGCCAGTTAAGGATTTTTATATTATCCATTTTAGAACAGACATCTGGATTTAACAAAGCCATTGTTAGAGCTGTTAAAATACCTTTCACAAAAAATATTTTATTAAAAAATCAGGCTCAAGGATACAAAGAGTACACATAGAATAAAGCCTTTTGCATCCATGAACCTGTCCTGTGGCCATGTGTTCTAAACACTGATGTTGCTCTAGAAAAAAAAACCCCAACCAATAAAGCTCCTATCTTTTTCAGTCTCAGCCTACTTTAACTCATTTTACAGAGCACAAAGAAACCAGGGTGAACATTTTGTATCTCAACTGATAGGTCAGAGTAGTGGTTGGTATCCAACTAAATGGCAAAGGAAATTATGCATAAAGAAGGAAATTGTAATGCAGCCATGGATCACTTCTGACACTTTCAATTAAGGTTTTGTTTAGTTAAGCACTTACAAGTTTTAATGAGCGGTTTTGCAAAAAATTAATTAAAAGATTTCCACTTTTCTTAAGTTACCTGACCTCACCAAAAAAAAAAAAAACCCACCCCAAAACGGTAACACATTGTATTTGTATTCTATAGTTTTCAAACATTTTACTTTTGGATAACTGCACTCCAGAGCAATACTAAACTCTGATGCTGAATTCTTTACAAACTAAATACTCTACACAGAGTTTGCTCTTCTTTTTATTAGGAACATTCGCATGCCAAGATTCTTGAATTTGAATTATTAACACAGTCATTTTTTAATAATTCTATTTCATGAAGGATTATTTCATCTACAGAAATGCATCTAGTAAGAATTGAAAATCAACTTCAAAACTGTAAATCTCTTCACAATTAAAGCAGAACCTGAGTAAATCCCTAGGGTGAACTTCAGCAGAGTAGTTTCATCTGGTACCGCTCTCCCTCCTGCTATTTACTGAGAATGTGTGTTGCTACGATATAGAAAAAAAATCAAGGTGTTTGTTCATACTCATTTTACAGCAGTACTTGTAAAAACATTGCATCTCTGAACGTGGTACTGTGAAAACTTCTGTCTTTCCTTCCAAAATCATTTTCATTCCCGCTACTCTTGAATTTATCAATTACCTTCCCAGTGAAACCCCAGCTGTTGGAGGGAGTGGAGAGGGAAAACACTTTTTTATTTATCCTCAGATGTATTAGACAGGTAGAACTTTTCCCCACTCAAAGACTGGTTTGATGAGAGGCACCAGGAATGAGAATCAGCACAAACTACAGGGCTTGAGGTAACTTTGCTTCAGAAAAGAAAAACAAAACAATCCAAAAAACGCTACAAACAGGCCTGACAATCCAATTCATACTGCACATCTTGTGCTGCATTTCCTTGCTTTGGAAGCCACAAGCATTTGCAGTATTAGCCAAAACACAGGGAAAAGCTCTATAACTAAAAACGTGCAATTATTGTATTTCAATGGTAGCTTTCTACCTGAAAGAAAAACACAACTTCCAGACAACCACTCCCAGCCCATTTCACAGTTTCAGCACTTTACAAACATAATTTCTTTCAACAAGGCTTAATGTCCCTCTTGAAGTTTGAGTCACAACATAAATACTCCAACAGTTTTGCATTTCCTATTAAACAGCAATATATTTCTACACTATCCAAAACAAGAGTGAGGGAGTACCAATTCTCACAAAAATGAAGTATGCTCTTAAAACAATGAATCTGCTTTTATTCATTTCAATAAAAACTTTAAAATAGTGTAAATAGTGACCTACATTATCATAGTTTCTAATTTAATTTTTTTTAATATTTCTCAAACACAGCCTGGAGAATGTGCTTGTTGAAAAAGCAGGAATGTGCAGTTTATGCGTCACATCCCGCTGATAAATCTCAGTCATAGGGAAGTGCTAAACTACTTTGCAAAATCACACATGTTAATATCTAGTGGGCAATTAATTTGATTACCCAAAGAAGCTTGTTCCCTGACGAAATTCATTTACATGCATTTATGGTGTGTTGGACACTATTCTTGATCTATGCTCTAAATCAGAATGAAATACAAGAGCTAAGATCCAAGGAGAAAAGGCCCTCTCTTTCCCTGTTTAATAGCTTGATGCTGTTAGTGGCAACACAGCTATCATGGACAAAATAGCATTATTCATATTTCAGAATCTCTGTGTACTTTTGGGGAAAAGAGAGTCACTGGTCTCAGGAACAAAAAACAAACAAAGGAGGAAAAAACTCAGAAGGTTTGCAGCTTTCATTTTGGAAAACAAAGTTTTCACAGGAGACAGGGCCACGTTCTCCATTTCTATTTTCATTCTCAGGAACAAATACTACAGAATTAATTCCTCCCATAACTTTCAGCCTCCTGCTTCCAGCAAGGTTGATTATGACAAGACATTTATGCTTCCTTGGAAAGCTGTCAGACGCAGTGGAAATTGTCTTTTAAGTCTACAAAATTTTTACAACCATATCCAAGAACTTGCACTGCTTGGTGCTCTCTCTACAAAACAGCCTTCCAAATCCACCACCAATGTACTTACTACCTTTGTGCTGTTAGAGAATGATTTAATGTCTGTAAAAACGCCTTCACTTGGCTTTGAAAGATCATTAATGAAGGTAGCTATTACAACATCAACCTCAGAAATGCCATTAAAACATATCTACACATTTATTCATGCATAAAGGTTGACATTGCAACTCTCATTACCACAGTGTGCTGCTTTGCTAGCCAACATTTTTTAGAAATGTTTAAAAACTTACTTGCTTAACAGCTGCCTACAGAGAGAGTTTGTGATCACTTTTTATTCAGTTCTCTTTAAAGTGCAAAATTCTAACTACACAGTATCGTTTTGTGTCCTTTTGCATCCATTTAAGACAGGTTCTCAGACTGAAATATCACATCTTAGCATATTTCCTATTTCTGGGACATATATTTAAAACAGCTTATTCACCATCAGTGCCAACATGCTGACATACCACAATATTTTTTGCATGAAAAACACTACTTTGTCCCTTGCGCTTATGCAACTAAGCAAGTTTGGGGGTTTTTTTAAGCAGAATTTTTGTTCCTTCCTATTTCTCTCAGAAATCTATTCTAAAACTTACCCAGCACAGCAATTCTATTTCAGTTGATGCTACTCAGGGACCACCAGGCCAAGCAATGCCCCAAGCTTCAGGCAAGTGAAGAACAGCTAACACCAGCAGGACAGGCTGCAGCCCTCGAAGACTGAATAAAACACTGCTTTCTAAAGCCCCTATGTGGATAAATACAACCACACCTTAATTACCTCCACTCTGTTTAAACAGAGCTCCAATTATTATCATAACTGCTTCTTCTATCCATTTCTACTTGCTGAAATCCCCACAGTGACATCAAGCTCTGACCTAAACTGGGCTGCTGCTCGTGTTTGAAGAGGGTTCCTGGGTGACCATGTGGGATCAGTTTTCTTTTGAAAAGATCACTGGGGTGAGGCATCTGAGCCACAACTTCAAAGCCAGCTGCGCCCACCTCCCGGTTATCCCAGGGTGTTGTGTGTCAGGGTTGGCTTTCTGGTAGGGATTCAGCCATGCTTCTTCCCTTAATCCCAAGCCACTGTAATCACATTACTGAGGTGGGAGTGCCTAATTAGTTCTGGAGGTGATACAGAGGCTTCAGGAAGAGCAGTTTGGCTTGTGACACCCAAGACAGAGTCCATCTGAAATCGGTCTTCAGCTCACTGAAGTAAGGGAATCAAAACACTCGATGGAAATCAGGGGTCTGACACCTCTGAGCTGTTTTCAGATTCCCAACAGCTGTTCTATAACAGCTGAACTGCCATCCTGGAATCTCTCAGTGGCAACCTCAACAGTACCCATCCCACTAAATGTTGTGGGAATTTGAGTCTTGCTGTCAAACAGGACAGCAAGGCTCTGCAACTGACTGGGAACAGGAGTCTCATTTGGACCCTTCTTCACCCTCTTGGACCACAGCCCTTTGCTTTGGAAAATGAACAGTCCCACTGAAGTCATCAACACAACTCACATGTTCAGTGTCTACCTTTTTTGTAGGGCTTTTTTTTCCTTTTTTCTCACAAAAGGACCACACCTGGAGAAAAAAAATAAAGAAACTAAAGTGGAACAGAGAGCTGCTTGCTATTTCAAAAATTTTGAGACAGTTAATCCACTCAATCACCACTAAGTTGCATATGGGGTCTGGGCTGATATAAGGGACAGATGGCAAATAGCTGCCATTTGTTAATGACTTAAATTGTCACTGTAAACTGACACAGCTCTCACACAAGAGTCACAATTATTATTCAATATCACAAAGTCTAAAGGAGTTGCCATGCTCAGACAAGCTCCAGCAGGCTGCCTCCAGCCACAGCAAAAACACTCTTAGGAAGAAAACCAGTGTTTGTCTGAAATGTACTTAACTGGCCTCCAGTTGAAATGCCTCGACTCCTTGTGCTGATTTCTGTCCACAAACAGAACCCCCTTCCACTGGGGACACTCTGCAATTGCAGTGTTTGGGAGAAGGACTACACTGCAAGGATATACAATCATTCCTCAGACCAGGGACTGTGGTCCTTCTGCATGCTGTGCATGGGATACATTAACTCCAAAATAAGAGGAAAGTGGGCAGTGTTATTGCTAAGAGGCTAAAATGCATTCAAGTAAACAGTACTTAAATCAAAGCTCATCAAATCAGCTCTTTTCCGAGAAAACTTTCATACCAAGTTCAATTCCACTCAGCAAATACTGGCTGACACAAAAAGCCAGGAAAGCATTGCCAAATTATGAAGGAAAGTCTCAGTACCTTAAGTGTGGAAAAGGAGATATAACTTTCTTAAAATAATCAGTTTTCTTTTTAAATAAGGAATAAATTAAAGCAATTCTTGACGAACAGTTTTATTAAAAACATTCATTAGCTTTCTCTGAAACAGACTTAGGCAAAACTTATTTTCCCATTATTTTTACCTTTATTAGGACAACCAAGTTTTCACTTGTTACGCACGTCAGATTATGTCTAAACATCTTCCTTGATTTGTACAGCTCAAGAGGTCTCTGAGATCTACCCTCTGGAATGCAATCCTCTATTCTGCTGCAAAATAAGCATGCAATAACCCACAGCTTCACTCTGTGCTGATGTGATGTATGATTCTGACCAGCACTGCCCTCTGGTTCTAATAAGATTTTCACTCCCCAGTGCACAGGGCAGCATGAACCAAGTGGCTGAACCAAGCAGGTGCTTTCACTTCATTAGCTTCAACTGGCCCAGAAAAAGGCAAATTGCTCCACAGCTTTGCCTGCCCTGCACACAGTGAGCTCCTCTGACATGGGGCCCTGGCAGCAGTGCCTCCATTTAACTGAGCTGGAAAGCCTCACTTGACACAGGCAATGCAGCAAACACCAGGAGAGATCTAGGACATAGATACATCCACAAAAATATTTGGCTCCAGTAGCTTTTTGATTAAGCAATAATGCAAAAATACACCCATGGAATGTGAATTAAGGCCTGCTGCAATTAAGAGGATGATCTCTTTAGATGGCAATTTGTAATTTCGCTCTTCTATCTATGCCCTGACAGACGTGGCTGGCTGCACCTTACAAAGCTGAATGCTGCAGTTCATCTAAAAAGAGAGAAATGAAAATTGGCCAGCAGGGTTGCTCCTGATGACTCCACCTCAGTTAGACACAACTATTTCAGATCCCAGCACCACAGTCTGAAGATGCAGGTCTCAGCCAAGTGGCTCCCGACAGCTCGCCAGTTTCCTTTGCTCCTACGCTTCATGGGGCATGCAGGCTCCCTGCATGGACGTCTGGGGGTCTTAAGGAAAGCTTCCCTTGGAATGTGCAGCCTACAGGAAGCTGGCTCCCACCCATGGATGGCAGATGGCACCATCAAAGCAGCACAGCTGTACTGTAAGTAACTCCTACCCTAAATGAATTACTGCCTCTGCTAATGGGAGCTGCTGCCTCAGAAATGAAAACATCAGAGCCCAAAGGAAGCAGAAAGGCAGCAGTGGCAGGGACTGCACCACCTTATCCTCTCTGTTGCCCATTCCTGGTAAATCCACCAAGTGCTGGCTGTCCCTGGACTGAGAGGACTCACATGACCAGTCTCTGATGTTTCCAATACCTCACAGAGAACCTTCTGCCTACCAGCCCCAAAATGCAGTAAGTGCATTCCACAGGTACATCTGCAATGCCACCCTACCCATCTTGTAGGAACAAACCAGGCAGCCTATTTACACAGAGGAGAAGGTTCCCCCAATGACATATGGGGAAATATCTGCATACTTTTGCCTGCAAAATAACAATGATGCTGTTAGGCATACGAGCTACACCTGTATAAAACTGGTAAAATACAGCTACAAATGAACAGGCTAAAAGCAATTTCCTAGTATAACAGAGTAATGCAAGCTTTTATTTCACACCTAAAAATGTATGTCAGTATGTAAGGGAAGCAAAGCTGTATCAGAATATTTTCAGAAATTATTAGGTCTGTTCTTTTTATGGTAGCTAAGTATTATTTAATAATGGTCAAACTGCAATGCAAATATCAGCATTTCAAAATGAAAATAAGCAAAACACAAGGGGGAAAAAAGAAAAGCCCAACCTTGCTTAAGGAACACCTTTTGCTAGATCAAGTTTGAACACAGTGCATTACTTAAAGAGACTATCAGCCAGGAAGCCAGTAGGCAAATCTTACTCTGTCCACCAAGAAGATGTCTGGGCTATGGAACAAACTGAACCACTAACCTCTAAGCTTGTGCTCTGCTGCAGAAGCCTGTCCACAGAAGAGCTTGGAGAGGGAAAAAGTTATCTACAGAAGTATTGGTCACTGGTGAGGAAATAATCACCTTTAGCAGAAGGTTCTGATTGACTTAACACTGTTTTTCAAAGTCAGTCAGTCATTGTGAGAGGCTGGGGGCAGGTACACAGGCAAGTCCAGCCACAGACCCTCAGCACATTGCATTAAGCCAACCAAAACTCAGACCAGCAAAGCACAAGAGAGAAAAGCAAGAGCTTTCCATAGGCTGCGTGCTGCACCTTCTACTGAAAAAAAAATTTTAAAAAGCTATAGAAAAATTCCATGTATTGCGACGGAGGCATTCCTGCATCTCTCCCAATTTACTTCTATTGCCTAAATACGTCCTATTGTGGGTTTTCAGTACCACAAAATACTTTCAAATTTACAGACAGATCACAGAATTCCCTATCCCCAGCACAAATCAATTATTCCACTATATTGTTGAAGTTAAAAACACTTAAGAAATGCATCTTCTGTTCCAAAAAATGCACCACGTCTCTGTATTGTTTGCACACCAAATAAATAAGTATTTGCTTTGTTTACATCCATATCAGGAAAATGGTTGTCCTAAGTTTTTAAGTGGTGTGGTTTTAAATGTGACTCCTGACTGGACAGAAAACACCACATTAAGTGGTTCACAGGCTTTATGAATACAGATTTTTATTTGTTTACACAAAATCTATTTCTTGCATGGAAAAGAAGTTGTCCTTTGCAAGAGTAAGTAGAACTTCAAATTTGATGTCTGTACACAGCCCTAAACGCCATCTGCAAACTGGCTGCAGTGATAGTTAATGACCTTATATAATATTGTGACCTACCAAAGTGATGAAAACAGACTGTTCATTTTATGATTTTTCTTATTTAAATCTTTTCATTCATCCAACTCATTACATGGAAATACTGCAGTTATTAGAGGAAATATTTTCAGTTTGTTCAGTATGAGAAACATGATAGGACTATAACTTGTGCATCTAAGAAAACAGAATTTTTCCATCTTCTGTTATGATAGAGGCAAGAAAAAAATTACAATTTCACCAAAGTTACAATAATTTTAAACATTTACTTGGCCAAAATCTTGAAAAGGCATTCTTGTTGGCATGCCTTGGGGATACTGGATGCTAAAACATCTCCATTATGAACTTACAAAGATTTAAACTTGATATATTGACTCATTCAAAGATGAATTACCTTTTCAACTCTGTATCAAAAACAGCGTGGCCAGCAGGACCAGGGAAGTCATTCTTCCCCTATACTCGGCACTGGTGAGGCTGCACCTTCAGTGCTGTGTCCAGTTCTGGGCCCCTCAGTTCAGGAAGGAGGTTGAGATGCTTGAACATGTCCAGAGGAGGGCAACAAGGCTGGTGAGGGGCTTGGAACACAAGCCCTATGAGGAACAGCTGAGGGTGCTGGGGTCATTTAGCCTGGAAAAAAGGAGGCTCAGTGGTGACCTTATCCCTCTCTCCAACTTCCTGAAAGGTGGTTGTGGCCAGGTTGGGGTTGGTCTCCCAGGCAACAACTGACAGAACGAGAGGACAAAGTCTTAAGCTGTACCAAGGGATATATAGGTTGGATATTAGGACAAAGTTTTTCACAGAAAGAGTGGTGAAGTACTGGAATTGTCTGTCTGGGGAGGTGGTGGAATGACCATCCCTGGAAGCATTTAAAAAAAGATTGGATGTGGCACTTGGGACCATGCTTTAGTTGAGGTGTTAGGGCATGGGTTGGACTCAATGATCTTGGAGGTCTCTTCCGACCTGGTGATTCTGTGAATAACACACTTTCTCCAAAGTTAAAATCCAGCACATATATTCTTATTAATGTAACATTATGTAACAGAAGTGAAACGTTGAAGACTTTTAAGTAGACTTTTCAAGAGATAAACAGGTCTGGTGGAGGTCACAGCTTAGAAACAGAGGAATCATGACATACTCTAGAAAAACACAATCGTGAACCAAAAGAATTACATCAAGAAGCCCCACTGGAAGTCAGTTACACTCCCAAAAATTTCATTTTCCAGCTTCACAGAGAGTGGAAATGTCTTAAAATTAGAAGTTGAAAATAATCAGATTTGTGGTTAACAATCCTTATACTCCAACTTGTATGTGTGCATGAAACCAATTAATACACTAACTTTTTTCTTGGATTTCACTTCCAAGTTTGAAGACTTCTTTCCCATGTGGACTGAAGAATGGATTATAGGGAGCTGCACATACATAAAAATGCTCATATACATTCATATAGCACCTTCATATAAGTATTACAACAGTCAGCACATAAATGGGTGGGTGATTTGTGGAGTGAGGCCAATTCTCTACACTAATTTCTGCAGCCTATTACCCATTCCTGTTTGTTATTTTAATATCCATGGCTCCCTGTAGCAAACTGAATTTGCTGTTCTAAGGAAAATAAAGCATGTGCTAATGGCACACAGAGCAAGGTAAGATACAGGTCATGGGAAGGTCACAAGAAAGTAAAAACTGGGGAAAAGATCAGAATGTATAAGGTCTGTTTGGTCTTAGGTTCCATAATCAGCCATTTTTGAGAGCACAGTGTATGATATATTGCTATCAACATCATCCACTCCCCCTGGAGTATCTCATACCACAGTAGGGAACAATCAAACCCTAACAACTGTATCCCAAAAGTCCTCTAAGAGCAACATGTCTGTTTTCTTTGAGACACGTAAGCACATCTAATTTATTTGCCTTCCCCCACTGCTCCTCTCATTTCTCAGATTAAATAGCAGCTGTGTGAAAATTTGATGGTAGCTGTGACTCTGGACATCATGAGTTGTTTAAGACTGACAGGTAAGTGTAGAAGCAGTACCCAGACACATTTGGCTCAGAGAAATTAGGATCCAGAATCAAGCAAGATTTTCGGTGTCAGCTGAGGTGGTGACAGGCCAACTTTTGAGCACCATAGCTGGTGAATGTTCTGGGCATCCCATCTTCCAAAGACACTTCATATGTCAGTTTTCTGGATAATCTTCTCCCAAAAAGAGAGAAAACACATGGTTCTTCTACCCCAGCAAGTGAGATTTAACATATAAGAAGAGAGCTGGGATAACCCCAAGTATATGGAGAAGAGCAAAAGTGGCATGGCACAACAAAAGGAAAACATAAGAAGATGGTTAAGAGAATGAGACATAAATCATACTGCAAAAAAGAAAAGTGAAAAGGAAAAGTGCCTCCACAGGAAAAAAAGCTTGTGGAGACCTCAGGCACTGACCTGAGGTGCATCTTTTACAACTACATCTCGCTGCACCCAATTCTATAAAACAGGATATGATACCTTTGTCACTGCCTGCAGTGGGGACAAAGCCAGAAACAATTCTGATGCCTCCAAAAACTACAAGAGTGGGGGCCCTTCGGCCACAGCAACTGCAAGCAGAGAATGACTTCTGTTTAACCTTTTTTTTTTTTTCCTTTTAAAAAAATCTTATACTAAAAAAAGCAGAGGAGAAGAAAAAAAGTCTTTGAGGATGCCCTCCTCCCCTCGAACAAACATTCTGGCAATCAAGACCCCTGCTGCTCTGACTGGACAAACACTCATTAATGATTTGCTGGATTGCAGGAGATAAAAGAATATTGCAGAAATAACTAACAGACCAATTTAATTTTGTTGGATTTAAAAAAAATAGTATATATGGATGCAAAGGCATGCTTCTCAAAAAGCCATTATGCCTTCTTTAATTTCCTTCAAGGTTTTTGCTTTTATAAACTATTTACTTTTCAAGACTATTATGATCTACAAAAATAATTGCACTTGGAGCCATTCTAATGGCTATCCAGACATTAAATTCACCACAATGGAATTTATTCATTCAGCTTCTTCATGGAAGGACAACAAAGCAGTAACTTTAATTTATGATATTGTTCTAACATTTAACTTAGTACAATATAACTGATGACCTTACACTGACCCAAAACCCCCTATACCTGCAATACATTATACTTCAATTTCATGCCCAAAGGAATTTTTAGGAGTTCTTTATATTTACAGGCTAAGGGCAGAAAGCCCCACTGCTCCTGACATTCCACCTCCCACACAGGAGCTCTCTAACCTCACCCAGTTTTACCCCAGCAACTTGCAGCTAACACGAATCTTTCCAAAATTTAATCCAGATCAGGTTTGTAAATTCTGCATCAAACTCAGTGATTCAACTGTGGCAGTCTCTACTTTAGAACAAAAAGCATTAAGGACTATATCTGAATTAAAAAACCACTTCTGTAATTTACTTTAGATTGAAGACTGATTTTTTTTAATGATCAAATTTACTTAGTCTAAGGTTTAAACCTTTGCATCTTGCTGTGCTTTCGATTTAATGAACATACAGTTACTCCTCACTCATTTAAACACAGGCAAAGGACAATAAGACCAACCTTTAACCTGTTTTTTTTCAATTAAAAAACAGACTTCAAGTCTCCAACTTTAAGAGACATTGCTAGTCATGGCGTCTAGGTCCCTGGTAATCTGGGACATCAACACAGCAAACAAAAACATTTGACAAAAATCAACCTTGATATCATAGCTTCACCCTGAAGAAAAAAAGCTTCACAAACAATACCTTGCACAGCAAGTATGTGGCTGTTCATGTGCCACTGGCCTGACAGCATGGATTAGGAGAAAACAAGATTAGATTAAAAACCTGACTTGGATTTATTTTTCCCTGCTAGCATTTCAAAGTCAACGCCAGTGTTGGAAAGAGAATTCTCTACTGACCAGTATTTCTTCAGTAAAACTGTTAACTAGATTTTGATCACTGAGCATTCACACCAGGGGACACACAGAAACAAAGAACCACCTCACCTGAAACAAATCAGACTGTTGGTCTTTGCCAACAGCCACTTGTTAATTTTTATCAAGGACATCAGTGTTAACAGCTGATGATTTCTCTTCCTAAAAGGAACAATTGGCAACACATGCAAAGGTATTAAACCAGTACCTGTTTTAAAGTCACAGATAAAACGATGCAGAACCAGCTTGAGCAAAAACTAAAATAAAAAGTAACCCAGTAGCACGAGGTTGCTCTTCAGTTTGCTGGAATGTGGGTATTCCCACTGCACAATTAGCACTGGCAATTGTGCAGTGGGAAACCCACCAAAATCTCTTCCTGAAAATTCAAAAATATACCACTTTACTTGTAGCATTTCTCATTCTAAGTGTGAGAAAATTAAAGTCAAAACCTAAGGAAGGAGAGTAAAAAAATGTTCATTTGTTGTTCTTGTTGGTTTCAACCTGACATTGGAGACAAACAATCTGTTTCTGCTCCTTAGGTATGACATTAGATATCTCTTATTTTCACATGGTTTCATTACTAACAATTTTTTCTCCTGTTTAGTAAGCAACCAAATAGTGACAACCTTTTGTACAGCATCTGAGGTTTCTTAAATGCCATGTTTATAAATATAACTGCAGATACAAATTATTCTTGCCACCTGTCCCTTAAAATGCTAGGCTGCCCTTTAAATGTTTATTTTACCTGAAGTTCACCCATGTTCTGGAAGTTAATGAGCCTCCTGAAACTGCTTCATAAATATCTTCCTCTCTGCAGCCTGGGGAACCTCTATAAAGATCAGTCACATGAGGTAAGAGCCACAACCTTTTGCCAATTTGTGCACCTTAAAAACAGAGTGAGATTCCTTGTAGCAGCTGCATACAAGGGGAGCTAGCACACAGACTGAGAAGTGATATTTCTTTCCCATATTCCAATATTATCCCAATAATAAGAATGTAGAAGGACATTACTTTTACTTCCAGACCGTCTGCCTGTGGCTTGTACAGGGAAGCCTCGTGAGCACACCTTTAGAATTCCAGTCTGCTCATTACCCGTGGCTGTAAATGAATCGGGTTTCGGGACTGTTTTGCAGCAGACATCAAAAACCAGATTAGGACTGTGTGTAAACCCTCTCTAGGTCAACTTACTGCCCTCACTTTCCACAGTTCTGGAACAAAACTAGGGAGACAGATTTTGCTTTTAGGTTTTATCTCTGCATTCATATTCCTTTCAGTAGTATCACACAGGAATAATTACACTGGGATCTGGTTTAGTGGAGAGGAATCTTGAGATTTCTTTTCCTGTGAACAGCTGTCAAGGGAAACTAATTGTAAAGAACTGTTTTTGTAACATGCTTTTAATGGGAATAATGATACAATTTTAGACTTTTTTTCTTCATTCCTGCCTTGCCAGACATCTTTCCTGTAGGCTGCTTGAGAATATGGACATAATGCTCATCATGTGAGCAACCCCACTGGCATCAGAAACCTCCAAGACAAGCACAGGACTAAGCTGCTGAAAGGAATGCTCCTTAGAGACACTTCTTTTGGAAAGCAAGAGGAAAAGAGGAATAAAAGTTAAAGAAAAGCTCAGGCATTTCAACATAACTTCCAAAATAAATACGAGCATAACTTTAAGGGTCATTACACCTGTTAGGCTGCATATCACAAAAATAATGATTATGATGCACATGTACCCAGCTGTCTTTAACAAAGTGGGGTTTCCTCATTCCTACAGCACTGGAGGTCCCACACCTGTAACCCCACCCACCAAACTGCACAGCTCATCCACTGAGCTGACAACAGTTTGCTGAGAACACAAAACAAAATAATAAAATCAGAAAGTCAGTTTCTTCCCCTCTACAAATTATAAAAGGAAACAAATAGATTCACTAAAGTGCAAACAGGCCTGGGGAACAGGAGAGTTGCATACCCACCAGTGACAGGAATCTCTATCAATTTTAAAAAGGCCATTTGATAATATCTTAAATCCAAAGTTTCCACTGCAGCCCCTGTACAAATTAATTCTGTAATACACAGAAAATAAAAGAGCCCGTATGCACTTATGTGAGACTGCGTGAAATAGGTGGAACAAATGCAAATGGCTTGACCTGTGAGATGTGATCACTGCCTATTTTTAAGAGCATTTATAGAAGGACAATTGAGGATTCAATATTTAAATGAGTAAGTCTAGATATGCACACTAAATTTGACAGCCCTGCCTGTACAGTGGTAACTCCTGTATGTACTCAACCCAACATAAAGCCAAGACTGTTTATAATTCATTAGAAAAGAGACTAAATTGAAAGTAGTCTGACTTGCCATGCCACTGCTAGATCAACATTTGACTCTGAATTTCAACTATTTACCACAGACCACCATGATATATCATAGCAATGTTTTTTAAGTCTAACTCACCAATTTTGGTATGAAAGGTATTTTCATGCAGGGGTACATCCTGCTAATCCCAGCAAAGCACCTCCAACCTGCACTATATCCAGGGAATGGCAAGTTCATTCCTACCAGAAGGTTACTGGGTACTCACCAGAGAAAGTTTTCCTGCTTGAGACCACACTGTGCTGCTGGGTAGAAGAACACAGTCTCCACTGCTCCCCTTCCCTTCTGCTTGCTGGAGTCACTTCCCCACAATCAGTGATGCTGCATTGGATACAGGTGGCTGCAATCTACTTCCCAGCGTTTAAATTACCACTAATTGGTCACCTGAAGTTACTTAAGTTCCATCCTTAGTAATGAATGCAGCTTCTATATTTATAAGAGATGCTGAAAGTGTAGAAAATTCAGAAAAAACAAGGAGAAAAAGGGTATATTCAAGCTACAAAAAGTTCGCTCTTCCTCACAACGCTTTGGATAACTTTTTCTTGGTCCTTGAGATTAGTTTAATCCTTGTTTTAATCTAGATCCTGGTTAGAAACAGTTAACAACAGAGAAATTATGTTGAAAAATGCACTCTTTTGTAATCTAAAAATAGGTTATACTGTGAGAGGCTCCATAAATAAATTCTGAAGACCCTCTTAAGCCCCCACTTAAGTACATTTTCAAGGACCTGAGTAAGGGCATGATGCAGAAACAATCTGGTCTATCAGCCTCTGCTGTCAATAACAACACTTGAGTACTTCATCTTCTGCAGCTCTTGAGCATTTCACAGAGGTCATTGTCCCCAGGGTGTCCTGCTCACATAGCTCACATCACTTGTTAGAGATCTGCCCACTCTGTTTCTCTGTTTGCATTCCATGTAATGTATTAATCTAGAAAAGCAACAAAAATCTGGAATGCATTAAAAAAAAATAAGAAAAATATTTCTTTTGAGTAGGCACTTCATGTTACAAGCTGCTTTTTCTTGGTGACAGTTACTCTTAGCTGATTTTTCCTGCTGCTGCCAAATCACTGACAAGGACTTGCAGGAAAGGATAACTAAACAGAGAGAGAAAAAGCAAGGCATGTGTTGAAATCATACTAGATCTTATGTTATTTCCTATGATCTCCCAGACTCAGGAAAGATTTCAATAACATATAATTGTTCTAAAAATTGTCCTGTATTATTAAAAGAAGACCATTTTAAAGTAACACGTGGTATACACAGAATCACAGCATGGGGCAGGCTGCAAGGGACCACAGTGGTCATCCTGTCCAACCTCCCTGTTCGAGCAGGGCCATCCCAGAGCACATGGCACAGGATTGCATCCTGCTGGTTTTGGAATGTCTCCAGTGAGGGAACCTCCACAGCCTCTCTGGGCAGCCTGTTCCAGTGCACAGTCACCTGCACAGTGAAGTTTTTCCTCATGTTCAGGTAGAACTTGCTGTCTTGTCCTGTTGCTTAGCACCACCAAACAGAGCCTGGTCCATCCTCTGACACCTCCTTGCAGACTCTGACAGACATGGATGAGTATTGTGTACACTGATACAATTAGCACTGTTCAGAAAATTTGTTCTTAACCTCTTTAAAATGGTGGGAAAAGCCACAAAGCAAACCACATATAGAATTAGGGTAATTCGTGAGACCAAACAGTAGCAGTAACAGATAAATGCTATTTATTCATTGTCTTCTAGGCCTGTCAAAAAACCTCTTCAACAGCAGCCTCACTTCATAGCTACTCACACATTTAACAGTCAGCAAAAGCACTCAGCTCTTTCTCAAAATGAAAGTCATTAAATATTTTACTAGATCAAGGCAGGCCTGGATCAAACCTAATTATTCAAATGCCTTTATTTCAATCATCTATAACTAGTTACTTTCCGCAGCGCTGCTACCAGAGGTTACACAGTCCATCCTGGGAGAAAGCCATGGGTTCTGTGGAGAGGTTTGTTTGAAGGTGTTCCAATATATGGGTTTGTAGGTTTTCTAACATTTTCCAACATTTCCTTTATCTCACCTGGGAGATCAAATAACAGGCATCGACATGCCACAATAATGTTTGGGGTTTTTTCAAAGAACTGTGACATCCTTTCCTCTCAGGCTAACAAATCTACAGACCAAGAGCCAACAGTGTCTTCCTTCACAGGTCCCCGTACTTAATGAAAAGGGATTCCCAGTGTGCAGGAGGAGAGCAAACTGGCATTGCAGCAGGAGCAGTGAGACACCAACTCTGAATGCAAAGCCTGAGCCGCACCTGTAACCCCCAGAATCATACATTCAGTGCTTCCAGGCTTCCATGTTTTTTCCAGGAATGAAGGGCAGCACATTGTTAATAACAGCCTAAGGCAAATGGAATGACATCACCAGCATTCTCCTGCAGATATCCCTGACTTCTCAATCACACTACTTGTTACTTACACTGGTTTTGCTGTTATTTGTAATTTAATGTACATTTAGATGAAATATGTATGAGGACATCACACAGCAAAATCTCAAGCAGGCTGTGCCTCCTGCACAAGCATTCATCTTCCCTACAGGAAACCTTTTAGGGGCATAGAGCTTTATCTTCTCCTCTGTAGTGAAATTTCACCAAAAAAACAATCCAACAGTTTTATTAGTTTTCTGGCTGATCTTTTTAGCAAATATATTTTCAACCTTTGTGTCAGAGTGCAGGTTATATGAAAACAATATGTGAAGAAATGCAATTTTGAGAAACAAAGACTATTAAAATCTAAAGCCATAAAAAAGTCATTTTAAAGAAATCTAACAACACCTAGGAGAGACTGCATCTTAACTTCATTTACTCTTCACTCCTAAGCTTTGAAGACATTTGAGACACACAGCTCGGACAGAAAAATTCAGAATACCTAGTGTGTATTCAAGAGTCACTGAAATAAGAATATCATTTTTATGTAGAATAAAGCATCATCAAAAAAGTCACAATGAAGAGTGAGTCACCCCTCTTTTGCATGCCATCCTTAGCTATCAATGTCACCATTGGTTATAAAAATAAAGACATAATGTTAAGAAATTCATTTAAATTAGTGTCTCTGAGCAAAATGTGAATAGGTACAGGTCAGATGCACATGACACAGGGATGAACAATGACCAGAAAAGCCCAGATAAAATTGTTTCTACCTTAGATATTTTCACAAGTTAATGTGAACTAGAGCAGTGATGTACATTTTTATTGTTCGTTAGCCAGGCTATCGAATTTGTACAATGTATCCCTGATTCCAAAAAAAAAAAAAGCCTGGCAGAAGGAATGCTTAGCTTTGGAAGTGATTGTCCAGTGTGGCAAGGAGCAGAAGATTATGCTGATGGAAGGGGAAATGGAGGGAATGGGCATGGAAAACCACAGGTAGCATTAACCACTGAAACCACACCTATATCAGTAAATCCATGGGGTGAAAACGGTTGAAGTTTCAGAAGGGAATGGAAAGCACTGTCATGCATGCTTGCCCTGCTCTTGTTGCTTATGGCTGCTGCTCAAGACAGAACATCTTTTATTTGTTCCAGTACTGTTAGGTAATAAAAAGTGATGTAACAGGAAAGCAGACTGGAGGAATGCTACAAAGAGCACCATACCACTGCCTACCAAAGGTACAACCCAGGTGGAAAACAGCATTTGATTCAAATTCACATCTAATGAAACTTGGTGGCAAACCTCAGCTGGCCTCAGTCTGTCACCATGTGAAGTGACAGATAAGGTAGAGTTCTGTGGGCTGATGGCATTGTTGAAAGAAATTGTGCACGTAGCCAGGCCAATAATAAAGTAGCCTGTAATTTTGTCTGCATTCTTTTGTGTCCTCCTGCCCATCCACTCCTGGTTTCATTTGCATACCATGATTGCTTGTTGCCGTGCAAATCGTTCAGGGCAGGAACTCTGAATGATGTTTGCACAGGGCTCCACACAGCAGGGAGCATTCAGTGAAAGCCTCTGGCCCCTACCAAAACAGAAATGGTAGGAAGGAAGACAGGAGAGCAGCTGAGGGTAATGGCATGTT
Source organism: Coloeus monedula (assembly GCF_965178545.1). Classification (NCBI taxonomy): domain Eukaryota; kingdom Metazoa; phylum Chordata; class Aves; order Passeriformes; family Corvidae; genus Coloeus; species Coloeus monedula. Next base: position 10,247,168 of record NC_138786.1, on the reverse strand, counting down.
AGTAATCTTAATTCTCTGAGAGCAGCACTAGACCTAAAGTGAGCAGCAGGAGGACTGGCAGTGCAGGAGGCATTTTACCTCTGACACGTACATGACTCACATTTTAGTCCTTTTTGAAACTCACTTTCTCTGAAAGGCAGTTTGTTCATGCTCCACAGCTTCACTTATTCTGTATTAACAAATATCAGCTGCATAATAAAGTCCAAGTTTAGCTTTTATTTTTAACCGAATGCTCATCATCTCCAGCAACATCCCCATTTTTCTCCTGTTCGCTTCTCTCTTCCAAAATGTCTCTTGTTGTTCCATTTTGGCTTCAGCCTAACTGAATACAGTAGATTCGTCTCTCCTATTTCTATCTGTAAAGGAAACTGAAGACCTGAGCCACTGTTCATTCATTTTACTTCATATTAATGCACAGAAGGCAATGAAACAGGCACAGTAATAGGGCATCACTGTAACACATGAGGAGCTTGTGTGGATTCTTTTCTTTTTGGTAAACTTTGTGCCTACAGCACTTCTAACTTCAATATTCTACAGTTTGCTTTACTGCTCACAGAAGAGTCCAAGTTTAGTGTTTCCTCAGATCTCACTCTGGTTTAGCATTTTTATATCCCAAGAAATAGGTACAAATATTAGCTAGGGAACAACATTGTTTTGTCTCTGATCAGAATGTTAAAAGACAATTTACAGTAGAAACACTATGGTGGTCTCTCTTTAAAGCACATCACAGGAAAACTGCATTTTCAGGGGTTAAGGAAAAAAAAAATTCTTGCTGCATGTCTTGGTTTCCATCATAATATACTAAAAATGCAAAATAACACAGTTCCAAATTTAGCTACTTTGACAACACTGTTGATGCCACATCTCTACTTGCTTTGGTGATATTCTTAGAGATGTTGCGAATTTGCCTAATTTCTTATATACCAGGGCAAAAATTAAGGGCTCCTTTAACCTCATCTGTCTTTGTGAAGTTACACCAATTCACACTGACTCTAAATTTGACTTACAACTCAGTACTGCTCTCTCATATAGCTCTCAGATTTCTGAACAATTTTCTTATGAATATTTTCAAAATTTCATGAAGTTTCTGGGCCTTATTATTCTTCAAATCTCATCTGTGCTGTATCACTTGCATATTACCAAACAGAATTAGATTCCAACAGCTTTACATCAATGTAACATCACAAAATGTTCCTGGAATTGGTGTTACTGACCCTATTCCAGGTAAAATCAAATGAGAGTTGCATAGCAGAGGGGAATTAGGCTCTCAGTCTCAGTGCAACAAAAAAATAAATCATGTCCCCTTTGTCTTTCTAAACTCTTGAGGTGTGTGTACAAGTAATCTTTTGGAGCAGATCCCTCAGAAAACCATCCTCCAGTCCTCCAGCACACAAGGTCTCAAAATAACATGGCTAAAGAGAACTTGTCTGATTTGCCTCCCAAACACAATGTGCTCCTGTTTTTCTCCACTCCCACTCTAGTTCCACACAAAACTTTTTCTTTCCAGCAGCATAAAAGTGAATACATCTTTTTCTGTCATACATGGAATTTTTAGCATACTCTTAAATAATTAAGTAAGCAGAAAGGGGAATATTACATGGCCTGTTCATTATTGCCAGTTTTTAACTTGCTCTTCCTGTTCTGAATATCATCCATACTACCTGTCTGAAATAAGCGCAATCAACCACAGAAGGAAAAAAAATGGTTCCCCTTCAGATCTCAAGTCTACCCTCTGCTACACAGTCGTTCTGTAACACTTTAAACAAAAAAAATCTATTTTAAAAATAAAAGGAGATGATGTCTGCCTGTGGAAAGCAAGAAGCACCCACGTGGTTGAACTACACAGTATTAGTTCATTAGAAACTGGCTAATAAAATGAGAAGGCCTGTTTGCCACATGAAGAAAATGACAGATACAAAGCTTTCAAAGCAGTCTGAATAAAGCCCCAGAACGCCTCGTACAATCAGAGGGAAAACGACAGCAAGAGGCTTAAAACCAAAAAAAGGTAAGTGGATTATAGATAACCCTGACAACTTGAAGGTTATCAGTATTCCCAAAAGAAAACTCCTCATGTCACTTCATTTAGTGCCACCCATGTCCAAAAGCAGTAAAAAATAAACCCAACTCTGCACTAAGCTTTCATCCTTGCTCCCTCACCTCCCCTTTTTACAAAGGCAGAGCTCAGGCTCCCTCCCCGAGATCGCCAAAGCGGTAACCGGGACTGATTCCCGAAGCCTCAGGCAGAACACGGAGCAGCATGGATTTGCTGCCTGGGATGGGTGCCCGGGGTGAGCAGGGGGCCAGACCGGGAACAGCCCTGGGCCTGGCACCTGCGGTGCCGCTGTGGGAGCTGAGCCGCCTGGCAGCCGGGCTGGGGGCGATGGGCTCCAGCCGTCCCGCCTGGCTCGGCACTGCACGATCCGGCCCCAGCAGCAGCCGGAGCGGGAACTGAACGCAGCAGGATTCGCCTCCTTCGGGCAGTGCCTGTGGATGGGCCCTCAGCCCTGTCCTGCTGTGCCCTCAGGGCCTCTGCGCAGCTGAGGCACAGGGACGCGTCTCAAACCTGCTTCTCCAACCCTGTGGCTGCTCTGCCACCAGCCCCAATGAGCAAAGGTCACACTCAAATACGTACAGAGAAATAAAAATCCTCTGGGCATTTACACATCACTTAAGCAGCACGAAGCACTTTTACAAACGGGAATTGTGCCCATGCTACGGAGTTGTGAATTTACAAACAGAATCCATTTGCCCTGTGTGTGGATGCACTGGGTAAAGAGTGAGTTCTACAAAGTCCTTAGGACAATACAGAAGTCAAAAATTAATACAGAGCATAATGAAGCCAGAAAAAATTTCCAAGATCGCAGTAACTGCATTTACTTGAAACAGCTGCTGTCAAGTTCCTCAGCTTGAAATTAAAAAACTGGTAAGAAGAAATTGTTATGAAACTCAAAAAGGAAAATTCTTATGGTTTAGGGTAATTTCATGTTATTAGGGTAATTTTAAGACTCATTTGTTGCCTACAACATATTCTTGAGCAGTATTATTCAACATATTTTGAAATTTGAAAATATTGGAAGACAGCAACTTTTCTTAGCCTCCCATTTAATCAAGCAGCATCTCCTTCTGTAGTTCAGATACTTGTGCTGCAGCTCCTCCAAAGCAAAGCAATGCACACGACCAAAGGACATGGATCTAACCATGCCTCAGCTACCCATGTTTCTGTCTGCAGCTGACTGCTGCTAAGGAATGAAACACCAGACTTTATAATGAGAACTCGAAAGTTATTTTCAAACTCAGGGCTACTTCTGCAGGATTTTTTTCATCCCCACAGCAAGAGTTTTATTCTATCTGCATGTGGGGATTCAGTGCCTTTACTGAGATGGAGCAATTAGGACATATTTATACAACCAGTGGGAGGTAATCTGCTTTAACATTTTTGTAATGAAAGGACAGTGGTAACAGGTAAGGAAAGAAGTGAATACTGACCTTGTCAGAACTTTTTTTTTTCCCTCCAATGCAATGAAAAAAACATCCTTTCAGAAAAATATGGGGTTGAGCCAGCAAATATAGCATTTGCATAATAAGTCTCAGCAGGCTACACACTACAGAGTAAATTACTATTGGGAAGTACTCCATATAGATGATAATTTTGCTGGATACTCTCTACAGAACAACTCAAGAATAGAGATGCATAAAAGTTGTCATTATTCATAGAAATTATGTATCTATCTCCACAGATGAAAAGAAACTTAAGGAAATACATGACAAAAAAGTGCGTATTATTGAAAAAAAAAATCACATGTTTATACAAATATAATCTAATATCTCTATATTACAATAATCACACAATAGATGTATTATAATTATATGTAAATATTAACAGAGACACAATATATAGGTGTATTAAATATAAATCAAACCTGTAACATGATGAAAACTGATGTGAAATTGCAGTGCAACAGTCGTTTTCTAGGCAAAAGTCCAGCAGGTAGAAGGCATCAAGCCCCAAGAAGTCTTAAAAAAAAACCCAGTACATTTTTTCACACCATCGCATTAGATTAACAGTGTGAACAACTGCAAATAGAGAAAAGGTTGAGTATGGAAATCAATAATCTTTGTCAAAACAGTAAGGAGAAACTGTCAGGCTTATGGAATAGAGCTGCAGCTCCATGTATTAACTCAGATATTCTGCTGTCAGTGTCCAGCAACACTGAAAACAAGGATCGACTTGTTCTCCTCAGCACTGTCAAGGACTGGCTGTATTTTACCTAACCCCACTGTAAACCTTTGGGAAACATGCTCACAGCACCTCTTTTAGTAACTCAAAATCTGAGACAGTCAGCTTTTCAGCAAGTCAAAAGGATCACAGAATAATTCATCAGAATATCTAATAAATAAAAAAAGATTAAAAAAATAAACCACACATCCCTTCTGTAAGCCTGCAATGTGAATTTACAAATATATCACAAAATATATCACAAAATATCATCAGCCTCAAGCTCAAAGTACAGATTCAGCCACCACATGATAAACCTATTCAGGAGTCCAGATGGAGTTTTCTGTTCCATTTCCTCCCTGAGCAGTATCTTGACAGTAGGTGCTGCCTAGCATGGCCAGTTTAACTCTCATGAGAATCTCACTCAACTCCAAAGACTTCTTAACGACTTCTGAAAAAATCTTTTATGCATGTAAACCTCAAGGATCAGTTTGAACACAGCTCCAAATTTACACTCATTATATCTGGGAAGACTCATGTCTGAAACTGTGGAAGAAATAAAAAGACCCTGGCACCCTTCCCACTGCCCCTCAATAATCCAGCAAACCTAACCTGACATTTTCAATTAATCCCCTCTTTCCTCAGAAGCTGAAAAACCCCCAGTCATAATCCAATAGAGAGTTTATTACTAGTCTTCAAATGCAGACTATGGAAGCTTTTGTGAGATTTCTTATCTTTAGCTGAGAGTCAAATATTATTTGAGTGAAAAATTAAGCTGATTTTCGTCTTACTAATTACTTACCAGAAATTTTGTCCAAAATTTAATGCCACTGGATGTGTGCTAAAATTTTTATAGGAGCTGAATAGGTCAATTGTTTTTTCTTACTTTGTACTGAAGTTTTCATGTTCAGGAACTGAAAAAAGTTAAATAGTAATGTCTGGCAAGAAAAACATACCTGTTTTGCACAAAGTTCCTTTTTTGCTCCAACTTCAAATTCCACCTTGTGATATTTCCAAATAAATACAGTAAGAAGAATGCAACATCCTAACTACTACTCCTTTACAGATGTTAAAAACTAAAAACAGCCTGATCACTTAAAAATATTTTCTTTTTCAAAAAATTACACATCAAAGTCCATAAAATGGAAAAGAGCATAGACCATCAGGACTGTCATCATAAACCAATTTTCTTTTCTTTTTGCCTCTTACTAAATATCTTTATCTAGCACAAAACTCACATAATTTGTATAACACATGCTACTGGTTTTCATTCCCACTGATATTTTGGTGTCATCAAACCAATTCCTCTTTTTTAATACCCAATGTGAGGTATTTCACTCACTGTGCAATGGACTTGGCTAATTCTGTGTAGTGAGAAAACACATTATGAAAATGGTATTTTGGAAACACAAGCCAAGTTGAACAATAAAAATAAACTCTAGAGCAGTAGCAAAGGCAAGATGCAGGTCTGGCAGGAATTTGTGGTTTTGTTTTGAAACATTGGTGTAATTATAGCTTCCACCCAGCTTGGTTGTGCATTCACTCCTCAACAGACCTTTAATAAATTCATAGAACACATACATTTCCAGCTTTTTACCTATGCCATTGCTCTATTGTTTTTCACCCCCATTTTCCAAACAACACAATGGGGAAAGAATGTAACAGAGGGGAGCTAAAGAAAGCAAACGATGGGAGGCCTTCCCTCACTCCTAAGTCTGTAAAAGACCCCGCGATAGGTGAGACCCCTCCATCCTTTCTTGCAGCCTCCCTGTGTTCACAGGAAATGCCTTCAGATAAAAGCATAACAGAGTGGACTGTACTTTTCCATGCCAGCTTGGCTCCACCCACATGGAGCTTCTGGAAACAGAGCAACAACCAAAGTGCTCCAGCAGCCAACCACGCTCCTTTGGCTTCCTCGCTGCATCCCAAACTGCTCCACTTGGAAATTACTACACCCCTGGCTACAGCTGAGCCTTTTCTCCTTTTCCAGGTGACGCTGCCACAGGGAAATGACTGTGAAGCAGGGCAAATCCAAGCTGAAAAAGCAGACTGAACTCTCCCAGCGTTAGTGTGTCAGGCCGCACATTTCAGACTGCAGCAAAGCTCACGAGCTGTCAGTGCTCGCTGTTCTGGATCGAGCTGCAAGGCTTAGCCAGGAATTGGGTTAGAGTTACATAAACCCTAATTCAAAAAGGATTTCAGCTCATCGTCTGGTTCAGCTAACACAATTACAGAAGCAGCTTTGTCAATACACTGAAAAGATGTATTCTTTGCAAATGTTACTATTGCATTTACAGTCAGAAGGGAATTAGGACAGAGACAAACGATACCCACTGTGTAGGCAAAGTTTCCAAAGGAGACAGGCAATGGAGAGGAGTTTGGGTTCATGCTGACACACCACGGATGGTGAGGAAGTGAACCTTCCCAAACTCATAATGGGGAGAAGAAAAAACACCTGCTGCTTCCCCAAGAGATGTCAGTAATTGCTCTGCTGACTGAAGTGAAGGGGTTATGAAATATAACTTTGTAAAGTTTTAGTTAAAGCTGCTGTAAAATTCTACAATAACTGGCCATTCACCTTAAACCACAGAAACGTTTTAAGCAACTGATTGATTAAAAAAGCATGAAGAACAAAAAACCCCTCTGATATCCTCAGCTTGCATTGGTTTCAATGCCTCAGGAGTATTCAGCTAAGCAAAAGGCATCCGAGAAGAGCCCTGGACTCTGACGTTATGATCTGCTGTTCATCACACCTTCTTTAACATCCACAAAGCTACTGCCCCACAGAAAAGCTGTCTCATCACCGCTGAGTGAGGGAAGGATCGACCTCAGCTTTAGCACATGTTACTGGACTTTGTATGACAAAACTAAACATCTCAGGTTCTCCATGGCTCACTTGTTCAAGGTGCTGTTTATTCCAGAAGCTGGACTCTGCCTGCCTTAGGTTACACAGACAAGAAAACAGGGAAGAGCTTTGGATAAACCTTTCAGAATTAGGTGAGATATAGTATCAAGCCAAATAACTTTGATAGTCAATAGATATTAATATTCAAATCCATAATTCTGTTCTCTCTCACCCAGGTTGTTTAAAAGCTATTTTGACTAGGAGAGGAGTACTTGTACTGTTTTATGGAAACATACAATTGACTCATACATGCTTGATGAAAGAGACATCTGGAGCAGAATTTTGTACGTAGGTTCTGTTAAAAGTAAAAAAAAAAAAAAAAACCAACCTGAAAATATCATTTATATCAAGTCAAACTATAGGGGCTGAATCAGAATTCAAGTACCTCCAACCTTTGGCACATCTGAAACACAGCACTGCTATCTCTAGATACTTCCAAGTGCTCCTGGTGATCTACACATTTTCACCAATCTGTGGAAGATGCTGATATTATTAACTAACACAGAGCCCGAGTCAGGACAGGAGCTGCTCCACAGCAGTTTGCCTCCAAGCTTCACATCTGTTACATTCCAATAATTGACAGGCATGCAAAATGACCTGGCATGCCTCTCATTTGGGGTTGGAATGTGCTGCAGGAGCACACTCACTCTTACAAAATGCATTAACATGTTCATGACAGGGCTCTTGAGGATTCTTTCTCAAAATGTAAAAGACACCTCTTTTTTTTTTTTTTTAATTGTAGGTGAATCAATATTCACCTAGAAGATTTTGTAATTATAAATTAACACTCTCCAGTACTGGTCATAGCACAGCTCCAGATGACCACAAAGAGATTCACCTGTAGCATGCAGCACAATCCTGTTTAGTCATTACATCTTTCCTGATCTTTTCCGACCAGAACCAGATTTAACAGACTTCTGAGCAGCCCGAAAACTTGAGGGGTCTGCACGGCAGAGTGAGAACACAGAACTGAGAGAAGAGGCAGCAGCTATCCAGAGTAATGGCACACCAGTGAGTCCCATCAGATATCATACAAGAATTTAGCATTCTCTCATGAAACAAGCCAAAACTGTACAGGTGGAGATTTCAGGCAGAGAGATCAAGGGCTTTAAAAGTCTATGGCAGACTTTAACAATCCATGGCAGAACAGAGATGCAAACCTGAACACATCCTTTCTGTCATCTCTTGACCCAATCTTTGGGGGTTCTGTTTTTGGATCTTTGAAATTCTTCAGAGGAAGGAGGAAAAAAAGGGAATTGCCTGGATACCTCTGTGAAAAACAGAATGACATGTAAGGCAGCTGTGGGAGTATTAGGAAATCCTGAGAGCAAAGATAAAACAAGAAAAAGTACACATTACTCTGAGCCTTAGAAAAGTCTGGATTTAACTCAGAGGAAAGAAGACAGAGGGTTCCTAGTCACTGTAATGAAATGGTACACTAACTGAACTACAAAGCCACGAAAATTGCTTTCTGTTCACACCAAACCACAGTAAACTTGCATGTCACCATGGGATGAAGTTCAGGTGCTTAATCTACAAAGCAATGCAATTTTTGGCATTATGTAGGTACATTGTCTACTTAATTTTAGTACATTTTCACCACCTCAAAAAGCAGCACAAAAGGAGAGTATCACCTTGAAAAACAAATGTGCTTAAAACACTGAATAAAATATCTTCAGAGAAGAACAAAGCTTTGACTCATTTTAATTTTAATACCCCTCTATAACCTGTGGTTTCAGCCACATAGGTATACTCCAGCTATAAAATACATCTTATTAGTAGCTAACTACTCCAGTGCTAAAAAGGAAAATAGAAGAGATCTGTTGGTAGCAAGTAACCATGAGAGAAGAGCTGGTAAGAAAGAACTCCAAATCTTCAAATTAAAAAGAAAAGAGAGTAAACTCTTCTTTCAGAAATAAGAAAAGACATTTCTCAGAATCCCACAATGTTAATGGAAGTTTTAGGATACCAGGATTCCTGGTGGAAGAAGCCTTACAAGCAAGTGGGAGATGATCACTGAACTATGGATGATGGTGTTCTGGGGCATGTCAGCCATTTACTAAGCTAACAGCTGATCTCCACAAGTCAAGATTTTCCTTGATGTAGTGCAGCCTTTTGGATCAAGCTATTTTAATTTACTCTCAGAAATGTTAGCCTCAGTGCTTACTGGTGTCACAGCTATTCTGAAATAGGGATCAGCTCTGCCCAGAGATAACACCACTGCAGAATAAACACCTGCCAGCTAAACTGACAGCTCTTCAAAGAGGCCTCTGGACACCAATCCCAGAAGAGCCAACAGCAGCTGAGTTAAGCTGGAGGTTCACAAATTGACCCCGTGTAGAGCTACCTCTCTCAGCCTGAAGTTTCACTGTCAACAAGGTTCAGGAAAGCAAATTATATATATGACAAGATTCCTGCAGTTTGCAAATAAATTTTCATATAAACTCTGTAAGAATCTAAAAATCACATCCTAAACTTAATCAATGCATGCATCTTGTCAGTCATACCAGTATACAAACACCAGTCAGGATACATGCAACACTGTATTGTTGTTACATCAGCAGCCTCAACAATCACCACGGCTTTCCTAAGCTAAACAGAGATACAAATGTAAAGTGGTGTCACTTGGTTGATACCAGTGGTGTGACATTACAGCCAAGCTAAGCAGTAACAAGTATGGACTTCCTGTATCAATCTTAAAATACACCAGTCTGTGAATCTACAAAGAAGCACATAACCCAAATTAATAACCTTTTAGTGGTACTGAGTAAATTGGTGCAAAACTGTAACATTCCTGCGATGGATGCAGTGACTCCAACTGTTCTGAACGCCCCCTTTGCATTTTTAATTAAATAAATAGTGACATCATTTTTTTTAGATAAAGAATCACTTTGAACTAAATGAGCAAGTCCTCCACAAAATCATAACATGGAAGTGACAGGATTAGGGCAGCACTCCCTACCCTCTAATCCCTCTCTGTTAATCAGTTACTTCACCAAATGTAAAATGAGGCCCCACTTCTTCAGTCAACTCCTTTTTGAGAGACCACTCACTATCCACTTAAATATTTATTCAAGGCTATTAAGTTTTACAACGGTAAAAAAAGGGTTAGAGCAAAACAGAGAAGTCAACTGCAAGGTCCTGGTGCAAAATTCAAGATATTACTACCAAAATAAGCTGAATGTACAAAGAAATAATTTCTTTAAGCCAAATAAATGTAATTTTGTCTATCTTTTAGAACAAATGGACCTTTAAATTACATACTGCCTCTTCTGTTTCTCCATTATTTCCTCATTTCATTTAGGTTATAAAAAACCTTTAGATTGAGCCCAACCTAACACTGCCAAGTCCACAACTAAACCGTGTCTCAACTGATACAAAGAGATGTAAATCCAGTCAGTGCAGCAGTACTGGATCTGGAATACTGTAAAGAGGTGCAAGACAGGAAACAAAGGATTTGGAAACAAGCAAGAGACAATGCAGAGCAGATATGGAACTTCTCAGGAAAGATGTTTAAAAAAACCAAAATAGTTTTCTTGGGTTCCTCTATGACACAGACATTTAAACGCAAAAAAATGGATGCTAATAACAATAATAACAACCAAAAGGAAAGGCTGAGCAGCCTGAAACACCCCCTCCCTCCCAGCCTTCAGCCAACCAGATGGCAAAAGAAATGCCTCATCTTGCAACAGGAATCCTAACCAACATGGTCATGAAACAAGGAGCTACTCAGGAACAGCAGTGTTTTGTCACTCTGCTTATGAAGCCCAGTGCAATCTTGTAGCTCACTGTTATTTAATCTGGCACCACAACAAAGCCTGACTGGGACAGTCCAGAGCCTTCTTTGTTATTACTACCCACCCATAATGACTGGAAATGTCCTGGAACACCACCCAAAAAAGACTAAACAGGGCTGCTTTGGATGGGAATGTGCAACTTCCTTATGTAACCAAAGCAGAAATTGAGTATTTAGGCTCCATTCCATTATCCTGACGTTCTCTAGCACAGGTACATTGGTGCACATCCACCCCTTAATGAAAATAAGTGCCAAAGCATTGTTTCTTCTTTGGGGAGATAGAGAGTAGCTCATCCAGCTGTTTGAATGTAGTGGTTAACTTCCTTTTGCTTTCTCATCTTCTGCTCTGCAGGTTTGTTGATTCTTCTGTATCAGGACTCAGAAGAAATGCTGGATAATGTGGGCAAAATATGTAGCTGTTTTAGAAACCTGAGGTAGTTTCGTTAATAACAGTTTACATTTATTTATAAAAGTATATATGCAGAACAAAGTCCTAAATAGAAAAACAAATGTTGCTGTGCTATTACTGGCTACTTTTTATGGCTCGGTTACAGCAGTCAAAAATCTCCACTGTAAGGGTGTAACAACATCAACAACAAAAACCCTACACAGCAAAAACATTCTGTGCTTCTAATAGGTTGCTATGGAAATATTTTTCCTTTTTTAATATTGAAGCAGCTTCATACACCCAAGCAGAAGATTGGTTGCTCAGACATTAGTTTGAGAAGCTTCCTCCATTTACAGGATGGTAACAGGCTAAAACCCTCATAAAAAGAAATCCCAAAAAAACCTGTTTAAAGTTGGTATCAACAAATACAAATCTAAATTGACAACAGGGAAAATAAAGGAGGTAAAGACATGAGTTACATCCCAGAAAAAATGGAATTCCATCAGTCAGAGAATTCTGCAGTAGGTAGGAATCTATGAAGGTCACAAAAAATAATTTCTCAGCTCAGTGCAAAATGTGAACTTCAAGGTTAGGTTCTCAACAAAAAAATGGAAGATCAGATAACTCACCTTGGCATGAATAATTTCTTTGACTGAGAGTACTTCAGCAATGCTCAGGTACATGCAGAAGATTTAGAAAGCAAGAGCAAAACAAGCCCACTTCAGCACAATTAGGGTTTCACACAGGAATAGCTCAAAGGTGGAGGGATGTGACAGCAATTAAATGTATCAAGCCCAGAGATTCAGATTGAATTTGCAGCACTTCTATAGACACCCTCAGGCACACACATCTGCACCCATCCATCTCTGCTCCCTATCAGCAAAACTGCAGTGAGCAGCACTTCCCCATTTCAGGGGGAAGGCTGTGAGGTTAAATACACTGCAAACATCCAGACATCCTAACAGTGGGAGCAAACACATCCCTGGAGCTGGAGAAGAGTGAGTGCTGTGCTTGTACACACACAGCTCCTTTCCCTTCCTATGCCCCTGACAGCTGAGCAACACTGTGGCTCTAAAAATAGGGCACAATTCCACATTGTCCAGGTTTCCAGCATCACCTGAATTCATCTAGGCAGTTTCACTGCAGAAGAATATAACCCAAACTCGCAGACAGTTACTCCTGAGACAGCTGAAGTGGCTGAAGAACCAGCTCTTTTCCATGTTCTTCTGCCAGCATTTGCTATCCCCACAGAGCCTGGGTTTTTCAGGACTGGATACATCTTCTGTTTCCCCATTCCTGCTGAAATCACAGTGACTTCCACAGCAGTCAGGGACCATTACTGCTTCAGCTACTGCATCCAAATCTGCCCTTCCAAAACACGGCCCTGTCTTCTTGGGGCTGACCTGAACATGATATAGCAAGCACAGCTGCACTTGCTGCTGACAGATGCCAAGAAAACCTGTCACCCAGAAGTGATAAGAATCTTCCTGTATTGTCCCTTCAGTCAACCTGCAAGCCTAGGGGAGTGCATATTTAATACCTATTAAAGCCTTTCTAGGAGTTACCCAACAGGAACAAGATCAAATTCCTTTTCAAGGATCCTGTCTGACCTACTAGCAAAAGATATTTTGCTTTGATGACTCCTTCCCACATCAAATTTACTTTTATTGGTTGTGTGGAATGATTGTATAATGGAAAAAACACCAAGATTTCAATGGGATACAAAAAACCAACCCAGAGAAACACCCCACTCATATGCTTATGGAACTTATGGACATTTCCAAAGCCAGACCCACAGATATCTGATGATATAGCTGCTATGAAGTCTACTACATTAAACACCTTTTTCACCTACCTTTTTTTAGTTCGAAATTGAAAACCTGCACTAAGAGAACAACTGCATCAAATTTCAACACAGATTAAGAAAAGGAGGTAATACTTTTGAAAAAGTCAAATATTGACTTTCTTTTTCAAATTACTGCAGACAAGTACGAGATTTAAATTTGCATTTGAAAAGATATCAGAGGCAATATATTGACAATTCCCTAGCTAGCACATTTCAAATCAAAACACCAGAAAAATACGTATGTGATGTCCTAATTACACAGAGCAGCTACCCCATTAATCACTGAAACCAAAGGACTTTGGCAAATGAAAATGCAAACAGGTGCAGGAGGGCAGAAGGGAGATCAGACAGAGCTGCTCTTTGGGAGCACTGGACCTCTGCTCTGCTCCAGCTCTTGCCCTCCTCTGAGCTTTTTATTCAGGCCAGTGCTTGCAAAAGTTTCAATGTGACTGTTAGAGGAGCTGCCCATCACCATGAATGTCACTGCTCCAGTCAAACATTCCCAAAAATCAAAACTCAATTTGCCTCAAAGAACTCCACAACTAAACCACAACAAGTGGAAACATCTGCTTCACCACAGGGACAACTGCAAAGGTGTTACAGATATGATTTATAAACAATATTGTTTCCCACCTTTTTTTTCCTAATTCTCACTTTCCTACAAAGTACTTAAAAGTTCTTCTAGCTAATAACTAGCAAACCTAGAAGTCAGTGGCAGAATTGACACATCTAAGATCTGATCCAGCACTCGCTGAACTACGCAGAATTATTTTTTTCACTCTTGAAAAAAAATTCTCAGTGACTGAAATTCAATATAAGTTAAAAACTTTTAAAAGGTAATTTAAGCAGAGTACAGAGATCATGCAGCAGAAAAACCTGTACATGAGACTGTTGAGCAGTTTCAAAGAGCAGTTCTCTTTTCAAAGCTCCAGTGTGTTCATTTGTAAGGAGCAGAAGTCTTGGTGATTTAACAGGCATTATGCCTTCCAAAGGCTACATCTCTACCAGAGCTGCCTGAAGAAATGAAGAGTCTTAAATAAATTCCAATTACATTAAATGAACCACTAGGTCTTTTCAATTTTGTCATTTTCCCTCAAGAAATATCTCAGTAAACTCAATGAGAGGCCTGAAAAAAAGCTACAGTACATATTTTTGACAAATAACACTGAATTAACATGTCCTTTAGCCATCTGTATCTTGAAATCAATTGTTGGTTGAATACAAAGTAAATACATCTTCCTAGCACAGGCAAACTCCAATACACACTCTCTTGTAGCAAACCAAGACCAGAAAAAGGGATCACTTTTAATCCGAGACATCACAGTTTTAAAATTTTGTTCTAGGCCTCTGCGCTAATTCCTACAGAATATTTTTGTCATAAACTTTCCATAACTCTCGCAGGCAAACCCTGCAGTTTGTTTTATGACCAACAAAAAGAAACCAAATCCCAAATCTCAGAGTCTTGCAAGTTAAATTTCTTTCAAATACTGAGCATCTGTCTTTTTCTACCTTTCATATAATGGGATTGGTACCAATAACTGTACATGGTTTCATAGAGTATTTGTTTATCCTGTAAACACTGTTTATACTCACAAATTTAAGTTGTTTTCACCCCAGACTGACTGTAGGGCCGAAATAGTATTTTTCACTGAAAAATAGTATTTTTCACAAAATAAATTTGAATGAAGAACCACTAAAATGTTTGACACTACAGCTGTCAGCAGCTCCTGGTTGCAGTACAAAAGTCAGTAGCTACTGGCACTGCAGTACAGAAGTTACTCTAGTCCTAATTCTTTAATTGTCCTTATTTTAAAAAGATTATTCTGGCTGAATTCAGGGACATTTTAAAACAAAATATTTTTTGATATAAAAAAATCTAGAGAGCAGATGCAGTAAGAGTGATGTGCTACACTTCTGTTCACTGTAGCTTTTTCACAAATTGCCACAGCAGATCTGTCCCCTAAGATGAGGAGGATGCTCCACTTTCCAGACTCTTCTGCTGAGATTCAGAGTTTACTTTTGATATAGTAAGATTTGAAGCTGAACTGCAGCTGAGAAAAATCTCCCACTGAGAGGTGGATTAGTCCTGGAGGTTTCAATCCTGACTACCCAAAGCAGGAAGTGGAGACTTCACATTCCCTACTTCAGAGCTGCATCAGGGACAGACTCTCATATCTCAGATCCATTTCCCTACCACACTGGGCTGCTTCCAGAAAGGTCCCACCTGATGCCATCACAATGGAAAAAATATGTGTACACCTATACATTAACATATTTTGAATAACAAGTCTCAGCACTCACAGGAAAATTTAGAACAATTCCATGGACTAATGTTATACAATACAGAAAACTTAATTTTCCAATTTCCCCCTTCGATTTACTCTGTGGTTCCCAGCTGAAACAAAATTATTTCCTAAGCATTTAAATTTAAGAGAGTTTCACTCTATTGGCTGTAGAGTATGGTTATGTGAAAACACAAATTTTACATGGTGATGACCAGATGTAAGAGGATTTGTAAGGAGACTGAGTGGAACATATATATTCAGAAGTAGATATTTAAATTTAGGGAATTCCAAACTGAAGATCTACTGTACAATTCTTTTTTCCCCCTGTTAATTATTCAGAGATACCAGGCAGAACAGTATAATGTCAGCCTTAATTTACATGTGACTTAACATGAACTTATGCTCCCAACTTCAATGTACGCATATGACAGGAAGGGATCCTCAACTCAAACTTTATACTACCTTGAATTTCTTTCTTCTACTTTACAATTCAAATCACTTCACCTACATTTAACCTGCAATTATTTCTTTTAATTGTTCACTGCTTAATAAATTCAAGATCATTCTGTTTTGAATGTTCATAAATAAAATATTCATGTAGTCTATACAACAGGAAGCATTTGTTAGGTTTAGTGTTGTACAACGTCCCAGTTATACAAAAGGTACTTGTATTTATATGCAATTTCCTTTTACTTCATGAAAAGAGACTGCTTTAAAACTACAAATTAAAAGATCAGTCTTTGGGGATAGTGATACTTTAATTGCAAGATTTCCAAGACCAGACTGTAAGAAGACCACGTACAAAGACAGGAAAATTCAGGGCTCAAAGAAAACTGTCTTTGCTATGTCCTGGCTGTTATTAAAGTAAGAGCCTGGAGCCTTAGATACTCATCTAGATATTGCAGCATGTAAAGATTTAACTGATTTGCACTCTAGTAACACCAAATACTGGCAGACACTAACTGGGGACATTTGTTTTATTACAAGCAAGATTAGAACCCAGGTTTTATTTTTGTGCAGACAGTCTTAGCTGCCAGAAGAAGAGTGCCAATTCAGTTAGTAAGAATAATGGTGACATTTTGCAAACAAATTTCCTTTAAAAAAAAATATACAGTCATACCTTTCTTCCCCTTGACTTCATTAATAATCAATACCATAAAAATATTCACATCTCTCAGGCTTTGAATTATTTCCTTAGAGAAACCACATCCTTCCCAGGCCTGTTCTGGAAATGGGAAGGATTTGATTTTACAGTTTGCCAAAACTGTAGCATCAAAATAAACCTGACTTTCTTAGTTCACACCTTCTTGCAGGTGCAAGCAGGTAGCTTGTTTAATTAAGTGAGGGCTCTGGAAAGGGCAGGGGTTTCAAGCTAGTGCTGTTTTTTGTCTACAGGAGCATTCATTACATTTGAACATCAGTTGGAAACTCAGAATTTGTACTTGTTTTTCAAGTGTTGCTGGGATAGAAATCTCAAGGGCTTATCATCCATGAATATCTCCAGGCATTGACAGTTAGCCAGCAGGACTTACTGGAAGGGTGAAGAACAAAAGAAGGAGGAAAAGTGCAGAAGACATTAATCTACAGAAAATTCCACGAGACAAGGTCAGTACATCGGTCATTGTCTGTCTGAGGTGAGAAATTCAATAAAGTCAGAGCCCTGTAAATCTCCTGATGAATCTTGGTAACATCTTTCATTTCAATAACAACTTTTATGGCTGGCAGAAGGTAAAACACTTTGTGATAAGCAGCTCTTGGAAAGTCTCAGACAACTGCAGTTGCCAGTCTCAAACTAACCAGAAATAGCTGTTGCCTTCAAATGTGTACCCAAATTTGGCAATTCAATAAGATTTTCCTAGAAAAGCCCCAATTGTGCAGACTAATTTCTTAACACAAACTGTTTACTTGTATCAGAATACTCTCAGGACTCCCTGCCACATTTTGGGACAATTTTATTCTGTCATGTATGGCCACATAGGTGTAGAGTGGCTATTCTTCCTTAATGCCATATGCAAAGGGCATAATATATTTCGGGACTAAAAACCCTTCACTACCACTTTCTTCCACCCAGAGCTCAGAAAGAGCCTGTGCTCCTCCAGCCCTGCCAAACCAAGAAATTCAACAAATGCTCCTTATCAAAAGTAGAATTTAAACAATATGGTTCATTCCTAACCGTCATGACGGATCTAATGGCATTAAGAGTTTGGGACACCATGAACTGAACTAATTCTCTGCTGAAGAAAAAAATGTCAAAGGCTGCAAACTCACAAAAATTTTAGACTGAACTTTTGATGACAATCACCTGGTCTGTGGCCACATATAAAAAGCTCATAAAAGAGTCTAAAAATTAATTTGAATGAATTCATTTTGTGATGTCAATAAATTAAATATTCTTATCAAATAATGAATGAATCCTATGACCCGAAAAATCTCCTTTATGATTTCACATACCATATGTTGTTTCACACACAGTTTAAGCACCCTAATTAGTATCTTACATATAACAAGCAGCAACTGTTTAACTCTTTATATGCAACCAGAACTAAGTGGATGGAACCAACCAGCTTTAATTTGCCTGATGCCCCAAATTATGTGTCCATTTAACTTCAAGGTGCACCATGTGCCAGAATCTGCTGCTTGCTTTCTTTTTTTTTTTTTGTCTTGAATCTTCCCTTTTTATGCCTAGCCATTCTAGAAGTAAATAAATATACTGAATAAAACTAATTTGACACAGAAAAAAAAACTTTAAAAGGTATCCTCAAGGAAATAAGAATAAAAATATGAAAGGTAAGTATTTAATAAAAAAAGCACTGAGGCGAGACCTGCATGACCTTCAGGCTCTCTCCTGTCATAAACACATCCAAACCCATAGTGTGACATTGCCAAGGCAGGTAACAAGTTGTGACAACCAGTTGGCAACTGTGCATAACAATATGCTATTCTAAAGCACAGGGCTATTTATATTCATCTTGTCATTACCCAGTACAGCCCATTAGGTTGTTTTGTCTGCTGATGAAAAACAGATATATATCTACGGAACTGCATTAAACCCAGGCTTTCTAAATTGCAGCCTAGCACTGTGGCTACCAGAACCACCCCTCCTGGACTGTACTGATTTTAAATGAGTATTTAAACCCAGCACAGAGAAGCCCAAACTGGCCCTGAAGGGGCTGGTACAGCACAAGGCAAAACTGGATGTCCAGATGAGGGCAGGTCTGGTTAGTCCAGAGCAGCACAGCCTTTGGTACCACATACACTGAGCAGAACGTGTCCTCAGCTATGTAGGAGGAAATTTATTTTTCACTTGATCTCAAGAGAGATGGAGACTATTTAGAGAGTTTTAAACTATGCTATCACAGGGCATCAGTTGCTTCTAGTTCACCTCCCTAAAAACCAATACGCACAGTCAAATGCTGGCATATGGCACTGGCTTGAACAACAAATGCCCTTTTGGATCTCCAGTGGGTAAGGGATGACACACAAAATATTAAAACAACCTGAAGAGAGGTTCAGGTTACCCATGAAACACTTCAACTTTTTTTTTTTTTTTTTACACATCTTGCACTTTAGATAAAGCCTTTAAAAATCAACACATTCCATAATCTTTACATTACAAATTCCTTCTAACTGGCAGCATTTAAAAGTATTCTTTTTCCTCCCATTTTTATTATTTTCCCTGCTTTCACTTTTTCATGGAATGAATAAATGCTTTAGTGTTTGTGAAAGCCACCAGACCAGTAGCCCCTGAGACCTAAGTCTAATTAAATTGTTTTCAGAGTGTGTGGCTTCCTTTTCCCATTATATAAACAGAGGCTGGCAACCACCCAAATTGCACTGAGGGTACCTATAACAGCCAACATCCACTTCCCACTGAAGCCAAGGGTCTCAGTCCCTTGTGCTTTCCATTTTCACTTTTCCCATCCTATCAGAGAAGGTAATTTCTTCACCAGGAGAAATTATCCCCTTGCTTTGGGAAGTGTCCTTCAGCTCCAAGCCAGAAAGTGCAGCAGGTCCTGCTGTACCACAGGGAAAAACCTTCCTGTTCTTGTAACTTCCACAATAAAGGACAAAACACAACAAATCCTTCCTGTCCATGACTGCTTCTTTATAATACTGGGATTTTTTTTAAGGTAAGCTGTAACTTAACTGCAAGCTTGTAACAGAGCATGCTGGGGTGACCCTGGCACTACTGTAATACTTTAGGATAGAGAAGAAAAAGGAAAAAAAGTGACAACTTGTGCCTCACACACGATGTGTTATCTGTGTGATGCTGCACTGAAATCTGCACAAAACAAAAGAACCCAGTCTCATATTCCCAGTCCCCAGTGGAAGCAGCAGCCTAAAGGAAAAGCTAGAACTGAATCATTACTATAAATTGGTTTTTAGTACTCATAATAGCTCGTCGCTCAAAATTCCCAGATGGCAGTAGAAATAGTTTCCTGAGTTTGTATATATAAATTAATATCTCCAGTCTGCATAGAAACACCTTGTTTGCTTACTAGCATCCTGTCTTATGTATTGGTTTCTGGCTGAGACTCTGCAGCATTGCTGTGCACAACACATGCTAAGTCTACTGTTTTATTTAAATGGGCCTGAGTATCCCAAGTAAAAGGCTCAATACAATGAAGATTTAACCACCAGTGAAATAGGGGATTATTATAGTTGCAACCAGAACAAAGAGCCAGTATGTCAATATATTTATAGATACATATATTCACAAATACAACAGACAATGATATTCATGCTAAAATACTGAGATAAACATCTTGGGACTGCATTTATTGTGCAGTACACTTTATAAATGGCTGATCCAGCCAACCTAAAAGGGCTACAGCACCTCATAAGAGGAGCTAATGTCTAACATGAGACACAACAAAATATTGGTTTAGCAGAGAAGAAAAAACAAGCTTTTTTTGCTTGCTAAAAGACATATCTTTAAACTGGCCAACCTCAGTCACATAATTAACTCTATTGATTTCATGAGATTTAGACTGACAAACCTTTAAAGTGGGGTTGATCTCCTCTGGCAGTAAACACTCACAAAGTGGATATCTACATGTGGGTGAGTCAGCTGAAGCTCCTTTTACAGCAGGGATCTGCATGAGGGTTATTAAGCTTCAGTCCCTCTACTGTCTGTGGAGAGAAGCAGGTGCTTTCATGGAGAAATGAAAAGGCTTCTAGACTGGGTTGAGTTGAGCCTCTTCCCTTACAGGAAGCCTTGACACAAACTTTCCATCAGATAAATCCTTCTCCCACTCTCTGTAATGGTCACAATAGGGAAAGGAAGTGAAAGCCAAAGTGCTGCTCAAGGTTTAAGGCAAAACATTAATACAGTGCAGAGTCCTTTTCTATTATGAACAAAGGCATCTCTGAGCAGGAAGAAAGATAAGCAGAGCTCACACTAGACCTATGAACATCTTTTTTAAAATTATGCACTTTGTGCATGGTTCTGCTCCCTTTCATTCTGCAGAAGAAAGACTGTTGCTGCTTCAGAAGAGATCCTGTAAAGCACTGATTTAAAATGAGCAATTTTAAAATTATCATGCAAGGTAGTTACCCAAGTGAAACAAAATATTTAAATGTTATTGAGACACAAAGTCACCTAAACTGCCAATCAAAATGGTATTAGAATTAATTTGAAACAGTTAAGTTGAAGAATACATTTACTTTAAAAATCAAGGTCTTGGTTTTTCTTTTTTGTTTCTTTGAAAACAATAAATGATTTCTTGACATTTCTATTACTTTTTTCCATCTTCTATGCTTTCATGCAAAACCCAACCATTTAGGGCAGCATTCAGCAGACTTGTGCAAGGAATTAGCAAAAGACACGAGTACATTTAATTGTCACTGGAGTATTATTACAAAACTTTGCTCTAAGGCAGGTTTCAGTCCCTTTCCCTTTTCCAGAAACTTTCAGGAAGAAATGTAAGAGACTACAGAGGAACAGGAGACCCTCTGCAACACTGTGACTTCCTCATCTTCCTCTTTCCGGACAACACCATACGACATAGAAATTGAGAGAATTACTCAGTTTGCTTACTGATGTTCTTAATTTGACACTTGCCTGCACACAAGCACGTGTGCATGAACCTCCTGCACATGAGCAGTAAAGGGGGAAATGTTAAATGCATGTCCTGCCCAGAACAGTGCTCTCTGCACTGCTCCCAAGATACGAACAACGACCCGAGCACACGCATTCAAGGCAGGAGGAGTTCAGTTCAGAAGTCAAGCCCAGGCTAAGCATAGCTTTTAAAATAAATCCTGCTCTTCATCAAGTCAAAGGAAGGAGCAGACTCTTGTCCAGGTCTGTGGATTTGGTGTGGGTTTATTTTTTCCCTTAAGTTGTGATCAACTGAAAAACCTCAGGCAAAATTCTAAAAGTTATCACGGTAGAACTATTGACTCAGTAAATGTAGTAGGAAGAAAGCAAGCTTCTAGTCTATGTTTTTCTCTATTTTGTTGTACAAATACATTTGTGGGGAGGTTTTGTTTCCCCCTTCTTCCTCTCAGCTGCACAAGTAAATAAAAATACAGAAAGGCTGCACTGAAATTCTCCCTTAAGATGGTTATTTCAGAAAAATGTTTTTCAAAGTTTACCTCAGACATTTTTGCAAGGGAATAAATACATTTTTCCCAAGGTGAATAACTAACATTTGCCCTCTCCATCTTAACTGGCACACAGGGATATGGTGAACTCATCAATTGGACTGCCATAATAAATTTTAATGTTCTGCACACACATTTTCTTACTCTTATAAGACTGAGGAAAACAAGAAACAAACTTGCAAGAGGAAAATACTACACGTTCACAACAATCTGTAATACACAGAATAAACCACTTGGGCTTTTCTGTATTCACAAAAACTCAACAGTAACTGCTCCAGCCATAGCTTTCAAAAATTGGTCAAGGAACAGGCCACGGATTGGTCTGAAAAAACAACAGGGTCAGAGTGGAATTAATTTCTATCAAAGTGCATAGTGAAGCAGATTATCCTAGTGTCACTCATGCTGACTAGGGCTTTACTGGCCAAGCCAGTAGGATTGCAGGAGTCATTAGGATTAAGGAAAGAGAAAGTACTATGCAATTCAAAAAATAACAATATTTTGTCTGGAAAACCTCCAGCTCCAATACAAGGGAAAAAAAAAAACAATTAAGTAACTTCTAGAAGACAGTTGGGATGTTAATCTAAGGCAGCATACATTCTCAAGATCAGAAAAATCAAACATGCAAATCTTGGATGCTTCTATTCTAGACAGTCATTATGGGAAAATCTGTGTGTGGAAGAGGAGATGGATGTACAGAATGTGCATTTCCATTAACTGAACTCCTGTCTCAGTAAAGCCTGTTTATTAAAATACCCGAGCACCTAAAACTCAGTGAGACTTAGGGGTGGGCAGCTTGATTTGGAAGGCTTTTTCTGAACTGTACAGAAGCACTTCTGGAGTATATCTGCAGAACAAAGAGCTGAGCCCCCTGACTTTGTTTGTACCTTAAGGCATACAATAAAGCGAGCCGAAGAATCAATAGCTCGAAACGTTCCATTAGAAGGGAAGTGTTGAGGCCATTAGCACAAGCTTAATGAAATTAAGATATTAACAGAGTAAATGGCAACCCAGCTCTTCTATAGGGTGTACTGCAGCTCTGAGTAAACACCAGCTTAGTCAGGCAAAGGCACAAGGGTCAGTGTTTTAGGGCTCTCAGAGGCAGGGGGAGGAAGGGAAGAGGTTTTGCTTTTAAACACACATTAGAAACTGGAGATTCCTGGAGAGAGATGTATTAATAATTAAGCAGAGCTTCTGGATAGGAAAAACCAATCAATAATATACATTAAGATCAGACATTCCTTAAAAAATTGGCAAATGTGGGGTTTCAGAGGTTGTGTATTCACACCTAAGAATTTCTACTTATATCCCTCATATCTGTCATTATTCTATCAAACTAATGCTAAAATCAAGAATTTTTAAACTGCAGTTCCTTACAGTGTTGTGTTTCAAGCTTGTAGTAATTTACAAAATATTCCTAGTTACCTAGCAGAATTGTCTTTATTGTTCTTCTAGGGAAAGATTTAAGTGATTACACTGGTTGGGGGTTTGGTTTGGTTGTTTGGGGGCTTTTTTGTAATCTATGTGCAAAGAATTTCATGAAAGTGAAATTTTACAAGAAAAACAATTGCCTTCTGTTACTAAGTTGCTAGACAGTTCTTACTAACGCATGAATTAAAATGGGTTTTATGGTGAAAGCATCAGCTCACCATAATGAACAGGAATTCTTGTTCATGTATAGTCCTGCTACAATTCTTAATGGCTTTGGTGCCTCTACAGTGAGCTTTCAGACTTCCTTTGGGGAAGTTCTCCTAACAAGGTATAAAACATTTGCTACAGCACTAACTTACATTACAGAAAACCACAGAAAATATATGCTCTACAAAGCAACCATTCTGTAGTCACCAAATGAAATAAGATTTTTTTACAAGTTTCAGTCATTGTCAAGACAATCCGTAAGTCTACAAAAGCCTGCTAGCTGAAATTTTGCCAAGGTAATACAAAGTACAGAGCTGACAGTACCAAAAACTGATGGACTATCTGAGTTTCCCTTGCTAGGCCAAACTGCACAATTTTAATTTTTTCTTTCTGAACAGGACATGGTAACCCTGCAAATGTGCCTGCTCTGCCTTGAAACAGCACACAATTTCAAAAAGCTGGATTGAAACTACCTCTGCACCATAAAAATCTGTTCCCAAAAAGAAACACAGCACCTTTCTTGCACATCTTTATTTCTTCTTTACGAATTTAGAAGTATAAGGTAGTATTCCCTGTGCAGTGCAAAGCAAGAAAAGGAACTTTACCCAAACTAGTGACAGAAACAAACACCACAAGGGCCCCAGTCCAAATGTGTACAAAATTGTCACAAGGTCACCTGGCATTTTACCAAAGCAGTTAGCATATAAATTGAGCCTAAACAAGAGGAGATAAGTATGTCCTCTGACAAAGAAGATTCCCAACAAAAACAGCAAAAGAATTTCCATTATGGAAGAAAAAAATGCACTTATTAAAAATGTAGCAACATTTATCTTCCTGCTGCAAACATTCTTTTAGCCATTCTATTTATTGCAGAGGGCCCCAAACACTGTGAAATTTCTGTGCTTTGTTTCAGAAAAATATTCATACAGAGGCTGATTACAATATATCCCAAAAACCATTTGCCATGTAAATATAATGACTGATTGAATTTGACAAGCCTCCTTCTAGAAGAGTAAACACTGAAGCTTTTGTTTAGGGCTATTAATCAGCTCAGCAAGCTCAACGTGTCACCTGTGCCAGAATAGAAGAAAAATCATCCCCACCTGCTGGTAGAACAGCCACCAACTATCCAAAGGAGGCAGGACCATTCGTTGTAAGAATGACTCTGGATCCCAGCTTCAAACAGGCAGGCTTTCAGCAGACACTCGTCTTTCCTGTACCTGATCATCCCATTAGCAATAATGATCCTGCTGCAACAGCTGTGGAGGTCCAAATGGAAATCTGCAAACTAAGAACTGCAAATCCACATAGGTGTTATAATTCCCCTCCAGACTGGCTCAGGGGCCTGTATTTGTACCTTAATACAGAGTGAAGACAGTGCTCACTACACTGAGAATATCTTATGTCTTGTAAAGCTGACTTTTATTTAAGAATTATTAGAAAACACAGATGTCAGGCAATAATATACTAAAATTCTTAACTGCAGCTTGGCCATCAGCAGGTCTTACTGACACTCATGCCTTCTGCTGCTCAGTGGCAAAAAACATTACTGATAATTTGTTTTCAAGTTCAGGTTCCTGCAGAAGGGCAGGTGATTGTGTAAAAATCAACTGGCTAACTGAAGTGGTGAAGTCAGTGCTCTAAAGAATGCAAAAATGCCACCCTCAGCTGTAAAATGCTTATTTCTTATAGGAGGATACCACACATGCTGAGTAAACAGGAAATATCTTCATATAGTGACAGAAATTATCCTCCATGAACTCAAACAGTGAAACTTTATCTGTCCCATTGGGATGGTGTATATTTTGACATTTCCAAGCTCATCATAATTAAGCCCAAAACCTGTCAAAAGCACACCCCTTTCCACTGACTAAGGCTCCCAAGCTCTGCAAGTGTGCACCTGCAACCTAGTAATTTTCCATCGAGTTTTCACTTATTTTTACACTCTCTGATGCTTGCAAATGGAACAGCTGGCTCCTGAAACTAAGACTGGAGTGGTGAAGACCCAGCTCAATGTTTCACTGGCCCATTCCCAGAGATGCTGGATTCCAACAGCTGCTGTACTTCCTGGTCACAACCTTTGAAAGCCCATGTGATCCCATCAAGCTGAGCAAAATGGGCAGGCAGCTCAGATGATCTTCTGCACAATATCTGGAAATAGCAAAGTACACTTTCTGTCTCATTTACTAATACTGCTGCTAATTTTGCTGTGTCCCAGTTTCTCATCCATCTGCAATCAGAATTCAGTTTAGCTGATGGAAAAGGAAACACGCCACAGCTCACACCAGGATGTTACAGTCATGTTAGCAGAATGAATATTCCCATTTCTGCTCAGGAATTCCTTCCAAAAGCTTAGAAAGGACCTAGGACATGATTAAATAAACCAGATCACTGAGCACAAGAGCAGATAATGCCAGTTTTCCTTTGGACTTAGTTCTAGGGTTAATGCAAGTGCTTTTGAAATTTTGCAATATTCAGGAAATTACTAGGAGCAGGTGAGTGTTCTTCCCCATGCACACTGTCTGACAATAAATATTAATAAATGCAGCTTTTCAACTAGCACAAGAGAGTACCTACAGTGTCTCCCTCTATTACCTGGAGGAGACTTCTATAGATATAGTTATTGCCAACATTTTTAACCTCTGATTACGTCAATTTGACTGTTAGATTCCAAAGTTATTAGAAAGGTAGATGGATTGCTTTCTTAATAATTCAGATTCAGAAGTAAAAAAATAGAAAGCTTATTAGACAACCCAGTAGGTATCTGATTCCTCCTTTTAATGCCAACATTACTGGTAATAATTTTAAGCAATTACATAATAACCGAAATGTATTGTGTGAATTCCTCAGAATTTCTATTACCTGGTATTTTACCTCCAGTTCCCTGTGGGAAAATTCTGAGGTATGCCTCAAGCAATTTAATTTTTTTTTTCTTGGAAAGGTAACACACATTAAAGGAGATTAAGCAGTGGAGGCTCCAAAATAACTTACAGAAAAAAAAAATTCAAAACATATCTAAGAGACCTATAGAAACGGGACTTACAAGTTTTTAGAAAACATTTTACTGAAATTCTGCTCCTCTTGCAGCCACGTGTTTTGTCATCATTTCTAATGTGAAGGTTTTTACTCACACTGTCTAATGATCATACTGGACTTTTTGGGTCAGGTAAGAGGCAGTAGCTAAAACAGGTCATAATCCAAAAAACCCCAAACCTATAATCAGGAGCCAGTTTAAAACATATGTATCAACAAACAAAGTCATTCAAGAAGTTGAAAACACTGAACAACTGGAAACAACTCACATTCAGACCTTGGAGCCTTTGTTACAAGTCTATATGGGGCTCCAAGACTGAGGCATTCAAAGAATGGCATTCTTCAGGAAGTAGAAAGGAGGCATATTGGACAACTGGCTGCTTCCACATTTCTGGAAAACAAGTTATAACATGAACACAAGGAGACTAACCTTACCTTCCATGCTTTTTTTAGTGAAGTGGATCAAGTTGCTAGAGAAAAATGAATTCTCATTCCCCCTTATGCTATTTTGTATTCTAAGTATTCACTGAAATCTGGCTGCTTACAGAGTTTAGCACAAACCTTTTCAGCAGATACTTAATTTTCAAAAATCTCTTTCAAAGAGATAGACAGCATGGGATGGGAAACTCCTGCATATTTGTAACAGACATCCCATAGCCTAACTTATCTTTTCCTAACTACTTTTATCTACAAGTTTCCAAAGTCCACCAACTGAAAAATCCTAACTTATTACAACACAGGTGGCACAAGGTTTAAATAGTAAGGTTAGTAAAGGAGGGGGGAAAAAACCCACTCCTAGAAAACAGAAGACATTAATTAAGTTAATTAACAGGGGGAGAAGAGGGGAAAGGGAGAAAGGTCATCATGCTCTTCACTGGCCCTTGAGCACATCCTGCCACATGGCACTGCTGCAGTGGTTTAAACTATTTAAATTTTCAACCAAATCCTAATTGCTTGACTGCAACCTCCTTTGTATCTCTAGTCAACACATTTTAGTTCACATTTTGGGTTTGGAGCTGCAAAGGCAAGTTAAAACAAAAACACTGCTAGACATGAGATGACTTGAAAACACACATCCTGCTCAGTGGTGGGCAAAGTAATGTGGCCAAAACACCATGTTCAGGTCTCAAATATCAATCACAGTAGTCACCTGTAGGAAAATTATGTTTGTCCACTTAAGGGGGGTGCAAGACTTCCTCTTAAGATACTAGAACTGAAAGATGTGAAATGCAAATGTGTAAATTCCTTCAGCCAGGGCCATCTACTCCCAGTGTTACTCCTGCTGTCTGAGGTGACTTCATAAAATTGCATTTTTATTTTTGTTATTTAAAAGACAGCTACTCATTCCAATGAAACAAACAGGACTTCTTAAGTGTATTTTAATATCGGTGAAAAGGGTATCTTGTGTTGAATTGGTCCTTCTAGGTAAATTGCTGGAATAAATCCTGCTTGTTGGATGATAATTGAATGAGCATGGGGAATTTTGACAGTTCCAGGTGTCAAGAAGTTGGGAGAAAATAACATCTGTTCTCATCAAACAGCAGAAAGGCAAACTCAAAATCACTCTTAATAAATGTGTACCATAAACAGTGAACAGAGAGTAAAAGAAATACATTAAAAATATTTTTGAAAGAAAAATTACCCTTTTCTCTTAGCTGAATGTAGCAAAGCTAAACTGCTACATCCTACATTGTGGTTTTCTCATTTTTTTTCCTGTCACACCTTGCACTGTCACAAGTTGTCACTGTGGCTAAACCACTCCCATTCCCTGCATCCCGTTCATTGTGACAACAGCCAGACAATGCCATGGCACACACCAGCACAAAGAACAGTCTGGCTGCCTGGGGGCTAGCTCAGCACGAGTTTTAAAAATAGACAGGCAGCATTGCTTAATATTTGCCATTGCCTGTAATTCTATACAGTTATTTTATGTCACTCCTATAATAATTACATAATCTTTTACACTTGTGAATACTTTGAATCTTCTTTCCCTTTCTCATCTTCATGCTTCAGACCCAGTGGCGTACATGGTGATTAGAAAGAAGTAACTCCACAGGTGTGAGGCAAGGAAAAGCTCCCCCACATGATCCTGACCTGGCCTGTGGGTAATCCAGGGCAGAATTCTGGGGCAGCAGAGGGGACAGAGAAAGTGAGTCCCTGTGTTTTATACTGCTCTGCACAGATCACTCTGCTCCCTCCCAAGCCCCACAGCTCCTCAGATGTATGAGCTACTGCAGCATGGCCACAACAGCAATTTCTGTGAGTCCAATGGAGACAGGATTTTAGAGCAAAAACTTTGAGTAGAATCACACTCACTGAGAACTCAATCCAGGGGCTCTCTGTTACATTCTTTCTGTGGGAAGAATGCAGTCCAAAAAAGTCATTTAATATCTGTCAGTATCTCAAGGTTTTTAATGCAAGGAAAAATCTTGTGACAGAACAGCCACTGCCAGGACTTCCTTGTTCTCACTTTCAAATAAAACCCGTGTATCTTGTTTTTCAGTAACAGAAAGGGTATAAATGCACAGTGCCTTCAGAGATTACTTTATTACTTAAAAGTCTGTCTTAACTGGACAGTTAGAATGATAATCCAGTTGCTGGAGAAGCAAATATACAGAATTATCTTCCACTGAATCTGTGCCTACACAGAGAGCATTGAGTAACTCTTTTTCTCTGTTCCTTCTTTTCCTAAGACAGATAAACAAATTTTTTAAGTTACATGGCATTCTTACCTGGCAAAACCAGCCACAAAAGCCAGGTTAAATGCACAAGCTTTTTCTCTCAACCTGCAAAGAAATATTCCCTGTGGTTGACCCAACACTTCAAACATACCGAGAGTTCTTATTCCTGTGAGCATGTTCTCAGCTTCAGGACAGCCACTCACAGCCCAAAAGCTGCTCACACAAAGCTCTTTGTAAGAAACCATAATCAGAAAGACATTGGTGAGTAAAACTAAGCAGAATCAAAAAAATATCACTCTCCATGATCACCCCAGTGTTATATTTACCACCTCATTGTTTTAGCAAAACCTGGGGCTTGGGGATTTCTCTATAACCTACACTTACCCATAGAGTTAGTGACTGCAGTCAGGGTATTTCCCTGCTGACAGCCACACACAGCATACCTTGGGCTGAGTGGCTGATTATCCATCAATCCCTGGAAAAGAGATACAGGTGGTGAACACGCAGCCACATGGGACGGTGTTTGCAATGACACTTTTACACCACATCTCCTGGTACCTCTCTGCTTTTTTGCCATGGTCAACATCTCTCTCCCCATAGTGTGAAGACGATACCGGTATTTCATCAGGTATTGCAACCTTTTGCCAGACTAAAACAGAAGCTTTTGTTTTCCTCTTCATCTCAGAACACAAACAGAAACAGTCTGAAATATATTTAGACTAAAATTTTTTTTCAAATGTTAATTTTCGGGAATGTTACCAATCCACTTTTAGTAGATGGTTTGCTATTTAATGTCTCTAGGCAGGGAGAAAAGCTTTAATCAATAGAATCAAAAGAAATGCTGAGAGATTACATGCAATTTCACAAAATCAAAGGCATTTCCTACATATTGTCAAGCAGACAAAAACATATTGACATGTTATGCAACGAGCTAAGGAATGTTTCCCACGTTACAACACTGAATTTCCTTTTACGTGTTTTCAAATCTCCAGGTTTCCTCATAACAAGGAATTTTACTCTGTCATAAATTTAGAAATTCTCCAAGAGCAGCTTAATTAAGAAAAAAAGAATCCAGGGCTGAGTGATTAAAATCCTATCCTCTAGAGCTGGCAGTTGCCACATAAAAAGCTTTTACCTCTGCTTACTTCTAACAAGAAATCAATAGTGTGGCTCCCCATTCACTCTGGGGCCCAGTATTCCACCTGCATCTGCAATCATCCAGGAAAAGAGACAAAATGGGCAGGGATCAGCCTCGCCACCAGCTATTTCTCAGTTACTGCAGACAGCACTGACAACAGTCTGAAAACCTGATTCCAACACACCTCAGGCAATACTTCCATCTTTGCGCTTCCAGGCTCCAGGAGCCTGCTCCTGCTGCCACCACACTGAGATATTTTGCAAACACACTCCCATGTGCTCTAACCAAGCTCTTGCTTTGGTGCTTGCATTACCATTTACAGACTCTTACATGTAAGCCCCTGTCAACCAACGGTGAAGCCCCTTCCTACCTTCCAGACAAGACATATGGATCCGTAGCTTAACCATATTTTTATAGAGAGATTTCATATAGAAAATATTTTAGATATATTTAATATTTCTGTATTCATCTGCATGCAAAATTTTATCTCAGTACTTAAATGAGAGTAGTAGAATCAGCACTGTGAAGGTGCTTTAAACAAATTTTATGTCTTTTTATGTAAGAAAGACATGAGCTGTGCTGAAAACTCATGGGTGTCGATGGAATTGCACTTTTAGGAAGTATAACAATAAATCAATGGGATTTAACTATTTCTATACCAAAAGCATTCCTGTTACAATGGCAGCAAGTGGGAATGATGTATCCAAACATGAGTCCGCTGTTGCCATTTTGTTACAGCTTTTTCTGCTCTTGCTGCTTTTAGTGCCTAAATTCACCAGTCTTCTTGCCATTCTGTACAGCTTTACACATCCCTTTGGAACTTGTGTTTGGGTTTTTTTTATTGTTGGTTAGTTTGGTTTATGTCTAACAGTTTTAAATTAAGTTTAAACTTGAACAGCTTTACAGGCACATGAAAACATTAGCTAAACAGAAGCTTGAAATACCTCATTTAGTTACATCTAAGTTTAATGATGTCATAATCCTTTATGGCTGACATCAAGTCGTAAAGCCACAGAGTTCTAACTCTAAAAAACCAGGATCAAAACAACAACAACACACAATTATAATACTGGAGACCAAGAGCATCACAGTTTTGGTTCCAGGCCCAGTATTTTGCTTATGATAGTCTGGCTGTATGCAAAAATATTTCTTACTTCATTAAAGGCGCTACACATGTTTTAAAAGATCCATATAAACTAAATCAAATAGATTGAAGTCTTCAGTTTTTGAATGCTAGATTTGGGGTTAATTAACAAGCAAATATTTGTAGCAATCTACCAGATGTGAAACTGGTTTTGATGCGACAGGAAAATAAAAGGCTTTCAGAAGAGAATCAAAAATGGTGCATCGCCTCTTTCCACTCCATGGAAACTCACTAGCACCAGTTTCACTAACACCAGTGGAGACTCCATAGTTTCCACTCAATAACTGCAATTTCATGTCAACTAAAAAAAGATAAAACATTCAGGTATTCTTGTGCAGACTGTAGCTTTTGCTGTACTTTTCTCCTCCTTGACCCTCCTTGTCCTCCAAACTGTTAAATGTGAACACGTTTTCTAATCAGAAATTCCACAGAAATTACAGCATACTACTCCCACACCCTTTGCTTGAACAACTTAAAATATTCCTGTTAGCACAAGTAGAAGAGGGAAAGGCTGACATAATATGATCATTCCATACACAGCTGGCAAAATTATAAATACCTCAGAGAAAGAAAAATACATACAACAATGTTATTTTAAAAATGATTCTGCTCTCAGTTCTGCAAGCCCTTTTTATTCTGTGCACAGAGAAATCCCAAAAGATGTTTTCTCCAACCATAATTTCATTGCAATGATAATCCTGTAATGGATGAGTACAGACTCACTGAGTCTGCAGTGCTTGAAAAGTTTATCTGACAGTTTTACTTTTACCTCCAGCATGCCAAATCTTCTTGCAAAGCCTCTGGCAAGTCATGACTTGACGCAGAAAGAAAAGCTTCAAAGGAATTTGAATCCACCATGAAAGCAGGGACAGGTAATTCTCTGCATTAGTTGGATGATTCATGAAAGAGATCTTTAGCTAGATTCAGATTACATATGAGGAAGTCTAAAAATCTATATTATCTCCCTAAAATGAAGACTAGAATGATCATTTATCTATGAAGAAAAAAAACCCCAGAAATACTTTTTCTTATACTCTTCAGAAAGCTGCTTATAGAAATCCTATATTCTCAGAGATCACCTGTGACAGCTCTAATAAAAGGAAAATTCAAACATTCACATTTAAAATACAGTGCTTGATTTAGGAGATAGGAAATGTCAAAACCAAAACTACAACAGGATTTCCACACCCCTACTGACATTACTAACAGAAGGTCACTGAGCTCCTGAATTTTCAGTATACAAGCAGAGATTTAGGCAATTATGTGGTATTTAGGATGTGCTAATTATAACATGCATGTTGGGAGAGCTCTCTAATCTCATACTTCAGGGTTCATGTCAGCCTCAAATTTGTGTCAGTGGACAACAGATGTGGCTGCTGCACCCCACCACCACTTGGCTGCTGCAGGACTCACACACTCCCTGGGCTCTTCCTGTGAGAGAAGGGACCTTGGGTTTGATTCTTGTGAGCAACTCCAGCAGCCAGTCAAAGCTGCCACTAACAGTCTCTAAAAATGGGGCCATATCAGTTCTCTCTATCCCCCTCCTCTGCCCTGCTCCTGCAGACCTCATCCATGGAAATGAAGGTCTCCGAGTCAGGGACTGCACTACACATTCATATGGCACTGATCACAGGACAGCTGGGATTCCTGCCAGCTGCCACAGCGCTGTTGTCATAGAAATAAGACATTTTAAAAATCTCATGTGTTTAAAACACAATCTAAGTAGCGACTATAGTAAGAATCCCTCACAGACCTGAGAAGACAAATTGACATTTTAAAGGCAGAGCACTTCAAAGTAGCAGCTTGGACCTTCCACCTTCATATTCTAAAACAGAAATTGGAATATTCTTGTTTGTTAATTTTCAAAGCCAAGTAAAGGAGATGCTGGAGAGCTGTAATAATGACCATCACGGTTTCAGCTCCTAAACATCTCTGCCTTTCCCTCAGAAAACGGAGGATGTCAGGTTAAAAACAGCACCTTAGTTACAAAACACCAGTTGAGCAGAGAAAATTTGTGGAGAAAACAGGAACAAAATGTTGTTGCACAGAGAACACATCTGCATTGCACAACTGGAGAATAGATTCAGGTGTAGATAAGAGCAGCATGAAGTCAAAGCATTAAGTTTCACATACCTGAGAATTTCAGTGTCTGTCCAGAGTATTTGTCC
Organism: Coloeus monedula; assembly: GCF_965178545.1. Lineage (NCBI taxonomy): Eukaryota > Metazoa > Chordata > Aves > Passeriformes > Corvidae > Coloeus > Coloeus monedula. The sequence continues at coordinate 10,213,327 of NC_138786.1, read as the reverse complement.
ACACTAATCCAACAGCTTGTTACTGAGCTGTTTATCAAGTTACTAAAATGAAGGAGCCCTGCAGTTTCTCAAGAGGCTACAGAGAGCACTGGAAGGCCACGGGCAGCACAGAAAGATACCTCCAGAGATGATTAAAGGAAAACAATATAGCAGATGAATGAAGAAGGATTTGCCTCAGAGGAATGAAGTTAGTTTTCACAATATGTAGTTTTCACTTTTGCATTAGACACAAATTAAACTTCATTAGTTTCGTTAATTGTGGACCAGTAAATTGCTTCACTGCCCTGGACTCAGGGACACTCCTAAGACACCACAGTGCCCAGGGTCTGATCTCCGGGCCAAGTGTGGCTGACAACATAATCTTATGGCTACAAGAAACGAGGACAGCCATTAACCAGCTACAGAAGATTCATGTCCCATTGTGTCCCTTTCCACACTCCATACATTAATAAGCTGACGATCGAGTTCCTGGGCTGTTCCAATGACAAGCAAGGATCCCCCATCACCCTCAGGAGGCAGCTAAGCCCTAAGCCCTCTTCACAACTGCCACCGCTGTCTCAAGATCTGAGCCAAATCTGAGCTTTTTTAAATCACCACAGATTTTCTTTACACATCATGTCTCTACCATTCAGAGGGGTAATATCAGCCTATCCCATCTCACCACAGCTTATGTACACTTTCACAGTGTAACACTGATGACAGGACCTTTCTGTTGAACGCAGAATTTCAGTAAACTGCTTCTGTGTATTGTCACAGGCAGGGGAGCAATGTCAGGTGGAGAAAGGCAAAATCTGCCTCACGAGATGCCAGGAGAGAGCGAGAGCCCAGGACCAAGCTGATCCCACACGCTACACACAATTCCCAGCAGCTGTGCATAGGTCTTGCTTTATGTTTCATTTCAGATGTATTTACCTCTATTCTGGTCATACAGATAAAAATCACTCGTTAGTACTAAAGTAGGCATAACAAGCTGGCAGGAAAGACCTCAGCTGGAACTCCTGCACAGCTGCAGGCTACTTGTGCCAGCCTAAGCAACATTGCCCAAAGTGACACCTGAGTGGCACAAATGAAGCACTGAGTGCAGGACCTGAAGCAGAACAGCTCTCTCCATCTCTGCTCAGCCCATACATCATCTGCTCAAACACTGCACTAAAAACCCCCCTCCTTCCACTGAGGCTGTGCCATTGTGCAGAGATAACATATGTCAACAAAAATGAACTTTTTCAGAGAAAAAGGCAAACTTTTCTAGCTTAGCAATGAGAGGAGTTGTGGAGGGCATGGAAGTCGCAGCTCTGCTCCTGATTCATTTTTTTAACCTTCTGTTGAAGACTTTCATGTGAACTACAGAAATTGTCATGATTGAAGGAAACGGAATCCAGGTCAATTCCCTTCCCAACTACAAAGCTATCATTCACTCTCACTCAGTAGCCAAATAAAACTTTTCTTCTTTCTCTCAAAAGAACCAATCTCAAATAAATCTGTCATGCCATTCCCATTGTATACACCTGAAGAAACAGAGCAATCAGGAAAATGGAAAATAAAAAAAACCCCAGAAACCTCATTCTGAAGAAAACAACTTGAATCATGGAAAGGAATCATTCAATATCTAGTAATGAAATCCAGTTACCTTAATAAGGCCAAACTACCACTCCTCAGTTTTGCCCACTGCATCCTAACCCCAGTGACGTAAATCCTCAGTGGAAGAGCCACCAAGAATATAATTAGAAGGGAGCTAAAGATATTAAAAGCACAAAAAGGTTAATTTTAATAATAGTAATAATATACTATCGAGTTGTAGTCAACATAATCAACAACATTAAGTCTTCAGTAGATTGTCCTTGAAATACCTGCACCTCCAGTATTGCTTGAAAATTTACAGCAAATTAAGTCTTCCAGTTGAAATAACTGTATTAAGGTTTCTTTAGTGCACTCATCCCTAAGCATGGCAGAACATGAAAGTTAAATTCCAATTAATCTGCACTGACATGTAGCCATCTAGAATGACTTGAGAAGTCACAGCCTAAAGAGAAAAAATAATGGGATTAATCCCGCCTGTCTTACATCTGCAAGGAGTTGCTTCCATTGCAATTAGCTACATTGGGACAGCAGATCTCTCTGCTTGCACAGAGACAGGGAATACAGAGCCCTCTGCAGTGGAGCAAGAGCTGAGTGTTCCCAGGTCTGCTGCCTGGTGCTCATTTGTTTCTCAGTAGAATAAATATGCTGCAGTGAGTGATAAACATGCCTAATTGCTTTTGAGCTTGAGGGAAATAAGCTGGGGGGATTTAGTCATTAATTATTCCCAAAAGGAAAGTAACTCAGGAGTAAGAGACATGGTGGAGTGGCCATTTGAATCCTATTGAGCTGACTTTACAGAACCCAGCTAGGGTTAGTTAGCCAGGCTGCAAAAGACAGAAGACATTCTTCTTTGTTTGAGATCAAGAAATAAAGGGTAAATAACAAACACAACATTTACTTACTCAAACCTTTCCCAGGCTAAAATGAAGAATGTGGCTTGACCTAACTCCCAAGCTCAAAATACGCAGTTTCTGAAAGCAAATAAATTCACCCTAACACCTGACACAGGTACTGAGTGAATCACACACTGGAGACCTCCCTGTGCCCCAGCTGACCACAGAGGGTGATCAGATATCCAACTGTGGGATAGCTAATATTAGCTCAAGTAAATCCACACAGCAAACCATTCTAAGCAGGAGAATGAAAGATAATGTAAACAACTCTTCTCTCACAAATTCTCCCAAGCAAGTCCACACAGTGTCTGATATTCCACTGATAAGATCAGGATGCAGCAGGTTGCAAGGACGGATGACCAAAATCCCAGTTGGACACAGATGTCTTAGTAACCATCCATCGACCTCAACTAAAAATTCAGCTAGTCCAGAAATGAACTGTGTGCTACAACTTCAATTTAGATCTAGTCTTTGTCTTAACTGTTTAGTAATTCTGTCTAGGTCCAAGGGGTTGAGAGGAAGAATGGGGCAGGGGCAAGAAGCAAGTTCATGACATAGATTTCATAGCCTATAATCTTGTAAGATAATTCTGGAACACAAACATCATCTGATTAAAACTAGGAAGGCTGAAAAATACTAAAATGACATTGCATAATAAGACAGACAGGATGATGTGCAGAGGTGTTTTGAGTGATATGGGTTTAATCACAGCTTAGCTTTTCAAGGAAAATGAAACTATGGGCTATGATGGCCTAAAGTGAGGCTACAGAAACCAATACATTCCTCCCTTTTTGCTAGTTTTTTTCACATTGTCACTGATACAAACTACGTATCAGATTGAGAGCAGCCTGCCCACTCACCTGATCTTCCAACTGCACATATGACTTAGGGCAAGTTTTTGGTGTCAGAGCCAATGCATGATGCATTATTAAGATGAAGGATAAGTCATGATCTGTCTGAAGCACTCTTGAATTGTTTTTAATAAAGTGAGAGTGTTTGGGGGTTTTTGAGCCAGTTTGGTGCTTGGGAACTCAACAGAACACAGTTTTTTCTCTCATTTGACACTCGTTAACCTTAGCCCTCTAAAGCATACTTTCTGGGAATAAAGCTCAGTGCTACTACACAGTCCATGTGCCACACACCTTTGTCAGGCATGGAAGGGCTGCACTTTGCATCAAGCTACCCATCTGGTCTTTTACTCAGTTTCTTTCAAACACATACACACAATTAATCTCAAAAAAGACACCATCCTGTTTGCAAACTCAAAAGGAGGTGGGAACTAAAAGTTTCTCTCAGTGGGCTGCCCGCTAGCATGGAGCATGTGCCTCCGACTGAAGATTTGGGCTGGAGGGGAGGAGAATCTCCTTGGTACTGAATGCTGGGGAGCACTCAGACGTAATTACCATCACAATGCCACAACACACTGCCACAGGAAATCCTGCAGGTCGTTATCATTGCAAAAAGGTAAAGGCATTTCACCAAAACTCTGTTGTGAGCTGTGTCTGGCCACAAGCCAAGAATTCAGGATTCCCAGGCTTCAGACAGCTCAAGTTTCAGCATCGAGCTTTAGCTCCGCAAGATTCTTCTTTCTGTGGCCTGAGATTTCCCTGTCCATACCGTTCTTTCCAAACACAAGGCAGGCAGGCTTTGATTCCCTCTGAACCTCTCTTACCTGGAAATCTCTTTTCAGTCTGACACTTTTCTTGCCATGAAAATGTCTTTTTAAAAATACATACTTTAAAAGGGGTTTTATATGAAGGCACGTCTCATTTCTAGGACACTTGATAAAATATTACAAGATTGCAATTTATATGCTAAAGGAATTCCCAGATGGCATCTAATCAAACAATTCAATGAGAAAGCAAATTAAAATGAAATATTAGCGCAACCCCATGTGTAAAATGCAGCAGCTAAAGCTCTCTGGCATTTGCAGGATAGCCTATGGAATGTAATTCTATTACCCGTGCTAATTTCATGCCTGTTCAGCACTGCAGAACATCTGAGAGATTGAGACCTCTCTCCAACACCAAAAAGAAGTGGTCCAAGGAAAAAGTTTATTAGCAAGCTACAGATAACCCTTATGACCATGTCTAGAACCATTACAGCAGCTGGTTTACTCAATTTCTGGCAAGAACTCTCAAATATGTAATTTCTTAAAGCTGACCTTCAAGTTCAAATCAAACCCAATCAAGCTTGGGATATTTCTTTCAGTAACTCCAGTGAGTTTTGTGCCCTGACCCATAATTCACAGCATCTCATAATTCTAAGCAAAATCTGATTAAAGTAACATCCTATTCTGCAGTATCTGCCACGGGAATTTCTGTGAGAACCCCCATTATAATTATTTGGCAAATAAAAGTACAGAAAATCCACTTTGAGCTAAGGATCTGTGATTTTAATTTTATTTCTTTATCTTTAAGACTAAGTAGTTTCAATAAGGCATGAGAAGCTTGTAAAGCTTTTTTTTTTACACCTAATATTTTAGTACTTATCACCAAATTGTTCACTTAGTTAATTTTGAAAGACCCTCTTCAACTTTAAAACGAGCACTGTTTAAGGAAAAAAACATCTTGTTTGGCTTATGGACAGTCACAAAAAAAAAAAAAAAAAAAAAAAAAAAAAAAAAAAAAAAGCTTTTGCTCTAATCCATGTTATACTCTCTCCTGGTTTAAGTGTACCTTTCCTCTGCTACTCTGAGGACTACTTACCAAAGGCACCAATGTGGTTAGTTTCCTTGAAAAGAAACAAGGCTGTTTGAGTTTCACACCAACAAACCTGAAGGAGTTATGCTCCAGCCTCATAAGGGAAGTCAATTAACTTTGTGTATCTCACTCTTAGCCAGAGCCTTTTGAAAAATCCCTGCCTTCATATATGCTTCCACAGTGCACTCCACTGGCACACAGACAAGAATACATTTCCTTTTAAAAATCCCATTTCAGGAATCAAGAAAAACTTACGGTCTGCATGATAGAACTTAAAACTTAAAGAAGCTGCTATAACCCATTCTCCACGGAAAAACGGGGAAAAATCATTATAAAAAGCAGCATTTTACTCCTTTAAGCAAGATGACTAGACTACCTGAGAAAAGAGTCTATATACAAAATGAATGATGATATGCCATATTTTAAAAGATATTAACACAAGTCAAAGCAAAGTAGCTGGGTTTTAATAGCGCTACAAAGTCATGTATATTGACCAGCAGGGAAGCCCAGCTCATAAGGGATTACCCACCCTGCTCGCTCCACTGGCTTCATATTCCCAGACAACCAGTTGGTCACAGCTGGAAGTGAGCAAGATTTTTTGCACTGGTGATAGGTGTCCTTCACCACATGGTCTCTACTCTTCTTTTTCAGATTTAGGAGAGACTAACTGGGGCTTGAGCATTCAGTGGAGGTTATGCAGAAGCAGAGAAAGATGGTCCCTCTAGATTTTGTACAGGCTCTCACCTACCCTCAAGCCTCCTTACCTTCCAATTCACTTGGCAGGCTGAGAGAGTGACACTATAATGCCATGCAGATGATGAAAATATAAAGGAAGACACTAAAGATCCCTCAGTAAAGCAAAAGTCATGTAAAATCCCAAACTCACAGGAAATAATCTTATTCTCTCCCACTGTTTGCCCACTTCAACCCTTCTCCCAGAGCACCCATTAAAAGGAGATCAAATTAAATGGCATTACACAAAGAGATTGCCCCAGCTATAATCCCAAGAGGCTCCCGGCAATACAGCAGCACTAAGGGAAAAGCTTCATCACCCCAAGGAACACAGAGACTCAGCACGGATTAGCAGAGTCAGGCTTAAAGGGGGAAGAGAACAAGAATTCCACTCGCAGCAGCCCATTTTGAAAAATAACAAATAGAAATTTAAAAAAAAAAGAAAAAAAAAAACAACAACAGCACGACGGGAAGCGGGTCTTGGCGCCGAGCCCTCCCCGCGCACCCCTACGTGAGGAAGGCAGAGGCAGGCAGGGAGCTGAGGTTTGTTCCAGCCCCAGGCCGAGCCCCGCGGTGGGGGCGGCTCCCGCAGGTCCCCCCCGCCTCCGCCGCTCCCCGGTCGGGCTCCGGGAGGGCTCCCCCGGCGATCCCGCACGCCCCGCACAGCGCCGGCTCTTCCGGGCTGGCGATGGCTCAGCCGATCGCCACAGACGCGACAGACACACGCACACACAGCCGACACACAGGAGGGGATGGAGGCTGCACACGGCAAGCGGCGGGCGGAGAGGGGAGAGGAGGGCGAGCAAGCGGGGGTGAGGTGGTACCTTGGATGTGCTGCTTGATGACATTCTCCAAATGGTCCAGCCTTTCTATAATCCTTAAAGTATCCCCTTTGTCTTCTTCTAACTTTTTTTCTGAGATCGGCTCCTGCACTTTCACATAAACACTGGCAATGTAGTTGGTCACCCAGCCCACGTACAACAGGCAGACGATGTTAGTCATTCCACTCAAAATCACGCAAGTGGACACTAAAGTTTTGGTTTTCCTGGTGCACACCATCCTGAGATCCCTCCATATAGCTCCAAAAATCCTGTGATCCAGAAAACAAAAATAATCTGCGATGAAAAGAAATCCTTTTCCCCCCTTTCCCCGAAACGGAGACCACTCCGAAGTCAGTAAATTTCCATGCAAAAAGTTCTCTAATCCACAGAATAAAAAATACTTGTCGCCTACCTAGAAGGAGAGGTGGGGGCGGGGAGGGCTGATAATTAGAATCCTGGCTTTGAGTACATGAAAATAGCTGAAACTTTGCGATGGCAGTGCCGACAGCAGACAGCGAGGCGTGCCAGCCGCCCGGCTGCCCGCTGCCTTCAGGCACCGCCCCCCGCCCCGGGCATCACGGACGCCGGCAGCCCAGCGCCCGAGCGCGGCAAACTTTCTTCCCTCCGACGCCGCTTCCCATCGCAACCGGCCGCGGCTCCAGCCTCAGCCCTCGGGAGCAGCCTGCCGGGGAGCGGGACTCGCCCCCCGCCGACTGGCAGCGCCCGGCTCCAATGGGGAGCGGCGCTGGCGCGGGGGCCGCTCCCAGCGCCGGGCCGGCGGGACCCACCTGCTCCTCGCTCGCACACGGGGCCGCGCTGCCGCCGGGGCGGGGGCCGGGCCGGCGCCTCCCTCCTTCCCGCCCTCCTGCCGTTCCCCGGGCTGCCTGCGAAGGATCCCCAGCCTGGCGAGGCTGCCGTTCGCCGTGCGGCGGGGCTGGCAGAGCAGCGGTGTCGCCGCTCACACCCGGAGGCGTCCATTTGCCTGAGCGGTGAAACGGGGCCGTGCCTTGGGCTCAGCGGAGCTCTGGGCTCCCTGCGGCCACGCACTACTGCGATGCGTTTGGCTTTGAGCCTCTTGGCGTGCCCGCTGCCGCCGAGGCTGGACTGGGAATACCGAATGGTTGCTCGCATCCACAGCAGCGAGCCCCGTGTCCATCCGGTCGTCGCTTCCCCCACCTCCACAGGGACACGCTTTAGCTGAGAACATCCAGAATTAGCTTCAGTATCAGAGGCAGGATCAGTAACTCACAATTTAGTTCAGGATACCCATGCTGCTTTCTTCTCTTCACCTCATATTTTACAGTACTTTTGAAAACACATAAAGGCAAATTCCTCTCAATATGAAATCTCACTGATTTGAGAGAAGGCACATGATGAATCTTTTCCATTGCTATTAAATAGGGACTTTTGTACTATATGAGATCATTTTCTTTTGATAGTCTCGAGACAGAAATGTAACCAGCATATCCAGTATTAGAAACAATGAGGCACGTGTTAATTAACATTCTAAAATTATTTTAAATACTTATCCAATGAAAGCGAGAGTATCAAATGTTGTGGATTGACTGCAGTCTGTAGTCATGCTCCAGAACTGATCGTTCCTCCAGGGCATGCCTGTGTGCAGAAAGCCCAGCAGGTACCAGGACTTACTACTCTGAAGCATAAACATGTGAATGTTCAAACCCTTCAACAACTCGAATGTACAGCTTGGAGTTGTGGTTTTCAAACTAATTGCAAGCAAGACCCAGTATTCAAGAGAGAAGGCAGGCAGCTGTCCTGCCAAAAGGCAGAATGACTTCTTCCTTTCCATCAGTTGTTACTCCATAGAAACAGTAAAAATGACGAATACTCACACATACAAACCAGCACCAACAGAAGCTGCAGTCAACCCTGCCAATAAAGCTGAAAAAACAAACTGCCCCCTCAGTCTTCTGAGCCTCTCTGAAAACTAACTGAAATTTTGGCCAGTTTAAAAGTACTTCCCCAGTGGTAACACTAGCAAAGGTGAGCCCAAGAGAACTCCCTTGGAAATTAGAATATATAAAGGTATTTGAATATAATATATCAAGGTATTTGAATGAGAAAACAATATTTACATTTTAAGAAAAGATATTTTCAATAATACAGGGAAGTTTGCTGGCCAAAGCAGTCAATGAACAAGTTCAAGCTTTGTAAAAGACAAAACACTGACAGAATATACTAGAACAGTTCCACCCTGTAAGTCAGTTGATCCACTTGGTCTGCAATGAATGTTTGTCTACACCATCATTTATTTTCCTATTTCCTATCTTTGTGTAACACTTCAGTGTTACAGCTTTGCTTCTGGTAGTAATCGAGAGCAGGAAGTGCTGTGGCTGAAGCCTTTAATAATAGTGTTATCTAGACTTCCTTTAATCTTTGTAAACCCTGCCTGCAGTCACAAAATAAGAATTCTTCAGCAATTTAGGCAGAATCCAGGACTTAGCCTGGGACTTCTCAATTTAAAGCACAACTTGTCTGAAATCAGTGCAGATAAGGGATGAATAACAAGCATTAATAAGTCACATTTTCCATGGAAATTTATAAAATACTAAGCACTAACTGCTTTTATAAACAAATATGAATAGCACTTGTTACTAATGACTGTAAGCACATCCTTAAGTGACACAAGCATTTGGAAAAAAGATGGGTAATGTGTCTCACAGGTTTAATAGGTTGCTTATAACAGCACATAATTGATTAACCTACAGTAACTATTAATAGTTCATTAGCCTTTTGTTCCCATCAGCTCTGATCATGTTTAGAATATATTTTCATTTCTAACCACATTCTCCTACTACCAAAGCTGCACTCCTGTCTCCTCACTTGAGCCTTGATTTGACTGAAGCTACTCTTAAAACTGACTCATTGTGAAACCTCCAGGTGCTTTGATACACAAAAAATGCACTCGCTTTCATGTCTCTGGTAATAATATTCTAGACAGGTCTCTTTAAAAGTCTTCTTTTATGTGTTTATACAAAGTTGGAGGTATCCAAGTGTATGCCATTTAGAAATTGGTTGGTTTTGTCATTTTGATTTATTGTTTAGTATTACAATCCAGATGAGACCCCTTCATGTAACCTATTACATAAATACATAAGCAGTCCACTTTTGTAATTTAATGGGAACAAAAACAGGAGAAGGAACAATAGGAGAATAGAAATGCTGCCAGCCTCACATTATAGTCAAGGAGAAAATTAGGTGGTAAAACCCCTAAATGTTTCTTTTTTGAACATTTAAATTATAGGGGAGCACAAGGTCTATGAAATATTTTCTCTTAAATCAAAGTGGTGTTTTCTCCTTCAGGTGTTTAAGCTTGAGGCAGTACAATCTACTGTGCAGGTTATTAAAATATGTATCTTGATTTTATCCTTGTCCTGTGGTGTTATGTCATGCTATGCAAATTATTTCATGTAATTATTTCACATTTCTTAAAACATATATGTATTACAGGCTTTAATGTGGATTTCCCCCAGCTACACTGCTGTAATAAGGCACCATTTCAAACAGTGCTGAGGAATTATTACCTCACAATCTAGTAAATAATGCAAGATAAGTGGCAGCTGTAAAGTGACCTGTAAGTAATTCAGTTAGTATTTCTTATCATTACAGCTCATGGAAGGGAAATGTTTAAAAACTATATTTTTATTGCTGCATTTTGATGCAGGTTAAAACACTTTAACATGTAAGATGGTCCTTGAAACATCAGAACCAAAAGTACTTATCCCATTTTATAGGAGCAGGTTTCTTACACCTTGTTAGCAATCAGTGGGAAAGCTTAACTCTTTAACTTTATTTTTATCACATTCTATTCAGATTCTTAAGTGAAATCCTATTAGTTTGTGGAGATATAATCTTCATTATTATCTAGTCTGAGGGGATTTTCTTCTATTATTTCTTCCCTCTCACCCATGATTATCACATCTTTTGTTTGGAAAGGTGATAAAAAATTCCAAAGCACTCACTAAGCAACACAGCCTTTTACATTGTGGATAGAGATGACTAAATAAATTCAGGAAAGTCTGAATTACTCTGAGAAGGTAATCTTTTTGGAAGCTCTGATGTCTGAGCCTGTACACACAAATCAAGACCTGTACATCTCAAGCAGACATTACCCCTTCTGCAGATGAGCTCTTCCTACGGTTCAAATTATAAAACTGGGGGTTTAGCTCCTCAAAAGAGGCAGCTTTCTCTATTTTGAAGATAAAGGTCAGTGTTCAGTCCCCAGGGAAGTGATCTGATGAACTTTGGCATGTATTGTCCCTAGTCATCACTCTCACAAATTTTAAACCAATCTGAAACTTCTATTAAACCATAAAAAGAGATATGCAGGAGTTGCAGAGATGCCTTCGCATTTTCTGGAGCTGGCTTTTGGATTTTGATAAGGGATTTTGGTAAGTGGATGTTGTAAGATAGTGAATATGAACTGAATGCAAAACAAAACAAAAAAAAGGAACGAAAATTGCAAAAAAAGCTGAATTAATGAAAAGTAGGATGGATGAAGACAAGAGAAAACTAAAAACTACTTTTTCCTGTTACAACGGGACACATTCTCATCATCCTTATTCCTCTGGCATTTTCTCTTTTTCTTTCTCTCTTGCCTTCTTTGGGTCCATCTCTGCTCCAGCCCTTTACTATTATTCTCTGTCATCTTTCCCATCCCTCATTTAAAAATCACCACTTTGAAATTTACACTAGTTCTGTTACACATCACCCGTTGTGACATTTTTAGCAATCACCAGTTCATCTAGGTCACACAGGACTCTTCATTTTTCACTGTTTGGCAAAGACTGCTCACCACATCACCAACTACAGCAAAATTCAGCTTCACATGGCCACTGCAGCCTCCCAGGGAGGAGAGCTAATGTGGTGTCTAACACACAGACATCCAATGGCATTCACAATACATAACTAACATCCATGAGTCACAGAAGCATTGAGGTTGGAAAAGACCTCCAAGATCATCCATTCCAGCCTTTCACCAACAGCACCATGTCAGCTGGGCCATAGCACTAAGTGCCATGTCCAGTTCTTTCTTGAGCACCCGCAGGGATAGGAATTCCATCACCTCCCTGGGCAGCCCCTTCCAATGTCTAATCACCCCCTCCTGTCAGGGAGTTGTAGAGAGTGATAAGGTCACCCCTGAGCCTCCTTTTCTCCAGACTAAAGAGCACACCTGTCCAAGCCATGGGCTCTGTCATTTCAAAACCACTCACTGAGCACTGAAAGGAAGAAATGGAACAATGCAGAAGATACAGAAACAACAGAGTGCCAACACTGTTTCGAGGCGAAAACTGAACTGTATCCTGTCTTCTGGACTGAGCTCTCACTGCACGTGAAGCTATGAGAAAACATCTCATGCAAAGAGCACAGAACAGAGCCAGAAAGAACATTAAAACATCTACTGGAAACTTAGATTAAAAAGCAACCTGTAAGAGCCAGGGGCACATGAGTGTGTGTTGTCTTCTCCATCACGAGGTTCATGGCTTAGAAGGCATTTTCCATCTCCCTTATACAGTTGCTATAAAATTTATGTCTGTATTTTCTGTTTCCAGATGGCATTTTCCATTCTCAGTGTTTGCCAGGCTTATCTTGTCCATTTGTCTTTCCAAAATGTTTTTCTATCAAAACCATCAAAAATCACTTCATACTGTAATTGATCTCTGCTGTGCTGCTTTATTAGTTACTTTTATGCACTGGTGTGATTTATTTTTCCTGGCAGCATTACACTGCACCATTTTTTTGCCACAAAACTCTCAGTTAATCCATGTCAAGTGACTCATGTGTGACCAGCAATTCACCAGCAGGAGTAAAAGATGCAACATATGGTCCTTTGCAAGTGGCATGTCTACAGTTTCTAAGAGAAGCATTATGTTCTGTTCTCTTCAAAGCTGTCATGTGTCTACACCCTGCACCTCCAATGACAACCTTGTCCCTAAGCAACTTCAAGTCTCTTCGTTTTTGGGTGTTAAACCTTGGAAACATTTGAAACAGATTTCCAGAGATTGCAGCAGCCCACTCAATCTCTGAATCTTTTTATATTCAGATGAAAAAAAAAAAAAAAAAAGTAGTAAATGCAAAATAATTTGTGACATCTAGAAATTTTGGCTTTCTCAAACCATTCCTCAATGCTGGTTTTTTTCTATCTTTAACTATAGTAATACAAATCATTGTACTATGTCAAACAAAAACTGAGTCAGCCAAATATCCTATTTCCAAATACTGTCTAGCTCTGAATATTGAGGGACAAAAATAGTCCTTTTGCCAGGCTTTGCCTGGAAAAGCTTCAACACATTTAATGGCTTAAAGGCTGTCTGTGTCAGTGGTTGCAAGTGATTACTTACACTAGCTGTGCAAGCAATTACAAATTCACAAAATTCTGAACCAGTACTTTCTCATATTCCAAAGAAACATGAACAGATTGTGCAGGCCTATCACAGACCCCCTTCTTAGACAGCTCTTGGCCAATGTGAGTCTCATATATGCAGCCCCTTCTCACATGACAGGAACTCCATACGTCAATTAATTGTTGTAATTTTGCTATTTCATCAGCTTGTCGTTCAGGGTCATGGCTTCTCCCACCTTTTGCAGTTGGCTTTAGAAATTACTAAAGCTACGGTACCCTCACTATTTACATGCTTGTCTGATCACATCTACATATGCTGAACAATGCAGATCCCAACCTCCCCTGCTCATGACTCTCTTCTCTTTGGAAACTGATGATTTCTTCCTATTCTTTGTCCTTTCTGTCTTAATCAGTTTTTAATGCATGAATGGAGCTTCTCCTTAAGCATAATGGGTGTCAGCCTTTGGAGAACAAACTCCTAGGAAGGCTTTGCAGCCCAAGTACCAATTAAATCTAGCATCAACTATCATCATTACCCATGTTCTCTGATGTCTCAAAAAAAAAAAAAAAAATCAGTAAATAGGTGGAAAGTGACTTCCTTCAATTGCTCGTTAGAGAGCTACTTTTCTAGACAGAAATTCCTTAAAAGAAGCCTAAAAATCTGCAATACTCCTTTTCCTCCCATTCCTGCAAGGCAGGGGGTGATTATTTCTTCCAAATTCTTTCTTTTCTGAAGGCTTGGATTTTCACTGTTTCAGAGGAACTGGCACTGAAGCATTCAAGAGCATTATGCCAGAGTAAAGAGAGTTAATGAAACCACAACAGAGGGTTAGAAGGGTAGAACCTCAGAAGTGACTGTAAAGTCAAAATAGAGATCAGAGAAAATTGAACATTAAAGTAATTGTCATTTGTAATTCAAATTGATGGTTAGAAGGGACTAATTACTTCTGTAGGTTCAGTTTATTGCTCAATGAGAAATTATAAAAAATTGTATGATTCTGCCTTACTGGTTTAATGTAAGGCAGGACAGACACCAATGAAGGACAGTGCTGGTGAAATCAATTGGTTTAACTCTTCCATTTCCCAATCAACATTATCCAAATAATTTTAAAGATGAGATTTGGCCAGCTGTCCTTCAGCCAGTGGTTAGAGTGAATGCACAAAAGCCTCTGTTGATGTTCTTTTGCCAAATTTACATCAAAGTATGTAATTTAGCTGAAACATGGGTTCTACAATTTGAGACTGCGGAAACCATTTTCCATATGACACCTTCTTTCATCAGATACTGCAGCCACAGCTTAAGCAAACAAGAAATTCACCTTAAAATACCTAGAGTATGTTAGTAATTAATTCTGTTTCTTAGATAGATGAAAAAGTCTTCTGCTTTGGCTGTGTGTTTGGTTGATTTTTAGGAGTTATCTTTTCTCTGATCTGTTCGCTGCATAAAAACCACCACCACCACCCTGAAACACAAAAGAAAGCCCTTGTGCCATTTTTAAACAAAACTGACTCCACGGCAAGAAAGCTTTCAGTCCAGCTTGGTATTATAACAGCCCTCATGGTATGAGAGGAGATTGAAGTTTTTATTTGGTTAGGCCTCACACTGCTCCAAGAATGTCTAACAAAACACCTGTGCCCTGCTGCAGACTTGCTCTGATGAACTGCAGAGGGAATGGTCTTGTAACGCTGACAGTTAAGATTTGTATAACCCCTTCACCTCAGGGTTTTGTGGATTAGTTTGGCCTTAAGTTGCTACAGATTTTAGGAAAAACGTAAACCTACAATGAGGTCTCCCCTCAGTCTCTTCTTCTCCAGCTGAAAAGACCAAGAGCCCTCAGCCTCTCTCCATACAGCTTCCTGGAGCTCCAGAGCCTGCTCCCCTCCTGGTACAGTGCCTCAAACATACCATGTCTCCAACAGGTGAGGCCCCATTGTCTCCAGGCAGAGGCCCTGTGCCCTTCATGCAGCTCCAGCCTCAGGCAGCTCCATCCTTCCCACTGGGCTCCGTGTCTGGCTCAATGTCCCTCCTGTGCCAGCAGCACTTACTCCAGCAGGTGCTGGCACCAAGCACTGGGCACATCCCTGCCATTGCTGGGCAGCCTCAAGCAGGGCCACAGTTTATTAAGCACCATTCATGGATCTGGGCCCAAACACACTGCGCTCCAAATCCCAACTCCCAATATCCGTGAGAGATATTGCACTCCTCTGTTTATTGCACTCCTGTGTCAGTGATTTCTCTCAAGACAGTACAGACACTTCAGTGAATTCTCCAAGTGTGTGTCGCGTACATGACAAATTTCTTCAGACCTGTATAAGATGACTGCCTGTGCTCATTCTCTCACTGACCTTGATCTCTATGCATATCTTACCCATCAGACACAATTTCTGCTACTTTGGAGTCCCACTGCCCTCTGCTTTGAGGGCTCTAGGACTGGAGGGGGCCTTGGCATTGTCCTGCTGCCACAGCAGCCACATCCTAAAACTGCCTTGCATGTGCTGCTCCGAGTCCGTCTTCAAGGGCCAGGCTCTGCTTCCTGAAAAGCTCTTCCAGAACAAATCATCTTCTACTTTGCAGCCTCAGTCTTTTACCCTATCTATTTCTTGACCTTTCCTCCTGTACAAACTGTCTGTGACATGAAACAGCAGGTCATTCCTGAGCTGCTGCTTTCTTCATGAATGGAAAGAGAGAAAGAAGAAGGAGAGGAGCCCCTCTGAATGTCCTAAAAGTTGAGCAGTGCTCACTGGCAGAGCCTCTTCTACTGCCAGCAGGTCAGTGACAGACTTGTGCCAGGTGGGCAAGGACAAGGAAGAGCAGATGCAAAACAGAGGCGATGTAAGCTGTGCCAGGGGATGTTTTGGTTGGACATTCGGAAGACTTTTTTCCCAGAAAGGCTGACTAGGTTTTGGAGTAGGCTACCCAGGTCAGGGCCAGGTGTTTGAGGAAAGCCTGGGCATGGCACTCAGTGCCCGGCTCCAGTTGCCATGCTGGGGATGGGTCCCCGGTCAGACTCTATGACCTCAGAAGCTCTTGCAAGCCAAGGGGTTCGGTGCTCTTGTGACCTCACAGCCTTTGGGGCCAGCGCGGTGGCTGGCAACTGTCCCCAGCCCGAGGCCGTGGCCAGAGCGCGGGCTGAACTCGCGTGGCAGCGATGTGCCGAGCGTGTGCAGAGGCAGCAGCTCGTCCCACAGCTGCACGATGGCCGGCTGAAGCTTCTCTAGGCTCCTGCAGCTCTCTGTGCTCCTGCTCCTGGCTGGAAAACTCGACCCTTCCAGCTGTCTTGAGGGGGATGCTGTCCTTCCCAAGGAGCTGGAGCAGCAGCTCCCGGGCCCAGAGACGAGCCCCTGGGATGGCCTGGAGCTGCTCTCTTGGACCTGCTCAGCCCTGAACACGCTGCTAAGGGCGTGTTCCTGGCACGCTGGCTGGGCAGGAAGCTCAGGAGATGCTGGGGAGAGGTGAGGGACGGCTCAGGCAGCTGGGGCCAGGAGCCACCAAAGCCTTGGGCCAAGGTGGTGTCGGGCCAGGCCTGAGAGCTGGCAGGGACGCTGCAGCCGCCAGGAGCTGCTCAGGGACAGCCGGGCCCGGGTGGAGCTGTGTCTGCAGCAGCGCTCTGCGCACAAGGCACCGCCGAGAGACAGGAGCCAAAGGAGACGTGGCCTTTGGAAGAGGAGGAGAGTCCACTTCTCCCCTCGCCTGTGTCTCTCCGGCTCCAGCCCCGCTCTGGGCTAGCAGCACGTGGCGGGGAATGCATGACCGGCACTGGGACGTTCCCAACCACAGCTGTGCTGAAGCCCCTCATTTTTAGTCGTAGATTTTTTATAGGAATGTTTTTATGTAGAAGTTGTAGTTTCTCCAATTTAAGAAAGTTGTTTTTCAGGCAAGGGGGTCCTAGTAGTTTTCCCCCCCCCACTTAGCTGTAGCTTTTAAGAGTCTTAAAGTTCAATAAAGTTCAGGTTTTCCATACATTGCTGGGGTCTTTCGCCGTTCCACATGAGACGGGCTGCAGTGATTGATGGCTTTGCACATGAGCTCCACACCAGCACTCATGGAGCAACATATTATTACTTCCAAAAGCCTCTTCTTTTTGTTCACAAAATAAAGAGAGATGCTCGCAGAAGTTATCACAGGAAAAGACAAGGAAGGCCTCAGAGGAAGCACTGGATGAGAAACGGGTTCTTTCAACAACCAGTACGGTACCAGCAAGTAGAGATCACCCATCCAGGATTCACAAAGTTCTAGGTATGTCTTGAATCAGGCAGAACTCCAGATTTTAGAACTCCTGAAGAGAATATTTCAAAGCATAGGCTTCAGACAACCTATAAAATGTTTTAAATAAAAGTTTTGAAGAAAACATCGTTCTAGTAGAAGTAAAAGCAAACTGTTTTTAAAATCTCCCATGCAGCTCCAACCAGGCTCTTTCCTTACTAAAGAACAAGATTCCCTGTGGTGTACACTGGAGTCACATGCACATACTCTCTTGCTGTGCAACTCCCATACTCCTTGAATTCTTTTTTCCATGGGATGCACATGCTTTATGGTGTTCAGCGTAATCAATCAAGCACTAAAGAACACTTCAAATATCAGGTAATTCAATCCTTCAGACTGTAAAAATTTTTTCTTCTGTCATACCTTCATGGAGCCACAAAGCAAAGCATCTCAAGGTCTACCTGGTATTGCGATGATCAACACAGTTAGAAACATCCTTCAACATTTTTAGGTGAAACAAATAATTTGCCTTCTAAAGCTTGAAGATTGAGCATGGACTGCTTATGAAATGCTTAAGAAATTCTCTGAATCTTCCATGGAAAGCAGCAAACGCTCAGTTACACAGACAATCAAACCATATCAGACACTGGCAAGGCAATGTAACAAATCAAAGCAACCTCAAAGCATAAAGTAGCATTCACTTTTCCAGAGATTTCACCATGTCTCTTTGAGCCTAAAGAATTATATGTTGGTCAAAATGAAAACAAAAAAAAAAAGCTAAGGAAAATAACTTAGTACTTCTACCATGAAGAAATGGAGCACCTGTTTCACTGAGATTTTGCTTAGATTGCAATGACTGGGCATTTCAAGGCATTAGCCTTCCACTACTTGTTTTACCACTGTAGTGAAAAGAAGCAACAGGACAATTTTAGAGGGTAGAGCTACCATGCAGCTGGAAACATGTCACAGCTCAGCAAAAACTCTGGATGCCAACCTGAGTGAGTTATTTGAAGCGAGGAAGAAACAGTTTCATTGGATCTCTGTGGGTTGGGGGCACAAGAGGTAGAAAAACGCTGTTACATAATTTGGAGGATTTCCAGTCTAGAAGCCAGCTTCACATACAGCCGGGTCTAGGCTCCAGCTGTAACTGGATTTTTATCAGCACCACACACACACAATCCACAGCTTCTTTAGGCCAAAGAAAAGCTACAAAAAGCATTTTCTAACAGGCATCCAGCAGTCCAGTAACCCACAGCTTTCGCTCTAATGATCACATGAAAAGATTTTAAAAATGCCAGGGCTTTTTTTGACAGGAGGACTGCAAGTGAGAACTCTTTTTTTACAATGTGCTGAAGTGGTTCCACCCTTCCTTGTATTGTCTTTTCTAGTCAAGTTCAGAAATAAACAGGACTTACATTGTCATTATTGCTACCAGTTTGTTCATTGCCAAATTCATACTGGATATCAGAAAAATATCAACTTGTTTATTCTTTTGTTGGTCTTAAGTAGTCTGCACACTAAGAAAAAGAATTCCTTTTTTATAAAATCACCTACTTTTATAGGGCATGAATTTCTGTTTGCCTCTCTAAATTCAACACACAGCATGTTCATTCACAGAATAAGCTACCACCAGTCAGCAATACTTCAAGATCATCTAAAGAAACAAGCAGCTGAATTGCCCTGTTTAGATATTCCAGTTTACCTTCCTGTCCTTTATGCTATTTGCTTTATAATTGCTGGAACAGTCTCTTCTGCCCCACAGAAAACTTCCTTAAAAACACAACTGGGTCCTGGAGCCTAGAACAGAATATGTGAGCTCAAGAAACTTTTGGAATTCTTGCTGTTACTGAAATACTAAACATCACATATTTAAATGATAAAGTCGACTGCAGGGTGGCTTTACTATGAATAAAAGATATTCAGAAGTCTTAATTTATGCAGTACTATTTATGTAGTACTAATCAGAAGATGGGATCCAGAAGCATCAGTCCACAACAGCAAGAGGTATAGGAGTTTCAGAGATTTTTTAAAACTCTAATCTTTTTTATTTTAGTTACCTCAAAATAGTCCACATAAGAGATATTGGTTCAGTTCCTCAGGTTGCTACAGCTTTAACAAAGTAAATGCTGGTTTTGGAGTCCCACAGCCTGGCTTTCATTATCATGAAGTCTTGGAGGATATATAAGGTGTTATTTTTCAGCCACTGACATGGCATCCAGGCACTCTGAAGGCTTCTGTTGCTTGTGTTTGCCAACCTACAGTTCAGAAAAGTTACAAGATCATATGGATTTAAGACTAAGGTGCAATCTGTTTAAATTGTACCATGCCTCTTCCTCCTTGGAACATCTCAGTTGCACGTTTTCAACTACCCAGTTTTATGGCCTTGGTTTCGTTAGGTAATTTCCTCTATAGGATTACATTCCACTGGCTTCTTGCCAAAAACATTCAGACTAGAAGAGATTAAATCTCCAGCCATCAACAGAATAGTATAGCTGACATACATCTTCAGGCAACTGCAGTCTGACATCTATGAACAGCACTGTGCTGAACGCAAATTTCACTAAACATCACCCGGATGGTGTTTCTACCTAGCTGTTGATAAAGAAGTGCAATATAGACCATCTGTGAAGTGTGGAAATCACAGTAGACACCGTTTCTCTGTAGATTGTAAATAAGACAGTTATTTTAGCAGCAGAAATTCTGCCCAAGGCTCACACTTTCCTCCACAGGGCCTGCCTCAACAAGCCTTTGTTTCTTTTACCAGGATGTTAGAAAGGTTCCACTGCAAATACTTCAGAAGCAGAGGTTTTAACTCTGAGAATTGATGTCAGTTTTTGGTGGGTCCTCCTCCTGCATCTGGACTTCTCAGCCGAAGTCTCTCAGGAAAAAATTACACAGAACCAGAATTAACATGCTGATTTGTATGGTAAGCAATCCATAAACCCAACATTTTAACCTTTTGCAGTGAAATTTGAAGAGCAAAGGCTAGACTGAAGGTGGAAATTTTGGGGAAAAGATAGGAAAACAACTCAACCTGTAAGCAAAGGGAAAAAACAAAGTACAATAAAAATTATACATTTAGTATTAAGTGTTCACCTGCAGCACAAGATCCAACTCTATGCTTTGGTTTTTACTCTCTAGGGAAGGACCACTGGGAGGACTAAAGAGGAACATCTAATCTGAAGTTTATTCCCTGGTGATATTCATTTATTTTGCTTCTTGCTGTTAAAAAAAAAAACCAAACCCAAACGTGTTTCAATATAATTCTTCCCCCAGCTCAAGCAATTTCCACCAGTTTTAACTTAGATTTATCTATCACATGCCAAGCATTATTTCATTACAATGCTGTGTTCTGAGGATGACTCATCAGTCAAATAATATTTCTGTGAAATACCTGCAGAACTCAGTGATACCAGGCTGTAGAACACACTGCTAGCTGTTAAGAGCAGTACTAATTCCAGTTGCCATTTATTATAGGAATAACAGGTAAGCAGAATTTGGGAGTTATTTCCATTGGGATTTGCATTAAACAGGACCTCCTGTTTGCTGTGCAAACTCTGAACACAAGCTCATTATTTCACATTTCTATCAGTAGAAGTTTTCATGCTTGTAAGTGCACTCTGACACATTCTGATAATCAAATGGCATTCAAAACACTCGGCATATGGCAGTAAGGCGAGTTTGGTGTTTGGAAATAGGACATCTGTTTGGGAACACATTTGATGGTCAGTTTGTGGCACAGAAGAACTGTGAAACAGGCAATGATTCTCTGACAGTCGTAGCAACTTAGATTTCTTCTATTTTTCAGAAAAGTCAAACTGATATCATGTACCACCTTGAAAGTTCCATTTCCAGGTCCTTTTTACAAGGCCTGAACAGAGAAGTTCAATGTCCCTAAACCTTCAAGGGCAAAATAAATGGTGACCCCCTAAGAAAATTGTTTTAAAGATTGAGCCAGTCCTCCTGGACTCATTTTCATAATTTGTTTTTCTTTGTTATTTTTTGGTTTTGAGAGTTTTAGGAGATGAATTTCCTTGATTTTGAGGGGAGGTGTTTGTTGTTTTCCTTATTTTCTTGAAGCAAAATAACTTAATGGCTGTGACAAACACAAAAGGAGGAGTAAAGTGCTGCTGGCTTCCTTCATTAAAGCACGTTTTCCACTCCACTGTGCCTGCTCAAAGAGCTCAGGAATATCTCTACAATGCCAGCACTGCTTCATTATTTTGTATTGTTTAAATGAGGCAGCGCACGTCAATCCAGCAGCAAGAAAGAAGATTCTTTCTTTTCTGCAGTGAGGGTATGTGCAGCAAAATGGCTTCCACTGGTTTGCAGATCCAAATTTTATCTCCAGCACTGGCACAGAGAGACCAAACATCAATTGTTGGTCAAAGGCTAGAGAATATTACTACTTTGTACAATAGGAGGAAATATGTCAAACTCATCCATGTCTACCATAAAGAAGATACCAATTTACACAGATCAGGTTTTTTTAATAAGTGTAGAGAAACAAATATTACTAAAATAATTACATTACTTCCTTAAAAATCATTACCTTTAGGCAACATCAGCACAAATACAATTAATAACTCAAAAAATACTCGTTTCTTCCCTTTCAACAATGATGAAAAGCATTAGTCTCTAATCTGAATTTAAAACCTTTGCCTAAAAACTAAATATGTTTCCCTCCCCTCCAAGCTGTTCCGCAGAAAGGCCTTTTTTTGTGGAAAAAAGTATTTTTATGTAAAGAAAAAAAAATCAATATATTATTTGATTACCATTGTAACTTAGAGTTCATTCTAATGATGTGGTACTTTTAATGCTGTGTTACTTCTAAATTCTTGACCTTCTTAGAGTGAAATAAAAAAAAAAAACAGTCAAAAAATATTCTTGCTTCCAGTAAGAAAGAAAGACTCCATAGGCTAATTTAGGAAAAAAAATAATCCAAGAGTCTGTTCACAACCCTGTAGGATATTAACAAGACTTTTTGAAACTGTAGGAAATCTGTCATGCTTTTAAAAACAAAACTAAGCAACACAGTCAGAAAGGGGAAAAACTCTGCCTTTCCTGTAGCTCAAAAGCTAAGCTTTTAGAAAATAACTGAAACATTTACTTTCAACCTCTAAGCCAGATTTAATACATACCCTAAATCAAGACATACGACATCACATGATTCATATCCATCTTCATTAACTAAAAAGAGAGAATCTCTCATACCAGATCACATAAAAAGTTCTTGCCCCGTTGGAGAACATTACCAAGTTGAACACACCTTGTATTTCCTTGCTTTGTTTACTGGACAAAGAGCTGAATTATGGATTCTCTTAGAGCAATACAGCCACACCAATCCATAGAATGGGTTACCTGGGACAGCAGGTGTTCCTCCATAAAGTAAGAAGAAATTGGAGAAAATAAAGGTGCAAAGCTTCCCCAGGTTTAAACTAGAATTTAGGGAACACTGAAGTTTGATGGTGCAGTGGGAAAATACCCAAAACCCATCAATGCCACTAGGCACATAGTTTTCAAAAAAATGTGGAGTACCAGGCAGAGAGGGTAAGACTTAAACAACAATTCCTGAGTCTAACAGAGCTGTGTTAACCTCAGTGTACTTTAGCCAGTGGATGTGTTCCCCCTCTGTGAGCTTTCATGGAGGGCTGGGAATAAGAGCAGCTGAAACATCCTGAATTGCAGAGAGCACAGAGAGTAATTCAGACCAATTACACCACCGAGCATCCTGACACGATCTGAGAGCACTCACAAAGAACAGGGATGAGTGGCCCCGCTCATGGTCCAGCCACAGCTACCACCTGTACAGAGACCCTGTGTTACCAAAGGGGAACATCTTTGGGGAAGGGAGGAGGTGGTGTCAGAATTTATTTTATACTATTTTTTAGTTCTAATGTTAACAGTGAAGGTTTTTCTGTCACCTACTGTGGAAGGCTCTATAGCCTCATGTATGTAAGAGACCATGAATTTGACCATTTCCTACATAAATAAATCTTTGACTGTATTCCACTCATTATAGGAGTGAAAATCCAGATTAATATATGCTACAGTAGTATTATTAAATGTTAGGTAATTTTTTATAGAAAAGAGTGTTCTTACACCAAAAATCTAAAGTTTTAGAATTGGCAAAAAAAATATTATGCTTAGTGATTCTGTTTTTAGTTGTCCTCCAAAAAGATGAGGATTTTCCCTTAAAGTCCTACTTTCTCTTGTTCCCATTGTCCACTTTCTCCATCATCATCATTAAGAATTTCTGCAATGTTTTACGAGTTTTAATGAGTTTGTTAGGCAGCTAAATCAGATTAAACCTAACTGTAGTAAAATACTATGCCAAGTGAAGACAAATAATAAAACCAGAGAAAACCTCTCAAACTCTGTAACTGCAATTATCTATTTTAATTCACAGGTGGGAGAATCACTGAGTTTGCCACAAATGTCACCTGTAACTTCCGTCACTGGCAGGAGAAATCTAGAAACCCAACTGAAATCGTGCTAGATGCCATTGCCAAAAGCTGCTTTATTTCTTTTTTTTTTTTCCTTCCTGCTAGGTAAATATGTAGCAGAGCTGAAAGAGAACACAGATGGAGGCTAAAGGAGGCTTAACACCACTTCATGCATCACTGCTGCTGGGCTTTGCCTTTGCATTTCACTAGACTGCTTTCTTTGAATAAATCTGCATCAGAGACCAACAGTTTCATTAACTGGTCAAAGCTGGCTGGGTTGGAACATGAAAGATTTGGCAAAACTGTAAATTAGGGGGTGTATATTTACACATTTTTCTTCGAGGGAAGCAGAGCTCATTCATAAAGAAACTTAATGGACAGTAAATTTTATTGCATCTGTTAAAGTAAAAACATTTCAGACATAGTTAGCTGACAGGCCAAGTATGAAGAAGCAGATTCTGCAATCACTAAGCTGCAGAAGTACTGTTTGGGACATGTTTGTCCCCCACCAGTTATGAGATAGTGCAAAAAGGTGAAGACTTATCTTTTCCCAGAGGGCAGTTTCCACTAACCCTGTGTAAACATGAAATCCACGTGCACTGGCTGGAAACACTGCTACTTTTCTCTCCTAGTTACAGCTGGAAGGAGAAAGTTTTCTTATTGCAGACTAGTAGGGTTGTCTGATATTTAGAAAACTGCAATATTGTTAAACCTGAGGTTTCCCAGAAACACCAAAAGCCTATTTTAGTGAAATGCCCTTTCAGAGCAAGCCTTTCACGTCATAGATAGTTCATAAAAAGGTAAGAGAGTCATGATTTCCATCTTTCTTTTGTGACACCAATGTACACCTTCCACAGCTATTACTCCCTGCCAAGTGAAAAATGAGAACTCACAGAACTTTAAAAGTTTAACGTTTAAGTTACAAAATGAAAAGGAGCTTCCATCTTTTATTGTATTTGGTATTCTACACATTCTGGCAACAATGCAGTCATTTTTACTTTTGTCTGCCCCCAAAAATACTTGCATTTTGAGCACCCACGCTGCAGAACAGGTCCAAAGGATACAGAATATCCAGCTCTTCATTGCTTGAACTAGTTTCAGGCACACAGTAAGGACTGGCCCGGGCTGACAAACCAGCAGAGATTAATTTTGTTTTCTTCAGTTGCAAGATAATCTTTACTCTCCTCATTTAAAAGAAATAGGAAGATGAACATGTCACTCAGATTAGATTTCACTCAAGTTAGATTTCTTTCAATATTTAAGACTACCCCACTGCCCTTCCCTCTACATTTCATTTTTGACAGGCATCACAGGCAAAACAAGACTGTTAAGAATGTCAGGTTCACAGAAAAAAAAAAAAAAAAAAAAGACTGTCTTTTTTTCCATATTGTGAACTCACTGTGATATGGAGAGGACCTGTAACACAAGCAAAAAGTGCAAAGGGGCTTTTGTCTAAGAGAAAATGTCCCATTGTGCAGAGGAACACTTCAGTGACTCCAGTTAACATTTGTGTGCTCAGCACAGGCTTCCGTGACTTGCAGTCTGCTAGTCTTGGTCAGTGATTTGTAAATGCATTGATCACCACATGGTCTCATTAAAATAATTTCAGGATTTGACTGGTTAGTGTTGTCATCTTATTAAGATTTTAGAAAAAAAATTTACTTCTCTTCTGTAAATGTTAATACAAAAACGTCTTTGAAACACCTTCCTTGCACACAATAATGGGATAGAACAGCACGACTTCCCTGCCCTCTAGAATGTGATTTTGTGTTTATGTATCTAAGGGGATCTGATCCTAGCCGTCCAGGCTGTTTCATTTCTGAAACTGCCGAAGAAAAACTAGCTTACAGAAAATATTTGGAATGTATCCTCTGAAATAAAATGGAAAAAAACCACAAACCAACCAACCACTCAGTCACTCAGTTAAGCCCAGGATGGCATCAACACATATCCAATGTCAATGCCTTTCTTCATTCCTGACTGGCATTCAGAGTCCAGAGCAATACATACATCTGCCTTTTGTCGTAAAGAGGATGTCACCACACCAGTCTTCAGAAAGGCGAGAGACAGGACATGCCCCTGCTTTCCCAAAGGCTTCCATCCACAAGAACCATCTCTGTGCTGTGCTACTGCTTCACAAGGAAGGTTTCAGGCAAGCTGAACTCTTTGCAAGACAGCCGTAGCTGACAAATGCAAAATCACCACGGGCTGCTCCCTCAGGTTCTGAACTGATCAGGTTTTGGCAGTATGATACAGTAATGGGCAGGGTCCCTGCATGCACCTGCACTCATCATCAGGCACCACACAATTCATTCACTGTGGTGAAGCAAAGGCCACCTGTGCATAGCGTAGGGTGGAGGTGGATGAGATAGGAGAGGTTCACCTAAGCACAGGATGCATCTAAGATACATCCACAATTAAAGGCAATGAAACAATTTCACTTCCTCCAGGCTGGGAAAGTCTTATCAAAAAGTTTTGCCTTTGAAACCAGTAAATGGGAAAAAATTACTACTGAGCAGCCAACCATTAAAAGACAATTACACATTGACAAGCAAGATGGTAGCATTTCATTGACAGTTTTATGCAAAAATGAAGGCAGAAACCCAAAGAAATTCTCCATTATTATTTTAGCACACCCTTTTATTAACAGACATTTTCTTCAGTAGGTATTAAATGTGATAAATGTCATATTCTAAAGTTACTGAGGGCTGCTTTTCCATCCCTTTCAGACTAAGTTCAATTGATTGTTGGGCAGATGGTGCAGAAGAACACATAATGTGTTCTCAATCTGACTGACACAGATTATAGTTTTAAAGCAGTGATTGAAGCACTTTGATATACCATTTCCTCATCCTCCACCATCAGACAGGAAAGTTTCCTTAGTTACATTGATGCTGTCTCCACAGTAAATTGTGTTCCAATTATTATGCAAGTCACGGAAGTCTATTTTAAGACTCTTTGCTTTTATTACAGTGCATATGGAGGAGGTTTTCTCCTGACACTTGAATAATCTGTCTTCACCTAGCAGGTGTGTTTTCCTTTCAGATTTTTTTTTAATAACCTCCTGAAAAATAATCAGGAGGATTGAAAGGGAACTAACTAGAATTCTGCTGACAGGCATATGCGCTGTGTTTAACAGCGCCCAAGAACGGTGCCATGCTAAAAAAAGCACTAAACCCACACTCATGGCAGAGCAAGCGAATCAAGTGAGAACATCCACGCATTTCCTTTTCAGGTCAGCACACAGCTCCCATCCTCTGCTCCTCCTTGTGCTAATGGTAATAGTGGAAGAGTTGAAGCAACCTTGGTATCACTCACCACCCCAGCTAGAACCAGCTCCTGACTGCAGAGATCTTCCCAAGCCAGAATAACGCAGGTGCAACACTGCACTGGCTGGAGGAGCACAGTGATCATCAGACAGATGTTCCTCCTTCAGACATGCAGTGAAATAAATCCTGTCAACAGGCAGTTCAGGTGCATTCTTCAGGATCTTAAAGGCATCTGGCAGGTTTTTTTTCTGGCAAGCATCTTGGAAGTCAGTGAACAGGTCACAGCTGAAGAAATGTTTCAAGAAGCAAGCAGCAGATGTAGCCAACACCCTGAGAGAGCATCCTTGACTGCTACCAAGTTTGGAGGCTTCTTGTTCAAAATACAACTCATTGAGTGGTCCTTTGCTAGTCCTCTGCAACTGGATGGTTCAGGCTGACAAAAATTTGAAAGTAGAAAAAAAACAAAGGTGAGCTGAGAAAGCCCCATTAAAAAGATGAGCTTAGCTGTGTAAATGAATATACCTCAGTGTTATATGACTCTAAGCCAACTTGATGAGATTCATTTAAAATAATCTCACATTCAGCTTTATGACAACCTGTGACCTCCAGGCCTTGCATCAGTAGGTGGCTCAAGTAGGCTGAATAAGGAGAAAAATCCATAAATGATTTGATTTTTCTAGCTCAGAGCTTTGGCCATGTGCCTAGTGCACTCTCAATTATTTTAAGTCATTCAGCCACAGCAATGAAAATATCTCCTCGTTAATAAGAACTAGATGTTTATTTGCCAGTTTAGAGTGTTAGGAAGGACAGAATATCTCCAGTTTCTGACAGAAGAAAAACCTGGAATTGGGCCTTTACTCCTGCTCTGATCAAGATGATCTCATCAATTCCCAGAGCTATGAGACTGAGACTTCCTCCAGTGCCTGGTGACCATCACTGTTGGCAGCACTAACACAGATGGTGAGCAGTTTACTAAGAACCTGGGCAAAAGCAGGAACCTCTCACAGGGCATCCTGGAATTTTGGTCATGCTTGGTGTTTTGTACCAGTGTTGGGTGGCTAAAAATCTGTAGATATCTGCATACTGCAGACCTTCCTGCTTCTTTCAACTCTGCAATTTTCTGCAATCTCTGTCTCTCTGTCTTGTGCCAGATTTCAAGTGACCAAATGCCAGTGGCAGCATGGGATTCCTTCTCTTCAAGTTTGGGCGCAACTTATTTGGCCAGTGGTTGTATAGCATCGTAGAACAATTAAGGCTGAAAAAGACCTCAAAGCTGATCAGGTCCAAATGTTAATCCAGCAGCACTGCCCATGTTCACCAGGTGCACATCCACATGTTTTTTGAGCACTTCCAGGGATGGTGATTCCACCACTTCCCCGGACAGCCCATTGCATTGCCTGACAACCCTTTTCTTGAAGAGATTTTCTCTAATATCCGATCTGAACTTTCCCTGGCACAACTTGAGGCCATTTCCTCTCATCCTGTCACTTGTCATGTGGGGGAAGAGACTGACCCCACCCGGCTACATCCTCCTGTAGAGCGTGATAAGGTCTCCCCCGAGCCTCCTTTCCTCCAGATTAAACAACCCCAGCTCCCTCAGCTGCTCCTCTGAATTGTAAAGCAGAGGGATACAAAATTAGCCACCTTCCAGAGAGGCTCTTAGGCTATTCCTAGGTGCAGTGCTTGCATCTTGTGCCTCGTGACTTGAAGCCTATTGTCTTCCATTTCACAGGAGTGTTCAGTGATAGAAACATCCCCATCTTTTAAGGGGATGAAGCCAGCAAGGAATGAACAGGCCACAAGGTCTGTTTGCAGATTTCAGTGCTCAAGGAAAGGCAAAGCCAGGCAAGAATTTAAGCAAGAGAAGAATACAGTAACTCCAGGTTCTGAAGATTTACAAAGTTTTATGGTATGACTTAACTAAAACTAAGAACCTCAACACTCACTGCATTTTCATAGCTATCATTAGCTGAAATACGTGAGAGGAAGAGTGGGTGCATTCTCCAGAAGGACTCACTAGCTGACACAAAGGTAAAACACAACTGCAGCTGAAACTTCCACTTGAAAAAATAGCACTGGTTACATAAAACACCCAGGTACCTGTAAGGGGCTCCACTTAAAGAATGCTTGCTCTAATAGTGAATATTTCTATCCATGATGTTCTCCATGCTTTCAGACAACTGCAGTTTCCCTTAATGAATAAAAGCTTCCCTTCACCTCCTGCTAAAAAGATCCCCAAAGATATGTTAATTTTTCTTTAATGTATTATCTTTTCCATCACCCCAGCTGTCTTGTCTGCCTTTTTCTCAAGGACTGATGCAATTGCAAATACTTTCCTGCCTCCCATGATAGATTTTATCAATGACATCAAACAGTTTCATGCTTTGCCTCGTTATGAAGTTCTGTGCTGGTAGTGGATATTGCATTCCTTTGTGTAAGTTCTGTAATTTTTCTGAGTTTTGATTAGGTCATTAATCACAACACAACTATGCTAATCCAGACCATACTGGTGTCCAAACAACACTACAATAACCACTCTTTAATAACCATTCCCCTTTGCCTAACACCTGTACAGATTTTCTCTGCTTAGGTAGTAGTCTTTTTTAAAAATATGGGAGAAGATGAGGACTAAAGGAACATGATTGTGTTTCAGTAAAATTTCTTCAAATAATTTGGATAGGGCTGACCCTATGAGCTTAGCTCATTATGTGGGATTTGACCTCACATCCTTGTGACTTTACTGCTAGTTGAAAACATTCAACATCTGTCAATACTCGGCCTTAAACGATGCAAAGTACTTGAAAATTCATAGTTGAGAAGGAATATAAATAGCACTAAAATCTTTGCTCCTCAGTAGCCTGACACTGAAAACCTTCTGCTGACTGTAAGTATTAGGTCTCCTTGCATTTGCTAACCAAAATCCTGGCTCCTTTCAAAATAGCTGCTGACAGGTCAACACCTAAAGAGATCACCCTGCCAAAGAGCACGATTGAGCAGCATTTGGCAGCCTGCTATCCTCATTTCTCTCAAATTTCTTAGGTATTGCACCGTTCCATTTGGCTACTGACAAGTATTGAGATGCACACTTCAAAATTATGTTTTATGTGACCCCACAGAGGTTACATACGTGCCTGTGCACATCCAGATGTAAAGCACAGGCACTGTGTTACATACGAATCTCAAAAAATGAGGAATGTAGTATTGGGGGGGAAAGGCACACACTGAATCCATTTCCTTCTTGTGGCCAAGGTTTGCTTCCTTTGTCACACCTACAGCCACCTGCTTTATCTGAGATGCCTGAAGCACAGAGGTTACTTATCCCAGGGCAAAGCACACTCAGCACTTCAGAGGATGAAAGTCCAGCAGGTGTTAACTGCAGCACAGTACAAAAAGAACCCCTTGCATTATCCCTGCACACAGCCAGCCCACTGCAGGAGACTGTCTGAGCAGGGCAGAGGAGCTCCTGGGAGTCTGACTCCTTCCCTGAGCCCACTAAGTGTTTAACACACTGGGTCTGAACAAGCCTTTGTTTGACTTAGTACCTATCCTCTGCAGCAGCCAACAGCAAATAACCCAGAGAGAGCATGTAATGGAGCACATCACAAAGGCATTCTTTCTCCAAAATATTCTTTCAGCCCCCAGAGATTTAGGGTAGGCAGAGTTCCCAAGTCAAAGGTGGTGCTCTGGTGTCCTACAGCCCTGACTGAATTTCCCAGAAATACAGGGAATTGTTAAAACAACCTGGAAGGTAGACAAGCCCCAAACATTGACAAATGAGCTGAGGAACATACACAGAGTGGTTTTCCTCCTTAGTTCCATTTCTTTCTCCCAACCTTCCACCATTTGATGCCTCTGGCTCCATTAGAGGACAGTCAGAAGGCATCTCTGACTGACCATCTCAGTCACCTCTCTTCCATTTTAGTCTGATTATCCCTTGTTCAGAGAACAAGGTCTAGGGCAGACACACATGGCTGAATGAAGGAACTCCCTACTTCAGGCTGTGCATGCAGCTCTTTTCCTAGAGCTGGCACCTGTCTAATCCAACAAGGAGCCAGCTCAGGAGGGTTCCTGGCAGACAGTTCAGCTCTGAGTTCCAGTTCAGCACTGGAGCCAAGGCAGAGGAGAGGGTAAGACTGTTTGGTGATGAGCAGCAACAAAAGCCACAGCAGTGAAAAGCTCAGCTTCTGTGGAACTGTGTAGATGGGACTGCCCTGGAACCTGGACACTTCCTCATGTACCTCCCATGAGGAAAACAAGCTCGCCCCATCCGTGGGTGGGTATAAATCACACAGTGATCTCAGGTGCTGCCTTACAAATAAAGCTAATGGTTGACCTTTTGGGGTATGGAAAGGTCTGGGTTTGCAGGTACAGAGTCAGCTATGGCTTTGCAGCAAGACAAGAAGTGCCCTCCTCATGTACATCTATCACACAAGCCTGTAACAGTCAAGTGATTTCAGTGCTCTCTTATGGAATATTACAGCTTACTGTGCTTGGAAACAGGCAACATAATTTCCCAAGTTTCAATAAATTCTATTAGTTACCCCACATTTAATTTTTCTTCAAGAAACTTGCTAATACTGGCTCATTTCAGAAGTCTCCAGATAGCCAGCTTTGGTTTTGTGAAGGGGAGGAAGAAAACATGTTTGTTTTGCTTCGTTGCACAACAAAGTTTACTCTTAAATTGCTTTTTAATTATTAATAGCATTCCCATATAATGCACCTAGTGTTTAATAGTACAACAGCAGAAACACAGCTCCTTCCCTGGCTCTCTTATGGCTGTGATTCACTTCCCAGGCAGCCCAAAGTACATTAGGCGTGTGACTGGAAACAGGATTAGGTGTTCTGCCCATAAAAGAATAGAAGCATGTCCTTCATGCAGCATTTCACGAAGCTCTCTCTAGTAAAGTACAAGTAACGCTGAGATAGAATTAAGTTACACTAGGAGCAGGTGATCCAAAAGACAGGAACAGGAGTCACCTGGACTCAGGTGCCAAAGGACCAGATAAAACACACCAGGGAAGAACTCTGATCCAAACATCCCTATTCTTTGTGTGAAACTTCAGTGCAACTATTAGAACGTAAGCCTATATATAACTGGATACAGTAACTGGAAAACAAACTTAAAAGATGGTATGTGCAAATGTCCCAGAAATACAGGAAATTATTACAGTAGCCTGGAATGCAGAGAAGGCCCAGCCCTTGACAACTGCTAGGTTAACCAGAATCAAGACATACTCTGTATTGTTATCCCTCTGGAATGTTAACCTTGCTAAGCCCTCACACATTTTGGAAATCTGCCCATCAGTTATGAAGTTCATGCTTTCATAACAACAACAACATCTAAAAAAAAAAGAAAAAAAACCCCATGCATATTTTTTATTTAGAGCAGTGTAAGTGTTACCGATAGCAGAGTACTCTTTCTGGAAGTCAAAGCACCAAAAACTCCACCAAACCAAGCAGAGACTACAATCACTGATCCTCCTCTCACTTCCCTTTCAGAATAATAAAATATGTGTTATTTAGAACAATTTCGTAAATTTGAAAAAAGGGAAGGTTAAGAACAGACGTCAGAAACCTTTTCCATTCTGAGACCCCATCCCCAGGTACCCACGCAACCCATGAATAAATCCAAGAGGATCATGCAGTGCCAGAACATGCAAGTCCTAGAACATACTTTTGTGAAAACGAGCCAAATTTATCTGAGCATAAGCTAGAATTAGAAAAATAGCAGATGGCAAATTGCAGCACCACTGAAATTCCAACAGCTTGTTTTGAAATGTTGAGTTAATTCTTAAAATAAGGCTTTGGAGTTGAAATAAGATTCTCTAGAGATCCAGGAAACTTGGTTCAGACACAGCAACTCAGATTATTTTCAAAAGTTGACTGGATATTATTAGCCAGCTGCAGTTTTGGACATTCTCCTCACATCAGAGGTCTGCTCTAGGTGTTCCTCTGACAGTCATAAGGGAGGGCTTTTTTTTTTTTTAAGCTACTCTCACTTTAGACCAGTTACTCCTGCCAGGCTTGAAAGAACTCCTCACACCCTCTTTCCCAGCCCTGAAGTTGGTTGTACTTCAGATGCAGTAACTTCATAACCCTGTTGCCACTCTGCTGTATGGGTCTCTACACTGGGGAGCAAGTTCCCTCACAAAGACTAAGGCATATTATTTTGCCTTTTAGGCCACAGCTACATTAATGAAGAACCGAAGGACTAAAATCCTTGGGTTTAGTGCCCTTGGCAGGCTGAATGAAGCCAAATCCCCTGCAGGCTTCCTGCTTTAGGCTGAACCACTGAGTCACACTGGGCACCGAGAGTTTCTTTGCTTTCTTGGGAGAAACAAACCAGTTTTGGGAGTGAGGGGAGGAACCTCCCCTTCCACACCTTTCTTCTCTCCTAAGCCTGTTCAAGAATTAGAAGTAAACAGGATGGTTCTTTTGTCCTCCAGGAAATGCTTTTTCCCCTGACTCTACCACCGGACAAATTTAGGATCCTCCAAAAGCCACCCTGGGCACGCTGCTATTCCCACGTCCTTGTGGAAGGACAAACAACACAGGAAAGCCTTGCTTTGAAGCTGCGAGCCAGGGCTTTTCATCGCTCGGAGGAAATGAAGCACTTGCGTTGTCAATCCCTCCCAAAGCAGCTTGCTTACAGCTCCAGGGGAAAAAAATCCGGGAAATTAAAGGCAGGAGCCGGAGGCAGAAGCGCGGCCGCGGCTCCACCTCGCGGCCCCGGCCCGGTTTGGCAGGAGCACGGAGCCTCCCCCCGCTGCCCCTGCACACGGGACAGTCCTGGCTACAGGCACAGGAACAGCATCCCAAAGCAGAACGCTCCCCTCTGGGAATTAGCACTGACCTCACCTGCCACATAATTTATCCTCATCACCTACCAGCAACTTCCCCGGGTGGCGCAGCTGCCTTCTCTCCTCTGAAATCAGTGTGGTTCCGTCGTTCTAGGTCAAAAACATCCCTCGAAGCAACACCTGCACCAGGCATCTTTCTCAGCACTACGCTTCCTTTTGGAGCAAAACCAAGAAGCAGCTGAGCGCAGCCTTTCCTCCATCCAGAAGGTTCTGGCCAGGTGGGCTCAGCGCTTGGGCCAGCTGCCGGTGCTCCGTAGCACAGGGGCTGGCACTTAGCTGGATGTCTCCAGTCAGGCACAGAACCTGCAATTTAACGAGCTGCACGGGAAGGCAAAGCAAAAATAAAGTTGTTTAATAAGGTGGTGCTTTCTCAAGGGCAGCTGCTGAGGCTAGAGCTGTGAGCACCCCACAAATGGTCGTGTAGAGACCGCAGAGTCTGCCTGTATAGACTCAGTGTCAGTAATGTGGTAACATTGCCTCTGACTTCCAGGATCTGGCACAGGAGAGTTTTAAGGTTTTCTTCCTGAAGTTTCTTGCTGTTTTCGTCCCATACCAGACTCTATAAATAATTATTTGTATGTGTATTTTCTTTTTTTGTACATTTCACTGTAGAGGTGGATTTATCACCGTCAGTATTTCTTAAGGCACAGCCGTTTCAGCAGACAGTGATCAAGCTTAACATTAAAGTCAGGCCACAATTTACATTACAAACATTGATTTCTGGAATCTTACTACCCTTGAATAAAAATGTCCTGCAAGCAGAAATAAAGCTGTGTGGATAAAAAAATTAGAAGAACTAAAAATATTAAAGAACTAAAACAGTGACACAATTTTGCACCTACTACCACTGGTTTTATGAACTTATTTCTGCTATTCACCAGTCAGCAATCTGACCCTTTAAAAATCCTATTTTCTCTGTGCAAAACAAAGTGGACACATGCAGATGATGTCCAAGTGCCCATTAGAAGGGACTGGCAGCTGCAGCCAAAGCCTCGTGGCCACCAGGACAGGACAGTTTGTACTGCTTAAACAAACATGCTAATGAAGGTTTGCTTTAGAAAAAATGAGAAACATTTGAGCACCCTGAACATTAAATCCTCATTTACTGATGGGAAGTGTTGTATTTCTTTCCAGCACCTAGGCACAGTGCCACTACTTCAACAAGCTGCTTAATTTTCTCTCTAATGCCTAAATCTATGTGATGGATATACGGTGCCATATCACCCTCAGCTGGGAATTGCCTGAACTTTGTTTTCTGTCACAGTCTGTATGCTCTTCCAACGTTTCAGTGATTGTGAAAGATCAGTAAAGAAGGACTACTTTGAAACTCTTTGAAAAGAGAAAAAAATCCACAAGGGAACTTCAAGCAACAGTAAACCCGAGACCTGTTGTGCAGCACAAAACATTTAATGAGAAGAAGCAGCCTTTCAACTGTAACAAATAATGAGACATGCCACTGCAGGACCACTGCTGGAAGACATTTAAGAGAGCATCAGAAGAGTGAGTGCTCCACTTTCGGGAAGCATTTTGTTCCCAGGGTCCCATCCTTGTGGATCAATACAGTATTTATTGTTGGCAGTGACTATGAGTTACCACTGATGCTGTTACATGGACATCTCAAAGGCATTTTCATCAGTCTTTCCTTCTAAATTAGAATTGGTGCGCAAAGGCTGTCGTCCAAATTCAGCAGGAACATAAGCAGCACAGCACTTTCAACACATTAATGATGAACAGGGATCTTTGGGGCAGTTTCATCCCATCCTTGAGGCCAGTGCTGGCCTGAGGGGCAGTGCCACTCTGCCTGCAAGACACTTCCATCCCTTCTCTGGTTCTAATATCAACATTTGTCAAGTGACCTGGCAGGAACTTTTTATCTGGTCAAGTTTCACCACAATGCAGTGTAAATGGTAGAAGTAGCTTACAGGAGACAAGGGGGATGGTAAATATTTCAGCTGGAGAATGCAGAAAACTTGAAACTGAATATTCTTGATCCTATTTGCTGATGCATTTTCCTGAGAGACTCAGGTTCTGCCTTCAAATTGGATGGACAAATGAATTAAGAGTGAAACAAGCTTGTGCTCCTCAGTGTTTATTTGGTTCTGCCTTGTGTTTCTGGAGGGCTGTGCCAGTGGGAGAGACAGGAAAATATATAACTTGTAAAACTTGCATCAGCTTTGATTTAGTAAAAGTTCCATGATGTTTAAGCTACAGCAGTTTTTTACATGAACAATGACTGAAAAGTCAGTGGATCCTGACCTTGACTGGGTTGGTAGCAGCTACAGTCTCACAGGAGAAAGCTCTCGTGAACAGCCTCTAAGTGCATGAACCTCTTCTCTCAGCTGCTGAATTTCTTCTGTTCTATCTCTTGCTGTCCTCAAGGTTATTCAGCTCCTCTTTATCATACTGCTATTCTCTTGCACGGTAACAATGTTTCCCAGCAGTATTCCAACAGGGGGTTTCATTAGCAAACTCTTCATTATTTCAGAGAGGTCATTAATGAAAGCATCACATGTTTGGCCCCAGGCAGATTCCTTGCAGATCTCTAGTAGTCAAACCCCCTCTAGCCTCATAACTCCTCCTAAGGAGGTGCCAGCCTCAACTTACATCCTCAAATCCTGAAGCTTCCTCATAATATCCAGTGTGTGATTTATCTTAAGCTGCTGAGCACTGAATTAACAATGCATTGTAACGTTATAATGAGCCAGACTTGCAGAAAGGTGTAGATTTCTTAAAATGCAGCATTTCTATCCTAATGCAAGCAGGAAGAAGATGATGGCCTAGGACAATAACAACTTGCGAGAGGACTAAAAGGAAAAACATTTGTACTATATCAGAAACAGGCAAAACAGTATGAACTGACCTGAAATATAGTGGTCCCAGAGAAAGCCACACATAGAATGTGATCCCAGCAATATCAAAGAGGTAGCAAAATGCTCATTATTAATTTATCAGGAAATTGTAAAGAAAGGAAATGGTTGTTTTTTTCAAGAAGCAGAAACCTTTATGTATCACACACTTCTATTAAAATACAACAGTGATGAGCATTAATTAACTAGTAATCGGCATTAATCAAAGAGAGAGTTTCATTATTGTCCAAAATAAAACAAAGGGCCTCTTTAGACTTGAGTTGCATGCTAAGTAATTAGCACAGCCACCCACTAACTTGGCCAGCTGAAGAAGTGAATATTCACCAGCCAGACCAACTGAAGGAGAGAACATTTTTGGTCCAGTCACCTCCTGGTTCTTGCAGCATGGAAAGGAGTTGTCATAGCAGGGTCAACCACTAACCTGGCTTACCTGGAATGAGTAGAGCATCAGAACACTTAGTGAGTGACAATTATCAAAAGTGTAAGACACACCAATATAATTTTACAGCTCCAGGAGTTAGCAGGGACACTGAGTTCTTGTGCTGCTTCCTGATGCTGTCAGATCAGGATCTTCTTCCCTCCACTTTCTCCTCCACTCTCTCATCTTTGTTCACTCCCCCACAGTTCCCAGTTACAGTGCACAACCTGTTTCCTCTCTCCAGTCAAGAATTCTGTCATATCAAACTTGGCATCAAGCCTTATTTCTTTCTTCTTGTGCCATGTGACCTGTTCCCATTCTCTGTTTTGTTTCATTTTTAAACACCTGGCAGATTTTTAAACTCCTTTATTCTACACTATACTTAACATTAGGTTATCTTAATAAAACACAGTCAACTTGTAAGTACAGAATTAGGTCTTCTTTCTAATCTGATGTCTAAAAGGTATCTGGAAAGTTTATTTGGGGCATATGATCCTGAAAAGCACTGTTTATGTTGGATCAAATAATAAGTAACCCAAGCCAAACATTGCTGTATGCAAAAACTACATTGGAAGCTTTATTTATTTCATTTATTGTAAACACACATATGCACCTGAACACAAGAAAAAACATGCAGATTACCATTCAAAGATTTTTAAAAGGTTAAAACATTATGAAGAATACAGTACCATTAAGCTAAGATTTCTTAAATATGTTTATATATTACTTACAAGAACAATTTACAAGGCTATGAAAAATATAGCCAAGAATTAATGAATCAGGAGATACCAGGATTAAAACTGCACATATTCATTATGATCTACAACTTTACTGCATGCACAGGTACTATTTCTTCTATGTGAGCCATGCTTTATTCAGATTTAAGACAGATTGATTGCTCTCTTATTGACCCACTCTCCACTATTTGATTTTGTTCTTACTTGTTCACTGGGCAAAAGCCAGTCCTGTACTCAGCACACACTGTTCCATTACTGCTTTAAAGGAGCAGTATTGGACTTCAGAGGGTGTGAATCTTCCTCCCTGTCCTCCCACACAGAAATGATTTCACAGCAGAGAGGGCACGTCTGTCCCAGGCAATGGAGCAGAGTTAACCCGGCTGGTCAGTAACTGCCCAGCAAACACAGCCCATGCTGCCCCCAGCACAGGATGCTTCAGAGGGTACCAAAAGCAGGTTAGATGGGCACCATGCCTGTGCTAAACCCCTTGGCTCCCAGGACAGCTGATCTGAGCTGACATCCGTGCTGCCTGCAGGGCCAGAGAGGCTGAGAAATGACTGCTGGGCTGCACTGACACAGACAGGGCTGATGGGCTCTGCCTCAGGCCTGCCTATTATAAGGAGTATGAAACCTACAGAAGGTTTTATCCCTGAAACTCTCTGACTGAGTTAATACTGTTGATACCTACAGATAGAAATCTTCCAGAAAAAAAACCCCCAAGCCATTATTTAAGGAAGGTATCAAAGTTAGTATGCTTTAATTAAAATGGCTTAGTGCACAAACATTTCTGGTGGAAGTGGTGAGACTTTCCAGGAAAGCTCTAGAACCAGACTGTTTTATTGGTGAAAAGCACATTAAAAATTACTGGGTAGACACTAGACAATAGCTAAGGCCCTTTGTCTGAATCAGGCCTTGAGTGACTGGCCCCAGATACCCTTGACCAGCAATTCCTCTTGATATTACCACCTATGGTATAGTACCAGACTGTTTTAGTAAATTTAGTAAATCTAAGAGATCCTTTTATTAATGCAGTTTCTTAAACCAGGAACTTCTTACTTCTAAATAAACAAACATGCTTAAATGTCTGAAAGCCAATAGAAAATGACCACCTTTGGTGACATGTGATGAAAAAATCAAATCAGGTTTTTCTCATCCTTGTCCCATAGTAGTGGTCACACCCCAGGATTTTTACCTCAGTAAGTCATGGAAAATAAAATAACTCTGACACTCAGCTCTGTCTTCATTGGCAATGTCTTTATTTCACAAAAGTGTACATACCCATTTGTTGAAATGATAATAATAATATTAATAATAATAATGTAGTGTTGTGTCCATGTTAAATATATTCATAAGGCCCTAAATAACAATTAGCATGTTTGTAGGTGTTGCACACTCCATTTTCTTCAAAAATCTATTTTTAATTTATAAGATACTGTTTGAAAGCAGGTTCTGTTTGCACAAAAGGCTGTGCTCAGTAGATCCCTGTGTACACTCAGAACTGAGGGTCAGCCTGGAGCATCCAGATGATCCTGTTTACTAATTCATGGAGTGTTTCACAGCGTGCCAGAAGGACACAACTGTAATATTCTCACTTCTTGGTATTCTGCAGTGGTGGAGAGCTTATTGGATTTTCCTCAGTCCCCTGTCACGCCTTAAGCATTTCTAGATCATTAATGATCAATAGATCCGTTTAGATAAGAATAATAATGCAGACAATTGAAAAACATCCAGGCTTCCTGGAAGAGCTTCTGGTCACAGCCACAAATGAATTTGCTGTTCAGCCCTCCCCTGAGGAATAACCGTGCTGTTGGAAGAGCACATCTTGGAATACCAGAGATGCTAGCTTTGATGATTCCCTAATAACTGCAGTGTCACATTTGGGTTGTTTGTTCAAACACTGCACAATTATGTTGCCTTTAAATTTATCATCTTTACTGAGATTCTGAGCTCTCCTTAGACCTTATGACCACATTGTATATTTAGTTACCCCAGCAGCCTGCACAGTTGCAAAAGTAAAAATGTTCTTTCTTAAAAAGCTTCTTTCCCAGTTTTGGGAAATGTAATTTCTAAGTCCCAAGGAGGAAATACCCAAGATCCAAGAACACAGAGTTCTTACTGTCCATATATGTGAAGTCACCTTCAGTCTCTGCTTCAGGTTCACCATCCCTTTTGCCCATCCCCTGTGCTTCCTGTTACGTGTGCAATAACAAAGGTTTGGAAAGAAGCAGGCAAGGGTCTGCACTTTAATACCCTGGGAGGTTGGGTGGACAACTGTGTGTAGGAAGGACAGTCCCAACAGCCCCACAAAGGAATTGCTTTCCTTCCTGCATTACACACCCTCCCCACTCC
Organism: Coloeus monedula; assembly: GCF_965178545.1. Taxonomy (NCBI): domain Eukaryota; kingdom Metazoa; phylum Chordata; class Aves; order Passeriformes; family Corvidae; genus Coloeus; species Coloeus monedula. Next base: position 10,173,087 of record NC_138786.1, on the reverse strand, counting down.
TGCACACGCCACAGGCCTTTCATACACACCCACTTCTGTCTCCAGCCACCCTTCCAGCTGCTTTGCTGCCTCCTGCATAGGGGACACGTGCACTAAAATTCCTCTGCTGTCTGTCTGTGACCACCCAGCCCTTGCTCACCACAGCAGCTTTGAGTCCCTGGTGTAGTAGCCACAGGCACCTTGGGCCAATTCAAGTGGCTGGTAAACTCAGATTTCTCTTATTTCTCATATTTCTCCAGTTCTGATGGAGATCTTTTTCTCCAACAGTTTATCTACATGTTCAGTGATCTTAATCTTCATTGCCAGGTTTATCACCTCTTGAAGGATGCCAGTCAGACTCATGGTCCATCATTTCCAGCATCCTTTCTAGAGCCATTTCTATGGATGGGACAGACTTCAGCAATATTCTTGCTTTTCTCTTGTTGAAATAACTTTTACCTTTTTAAATTTTTTTTTCTTCCTCATCCTGTGCAAGGTGCTCCTCAAACTCTCTCTTAACCCTCCTAATGTCCTGGTTACGTTTGGTCTGCCACATGGAGTTTCGTGGTCTATTCTGAAGGACAAAATTCCCGTGACAAATGCCAGTCCTTCCTACATGGAAATCACCTTTAATTTTCTATTTAATCCTGAAGGGCTTTTGCTGGACCACTCTAATTTCTTTTCAAATTTCAGCACAGTTTGTCTTGAATGCTAATACAGGATTTCTCAGAAGTGTCTAGGCTACCTCTAGGCTTCTTGCTTTTTAGTCTGCTCCTTCCTTAATCCTTTTCCTTCCTTTTAACCATTTGCCATATTAGTATGCAGTTCCCTTTCTTTAAACTGAACACTTGTGTCCTGGATTTATTTGTTTAGTCTCTCCTGCTGCAGGGTTAAGCCTAATCATCCTGCAATTGCTATTAGATCGTCTCTCCCACATGCTTCTTGAGCTGGTCCTGTGCACCACTCAGGACCAAAGCCAGGACAGAGCTTTTCTGGGATTGTAGACTACTTGTTCTGGAAAGCAGCTCCAAAAATTGTATTTCTATATCCTGTCATAGGTGACGAGGCATTTATTCTGTTGGTAGCTGATACATCCCAATATTAATACCTGTCCTGACTTTGCAGGTGCTCTAAACTCTATCCTCTATCTAAATCCTGGCTGAGAGTAGGGGTAATTATACAATCATTACATTTTTATTATTACAGTAGGATACTTCCAACCAGAGGGATTTCAGACTGGGTTTTTTTTTTCCAACAACAATCATTTGTTTTGGTTACACTGTATTTTAGACTCCAAAACCGCTGCCAGCCCTCTGCATGCACATCCTGTTCTGTCAATTTGTATAAAGTTGATAGGCTGGGAACATCACATCCACCAATTGCTCCCTTCCTGCAAGGTCTCTGAGGTGCCTCTCTCATCGTATGAAGCCAAGCACCCTGGTTCTCCCCATTTCATTTTCCATGCTTCCAGCCCTGGCAAGGTTTGCCCTTGGTCTGTTGCCCCCCTCATTGGGCACATTGTCAGCTGACAGGGGAAGGAGCCTGATGTGCCTTCCCTACTCACTGCACTTGTGGTGCTTTCCTTGCAGCTCTTTAGACACGCCCTGAACATTATCCATGGGCATTTTGGGGATCACAGCCCTCTGACATCTGTGCTCCTCTACATCTGTCAGCTTCCTCACAGTTTATAGCACTTTCTTATGTTTTCAGGGCCACCAGCCTGGCTCTCTTCTAGCCAAGGTTTCAACCCTTCCTTCCTGTTCCCCGTCTTCTGAAATATTCCCCATTTCCTGATGTATGTCAATCTCTTATGCCAGTATATAAACTAAATAATTTCTAACTGAATATTATGTTAATTTCAGCTCATGAACAGCAACTGATCATCATCTTTTTAAGAACTTCGAGTCTATTACAGATTAGACTGCTACTAGAGCACAGAATTTCTAAAGTGTTGTTGTTTTATGAAAGGTTATTAACAGGCAGCTGCCAGATTATTAGGAGACATCTTATGCATCATATTTATCCAGGCAAGAACAGCATCAACACTGTAGTGCAATCTTCTCCCATGCAGTTCTACTTGTTTATTGTCATCATGACCAGGAGAAATTCCAACAGGGAAAAGGGATGGTAATGAGTTTCATGAAGCCTCATTCATGCCAAGCTGCTACAGATAATGATTCAGAGAGGGAGAAAAGGATATGGGGCAGCATCCAGAAGCTGGGGATGTTAAACCACCAGTGCCTGTTTGCAAAGTTCAGATAAAAAAACATTCCCTAGCACTTCAGCTTCACCTTGCAGGGCACCAAACTCACTCCAGCACGTGTGTACAGGGGGGAGTTCAGCTCTGCTCTGCACTGGGGCAGCCTCACCTCGACTCCTGGGGGCAGTTTTGGGTGCCACAGTATAGAAAAGACATCAATGTATTAGAGATGTCCGAAGGAGGCCATGAGGATGGTGAAGGGTCTGGAGGGGAAGCCTTGTGAGGAGAAGCTGAGGTCTCTGAGTTTGTTCAGCCTGGAGAAGAGAAGACTGAGGGGAGACCTCATTGTGGTCTTCAATATCCTCACAAAAGGAAGAGGAAGGACAGACACTGATCTCTTCACCAGTGACAGGACTTGAGGAAATAGTCTGAAGAGAAAAAAAGAGTATCCTATCCCAGAAATGGTTTGTTAAGAGCAGAGCAGATACATTTTAACCTGCTGTGCATTTGCATTCTCATTTGGACCCTAAATTCTGAACTCAGGCACGTTCAGCAGAGGGAAGCCTGTTAAGGTATAGCATCTACACAAAGGCAAGCAGTAATGACTGGTAGCCAGTAGCAAATTGACTTTAAAACAAAAATCCTATCCCTGCACCTCTTGAAAGAATTATCCCTCCTGTGGTGTACTAGTTTGAAAACAAACCAGTGGGAGGCACCACGTCTGAATAACAATTTAATGGGGAAATCAAAAAAATAAAGGCAGAAAACACTGGGTTAAACTGACAGTCAGGATACAACCTGACACCCTGTTAGTCAGGGTGGTGGTGGCAGTCCTCCTGAAGTGGTGGATGTGGTTCTGTTGAAGCAGTGATCCTGTAGAAAGGGGTTGCTCTTCCTCAGAAGGTCCAGTGGTGGCTGTGTAGCTCCTGTCCTCTGGAAATCCAGTGGGAAGGTTGTTTCTGGTGTTGGAATCTCAGATTATATCCACGATGGGATGCTTGGTTCCTCCCTCTGGGTGGAGCATCTCACAATGGGGTAATGAGTCATTAAGCAAGGCATTGATGGGCTCATTAACAGAAGATAGTCCAGAGGGAGGAGGCAAGGAAACACTGCCCCACCTGGTTTCAACAGCTCATGAGGTTGGTAACAGAATATCCTGCAACCCAGGACATATGGCTAGAACAGGCAAGTTGTTTTGCCTCTCTTCCTTTTGTTTTGTGGAGTTTTTCACCAAACCATGTACAGTGGCATATTTATGGTGTGAAACATATCTGGCAAAAATCATCTTTTCAACAGAAAGTACAGCATTCTAAAATGTCCAGGTACTTCCCAGAGCTGCTGTCACATGGTAACTGCCATGGGCTGGATGAACACTAGGAATGAATAAATTCATGATCCAGATCTGTAACATTTGTGGTTTTGAGTATGTGTTGCAATATAAAAAGGGTTTTCATAGCAGTCAGACAGAATCAATGAAAACAGGTAAGGCAGAGATGCAGAAAATGTTCTGAAAGAGGGGTCAGAGTTAATGGTCTCAGCTTCACGTCAGAGAAATGTCATAAAGCCTCCACCACACCTGCAGCTGGCACTGCTATAAACTGAGAACCAGAATGGGGAAAGGGTAAACAAAACATGGATTCTACTGTCTGGTGTGACAAGCACAATACTCCTCACAGGATTATGCCACAGATTCTATGACAACAATAAGAAGTAAGCTATTTATAACTTTGAAAAGAAGCCTTTGTCTTAGTGCCACAGTTTGCATTCATGGGCCAAGGACAAATTCAGAAAGATTTGCAAGTAGGTACCTCAGGTGTTTAAGGGATTGGGTGTGCTTTGTTTCATGTAGGAGCTGCAATGTGACAATGGCTGTGAAAAGTGGCCTTTTCCAGGATGGGAATGCCAGCAGTGCTGGGTGCACTGAGCAGTGCTGGATGTGAAGCCTGGAGCACAGGAAGAATGATCAGTTTTGAAGTGCTTGTTGTGCAGCAGGGAAACACTTACTGATCCAGAACATTAAAATAGTCATAGCCTGTGCCCCTTCCCTTCAAGCACCACACAAATTTAATAAAGAAGGAGCTTGGTGAGTCTGTCATTTCTCACTTTCTGTATGGCCTGCAGACAGCAGGTGCGCTTTGACATTAGCATCACACCCATCCATCAGAAAGGAAGGATTTCCTTGGATGTACACACATTGATTCAAAGAATGAAATTAATGTCTTAGACTTTAACAAGCTGGAAGTTTCAGTGCCGTCTTCAGTCCTTCACAATATCCATTTTATCCTCAATAAGCAACTCTCACTCTCTCAAAATTATGTCTGTCTACCCTGGTTTAGAGCTCTTGCATATCCCTCAAAATCCAAGCATGGTTTGCAAGCTGTCTGACCTGAAACTGTTAGTGGCATTAAGAACCACTGATATTCACTCCCCTGGGCATTTTCACATATTTCTTCCCAACATCTTTCTTTGCCCAGCCAAACACGATAGTTTTTTATCCACAGTGACACAATTTCCAGCAGCAAGACCCCATCACTTGCCCTTTGCCTTGGTCCCATCACCTTCTCTGTGTAAGCTCCCACATTCCCACAGCTGGGAGGTGACCTTAAGCCAATTAAACATCCAAATCTCTCAACTGATTTTTCAAATTTTTCATTACTCTGCACAGTATACATAGCACATAAGCTGAGGCCAGCACAAGGAAAGCAACAGAAATGAAGTAGTTGAGACTAAACTCTTTCAGCCCAGAGAAATTACAACAAAGACGTGGGACAGCATGGCCTAAATATTTAATGTCAGCAAATAATATATAAATTGAGGTCTTGTGATTGGACAATGTTAAGTTCTCACCTGTGGAAATGGTATCTCCAATAACATCAGGAAAGTAAAAGATCTTTGCCTTAGTAATAGAATAGATGGCAAAAGATGCAGCTCTTCACACACCGTGGTCTTCTGACAGTTTCACTGGTGATGTCTTTGCAAAGGCACAAGAGAATCTGGCAGATTTTTTAAATATAGTAGAATAGGGCTTCTTATGTTTGATATTCAGTGAAAAGGAACAATTATATTATTCACAGTGTACAGTCAGCTTAGGACAGACAGAGCAGTCGAGTGAAGAGGCAGAACAGAAGAGGGTTTAAAAACAACTCTCTCTAAAGATGCATTTTGATGTAGTGAAATGAGACACATTCAGAATTCATAATCATTGAATCACAGAATACTTTGTGCTGGAAGGGACCTTTAAAGCTCATCCAGCCTGACACCCCTGCAATGAGCAGGGACATCTTCAATTGGATCAGGTTGCTCAGAGCCCCATCCAACCTGGCCTTGAATGTTTCCAGGGATGGGGCATCCACCACCTCCCTGTGCCACCTGTGGCAGTGTTTCTCCACCCTCCTTGTTCAAAACTTCCCTTGTTCTGTCACTACAGGCCCTAATTAAAAGTCTGTCCCCATTGTCCTTATAAGCCCCCTTTAAGTACTGAAAGCTGCAATAAGGTCTCCCAAGAGCCTTCTCTTCTCCAGGCTGAACAACCCCAACCCTCTCAGCCTTTCCTCACAGAAGAGGTGCTCCAGCCCTCTGATCATTTTTGTGGCCCTCCTCTGGACCTACTCCAACAGGTCCATGTCTTTCCCGTGCTGAGGAGCTTGTCCAGCTCCCTCTGGATGGCATCCTGTCCCTCAGGTGTTCCAACTTCAGCTTGGTGTTGTCTCCACACCTGCTGAGGGTGCACTGGATCCCACTGGCTGTGTCCTTGGCAAAGACAGCAAACATACTGGTGCCAAAACAGACCCCTGTGGACACTTGTTGTCATTTATCTCCCTCTAGATGCACTCACCCAACCAATTCCTCCTCCCCTCAGCAGTCCATCCATCAAATCCCTATCTCTCCAATTGAGAGACAGAAGTCCAGAGAATCAATACTTCAGATATTTTGACACAGTACATATTGTTGTATTGTTCACAGCTGGCTACTTAAAGTTAGACAAAATTTTATTTACGTTTTATGTATTTTCAAGAGCACAGGGAATTCAGGCTATCCCTGAGAGAGTTTCTCTAAGTAAGGACAAGACTGAACCGGATCTGAAAGGCAAGCAAGGCTTCTTAACAAGTGTAGCAGAACAAAACATCACTTTATTGCACCCAGACTTGAGTTTTCCTCCTTGAGGTGCTTTTCTTCTCTTCCACCTTCCTCATTCATCAGTGTGTACATGCAGAATGCATCTTGAAACACCTAAATTTTTGTCAGAATCTGCTTTCATAATGCAAAGAGCAAACAGGCACCATCCCAGTGTCTTGAATGGCTCCCTAGACAAGGAAACTGCAGCTGCTAAGCTCAGTGCTCCAAGCAGCCTCACGTGCTTTACAACCCACAGTCCTGACACAGCCCAACCTGCCAGGAGGCCTGGAGATGGTCCTGCTTGCCCTCTGCAGTATCACAGCTGCCCTGCTGAGAACAGCACTCACCTGAAGATGCAGGTTTGTCTAATGCTGAACACCAGGAGAATGGCACAGGGAAATATTAGGGAAGAGAATTATATGTCAAATGCAAACAAAAGACCAACAACTAAGTCTCTCACTGCAAAAACAGGAAAATAATCATGCACATTATGTTCATTTGTTCCCTTCAGTGCTACTGCAGAAGTTACACAAAAGTTCTTACTAATTTTATTTAAATCCTATGTAGGCATGAAAGGATTCATCCTGGCATTATGATAAATGATGAAACGTAAAATTAGCATAAACTTACTCATATGAGAAACCCTGCTGACAGAGTACATGCTTCTTCATTTTATTTTTTCACATTCCCTCTTTCCAAGACACTCAGCCAGTTCTCCCATCAATTACACCCATACAAAAGAACAATAACTTCAATAAAGCTTGTATAAATTCATCATCCTAACAAAGAGGCAATATGTATTAATAAGCTGATTTTGACAAAACCACTAGCTCAGAATAATAAAATTTAACCCCAAACTTATCTATATTGCCTAAGGAGAAGACTACCAGTCTTCAAACAGATAGCACAGTGTGTATGATTCTTTCTACTTGACTGTGCAAAATCACTTGTGTTAACAGAAGGGATCTGGCTGTGGTTGTTCAGTTGAAGACAACAAAAAAGGATCTTTGTTCTGCTGTACCTGGGCAGTCCCCTGTTCGAAACCAAGCTCCAACAAGAACTCTGCTTTCACACCCTCTTTCTCAGACCCTGGCACTGTTCTGCAGCTCATAACTAAAGGCTGGAACTCTCCTGCATGGTACAGTGAACTCTACCTACAGGATCCAGGTAACCTCACTACTGTCTGGTGTAGGAGGGAAAAAAAGGTCTACCACTGCTTAAACCAATGGTCACATAATAGAGCAACTTATGCACCACAGACAGAAGTCTCAACACCATTCTGAAAATAATTGCCTTGACACTTTTGTTTCAGAAGTAAGCATGCACTCAAGGGAAGATGAGCAAATCCCAGAGTACAGCTGTCAGACAATTTAAACACTGGTAAAAATACTCTGTGTAGCTCCCCAAAATGTTTGTTTTCTGTTTTCTTTCCTTCTGGTAATTACAGTTTTAAAAGCCTAAGGTGGTCATTTTTTAGAAAAATGTCTTTTACATCTTGAACAATACTGCAGCTATTTTGTTATACAGCAATGTAAAAAAAAAAAACCAAGTTAAATATTGGATTAGCAAGTGACAGCTCTTCAAAAATATTCTCATTGAAGTTGCTCAGAGCACCAGAATCAGGTTTCATGCTTTAAAAATTAAGTTACAGGGAAAGCTTCCTCCCTCTTACCATATCCTTGAGGACCTTGTGAATGCTGTTGTGGGTGGCAGTGTGTTGGCAAAGCAAATGTCAGCAAACTGCCTCCCTTCACACAAGTGATTGATTTATCAGTTTAATAGAGCTGTAAATCGAGAAAAATGTTCCTCAAGCCTGAACAGTGAACCACAAGGAAATAATAGGCAACAAGCTGTGATGCAGAATTGAAAATATAAGTACTTGTGAAATACAGCATATGTTACATTTTCCTGTCAGCAGCCCATGGAAAATCTGACCACTCTGATTTCCAGCTGCAGTGACACTGCCCTTGGATTCTGGTGGCAGAGCCTTATAGCATTAATGTTGGATGCCCTTGCTGTCATCTGTAAAAACACCCACGTGGGTTTTATTACATTTTGGTCAATTTAAAACAGAAAGAAGCCAGTACAAAGGAGCTAAAAACAGCACTACAATCCACTAAACCAAGCAAGGAACCTCCAGCCATAAACCAAAACCAAAATTCTTTGCAATCACTTAGTGCTTCTATATTTACAAAGTTAAGGAAGTTTCTAATGTCTGTAATTGTTTGTAGAAGATGTAAAGTGCTGGCAATGTGTCTGATTCCCAAAAGATTCCTTAAGTACTTTTCTCACTCCATCTAGGTACAACACTGTTCTACCACCTGCCTTTTTTTTTTAATTTGCAAAACACTGTTTCTGGCACATCCTGCCATTTCTCTCTAGAATTTCTCCTTCCTTCTTCCCATTTTTACAAATTTAAGAGGATGTTTGCTAGTCACCTCTTTTGTACTGTGAAATGGAGAAAGCAAGCTGTGTTGGGAGAGGAGAGATGTTATCCAGCAGCCTGCAGCAGGATAACTGCCAGCTGCACACAGCCCTGAGCCTGGAAACATCTGTAGGGCAGGAAAGGTTTCCTCACCAGAAATTCAATTCTCACTCATGATTAATCATATGTTTGTAACACAAAAAGCAGTTTATAAGAAAAACCTCAAAACCTCAGCCATGACTTAAGTATCTGAGATTCTGTTTTTAAGAGGTATTAAAATTGGGTAATTGAAGCATTTTGAAGATAGAAGCTGAGGTGGGAAGAGTTCAATTTTAGACCAGCATTCTCTTCCAATTACCTGAAAACATTAATCTTGGTTTTGATGCATTTTTTTTCCTCCAGGTTTGCTTCAACACTGAGACAAATATGGGGTTTTTATTGCAAATAGCAGTAGGTTTTCATTCAAGAAGGTAGGGGCTGGATTTCAAGACAAAGACTGTTAAAAATAAGAACTTTTTTTTTTTTTGGTTGAAACTATTTCTGTTGTGTAAAAAGCTTAGTCTTTATTTGAGAACAAAAAGCATTTAGCTGAAAAATCTCCCATTGTTTCTAAGTCTGACACAACTGGAACAGCAGACATCTATTCCATCGTTCACTAAATACTGGCAAATGCAGCCAGCAAAAGACCAGATACTCTCAGAGATTCAGCAATGTCTCTGTAGGCCCTCAAATCCTTCCCAGGGAGCTGTGCCTTTGCAAACAACTCAGGCATTTCTGCAACCTTCTCTGCAGCCCAGGGGAAATAAAAAGACACCAATCACATGGGACTGGCCTCTAACACTGGTCTTTTGTTCTTCTGCCTGCTTATGTTTTAAAAGCAGCTCCCTGTACCTGTTGTGAGCGTCAGAGGCAGTGAGCCTCTGCCCCATCTCCTGCTGCAAGGCAGGACAAGGAGACAAAAAACCCCGGGGGAATGTTGTGAGGGGAAAGTGGCTTCCCCCTGCCAGCACATCCCATCCAACAGCTTGTTTGAATTCCACAGTGCCTTTTCCATCTTGGCCTTCATTAGCTTTGGCGTGTCCCCTGAACCCCTTGGAGGTCTTTAATACACTCAGCTGTGCCACTCAGCTGTGGCAACCTTTTCACTGGGATTCCAACCCCCTGTCCCTCCTACCACAATCTGCAGATATTTTTAGATGATATTTAATTAGAAGTCTGAGCTCTGTGCTCACCAGAAATACAAGTCAAATAATACTGATCTGCTTCACAGGAACTTCTTTTCACTACTGAACAAAATCAAACGCGAGAGCTTCCCAAGTCCCTGTTACACCCATGGAAGTCAGCAGCCTTCTGTAGTTAAAAGCAATCCAACATATTTCAGGGGTGATAAAGTGCTTCTTTCTTTCTTGTTCTGATAGTCTAGGAGCATATCCATGTGCAATATCTGCCTATTGGATTAAATGTTTAACATGCATTAAATATTACTGAAGGAGCAAACACTGCACTCTGGCACTTGCTGACTTTTCCTCAGTGTTTTTCTTGCCTTGCCTTTCTTTGTTAGAGTTCAATCAGCAGGCTGTACCCTCAGCCTTTCTTTTCTAGAAAATAATCAGCCAAAAATTAGTTTTTACACAGTGGAGATAAACAGGATCAACCTCAGTGAGAAGACTACATCCCATGAAATTAAACTTGCTTCAGGCTTTTAAGGTATTGTAGCAGCAAATTTTTAAGTGTTGGTAAAGCAAATGATCTGCCAAGCAGGGAGCTGCTGACACACAGGGCCACTTGGAAGCAGCATCTCAATGCAGCTTGTATTAAATTCCCTACTTTCTCAGATTTTTGTCTCAGGAGCACATTTTAAAGTAATTAGTTAATGAACTTGAACGGAAAGAGAAACCCAGGTAATTCTAGAATAATATTTACCATTAAATTTAGCATTTCTTCAGAAAAATGTAATTTTCCTGAATCGACTTACACCCTGGTTAGCTCATTACAGACTTAGAATCTCATTTTAGCTTGAAAAATCAAACTTACTGAGCCAAGCCAATAAATAATGCTGTTCCATACGGGCAATAAATAACCAATTTAGCTGCTTTCCAAATCCATTTACAAGTAATCATGCAGACATTAAGCAGCTTTATAACTGATACCTAATGGCTACATAATAATATATTTATTAGAGCTAATAATTCCTGTTCTGCTGGTAAATGGACGAGCATGGTTCATCACCATTGCTAATGGGCTCTTTATGAAGTGAGAGGGAGGCTGTCAGGGAGTGACTGGCACACCCCATGAACAAGGCTGCTTTCATGCACTCTGATTCCTGGAGAGTAATGCTCAGACACAGATGGCAGGTGCCTGTCATGTCATGTTGTGACAGATTCATTCTCCCAAGTTTTGTCTGAAGAGTGCAGTGACTGCAGCAGGCTGGAACATGGAGGAAACTGGAAACCTTAAAAAAAAAGAGTACAAAAATAAAGTATTTATCCATCTTGAAAACCCTTTATGCCGCTAGAAATGTGCAAAATTAGCTTTCAGCTGTCAATTAAAGCAATTCAGCTTGCTGTTACTATTGGCTAAGAAATTGTTTGTGTTCCAGCACTGACACCAAGCAGGAGAAAAGAGATTCTGAAACTCCCTTTGTGTTCCTCAGGCTGTGTTTCCCCCTAGACTCTGCAGAGGCTTAGTTAGCCCCAGCTCATACTTTGCTCCTCAGAACCCCTTTCCAAGCCCTGGGAAACAGCTGCAGCACAGTGCATTCCAGCTACAACCCCATCTCACCCTTAATCTATTATTTTTCCTACACTGCCATATGTTCCTCATGTCAGGGCTAGAATTAGGGCTGGTGTGGGCCATCACATGAGTTATCCTCCTCAGTCTTTGAAAAACGGCCAAGGGCAAAGATACATCTTAAGCTGTTTCCTCTCTCTAAGGTCCCTTTCAAACTGCTAGAGCCAGGGATTTTGCATACAAGTCTTTCTGTTTAATTTCTAGAGAATGTTCCTTGGTATTGATTGTGTCAAGATCTCATTTTCCCCTTACTGCTTCCTAAAACTCCCTAAAAATGCTAAAAAACTGCCCCCACTTAAGTTTCTCTTCATTTATCACGAAGTGAAATAAGCATTTTTAAAACAAAATTCACAGGCTTGTGGGCATTTGACTAATACATTGAATGTAAAGAATACAGATGGGAAGATGGATTTTTGCCTGCTATCCTCTGCTGTTTCAGCTGTGTGCACCCCAAGCAAAGCCTGTGACAGCCCTCCATGACATCAGTACATGACTGATACCCTGGTCCCAGGCTTGCTGAGCCACCAGCCTGAGAGCAAGAAAAATGACTCAGCATCCTCTGATGCCTCATGGAACCACCTCTGGTGACTGTGAAGGGAATGATCACAGTTTCTACTGACAAGGCATAGAGAAGATATGAGAAAGAAACAATCCTGCATCAGTGCCAATAGCAACAGAGATGGCTTGCTTAATCTGCCAGTAGCCTGGGGTAGGGAATGTCACTGAAAGCTCACCTTAATAACATTGCATTTGGAGGCAAAGCCCTGTCATTCAGCAGTCTCATTTATGGTGTCATATCTCTAATCTAACGCTGAAGAAAAGCTTTATTAAAAGTAACTGACAATATCATTCTCCTCCTTGTCACCATCCTAGCCTGAGTCCCTGCCTGTTACAAACACGCTGACATCATCTCACTTGGGACACCGTTTCCTAAGGAAGAAAACTGCACCAGTGCTGCCCACACCTCTCCTTCCCCTGACTGTCTCTGAGCAACGACTCATAAGAACAACAGCATCAAGCCAAAATGTAGAATTTAAGTCCTGTTTATCCATTGCTCAAATAACCCCCAGGGAGGGGCTATAGCTCAGGGGTTAGCTCAGGCTCGTACCCTCCCTGCACCCAGGCTGGGCTCTCTGGCTGTTGCCCAGATGGATTTTGATATGGAGCTGACCTATGTCCTCCTGTCCTCATTGGCTTGGGGCACAAATCTAAGAAATTCAGTGAAGAAAGATATCCTCGATATTCCTTCCTGCCTTGGGAAGGCAAGTAGGAGGAAATGTTCCCTGTCCCTTCTTTTTCCCAGATAAAAGAAAAATAGGATTTTGGCTTCACAGTCTTTACTAGTCAATGCCATTATGGATCAGGAAAGCAGCTTTCCTAGGGCAGGACATGGGTTTGCCCTCACTGCTCAAGCTAACCTGATTTTGAGCTGAGCATGGCACAACTGAGCTGGTTTTGGTGGGAGATCTGCCCAAGTGAAGAAGCTGTCTAAGCTAAAGTAGAATGAGGCCTTGGTTTACACATTCAATTTATTTGAAGCTACTTTTTAATTAACAGTGATTAAAAATTAACAGTGATTGAAATATCAGAAGCTTTTAAATAAAAAATACACTTACATTAGCAGTAATAAATATAGCTGACAGATGAACAAGGAAGAATATGAGCTGCATGGCAGACAAGGACCTCTCCAAGTCCAAAATTTCTGTGATGTGATAGTAAGATGGTGGTTTGTGACTAGCTCATATTTTAAATAAAAGACTCCCTTTTTGTTTTAAAGAACAGTGCTTCTTTAAAGGTGATTCCAGAGTCTCTCACCAGAAATGTGTTTCTTACGAGCTGAATTAATTTTTGCTGACCTTAACAAATAGCCATCAGTCACCCAAAACTTGTCCCCCAGAGAATCAAACAGCCAGCAAAACTTCACATAGCTCTAGAATTTATGTGTTTGAAGGATGCATTAAGTATTTCAAACAATTTCTAGGATGTTTTAGACCATAAACTCTGCTTTCAACTATCATAGATCATTGGCTCTGCTTTACAAGAAACATTGTTTTACAGGTTTATAACTTGCCTATAACAATGTGCTCCAGGCTAAAGCTCAGTAGAAAAAGGTCTCAGCTAAAGGGTAATTTTTTTTCATTACAACTTTTTCCTACTTTGTTTAGCTTTTAAGATTAGAGCTTCCTCCAAAACTCCCCTTTCACTGTAGAATTATCACCAATACTGGGGGTTGATTTATACTCTAAACTGCAGGGAAGGGAAAGGTATTCCATATTTAGAAAAAACACCACAAAACCATCAGCAAATGAACACCCCAAAAATGCTGGAATTAATTTACATGGTCAAGGTTTTAGGTTTTTAAGGTAATGTACTGGAACGCATTCTTAAAAGAGCTGTGACTTAGTGTGCACTTCAGAGCATACAAAAGGATGTAACATAATCAGTGTATTACCATTCCAGACTGTGACATCCATAACAGAGTGCTCCATCAATGCACCTCTGCATTGTTGACAGTTTGCAGTTCCTCAAGACCTGGAAAGCAACCAGCTAAAGCTGTTTGGTCTGTTCATTTCATCCAATGCAAAGTTTCGGGGTCATCCCAGTGAGCGCCGCTTGGGCAAGCTCAGAACTAATTTAACATTCTGAGAAGCAGGAGCCATTGAGCCTAATGATAATCAGTGACCAGGGCAAGCAAAGTTCAGCAACTTGAGCTCAGTTTCATATTCAATTATTTGGCTCATAAAAGCCAAACAGGTGTTAATGCCTAGGGAACTATAGCAATTATTAATATAAAATTATATGAAACTACCATAAAAAGACAACATTGGGATTTGTTGGGTTTTTTCCCTAGCAACTGCAGAAGGGATATCGTTGGGAAAAGTAGACATAAGCTTTTTCCCCAGTCTTGTACAGAGTGAGTGAAATTGCTGTATTTTTGCTCAGTTTCTGGACAAGATGAAGCACCACTGTTGGTTAGAGGGTACTACAGGGGAAGAACACTCAGTGGAGAACATTTGTGTCAGGGGCCCTGGGCAGCCCTAGCTCATACCCTGGTTATAACACCACATCCATATCCATTTACATGAGAGGCCTTTGGGGTTTACTGTTCTTTTACTGCCTGGTTGTTCTAGGCGTACAGGGTAGAGCTGCACTTCCTAGGAACATCAGAGATGTTGCTTCTACATTTAAGACACCCAAAGAAAACAATTCTGTTTCTAATGGTTATATAAATACTTCAAATACTGGAAGTACTTGGACTTTCTGCCCTAAAAGCCTTACAAGGTTATTTTATGCTTCTTTCAGAATCATGTGGTCACAGGTGCTACACGTACAAGCTGCTGTTTATATCCCCTACAGTAGTATTTCCCTGATGTTTACTACTGGCCCTGAAAGGCTTGGCAGCCCATCATACACCACCACCATGAGCTGGGGGTGTTCAGCCTGGAGAAGAACACACTCCAGGGAAACCTTGCAACACCTTCCAGTGCTAAAAGGGGCTACAAGGGAGCTGGAGGGGCACTTCTGAAAAGGGCAGGTAGTGGTAGAACTAGGAGGGATGGCTTCAAACTGAGAGGGCAGGGTTAGTTTGGATATTAGGAAGAAATTCTTCCCTGTGAGGGTGGTGAGGCACTGGCACAGGTTGTCCAGAGAAATTGCGGATGCCCCATTCCTGGAAGTATTCACGGCCAGGTTGGAGTGGGCTCTGAGCAATCTGGTCTACTGAAAAGTGTCCCTGCCCACAGCAGTGTGTTGGAACTAGATGAGATTTAAGGTCCCTTCCAACCCAAACCATTCCATGAAACAATTCTGTGATCATTTAAGTATTAGCTAGAGATACAGAACAGCAATATGTTCCCATGCATCAGTGACAGAGTACTTATGCCTTGTCGGATCAGCAATATTATGGAGACCATCGTGTACATCTAATTTTGCCCAGTACAGTCCAAAAAACCCACAATCAAAACAGAATATGCCACAAAATCCTGTGGATAGTGTGCTAATAAAAGACATAACTTTATTTAAAACTTTCTGCAGATTCATGTGATATTAACCTGCAAAACAGCACTGGTGATGCTCCTTTTACTTTTTATATAGCCATCAAGCTTTAAGTTAATAATTATTAAAATGAACATGTCAACTAAACCAATGTATTTATTGTCTATTAGTTGCTATCCACACATGAAGGACAACATGAAGAGGTCAACTTTGTCTTGAGGTGGTCAAGAATTATAGAAAAAATATTAGAAGTTGAAGACTACTGAAGTAAGGAAGAAGTTAGGATTTTCAGTGGCAATCCAACTTCACTCAGAAGAGTGAAATTCACTGGTGATTAAGCCTTGTTCTGCTTAGTGGGGAGGACATAATTCTAATCACTGGGATGAAGTCAAGCCAAAACAGCTCAGCCCCACCATGGGTGAGAAGCACTTATTTGATGGTCTGTCAGAGGGAGTTCTACAGAACCACTGCTCCCCCAACTGCAGGGCTGAGAGGATGAAGGTGCCCAGAGTGAAATACACCCTTTGTGCCTAATTCAATTTCTAAATCTCATCAGGAATGGGATACAAGCACAGGCTCTATTCGTACCACCGTGAGCTGAAACAGACACTAAAAGAAATGACTCATAGCAGAGACTCAAGGACCTGGGAGAGGTTGTAATACCGTACCTAATTTTGGAAACAGTTCATGATTTGTATCCTCTTTCAATGCCAATGGAAATAATGAAAGTTAATACCAGGTGCACCAGTGAGTCCTGGCAGTTCTGACCTTTAGGAGAGCGAACTTGGATTTACAGATGACAAGATTCATTGCAAGCACATCACACCACACTGAGCTGCTGACTTTCAGACTTGCTAAGATTTACTGTAATACCCCAGCCCATACACCAATATTTCAGCACCCACAGGAAGGGAAGTTATACTAGCAAATACCCTTGTCTGCAATTTTCACCAGTAATTCCTGAGACCTATCATGTTAACCAACTTGATGTAAACTTGTAATATTTTTCCTCATAGGACTCGTTAGCATTACACATTGCAAATCTAATACTGAGGCTTTTTCATTGCACACAAACATAGAAGAAATATGAACATAAGGCAAAAGTGGACCACCTGATTATAAAGTCCAGTGCAATTAAAGACTTCTGAAAAGCAAAATTAATTTAAGCACTAATTGAGGAACATGGTTTTTGGTGCTTCTTTTTGAAGGCACTTACCTAACTCACCTGTCCACATCTCTTGTAATTCTTCTTTCCTCATAAAAGTTAAAAATAAATCCTGGAGGCATTCCATTTGTGAGTTGAGACATCAGCTTTCACCACACACCTAAAGTGTATTTGTGTACCTGCAGGTGTACATAAAGCAAGCCTTCATTTAGGAATTAGTTATTATGTGCACATAGACATAGAGGATTCTGATTGACTTCTGCAATCAATATGAACAATAAATTAGCTCTGGGCTGGATAAGCAATGCAGCACATTGAACCAGACTTCTCTGAGGCAGTTTGAGAACTTTACCTCTCTCCATTCTATTTTAAAAGCTGTTGTTCTAGCTCTCCTAGCTTCATCTCTGGCCTTTCTGGGACCTGGAGATGGAGAGATGCTTCAATTTCTGGGATTTTGTTTTTCTTAGTCCCATAAAATACTGTGTTTTTCTTGACATGTGTGGACATGATGGAAAGAAGATAGATTACAAAAGAGAAATGACCCCTTTCTGCCTGCCCTCAAAACCCCTTTCAGGTTCCTGAAAACAAAACAGTTGGACAATTACACCCAAGTCAATACACTGTGCTGCTGTTCCTCTGTGTTTACCACGCATTTGATGCAGTAAATCCTGGCCACTGGCTCCTGACACCCACAGAGGTTAACTGAGAAGCCTTCCTTGCTTGCCTGTACACAGAATGTTTTTTCCAGCATTCGGTATCCAGAGAATCCTTCACTGCCTGTACTCTGTGATCCAATGGGAAGTTCTTCACACATTTCCTGAGTAGAGAGAAAACCCATTTCAGCAAAAAAAAAAAAAAAAAAAAGACTGTTTAAGTTTCAGTAGTGCAGTGCCACAGCAAAAAGTTTTTCTGCCTTCATAATATATCACTGTAATGTTTTATTTTCAGATCTCACCCAATGAGTTTTAAGATGTTAAGTACATTAAATTTTTAATTGAAAAGTAACTCAACTGCAATGTCGTAACTTGAAAAGTCCAGAAACCTTATGGAGTCCAGCCTGCATTCACTTACACTAAAAACTGAGCACTACCTGTTTCTATACATGTCTGAATTTGCCTCCAGCTACTCTCACACTTCTCTTTTCTTCCAGTTAGGTAAATTCACTCTCAGATTAAACCTGAAAGAAGTCCCAGAACAGCATGTAGCCTCTGAACTCCCAGGGCCAGGGGCCTCCCACTGCCTTTAACACCCTTTGAATCAGATCCTGGAAGAGCCTGTGTTCATAGATAACTTCATTTGCCACAGAGTGGCCCATAGGCCTCTAGAACCAAAGCTCCATTAAACAATCAAACCCCCCACCCCCAACTTAATTGTCACATTTATAAGGGATATGTTTTTTCATATATTAAGACCTTTAAAAATAATTCCTAAATTTCTTTTTTAAAGCCGATTTATATCACTTCCAATACTGAGTCAATATACATGTAACAATAACATACACTGGCTTTTAATCAACGAAATATTTAATAAGCATGGTCCTAACTTTATCCAAGAAGCCTGAAACTGTTTTAATGAATCAAATCTAGAATTAGTCTGAGCCAAACTTTATTCAAGGATTTACCATAATGATAGTGCTATGAACAATCTTTGGGTATATAAGATGCAGAAAAATTTTTGTTACCTTTAACTGATATTTGCCTGGTTTTGCGCTGTAAAAATATTCTCACAATGCCATGGCCCCTCAGCTCTAGAACAGTGAGGAAACATTCCTGTAACAATGCCTCCAGAAGGGAATGAATAATGCTCAGCATTTAATAACTTCCACCATTTAATAAATAATGGATAACACTTAATCCCAATTTGAATGCATGACAGAAAAATCTCATGGGAGCCCCAGTTTGATCCTGTTCTTTAAGGAGCAGAACCTGCTCCTTGGAGATGAGTTTGTTCCTTGATATGTCTCTCTGACTACAGGTGGCCAGGAATAGTCTCTGTACTAACTGTACTGTGCTGTTTGCACTCAGGTACAAAAATAACACTGCTTAGTCTAGGCCAGCATACAGCTCATTTGTATTTTACCTCAAATCAAGCCCATGAAAAATAAAGAATGCTGTTCTCACAAGCCACTCCACCTCCCTTTGTCTTGTTCCATGAGATCAGTTGGCAAGTAGAAGTTGCTACAAATATAGGCCACAGCACAACCTTATTTTCTCCCCTTCATAGTAACTTAGAGAAAAAAAAAGCAATGGCCCACAGAGGTCTTATTAATTTCCTTTATTGATTGAAACATAAGATACAAGGCGCCTCACAGAGGCCCCTGAGCCACACAACAAAGATGCAAGGACCAGCAATGAGAAACTCTAAGTAATGAAACAAAAGAAATTATGAAAAGTAAAGCTAAAGATCAATATGCTGTTTTTCTGAAAGACTGTGCTCAGCTTTAAAAACAGAGTCATTTGTGCTGAATGTTTAATTAGCTATAGATTGCTAAAGAAGGATTCCAGACCATCTGGAGTCTATTCTGTAAGTTGATCTGGAAACCTCTAGCTCAAAAATAGTCCCTGTGGGAAGGCACAAACATACATACCACAACCTCATCAGCAAGTTTCTGGAATATATTTTAGATAAAAATATGCCATCTTTATGTCCTGGGAAACGTGAGATGAAAAATAAAAGAACCCCAATACCAAAGTACTAGAAACAATTGGAGAAGCAAGGTATCATTTCTTAAAGGAGCAACAAGACAGAGGTTAATACCAAAAAGCCTGATGAGCAGCTTTAGCTTCTAAACATTAAAAGATGCAATTATTCAACAATGTTAGATAATCACCCAGATGACAAATATACACCTGCTTACAGGGAACTTAAAAATCTAGCAGAGGAGCAGGAGACCCCATTGCACTGGGAGGATAGGGAAACTGGAGCATCACACAGAAACTGAACAAAAGTTGTCTTAAAATAGAACTTGGAATGATGCCATAGTTAATAGCTATAAATACAGAACATGCTGATGTTTTAAACATGGTTTTTAAATACAGCTTTAACCAGAATGGAAAGGCAAGCCTTGACAAAGACTTCAGTCACCATCAGCAGTACAAAGAAAACTGAAATAATTCTAGACAGTGCCTAGTGAAACATTTTTATTTTGCTATTTAAATCAGGTTGGATCAGACCAAAAGGCTTCCTCCCTGTTTCTGTACCAAGAACAGAAAAATTAGCAGGTGTGTCTTGGAATGAGAAACCAGTCTATATACAATACTTGAATTACAGTCCAATGGTGCAGCATCTCCAAGGGCAAACAGCAAATAATGTTCTGGAGATAGCGGGAGAGGTCCTTACTAAGCAGTTGACAATCAGCCTGCATAACAGATCTTTGCCCCTAAGAATCAGAGCAAACCTTTCCAGAGTGTATTTCCTGGTTTTTAACAAAGATGGTATCCTAGGAATCTAAAGAATGGGACTAGAATCAGAATTTGGTTCCTTTTTGACATCGGGAAGGGTTTCCACAAAGAAAGTTCATTAAAAAGAAAAGCTATAGAATATGAACTGCCTGACTATTTAAAAAACAAGATGCAGTCTGGAAGTCATAAATGTATCTCCAAACTGGCCATGACTGAGCAATACAATCAGGGAGGAATTGCCAGAGGCAGTTCTAGGCAAACTTTCCATCCTCTCTTTCCCATCAAACACAGCCTGTGCTCACAGCATAAGATCCAGGTGTGGGGACATATTTTCCCATTCAGACAGGGACTCCATCTGGCTCTGCACATGGTGACAAAGAGTATGTCAAGCATGAAAAACATTTCCTGATAACCCCAGGTATGTTGTGAAGTACAAATGTGATATTTGGAGCTCTTCAAGAACTAGGAGAACTGCTTCTAGTGAAACCTCAAACAAAAATGTCAGGAAAACAAAAAAAAACCTACCAAAAAAAAAAAAAAAAAGGAGCCTTAGGTCATTGGCTTCATGACTCACTTTTGAATCTCGGGAGAAATGGTTTGATGATTTTAGAATTTATGCATCTCTCTATACATATTACCATTTTAGCAAGCTAAATTGATATAATCATATGGCTTAAAGCTAAAGTGGCACTAGCAAAACCTGCTAAGACAGTAAAATAGAAACCCCCAAACATTTATCTCAGACTGTTCCCAGACATTTTCTCCAGCCATATAATTTTTTTCTCTAAACATTTTTTAATAGATTTCCTGTGCTTACAATGGATCTGCTTTTGAAAAACCTCAGACTCTGCAAATACATGTTCTTTTCCAAAAGAAAGAAAAATAGACACCAAAACTCATCACCCAAGTAACAGAATGTAAAATGTAGATGCAAAAGTATGAGATAAACAATACTATTTCACTTGTTTACCCTCATCTCTCTAGTTTGTTTTTTCATTATACAAATCACAAACAAGCAAAGACACTGTGACAAATCCAGCAACTGGGAACAACTTCCAAACACCCCGTGCTCGGAAACAGTCAATCACTTGACAGAGACCAGGCATAGGATATTTACTTTTTATTCCTACCAGATGAAACTGAGCTTCTACCTAAAACTGTGTCCATGCTTAGGAAGCTGGGTGAAAATATCCCTGCTTTAAAAAGGTGAATGAAATTTACTGCTGCCACTTGTGAATTCAAACACTTAAAATCGTCCATTAAGGTGTATTTGAGCATACAAAAATGTCCTCAGCCTTCATTAGGTTCTATTAAATTTTATCTGTTTGCAAATGCATCTCTGTGGCTTCTGCAGCTCTGACATGCCCTGGAAGGGGTGGCAACACTCCCATGATCCAAGCTCACGCTCCCTTTTGCTGTAATAAAAACAATGGACAGGCAGCCACAAAATGCAGATATCATCCTGCCATAGCTTCCAGTGATTTAGAGCACAAGAACAAAGCTCTGGGAGCATCCTTACAGCTCAGAGTATCTCGGTACTTCTGTGATAAACTCTGAGCTACATTGGCAATGCAAAACTGCCAGGGGTTTCAGCTTCCTCTGCAGGACAGGCTGGATGTAACTTCTTACACACCGTGGGAGAGCCTCAAATAAACCAAGCTGTTTGAATCTGACCATTAAGAAAGAACATACAGATATTTCTAGGACATGGGCTTTGGAGGGAGAAGCTGCTCCCTTCAGCTGCAAGCATCCTGCAAACTAAGGTGCTTTTATAAAAAATGAAACGACAGTTGTTCTGTGCAATTATGTCCACACATGTCCTCAGCAGATGGCCAAGGCCTCTGTACTGGTTTAAACCTGCTACTGAATCCTCCCAGGTTCCCGTGATGGATGTGCATTCTTCCCTCTCCTTTGGCACGCTAATTTCATCACTCCCAGCAAAGGTTTTACTCAGCACTTATGGACGTGCCACAACTTGACAGCTATACAATTTACTCTCACTAACAGCAAAACAAAAGGCACTTATGTCCCATTATCCTTACCAAAGCCTGTCCTGGCCTAAGATTGTAGGAGCATTGACATTTCTATTTTGCTGCAGAGGAGCAAACTCAAAACTGACCATTTTTCCTTCTTCTCTTTTGTAAGGCAGCTGATGCAAACCAGCATTAATGACTGGTGCAGGGCATTTCCTCACAGACATCTCACACTGGTTTCTGTATGGCAAACAGCCCAAATCCTGAGTGGGACCTTTACAACTACACAGAAGCAGCAGAGAAAACCAGACCAAGTTCTTTGCACAACGTGATGATGTGGCTCAAAGTGTCAGTGGAGCAGCTCTCATTTTCATCAGCAGAAAAGGTAATCTTGTGCTTTTAGCCAGAGGACAGCTACAGGATTGTGTATTCAATGGACTAAATAATTCCAACAGTACTTCTGGTTCATTCTGTACTGAGAAGGACATTTTTGCAGGAGACATCTTCCCAAATCTACTATTCACCTGGATCACTGAGGCAAAGGTGCATTTCCATTTACTGTATAACAGCAGGTAGTGAATAATCCCCCTCTTCACTCACTAGGCTCACTGTATTTTGAAATAAATTAAAATGGAACTGTGAGAACCTATCAGTCTTATAAACAGGCTTTTTCCTGTTTCAATGATAGGTAGATGAAAAGTGCATTTATCCTGGGAAAATTTACTTCTCTCACTTAATCTTAGCAGTCTCTCAATACACTTTTTTTCTTTAAGATATGATCCAAACCCTACTAAACTTAATAGAAGAGGTTTTCATTGACCTCAGCAAGCTTTGAATCAGACCTATAAATTAGAGCCTGACCCCTTTCATAGAATTTATGATCTTTACAGCCTATCACTGCAAAATTAGGACATTGTGGACTCTGTGCTTTATGCACCTTAAAATAACTGCCAACAGATAGTGCAAACTGTGCAGTTCATTTAAGCATATCCTTGAACCCTGGTTATTTGTCTAATTTTACTCCAACTGACCCCTTGCCTCTGATTAAGCTTCCTTCATCACAGTCATTCTAGGCCACCTGTCTTGCTGTCAGGTTAGGAAGCTCAGGCATGAGAGAAAAGGAGGAACTGTTTGGCCATGTAATCTCATATTAATAATTTAAAATAGAGCTTTAGCAAGTTTTTCTTGTACCATATGAAAGGAAGTTTAAGATGAATGGTTATCAGCAGTCATCCTTGACTATTATAATATGGAGCATAGTTAATATTTAAAGAATATACACATCCATATGCAGAGAGAAAAAATGTTTGAAGTAGAACTGAATTTTTCCCTAACTCACTGCAGTTCATCCATAACCTCAATTTATGCCAGACTCAGTGATTCCATCCTCACTTCAAACTGAAGTGACCAGTCAAACATGACATACCAGCCCCTCAGCTTCACCATTCAAATACTGATTAAAGCAAATACCCCAACAGCAACTATTTTCTCAGAGTTAAAGTTCTTGCTTTATCATCAGTTTCTAAAGAACAGAAGTCTAAAGGAAAGAGACAAATCATTAGCCTGGAAGTTCAAACTATCAGGAGAAGAATGCTGCAATCCCAGGCTAGGTCCACCTTGAGCAGGAGCAGATGGTTCAGTACTCTAACCCTAGAATCCTAGAATATCCTGAGTTGGAAGGGACCCACAAGGATCATCAAATTCCAACTCCTGGCCCTGCACAGGACACCTCAAAAATCACCGTATGTGCATGAAAGCATTGTCCAAAGGCTTCTTGAGCTGTGTCAGGCTGGTGCTGTGACCACTGCCCTGAGGAGCCTGTTCCAGTGCCCAGCCACCCTCTGGGTGAAAAGCTTTCTCCTGATATCCAACCTAAACCTCCCCTAACACAGATTTATGCCCTTCCCTCAGGTCCTGTCACTTGTCACTACACTGAAAAGACCAATGCCGGCCCCTCCTCTTCCCCTTGTGAGGAAGCTGGAGGCAGCAATGAGGTCTCCCTTCAATCTCCTCCAGGCTGAACAGAACAAGTGCCTGCAGCTGTTCCTCCTATGGATTCCCCTCCAGACCCTTCACCATCCTCATGACCCTCCTTTGGACACTCTCTAACGGCTTCATGTCTTTTTTTTCTTGTGACACCCAAAACTGCCCCCAGCACTGGAGGTGAGGCCGCCCCAGCTCAGAGCAGAGCAGGACAATCCCTCCCTTGCCTGGACAATGATGCTGTGCCTGATGCCCCCAGGACAGGGGACACCCCTGTGCCCTCACATGACCCTGGCAGCCCTTTATGGGAAACAAGCTAACAAAACCAAAACAACCCCCCTGTGAATCACCTAGCTCAGCCTTTTCCCCTTTGCAGCTCCCTCTGGCAATAAGCAAATTCCTCTTCCACCTGCACCTCCCAGCTATAGGGTTCAGCGCCAAGAGAAAAGGTGTGTGGCTGAGGAAACACCATGTCCTGTTTACAGACAACCAGTCAGTGCCAGATGTCTGACTCCAAACTAGAAGAGAGAATGTTAAACCACATTCCAGTAACTCACAGGCAACTCTACAATGGAATATCCTTACTGAATAAAAGGATTACAGCCCATTGTCACAGCTGTAAAGACACTCAGAAAGAGGTGTTCTGATTTAGCAGCATTTTAAACACTCTGTATGGAGGCTTAAGTGAATCCGCAAACATCGAGGTGGTGAGAAAAAGGCAGCACACTCCTATCAGCATTTCTGCAGTTACAGAGATTGGTACATTAGCAGGAAGCCTGTGTGGCACTCATACTATATCCTCAGACAGTTTGGTAGCACTGTCATCCAACCAAGCTTTGTACCATTAATATCATGTCATTCTTGGGGGAAAATATGGACAAAATTTTTCAAAAGTCACAGCTACTGAAAGAGACAAAGAATAGTTAAGTATTTCTTATTTAAGAAGCTGTTTGACTGGTATATTTAATCAGTCACCCTATAGGATAAATTTCTATTTGGAAAATAAAATGCTTTACTGGACCCCAGTTGACACAATAAGAGAATTCAGGTTTTATTTATAGCTACTTGCAAATTACTGACAAATCAGGGTGACTTTGTTGTTCTTTGATACTCTGCTTCACCACAACTGCAGAGGTTTTCACTGTTTTGAACCTCAAAGTTTCCAGAGGGTTGCAGAGAGTTTCTGTATTGGAGGCTCCCTTTTGGTGCCTCTAGGTTTTCCACAATGTTTCCTAACAAATAGATCTGATTTTAATTAAGGGAGGTA
Organism: Coloeus monedula; assembly: GCF_965178545.1. NCBI lineage: Eukaryota > Metazoa > Chordata > Aves > Passeriformes > Corvidae > Coloeus > Coloeus monedula. Next base: position 10,147,792 of record NC_138786.1, on the reverse strand, counting down.
AAGAAACAGACCAGATGCTCTATAGTTACACAGGTCCCTGGTCAAATCCTGTGTCAGAGGAAACCCAGTGGCAACAAAACTTTGGTTTAACGTTGAGCAGCGCACAAGCAGAGGGGGCAAAACACTCCTGGTTCACAGGGGTTTGTGATGCATTTTGATTCTCCTACATCTCCTTCAGGTAAAAATACACATTTACTAAAACTCAGGGGATACCCTGAATGAATCTTCTTTCAAATATGGTTTATTATGCCTACTCTTTTGTAAGGCTCTAGTTAAGAAAGTCAGAAGTGACCTAGAAGCTGATGCACCTATTTAGCACCTGAATAACTTGTGGTTAATTACAAATATATATATGAATAACACAAGCATTGTGATAAACTGATGTACTGCTGGAATTCACACAAAAGTAATTACTTAAAGCTTTCCTAGAAGTAGAACAAGAGCAGGAGAATGATCACATTGAACATAAATGTAGCCAAGTTTTCTAGGCAGTCTTGACAGCTGTCTACTAGTGGGGATTTACTGCAATGTATGTATGAAATTAATCCATAATTTAACATTTATGCTAGTTTACATCTGTTTACAAGTCCTACTTCCTATTTGATTGAGTAGCACAACCCTTTCTTCACATCAGCTGGGGACATCATTATTAACTGATAACAACCTCAATTTGCAAATTACTTAAATCTAATGGGGCTTTATTTCATTACCATACTGGCTGTAATTCCAGGTCAACATTCATTACTGACATAGTTCCATTTTAATGCAGACAACTATGCATTGCTGAGAAGTTATTTATAATATCCTAAATATTTTACTAGGAAAGAAATGCGCCCTTTTGCCTAGGAAAAAAGTAAGAAAAAACCCAACACCATTTTGTATTATGTAAAGAGATGAAAACCTGAATCAGGACTTCCTTGCCTACAATCATGTAGAACATACAATTAAAGAGCTGTGTGTCCAGACAAGGTTCTATACAGCAAGGACGTATTACTTCACTTACATATCTGCTTCCTCAGCTTATCAGGAGCATACTTAGCCAAAACACGTTCTTTTCTTCCCACTTTCAAGCCCTAAAGAGCCAATTACTGCAGCACGTTGTTAATCCATTCCCAAGCTGTGCCACACAAACATTTGAGTCAGAACTCATTTTTTCCACACTGCCACGGAGTGACCAGGCAAAAGGAGCACAGCACATCCTTCCACAGATCTGTCACAAATTCTGTGATTCACCAAGTCCAAGTGACACAATATCCTGTGTAAGGAGCAGAATGACATACAAATTGTTCCTGCATCTGGAAAGACAGCAGAAAATCCACCAACAATAAACCAAAACAGAACAGCTCCCTGAAGTTCACTACTATTTGCAACTCCAGTGCATTTACAGACTGGATAGCTGCCTTCAGGACTAACTTCTGTATTTCTCTTAGGGATTAAAGTCTGTGCCTTAACCGAGAATCTGAGATGTGTCCAGCTGTTTTCCAAATTGGATTTTTGTCTGTCAGCCTGCTTCCAGCCCTAGAACAGATCAACATTACAGTTCATTGCTTCCATTTTTTTTTTCTTCCCTTGTATGGACAGCTCCTGTTTTCTACCTTTAATTGCGTCTTTGTGGATTAAGGCTCTCCAGCTCAGATCCTGGTTCCTCTCTCCAAAAAGAGAAGCTCAAACCTTATCTGGTTAGTCTCTCCCACCCCAGTTATCTGAAAGCAAGAAGGCAGCAAATATAAATACAATGTGCATAAAAATCTGTTTCTAGCAGGCCCTTTTCCAAAAATTCTTTTAGGTAAGTAAAGCAAGTGGAGTCGCAGAAGTTTTTCTTATATGGGTCACTGCCCATGAACTATTAGGAAGTAACCCTTCCAAATTACTTTGAATGAGCCTTGGCAAACAGTCAGGAACACTCAAAAATCTCACGGAATGCCAGAGGCTCTTTTCCATTTCCTGTATTTGGTACATTTCACACCTTCCAGAGGATGCTTATTTAAGCATAAGACTTCACTTCAAACTGATTTATCAGGAGCCAGCCATTCAGAGACTGAGACTTTAGTCCCAGAATTCTGCAACCAACAAATTATAAGCCAGGAATACTGAACTAAATAATTCACTCAGTAACAGCGTTAACTTCAGCAAATGCACAAACCCACCAGAATCCAGAGAGGAATTGTTTGCAACTCACCATGGTAACAGTGCACCGAGGCCAGTTATCAAAATTCACCCTCCTCCACTAAATGACTTCTCCTGCAGGAATAAACAGAGTATCAACAACCCCTTCCCCAGCCCCCTTTTAATTCTAATACAGATGTCATTACCATACACTTTGGAAACAGTGTGTAGGTTGTTTGTGGTATTTTGTTGGGTTTTTGTTTAGCTGGGTTTGGTGGTTTTTTTTTTTTGGGGGGGGGGGGAAGGGGGTGTTGTTTGTTTGTTTGTTTGGTTTTGGTGGGGGGATTGTTTGTTGGGGTTTTTTGTTTAGTTGGTTGATTGGGTTTTTTTGGTTTTTTTCCTTTTTTTTTTTTAATTTAAAAATTTCTATTTCTGTACTTAAAACCCTGAAGAGCTCCTTGTGCAGCCCCTCTACAGATCATGAACAGGCCAAGCCTTCCCCCATTAATGCCAATAGAAGCCTTGCAATTGACTTTCAGGAGGAAGAGCAGTTTGTTGTTAAGTACAGTCATATTTGTTTCACCTTCACCCATCTTCACCTCTTAAAAGGTTTATATTTATGGGCAACAGTGTCTGCTCCTCTCACAGGGGTTTTGCAAATGCATAGCATTAACCTGTCATTTGATTTTCCACTTGAGCTGGTGTGCACAGTGAGGTAAAGAGCAGCACTGAGGTATGTTGATAATGACTCCCACAGATAAATCCATACATATTTTACATTGGAGTGTGACCCTTACAGGTCTGGCTCTTATTTTCCCACAAATGGTTGTTTGCACCTCGTTGGCTTCCTTCCAGGGGGTGACCAGGAAGTGCAAGGGAGGCTTACACAGGACACCCTCAACATTCTAATGGCCTCAGTATGGCTTCTGGATTTATGGCCAAACCATCCCATTAGTACACAGCTCCATTGTAATACAACTTTAAGTGTAATTATGTGAGACAAAGGCCATCCTTCAGCAAGGACAGCTGCACAGCATTAGCACTTTATTCTTACCTGATTCAGAGTATGATTTTTAGTTCATTTAGTTTGAAATAAGAAGCAAGAAAAACATCTGTGTCCCATCATAGTATGCACTACACATCTGCTATGCATTTTTCTGAGTCTTCTTGCTCTGAATCCTCATGTTATCTCCCAGCTTTACCTTATACTGTGGATGTAGTCATTTATTATAAAAGCATTTCTACACAACCCAATTTCTTTCTAATGTAACATCACAGATAAAAGCAATAAACAGGCTCAAGAATTGAATCCTTTTCTGCATCTCCACAGAGATTGCCACAAGCTGTGTATGTTCAAAATGTATTGCAGTGATGCAGTTGAAACACGTTTAAAGTAACACATCTATTCATTCTCAGGTATGGGGTTTCGGTACGTAAGTCAAATAATACCACTTCTCTGGTTCGCCAGGGAAATGGCTGAGAAATATCTGACTCCTTCCTGCCCATAATCCATCTCTTCTGATGGCACTGAAGGAAGCAACTTCTGTCTCCCTGTGCTCTCTCTCAGGTGGGCAACAGGTTTTCCACACTGATTTCTGTGTTCTCACACCCCACACCTGTGCACTCCCACAGGACGCAGGAATTTGGCCCCAAGCTTTTGTCAGTGCAGGTGTTAATTTATGCAACTGCTTCATGTACAAGTGGGCTCTTTCCTTTGGCTGCTCATCAGTTCCTCAGGTCCTGAGTATCCCTAGTTCCTTTCTTCCCTGCTGGTGCCCACCAATGGATCTGACCCACCTAATAGATATGTGATGTAAGAGTTTTCTCTTGCAAATGCATCACTGCTCTGAAGTGAGCAGTGTAGACACTGTGTAGCCATATTTCACATGAAGATGGCCCCTCTGGGCCACCTCCCTGCTCGCCAGTGACAGCAGTTATCTCCACACTCTGCCATCAGTCATATTTTTAGTTCCCTCCTTATATCTGACAGTCCTTTAGAGAGGAGCTTGCTACTCCTCAGATTCCAGGTACCCCTTTCAACAGCAATTACTCTGACTTAATTACAGAGAAATCATCTGATTACACCTGATCTGCAACATAGGTTCTTTCTGCTCATTTTGTCCTGTGTCCTCAGCCTGGAAACATACCAGTATTTATGCTTTTAGTGAACAAATCACTAAAGACCCCATTTTACTGAGCACCAGGTTCATATTCACTGGTGGTCAGCTGAGCCTCATCTTCTCACTTAAGTTTTGGAACTGAGACATTTTTGGTGCTGCACCACAGGTTCTCCTCAGGCTCCAGGTCACACATGGTGGCTGCAGGAAGCCAGAGCAGTGTTAGGATTTCATGTCATGCATGAATAAATCCACCCTTGTGTCCTGTTTCGAGCTGCATGACAGAGGTGGTCTCTCCTGCTCACACTCAGCACACACCCTGTGTGAGCACAGCTGCACATTAGAAGTTTGTCAGATCATACCATTTATGACTTTTATAAAGAGAATGAAAGCAAAGTATAAAAACAGAAATAGAACTGATGAATGGAGAGCACAAAAAATCATTGCTTTCCCCCATCTCTGCCTAAATTACACTGCACATGAAGGTAGCAACACTGGCAGAGCTGCTATTGCCCTATCAGTGTTCTGCCACCTCCTATCCAACACACAAATACCACCTTACACCTCCCAAAGTAACTCTGTACTGACAGATATCATTGACAAATTAATATGACTTCAAGTCATTCATCACCAATCACACAAACTCTGTTTTAACTAATGAGCCATTCTTATCAATTACGTAATGTTCACTGTCCTTAATGTTCAAACATCTCAATAGGAGCATATTTCAAAAGTAATTAATATTCAAGTAGCTCAAAGCTTTCACATTTGCATATTAATCTAAATCACATGGAAAGGTATTTGAAAGGCTGGGAGTGCTCTGATCTTGTTGAAAAATAAAAGTGTTAGAATTACTCGATTTTCAACACCTTTTGGGCAATGGTTCCAAGATCACAGATCCTCTTTATTTTTTTCCCCCCTGAAAACTCTAAATCATGGAGAGATCAGACTTTAAACAGTTTGATTCTACTACTGGTGCAGTCCTATGAACCAGATTGAGGGTGTACAGCCTACAGAGTTGCATAGCAAAGAAATAGTCTAAAATGATAGAGGTTTTCAAAGCAAAATTTTAAATACATTCAGGGTTAAAGCACAATATTGATTTTGTTGCTTGTGTGACTGTAGCAGAGACATTTCCTAGCAGAATTGGGGTGTAAATGATGGGATGGGACTACCCTGATCACCCTGAAGTCCTAAACTATGTAGTATTTGTTAAATTAAAACAGAAAAATCACACCCATGCTATCCACACATACATACAAAGCAGCTGAAATACACTCATAGCCTGTAATGTATATCTTTAGTATAAAGGATAGAAAAACCCTTCAGACATCCCACAGAAATAAAGAGCAAATATATTTAGCAGCACTACAGGTCTCATACTGCCAGGGAACCACAGTGAAGCAGTTGAACTAAGCTAAGCAAGTGAACTTTCCTCCATAAAACAGAAGAGCATGGAAAAATAAAGATCCCAACAGCCTCTGCCAGTGTAAACAAGGATGAGAGGGTGGGAGAGAATTCCTTACTCCCCTCAAATCTGGCCACTGCACGCCAGATGGCATTGCCAAGCATGGGTGGAAAACACAAACAGGATCATTAAGATTTCCCATAGGAATAACAGTATGGCATGTTCAGACTCCCATCTTTAGCTCCTAGCAAAGAAAAACAAATAAACAAACAAAACCCACAAAAACTGTAATGATGAAAAAAAAAGAACGCATGACAGAGAGACAGGGGAAAAAAATTCTTCGATCCTTCAGGTAATTAGTGGCAATCCTCAACTAAGATAATTGATTAAAACCAAAACTTTAACAACTCTTCCTAATCCACTTAAAATATGCAAGAACATCCTAGCCAGTCATATAACTCCTTCCTCGAATTTGTCAATATCCATTTTCAAATCCTGTGTTCTTTAGGCTTTTACTCTACTTCGAAGTTAATTTCATAACTTCAGTTGTCCTGTTTACAAATTCAGTAGCAGTGCTGAACTAGCCATGAAAACATTGCATAGAGCACAGAATCCCAGCTCTGTCATCCTTACTAATGACTTAGTTCAAGAACATTCAATAGCACAGAATAGTGGAAATCAGTAAGCTTCATTATCACTGTTTTTCAAATTAACAGGAGGCATTTCATTACTATCAAAAATTTCACACATGGCTTCCAAACACAAGATAACAGGACAAAAAATGTTATCTGGAAAAATGCTCTAAAAAGGGACCTCAGAAAGCACAAAATGTTATATAGGAAATATATGTAAGAGTTAAACAAAACTCCCCCCTTCCTCCTCAAGAACTTCACTGGTCACCTTTTTCAGACCTCAGTCCAACCCAAATAACCCCAAACTTGCTCATCATGTCTTCTTTACCACACCAGCCAGACACATCTATCAGCCTCTTCCCCTGAAGAGGTCAGTTTTATCTTAGTTTTTCATCCCCATTGTTTTATGCTAGCTTTATCCTCAGCTGTAATGTTGCTTCTCATTTCCTGTTCCCTAAATAAAAGAGAAAATTAGGTTCTCAGTGCACATCCCAAGTCCTATCTTCTTTCTTTCCTGCCAAAAATAACTCATTTCAGCGAGCCCGCTGGAATCATCACACTGCTCAGATTTAGCAAGGCTGTTTTTATAGCCTGTTTAAACAATGTATTTGATGGTGTCCCATCTGCAGCTGGTCTGAATCAAACCAGAAATACTCACACAATCTTTGTTAAGCTACTGTCTCCACAGCTAGAAACAAACTCTGTAATACACAGGGCATTTCCTTCAAAGCACCTCCCTGCTCATTTCAAACACTTAACAAATACCATCCTACTCAACTACAGTCAGACAACATTTGCAAAAGGCAAGGTTTGCCATGAAGGCAGAATGCAGTCTGCAAAGTCTTTGAAACAAGTTTCAAAGAACTAAGTTGAATTTTTGGTTCTACCACTGCATTTCTGGTCAGTTAGAAGGTGTATTTCTTCACCTGCAAAGGAACACATCAGAACATAGTTCAATGCCATCAAGCAGCATATTTCAGAACTGAACTAAGTAACATGGAAAACACATAGAAACTATCTCCAGAAGTGTTAAATTCTTAAAAAACTCCACTTTATATTCCATATAAATATCAAGTACCTTGTGTCAGGACCCTGCTAGTAACTCTTAACTCAGTACGTCAGCAATAAGACAGAATTTCACGTTATTATATGCAAATACTGTTGCAAAAGGTACTGGGGATTTCCTCCAGCAATCTCTGAGCTAATACCATCCAAACCTTTCACCACTGCATGTTACTCATGCAAGAGAAATCATAAATGTCTTCTAATACCAATTCATTTCTTAGCAAGGGACTAGCACGTTACAAAGATGGTTACAAGCCTACATTGTGTCTTGCACATAATGCTCTGCAGCAATGTCTCAGAACTGTGAAGTCAGTTTGTAAATGAGAGGTATCTGCTTACCCTGTGCTATTACACTGGAAGTTATTTCAGGTACTGGATGGTTTGGGGAGCTTTTAGTCTATCAGAAAAACACAGTTAAAGGCTTTAGGCTCACAGCAGCTGTTAGTGCTTGTTTTTAAAACACAGTCAAGGTTTCTGTTTCCCAGTTGATTGTTCTTCCAATCTTACCTCAAATATTCTCCACAAAACCTGCTGCCTGCTAACTTTTGCTGCTGGCAGTGCCATCAATACACATCGCTTGTACACGTCTCCCTTCCCCTCTGAGACTGGAATTACAAAAGCTCTTCCTGCATATGTAGCACAGCTCTGTGTCTTGCAGAGAAGTTTTCTGAGCCTACACCTCGTTTTAGTTTCAATAACTTTGAATAACATCTGACCACATAAGCTTGCTGTTGATAATGGTGGAAGCTAACACAGCCTTCCACACTCAGTGCAGGACACACACATCCTTTTCTCTTCTGGCTGCTCCTTCTACTGCAAACACTCCAAGTCAGTTCTGCTTTTCAGTGCACAGGGCTTTGAGAAGGAAACAAAGAAATAACTGCCCCCAGAAGATTGTAATGCACATTCTTTTTTTAGCCTACTTACATGAAGTGTTAGGATACTGTCAGGTGTTTTATCTCAATTTTGTTACCTGTGAGAAAATTCATGGTAAGTAACTTTCCCTGACAGGTATATTTATAATCTTGGATTTCTGTAACAGCCCAGCTATAAACAACAAAACCATTGCATTCAAAAGTGCAGCTCCTATTCCTGCTCCGAGCCTGCTGAGAGCCCTCCTGCAATTCCTTACTGTGTGGTTTGTACAGAGGCCTGCACACAATGGAACAAAATAATCTGCTCTTCCCCAGGACTGTATGGAGTCCTAAACAGCCTGTATAGATTAGGGAATGTTAAGACTTGTCCCAGTTAAGTTTACATTTTAAAGACTGAAAGCTTCTTAAATATCCAATCACATATTTTCATATATTCTGTCCACTCCTTCCATTACTTGGGATTCATGCAGACTCTTCACTCAGCCTTTCTCCTGGTTTCATTTTTATCTGCAAATCCTTTACAACTTTTAATTTACCTTCCTTTTTATTCTAAGACCCATCAGCTTCTTCTCCAGTACCTCCCAATTTACTGTAATTCATAATCTTTTATTTTCTTTCCTGCATCTTCTTCAACCATGCAACTGAATGTGTGCACCTACAACCTTTCACCCGTCAAGCATGATGAACTCTCAATAAATATTTAATATATAATTTTGCATAAAATACATCACTTGTAACCTTAAATGATGTCTGTTCTTACAGCTCTGATACAGCAAGGCATGTCCCATAAAGAAGTTGGTCTGTTAGCAAGGCTTAGAGCTGCTGTATCAAGTAACAGCTCACATTTCCTGAGAAGCTCTTCCACAGCCTACAAACCTCTGTTTTGCTTAATTCGTTATGAATTATTCCTGAATTAGCACCCCAAAGATCTGAGGACTTACAAAGAGAATTAACTTACATCATTTTCTACATTAACAGCTGAACATTTTACCTTAACACCCCTGCTTTTGGGCTTTATTTAATCCTCCCCCATCTGCAAAATGGTAGAATATTACCAAATTTCTTCTTTGCAGTACTGTGTAAAGCATGAAATTTATTTACTCTACTACTTTCCAGGCAATATAATAGACAATGCTTGGGACTCAGTAATATGTATTGTAGTTACCACATATATTACCACTTAAAAATTCATATACAGCAAATGGAACAGACACTAATCTCAAACATGCCAGTAGAAAATCTTTGCAAACAATAGCTTGTGTTTTTCTGGTATTTTTCAGCTTTACATTTATTCCACATCTGTTATAGCAGAAAGTGGAATCTGGCCCAAGGACTACTTCTAATAAAACCTTTGCTTTATTAGCACAAACAGTGTTATTCACAATACAACATATGTTCCTCTAACTACATTTTTGAGCAAAAGTATTAATGACATTTTGACCATATGTCTACTTACCCTTCTCAGAGTAAGCCTGGGGTCTTTTTGACACATTTGCATTATATAATGGTCAGAAACTTTTAATGAAAGTTGGGGATTTCAATATCTCTTATTTGCAGTAAAACAGGAGCCAAATGCAGACCCATCCAACAATTTTGACCAGTATTCAGCTACTCAAAAGCATTTTAATGAACATTCCAACATTATGTATGCTTTTGAAGAATCTATTTTCCAATGGTGCACCTTTATCAGGATATGAACCAAATATGAAATTTAAATGTTTATCTCTGTCTGTCCTTGTAATGCCAATATAAATCCTTAAAGCATGGAGAAGTAAAATGGGATGGGAGTTTGAAACAGAACATTTCATTGTTTCTGAGGGAGAAGTAAATTCTGTAATCTGGTCATTTTCAACAGTGTCTTTGCAAATTCTTTCATGACTGAAGGGAAGTATTGAAAAAGGAAATGTTCCCAATTATTTCTATGTTTCTTCTAATAATTTCTAGTCAATTATATGGTTTCAAGAGTCAAACAACTACCACGATATTCAATGGAAACTGCACACATGGATCATAATATGACCTTGGACTAGTATTATTCTAGCAATGAAAATAAATAGGCCATACTAAAAACAAGTATAAAGCCAAAATTCAGCATTTCCTTAAACCATCTGAGATCTGTATCATCCTTGTTACCTACTTTCCTATTCCATTCTCTGAGTAATCAGAGAGAGTAATGTTACCTCTCTTCTTTCTTTTAGTGCTTTGTATTTAGAATGTGAAGGTACTGACTTTCGAGTCCTTGAAAATGAAATCTATTTGTTTGTGGGTCAGGTAGGCATAAATGTTTCTGGAATTAACACACGTGATAAAAGCTGCATCATGAAAGTTTTGCTTTTGTCTTACAAGTGCTACTGTAATGGTTAGAAGCACCTCATTCCCCTCTGTCTTTCAAGTGTGCTTCCAAGCAGCCCTGAAAAACACAGTAAAAGCCAAACCCATTTTAAATGCTTTCTGAAAAAATGCATAGCTTAAACATGAACATTAAACACTTCTAGATTAAAGGACCACAAATAAAGGACCACAAAAGGATCACTGCTGATTAAACCAGTGAGACCCACTTATAACCAGAATTCTCATGCACTAGGAAGAGAAGAAATTAATTTCATGCAGCCTAGTAAAAAAATAGCTTCTGAATTTTAACAGTGTGGGTTGGATTTGAATGTGATCAATAGCACATTTCATCACCAATAACTTCAATTATTCCATTTCCTTAAACAATCTCTCCATTTTCTGCTAGAGGCTAGCCCTTGAATTATCCTCCTCTTTAAAGCAGAATGCTTTTCAATTTTCTTTGAAAGCCAGACTTATCCTACTGGCAGGATGAGTGAGGGAAGAGGCTCATGGAGAATATCACAGGCTTTGTGTGACCAGGAGGTTATGTTTGTGCTCTCTCTCTTTTTTAACCAAAGAGAGGTGGAATGATGGAGGTGTGCTGACCTGCAGCAGCCAAAACAACCTGCAGTGTTTGAACCTGCCTTTCTGAAGCTCTCACACACTGCTGTCTGTGTGTTCCAGTTCAGTTCTTACAACATCTCAGAATAGATGTGGAAGTGGAGGCACCAGGCTCTACGAATGAAGATATCAGGTGCATTTCTTCTGTTTCCTTAGAATCTACGCTGGGTAGGAAGGCAAGAGCAGAATTCAGCAATCATTATCACCCAAGGACCTGACTTCATTCTCCCAATATCATTTATATCCATGGCTTTCTTCCTTCAGCAATTTTAGAAAATGTGTACAAAGCCACAAAAGTAAACAATGCAAATATAAGTTTGTGTTTGGGAGGCTGTACTGTGAATTGCTGAAGATGAGAACTGCACCAATAAAAATCCCCAGGTTACATCAAAGAAGAAATTAAATACTCAGTTCATGCATTCCAGTTTGGTAAAGTTTAAATATAAGAATTTTGAAATCTCTGAACATTAAGTCCCACACCTTGAGCTGTTAGTAGAAAGTTATACTTGCAGACTAAACCTGCCTTAATCCTAGAAGTGCAAAAAAAGTGACCACTTGTCAGTAAAACCATATCTTAAGCATGTTGGATTTTGAAAAACTGAAAGAAAAAGAATTTTTTTTGTGCTCAGCATAAAAATTTTCAAGAAAATGAAAATACAAGACTTTAAATATTTTCATGTTAAATTATTATTGCACACCAGCCAATAATTCCATTAAACAATAACAGCAGCTACCCAGGATAGCAAAGTACATCTCCTTCATTACTGTAAGTATAAAAGAGATATTTCTCCAGGCAGTCATGAAAAATGCTTTTCTGATTTAAAAATGAAAATGGTCATATTAGCGGAATATCTGAAGAAAGTTATAAAACAACCATATGAATTAGAAAGTATTATTCTTCAGCTCACAACTCATGCTGTAAAATCAAAATCACAGGCAAAATGGTAATAAAACAAAAAAAAAATGTGTCTATATTCTTGGGAAGCTCAACTTCATCCAAAAACCACAGCGAGGATTCCAATATTTCCAAGCTTTTTATTCCTAGTGGGTAAGGCCAAATTGGTAAGACCTGTTTTTAGAATCAGAAATAAACTTGACGTAATTCCTTTAGAAGTTGATCAGTGCTGCCCTAAAATAAAATAAAGGTGTTGCCCAGAATTAACTGAAGGTCGATGCTTCCAATGGTTCAAACAGCAGCTCTTTCATCATTCCTGATTATTTATATAGGGGGCAAAAGACATTAAAAACCCCATTAAAACCCCCACTTTAATGACCTTTCTTTTCTGCTGTTTCTATCTCTTTACAGGACTTAACCTAAAATTCTGACTCAGCCATTAACTTCAGGGAGAGTGGGATCAAGCCTTGAATGAATAAAAACACTCACTGGACATGGAGGGAAATGTGTGAATCTGAAATTAAATTTCTGTATGGTATTTCTGCTTAGTGCATTTGGAACAACCCAATGCTGCTGCTGAAATCTCAGGAATGCAACTACAGTATTAACTAGAGTCACAATAATAATGACACCATTTCAGTACAATTCACAATTTCAATACAATTCATCATTTTCATCGTAAACATAGAAGCAATTGAATGAAACCCGTCCAGTCCCGTGCCTGATGCTGATATGTAAATTCAGATAACACAAATGAGCACAGCTATCAGAGTTTCTTTCACATACTGGATAAAATGGAAATACTCAAATGTCCAAGGCCTCCTGACTGGTGCAGGTGGTGGTATTCCCTGAAGTGATGCTGCCATCTTGTGAGAGAAAGGCTTAAATCCACGTTTTCATTCCAGAGATGTATCCACAGTGACGGAAGGTCTATGGGACACCCAGGTCAGGAACTGCCAGGGATGGGAGCTGGACACTTGCTCTCCCTCCACAAACCCAGCCCTTTGGACACAGAGTGGAGAGGATAAGCAATACTGCCCAGGAACTAAGAATTCTTCAAAGCAAGCTCACCTTGGGTGCCAGGAGAACACTCACAGTGCAGTAGTAAATTCAAAACTAAGGGAACTTGCATTTCAGGTGGAAATTAAAGCAAAGGATCCACAGGCAGTTCATGCTAAAAGTTGATGATCCACTTTCTTTCTTTTAAATTCCACTATGCAGCTGGTGCTTTGTGCTGCTAGACTGGAAAACCCAAGCAATTTAAAAAAAAAATGTATTTTCCACAGATATTACATCCATCCATCCGTCCTTGACATTAGGGATCAAGGGACAGAGTACAGCTAAAGGGAACAAAGTAATTTCTTGAGTTGTTGACCAAATAACAGACCATTGTCATTCTAATTCTAATATCTTACATTTTTCTAAATCTCTATATTCTACTCTCTGTACTCTCATTCAAGACAAGAACTAGGACCACCTACAGTTGGATTGAATTTAATACCATGAGCTAAAGAAACACTGACTGCTATTAAACCTAGAGTGAAATTTTCCAACAGTGCTTTTACAGCTGAAAGTGCCACTTCAAGTGTTGCAGACACTCAGCAGGAATCTATTTGGTAAAAGAAATAGAGTAGCTTTAATATGATCAAAATATTCTGACTTCATATTTGTGAATGGAATACTTAAATCTTCTATTTACATATTTATAATATATAATGCAGAAAATACAATATTACAATGTTTCATTTTTGAAAGTAATGCAAAAATCTCTAGTATTCTAATGACCATACACCACAGAGTCTATATGCACATTCAGTTTTCACATGGGGATACTGAGAAATGTCCTAAAATTAATTTTATTATCATGCCTAAAGATTTCCTATTGCTAGAAAAAAAAATTTAAAAATCACCTGCTCCTCCTGGCTGCAAAATCCATGTCTTCCTGCAAGCTCTTTACATCAGAAACAGCTTTACACCACTTAGGTTTAGAGTTGTAGCTATAAACAGACCTCTCTGCTCTCTGAATAGGCAAATTTGTTATGTTACAAGAGGTTATTTTAATAATCACTCACAGGTGTTACTGAAATGAATCTGTTACTTTGCAGCTGAAGCAGCTGGTGAGGAGACAGTGTTGACCATTGCTGCATACTGTTAGATTTTATTCTTGCTCTGTTGCAGTCTGTTACAGCTCTGGCTCTTCATTTATTCCTTGGGAGAAAAAGAGTATAAACCACCATCGTGCTCTGTCTTTGAATAACACAGCTATTTACACAAAAATAAAATGTTTTGGTATTTCTGAAGGAAAGGACTGCAGCCTCAATTATCAGACATTTTGGCACTTGCTAGTTGCAAACTGTGTGTAATGTAAGTATTAGCTTGCATCACCACCGCAGCATGCATTGCATGAGCCAAGAACACCTTTTCCTCTTTCCCTGCTCCTTCAAAAGGACTGGCAGAAGAGGGGAAGTTCTACCCTAGGCTTTCCAAAGCACAGTTCTTCACTGGGAAACTGTAAACCAGACAATCTGGCCCTATATAATTATAAAATCTTTTTGTTGTTTGAATTACCAGCCAGATCTGCCCTTTGTAATTACTTGGAAGTTCACTGAATCAACAGATACATTCTACCCCCTTCTCTGTAAAACACATTGCCTTCTATTCACTACAACAATGGCCTTCAAATTTATTTTTAATTCAATATACTTAGGGAGTCTGGAATCTCTAAACTCTATATTCAGTTATTTAATCTGAAACCACAGCCCAAAATAAACTGTGTTTAAGCAGAGATCTGAATATGTTGTACTTCTCCTCCAGCTGCAAAGCTGCTGTGGATTTGTAGGCAACAGCCTCTGAATCCTTTGATGCTCCACATCCCCATGTTAATTCCTGTAAATATTAGTGTTTCTGGCCTAAGAGAGGAGCAGGTAAGGGATGATGTGACCCACATTTACAGGCAAAACCCACTCGTATTTCCCGGTACTGGTTACTCAGCTGACAAATTGAGCTTTGTAATTTGCTGGAGTCTGAGAACTCTTTAAAAAATGGACTCAGGAGATGTACCTACTTCACTTGGAAAGCAACCTTACATTGCCAGCATTCAAATGCCCCTTCAAAGTTAAGGGGCTTTGGTTTTAATGGGATTTATCTCTATATCTCACCTCAGAACATCAATCTGCCCTCAGGTATTTTGCCTCTCCTACACATCTGAGCTTACTTTGCTGTCTTGAACCTCTTAAAAAAAAATGCATTAGAACTGTGGAATACAGAGGACATGTTTGCAAGGATGGTGTGTGCACACTGTTCTTCCTTCAAAACATGAAATGCCATAAAACCCATCCAACTGACCAAGTAAGAACATCCCCCAAGTCAGAAAATGCCCAGTGGGGGACTCAGTAACAGAGTCTGGGGGTCACTGTGTCCCCACACCACCTCTGCAGCCCTGGGTTCCTGGTCAGCCACACCCAGCAGCCTCCTACAAGGGCCAGGAACAGCTCTGACAATGTGGACAACCCAAATTCTGCTCCAAACAATTCCAGAAGTCTGGGCACCAGAACAAGAACCAAGAGGTCTGAATTGCTGAGCTTCCCTGAGCTTCCTACAAGAATTCCCATGTCAGAACAACATTTTCTTGGCAAGCAGTGAACATTCACAACTCTATTTGAAGTGCAAAGGGGCTGAAAAGACAGAGCTACTTCCAGAGTTACAAAATTCTACTTCAATTTTTTTTTTTCTTCAAAGCCTTTTCTTCCTTTCTTCTTTCGAAGGGGTGTCAGTCATGGCTACATGTTCATAGGGAAGATCTACAAAAGTATCTACAGACAGTTGAGCCAAGTATCCAACACACCTGCAGTGAGATGATCATTATCAGCATCTGAACCCATCATGAATATTCAGATTTTAACTGCCTGGGTCATATTCTAACTGGACTTCTTTATGCAAAAGTTCTGTCAGCAAAATGAAAGATCACTTTCTGAAACTGGAGGAGTTCTTACCAAAGAAATGTTTGGAATGAGAATATTTCTAAGCATTTTGTAATGCAATCAGCAACTTAAAATATCCATGTAACTTAAGATATAGCTCCCTGCTCAACCAAACCATGACTAAATATGAGACATCTTGTTCCATCTGATTCACAGAGTACATCTTGAGAATACTGTGATAAAAACTTTCTATACATCTATTATCTGATGTATTATACATGCTGAAACTATTTTTAGCTGTTTATACAAGTATGGTAAGGGATGCAGAATTCAAAGAATCTCCATGACAGATTCTGGAAAAAAAATTATTTCCTGAATCAACAGCTAGGATTCTGACCTATTCAGGGTACAGTTGGCCTCCCTCAAAAAATTAATTTAAAATACTAAGTGCTTCACCTTGCAGGTAGAGTTTAATGTATTGCAAACATCAATTAAAGAATGACTACTTACCTACACTGAGGTTTTAAAAGAGCTATTTTCTTTGATAATGTCCACAATTGTCAATGCTACACACAACCAAAATCACTGCTTAAAAGAACATTATTGTCCAAAATGAGATTTAAGAAAAGCAACAGACATTAAAGAAAACAAAATAAAAAGAAAAAAAAAGACAATTTTTTTAACCACTAGGCTGTTCAAACCAATAATTTCTAGAATAAATGACCTTCACTTGAACTATTCATCATACTTAAGCTTGCACTGAATATTAAACTACTTTCTCTTTATTCATTTCTTCTTTGGTTACCATTCCTGGCTGCAGTAATTATTTCTGCACAGCAAGTAAACACAACAATACACATGGTGAAATAATCACAGAGGAGCCAAAAGTTAATGAAACCTTTCACCAGAGAAGTAAAGGAAAAAAGAACCCCATATTACTTGGAATTTTGGGGACTGCAGGGTATCACTTGCAGAACTTCTCTGTAACAGCAGGAAACCTTCAGAAAGTGCAACCCATCCAGCAGGTCTGGAGACCAAACCATTGGTGCTGAGGTCTTTGCATCCACTGATTATAGGATTTGAAGAGACAGCTTGAGAAAGTGACAAGCAACAGTAAATAGTAATAACAACGAGATTTGCTCCAAAAGCACATTCCTGAGCTAAACAAAAACCTTGCATACTAAACATGCACCTTGCATATTTTTAAAATTTAGAAATCAGGTTGCAGGAATGGATGATTGAAGAAAATGTCTTTATAACACCCTTGTTCAGTGCCTTTATGTAACTGCTCTGTTGTTTATAATCCCGTGGTTCAGTCCCACCAGAACCAGGCTGTGAAAACACTTTGTGCACACTACACATAAATCAGCCCAACAAACAGGTGACTTGCCTCAGTGCTGTGAGTCCAACAGGCACACAAATCTGATTGAGCCCACAAAACCAGAGCTGTGGAACTGCACTCCCCATCAATCCTTCCTCTGGAACCCCATGCTGCCATCCCATCTATTCTCCCCATTGGAAAGCACACGCTCTCCCTTTCCCAGCAACGTTGGATCTGACAGATCTATAGAAACAGGAATATGAAACCACTGCATTTCACACAAATGCATTTCACACAAAGTGCATTCAATACCTTATTTCTTGAATATTCACTTGCACTTTCAACAGCACTAGAAGTCAATAAGGCACTTGTGTTTTCTAGAATATCTGAATAACCAGTTCTTCAGCGGGAAGCAAAGCACTCTGAGTGTTTCACTAAGACCTAGAAAAGAGAGGGCAAAGTTAAGAGAAGAGCAGCCTACCACTTCTGTTGGAGCTATGCCTTAAATATTTAAGAAGGTTACATCTGAAGGTTTAAAAAAGAATATATGGGTGGTGCAGATTGCTAGATGAAGGAGAAGGATCATGTTCCCTGCATACAAATGAAATACTGAATTTTAAATTAATATAGGGCTTTCTAGAAAATATACAAGTAGCACTAAAGAATTTCATTTAAGTAACTGCATTATTTAAATCAAAACCTAGTAGGAATTCTTTTGATGAAAAAGAAACGAATTTGCTATAAAAGATTAAAAAGACAAAATATTTTCATAACACATGTTATTTTTGGACTTATTTTTTTTAATAGCCAGAACACACAGCATTTCTTTGAGATACTCTAAACTCCTTTCAATTTAATAGACCCAAATCCAACATTCAGTTCAACCTTCTGCCTCTCTTTTTCTCCTTTCCCAACACAACCAACTGCACTAAAAGATTTGCTAGGTGTTCCTTAAAAATAAATACATTTTTAAAACAGTCTAAATATAACCTACAGTAAGTTCTTGTAGGACTTCAAAGATGCCCAAGATGAACACATGTCATGGTACCAGGGACAATTCCTACAGTATCAGGAAAGAACAGCACAAAGGTTTTTCTGTAATGCTGACAAAATCCTTCCCTATTTAGCTGACTGACCTTTCTTTCCAATTACAGAACCTAACATTAACATTGAAACATGGTTGTTGAGCTTGAGTAATGCAGCTAGAACCTAATTAAACTATTCCCAGCTCAGAAATTAGAAAAAAGTATATTCTTATAAGACATCTTAACTGGCTGATGTTGTACAATTGAGCACAGAGGTCTCTGGATGTTATTGCACACGAGGCTTAGGGAGAATACAGACCTCAGTAAGATAAATCAGGCATTCTTTATCTCTGCTAGAGGTGTAATAATTTCAATATAAGGGCACACTTCTTTAAAATGTGCTCACTACATTCTACTATACTGAAATAAATCAGCCTTAACAATTGCCAGTGAATCCATGTAAATACATTCATTTTGGTTTGCTCAGCAGTGGAACAACAAAGATGTTTTAGTCTTACTAAATTCCTGGTGGGTTTGGCTTTTTTTCCACCCTGTTTTCTGGCACTGGATTCATGTCTGGTGTTGGGGAAAACTCAGTATCTGAATCACTTTTGACTGTAAAGAAACAAGATTAATGAAGCAGTATCTGATCATGGTTTACACCTCATTACATACTTGTGACTTGGTGAAATCACGATTTTCCCTTTCCTGTGAAAATAGTACACCTGCAGGAAGATGTTTAGTTGATCCAAGTATTTACATATGCTTAGAAAATACGTGAAAATGTCACCAGTAGCTTTGAGTGAGGAAAGCACTCATTATCATCACTTCTTCTAATGCTGCAAGGCAAACTGAGGTCTGGTCACTGAGTCAGTCTGCAGATACTCCCCTGCTTAATGAAGAGGTGGCTGAGGCTGAAGAGCTGTGAATGGTCTCTGTTTGCATTGCTCACTCTCTTGCTAGGAATTTCTCTTCCCCATCTCACTGTCACGCTGCAGTGAGAAACCTGACTCTTCGCCACAGATTTCTCTGTTCAAAGAATCTTAAGAAAAATGTAAAATACCTCTACATCATAGGGGAAGGGAGAGGTAAGGACAGGGGGCAAAGGTTTCAACTTCTATGTGTGTCTGTTAAAGTTTGCTTCCTGAGCAATACTGGCAAAAACAACTTCTGGATTTAAAAAGCTCTGGTGTCTGATCAAAACTACCACATATTACCCAGTTTCCACGGTCTATGACAAGCTCCCTTATCCCATAGGCTTCCCTCGCTGAATTCAAGGCCCGAGCTCCAAGTTTCCATTCCCAGTCCTGTCAGGCTGGATGACAAAAGGGACACTGTACTGCTGCACAGCTGTTTATTCCAGTGGCACTGGCTCCCAGTAAACAACCAACAGAGCTGTCCTTATGCAATTTCCTGTTCTCCTCAAACCTCGCTCTAGTTCTACTGCCAGAACAGCTCCCAGCAGAGCCACAAAGCTCCTGGCTGCAAGGTGGCTCACACCTAGAGCTGCCTCTGTGATTCCATGCATTCGGCTCAGTTTTCTCAGCAACAAGACTGTTGTGGGAAAGAAAGAAGGCAGAGATGGATTGGTTCATTTAATATTAATGTTTTAGTGTTTTTATAAAAGATTTTTTAAATCAAACTTTCTCAATTATCACTGTACTGCAGTACCAGGAAGTAGCTTTATTGCTTTTGCCTTCTGTCCTACAAAAGCACCTGGGGAAATGTTTTGGTTCTTCCCAGAATGTCTTTGGGTGCAGAAACAAAAAAAAAAGCAGCCAGACAGTGTCATGCTTGTTCTTTTAAAGGTCTTTATTCCTTCTATGAGCAGCATCATGGTTATCCATGCATTTTCCCAGGCACACAGATTTTCTTTTATTTGTAGAGATTACATTTCATTTTCTCTTTTTCTCACTTTGTCTCTCATTATTTTCCAAACCTTTTGGATCCTTCACCTTGCCATGTCCTTTCCTGAGAAGTTCTTTATCATCATGCTAACCTTCAAATTTACATAACTTAAGCAAGTTTAGTTCCTTCTTCCAGGTTCAACTGGGAGAGCTTAGGAGAAGAGAGGAGTCTTGAAATTATGGTGAAAAAAATTTAGTATATACAGTAATTTGCAAAATTTGAAGTGTCACAAATTGCATCATGCATGGTAAAGACTAATGTTCACATGCATCTATGTCATGCTGTTCCCACACTTCCCACACTTGAAATTTCCATATTCTTTTCACGTGCTTTCTGACTATATGATCACTGAGCACAAAGAAACATTGCTAATATGCTGCTAGAGCATAGTATAAAAGTAGTCTCTCTGCAGACCCTAAGAGATGTGAATCTGTTCACATCAACCCTCTTAGCACAGTGATAGAGAAAGGTCTAATTGTACTCTCAAGAAAACTTTTAAGTTACTGGGTTTTTTAAGTTAAATTGAGGCATGTTATAAATTCGAAGAAGAAAGAACATCAAGCTGCAGTTAACATTTCACAAAAGGATTCTTGTATCTAACTTCTTCTAATGTACAGATACACCCAGTTTACAGTAGAAGACACTGGCTGGGTTTTGAAAACCACAAATTTCCATCTCTGGGTTCAAAATAGAAGCACTCAACAATACTCTAATTATCTCAGGATTTGCATACTTGATTCAAAACTAAGCTCAACTATTTCATCTGTGACAGTGTAGACTTAGATGTTTGCTAAATAGAAGTAAATGCAAATAAGTAAAGGCACTTCCCTTTTAGAAATGTAAGAAAATGCAAAATTGTTAATGAAATGTAAGTGGAGAGTTCTAAATCCTAAACCTCAGGTACTTCCAAGTTCAAAGTTGCAGCAACACTCAGATACACTGAACACCTCATGTATCTAAACAACAAAATACAGACTGCTCGGATGTACTGAAGCAAATGGTCAAGGGAACAACAGGACCAAACATAACCGTGCATTCAAAATCAAACTTTTCACACCTCAAGACTTCAGACAGATGAGGTGAGTACTGCAGAAGAAAGTGCCTTGGGTTTGTACTTCATATCTACCTCTTTAGTTCTGCCTGTGAATGTCCCCCAGGTATGATGGTTTTAACCACATTTCTTCACACTGCTTATTAGCACCAAACTAACTCTGTGCTTGAAACAACACCTCACCCAACTACTGTTTTACAGCACAACACTGCCCAGAAAAAAGGCATTATGCAGTCCAAGTGCACTGAGTGGCACCATTCTCAGTCACATGATGGATTTTAAATAGCCAGTGCAGCACTAGTAACTACTCTGAAATGTCCATAAATAATCACTTTCATTGGAGCTTTTAAAAAACTGCATGTCCACTTTATTTCTTAGTGCTTTCAGTTTTTCCCGTTCCTCAATTAAAAAGAAAAAAAATCAGCTAGTCACTTCATCCTGAGGTAGTGCCATGGTTTAAGCAGCCAAAAGACCAGAATCAGACTAGCAGTGAGGCTTTGAGAATTGTTTCTTATGCCACAAATTTATTTCCAAAAATAAAATCACAAAGGCATCTTCAAAACACCTTTGCATGAACATTATTTTTATTCATTCCAACATAGGAATTCTTGGTTTCATTACTTGTTTACTAAAAGCTGCCCTTTCAATTTTCAAGAGGCATTATAAAAGTGCTGTTACAGCCAAGGAACATACAAAAGGATTCCCCCTAAAGAACTGGTTAAATCTACTTTGGCTGTATAGAAATGTGGCAATCAAAGAGGATAAAACTCCTTGTATATGGCTGCAGGCAAGAACTACCATCCCAAGGCTGCCAAGAACATGGATGTTATTATGAGGCAGTCAGTTAAAGCTTCATTAACCTCTTCATGCCTGAAACATGTATACTACATTAGCGCCATCCTGGGTAAATTCAAATACATGAAAATAAAGAGTATGGGAATACAAAAAGCAGATTAACAGAAGACAAACTACAGTTTCAGCCTGTCTCTGAAGGAAGAGGCTGAGGGAATAGCATAAAATAAGGAAGAACAGACTGAGGAATGGTCAGGATAACAGCAGAAAATTTGCAGTTAGAAAAGTCTGTTATCATCATACTTTCAGTTTTCCTAGAATTCAGAGGTCAGAACAGACAAAAACCCTAAAAGTCAAATACAACTGCTTTGATTATCTTTGTTTATAACTTCTTAGGCAGTATGGACAATAAGCCTCTGATGATCTGAGGCTTGCATTTTCCCCATTTCAGAAACCCTCCTAGATTTAAAAAGGAGAAATCTGCCATACAGCCTGGATCTGGGATGCAGAGCAGGACAGGAGCTTAACTGTATATGCAAGTTTTCCTGTAGGTAGAAACAAACCTAGAACATCAACAAATTTATGGGTGGCTCTTATCCTAGTAGAGCACATTGCCATCAGCAACTCTGGAATTTGGTTTCCTGTAAGTATTTCCATTGCTGGTGGTATCAAAAGCACAGCTCTATGTGCCTGTAAGAATTTAAAATTGGTCTGGGCTGCTTAATATAAATCTTTTGTTCCCGTAAGGAACACAAACCCAGCATCTATGCAAAGGCACACATTTCCAGCACAAGGAAGGGCAGAGATTAATTCCATATGTAAAACACTGTGGTAAATCCTACAGTACCCAGCCTATGATTATATCTCTGAGCCTGGCATTGAGATCCTTCTAATTCATGCACTCCTGCATTCCATGGATGCACCCCACATTAGTAACCAGCCAACCCCAAACACCCCAAAGAGCCCTCTTACTTTAACAACTGTATACAAAAGAATGCTCTGCTGAAGAGTTAAGCCTCAGGAAAGGATTTGGATTCAGTCCAAATGATCTGGAATTTGTCTCTACCTATCTGGACACCTCTGGTGGATGTGCTTACATCTAACAGGCCCAATGAACAAGCCTGGTTTACATCACAGGTGAGACGTAAATGGGCATGCATCTAACTTAAAACAGCTGGTACAATTCATTGCAAAGAAGTAACAGTATTAAAAGAAATCTACTTCCCATACTAACAGCAAATAGAAGATTCAAATTAGCACAAATGTCTGCAGCCAAGCCCTCTAATCCAAATGCTGAAGAAACAACTGCTCTCCAGACACATCTATTCACAAAGGCAATAATGACAAGCAAGGACAGTAGTTACAATTTTTTTTTATTTTTTATCCCATGTTAATTCAGTTCAATCAACAGATAAATTCCAAACACTTAAAAGAAAAAGTCCATTAAAAAGAATTAAAATTGAGACACATGTGACCAAAATTATTGCTTTTAAAAACTACATTCTCTCAACACTCTTGAGTAGTGCTTTGCTCTACTCTTTCACTCGGAAGAGAGACTCCCAACACCACAGGATTACTTTATCAGTGTATCCCCCACACTCTGACAACTACTTACAGTCGGGTCTGAATACAAACCACAACAGCCAGGAGCCAGCAGCATTTCCTTATATATGACCCAAGCAACACAGGTGCCAGCTTGCTGAGATTTCAAAGGGCATTTTACCAACGTCAGGATACTCTGTACACAAGTCCCTGCCCTGACTGACTGGCGCTGTGTCCACACTGACATGTCCTGTGACAACATTCCCCCTGCCAGAGCTCCAGCGCTGGCAGCTGCTCTAGACTGGCAGCTGACATTTTAAATGCTACGTAAGACCTCTGGCAGCTCCCTTTGCTGCTGCCAAAAGTAAAGCTACATTAATTAATGCAAGAAAGAGCTCAGCAACCCCCACAGCAGAGTAGCCCTTAAAGCCCCAGAAGGCTGCAGATGTTTAGGACACAGCACATTGCAAAACAAGGACAAGGTTGAGCTCGGAGAACCATGGAGCCAGCAGCTGGTTTTAGACCAAGCCTCCCATCAGCACTGCACAGACTGCCTAAAAGCTGCTTTAGAAAGTCTCAGCACAGCCTGCTCTGAGCCCTGGCCCGAGGAATGACAGCAGATGAAGAGCAACTCCCCTCCCCTCAGCGATCCTGAACCAGCTATAAAATAACCAGGTCCAGCCCAGTACTCCTCAAAACACAAAGTTTCTCTCATCACCAGTGGAAGAAAATTATCTGAGAGGACAGAGCAAAGCAGAGAGTGGTGTCAAGCACCGAGAGTAAGCACCATTCAAGCAGAAATGAGGAGATGGTGCCAGCCCCCTCCTGCTTTCTAGCCTTGCCCAGTGAAGAGGCTGGCAGGTCTCCACGGCTGGGCACTGCAGAGGCCAAAGGCAGATCACATCACAGATCCTGCTGCAGCTACTGCCCTGGTACTCCATGCCATGAGACTTGAGACATTCAAAAGATGCCTTTTCTTCCCTCCTCTCAGTGAGGGGATGGGGTGGAGCCCAGGCAGCTTCGACCTACCTCTTTACACTGATTATCATGACACCTTACAAAGAAAAGGTGAAGAAAACATACTTAATCCAGGGGAAGGCCACCTAGGAAGTTAAATCTGGGAGGATGGAATGTTCTCTATGTGTTAGGGCATGCTGAGGATGGGAAACCACTTCCTGCTTGCCCAAAGAGCTGCAAGCAGCATAATTAGCACTCACTCAGAATACTGAACGTCACCAGGTGTAACCTGAAGGGTCACTGGGAACCCCTAATGCAAACCTGAACTATTAAACTCCCCAGGACCCAAGGGCAGCTATAAATACCTTGACTGTCCATCTGAGAGCTCCTGAATACTGAGGGCATACTGAATGCAGGCTACTCTTGCACATTATAGACTTGTTTACTGCTGCCTTTGTGCTCCCAGGCTGACTATGCAACAGCAATTCCTCACATGCAGGAAGTGTTAATTCAGTGTTTTTAAATACACGGGCCATGTCACTGCTGAGCTCTTTTGAAACTCTAAAGTAACTGAACCATGTTGGTGACTTAATGACTGTCATGGTATGCATTCAAGGCAACTCTGCTTCCTTCTTGCTTTCCCACAGGCAAGCCTTTCCTGTGTTGCTTTGCAAAGAGATTCCTTGCACCCCTGCCACCTCCCAGCCTTAGAGGGTTGGTTAACATGGGAGCCCACACGCCAGAAGGGATGCACACACTCCACCAGTTGCACATTTAAAAGGACAGCAGATTTCCAAGCTGCTGCACACATTTTAGATCCATCAGTGAGAGCCTGGCCACATGACCAAGCCAGCAAACTCCACGTGAGATTTGCTTGGAACTCACAAACTCTACAGGATACCAGCCCATATCTCCTTCCAACTCCCACCACACAAAGTGGAAGTTGGCCTGCTACCACACGTGTTACTTGCAGTGACACCAGGAAG
The DNA here is from genome assembly GCF_965178545.1 of Coloeus monedula. Taxonomy (NCBI): domain Eukaryota; kingdom Metazoa; phylum Chordata; class Aves; order Passeriformes; family Corvidae; genus Coloeus; species Coloeus monedula. The sequence goes on along the minus strand of NC_138786.1, from coordinate 10,122,240 downwards.
GTTTTGACAAGTGCATCAAGAGGTCAAACACCCTGGAACTGTGTTTTGTTTAGGCTGCTAATGCCAGAAACTGCTCTGTAGTTGCAAGCACACAAAGCTGAAAACTGTAAGTCAAGCTGGTAAAAGAATTCAGTGTTAATAAAGGAATCCATGGTCCAGCAAAACTCTCTGCAGTATTTCTACTTCTCTTTAAAACTGTAATTTGAGCTCCAAACTCTTTTGGGAATTTATACATAAGATTAATGCCCTCATGGAAAAGAAAACTAACTTCCTAAGCTAGTATCTGAACACTCGGTATCTTGAAACTAGAGTAATAAGATAATCTTTAACAAAAATGTTAATGAATCTTGGCTGCTGATTTATAATTAATTAAAATAATCCCCTACTGGTTTTGATTAAAAAGATCTTGTCATGAAACACCATATCAGAGGAGAGAAAAGCACTTGCCTGTTCATAAAGATTATGGCAGAAAACACTGCTTAACTGCAGAACACAATGCTTTGCACTAAACCTAAGTAATTTTTTCCTTAATCTCATTTAGTTTATCTTCAGAGGGCAGCTTACCTAGCTGTTACAACCACAAGACCTGCTACACTGGCCCCTCTAAAACAAAAGAATATGTTTTCCATACTGTACCTCCCATTTAATGTTTCAATTTTCCACACCATTCTCAACTCTTTGAAATTAATTTTTTTACTTTCTAAAACTCTGCTTTGAAATACACTTCTTTAGAGAAGAAAGTCTATATGGGGGTTTTAAAATACATATAATAGAAAATAATTTTAAAATTTCTTATTTTTAAATTAGTATCTTGATTCCAGTGCTTAACACATTCAAGAAACAGTCTAAAAAAATAAAATATAAAAGCCTCTTAACAGGTGTAGAAGACTTCAAAATAATCACTGTTCTTTTTTTAAAGATCTTAATTTGCTCTTTAGCCTTTTATTGATTTGTTTCATACTTAAGGAGCTAAGATCAAAGATATTATCTAGAAAAAAGGACATTTAAAGATGCAGAATTCTGTAATTTTCTCCTTTTTACTTTTACTAAATCTATTTGTTCTTCCTTTTAGTTCTCCCCTCTTCTTCCCTCCATCCATATAAGGGCAGAATTTACAGATTTTTTTTTTTAACTTTCCTTGTTTAAAGTCTGGATGGTGCAGGTAGATTTTCAGAGAAAGGCTTCAAAACTTGCTGTGCCATTGGGGAAAAGTTACTTGAGGCTCAAACAGCAAAGTAACCAGCAGTGCAATGAACTGCTGGACTGTGATATCCTGAACTTTCACACATCTCCTTCAATCAGTACATGTGGAATTGCCAACGACTGAAAAGGGAAGAGGCCTTGAGCTGTGTCTTAAAGTGCTGACGAGCTCTGAATGAACACTGCATCAGCACTGGCTACATTGCCCCTGCTGGCAAACACAGAATGCCTGGGATATTTTCATGATTTGTCAGCAGCTTGTTGCCAAGGACTGCAAACTTCATGTTTAGGGGTTTTTGAGGGCTTGGTTTTGGGGTTTTTTTGGGTTTTTTTTTTAGTTGGTTGGTGCGAGGGGATTTTTTTGTGGTTTTGTTTGGTTGGGTGTTTTTAACAGGACAATACAGAAAAAAACTAGCACTACAATGTTGGCTCTACCTCTGAAAACAGGACATGGATCTCCCACCAACAGCCTATTTGAAAAATCAAAAGTTTCAGAGAAGACATCCCAAATCAATGGCATTAGTCTACACAATCCTCTTTCCACAGGCCTTGCATTTCAAACAGGTAGGATAATACTACTTTGGGAAAGACATCAGTTTATATGAAAGAGCTAGATGGCAGCACTCCATTTCATTCTTAGAGCTTTTTTCAAAACTTGTAAAATTATTTGTCAAATCTTGTGACAAGATTCAGTGACTTCTTACAGAGAAGGAGGAATGATTAGAGCACAACCTTTAAAGAGGTAACCCATTTCTACAGACTAATTTACAAGTGCATCATCCTTTAAAATAGAGATCTGCTATTTACTTCAGCACACTGTCATTGCATAACAATACTTCCATTAACCCAATGCATACATCAGCGTGACAAGCACTGTACTGACTGAAAACTGACACACTGCAGCTCTGGTGACTCTTCTTCAGGTGGAAACTCTGAGCAGGTTTGACAATTAACAGCCTAGCAAATTTACCTGTACCTGCAAATCCACCATCAATTGTAGTCTGAGATATGAATTTTTCTCCTTCACACTAATAACAAGTTACACCTGTGCTATGCTAAATCAGCCTTTAAATAAGGCCAGGATTCCCTTTATCAAAGTCAAATACTGAATATTCCTCTTTAAGAAGGCTCACATAAAGAGATTAAATACTGTAGCATCCACATATTACAAAAGCTCCTGAAGATTTAATTATTAACTAGAGATTATTACTCCATTAAAGATGTTTCATGCACACATGCTACACTGGATGTTTGCACAGTTTTAAAGGTTGGCAGGAGGATCTAACGAATTATTTCTTTAAAAAACAAACTCCTGATTCTTATCTAGTAGGTACATATTTGTGGTAGCTACCTCCTTATTCTAACACAACAATATATTTCAAATAAAGTCATTGAGTTCTGTAACTTTTTCCCTTGTTAAGCACAAATGGCAGCAAAAAAATAACCTGTAAGAACATAACATTTTAGAGAGCCAAAAGAGCTTTCCAAAGTAACATCTCTGAAAGCTTCTTATCTGCGAATTCTGGATTCCTTTCAACACAGAGGAAGAAGCCTCCAAGTCTGAGAGGTTATGTGGGATGTGTCCCCAAAGTGTGGGGGAGAGGGGAAGTTACAGCAGACCAGTCAGTCACATACCAACGTGCTTTGATGGTTGGATCCCCTATATTGGAAGCTTGGCTCTGTTCTGGCTCTTCAACTCAAGCACCTGCTCGCTAATCTCATGCATCTTGGGACACCACTGGACAACTGGAGATCACCAGGCAGCTGTGGTCCTCCAAATATCTACAAATGTCGACATCATTTTTCACTTCTTCTGCAATTATACCTTTTCTCACACCTAGATGCTTACAGAAGTCCCCCTCAAAAAAAAAAAAAACCCAACTAAATCCCAAACCTTTTAATGCAAAACACAGACGATAAGCATTAGTAAAACACCTCTTTTCAGAAAGCCACAAGTTCATTAATTTCATACTGCCTTTCCTATTAAAAACCCCACTATTTTAGGTATTTTTTTTCCTCTGATAGAGGGGTAGCTCTACACAACCCCATGCTTAACATAAAGTAACGTTAACAGCAAGGGACTCACAGGTTCCTGTCTCCATACTTGGTTTTATCATATTAAAGCTCAAAGGTCTAAGATGAGGGGCTTTCAGGTGCAACATATTTTAAACATCCAGGGCAAGAGCTCCTGTCCCAAAGAACCCTCTGACCTTTGCGAGATAAAAAACTTGAACCCAGAAGGTTATATCATGGAAAACAGGCTAGAAATATACTTAAAAACTGCTTTAAGTTTTTCAGTGAGACGATTTCTGTGCTTAATTCAAGGAGTAAAAAATTTTTTTAAAACCCTCAAAAATAAACAAAACACAACAAAAAACCCAAGCCAGAAACAGCATTTACCATAGCATATTTGAAGGATGAAAATAAACCACTGATGTTGTTTACAGAAATGACCATTCTGAAGCATTTTTAAAGCATTAATACACTATACTAATAGAAACACTAATAACATATCCTGATTGCAAAAGCTTCCACTTATCTCTGAGAAAGCAGATAAGAACCTGAGAAGTTACGTACTTTAAACATGAAAAGGGAGAAGAGATCATTCAATTTTATCAAATCTTCAATAGCCTCTAGTACAATGGGTTTCAAAAATTATCCCCAAACACAAAACTTCATGGACACAAAGCCAAAACCTATCCTCAGTACTTCATTTTTCCACAAGAGGACACTAAAATAGTAACAAAAATAGTTGTGCAGGAACCTACAGCTACCATACAGCGTCGTTCATTAGCCGAGTAAAAAGTTTTTCACTTACAAACTATTTTGCAGTGAAGTAGATATTAACTACTTTTCTTCTAATGTGCATTTTAGTCATTCTAGTGATTTGGCTTTTAGTGAGGCACAAAAACTAGATATATTTTAGCTTGCTGTGGGCAAAAATCAACAATTAAGCAATGCCACAGAAATAGCCTTGCACTCCGCTTGAAAATGAGCTATTAACCTCGGCTTTACAGCGAGCACACGCTAAACTTCATCGCATGACTTCAAGGAACAACTTCTGCGCACCCAAAAGGGCTCACATGGCAGCGAGACCAGGCTGCGCTTACGCACCCGCTCCAGCCTGGCACCAACAACGCAAAAGAGCGAGTGAAACACACGAAATAGCCTCCCGTGTCCCTGCAGCCCGGCCTCCGGGAAGGGCCGCCCGGGGAGCGGTGCGAGGGGACGGAGCCCGTGTGGCGGGCCTGGCGCTCCGAAGCGCCGCTCCGAGCACGCCCACGGCCGGGCCGGCTCCGGGGCCGCGCTGCCGAACAGCCGCGGCCGCTCCTACCGAGCTCCGAGCCGCACCTGCGGCGGTGGCCCGGGCGCGCTCCCCGCCCGCTCGCCTCCTGCCGCTCCATTCCCACGGCCTCAATTAGCTTAGAAAACACCCCTGAGATCATCCACTCCACCCCATGACCGAACACCAGCGCGGCACGTCCAGTCTTTCCCTAAACACCTCCGCAGACGGTGGCTCCACCGCCTCCCTGGGCAGCCCGTTCCATTTATTCACTCCCTGCTCCCCCGCGCCCGCCGCAGGCCCGGGCGCCCCACGCTGTTCCCCGGGGCAGGATAACGTGAGCGGGGAGCGGCGGCGGCCCAGCGCCACGGGCGGCTCCGTGCGCGGGGCGGCTCTGGCCCTGCCGCGGGCACAGGTTCCGCGCTGAGCCTCCGACACCGCCCCTCGTGCTCGGTCAACACCGCGCGGCTCGGCCGGGCCAGGCAGCGGCACCGGGCCCGGGTCGGGCTCCAGGACGCGCCGCGGCCGCGCCGACAGCGATGAGAGCTGCGGGACGCGGCGGGCCCGGGGTGGGGCGGCTCTCGCGAGAACCGCGCCGGCGGCCATTTTGCCATGGATTGGCGGCGGGGCGGGGCCGCGGCGCTGCCCGCGGGAGCGGAGGAGGTGGAAGAGGAGGAAGAGGAGGAGGACGAAGAAGAAGAGGAGGAGAAGGAGGAGGAGGAGGAGGAAGAAAAGGAAAAGAAGGGGGAGGATGAGCCGCGGGCGTCCCCCCGCCTCCCGCTGCTGCTGACGACGGCTCTCGGTTCAGCCTGCTGCGGGCTCCGCGCCGCGCCACCGGCCATGGTGCCCAGCGAGGAGAACCAGCTCGTCCCCAAAGAGGTGAGGTGGGAGGCGGAGGCGGCGGCCCCCGCGGCGGGCGAGAGGCCCGGGACGCCGGCGCCGACCGAGGAGGGGGTGGAGGAGGAGGCCCGGCCTGGCCTGGCTCGGCTCGGCTCTGCTCCGCTCCCTCCCTGCGCGGCCCGGCGGGCGGGGGCCCGTCTTTGTGCGGGGCTGGGGGTGATGATGGTGCGCGGGGGAAGGGGCTGGCCGGGGGAGGAGGAGGAGGCGGCCGGGGCCGAGCCCGGGCTGCGCAGGGCCCCGGGCTGCCCGAAGGCTGCACCTGTCCGTGCCGCGGCATGCGGGGAGCCGGCCTGCGCGGCGGCGGGGCCGGGCCGGGCCGCTCGGGTGTCACGGGGCTGGAGGCAGCGCGGCCGCTCACGCTGGCCAGCGGGGACTGCGGGCGAGGGGCAGATTGGGCAGCCGGCCCCGGCGGCCAGGCGGGTCTCGGCCGAGGGGCAGCGGCCGGGGCCGGGTGCGGGGCGGCTCCGCGCCTCCCGGAGCGCCGCAGAACGGGCGGCAGTGCTCGCGGTGGGTGCCGGAGGGAACGGGTTGAGCAGCGGGTTGTTTCCTTTATTCTGGGCCCCTCATCTCTCCCCTGCTGTAGTGAGAAGGGGGAAGGCTTGGTTTTGGCCATAGGCTAGAGATAAGTGCCCGAGTGAAGGAGGAAGGCGAAGCCTCTGTCCTGCAGCGATAGGCGAATGACACGTGTCAACTTGGAGCGATACTGTGCAGGGGAAGGAGTTCGAGTGATGGCATGAAATGTTTGGAAACAGCTACTGGTAGAGTAGTATCAGCAGAAACTTTGTTTCCTGAGCAGGTACACTTGCATATTTTGCCAACTTTTCTGATAGTTTTGTTCTGATAAATTACTCAAACCCTTCCCGTTGTTTTTCGTCAAACGTCAGTGTTTGTTACGTTTACCTGTTCCGTTTGCGTATTCTTACGGGAAGCTTTGTCAGGCAAGGGCTTCATTTTTGTGGAGCTTAGCGAAATGAGATGCTGATCCTTAAATGGTATTCTTGAGTAGATCTTGAAAGCAAATAACAACACTGAATATTAGAAACAATTTTTTGTGCAGGCAGTTGTACGTATAAGCACAGGATATATGTAGGACAACGGTAACTTTACCTTTTCTTTCCTTTCTTAAAATACTAAGGTTTAAAGGACTACATCTAATCTTTTTACAGGAAACTGAAATCTCCAGAAACTTTAAAAAGAGATGGAGTGTAGTAGCTAGTATGCTTAAATATCAGCTGTGAACCAAAATCTTCAAAAATATAAAATCAGAGATGGAAGGTAGAGTAGCCGATACACTTAAATATTTCATTTTAAAACCAAAGAAATATATAGATAAGGGAGAGTGGTAGGAGAAACATTGTGGCAGTAGCTGTGGTTAAGTGGAGTAGACAAGGCGGTTAATAAAAGCAGCTAGCCAAGGCCATGATTTTAGTTATATGTATTAATAGTATCCCCCTTGGCTTTAGAGTTGTATTCAGAATATACTTATGATTCAGATGTGTATTTTTAACTGACTCATTGGATGAGGATTTTGAATGCACTTTCATCTGTGGGGGGGAAGTATGGGCAGAGGAAGATGAATATATGTGATTATAGATATGGATATCTTAAACAAACAGTGTGAAATCTATAAACTTTGTACATTGATAATGCTAGCAGGAGTTGCTTTTTCTCAGCAAGTTTTTTCAGGTTCTTTATTGTGTCTCTATGCATTTTTAAAGTAAATGAAACTGAACAGAATATTAGTGAAATCAAATTGAGAAAGAAAACAGATGAACTACTTGTGTTAAGCCCATCTGGTTATATCTATATATGTATATATGTATGTGTTATAACAGAAGTTTATCTTCAACTTTTCCAGTGTTTTTCAGTATATCCTCATTTTTATTTTAGTGGTAGGGAGTTTTAATGAATGTTACACTGCAGCATTCCCATTAAGTCCTTTTGAGATTCATTAATAGTCCCATTGCAGAGAGCACTGAGTTATGGGTAAACAGAATTCTCCAGGTCTCTGAGTTCTCAACAGCCTGCTCCTAAATATTCCTATTATGCCCCTAACAGCAGTTGGAGGCAAAGCAGATCGTTTGGAGTTTCAGCTCTGCCCTTTAGGGATGGATAAAGGATCACAGTTCATGGGTTTTGGCCCTTCCCAGTGGGCTGGGTGGTATCACTTGTACAGCTCACTGTCTAGTGCTGCTTCAGAGGTTTAACCTGGGCTGTGAACCAGTATCTGCTGAGATGACTGCGCAACCAGATTTTCCTTGGCATTCCAGTGTAAAAGAACAAGAAGAAATGTAACGTTGTTTGCTTTAGGCTGGTTTAGGGAATGACTAATCATCCAAAGGAGTGGATGGGAAAAGGATTTTGGTTCTTGTCTACATGATGCCTTGGTAGATAAGTGGTAGGAGGTGTCTATAACACTACCAGCCTGTGTGTGCTGGAGTGGAAAGATGGGTATTAAGTTGATTATGAGTCTTCAGTTTGTGTTTGTCTCCATATTTTTGTATATGCTAACAGGAGCTCAGATTGCTGTTTTCAAAGTTAAATTGCTTGGATTTTTTTGGTTAGCTTTTGTAAGGAGTAAGATTATGTTTTCATAGATACAAAGTGGATACAAAGTTTCGTTGCTGCACTTCAAATATCTTTTATTAGTCTCTTGTGAAAAGTTTTCTTTTGTTCGTTCCATAGCTTCAGCTGCATTTCTGAAGTCCAGGTAATCGGTGCCTTGTTATTTTCTCTTGCTCATAACTTCGGGATAAAGTTCTTTTTCCTTTGGAAGAGATGTATTAAAGCAGTTTCTAATAAACCGGTGTAGGGATTTCGTTTTGCATAAAGATTTTTGCCTGGGCTATTCAGGCATTTACTAAGTTCATTATTGCATCCCTACTGCTGCCTAATGCTTTCCCAACTGTTCCTGTAAGAGTGTAACCAATAATTCCTTTGGGGGGGAGGGGGCAGTGAGAGACCCCGTTCACTGGATCTGGGGTGCAGTGTGAACTGGTCCCTGTTTCTTTTCCTTCTAATTCTCAATTACTTTGCTTTCTTCATCTAAAAGATGAAAAGATTCAATTTAGTTTTCTTTCATAGCCATTAAACAGAAGGCATTGAGTAAAATACAGCTCACTGCTGCACCCTGATAGCAAAATTTGAGCATATTCTTTAAAAATTGCTGTATTAGTAAGTGTAGATTTTTACCTCATTAGTCTAGTAAAGCAGTAACCCTGGGAAGGGAGGGTGAATAGTATGAGCAAGATAATTATGGAAATTAGAAGAAAATTATGCTATCAGAAGGGAAAACCTGTTTATAACTTTCAGTTTTTCTTACAGGAAAAGTTGACTTCAAACTTATTTTGGGAAAATCTACCTCAAACAGAAAATAATGAAATATTCTTTTCAACACAGTTGATGAGGGAGATGCTGGTGTGTGTTTATAAGTTTATAAGTGTTTAATATAAGTGAACTTTACAAAGACTTATCTTGAAAATCAAGATGTATCAGAACTTAGTGAGTATTGGTCAGAATATGAGAAGTATGTTCTGCTCTGAGATTTTTGAAGTGTTTGTGCTACTGATCAAGTAAATACTGTGCAGATCCTTTTTCAACATGTTTCAGCATGAACTATCCAAAGTACACCTGTCAGTATATATATACACACATATATACTTTGTACTTGCTGCTATTAAATCAAGCAAGGCGGTGTGAGTTCCCTCTCAGCTCACTAATGTGAGTCTTTTCATCCCCACACTAATGAGTCCATTTTAATCTTCTGCACTGAACAAATCAAATGTGTCTCTTGATGGATATCATTCTGACTTCCTCATTAGAAGAGCAGGAATCTGATTAAGATATTTTGCAATTCTGTTAAGTAAAGGGATGCTGTTCTTTTCTATGCTGATGACATCCTTGTTTTTTCCTTCCCATGTATTAAAGGATTCTGCAAGTGGTTACAGCTTGCATAATTTATCAGTTTTTCCTGCTTTCCTTCTCATGTGCTCCATTAGAAAACATAAAGGTATGATTGTGACAACTAGAGAAACTGACTAATTCATTGACAGAGAGAGTATTTTGGAAATCAAATTTAGGAAACAAACAGAAAATCCACATGGAATTCCACCAAGTAATTTGTTCCTTGCAGACGGACACTTTCTGAATGATGTTCACGTGGTTACTGAGTTTGGTGAATAAGGCTTAGGAGTAGAATTCAAGAGCTTTCCCTGCATTTTCCCAGCCAGTGGGCTTTCCAGTCACCATTTACTTTCCCTTGCTATCATCTGGGTATTTAATCTGCAGCGTAGAAAGATGATCAGGGTAAGGAACTATCAGCACCTCCAGATCATCTGATGAAATGTTTTTCCCTGAGAGGTACCAGCTGCCTGATGGGCAGTACTTGGTACTGGAGCCTCAGGCTGTAAATGCTGCTTGCTGAAGTTACTACTCAGTAGAATAATCTGACACCCAAATAACGAAATACTCTTTTTTTTCCTGCAGTAATACATCTTGAACATCACCACAAACAATAAATGCCATTTTCTCTACTGTTTTGTGCGTCACTGGTGATTAAAATTTCGGAATCAAAAGCATCAGTAGTAAAATTATAATCCTTGATTAATTTTTTTTGTGCAGCTGCACACTCTTTTCTCAGACCAGTAATGAACTTTTTCGTAAACTGTGGAGCAGTTACCAGGCGGCAGAGATTTGTCAGTGTTACATTCTGCACTCTTTTGAGCTCAGAGTATCAGTATACAACAAAAAAGTTTTCAGTGCTTTGTTCGTTGCCATTATGAAATAAAGCCCACAAATACTATTTTCTGTTCTTTTTAAAACTGATTGTGGTTATAATCAATGCAGCCTTGCATCATAGTTTTAAAATGTTAGTTGTCCAAACACAAATACTGATGAAAATTACTATTGTGCAGCCTCTTTTTGCTGATAGAATGTATTGATATCAATACAACATTAAAACTTGTGGTGATTTACTGAAATAAACCAGTACCTTGAATTTGTATTACCTTTGAATTACATGTTTTAGTCTTGTCAGAATTAAATGGGAGTGGGGTGGGGTATTATTTTAAACCTTTCCCCTCCTGTGCATTACAGTTGGTACTGTAATACACTATATGATGTACAAATGTTCATATATCCAGTCACAGCTTCACCCTTTTTGTTGTGTTTGAAAATATGTTAGGTTTTATGTAAGAAAATAAGGGTGAAAGTTATGTCTGAAGAAAATGGAGAGATTGAGTTACATGTACATATTCAGCCTTTTTATTCAGTTTGAAGAAGTTTTTCATTCCTTTGTGAACACTTAAAGCTGCCATTTTACAATTTGCCCTTTGAGATTTAATGTGGTGTACCTTCGGGTGAGCTGTCTATTTAGCATTTTGTTTTTTGTTTTTGTTTCAATTTCTTCTCTTGAATGAAATATTCTCAAAAGAATGCCACTAGTTACTGAAGAACTGATAATTGTGAATACTAGTAAGTCACAGAATTTTTTTGTGAAGTTCTGATAAAATAACAATGAACTTGACCACAGTTTCAGGCACTATGAAATGCCAGGTTTTTTATTTTCTTTGGTTTTTGCAATGTTTGGCATGTAGTCAGCTTGCAGTGAGCAAACGCTCTTGCACAGCATTGGCAGATGAAATAATTTCTAAAAAGGATGTTGTGCATGTTCTAAAAATACTAAGGGGTGAAATTGGTACAGATCACTTGATTCAATATAATTGTTGAGATTGTGATCACAAGGATGCTTTAGGTGCTTCTGAAAAATGGCAACAGATTATTTTTAGATTGGCATTTCTGTGAATAGCTTAGAGCTGGTTATCCTGCTGCAGTTCAGGTGTAGCTTCTCAATAAGCACATGTGATGAAAGCTGCCTCAGTAACATGAGCAAGTCTGCTTGAATTCCTGAGGATTGGTGAATGCTCTAGTTTTGAAGCTGTATGAGAAATATATTTGATATAGTGTGAAAGTTTTCAAGTAAATAATGTCTGAATGTGTAAGTAGCGTTTTCTGAAGAAGTTTGGCAGCATACTACAGGAGCTGAAGGAATGGAAGGCAGCCATGCTCATTGATTTGTGTAGGTATTGGGTTGAGACCAGTAACAGTGAAGGAAAAGAAAAAATAGCAGATACAGAAACTCTTAAGTAGTACCTGGTGTTTGTAAATAAAATGCTTTCATCAGTTCGTATATGGAAAAATTGTCTAAATCCTTTCTCACATACACATTGTCATCCTTTTTCCTTCCGTGGAGGCATTGCTCCAGAGTTCCATGTTCTCCCCTTTGTGGCAGTGGCAGCAGGCAGAGTTTCTGCCCAGGTGCTTCCATTCTGAACCGTACCCTTCATCCTGTGCAGAATTGCTAGAGAGCTGCACAAAGAATCCCTGCTAACAAGCCTCGCTATTCAGCTTCTATTTTTCCTTCCCCAGCAGCAGCTGGACAGCTTAAAATTTGAAAGTTGTTAAAGAACTAAAAACTACGCCTGTGGTCATGTTTTAATGTCTAAACTGTACAGGATTTTAATTTTTTAGCATAGATGTCTGTTGGTGATTTCGTAGGGAAGCAAACCTTCATTTCAGAATTGTCCGTGAAGAGAAAACTCTTCTGACTACTGGTTTTGCTCAGACTCTTAATTTGTTTTTATGCTAATGTTGTATTTGTAATTGAATCCAGCAGAAAGTTCTTTGGAATAGGAGCAGCATAGGAAAATGTTACCCTAAAATTCGTACTTGAAGAAATGGAGGGCAGGTCCATCCACTACTCCTGTGATTCTCCATAGGAAACAAATGTTGCAAGTACTGATTAACTTATGAAAGTGTAGTAAGTGTCTCGTGGTGTTCTCATATCCACCTTTTTCAGCTTTTTTGGGCTTTTTTTTTTGAAGGAAAAACAAGGAGCATGCTGATTAGGAAGGTAGAGACAAATTACAAGCAGGGAAAGCTGTATAAAGATGAGACTGTTTTAGATCTGAATGTGAAGGTTATTCTGTAATGAGTGTAGAGAGTCTGGCAGACAGTTTGCAAATGTAGAGAGCTTCATTGACATTTAATTCTCACAATTAGTGTAGTTACAAAACCTTCTGCAAGTTCAACAGCTTTGGGTCAGAGGAGGAAAGGAAATAGGATCAGCTGAAATTATAACCTTTAAGAGAGTGAAATACTCAAGATGTCCAGTGGTTAAGAGAAAACTACAGATTTTTAAACTAGTCTTTGTTACCCCTTAAGGAAACTTCGTTAGAGTTCTTGTGTGATCTGCAGGCATGACCAGGAAATATTTGCACTCTTTTGTTATTGATGGCTGCTTTGTTTGACTTTTTTTAAGGGAAGTAATTAATCTTGAATCACCTTAATTTACCATATTTAAAAGGCCATGAGGAGATAAGTGTAAGAAGACTGGTTCTTCAGGATGTCCTTAGTAAGGCATATTTAAAGTCTCTTAAAATAAGAAAAATACCTTCTGTAAAACTGAAAAGTGGATATTTTGGTCTCTAGTTCAGCTCTCCCCAGACATGTATCCCCTCACACTATATCTTTTTCTATAGTCTTTGGAACAACTTCCAGGCTTGAACTTATTTCTGGCCCCACCCCGGCTTTTTTTGCCTTTCCTATTCTTTTGTGTTTTTTACAAATGACCCAGTAATACACAACAGTAGGAACAAACTCTCAAAAGTAAACACTAGCCTCATAACACACTCTTTATTTCTGAGGCATAGGGTTATTTTTGGACACATTTAGAAAGTTAGAAGTATTAGACTTTGAAGTGTCTATGTATTATAAAAATAATTTGTCCCTATGCATTTTCTAGGAGTGACAGTTGACAGCTGGCATGCAGCTGGTTCAGTGAGGTGGCACTTTGGATTCTTTTTAACTAAATTTTGTTACTAAGGAAGTGTTTCTGAGAAGGTGCCTTTGAAAGTAAGAATAATCTACACGAGGCAGAGAAGAGAGTAAAACATACACCCCATTTTCTGAAGAGAACAAGATCACAGGGGCTCTGCTGCAGGACTGATTTTGTATCTCCTCTCTGAATCGGGTTATCCCCTGTAGGAAAGCATTTGTAGGGTTCACTTGGGCAGGGCCATGCGTGTCAGTATGGCCCACCTGCCTTTTGGGATCTGCAGCAGTTATCCTGTTCCTATAGCGGCTGTCAAGCACAGGGAGAGTGGCATGAGGGTGGAAGCAGTGGCATTGCCACAGCAGTGACACTTTTTGCTCTTCTAGGCCTTTCAGAATAGGAGGGGGAGTTACTCCTCTTGTCCTGTGAGCAGCACTGCCATTTATAGACTCATACCCTACCTAAGGATGGAGGGTCTCATTTCAGTCTCTTAGGATACCACAGAAAGTTGCAGTTATGTCCAGGTGGTGTTGGTATTTAGTGATGTAAGCGCTACTACATATAATACATGCATTTAAGATACTCCTATTACTCCTCTGCTGGTCCTGTTAACTCTCCTGAAAACCCCCCAACAAACCAGGGAGGGGGCAAAGGTTCAATAATTAGGAAAATGGTCAGAGTCAGGATATCTATTCCTGAATTTTGATGATATTTTATGCTTGTTATGAAGCAATTTTCTTCCTTACTTGTAAAGGGACAGAAGAACTCTAGTTTCACTGGCTTTAAAACGTTGTTGGATTTTGCCTGAAGTCTCCCCAGGTATAATGAAGAATTTGAAGGGTGGGGATAAAGTATGTTATTGAGGTACTCAAAAACCCAATACTTTAAAGTCAGTCAGATTTAAAATTAAATGATTGTGTCTAAAGGTTGTTAAGAATTTTTTTTGCTTCAGGAAACATTCCAACACAAGATATACCAAGTTAACAGCTGAAAATTACTCTGTTTAAGACCTCCTGGGATCTGTGTTTAAAAAAAGTGTATTCAGTTTGCTACAAGTGTGCTATAAAATACATCTTTGTAAGTGTGTTTTGGTTCAGGCATTTGTAACAGGATTCTAAGTGCACTGTTCTGTCAATTAACTCAGACTAGGCTGCAGCAAAGCACCTGTGTTGAGTAACACCTAAGTGCTCTGACAGGATTCGTTTAGTAAACTGTATTTTAAAAAGAAGTTGCTTCTTTCCTCTAAAATAAAGCCATATGTTAGTCTGAGACCACCTGCTCAATGCTCCCCTCATTCTGAATCACCCTGTAATCACCCTGTGTTTACTTCCTGGGGAGTGACCCTGCTCACCTGGCTGTACCAGGGAAGTTTGCCTCTAAAAAGAGCTTTGTTGGGCTTTAAAAAAACATGGAGCATGAGTAGCTCTGGTGAGGGTAGGAGGGGATCGTGGGTTGTAAGGACTCTCTGAGTCCGTGGTTAAAAATCACAGGGTAAAAAGAGGGGAAATGGTGGGAACAGGTGGAAATGGTATCCCGGTGCTCACTGGCTGTTCTCCCCTTATTTGCTGTCTATTGGAAAGATCTCTGACCTTCACATTTTCTGCAGAAAGCAGTGCTGTCAACATGTATCCAGTGTGGTGGTTAATGGATTGGACCTCTTGGAATAGGTGAAGGAATTCCTAAATTATGATTGTGGGTTCTCAAGGAGCTGATTTGTCATTCCTGAGAGAGAAAGTTGAAATAGGCTTCTGTTCAGTTGAACTGATGTTAATGTCTGAATGTTTCTATGTGATTATGTTTTAGAAGTGAAAGGTGCAGACCACTTTTGTGTCATTGAAGCTCCCAGATTTCACTTATCCTTGTAATTGTTGGAAACATGCATCCAGTCAGTTACACAGACCTGGAATGTGCATCCCAAAGTTTGCCCAGCAGTGACATGACAGGCAGTAGTCACTTGTGGGCACTTCATATGGGAGTCTTAAGTTGCTGAAGCTACATTAGATTTGAGAATTGCTGTCTTAGGCTTAATGATCCAAGTAATTCTGTGAGTATAAGCTTGATGTCTGCCGTTGCTGCTTGCTACTGATCTCCTTGACTTTCATCTATATTGCAGTGATTGGTGAGAATTATTTACGGGGTGTGGACATGTAGAATCTTCTCTAGTGGTGATCCTTTTAAGTCTCAATAGGCTGTTAACTTCACTTGGCAGTCAAACTTCACACAGTTGTTGGTTCAACTCTTGACCTGAAACTTGTGATTTTTACTTACTGTCTATTTTTAACTGTTGGAAATATTGGGATTTGGAAATATTGAGTAGAATCTGTATGAAGTTTGACCTTAGCTTTAGGTTTCACTTTCCATCTCTGAAAATAATTCTATAAAAATTAAGCAGGAGTTAAAATAGTGAATTGCTGCTATAGAATTTTAATTAACTCAGTGATTCAAGGCTGAAAAATAGCAAGCCACATCTAAATGCGGTGTTAAAACCACTGCAGTTCTACATTTGAATATTGTTGTGACAGATCTAGTAACACTCTACTTTTTTTGTTCCTGTACTTTCAACAAATACAGAACCTATATGGTCAAAGCAAATGTCTGTCTTGCAGATGGCACTAATAACAATGCTGCCTTTGTTGGTATGTACAGAAATACAGCTTGAATTGCTTCAGTGCAACAACGTGCTTTGTGCTCTGCAACTTGCAGGTGCAGATCTTTAATGGAAGAAAGATGAAATATTTTTTAGAAAGGTACATGGGGTGTAAATGCTTGTGTAGCACAGCCCTCTAGAAAGTCCACCCAGGTCAGACTTGTGTGCTGATTGCATGCTTGTATTGTAAAGAGTCTTTGGTAAGTCTGCTCTGATAGTCAGAAATCTTCCACATGCAGGTTTAACATCATCACCTTTCTAGGAATGGAAAAATGTCAAGGGCCATAGGATGGTTCGGGTTGGAAGGAACCTTAAAGATCATCTAGTTCCACCCCCCTGCTGTGGGTAGGGACACCTTCCACTAGATCAGTTGCTCAGAGCCCCATGCAGCCTGGCCGTGAATACTTCCAGGGATGGGGCATTCCACAACTTCCCTGCACAACATGTGCCAGTGCTTCAGCACCCTCACGATAAAGAATCTCTTCCATATATCTAATCTAAGTTTTCCCTTTCAGTGTGAACCCATTACTCCTTGTCTTATCACTACAGTTCCTGATGAGCAGTTGCTCTCTGGCTTCCTTGTAGGCCCTTCAGATACTGCTGCTATGAGGTCTCTGCTGCTATGAGGTTTCTCTTCTCTGGGCTGAACAGCCGCAACTCTGTCAGCCTGTCTTTGTAGGGCAGGTACCCCAGTCCCCCTGTCAGCTTCATGTGCCTGCTCTGGACTTGCTCCAACAGTTCCATGTCCTCCTTGTGCTGTGGGCTCCAGAAATGTACCCAGCACTTGGAGTGGGGACTCACAAGGGCAGAGTAGAGGAGCAGAATCCCTGCCCCTGACCTGCTGGTCACACTCTGCTTGATGCACCCCAGGATACATTTGGCTTTCTGGGCTGCCAGCTCACGCTGTGGGCTCACTTTAAGTTTTTCATCAACCATCACCCCCAAGTCCTTCTCCTCAGGCCTGCTCTCAATCACTTTCCTGCCCAGCCTGTAGGTGTTTGGCATTGTCCCAACTCAGGTGTAGAACCTTGCACTTCGCTTTGTTGAGCTTCGTGGAGGTCACACAGCCCCACCTCTCAAGCTGTCAGTGTCCCTCGGGATGGCATCTCTTCCATCCAGCATGTTGGCACCACCACCACACGGCTTACTGTCAACAGCAAACTTGCTGAGGGTGCTCTCCATCCCGCTGGATTCCCACCCTCAGCCAGATGGAGTGGCTTGGGATGAAAGTGTCAGTGTTTTCAATATTTTTTAAAATTGCAGTTAACAGTTGAAATTACAGTTTCAACTGTTGACCAAAATATTAGCCTGAGAAAACTTCTATGCTTAAATAATCATAGGATGATTCTGTTAATTGTAGCCTTAAGCAGCAGTCTGCATTTGTCTTTTAGGTGCTGATGCAGTTGGGGGTCTGCAACTTGTTTTTCTAAGCCACTGGTGTACTATGTCACACTTTGGCAAAGTAGCAGCATGGACCTTTGAGGACTTCTCCCAAGTACTGGATACATTGCTTGCTAGCTGAGTAGTTGCTCTTATTTCTTCTGAGGAAAAGGCAGTAAGGTATTTTTGCATTTGCCTGTGAGTACAGTGTGTATGTTAATTTGAAATCCTTGAACTGTGTAGTTAATATGCTTATTGATTTTTGTGAGGTGTAATAAATAATCGGCTTGGTGCATTCCAGAATAACTTTTATCAGGGTAAAATTAAGCAAGTTTATAGGATGACCTTTGGTCTTGTAATTGTACTTTAAAGACATTTCCATGCTGAGAGAAGATTTTTGTAAAATGCAGAATTGCACTAGTGGTTATTATAAAGTTTATTCAGTGTTGGAGTGAGTGCTTTAATTGACAAGTAGAGAATGCTGCATTTCAGAGATGGACACATCCGTGTGATTTCAACAAGGCCAGGTGCTGTATCCTGCACTTGGGTCACAACAACCCCATGTATTGCTACAGGCTTTGGGACCAGTGGCTGGAAAGCTGTCCAGTGGAAAAGGACCTGACTGACAGCAGCTGTAAGTGGCCAAGAAGGCCCATGACGTCCTGGTCTGGATAGGAATAGTGTGGCCAGCAGGAGCAGGGCAGTGACTGTCCCCCTCTACTGGGCACTGGTGAGGCCACACGTCAAGTGCTGTCTCCAGTTCTGGGCCCCTCAGTTCAGGAAGGACATTGAGGGGCTGGAGCGTGTCCAGAGAAGGGCAATGGAGCTGGGAGGGTCTAGGGAGTACATCCTATGAGGAGCAGCTGAGGGAGCTTGGGGTGTTTAGCCTGGAGAAAAGGAGTCTGTGTATTACAACTTAATTGACACTGTAACACTGCTCCTATGATAATTTAAATATTAAAATGGACTATTCTTTCTTAAGTTATTCTGTGAATGGTGTTTCCAAACTCAGTAATAATGTTGTTTTATACTGTAAAGGTGACTTTATATAAAATAAAAGTGATTTTACAACTTTCAATTATGACTTGTTAATTTTGTTTTCATATACTTTATCCCTCTCTACAACTGCCTGAAAGAGGGTGTAGCCAGGTGGGGATCGGCCTCTTCTTGCAGGAAGCAGGAAACAGGACAAGGGGATACAGCCTGAAGCTGCAATGGGGGAAGTTCAGGTTAGATATCAGGAGGAATTTCTTCACAGAAAGGATTGTTAATCATTGGAAGGGACTGCTCAGGGAGGTGGTGGAGTCCCCATCCCTGGAGGTGTTCAGGAAACAACTGGATGTGGCACTTAATGCCATGGTCTGGTTGACATGGTAATCATCAGTTAAAGGTTGGACTCGATGATCTAGGAGGTCTTTTCTAACCTAAATGGTTTCGTGATTCTGTGGCTTGTGATTTGTCTTGTCAGAGCAGCTGAAAGCTCTCTGTTACTTCTAAAATTTCTGAACATCATATAAACAGTATAATTTGTAAATCTGATTTGTTTGATTTGTTATGTGGAATTTGTTTAGTGAAGTAGCTCTTGAAAATCTTCCAGCAGTCCTTAACTGAAAAAACAAGAGCTGAGAAGCCAGCACAAGAACATTTTTGTAAGAGATGCAACCTGTAGATAGTTCTGTGCAGGTGATACCTGGAGCCTGTCCTCCCCTTCCACCCTCCACTGTGTGCACCAAGTCACATAGCACGCTACAGAATTACACATGCCCCTTGTGTACCAGACTTGGCTTGCCTGTCTGTGGAGAGAAGGAATTCAGGCTGAAGTCAAGGTTCTCTGGAGTCCCTGATTAGGAGGAAAACTGGAAGTCTTAATTAAATTTTTGACACAGGGCAATGTATTTGATAATGATAATATTACAAATCAGCAGTTTCAGATTTGTGGTTCTGGGACTCCATTAACCTTTGGGTCATTTTAACAAAATGTATGTGACTTTCAATTGAGAGCAGGTAAAACCAGTAAGCAGCAAAAGATTTAAATTGTGTGATTTAAATCTGAAATCTCTCAAATCTGAAATTACAAACTGGTATGTAAAGGAAACTGGTAGACACAGTCTTGACATACTAAAACTTCCAAACAGGATCTTCAGTTTTCAGTATGTGAAGAAAAACGTCTTGCCTTATGTGTCATTCTGCTGAGAAGTTAAATGCAGTAGTCTAATTTGGGCTGTTTTTGTAGGTCCTTTGGTGGGGCAAATAGGGCACGTCAGTAAAGATCATGTCAGTGGTTTTGGTTTTTATAATCTTCACTGAGGGCACAGTTGAAGAAATTTGGAAAAGAGCAGTGATATGAGCATCTTCATTCCCACTTCCTGTTTTTCCTTTCTGGAAAAATACACAGTGCACCACTTGAGAGTCAGAAACTGGTTAATTTGATGTTTAGTTAGAAAACAATTTTGTGCAGTTAATATTTGTTGTTGAATTTTTGATGGTAGGTAAGCGATACCAAGGCAGGCTTTACTTTAAGAGTGTTAGGAATAAAGCCAGTAACTTCATCTCTTTACTGCCTTCAGCTGCATACTTCAAAATGGGCTCATATTAATAAAACTTCCCTACAGGAAATAATTCAGGCATGAAAGAACAGTTTCATATGAAACTGGACAGCTTCATAATTTATAAATATAATAATAAACTGAATTACAGGGTTGTATGCTAATCCTACCTTTGAACCATTTGAGGTAAAACATTTACTTATGTCTGTGGTGTGTTTTAAAGATAATCAAGGGAAGTGTTAGTATGAATTTATATCTTGAATTATTGTTTACATTTTCTTATCCATTCACTTCTTTATGAAATGTAGTCTGTGTATTACAACTTAACTGACACTGTAACACTGCTCCTATGATAATTTAAATATTAAAATGGACTATTCTTTCTTAAGTTATTCTGTGAATGGTGTTTTCAAACTCAGTAATAATATTTTTTTATACTGTAAAGGTGACTTTATATAAAATAAAAGTAATTTTACAGCTTTCAATTATGACTTGTTAATTTTGTTTTCATATGCTGTAGGATATGTTTTGGAGTTGCAGACAGAGTATCTTTGCTGAAATGAAGAAGAAATTTTCACAGGTAGACAGATGAAATCAACTTTATAAAATGATAACCAAGAAACACAATAACAGCATGATGCTGTAGCTTCTGTTTATTTTAACATGAGCATGAGCTATTGACATTAAACACTCTGTGCATGTTCTTGAATACAAAGATGATGTCCAATTAAATTCAGTCTTAATGGTAGCTTCAAATTGGAGTATGTGCTTATATGATTTTACACTGGCGTGTGAGGCTTTGGCTCTCTCTCTGCATTAAAAAAAAGGAAATGTTTTGCTCTCAAAATGTATCAGATTATGTAATGGTTATAGTTAATTTTTGTGTTTCTGTTGTGGATTTGGTTTGATAACAGCCTGTCAGAATAGTTGAGGGATCTATCTCTGGCCAGTATTGCTTTTCACACTATTTTTGTAGTAAAGTCTCAAAACAAGGTGTTGCATTGTTGTCTCCTAGTTCAGCTGGTATGTGTGAATGCTCTCCATGCATAGAGTTGGGCTGAGGTTATTTTTGCTCTATCTATTTACTGCTAACAACTTGAAGCGGGTGGCAGTGTGAATGA
Source organism: Coloeus monedula (assembly GCF_965178545.1). Taxonomy (NCBI): domain Eukaryota; kingdom Metazoa; phylum Chordata; class Aves; order Passeriformes; family Corvidae; genus Coloeus; species Coloeus monedula. The sequence continues at coordinate 10,101,332 of NC_138786.1, read as the reverse complement.
ATGACGGCTTAATACCCTTTGCTATACTAACCCTGAGTTAAACCAGTTCAGTCTGTCAGAATTACATCTGTGAACAAGGAGGAGAGGATTTGTGTGACGTGCAACTTCCACCAACCCAACCAGCAAATCTTCTGTAATCTTCTGTAATTTGTTCCCTTAGTGTTACTTCCATCCCTCAGATACTTTGTGTCTAATTATTTTCAGTAGCAACTCTAATGCAGGAGGCAGCAGGGAAAGTGGGAGTGGGAGGAGGGCAGTTTCAGAGGTGGTTATGTAAGGGCAGTAGCACAAGGAATGAAGTCTCCAGTGGAGAGCTGCTCATGATATGATCATACGCAGTGGCCCATCAAGTTATAGGATCAATATGAAATCAGTGTGGGGACAATTAAATCCAAATTAACTTCTGTTTTCCAAGATGAATCTGTATGAATAGTAGCAAATGCCTCTTAACCTCCCTGCGCTGTTCTATAGAGGAGGGTGGGCTTCCACTCAGAGCAAGCCTTTACCATTGCTGAGGGACCTGCATGTAAGTATAGGCTGATCTTACAAGTTTGTTGGGTCTTAGCTGCTGCTCATCTTCTTAAAAAAAAATCAAGAAAGACCACTGAACAAGCTTTACCTTCTCTTTCCTAACCACGCAGGGAAAGAGGGAAATTGCTTCTTCAGCAAAAAAGGAAAAAAAACAAAACAAAACAAAAAGATGCTGTGCTGGGAAATTTCAAGGAAAGAGCCCAGGAGAAGTAATCACTGGTGAAATTTAATTTTAGTCTACTTAAGTACAGCCCTGTGCATCTCTGTGGGTGCTGTAGATGAAAGTGAGGATATAATACGTCAAAATTAGTTTGACTTCCAAATTGTGTTTTCTTCTTAATGTGTGGTTAATGTTTCAAAAATAGTTTTGCATGTCTTCTTGGAAAGTAGTTGATAAATGTAAAATTCTCCCATAAAGATGAAATGTATGAAGATGAAGTGTTACAGATTTGCTGCAAATAGTGCCTTGAGTCTTTCTGAGCATGCAGTTAATGAAGGCTTCCACACAGGACATTACATTTGATAAACCTAAAGAAACTGGACTCCAAAGTCTTAAGAAAAATCATAGTCGAAAGCAAACTAACATCATACAGATTGGGTTGAGGGTGGTTTTATTGGCCTTTCTCTAACAACTTTTTTGTGACAATGATAGGAATAGATGCTGCAGTCAGCTAACATTTTATTCTATCCTTGCATGAACACTGCCAGCAGATCTTGGAATACTGTGTAATAAAGGCATGCAGCATCAGCTGCAATGTCCATGGTCCTTTTCAAAGGGTTTGGTGATGTAAGAGCTCTCAAAAGGGACCATACCACTCTGATAGAGCTCATATGTGTTGTGAGGCTGGTTGTGTAGAACTACAAGGGATTCTGAAGTTGTTCAGATCTTCTTAATAGTTCTGTATTCTCTAGAAGATGCTTGTGATGTGGCTGAGAGCTTTAGCAGGAACATAATTATTGCCATTTATTGTTCTTATCCACTGAGAATCACGATAGCACTGCATGTGTTTTTTTGCCTTTTTAGATGCCGTGGCTGTTAGCCATGGACTACAATTTGGGCACCCTGACAACACATTACTAATGCTTTCTGTGTGTTACAACTTGAAAAGGCTGAGTCCCTGAAGGACTAATTCCTTTTACTTACCTGATCCTTTCTTATGAGATGTGTATTTAAGTATCAGTTATTCCTTGCTGTTCTACAATTTTGGATAACCACGATAATTAATTGATTTTGCTTAGATCTTTTGCTGGGTTTTCAGTGTTGGAAAGATGCCACTTTTCTTGGCTTACCTGGGTCCAGAAAATTTTATTATTATTCCATTGCCACTTTCATTCAAGATCATTATTGTTCTGATTTTAGGTACATTGAAGTTTCTGTTTAAACTCTTTTTACTTTGTCCAGTAGCCATTTGTCAATGCTAATTTTCTTGCTTTGTTCAGGCAGAAGAATATCTCCTGCAACTCAGACAGCAGTGGAGTTAGTAGGAAGTTGGTGGCTTCATTATAAAACCTTGTTTAGTGGTCAGCTTCTAAGGTTACTTGGAAGCTTGCAAATTTTCTGGGTTGCATTTCTTAAAGTCACAAAAGGTATATTCTGCCTCAGCAGGATTTATGATTGTGTCAAAGCAAAATATGATCTGGAAGTGATGACTTGGAAGTCTGTTCCTGATTTTGAAGCAGTCTTCTATCTGCTTGCTGTCTGAAATTCTGTGCAGAACCTGAGCAGTTTCTCTGTCCCCACACCTGTACAAATTCCTTCTTGTTCTATAAAAATGGAGCTTGTTTTTATATGTTTTTCAGAACTGGAAGGTTCTTAATTTTCTAATGCTTACTTTGAAAAATAAAGTCGAGTTCCTAGGAACCTTAGGTTTTAAAAGTGTACTTCATTTTACTGGTGAAGTTGTGTTTTGATTTTTCAATTAAATTCCAAAGTATTCTTAATTTTCCTCATGAACTGTTGTCTGCTGTCATTCCAGGCAGAGAGTGCTGCTGAGGAGCCCAGGGTGCTGTGTATAATACAGGACACCACGAATTCCAAGACAGTGAATGAGCGTATTACCTTGAACCTGCCGGCTTCCACCCCACTTAAACGGCTCTTTGAAGACGTGGCTTCCAAAGTGGGCTACGTGAATGGATCTTTTGATTTGATGTGGGGCAATGGAGATAACGTCACTGACACGGTATGGCAGGGATGCTTTTTGTTTCCTCGTGGTAGCAAACACTTCAGTTTTCAGAATAGAAAACCTCCTCTGTGTTGCACAGTCTCATTTCATTCCTGTAACATTTTGTGGTGGGTGTGCCACAGCAGACTGACACCACTGTGTTGATTTGGCTGAATTTTAGTCTCCAAGTATGCTCTTTAATGATAGATCTGTTTAATGATTAAACAAAAACTAATATGATCATTCAGATGTAATATTAGTTTTCGTTATCAGTATGTCTTTTTAATAATAATACCCATGATAAATAATCTCAGTTTCCTGTGGTCTTGTTTGAGAAATGTTTTCTTAGCAGCAGCAGCAGCGTGTTGTGTAGTGACTCCCCATGTTTCTTAGACCTCTTTAAATGTGTTATCACTCCTATGCTTTATTGTAAATCAGTGTTGGTTTTAGTTAATATTTCTTTAGATGCACCTAGAAAATTTTACAAGATTTGTTAAGAAATAGAAATCAGTTTATTTCAGGTCATGTTTATGCCTGCTGAAAGTAACTGTTTTTTTCTTTTAAAGAAAAAAGTGTCTGTATGCTGTAGAGGACACTGGGTAATGTGATGTTCACTAGAAACTTACAGACCAGTGTCTGACTCCTCAATAAATTAACCAACATCTAAGCATTATACTGTAATGTTTCCTAAACTGTTCCCAAGTTATTTCAGTACTAATAATGTGTGTTTTGTTTACTGGATAATTATTTATTTTCTTGTGGTCTTACTGTGTCAGCAACCACATCAAGCAATGTACTTGGATGGAATGTGTTAATTGCATATGGATCTGTTATAAAAAAGTGATGTTTCTGTTGTTTTACTCATCTTTAGCAGACTCCAATAGATCAGAACAGTGACAAAACCATTCTTGATGCTGGTTTTGAGCCAGGGAAGAAGAACTTTCTGCATTTGACAGACAAGGATGGTGAGCAGCCTCACGTAATGCCGGTGAGTAAAATCTTCACTCAGCTACATAAGCCATAGTGTTGGGGGAGAGAGGTGTGTGTTTTTTGTAGTGCTTGTGTAAGGTCAGAAAATGAAATAAAACTGGGCTGAGTATTTCATAGTAAGCTTCTCTGGGGACCTTCTCAACAGACTTTGACTATATTTACATCTATATTTACATTTGTTCTGAGTGGGACCAATTTCATTAGTAATGATTTGCTGTTACTCTCTTCATGCTTGTCAAATATTTGTGATATTTGCTGCAAGTAATTTTCTAAGGTATATGATTACTTAATCTTTGATACATTCAGAGATAAGTCTTAACAATACATATTTAATCATATATCCAATCCCTTTCCTCTGGGTGTTTGAAAGCAGCTTAGGACCTTCTGGCAGAATTCTCAGAAACAGCAGCACTGCATCAACAGCAGCTACCTGCTTCCACATTTACATTTATGGAAAAATAAATGTATCTGTGTATAGATACATCTAAAAGAAGTGTTGGCAGTGTTGCTAGAAGCTGCTGTTTGCCATAACAAATTTTTTTGAAATTTTCTATTTCTCAACTATATGATACACACAGCTGCAATATATTTAAATCAATGATTGGATAGATTAGTGATGTATTAAGATTTATTACTCAGCTCTTGTATCAGTGTAATGCTGGCCTACTTAGCCTTTGTTGTGGAGTTTAATTATCTGGAAAAGGGAAAAAACCCCACTTGTAAATATTTGTGCTCAAGATCAGAATTTAAGGATGATTCTGAAAGAGTAATGGACTGAAATTTAGGTTTCTGGAAAAAATCTTATTCTGTATTTCAGTGCAGAAAACTGAGACACAGGAGATGCTAAACTGCAAACTTGCTTGTTGTGTGGATTGTAATACTGTGTTTGGTTATGCCATATTCCAAAGGACCTTTCCTTCTGCCAGTGCTAAGAACAATGTGTCAAGGGGTTGAGAATTTGGAGGGCAGAACTGAAGTTACACTTTGAATCTGCAGTTTTGAAAAAATTGTGTGGTGTGCCTAGCAAAATTGATTTCTTAGCCATGAGAGAAGGGTGAAACTCATAGGTACTTCAGTAAAAATGTATTGTCTAACTTTTGCACGAAATGGGTGTGTTTTTGTTTTCAGGAGGAGTCAGGTACAACAGATGACAGTGCACAGGAGAGATTCATAGGCCCCCTTCCAAGAGAAGGCTCTATTGGATGTACCAATGACTATGTCAGTCAAAGCTACTCTTATTCTTCAGTCCTGAGCAAATCAGAGACAGGTATCGTGTTCTCTCTTGTAAAGGCAATGCTTATTTGTAATTATTTTAGCACATTTTCAAATAGTGGCACCTCGGGATTTTTTTTTTTTTTTAATAAATTGCAGTTTATTTTAAAAATACCCACATCACTGCTACATTTTTTGTCATGTTTTTTATGATATTATCACATCACTTTAGAAATGGAAGAACTGTATTCTATCCTTTTCTGACTCAGTCTCTTCACAGAAGAGTGTGGAGTATCTGCCTTTTCATTATTAGTATGGTACTGAGATTATGGTTTTTCAATAGTTTTCAGAGTATAAATAGGCATATTTAATTTCTTTATTATATTATGCTTTAGTATATGCTTCTTGCTTATCAGTTGTTGCTAATATTACATATTTTGGAGAAAATCTTAAAATTACAGCTTAGATTAATATAAATAAATAATTTCATTTTTAGCTAGTAAAAATGACACCGAGTTATAGTAGTTTAATTAGTTTCTTTAATTAGTTATTTAAGGGGGAAGGGTTTAGAATAGTAGTATTGTATGGGCACTTGAGATTTATTTTATTTCTAATTCTAAGACAATAGTAAAATCAGTGCAGATACAAATTATATTAACATTATTACTGGGATACTTTTAGCTGACATTAGGCAATAAGTAAGCTGATACACAATTGTTCCCTAGAAAATTCTAGTTTATTCTGTAAAATATTTAAATCTGCTATTAAAATATTTATAGTTACCTATATCCCCATTGGTGTAGCATTCAGCATTAAATATTACGTGTTACTGTCATCAAAAAACCAGCTTCATATCATTCAGGAGAATTATTTCTGTTATGTAAACTATTATTCTCTATAGCTCTCAGAAATGGTAACATTCCCTCCATTTTTAAAGTGTAAATAACAACAGATGAATGCAGTTCTTAAACACTGTCACAGAATTGTTTTCTTGTCAAATGTTTTAACTCTTGAAGTGCTTTGCCATTTTTTTGCATTATTTCCATTTCATTATTCTCTTATTTTTAGGTTATGTGGGGCTGGTAAATCAGGCAATGACTTGCTACTTGAACAGCCTTCTGCAAACACTTTTCATGACTCCTGAATTTAGAAATGCATTATATAAGTGAGTATATAGAATCAAAAACTTCTTAAATTGTGCTAGTACATATTGGTAGGAGACCCTCTGGAATTTCTCCTGTCAAAATTTCCTTGTTTGGATACTAGAAAGCATAATTGAAATCAAGCTGGACAGACTTATAAATGATATCTGCTTAAAAGCGTCAGATTTTCAGTAAAATATAAATTACTGGTTGTGGCATGGACGAGCTTTTTAAAGAATCTTGAAAACATCAAACTTAAATTTGATGCTAAGTGCAGTTCATGTCTGTGCAGTGAATGGCTTCAAAATTTTCCTTCGTTTTTATGTTTCTACATTTAAAGAGTATCATTGCCCTTTACTGCAGAAATGGAAAGCAACTGCATTTGACTTCTCTCAAGAAACAGAGCTGCAGTGACAGGGCAGATGACCTGAAATGAAGTAAATATTGATTTAATGCCCTCTTCAGTAATGTTTTCAAAGCATTTTTAATTGTCAAAAATCTTGTGTTGCAAATAGGTGGGAATTTGAAGAATCTGAAGAGGATCCTGAGAGGAGTATCCCTTACCAGCTTCAAAGGCTGTTTGTTTTACTGCAGACCAGCAAAAAAAGGGCAATTGAAACAACAGATGTCACACGGAGTTTTGGATGGGATAGTAGTGAAGGTAATGTGCAGCTATTAAACTGGCCTGATTTGCTTCAGCTGCTGCCTGCTAGGGGCTAAACTGCTGTTCATGGGAGAAAATACCAGAATAATTATAAGTAATTAATGAATCAACTTTTTCAATCAAAACAAAATAGCCTGCGTGGATACTTTGTTGTGGGGTGTGTCTGATCTTTCAAGAAATGGCGTCTATGAGTTTTAGGCTGTCGAAGTAAAAAGTGTTAAATTTTTGTAATTAAATTGTCATTACACACGTTAATTGTTTCTAAAAAAGTAATTGTTTATAGGAAATTTGCTTCTGTTTTGAATCACAAATGTCAAGTTGTTGTATTTATGGAATTGCCCATATTATTGTCAACTTCAAATTAAACACTGTATATGTCTTTTTTACACTTGTGTGGTAATTTTGCCCCATAACCTGTTGATTTTTCCATTACCACGTGATGATAAGGAATTGGAAGTTGGGTTTTGGAGAATCAGCACGAAGTGGGACAGAAATCAGAAGCAGTTTATTTGATAACAGTGTACATTAGCAGTTCTGTATTTTTCACATATTCTTGCTTATGTACACAGTTCTTGTTTTTACATAAACATTGTGAGCAAGCTGGCTGCTTATTTTTTTGACTTACGTTGAGAGGCAGCTGCCTGTGGAATTGAACACTGGCCCAGTAGTGAATAATGTAGGTATAGACTTAAACAAATGAGTAGTTTTTCAGGAAACATTCTCAGGCTACAGTCAGTATTTGGACTAATAACATCTCTTGTTTTAATTAATAATAATTTCAATTTCTAACAGCATGGCAGCAGCATGATGTACAGGAGCTTTGTAGAGTCATGTTTGATGCTTTGGAGCAGAAATGGAAGCAAACGGAGCAGGTAATGCTGGAAAAACTGTCTTCTTTCAGTGGTGTAGTATTGTGGGGGTTTGTTGGTTTTTCTAAAGATGATTATGAAAATAATTTACTAAATTTTAAATACCAGCTTATTGAAAATCTGTGGTAGTTTTCTTATTTGATGCAATAGTTAAGCTAATCACACTGTGGTGTATGACTTTCAAGAGCGTGTTGGATCTGTTTTTCTCCCCCAATTAAAAGTGGAATATTCTGTACTCTGGATACTCAGTCTTTATCTGAAGCACAGAAAGGGATTGTATAACTCCCACAGTAGCTTCTTTGCTGTCTATATTTATTAGGCTTTGTTGTGGCCTCTTGAAGCTCAAGCTCTCCCTTCTTAATGCGGGAGAAAGTCAGGAATATATTCATGGCACATGATACATTCTGATAAATGGCCACCTTGCAGGCTAGTTTTGAGGTTTGTAGTTTGGTAAATAGGAGGAATTGGTAAATTGTCTCTGGAGACACAGGAAAGGACTGCAGGGTCAGTCTGTTAACAACGTCTGCAAGATCAGCCTTGTTTCAATTTGGTGCTTTTGTAGTCACTCTTAAGATGTGACTGTAAAGAACACTGAAGCTTATGTAACGTGATTCGAGAAGCTCGTTTGATACACGTGTTGGGCAGGGAAAAATTAGAAATCAGGAGGTGGATGTCCTGCTGGGGAATGGTATTTTAAACGTGTGGCCATGCAATTTAGACTTAATTAACAAAAAGGTATTTTCTAATAAAACTAAAGAAATATGGTGTTGGTCATTTTTTTTTTAATCTGTGTTGCTGAATCTGTTTGTTTCAGGCTGATCTTATAAATCAACTGTATCAAGGCAAACTGAAGGACTATGTGAGATGTCTAGAGTGTGGCTATGAAGGCTGGAGAATCGACACTTACCTGGATATCCCTTTGGTCATCCGGCCCTATGGCTCCAGCCAGGCGTTTGCTAGCGTGGTGTGTACTATTATGCTGCCTAATAGTGCATCCATACACACATAGAATACATAATGGCACAGTGGTTTAATTGGTTCCGTGGTAAGTATCATCCTAGATACTCCATCTTGGGGTGTTCGTCTTTGTGCAGTGAACCAGCTAGCAAGTTCTAGAAGATTTTTCTTTTTTTTTTGGCTTTTTGGTTTATTTTTTGTTTTGGTTTTTTTTTTTCTTTTGCCCTTCAATGAGTCCTACTGGTGCATGTATAAGGGGAGGGGAAATGCAACTTTATTGCCTTAGGGCTGCAGTAATCAATTATTTTCTTCCTGATAAAATCTTCAGCATTTACTTGAGGGATTTTTATGAGATCACAAAGTTTTATTTGGGTTGTTCTTTTTATTGGCACATCTGCTAAATTTTCATAGCGTTGTTGACAGTCTTAGTGAAAGAACAGAACATTGACATAAAATTTTTATTTTAATTGCCATGTTGTTGCTGTGCTTTTTAAAGTTCACTTCTTAAATACCATATCCTTTTAATAAGCAATTTGATGATGATTCAAAAATCCTGTTACACATCCATGTTCATGGTCACTTTTGCTCCAGCTTTACTGCTGCTGGCAACCATATCTATTGCTTAGTAAAGCTGTGGAAGTTCTTTTGTTTTATTTTTTCCACCTTCCCGAAAAAAAAATATTACAAACTCTGAAATTCTACAGTTGTGGCTTAGGATGCCTGTACTGTGGATGGAATTGTGAGAAGAAATAAGATTAAATCAAACAACTCTTTCAGTAAAGGTTGTTCTAAACAAGCACTTGTGTAATTGGCTTATTATATATTAAGTATTTTTCCTTCTATATTTACTGTGCTGGCAATATTTTTAAAGCACTAATAGTCCATAATTCTTAACAGTAATTCTGTTAAGCATTGTTAGAATTAATTTAAACTGCAGTGTAGCTTCAAAGTACTTCATACTTTGAAACTTTAAATACCAATCTTGAGAAGTAGTAAAAGTGAGGGACATTGATCTTGGAAAAAGGATCCAAGTTAGTAAAGTCCTTTGAATTCTTTCTAAGATTGCATTGAAATTTTCTGGAACTATCCAGCTAATTGAAGCTGTCTTAATACAGATTGATATTTTATACAGATGGCTTCCCTTTTCACTCTTTAACGCTAATTTCTAGCAATATTCCCTGAACCAAATTTTATTTGTTGGAATTTTTATTCAGTAATTAGATTTTTATGATCTGTTAAAAGTAATGAAAACTATTCAGTTCATGTAGTTTAATTCTGCATTTAACAATGCATTTTACATATGTCTCAAATTGAAGATTTTTTTTCTTTAGTGGACAAGTCTGTAGCAATGCTAAAAAAAGACTTTGTCTATTTGTAAAAACAGAAAACTTGAACAAATAAGGACTTAAATATCAGATTACTTTTAATAGTATTTGATATTTTTCCTTTCAGTCAGCATTTACAGGGTTAACTACATTGAGGAAAATAGTTTTAAGATTTTTGTTACACAAACTTACATGGTTGCAACTTGTATTGATGCTTCAATTTTTGAGCTTTTTCAATTCATACTCTGATTACATTCAGTTGATTCTCCTCCCTGCATTTGTATGATCGATAGCAGATGTAATTCTTAGTTTCGTAGTCTTCAGCAGTGGGGAGATATGGAGGATACTTGCTTTTGGAGAAGGGAAAAATCGCCTGTTTCTAAATGGAATTCTCTGAAGGTAGTATCCTCCATTGATCCATAGATGATGGTGATTTAGTAGGTGTAGGTAAAGGGGTCTGAGTGAGAGATCAAAAACTTCACACATGCGCTAATAGGGCTTATAGAAGGGAATGTAAAACTTTTTAGACCTTGCTAGTCAGCTCCTGAGGGAACTTGCAGCAGGCGACACAACCCAAGATAGGGGATCTAAGGAGGATACTACCTTCAAAGAACTCTAGTTAGAGGTAAGTGATTTTCCATTACTTTCTAATGAGAGAGAATGGATGGATGAGCCTTAAGTAAGGTTAATCTGTAGAATGCCGTTTAAAGAGTATTATCCCACTGTTTGACATTGTGTACTACCAAAGAAATGTAGATACTTGAAATGTTGCATTAATGTATATGTGTATTACTTCTCAATACATGGGGACATTGAAGAACTGGGAAGGATAATGTCGTGCTTGCTTTATTTCCTAATATGAGCTAATTCTGAAATTCTTCAGTGTGGTCTTAAGGTTTGCAGTTGGAATTTTTCTTTCTGATTCCCCACTCTATCCTCCAACTTCGTGTAGTAAGACAGCTTAGCTACAACCTCTGGGGCAGTGATATGTTGTCAGTGTGTAACTCAAGATGGTTTCTGAAATAGTACTTATGCAATCTGCATTGTTCAAGGGTATGGTGTCAAAAACCCCCTGAATCAGGCTTTTCTTGAGGTCAGTAGAAATCTGGGCGTAGAAGCATCTAGCTTATTTCAGGGAGGTAAACAGGAGCAACAATTCACATTCTGATTTTTGTAGGTACTAGTGACTTTTGTAGAGATGCCCGAATTTAACAGCATTAGGCATAAGCTGAAATGTTTTGCAGTAAAAAACAATATTTTGCAGGATGAACAGCTGAGAGAAAGGTAGATGCAACTAGAAACTCGTAGGGATGCTGAAATTATATTACTAGAAAACAGGGAGAGTTGATTTGTAATACCAGAAAACTAGTAATGATACAAGTATTCCAGAGGTGTAGCAAATGCAGTTGTGTTTTGTTAAGTGTTGTTCGTTTTCAAGATCTTTTGTACTATAGCTTTTCTTTTGGGAGTGTAAGTATGTGTACAAGTAGTTCTTTTTTAGGGCAGAAATTAGTTTGGACTGTATGTGAACTTTGTGGTGTCCTTGCCAAACCGTTGAAGGCAGAATATGGATGATGTGATAATTCCTTTTTTCTTCAAGCTAGATTAGTAACAACGAGGTCTTGTATTTTTCATTGAACGTACTCTTTGAACACAGGGAAACTGATGAGCTCTGAAAATCTGAGATGGCAGTTAGTTTCCAGTTTTTTCCAAGAGCAGTTTTGCCTAAATGCCATTTGTTGTGTAAGTTTTCATAAAGGTTCTACTGCTCCTACTCACATGTTCTACAAATTTACACATTTACGAATGCTTGCAGTAAGGTACCTGTCAAACTACTGACTAGATCATAATGCATTTTTATGGAGGGAAAGTTGTCTGAAGTGCCTCTCTTGAGCCAGACAATAATTAGGTTTAATTGTTTCAGCATTTTACTGTGCTAAGTGATAGAAATCTCAGAATATTAAAAACTGGATACACTCAGAACTTGGCTGGACAAGGCTCTGAGCAATGTGCTGAAAGTTGGACCTGATTTGAGCAAGGGATTAGGATCAGATGATCTCCAGAAATTTCTTTCAGCCTGTATTGTTCTTTTGATTCTTTGAACTAGAAAGAAGTTTAAATAGCTTTTGTCATCCTGATCTGTAGCTTGATAATTTATGGTTTATTTTGAAGTGTGTGTGTAGGGAGTGCTGGAAGTGCTTAGTAACTTCAAGGCTAGATAACAGTTGCCACTTTGAAGGTTACTTCTAAGGTAAGGCTGGCTTCTGGTGGTGCTGCAGGGCAGGGGGTGTGTGGTGTGATAGGTTGTGCAGCTTAGCAGCTTTGTCACTGGTTTTGCTGAGTAAACTGTCAGAGTAGAGAGTAGTGAACTGCACTAGAATAGGAATTGTATTAAGAAACATCCTAATCAGCAGAACTAGCCTGGGTATAAAGGTTGTGTAAGAGGCAAAAGAGTAAGCCTGGGGAACAGCAATGGTCATTGTCCAAGGATTGAAAAATACGTGGCTATTTATATAGCTCAAAAGTAATGGAGGTCCCAGGAGTTTTAATCAGGCCTTTCAAAGCACAGCTCACTATGTGTGGTAAGCAGTGAAACCTCAAGAATGATGTCATAATACTTCATTACCTTCTCGGGGGTCTAAAGCATCATCACTTCTTGCCTTATGTAAAAATTTATAGGGTGTTTCCTTGTTAAATTGCACATCACATGAGGCTCCATAAGCATTACACAATCATTTATTTATGTCCTATCCTTCATATATTCCCGTTTATATTCATGTTGATACATGAGCTGCAACTTGTTTCTTACACTTGAAATATATTTTTCTTGCCTTAACTGCCATTTGGCTCATAAGAGAGAGCTCTATCACTGTGATTGTTATGTCATTATGTGATGTTTTCTGATTCATGTTTTCTGTGTTGGCTATTAACTTTTTGCTTTCACTGAAATAGTTCTGAATAGTAGTCAAAATACAGTAATGCATTTCTTCTGCTTTGTTTTAAAGCAGGTCCTAACTTGTTTAGTCTTTTTTCTTATATTTTAGAATGAGATTCCGCACATCTCAGTACATAATCTTACAAAACATTAGCTGTTTGTGGCCCTGGAGTAAAAAGCAACTCAGCCTCTGTAGCATTTAGGAAATAAAGACTTAGACAGCAGTTCGATTCAGACTCTGAAAGGTTTTCACACATCTAGAGAGTCTTTGCCCGCGAGCTGTGATTTCAGGGCTGTTCAAAGGCCTTTCTGGCTGGGTCAAAAAATGGGAAATTGAGATGACTGCCTTCATTGTACAGTTGTTCTATGGAGGTTGGCAGGCTTTTTGTTTGTGAAAAGTTGTCACCTGGAATAGGGTCCTTTTTTAAAAGTCCTTTCTCCTAGAACAGCAACAGAGCTTTTGTAAAATATTTGCTTTGTAGTTCTTGCTGCTTGCCTCCGTTCTTGAAAAGAAAGGAGAGGGGAAGAACTGGGGGCTTTTGTGAAGAACTTGGCAAATCCTTCATTTGTTCCCAAAGTGGGACTTGCCAAACAACATGATTTAGATACCTGTCTTAAGTTCTTTGCCAGCCGTGTTATGCCTGGTGAGTTTACTCTGCCTTGTCAAGCCCCTTCCTACTTAAGGGGAGCAGCCACAGCCCTTCATTAAGAGGCCATGATTTTAAAAACATTGTTTCTGTGCAAGTTGTGTTTGTTTTCACCTCCTTGGTGAACAGAGAACTTTGGCTTCCCCTTGGAGTTCAGAAACCCAGAGCCTGTTGGAGTGCAAGCTGACTGGGTTACAGGTTTTAACTTTCAAAATCTCTGGGTAAAATTCTTCAGTGAACCCATCTCAATATTCTTAGTCAATTCTGTTTGAACAAGTTTGTTCTCACATATTTACACCTTAATGTGCAGTGTCATTGCAGCAATTTGTGTTAGGGAGAGAAGTAATGATCAATTTGGTTGTATTTTGAATATTGTTTGCTGTAGTGAGGAGCAAAGTAGAAGTCATTGAAGTCCTGGATATAAGCATTAATGACAGAACTTCTGGGGTTTTTTGAACTACTCCAAACTAGGTAGCTGTCAGAAGACAAAATTCCAGTTATTGCTTAGTTGCCTCATAAGGTTTAGCGAGGAAACTACTTTTGTCTTTATAGGAGATGGCCATATCTGATTCTCACTCCTTTGGGAGCAAAATTCAAGTACTCTTCCCTCCGCCCTTTCCCCAGTTTTCACTTAAAAATAGGATCTTCAAATGTAGTTTCCTAAGACCCTTTGTAAAATAGGACTAAGGATGTCTTCATGCCTTCATTGAGGAACTGAGCAACTTTTTTTTTTCTGCCACTTTACCCATGTAAATATTGGATTGGCTCTCTTAGAACAACTCCTTTAGGAATGCAGAAGAACTATCTCAAAACTCTGGGAGAGCAGGGCCAAAGCAGTGTTAAAAAATATGCTCATTTTCACGACAGATGACTCTACAGACATGACAAAATGTGATGTGCAAGATAACAGGGGTAAATGTAATTTAAATTTAAAACAAAGACAATTGGGACTCATCAAATACTGAACGAGATACAGTTAACAGTAATTGTGGTTTTACTGTTTACCTTGGGCTGGGTAGAAAGCTTGATTTCTGGTCATGTTTATGTGAATATTGTGTCTGTACAAAAGTTTGTCCATCAACTTTTGGTGGTAGATTTAATTGAAGTATTTGTATGTGTCTGCAATCTCATTGTAAATTTATACCTGCATAGTAAACACTCTAAAAATGGGGTTACATGTTTTTATTCTTAGGAAGAAGCACTGCATGCTTTTATTCAGCCTGAGATCCTTGATGGCCCAAATCAGTACTTTTGTGAGAGATGTAAGAAGAAATGTGATGCAAGGAAGGTAAAGACTGGTCAAATGATTTGCAAAAATTACTTCTAATAAATTCCAGTCCTGATAACAGGAGCATAATCTTATCCTTGTTTCATTTAGGGTCTGCGGTTCTTGCATTTTCCATACCTGCTGACATTACAGCTGAAGAGATTTGACTTTGATTATACCACTATGCACAGAATTAAACTCAATGATCGCATGACTTTTCCAGAGGAGCTGGACATGAGTGTCTTTATTGATGTTGAAGATGAGGTAAAGTGTTTGGTTTCAGAGAAAAGCATTTAACTTCCTTGAAGTTTCTCATTAAGAAAATCAAAATTCCAGTCTTACAAACCCATTTTAACAACTTTATTTGTCTACATGAAATGTTCTTTAGCCATGTTACTGTTAAAATTTGAAGATTTTTAAGTCTGTCCATGTGGATTTCTTTTTTTTTGATATTGCAAAGGAAGCATGTTCTCTCTACTTGGGGTTCCTGCTTCCATAAAGAAGCTGTTTCAGATTTCTTACATCTCCACTCGACTGATTTAAAGACATGAGTTTCAGGGCTTCTACATATATACTTAGCAATTCCAGAATGGAAGATTCTTCTGAAACTTGTGTCTGAATCTGTGTTGGTCATAAGAGGTGATGTAAAGTTTCAGAACTCTGAATACTGGAGTTAGTCCAGAAATCATTAGTGATGAATTCCTCCCTTCTGAATCGACATGTAGTGTATACTGTAGTAATAAGATATTTAAATTTTTATTTTTTCCCATCCATCTTCCACCTTTTTACTTTTCTGGTTTTGACCAAAATTCATGTTGTGCAGTTACATTCATCAAGAAGTGTTTACTGTGCATTTTGCATTGAAGACCAAAGCTATTCCTCTAATTTCATTCTTGGAAACATTTGTTGGCTTGCACTAGTATAAGAGAAATACAGCCTGGATGTGCATATGGAGAGGCTTTTCTGGCTCTGTACAAACCTTTGTCTTAGGAAGGATGCCATGTAGACAACTTGATACCTCTCAAAGTGTCACTGAGTGAGTGGGATAGATGACAATGAAGATTGATCTGGCAGAATAGAACTCAGATAAAATTAACAACTGTCAGAAAATCAAAACAATTATCCAGAGGCAAGAGAATCAGGTAAGAGATGAATATACTGAGTGAGCTGCATTCATAGTAATCAGTCTTACTGTAATACCTTGGCTCGGTCCAGTGAGTTGAAATGGAAAAAAAGGAATCTTTGATTGTGATTGAAAATATTTTCAGTCAGTTCTGATTAACAGGGCCATGTTACAACAGGTTTGTTATTTGATGTTACACTTCCAGGGACTGAATTGAGTTAACTAGTGCATGGAATAGGTTAGTAATAAATACAACCTTGCCAAGTCTGAAAGCTGCTAATTCCCATTCAGTTGTACCCAAAACCCAGGGATACTGGTTGAAGAGGTGGACCGAAGACACCAGCAGAAGCAAGTCTGTTCTTGTTGCTGAATTGCAGAGGTCTCTAGTTTTTTGAGGAATTTAATTGTTTCATAGAGTGAATTTTTTTCATTTCACAAACACAGTTATTTCTTACTCCATGTAACTTTCAGTGTTGTATAATGTTAGTATGTATGTCTTATTTTGAAGAAGTCTCCTCAGACTGAGAGTTGCACTGATAGTGGAGCTGAAAATGAAGGCAGTTGTCACAGTGACCAGATGAGCAATGATTTTTCTAATGATGATGGAGTTGATGAAGGAATCTGCCTTGAAAGCAACAGTGCAGCAGAGAGGATCTCTAAAGCTGGCAGTGAAAAGGTGTGTTTAACACTGGGGTGTTAAAGGGGTGGCAGGAGGCTGGGAGGAGGGACATAGCTGGCAAGGCTGACCTGGATTCACCAGAAGGATATTCCCTGCCATATTCCCTGCTGGGCAGCATCATGCTCAGCAGTAAAAACTGGGGGCTTTCCAAAGTAGCTGTTGCTCAGAGACTGGCTGGGCATTGGTCTGCTGGTGGGGGGTGCTGAGTGATGCCTTTGCATCACTGCACTATTAATGTTTTTGTGTGTGTTTCCTTTATTTATTGAACTGTCATTGTCTCTAACCACAAGTGGTCCCACTTTTGCTCTTCTGATTTTCTCCACCATCCCACTTGAGGGGGGTAGTGATTGACTGGCTGGAGGGGTGCTTTGTTCTTGGCCAGGGTCAACCCACCACAAAAGTAGATGATAAAAGTATAATTAATTCTGACATTGGAGGTGGGGTTAGAAGTTGGGAGTGTGTGAGTTTATTTAAATTTTCAAAAATTAACACTACAACAAAGGAAAGAATTCAACTGGTTTGGAGGTCACCTGAGAGTAAAGGTCTTCCCAGCTTGTCAGAGAATTTCCAGATAACTTGTTTTGGCAGCAGACCCTCCAATTGAAGACCTGTTTTGTCTTGTGAGCAGTGTTTTTACTTTGTGGCCAGCTATCAAAGGCCTACCAGATTTAGCTGCAAAAGCATCTTGCAGCTTAGTAAGAGAACATTAGAAAGTTTTTATCAGTGGTATAGATGAGACCAAGGGTCTAAATGTTAAATATTCCTTCAGTCATCTTAAAATAGAGGAATTAGCAGAAAGTCAGTCCAGGATAGCAGTCATCCTGCTGTGAGACATAAAGGTTGGTAGAGATCGCTGATAAACTTGGTTGAGTTTTCTTGACAGTATAAAATTCATCAAAAATCTTGACTTTTATGGTGATGTCTACAATATGTACTTCATGTATTGTTCAGTGACCTCATCTGAAATTAGGCCAATAGCCTTTATTCAGCCTTGTTAGGAAGCTGTTTGTCTTCAGCTGGTACTTTCGTAAAGTAAGAGTTTTAAAGGCTGACTTACATGTTAATCTCCACATCTGGCCCTGTTTCTATTTATCTTGAACCATCTGAGAGGGTTTTTTTGGTATATGTTCTGAATACTGTCAGTCTTAGTTGGAAGTCATGAAAAAATTAATTCCAGTCACTTGACTGGAACAAGACCAGAATATTTTAATGTGTCTGTAGTGCAAGTGGGACTCCAAGTATTGACAGTAGCTTTGGCCAATTATTTCATACTACTTGTTCTCAAGGCAAATAAGCTGTCAAGCCAAGCTTTTTGGTTTGGATATCTTAATAAGGGATGTAGGATATGCTGAGAATATAAAGTGTTTCTCCCACATAGTCTAAAAATATCCTTGTAACACTTGTGAGTCAGTATGGTTCAGTTTTATTTTTTAATTTATATGCAACACTGAAGGCATGTCCTTAGTGCCCTGTATTTCCATCCATTTATCTATGAAGCAAAAGTGTATGACAGCAAGTGTGGAGAAGGGTGATTGCAAATAGGCCTAAGCTTTGCAGCTACAAATTCCTGTATAAAGTTTAGCATATCAGAGCTCTAGGTTTGTTCAGTCCCTATTAATTAACTTCTATTACACAGATCTACTCTTTGCATCCAACTATTTACATATCTGGATTTGTGTCCTTGTTTTAAAACTTTTTTAAATGACCATTTGCTTAGCTTTTCTTTACTGGATACGTACCACAACGTTTTCTTCTCTCCACAGAGTTCTTTACTGTATGAGCTCTTTTCTGTCATGGTTCATTCTGGAAGTGCTGCTGGTGGCCATTATTATGCCTGTATAAAATCTTTTAGTGATGATCAGTGGTACAGCTTTAATGATCAGCATGTTAGCAAGGTAAAAATAGTATTTTTAGTTATCTTTTCTACTCACAAATGAGCCAGTAAGTTTCTGTTTTGTGGTTTTCCACTTAGCTGCACATAAAACCAGTTTCATTATATGTATTTCAAGTATTTACTTGATTTCATCCTCTCATCCTAATCTCCTGCCATATACATATGTTTCACTCATTAGCTTAACTGATTTCTGGGGGGTTGGAGTTTTTTTATTATTTATCTATGTATTTTTGGGTGGTGGGGGAAGGAGTGTTTCTCCTTGGCAATGAAGGTGGGATGGTTCCTAAAGAAGCCTTTATTCATGAATGGGCCAGGCTGGATTTAGAATTTTGCCTTCTGTACATGTGAAGAACATTTTTTGCTTAGAGAAGGGTATTTGTAGATCTGTTACAGCTCAGACTGTGCTACTGAACCTGTCCAGCTGATGCAGGTGTTCCAGGTGTCATCCATAGATGTTATTGCAATCAAGAGCCTGTATATTTTTCTCTAAGAAGATCCTACTCTAAAAAATAAAAAAGTATGTTTGCATTCATTGTAAAATGGAGAAGATCACTTTGAAATTGTTTTTGGAAGTTAGCAAATAAGCAGAAATATTTTAAAAATTGGAATTATTAATATAGTGTGTTGTGTAATGCCATGTTTCCTAGTGAGAATAAATGCATCTCGATTAGTGCAAGTTTCTCAAATAATCATTACATTGATTTTCTGTTAGATAACTCAGGAAGATATTAAGAAAACATATGGAGGATCTTCTGGAAGCAGAGGCTATTATTCCAGTGCTTTTGCTAGGTTAGTAGTACTGTAATGTTACTTTTCTTTCTGGTAGTGTTCTAGTGTAATCAAATGAATGGCTGAGGTGCATGTGCTTAATATGTTACCTTAAAATTAATACCAGGTGCTTCAGATGGTTGTAAGAACTACCCTGACTGCTGTTTCAGATCATTAAAATAATGTGATATTTTTTTTTAGAATCCTTCTTGATTAGTGTATTAGTAAGATAGATATGACATAGCTCCTTACTGAAAGATAAAAACACCAAAGCAGCTTCTGAAGCCAGTATTGTCTCCTGAGTGATAAATTCAGCTGTCTATTCTCTTCCCCCAGCTCCACAAATGCTTACATGCTGATATATAGACTGAAAGATCCAACAAGAAATGCAAGTAAGTTAGACAGCTGTATTTGCAAAAGTTGGGTTTTTTTAAACTTAAGTGTTGCATGTTATGATTTTGTTTCTTGTTACAAAACAATGTCATGAAGAATGCTAATCTGCATGAGGTGCAATATTTATTTTATCACAATATAGATGATATCTTGAGACTTTTGTTATCAACTAATTCTCTTTCTAGAGGAGTATTTACATTTATTGTAAAAACAGGATCAAGTGCAGTCATCAGTCTTAGTGTATTTCTTTACAACATCAAAGCTTTCCGTACTGGTACTGGAATCTTTTGCTACCATCACTTTCTTGTGTTGCTGATAACATAAGTAAGGGGAATAAGAGGCAGATTTCCATTTAATTTAAATAATGAAAAAGAGAACAGGGTGTAGTATAGTGGGAAATTCGTGTGGAAAAAAGAAAGGTGTGAAAAGCCAAGATAACTCAAATATAGGTATGATGCCTAAGGTGTTGCCTGCTGTGGGAAAACTGTATTTTTTTAAACTATTGCTTTGTTTTTACTGGCAGAGTTTCTTGAGGCACATGAATATCCAGAGCACATTAAACAATTGGTACAGAAAGAAAGAGAATTAGAAGAACAAGAAAAGAGGCAACGTGAAATTGAACGCAACACGTGCAAGGTTAGAATTTCTGCTGGACTGAGTAACAATACATTGCTAGTGGGAAATATTTCTACAGTAAACAATGGTTTTTACTACAATACAGGGACTTCTTTATGATAAATGTTTGTACTAACAATTCTTTTAAATGAATTGCACACCTGTTGTAAACCTGTATGTAGAGCAGGCATCTGCTAGAGATATTCACCAGACATTTTTGTTGAGTTCATGTATTGCATGTGGATTTGAATTGGTATCAAAACCAAAACAAAACTAGTTAATCTGGCATCACTTATTTTCAGCAAAATTACTTCCAAAGAATGTGTAATGCTGCATGCTGGGTGTGTTAAATCTTTTCATATTGCGCCCCTTGACTTTATGCAATGGTGCTTCTTAAACTAATTTTAAATAGTTACTTAGCAGAAAGAGCAGAATGTTTCCCAAGCCTAGATTCAGTAGGAGCAAACAAAATAGGTCCTCAGTGACTTACAAGCATGGCAGTCAGCTGGTCTATCTATGAATCAAGTGATTGTTTTATGAGGAAGTTCTCTCACTGCAAAATGTGTAACTCTCTATGTGAAAAAGGAATTTCACATTAATTGTTCATGTGCATTTTGCTTTGGAGCATTTGCTCACTGCCTGTGGCTACATCATGGTCTGGTTATAGAAGCTGTATCCTAGCTTGGAGAAAGATTCAGATATACACATACACCTCCTGTGCCTTTGACATTTTCTATCTGCAGTTGTATAACCAGCTGAAAGGGAGCCATCCCATAGCTGAAGTAGAGCTAAAGGTGTATTTCATATTAGATTGTTTGAATTTGGGGTTTTCAACTTAAATGTACTCTAATAGGAAAGACATTTGAAAATGCCTTTGTGGTCATTTTTGTTCCTCCTGTATTTCATAGATTAAATTATTCTGCATGCATCCTACAAAGCAAATAATGATGGAGAACAAACTGGAAGTTCATAAGGACAGAACACTGAAGGAAGCTGTGGAAATAGCTTACAAGGTATGCTGTGCATAACAGGGTAGTTTAATTGTTAGATGTAGTTTTTTCTGCTGTGTCTTCAGATTTTAAATTTCTAATGTTGAGGGAGTGTTTGAGAGTTTGCTGTGGGTTTTTTTGGAGGGTTGGTTTTGGGGGCTGGATCTTGGGAAGTTCTGTATGATGGGGTTGTTTTGTTTTGGTTTTTTTTTAAAGGTGTTCTAGTTGGCCATTATTGGCCAAGTTTTCTGCCAGTAGCCATCAGCTGATTGCTGATTGGAATGATACAGCCTGCCCTTTAAAAAGGCAGTATGATCTTCCATACCCTTATTTTAAAATCTGACAGTGAGAGCAGCTGTTAGACTCACCATGACCTCAGCAAGTTGAAAGAATTGTGAACACTTTCATTTGTATTGCAGTCAAAATGTTGTATTAGATAGTTAATAACAGAGTTCTTGAGAATCTTCCTGGGTAGCTAGTTCAATAGCATGAGTGCACACCAAGGCATCTGTTGATCTCTGCCTTCCACAAACAGCTAGAAGTTCAAGACATCAATTCTTGCTCACCTACTTGTACTCTTTGGTTCTTGCCATATATGTTTTTGGCTGTCAGAGTACCAGCAAGGCAGATTCAGATTAGGGATGTGTTAACATCTTGAGATGCACCGAGGATAATTAGTGGCTATGACTTCCTCAGGCCTCTAGGATGCCATTTGGTATAAGTGATAGGCAAAGTAGCCCTCTGAATATACTTCTGGGACCTGTCTTCCTGTGCTTGGGTACATACTTTTCGAAAGTCCCTCTTTTCTGCATTTTGATTTAGGCTTGTATTTGAATTTGGAAACATCTATATTTATTGCATGTCTATATAATATCTATGATGTGTTTTCTAAAACCAAATTGACTGTTGTGAATTCAAGAGATTCCTGGATGTATACACAGTGAGGTATTTCTAGCTTGCAAGGTAAAAACTAAACTCACAAATGAGCTGTTACTAAGTGTTTGGGGGGTTTTGTGTGTGCATGTTGTAGTTAATGGATTTGGAAGAGGCTGTTCCCTTGGACTGCTGTCGCCTTGTCAAATACGATGAGTTTCATGACTACTTGGAGCGCTCCTATGAAGGAGAGGAGGATACTCCAATGGGTTTGTTACTTGGAGGGGTCAAGTCAACGTACATGTTTGATTTACTGTTGGAAACAAGAAGGCCTGACCAAATTTTCCAGTGCTATAAGCCTGGTGGTAAGACATGTAATTACATATATGATTTTAGTCTATCCTTGTCTATACTGTGTGATGGCACAAGCCCAAAGCTGTAAAACAGCCTCAGTATGAGGTGCTGGAAGAAAAAAACCTAAATTTTACAAAGTTGCTATTCAGAACTACATAGTGTGCTGTGCTGCTCGTTTCTAGTTGAAGTAGGTCTAAGGTATATTAAAATTTGTCAAATTGGAAGGTTTTTTCTTTTTTGGCTTGAAATTTAATGGGAAAATGTAATTCTGAAATTGGACTGCTTTTCAAGTTCTTACTGTTTGTATTTAATGCAAGTCCTTAATCATTACATCAGACAAGCATATATGTGTTTTCTTTGCCTGTTGAATTCTCTGTGTGTGTGACTTTGTTTTCTTTTTTCTTCTGCCTGCAGAGGTTATGGTAAAGGTTCATGTAGTTGACCTGAAGACTGAATCTGTTGCTCCTCCAATAAGTGTGCGAGCTTATTTGAATCAAACAGTTTCAGAGTTTAAACAGCTAATTTCAAAGGTAATATACAGTCCTCAAGGACTTGCAGTAAAGAGTTTTCATTCATCGTCACTGTGAAAATACATCATCATTTACATACCTAAAATGAGAGCCTGCACCTTTTGCAGGTCATGCTGCGAGTTCTGTCCAGCAGGGTTCAGTTAGATGTTAGAGTTGAGCATGTCCATCTGCTCATGCCTGCTGAAAGCAGCAGTCTGCTTCTTGCTTCCATCCAGAGTTCTATCCCAGCTTCTGCACAAGCTTAGCCACTCTCTGGCCATATTACTTACTAGCTTACTGAACAAAAACTTCTATGGGAAAGCTGAAGAGTCAAAATAATGTTCTTTTTGCCTCATAGTTTGAACAACCTTACTGAGAGTCCACCTGGTGACAGAGCTAGTGAACTGTTACCATACAACTGAACCAAAGTGTAACTTCCCCCACTGGCTTCAGTATTTGAAACCTAACATCCAAAACTGTCCACATTGTTTGTGCAATCTCTCCTTTCCATCCCAGCAGCCACTTGTTACTAAGATGCAAGTTGATTTTTACATGGTTTTAAACCAAGGGATGCTACTGCTTCCATTGCATTGGAAGACAGATTGCATTTGCTCATTTCTGGGTAAAATAATTCAGTGGTTGGTGTAATTTCATAATATTTGTTATAAAATATGATTACAGAAATTTGAGTTTAGTCTAATTAAGAATTAAGTGAACACTGCGCAAAACCTGTTGCTTGAGAATATTTTTTTATTTTCATTTGATTCCTACATTAAAGATAAGACCATTGTCATTAACAATTTTCCAGTTCTCTGCAAAACCAGGCCATTTTGTGCATCTGACCTTTTGGAAAAATTGACACTTGCTACATATCAAATGGTGGAGGAAAGGCACTGGGACTGAACAGGTTTGGGAGGTTTCCCCCTATGTTGTCTTTTGCAATTTCAAAGTTGACAAACCAACCTCCTTTCCCTGTGAATAATCTCAGAAGTGAAGTACATGTTTCAGTATTTGAAGGTGTGTATAATGCACGTTATCTTCCTGTCCATGTCTTGTTTTAGGCCACGCACCTGCCTGCTGAAACCATGCGGGTCGTGTTGGAACGGTGCTACAATGACCTGCGTCTTCTGAACGTCTCCAGCAAAACACTGAAAGCTGAAGGCTTTTTTAGAAGCAACAAGGTACATGCTCTGGTTTTTAAATTGTTCACTCATTGTATTTGTAGACTTACCCGTTGTGTTGTAAAAGGCATGGCTATGTGTATAGAATTGATAATGGATAAGTGTCACGCATTTTGCTGTAGTGTGTGGGGTTTATGTGCCCAGTATGGTGGTGCTGATGAATACTCCAGGCTGTATATGAAACCAAGCATCTCATAAGAGAGAGTGGATTGAGAATCAGACATCTGGCTGTTACTGGTACAAATGATGCTGAGGTTAACAGCCTTATGATAAAGACTGTTAAAAGTCAAGCATTCTCAGGAAACAAAGATAGATGTATTGCTATGGAGCCTGCCTGGGTGTGTTTCCTAACCCACCTGAACAACTGTACCTGCTCTCAGTATTAAACTTCTTAAAAAACAAGCATCAAAACTAAAAGCAAGGTTTTGTTTCCATCTTAAATTCAGTAGTTTTCACTATGAAGGTTCCCCCTGGACAATTTATATTATTTTTTCAGGAAAGACTTCTAATAAGTATTTCCAGTAATAATTGTGTGATGCAGTCAGAAAAAGAGTAACTTAGTACTCAAATAATTTTAACATTTTAAATGTATACATTGACCTTTTTTACTAGAGTAGAAATAGCACATCTTTTAGCACATTTTGCACATCCTCTATCTCTGAAGTTTAAGCTCAATGTTAAATCTTCTCGATGAAGAAAGATTAGGGAAGGTTTTGATGGCTCATAGCTGAGCAAAACAACGGCATTGAGTTGTTATTCAGTTCCTTAGAGCCCTTTGACAAAGGGAAGAGAGACATTTAAATTGCACTACTGCTCGCACATGTATACATTTAAAACTTTCTTATGATACTGTACTAGAAAATAAAGATACAGTCTGCTGCAGTGGTGGGGCTCATTGCTACCCATAACTGGTGCTATGCACAGCTGAAGGGTGCACGTGGAGTGATTTATGAGTCCACTTCTGAACATAAGTGTTTACTGCAGCTGGTCAGTCTGCTTACAGTTCACTCCAGTCTGACGAAAATAAGGAAAAGTGAAATCATTATCTGTAGTCTGTATACTACAGACTCCTTGGTCCATCTTTTTCTCAGCATGTATTTTAACATTTTGATAAAAGGTGGTGTTTCTTGATGGCATTATTTCTAATGTGTGCTCAATCCTGTGTTTGCTGTTGTTGCATTTATTTAAAATAACACCACATGATACAACACGTATTTTCTGTTCAGGTATTTATTGAAAGCTCCGAGTCTTTAGACCGTCACGTGACATACACAGACTCTCAGTTGTGGAAGCTTTTGGATCGCCATGCAAACACAATCAGAGTGTATGTTTCATTGCCAGAGCAAGCTCCTGCCTCTCAGCTTAGACGAGCGCTTTATCAGAAGTCTAGTGGAGGTGCAGGCAACTTGGATGAACCTTGTGAGAGAGTAAAAGGACCTGTAGGTAATATGAAATCTGTAGAGGCAATTTTGGAAGAAAGCACTGAAAAACTTAAAAGCTTGTCCCTGCAGCAACAGCAGCAGCAGGAGGGAGATAATGGAGACAGCAGCAAAAGCACAGAAGCCAGTGATTTTGAAAACATTGAGTCACCTTTAAATGAAATAGACTCTTCAGCATCGGCAGAAAACAGAGAACTTGAAAACCAAATTCAGATTTCTGATCCAGAAAATCTGCAGTCCGAGGAGCGGTCAGACTCAGATGTCAATAACGACAGGAGTACGAGCTCAGTGGACAGTGACATCCTCAGCTCCAGCCACAGCAGTGACACTTTGTGCAACGTGGACAATGCCCCCCTCCCCCTGGCTAATGGACTTGACTCTCACAGCATCACAAGTAGTAGGAGATCAAAAGCCAATCAGGGCAAGAAGGAAACCTGGGACACAGCAGAAGAAGATTCTGGAACAGACAGTGAATATGATGAGAGTGGCAAGAGCAGAGGAGAAGCACAGTATATGTACTTTAAATCAGAACCCTACACTGCAGAGGAGGGTTCAGGAGAAGGGCAAAAATGTATGTATTCTTTTTTAAGTGCCGTAAAAGAATTCTGTGTGTTTTATTACTTAATTCATATGCTGTGTTAAAAAAGTCTAATGACAGTATTGAAAACCTTGTTTATAATGTCAAATTAAAACTAATGAAAGAGCAAAGACAGGATGTGATGCTCAGCAAAATCTAGCCTAATTCTGATCTTGTAATAAGTGATTACGTATTTGAAAAGTGTCTTGCTTTTTTGTTTGAAAGAAAATGAATATCTATTTACATGTATTGATAGTGTTCCCTGGAGAGCAAGCTAAGTTGTCTTCCAGTGAAAGGAACATAGTTGCATCTGCTGCTGCTGATGCACCTGTTTCACAATGCACTTATTTAATGTGGTTAAAACAGCATATTTCTGTTACCATTTAGACTAACAAACCTGAAAAGCCCTGGTCATTTGACTGTAAAGAAAATTCAAATATACTTGATATTGACAATTTAATTCACCAGCTGAAATACAGTGGGTACAGTGAGACACACGGCTGACATGAAAATGTCCGAACAATTTCAGTATAAGAGCCTAAGTGGTATAAAATTGTCATAAAAATAAGTAATTTCAACAATGCTTTGTACCCTCCTGTGCTTTATAGCTAACAGAATAATAATTAAAGAATAGCAGGATGTAAGATAAATATTTTGAAAGGCAAAGGTTTTCATGTCAATCCAGAAACTCTGATTGTAATAGTAGTAGATAAAGAATTTCTTACAGAGAAACTGATTTGCATCTACTAAAGTTTTGATAAAATTACTCCTTTAGCTTGGAATAGTCTTTCTTTGGGGCTAGTTTTGAACTACTTTCATTTTTCCCTGGTTTGTTTTGGTAGGTCTAGTTGGATTCAGGAATGATTTGTTTGCAGTAATTTTGATGTTATCATAGTACGCTGCATAAACAATTATCCTGAGGGGAAAGCTTTTATGTATTTTTAGTATAATTCAAATAATTTATTTGTTCAGTTAAATATTCTGAATAGTTTATTCTAGAGTGTCATGACATTATATAATCATGGCAAACTGAACCTGCTACAGTAGCGCAGTACAAATTGCATGTATTAAGAAATACAATTTCTAAAGATAAACTATTCCCTTTACTTTGCAGAATTTCATATTACTGCATCTTTTCCTTAATTACAACATTATTCCATGAAAACGTCCCTTAGTCTGGACTTGAGCTTGCCTTGTGATATCCTGTGGCCTTCCAGAACACAGAATTAACCTAACTTTTTAATGCTGAAAGCCAGGAAGGAAAATGAAAGGGATTGGGTAGCCTGTGCCTGGCCAGTCCCAACACCAGAGCGGTTCCCTCTCCCTTGAGGCAGGGCAAAGCTGTAGGAGGATTATCTGCAGTTGCTCCATGGGATTCTGTTTGTTGTCTTTCTGCTCCACTATGTCACTGAATGCAAACCAGGGTGGTTTGGCACTGCTGTGTCCCCCCCCGAAATATCTGCCCATAAACACTTAAAATGCAGCAAAGCTGTTAAAGGTTATAATAACATCATTAGATAAAATGTCCATGTAGCCATGAACCATAATTCAGGCTTTTCAGTACTGTTTTGCTGCAAGTGGTAACTTTGAATATATAGAAATTGTGTGTGAGAAAGCTTTTTTTTTTTTGGTAGCAAGGTGTTTCATACCATTTTTATCTTTGTTTTTGCTTAGGGCTGATGGTGCATGTTGATAAAAGAATTACACTGTCTGCCTTCAAGCAACACTTGGAGCCTTTTGTTGGAGTTCCATCTTCTCACTTCAAAGTCTTCAGAGTCTATGCCAGCAATCAAGAGTTTGAGAGTGTTCGGCTGAATGAGACCCTTTCGTCATTTTCTGATGACAATAAGGTTATTCAGAAGTTATTTTGCATCATTAAAAATATACTGGTGCAATATAGATAAACTTAATTTACAACAAGTGAAATAATTATTGTGGTCTTCGTAGCGTGTTACAAAATGTAATTCTGATTTTGATACTAGTTCTAACATATTCCTTTTGTCTTCTAGATAACTATTAGACTTGGAAGAGCCCTTAAGAAGGGTGAATACAGAGTCAAAGTCTATCAGCTTTTGGTAAATGAGCCTGAGGTAAGGCATTGAATGTTTCAAGACTGATTCATGAAAATATTAATATGTGGCCTGGCCAAGGTTTTGCTTTGAAATCTTGGGAAAAAATGAAACTCCTTCTTTTCTTTACATTTCCCTGCAAGTTTTTCTGGACTTAGAAAGGGATTTTGAGGTGATTTCTGTTCCAAGTAAGCAACTGGAATGTGATTTACAGTGTCTCTAAAGTGTCTTTATTTCTGTGGTGTAAATGGAGGACAAGTGAATTGTTTCTTTGTTTCCCTTAAATGCATGACAGTCATGTAGCATTCTCTCCAAAGAAGAAAGTGTGTTTGCTCGTGGTTGTGGTTTTCAGTGATGTTGAACTGATCTAATTCATTGCATTCCTGTGCTGCAGACAGTGCTTATCAGGGTGGTTTTCTGGGTAATGGCCCTCTCTGCATCAGGCAAGCCTGAAGCCAAAGTGCCTCTCTTGGAATAGTGCAGCTCATAAGCTTGTTACATCTTTTGGGGCATGAAGAATATAGAGGTGATGTCACTATATAGATTGCAGTCTTCAGAAGCTGACTTTGTATGCACTTTATTTTTTGGACAAAACTGCAGGATATGTATTAATTATGAGGAAAGACTAACTGAACTGCTAAAGCAGGGAATAATAAAAGTTTTAAAGTAACTCCCATGGAGTCATGGAGTTCTGTCTGATCCATGAAACGCAAGAAAGTGGCATTTTTATTATCATGTGGCTTATTTAATAT
Organism: Coloeus monedula; assembly: GCF_965178545.1. NCBI lineage: Eukaryota > Metazoa > Chordata > Aves > Passeriformes > Corvidae > Coloeus > Coloeus monedula. The sequence goes on along the minus strand of NC_138786.1, from coordinate 10,072,416 downwards.
GAAAGCTCCTTTCCCAGTGTTTGGAATGTGAATGTAATGGTAGCAGTTAGCAGCACAGCACAGGCAGTATTTCTGCACAGGCATTCAGAGGGTTTGAGTGCTCTGCCGAAGGGCAGCTGCAACACAAATTAGTTACACCCCATTTTAATGAATTCATTGCCTACCTTGTTAATGAGAAGCCTTTGCTGGTCTTTTTGCCAGGTGGATGGGGCTGGTCATAAGGTATAAACAGAGGTAAATTACAGTTCTGTGTTCAAAAGAACTCTCTTTAATCTCTTTCTGTTTATGTTGACAGCCATGCAAGTTTCTTCTAGATGCAGTTTTTGCTAAAGGAATGACTGTCCGACAGTCCAAAGAGGAGCTGCTTCCTCAGCTTCGAGAACAGTGTGGCCTAGACTTGACAATTGACAGGTAAACCTGATTAAATATCACTCTAAAATGTGTTTGGGGATTTCTTTCCTCTTGTGGAGAAGGAAAATCATGAAAGAAGCAGAAATAAATTGCTGTGGTCTTTGAATCAGTTTGTGAATACAAACACTAATTCAGCAATTCTTCGCTTTCATCTCATGCAGAATGACTTCTATAGGGGATAATATTTACCTAGAATTGCCTGTGTGCAACATGTCTGCAGCTTTAAATCTCTCTAATGATGGTTTCCTTCAGAAAGGGGAACATTAAGTAAATCAATTCATAAAAGCCACCTGCTCTCTACATGCAGGCCTAGCATAGATCACTGCAGCAAATTACTTGTGCAGCATCATCATGTGTATGTACAGCACTGATTTGTGCTGTCTTCCCTTTACCATAATTGGGTAATCCCTAATTAGGAAACTGTTTTCTTCCCTTAAATCCCTGCATATTTCTTGCATTGAACAAATGGAACACAGACTTGTTTTCCTTGTGTTTATGAATGATTCAACACTAAGCCAGTAGTGGCACCCTGCTGTCAGGACTGTTTCAGAACATTAAACTTGTTCCTGCTAAACCTCACCAAACCTTGCATTAATGAGCTGTAGTATTTCAGTTTTGTCAGAAAATACTCAGTTTTTATCTCTGGCAGTGCTAAGTGTTCATGAGCAGATAGAAGCTCACTGGGGTTTTTGGTGATGTATTTATAGGTTTCGCCTACGAAAGAAAACATGGAAGAATCCAGGCACTGTGTTTCTGGATTATCATATCTATGAAGAAGATATCAATATTTCCAGCAATTGGGAGGTCTTCTTAGAAATACTTGATGGTAATGACTTATTTTTGAATTGGTCCTGGTGATGACTAGTTAGCTGAAATATATGTGTGCATATACATAATACATTTGTATCATTTGTTTTAAGTCAGCACAGCAGTTCAGGCCTTTAGTAGTTTTCAGACAGGATTGCAAAACCACTTCTGTCATGAAGAGCTAATTTTGGAACAGAACTTTTGTTCATCAAAACAATTTTGGAATCAAATATTAGAGAGCAGATTGTTTCTGAAATTCTGCTTAAATATCATTTAAAATCTGCCATTTCTTAAGCAATCCTTGGCATATACACTTAGAATTTTGATTCTGAATGCAAAAGCATAATTTAAGGGTAAGAAAAGAAGGCCATGCTATTTGTCCTCCAGATTAACAGATGCTGCTGTTAATGTATAGATGAAGAATGTGAATTCCATTCACTCAGGAATTTTTTTCCCAAGCATACCTGATTTAAGAAGTCTCACTTAGCAGTTAGTCACAGCTGTGTTCAATTCTGGTATTTTCAGTTCTAACAGAATTGTGCCAATGCAAGTATCAAAATATGAAATGAACCTGGGAGGTTCAGGAGGCCCACAGATTCCTATGGACATACATGTCAGCTCACACTGCAGTTAAAACTTTACAGTTTAAATTCTTTGTTATTAGATTTAGATAATTACTGTAGTGTTTCTGTAGTGAGTTGGTCTTGGAGATACAGCTTTAGACACTGCAGCCCACCTAACTCACAGAGAGATTACAGAACGCTTGGAAGCCCTGTAATCTGTAACGGGTTCATGCAAAACAAGCATGTAATATTTGCCATAAAACTCTAAGCCACGTGTTCTGCATGTGCTAGGTTATAAAATTGTAGACTAAGTAAAAGTAAAAATAAAATCAACCATTGGAGATATCACTTATGCTTATCTCATTGTAATATAAACAATATTGCTCCGTCAGCCAGAGACGGCTCTGGAACCTGAAACAAGATATAAAAAGGCTGGAGGCAGCACATACTAAAGCTCTTGAAGGTGGTGGGTGGAAAGATTTCAATAACAAGTGTGGAGTTGGTGAGGGAGATCTAGAAGTTGAATGGGGAAATCTAGAGATCTAGAAGTTAAATGGGGAAAGCTTATTTTGGTAAAGGAAGTGAAGCACATGATAGGAAGGCCTCATGCAAATGCCAGATCTGGAGTCGGGCTCTGGTTAGGTGGAGAGATACTGTGTGGATAACTGAGCTGGATGTTATGGAAAACTGTGCCCTAAAGAAGAACAAATGGCATGGCTTCAAGGAGATCCTTCCCATGAAAAATTCCTTTAAAGGAGCTGATAACACAAAACTTCAGCTAAGTCCTATTCCTTTCCTCTTCCCCTTTTTTACAAGTGAACTGCTTGCAGCACACTGGGTTACTTAATTTGTGTATGTATCTGTAGGACAGTCTTCCATATTAGAGTATGGTTAAACTATGGACAAACCCTAATTTAAAATAATATTTTTTGTGATATTAATACAATAATACAATTGATAAAATAATCTATTTCTTTGCTAGGAGTAGAAAAGATGAAATCCATGTCACAACTTGCTGTTTTATCGAGACGATGGAGGCCGTCAGAAATGAAATTAGATTCTTTCCAGGAAGTAGTACTAGAAAGCAGCAGTGTCGAAGAACTAAAAGAGAAGGTAAAATGTGTAACATGATGCAAGTTTCTTGTGATGACCAAGAGCCTTATTGATGTTCTGTGCTGGGAAGCACAAAGATGTCATAGCTCCAAAAATCTTGTTGCATGGTGATAATTTTTCTCCAGGAATGGATAACCTATCCCATCCCATTACCGAAGCCACATGAATTATCAACTTTACTTCTTAGTTTCACATAATGGTCTGGTATGAAAGTATTCAGGTGAATACATGTTTAAAAAGTCACATCTTGATGTTTAAGCAGCTTAATAGTACCTGTTTCCCTTATCCTCAAAAAACACACATGAAAGAAAAGCTAAGCCATTGCCACTTTGTGTTTTTCAAGCTAATGTTTTGTTATTCCAAAATACCAAACCTTTCAGCCTCCTCATACTTGAATTTGAGAACTGTTGGTGAGGGGTGGTGTTGCTGTATCAAGTAGGTTGAACTCTGTTTTGGTTGGAAACAATGGCTGTGGTATGGTTTGGTTTTGCTTAAGGCCAGGACCCTCTAACAGCTAAGCAGACCGGTGTCATCCCAGCAGAAATCTGGAGCAGGAGTGTCTCCTACTGAGACTGTTTCCTTAATCCAGTGTATCACAGGGTTCCACTCTTGGAGAAATGTTTATTTATGTGTGGCAATGCCCAGTTGTTAGGGGGCCACCTTGGATGTTGAGGCCAGCAAAAATGCTGTTGTCAGTGACCCTGAGAATTGTTAAATTAGGGGGGTTAGTTCACAGGCTGGGTATGTGTTTTACACGGATTAAGCTATGGGCTGCTTTCTTGTATTCTTCAGATAGAAATGAAGTTGTGACTACAGGTTCTTGCATGCAGTCAAGAATTCCTCCTCACTTGTATCTGAAGAAAAGAGTTGGCTGCCCTTGTTTTCTTAAGAATTGATATGCAGGGAGCAATTTTAAAGTGCTGGTAGGAAGTGCAGGTGTGTGGAGGTGGGTCTTAGTCATGCGTATTTTACAGCTGTGCCTGCTCCCAGGCTGAGTGGATAACAGCTTCCTGTCACACAAGGAAACTGCTGAGGGTTTAACTTGAGGCAGTCAGTCTCTTTGTATCCTGGAACTTGCATGTTACTAATTGTTTTTATGAACGTTTGTATCTCCCCTTCAGTGTTAAGAGAAGTGTGATGAAATACTGTCACAGCAAGGGTCACTTGTGACACACACTGGTAACTTGAGAAATGTTAAGAATGTGTACTTGTCACTGTTGTTTTGTACATTGGAGGACTTGCAGATAATTCACTTCTAGATTTGGCAACTATTGACTTTATGTAGACATTGTGTAATGGTGCTTTGGAATAGTATTAAATCCACCATTTCTCTTCACAGCTAAGTGAAATAAGTGGAATACCCTTGGAAAACATAGAATTTGCAAAGGTAAGTAAGATTTTGTGTATTTTTAGGTTTTAATGGCACCGATGTATGAATGTGAGTTTTATTGTATTAACTAAGTAATCGGTTTTTTCAGGGTAGAGGAACCTTTCCATGTGACATTTCCATACTAGAGATTCATCAAGACTTGGACTGGAATCCAAAAGTATCTACATTGAATGTCTGGCCTCTGTACATTTGTGATGATGGTGCAGTAATATTTTATAGGTATGTCTTTCATTACAGTATAATAAACCATGCAAAAAAAAAGCTGTAGTTAACATTTAAGGGGTGATGTAATGGACAGGAACATAAAATACTCTTCTGTTATCTTAAAGAAAAGAAGGTTTAAAATATTCAGCTGAAATATTTGTGCTCCTCAGCTTCCTAAAAGTCTGAATATTAATTAAGTTTAAGAAAACAAGCACTGCACCCTTTTACTCAATCCTCCCTTCCAAACCACTGAAATTAAAGCTAATGCTTGAGTGTGTATCTGGATTTAATTTCTTAAAATAGAACCATATCCCACGTGGAGTTTGTGAGTGTCTTGCTGTAGGTTTTGGAGAGCAAGGATTTTATTTTCTGAGTTTATTCCTTTGAGAAATTAGTATGGCTTCTTTCTAAAAAGCCTGTTATGATAAAAATTCTATTAATATGAAAAGTGTTGATCAGCTGGTGGCAGGAACCCAGGGCAGGAGTTGAGGACTGAGAGCTGGAATATTTTCATTTCTCCTAAACTCGGTGGGTGAGGCAACCTCATGGACACATTGTTTCTGTGGTATTTTTCATAATTGCATGCAAGCTGGGGAGAAACAGCTGGTTAATAATGTGCTGGTCTTGATGAAAATTACTTGTGAGAACATCTGGCAGGGACTGGCTAACACACTGCTTCCAGCTGTTGGCACTATGACCAAAAAGAGCAGAGCTGTAGCTGTCTATACAGAATAGGAGTAAGAGAGATGGAGGAGTATGGGCTTGTTTCTTCCCCTGGTCTGTAGTCAGTCAGAATGCTGAGTGTTCCTGCTGGAAAAGCAGGTTTAGACACATTGCCTGTTTCTGCAGAACAGAGCAATCCCTGAGAAGTGTTGTGCTTAGTTGTGGTTTCTACTAAGTTGCTTCAAGTGAAAAAAAAAAAAAAAAGCAGAAATCTACTTATGGTTACTGTATTGATCTGAATTTGAACATATGTTTACATTTTAGGGATAAAACTGAAGAATTAATGGAATTAACAGATGAGCAAAGAAATGAACTGATGAAAAAAGAAAGCAGCAGACTCCAGAAAACTGGACACCGGGTAACCTACTCTCCCCGTAAAGAAAAAGCACTAAAAATTTATCTGGATGGAGCACCAAATAAAGATTTGACTCAAGACTGATACTTGCTATAGCATTTTCCCTGGGGAATTTTTTTTGTTTCCAATCAAAAGGTTCACTACTACTGTGTAGTGCCATTACGGCAGGACATTCATTAGGTGTAAAGCGCTGACACCAGCACCGGCCGGGCGGGGGCCGGCCCAGCGCGGGGCCCCGCTGGGCACTGTTTGACTTGGAATCATGTTGTGCACTATAGTCAAATGTACTGTAAAGCTAAAAGGGATGTGCAAATAAAAGATTAGAACTCAAAAGTGGGCGGGGAGGGAAATGAGTGGAAATTGTTGAGGACAGTGTGCACATAGTAGCTAGTGAAACTAGCCTCCAACAGGATACTCATAGCTTAATAATAAAAGCTGTGCAAAGGCCATGAAAGAATCCTTTTCTCTGTTTGTTTCACTGATACACGCATTACCTCATCAGAGAGTCTGGAGTAAATGTTAACACATTGGTTCTAGGAAAGCAGCGGGAAAGGGCCGGACATGGGAGTGCTGCCAGTGTCAGGTTTTAGAATATTCTTCCATAAAACAGGGGGTCTGAGAGGTGTCTGCAGGAAGCTGCCAGCAGGCGTCGTTTGTTTGCAGAAGTGCTGTTGTAAGGTAAAGTGGTTTTCTAATAGGTTACTGAAGCCAGTGAGCAGCTCTAGTATATTGCGTTCGATGTGTAAATAAAATCTGCCCTATCCATTTACCAGAACTGCAGCTCAGCTATTTACCATGGTATTTCTTTACACATATCAACATTCATTGTGTACATTTGGAAGTATAGTTGCCTATTTAAATTTGTATTCATTTTATGTTTGACTATGCTGGGTACTTTAGGGTTGTTCTTCCCCTTGTTGCTAAGTTTTTGTTCTGTTCCGCTACTTTTTGTACATTTTGTTTTTAAGACTATTACAACTTTGCATCTTCTCCACCTGCTGAAAGTCAATTTATTTTTCCCAGAGTTGATTCCATAGCTATATGTAGTTAAGTATTGGGGCAACCTCTTAACACCTCAACGTACAAACTTGGTAGTTCAGGCTGTGGTGCAAAGACTGATGCAGTCAACATGATTTCATTGCAAAGCCTAGGAACAGCAATTTTTTGCTTTGGTCCATAAAGATCAATAGAGAACAATTCTCCATAGTTTTTGGAAAAACCACCTAATTTATAACAATCAAAAGATTTTGGTAAACTTTTTCATGCCAGATGCTGTTTACAACAATGAACATGCCAATAAAACATTTGTTCATTCTGTTGTGTTATTTTAATCATTAAATGCTGTGTTTTTTATTTAAAAAATTATGGGAGTGTTTCATGGAAATACAGACTTTCCCAAGGCAGTGCTGGAATTGCAAGGCTGTGTGTTTGTGTGTATGTGCACACCCCCTCCATGTACAGAGTGTTACAGGAACTGCTTTAAAGCCTGGCTGCTGCTCCTCTTTACATTCACACCAAATTTTTCTTCAACTGTGAGTTTCCTTTCCCAGAACTGAATTTCTCACCAGTGAAACTTCCAAGTATAATTGGCAGCTAAATTCCGCTCCAGAGGGAAAGGGGTGTTCAATAACAGAACCTTCAGCTCTTCCTTGCGTGCTGGCCCACAACAAAAATGCTGAGGAATCTGTCAGCTAGAGAACCAGGCATTGCACAGAGGCATTCCCTCATTATTCCTCTTCTGACTGCCCTGTGCTGCCTCTTGGCCAACATAGGGGAGGTGGAAGTGGGGGCAAAGGAGCAGAGCGGGAGTACCATCCCCTAGGTAGGGTACTTCATTAAACTACCATTTACCATAGATAGAGACTGCTAAAGCATCCTTAAGAGCTTTTGGAAGAGAGAAAAAAACTACTTATCAAATGTATTGTGAATTTTCTTCAAACAGACATTGGGGAAGGCAAAAATGTAGAGATGAAATTCAGGGACTGCAGCATCAAGAACTTGAAGGGAGAACACTGTCCTTAAGAGGGCAGTATTTACAGACAGTTACCACTCTCATGGATATTTTTTACACAGGAAAATTGCAGGGACATTTAATTCCTTCTCTTTGTATAGATGGGGCTGTCTCTAAAGCACAGTAATTTTATTAGGGGTAGAAAAGGTAAATTCAGTGACCTCTCAGAGCCGGTGTCTGTGTGTGTGTGGTGGTGTGAGAATTGGTTGTAGAGTCCTTAAACCAAAAGTCAAGACAGTTCTGATGAGATATCCTCCCTGTGTATAATGATGATGGTACCCTAGGAGTTTGTTGAAAAGCCTTCATGCACCAGAAATGGTGCAAGATGTGCAGATTGGTAGCACAGTCATACACCTGTTCCAGTTATTGGTGCTCTGCTGTTCCAAACTAGACATGAGCAGTAGGGATGTTCTGGGAAGAAGTGCCATGAAAAGTTACTTGGCTGGAACCTCTTGTCGTGTTTTACCATGTGCAACAACAGATGGTGAAATCTATACCCCAGAAAACCATCAATAGTGGAGGAGCTATGGTAGCAAACTGGTGAGACAGCTGGGAGCTGGGGAGTTTGGTGGGTCAGATTTTACTCTTGGCTTGCTGTTGATTTTTTAAATCCATGACCTTTTAAGGTGGTAAAAATAATCACATCGTGTAACATGCACAGATTTATGCCTATGAGGTGTATTAAAAGCATAAACCAATTCTAAAGAAAAAATAAAAAATTCCTTTAAATATTCCTTAAAATCAATGGCTGCAACAGTGTCAAAGTAGATGGTTCTTGCCCTAGAGAAATAAAACAATTCTAAACATCCATATTCAGAAGTCACTTCTACAGTTGCTAGTAACTTAAAATTATTTATGCTGGTGTGTATTTTTTAATGAGTACAAGTACTAAGAAGTTTATTTCTGACATACAAGGGGAAAGTACAAATCCAGAACACTCATATGGTTCCCATTTGACAGAAAGTTTGGTCCAGGGATTGAATGAATTCTGCAGTAGCTGGGACATGCAGGTTTGGTGCACAGAGAAGGATGCTCGTTGAAGACCTCATTTATTGCACTTCTATCCAGCAGTGTGTGTTTAGGGGTCATACAGGCAAGACACTAGACAAAAAAAATCTAGAAATAACTAACTAAACTGGTGCTTGGGCTTTAGATTTCATCTTCCAAAACCAGGTCCTGAGCTGAGTCAGGCTCAGGCTTGAAACCTGCCTGGTCCTGCAGACTTTCTAATTCTCTCCGCACTTCCTGAATGACGCTGCTTTCCTCATAATCAGAGAGAAGATCCTGGGGGATCAAGCTGAGAAAGGGCATCTCATCCACGACTAAGGGATCTTCTTTTTCAGTGTTCTGGGTTTCATTGGCAGACAGCTGACACACAGATGTAGACCTGTGGCTGTTGGAAAAAGGCACATCTGGTCATACAGTACATCATTTCGTGTTCTTCTTCTAGTTCATGGAATTCTCCATTGCCTCCTCACATAAAAACATGTTAAATGCACAACGGATGTACCCCAGCTGGCTTCACAAGCATCTGATTCTTACATGCTTGACAGCTGGAGAGTTATAAATGTGATTTCCACATACAGAGATCCTAACAGCACAAAATGTTTGATCCTGGCACACAAGATGTCGGTGGCTCTCAAAAAAAACAGGTAACAAACAAGTGTTACTTGAATCTTTAAATTCGGATAGAAAATTCTGGGCAGTTCAGCTATATTCACACCCTAATTAATTTCTGTGTTTCTACATCCTCATCTGAAACATTGTTCTGACTAGACCTGACATTTGCTGACAGATCTTCCCTGAGGTTAATGGTGCATTAACAAAAATTTTGGTGATGAAAGGATGGGATCAGCTCTGCTTGCTTCCTTTGATGACATTTATGAAACAAAATGTTACCCAATTCCTTTTCAAGCATGAAAAAATGTAGAAAGAGTTGGACACAGAAGAGAGAAATAATAATCTACATCTCTATCCCAGCTATGATGTCTTGTTGGAAATTAATATGATGCTGGTAGCATAGGAGCAAACTTGGAGAGTTTATTTCATAGAAAATGTAGGTTTTCTAAAAATGCTTTTAGCAAAACTGAAATGATCTCACTTTCTGCCAGTGAAACTGCTGACAATGCAAAGAACTCATTTTAAGAAATATTAAAAGCATGAGCTATGAAAAGTTTGTGTTAAAATACCTTTAACATGTCTCACATTGTAAAGCAAGCAAAACATCTGACAGAAGCCCAGTCTCACACAGGAAGTTGGTGGACAGGGACTGCGTGCGGAGGATTGGAATGATGCATCTCAACAGCTGTTAGTACTGCCTGATTAAAAAGCAGTACCAGCCCCATCAAATCACACACTTAATTCACACCGGATTCATGTGTTGCCAAACTTAGTTGGGCACATCTGTGTGGGACAAAGCAGAAGGTTTCAGTGCTACAGATGAGAGAAGTTGTCAAAACCTTTTCTAGTGAGGAAGAATCTGTGTTCTCTATTTACCATAGAAATAGACCCCTCAAAAATTTCAAGCAGCTTGTTTGCCCAGCTTTGGTCCTTACCTGTGGGGCTGGCAGCTCAAGCCACTTGCACAGGGGCAGTGCTCCAGCACTCCATCGGGCTCCAGGTCCCAGGTGATCAGGTTGAGAAGCCTGTTTGAAGGATCATGGCAGGGTTCACCTTCCTCAGGTAAGGGCGTGCACACAGGAAACAGCAGCTCTGCAGGCCCAGAGTAAAGTCATTTTAGGAGAGGTTGTTATCTGTCTGCTAAACTGGGATGACCCTATGTTCAATTCTTTATGCAAGATATAAAAAGACAGGCTTGATCTCTTTTTAAGTCCACTTACATGTTAGGGAGCTATAACCATGTTTTTTCCACTAGGTGGGAGTAAGACATTTGAAGTTCATCCTTAATGAGCACAATCAGCTTGACTCAGAGGCCAATGTCAAGACAGTACAGCACAACTCCAGCCCTTGGAGATTCCAAACTCTTCTAATCCCAAGAAAACTAACATTACAGTGAATCCTTTGCAATGAGTAGCATAAATAGTTCAAAATCTGAATAGAAAAATACCTCTCTCCTTTAGAACTCTGTTATTTTGCTGCAAATACAGAGCAATTGTTCAGAGACTAAATAATGAAGTTACAAGAACTGCTACTCAGACATTTAATTTATTTTAGTAATTCTGCTGTAGGCAAAGCTGTCTGATGGCATTTGGGACTTGGCACCTTTGTTCCTACACAGGGCTGAATTTCAGCCTGTGTAAGAAATTATTTTAAAAGGCTGTGTCCTTTGGGTTTCCTCATGTCAGTAACTCACTGTCTCAGTCTGGAATTCAGCTCTTCCAGATGTTCCTATAAAATCTCCCTTCCTCCTCTTGTCTTCAGTCACCTCATATGGCAGGATAAAATATGAGAAGAATTCAAAATCTGAAGTTTTTAAACCAGGCTTGGTCAAAAGACACATATATGTGTGTGTGTGCACAGACACATGTGCTTCAATGTATCTGACCTATCAGTTCCCAGTTTCAAAACATTATATACTGAGCAGCGAATACTCCACAGTTTACTGAAGTTTTACATGAAAAATATGCATTGTTATTAGGACAATCTTTTGCAATACTCTAGTGATGAAGAAAGGCCTTGAGGTTGGGCCTAACCTGAAAAACCCTATAGCCCTGCTAAAGCAGACAGCCACAGAGAATAAAAATTCATTGCTACTAATCAATAGAAAAATTTAAGTTCTAATAAGAGTATTCTATCAATGTTCATCAATGTTCTTACCTATTGATTTATTTATATATATATATATATATATAGATATAATTTTCTCAATAACTATATATCTATTGTTCCTTCCTAACCAAACTTAATACTGAAGGTCCACTATGTAATGCTCCACATTAACATGGGAAAGCTGAGCAGATCCTCTTTACTTTTAAATGGTGTTGGAGCTTTCTCCTTTTATTTCCTGGAATGTCCTGGTGGCCTGATCCACCAGCAGGCTGAGAGTGGGACAGGCCCAACCATCAGTACAAGGCCTCCTCTGGTTCATAGCAAGGAAAAAAGCTAGGGAAGTATCTACCTGCTGTAGGGAGATGGCTGGAATTGTGTCCTGTCACTACTAAAATAAGGTGAGCTGTGATAAAGGCAGTGAGGAACTGGTGTGTATAAACCACCAGAAGAAACTGGACCTCAACCAGACAGGACTGGGGATTGATTTCAGGCCCGAGACCTTCTGCTCTCCCTTCTGTAAATCAAGTTTCACATTCCCATGTGGACTGACAACATAACCTGGGATGTCATTCCTCTGTCTCTCTTGGCTGCCTGGTGTGATGCCCTGGAAGGCTCACATAAAACTTGGAGTATGAAATGTATCTGCACTGTGATTCTGATGCTCTGCTTGCTGAGAGGAAGGAGAAGCCACTTTCACACAGCTCATTAATTTCTTCTGCACATTTTTAATTCTCTTATTTTTGCTTTATTGTGTGTAAATTTGACATAGAGCTCTGCTGCTTTTAAATGCCTAAGACTCCCCTTTAGAAATGTAAATTTTTGTGCTTCTGCTGCTGGTCTCACCTCTAGTGTGCAATGGGCTTTGCTTTCACCAGTGTGCACCCCATCAGGCTGTTTCTCACTCCTAATTCTATCGAAGTTTTATGATGGAGTTAACACAGCGCATTCCACAGGCCAAGGGAAAACAACCTGTTGATTCTGTAGAGATTTAATAATTTTCCCTGGGCTGAAAAGAGCCAAATAGCAACGCCCCTGCATGATGAGATGAACAGGATTAACCCCTGAGTACCTTTCTGGAAAGCACAGCACGTTCCAGGGTTGCAGTCATGCTGGTTCTCACAAATGGTGCCGTTCTCCCCTTTGGCAGTGGCTCTCGTGCACTCACCCCACACACAGAGCTGCTCTCCACAGCACTCCACATCCCGTGAGCAGGGCTGCCAAAGGCAAAAGCTCCTGAGAAAACTGGCACTGTAGCACTCATTGCATGTATCACACACAGCTACACACAGAATTAAACCCTGAGCCTGAAGACAACAGTATGTACTTTAAATATACGTGTCATGTTCCCGCTGCTCAATAGAACTGCGTCATTTCTCAGGTTGAGCACACATAGAATTCTTGCCAGACAGGAACCTCCACAGCAGAGCAGCAGCACTTCATCCAACCTGGCCTTGGACACTTCCAGGGATGGAGCATCCACAGCAGAGCAGCAGCACTTCATCCAACCTGGCCTTGGACACTTCCAGGGATGGAGCATCCACAGCTTCTCTGGGCAACCTGAGCCAGGGCCTCCCCACCCTCACAGGGAAGAATTTTTTTCCAATATCTAATCTAACCTGCTCTCAGTATGAAGCCATTCCCCCTTGTCCTGTCACTACATGCACTTGCAAAATGTCCCTCTCCAGCTCTGTTGTAGCCCCTTTAGGTACTGAAATGCTGCTCTAAGTTCTCCCGGGAGCCCTCTTTCTGCAATCAAGGGAAACTAAAATTAATAAATGAACCATCATCAATGGAGAACATTACTGGTTTTTTTCCATTGTTAGATGCAGTCGGGAATTTACAGTTTGTTCAGAAGAATTGTTTTCAAAGAGCAAAGCAAAAAAAAAAAAAGTCTTACTAAAATTCTTATTTTAGTTGTAATAAGAACCAGACCTCATTGGTAACTAAGAATCTTTGAAAAAATCTGTCTGAAAAAAATCTCTTTGCAAAACAGAAATGCAAATCTCTAGCTAGAGGTACCTTTGTATGACAAGTGCCCCAGTGTTTCAACTACACACACCTAAGAAATCAACCTAATAAAAACCATGTGAGTCACTTTGTTTCCTTTTTTAGGTCGTCTGATTAACAATCTTAAGGAGTCATAGCAGGTCAGTGTTTCAGCAGCTTTTTCCTGTCTGTGTAAAGCCCTGTCTGGGCAGCCATAAAAAAATCTGTATTTCTTCTTCAGTGGATCCCACAGGCAGTGCTTAACAGAGGGCAAGGTGTAGGACTACACTGGCACTATGAAGACCTGCTAATTAAGTTAAAAAATGCTCTGTAATTGTGGAGCTTCCAGGTTGGGGAATTGATCCCACCTCCTTCAGCCTGAGTTCACTTTACAACAGAAGTGTAGCTAGGATCCAGTTTTTACTTTCTTTATCCTACAAGTGTTCTACTGAGAACTGCAAAGAAAAGGTAGGGAGAGGGGTAGGTGTTGGGTCATCCCAATCTTGTGTTTTAATTACTCCATGTTAACATAAAAACTTTTTTACCCTCATGCAGAAAGCTTTGCAGCTTCTTTTCCATCAATTTTGACTTGCTGACATTAGCAACAATAACTTACTGGGTTTCTAAAAATCACATTAAATCCCATCTCATTCAGGACTTACTGTGTGCTGGGGCTTGCAGAGCTGACATTTGTATTCAAAGGTGGAGAACTGGCAATACTTCCCTGTTTCACAGTCTTCATCGATGATACACTCCTGAAGGAAAGGATAAAAGCGTGACTTGCTGAAAATTCATCCCTCTCCTTGAAATACCAGAAACTCTTCATTAATTACATTTCTTACTTGGGGCTCCTTGTACAACCATAGTTCTGTAACAGACCAGTGTCCTCTCCCTGGCTTATCTGAATCCTCTGGCCTCAAATTGCTGGGTGGCTTCACTTCTTGAGTGCATGGCAGTGGGGAGAACACAGGGAGCAAGTGGATATATTTGTGTCTGGTTCGGGGGGTGGGGGGGCTGTTTTCCCATCTTAAAAATTGTGTGATTAACCCTCTTCTCTAAAATGTCCTTTTTTTTTCCCCTCCAGGCTGGAAACAATGTAGTCAACACCATTCTGAGTCCCCTGTACTCCAGCATTGGTTTGGACCATTGTTAGTGGGAAGGGAAAGGAAAAAGCAAAAGGAATTACACAAAAATCCTTGAATTCTCTGAAGTAAGAACTTGGCTGCTCTTCAGCAGACACTAATCTCACTTGCTGGAGCAGATTATCTGTGCAACCTCTATGGAAAGTTTCCACTAAGCATCTCATTTTCTTCAGATCTTCTCCAGATTCAGCCTTTTGGAGGGTTCTTGCCATGTGTGAGGCAAGGCTGCTCTGCCTGAATCAGCCCTGTCTGAATTACCCACTTTGGCCACCTCAGATGTTTCCAAGCAGTTTGATTACCCAGAACATAGAACACAAGCTGAACACGGTCTAGGGCCTGACTCTTTCCAAGTCAATGACTCGACATTCAAGTTACATGTTTATAATTCAGAAGAAGTCATTTTAGCTGTTTTAAGGAATTAGTATCACCAGGTCTAGGCTGCTATAAATTACCACAACGTTTTTCAACTTCATTATCCCAGTAGTGTGTGTGTTCCACTTTTTTTTTTTTTTTGCTTTCCTGTTATGATAAAAATTCTGTTAATGTGAAAAATGTTGATCAGCTGGTGGCAGTAGACTGGGGCAGGAGTGGAGGACTGAGAGCTACATAAGCAGGTGGATCAAAATCCAAATATCCAAATGTTATAGAGTATGTTGGAGGTTTTGTGGTTCCCAGTGAGCAGGCAGCCACATCTCTTCAGCAGCTGTGCTCTTCTAGGCCAACTTGTGTAGCTGTTGGTAGCTTTGTTGGCTGCTTTGATGAATCCCCTGTATAAACCATACCCAGAATAGACCCCACTGTTTCACTCCTGTTCCATCCACTCTCAGGCAAACAGCCAGGTCTCGCTGTACTCAGGTTTTCCAACTGTCCTTCTCCATAAAGGAGAAATCTTGCCATAATAGTTTTTAAGCTCATGGAATAACTCTCTCTCTAGCTCTAAAACCACCTAACACCAAAGTTGCAATTCTCCAGTTGCTGCTTTCTCCTGAATTAATGAGTCCCACACCAAAAAACTTTTTCCTCTTACTGAATTGTGTCCCACCAGTTCAGACATTCAGTTTTATGAGGGTTTCCAGTCAGGGAAAAAAAAAATCCCTTTGTGGGTTTCTTTCCTGGCCTGTAAAAGGCTTCCTTTCACATGATCTCTGGGAAATAGTGTGCCACACTCCAAACCAATTTACTTCACCCAGATATCCATAGTCAATGCAGAACTCAGTAATGCTTACATGCAGATGTGTAACCATATACATTTTTATTATTATTTATTTTTCTTTCTTTAATCAGGCAACAGACCTTTTATAATTCAGCTACCTTAACACAGAATAGTTGCTGGACAAGGAGCAAATCTGAACATCTTCATCAGCTGCAACAGATTCTGAACAATCCATTTTTTCCTGGAACTGTGCAAACTAAGTTATTTCTCAGAATATTTTGTCTTTGCAGGAGCTGCTGCATAAACTGAGGAGAGGGAGTGTTGGGTTCTGATGTGCAGCAGGGCATACAAGTTGGGCAGATAACTTAAAGGCAGAATCAGCCAGCCACAGTGATAATGATGTACATCCCCCTGAAATCCATTTTTGTGTTACACCAGTTAATTTAATGTTGTGGAAAAGGAATATGCTGCTTGGGAAGTGCTAAAGAATAATACAGAGTGAAAGCAGCATTGCCTATTTATTAATGGGAGTACTGGAAGCCATAAACAACAGAGGCCAGGATGGAGAATCCCATGCTATGTACCTGTAAGGACTTGCTCAGCATCCTGTGGACTCTTATTATAATATTGTGCTCTGCAGTGAATATCCTGCAACACCTGGAAGCAATTTGGGCATTAGGATCTCTTCCAAAACCAACAGGGAAAAAAAAAAAAAGGAAAAAACCAATGAAAAACCCACTCAACAAGAGAATGAAAATCATGGAAAAGATTCCTAAGTCTGCTGAAACAACTGCTGCTGAAAGAAACTTCAGGTTTCTTGTCTTTGGTAGATTATGCCAAAGATTCTTGCTTTCCTAAAGAATGCTTAGTGTCCATTTTATTTGAGAATAAAACAGTGAGTGATGCTGGTGATAGTCAAATACAGCAGCTCCCAGACCACCGAAACAGCTGGTGCAGGACTGTGCAGGTCAGAGCTGCTGGGACAAGCTTTCACAGGAGTGCTTTCCCTCAGGCCTTTGCACACATGGAAAGGCACAAAAGAAAAGAGTTTTCTTCCAGTGTGATGTGTCAATCTGCAGCCCCCAGGGCCTGGCAGGTGCCACAGGCTGTTCTGGCAGACTGCACTGGCTGGTGGGATGTATCCCACTGTGCTGGGCACCACGTCAGCCTCTGCCCATACAGCACACCAAGGAGGATAGAGGGACAAGCAAAGGATTTCTCATTTCAAGTTATGAAAGCAGAGCAACATGGCCAGAGTTAACCTAATTTCACACAGAACCCACTTTCTTTGGCAGTGTTCACCTGGTTTCTGTACCTCACTATGGCAGTATTTTTAATACTCTGTTTTGCTGATGATACAGTATGTACTGAAATAACACTCACTTTCTTTGCTCTTCTTCCCCTTAATCCTTAATTAAAACCCTAAGAGTAGACTAAAAAATACTCTGATCATGTCTAACCTTCAAAATGGACTCACTGATTTTCATAACTGGCATTTGATTTGTCTGTTCCCTCTCCCCACTCACACTCACCCTGCCTCCATTCTCAGAAAGTTCTTCTTCAAAGATAACTTTAAACAAAACTCTCTCTTCACTACTCATATCTTCAGCCAATACTTGTCAGGGACTGTCTTAAGTGAGACTTTCTCTCCTTCTTTAGAATACAAGAAAGCAGAGGAAGGCACTGCCATGACTTAATATACAACTTTTCTGTGGTTCTCTGGCATGAGAACAGTGGGATTCAAGCAGGAGAACCCCTTCTCCCCTCCTTGTGTGATGGCCCAGTTTGCTGGCTTACTGTGATCCAGTTACAGTTTGTGCCTACAAACTTCTGAAGGAGCTGAAGGGAGAGGCAGGATTGTTTTCTGCACAGCTGGTAAGCCAGAACAGCCCTTCCAAAGTGTTCATTCCTAACCCTCTATGGATTTCAGGTTTCCAAGCCATGAAGTAGAGAGGAAAAAATCAATTATTCTGGAGAGGTAAGGAAGTTCTGCCAGCAGAAACACAGCACAGGAAGCAATGCTACTAAAGCAAGTCGTGTGACAATTAGAAAATGAGTTTTAGTAACAACCTTGGAAATGCATGGGGGCATCTCGGCAGTATTCAGGGATAACTGTGCTCCAAAAGCTTCTCTGAACAAAAGCCCCTTTACATGTCTATTAAAAACTCCCCAGACAATGAAATTCCCATTTCAAAAACCTTTAACTCAGGTAGAACTCAGTGTTAACCTCCATGAACCATAGCTACAGATCCTTCCCAAACAGTGCCAGAGCTCACCTGATAGCACCCATGAGACAACAACAATTCCAGCCATGGCTGAAGTGCCATGTTCACATTGGAACTGACATCTCTTAGCAAATAGTCCTTCTAAGAGTTAACATTTCTGTGTTTACAAATCCCCTTCTACGTTTTGTTTCAATTTCTGCAAGTTGTTTCACGTAGGACTGGTCTCTGTCACTGCAGCAGATGGCAAAAACTGCTGAGTAGTAAGGAAAAAAAAGAAGCACAAAACCTGTTTTATATCCTACATGTATTTAAAAAAAAGGCAGAATTACATAGCAAGGAATATTGTTTTATGGAAACTACTACTTTAATTTGAAATGCAGTAGCATTCCAGTTCCTAATCTCTCAGTTGTCTAGACAGGGCATGTAACGCAGTTGTCTTTAATGAGATATGAATTAATTTGCCTTGAAATACCTCAAAACCTCTGTAATACTTTCCAGCAGTGCAAACCTCTCACTGCTGTCCTGCCAAGTACACAGTACTTGTAAAATTAGGAACTTCTGTTAAAAAAAGACGTCCTGAAAAGAGCAGACATGAGCTGCAAACCGTGGTAGGGGTCACATCCCAGTGCTATGAGGGAAAGCCAGCTCTTTGGGTGGCTCTTCAACAGGAATGTGACTTCTGAGCTCAAAACTAACAAACAACAAAACACAAGTCCTTTGGTTTTGTCATGAACTTCTCCATGGAGCTAATCTCATCTGATTCCTTTCCCCTGTTTCCCAGAAGCATTTTAATTGGGAAAATTTCATTTCTGGTTCTCCACATGACACAATATAAATGGATGCAAAATATGTCTTCATGACATAACTGAAGGTGGCCTAAAGGCAGTTCAGCTTGGCTTTAGGTACCCAAAGAAACACAGCTATATTAGCTTTAAAATGCTGTTAAAAAGCTGAGAGAATTGAGGCAGTCTGTGGCCCCCAATAAACTGCTCACCACCAAAGCATCCCTTTCTACACCACCTGCTTATTCCCACCACACAAACAGTGATCCTGTCACTGATCAGACCCTTATGCAGTCAATGCTCAGTGTCAAAAGAGGAAATAAAGAAAATATCATCTTATCCACAGCTTCAAGGAGCTGACTCCAATGAAAGAAGAAACTACACCCAAAAAAACAAAACTGAAAAAAATTCCTCACAAATGCCTCAGAATAATGAGGAAAATGGTGCCCGGATGCTCTCTCAGAACATGCTCTGTTCACTCTTGGTCAAAATCTCTCTGTAAGCCTTGCAATAATTTAATAGCAGGTCATTCTGCAGAAGCAACCACTTCATTTTCTTCCCTCACCCTTTTTTTCTCAGTAATAATAACCTGATCCTGGCAGGACTACAGCTTCTGCAAATGCTCCCATGTAGGAAACACAGTGCCAAGTACTCATTTCAATCTATTTTGCAATGGTATCAAAGTGGGCACATGAGAAGAACTATTCTAATTTGGTAGAAAACCCCCATAAATTATATATCTGACAGGTAATTAACTTAGTCTGGAAACTAAGAGCTATCCAGCTAAGAAAGAATAAAAGAACTGTGTCTATGTGTGCGTATATGTGTGTATATATATATATATGTGTGTGTGTGTGTGTGTATATGTGAGGTCAAAATACTGATGCATGTTTATAAACAAAGTTTTCCTAATAAGTTTGCAATTAATGGTCTTAACAGAGAAATGCATCTACCTGTGGATCTGTTAACTGGAGAACAACAATTCTTTAATCTTTGATAAGCAGAAGCTGTGTCTAAACACTCATGGTCTGAGAGATCCTGGGTTTTATTCCAAATGTCCTGAGCTCCAGTAGCAGTTGTGGAGTCACTGCAGAGCAGTGCCACAAAGCTCCAAAGTGCCATTATTTGTAAGTAGCAGTAAACACACAAAGACACAGCTTTGATGCAATGAAGTTCCCTGGGAGCTGAATTTTAATGCCGGCCGCTCTTGTCTCTACAATTGGCAGCTACAAACTTTCCATGATTCACTACTGAACTATGTCAATTTTGCAAATTTGTACAAGCAAAACAACACAGAGTAGCTGTACACAGTGAGGATGTGAAACAGCTGGGTGAAAAGGAAAGCCTTTGAAAACAAGATTTCTGTACTTAGTAGCTGCTGGCTAATCTTAATCACTAAACTAAGAGTAGCACACTGAGAGTAAGATGCTGACCTGTGCCCCATCCCTCACAGAACTGATTTCAAACCCTGAATTTTATGGGATTTGTTCCTATATAATATACTTTTTTTGGTAGTCTACAGTTGGAACAGACTTATTAATTGTGCTTAAGGTGCCAGCCAAGGATAATAATACTGGAACAGAAGTACACTGGTAAGGATTCACATTCAGTGGATTTTACCCATGGCAGAGTTGACAGCATAAGACACTGCTGTTACTGTAGAAGAAATCGAATAGTTTATTTTCCATGAGCTGTAGGTGGAAGAAGAAGGGGTTTGAATTAAAGCAATAGCATTGGAATAAATCATCTCCAGCACTCAAGGATTTTGGGAACACGGAATCCATGTCTGCCTAAGGATGGAGCAGGCATCTGGTTCATAGATGTTGACTCTTTGAAGCTTCTTCAAGACCTCCTCTGTGGGGCATTTCTTGGGATTACAAAAGCCTTTTTTATTCCCTTAATTTAATTTTCCAACTGAAATCATGTGCTTAGAGGATATCAACAACATGAGATGACAACTATCATGAATATTCATTCCATTTCCTAAAAAAACACCAATGAGGAAGAAGGGGAAAAGGGTCTTCAGCACACTCCTTTTCCAAAAGGGACATAAGAGTATGAGCGTGTTACAGATTTCCACCACGTATGAAGTCCAAGACAAACACCTACCAGGGGACCAAAACTTTCCCTTGCTGACAGCTGTGAGCTCTCTTGGACCCAGAAAACCCACTGAGGCTCCCCTTTGCCTGACACCATGATGTCAAACTCTCTGTGTGCTGTAAGATCCTGCTTCTCCCCCTGGACTTCCTAAGGGAAGAAGTTTGAGGGATTCCTCATATTATATAAATTCACAAGCCGGCTCTGAGTCATTTCCAGACAGAATAATGAGTAAACAGATCCAGAATTCCCACCCCACCCTGTATATCTTTTGTACAACCATGCTGCATTACAATATATTACTAACTGGAAGGGAGAGTGGACTTGTTAGGAAGGAAAGAACCAGGACAGGTGGGACAGGTGGAGGGGGGT
Organism: Coloeus monedula; assembly: GCF_965178545.1. NCBI lineage: Eukaryota > Metazoa > Chordata > Aves > Passeriformes > Corvidae > Coloeus > Coloeus monedula. The sequence continues at coordinate 10,051,353 of NC_138786.1, read as the reverse complement.
TCTCTGTAAGCTGCAGAGGTGAAGAACCACGAGTTGGCAGCTGAGGCACTCACCAGTGGTGCCCCTCAGTGACCCAGCCCCTGCAAAGGCCAGGCAGACACTCACTGCACAAAAGATGCCAAAATGCTCTTTTGTGAATCACATGGGAGGAAGAACAAAGTTCAGACTCACTCAGCTGACACAGAAATGCATTTCTCAAGGCATTGCATTTGAAGCCACCATTCTACAGTCCTTCCTTCCTTCCTTCCTTCCTTCCTTCCTTCCTTCCTTCCTTCCTTCCTTCCTTCCTTCCTTCCTTCCTTCCTTCCTTCCTTCCTTCCTTCCTTCCTTCCTTCCTTCCTTCCTTCCTTCCTTCCTTCCTCTCTTTCTCTTTCTTTTCTTTCTTTCTTTCTCTTTCTCGTTCTCTTTCTTTTCTTTCTTTCTTTTTCTCTCTTTCTCTCTCTTTCTTTCTCTTTCTGTCCTTTCTTTCGCCAAACCTTTGATGAAACAGAACTAAACAGAAACAACTTCACCACTTTCCTTCAATTTCCATGGTTTAGCTTAATAAATCATAGTACAAAACACCATCAAGCTGGACTGGTAGCATCTCACACCTCTTCCTGACTCCAAACAACTGCACAGAAGGCCGAGGAATCACCGATCACACTCATTCTCTCTCCTCCTACTCACTGGTATAAAATCAGTCCCATCCTACAGATTTTGTAGAATCTAACCCTCCTAAAGTCCAGGTGAAGGTTAGATAAGACTTAGGCTCATCATATATGTGTCACAGGGCCAACCTCCCGGCCACTGCAAATTCTGCCACCTTACCTGTGACAACACAGATGTAACCAGCTGCAGATTTCACCCATTTATTTGCATCCTTTGTATCTATCTCAACCAATCTAAGATTATAACAGATGCAAATAAAAGATAAAAAGACAAAATACCTATGCTATACATCCAGTGCTGTAGCCTGTATTTCCTGTAGCTTTAGCTACTGTTGTTACCCTGCCAGCTAAGGCTTGCTGTTTCATTAGATAATATGGTTTCAGCTAAAATCTCAAATAAGCAGCTGCTGGAGCCAATGGATTAAGTCATGTAATCAAAACCAGTGGAAAAAAATTCTCATTTGCCTTAAAGCCTTTCCTCTCATGAGTAATTTGCTACATGTGTATGGCAAGAGGAAAGAAACACTGCTGATGGACCTTCAATAAAGATAATCCATACTGTGATCTCTTAACAGATGTCACAAAATGGCCACCAGCCCACACGAAAGAGTCACTCTCCTGACTGTATGTTACCTTAAAGAGAAGACTAAAAAGCCCCATTTCTCTGAGAATAAATATGTTGATCTAGGAGAGGCAGAAAGTAAAATCATTCATGGTGGTTTGTTTTTGTATCTCCCTACAACTCGGACATGATCTGTAAAAGACAATCACACAGGCTTGGATACCCAAACCCAGCATGTTATGAGCAGGAAAACTGAACCAAAACCAGGGAAAAGGAAAACAACCTCCCTTTGACTCTCACTAATCCCTTATCACGGCTTGTTGGCAGAAGAGATGTGGCAACCAATGTGCAAACAAGGGAGAAGCGGGAAGCTTCATTCCTCCCTGCCCATGGAAAACTTCAGACAAGGCAGGATTTGTACCCACAGCTAACAAGAATGCTGTGAGCTTTAGAAGTGGTGCATGGACACTGGTGAAGCACTGGCTAGAAGAGAAAGTTTTGGACCCTTCAGAGGAACTCACTGGTTTACCAGTCTGTTCTTACTAACCATGCTGAGAACATTGAATCAGTTCTAGGCACTGTCACTGTGTTACAGCAATACCTTATTTTTGGCCAGGAGAAATTCAGCACAAGAAAAGCTTTCCCTCTTCAATATTTAGCTACTCAAAGGGCAATAGTGCAGAGAGATAAAAACGGTGAGGTGGCTCTTCAGCCGACTTGATTTTGCATTAAAATATTCTTTTTCTTTGGCGTTTAGCTGGAACAGAAATACCACATTATAGCACAGGAGGATGTGGCAAATTTTTTAACAATTCTAAATACAGGCATAGACTGGAATTGCTAATGAAGACTTTTGGAATATTTGTTAGTACTACACAGTTTTGTTTCCCTAACTTGACAGAAAAAAAACAACTTACACTAAACTAGACTAATAGGAAATATTAAAGGAATCCTTGTCACTCTCTTAATAGGTTTTTTCAGTACTAACAAAGTAAACTTACTAAAGCTATCTGAGCTGCTTCAGACTCCCACTGATACAAATGAGAGCAGGATTTGATACCTTTAATTAGGAGTAACCCTTTTGCTGTTGCATCAGTTACTTGCCTGGAAATCTAAGCCGCCATTTAAGAGCAAAAAAAACCAGTGATACTGATCTGTGTTCTCAGACCTTTGCTGGTTGTGTTTTCAGCCAAAACACCTGCCTGGCTTGCCTCACCTCTCAGCAAAAGGCACCTTGCTTCTCCTGCCTCTGATAAGGTGTAGCAGCTGCTCCCAGCTGCTTGTTTGCTCAGAGCCATCGAGCCCGAGAGCCGAGTGAGTGCATGGAAACCGCAGCCTCACTTCTCACACCGTGGCCACTGCACCTCCACAGCGTTACAAAAGCACTGATGTTTGTGCCCACTGGCCACTCCTGCTCCTCTGTGTGCACCCATGACTTTCCACACAGCGTTGTCTGAGAGAAAACCAGCTCAGGATGGACTGAGTTTAGCAAGCAAAGATGTGGACACTGAGGAGTGTGTCAGGCAGCTGGCAATTACAGAGATTTCCCACCTTCCTCTTTGTACAGGATCAGACTTGACACTTGTATTTCAAACTCCTTCTGGCAGGTCTTTCCATTCACTGAGGCTAACATTCAGATATTTTTTTTGGCCATGGCCCAGTGAACATCAGATGATTGTCAAAAACACTGGGTTTAGATACACTGTGACTGACAATAAGGCCATCCTATCATCATGACCTAAATTAAATCTCTTAATATCTTTTGCATAACTAAGGAGCATTTGCTGCTTATGGAGTCAGCTATGAAGTCTCACATATGCACACAGTCCATCACACCTTTCATACAAGAAGAATATGTCCCTCTCTACAAAAAGATTCACAGCCTGAAAATACTCCAGATTAACTAGAGCAACTCAAAATGCTAATTGAGCGATTCTTCTCATCTTTGGCTAAATCCTGTTTCCCTTTGCACCCTTCTCCACGTCATTTTCTACTCTAACAAACACAAGCTACTTGTCCTCAAGAGCTATTCACACTTGCCCCAAAGCTTTGTGTTCTACATTGTCAAGACTGAAACTGAAAAGGGAACAAAAAAAGGGGGTTCAGTAAAATGGTAAGAATTGGTTAAGGATGTCTAACCCAGCCTGTCTGAGGAGCCATGGCTCTCTAAAACAAGTACAATTTGCCTTATCTACTCCTACACCAAGGATTACCTAAAGAGGGGGTGTTGTGCAAAGAACTGCACTGGTCCAGTGATTATTGGAGCACAGCAGGCTGGACAGCTAACAGAAAAGCAAACTTAGAGTACCAAGGAATTAAATTATTAAACACACAAAACCTACCAGATTTAGATATTATGTGATTTTTGGCTAGACAGAGACCAGGATTCCAACTCAGGAATGCACTTACTGTGTCTATTGATAGTTTGAGGTTGCTGAGTGCAAGTCACCAGGGACTAAAAGTGCTGTGAAAAATTAAACAAAAAAATTGGACCCAAATATAAGACTGCCCAAAACAAGAGTCCTCCCTGAGACATAAGGGAGCAGAAATCAACACCAAGATGCTGCATTTTCAAATTTCTGCCATTGACTCCTCTCCTGCAGTGATGCTGATGGAAAAATTGCAATTTCCATTGATTGTTCCTTCTCAATTTCCAAAGCTTCCTTTCTCTACAGCACTGGTAGGAACTCCTCTCCTGGAGCAGTATGGGCCTCGAGGAGAGCAACTCCAGTACGTGTGGCTGAGAACGTTTGGTGAAATCATATACAAGTTGCCCCAACAGGAACCAAGTGGTTACTTTGGCAGTTCTGGACATCAGCAGAGAAGTGGGAGCTTGAAGACCTGCAGCTTAACCATTTAAACCACTATTTTTCTCTAGAAAAGGGGGAAATTGAGCTATTTTCTTTCTTTTTACTGCTGGAATAAAGATAAAGGCAGAGAAAAGGTTTAAATGAGGCTGTTATAAAAGGGATGCCACCCATTCTGTCTGTACAGATAAACCAGGACCTGCCAGCTCAGCTTGTAAACCCAGTTTCACAGTGATACCTCCTTGCCCAGAGCTCCAGGGGTGCCAGCAGCAGCCTTTCTTATGGAGATAAAGGCCAGGGCATCACAGGGTCTCCTCCTAAGGACGTGCTGGTGTTTGAAGTCCCTCTCTGAGCAGCTGCTGTGTTTGCAGAAGGTGTGTCCCAAATAACAAGTGTGCACACAGGCACACACCCACATGGTGGAGGAAGGGCAGGCACCTCGCACAGAATCGCACCCAGGGCAGCTCTCCTCACCCTCCCACAAAGGAACTTTGACCTGTGCTGCACAACTAAAGAGAAGGCACAGCCATGCCCTCAACAGCCTCTGCCACCAGGGACAAGCAAAAGAAAGGAATCTGCTCCACAGTGCCAAAGTGAAATGAGAAATGCATTATATCCTTCCAGTTGCCTGGTTCACTCGCCCTAGATACCAGCATCCTTAAAAATCTCTTTCAAAAAAGAGAATTGAAACCAATCAGATATACTTCCATTAAACTTTGAAAAAGAAAAACCCAAAACAACACAAAAATCAACCTTGCTAAAAAGAAAATACTGCTTTCTAAAATTATTTCTCAAATTACTAGAGACAAGAAAAAAGCTCAGGTACACTAGCTTTGAATTGGAAGAGAGAGCTTATGTAAAATACCACTCTGAATGGAAGTGAGAAGAAATGCAACTAAATCTTTGTGTAGCAAACCTTACTAGTACCAATTTTGTTTCCTTTTATTTTTCATCCGTGCTTTCCCTTGGTCAGGCTAATGTATCACAACTGAAACAGGTCTAGCCAACAAGCTAGAGAAGGTTTTGATTTTCAGAGGATAATGGGGAATGCTATTATTTTTGCTGTGCTCTGTGCTTGAACTTTTGACTGAAAATACTCTATTAATTTGCAAGCTAACCAGTGCTCCCTGGAGAAGTAAATTACAGAGTATTTGAGCCTTAAATCCAGGAACAAATGGATGTCAGGCCCTCCACAGACTTTATGCCCATCCAGCTACCTCTTGCCTGTGTTTGGCCTCTATAAAAACACGAGTCTGCTGGATTGAAGCCTGACATCAGTAGGGGTGACTGCCAGCGCTCAGTGATATCCGAGAAAGTGAATGTGAGTCTGGGAATGTAAATGGGGCCTCCCAATAATGCAGCACCTCTGAGGAACTGGACTGCATTGCCAGAAGTGGCAAAGAGCCCAACTCCCCTTCTGGAGACTTAAAACACCGATAGCCTCCTGGCCATAAAAGCACTGCCAAACGAGCCATCAGTAACAAAGAGCAGTCTAAGGAGAATGCTTCTGTGAGGCAGAGCCAGGAAGAAATACTCTGAAAGGAAAAGTCTGTGTGTGGAGAGTGTTCCCTGGTGTATCTGCACTTCATGTACCTATTTGTGTGTGTATTGGTACCGGCTTCAGGAGGACAAGCACTGTGATTTAAAAGGCAGGCACAACCTGTTTCCCACAAAGCTGCTTCTCCAGTGCTGGATTTCATTCCAGCCAATAAGTGGATTTACTACTGCAATGCAGACACATCTTTGCCTTCTTGTGACGCTTTTGTGTCATCTCTCAAAGCCCAAAAAGGTCACATGAAAAACTTCCAGTGATTTCAGAGGCTTGTAACTCAGCACAGAAAATAAATGTAAACTGAGGAGGTGTAGGGTTCCAGTTATCACAAATTACTGCAGTAATACATTACATAGAGTTTGAATTTCAAAACAGGTGGTTTAGGAAGGTGCTTGGAAAATTCTTCTTTTTACCACCCAAATTTGTACCTAAAGTGCAGGAGCTGTGGGAATCCTTAACTTTTATAAGGCAAGCCCATAAACTCAACCTATGAAACCAGTGGAATCACTCCTCACCACCTATTGGTCTGTGAAGCCTGTAGCCTGGAGAGTGACTGGCACACGTCACAATGCCACACAAAACTTCAGGTATGAAAATTTGTGTGCATAAAAATGACCTAAGGGCCCAGTGCAAAGTTTTCTGCAGCTCATTTCCCAATTCTTTTACCTTAAGTTTACAGATCTAAGCAACAGTTGCCTTTTAATTTGGGCAAAAATTTTCTTCTACTTCATAGATCTCTCCTCAGCAGCACCTTTTTCCTTGCTGTAACACAAATCTTCCAATTCTTAATTGCATTACTCCTACAACATTTCTGTGCCCTTGCAGTACCAAAAGTGATTCATATTCCTCCTTAATGTTTAATGTCTGCAAGCATCTTCAGATTTACTTCTGTTAGGCATCTCTCAGTCAAATTAATTTCAGGCTCTCCTTAAATAAGGACCAAGTACATCCGTAGGCTGTTTTTCATTTAAGTTGGCAACCTCTAAATAAGGTGTTTGTACCAGGGGCATGCTGAAAGTTCAAAATGAGTGTGTGTGGGGGAAATAAACATTAACAACTGCAGTTCTGTTTCAGCAGCTGCTGCAGTGGGGATGCTGGCGAGGTTAAAAAGTTTGCCTTTGTACACTGGATCTGAAGATGATTATCACATCTGCTTGGAAAAAAACCCATTTGGATTGTCTTCATTGCATATAATGAATGCATATAAAATAATAATAATTATTAAAAAGCACTGTGTAGGATGTTAACACTTTGTATAAAAGCAGATGTAATTTAGAATAGCTACAATTTATTTTATACCTTGACTTTTCACTTAAGCTACAAGCTTTGCCAAACAGTAAAAAAAAGTAAAGTTGCTTGTGTATGCTATATTTTGCTACTTGCCATATTCAAACTTAAACAGCAGTATAAAAATATGAGCTGAAAGAGGGAAAACTTCAGAAAAGAGGCACTAGTTTCAGGTTCTGTGCTCATTAAAACTAGAAACTACTGCCATAATTTTTTCTTTTTTCAGTGTTTTATAAAATAGTTACAGAGCTGCTTCTGTGAAAGATCTGGAGGTAAGTTACTCTAAAAAAAGCCAGGACATGTTAAAGTAAGTCAAACCACAAACTATTAGTCAGATGAAGCCAGCTATCAGAGGAAACCTGGCAAGGCCATTCTTACTAAGAGCACAAAAAAGAGTCCATTTTGGTAAGACTGTAACCAAAGAAAACCCAATTTTTTTAAGTAGTGGTATGTGCTGAATGTCTCATGTGACTACTGATGTTTAGCAAATGGACCTGTGCTTGCAAAACTCAGGTAAAGAATATTCTTGCTTTTTAAACTTCTTTGAGAGTCCTTAAACAACCATATTTTGAGAGCGGAGGGGTTTTATTGTCCCGTCTCTCTCCCTTCTCCTCAAAGTGACATTTCATAATCAGTTGTCCATCACTGTGTTAGGCTAAAAAGCAAATAGAGCCATATGTTGTTCCACAGATTCCCCATAAATAGATGATTTGGGGTTATTTTCAATTGTTAGAAGTCCACAAAGCAATTTTTTTTTGTGGAAGACACGGTCAGTGTTATACTAAGGGTTTATCCACACTCACTGGAAAGGGCAGTGTAACTATCTTTTTATAATTAACATTTATATTTAACAGACAAATTGAATGTTCAAACAGGTCAACTAACCACAACACTGAAACTCTGTTTCCAGTTCATAATATTCCTAAGTTAAACTAATTAAAAAACACAAACTTTTTTGACTGCTTACGCCAATGGTTTTGTGTGTTTTAAAAGATTCCAAAATTTTTTGTTAGGTGAACTCTGTCACAGTCTTCTGAACAAGGAACCCAAAGTATTTGTTTGATTTTCAAAAGGAAAGAAAAGTGCTCACTTACATGATTTCTCTTGTTTTCTCCATCTCTTATAGATGTAATAACTGTCTCAGAAAAAACTGTTGATCCAGTTTTGTTATCTGTAACCTGATACAGGAAAAGAACAAAACATCAAACTACAGTTTTTATGAGTCCTTTGTGACTCTCCGTCCTACATTCTGCAATAATTAACCCGCTCCCATCCCCTCTTTTATTCCCATTTTGCTGTCACTCTTAATATACCCTAATCTGAGGGGGAAAAATAGATGACAGGGCTACCTCCTTTCCTATTTAAAATGACACTGTAAAGAAGCTAACTGAGCAGGAGATGGTTGGGTTTTTATTCCCCATGCCATAGCTGTATCTGTGTCCTATTTTTAGCAGGCACTTTTTCCAAAATAAATTATTATTTCACACTAACCTTTCATGATGTGTCCTAAACACCGTGATTAGGCAAGCACAGGAGATACAATAAAACCCCAAAGTCCTTATCATCAGGGAAGTTTACATTCCAAATTATTGTGTGAATAAACATGTAAAATTGGGGTCTTTTTTTTGAAGAAAAGGTGTGTAAGAATGGAGAGCTCACCACATATAAGTTTTCTCATACCTTATCAATTTCTTGATGAGTCTGAACAGTTCTGTTGCCCACTCTGGTTTCCATGTTGGACTCGTTATGGTAGTTGGGAGGTAAGCTTTCAAAGCTGACTTCTGACAGCTTTTTTGCCCCTTCCTCTTCAGCTTCCATCTGCCAAATTGAGAAAAAAAAACCCCAAACAACTGAAAATTAGCAGAAATGTCACAAAAGAGACCGAGCCATGCCTCCCGTGCAGGCCCCAGTGACGGACGCTGCCTGCTCCAGACCCTGCCTGCAGCAGCTCTTGAATGGGCCAGAAAAGCAGGGCTGAGCTGAGCCCTTGAGCTCTGGGCTGTTTAAGCCCAAGTCAGTCCCTGTGAGGGGAAAAAGAGTGCAGGGTAATGGCAATTTGGTATCTGCAAAGGCTGATGCCAGTCAAGAGCCCAGCTTTTCTGTTCTTCACAGAAAACCACCGAAGACTTCAGACAGACTTTCCGATCTGACAAAGAAGAGAAAATATTCTGGAAAGAGAGAGAAACATCTACAAAGCCCCTTGAAGTCAACAGAAGCAGCCCTATAGATGAGGGTGCACACATCCAGAATTTCATTCTCTGTTTCAGTTCCTACTGTCTTTGTTTGTGGGATGAAGAAGGGCGTGAATCTTGTAAACACACAAGAATAAATCATGCCCTTTTGTTATTTGCAACCACTGTAACAGAGCTAGGAGGCCTCAAGTTCAACCAGCATGAACAACAGGATTTTTCCCAAGACAAAATGTCTCTTGGTGTGTCTGTTTATTTTAAACAACAGTTGCAAATCTCTCTGAGTCCAAACCATTTACCTCCTAAGACTCTGCTCAAACAATTCACACTTTGTGCTGTACACAGACCATTCCTCAATCCAGAGCTGACTATAGAAAGAGTAAAACAGGCAGAAATGTTGATTACATCCTTAAGCATCTTTGCAGCATTGTAAAGAATGGTTTGTCTCAGTGTGTTTGCAGTCTAAATGAAGTGGATGACAGAGGTAGATTTCAGCAACCATCCAGATGACTGTAAAAGTTCAGAAATTCTCTAATTACAGTAAACCAAGGTCTGTTTCTCAAGCAGGCAGTCAGTTAAGGGTTTTTGTAGACTATGTATTTTTGAATGAGGGGAAAAGAGAACTTGAAAGGAAGATCCTTAACAGGAAGGGGAATAAAAAGCACACAAGAAAGGGCAGTGCTGGGACAAGGTGTTTTGACAGCCATATAAAACAATGGCTTGGGGATTGGTCTCAGTTCCTGGCTTTGAAACCTGTGCGATTCTGGGCCAGCAATTTGAGATCAAGACACGCAATTACATCACAAGCAAGATGCTACTCCACACATTTTCAGGACACGTACAGCTCTGAATCCTAGTTTGGGATACCCTCGTGCGCCTTAGCTCCTGCTGCACAGAGACAATCAAGTAACTCTTCCCTTCCCTCCTCCCCTCGCCACGTCCTGTTCCTTTCTCTCGCCGGGATGCAGCCGCACCATCGCCTCGCTGGCCCGGGCCACCCCGGGATGCGCACACAGGGCGAGCCCCGAGGGGCCGGCGGGCACCGAGCCGGGGGGCCCCGCGCTGCCCAGCCCGGAGCGCGGGTCCGGCCGCGGCTGCTCCCGGCGGGGCCGGCCCCGGCTCCTTTGCGGCCGGCGGGGATGCGGAGCGCGGCCGGGATGCTGCCGGCGCTGCCCGCAGGTGCGGCCGGCCCGGGGAATACGTGAGGAGGGAACCCCCCGCGCCCCCCGCCGCCCCCGCACCTCCTGCACGGCGTTGCGCAGCTTGTGCTGCGTGTCCTCCATCAGCGCCTCCACCTCCCGCAGCATCTCGCCCAGGCTGGCCGCCCGCCGCCGCCCGCCGCCCGCCGCGGGCAGGCACAGCGCGGCCGCCAGCGCGGCCCCCAGCGCGGCCACCAGCGCCCATCGCCGCATCCCGCTGCCCCTCCGCTGCCCCTCCGCTGCCCCTCCGCTGCCCCGCTGCCCCTCCGCTGCCCCTCCGCTGCCCCTCCGCTGCCCCTCCGCTGCCGCGGCCCCTCCGCGCTCAGCGCCGGCGGGCGGGACGCGGCCGGGGCGGGGCGGAGCGGAGCGGGCGGACCCTCGGCCCCCGCCGGAGCCCCCGCCCTGGGAGCGGGGAGAGCGGGAGGGGAAGGATGCTGAGAGAGGCGGGGAGGTGCCGAGGCAAAGGAGCAGCGCGAGTTTCCCGTTCAGACCCGAGACCTTTCGCTCTCTCGGTGTTTTGAACGGGTTTGATGGGAAGAGGAAGGTGCGAGCTGCGCGGCACCTCCATTATGAGCTTTGCTTCCCAGCGAAGGTTCTCAAAAGATGCTTTCAGCTCACAGGGGTGACGCGTCCTGCACCCCACTGTGCCTGATTGATTCCCCTCAAACTTCTTCTAAAAAATATTCAGGCAGCATCATAATTTTGTAACTGTGTGTCTCTTCCCCAATTTCCACATTATTTTTCCTCTTTGTGCTGTACCCCAAGAATTTCACGGACGTTTTTTGCTGCAGTCAGCTCGCAGCTCCAGGGCAACACTGTTGTGCCGGGATAGCACTGTCCTATAAGTCTCATTTTATTTTGCAGCCTGGGTGAGAGGTAATGGTGAGTAAACTATTAAAATCCTGAAAATTTCCTGCAAGTGCATTATTACAATAATCATTAGGCTAAACCCAGTGCTCCTGGCAGGCTGAGGCAGCTTCAGGCAGCTCTGAATGCCGGCAGAAATGCAGTAGAAGGCAGCAGAGCTGGGAATGCCTGTTTCTCCATAGGGAAACCCTTCCCTCAGTCTCCCGGCCACCACACATCGTGCTTCTGTTCAGTGCCACAGCAGGTTTCATTCTGGACACACCATGAATCTTAGTTTATTGGTACAACAGTTTGATTTTTCTTTATTTAGATGCAAACCTCTTGGACTACACAATGTATGGAATAAAGAATGTTAGCAGTTGCCAGGAATCAATGAAGAGTTTAACTGTGTTCCCTCACATTGCAGGAGGTATGGCATATGAAACAACCCTGTAGTAGCAGAGAAATGTTTAGACAAGGTACTCCTCTTTTCCACCTCTGCCTTTATGGTTAGGTTTCCAATTCATCCACTGCCTCAAATCAGCTTAATAATATTGGCAGTGTACAGGTGACACTTAGGTAACATCTAGAATTTTAACTTAGCTCTGAGCAGCAACTGAATGTTAGATCAGGTACAATTAAGGCATTAAAAAAAAAATGCCTGAGGCTCAAATTCCCAAAGGTGATCAGACTCCAAGGAAATGGATTAGAATCTAGATACTTCTTTGTAGTATCTTTGTGAATTTGGGCCTCAAACCAATTCTCCCAACAATCTAAACACATGTAAGTGTTAATTGCCTAAATAGTTTAGAAGAGGCAGGTGTAAAGAGCTATGGCCTCCCTCTCTTGTGGTGAGACAAGGACCAGAGTCCCAAACCCTGCCTTCACAAGACCATCCCATACTGCCTTCAATGAATGTGGTTTAAGAAAACCTACTCTGACAGGGGCATGGCTGACAGGATGTGAAGTCGTGCACTGGTTTTGCTCTGACAGCTTTAACGGGTTTGAACTCAGTTTTTCCAACTCCTTCAGATGAGCTTTCTTTGGACAGAAACTCAGTTGAGTGGTGAGGATGCGTTTGTGTCCCAGAGTGGAAGATCTGCCCCTGAAGTCAGTGCAGAGCACCTCTCCTGGCTTTCCTCTCTCACCTTGGTTTGCTTCACAATAACTCCCCTGTGCACACGAGGCTTTAGACCGACTAGGACTGTGTCCAGGTGAGACAAGGGGTGTCTTAAAGCTGAACTTAGAGTGCCTGCCTAGATTTGCACTTCTCCCTGGAGCTGCTGAAGTCCCCTGCACCCAGAACTGCACCAGCGAGGACAGCCATGCCATGGGGGTGACGTGCCTTGCTCAGAGGCTGGTGCTTTTCCCCTCGGTATCACCTGATCTGCTGGGCACAGGGATGTTGCCAGCTGAGAGGGAAAAATTGTTATAGATGGTAGTGCACCCAAAAATTGGGATTTGTAAGGATCAGCCTTTACCTTCCTTCTTGGCTTAGTCCAGAATGCCTCTACAACACCATTTATCTACAATTTCGGTGGTGCACTTTTATGCTAATATTGTTGCATTGCTATAAGCCCCGAAATCTCTGCTCCTATTCAACTACCCAGGCACTTTTAAATTTACATTAAAATTACAGCAAAGCATGCAGCTAGCAGGAGAGTTGCTACAGGTTTATTTTTCTTTCAGCAGAATTTGAATGCTCAGGTAGAAAGTTGCACCACTCTAGCTGTGTGTACAATGGTACAGAAGATAGCTACACTTGTATATTATACTGAGATACAACCTGGATCAGGGCCTTAGGAAATTTAATTGCTTATTTAATTACTTATACTGAAAATATATTATTATTATTATTATTATTGTATATAATAATCTCCTGCTGAGATTAGTGGGAAAATTCCCAAAAATTCCAGAGGGACTTACACTCTATCTTTAAACAGAATAACTGAGGATCAGAAGGAGTTTGTAGTACTGATCACCTCTTCTTGTCATTTGTTCTACTGTTTTTATCTTGTATGATTAAAGCAACAGAGACAATCTATCCAATTAAAAAAAATCATCTGTATTTAATGTAAAGGAACCCTCGTAATCAGGTTCTCTCTGCTGTTTTTTTTTACAGAAGGAAGAAAGTCATGTCTATTGAAAATGCTGCTTCTGTTTAAAAGCAAACTACGAGTTGTATGTTCTTATGTTGGACTGCAGAAAAGCCTTGTCCAAAATGATGTTAGGTAAAGGATGTCAGAGAATATATTTTGGACTATAGCAAATTTTTATAGCTAAGGTTCAGCCCAGAGAGCTGATCTTTTTCTGAGGCAAGCTAACACAGCTAAAAAGCATCTCATATATAGCACAAAAAAGATACATCACCCAAAAACAAGACATAATTTATTCTTAGGCCTTAATTTATTAATTTAGAAAGGACATAATGAGCCAGAATAATCTTAGAATATATACACACATAGTTAGGAAAAGCACATCTCAGAGCTCTTACATAAAAGGAATTCGTAAGACTTAGATCAGTGTCAAAACAAGCCCCTTAAGGTGGATTTGAGGCAAAACCAGCCCCCCGTCACGGGGAATGCACTCTTGTCAAAGGCATCATCTGAATCAGTGATTCTGGAGAATAGAAATCACCTTCTGGTTGGATGAGCTTGGAGACAAAGGACCATGTTCCTGAAAGCAGCAGGGTAGGGAGTTGTGCAACTTTGATTTATTTTTTTCCCACACATTGTTTATTCATTTAGACGCAGTGTATTATATTCTGTTTTCCGTGTTTCAAACATCTGGGTTTTTGCATGTCCATTTACCAATTTAATTAATAGTGTTCTTCCCTCTCCAGCAATTGTACTGTGGGCAATCAATCAATTGGTCAGCTGCAGAAAAACAGACCAGCCAGATGTAATAAGGATACTTTTTTACTCACATGGGGTTTTACAGTATGGAAACTTGTAAATGTTGGGACAAAAAGCTGCTGGATTACTGTAAAATTTTCTAGTCGTTAGGTTATTATATGTCAGGGAGCCATCAAACATTGACCTACCAGCACACAGTATGTCTCTGACAGTTTCCTCAAACCCAGACCTCATGTGGCAGCTGTACTTAGGAAAATGCAAATACAAATATTGTTCACTTTTAATGGCTCGCTATTTAGCCAGATAGCAGCTATACACCTGAAATATGAACATATTTTGATCTCATTTTTATTGCTTTGTAGACTGTATTTTCTTTGTAAGGTACACCAGGTTTTAACTGATGAAGACCTAACTAATCCACAATGCTTTTTTTTAGTGTGCCTTGCATTGTGTCAGCTCCTCATGACCAGAGCAGATGGAGCAGTGAGTCACCTACCTGACCTTATCAGAGCTGTGACAACAGGAAACCAGATGAAACCTCTAAACTGGATCTGCTTTCCAGACCACAGAAATACAGAATATTGTGTTTGCTCTGACTTACACAGACTGCAAAGCCTGGTAAGGACTCTTCTACCATCACAAGTGCAATGTCCACAGGCAAACAGCTGTACTCTAGTACCTGTCCTAGACACTTCAAATGCCTCTCCAAGACTTTGCCTCCTTTTAAAAATAATATCATGTGGCAATAAGGCTCTAAAAGTTATAAGAAAGTATTTATTTATTTTTATTTGTAATGCATAAGCCCATGGCAGTGGATGGGAAACTTTTTGATTCTCAAATGTATTGCCCATGTGCATTTAGATGTGTAGGTGTGGCACCTGGGGACGTGATTCAGTGGTGGGTTTGGCAGCGTTAGGTTAACAGTTAGACCTGATGGCCTTAAAGATCTTTTCCCTTACAAATGATTCTATGATTCCATACAATCAGTTTACACTTTAAAACTCCTGCATGCCATTTTTTTCTAACTTCTCAGGAAGTACAATATTGTCTGATAAATGAAAACATCAGTTCTTTTTACAGAAGTGTGCACACGTTTTTACTGGAGAGGGGGAGACAATCCACAGATACAAACACCCTCATGAGGACTGTGGCAGTATTTCATGCTCTTAAGACTTTGTGGTTAAGAAAACTGGGAGTGAAATACAGAAGCTGCACCTCCTGATGTTTAGCAATATCACAAACATTTATGAAGTTAGGAGGAACACAAAACTGTATATTAAAATATTATCAAAACCATAATTCATTAAGACCTAACAAAATAGATCTTTCTAATTAATACATTGTGAGTGTTATTATTCAAACTTTCTGGTTTATTACATAGTCAAAACTTAGTTTAATATCATCATTTCAAAAGAAAGAAAAATGCAAACAATGTGATAAAACCTTGTAAAAAAGTCCATCATTCATATACTCTGATTTTCCATTTGATATTCCAAATGTTTTGATCATATTTCACCTGTGTATCTAACATCACATTATTAATTTCACAGAAGTCAGAACAGAATCTAAGCCAAAATTAGGCATTGTACTTTCATAGATTTTAGCAGATTTATCATTATTTATACCCATGTAAGAGGAACAGCTCCAACATTTCCAGTTTAAAATTGCCTGCCATTCTGAATTATGGTATTTTGTACATCTTTCTATTGAGGAATTGAAGCTGGCTTGAATTAGCATTCCTTCAAGGATGGGTACTGCTGCCTTTATTTTTTTTACTGTTTCATGCCACACAGTTTTTAGTGGTTGTTATGGTGAAAAAGTTTGTGTCTTAAATCAAAGAGAACAGAAATCCCACAATAAAGGTTAGCCATTCACAGCTGGCTGCTTCCCCGAGGCTACAAAAACACACGAATCCTTCATTTGGAAAGATCTGACTTTTAAAATCCATAAATCAAAGATGCTCTAATCCCTTTGCTCAAGCCAGGACTAGCTGGTGTTCTCAGCTGACTGTGTATCTTCAGAGCTGCAAGAGCCAGTACAAAGTCATTGCCACACTGATATTTAACTTGCACATGGTCTTTGTTAAAGTACACAAGAAAAGTGAATGATTCAGAACAAAGAAAAGCATTTCATTAAGGAAATACAGGTGCCTCCTCCATCTTGACTTTCTTGAGTCTGTGAATCGTTATATAATCCTTCTTTTTTCATTAGTATGGTTTTTTACTTTAGCACTTCACTGTGTATTTGGCTGCCATTTTCCAGCTTTTTTTCCCCAGTATTTTCCTGGCAAGGTGCTTACATAAATTCCTATTGAAATATGGAGGGCAAAGTGCATAATCCATATGGAATATCATCTGCAACAAAAACCCTCAAAGCACATCCCTCTGTAAGTTCACATTATCTGCAACCTGTTGGAACTATTATTCTTCTTTAGCTTTAACACAAGTTTATTCTGCACAAAAAATATTTTTTTAAAAATTTTCTTTTAAATTCAGGATATTTTAAAATTGAAAGTAATGGACTGTGGTATCCTTTGTCATTTCTGAAACTAAACTTATATTGTTTATATAAAAAACTCCATAAATCTACTAAAATAACAAAACTGAGACTGAATCATCTACAGGGGAAGGTTTTCATAAGTATTCTGAATTTTTAAAAAATCAAATATGTCTGCATAGTTCAATACAAGGGAGGATACCACTTTTGATGGAGTCCTGCGTTTAAGAATCAGAAAGGATCTGGGGCAGAGGCAATGAGTGAAAAGATGAAAATTACAGCAAGTACTTTGCTTTGCAAGTTATTTAGAAATACTTGGGTGTGAGTGGGCCAAAGTGCTACTGGGGAGTGAATTTTTGTGGTCACATTAAAGGAACAGGGGCTGCCATCCCCAAGCAAAACAAAATCTGGGTGACACTGACTTCACAAATGGCACAAAGGAGAGATAAAATGCGCTGGATAAAACGTGCTAGAGGTGTGGCATGTGGGCAGCAGTGGCAACAAGAACTGCTGTATTGCTGCACGAGCTGTGAAAACAAACAAGAGACACCATGAAAGCAATCCAGCCAAGCCTCCTGGAACATGGAGGTTGTCATCGACCCTAAAATGCTGTTAAAACTGATCATCAGGAAACTACAAACAAGCACTAATGGGAGAGACTTTAGCAGCAGCAGATGGTGCAGCTCTGCAGCTGGAAGGAGTGACAGTAGTGACACGGGAGAGGCTCGGGCAGGGAAGGAGGGATTTGCCATAAATGTTATCAGAACGTGTGTGGCTGCACGGCAACAGCTGAAGAGGATCACACAGTGTTATTGACAAGCATTTAGCTACAGAGATTGGGCTGGCCAGGAAGCTGCAAGCCCTGAAGATATATTCCTGATGCTGATCTTATGTTTGTGCAAGCATAGGAAAAGGAAGGATAACTGGAAGAAGTTTGCATCATAGCACCAGATTTGTCACATAGAAACAGGCTGTCAGAAAGAATAAAAGAAAGACTGATGATGTGACTAAGCTTTAAACAAAGAAAAACCACTAGAGTCACAATGCCTGCTGAAAAGCAGAATGTTCATTAGCTGTAGGGAATAATTGGGAGGAAAAGTACAAGTTGTGGAGAGAAAGCAATTAATCAGAGAAGAAAATTCATCAAGAAGTTCTCACAAGCATTAATAATGGACACTTTATTATGGGCTTATTCCAGTGAGGAAGAAACACCCATGATTTGCCCAAAATGAAAACAGGGGTAAAAGAAATCACAATTTGTTCAAAAGAGAGAGAACCTGGGGGAACTGAGGGAACATGATGCGTCTGACACAGCCAGACAATCAGTGACTGATTCAAACACAGTCATACTTCGAAATAAACTAATGAATCAACATGGTTGTCAGCCTGCAGCAAAATCAGTCATGGCAACTTTCTGGAGAAGAGATAAGAGGTGCAGATCAGGTGTGAGAACTACTCAGGGACAGTGCAAGGAAGGACTGATCCCACTGTGTGTTTGCCCAGGGTGATTGAGTCATTTTCTGGGCCAGTGACACAAAGCACATTTTTTTTCACCCACGAAGCCTTTCAATTTTTTAATAGTGTGACTTCCCTGGCCTTTGGAGGTATGTTAGTCTTCCAAGAGCCTACTTTTTATTTCAGCATCTTTGAACATCTTTCTGGGCTTCTGAGCATCAACAGGGTACAGGTTCTACCCTCGTCCCTTGTGGAGTGGATCAGCTTCATCTGCTGATGGAACAGTTTCCTGTACTTGTCTTAAACCTTTGCATTCACCACAAGGTTTTGTGCTTGCTGCAGTGAATGCTTCAGGTTTTAGTTGCCCCTGCAATTGCAGCATGGAACACTGACTGTGCAGAGCCTGTCCTGACTCCCAACAAGGAGTCTGGTACCAGCAACAGGGGCTGACAGCACCACAGATCCCTATAAACTGACTGACCTGTAAGGTGGTGGTGGCAGGAAACATTCCTGCAGTGCCATAATAAACAATAAGGGCAAAACATTGTAGAAATGTAAGTTAATTATTTTCTATGTTAAGAACTACTTTTTTTTTTTTTTTTTTTTTTTTTGCTAACATCTCTACTCTGGAACAAAATTGGGGAAGGAAATAAAAAGAAGTTTCATTTGTTCGGGTTTTGGTAATCTTTAAGCTGGACTATATCACTTGACAATTCTGTTGTATCTGTGTCATGAAAACACATCTTGCTGCAGAAATAAATGAATAATAAAGTAAATGCCGCAGCCAGAAGTTTCTGTTTTCTCCTTATCAGAACAAAAAGTACTCTGAGCATGCAAGGAATCTTTGATTTTTACACCCTCCCATATTTGAAGGCTCGTGATTTGCGAGCTGAGTCCTCACTCTCTTTCTAGGCTGACACAGCCTCACGCAGGCAGCCCTGTGCCAGGAGCTGGCTGGGGACATGTCACTGTCACTTAGCTGGAATAAAACATTTAATACTTCAGCTTCTCCGTTTCACGAGACTGCAGCCTTGCTGCTACCTCTCATTGACTGCTTCCAAGCCTCCAGTCAAATACTTTCACCATTACTGATCTGTCAAGTCCTGCAAAAGCAAAGCCCAATTTCTGATCCTGATGTATCCTTCATCCCTCTGGGATGTACGTGTGGTACAGAAGTAGCAAGGGACAGACACATTTGTGTCTCATTTCCCAAAACGCTACAGTATTGTCATCATTTGGGGCAAAAGATAGTTTAATAAGCCATCTATCTCCAGGTTTTATTAGCAAAATTATAAGCTATTCAAAGCACAGGTTTTCCTATGGATTTTTAAGATACACATGTTTCTTTCCAGCATAATTCACAGAAGTGGGTGGATTTGGATGTATTGGCTGCATGCATTGGGTCAGTCATGGAAGAAAAAGGGTATCACCCTAAGTTATCTACTTTTGCAGCTATGTAATGTTTAATCCATTCTGATTTTCTTCCATTTCAGTCACAGCCTCCCTCTTGTTTCTTTGGGGATTTTGGAATTAGGTAGGAGGATTGGGCTGAAGGCTGATCCATGCAACACACCAAGCTCGTTGCTGGGCCTAAGCCTGGTCAGAACTGGGTCAGATTGGTCTGATACATTTGGTATCTCTACAGCTATTCAGCTGGTGAGAATGGCTTTTAAATGACATTCAAAACAGTTGTAGGCTCTGTGGAGTTTGATTAAAACTGTTTCCCTCTCCCATGGTGGGAATGACGTGGAAGCATAAAGATGTGCTTGTGTGATAAGGAGCTGTGAGAATGAGACTTGCTATTGAACAGCACAAACCATGATGCTGGTAGCATTTTTATAAAAAGATAAGAGAGGGTCATACTTGCAGTGTGGAACACAACAAAGCTGTAACAAAAGCATTCTCTAGTGAGTAATATTTTTTTTGTCAATGCCAGTGTTAAAAGTGAACCATTATAAATTACTGTCTTGACTCTCGTCTCTATAATTCATATGCTGCTTTGGGCTAGTTCTCAACTGCTGTGCACCACTCTCTTTTCAGCTCTGCAGGGCTAGAAAACAAAAGTGGTTTTTAATCTGAGGGATTCTGTAACCTCTGTTGAACTGCAGGGCTGAGCTCCCTGATGCCTGAGAATGCCCCAGAGGGTGTCACGGTCCCTGGGAGTCTGCACCATCACAGACTCATCCCTGCTTTAATGCAAAGGCTGCTGAACTATGTCCCTGGTGCTGCTGATGCCTTAGGATTTTAGCTTTTATATTTTTCATATCCTGTAATTCTTTAGTGTATAATTCTAAACTCCATATAGACTGTTAGCTGCTGCTCTCCCATTTTGGTCAGACAAAACAATTCCTCTCTAGGCCTGAAGCTCAAGGACACCTTACTGTCTCAGGCCCTGACAAATGTAAACAAGAGTGAGTTGGGGGGGAGCAAACTTGGGGTAATGACTTCATTACCTGAAGCTGTAATTGGAGGATTAAGCCCCCATATACAAATGGACCAAACTTATAAAAGTATTAAAAACTCGTGACTCGTTGTCCCTTTTGGGTGTAGTCCCTGGGGTCTTTGACTGCCCTGAATGTACCTGAAGGCCCTTCAATAAATATAACCCCTTTTATTCTCTTAATTTTGTCTAGCCTCTGTTTTTAGGTAGCCCCATCAAGGCATCACTGCCATCCTGCCTCTCCCACCGTGCTGACCTTTTTTTCCTTTGGTCACAGCTGCTGGGCTGTGATTATGGTGTTCCCTTCTGTAGTTTGTATCTCATACTCTCTGTCTACTTCATAGCAGGCTTTCACCCATGCTATTTTGGTCTCTGGGAGTCTTTCACTCTACATATTGGAGAAGGGACCTCAGCATTGCACATGCATGAAGTTAATTTAGGTATTTTCTTTTAAAAGAACATGTAAGTATCAAGAAAAGCCTTTAAAACAGAGCTTCTGATTCTTCTCTTCCAATGGTGTGTAGTCAAACTGAGACATAAGATGCTCCCCACAACACTTGTGTTTTTAACTTAATGGGACATTACAGTTTGAAGAAGTAGCAATTTGCTGATAAAAACAAAAAGAGACTGGGCAAATACTTCTCTGAAAATGAGATGTTTCAGAGAGCACCTTGCTTTATAATAAACATTTTATTTGGCTTGTCTTGGACAATGTTTTCTGGCAGTTCCACTGGGTTATATCACTGATGCTGGAAAGTTGTCCAGAATCAAACTTGCATTGTTTACTGACTGATGGTTTATTTCAGAAAAGCTGCAGCCTGTGGATACATGGTCAGATTTCTTACTCTTGCTGTGTACAAGTAAGGAGAGAGGGTTTTAAGTTGGGGTTTTTTTTCCATATATTATACACTCCAGCTTAAATTATGCCTCTAATTTGCCATTTGAAATACTTCTGATTAAACAAATTAGGAGGGGGACAAAAGAAGGCACTTCAGAGAATTTGAACAGCACCTGATCATTAAAGGAAAGCTGGCTGTGTCAAAGAAATACAGCAGAGACCAAGGAGTTAATTTGTTCTGGTGGATCATCCCTACATACTTTTCCCAGCCACCAGCTGAGTTATTTCTCAAATGCCAGCCAAGAACTACTTGCAGCTGGCAAAAATCCACAGTTATCAGTGCAATGGAAAAGAGGTGAGACAAAAAAAAGAGAGCAGTGTGTCCCTGTTGATAGTGAGGTGTGGGTTCCTGTGCTCTTATCCAGGTTTTAGGTGTGAGGGAATAATAAATAGTTAACAAAGATAACATTTAGGGAATAAATAGTTAACAAAGACAACGTTTATGCAGTGATTCAGCTCAGTGGTATTTGTGATGACTTCCTAGGTCTCTGGAATCTGTTTTGTGCTGTGGAGTGTGTGAAGTTCATGCAGGACCTGTGGAGCTCATGTACAACCTGGTTTCCCTGAGGCTCACAGAAAAAAAGATAATTTTAATTGTAAGTGATTTCAAGAAATACATGCATTTTTCAGTTATTTGGGGTATGACACATTAGGAACACAGAGAGGCAGAGAGAGCACAGATTAAATACTTGTAAAGAAGATAGAAATCTTTTAAAATCATGACTGTGTGTTTAAGCTGGAGAAAAGGAGGCTCAGGGGTGACCTTACCACTCTCTAGAACTGCCTGAAAGGGAGGATGTAACCAGGTGGGGATCGGCCTCTTCCCCCAGGCAACGAGTGATAGGAAGAGAGGAAATGGCCTCAAGTTGCATCAGGTTTAGATTGGATATTGGGAAACCTTTCTTCACTGAAGGGATGGTCAGGCTGCCCAGGGAAGTGGTGGAATCATCATCCATGAAGGTATTTAGAAGATGTGTAGATGTGGCACTTGGAGACATGGTTTAGTGGGATTTGCTGGCGCTGGGTTAACAGAATGAAGATCTTAGACATCTTTTCCAACCTAAGTGGCTCTGTGAATCTTGCAAACAGAAGGTGAGTGGGTCTAGCAGATCCCCAAAACTGTGCCACACAGGGTGAAAATAAGGCATATTTCCATGTTCTGATGTTAGCACCTATAAAGAAAACAGGACCTCATAAATCTCAGCATTTTGGTAAGTTTCTTATTCTTGGCAAAAGTGACTATCCCACATAGGCCTTATTCCCATTGCATAGAGACCAGATTCTTGCAGACTGAAAAATACCGGGCTGCGGAAAAGGATCCTGCACATAAACATAATGAAAGTTTCTGATTCTCAAGAAAACCTTCTAGAAGCATTCAGCAAATACTTCTAAAAAGTATAACTGAGTTCAAATTTTGACAAAAACCAGAAGGCCATTGAAAAACTAGTCTGTGCCCAAAGTCCTGCATGTCTGAGTTGCCTGACTTTCAAAGGCTGTAGAAGAACTCACTCCAGCTAAGGAGCAGTAGGATTTTTGCTCCAGTCAGGCTCTTGAATACATCTACATGTGCAAGTGTGTGTGCTTGTGTGTGTGTGTGTGCACAGGCACATGCTCATCTGCTCTTTCTCATGTGAAAACATTACTTGGATTGGCTGCTCTTTAAAGAGAAAGCCTGCCCCAAACTGCCTGTTACTGCCCTGAATTAGTATTTATAACAAATTAACGCTGGTTAAAACTCGAGAATCTGAAACGTGAATGAGCTGGTGTTGGTACAGCCGCGGCACACCGAGCTCTGCCGGGAGCCAGGAGTGTCCTATGGAAATATCCCCATCTAGTGGGTGTCCCCGGGCTAGGGACACACCAGGACGTTGCCTGCTCACTCTTTTTAGAGCAGTTGCACATCTATTATTTTCCTCAAGGAAAACGAAATTAGGAACCTTGTACTGTCTGTAAAATTATTTCCAGTTTTACATGGGCATTCCAAAACAGCATATGATAGTTAGTATGGACTTTCCATTACAGACTGCTCTGCTTTTTTCACTGCAGAGCCCATTATGCCTAAAACCCACAAAAGTATCTCTGATGGTTTGTCCAGAAATTTTCTGAATGAGTTTTAAAAGAAATGAAGAACACTGAAAAGTTTTCAGGCTTGACTCATCCTCCCCACAATTAAAGGTTTTGCTTTTCTCAGAATATGTTTTACATAAGAAGAAGGAGTTTATTAAGGTTTGAGAGCTGGTATGTTTGTACTTACTTGTTACTGTCTTCAAGACAATGTGAAAATATGAAAATACAGTATTATTCTAATGTGAAACATGGCTACAAAATCCTATATCTACTCTCTCCCCTATCTTTTGAGGGAGTTGTTCTTAGCTGATGGGAAAAAAATAAAAAAGGTTTTTTCCTAGACCCACTAAAATTAGTAGGAGTTTTGACATTAATAGAGTTAGGGCTTAGTGAGGAATATTTCAGGAAGGAATACAGCACAGCAAAAACTGCAGAACATTCAGTCCCAAAAAAAGTTCAGTACTCATGCAATGGTCACCCTGTTAATGCTTTCTTACTTGTCTTTCTCAGAAAGGATTAGTGGCTGCAATGGTGTAATAGTTATTTAAGAATGGTTGAACAACATAATGGCATCTAACTAATCAGATGCCTACTGCTGATATTTGTCAGCAAGGCTTCAGATCCTCCATCATCCCATCCAGGCTAGGAATTTCTGCCTTTCATCCAGCAGCACACTCTAGGTAGAAATTGAGAAGGTTTTCCAAGAGGAAATATGAAGCACATCAGGTGGCTGGAATTGTGAAATATCCTCATCTCTTTTGTCCCACCTTTTAATGCTTATCCTGTTATCAGTACATGGAACACACCTAGTTTTATATACACATATACATATATATTCCTAAGAATAGATAAGATCCTTCCTCTATAAACACATTTACAAATACGTATTGCTTTCTGGCTTGTCCCATGTATGCCATGCTTTTCCTTTTCAGCAAAATCTCCCTCAAAATGGTTCACAATCCCCAAGGCATTGTTTTAAACTGCAGGTTTGAACGCTGGGGTTGTGAAAGCAGGAGAGTACTGTCATTAGCTCAAGGCAGGCTCCGTGGGGATGGGTGCCATGCGTGTTTCTCTGGGTAGCTCTGCCAATGCACATTAATCTTGATCTGCAGCATTCCTGCTAAGCCAATCCTGGGCCCCTCTTGTGCCAAATTTTATAGTTTATTTGTTTACAGCTATGGCAGCGTTTACAGTGAAGCAGAAGTTATTGTGAATACCTTTTGTGCATTTTCTGCTTTCACTTCTTCCTCTGCTGGTTGGATCTGTCTCCTCCACGGTGCCTGCTATGAAGGGAAGGGCCCAGACACGAGGCTGACTGGCACTGCACTAATCCCATGATTTTACATGATCTGAATGCCAAAAGCAGAGAACCCCGAAGTTAATCATTGCTTATGATGACTGACTCAGCCTCTCTAATCCTTTTCCACCCTCAGTCCTTGTCACGGTGCCACTTGACCTGCTTCCTCAGGGCTGCACTCTGTGCCTGCCTCGCATTGCACAGCACTTCAGTCTGAGGAGGGGAAACTGTTCTGGAAAACTTCAGGGGCCAGCTGCTCACACCAAAAGTCACTGGGGGGAGGGATGGTGCCTTCGAGCTCCCTGGACATAAAATATGGTATCATGCAGGTGCTCACCCCTCTGTTCCTGTGCTTGCAGCAGAACTTCACCTTTCGAGCAGAGAGGAGGATCCAGTTTCAGAAAAAATGGATGTTTGGGTACAGGAGTTTTGCCCCCAGGACTGGGAGTAGAGATACAATCTCCTGCCACCACCACATGTATTCTGAATCTGCAGGAGGTCACTTTTATTTCCTTTCATAGCATTCATCACCCGTGGCAGAGGGATAAGGGCAGCAGAACGCTGCTGGGCGACTGATGCGTTCGTACTGCTCTGCACTGAGAACTGAGGTTTGTGCATCCCTCAGCTTACATACTCCTAGTACAGCCTCTTACAAGAAAGAAATTGAATGACGTTTTGCTCCCACTTTGCTCAGGTTGCATATTACACCGAAGAAGTGAAATATGCCAAGTACTCTTAACAGTAACAAAGTACAAGTTTGGCCTTTGTATAAAACCGTGTGAGCTGTTATGCTGATTTCCAACAGTTTTTCTCTTGCTTTCCCGGTGTCACTCTCAGCAGCCCCCTGCCAGCTCTGATGTCAGAAACAGCCCTGCAGGAAACAACCATGTGCTGCAGAGATCTGCCCAGGTGAAACACCCCCAGCACTGGGCATCTGCCCTGACACCGAGGGCTCAGCTGCCTGCCCAGGACCTACTGCTGGGTTTTCCCCAAGTCGAGTCTACCTGTGATGGTAATTGGTGTGTTCTCTGCCTTATCCAGCTTCAGATGGCAGTGACAGAGCAGCTTTGGTGGGCACCTTTTGCCAACCCACCTCACACTGCTGCTCAACACACATGAAATTCAGCAGGGTCCCCCTCTTGTGAAGCAGGGACCAGGTATTTATACATTACCAGCAAGACAAAATAAAGTACAGGACTGTAAACCACAGGATCACACTGCTGGTATTTCCAGTTTGAAGTAGTAAAACAAAATCTCAATTTTAGTTCCTTAGAGCATCCAGCTGGTGGTGCCAAATAGTAACTGCAAAGGTCATTTTTTCTGTATTTTGAATGCTTGGAATACAAGTTGTTTGGACAAACAACTTAGACTCTTTTTAGCAACTGTCCTTCTCACTCTCAGTGAACTTAGCAGGTCAGCTTCTAAAAGTCAACTGTTGTGTGTTTATGCCTCACACCAAGGGATATGACCCCTTCTGCTCTGATTTATTTGACAGCTCATTCTGTGCACAGGCTGTAGAAGATGTATATACATGTACATGATCATAAGCAGTGGAAGATCAGGCCCAGGACATTTTGGCCTGGCATAATATGTTTCTTACTTCATAAATCACAGGAAACCTTAAGAACACATACACCTGTTTCCTTGGGTGGTGAGTAGCTCTGTACCTGGCACTTACAACTTATGTGCCCTTGTGGCCTGTCCAGGCTCTTTATGAGTCCAGGCTGCTGATGAGTCAGCTTGTGAACTTCTTTTCCTGTGAAGTTCAGTAGTTTAAAGTATTTAGCTTGGAAGAAGACACCTGTTTTCCAATGTAAAAGGGGGGGGGCAAGGGGGAAGTGGTGAAGGAACACTACTTCATGTGTTATGTTTCATTGGCCAAACAGTGACCTATAAAATGTGCTGGTGAGAACAGAAAATGTAATGCACCATTGGCTGCGGCCACAGTTGGTTTTCATTCTTTTTGATATTTGATTATAAGGGTTAGAGCAGGAGAAAGGGAGTGCTAGCCTGAAGTGCCACCTTTCCTGCGGCTCCCTGCCACCTAAGTCAGTGCTGATTGGAAAGGGTCGTGTTCTTTGCTGCCAGGCAAGAGGCAATGAGGAACAAACCCCAGGAGGGTCACCTTTTACAGCAGGTCATACACATGGTTATTTTAGGGAGTGTTTTGCCCTGTTCTGCAGGGTGCCACTGTTCCCATGGGCCTCCTGCTTCTCGTTGAGAGATTGCAAAGAGCCTGCTGCTTGCACAAGCAGTGCTCTGCTGAGAGCAGCCAAGCAGGTGGCAGAGTGCGAGCAGTCAGGGCAGGGAAAGTGTCAGAAAGGTGAGTCAGGCAGAGAGTGACGTGGAGAATGACACAGCCAAGCCATGCTTGGACTCCAGAACTGCTGGACTCGTGGCCGATACAGCTCATGCAGGCACTGTGACAGTCATTTTCCAAAGAGTAGTTTCCATATCTTTGGCTACTGAAACAGAGCAAGAAAATGTTTGAACACTAAGAAGGACCTGGCTCCAAAGGCATAAGATTGCCACTTTTCCATTTACCAAAGTAATTCCTTACTTGATTCCAGGGATGAAGGCACTTCAGTTATGGGTGTTTATGGTAACATGACGTGAAAAGGAATAGCAATTATATAGTAAAGAAAAAATTTATGTATAGATTCTGGTGCAGTAAAATCAATCAGTGTGCTTGGTTTGTTTAGTATTTTAAAAACACACTGTGCAGTAGAAGTATTAGAGGAACAGCTCACTCTGTTCTGAGATCATGTGTCCAGCAAGCGTGACTTTGTCTGTGTTGTTTTGCTCTGGTGAAGCATACCTCGTAAAATCTCCCAAAGTATTCCCTGTGCCACTCTGGAAGCTAATGATTTTACTCAGACTCATTAAGAAAATTAAATCCTCCTCAAAGAATTAGACCCAAACATTCTGCAAATGTTTTGCAACCCAGCGGCTGCACTCTGCCCCAGTGGCTCTTGCAAAACGCAGCTGTGGAGAAGGGAGGCTGCGTGTGAGGACGGGGCTGGAGCACAGCTGGATGAGCACTTACAGCTCACCTTTCCAGCATCTCTCCAGGGAACTGGGGGGTATCACTTGCTCTTCTCTCCACAGAGCCCTGAGCCTGTCTTACAGCAACGGCCTGAGATGCAGCAAGGAACAAGCAGTGCCAACTTTTACACCCACATGAACAGTGAGCGTGTTTGAGCGCAGGGAGGTAAAACAGCCGTGGCTGGTTGAGCTCTGATTCTGCTTGAGCTGCTCAGGCCCAGGCTGCACAACTGCAGCAGGGAACAGAGTGTGGCTGCCTGTCCTCATGTGCATGTCCAGTCAGTCACCAGCCACCATTTGATGAAATCAAGAGGATAAATTGTGCCATGGATGGAAGATCTCAAGCTCTATACGTGCTGCCTTTTCCCCTGGGTGTTTAGTTAAATGAGGTTTTCCTTTTCCTGCAGGCCAGCAAATAGTTTCCCTTTTCCTTTTGATGTCTCAGGACTCTGTTTTTCAGCCTGCCTGCCTTACCTTAATTCCTTTTGATAAAAGAGCCTTTTATCATGCCTCCTAAAATTGTTGGATAGGTCTATTTTCCATGCCAGGATGAAACTAAATAAGCAGCTTTTTACACCTTGGATCAGTTCATTTTTCCATAAGTCTCATCAATGGATTTTCACAACATCACGGGAGTGTCATGATTTTTGGAGGGGATTTTTTTGTTGAGCTCCAGCTTCTGGATTTTTTACCTTAAAATAAACATGAAAAGAGCTTACATATCAAGCTGTTGTGGTTGCTGAAAAGGACTGAATAACCTGCTCAGTTTTATGAGAAAAGCAAATTACAGGCATATTTCTTGCGAGAAAGCTTCAGACTAGGGCCATGATTATAAAATGCTTGGGATCAATGATATTTCACTCACAGTTGTTTGTTGTTTGTGAGCAGGCAAGCAACAAGACAGGACTACTGGGAAATTTTGGATTAGGAATTGAATGACCATTTAGACATACTTACTGACTGTGCTGTCTCAGGCACATGGTTGTTTTCAGCATATCTAGAAATGTGACTAGTAATTTAGCCAATTACTATAAAAATTAAATGTATTTATGGGCTGGTCAGATGATCTCTTGTTTAGGAGTTTTTCTAAACCAGGAATATCTGAGCTACTTAATGAGCGTAGCCTGTAGTTACTGGGAAACACCTACAATGAACACTGTATTTTAAAGAATGACTAGAAAAAATAGGGTTTGTATAACTTTTTGAAAATAAAATTTTTTATTAGATATTGAATTGTAAAAAACACCCCTCAACATTCAAGGTTTTGCTTGGATGAGGGTGTTTTTTTCTTCCAAAGCTATTGCGTGGCTTGAAAACAGCAACCTATTTTTATACCCTGTCACATTTATTTTAAACAAATAACTTTGCACTCAAGTTTTCAGTTCTAACCTAATTAACACAGAGTTTTGTGCAGTAAATAATGGTTGCATCTCCTTCTCTTCAGACAGAAAGTATAGAAAGATACTTCAATTAGTGCCTTGATTTTCCATTTGTCTAAACTAAGTTTTAGAAACTTGTTTGAAGCACTGGAAAAGTATTACTACAGACCTTCAGCCTGCAGGGATTTAAGTACATATGGGACCTTGATGGACTATAATGATGTAATTCAGCAAGGTCAGTTCTTTCATTATATTGTGACATTTTTGCTCTTAGCCAACACTCCTGTATTTCTGACTTGTGCAGCTTTTCAAGATCTTAGGATTGAAGCTTTTAATGAATTACTTTAATGTGAAGGTTTGTTCAAAACCTTGAATTTTGCATCAAACCTCCTGTAATGAGGGAGGGGGAATTTTATGTGTTTATCAGGACTGAAATCAATACACAAGCACAGAAGACACATTTATCTGTGAATCTGCTGTGGGAGCAGGGCCATGCTGTTGTAAAACAGTTTTCATTTCATAACCTCGGTTTTACAAGCCCTGTATCACTGCAGCCTATCAACAAGAGTTGACTCATTATGCAACTATTGGAAATGAACTAAGAGGGACAACAGGAAGTGATGACTTCTAAAGAAACATCTGTACCAAATGTTTCCCTCACCAGGGCAAGCATGTTTGACTTGTGATTTATAAAATAGATGGATTTATTTTATAAATAAAGGACAGATTCGGAACAAAGTTTGATTCTTAATTACATGCTAAAGATTGTTCCTTCATGCTGCACTGTTCAGTAATTGAACAATTACATGTAGTTTTCAGACAGGCAGGAATTTATGAACTTACCATTCATTCTCTGGTCTTGCCTAGTTTTTCTTCCAATAGTAGCTGAATCTTCATTGTACACTGATCTACAAAACCAGCATTAATTGCTGTTGGGGTTTGTTTCTGGTCTCATTTTTATTACAATGAAAAAGTAAAAAAAAATATTTATAATAACTGGCATTCATCCTTCGTGCATAAATTGAATAAACCAGATTCCAGGTCCAAGTCATTGTTTTCTTCCTCTTTTATTTCCAGAATACTTTAAATTTTTCTGTGAGTGTTTATTCTCTCAGTGAGAGAAGATGTGTAAGCAACAGGGCAGAGGCTTTTTAATGACAAACACCAGCCTAAACACAGCAGGCCTGTAGCAGAAATAGTCATGGAAAATTAGATAACCTTTTTTCATTATCCAATATCAAACTTAGCAGTGACCAAGAAAACAATTCTCACCTGGCACATCCATAATCTGCCCAATTTTTTAGAATATATTTTGTTTGGAGACCTTTTCCTGCTCAGTTTCTTCTCCCCACCCCCACATAACCACACAAAACTTGTTCAAGAAATGCAACTATTTTCCCTGAAATTAAACTTCCAGTGCTTTACACAGAAGGTAAGAGGGCAAATCCACAGCCAAAATTGTTCAGGTGGCAAGGGCAGGGTAGCCTAGCTAAGCTGAGGGCTGCAAACACTCATTGCTCAGCTTTTAAATTAAAGAGCAGCTTCTCCCTTTCAGCTCTCCTGTTTCTAGCATTATCTTGATGGTTGTTAGAGGTAAAAGCCTCACAGCATTTGCATGCTGAGGTATCCAGTTTGGAGGATGAAGGTTAAGCAAAAAGGAGGCTTAGAAACAAAAGTGGTAAAACACTAAAATAGGCATTGGGTCAGGGCAGAGTACAGAATATTTGTGTCAGAAGAAAGACTGCTAGATTCCAGTCCCTATCTTTTGCAGATTTACTTAGCTTTGCATGCTGATTAAAATCCTTTGAGGCTGATAGGACTGAATAGTTGTGGGTGACTTTAAGCTGATATCTAAGTCCTGAAATGCTGCATATTCCTAAGAGTCAGGTTCTCTCCACAGCCAGCCTAACTTTTTTCTTGCTTCTGCTCTGTCTTTGATAGATATAACCAAAGTTGGAATTTGTTGAATGTTCCAGTTCTGACGCTGGTCCTGCAACATCCCATTTAACCACTCACATGATGAAGTTATTTGCAAATGTTAAATCTTTGCAGGATTATGATCTAAAGGAGTATTAGAGCCTGATCCAGCTACTTCAGAGGCCTGCCCTAGATTTTGGTGATCAGTGTATCAGAGCCATACTAACGGGATTAAGATGCTGCCAGTGCTTACTGAAGATATGGTTTGCCTAAAAGCACAGTCCAGTGTCCTGGCACTGCCACACCCAGGGCACATCACATGGAGCAGCTCACCCTGCTCAGGCTGGCACCCCTCTGATGGGATGCAGTGGCTCCAGTAGCCTTCTCTTTATTTATGCTTTCATAATCCAAATGCTTAGCAGTGTAAATATTTCCTCTGTGTGGCTCCACAAAGAGTGATGGATTTACTTATACAGTGTGTGAGGCCGTGTCCTGGAGAAGTATCAGGGCTTTGCCAGTGTCTGTCTGACACAAGTGGGTCACCTGCTGCAGTGACAGGGAGGTCACCACCTCCATCCACTTGTATCCTTTCACTTTACCTCTCTGCCTTCCTGGTGTCCCTTTGTTTCACAGGTGTGGCAAGCAGAAAGGGGGAAACGATACAGGGAGAGATTTGGCTCTTTTTTCTTTCACCAGCTGGCAGGAGATACAAGATATCCTACAGTGGGAGAGCGATGCCCTGAATGTCCAGGTGACTGAAGAGTAGGCAAAAAACCCCCCAAAATCTCTTGTTTTCTTGTGGTGAGTTCTTTTTCTGTGTGTTGTAAATCTACTATTGCACCAGAAAGGCTGGAGGCCCAGAAAAGGAAAGCAACATGCCAGACTGAAAAACTTCATGTGCAGAAAGAAAGGGTATTTCTTTTTACCCCATGTGATTTGCCACTTATTTCAGACCTACAGAAACGATGTTGTCTTTTCTGATGTGATAACAGCCCAGTTATGATGTGTTATATGGTGTGTATGTGTATCCAAGCAGTTTTGCACCCGTCACAAACACACATTAGTTCTGCTAAGAACACTAAGGGAAAAAAACCCTTTTATCACTTCTCTTTTGTGGTGAGGGTCTGTGGTGTAGCTGTGTAGCATATGGGCATGAAAATTTTGTGGCAGCCAGAATACAAGTTCCCTTGCCAGATCTCAGTGTCTAGTTTAGGAATATTTCCTTTCTCATTATGTTACATCATCATGAACAAATGATATTAAATGGTGTAAAATAACCATTCTTGCATAATACCTTTACCTTTCATCTTGGATTTCAAAGCACTTTACAGTCATTATTCTTTACCTCTTAACCCACTAATCACATGAGAAAAGCCTTCCTCAAAGAGAAAAAAACATTTCTAAATACTTTTACATCCTGTTGAAGATGAGAGGAGAAGCCAAGTTTACCCAGACAGGAACTGGGATTAAAACTCGGTCCATCTGCTGTCCTTGAGCATCTTTCTTCCTTTCAAATGTATCTACAGATCCAAAAGACCAAATAAATATTGACATGTAGGTGGTTTTGGTGCATATCTGAAACCTGATGCTGCTGGGTTTAAATTTAGGATCTCCAGCTGACACAGTTCTGTTGCTCTGCAGAGAAATAATTCTGTTGTGTCACGTGTGTCGTCACAGCTGTCTTGTTTGCTTGTTCCACAAACAGCTTTCTTCACAAGCTGGAGTTTGTTCAGTATGCATTACCAGTTCTGGCATATCAGTCCAGCAGTGTTTGGAACAAGAATAATACTTAACCAGATGAAGAATCCTCTCCCATGTGAATAATCAGTGACTCCTAATCCACTCAATCATTCTGTACAAAGCATACAAACAAAATCTATCAATGGGACAGGAACAGAGCTTAACTCAAAAAAAGCTTTCAGAACATTAACTGCAAGTTACTGGAAGATTTAAATTCTTCATAAAAGATAAAATACTGCTGTGACTTTGAAAAGTCAAGCACTATTTGTCATGTTCTGTGTGCTGATTTTGCCCTGGTTTTTAGTGTCATACTTGTATGCTCAAAGGTGAATGGGCTTAGGGCCAGTGTAAAAGTGGACTTAGTGTCTGAGAGCCAAGAGTGTCAAGCCTGTAAATGAAGTTATTTCTTCTGATGGAAGAAATGTGTAACTCTGCCACACAAATCCATAATATCAGGTTTTGATCCCTTGCATAGCTACTGTGTGTGATCTAGTGCAGCCTTTCACTATCTGCTTCTGCAAAGTCTTGACCATCCTTGTTGTTTGTTTCTCATGACCAAAAACTGCCTCTTTGATATTATTTATCTCTAGAAGGAATAGGATTGGCAACAATTCATTGCCAGAAAACCATGTGGCACTGAGGCCTTCTAAATATAACCAGTTACTGAATTTACTGATTCTATTTTTTTTCTTTATATGGAATTACTTTTCAGCTACTGTACCCTTTTGGGTTCAGGCTGTTGTGCTATTTTTTAATCTTCCCACTGAAGAACAGTATTTCAAGCATTTGAACATTTTTCTTTTCACCACTTCTAGGAGAGTCCTAGGCTTTGACCCTGTCACCACCCGAGATGTTTTGAAACTTGTCCACACCTTTATTTACTTCAGACTGGATTACTGTGAGCCCTGCCAAACTTCCTGCTCAGACACTGCTGTTAGAAGGTTTTACTATAGTCAACACAGTGAGAGCAGAAATTTATAATCTTTTTTAGTTTTCAAGTCACTTTTTTATTGATTCTTTGCATTATGGGATGACATATGTCCCTCTTGTATATTATTTTATACACAAAAACATGTTTTCAGCTTTGATTGTAGTCTAATAATTCAGGCATATAGCTGGAATGATTAAAGAATTGTTTGATCAAGCAGCATTTTTACCAAATTGTAGGATAAAAATAGATGACAAATAAGTATTTAAACTGGGAAAAGGTATGGATAAGGAACTTCAGAATAGTTATTTGAAGACTGCCAGAGGCAAAATAAGACAAAACCCGAGACAGTTTGCAAGAGGAAAATAAATAATTGATGGTAACATAAACAATATCAGTTGACAAAGTTTTATGGGTGATAGAGCTTGACAACAGACATGTACTGTGTATTTGTAAGTGTGCTGTATAAACACACCTGTGTTGATTGAATACATGATTCAATTGTCCCAAGAACACTGGACATTCTGATAAAAAAAAAAAAAAAAAGGGAGAGAGAAATGCAACGTTCAATACCTGGTTAAGTGATAGTAAAGGAAAGGTGACAGTCAGCTCCATAATGCAGCAGAAGAAACACCCTAAATTTGGAAGTAGAAACTAGATACTTTCAAGCTACAAATAACCTGCAGCAGCGGGGGTTTTTTTATTCTGAGGCACACTAGTTCGTGGTGCAGTTTTCTTTGGTATTCAGAAGCTTCTTTAACACTTCAGCCTTTTTAATTAAGGCTAAAAGACTTCTAAAAGGGGTACTATAAAGCTATATACAGAAAGTGTATGGTTAAAAATTAACAACCCACATTAGATAGGAAATCAAATTAAATTAAGATTCCTCAGATATTCATTTATGTATGTATCTTCCTTTGAGTTCTATTTTCCTTCTGACTATTACTAATCTCTGCTATCAGGGGTATATTCAACATGAATTGAAGTGGTAAAAGACATGGCTCCATTCCTGCTATCTCCACACACACATAAAACAATTCACACAGAACTTTACCAGGACCAGTGAAGTAGTGAATGGTTTTAAAAGAACTCAATACTTTGAGTGTTTTAATGTCCAGTTTCATTAGAGCATGACTTAAGATGATCCATTAACTTTGCCTGACAATGGCATTATTGTAGGATGAGGTGCTGCATCTGGGGCAGTAGCAACCCCCAGCCAACAGGACATAACTGAGTTCAGAAATCACTTAACCTGTGCTATCTACAGCCCTTCCTTTTTGTCATATGTGACCAGTTCCCCAAAGAGCATTGAAGAATATGGTTATAATTTGTTGTAAGAAAATAAGCTATTTTCTCATCACCCAGATGCAAAGCTGATCCTGCAGCAGTGAAGCCTGTGGAAGTGGGATGAGGCTAAACGGGTGTTAATTAGTCTTGTGAACGTTTTGTGTGTGCAAAAATGTGCTCAGGCTGCATCCCTGCAGGTTAGGGGACAGAGTTCCCTCAGGGGACAGTGAGGATCTTCCAGGGCAAGTTAGGGAAGAAGCTTTAATCTGACTTGTCTGCCTCTTCTCCTGCGGTATTGGTGCTTCTTTTGGCACTATTTCTGGCACAATTCACAGATTCTTGCTTCCTAAGCATTTCTTAACCAAAGACCACTGGATCTATTGCTCCTTGGTGAGGGGTTTCATTGTTCTATCTGACAGGAAATATTTATATTTTTTATACACACAGCAGTTTGTTGTGTATCTTAATTTGCCTTGTCTCAATGAAGTTTGCTGCTGTGGTTTCCCAGGAAAGGTACATGGAAGTAACTGTGGATGGGATGTAGCCAAGCTGAACTCAAGCAGTTTTGCTCTTTGCATCCACATCCAAACCTACCATATCAGGGCATGGGGAAAGTGCAAAGGAGAAACTAAACAAGTTACCTTGCACAGAAGAGAGTGAAGGACTTTTTAAGAACACAAGAGAAACAAGGGCCTTGGAAAGTAACACTGGTGGCCAGTGTTACTTTTTGTTCTGTACACAACTTATTTTGCTCCATCTAATCTAAAAAATGCAGTTGTATAATGACTTTTTGTTAAATAAAAGGTACACTGTCAAACTGTTTAATTATACTTTGGCTGACTTGCATGCATTTCCAAATCCTTATTTCCTAAGAACCTTAAAGCAGATGAGTTTTCCAAGTTCCCTCTTTAATTATTTCACCTGTGTTTACTTGGAGACTTTTATTTTTAATCCAATTTCCCCCCTCTTTCCCTCTTTCCTTCTTCTTTGCCTCTTTCTTCTCTGTTGCAGAATGCAGCACAGGCATTCAGACTTAGGCAGTTGTCCAAATCTATTTTAAAACAAAATTTAAAATCAAAACTTCTTGCAGCTATAGGGGCAAGGGTCATGTGTGCTTGCCCTGGGTCAGCAGGAAAACTTGTGAAGACATTGCAGGCCCATCTCTCTGTCCACTCCCAGTAAATATGTGCATAATGTAAAGCTATAAAAATGCTATTTTTCAAAAGAAGTCAAGGTCACCTTGTCCCATATAGGACCAGTTGAAAGATCTCTGCCTTGGAAAAAAGAGGGAAGGTAGGTATATTTTACCTAATTTTTCCTGATTAAGAGCAAAGACTTAGCAAAGCATGTCTAGATTTTGCAGAGTTAACGAGCAGTTTCACTATTACCATAATAATATCACTCAGTATCTGAGGCAGAAAACTGGAAGATGAAATGCCAAGGAGAGATGGGAGAAACCACAGCATTTTGAAGATACTGAGATATACAAAGCTTTTGTAAGTGCAAGTTCACTGCTCACACCTGTCAGTTTTCCATCCTGAACTCCCAGTGAGCCTGCAGTGATGCAGAAAAGTTGGTACTTGGGACAAAACTTGGAGCAGAGATAGATGTTAACACATTAGAAACTGCACTTGTAGCTCAACACACGCCGGTATTTTGACTTTGCCCCGGACGTTTCTATGGTAGTTATCCTTGCATGCTTTCCATCTGCTCTGGAGCCCCTGCTGCAGTGCTGGCTGTGGCAGTGAGAGAGCAGCTCCTGCAGAGGAAAGAGCAGCAGCGATAGTGCTGGAATGTGACCTCGGCCGTTTATCACAGTGACATTGTCAGTCAGGCCATGCCGCATCCTTGTTCTGCCGACCACTTCTGGCACGAAATCAGGGCAGGGCAGGATGGGGGCATCTATTGCCATGCCATGCATATGCCCATAAATGGCCTATGGAGACTCTCAATATGAATTTAGCTTAGTTAATGTGGAAAAGGTTTAATTTCAAAGGCTCTCTCTCATGTATAGGTATTTACCATGTTCCTCTGCCACTTCCAACCCGTTTTAAGGACCTGCATGAAAGAAAGCCAGTGGGATTCGAGAAAGGCTGTTTAGTCACTCTGAAAAAAATCCTAAATAAATTGAAATAGATACCAAATGAAGGTAATTCCCTTGCTGTGAATCATAGGTATTTTTCTGCTCAATAGACCACGGTCTCATAAACTCCAAGACATTATGCAGGTTCCAAAGGGTCAGGAATATTCTGGGGTTTTGTTAGTGCAAACACATTAGGACAAGACATGCAGGTGAGGCTGTCTTTAAGCTAAATGGCTGAAATGCCAGAAATGTGGTGCTTTTACATCTGGACAAAAGGAAATATTTCTCTTTTTTCAGCTGTGGAGTGTGGAAGAATTTCTGCGGTTGTAGCCATGATGAACCATGCAGATCGTAGTTATGCATGAGTTTCTGTTTTAGGATGGAACTCCATCCTTAATTTTTGATAATCCCTCTGCTCTTGAAAGGGCAATTGAGAATGCTTCTGCTCTGTATTCCAGTTCCATCTCTTAATTTTTTTGCAGATGAATGCGCTGGAGGAGGTTTATGGATGATTATTTAAATAGCGTTCATTTTTGTGCATAGGAAATGTAGCAACATCTCTCATATTCTAAAGCTGAAAAAAAAGTAGTGAGTTAGTAAATAAGCTGAAAATTACAATTTTAGCCAGTTATGTCTGTAATTCCAAGACAGTTTCTTATGCAAGCTAAAAGGATCAAGTACTTCTTCATAATAATGCCCACCCCAGACCAAAGAAGAGCAGTGGGAGACTTGTCCATGTCACAGTTTTTGGCCATTGCTTTTGAAATAAAATATTGTGGTAGAGTAATTACAGAGACAGAAAGCATTTCACAGTGAATGAACAAGCAAAATATTACCATTCTTGGTGAACAAGTACCTAAGTGCTCCCAATGACAAGGTGAACAATTTCTAACATGTACCTTTAGAACCAAAAAAAAGAGAATCAGTTTAAACAGTGTTTTGACTCATCAGTCAAGTTTTGAGCATGCTCATGATTTTCTCCCTAGTTTTGAATCCCATGTTTGGGAAGTGACTGGACTGATTGGCTGAGTCATTTTCTGGTGTCTGAACAGGAAACATACTGCAAAAGGCTTAGGGGGGGTTATAAATAGAACATGTTCTGAGGGAAAATTGTTACTCAGAGAGCAAAATCTGTTGATATATGACTGCACAGACCTTGTCTGCTGTACACCACCAGTATTTTAATGAAAACTTTCCTTTTTTTTTTCTAACTGAAATCCCTTTAATACTTACTACTATTTCTTTACATCTTTATTTTATTTAGATGAATGCATAGGGAGAATAATCACTTCATAACTTTAAAATAAACTGCCTCGATAGCTGTCCTTTTGTTTTCAGGGCCTATACTTTTGATTCCAAGAACACATATTTCATTAAACTTGTTAAACTGTCAAAATCCTGATTTCCTGTGCACTTCCTGTGTGCTCTCTTCTGTGACACAGTCTGTGTATGCCACATGTCACTCGTACAGGGAGAGAAAGGAATGGGGCATCAGCTGGGAATTCCTCTGTTGGTATTACTTCTGCCACTGTCAAACTAGGGAGTCACATTAGACACATTTTCTTATAATTTCCCTATAATTTCCTAGAGCTGTGATTTATCTTCACTTTGCTCTTCTGGAAAGGTAGGATAACCTCTATTCCCCCATTTAAGCATACTGAATACAGAGAATAATAGGATACTGTGTGATTCCCCTGAAGCCAATGATTGTCCACAAACCCAGAAAGAGCCTCTTTTTTCCCTTTTCCATCTAG
The DNA here is from genome assembly GCF_965178545.1 of Coloeus monedula. Taxonomy (NCBI): domain Eukaryota; kingdom Metazoa; phylum Chordata; class Aves; order Passeriformes; family Corvidae; genus Coloeus; species Coloeus monedula. Next base: position 10,012,620 of record NC_138786.1, on the reverse strand, counting down.
CAGCAATCTTAGGATTCCTATCTGGTCCTATTACAGTGTAATTTACTGACAAATGGATCACTTGACTGGAAAGAGCAGTTCTGTCATTGTTTAAAAAGGAGCTATGTTGTTAACACAGGCAAAAAATATTGTGGACAAATAATGGAAATAAAATCAGACTCCCATAATTTACAGCTGGATCCAAAGCTAACCCAAAGCCAGTAGGAGTCTTTCCACTGACTTCATTAAACTTTGCATATTTGTCCTCAGAAGTGCTGGTAATAGAGCCCAGCCAGGCCCTGGGAGATGCTCCAAGCCCTTGTTCTCAGCTGACCCCCTTTGGCCAGAGCTGTTAGGGTGAGAGTGGTGCTAACACACAGTACCAGGGGCAGGCAAAGTGAAATTCTGGGACACAAAAATACTGCAGAAAGACCCACTCCAAACCATAAAAGGCTACATATAAATAACAGTACATGGTAGCAGGATCATGGGCTCCTTTGCCTCAGGGCAAGCACCTACACATTTATAAATAATGACATGCAAACATTAGTTTAGTTTAAGATGCTTATTGGTGCTTTGTAGACTAATGTTTTAAGCAAAACAGAAGGCAAGAGTGGGCAAATTTCCAAAGTCTGGATATGTTGTGAAATAAAAAATATAAAAATAAAAACTTTCTCTCCACGAGCACACAGCGAAATGTATGTGCTTGCTAAAAATCCTAATACTGTGCACTACGAAAAAAGCCCTGCTCTGTCGCTGCCTGGAGTACATGACAAGAGAAGTGGCATGAAGGAAACCAAGCTCTTTAACTCAATTAATTAAAATGGGAGTCTGCTCGAAATGCAGAACTTTTTTTTTTTTTTTTTAAATAAGGAAGTTTCATCTGTGAAGTTTCACAATAAACCATTCTCTGAAACAGTTTTGGATAGCATTCACATTGTATTGAAATTTAATATGAATTATCCATGTACAACTGAACTTTTGCTTACCATCTGATAACAAATATTTGTCTCTGTGGGTAAAAGTAAAAGGCCAGTGATCTCTTGATCACCAGGAAGTAAATAAACCATTTAAATCCCGTGGAGACATTTCAAACTGACTTTTTTTTTTTTTAAATTCTGAAAATGCCTTTTAGTCTTTATCTTATACATTGCTAAACAGCGTGTTGGTGAATGGGTGATGGCAGATGCTTATCTTGAAAGAGCAGCATAATTGCTGCTCATTAAGAAATTGCAAGGATGCAGTATAGGGAGCTAAAAGGAGCACTTCACATGCAGAAGGAAGCGCTTGCAAATCAGGAAGGCTGAACGGCAAAAGAAGGCTTATGAGCTGCGCTGAGTTTCACAGGTCCACCCCATGTGTGAATTGCAAATACTGCCAGATGAAGGGCACTTAAAAGAAACGCCAGTTCTGTGAGCAACGCGGAACAATCCTGCAGCGAGCTGATGGACTAAGTTTCTGCTCAACAGGACTTCCCCTGGGAATGTGGCGTTGTTAATCTTCATTTCAGCTGTTGAGGAAACGCACTTGTGCCCAGGCTTTGTTTTCTCCCCAAGCGCTCCTGTTGCCATCCCAGGCAGGTCTAAGTGGTTTTGCTCTCGGTGTATTCAGGCTCTTCCTCCACTAGCTGAGAGCTGTTGTTTCAAACTCTGGGTGTAGAGGAGCAGGAAGGGATGCCATCTGCCCTGCTGACACATTTGCAGATGCACGGGACCTTTTTTTTTAAATTAGAGAACACTTTTTTTTAATGCTGGCACTGACACAGGAAATCTACTGGCAGATGGTGCAAGTCTGAAAAGGTCTCCCTGCAAGCTATGCTTGTTTGTTTGAAGTTGCTAACGTGACATGTTTAAACACTAAACGATGAAGTTCATAAAAATATTTTGCAGGTTGTCAGGAGCAATATTGCTTGTGCTGTGATCCGGTGAGATGGCGTGAGCTGAGGAAAGCCAGGGAAGGGAAAGGAGGCTGTTCAACAAGCCCTGCTGTTACCCTGGGAGCTGGTGGCCATTTGTGAGGTGGCACCTCTTTGCCAAGCACTGAGCTAATGGCCAAGCAGGAGACGTGGTGCTGCAGAGCCTGGCATCCCAGGAGAGGCAGCAGCTGCAGCATCCTTGACATCCCCAAAACTACAGCAGGGAGGAGAATGACCATGGCCTTATTCCACACATGGTCTCAGCATTGTCAAATGCTTGCTAAAAACCTTGTTTTGCTGTGCCAGGTGGGCTGTAGCACAGGCTTTCCCTCTCATAAGCAGTGCTGAAGAGGATTGTACCCTCCTGAGCCACTCTGAAGGCGGCAGAGGGGTTTTGGCAGCACCGATGAACGTGCGCGGCCTGCATCAGTGAGGCAGCGCTGAGCTTCCCTGGGAGCAGAGATGTTATGTAAACCTTCCCTACAGGTTTATGGAAAACTGACAATGCTGGCACGGGGCCAGTTTAACTGGGAAAACTGAAGTTGACCAAGCTTGAACAACTTAATTATCCCACAAGGTTAAACAGGTAAATGGCTTTAGGCTCCATTTAAGAAACCAGGGATGAAAGGCTGGAAACAGGAATAAGCTGCATTTTTTTTTTTCTGTGATCAGATAAGAAAGAGAAATCTTCAGGGCTGCTGTAGATGGATACAAAATTTAAAGAAAACCCCTAGAGTTGCAGTGAGTAGTTAAAAAGCAATTAAACTTTGAAAAGCATATTTCTGAGTAGCAGGTTGAGAACACGGTCGTATTTTTACCCAGCAAGAAGTGCAATCTTTTGAGGATAATTTTCCTAAGTTTAAGGTAGTGATTAGAGACCTATAGCTCTCAACTTTGTAACACCAGGTTTAGGGGAAAGTCTCTTGTGTGTCTGTACTGTGGGCAGCCTGCCAGTGCCAGGAACACCTTCAGGTTTAGCAGTTGTGTTGCTGTGCTGCCATTTGTCATACTTTTTCGTTTTTTCTTTTTCTTCTTTTGTTTTTCCTCTTTTTTTTTGGTAGTTGAGCAAGTTCAGAAGAAAAGCTGGTTACTGGTTTAAATGGGCATAGAGCTGACTGCAGTGAAATGTATGGGGCTGGATGAATTTTCTCTGTCAACAATAAGAATAGTAGTGAAAAATATCAATATACACATTTCACTGGGCATACCCTCTTAACTCCTGGACCATGAAAACTGCTCAGTTTTGAACAAAGTTTACAAATACAATATCTGTAACATATATAAATCATACTGAAATGCAAACCTATAGGTAAACCTATTTTTTATAATTATCAACACTTCTTGCTGAAGTACTTTAACTATAATGAGCAAAACTTATGTGCAACCTGTAGGTCTTCAGTTATTCCCCTCCTATTGACAGGATCCTTTGAAAATCCATAAATGGCATTAAACGTGCATAACTCTTGTTTCTTAGCAACCTTATTTTTTAAACAAAGGGGGTTTGAATACATATAATTTATTAATTTTATGCTGTCAGGACAGATAGTAATGTATAACAGACAAAGCTCATGCCCAGCAGTTGCTGGTTGTTTTCTATTATCTCCATAGAGCAAGTCAGAAACATTTGTGCTAGATAACTTTTAAAAAGGACTGTATCTTCTTCCTAGCCATTCCTTCCTGGCCGAGCATGAGAAGTGAGGTCACCTCTCCTCTAATACAGTGTAATATAGCACAGCAAATGATCAGTCACCTGAATCTCCCAAAGTAAACTCTGGCATTGCCAAGGAAAGTACCTCCTTCCCCAAGATTTAGCACTGACCTTCTAACATGGGTTTGCTCGCGTGTATGGAGTCACAGTCATTAAAGAAAAAATTTCAGCAGCACAGACTAACTACAAGTGTTTAACTTAAAATGAAAGATGAGACTCTGAGACTGGAAGGATGGCACTTAGAAGTGTTGTGGTTTCATCTTGAGTTAGGCAAATATGTCTGTGTTCAGCTGTCTGAGAAACAGGGATTTCCCTAAAAAGATCTCTGCATTCAGACTTATCGTGATGGTCCTCCCTGGTTCAAACTCTCTGTCATTCTTCCATTAATGACACTCAGGGAAGTCTTTGTTCAGTAACACCCACAAAACATAAATAACATTTAATTAAATAAAGTCTCTGCTAAGATTTAATATGCTAAGATCAAAGCATGTGGAAAGTGATCTTTGTCTCTGACAGAAGGTTTCCCACAGACAAGAAATAATCTCAGGTTCTTGCTGACAACACATACAGAAAAGTTAATTTGTATTAAGAATATGTTTACAGAATGTTCCCCTTACTCACTGGCAGTCACATTCTAGGAACTGTTTCCATGCAGGTGTGTGAGTTATTTCTATTGTTTGTGTGTTTGGGTTTTTTTTCCTTTTTTCACAAAATTTCCTGTATTTTTCTCCTGATATGATCTGAACCCTCTCTGTCTGTTTTGCAATGTGACAATCCTTCAAGCAGCTGGCAGTTACTGGCTCATGCAGATGTTTTAGCACCCCAACAAAGCAGAATCTATTTCCCGGCTGCACACAGCATGGAACCACTTGGCTCGGAAGAGTGAACATTAACTTAAATTCCTTTATCACTTTATCACATTGAAGTTTCATTTTTCTCTGCAAAGTCATAATCTGAAATCAAGTATGACCAAAGTCAGAGCACATTTTCAGGGAAGGTGTTAGCACAGCAGTGCAGGAAGGAAATCTTATCAGCTTTGCTGAGCTCGGTGGGTTAGTTTTACAGAGAGTCGTTTGTCAGCACAATCCAAAGCAGCAAAGCTGCAAGCACTGGCTGGGGAAATGAGGCCTGATCCAAAGCCTATTGGAATCCATGCAAAACAACACTTAATTACTTGATCCTTTTCTCTCTGAAGTCAGTGAGATGTTGACATTTATTTCAACAGAAGCAGCTCCATGGCTTTGATATCTCTCATGTATTTCTCAGACTACCGACTTCTGCAAATCAAAGAATCAAAAGCTTCTTTTTTTATTCTTTTGAGCACACAAACCCAAGTGTCAGAAATGAAAATATAAAATATCTGTGGAGTAAACTCTGATGACTCAACATGAATAAAATAAAGGCTTTTAGTGGTATTCCTAAGGGTAACAATAAAAACATACCCTTATGAAAGACTTAATCTTTTAATAGCTGACTAAAAGACTGGCTACAAGAAGGAAAGAAAAAGATGCAACCCTTTGTAAGAATGGTTTATTCCACCCTTCATAATGTCCACCTCTTTTGATTATCTGTCAAATCTTCTCAAAATTCAAACACACCTTACAAGATGATATGTGCCCCATGAGAGGTTTGAAACTTCTTAAGGCTGTGACTGTTGCTTTCCAGAACTCTAAAAATGTTTCCATGATTTGTAATTACAACATCACCAGTGCTGACATTATCCCTTAATGAAATAAAATGACACTGAGACGTGACTCCATTATAGGAATAAATATGGGACTGTAATTCCATGCCTTACTGAAATTAGAGTTATCCTAGAGATTGAGAGGCTCATTTCTTCTGTGTTCAAAATCAGGAATTTTTTTGATTCTTGAGCTGAAGATTTTGAAGGGGCTGGTGCTGGCTAGCTGGCCTCTCTCTGTGAAATTGCATTTAGCAGTGTCTTAGGGAATGAATCAATTAATGTTGAACAATACCAGGGGCAAGATATCATCCTGTGCCCATATTTGGTGTATTATTAGAAATTTCACATCTGTAAAATCCTTCTTAGCCTCAGGGAAATTTAGCCAGCAAAGGCTTGTGACCCAAGGAGTGAAATTTCCTAGATTTGTGTCAGTAATCTGCATCACAGAAGCTCTAGCTCCTGTTTGTTAAAAAGGCAGAGAAAATACACATGGAAAAACTAAAACCACCCACACACATGCCCAAACCCCAAACATCAATCTTCACTTTGAGGGAAGAAGGACTAATGCTACCAGCTCAGGGGTGTGTTACTGACCAGGTGTGCTGAGGGATGGTTTGTTAAAGCTCTTAAAGGACAGAGGCAACACAGGGCAAACACAAACCCTGGCAGTGTGGGAGAAGCTCCCTCCTGTTTCTGCAGCAGAAGCACTGAGTGTGTGAGAAGCTGCTCACAGGAGGAAGGTGGGATGATGAAGGACCCATCCCCAAACTTCCCTAACAAATGAACTTGGAGTCTCCCGTGGGAAGAAGGCTAGAAAATTAGCTGTGCAGGCTTCAGAGGTACTTCTGTCTGCTTTTTCTAATGAACCAAAGTGTTTTGAACTCTTCCGCAATAGACCTGTGTAAATCTGTTAATGTGCTTGGAAACTTGAACAGAAATGTTGTTTAGAAGGTGTCTCACAATAGAATAGTTCCTTTATATGCTAAGGGTATTATCTGATACACCCAGGATTGGGTAGGAAGAGCTATTTCCTGCACATGTGGTAAGAAAATCCAGCTATTCCAAGCTCCAGGAAAAGTATATGCTCCCACGTAAAGAATCCAGCTTCCTTTCCTTAGATCTGTTTTCTTTTCCTCACGCTAAAGCAAAATTCCTTTAAAAGGACCACTCTAATGGCTTTCTATGTTGATGTAAACCAAAAAGCATTAATGAAGGAAGAGAACATGAAAATTTGTATTTAACTACTGATCCTCACCAGAGATGAGTATGATGAGCAACTTCAAACCAAGAGCAGGAAAATACCAAGCCACCCATAGTGGCCTTTATATGATGCAGCAGAATGTCAAGCTTTCACCCTCATAACAGGGGTTTCACCCTCATAACAGGGGTTTCACCCTCATAACCCCCACAAGGGAAGGGATTCCTATTACCTGCACCCTATAGACCACAAACTGATACACGATGAATTCTCAAAGTCATAAAGGAAATAAATAATTGAAGAGGGAGCTCAGCATGGTTTCCTGAGAGCCAGGCCACATCTTTTGTATGAAAAAATCAGTTAACTTTGAAGACATCCACAGTTCCTCAGAAAGGATCAGACAAGTTGTTTGAATACCACAAGAAGGGCTTTTGTTGTGCTGGATATGTAGATAGGATTCCATTTACAAGAATTTGAATAGATAGGCTTGCACACATCAGGAAAGGGAGCGCTGCACATCGCCAGCCACAGAGAGGGATCAACATCCTACAGCAGAGTTAGCAGGCATGGCTTTATACCACTTGATAAGGCTGGATGGTTTTTGTAAGGACTATTCTTATTCCTTTTTCCTATCCTTTCAATGGATAGGATTGAACAAAAAAATTACAAAGCAGCTGCACTGTTAAAAACAAGGGTTAGGAACTTGTTCTCAGGGGAAGGGGAGGCTGTGCAGCACCCGGGGAAGTTGCTATTTCCCTTTATGCTTGTGGGTCCCACACCTCAAAGAAGGAAGGGTGGGCTAGGATATCCCACAGAGCCCCAAGTAATGCCAGATTGGTGGTTTCTGATGAATGTTTTTAATCTAATCTTTAACTGATGTGTGTTCATCAGCCCAGAGTGACTAGACTGTATCTCAGTTATGTTTTCCTTTGGAGGTAGGTGTGACTGTGAATAAAGAATTTCTTAATTCTGGTTAAGTAACATCTAATGAAACATAATTTTTAAAGATGATTGTGATAATAGTTAAGATTAGTGTGAATTATACATTCATCTTTCAGCCACTTTCAAAGATCAGATAGTTAAGGACGATGAGTAAATACACTAATTACAGTTAATAAAGAGCAAGGTTCCTGGTGGTCTTCATGCAGCCCCCGATGATGCAGATAAATTTTGGTTATTAAAATTTATTAACTTTTTCTGAGAGTCATGGAGGGAAGAGAACAGTTGGGAAGGTGAACAGACATGTGGGAGACCAGTGCTGTAACCATCTTTCCTAACCAAAAAGGACCATCTATCCTAAAGACTGAAGTTTTGGAATATTTCCCAGTAGGGGCTAAATTCTTTAGACTTCATATTTTTTGGGTTCTCTGGCTCTCAGTGGTGGACTGAAACTAGCAAGACTTTGTAAAAATCATATAAATATGATTTCTTTTGTACACACATCCCCCTTTGCTAACTACAGATCATTTTTTTCCTGGAAGTTTGCCAAGAGGATTTTCTCATTCCTTGTTTTTGCCTTCCCCAAGGCTGCTAAAGATGATAAGTCTTTTAGATAACAGGGAAATTGTATGCACCACTATTTCTATATTCTTGCTTTTATCACTTTGAGGAAAAAGTACAGTTAATCTCCTGAAGTTAAATAAGCAGACAAACATACTGCAATTCAAAGTTAATGATTGAGTAAAACTTGGGTTCAGCCAAGCATGATGCAAAAAACTGGAAGACAAATTTCAACCCAAATGAGAGGTATTTTCTACAACAAAATTCCTTCCTTAAGATCAACAAATTATTTTAGAGAGTTGGCTAAACCACTTGGGTCATTGGAGATTATGTTACGTTCAGCTGTGCATGGATGAAAAGGGCCACATTCACACTTGTTTTCTCTCCACCTTATCCCAAGCCGCTTCAAATTTGGCTCAAGTGTGAAAAGGGTCAGAGCTCATGTCGTGGCAGCCCAGGGTCCCGCTCCTTTGTTCTGCCACAGCCTTCTGCAGCGTCACTTAAGCGTAGTGACTGTGTGGCACATGTCAAAATAGGTATGACCGGTTGAGGTTACCGATAAATTGGGCCTGCTGGGGCTTTCGTCAAGCCTTTAGATTAGCAGATATGAGCTTTAGCTCATTTGCCCTCCCTGTTGCAGCACTTCAAGTGATTCCTGATTGTTTTGCTCTGTTTCTTTTCATACAACTTCACTTCTGCATCCAGCAAGATGTTCCTGTTGATGGGAGTCGGGGAGTCGCAGCGTCAGTGCTGTGAGCTGATCTTGAAACTTTCTCCCCAGCGCTTTTCTATTTGCCTGCTGACCGAAACCTTTCTGAACCTGCGGAATACGTGACAACATTTACGCTTCCTCAAACACAGAACTTAAGCAGCCGACAGCCAGCGCCCCGAGCTCCCCAAGCCGCGCTGTCCCGTGGCAGGTGGCGGCTGCTCCGTCCCGCTGTGGCCAGACCCTCGGGGCCCGCAAACACAGGCGCGGCCGTGGGAAAGCCACACACCAGCCCCGATGGGGACAGCGGGGGACGCGCACCTTGCGCGGGCACACCGCGCCCGGCGGGGCTGGCACGGGGCCGGCGCCGGGGCCGGGGCGGGCCGGGGCCGGGCTGGGGCTGGGGCTGGGGCCGGGGCGGGCGGGGAGGCCGCGAGCCCCGCCCCGAGCCCGGCGAGCCGCGCTGAGCCCGCGCCGGCAGCATGAGGAGCGGCGGCGCCGCAGCCGGTGGGTCCGGGGCAGAGGCGGAGCAGGTGCGGCGGGGCCGGGAGGGGCAGCGGGGCCGGGAGCGGGACCCGCGGGCTGGCGGCGGGCACGGCGGTCCCTCCGCGGGCTGCCGGGAGCGCCCCGAGCCGGGCTCTGCTCCGCGGGCGGCGGCGCTCGGGGCCGGGCGGTGTGTGCCGAGCCGTGCCGGGCAGTGCGGAGCCGAGCCGTGCCGGGCAGTGCGGAGCCGAGCCGTGCCGGGCAGTGCGGAGCCGAGCCGTGCCGGGCAGTGCGGAGCCGGGCCGTGCCGGGCAGTGCGGAGCCGGGCCGTGCCGGGCAGTGCGGAGCCGAGCCGTGCCGGGCAGTGCGGAGCCGAGCCGTGCCGGGCAGTGCGGAGCCGAGCCGTGCCGGGCAGTGCGGAGCCGAGCCGTGCCGGGCAGTGCGGAGCCGAGCCGTGCCGGGCAGTGCGGAGCCGGGCTGTGCCGGGCAGTGCGGAGCCGAGCCGTGCCGGGCAGTGCGGAGCCGGGCTGTGCCGGGCAGTGCCCCACTGGCGGGTCCGGACGCGGGGCTCCCCGAGCCCTCCCGGAGCGCTGTCCGAGCCCAGGGCTGTACCTGCCCCGCGCGTCCCGGGCGCTGACGCCGCGCTGGCTCGGACGGCCACGCAGGAAAAGTCAAAATAATCTTTTCGTACCGTGAGTACCTTGCGATTCAGGCAGCCGAGTGCTTTCCAAATGTGTTACAGCACTGGAGCGGGCTATTAGTGTGGACGCGTCCTAATGAGTGTGTTAATCAGCATAACATCCTTCTCTGCTCACCTTTTGGGCTAATTGAGGATGGCATCTGCTGAGTTTCTCTTCGCGCTTTGAAGTGTTTGTTAACCTGTGATAGTGATTGTCTTGTCACGTTCATTCCGTTTTTCATGTGTAAATTCAGCATGTGACTTAAATTCAGATAGCTGGCTCGCGGAGTGGTGATTGTAGATTTATTTGCCCCTACGCCTGTAAAGTTGAACCAGTATCAAAAAGTCTTAATTGGGAAATATCTGGAGGTCTCTGTCGACTTTAAAAACTGTTTACAATTGGCAGCCTTGTTGGTACCTTCAGCCAAAAAGAGATCTGAGCGTGGAAACGGGCCTGCATTCTTGTACCTAAGGATGGTCCCTTGCAGGTCAAAACGGAGGTATGTTGGCATGGCCAGGAGGCTTCATGGGAGCGTGGCCTTCTTTTTATTTTTTTTATTTTTTATTTTTTTTTCCCTTTAGAGACACTAAACCTTGCAGTAAGGTGGAGCAGCGCAGTCCTCTGCTGGGGTGTAGCTGCCCCCTCTCTGACTCTCCTTTTGGTTTTGAGGAAGTTCTTAATCTCCCTATGACTCAGTGTCCTAATCTTTAAAATGGCTTAATAAGACTTGTCATGCTTGCCTCCCAGGGACAGTAACATCTAATTGATGCTCATGAAGTGCCTTGATCTGGGAGAAAAGAGGGCGTCTTGCTTCCCTCATTTTGCCACTTTATGTTGGGTGCTAATTATATTACAGGGTTGGAAAACAGATTATCTGACAACAGAACTGGAATTCGTGTCTGTTATCATTGGCACGGGCACTCTAAGTTAAAGCGTATGCCCACTTATGCTTAGTTTGAGGTGTCTGGATGTTTCTCTAAAAACAGTGGGGTTTATCCTTTCTAGAGGATGCATTTGAGAAATTTGCTCCTAAAGTACCGCATTGAAGCACTAATAGACTTTTGTTCCTGACTCTAGAGATACTACACAGCTTTCCTCTGTGTATTATGAGGTCAGTAAAGGTTTTAAGAACTAAAACTGTGTTGACTCAACTCTCAGCATGTCCCTGATCTTCAGTCTTACTCTGCCTGAGTCTTACGGCAGTCTCAGTTTTTGTCATGTTTCACTTCTCTAGAAATAGGGAAAACATACAATTTTACAGTTCTCCGCTTGAAAATACAAGCGTTAGAATATAAAATGTATCTTTTTAACCATTTTACTTGCTGCTCAAAGGAGTAATTAGCCATTTTACTCCCCTGACTTGAATCTTGCCCCACCTCCTCCTTATCATTGCTGCCTCCCCCTCGGGCAGATAGAAGAGACTGCGGTGGCAATAGCACAGGGCTGGGATGATGGGGTCACCTACAACACACACCAAAAGACACCAGTATTCCATAAATCAGCTGCTGTGAGTGGACACGCTGCCTTACAGCCCAGGCACAAGGGTCTTTTTCACCTAAAACTTTGAGTTGCTAAATTCTCAGTCCTTTTCCTACATCTTGGTTCCTGTGTACTGCAGGTCTGTGTGCTGGGAGGCTGCTTTGTGACGCGGTATTTGACTCATATGTTTGATTCAGTTCTCCTTTTCAGCACTGTTGCTGCAATATGTCCTTTCCTGTGCTAAACAGACCTTTAGTGTTGATACCTGACAAATACAGCTTTTAAAATGCTGTTCGACATTTCTTAGTGCTGTTCTCTTCATAGTACTAGGAAAAAATATTGTATCTTAGAGTGTGTGGTGGAGAAATGAAGTTCTGAAGGGAAACTGAAGCATGCTGCATTCCGCTTCCTCTTGCCATGTGGTCTGCAGCAAGTGATGTTACTTTTCCTGCCCTGTCTGTAAAATCAGGTGAATTCTTAACCAACAAGTATAAAGAGAAGTATACAGAAATGGGAAGTTATCTCTGTTTCACTCTGAATTGCTTTTTTGTTTGTTTGTTCTTAATTGCCTTAATGTTGTTCTGAAGTTGTATAGCAGTACCACATCCCTGACATCAGGGTCCTGCTCTTTGTGGGGAGATCAGTTTTCCTTCAGTTTCATCTAGAATCTAGAAGTAAGTATGATCTGAAAAGGTTTTGTCTTTACTAAGATATGCTGAAGCAGGGTTTTCTAGTCTTGTGTCGACATCCCATTTCTCGTGGAGATGAGAGAGCCTATGTGTTTGGTGGAGATGTTCTTTAAGTGTAAGAAACCATAAAATAGGAGAGGTGATTGCTATCCAGTTTCTCCATGAGTATGCTTTAAGTCTTTCACCTCTTTTAGCACATACCTTGTATCTGCTCCAGCTGTCTCACTGCTCTGGTATTGTATAATTAGTATCTTGAAAACTCAAGGGAAAACTTTCAAATGCTATATATTTCCCATCCAGACTCTTCCACGTGGCTGTGACATTTGTTGTGAGTCCTTGGTAACCTGTATCTGTTCCTTCACCTCACTTTGATTCCCCTGGCGTCAGCAGAAAAGCTCTCTTTCTTAGTGGAAGAGGCTTTGTTTCTTAGGGGCATGGTGCGTTTTGATTCCCTTAAAATGAAGACAATTTCAGGTGACTGAAATTCAGATCTGCCTCCCAATGGTCCTGTTTTCTCAGCTTGCTCACGTGTTGGATCTGGAGTAAAGGAGCTACAGAAACGCTGAGAGATTGATGTGTTGGGCTGCTTTATAATAGATGTGTACCTGTATAATAGGAATTTGGCATCTGCATTTTGTGTGTGAGCAAATTCTTGGCTCCACCTTTCCTGTTCAAGCTCCTTCTGTGTGAGGAGCCCGTGAATTTGTAAAGCGCAGCCTCTGCTCTGTGTTGGGCAGCTCAGCTGTGCAGGGAGGGCACACTGGTTCTTGTCACTGGGAGCAGTTTTAGAGGTGTTTATACAGCAAACTGACTCTTTCAGAAGTGGTATTAGTAGTTCAGGGTACATTAGACTGATTCCAGAAAATACAGATATTCTAAATTAAGGCTATTAAGTGTCCACTGATTCAGTGACTGTGCAGACACACAGTTAATATTGTATTGTGACACATTCTGGAAATTGCTGCGTTTATTTTTGACATGGACAAGATGACTAACTCTTTCATCTATGCATAGTTACATTTACAAGCAAGTAAAAACTTCCCCAAAATTATCTTCAGACTCCTAGTTCCATGAAAGGAAAAAACTTCAGACTTGTCCTTAAATCTGAGCTGTGTGTGCCATTGAGCCCTCTTCCTGCTCTGGGTTGATAACCCTGTGTTTGGTGGGGGTTATGTTTTTAGGGGTTTTATTTATCTCCTCCAAATTTCTGTGGGCAATTTACTGTGGGGAGAGGAACAATAGCAGCCCCATCTGTGTTGGGAAAGGTAGGTGGTACCACAACACAAATTAGAAGACGCTGCTGCCCTAGCTTATATTCAGTTCAAATTCTGATTGTCCTTATTTCAATGTCCCAGTAGCACTGATGTAACTGGGAGGAAACTTGGGTTTGTTTCTTCTTGCTTTTGGCCTCTTAGAACTGTGATGGCAAAACCTGGCGAGGCAGTTGGTTTAAGGAACTGTGTGATGGAAGTATGTGGACTAGATTTAAGCTTTTGTTCTTGGCTCTGGCATCTCCTCCTCCGTGGCCTGGAGAAATAATGGCAGCAGTTTCTCCAATGGCTGCATTCAGCCAAGGGGACATTACCAATTCAGCTTTTAAAATGACTGTGCCTGGCATTGTGTGTTGTGGAGTTTTGGCTTCCTAAAAAGCAGTTTCTTTGGATCCGTTAGTCCACGATAAATCCTTCTCAGACCTTTTAAGCTTGCAGCTTATTGCCTGTTTAGACTGTAGTAATGCCCAAAGGGGTGGTGCAGTTCACCATCCTGTATTGCTGCCATCGCCAAGCATCAAAATAGAATTTCCGAAGCCATGTGAAATTTTTGTTGGGAATAAACCGGGATGTTTTGTATTCAACTTTAAATATTCTTAATGGTAACTCAACAGACCTTAGACCACCCTTCCACTACCAAAAGGGGCTACAAGAGAGCTGGAGAGGACCTTTTACAAGGGCAGGTAGCAATAGGACAAGGGGTAATGACTTTAAACTGAAAGAGGGCAGGATTAGATTAGCTGTCAGGAAGAAATTCTTTGCTGTGGGGGTGGTGAGACACTGGAACTATGATATTTTTGTTATATAGTGTTTCTTTTAGAAGACTAAGAACATTAAAATACCTGGTTCAGATAACGTATTTTGTCATTTTCTTACCTGAATAGTTGACTCCCATAGCTATCTGGAAGGCTTTGAAATCTTCCAAGATTTTTTTTCCTAGCCTATAATGTACAAATCATATATGATGGAGTCCAGCAAAAAAAATACAAACGGTTTTGTAAACAGCAAAGCAGAAGGTGCAGCAGAAGACAAATTTTCCTCTCACTCTGAGAAGACTCGTTTTTGGCAGATAGTGGAATTCTTTTTCCCGTGTAATCAGATAAGAGTGTATTGCAAAGACCATAATCTTTGTTACTGGCTGAGGTGAGCCCCATCTGTCAGTGGTGCTAGGGATGTGCAGTACCCTTGCCCTCTAGACTCATGCATGCAGGGAGCAGCACAGAAGGATTTACAGAAACAAATGCAGGCTCTGAAGGCAGTTGCTAAAAGCAAAGGGAGGAATTCATAATGGAATGCAATGTTCTTTGCTGACACCCTTTCTAGCTGAAGAAACCCTCTGGTTAAACAAGAACTTTACAAGATACTGGGTATTTTTTGGTTTCTGCTTATTTGTGAGTTTGACTTTCATACGGGTTTACCTATTGTATGTGCTTGTTATCAGGCTGCTTTTTATGGATTGTCTTTATGGCACCTTGAGCTGATCTGGGGAGTAATTTTAAGTAGCAATCTGAGCTGATGAGAAGAAAATAGAGGGCTTGTGTTGGGCTTGACTTCTTGGTAGTAAATATGTAGTCAGTGCTAATCACCCCCATGTCATCATTCACCCCAGCTGTGGGTCAGACACAGGATCTGCTTGTGCACTTAAATTGCCATTGCTCCTCTCCTTTTAGAGGCAGTAAACGAGTGAGCATCCTGACACAAGAGCGTACTTCTCCATGTCTCATTTCCATCCTAGGTGAACTGAAAGAACTTCTGATGGAATGTGATATTTGGGCTTGGATAATTTATGTGAGCAAGTTCTCATTCAGATCTGATCTCCTGGCCTTCTGCTTGGTATTTGATTTTCCCCTTTCACTGAGTGCTACAAATTCCTATGGTTACCACCTATGCAACCAGCTGTTTCTGTCAGTTCAGAAAATTGTTTCAGTAATTACATGGCTGTAGGGACAGAAGAATATTGAAGTCTGGAGCCTCTTTTAAGATTTCAAAGTGAATGCAGAGTGTAGGTTCCTCCCATTTCAATCTAGGGATTTTTAGAAGTAACAGCTGCCACCCCTCTGTACAGTATTTGTGTTCAGAACATTAACGTGGTTGAATGAATGTTAGAAACATGCACATGGTTAAAGCTTGGACACAAGCTCCATAAATATGAACTTTTGATCCATTCAAAAACTGAATTTGTGGATGTAATCAAATACCTCTTGCTATACTTACTCTCTGAAACTCTGCCCTTGCACTGAGTCAACATTAGGTGTCCCAGCAAATGCATTAGGAAGAGTAAGACTTGTGTAAAGAGCTAAATACATCCCAGTGAACCTGTTCAGACCAAAGAAACCATCTTTCTGTTGTTGTTGGGGGGATGTGTGTGAGAGGGAAGAAGGGTTAGGGTGGTTAACTTTATTTCCTGGAAATGAATAGCATACATTTTTCAGTGCACAGAGCGGATATTACTCAGTTTGTGACCTGCTTCCTTGTAAAAGTGTCGTGGGACAGGGATTGGTTTGAATCTGTTGCTGCACTGCTGACATGCAGCACTGTGTGATGCTGCCCTGTCGCAGAGGCACGCCTCGTGCCTCGATGTATAAATAACCCTGTGTGGCAAAGGGAATTGGAGACAAAAAAGGGAATTGTGCCAAATATTTACTGATGTGCTGGGCCTTGTCCTGGGCACCTGGGCTTTATTTGGGAGCAGGTGTCCGAGCTGAAGCTGCAGCACAGGGGTGATGGGTAATGTAACACTCCCCAGCACCTACTGGAGAGCTGCTCTGCACTGAACAGAAAGGCACAACCACGCAGTGCCACAGGTCAGCCACATCTTATTTGTAGCTGTGATGCTTAGATAAGCAGACAGGAAAATAGGTTAATGTGCACCAGGCCAGCTTTGTGCATGTCGTGGGGAAAAAACTGCCTTTAGTATCCCCTGTGGAGTAATTCTGATGACTACTTCACATATCAATTTTCAGGTTAAAGATAGAATAGAACAGAGGGGAGCAGGGTTATTCCTTTGGCAGCATTGCTCTCCCCTGCTGCTCTCTCCCAGCATCTCAGTGGGATGCTGACTGCGGCCAGTGCAGGTTTGTGCTTCAGAGCAGAGTTAGGGTGTCCTGGGGCTGACAGCCCTGGGAGGGAGATGTGGTGCAGTAGGTGCTGGCATGGGCAGGAGGAGCAGTGTCAGGCACTGGGAGCTTGGCAGAGCTGGGTGCTGGCGCCTCACTAAGAGAAAAGGGTTTCTTTCTGGGTTTCCTTCCCACCTGGGAATGAAAAGTCACAGTGGAGCATTCACCTCTGTGTGTTTATGTGGGAAAGGAGAGCCACAAGGTTTTTATCTCACACTTACCTAGGCAAAAATGCAAAGGGGCAGTGTTATTTTCTTTCTCTCCGTTTTCTTTTTGGCTGAGGAAGGAGTTGTAATTGTTTGCTGAACACATCCACACAGAGGACTCCAGCGTTGCTGAATGCATGCACACAGAGGGCTCCAGCAGTATTTGTGATGCTATTTCATCACAAATGCAGAAGCTTGACATCTTAAGGCCTTATTTACACATGCATTTAGATATAGACCACCACACCTGTCTGTAGCTACTTTGTCAGCTACTACCTGGCTTAATGACTGATGGTATTAGTAACTTGTGTGTAGAAACATCTTCAAACTCAGTTATGGAATCAAAACATGTCTCCCAATTACTTTGTTTATCAGGCATTAATAGGGACCAAAAATAATTACATGGCTGTTTCAGAGCAAGGTGAGAGATTTTTGTGTTGTTCACAATGCTTTTCCCTTCCAAAGGTAAGTCCAAGGTTCTATCTGATGCTCAATAAAATACTTGAATGATGTAATGCTGTGTTTGACAGAGTTTCTTGAGTCAGCTTTTTCTAAGGGAGCATTTGTATGCACCCTTTGGATGGTCAGGTGGTTCTGCAAAGTTTCAATATGAAACTCCTGCCCTTTCTGGTGAAGCTTTGTGGATTCTGACCCAGAACTCGATAGGATACATGTTTGTGAGGCAATTTGGCTCGTTTGAAATCTCAAGCCAGTAGATCTGTGAACACCAGCTTCTGGAAAACAACTGTACAATTATCTAAGTATCTCTCTTAGTTCATTAATTTGCAAGATAAATCCAGGCATGACATATATAGTACAGCAGGTTTGCATTTGCACATGAGATTTAATTTAGAGGTAAATATTAATGCAGATGTATCACAAGATTTTTTGCTTTAGTAGTTCTAGTGAACAAAGAATGTGAACGGCTAGTTTTCAGTTTTATTGGCTCTACTGAAGTAGCAAAGGATGGCAAGGTTTTCCTTGCCTCTCTGCCTAATCAGTTGTTATCCAGACAGTAGGCCAACCCACATGTAAAATTTATTGAAAGTGTGGGCAAGAGAGAGTTACTGGGACTTCAACAAAGCCAGGTTAGTTCATGACTTTATCTGACTTCCCTGCTAGGTATCAAGAGGCATTGTAAGGTTGTGATCAGTGCTTCTGATGAGTTCATGGAAGCCTTCACTACATTTGTTTTTAATGACTGTTTCTCTAATGAAAAAAAAACCCACCTTTTTCCATACTAAGGAGCAGCTGGTGTTTGGAATCCAAATTTTCTACATTTCTTTTGGGTTTTGTCTGTTGAATAATATTTAGCTGGGATATTGTGCCAGTCACAGGGCTGAAATAAATGTATTTTTTAATTTTGGAGGAGGAGATGAAGTCAAACAGTGTTTTCTTCCTTTTGGCTGAAATCCTTCTATTATGATTTTAATGATGATTCTGATTTCTTCGGGAAAAATATCCAGAGGAGTGAGAGCTTTTCTCTTTTTTGCCAGGTCTGGGGAATTTAAAATGAAAACTAATAGATTATTTTGGACCTCATCACTAGAAAATAATATTGGCGACATAAATATTACCTCTCACAATTAGAATGAAGCAAAAAAAGATAACATTTACTATTTATTTAATTACCTAACAGATCAGTATACACATGGAGAGTCTCTGTTAAGTGTATCTGCATTCCCCCTTTTATTTTTGGAAGTGGGATCCACATTTCTGATATTTCTTACTTAATAAAATTTAATCTTAAAAAGAGTATTTGTAGTCATTGTCCTGTGTGTTTTGCATGTTGGGGTTTTTTTTTCTTCTTAAAGGCTCTCAAACTTCATTTGCAATGCTATGTCTTTCCCGTGTTCACAGATTAGTGGGAGGGCAGGAGATAAGGAGAAATTGCCTTTATTTTCAGATGAGTGGCTGGGTTCTGGCATACCCAATACGTGCTTAGTCATGTGCTGTGCTGATGGCGGGTTTCGCTTGGCACACCCTGGCAGGTGCAGTCCCTCCCCTGTTTTCTGCAGAGCCATCTCTCCGTGGTGCAATTGTAGATGACTGGGTTTGTTTTACAGCAGTGACAGTGTAATGATAACCTTGCCAACGTTCAGGGGAGGTGGAGACAGCTGAACTTTTTGCTTGTATAGCATGTTTAAAAATTTCACTCAGGATACTGTGACTTGGAACGTTTTGGTCAGTGTCACTTACAAGACTGTTGTGAACTTCTGTCAGAAAGTATCGGAGTGGCAACGAGAGTTGGGCTAAAGCTTCTTCTTTCTTCCACCAAAATTGTATTTTGATTGTTCATTCAGTTTCTTTGCCTTTACCTGTTACCTCTTCTCTCCTCCAGGCCTGTATTCTAGATTATGTTTTTATCACTTTTGATTAAAATTCCAGCAGTAAAATTGTCATCTTTGAGCTGTGAGATGCATTGGTGTGTGCAACCTCAGAGGGATCAGAAAAATAGGGCGTAGGCAAGAAAGGGGAGAAAGCCACCTGGTAATTGTGTTGGTAGCTGTTGCTAAAATCTGGGCTTTCTGTCTGGGAGTACAAGGAGGTTGTATTTACTGTATTTAACACCAGAAGTGCCTGTGCTTGTGCAGTCATACAGTCTGGCAGAGCTGGGTGGACTCTTCCCTCTGTGCCTGTAGTGCCTGTGAGCACAGGGTGTTTTCTCTCCCCACTCCAGCGCTTTGCAGACCCGGAGCAGTGAAGCCACGTTAGCAGTGGCCGTGCTGAGCGTCCTTGTGGTGATCCTTGCCCCTGCCTGCCGGGCTCTGCCTTAAGCAGATTTACTCACCTGACCTCTTAACCCGCTGGAGATGATCAGACCTCTGCCAAAGAGCTGCCAGACGAGACGGGGTGACTCCGGAGCGGCCCTGCCAGGAAAGGTAAAACGAGCAGGCACGTAAGAGCAGCTGCCCCAGCAGCCAGAAGATGGGCTGGAAGGGGCTTGTGCAGAGCTGTCAGCTTCTGTTTTTGGAAGGCAAGGGTGCTCTCTGCCTGGTGCTGCACTGACCTGAAAATACTGACGTGAACTGTTCGTGTGTTGCCATACGCTGCCTGCCAAGATGCCTTGAGGAAATGGGCTCTGCAAAAGTTGATTCATAATTAGCTGATATGCTGGATATTAGGAATCCAGTGCACTTTTTTCCTAGCAACCTCTCTTAAACTCTGTTTATATATTCATTGACAACATAAGGAGGGTTTGTAGTGGCCAACTCAACATCTCTAACTTGTACCTTTTCACAATTTTTCAGTCTTCTGTTATGCAAACCTATGGCATCTTTTGTCCAGTGAGGAAAACAGGATTCTAGAACTATTAGCTTGTCCTGTCAGTCACAGAAAACTAGGACTAAACTACTCTGGATGTCACTGGCTTATACATTAGGGCATCTGGTAAGAAAACCCTTCGTTACCAAGGCTTTTCATGTTTTTCTCAGTGTTCTCTTGTGTTGCTTCCCCAGGCAGGGTACTGGTTGTGGTCTCTGGCAGGACTGGTGGTCAGCAAAGGGCCAAGGTGGAAGAGCCCCTGCTGTGTGTGCTGGAGGGAGGAGGAATTCTGATCATGGAGGACAGATAAACCATCAAACAAAATACAGCAAAAGTTTCTCATGGAAGGCTGCACGTCATTGGTGGCAGCAGGAGTGCTGGGATATGTGCTCACAAGGCAAATCCCTGTAATATTCCCTGGATCTGTCTGTGTGGTTTTAAATATGGCAGTTTGAGGTAGCAGGTTGATCTGGCTAGAGAGGAGCCCATTTTCCCCAGTCACAGACTGTGGTCTGTCTGATGGGCCCCGTTTAAAAGGAGTTCCCTGAAGTTGATAGCATCAGTGAAGAAGTCTGCTCAGTCTGGCTTTGGTACGAACATGAGAGCCCTGCCCAGCTGCACCAGGCACCAGGAGCAGCACCAAAGGGACTGGGATGTTCCCAGCCTGTGCTGGGATAATCTGTGCTGCACATGGGAGTTGCTGGAGGATTTGAACTTAATGTACTTCACAGTGCCCTGTGCTGGCAGGGGTAAAACCTCACAGGTTGTACCTTAAGGAAAGGGACTCACTCAGTGGCAGTTGCAGTCACTTCCAGACTTCTTTCATAAGGTTTTCTGATTTAGAAATGCATTATGGAAATACCTGGCCTGGCATATGAGCTTTTTTATGTTGCTGTGCCTTTTTTTCTTCTTCTCTTTTTTTTTTTTTTTTTTTTTTTTTTTTTTTTTTTTTTTTTTTGTCTGGCTACTGGTTTGAGAGTTTTCTAGTAGTACCTGGCTGTAGTATGACTTGCACACAAAAGAAAGCACTGTTTCTTGAAATTTTTGCTTGCAGAGCTGATATAAGTACCCTTTAAACTTCACCTGAGATTTAGTTTTTATGTTGACTCAATTTTCTTTTTTCCCCCTTGATTCGGGTGAGCTCATAACATGCAAATTGTATCCTTCTGGACCTGGTGTGCCAGATGTCCAAAACTTTTTTTATGCAGTGTATCGCTTGCTTGATCTCTTTGGTAATCCAAGTAGCAGTTTGGGGGGGGGAGGGGAGGGGGGGGGGGAATAAAATATATTAAAAAAATCCCTGTCTTGGTAGAAAAGATGAGTTTCTGTGCTGTTTTCATGGGTTTATGACTGCTCAGAGCCTGTTTAGTGAGCTCCAAGGATGTCTTACTTTTGAAAGATGCTGCAACAAAGCCTGTTCTGTGCATATGGCTTTTGGGCCACTGGTTGTGTTGGTATTTAATCACAGTGCTAATACAGTATTAGGACATTAGCCAGCTCCTTATTTCTAGTAAGCTAAACCTTGATAACTGGAGCACAGATAAAGATCTGGTTACACATTTCAGTGAAATAAAAGCAGTACTGTTTACCTGTATGCAGAAGAGGGAGAAACCTCTGCTAATATGGAAACAGAATGAATTCCAAGCCAGCATTAGGTCTTGGGCTCAGTAACAAAATGGGTTTTTTTTTTTTTAAAAATGGTATTTGTTAAGTGGAGAACTAAGCAGTATTTCTTTTTTAATAGTTTAGATTCACACATTTTTCTCTCAGTCCTTTTTGTGAAGGTCAGTTCTCTGTTTTCCTTCTTGGTGTCTCTAAACTGGGGATTACTAAAGCTGTTGGAACTATACATTAAGGAACTATAATAGTGAAATACATCTTCATATCTTCAGTTGATCTGCTTTGTGTAGGCACATTGGATGGATGGATTTTGGGTCTCCTGATCAGCAGTTAGATAAAAACTTTCAGTATTCTGACAGTTCCCATTCCCCAGTCCCTGCTCTTGGCAGAGCAGGCACAGTGAGGGAGGAGCATGGTGCCCAGGGGATCAGTGGTGCAGGCTCAGCTAAAGCAACACCAACTTGACCCAAGATGTTCCTGCAAACCACTTGCCTTCCTAAATTGTTGGTTTCTCTAACAAAGCCAGTTCTAATCAGCACCTTGGGCACTGGGCACTCTGTGAACCCAGAACCAGTTAATCCCTTCCCTTTCTGAAATTTACAGGCGGTTTGGAGAGTTGGGGCACCAAAGCAGCTTTAGCTCTGTCTTGCTGTAGGAAGAAATGTGATGCCCCTTATCTACTCTGTCCTGAAAACACCACGCTCAAGTAAGCACCATGTAGTCACACGTGGCAGCATTTCAGGATCCCCAAACAGCTGTGGCTGCTCCACATAACCTCATGTCAATATATGGGAATGAACCGGCATCACTGCCTTAAAACTTGCTGGGTCTGTGTAACATACCTGTGATGTTTTTGCACTTACACAGGCTCAACTCTTTAAATGCACTGTTCACGTTGCCTTTCAGGTATGTGTGTTGATGCTTGCCACAGATGCATGATTTCACTAAGAAATTTTGACTCTTCTGTACAGTAAAATGGATGTTAGGACTAGATGACAGTGATAAAAATCAGCTTTTTAGAAAAAAATTGACATTTTCCTTGGTCGTGACACTTCAAAAGTGCTTGCATTCCTACAGTGTCTGCCCCCTTACATGCTATGAAATACAGGTACATGATAAAGTAAGTTTTCCAAATGAATGGATGACTGATGAAGAGCATGATGATAACATCTACATATTACAGCGCAGGTCATCCAGTTTGGTTGATGACCGGAAGCAAAGGGACGTTGTTGCATAAAACCTTCAATAGAGAAGGTGCAACCACCTCTGTTGACAGGACTTACACAGAGAATTTAAACCTTAGGCTTCTGGAGCCAGGCTGTGTGATGAACAATTACTATCAAGAAGTGGTTTTTTTTGGTATTTCACAGATTCTGGTAAACCTCGTTGTGTTGGAGACGATGAATCATAATTTAATCCTGACTATATCTCAGTTTGCCTTATGAAAACAGTGATTCATTTGTCATCCCTCCTGTTGTTGGTTAATGATATTCTGCCCTCATTTGGATTTTTTTTTTGTTCCTTCGTGGGACTGCTTCCTAACGTATTACTCCCATGGGTCTTTTTAAAATTTTTTTTTTCTTTTTCCGGTGGATATCCCAAAACTAATGTTTCAGGATGTATTCTATAATTTGACTGTGAGGATTTTTCTGCAGCAGAAATGGATCATGTTTTTGTAACTCTCTTGGCATCTTTGTTTGGTTTTTTTTTTTTTTTTAAACTTTGTTTTTCTTCATTTTTTGGGAAGTCTGGGCAGAGGGAGGGTAGAAATTGGCCTGCACATTTTCTTCCAAAAATACTGTTTCTACTTTCAGAAACTATGTCTTTTCCAATCTCTTCTGGTAACTGTGGGTCCAGTTTACAAGGACAAAAAACATAACACAGATAGAAAACTAACACAGTAGCTTTCTTTCTGTTTTTGTCTTTTCATGTAAATTCTCCTTGGAGCAGAGTTTGGTGTTTAAGCTAATCTTCTGGTTTCCCATCACCCTCTGGCTGACTTGTCTGGGTGCGGCTTCTCAGTTCTCCACTGTCATTCAATGGCTGTTTTTTGGTGGTGAATTGGCATTGCTGCAACCAAGGAACCTATCATTTACAACTCAGAACTGCTTTTGGGTTTCTTTGATTTTTTAACTTTGTGATTCCCATGGATTTCAGTGTGACTGATAACATTAATGTCCCAATAAAACACAGGAAGAACTGTGTGCTACCTTGTGTTTAAAAAAAAAAAAGTAATGGAGTGTGTTCATTCCTAAAAATGTGTGTGTATGCATATGAAATATTGCCCAGAACGTTTTGTTTCTTTGATCATTGGCAAAGCAATCCTGTCTGTGTTTTCAATGGATTAATCCTTACTACTGATCTGGAAGTCTGATGTCTGCAGATGAGGGCAGCTCTGCCAAATGAATTATTGTGGACTGGAGCCCTCAGGGTCTTGCAGCCCCAGTGCTGGCTGTTTATTCCTCTTGGGTAATTGCCACAGCCCTAGTAACCAGAGGGACACATGCTGGAGAGCAGAGATCTACAGATCCATGCTGGGAAAGATGATCTGAAACATACTCTTGAGAGCTCTTGGCACATATCTGGGAAAACTAACACTGGTGCTGTTCTTTTTCTCCCCCAAAACATAACCTGGAGTGTTTGCTTCAGCACAGCCATAATTTCATATTTTTGCTTCAAAAAACCCTGAACAAATATTAATTTCCTTTCTCACAGAAATCCTGAGGAGTAACAAAAGACAGCCTTGCTTTGGCATCCAGTGTTCTCTGAGGGCACTTTCCAGTGTCTCCAGCTGACGTTTTTGGGCAGCTCTCAGTTAGAAAAGCAGCATTGCTGCTCTTCTTTGCTCTCTGGGTTGGGAGTGATCACAGTAAGGGGACAGACAGGCTGTATCTGGGCATTGGGTGGCTTCAAGGAATCAACACTGGTGGCACTGTTTGTTGCTTGCTCCCTGCTGAGGTCCGCCAGAAATGTGATGGCTCCTCCAAGGCACTCCCAGAGGCATTGGCGGTCCCACGTTGCTGTGTCAGTCCATGGCCTATCTCACTGCCCCATCCTTCTGGATTATTCCTATTCTCAGAGTGCCATAAACCAACATTATTCCCATGATTGCTGACTAAGAGAGTCTGCTTTTTACTGCTTCATATGTTTGTTTTCTTTTATAGTGTATTTACATCTGTAATTATGTCCCCATGCATACAAAGGGAAAGCTGTACTAGAGGAACTGCTGCCAAATGTGGCTCGGTTTTGTTGGGATAGCTGCATATATACCAGGGGTTTTGCTGACAGAGCTCTGTCAGCTAGAGGGTACACTTTTTTTGGTGTTCCTCATGGTCACAGTTGCGCCATCCAAGTTTTCTCTGTGACCTGAGGGTGAGGAACAGAGAGGAGGACACAGGGCTGTGAGAAGAAGTGGGATGTTGAAGTTCCCACTGGCAGCTGGGCAGGAGTGGTGCCAGAGTTCCCTCTCCATCATCCCCTCGTGGCGTCCATCCCTGATCAATGTGTCTGGCCCTGCCATCTCCCTGCTCCTGTGATTTTGGGAATGGAAAATAGGGTATTACTTGCCCTCCAAATTAGTCTGGCTCAGTGGCTACATTCCTACTGAAAGTAGAAAATCTTGTGCTGATCAAAAGACAACTAGCACTGCCTATTCTGTGATTAACTTTAATATCTACGCTGTTCCAACTTGTGAGCTTGAAATTATAAGTGTCACTATAGGAAAAGAAAGGCAGGAGTTTCAAAGAGTTAAAAGACTGTCCTTTTAATTGTTTTCACTGGGACTCCTTCATAACATCTTTCTAGCTTAAATAACAGGTGCTTTTTCTTAAGAGGTATGCTTCCTTGTAGGCTGATGTTACCCTTATGGTATACTTTCTTCCTTTGTTCTTGTGATCCTAACCTAGGAAAACATCAGCATAAACTTTCTACTGTTGTTTATATTGTGTTTCTGATCTACTACAACAGAGCTGAAAAATGCTCTTCCTTGTAACCAGTCTAAACAAGAGTCAGGTTTTAATATCTTGTTTATGCATAGCATTAACCCCAAATGACTGTGGCATAATCATCTACAGTTACCTTTGAAGATGTAGACTATATGGAAACTTGGGACTTTGCAGCAGAGCTTTTAGCAGCCCTGTAAAAAAAAAAAGATTTTTAAGTACTTACTGTAATCCATGCACAGAATAATAGAGCTACAGACATTTCTCCTTAAAACCATTTGATTTGAAGGTTTAGAATTATAATTTCTACTGGTGTGGGTACGACAACATTGCTTTAAAATAAAAAAGAAAATTTCTTTATTTTACAGCTCATTCTTCAGAAATTATGGTATTTCTGATGAGTAGTTTGAGTATATACTGCACAAAAACGCCTGGAAAGCTCCGTATTGTCATTCATTTGAAAAACCTGTGCCTTTGCTTTGCAAAATGAGCATCGAAGGGTTTTAGTGATGCTCACAGGACAGGACTTCTTGTGCAGGCAGGGGAGGGGTGTCACCCCTGTGGCTGCCAGTTTTCTGTTGGGGTTTATCTGAAACCTGGGAAGTGCTGTGTCCTTGGGCCCACCAGTAGCTGGGGCAGAGGCCTGAGCCTCCATCCCTGGGATTGCACATGTGGACCCTGGGGCAGCACCCCATGCTTTCCCCATGCCAGCACTGTATGTTTCTGTGAATGGTGACACATGCAAGCTGCTGGCTTACGGGGCTGATCTCATTTTACTTGTCAGTGTCTTAGTGCATTCCCACAGTAAAGCTCCGATCAGGAACATCCAGAAACAAACTGGACTATTTTTAAAGCTTCCAGCTTTAAAATGTGTGGAATGTGACTCAGTCTGTGTGGCAGATAAAATCCTACAGATAGGTCATTTTATTTTATGCTTCCTGTGAACATATCTAAAATATTCACTGCCAAGCCTTGGTGTACTCGTGCACATGTTTCCAGCTGTATTTTATCATGGATGCTTGCAGCTGCAGCAGGTTAAATGGGCACAGCAGCCCTGGTTGGAAGGCCTGTGTTTGAAATGTCTCGTATAACCACTGCAAAACAAGCTGATAGCGTGCACGGTAACCTTGTAAGTTCATAGGCACAGAGTGTCGCAGTAGGAGCTGTTTTGAATTCCATACTTGGCCCGAAAAGTTATTTTGCAGGAGTTCTGTGGAAGTCGGCTTTTTATAAAAATACAGAGGAGTAATCTGGCTGTTTACAGAGACAGTTGGAGAGGCTTTGTTCAGAGGCAGCTTCCCTTCACTGATGTTTCTGGTAGGACTGTGCATCTTAAGGAATGTGTTGACTGTCTGTCGCCAGCACTAAACAAGTATTTCAGACCAACGTGCTTTTAAAATAGTTTTATAAGCAAAGCAAATGAGAGCTTCACTTGTCACCAGAATCACATATAATTTTTCTTTCCTTTTATGTCATTTTTAGGAAAACATGCAAAGAAACCAAACCATCAAAAAGCTGTGTTTCCTCCAGATAGAAATGTTTACATTTAAAATAGTCTCCACCAAAAAAAAAGTGCATCACAGTAGAAACTAAGCTGAAAAACTCAGAAGGTCCTGCAACATGGCCAGTTTCACTTGCAAACTTCATTTTTTGTGGTGGTATTGATCTGTTAGACAGTTCAGCCAGGGAAAGAGGCAGCAGAAATATTGTGGTTATAACTGATGATGAGGAAGGGCCCAAGTAGATGAGTACTATGATTACCACAGACATTGCAGAACCCAGCCTTTTGTTTCTGTTGTTGTTTCTAACCTTAAGCAAACAATAAATATATTGTATCCTGCGTGCCAAACTGGAGTCTTAATAAAAGAATTTATTCTTGGTAAACATGGCAGAATTAGGGCTGTATTGAAAATGGAATCAGGATTAGTAGTATTGAAATGCAAGGAATTTAATCTTTTCCTGATCTTCCCGAGGACCATGTTCTCAAGTATTAGAAGCAGCACATTAAGGGACTGAGGAAGAACTTAAGTGCTTCAAGTTTGAATTAAATTAGGGTTGCTCTCATTCCAGTGGGGCAAATAAGCCAAAAGAGGTTTTTAATTTTTGCAGACAGTACCTCAAGACCTTGCTGACAAGCAATTTGCGTGGTGCTGCTGTCAAAAAGTTTTATTATTTTCCTGTAACGACTCATATGTGTCAGCTTTACTGCTGGCTGCTGACAGACTCCATGTGCAGATGTGAACCAGCTCCATACATCCATCTGACTAGAGATACTTAGTGGAATTGCTCTGACAGTGGAGCTGCTTTTTTCAGTGTTCTCATAAATTGTCTGCAGTAGCAGAGCTTGGGGTTTTTTTCTGTCAGGAAATATCAGCCAGGACTGGAGACATTAGCTTTCCTGTGTATACATCTGTACATGCACCACTGCTTTAATTTCTGCTTTCTCTCTGCCCCTTTGGCACTGCTTTCCTTTTAGTTGTAACAAGATCTTCACTTTCTCTTGGGCAGCCACCAGGCATGAGCAGCACTTCTCAGCTTTCCTTATCTGACATTCCTGTTTGCCCTGCTGGAGGCAGAAAGGAGGCCAGGGATAACTTCTGACAGTGGAGGGGGCCATCGAAACAGAACCCTTCTTCCCAGTGTGTTTTGTGCCCTGGAGCCCTCCAGAGACTCCTGTAATCCCATGGGAAGCTGTGTGGAAGGCCAAGTTCTTGTATGTGTTTAATGCATCATGCATGGGACCAAAAATGGCAATTCTTGTGCCTAACCCACGGATGCTTCAGTTCTGACTTAAAAGAACTTTTTGCCCAGACTATTTCCTGCTCTCTTGTTCTTTTCCTTTCACTGACCCAAATTTTTATTGGGCTCTGCAGCACTTCAGTGAAGTTTCAAATAAAATGCATTTTATTTTTGGATTGTGCTTCTAGAGGAAGCTCAATAGTCACTTAAAAATGCATAGTTTGCAGTTTCAGCATCAGTACTCACCTTGATGAAGTTTTTGGCTCTGTATTTCATCCCTAGAGTGATTTATATGATGGAGTAAAAGGATAAATTATAATATTCTAAGAATTCCTGTACTTTGGCAAACACTGTTAATTTTTCTACTGCAGGTAAGCAGTTCATGCATTGCCTCTTAAGTCTCAGAGACTGTTACAGGACAGGAAACTTTAATTATCGTCAAGAATGACTCTGCTGAACTTCTTATCCTTATTGCATTATCCTTATTTCTGGTGACTTATATACAATACTGCAGTGAAATATCAGTGACTCCTCACAAAAAAATGCATACTTTTCCATCAGCTGCATATACTTACAGCACCATCTTCAGCTCTGTCATCTGTCAACACATTGTTCATGCCAAAAAAAAAAAAGAGAAGAAAATAAGTGGTGTTTCCAGCAATCCAGAAACCTTAGTAACCAGAGTCTCCTGTCTTACCCTGCTTTTTAACCACAAAATTGTGAGTTTTTTGGAGAGTATGACCTCTGACACAGCAAGGAGAAATGCTTCACTAGTGAGCAAATGTCTCTACTGAGATGCCACTCCTCAGTTTTTCAGTATGGACAAGATGGGAGTGTATTGGAAGTTCATGAGGAGAAGATTTTGTGCCCAGAAAAAAATAGTCTAATTTTTGGCTTTGTGGTGTTGGAGAAGGGAGGTTTTAAGGCTGGAGAAGGTGTTCTGACTGTCCTCCCCAGTGGAAAGGCAGAGGAGGGCCAGGCCAGGCCTGTATGTGTGCAACACCTACTTCCACTCCATGCTAAAAATGCTTTTGTCCCTTTCCCTTTGCCTACAGTGGCTCCTGCCTTGTCCTCGCTGTTATCAGCACTGTCACACGCTGCTTTTCTTCTTTGGTTGGTTCAGATACTGCTCTCATCTCTTAGCTTTGCTCTTCCCCCACTTCCTTGCTGGATGGCAACAGCTGAGGCCATAAAACTCTCGTCTCTGTGAGCAGAAAAAAGCACTGAGTCAAAGAGCTTGTGATCACACTCGCTTATCAGTTGTGCCAAGAGTTAATGTTCAAAGATACTTGTGTTTTATGAGCACGACCACAGTCTTGGGGTGAGCTAATAGAACAGTGGAGAGGAAGCACTGTTTTATAGCTCTTGTGTTGGTCAAAGTCTCTCATAGCTCCGACTGAGGCAGCATAATGTGAGTTTGTGGTGACACAGGAGAGAGTATCTGGTTGCCAATCCCTCAGACAACGTGTCTGCGGTGGGACATTTCACTGACTCTTCCCTGCTCCCCAAGGAGCTGCTCATAATTATTTTGAGAGAAAAGGAAAATACTTTGACTTCTCTGTTATAAAAATAGCTCAGGCAAGTATAAAAGTCAGGTGAAGTAAGTGTTTAGCTGTGATTTTAAGTATTTTTTTTTTTTTAATGGGCCCTCACATCCTGAGGTTCATGTATATCAAGCTGTTCAAACCTCATCGTAGCGTCTTGCATTGTGTTGCACAGTTGTTCCCTGTCTTTCCCATGGAACTTTTGGATCTGTTGGTCCTTTTTGGACTGACCTAAACCCATTGTGTAGCTCTGCATTCTCAAAGCCAACACCGGTGAGGGGAATGCTGGGCCTCCCTCGCACCCGCACCAGGGTGGCAAAGCCAGGCTCCCTCTTGCTGGCACATAGTTCTTGGAGGGGTTTGCTCATTAATCTTCGAGGGCTCGAACCTGGGAAGGTGCAGGATGTCCTAAACTCCTTTTGAGTCAATGGGAGTTCATGGCACTCAGCTGCTTGAAAAGTTAGATCTTCTGAAAGGCGTGGCACACAAAACATTTGTGCTTTTACCTCACAAAGCCACAAGGCTCTTCAGAAAAGGGCATGAAACGTACTATAAATGAAGTATTCAGAGGGGAAAACAAAAATTTCCTGACTTATTCTTGGCACCAAGTATTTCATCATGACATTTGGTCTAAGAAAATGTACAAACTCTAAACATTGCCCATTTATTTTACCCACAAACCCACAACAGACTGATGATGTGCATACAAAGGTTATTTATTTTGAGCTCAGACAAGGAATGTGAGTATTCCAAATGCTTCCTTATATCTCTCCGTGGGATTTCTTTAATAAGTGCATAATATTTTTTCTGTATTAGAGGATGGTAAGATAGACATGGTGGGTCTCTTCTCTACTTAAATACATTGGTTATGTTTTCTCTTTTCTTCTCTGAAGGAATTGCAAGCAGAGAATGAATAGTTTGCGAACAGTATTAAACTGAAAAGCATGACTTCAAAGGCCTTTCTAACAATTTATTCTAAAACTATCAGCCAACAGATGATGTTCCAAGTAAAATAACTAATTATGTGGGAAGTTAAGCAAGCATTGATTTAATTTTTGGTTTCTTTGACTGGCAGATAATTCTTTAATAGCAAGAAAAAGAATACATGACTTAAATTTCTGAACTTGAGTCCAGGTAAAGCTTCTTCTGAGGACAAGTTTATACATAACCTGTAACAATTTTCTTGGAAAATGTGAAAGCCACTTGGATATTTTCTGTGGACCTTGGCTGACTCTAATATGCTCCCCATTAGAGATGAAGAACAAGGTTAAAGAAGGATAAGGGAGTGCCGCAATGAAAGTGTTTTAGTTGTTAGAAACTTGTGTTAATTTAGAATAGCATTGCTCTTGCAGAATGTAAGGATATTTATCTGGAGTATCAGGCACAGTTTGACAGTGATCATGTTACTAGGAAAAGCCAGTGGGGCTTAGCAGGCCAAACATCATTACTTTATATCATCAGCACATGACAAGGTAAGACTCCAAACACATAACTTCAGCACTGAACATGTGGAGACGTGGAGATAAAATTCCTTTCTATGCACCGGAGCACCAAACCCTTTCTCATTTTGGCAAGAGTGTTAGGAAAAGGGGGGCTCTCTGTGATTACTTGTTTTCTGGTTTCTTCAGTTCTGGTGTAACTTGTGATGATGTTTCTGCTTCGCCTGTTTTGTGCGTTTGCTTGTGGCAAGTGATTGTGCCAATACTAAATTGCTTGGCGTCAGCTGCACTCTTGGCCCTAACTTGTGCAACAGCATAAAAAAATCAATGAAACAGC
The DNA here is from genome assembly GCF_965178545.1 of Coloeus monedula. NCBI lineage: Eukaryota > Metazoa > Chordata > Aves > Passeriformes > Corvidae > Coloeus > Coloeus monedula. The sequence continues at coordinate 9,981,119 of NC_138786.1, read as the reverse complement.
ATTGACTTTTGGCTGCAGGTTTTCATGAGTTCTTAAGACCAAAATGTCACTTGCTGATACATAAATTCTGCTTGGGGAAAGAATCTGGACATTTGGGGTTTCTTCATCAGTAATCTAGGACTGAAAAAAAAAAAGAAAATTAAAGAAATGCTCAGGCTCTCAGTGAAGCTGGTTTTTCTTGAAGCAGTAGGCTTGAGTTAGCGGGGTTTTTATAACAGTCTTTGTGAGTGCAAGTCGTGACAGCACGAGTATGTTATGTTTGTAACACTTGGGTGTCACTACTTAGACTTTTTGTGCCTGCTTGTCTATTCATTGTATGCTGGGTTTTTATGTTCATATTGTATGTGCAGTTTGTGTGTTTAATTTTATCACGCAGAACCTGCTCTAATGTGACCTGCATTGGTCTTTTCTAGGGATAATATGTATGGAAGTACTTGCTATTGCTGATCACCTGTACCCCGGCACAAGAGCTCCAGCTTAATCCTCTTCAAACTCTTCTCTTAGAACATGGGGGAAAATGATGATGAAAAATACAATCAGGCTGGCCAGATATTTGAAAACTTCGTACAAGCATCAACATGCAAAGGCACCATTCAGGCCTTCAATATTCTCACTCGCCAACTTGAGTTAGACCCTTTGGACAATAGAAACTTTTACACCAAACTGAAATCGAGAGTGACCACGTGGAAGGCCAAAGCTTTGTGGAACAAGCTTGATAAAAGAGCGAGTCACAAAGAATATAAACGTGGAAAGTCTTGTATGAACACTAAGGTAAGTGGAGTTCAGTTTTGGATTTCATAGCTTGGAAACTTTTAAGCTTGTTTTTCTGCAGAAGCAAGGTTTCTACCATCACATACAGTGTGTCTGTTCATGTAGCCCTTCCTTTAATATGCTGAAACTGGTTATCAACTGATTTGGTCGAATTTTAAGGTATTTTTTTTTCTGAAAGTTCTGTGGAAACACTATATAAAAGAGTGGGCCTTAAAGCGTCCTGCTTTCTGGTCTATCTCAGATATTCTGTCCTTTTTATACATCATCACCAAACAGGCATGAGATGCAAACTTCTGAAGAAGTAGGCTGCATTCATTCCAGGCTCTCAAGAACTACTTACTTTATTAAACAGGGCTTTGCAAGGTACAGACTGTAACATATTCAGCAGGCTCCTCAGCTTTGTGCGTGCCGTAAGAGATCGGGCCTGGCCAAATGTCTTCCAGCAGCAGTTCCTAAGCTGCTCTCTGAAAGTGCTGCTTGGAGGTGTGGGGATTTGTTTTTGTCACCTGGCATTGGCTCTAGTTGCTAAAAAACAACAAAAGAAAATCCTGCACTACTGATGGATTGAAGTCCTTTCCTGGCAGTGCTTTTTGCAAGCGGAATGTGGCTGATTGCTCTGTGGTAGCTACTGAAGGAGGCTTGGTTGTGGAGAGGACAGGAAATTATCTTCTTTTCACAGAGAATGCCATACATGTTTTGATAGAGAGCACTACTGAACACTGGTATAAGTCTTGCTGACAAAACTGTACAAAATACTCCCTGCCAGTTGTTTCATCTGGCTATCATAGAGTATTTCTACTAGCTTTGTCCCAAGAGCAATTCACTTATTTACTGCCAAGTGATGGCTAAATGTTACCCAAGAAGGGTAACTTTGTAAGAAGCTACTCAACTGTATAGAGACAGAACGGAGAGGAGGGACATACTGAGGGGTAACGAGACACCAAAATGTGGAGGACTTTTTAATTAAAACTGTCACTGAAGTGTTCTTTCATGGACTCAGTAGATAGGCAGTTTTGAAGGTCTCTTTCTTCTGGTTTGCATCATTGACCGAAAAGTCTCAAAAGCACAAGGGAGAAGGACACCAAGTTACCTTCAGTACATGTAGAGTCCTCTGCTTTTATTCATTTTTCATAAGCTCCCAATGATTATTAATGTTTTCTAAGGTCATAAGGGTCCTTAATATAGTTTTATTTAGTAAAGGAGTATCACTGCCGCTATCTACACTGTTTTCCTGGCAGGCTCTGTTTTTCTCCTTTCCTTTTTCCCTTCATTTCCCTTTTTGACCTGTGCTTCCTTCCTCCCTTTTTGTTCTTTGGAAAAGTCCATGAACATATGTCATGGAGCATCTTTGTGATGAAAACAGACAGGAAAGGGAAGGAATGAGAAAGTGTCTGATGATCAGCCAATTATAGGAAATATTCCACATGTACCTCACCATACACATACAGCCGCAGGTCCAAATTTCTATGGTCGTGAGTTTGAGGAAGTATTTGCAAAGCAAAAAAGCAGTTTTAAGACCCATGTGAAATATAAAATCTAAGTCTTCTCTCAGGGTGACATTACAAAACCAAGGCTTTGTTCTGTAAACTTACGAAGCAAAGCGATTAATTTTTATTTTGTGAGAAGTCTTGTGGAAATGGGTTGGTACATAAAATGTATAGCCTGTGTAACTAATGCTTTACAAGGTTGCCAAGAAGAATGCTAATCAACACCTTCCACAGTGTGGAAATATGGTATTACTGCCCCTTGAGATTAAAGATTTATTTTTAGTGGCATGGTGTAATGAGTACTTGCAGAAATTAATGGACATTTCAATGATGCGTACAAGACCAACTTGCAAATGGATATAGAATGTCTGTATGTGAAGAGTGTGGGTATAGATATTCCATGAAATACTTGGAGATGTTCATCATGAACCTGGACCGTGCCCAGACCTGCACTTCACTGTGTCATCGCTGATTTAACGAGAGAAACATGAATCTTCAGATTGCTGGGAAGGAGAGCAGCAACCACAGTCTGCGGGCTCGGTGGGGATATCTACCAAACATTCCTCGGGTGTGAATCACAGGCTGCTGCAAAGCCTATCTGTGCCTTTCCCTGGGGAGAGGAGGCCTGATGTGCTGGGAGAGGAGTGTGGACCCCCTGATCATTGCGGTGGTGGGCTCTGACAGCCCCTGTTACAGATTAGGGATTCTCAGAAATGCTGGCGCCCCAGCCAGTGCAGAGAGATTAGGCTGCAGCATGCATAGCACCCTTTCTCTCCAGTGCAGCTGGTGATTTTAGCTCTGTCTTACCTGTGTGCTGTGCCAGGTGCTGTTTTCAGCCGTGAAACAGGAGTTCACAGCTAAATCCTGGCGGTGGTGCCCAGCACTCACCTCTGTGGGACTGCCTGGGGACTGCTGGAAGTAGATCAACCCAGAGTAAAAATCCTACTTGTTAAAGCAGGATCACAACTTGAGCAATGAGCTAAGTGGATTTTTGCAACTGCAGCTCTGTAAACAGAGCCAAGGTTGCTAGTAGGCATCATTTAAAAAGAAAAAAAAATACATGACTTGAAGGCTTTAAATGAGGTTGTGGCCTTGGACGCTCAAGCTGAGCCTGCAGCTCATGGTTCTTAGATACGACTTTGCAATCTTCCTAATCTTTGGAGGAGATATGGGAGATATAATGTAATTGGGTTCTAAATTACTCAGAGGAGGTTTTTGATTGTTTTTTGGTTTTTTGTTTTTTTGGTTTTTTTAAAACAAAATGAAAATCTGCTGCTTCATCCCAAAACTGTTTGGGTGGGGTTTTTTTTTTTTTTTTTTGCATGGTATTTAAGAGCTGAATGCTGTACTTGTTGATTTTTGTTCTTATAAACTCTTCAGCCACACTTAAGTTACTCATTGCAATATACGCAAGTTTTATACATACAGACCGTTCCACTCTGGCTAAATAACAATAATCCTGTGTCTTAACTACTCTTGAAGAACATTGCCAAATATGGCTCTCAGTTTCTACAATGATACAATTTTAAGCTGGATGAATAAAACCAGTTGAGCAATTTTTAAGAAGTTCAAACCCACTGCTCTTTCAGAGTTGTCTTACTGGGGGCATTATTTTGCCTTGAATTCTTTGTAGAAGAAAAAAACCCCACAAACGCCCCAAAATAAAACCAGAGTCCTGTAAAAAGACATACACAGAATTGGGGCAGGAATGAAATTTCTGAAACTGTAGGAGTCCACCTGTATGAGTGTTAAATCTGTACAGAACATGAGCTTCCTTCACTCTTGAGCTTGTAAGCTGAGAATGAGTCCTGTTCAAAATTTGTTTCTGGAGCTGGCACTTACCCAGTTCACCAGCGTTAGAGAGAAACAGAAGTTTGTACTAATCAGGCAAAAGTGTAGATACCACACTGTGCTTTTTGCAAATATGTCCATAAAAAGCACAAATTTTTTATACTGACAAAATTTCTCTCTAGTTTTCATCTTTTACTAATTAATGCAGAGGAGCACAGTTGGACTCTGAAGTGGACAATTGAAGAACGTTAAAGGTTTAATGCATGTTGTTCCCTATGCCAACAGTTTGAATGTTAGGCTAAATTTCTGAACATGCAAAACATGATGCAATGATGACCAAGAATTCATCCAGCTAGTGTTAGTATATTCATTAGCCTTTTAAAGACATCTGCGTTTCCTCTCTGTATGGAGCAGATTCATTACTTGCACTTGATTTATGTTTACTTTCAGTTTACCTGTGTAAATGATACCAATATGTGCATGCACATATAAATGAGACTCCCTCTGATGTTTGAGATAGGTATAAATATGTATCAGGGGGTAGGACCTGGCTCATGCTGTGCATCTGAAATTCTGTCACTCCCATGCTTCAAGAGAGCAGAGATTTCTGCACATGAAAACATCCCAGGCTTACTCTGAGAGGAGGTGTTGGTTCTCTAAAGCATGCAAATACGTAGTGTTGCCTTCCCCTTCAAAGGTCCATGCTGTTTTTGCAAAACACATGCTTACACCAGAGAACTAAGGAAACTTTGCATAATTATCAGCTGCCTTGGTAGACTCTGGCATTTCTCTCTGGATGGACAAGTTTTGGATCAGTGGAGGAGGGACAAATTCCTGGGCACAGCTTTGGTCTTCTGAGCATTGTCTGTATTTTAGACCCCACCTTGGGCACAGTTTCTGGGCAGGGGACTTGTACAGTCTGAGCTGTTGTTTCAAGGCTGAACAATATTAGCATAAAGCAAGGAAATAAAATTAAGCTAAGAAGTTTTGACAGCTGTGCATTTAAAAATATACATATATGCATTTGTAGGTATATGTGTATATGGAATCATATAAAATCCTGAAAAACAAATTCAATGATCTTGAAGTCTATCATAGAATCATTAAGGTTGGGAAAGGCCTCTAGGATTGAGTCCAACTGGTTAACCCAGTACCACTTGTATTCACCACTAAACCAGGTCCCCAAATGCCTCTCTTGTTTTACCCACTCCTGAACTTGGCCTTTCAAATCTTATTTTACAATAGATGAATTTTCCTTCCAAAAACTCCTGTTGGGAGACTTTTTGCAAGAGAATGACTCTAAAATTATTTTTAACCGTGTTTCCAGGACTTAGATAAGAAGGGAGTGGCTCTTTTTGGCACTGTCATGTGCTGTCAGTCTGACTGGGACTCGGTGGCATCGGTGTCCCTGCTGCACAGAGGGCTCCACGGTGATGCTTTAGCCTACGCAGCATTACAGAGAGCTTGCGGTTTCAGGGGAGTTGGGCCGGGGTGAGTCAGCAGAGGAGGAGCCCTGGGTCAGAATTGGGGTTGGAGGTTTTGTGACTGAACCTGAGCTGTGCCTCCCCGTCCTAACCACACTGGTGTACCCATGAGTGATAAAATGGGGGATGGTCTTTATCTGCAAACCCTTTCCACTCCTTTTCACATTGTCTCCATTTCTAAGGATGGCCAAATGAATGCCTTGGGAGTTAACAAGCCTACTTTGCTGGTGCTCTCCTTCCCACAGAGCTGAGAATGGGAAAGGAGCTCCTGGTCTGTGCCGGGTGCTGCCGTGTTCCGTAGCCGCAGGGTGATCACAGGACGAGCAGTGGGTGCCAGGTCTCTCTGCTTGTTGTGAGGTAGAAATTGGCTTCCTACCAGTCCTCACTTGTTTACAAACATCCTATTCTGCAGCCTTGCCCCTTGTGGTAAATCAGGGAGGTTGTTTTCCACGAGTCTTCCCACCTTCCTCTGTCATGCTAGACAAATACTTGTCTCTTAATTAAGCAAATCATCCAGCGTGTATAAACCTGCAGGTAAGGTGGCCAAATTTCCTCTCCAAGGGCTGACACTTGTTGAGCCTTCAGAGGCAACTGAGATTTTCAGCCAGGTTTCTCCAGTGCTGTGCATACCAGTACACAAGCCACTGAGTTGGAGTGTTCAGCTGACCTGACTGATTGCATCCCTCAAGACAAACATTTGGTTTTTAATTGAGTAATTGAATTGTAAGATTAAAGAAAGGAAAGCCAGTTATGCTCCAATGGAAAAATATCCATATTATAATGAAAACTTTTACCTCTTTACTCCATAAAGAGTAAGCCCATCCCTTTTTCTAGATTTACTAATTTCTTCGAAATAATTATGGAATGGGGAGATTTCCGAACCTGACAACCAGGGTTTATAATGAACACACCAAACTCGTTGCAGATTTATTAGATAGTGTTGCTAGCTTGCTTATCTTTATAGAAAGGCATTCTCTGTGAAGTCCACAAGACTTGAACTAGTCAGCTAGAAGATGACTGCCAAGTTTAGGAAGCTGAGCGAATGAAAGGTTGTGGCTTTTTACAAAGAGACATTCAGCTGCTTTTTTGTGTGTGTGTGTGTTGTTTGTTTTAAAAAAAAAAAAAAACAACGAAACAATCAGTGCTTGAGTAGTAGAGTCCAGAAGCTGTCAAGGTTTTTGGGAGTATTAAAGGCCACATGTTCTACTGACTTTTTAAGTGGCACCTAGGTGTGTTTGGTGTACTTGAAATACAAGCTGTTTATCTTGATATTGGTGCTTCTTTGTTTTTGCCTTTTAGGACAGGGCTTCTAAAGCATTGCACTGGATTTCCATTGTAGATTTCTTTTAAAGGATTTTAATAAGCAACTTCTATTTCAAAGCTGGAGAAAATATGGGACTAATGAGGATGAGTGGCAAGGAAGATTTGCTTGAGATGAGTGGAGAAGCAGTAAAATTACATATGAACATGCAGGGAAACCACAACTGTTGAACACTGCATCCGTGTTCATTTCTCGAAGGATTTTTAGAGAGGGGATAGGGAGAAGTTGGGGTGATGACAGGACACACAGCAGACAGTTCTTTGAAAACAAAACAAAGTATTTGACTCTTTGTGATGTGTTTTATACTGAGATTAGGCCAAATTACATCAGCAAAAGCAAATGTTTGGCATGTGATTTGGTAATGAAATCACTTTATTTTCATTATCTTGGAGACACTTCCACAAACATACAGTTTTTTCAGCTTTATCAGTCATGAAAAGCAATGAAGCCTGGCCAAAGCAGAGTAATCAGACAGTCTAGATAAGACTTTTTAGGCATTTGGAATGTAAATTTCTTTTGTCTTGGAAGGTAACAGTAGCTTTGCATCTGTATTTTAACAGAACTGTGCTGTTTCTGTCCCTCACGTAATGGCTTTGCTAGTAATCGAGAGAAGGGAACTGTCCCACCCTGACCTGATTTCCTAGATATTTTATAAAGATTCCCACAGGGAGTGACATGCAGTTACTTTCACACAAACCACCACTATTGTCACCGCAAGTGGCTTAATTAGGTCTGAATGAAACAAAAGGCTATGACAGGGTGTGTTCCCCTGACCCTGGCTTTGTAGGGCTTTGGGGTTTGGTTCTTTGAGGCAGCTGGGCCGTGTCCATCCACCAGGCAGGCTGGTGTGGGGGGTAAGGGGGGCTCCAGGGTGGGATGCTTTACTCGGATCAGGTCTTTCTCCTGCCTTCCAAGAGACCCATGTGGATGTTACAGGGTCGGTGCCAGGTGTGGTCGTTAGGGGTTTGTTGTTAGCTACACTTTCAGCTTCGCTCTGGTAATGTTTGTGTACTGATAAGTGAGGAAATACATAACTTTTGCTACCAAGAAGTGATTAAACATTTGGCTGCTAAACCCCAGATTTCAGACAATAAGGCAATTTCCTGTCTCCTGCAGCTGAGGTCCTTCCCGAGGTTCCCATGTCTGCCCTGAGAACAGGGGGTTTTGGGATGTGGTTGCTGTCTTTCTGCTGACAAATGTAATTCTACATTATCTGCTGTTTAGGTCTTAGTGCAGATAGCTTTTAATACACTTTTCATAGAATGTAAAATACCACAGTTCTAAGGTGCTGTATAAGAACAGAAAATATATATTATCTTAAGCAAACAAGAATATTTCTATTTGCGTTTTCTCTCTAAAAAGCCATAACAGTGATGGTGTTCATGGTGAAAAAAAGAAGTTTAGCTGGTGTATGTTGAAAAGAAAAAGTAGGAATTCCTTTTTAATGCACCTGAAATTAGTTTAATTTGCTTTACTGTCTTTTCTACACTGTTTAAAGGTGGATTATTTTTGTCAGACAGTTCTTGAAATTCCCACCTTCCCTAACAAGTTTGCACTTACAAAATTTGTTTGTGTCTACAAACAGCCAGGTTTCTGCAAACCGTTTGTCATCTCTGGGATATGTGTGTCATAACCTGAGAAAAACAGGGTAAAATTGCCAAAACCTACTAGAAGATTATGAACCTTCCAACAGAGGAGTGTAATACGTGGAGAAGATTTGGAATATGCTGCAGAAAATGATCTGGTGCTTGTAAGGACCCACAAATCCAGCCACCTTCTTGGTGCAGGTGAAACTCCAGCTAAAATAGTCTGGCAGATAAACTGGAACAAGTCCAGAGCAGAGCAGCAGGAATGGTCAGAGCTTTGGAGAATGTGACCTCCAGGAGAGGCTTCAATACCTTCACCTAATCTATGTTAGGGAAGGCCCCAAGGGGAACACCACAGAGTTACTTGGAGCACAACCAGAACTGCTGTGGCATTTCACCTTCTGTCTCTTGTAGTCTTGCTGACGCTGATAGATCAAGTTCTGATCAGCTTTCCAAAGTTTGCGTTTTGCCCTGGACATTGCTACTCCTGAAGAACAGCTCGTGTTCTTCCAAGGGTGCGCTGTTTCTACTTGACAAACCAACCCAGAGATACTGCCTGACTTGTCTTGCATCACTCTCTGGATTTGTTCATCTGACTGAGATACTGTCTGAGCAGGAACCGTGTGGTTCTGCCACGCTGTGAGTTAGCCTTGCGTTGTTTCGTTCTCCTGCCCCTTTGAAAGATTTACGAGAGCAGCTCTGAAAGGACCTGTGCAACAGCAAGTGCTCCTTCCTCCCGGTGCTGTCCCAGCTGCACTCTGCCATCCTTGCAGGATTTGCAATTCAGATAAAACCACTGCTCCGGGGTGAATTGCAACTCAGATTAGAAAACAGTTGCAGGAGATGGCGCTGAGCTTCCTGCCAAGGCCTGCACACCCAGAGCAGTAATAACAAGTTAAGCACATCAGCAAGGGCTCAGTGGAAGGCAAAGGCATTTCTCTCAGGTTTCTTCTCCCCCACTTTTTCTCTTATTTGTGCTTTAGCAAGGTAGGAAATAATGGCATAGAGTAGGAAGCCGTTCCTGGCTGCTGGGGCTGCTGCAGGGTCTGCTCCCTGCTTGGCCAGCCATGGTTCTGCGTGTCCTACCTGGCTGGAGGCACCTGGGGTAGGAAGTTCACTGCCTGCCAGCCCAGATACAGCCCTGATAGTGGCAGAACAAGCACAGCCGGTGTTGTTGAGGCAGGTGCCTCCATCTGAATTTCTGCCTGCCTGGAATGTGAAAACAGACTCATTAGTACGTGTAAATAAACGCTGGTCTTCTCTGTATGTTTATCTCCCTTCTATTGTGTCGGATGTTTGTGTAAAAGAGACGATTACACCTCATGATGTGTAATTTGCTGCCAAATTTTATGTCCTCAGCTCTCTGCCCCTCTTTTTGAAGCATGCTTCTTTTTATGTTTTTTCACCATTTTGTATATAATTTTATTTTTTTCAAGTCTCTCTCCCTCAGTAATAAGGGTTATTATGTACCACCTTTGTTTTCAGCCAGGAAAGGTTTTGGAAATAAGAACTAGAGGTGCTGAAATTTAACTTTCACTGTGTGACATGCTGCCAGCAGCCTGGTTTGTGGGTTCTGTGAGTGCTGTTAACTTTCTCCGCTATCAGAAACCTTCGTAAAAAATGTTATGCTAAAGGTAAATATTTTTAATTCTGGTTGTTTGAAAAATTCAAGTCCATCTTGCTTGCTGGCACTGCTGGATGCTATGTTACTAAGAAGTCCTGGTTGGTAATTCATAGTCTTCTCAAGTTGTATGAAAAACTTAAAAAGTAAAGGTACTGTGTACCCATGGTAAATTGGTTTGTGCAAGCGACCAGTTAAACTGGAAAAAAAAACCAGATTATCACTCTTTCTGGAGCTGTATTTAGATTTCCTAGTTAAGTGTCTATGAGTGCTAGCAGTGGAAATGCACTGACTTTGATGGCTGCATGATGAGCTGGAAAAAAAAAAGACCCCAGGAGCCCAGAATTGCTGCCTTCTTGTACAGTATTGCATTTTGAGCTCACCTATAGCTGATGTACACTGTTGTACAGTCATTCTGCTTAGGAGCCCTAGGAATGATGAGATTAAATGATTAAGATCTTTAAAAATAAATATAATTTAAAAATCTGGATTCTGACTCAGACCTGATGTCTAGTTCTATATGAGCTCATTTACCCAGGACTGGCTTCTAAAAGCCACGTCTTAAATGGGTGTTGGTTAATGATTCATTGAATAGGAGAATGTATTTTAGATCATATTTTAAAATATTCTGTGAAATACCCTCAAAGTAACTTGACTCCCCACTCACTTGAAAAAGCCAGTTTCCAAGTGGAAGCTCAGCTCATTTATTAGATTGTTGTGAGGTTTGGCTAAAATTTCCAGGGCCAGGCTGGAGCAACGGGGGTGTATTTTTAAAGTGTGTTACCAACCTCTTGCTGTAGCAAAGCCACGGTTGTTGACCAACCTGCCTGCATGCTTTAGATGCCATAGAGCATGAGAAATCCTTTCCTCTGGGTACATAGACAAGTCCTTTGCTGGCTGGCCAGCCCCTGCCCCTGAAAACCATGCAGAGAATTAACCATTTTCTCTCAGTCACTACTCACAAAGTTCCCAAGACTCAGGGCTTGGCCTCTGCTGTGCTCAGAGCTGAGGCTCTTGATGCCTTTATTCCTTTATCTCTCTTCATCAGTTCTTCATTTCTGGATGAATTATTTTGTTTCATGGTTTTGTTTTGGGTTTTTTACACTAAGTTTTTAAGTATAGCCTTGGAGCACTATCTCAGCGTGACAGGCGTAAGCCTACAAAAAACAGGCCAGGTACTTACATGCTGCCAACCATGTTCATGGCTGGAATAGTCAGGCAACATTCTTTCTGCAAGGTTTATCTTGTTTTCATTTTGATTGTTTAAGCAACTGGCCAAAAAAAGAAAAGAAAGCAATCTCTTCTGGGTTTTGGGTGTGGGCTTGTTTGTTTTTTTTGTTTTTTTTTTTTCTTCCTTGTGTTTTGGTTACAATGAAAGGCAGGTAAGAAAACAGCAAACACACTTAATTCCAAAGGATGTTAGAGGGCTTATTTTGTGCTTTATTTAAGGAGATTTGGGGGTTAAAGCAGTTGCCTGGCTTCTGGTGGATATGTTTACTGAAATTAGTAGAACATTTCTTGTTAGTAAGGTCTAGGTTTTTTGGATAACTGTAACTGGTGCAGGGGAACAGAAAGTTTCTGGGAATACTTTCCTGTGTTATGATTATCAGTTGCAATTTTTTAAAGATGTATTTTTGCAAATTGTTCTAAAAGATCTGAGATCAAGTTACCCTATTTTAATACAACTAATGTCACCTGAGAGAGCTCTTCAGAAAACCTCCAAAGTCCTGACAGCTCTGCTGCATCATGGAAGGTACCCTTGACCTTCCAACACCCGGAGTGCACACAGCCCCTCTTTAATGTGTGACATAGCAGAATATAAGTTTCGGATGTCTTTCATACCGTTGTTTTAACTTCAAACTATGGAAAGGATTTTTTTTTTAATACACAGATCTAATATTAGTACCTATATCCATGTGACAGAGAGGATGGATGGACAAGTGTGTCCAAATACATCCAGGAAAAATGAAGGCACATGCTTTTTTCCATGCAGAAGCTTATCTTCCAAAAAAGATTAAAAAATCCCAGTAAAGATGAGCCAAATGAATGCAATAAATGTACTAATGTTTCACTTCTGGCATTTTGACTCAATAAAACAGGAGGGCAATAAAGATAGATCCTCTGATCCCTGGATTGTGCTGCATCCAGCTGTGAGCACAGCAGCTGCAGGGCACAGAGCAGGGGACAGAACTCTGGCTAAAGTCACCCTGTGTTAGGTGGCCTTGGATACATGTTAGAGTCTTAGAAGGAGAAAAAAAATAAAGCTGGGACTTCTTTTATGCCAGTCACTGATCTGGGAGAGGATAAAACTGCACATTTCTGAGGTGCTCAGCTGGGGGTACAAAGGGTATAATACTGGTGGGATTGAAAGTGGAAGTGGACTCGTAGTGATGCACTGAATTCGTGCCCTGACGCAGGGTTTTGTTGCAATTAGGGGTGTGTGAGCCTCCCTGTTCCCAGCTGCCTTTGAACTTCCCCAACAGTGGTATTTATATGGTGTTCACTCTCCAAAAATGCCCATTCAGCAAGATCCAGCTAGTCTTAATAATATTTTAAGGTAGATTTTCAGAACTATCTGTAGTGTATTTAAGGAGTGTCCACATAACTCTTTGGAGAGTTAGGATCTCTCATTAAAATACATCTAAGTGAATATTATTTTTGTAAAATGACACCCTAATTCTATGAGGAGCTCATAAAAGAGTACAACAGAGAAAAATGCCCTTTTAAAGATTACATAATCTTTGTAGTGCAAGTTTAGTTAGCTTCTAGGCCTTCTCCCCCCTTTCTTGGGGTGGAAGATTGAAGATTTAATTTTTATTAAAAATAAAGCTTCAGCCTGTGACATTTTTAATGTTATCTGAAGTGGCATATAAATTTTCATTTTTCAGTGTCTTCCATGATGATGTTTCAAACTTTAAATTGATTATTCGGTGGGTTCAGGGCACATTTGGCTGCGGTGTTGTATCCGGTGGCTGTCAGTGAAGTTGTGTGATAAAATCTGAGGCTGCGAATGGGAGATGAACTGTAAGTCAGTAAGTCAGGAATGTCCCACTGAGCCATCCTATTTTTGCCAGAAGCATTTTCATATCTAGTAAAGGGGATGGACTGAAAGGCATTGTGGTGGAGAAAGCTTCTGGTAGCCGTCTGCCTTAGCTGCTTATGCAGCTGTTTTTCTCTGGAGCCTTTCCAGGGGAACAGTCGCTGCTGTTCCAGAAAATGTGTTGTTTCATTACATTTTGTGCCTGTCTCATGTTGCAGCACATTAAGCCCTATCACTAATAAACACTTGTCCAAATCCATGTAGGATGTGACCCTCTGGAATCAGCCAAATTAGTCCTTGGTGCGCCCCTGTCACTTTGGGTGTTGCACAAAGGCCAGGGCCGGTGTGAAAGTTGTCTTCTCTCGTAGTCCCAGTTCTGCTAACTGTGGAGATGAAGGTGCCTGAGGCGCAGAGCAAGTGATGGAAGAGGGTTTGCCATGGGAAGGCAAAGCCTTGTCCCTCTGCATCCTACAGGCAGAGCCTCCTGTCACTGGGTGGGGGGGCCGACAGCTGCCGAGGACAGTGCAGCCTCGAGGGTCAGGGGGCTTGGAAGCATGTGGGGAAAGCCACCCCTTGGTGCTCCTTTCTGGGAGTGTGATCCATGCCTGTAGGTTGGCTTCCAGTTGGTGGTTTGGCTGAAAATTGTGTATGAGCTAAAGGCAGTTAAATAACCTGGGTGGATGGTTTTTTGCTGGTTTTTTTACCACTCTGTGTGTGCATTTTCACTGAAGAGTAGCAGTGGTGCTTCTCACCTGGCATGCCATAGGACAACAAAGGGGGTGTGTGTGTCTGTGCAGCTATTGTTGAGCTCAAGGCTAAAAATAATATCCTCTTTTTCACCTCCAAAACAACTGAAAGGCAGAAATGAGGAAGTCTTGGATTCCTGGAGTGATTGAAGCTTCTGTCTTCATCCCAAGAAAATACAGGGAGTGGATCATTATTTAACACCCTCTTATTTTCCAGGATTAATTTAATGTTTGGGTACCTTGGGCAGGAGAGGAGTGAGGGATTTAGAGTGGGATGACAACAGTGGAATAATGCACTGGGCTACAACAGGATTTGTCTGTTCTTAACTATGCAAAGAGATGCTGTTTGTTGTATCCCCCCAGCCCCATGCTGCTACCAACTGGTAGATTCCTTGAGCATGTAAATGCTGACAGCTAATTTTTTTTACTTTTTTCAAGGTCAATGAGTAGATTCTGCTGTGCAGTTATAGTGGATGAGATTTTTGTGACTAGGTTGTTGTTGAGTGTTATTTTGAGGTGTTTTTTTTGGGTTTTTTTGGGTTTTTTTTGTGTGTTTGTTGTTGTGGGGATTTGTTTGTTTGTTTGGGGGTTTTTTTTGGTTTGTTGGTTTGGGGTTTGTTGGGATTTTTTTGTGAAACACAGTGGTGGTATTTTTGCCCTTTCACTCCTTTCTTCCAAGCCCTCCCTTGTTTCTGCAAGCTTACTTTACTGTGTGAGAACCAACAGAGGCATTCTGCAAATTCTCAGCTGTTAAACTGCATATGGTTTTTCCAGAATGGGTTGCAGGTGCCTGGATTCACAGGCTGCCAGTTTAATAGTGGGGGAAAGGAGGGATTGCAAGAGGCCTCTACATTGTATCCCTCTCCCTTTCCTCGCCTCCTGTTTTAAGTCATATATTTGTACATTATATACAGGAGATCATCTCAAAATCCTGTGCCTGGCGCAGAAGCCATTGTGCTGTTGGAGAGGTAACTTGTGCTGCCATTTAGCTCAGCACTAGGAATATTTCCTGGAGATTTTCAAGGCATGGCCATTCCTAAACACACTCGTAGAGAGAAAGTAGCATCTCTTAGAGTCAGACTAACCCCTGAGTGGAATCAAGCTTATGGGACTTACCAAATGCTGTGTGTGTTTGTTAGTACAAGTGAAAATTTCTGATACATTTTAACTGTAGCAGAAAGAAATCCATGAAGTTCTGCTCTATTTCAGTCTGAAGATAAATAATGCATTGTGTACTGTGCTTGGTTATAGTGTGGGACAAGATTCATACAGAAACAATTATCTTTTAGGGCATAGTAAAATACTTTTTAACAGTATCATAGAAACATAGTATGTACTCAGCAACTTGGGTAAACAACTTTTATAAAATATGCAGGGGTTTATTAGTGTTTTATTGTGAAGTGCAACAGTGTCCATGCTTTACTTACTAAGTATGAATTTAAGCTGAAATAGTCATAAGTTAGTCACTAGGCAACTGTTATTGGCCTGGAAACTTGCATTAGTCTCATTCAATGGGAATTTTTGAACCCACATTCTTTCTGTAATTTTGCCTTAACTAGGTGCTGTTCTTGGGGAATGTGTTAAATTCAATGAAGCGTCTCATTTGACAGAAAATATTCACATACATCTGCAGGCAGAAGATCAGCCATTTGTACTAAGAGGTTTTCACCAAGAAAATTGTCTTCTCTCAATATTATTATCTGGCATTAACACGGTGTACTCGCAGTAGTAAAACAAGATGTAACATCCAACATGATACTGATTCTTCAGGCAGGTCGCAGAAGTCTGGCCATGATCTTATTCTTCCATAAGCTGCCCTGTAAAACTATACAAGACTCTTCATTTCCAGCTTGAGCAAGAAATATGCAAAAGCTCTTTGTCTGTTCTGTTCAGCAACTGTTACTTGGAATAATTTGTAGGAGATGCTTTGAAAAGTCAAGTTGCCCTTTAGCTTTGTAGGGGATGATCTGGCACTGTTAAAAGGCAGTTGATGTGTGAATGGTGATGTGGATGTCAAGAAGCTGTTGGCATTTGTTCATTCAGGATTGATTGTTTTGAGATTCCCTTATGTGATGCCAGCTGTCACGATCTGTGTTAAATTGCAAGAAATTAGTTTCAAAAGCAGGCCCTGATGAGCCAGGAGACTGGGATAACAGGAGGAAAATAAGATGCCATTCAAAGTTTGTTCTAGACCGGCTGCAGGAAGGTTTCTTCCGGGACTTTGTTGGCAAGCAGACCGCTGGGGAGCGGCAGGGGCCCTTCCCTTACTTAGTAAAGACAGGAACACAAATATAGTAAGAATTACTTTTGCAAGGGTTTTGTGCTGGTTTTGACCCCAGAAGTTTCAAAATTAGATGAAAAAGTGCCAAGAGTAAGTCCTACACCAGCAGTTAGTGTCCTCAATAAATCAAAGAACAAATAGCTCTGTGATGTAGATAAATATGTTTCTGGAGGTAACCATGGATGATGGCAAACATACAACCATTTTTCCTGGTGTCTCCAGGCAATTATGAAGTTACTTTGTCAGTGGTGACAGGAGGAGGGGAGAGGGCAGAATCCTCCTTAAAATTCTAACATACTGTGTTGCAAAGCACCAGGAGGAGGGAAGGGTTTTCTGTGTGGGTTTTGTTACTTGGCAGGATCCACTATGACTAAATCTCCAAAGACTGCAGTTTCTTTTTATTTTTAATTTTCTTTAAAGTTGCATTTATTTATATATAATACAGTTTGTAAGTGAAAAAACCAACCTTGCCTTATCAGACCATGTAGGGGCTCTATTTGTAATGTGTTTCCAACTGCCTGCTCAACATGCCTGGAAAACCCCATAGCTGTGAAGGCTCAATGGAGTCATTCACTTATCAGAGCCCAGAGTCCCCATGTTAATCACAAGGAGCATGAGCAAAAGAGTCTGACCCAGATCCACCAGTGATCCTCTTCAGCTGGGCTACGACTGCACTCTGTGGTCTTCCTTTATATTGTTACATCTGTTGTTTTGTTGGTTTTTTTCTTTAATATTCATCATGCAGTGAAGAGTGTTCTTCTGAAATTGTGAATTAAATACGTTCTTTTAAGAGGAACAAAGCCAAGTGGCTAATGCAACAACCTAACTTTAATATCTCTGGTTAACAAAACACTTGCCTAAAGCGAAGCCAAAGCACCTCACAGGAGTTCTTCTTTCAGTGGGAATTTATTCGAATTATTTATTAAATTTAAAAAAGACATTTTTGCACTTTTATAATTTGGATTGGACAAAAGTCAGCACCAGATACTTTTTGCTTAAGTTGTTAAATCTGAAAACAAATGATGGCCAAACCAAAATAAATAATGACTCTATTTTCTGAAATTGCAATGTAATGGGAACCAGACTGGAATCCAGCGAGCTGCAGATAGAGGCTGTGCTTGCTTTGAAACTGCAGTCACTGTCTGGCTCTGTGTGCGGGATGCACAGGAGCGTGTCTGGCCTCTGACATCATGGGCTTGGATTTGCAGCATGGCTGTGCTGGAGCTCTCTCATCCTCCCAGACCCACCTCAGATCTCCCTGCTCCAGCCACTGCAGAGCTGGAACTCATGGCATGGATTTTGTGAAGCCTGTGGGGGTTTGGAGGAGTGGAGGGAGTTTGTAGGAGGTAGGGAGCAACAGCATTGTCCAGCTATAAGACTGTTTCTAATCAGTTTTTAGTAATCAGTCAAGGAAATGTAAGCATGAGATATGCTTGGGGTTTAATTAGTTTGCATTCTGGAAATCCTTTGTCTGTTAGTCCGTGAAAAATTACAGCTGTCAACTAAAATTTGGGCAGGAATCCTCTGTAATCATTTTGGAAGTGGTTTTTCCGAGGATGCTTAGAAGCATAAGCTCCTAAAATGTGATTGTCCTAAGAGTGAGGATGTTTATCACTGGGTGAAATGGAATAGGGCAGGATGAGTGCCCTGCCGAAGCCAGGACAAGTCTGCTGAGTTCCCTTGGCATGTCCTGCTTTACATCAGTAAGTGAACCAGGCTGTTACATCCACCCTTGCTTGAAAGAGAGTAACTAATCCCGTAAGGCTACTGGCTTATTGTAGGTTTGTCTAACAAATCTAGTAAATGTACACCCATTTCCTCTTTAAAATAAAAAAAGCCTACACTGAGACCGCTTACTTCCTTTCCCCTCCCTTTTACACAGCTGTAGTGCTGTTTACTGCAAGCACTTGAGAAACGCTAAACGGGGTTAGATGCGCGAGCAGATACTCAGAAGCGTTTGGCTTTTTGCTGTTTCTTCTGTTACTTCTCTTCCCCAGAGTCTTTTGTGTCTGCATTAAGCACAGTTTATCCCCTTTTTTAAATAGGCTGAACACCACATGCAAAAAAAATTTTCATTTTCATTGATTTAAATAAATGACTTGTATGCGCTCTCAGTAGTGCAAGTCCAGTTGAATTTCAAGTCATACCAATAGAGTAAGTTGGAAACTCTGTGGAAGTAATACAAAACCCTGTGTCACACTCCTCCTTTTCTCTGCCAGTGTTTAATTATTGGAGGTGGCCCATGTGGCTTGCGGACTGCCATAGAACTTGCCTTCCTGGGAGCCAAAGTTGTTGTTGTGGAGAAGCGGGACACTTTCTCAAGGAACAATGTGCTGCACCTCTGGCCGTTTACCATCCACGACCTCCGGGGACTGGGAGCAAAGAAATTCTATGGAAAATTCTGTGCAGGATCTATTGATCACATCAGTAAGTATCTGAGGGCATGGGCACTGTTTGGAGAAGAGGTTACCAGGATCAGAACGTTAATGGAGACTTTCTTGGTTTGGCAGAAAGTTCATCTGCCTTAAACATGTGCAAGTGCATGTGTGCACACAGAGAGGAAAAAATGGCCTCATTTAAGCAAAGTGACAATAGAACAAGTCTTATGGAGCAGATTTTTTATTAGTCTGGCTGGGCTTGTTAAACAGTAAATTTTGATTATGAACTATGAACAATACTGATACTCATTCCAGTACATTGAAGGTAGATAAAACCCTGATCTAATGAGAAAATACACAAAGTGGGCTATTTTCCAAGGAAATGTACTGTAAAACTTTGTATTCTAAAATATGCTGGTTAGCAGATCCTTTAAATATCATTAAGAGGCTAACCTCTACAAAAGTATTCTAAGAAACTCAAATGAGTTTTGCCCACAAGATTGTGCTGCAAGAGGAAAAGGAGGCGGAAGAGAACAACATCCTGTGGTGGTTGCAAAGTTTGCTTTCATTACAATATGGGAAATAGAAATGCTACATGCTGGTGTTAACAATGAATTTCAGTTCTCCAGCAGGCTGGTGGCAGCTGTGATTGCTCACTTATCAAACACATCATTGTCACTTGCTGTCCACAGGTATTCGACAGCTTCAGCTCATCCTCTTCAAAGTTGCACTTATCCTGGGAGTCGAAATCCACGTGAACCTGGAATTCGTTAAAGTCCTGGAGCCTCCTGAAGATCAAGAAAACCAAAGTATTATTTATCATAATATAGTTCTGTTCACAGCAACTTCTTTTTGTGTCAGGTGTTATGTGAAGTCATCCAAGGCAGTTGAACTCTGTTTAAAAAGAGTAAGAGTTTTTTGCCCTTGTTCCTCAGCCAGCCCTGCTCTCTGCAGTTACAGGCATGATAAGTATCAGTGTGACAGAGCACTGATAAATCTTAAAATACAACCCAGGCTGAGAAGCTGAGGTTTTGCACTATGCCTTCTGGCATGTGTTTGAGGCTTTGTAGGGAGTCTGGTGTGGCTTCTTGGGATCTTCTTGCAAAAACAGATTTCGATTCATAATATAAATATTGAGGATGGATTAAGCACCCAGGGCCTTGTTTTGCTTTCACATTTGGTATAACTCCCACTGGCACACAGAGTCTTATCAGCATTCTTATGCAAGATTTTTAAACAATAGAAGAAGATTTCTCGTTTTCTGTACTTTTTTTAATATTAGTATTTAGGATGTAGCATCACTAAAATATTTTAAAGTTTTACTTTAATTAAAATACTATGGTATCTCTTCAAAGGGTCATATGATGACAGTAGAACAAGTATATTGGTTTAAGTAGTTGAAGTATATATAATTTTAAAATATGGACAGTACAAACACTTTCACATAATCAGCTTTGTAAAAAGACCAAATTTAGCTTTGTGACTACGCTTCCATTGAATTTCTATTTAAAAGACAAATAAAAGCATTGATGATGGAATGCTGTTTTTCTTCTTACAAGAGCCAGCTCTTCCTTGCTGTAACCACATGTATGTACTGTCCTGGTAAGGTGGCTGTGGGGTTATTTCTGTGAGAATGAAGTGCTTGAGCATCTTCTTGTGGTGTGGGTCTGAGAGGGAGTTACTGCGTGAGGTGATCCAGAGGATGAGAAATGTACCCTTTATCTTAGTGCCCTTTCCTCAGACTCTGAAATCACTTCTGCATTGTAATACTGAAGAATGAATAAATATTACTTGTGTTTTCAGAGACAGGTTGGAGGGCTGAATTTCTCCCCATGGATCACCCTTTGTCAGAGTATGAATTTGATGTTATCATTGGTGCGGATGGCCGCAGGAACACGTTAGAAGGTGGGTGAATGTGTGTTTTTAGACTTATGAGTGGTCTTTACAGTGTCTTGAAAGACCTGAAAGTCAGAGGAGAACACAAAGCAGCAGGTCAGTTTTCAATCCACTGAAGTCTGTGTGGAAGCTATTATTTTTTGTGGTACCTTTTGGTTTTGTTGTTAAGTTGTAGCTCAAAATAAAAGACATTTAATGTCATTACTACTTCTGAGCTCTGTGTGTCTGCACTGCCTACAGAGTGCATCATGGTGCCATTGAGCTAGCTTCAGGGTTAAGGAATTACATGATGATTTAACTTGAAGGAGGCTGACAAGATAGGTGTCAGGAATTGCATGGCCTTTGCTGCTGTGCTGTGAATTTGCCCTGTGTGCTTGAACTAATGACCAAAAGGTGGCTGCCAGGTATTTAATGAAGACAACATAGGCATTGCTTCTTTGTAAATGAGAATGAGCTTCAGAAGTAGTTCCTTTAAAAACAACAGCAAAAGATAACAAATAGCTCTAAGGTGTATGGGAGGAGAGGGGGTAAATGTTTCCTGAGCTTGAGTCACTGCTGAGAATTCAGACCATCTGGGCTGTGGTTCTTAGAGAGACCCTGGCTAAGCTGCTCCTGCATCACACCAACAAACCTGTTACTTAATGATGTATTTCCCTTTTAACTCTAATTATATCCATATTAGTTTCCGTTCACTAAGTACACTTCGTCCTTTTTTTTATTAGCTTCGTAGTTTGTCTGCTGATTCTTTTATCTGCCAACCACAATGCACTTAGTTAATTCCTTACAATGCTGTACTGGAAATTTCCCTACATTGTTGTCCAGCTGTCCCCCATAAAAGACTGTTTAAATAGTCAGGTACCAGCAAAACCTAATTATTCTTACTTCACCTGCAGACTCCATCGAGAGGTTAATGTTTACCATCATACCAGGTTCTAGGGGAGTATTTGGTGCACTGAAGATATGTACAGAAGCTGGTGTTGTCATATCAAATCTCTGCCAGTGAAATAAGGAGAGCATATCAAGAAGCACAGAGACAAAAATTCATAACCAATTTATTTCTTATTATAAAATACACATATTCTCTGAAGTCATCTGCAATGGGCTAAAAATACTCTAAGGATCCTCTGTCCTACTTCATAATTTAATTACGGATGAGGGGAACATACAGATGGAAAAACTTCAATGTGTGATTGCAAGATTGTGGCTTAGTGGGCTTTTTTCTGTGAAAAGTGGAAGCAAGGATAGAGCAAAGAGCTTCTCAGTCAGTCTCACCTTGGAAATATAACAGTTAAGCCACCGAATATTTTTCAACCCTGAATATCTTTGAAAAATCTGATTAGCTGGTAGTGTGTGCACCTAAGCACTCCTGCAGAGGTTTCTATTTTTCACATCATTCTCTGCTGCTTTTGACTGCTGATCTCTTGTGTCTTTTTTCATGAGCTGTTTACTGCCTATATAACAAATATCTAAGTTGCCATTTAGCCTGTTAAAAATGTCTCTCTCCACTGCATTTGACCTGTTCTATTCCCAGACATGTCCCAAAAAATTTCCATGTTTTTCTTTAGTCATAATTTTTCCTTAACTTCTTCCCTTAGTTCCCCACCCAACCATTTTTTTTTTTATGAGACTTTATCTTGAATGCAGCACAGCTCCAGTTTTGCAGCTGAAAATGGGCAGAAAAGACTCTTTACATTAGAGGGAATTTTGAAGTAATGGTAGAATCTACTGATGATGTGCTGTTTGGTGAAGTGAAGGAAAGATACTGAGCTGCCTTGAGCTGACCCTCCCTGGAAGTCCAGTCTGAAGTTTCCAGTAGTTTTCATTCTTTTCTTTGCTCACCAGGCTTCAGGAGGAAGGAATTTCGTGGAAAGCTGGCTATAGCGATCACTGCCAATTTTATAAACAGAAATACAACTGCAGAAGCCAAGGTAGAAGAAATTAGTGGGGTTGCTTTCATCTTCAATCAGAAGTTCTTCCAGGACCTCAAAGAGGAAACGGGTGGGTGCATCCTCATTTTTTCCCACTACCAAATACAAGAGGCAGCAGAGGAGCTTTTTATGTGCCAGGCCACCCGCTTGTTGCTGGTAACATCAGTTTTGAATAATCTGTAAAGAAAATTTCCAAGTGATAAAATGTTGTTGATGTCAGAAGCTTGCAGATAGAGGTATCCATTTATGGTACAGTGGGATATTTTTTTAGCTTGGGTGTTGCCACATCACGGCTTGTTTTCATGTTTAAATTTTTCTCAACTGCAAAAATGTCTGCTATGTTGAACAAATTTGGAAGAGCGTTTTAAGGGCCCAGAGATTTTCCCTTAAGATGTGATTTGTTTTGTTTCTATCCGTTCACATGCTGAACAGCTTAAACCCTTTGAAAAAGTCTGTGCCCTTCTGGGAGGAGTTTATTCTTGCTTTTTGATGTGTGGAGCTGATAAACTGAGAAGAACTAGAATCTGCCACAAATACTAAAAATATAAGCTGTGAAGTACATCTTAATGGAGAGGCGTTTCAGAACAGTTGCGTTCACTGTCAGTACAATCAATTCTATTCTTGATTTACAGCTGATTCTTTTTAAATTACTGTTACAATTGAAACCAAACCCCCTGGTTAGACCCAATGCCAGAGCCCTAGCAACCTGAAAAACACTTTGTTGCCTTGGCACCCAGTTCTACCTCAGAAACTGTTAATGCTGAGTTAACTGGGTCCCTGGAAGAATGCTGAATAACTTTAAACTGTGCTGAGAAAAGTTCTTGTTGGGTGAGACCAATCTCCTCTCTTGTTTTGTTCCATAGCATTTTGCCCACTAATCCTTCCTCCTAGCTGGGAAAGTGAGTGCATCCCAAGAAGGAAAGGCACCTGTCGGGATCAATCACATGTTGTTAGTAAATGACCCAGACATGGCACTGCACTTGGTAACAAATGTATATCTCTTTTCAGGGATTGACCTGGAGAATATTGTTTACTATAAAGACAGCACTCACTATTTTGTGATGACAGCAAAAAAGCAGAGTCTTCTGGACAAAGGAGTGATTATTAACGTATGTAAAAATGCTGGTTAAACCTTATTTTATTTACTTGGTGCAGAATGAGTGTGAACATCTGCATAAATGTTGTTGCATGGTAAAGAGGGTGTCTACAGACTTAATCACTTCATTCAAGTTCAGGTCACTTGGACCTTACTTTGATATTTTTAGAATTAGCTTTCAGTCAGCTCAAAGTTTCTATAGAGAACTGAAAACAATACTTCCTAAATTTATCAGTTCTGAAACTGGCTGAAGTGGGATCTTGACTCACCTTGGAAATATGTGGTGGGATCATGACACCAGTAAGTAAAAACCTCAATTATTTAAGGGTGAACTTAGCACAGCTATGTCCAGTTTTATCAGGAAAAAAATAAGGATGCATAAAAACCTACCCTAGGCTAAATTGCAAATTCTCTAAAGTGGGTGAAAAATGATAGAAGAAGGCTATAAACTTGATGGCCTGAACTTTCAGGGGTACTTGGGATTTTGAGGTATTTTTCTCTTTTTCTTCTTTTTTCTTCTTCTGTAAAATGTAGGGGTTTCTTTTCTTTTGTTTCTAGAAAGTGTTATGGCACCGCTTAAACTTCCCTTCCTGGAAACCCTAGAGAGGTCAATTTTTCTTGCAAAGTAAGACAGTGCCAAAACAGCCAAGTGTAATTTCCTGAAGGAAGTACTTGTGGGGAACTTTCAGAAGGCCTCTTGGCTTTCTGATGGGACCACTTAGCTCAGTGCTGTGATTCCCTGCCCTTTTGGAGGCCAGGGGCTCCCAGGGCAGAGCTGCTGTCCATGACCAGCCAGGGCAAGGGCGGAATCCCTTGGGGGGGAGTGGGTGGTGGGCCCTGGGGTTGTGGGGCTGGTGTTTGTAGGTGGAGGCAGTCCTAGGGGATGTGTGGGGTTTGGAGCAGAGGAGCAGCAGCTGTGGCTCATCAGAGCTGTTTTCCTGACCTACTCAGGTCTGAGTGGAAAAAAAAAAACCACCCCAGCCTGTCTGGAACAACTGGGCTAATAGCGGTTCTGTGGTATCATCTGTGATTAGGGGTCTCATCCACGATTAGGCTGGAAATAGAACCTGCCTTATTAATAACCACTGGCTTTAAGTAGGATGACCTGTAAAGGCAGGGTCCTTCACCACTCTGGCCAAAAAAAACCCAACCCAAAAGGGAACAACAGAAAAGCTGCTGCAATCCAAATTTGTGTGTGGTGGTGTTACTGAGATGTCGAGTCAAGCCTTGAGGCTGAGCCCCACATGTTACAGCATCAGTAACCACGTCTGTCATTTCAGACATGGGGTGCACGTGTGCAGAAAAGCATTGCAGTGATGTTGATAACATTTTTTGATGTGAGGGAAGTAATATCCTGAAAGTAACACATAATGAAGGAACTGGGAGAAGCTATAATCTTCTGTTGCAAAGAAAGCTGCTTGTTCAGTGTCGGCAAGGACAGTTCCTGCTTGGGGTGGTACCTGTGTTTGTGCATTGGCTTTTTGGAGGAGATGACAAGTCTTGCTTGTTTCTTGTTGCTGTATGGCTCCCAGTCGTGCTGTGAGACTCAGTGTTCCAATTCAGAGAGGATATTGGAGTCTCTCATCCCACATCCTTTTCTCCTTGCAGGACTCCATTGATACTGAGCTGCTGCTCTGTGGGGAAAATGTGAACCAGAGCAATTTGCTGTCCTACGCCAGAGAAGCTGCTGACTTTGCAACCAACTACCAGCTGCCTTCCTTGGATTTTGCAATTAATCACTATGGCCAACCAGATGTAGCAATGTTTGATTTTACTTCCATGTATGCATCTGAAAACGCTGCGCTGGTGAGAGAGAGGCACAGACATCAGCTCCTGGTGGCTCTCGTTGGAGATAGTTTGCTTGAGGTATATTTTGGAATGCCTTCCAAGTAGTATTTTTAATTTTTTAATTTTATTTCCTTTATCCAACCATTCAGTCTACCCTCCAATATAAAATGTCCTCTTTTATATCTCCTGAAACAGTGGTACCTTCTTTGGAATAGACTTTTTTTTTCTTTTATTCCTTTCTCCTTTTTTTATGCCATAGTTTGTCATAGCTAATGCTTGGCTGGCAGCCTCTGGCTGAGATCCCATTTTGCTTTATGCAAGCTGTGTTTCTGTCTGAAAACCGTGAGCTCTGTGTCCTCAGCTTGGGTGCATGGCATAATTTTCCTGAATTCCATCATAGACAAAAACTTGATCCAAATTATTATTGCAGTCTCTTTGCCCTAGTATGTTCCCTTTTTTTCTTCCTGGAGTGAAAACTGTATTCTGCAACTTTTTTTTTTTTTTTTCGTCTTGTGCTGGCAGCTTGAGGCATTTGAAAAAAACACTCCAAAGCAAATTTAGATGAGAAGGGCACCTTTTTTTTTTTCCCTTTTTTTCCTTTTATAAATCTTGAGGCTTTTTTTTTTTCTCGGCATTTACCTTTTGAGGCTAAGAAATTTGTTTTTAAATATAGAAGTTAAAAAAAAGGAAAAACTGAAAGAAGTAATCTTTTTTCCTTACCTAAGACTTAGAGGAGAGCCACATTTCAAACCTGCAAGTGTTGCCTGTGTTGCATTTTGACTCTTTCTGGGCTATTTTTCCAAGACAGTATGAAATCCTAGACTCCAAATTCGCATTGAAAATTACCTTTGTAATAAGAAGTTAAGAAATACAAGGAGTTAAAGTGTAAATGCTTCTTACAGCCCTTCTGGCCAATGGGTACTGGCTGTGCAAGAGGCTTCTTGGCTGCCTTTGATACTGCGTGGATGGTGCGGAGCTGGGCTCAGGGGAAGCCCCCGTTAGAGATCCTGGCCGAACGGTGAGTGCTGCTTTGGTCTCCAGTGTTTCAGAGAGCATTTCCAGTGTTTCAGAGAGCATTTCCAGTGTTTCAGAGAGCCACAGCAGTGGTGGAAGGCAGTGGATTTCAGAATGCTATCAGGAGAAATATTACTAGGGTTTAAATCACTGATTTGTATCACTTAATTAAATGTGATCCTTAAGGAAATAAACCAAAGAGACCTTGTATCAAAAAACCAAACCTCCAACCATCTCAACACCTGGTTTTTTATCAAAAAAATCCTGAAAGGACTCTAAATAAATTCTTCAACACTAACAGCTTTCAAAGTTGGTCTCTGTGATTTTAACTCTGCAGTTTGGCTTAGTGGTGCTCTCTTTAGGCTGATAAAATGTGGCAAAGGAGAATTGTTATAGTGCTGCACCAGAAGCTTTTTTTTGACTGGAGCAAAAAATCTGTTGTTAAGTACAGCAGCAGTCCTGGTGTCACCATGGTCTGATGGTTGAAGTTGCTGACTCTGGTCCTGCTGGCAGCCACCCTGCTCTGCTACAGCTGCCCAGGCTGTTCTGGGGCAGATATGTAATAGGAATAGTCATGGTTGTGGTAATGCAAGCAGGAGCTTTATTAACTACAGCACTTTGAGAAGTTTTAAGATAGAAGCCTGTGGGATGACTCAAACACAGCCTAGTCCCAAATGGAAAATCGAACAGCATAGTAAAAAAAGCTGTGGTGGTTATAGGAATTGCAGGATGACAGGATTTAGTGCTGTTATGTGGTAAAGAAGTTACTCCTTGAGTGGATGTTAAAGCAAAACCAGATGACTGGATGATGTAACCTCCTTTTCTTTTTCTTCCTTCTTTTTCTTGCTCACTTCCTGCCTCAGGAAAATACGGCCATAAGCTCTAAGTGTCTGTCTTACTGTCCTTTTTCTGTCTGGCATCCTTCTGTTGAGTGGGGATAAGAAGTGGGATGGATGCATTATGCATTTAGTCTGTAACACTTGTCCTGGCAGAACCAAAATGAGGTTCAGGCAGCTGCAAAAAGCCCCCAACCTCTTTATATGATAAATATTTATTTTAATACATAATTCTTGCATCTTTTTCCTCTGTAAGAGAGAGCATTTATCGACTCTTGCCTCAGACAACCCCTGAAAATATTAATAAGAACTTTGACCAGTACACCATTGACCCGGGAACAAGATACCCGAACTTGAACTCGAGCTGTGTTCGACCTCACCAGGTCAGTACTTAAAAGGCTTGCTTGTGAAATCAGTTCTTTTTTTGTCTAGGATAAATAGAGCTGTGAGGAGTGTGTAAACAAAATCTTCAGGAGACTCCTTAATTTAGAACCAGCTGCTGATAAAGTTAACCTGGAAACAGAACTGGTTTTTTTGTCTGATGTTATGCTGGTAATTGCTTTTCCTTGTAGGTGAGACAATTGTATGTTACCAATGAGCTACAGCAGTGTCCTCTTGCAAGAGTGAGCTCCATTAGAAGATCAGTGAATCTCACAAGACAAGGTAAGTGGCATCTCCTGTTTGCTGTGGAGACATTTGTGGCCTTCTGGGCATGCAAAAACTGACTGAAATGTTTGCTCTCCTGTTTCTGCAGAGTCAGATATTCGGCCTAACAAGCTTTTGACGTGGTGCCAGAAGCAGACAGAGGGATACCGAAATGTTAATGTCACTGACCTGACCACCTCCTGGAAAAGTGGCCTCGCTCTGTGTGCAATCATCCATCGCTTCAGGCCTGACCTCATGTAAGTGACATCTGTGGAGCGTGTTGGGTGAGGCATTTACCAAAGTGTAGTGTAAGACCAGCCAGAACAACCCTGACACTCCGCAGTCCCCTTCTATGGCTGCTTTCTGCAAGGAGGTGCACACCACGGCTGGGTTTGAGGGGTGGAGAGGATGGGGTTGGTTTTGCTTTGTTTCTTCTTTATGTCCTTGCATACCATTTAAAATGAAATATAAATGCTTTCAAGGAGCTAGGAAGGCTTTGAACCCTATGACTGATCATGTTTGTGGGAGTCATGTGTCTATTTCAAATGAAATTTGCAGTGCCGGGGGAATGTGTAGAGCTGTGTTCCTGGATCCCTGGAGACAGGTTTTCAGTGTCCTTTTGAAACCACAGCCATAAGGCCCAGTCATGTGTTACAGAAATACTGGGTGAACCTGGAGTGAGCCATCCTCCATGTGTTGAACTGGTTGCTGTGACATTCAAGTAGGGAAGTGCTGGACAACTGCCTCTCTCCAACTTCCCGGAAGGTGGTTGTGGCCAGGTTGGGGTTGGTCTCTTCTCCCAGGCAACAACTGACAGAACAAGAGGACACAGTCTTAAGCTGTACCAAGGGAAATTTAGGTTAGACGTCAGAAAAAAATTCTTCACTGAAAAAGTATTGTGTGCTGGAATCGTCTGCCCAAGGAGGTGGTGGAGTCACCGTGCCTGAACGTGTTTAAAAAAAGACTGGATGTGTCACTCGGTGCCGTGGTTTAGTTGATGAGGAGGTGTTAGGTCAGAGGTTGGACTAGATGATCTTAAAGGTCTTTTCCAGCCTAGTTCATTCTGTGAATCTGTGATTCTGTGTGACCATGGAGGTGGAGGTTTTGCCCAGCTCTCTGTCCAGGAGAGCGCAGAGCCCTTTCACGTGGGCACAACAAGGGCTGGCCCTTGAAAATTAACTGCCCTAGGGACTGAGTGTAAGCCAGCATTCCCCTTTTAGCAGTGCTTCATGCATCTGAATATTTTGTAATGTCCCTTAGATACAAGGGGGTCAGTGTGTAACAGTGTCAGGAAATGGCAATTGCCAGCACTGCTGGGTGCAGTCAGTGGGGCGACTCTCTCTCCTCACCTGTCTCCAAAATGCAGTGGATGCATTCTCTTGTCTTCCTACAGAGCTTTAGGAGTCACACATGGATTACTGTCAACCTCCCTTTATTGTGGATAAATGAAAGGAATGACTGAGCTCTTTTATGAGGTGTGATAAATTGGAAAAAATAGGAGCAGTACCTAGGGTGCTTGTTTGTACAGTTTTGCCAGAGGAGGAACTGAGATTTTAAGAGTAGGATATTTTTTTTTTGCCTTGGGTTAGTTTAAAACAATTAGAATTATGGATGTTTTTGGGGGAAAGGGTGTAGAAAGCAGAGTAATCTTTGCTGCCTGTGGAAAACGTGTTCTCTACACTGCTCTCTACAAAGTTGATAAATTTATCTTCCTGAGCTAACAGACCTCCTGCTGTTTAATTAACATTGTGTTTGGGTTTTGTTGGCTTTTTGTATCCAGTGAGCCTGCTGTAGGACTTGGCCAGATAAAAGCCAGGCAGGCAAGAGAGGTGGCTGCCAGGGACAGCCCCCAGCTCCAGAAATGGGCAGTGGGTGGGTGAGAGAAGAAATTCTTTGGAGAATCAAAAACTCACATTCCGTTGTGAGGAGAAAGAAACTACCCTGCCTGGAGCTTTGTAATTTATTCACATGTTTATTTTAATCATGAATTTTGGAAGCTGTTCAAAAGATCAGAGTCTTAGAATAGGTCCCATAGAAAAAGGGATTAGAGAGTGGATAACAGAATTCCAGATGTGTGATGTACTTATTTAGTGCACTGCTAAATTCGGTTATGACCTGGACAGGAGGTCCCTGCTCAAACTGTGTGTGTAACACCTTAAAAAAGGAAAGGTAGTGCCTGTGCATGTGTGTGCACACGCACATATAACATGCTGCTTCCATAGAGTGCTATCCTAAATTTAGTCCTCCTGGCTTTGATGATTTATAGAACTAATTGAACCTAAGTAATCCGTTCCTAATGGATGAAGTCTGTAGTAGTTCAGCTGTATTTGGAGAAGGAAAAGGTTTCTTAGCACTTCTGAGGAAGAATTGCATTTCTCCATAAATAAGAGGATCTTTTTTTGTGGGACTGTGTCAAGATCCAGTTCAGTGAAAAAGCTTTTAAATTACATTTCTGGCAAAGCCAATATTTCTCATAATGGGATTTGTGTGAGCTCGTACCTTTGGCATTGTGTGGACTCTATAGCTTTGACCTGGGGAGGTGCCTGTGCCCTCATTCCTGGTGCTGCCCTGCCCCTCTGCCACGGGCAGGCGAGCGCTGTGTGTTCCCAAAGGGACAGAGAACAAACGATGCCCCCGTGTTGTGCCCGCAGCGACTTCGACGCGCTGAACGAAGAGGACGTGGTCAAGAACAACCAGCTGGCGTTCGACGTGGCCGAGCAGGAGTTCGGGATCCCCCCTGTGACCACGGGCCAGGAGCTGGGCTCAGCCAGGGAGCCCGACAAGCTCAGCATGGTCCTGTACCTGTCCAAGTTCTACGAGCTGTTCCGGGGCACCCCTCTGCAGGCAGTGGGTAAGGCACGCCCAGTCCCTGCAGGTTTGGGAAGCACTTCATCCAGGCTGCTGACGAGCACTGCTCTGGAGCCAAGAGTCCTTTCCCAGCTGAGCCTTTCTGGCTTAAAACTTGTCTGCAAGTCAACTTGTCTGTCAAACTCTTGTCTGCAAGAGTTACCTTGGGCTTAACAAAGGAAAGGGGGCAAAACTTGATTGAAGACCAAGGTTTTGTGGGTCCTTGGTGGTTTCAGGGAACAGGAGCAGCTGGATAACTGCTGTTTGACATCTTGAAGGTTGTGTATCAAGTTGTTGGTGTGATTTCCTGGTAGGGATGACTGCACACAGCACATTCATGCTTGCGTTTTAATCTTTCTTTTTTTAAAAAAGTCACCCTACATTCTATGTATTTACTTTTATTTGCCTGTGTTTCTTATATATAATTGCTGCCAGCACTCGACTGGAAAGCTTTGGGTTAGTCAAAATAACTTAAAACCAAATCTAAGTAAATATCCTAAGCAGTTGTTTTTTGGACAGATGCTGCTGAGAAGCAAAATGGAGAAAATAATGATCTTGGTTCAGCAAAATCATCGAATTTCATCTTTAATAATTATATCAATTTAACTCTTCCAAGAAAACGAGTACCAAAGGTAAGTTGTGAAGGAAGACTTGCCCCCTGATTTTTTTTTTTTTTTTTGGAAAGATGAAAATAAACTTTCAGGCTCAGAAATAAGGGGTTTATATATACACTGCTATAATTTTCTGGGCTATTTCTACCTGTAAGAAAAAGATTCCTGTAGCTCTGTATTCCTGGAGTTAAATATACAGCCATTCTATTATATACCAATTCAAATAATCATCCTGGGCTGGGCTGTTTATTGATTGGGAGGTAGTGCTGCTTTTTCAAAAAAGCAGTGATTTGCATGGTTTGTGGATGCTGTCAAGGTTCTGAAGGAAAGCTTTCCAACTCTTTATAGAAGAGTCCTGTAATGGTAACAAACAGTGGGCAGATTGATCAGCAGCTCTGGGATAACAATCTCTTAGTCATGCCTGTATACTTTTCTCTCTTGGTCACTTATTAATGAAAACTTACTGACAGGCCCCGTTATGTCCCTATCTTATAAAAAAATCTATGCCCATACATGCTATGATTAAAGACTTCAGAATCTTGAACCTTTACAGAGGCCTGAGTTAACACATGTACACATCTACTGCATTTCTCAGTATTTTAATATACTGCTTTTTAAATTTGTTTCTCTCTTGTCTTGTAAAAATGTGATTTCTTTTTTCACCTGAAGAATTACCCCAGAATTTCCAGATACTTCCTGTGCTGACTTTTGTCTTGAATATTTTCCATCCACAAACACTTTCTCAAAACCTGTGGACAGTCAATTGTCCAGTAACTTCATATATCCTTGTTAGAAAATTGTTTTTCCCTGCCACCCACATATACACGAAACCAAGTGACATGGTTCCCAGATAGTCAAGCAGTGAGAAACCAAATAGGCAAAATAAACTTTGCTTTTTCTTGTGGGTGACTTCTTTAGAAAAAAAACCTTTATCATGACCACAGTGTTGTTTTTCAATGAGTTGTTTGCAGAAGTAAATAGACTTTTAGCAGTGGGGAGAGCTTTCCATTACAAAGCCATACAGCCTCTGATTAACC
This sequence comes from Coloeus monedula, assembly GCF_965178545.1. NCBI lineage: Eukaryota > Metazoa > Chordata > Aves > Passeriformes > Corvidae > Coloeus > Coloeus monedula. Next base: position 9,948,915 of record NC_138786.1, on the reverse strand, counting down.
TCCTGTCATGAAATAAGCCTCCTGTCCTAGCAGGAGCTGTAGTTCTTGGCAGTACATGAAAGCACGAGGTGATTTGCTTGAAGGGCCCCTCTGGTTTCACACTACAGGGGCTTGTTGGAAATGAGAAGTGGAAGTGGTATTTCCCCAGTCAGCTTGGGAAACAAGGCATTCTGTGTGAGGTTTTGCAGCTCTGTTATGGATAGGGTGTGAAACCAAGCAACATGGGTTAGGGTGCCTTGGTTAGGACAGCCTTGGGAGTGCCACAACCATCTAGCTGGGAAATGAAGCTCCTTGTAAAGCACCTGCTTGAGTTCAGAGTTTGGCTGTGGCTTCAGTTTTACGGTTCTTTCCCCTGCAAAAAGTGGTGCTGAGCATTATCCAGGTGTATATCTATTAAATGTTCTATCCAGGCTTTAGGAGAGCACAGAGTGTTGCTAACTGAACTTTCCATGGCTTGTAGTTTGTTCTTTGATTTGGCTGGAGGAGGGATCCTTATCTGGGCACAGGCTGTGAGAGACCAGGAAGCGGGGCCTGGAGCTGGTTTGGCTGTAGCTGTTCTGGCAGCCTGTGCTGAGCTGGATCATGTTTTCCATTCTCCTCTGAGTGTCAGCCCGGCTGGAGAGGAACTGAGATTTCCTGTGCTCCAGACTAATAAATGAATGGAGGTGTTTACACAATACAGGGTGCAGCCCTTTTGGAGCCCTGCTCGGCAATTAAATTGCTTTGTCTTTCACTTCTTTGTCAGCATGTTACTGAGAGTCCTTTATGTCAGGTTTCTGAAAGGCAGCATCTTGCTTGCTGCATTCACTCAGGCAAATTCTGCTTTTATGTGGCACAGGCTATTATGCAGAATACATTGTGCTGCTCTGTGTTCACCCTTGCTGGGTAGACTGATGACTATAGGTGGTGCAGAGCTGGGTTATACTGAGCTGCTGCTTGAAAGACAGTGTAGCAAAGCAGACAAAGTAATCAAAATATTGTCATCTGATTCTTTTGGTGTTTGCCCAGAAGTTGTTTGGGATTACTCGTACTCACTGCATAATGATTTATTGTAAACAGTCTATATGTAAAAAGGAAGCCTGCATTCTTTGATCTTTCTTTATTCCTTTTTGAGTTTTTTTAAGTTGACTGAGCAGGCACTGAGTTACAGCATGGGCAAATGCAAATAATTGGAATGTAGTTTGTTGTTCATAAATTGTCACTGTATGAAATCTTCACGACTGAATGTTATAAGAAGTGATAAAAATTTCCAAGCATTGACTGTTCTTCAAGTTTGTGCAGACTGAGTATGAAATATTATTGATTTGTGTAATCTCTAGTTGAGTAAAATAATGAAATATGTGCATAGTTTGAGCACAAAAGAAGCAGTTTGGTTGCTTAAGTATTGTAATGTTCAGCCATAATCAGGGAGGTGAAACTTAGAAGGGAGACAAACCTTTAAGACAGTCAGTAATTGCTCCAAAAAGGAAGTATGACTGTGCTGTGAATTCATGATCTGTGTGCAGATAGCTGGGTTAAGAGAGATTTGGGGGTTATAGTGAAAGAGTGAGGGGTTTTGTTACTTCTGGATTTTGTTACTTCTCTGGAAAACAGTGCAGTCTAGCAGAAAATTCACAGAATAACTGATGCTGTAAAACCTTTTTCTCCAAGGATGTGTTAGTGCTTTATGAATTATAAACTCTCCAGTACTGAAAGATGGAAAGATAAACACCTGAGTTGTAGGGCTTGTGTTCAGCAAAGAGTACAAGCATGTGTTCTCACCCATTAGAGTCCAGTGAGAGCTCTGGGACAGCCAGGGGCTATGGGACAGCCTTTACTGACCTGACACCAGCCATGAGGAGCAATCCTGCTGAGCTGGGGGGTCTGGCGGGGCAGCAAGACCCCTTATGCTGGCACTGGTCACCTGTGTGTGCCTGGTTGAGCACAGGCCAGACCTCACCTGGCTGGTGATGGAACTTGTTATCCTGAGAGGAGCTGCTGGGGTAGGCTTGGAAGCTGCTGCAGTAATCCAAGGAACTTGTTTTGGCTTTGCCCTTTCAGGCTGAAGGGAAAACGGAAGAAAATGAGACGAACAAAAGGCGTCGGAAAGGACTCTTCGGTGTCTTCGAGGAGGTTGGTGTTCAGTGGTGCCCACCTGTGTCCAGCTCCTTGATGGGCACCAGAGCTGAGGAAGCAGTGGGAATTGGGGGGCCAAGGCTTGGCCTTTGGAGCTTGGCAGGAACAAAAAGCCTCTCCCCTAAAACCTTGAATTTACTGTGGCATGCACTAAAGAAGAGCTAAATTAGTTGAAATCATTTGGTAGGGAGTAGAGCATTAACTGAATTACACTAGTTTTTGTTCTGACACAAGAACTTTTAAGGTATTGGATTTTTTTTCCTTTTCCTAACTCAGCTATTTAGACAATTTGTAATTTGAAGAGTTTGCATTGCAGCTTGGTTTCTGTCCCTTCTCTGATTAGTTACCTTTGTGACTCTGTTTTATGAATAGCAGCACTGATTAATGTTCCCTTTTACTGTACTCTGGGACCCAAGAAAATATTTTTGGTGACTTTTGCATGCTAAACATGTCATTTTTAGTATACTGTAGACTGTATTTCCTTTCACCCTTTGCTGATAAGGATGTTATCTCTCTCCTCCTCTCTCTTCATGAGTGTTGTAGGAAACCTAAGAAAAACACAGTTTGTTGTTTCCTTGCAGACTTCGGGTTTTCCAAGCCAAGGGACAAATGCTGGGAAAGAACAGAGTGATGGCAGAGAAGGAACAAACCAGAACAAAGTGAAATCAATGGCAACTCAGCTGTTGGCAAAGTTTGAAGAGAACTCTTCAAATACGATTTTGCGGAGACAGGTAGGTCATGGATGAACATGAAAGTCATCTCTGGAATTAAACTGTAGTCCCTCCTTGTGAAAGTGATGCAGATTTCCAAGGGAAAAAAGGGATTTGTTAGGTGTTCAAATGGGCTGCCTTTTTTAATACTTCATGCAAATTAAAAGTATTTCTCTCAATTCTTGGTGAACAAATACAACTCATATAGATTGACTAATGTGTATAAATATGATGTATTACTGTGTGTTATAGTGTCTAGAAATCTCATGTAAGTCAGCCTGTAGAATTTGTGTTATTTGGAAGTCTAAGCTGGCTGCACACAGTATTGCAGAAGGCCTGTTGTTGCCTATATTTTTCAAATAAAGGACACTGCATATCCTGTGGACTCTTTCTTTGTGGAAAATCTAGGAAGTGTTAAAAGGGAACCTAATCTTTTGCAAGATAACGTCTGGCTGCCATTTCCATTGCAAAACTAGGCAGAGTGGAACGCACTTGTGCATTGTGCAGTGTTTTCATGGTTTGTTTTTAGTGTGACTAGAGGTGTTTTAAAAACAATCCCATGCTGCAAAGGTAGGGATGAGAAGCTAAAAATCACACTTCAGCCAGAAATAGTTTGAATCAGTAGAGTTTGGATCTGTCACCTGAAAGATCTGAAGGAAGGAGATGAGCGAGGTGTTGATGTTTTGACAAAGATGGTGGCTTAATTCTTTTTCCTTGTATCCATTTGTTTATTTAAATATTTAGGTCCTCCAGTAGTGTAGGCTTTATAGATGTCCAGTGACTTTCTCTGTCCTTGAACCAAAGTTGTTTGCACACTACCTGGTTCCTTTCAATGCTCTGAGCTTTTTGTGTGGTAAGTGGCCAGAGATTTCCTTGGCCATGCTGAAGGAAGCTATTTTGATGAAAAATTCTTTTAAAGAATACTGAACGTGTTCAACTTCAAGGATATATTTGATGGTAGAAGTTGCTAATAAAATGGGTGGGTGGCAAAAATCTGCAGTACGTGTTGTTAAGCTTCATAGTTGTGTCTTTAAAAGCAGCTTTTATTTCTTTCTGCCTCAAAAACTCTTTGAATCCTATTTACTGTCTTCCTTTTTTTTTTTTTCCTTCACTCTGTCTTTGCAATTTTAAAAATGCTTTACAAGGAGCTAACAGATAGACCAGCCCTGCTCTCTTCTGAGCCTCCTGTTAATCCTCGCTTTGCTAAACCCTTGGATCCGAGCCTTCTTCCACCTCAACCAAAAAGGCAGGTAGGAAGCTCAAAATGGGTAACACCTGGCAAGCACAGCATTCCTCTTACTGCTGGGAACTCACTGTCATTGCAGAGCTACACAGTATACAAAGCCATGTTTGGATGGGGTCTGCAGAGTTCACAGACACATTGAGCTGAGAATTGTGAAAAGCACATTAAAAGTTTAAGGCTGTTTTATGCCTGCTTCTCCAGATGAGAAAACTCTCTGAAAGAGTGGAAATACCCTGAAAACATAAGTGTTGATTTCTGTGTTATCACATCTAGGCTTCAAATTGTATAAATGTAATTACACATCTACATTGAACATGTGAGAAAACTACAGCAATACCTGAAAATTTGTGCATGTACTCGATGCTTCGGGCTATTGTAATGAAAAGGCTAAGACAGAAACCTGGCAAAAATGTCTAAGATAAAATCTTGAGCATTGAAAAGCTGCTATTGATGCCCAGGTGTTTTATTTCTGTAAGCAGAACTTGTGATAAGAATTTCTGCTGAAAGCTCTTTTGCAGCATCACATATATGGGGAAAATTTTTTGAAGACGTAATCTAAATTTTTCTCTTAGTATTTTCAATGAAAGCAATCTCATCTCAAACAGTATTGATATTCACTTTACATCAGAGTTTTAAATCAAAGTAAACATCCTGTAGTGGCATTTCAAGAGCAGTCTGCAGTGAAATGAGATCTGTATTGCATGTGGAAATCTGCAGGTCAGAAGCTCTTTTATATGAAAACTCAAATTCAGATATGTGTTCTGAACTCCTCAGAAAATGCCTTAAATCTGAAATAGGGTATATCTTGACTTGTGTCAGACTAGATCTAGAACTATGGCAAGAAATACTGCTGAAATCCTCATACATATAATTTGATTATAAGCTTAGTTTTGGGCAGATGTGATGCTAAAAAAAACCAGCCCAAAACCTTTTCTATAAGCCCTAGAAGGAGATGTAGTTCTTCTGCACTGATGCTGTCTGAGGTTATTCACAAAAACTCACAAACCTAGGGAAGGATGTCAAGGCCTGCATAAGTTGTGATTTATTTCAGTGCATGTGCACAAGCACCAGAGGTGCAGTAGATAGTGTGCAAAGAGTGTTGTGAGAACATTTTACTTCTAGTTATGTGCATGACTGTGCCGTGCTTTCGGAAGCATCCTTAAAAGCTGCATATGCTGCATGGGAGTGCAGAAAGCAGAGTTTTTTTCACTTCCAGTGTTTCCCAGTTTCAGGTGGTAGCTAGGAGTGAACACGAGGTCAGGGAACCCAAACAGTCTTTAAATGGTTCTGATCATATGGCCAGGAGAGCAAAGACTGTGCAAAACACAGATCCCCAGCCCAGTCTGTCAGAAACCTCTGAAAATCTCGCATCTGCCTGTTCTGCTGCATTTGTACTTTCTGGAGTGCTTGAGCGTCTTCAGCACCTGGAGGAAAAACTGAAACAGGTGACAAGCAAATTCTTTTCCTTTCTGTCTCTTAACTGCCTGTGATATTCTGTGTACTGTTTTTGGTGGCTTTTTCTCTGTTGACTGTAGGTTGTATTAAGACAGTAAGAAGTCTTTCTACAAACCTCTATGTTGTGTTGATGGATGTGGTTTTAACTGAAATCTCTCTCTTTCTTTTCTTGGCTGTCCTTCCCTGGCTGTCACTGCAGAAAAGAGCTCAGACCATAGCAAATAGGGAATTCCATAAAAAGAACATTAAAGAGAAAGCAGCACATCTTGCCTCAATGTTTGGATACATGGAGTTTCCGAAGGTGAATTTTAAGTTTTGCACCTGAAGAGCTGCTGAATTGGAAGACGTATAAGAATTCATGAAGGGAAAAAAATTTCAGTGGTTTTGGTTTTAACTTTCCTTTCATTCTGTGTGGATCTGAAAAGTAACGTGGATTCCACTGAAACTAGTAAAAAGCGTTGTTTAAATATTATTGCATAATGTAATTGAGGTAAAACAGTCTGAATCACAAAGCTAATCAGAGTGCTTTGGCTGGAGAGAAGTGTGTTCAAATAAACTGTCTTGTGCTTAAGCCCACACTGCTGGCTCACAGTTCCTAATCAGTTGGTGAGCAGTGGTACTTGGTGCACTCTGGTTTTTCCTGGATTTCATTATGCTTTCTCCCAGCACTATCTTACCTTACTGCGCACTGTGAATATTTCTATTAAAAAATCAGTACAATAATATCATTTACCATGAAGATGCCATGATGATTTCCATGGTTCCTTACTGTGCAGAAGTAGAGAGAGGGGTAGAACTGTGTCATTGTTACCTTCCTGGTTTTTTTGATGCCTGATTGTGAACTTAACCTGTGTTGATGTCACTGTCTCTTGGATAACTCTCCTGTTTCTGCTCTATACAGAATAAGCTACCTACTAAAGGCTTATCCTATTCTCAGCCCCCAACTCCCTCTTGCTCTCCACCTCATCATTCAGCTGTTGCTGCTTCATCATCTGTTGGTTCAGCTTCCTCTGCTGTTTCTTCTCAACAGGTACTCTATTATAAAGAGATTTTTCGTGTAAAACCCAAACTTGTACTCAAGCTGCTTGAGAAATGGCTTGGATGGAAGGTGCTGCCAGCAGACCTCTTGTATAGGTTGTAATTCACGTTTAAATCAAACTTAACTTTGTTTACTGTTGTTAGTTCTGCATGTTTGTAAGAGAAATGTCGTCATCAGAAATGGCTCAGGTAAAAGCTGAAGAACAATGCAAATAGTTAACATTTTTTTACTTCAATTCTGAGCACTCTGCGTTGCTGCTTATTTTAAATGGTCTGCTGTTGGATAATACCACAGGCATGCTGAAGAAAACTTCACACTATAAAGCAAACAGGATGCTGTGGGGTTGGTTAGTTGTTCTTGGGTGGCATTTGTGTTTCTTTCCTTAAGAATATCTGTCTCGTCTGCCGGGGAAAACCTGCACAATAATGGTTATTTTAACCAGAAGACGTCTTAGAATTGTATGAGCACTTACCAGTGCAGACGTTTTATTGTTGGTTGTTCAGTGATTTGTACTTTAAACTTGCTTATGCATACTAATACCTAGAATTCAGTTCTTTGTAACAGCAGACCTTATGGAGAGGAAACATGCATATTCTGAATGAAAGAGATGACACTTGAGTCAGAGATACTCAGTTCTTCCTACTTAGGCTGATGTTAATGGGCTGTGTTGAAATGACTGCCTGGCTCTCAATCCCCAGGGAAATGCAGTGTACACGGCCCTTCAAGGACACTGCAAACTCAGCGGGTGCCTTGCTGCAGTAATCCCCTAATTCCCTTCAGCTTCCAAATAATTCCTTTGCCTGGATTTACCTCTTACTTTTTATGACCTAAGAGGTAATGCATGTGATGGGTTTTAAGCTAAGTCATGGTTTCCAAAAGACTGGGGGCTGATGCTCATTTGATTTGGAGAACTATTGTGACTCTGCAAAGAGAATAAAAAAAAACAACCCACCCCAAACCCAAGCTATCTTGAAAGCCCTTTAGAATATGAGAACTAGGCTTTTAATCATATGGAAACTCTGTGAGCAGTAATTTCATTGGGATTTTAACATCTTTTCTTGGAAAGCCTTTGTCCTGTGCAATCTTTTTTCTTTTTTTTTTTTCTTTTTTTTTTTTTTTTTTTTTTTTTTTTTTATATTTTAAAAACTGCATTTTGTTTTAAGTGCTCGGACAGCCTTTATTAGTTTACTGTTGTATTTAAACAACAGTAAACTAATAGTTTGCTGTGACTTGGTTTCACTTAGGCTGAGTTTACTTCAGTTGAAAAGTGCTCTCTCTAGAGATACTGGCAGAATGCAGCACAGCTGAAGCAAGAAAATCTAGTTCTGTCACCAGCACAGTAAATATATGTTCATCTCACTGGGTAAATATTTGGCTGGTTAAGTAGGACTGCATTTACGCTTTGGCAGGTCTACATGCATGAGCATCTTGATGCCTGCATACACAGCTCCATAGGTTGTACAGCTCAGGGCCTCTTGTACACTGTATGTGTTTCATAGGTGTACATATGGTGCATTTTGTGTGGCATTTTGGAGAACTTTTGAACAGCAGGTCTGGTAATGATCAGGTGATCTTTTACTCCTTCTGTGTGGGACAGCTGTGCTCATAGAATCTGTCCATACCCTTTCATGGTCAAATTGTTGTCCCTGTGTGTTATCCTTATCGATTGCACACTTTTCAGAATGTGAAAATTTTATCCTACTCTATAAAACACTGACTAAATGTGCAGTGCTATATAAATAAAAATCCAGCAGTATTTCAGATGCAGTGTGCATTTTCAAGTGCTGTGCATGATAATTCAACAATACGTTTGGACCTCTCTGCTGTGAATGTGTACCAGGAATTGCCTGTGTCTATGTTATCTTGAGGGGGGTTATAGGTCTCAGAATTTGTATTTCTAGTCTCTGTTCTGAGAATTATCACTAGGTAAGACTAGACTTCAGTATCAGAACGTCTTTTGGATTGATAACCCAACAGGAAGAGCTCCTGTGTGTTGCTGTCAGTGTTTCTGCTTTTTCCCCAGCAGAAAACCAGAAGGTAATAGAAGTGTTTTGAGTTCTGTAAGGCTTCATGGTATAAGACCTATAAATATCAGCACCCTCCCATGGTTTTAAATAGCTAGTGCTGTCATTTTAATTTCAGGTGAGTTCTGAGGTTGTTACCAGACATGATGATCCGTTGCACCTGTTGAGTTTTCATTGGAACAGTATTAGTTATGGTGACACAGTTATTGAAAAGGGTGGCTATGAAATCATACTGTCTAATTACAGACACTTGCTATTAAGTGTAAGTCCTGAAAGGAACACTTGAAAAGAAGACTGTGGGACTGTATTGTTTCTTTCAGGCCATGCAGTCATTACAACTTATTAAGAATTGCCTTTTATGTGCAATATGCCAGTAATAATCAAAAGTACCTTCTAGCTTCAATCAGCTGTCAAAATTCACATAGCTAGAATTGTGACTCAGCCTATGTTCAACTACAGGCTGGGCTTTGGTTATTCCTGTTTTTGCTTGAGGTTGGATTGACCTTCATAAAACTCTGTTCATCTGAGCTTTGCATGAGTGAATCCACACAGTGTGTTGTAAGAACTGTGAAGTTCCTGCAATCAGTGTGCTCCCTGCAGAGTTTGGACCAACTACTTTCCTTCAGTGACGTGACTCTTAATTACCAGCAGTAAGCAGGGCTTGGGTGTTTCCTACACACAGTAACTTATTACTCAAATGTTGTTTATCTCAGAGGGAAAATAGACGTAGCAGGTTGTACCAAAAGTAAATAAATCACCCTCAAAGCAAAATAAGACCAGGAAAATCATTAAGGATATGAAAGAACAAAGGGAAAGCATTGTATGCTTTTGGAGACAGAGAGCATGTTTCCTTTGTTTTATGAGAATGCTACTGAGGTTTACTTGGCTGGCTGTGCAGTTCTGAATAATAGCACAAGGAAATACAGAATAGCCACCCTGATCAACCTGCTGAAAAGCAGCGTGCCACTGACAGGTCAGCAGTCTGAGTAAATCGCAAACACCTGGGATTTTTAAGTGTTGTTCTCTGAAATTTGCTATTTAAGGTAACTCTTTAAGATTCCTGTTCATAAAGGCTTTAAAGCTGCTGGCATAAACCTGCCTGAACTGTGAGCAGTGGCCTGTTCCATGCAGACAGTGACCTCAGCATGGCAAAGCTGTGTGTGTGACTTCACGTACAGCAGTAGCCTCAGGGGCTGTAAGGACATTCTCTGCATGTCTCTGGGGGTGCCAGCTGCCCTTGGGGCTGCCCTGGTGGAGCCTCATCCTGCCCTGATATTTCTTGTTGGTGATTGAGTGGCACTTGAACAGGACACAACAGAATAGTTCTGTTGGAGGGGATGTACAACGAGCAGCTCTTGACCAGTTCAGGGCTGACCAAAAGTTAAAGCATGGGTTTGAGGGCATTGACGCTAAATTAAATTGAAATCCCATTTGCTTTTACTTGGAATGTGAATTCACATTCATTACAGGAACATTTCCTTTTAATAACATTTTTGAAGTATGTATAAACATACAATTTTCTTGTTTTGACTGCTTTAATGTTGACATAGATTGTTCCAATGGGTGGAGAACAGCAATCAGCCAACCTGATTAATTTCAAGGTGTAGTTTGGGCTCAAGGATACTTTTCCTGAAATTCAGCTGCTTGCACTTTATGCACAGCCTTGTTATTTAACTGATTGCTCCAGCACTTACCTAGTTCAAGGAAAACTTTCTGCTTCACCTGACTTTGAACACTTTCTTTTACCTTGGAGCTTGTGGACAAGAACTTGTACGTGGCCTAGAGATTGCTCAGCATATTCAGAGGTGCCGAATTTGGGGAGGAAAATTTTTTCGTTCCATGTTCTTAAACAAATGAAAGGAATGTAGTTTTCCTGTAGCAGCAAGTAGCACTTCTTGTATTGGTTTATAATTTGGTGTACCACTTAGGACAGCATTGTGGTATGTAATTAGCATTTTCCTTTGCAGTGGTTACCCACAAGTTGTCCAGATATTGAATAATATTTTAAAGTCTTTTTATATTAAACAAAACCAAACAGTACAGAAACTTGTTCCTTAAAAGGCCTTTGTATTCTTAACATGTATATTTTGTACCTGCCTGGATATCAAGTTAATTATGAGATAATTCCCAAAAGATAAAGGGAGCAGTAAAGGGTTGGACATGTTCCCTTGAATTTTTTTTATCCATATTAATTTTTGAAAACCCACAGTGCATTATAGGTGTTTTTAAACTGGATAGAAAATGCTTTAAAATAGTTTTAAAGTACTGAAAATACCGTTGCATTTATCTTTTTCTCCCTTCTTCATGGTAACTTTCTGGTATTTAAAAACCTTTCAATTAGCAGGACTTGGTGTGGTGGCAGTAGAGAAATCATTTCACTGAGAAGAGGGGGACTTCCTTAAGATTTGGGCTCTGTGAGAGGCAAATGGAGTGTAAGATACGATACCATGTATTTATCCTCCCGGGAAAAACAATGCCCTGGCTTCAGAAGCAGAGTACCAGATCCCTGGCCAGACCAGGATGACCCTGGCTGCATTTGCTACCAGAGGGGTTGTGGGATCTTACATTGACTAGAAAGCAAAAATCTAAATCACTACAGGAAATTTGATTTAGGGTAGAAAATATTTCTGTAAATCTGTGAAGTGTTTACTGTCTTTTTTTCAGGACCAGAGTTACCTACCTACCTGCTACCACTCGCACACTCCTGCACACACATCCTTCCCCTTTTCCAGTGTCCAGGCACGTGTTTTGGCAGGGAAGAATGGGTCATGCTGATGACTATCAGTCTGTCTACTGTGCTTTTGGAGCCACAGCCTAAGCAACTGCTGTCTCTTTGCAGGCCAGATTGATAAATTTGGTTAAAACCAGCCTAACTTTCATGGCTGCAGCAATGTGAAGCTGGTTAAAGGAGATGTTTCTCTCTCGTGAGCATAGTTTCTTCAGTTTTCCCTGGAATTACAATGAGTCACTGGGGAGAGGGCGAATGGTTGCCCTGTGAGCATCAACAAAACATTTCTGTGTGGGACTTGGCTCACACATTTTCCTAGAATGTTCCCTGAAATGTCACAGTTTGTGGAGTGTTAATGTGGAGCTCAATCCCACTCCTGTTCTGAAATGTAATAACCAAGTCCCAGAGAAGCTGAAGTGAACAATGGGGTTTTTTTAATGTCAGAATGTCCAGCTCAGATAGCCAGGCAGTAGCTCCCAGCTCAGCCTTTCATGAACATAGCAGGAGGCCTTGAGGAGAAGCATTTGCTCCCATCAGGAATTTCTCCATCAGCCTCAGGGAAAGTATGTGGGCTGCACAGAAGCTTTCTGTGGCCCCACCTGGACCATGCTGGTCACGCATGAACGTGCTTGTGCTCTGTTGGACCTGCCTTCTGCTCTTTCTCCTGCCTCCCTTTATCGATGTTTGCACGTGTCCAAATCATTCTTGTCCTTTTTTGTCTTTAAATTCTCTTTCAAGGGTAACTAAAGCTCTTCCTTCTATTCTTCATCTTCTCCCCTTTCCTGGTTAGACGACTGTAGGAAAGGTCTCATGTGCAATTGGAGCTGTGGCTGAAGTTCTTGTAAATCTGTATGTGAATGATCACAGGCCCAAGCCACAGCTTGAACTGGTAAGACTAAACCCACAAAGAAACAGTAACTTCACTTAAGAGTGGTGTTCCCAGAATGCCATCCTCGCCTAAGACCCCAGTTGTGGAGCACTTGAAGCCTTATGAAGGGTCTTAGTCTAACACTTACTAAAGAGTCAAGTGCGCATTGGCACAATATGCCGATGGAAGTGTTGCTCACCACATCTTCTATTCATATTTTTATTACTTGACTGTGTGAATTAAAACTTCAGGAGGCTTTTATTAAATGTAATTACTGTAGAATTAGTAACAGAAGACAATTATTACTCAGGGTGGCTTCTAAAGAAAGTTTTGTGCATGCTTATGCAGTTATTTTTAACACAAAAGTGCTGAATCACCGTGCCTCCTTTTGAAGAGGGCTGTTTCTCAACTCTGACACTGTTCTGTGTTGAATTCAGAAGCGGTCTCTGGACAGAGCTGCAGGTTCTTGCCCCATTCCTGACTCTCCATCTGCTGCCTCCACTGCTCAGAGCTGTCAGGTATTGGGAAGCCAAGTAAGGTGTTGTGTTGTGGTGATGACACTTTACTTACCAGCCAGCACTAAACTCAGTTGTTTCAGCTTCGTTGTAACTATCTGATCTATTAACACCTTGTTTTTAAGAACACATCTGTGTGGTTTTCCATTTGCATGGTTGGTTGTTTGGAAAGATTGATGCTCGAAAATGATCCATCAGAGCAAAACGGACTGCTAATGGCAGATCTGGAATAGGACTCTCAACTTTTAAGCACAGGACAACGTGGCAATGACAACTGTGAGTTCTACTTAACATTAAAAATGATTCCAAGGCCGCCTTCTGCTCGCAAATGAAAGATGAGTTGTATGGACTCTGTGCTGCTGTTTGAATGTGCCTTGGACTTTTCCTCCTCCGTCCCACGTGTGGTACCTCTCCTGTGGCAGCAGGGATGGTGGAAGGGGAGGGAGGTGGTGGTGGATGTGGCTGACACAGCATGCTCATCTGTACCAACCATAATACAGTAATGCAAAGTAACATCCTCATACCTGCCTCTGATAAGAAAAGGGAAGTCCAGTGGCATCTAATCAATTCCTAGTTCACTTTTCTGTACCCTTTGCATGTATATCTAAGAGGGGATGAGGTTTGTGACAATTAAAGAACGTTAATTGCCAGCCTAATTTCAACAAACTTTCAGAATAGTTTCACGTTGTTAATATGGATTATATTTTGAATGTGTTAAAAGTGTTCTGAATGTCTGTGGTAGGAAACAAACTGATTTTTAAAGCTAACCAAGCCCCAGCTTGGGCTGTAGTCTCAGGAGGAGCACGGCTGAGAGGGGAGGCACATCTGTGGCGACGGGAAGGGTGGTTCAGACAGCAGCGTTGAAGACTGTCTGCTTTTCCTCCTGGACCTTAAAGCACAAGCCTGCATTTTCCTCCAGAGTGTGTCTGAACTGAGTCTTCAGGGCATCTGTTTGCTTGGCTCCAGATGCAAATCTGTTTGAGGCTGGTGAAGTGTGCCTTCACCTCCTGAGAGAGACACGAGTCCCTCACCCAGGGTGGTGCAGGGTGACGAGGGAGCACTCGAGGATGGTGCTGCTCTTGGACCTGAGTAACTAAAATGCTGGTGAACTCCCAGAGGGAACCTGGATGCAAGGCCAGCATGAAAGTCACCCCTTTAAAGTCCTGATGTCAGATTTATTAATTGCTGCAGAAACCTACAGAATTGCAATAACAAGTAATAAAAAAAGCTGCCTGATGCTTACCGTAATTGTGCTTGGAGGGTGCCGTGCGATGCTTCAAGCAGCTAAAGCAGCTGCCCCCTTCATCAGGATTTATATCTGGCTGTGGGGCCACAGCCTTATGTTCTGTTTTTATCTTTTAACAGGGTTCTCTGCGAAAAGAGTTCCCCATGTCTATCGGGGGGAGTGACATTTGTTATTTCTGCAAGAAGCGGGTCTATGTCATGGAGAGGCTGAGTGCAGAAGGCCACTTCTTTCACAGGGAGTGCTTCAAGTGTGAAATATGTTCTACAACACTCCGCCTAGGAATTTATGCCTTTGATGTTGAAGAAGGTAATGTAGGAGCTATTTAAGAGTATTTTGAAATGTCTAAGTATTGGTGCTTTTAGTGGAACTGGGGAAAAAATCTGGCCCAGTAGCACGGTCAGGAGGAGGTCTGCCAAGTGTGGTGTTTGTGTCCGTGCTGATCTTTTGAGTCCTTGTACTTGCAGTCCTAGTCTTTCAAAAGAGCTGAGTTATGACAGGCCTGAGCTTTAAATGAAGAAATCCTCAGTGGAAAATAAGTGGAGTGACCAAAATGCACTTTGTCCAATCACAGGTCAAAGTAAGGGGAGGCAGAGGGAGTGAGGTTTCTCTAATAGTACAGAATTATTCTTATCTCTCATTTAAAACTGGCCATTAAATAATGTGATCTATAAGAACAAGCCATAGTAGTGGCAGATTTACATGGATGCAGGGAATATAGGTTATTTCTTTTAAGATGTTATGGTCAGGAGTTGAGAGCAGTAGGACTGGCCAAGCACAGTGTAATTTATTCCAGGTTCCAGCCTGCTGTAGAACAGGAGGTTCAGATCTTGGGTGCTCCATCCCATCTAGAGCCTTCTTTTTTTCTTTTTTTTTTTTAGTTTGGAATGGAATTATCAAACTGAATTAAAATTCCTTTGCCCCTTCCAAATTATTTGAGTAGATCCGATTATTAACCTGATGTCCCTCTGAAAAGGATTAAAGATTCAAGGTCAAAGTGGTTCTTTTTTGGTCTGGAGAATCTGCAAAGTCGTCTTTTTGAGCTGATTATTTGACTTTTTTTTTTCTGCTTGATGTCTTGTTTTGGTTTGTGACTTTGTATTTATGGGATGTTGTTTTTTTGCTGTTTATTAATGTTATACCTGAGTGGTAGATGAATTACCTTGTGTTACTGAACTAATGTGCAGATCTGTAAAAGAAACCTATTCAGAGCTGTTTAGCAGTGTCAGTGCCAGGTTTCCCATTCCTTTTGCTGCCAACTGTTCATTATCCTGGCTTCATTTTTTTTATAGATGCAACAGTGATTTTTTCCATATATGTATAGATAACATATCCTATAACTGATGTTTCCTTCTTGTAGGTAAATTTTACTGTAAACCTCACTTTACACACTGCAAAATCAGTACGAAACACAGAAAGAGAAGGGCAACAATACAGGTCCATGGAAAGGTATGGATTGATTATATTGCTAATGCACTGTTGAGGCAGCTTTATATCTGGAGCAGGGTGCACTACTTACATGTCTGTGTGGATGTTTTCTGCCTAATGTGCAGTAAAACCAGTGCTAAAATACAAACCTCCTGGTTCTGTGAGTTTGGGGTGTTTATAATCTGGTTCTCAACGGAATTTAGCTTTTCCTATGCAAAGTGAAGTTGAACTTAAGAGCAACTGGAAATGAAAATGTATATAAAGACCTGAAGACAGTAGCAGAAACTGGACTTACATACTTTAAAAGCATATTTAACACTTTTTATTTTTTAATGCTCTTTATAAGGAGGCGATAGAAGCATGGAAGAAAGTGGAAGCCAAACCCACAGAGATCACCAGAGAAAGCACTTTGTCCACTGCTAGCAGTCCAGAGGCCAGGTCCCCAGGTATCCTGACTTCCTTCTTTAGGGGCACGCTAAGCTGGCCCCTGCGGGTGACAAGGGATCTGCTTGACATTCCCAGACGCCTGTCTAACTGGATGCATGGTTTCCTGCACGCTACCCACCTCCATTTCAGGGACAATGCATATAACTATACCTACCTGTACGAACTCCTGAGCCTTGGTGTGCCACTCCTCTGTGCTCTCCTAGAGGTACTCACTCACATGTACCGGGAAGCAGAGCTATCACTTGAAAATGTGCTTGAAGGGGTGAAAAGATTCTGTAGGGTTTGAATCCTTCTACGTGTCCTGCTCAGTTGTGCCTTTCAGATTTTCAAAATTAACAGCCTGGCTATTTTCTTGAGGGTTTTTTTTTTTTTTTTTGGTTTGGAGGGATTTGTTTTTGCTTTTCATGCAATTTCATGCATGACTTCATTGAATGGTGGATCCCTTCTGATGGAAATGAGGTACAATCGAAATTTACAACATAAAATGTACTGTATGTTAGAGCATGAAGGACAGTGTCCAGACACATTTCCAGAACATGGAGACAGATGAAGGATGTTTTGTAGATTATTTTCCCCCCTGTTTTATTCTGTGATCAGGCCATTGGGGAAGATGGTATGTTTTGAAACCATTTTTCTCCCTGCCTCCTGTCCCCAGCTTTTTTTTTCTTTTTTCAGTTAGACCAAGAAAGAATAAATGTTCTTTCAGGGAGTATTTCTGACAAATGACTGGGTTTTGAAACCTGAGTGTGGCGCGCAGCTTTTTTTTTTCCTTGCTTTCATCTTTCCTCTGGGTTATGAGGTTTATAACATGCATGAATATGTTTTTTAAAAAATCATGTACATAATTCACATTGCTCCTAGTCATGCCTTTTGCATTGCTTTACATGTGATAGATATCTTTTGTTAATAGTGGGTGTTACCTGTTCCACTAATTTATTTAAGGTTTTTGAATAAATTTGAAGAGCAAATGTTAGTTGAGTGAAGGCTTGATTGAAATTTTAAGTCAAAGGAACTGGTAGAAAGAGGTGGACCAGACACTCTTCAAGTCAAGACTTCCTTGGCTTATACAAGGAATACCAATTTATGGAGCACTCCTCTGTATCTGAAGTTACTCCTGTTGTGCCTCTGTGCAGGCACTTCCCCCCCGTCTCTTTTGGAATTTTTTAAAGAGACAAGTTTAGAACAAACTTCAAAAGCCTATAAATGTATTCTTAGGAGATAACTTCTTACTTGGGTAATTCATTTCAACGTTAGTGGCAGAAAGGTGAAATTCTGTTATCTGGAGCAGCAGATAAGTAAATTCTTTCAGATGTCCCTCAACGAGGTCTACCTTAATCAGGTGGTCTGCCTTAATCTGTTAAACAGCAAGGACACAGAGACATCCCAATTCTGATTACTTTCAGGCTAGTTAGCCAGCGAGGTAAGCATGCTCCCTGCCTTTCAAGTATTATATATATTCAGAAGTTTACCAGGAACTGGGTAAATACTTAAACATGGCAATATGTGTAGCCTAAAATGAAAAGCACCTGTAGCATTTATTTGTAGCCAAAAGAATGTGGCATGAACAATAGGAAATACTGTTGCATTCAGTTAGTACCAAAATTGAGGATCACCATCCAGTGGTCCCAAATGACTGTGCTGCTTATGGGCTGGCAGGTCTTGGGGTTTGGTTTTTTGTTTTGTTTTGTTTTAATATAGTGTGGGAAAAGATGATTTGAATTGTTTTGCCTCTTAGGTATTAAAAGGAAATGTGTCTGCTGTTTAAAATAAATGACTAACTGGATCTTTCTTCTAGATAGTTTGACTTTCTTTAAACAATGAGGATGAGCTTTTCACATTTTAGAGTGGTTATGTATTTTGGAGAAAAACATTGTTCATTTTATGCACAGAACTTGAAAAAGTGCTTGAAGAAAATTGTTTGATATAAGGTAGCATTCCTTTGACATAAATTGCCATTAATGCTCAAACATGTATTTCAGCCAAACTTTACATCATTGACTGGACACAGCAATAATTACAGTAACATGGTGGGCATCTATATATATCTAAGGTATCTGTACCTTTCTTAAAGCATGTAAAAAATCTGACTTTGAAACACTTACTATTTTTAATTACTTGCTAATGATAGTAACTGTTTCACCCTAAAAAAGAGACAATCTGCAGTGCAATTTGCCATGTTACTCCTGCAACACAGCAAACTGCTGAGTGGTGAAGTTTTCAAATTTGGGCTGCCATCAGTTATGATTTCAGTTTGTCAGTAGGAGAATGTTTAGGAATGCTTTTTCCTACAGTTTTCTCCTGCTGTTTACTACAGCAGAGTGAGCATGATGGTAAATTTAGAGAAAATGGTGATGTAGTAAGAAACTTGGAAATCTCAGGCCAATGAACTTAAAGCAAATGAATCTTACTAGTAGAAAGTGTAAAGATAAGTTTTTTAAAAAAAACTTTGAAATCCGATATTGGTTTTATATGTATTTATATAATGGGGCATAAAATCCCTACATTTCCACAACAGAATTCAGGAACTTGCATAATGACAATGTTTTCCTGAGGAATCTTAATTACCATGCGTATTCCACTGGGATTTTGCTGGTGATTCTGTTGGGAGGGTTATTTCATTGGTATCACTCCAACTGCTTGATTTTTTCACTTCTCCATCTTACTGTTCTGCTAGTAACATTCATACCTCCTTGTCCTCATTGATAATTGAGTGACGAAAAATGCAGTTTCATTTTGGCCAGTTCTTCTTTGTACCTGTGTAATCTTCCTGATGCTTTCCTACATAACCAAGTGAAGTTCTGTGTTTTCTTCCCTGCTGTCTTCTCTGCAATCTCCCTCATTGCTTTTAGTCCAATTCAACATTCCGGTGCTGCACCCGCTCACTGGCTGAAGCCTTTCTGCTCTCAGGTGACTTTTTTTTTTCCAGATCCAAAATTACATGACTAACCCTGTTGTTTGACAGCATTTCATTGTGTGTTTTGGGGTTGTTTTTTAACTGTTGGAGCAATCTGTGTGTCTGGTATATTAATGGAGCTTTGGCATGATGATTTAACCTGTTGCTGAGTCCACAGTTCTAGAAAACGTGTCGTCTGTGCTCTTTGTAGAGAATGTTTTTCTCTCTGTGTCTGTGCATGTGCGCTTCCCTGTGCCTTTAAGGTAAGTTAGGCAAGTAAAGGGTTTCTTGAAAGAACTTACAAAGCCTTATTTCTTTCAAAGGACTGAAGGAAAGATTTAAAAGAAGGTCAGGGTGTGATTACCCAGCTGATTCTCCTGGTTAACATGAGCGCCTATTTCCATCAAACTCAAACACAAAATGAGCAGGCAGTGTCTGAGCACTTCCCTGCTTTCCTACTGGAAAAGTATGGTATAAAAAGGTCTTGTAGAAAAAGTAGCCAAAATGATGCAAATTCTAGTCTGCCACCCCAAGTGACATCGTAGACAGGCCTAAAAGTGCATGTGGTTCTCAGGCTGAAATATCAGCATGCCAGGTTTCTATAAGCAGAGTGTTTTGGTTTGAGTGGTTTCATTAACTAGGCCTCATTTGGCACTCTCATGTCTGGGGTTGTCTTGGCCACCCCTCCTCCAGGACCAACTTCCACCATTATTCTGTATGTATTTTTAACATAAGTTCCAGTTTGTATAGTCACAGGGTGACAGTGTAGAAGGGGAAATGAATCCCAGCAAGAACCAAGGGCTCAGGCTGACCAGCAAGTGCACTGAGGGTCTGGCTGACGTTGTCATAACCCAGCTGTCCCTGCCAAGGATCCCTTTCAAAGGGAAGGGCCTTTGGGAATTGATCTTAGGAGCAGTTTTAGGAGGGGCCAAACATCCTCTGCCATTTGCCCCATTTCACACACCTCAGCAGGGAATGTGGAAGGGCAGCAGGGTCAGAGGCCTGTGCTCCTTATCTTGCTGGTCTGTATGTTCACATGACTCAGCCAAGAATATTTATTTATGTGGGTATCCTAAAATGACTTGATGGCTTTGAAAGTCCCCACACTGTGCCCACACAAAATCTCTCTGTATTTTAAATGTCACTTCCTGCACAAATGGCTGGGATGTGACTCCCTGTGTATTTCAGGGCTGCAGTGTGTTGCTAGAAAGCTCTGCATGCTTTTAATATGAAGATCATGACATAAAGGTCTGCCATTTCAAACCACTTCCTACTGCTGTGTTTTTTACTCTCTGTTGCAGAGTCTTCCTTGCTCTCCTGCCCAGTGAGGATTCTGTCCTTCTCCTCCTAAATCTTCTGTCTTCATTTTACTTTATAATCTTAACTGAATATTTTTATTAAATAGTTTTTAACTCTGTATTTGAATTTTCACATGGAAATTCTGTATTTTGCACACGGTGAACATTGTTTTAGCTTTATTTATGATATCTGCTGTAAACAAAAATAAATGTAGTTCTTTATAAGTCTCCTTGTTTCATCTCTTCCTTTTATAAAAATTTCCTGGGTACAGAGACTTAGCAGTGACTTCATGCTGGTTTTGCACATTCCTCTTGTGGTGGATGCTGTGGTGTTGTCCTGCTTGTGGCCTGAGCCCAAGGCCCGAGAGTTTCACTCTGGTGGTGTAATTGCATGTGTGTCCCTTTTGGAAGGGTACACATCAAGGTCCCTGACAAGTTATCCCATCGCTGCAGATCCAAGGTGCCTGGTGTTGGGATTTACCCTTCCTGGGAATGATGAGCTGGTGTTGGTGGGCACGGGGGTTGCTTGTATTGCATACACAAACAGCACTTGTCCTCTTCTCTTTGGCCTCAGCTACCTTTCCTTATGCTATTATTTTACATATTAACATACGTCATAAAGGTAATAAGTTAATGTGTTTAGATTTTATGTTGTGTTCAGGAAAAGCAGGTAGTAATCCAGGATAAATCTTTGCCTTTGCTACTTGCTCTGGAGTGCTATTCCCAGTATCTTCTGGAAGCTGCAGCTCGTGGTGACCTATTTCCTGTTAACAGTTACTTTGCTTTATTTAATTTTTTTTTTTTTTTAAATTTTTGTATTTTAAGCTGCTGGTGGAATTATTTTTAAACAGCAGGTTCTCCAAAAGAGCTTTCCTAGGTCTTCCTCCCCTTCATTTTCTTTCTTTTGCTTCCTCTGCAATTCTCTTCCCTTGCATTTTAAGAAAAAAACAAATCTCAGTAAGAATAGTCCCAAGAGCTTAATGGAAAGATTGTGTGATTTTTTTTTTTAAATGAATTAAAACTAAGCCTCACTGGGGTTGTTTGAATGACAGAAATGAATTTTTTTAAATTGTTGCTTAAGACAACATTGCCAGAGAAGAACAAATGTTCTCAATGAACTATTCCATCTTCCCTGCCAAAGGAAAAGCCACCATGCATAGTAAAAAGTTTGCTGTCCAAGGGGGAGATGATACCCATAATGAAAACACAGGGCAACAAATACCACTGAGGACAATACCTGGCACTTCTGTAATTGTAATGGACGAAGCAATTCGGGTAAAACTGAATTTACTCTTTGCACAATTTACAGTTTTAGGCAGAGGCAGTGGCAGGGAAACATCAGAAGAGTTTTTGCCTGCAGAAGGTGATGATTTGTTTGGCACTGGAGTGTTGAGAGGTATCAGATGTTCATGCTGTTCTCATAAAGTTTTACTTATTCCTGCTAAAATATCAGTACAATGACTTGGAATTGGGGTAATGTTAGAGTCTGGATTTATTTCTCATAGAGATGCAGAAGGCCCCAAGCAGTCACATCACTAGACAATCCTGTCAGCAGAGGGATATACCTTGCAGTAAACAACCCATGCACTGGTGGACAAGGCAGGACACAGTATATGGATAAGAAATAAACCTGACAAAATTATCCAAGTAAGGGGAGGAAGTTTGTTAGTTCCCTCGCTCCTGGTCAGAACCATTACACAATAAAACCACATATTCCCTGGTTTGCTCCTGGTAATGCTGCTGAAGGGAGAGCCTGGTGGGTTAAGTTCTGTGTGAATTTAACGAGCTGGTTCAGCACTCCTGTCCTCATCTTGGTGTGTGAGCAGAGCTCCCTGTGAGCAGGAGAGCTGGATCTTCCTATTGCTCTGCTCTGGAGTTCTCTCCAAAGCCGGGGTGCTCCCAGCCCCACGTGCTGTCAGCAGTGCCCCCCAAAGCTGTGTCCCTTTGCTGGAGTTACTTGAGAGGCAGACAGGCTGCTCCTCTGGGCTCACCCTGCACCCAGTCCAAGGGCAGGGTGAGCCCAAAACGGTGGGTTTGGAGCAGAGGGCACTAATGCCTCTTTGCACAGTTAATGCTCTCTCAGACCTGATGGTACAGATGCCATTGCAGCATGAGAACGGCAGAGGTGACACTGGCAGGCTCAGGAACTGCTCTGTCCTTCCTCCTCTTTACACTGCTTCAAATGGGTTCTCAGCTTGTCTGTTGCCACGAGGGTCATTTGGATTGAAACTAAGTACAGAGCTGTGCCTTTTTTCTTTATTAAATTTATTTTTTTGAAAAGCCGGGCTAACCTTTCATTCTCAAAGCCAGGCAGCATTAACTGCCCAGATGTCTGTTAATGAAAATCAAACATGTCAGGATTCACTAAAGGTAACCCACCTTTATTATAATTATGCTAAGCCTTTAAAATTAAAAAGATCTTGCTGGTTTTAAACATACTTGATTTGAATAGAAGAATATAGACAGAACTTCTTAAAATTGCTCAGATTCAAACACCAGCCTTTCATTAACTCTACCATGAAGAGTAATTTCTGTTCCTCTGAGTTTCTTCTAAATTGCTACAGCTGTAAAATGCCAGTGAAAGTTGCTTCTATGTGTCTTCCAACCTCAAGCAAAGACTATGGTCTGCATTTTTCCACAGCATTATGGCAATTAGTTACTATGATTGGCTTTCATTCACTTCTGGCTCACTCATTCCTCACATTCCAATCAAAACAGTGAGTTTTGAAATGCACTAAATTCTGCATTAATATTTATGTTTTTGAAGACATGACATGTTTGCAGATGACTTGATTTTTTTTGCCTGAAAGATCATGTCACTGAAGATCAGAAGACATTATGTATTAATGCCTGGTGCAAGTATACATATTAGTCATGTAAATATTTCCCAAGTCTCTTTCCTTTCCTTCATGAAGTATGCTCACATAAAAAGAAGGGAGGCTTTAATCTCATCAGGTGGTGGGCTCCAAACCTGTTTGAAATGGATGGAATTTCTGAAATGGTTTTTTGAAATGTGAAATGATGAAGAAATTTCCGTGTTGCTATAGTATTGAATTTGCTCTTTTAGCATTTGTTCTGCAGGTACTCATTCATTCATTCATTCATGTCTTTGTTTTAAGGTATTTGGTGCTTTGAATCTATGTCCAAAAATACTATTTTGACGGACACTGGAAACTGAAAGTGTTGCAGCTGCACTCCAAATTCATAATTAATGCATGCCTTAATATACCAGACTAACACAGATTGCTCTGATTAAATATTTATTTACTCTAAAATAATAGAAGTAGTGTGCTATCATAGCAGGTTTTGCTTGAGAATCACTTCTTCCTAAAGATACTTACTCAGTATATCTAATAGGCTTTCTCTAAGTTTCTTTTTTTAATCTCTATTAATTTTTGTTCAGTTGTATTAGCACTCTAATGTGCACTGTTCTCGCACATGCATTAAAAAATCATGGGGGGCTCTGTCTGGCTTTGAGAGCTTCAAATTCCTGGCTGTATTTTGTGCCAGAATTCAGAAGCGTCTGTTTATGAAGTAGGTGATGGAGATTTGGAAAAAGTGTTTTGCTGCTGAAGAACTTGTGTAGGTCTGGTGTGGGCTCACAGGAGAGTGGGGGGAGATGGTCTCCTGGTGTGGGGACAGGAGGAGGGGGTTCATCCCTGGATCATGGACGCAGAAGAGGGTGCAGGAAAGCATTTGTGAGGCACTGGTGGCTGGAAGGCAGGCAGGTGATCTGGTCCCACTGCCCCAGGAAGCTGAGTGCCACCCCGTGGATAATGGGAGCAGCAGTACCCTTTATTCTTTGCTGTGTGTTAGCCTCAATAAAGTGGAAATTACTTCTGTTAGAAGTGTGGATCAAGTATGAGGAAAAAAAAGAAGGGGAGATGTGGCAAGAACTGAAATCTGTGAAATGTCAGCTATCATACCTTTTGTAAGAATCCTTTTCCAAGGGTAAAAACCTGCCTGGTGGTATCTCAGGTGAGATGAAAAGTCAAAGTTGGGACAGCACATCAGTTTGGGAATGCTGCTGGAAGCCTTGTAGTCTCCTAAGGTAGATCTGTGGAATACCTCAGTGGGATGGCTTCAGTTTCCAGCTCTGACACAGGCAGCGCTCCCATGCAGCCTTGTGTGTTTTGAGCTCAGGTTACAGGATGCAGCTGAAGCTCTGACAGGTTTGAGGTTGGGTTTCACTCGTGTGGGCTGCTGAGCCCTGTATTTCAGCAACACCAAGGTCTAACCAAGCTGGAGGTGTTTCCCCATTCCCACTGTCCCAGTCCCACGTGGGCTGTGCTTCCCAGGGGAGTGCCTTCTGCTCGGGGTGTCGCCCCTGAGCTCACTGGGTTCGTTTCAGCTGGGCTTGCACAGCTCTGGTGTTAGGACACCTTCCTTGTGTCTCCACAGCTTTCCTAAGGCACTGCTGTTTTGTAAGCTGGACTCAGATTATTTTTTTGATTTATTACACAGTAAGAAGTCAGGCAGCAAAGTGGGCTGGGTGTGCTGTGGATCAGTTTGTGGTCTGCTGACTGAATTTCTTAATGCCAGGTTTTGATGCCAGCTGGTGTTTGCTTTCACCATCAGAGCTGCCCATGTGTGTGAGTAACTCCACTTTAGAACTGCCCACTCCTGTCAGTGCCTTAGTCAGCAGCTCCATACAAGGCCAGGCAGAGTCCACTTACCCTGTGAATGAGTTATGAGGTGACACAGTTTAGTGGCCAGCCAAGAGCCTTGGGATTGCCAGCCAGGAATGCAGGATGCAAGTTAGGCTGGAGTCTTTAATGGGGGGCACTGTGCTGGATGGGACCAGCTGCACAGCAGGGAAAGCGAGCCCTGTGCCAGCCCTGGGTGCCAGGCACCCACACCCCGCTGACCAGAGCAGCACTCTGGATTTTGGTGCTGCCTTTCACCTGAGGACCAGAAAGCCCTGTGCCAGTCCTGAATGGCTGGGGCAGTTTTGGGTAAGTACTGTTGTACTGTTCCTGCTTCACAGGCCTCAGGGTGGGCCAGAGGTGTCAAAACATCACATTCCGACTGCAGGTTGGGACAACTGATTCCAGGAGGTTTCAGTTTTCCTCCCTATTCCCCAAACAAGGCCCACAAGGAATTGGTTGTTTCTTGTCTGCTTTTCCATAGCTGTGGGGCAGGGGTGGATCTGCCTGCTCTTGGGGCAGGGCAGTTGTGGCAGGGTCCCCTTGCACTGCCAGCAGCAGGTAGAGAGAATTTCTTGTCCCATCTGAGGGCCCTGCTAGGGGGTCTCCACCTGGTCAGCCACCAGACCTTGTGGTTTGGTGTGTGGGGACCCCCTGCCTGGGCAGATCAGGAGTTCTTGGAGTTGTTTTCAGGACCAGCGTCCCCACAAATACTTTGTTCCTGACCACCAGTATCCTGAGCATGTTGTGGCCCAAGGAAGAAAAGTAGATATAATTTTAAAATTTGTTGTTTCCTGGCTCTGTTTGTGCTTTTCACCTGCCTTCAGGGATGTTCTCTGGGTTTGTGTGAGTTTTCATACTTTGGTTGACTCGGTGAGGTTCGCTCCCCTTTTCTTCTTAATGTGGGGTTCCCATTTGGCCTGACTCCCTTTAGCCAAGAAATCCCACGGGATTTCCTTAAAAATGTATTCCCCTAACATGACTTAAAACCAGCTATAGAGGAGGAGGGAGGAGAAATGTGAACACTTCTGGCTGTTTGTGGCCCAGCAGCATTGGCTTAATGGGCAAACGGCTGCAGCTGCCTTGGCTGGGGATTTTCAGTGGAGCATCTTTGACCATTTTTGTCCATGCTGGACAGAGGCACGTGGGGAGCAGCCGCTCCTGAGAAAAGCCGATCAAAGCCAGCTGCCCTGAGCCAGCTGGTGTCCGAGCCGCTTGGCACGGCGCTCCTGGTGGGGAGGGGAGTGATTTTTGGCCGAGTCCAGGCTTTGTGCCATTGTGGGCGGCACGCGCTTTGCCTGCGCTGGGGAGGAAACGCCTGACCCGGTCCAGCTGCCCCGGCAGGAGCTTGGCTCTGCCCGAAGCTGGCTGGGTCCCAAGCCCTTGTCACCTCGTTGCCAGGTCACAGCAGTGTGCTTTGCCCGGCGCTGGCTCGGCAGATGACTCGGGAGCAGCAACAGAGCCCGCACGGAGCCAGGCTGCCCTGTCAAGCAGGACTCGCAGCAGGGACAGCATCTCCTGCTCCTCTGGCTGGTGGCCCTGGCGCT
Organism: Coloeus monedula; assembly: GCF_965178545.1. Taxonomy (NCBI): domain Eukaryota; kingdom Metazoa; phylum Chordata; class Aves; order Passeriformes; family Corvidae; genus Coloeus; species Coloeus monedula. The sequence goes on along the minus strand of NC_138786.1, from coordinate 9,922,716 downwards.
GGGGGTCGGGGCACTCAGATGCTGGAGCGATCAGCGCCTTACAAATGGTAACCAGAGAAGGTGTCAGAGCCGCCCGCGAAGCCCCGCGTGGGTGGGCGCTAAGCCCTTCGGAAAGGGCCGCTCCTTTGCCGCGGCTGCGGTGCCACGCTGCTCCTGGGCGCGTTTCTCAGGGGGACCCGTGCCAGGGGCTCCCGTGGGATCGCGGTGTTCTCATCAGCTAAGCAGAACCCATTGCAATTGCGCCTCCAAGCCTGGCGTGACAAGGATCTGACAGCGATCCTGCTCCTCCGTGCAGCCGAATGGGCACGGCGTGTGCGAGACGGGGACCCCTCTGTCCCTGAGCCGGGCTGGTGCCATGGCAGAGCCTCTGGGACCAGGAGGAGGGATGCGGTGATGCATTTGTCTGGTTTGCATTAGCAGCGGGAGCTTGCCTGCTGGTGGACGGCGTTCAGCAGTTTGTTGGTCACGGAGGGGCAGTAAACAGCTCTGAGGTTTGGGCTTTCAAAAACCTGCGCTGGAGATTTTTGGCAGAGCAGTCTAGGAGAGCTGGTGCAAGACCATGAGGCAGCATCAGTCCTGGATTTGGGTCTGTGCAGCTCAGCGCCCCCTGCAAATGCTCCCTCGGCCCCGACAGGGACGGGCAGTGGCAGCCTGCGGTGTGGGGAGGGGTTCATGGCACAGGGAGGGTCCCTGTGGCTGCACCTCTCCCGCTTGGCTTGAGCCAGAACAGCACAGCTGCCTGAGAGCCCCGCAGGAGACCTGCCCTGTGTATCCACGGGCATAAACTGCCTTAAACTCACTCCAGGAGTGAGTAATTGCTTCCAAAATTATTGCAAGCTTTCAGGCTGTAGGAATATTCATGTAGCTCATGTCTGTAACAGGCAGCACAGTACAGACAAGAAGGATCTCTCCACAGCTGTGCTGGACTGTCAGCTCTGCCCTCATACCCAAGGAAGAAAGGCAAACTAACGCGTTAGCAAAACCTCTTGAGATCCCGGAGCCCCACATCCCAGGAGATTTCTCCATTCCTGTTTCTGGGCATTGGGATGACTTTGGCTCTCCCCACTGTGGGGACATAAGATTTCACTGCCATGTTCCTGCCTTGGACACAGAGCCTTTGCAGGACAGTGATGCTGCATGAGGGCCTTGCTGGATGCTGAAATGCATCCAGACCACTGAGGTTGCTGTTACGGAAAGTTATTTAAAGAAGAAAAAAGGCAAAAATGCTTTTTAGGTTATGGTGGATTATCGCTGTGTAAGCACGTGAATTTTGCAAGCCTGTCATTAAGAGAATCAGGGTTGCACTGAACTTTGAGTGAGCAGAGGAGCCGTGCTGAATTTGCCTGCTTTTGGTTAGCATGAGCTTCCTGAAGGGCTCAGGCAGGGAGAGCATCTCCAGAGAGATGAAGGGAAAGGTCTTTCATAATGTCTTTGTCCCTCACTGCTGCATCTCTGACTCACTCGAGGCCTGGTGCAGACATTGCTGTCTCAAATGCAAAGGTGAGCTGGCAGAATATTGAATTAAAACAGTTGGCATGACACTTAATGCAGAGAAAAACTGTTTTACTGGGAAGGGGTTTATATTTGTCACTGGGGTCTGCAGGGGCTCTTAGGCTAAGCCCATAGATTGCAGTGAGTTTTGACCAGCCCTGACCTCTGGGTGAGAGCCAACCCAGATACAAGCTCTGCAAGCTGAAACCTTAGGAATACTTCCCAGTCCCCACAGGGTTTAGCTAAATCCTTGCCCTGTAAGGAACAGTTGTTTCTCTGCCCATGTGAGGAGGATGAGGTGAGTTTTGAAATACAGACAAAGGAGAAGTTGTTTTTATCCACATTTTTCATCGTGTTTGAGTGGGAAGGCCAGATGAATACATGATTGTTCTGTTCAAATCACTGGCTGTATTGCTGCTGTTTAAGTAGCTGAAGGCAGCTAAGCTTCACCACTTGCATTAAAAAAAATTTAAAACCCCAACCACCAAACAAACAAACAAAAAAACCCCACGAAGCCTAAAGCCATGTTATTTGCCCTCACTGCAAGTCAGTCAAAGACCAGGATGAGAAGGATCATCATATGTGGGTGACAGTGGAGTAAGGAGGACGTTAACAGCTGAAGGAGTGGAAAACATGAATTCCCTTAATCCTATCAGCCCTTTGGACAGCAAGCTGGAGCTGTGTAAGTGTAGACCCTAAAGCAGCAGGAACACCCCGAGTTGTGGTGGCTGTAGGACCTGCAGCTCCTGGCCAAGCAGAGCCAAGGGCTGCCCTCACCCCTGCACAGGACAGCCCCAAAGCACCGGCAGGATTTGGGAATTAGCAGATTGGCTCCTTGCCTGGCTCAGGGAACTTCAGCACCCCGAGAGCGCGTCAGTCGTCGTCAGGAGGTTTCCCTTTACCTGGCTGCTCAGGGACACCCGTGGCATGTGCTGCCTGTCCCTGCAGCCATGCTTGTGTGACAGACCTGCTCTGACTGTGACACCTACCCATGGCTTGTGCGTGCTCCTCCAACCCCCTTCCGTGGGTAAAGTGAGTGTTTTGGCAAAGGATTGGCAGGGACTCCTGTCCAAACCATGCTGTGGAGCAGGCAAATCCCCTGCTGGAAGTCTTTAACATGCTGAGGCACAGAGAATAGGAAATGTGAAGTGAGCACGATGGAAATGAAGTCAGACCTTACGCAAATGCTATTTTAGGGACTGCTTCCTGAGGGCTGGGGTTCCTCTGATAACGCCCCGTGCTGCAGAGGTCAGTGGCATGGCACCAGTGTGCACAGGCAGGAAACAGGGCTGTGCCTTTTCCATCCTGCACACGGGACACCTCTTTAGCTTCTACTTTTTATAAAGTTCAGTTCCTCTGACTCAGTCTCTTGGCTTCTAATAGAAAATCTCCTGTCCTGGGGAGGAAGTGATTAGGGCACTGAAGCATCTCTCTTATGAGGACAGGCTGAGAGATTTGGGCCTTGAGGACAGATAGCTGAGAGGGGACCTCATCAAAATCTATAAATATCCGAAGGGAAGGTGAAAAGAGGGCAGAGCCAGGCTCTGTTGGTGATGCTGAGCAATGGGACAAGAGGCAGTGGGCAGAAATTGGTGCACAGGAAGTTCCACCTGAACACGAGGAAGAACTTCTCCACTGTGCAGTGGCTGTGCAGAGGAACGGGTTGCCCAGAGTGGGTGTGGAGTCTCCCTTGCTGGAGATACTCAAGAGCCAACAAATACAGCCAGGCACAGACTTAGGGAAGGACTCAAGTAGTAGCAGCCTGAGGTCCTAGCAGTCTCAGCCTGCAGTATGATGGGAATCAGGGCACTGAGGTTTAGAGCCTGGTTTCCACCCTGAAGTCAGAATTCCAGAAAATCAGGGTCCTGCTGCTCAGCCTTGCTGTGGTGCCATCTCATTGAGTTCCTTGCTGGTGCTGCAGGGATGGGTGGCTGTTCAGGATTCAGGGAGAGCTGCGAGGCTGGAACTTTCTGAATCTCCTGTTTCTAATTTAGCCTAACATCAGTTCAGGCGCATAAATGTGTGCCTCACCTTTGTGTAAGTACTCAGCCTTTGGGCTGATTCAGCAGAAATCAGTTCCCATAGCCCTTCTTATCTAACTGTGCAAAATAAGAGCTTTAAAGAAGCCCCAGGTTTCTTTCTGAACGCTTTGTTTGTATCAGAACATAACTTCTCCTTTTTGGTACTGCTCAAACACGAGCAGCAGCGCTGGCCCGCGGCAGAGCCGCAGTGGTGGCCGGCTGGATGTGTTTGCATTGCTGTGGGGGAGCAGGTAATGATTGCCAGGTGGGATCCAGGCCTGTGGAGCTCCAGGCTTTTTTTTGTTTGAGTTGGCCACACTCTTCCCCCACGGTGCTTACACAAGGCCAGCAGCAGCAGCAGCACATCCCTGCTGCCCTGAACTCGGTCCGGACCCCCGTTGTCCTCGGCGATTGGAAACTCCACTGCTTTTTAGGAGGGACCAGTTGTATGGTGTAACATCCTCAGAGCCCACAAAAACTCTGGTGATGGGGCATCTGGGACATCTCTGCTTTCTGTTTGAGCCTGTTAGTCGAGGTACAGCGCTGCGATGAGGGACAGCAGTACTATAAACTTTCCAAGTGCCCTGCAGAATGTGTGAGCCAGTGTTGATGTGCTCATGTGGGTGTCCCACGCACTGAAACACCAAGATGGTCCAGTCTCTGCTTTTGTGGAGCTCAGTGCAACATAATTTATTCAATTTATATGTCACAATACAAATACTGATAAAATATGTTAGTAAGGAGTGGGTTTGCTTTCAAATCCTGGACTGGTTTGGGTGGGGAGGGACCTGCAGAGGACTGGTCCAACCCCCCTGCCATGGGCAGGGATGCTGCTGCGGGATGCTGATCTTCATCCTGGTTGGTATCACTGTGGATGTAAACTTAGCTTGCTCAGAAAAGACTTGGCTGTCCAACAGATTCCTGAGAGGGTCAGCTTGTGGAGTTCAAGAAAGGGAGAGATTGTGATGCCAGAAAGAAATTTAAACAACCAGAAGAATGCAATGGAAAAAAAGCAAGCACAGAAATTTACCTCTTCAGAGAGGTAATGGTGCCATCCATCACTGTCATCTGGTGTCCTGGATGACACCCTGAGGTCCTTCACCAGCTCTGACTATTACATGTCCCTAGTGATTGGAAACTGGATGTGTAGCAAGCTATTGCAGAGGGATGGGTTGACTGGAAATGCGATCACGTTCAGGAGCCATGCTGGGAATCACTGTAGGTAGTCTGTCTGTCTGTCTGTCTGTCTGTGGTTTTGATGGTCTCCAGCTGTGTGTCTGTTAGTCATAAGCATGTTTTCTCCTCTTTCCTGTTAGCGTGGCAGGGAAAGCATTAGTGCGTGGGGTGGGAAGGGAACACGCTGAGGGTGCAAGCGAATGGCAAAACTGACTTTCTTTAGCAGCCACTTGAAGTGACTTTGGGCAGTGCTTCTTGCCAGCATGGGTACAGAATTTACAGAAAGAGCTGGAAAGCTATTATTTGGGTTTGCTTGCTCTGATTTGCCTGTAAAATGCACCATCTTTTAAGGAGAAAGTTGGGTTGAAAGATTTGAGTTTTACAAATTGGCTCACAACACTGGTTTCTACTCAGCTGCTGGAGCCCACAGCATCTTTGGGGGGTGGCCTGGCTAGGCCAAAGTAGAAGTCAGACATAAAAATCAGAGAGGCATGAATTTCTTCCCATTTCCCAGAGGAAATGAAACCCCTGCAGTCAGGAAACACATGGCTGCTGTGGTGCTCTTGAGCTGGGTGTAGGGGCTGAGCATGTTCTAGGTAAAAGCTCTTGCAAGGAGAAGGATGGGGTGAGTGCACTCCTGCAATAAATGGAGGCGCTGCAAGTTAAATAGGAGTTTAATTGATGTTAACTAGATGGTTTGCTCCAGTCGATGAGAAAATAAGCCATGTACCAACTTAGATTTTTTTCCCCGCTCATACAGGTGTAAATTAGAAGCACCAGTGTTGAATTGGATGCACTAAAATCACCACACAGGGGCAGTGAACCAAGCAGAGCCACTCTCCTGGAGCTTGTCATTTGTCCATTCTGCACCAAGCCCCAGGGAAGCTTTGCAGCTGATATGTTTGTATTTGCTTGGGTGGGAGATTGTGGATAGGTGAGGTTGCTCAGAAATTGAGGATTTCACAGGGAGAGATGAACTCCTGTCTCAGTCGCCTGGGGTGAGCGGGGAAACGTGGCTTTATTCTTTATTCCTCCTGTCTGAATGTGAAGTTCAGGGATAATGCTGTTTAACTGCTGGGATGCTGCTTCTTTCCACAAATCAGGGTCTGTATTTGCTGTATGCAATCAAAACTAACCTGAAGGGTCTGCGTTTATTTTGCTCTGTCCTAAACTGACCTAAACTTTCGGTGTGAGGCTGAAGGTTCAGCCACCCAAGCAAGGCTGGTTCATCTGCCTCCTGCCACACACACAGGTCCATAAGGGGCTGGAAAAGAGCCCATAAATCCCTACTTGTGTGGCTGGCACGTGTGGCACTGCTGCCACCAGGCACCAGGCTGATGTCCCTCCCACTGAGCAGCGCAAAGACCCGCAGCTGCCGAAGCTGAGGCTGCTCCTGAAGTTTCCTTCTCTCTGGATCCAAGCTGAGGAGCTCTGACAGGGCTGTTCTGGGCTGGAGGGGTGTTTTTGCTACGCCAGGCTGTCTGTGCACGCACCTTTCCTGTGCCTCTGGGGACAGCACAGGACCCCACGCAGGAACCACCAGCCAAGGACCACTCAAGTGCAGGGGTGAGGTCCCCCATGGACTCCCTCCTCCCCTAACACCCTGCTGTCACCTTTGTGCCTTCCCAGGCTGCTGCCTGCCCGTGGCTCATGAGCCCACCTCCCCCAAGAAGGCGAAGAGCATCCCTAAACACCACGACCTGGAGAGCTGGTTCTCACCCCCTTCCCCCGAGTGGGCCATCGTGAGGGTCATCCCTGAGGAGGAGATGACTGAGCACAACCTCCTCGCTGTTCGAGTCATGGTCACCAGCGATGCTAGCAGGTACTTTAAAATACAAGTAAACCTCTAAGAGCAGTTTGGTGTTCTCTAGAATGCTAAAGAAAATCGTAACAAAATATAGAACTGGATGTATGTACAACTGGGTGGGTGGGGGAAAAGAACCAAACAAAAAATCTCCCACAAATGCTCAGGATAACAATTGTTCTTAACCACAGCCACAAATCCCCCCAGGCACATGAATCACTTTGCAGGAAATCTTCAAACATTCACATCCCACACAGGGGCCTGAATCAGAGGGATAAACATTGCTGTGATCAGCTTGGGTTCAGCTCTTGGAACTGATGGTTTTTGGTGCACAGGGATTTGGGCAGTGGGTGTGTTGTGGCCAAAGGTGCATCCTGTGACCTGGCCACCTCCCCCCCTTGGGCACCATCCTGCAGCTCCACACCCTGGGCCTCTCCTGGGTTTTGAGAGCCTGCCCATCCCTAAGAAATCTGAAATTTGATGAACCTTGGGGAGCTCTCAGAGGAAGCCCAATTTCTATGTACACATTAGAATATATTTGCTTTTGGGCAGGATTCTGTGGGAGTTTGTTCCATCTAAAGATTAGATTGGTATCCCCTGACTAAAGCAGTTTTCCTTACTGAGAACTAAAAATTAAGAGGGAGAGTGAAAAAAATAAAAAAAAGCCCAAACCAAGACCAGCTGTTGCAAGCACTGCTGCTCTGTGGGGAAGCTCGTTCAGATTCCTGACACCCTCCAAACACCTGTTTGTGGTGCTGTGTGTAGGTTTTGGAGAGCAACCTGGCTCTGAGGTTGCTCAGAGGGCTCTGAGCAACTTTCTGCTATTCCCTGAGGTGGTTTGAAACAGGGTTTGTGCTCTGTGCGTGGGTCTGGCTGCTCTTACAGGGAAGGATGAACCTATCCATGGGGAAGAGATGAACACAGGGAAGGGTTTCCTGCCTGCTTAGCAGCTCCCCTGCAGAGCATGTGCTTGCATCCCCCGCTAACACCCTCCGGCTCATGGTGCCCTGGTGGCATCCAGGCAGTGATGAGAGCTGGCTAATCCCCTGATCTGAGGGATCAGCTCCTTTCCTGCGGCTGGACAGCAGGGCCCCTGGCTCCCTGCCAGCAGGATGTGGCACAAGGGGTGACAGCACATCTGTCACCAGCACAGCGGGTGCCAGGGGCTCCGAGGCCAACCTCCCGCTGCACCCTCCGGCTCGGGCTGCTCCGGCAGGACTGCCCCTGCCTGGAAAGGGGGACAAGAGAAACAGCAAGTGACAAATGGCACTGCTGAGCTGGCTGCAGGGAACTCAGTGGGACTGGGAAAACGAGCAGCTCGGTGACACAGCTTTGCAGTTCAGGCTTTAGGTACTGTGAAAAATGACCCCCATTCCAGCAGAGATGAGAGGAGAAACCTCATGCTATAGCACTCAGCTCCTTGCTGGCCAAGGAAAATACACGTTGTGCTCCTTAAAACAAAAAGATATAAATCAATGTTAATGGCAGGGCTTTTTTTTTCCTTTAGTGTGGCCCTCTGCCTGATCTCAGTGTGGTATCTCTCCATCCACGCAGAGTCTCAGCTATCAAAGCCTTCACATACTTATATTTTTACATATATATATATCTGTATCTGTCTATTTGGTTGACACTGCTTGAAAGTCAGCTTAAAAGCATGTTTTAGCATGAAATGGATGGCCACTCTGATGCAGCCTGCCAAGAGAGCAGCACACGTGAAGAGGTGCTCCCTTCCCTGCTGTCTTGCCTGCCCTGGCCTCCCAGTACTGCTGGTTTGTTCTGGGTGAAGCTGGGACACAGGACTGGTGGGTACTACCCAAAGCATGGCTTTATAGGGTCTGCAGCCTCCCTTTACCTCTTCTTCCTCCTGGGCTATGCCCTGGGCTGTCCCAACAAAACTTTGCTTTCTGGTGTATAAACACGAAGCAGCGTTCTCCTGCCACGCCAACAGGACTGCTCGTGCTGTGAGCTCCTCGTTTTTTGAGGCACAGCTATTAATCATCACAGTAAATCTAAGAATTAGGTTGGCAGTATTGTTTGCATTTAAAAGAGGCTGAGTGGGATCCTGCTGCACTCATGCATGGCAGTGGGAATGTGGTCACATCAGAAGGGCTGACGGTGTCTGTTCCCCATAGTCTGGACTTCAGAGATGAAAGAAATGGCCTGATTATTAGAAAAAGGGCTAATAATCACCTCAAACAGTTGCTCTGCCCCGAGGCAAGGTCATGATGTGCATGTCATCCACACGTGTGTTTGTGTGGTGTATTTTTAATTACATTTACACAAGGGGATGCCACAATCTGCCTCTGTGATCAGCTCAGTGTTACATGGGCTGGCCCAGTGGCTCCTGCAAAAGAGGAGAGTTTGTTTCCTTGATCCCTGCAGACACCTTTTGCACATTTGAAGGCTGCTTAGGTAGCTTCACTCAATCCTCCTCCTCTAGACTAATGCTTACAATTTTCTCCACCTTCTGGACTCTGCCTTGCTTGCTGGGCCCATGGCTCTCCTCATGCCTCTCCTCCGGACTCCTTTCTCCTCTTATTTTCAAAAATCTGCAGGAAAAATGTGGAAAGTGTAGAGTTTTCCCCCTCGAGCCTTGTTTCCAGGCCTATTACAGCGTTGCAAATGCTGTTTCCCTTACTTCATCCTGCTGTACAGCCTTGGAGGCAGAAGGGCCTGGCCTTGCTAACCAAGCAGTGAGGGCTTTCACCCCAAGTCCCTCTCAGCAGCACTTTGATTCCAGGTGCTGAACGTAGTGGCTCTGGGTGCAAATCCAGAGTCTGATGGGAATGGGGGTAGCTCAGCTGTGGAGTGCCTACAGCAAATTACAGTCCTGTAATAACAGTGATGAAAGCAGGAAAATGGGGACATCAGCTCTGGGTGCCAAACACCTCTTCCTCTGAAACACCCACACTGCTGTCAGTGCTGATGCCAGTGCTTGTTGCACCCCCTGAAATGTCCCACTTCCATCTTGCCCTTTTCCCCTGTAGCTCTGAGCTGGAGTCTGATTTCAACGGTGACTCCTCAAACTCTGAGGTGAGCGAAGGACAGACCTTGCTGCTGGAACCCCCCGCCTGCTCCAGCCCCATCCAGAGGTGGGCACAGCTCATCAGGAGCCCTGTGGTGCCGGAGGAAACCTCCAAAACATCCAAAGTGGCTGATGGTAAGCAGTATCCTGACCTGGGGGTGCTCCAGCAGCCTCTCCTGAGACAGGCAGGACTGGGGGAGATGTTTCAAAGTGGAGGCTTTTCCCTGCAGTGTGGCCAGGTTGTGCCTGTTAATGCTGTCTTTTGGGGGGGTTTCTGCCTTTTTGGTGCTGTAACTGAAGCACCATTTCCGTGGTGCAGGATAACCTGGAGGAGTTGTGCCTCGTGCTTGGCTTGCAGGGGTGGGGTGAATGTTTTCCCACTGGTAAAATGTTAGGATGTTATTAGTCAATGCAGTATCTGCAGCACTGCCTAGGCAAGGGTGATGCTGGGAATCACTAGAGAGCTCTGCTTGGGAAAATTTATGTTTCTACGAGTAGCTGCTTAAGGTTTTTGTATCCAGTGAAAGCACAAGGAGGAAAGGATATAGCTAGTAGGGAGGTGGGGAGAGGTATGGGAACAATCTGCCTTCAAATGGAAACTTGTCTGGAGCTGGTCAGAACTAAAAGATGTGCTAAAAACAGCCAAAGAAATGGTTCTGCAGAAAATAAAAGGCCACCAGCACTCGTTTCTTCCCATCTCCCACTACCCCCGCAGCCATATATGCATTTTTAATCCAAGCAGAAAAGAGGGAATTTCATACAGCAATTTAAATCAACTCTTGAATAATGGAGTCCTTGTTTAAGGCAAAAGGACAGCAGCGGACCCCAAAATGTGCCCAGCAGCATGTGACTCCATGTAGCCACTAAAGAATTTTATCCTCTTTCTTCCCCAGTTTCACGCTGTCCCCCATCCCTGGCTGCTGAGGTCGTTTTCCTGCCCCCAGCCCCGAGTGGGTTTGGGATAAGTGCGAGGGTTGCTGAGCTCCGCGCTGGGAGCTGCTCCCGGCATCCCGCGGCGGGTGCGCGCTGCCCTCTCCCGGCTGGAGGCTGCTTGGAAAGCTGACCCCCCGCCGCCGGGGATTTGGGGTTCTGTGCGTCCGCTTTTCTTTTCTCCCCAGCTCCATTTCTGCCCTCTGGCTTTTGCTGCATTAGCTGATCCTGTGTCCCTTTGTTTCTGCTCAGCACTCCAGAGAGCCAACAGTTTTCAGTCCACGGCATTAAATAAGTATCAGAATTGGAGGAGAAAAATCCAAACGAGTGAGTAGAGCCTGACAAGTGATTGTATTTTCTATTCATTCTGTTTTCCTGCCTTTTAGTTTTCTGTTTCCCTTCCTTTGAAAACGGATATCTAAAACACACCAAATGTTTCTTTTCCATTTTCTTACCCTCAAAAGAAAAATTCCCTTGCTGTGTGACTATGCACAGTTCTCTGTGTAACTACACCCATCAGCAAGTGGTGTCCACTTTAATTCTCCAGATGAGAACACTCACTCCTATCCCAGAGCTGCATATTTTGTCTCTAGCCCTGCCTGCACCGATTGCTTTTGATCAGGTAGGATGCTGGCTCTAACCTGGTGTCACTCATTAGAAATGCTCCTGGAGGTGCCTGTTGACACACTTCCACAGGTGCTCTGTCACCTCTTTTCTGTTGGAAAAAAAACCCCAGGTGATATTTCTGGGTTGGTGAAAGGGAGAAAGCCAATCCCAAGAGATGAGCTGGTGAAAATAAGTGTTAGTGATCCTTGTCCTCTAGCAGTTTCCCTTGGTTTGGGCTGACCTGTGGGAATCACACAGGACGGCAGTGATTTTGACAGAGGTTGGATCTGTGCTCTATTCACTTCTGGTCACCCCTCCCAGCTGAGGCTGCATCCAGGTAACCTTTCTCCTGGGCTGGAGTCCCCAAACAAGACAGCCACCCTCGGTTTCACCCCTGCTGCTTGGGGCTGTGTTGCCCTCCTGCCTTGGCACAGCTCCTCAGCAAGTGCACGTGCTTTCCTCCCAGCCCCTAGGGACTGGCAGGTTCCTGCTGGGATTGGCCTCACCAGTATGGGGCTGGGTGAGCTTACCAGCATCCCAGAGCCCCTCAAAGCTCTGCCAGAAGTGCAGTTGTACCTGGGAGACTGGGGTGTTGGCAGGCTGGAGGGTAAAACATGGATGTGCAGCAGCAGGAGGGCGGGATCTGCGCATGTGACCGAGTGCCATGGTTTCTGAGCATGGAGACAGCGGGTTTTGGGGAATGCTGGTGACAGCTGCTCTTTAGCCCTGCCCTAAGCTGCCCTCTGCAACGAGGGGGATTTCTGCTGCTGCTCAGGGTCCCAGTTGCTTTCAGAGAAGTTATGGCTCTGCTTCTGAAACAAGTAGGATCCCTGTGCCCATTGTGGGACCAGTGCTCAAGCAGAGGCTTTTCGGCTTGCTTGCTTTGAATGCCTGAAGAAAGCTTTGAGGTTATTTGCAAGTACCCACTGTGGGATGAATTTTTATATCTCAAACAATGAGATAAGATGCATTTCCTCTTCCTGGCATCAGCCTTGCCTTCAAGTCAGGTGCACATGAGCACTGTCACTACCCACCCACAGTCTCTGGGAGGTCTCCAGTGCCTCACATCTGGAATAACTCAGTAAATCTCAGTAGAGTATGCACAGGGCTGTTTCATGGTCCTGAGAGGAGGCCCCCACCAAGCTCAGCTTCCTTCCCTGTGAGGGTCTGTCCCTGGAGAGGCAGCTGTGGCAGGCAGACAGGCAGGACAGGGCTGCATTCCCTGGGATTCCCTGCACATCTGAGCCATGAGGCTTTGCCATGCTCTGAGAGGCTGCATGGGGTGTCTCACCCAGGGGAAGGCTCCCCCATGCCGAGGATGAGAAGGTGGAACAGGCTGTCCTCAAAGTCTCATGGCATCTGTGTCAGCCTTGGCTCTGCCTCTTGAGAACTGTAAAGCATGGGGGAATTGGCATAGACATTAGAGTTTGGCTCCACCAAAGGCTTGGATTTAAAGTCTTGCCTTAATTGATCTCAGTTTTTAAAAGATCAATCAATAATGATGCTTGATCCAGGTTTGAGCACGGCATAAGACAGACTGTGAGAAAGGAAAGCAGAGAAGACTGGACGGGGTGTCACTCTTAATTTTGACTGATTTTCAGCTTGCTCTCAGCAAGGGCATCACTTAATGGTTTGCCAATTAATTTTCCCATCATTGTGTTAAAATCTTCCATGTGTCTCAAGGGCTCTAGAGGGAGCTAAAAGCCTTTGAGAGGGGAGCGGTGTGCCGCGTGAGTCTGCCTGAACCTCCAGTATGCTGTCAAAATGAGGTGTAAAGCACAGTCAGCACACACTGGGAGCAGAATAAAGGCTTTTTTTACTCTCTGGAGGAAGACTGTAAGTCATAGTTTCTATATTTAATCCAATTTGATTACAGGAATTCATATGATCATCAGTCACATGAAAAAAAATCTGTCTCCTTTTCAGACATATTTCCCCAAACACATATGTTTCATAAACAGCACGGGGTAGGCAGCCAAGGAGAGGAAATCAGTGTCACGGCTGTATTGGCTGCGAGGCTCAGAGCAGGATATTACCTTTCAAAACCTTTAATCCCCATCACACGGCCACAGGGAACGCCGTGCTCTTAATTTATCTTGGGAATTTGGGCCAAGCAGATCATGATAGTGCCCTAGGGAACTTTTTTTTTTTTTTTTCTAAAATCCTGTTTTGAAAGCAAAGCTGAAAATACAGGTTCAGCATCTTGGTGGGAATGAAACCGTTTTCCCTGTGACAGATGGTGGGCTATGGCTTTGTGTGGAGCAATGTTCTCCCACGCGCAGGCCCTGTCCTTGCGAGCACGCCCATGAGAGCAGGGGTGGGAAGCAGTTCTCCCCATGGGCACAAGCAGACTCCTGGGCTGGGGGTTTTATGCCCTCATCAGTGTTCTGGCTGTTGCTGCTGCAGCACTTGCATTTCCCCTCGGTGTCCTGAACCATGGCATTTGCTCGTGTCAGGAGGCTCAGGGCCTTAGTGGATCAGGCTGAACCCACCTGGCTCATTCATGCAGGTGGTGGTGGTGGCTTTTTTATCCTAACTGTGGATTGCCATGTTTTCCTGTAACTCAGTTACAGAATATAAAGGTCAGCCCCTGGTTGCCATCCCTGCAAGAGTTCCTTAACAGGCTCCAGCAGAGTGTGTCCCTCTAGTCTTGATCCAACATGACAAGTTGCATCAGGATTGGGTATGAAGAGGTGAGACACTGAGAGGAAAGGAAACTCGGCTTCCCTGCCTGGCTTGCCTTTGTTGAAGCCCACATGCAGGAGCTGTCCTCTCTCTCTCTGGAGTGTTGCTTTTGTCCTTACGCAGCTTTTAATCCCTATGTAGAAGACCCAAAGTTTGCTTTGGGAACTTGCATGGATTTCAGAACTAATGCTTGGGTTTGGGAGTTAATAATTGAGCTATAAATATACTTGTCATATTATAGCTAGACATGATAATATCTTGGATCAGGGATACTTTTGTTTGTCCAAAGATTATTTATTATGCAAAATTCCCACAGGCACAAATATTGGAAAGTTCTCCTGACTTCCTTCAGGTGCAAGTTGCCTCCTTTAGCAATTATTTACCTTGCCTGTCCTAGGGGAGCCCCATCATGCTGCCCATTGTCCCTGCTTGGGAGACTGCAGCATTTTTTCTGTCCTTACTGCCTGCAGGTGGATGCATTTCTCATTTTTTTTCCCATTCTGATGGACAGCCCTCTCAGAAGTCATCCGTTTCCTTCATTTCTTGGAATTACCCAAAGTTCAAAAGTCACAGGTTGTTTTGACTGCCTGTGCTTCTGAGGCCCAAAGGCCCTCTAAAGAGGGTTGGTTTTCCAGAAAGTTTCCTGGAACTCAAAAGCTGCTTCACTACATCCAGCCAAAAAGTGGAAGCAGTTCAGGTCCACTGCTGAAAATATCCACATGTGTTTGGCACAGCATGCACACACACATGTGAGCAAGGCCATAAACTTCCATGTTGTAGGTTAGTTCTTCAGGTTTAACTCTATCCAGGCAGCTGTTTAATCTTCTACTCTTGTTCTTTAATTGCAGACTTCACTTAAGACAAAGTCAATACCAATGTGAAGGTAAAATTTGTGTCTCTTGCAGGCTTTCCTCTACTGTCGAGCAAGAAACCTGGGCTCTGCTGGAAGGAGAGCTCAGCCAGCTGTCAGAGTGGTGCTGAAGAGGAGCACTCCCAAACACAGGTAGGAAGGAGAATTGTGCAGGGCAGAATGACTGTAGCTGCTGATAGGGCATGTCTGCTCTCAGCAGGCTGTCTCTGCTCCCTTAGATAGTTTTGGTCCTCACAGTAACCACTGAGGTTGGCGTTGTACTTGTGCTGCAAGTAGGGAAGAGACTTGGATTTGATGTAATCATTCCCAAATCAAGCAGCTGTGAGACTCAGGCCTTGATCACATGAGGAGTTAGCCACTAATCTGTTGCACCAGTCACAAAATCACAGAATGGAAAAGGGCTTCACATCTCCCACTGCTCAGGAGCATCTTCTGTGTCCTTCAGGACCTAGGATTTCCATGGTGTTTTCTGGTCTTTTTTAATGTTGGGGTTTTTTTAAGGATGAGGAAGGGTGGGCCTGCCATGAGCACAGCACTGCAGCAGGAGGAGTCATGACTGACCATCCCGAGCAAAGGGCAGCACGTTCCCGGGCTCCCGGAGCCAGGTGGAGCAGGGACCAGCCCACATCCTCCATGCCCTGGACAGTTGTCCTCACCCTTGGGTTAAACATAGCTAGAATTGCTTGACCTCAGGGCCTGTGCTAGGAAAAAATCAGCTCTTCCACATCCACAGTGGTGGCTGAAATCCGGTGCAGGACAATGGGGCCAGGAAAGGAATGTCCCAGGGGAGCAGAGCTGCACAATGCTGCCTGGCCATGCTGTGCGTGAGGAGAGGGGACTCCATCAGCTCCTGCTCTACAAGCACTGCTTAGTGGCCTTTTTCTTACTCTAAAAAGCGAGGAATAAGAGGGTGTTTGTTTGTTTATTGTGTTTCTTACATTTTGCTATCTGAGGTCCTGGCCAATAATAATTTTAGTCATCAAACAGAAGTGTGAAACGGAGTGGATCATTATTGCCTTACTTCTGATGCTTCTGGGAAATGAAAAGTCAGACAGATTAATGCCTTCACCCATGTGAATTTGGGTATCTGGCACATAAATGGAAGCAGGAATTCAATCTTCACACCATCCATTATCACACAGCACTGATGATAAAATGCCTCCTTTTTAAGACGGAATGAAGAACTCTCGTTTTGTCTGCTGGCTACATAAAATGGGTACTTATCCCTGTTACTATCTTCAGCAGAAGATTTTGGTGGCTGGAGTAATGAATTTAAACCTTTACCAAAGGAAAAATAATCATGAGAGGGAACTAATTGAATTGTTCAAAACTACCATCTTGCATTTTATAATCTTCTCTGGGTCACTTCTTTCATTCCTACCTGCGCTACATAAACATGCAATATTATAAAAACATTTGGAGAGGATGGATAATGGTCTCTTGTGCTTGCTCAAAACTCTTAAGGTGATGCAACTGGAACACACACAGGAGAATAGAGCAGATCTGCTCTTGTCTGTTTTCCTGGAGATAGGACTGTTTCTTTCTAAGGAAAATATTAAAGGTAATTCATAAAGATATGACAGATTCTTTGCATGGATAACATTATTTTTAGACTATTAAAATTTCCAGTAGTATTAGATTTCCACTCCTAGAGAAATATTAGTCCTTTAGGCGGAAAAGCTTTTCTTACATTATCATTTACATATGTATTTGTGTACAAATTAAATATTATGTTCATTACTATTATGTTAAGATTAAAATGGATTAAAGTATTTTATGAAATAGAAGCTACACAAAGCAGTATTTTTATATCCCTAAAATAGTAATTTTTTTTCATGCACTTCACAGTTGGTTTCTTGCAAGAAGCCACCAGAAATTACAAGAGGACATTCCAAACCCTGCAGCCCAGTATTTCAAAGAAAAGAAGCAGCCAGGGAAATGCCTGAAGACACACATCACTCTGTTCCCCACTGTCCTTTCCAGGGCAGCACCACAGGTTCTCCATGGACCCTTCTTGGGAATGGGACACCGGCTGCTGATTTTTATGAGCCTGAAGACACAGATAGTGACATTGCGACACACTCAGCCTGGGACTGGATGGAAAAACCACAGAAATCTACCTCTGAACCAGAGGATTTTAACAGGAAGACAAAAGTGCTGTCATCTCTGGATTTGAAAGAGAAAAACTGCAAAAATACCAGGCACCCAGAAGAAAAGCTTGAGCAAGAGTTAAAGGAGGCAAAAAAGAGGCTGGGGCTTTGTAGTCAACAGCAACCCTTGTATGGCTCAAACAGGACAGACTTGGGTGGGAGCAGTCCAGGGTATGGAAACAACGGAGCCCCGTGGACCCTGGAGAAGAAGGATGCTGGCTGGACAAAAGAAGTGTTCAAACAATCCCGTTGTCCTGGGCCTCTCTTATCTGCAGATGGTGCTCCACCAACTTTGTCAGCCGACACAAAGGATGCTCTGAGGATTCCAGATGTGGTTTCCAGGGAGCATGCAGCCGGCCAGCCAAAATCCCCACTGAGGCTCATAGCCAATGCTATCAAAAGATCCATTTGGGAGCCTCTAACCTTGACTCCAGAAGGACTAAAGCAGGACTCAGAGAGCAAAGTCAAAGCCTCTTCAGAACAAGTTTTCTTCAGCTTCCCCAGCACTCCTGGGTATTCCCTAAGCCAAAGGAACAGGAACAACAACAACACTCAGTCACAGGATCCTAAAGTAAGGGAGTGGGCAGGAAAATATTCAGGAGATGGGAGCCCTTTCTCAAATCCATCTCATTCTTCTTTCGGCTCTGAAGAGATATCTCTAAGGGATTACAGGGAAGAGGTATCCTTCACACCCTGCAGACCTTCCAAGACAACCCATATACCTCAGAAATCAGTTTGCACTAGGATGGAGGAAGTCCCAGGACTCCTAGAAAGGTTTACCTTTGAAGACCGTCCTCTAGGGGCTCCCATGGATGAGATGTGTATCTGTAAGGAAAAGTCCACGCTTCTTTCATCTCCAGAGCCCAAGAACTCCTTCAAGGACAGTCTGGATGACTCTGCACAAAAAGGGTCGCTCTTCCACAGAGTGAGAAGTAAAGCTCGTGAAAGGGAACGGAATTCCTTGGTGTCATCTCTGCCTGTCATGAAGGACCATTCTCCAGAAAGGCTGTGTTATCCTTTCACAGGTGAGGACCTGAGTGGAATTACTTTGTTATTATTACTGTTATGATTATTATTATTACTATTATTATTGTGTAATTGCACTTAACCTTCAGAAGACCTGTGCGTGATCATGCAAGCACATATCTATTGTGCATTATATTTGATTTCTAGGTACTTTCTACTTAAGGACACTTAATAAATACATTTTTTGGCTAGAGTTTAGGAGTTGCTACAGATTTAAAGAAGCAGAGTGGATTTGCAAGCAGAATGCAGCTCACTGGACCCAAGTTTGGTTTGCTGCTCTCTGCTGTTCAGACACATTTGGATCAGGGAATTCTACTCAAGAGGTGGAAAGGGTAGCAAGGCATCCCAGCAAGGGATGCTGGGCAGAGCAGCTTCTGTGGTGACACTGAGTGGTGGAAAGAGGACTACAGCAGGCAAGCAGAAGGATGAGCACCAAAACCTCCAGTTTCTGCCGTGCAGGGTACATTTGTTTTTCTTCCTGTGAGGAACCAGAGACTGAAGCACTGTGGTTGCAACAGCAAGAAGCTTTGCTCTGTTTGTGCTTTCTCAGCAGGTGTCTCCTCAGCTCTGCTGTCAGAGTGACTGAACTGTGGACATACTTTTGGGAGCTTTGCAGTGTCATTAATATCCCCTTTAATTTGAGAGGAGAGAGCACCTTATTGACCTCCTCTGACCTATTTGTGAGTCTATCTGGGCAGTGATTAAAAGGCGTCAATTTTCAAGTTTGCTTGCAAGAGCAAGGTTGGTATTACAATTGCAGACAAGTCCAAGAAGTATTGATGTCAGACCAAGAGCAATCTGAGTAATCTGAGCATAGGCTCAGAAAGAATTAAGTGCAGCACAGATTCAGGTATGAAACATGAGGCATGAGGGCTGCACCCACCTGTCTTTCGCTGTGATCCATCTTTCCACTGCAGAAAGTCTCAGTTATATAACTAAATAACTACTGAGTTTTGTCAACATACCTGTTTGTTTCTTACCTTATTAAACTGCAGCCCAAACTGTAACCCCAAAATTGCTGCTGTACAGCAGCAATAAAATCTGTATGCAGAATGTAAAGTCACTGAAATGTTCCCAGTGAGCTGCCAGATCCTTTTGCATCCCTTCTGCTTCAGAACTGCCACACACAGAGTGTGTAAGCCACTTGATCTGGAGCTCATTAAAACTGATAGAACAACTCCTGCTGTCGTTCCTGAATTTTCGGATTGGATTCTTGGAGCATCCTTTATCTAACAACTCACAAAACCAGGCATTCCCACTGAGCCAGAAGATGCTAAGGACTGCACTGAAGCCACAGAGTTGCTAGTTCACACTTCTCCCTGTGGTCTTAAATGGGAGGCCTTTTCAGAGTCTGTGCCTCATCACTGCCCATCAACCGAGCCAACCTGACTTGCTCTTAACTAAATGCATTACAATAATTGGTATGTTGTGCTCCAACTAATATGGGAAAAAATTCTTGTAAGGTTTGAATAATGCTATGCCTTATTGATGTTGAGAATAGTTTGGAAAAACATGCAGGTGTAACATGTTGCATTCCTCTGCTGTGCAAGCCAGAAGAGTAATTATTAAATTATTGCACTTATTAAATATAGGCAATGCAAAGTCTGTTTAGAAAAAAAAAGGAAAATGAAGCTCTAATCTAGCCATTTGCCCAGTAGTCTGTTATCTTCAGTGTTTCAACATTGTAGCTCTCAGAAGTTTTTAAAACATTCATATTTGAGTAAATCAAACTGGTAAAGAGCTGAGTCCTTCTTGGCTCTCAAAAATGGCATTTGTGTCTCATACAGGCGCTTGTCAGAGGCCCAGGCTTGGCAAACTTTAGTCATGAAGTGATGACAAGCTTTAGCCCACATTTCTTGTTATTATTTTCCTCTCTTGAAATTTACCACAACTTTCAGAAAATTTCTTTAATGAAAAAATCAATTACTCCCAGCACCTTGCAGAAGCCAATTTAATGAAACTCCTTCTAATACTCCTCTTGGCTCCTTGCAGTAGGGCTTTCCTATCCTGTTTGGGGCCAAACTTGTTCTGTGCAGGTATGGTTGGTATTACATCACACTGCTGTTTTCTCCCTCAGTGGCTTGTGGATCCAGAGGATGAGCTGGGTGATGAAAGTCCATGGGCTTGAGATGAGCCTGGGCTAACTCATGGCAGAGAAATCCCCTGGGGAGTAGGCAAATATTTGGAAACCACTTCTGATATTTAATATGTTCTGTCTTCCTGTCCTTTCCTGCCACGTGCTCAGCCCCCAGCTGAAGCTCAGCAGGAAGAAGCAATCTTCAGAAAAATGAAGCATCTTAGCAGCAGATTGCCTGTTGTTCAAACTTAACACCTGCAGTTGCACCTCCCATATGGGTCATTCTAGTTTCTGATATCCAGACCTAATTTTAAGGCTTTCTGCCTAACACTTTCCCTCTGTTTCATAAGAGTTCGTCCTCAGAGCCACTTGGAAATTTGGGGCTGTGCAAAGATCCAACAGACAACTTGTGTGGGACAAAGACAAAGCTTACTGAGTTAAGGGGGGTTCACGCACACTTCTCAGGGAGAGACTGGTTTTAAAAAAAATAAATCCAAAGTCTGCCTGTAGAATATACAGCTGTCCACAAATAACCACACTGGGGTTCCTAAGTGCTGTTCTAGATTTTTGATTTACTGCAAAAATATCTTTAAGGCTTTTGTCCTTTGATGCTTCCTTTGTGTTCCAACCTGCAGTAAACTCCCTCACTAAAAAAAAATTGATCAATAAAATTGTTCAATTACATGGCTAACTGTTCCCCCCTAATCCTACTTGCCCTTTTGAAATTCAAAAAAATGCCAAAGTGCCATTTTAATTACTGATACTTTAAGCAGGATAACCAATTCAGCTGATGAGAAAATGTAATGTGCTATGAACTCACTTTGCTGATTTTGTGCACCCCTAGACTGAGAAGGGATTGCCTACAAATGTTTCAGGTTCCCATTACTGCATCGTTGTGCCACGGAAAGTCTGTGTGTTTGCAGTGTTCTGCTCAGTGAGGACACTGCTCTTGCACTGATTTTGTATTTTAGAAGGGCAACTGAGGCACTAGAATATTAATTGCATGCATAAGGCCACAGGAGAAATCTGTGGAGAAGCAAAGATGTGAAACCAAATAGCCAAGTCCTCTCCTTCTAGTGGTCATTCTACTGAATTTCTACTGGACATTCTTTTCATTTCCTACCTCATGCCAGCTTCCATCTGGTTTTGGACACCAGTCCCCCTGGAGATATGTGTAACTATCTCTCTCTTTTGTAAAACACTGAAGTTCTTACAGAGGTCATGATTAACTCCCATGACTTTATAAAAATATGCAGTCTTGGACAGTTACAGAGGAAGCCAACAGATTAATATAGCATTATGTTATCAAAACAGTTCCTGCTCCAAAACATCGTGTGTATTTAGGCTGCAGTCACTACCATGACACAAAAACACCCGAGGAAAGAAAGGGAAGTGAGCTGTGACAGGCAGATTGACACCAGTGGTTGTTTCCCCTAGAAACCTCCAGGACAATCAGTAGTGCTCCCACATCTAACACAAGGGATCACCTTATAAGCCTCTTCATGTGACACCTCCCTCGTTTTTCAGAGGACCTCAGGTTTCCTGGGAAAATGAATACCTTGGATGTTCATGTTAAAGAAGAGGTTCTCAAAAGCATTGCACTTTCATCTGAGGCCTTGTTACATGCTAGTATAACATATGCTAATTGGGAAATTAGGAGATGCTAGAGTACTTAGGAAATAAGAAATACATAATAAATAACTCCCAAGCTGAAGGAATGAGATGCCTGGAAAGTGAAAATCCAAGGTTAGAAGACTTGAGTTAATATTTGGAAAAGAACCTGCTTTTTTGAGATCAGTTCTGTAGCAGGTTGAGCTTTAAGGCTTGGCATATTTGGAGGCAAATTATTATCATCTAACTTTAGTATTGCAGTTCTAAGTTTCAGATTTTAATGACTCAGTAAAAGTCCCTAAGTTTGAATGTTTTTATGTTTGTTTTGTCAAAATTCTCACAGCTGTTGGCTAAGTTCTGCCTATCCCACCCTGTTTAGTTTGAGGGGTTTTTTGGGTTTTGGTTTGGGGCTTTTTGTTGTTTGTTTGTCTTGGTTTTGTTGCCTTGAGGTTGAAATTTGCATCTGGGGTACACTTTAGAGCATATTTCTGGTCTCTCTCACAAAGAAACAGCCGAAGAAAACAGGATTTGGATAGTGGGGTCCCTTGAAAGGGCGAAGTGTTTTGGAGCAATCTGAATGGCTTTTCTCTGCAGAGCAAGGTGCAAATGCCTGGCTCTCCACAGCAGCGAGGCATTGGGAGGACTGGGAATGCTGTGAATCCATTCTGTACACAGGCATCAGATTCCTTGTGCTCATGAGACGGCCCTTGGAAGCCTTTGGGGAGGTCACTGACCCTCTCTCTGTTCCAGAAGGGCAGACAGTTCCCGAGGCACACGCCCAAGGGAGGAAGCAGGTGCCCTTGTGTTGGAGCAGGCTGCTTCTCCCCCACACCTTGTAACGCCTCCTAAATTATTGATATCCCCCAAAGGGGCGGACAGGGGAAGCAGTCACTTATTCCCAGCACAGCTGAGAGAAGAAAGGGAGCTTGTGTTTCCAGCCCTGCTGGGCTGCAAGGTTTGCCCTTTGCATATTGTGGAATTTGATTTCTCCAGTGGCAAGACCGCAGGGTAGTTACTGCAAACTTTTGGTTGCACAGGGAGAAGCAAGGTGGGTGAGTTTCCTCATTAAAAGAAGCAGTGGCTGATGCCCCCACACCTGGGGAGGGCTGTGTCTGACTGTCCCTGCCGAGGACAGAGGTGGAGTGCAGCAGCCCTGTGCAGAGCATGGGCAGCGTGTGGCAGTGGTGTGGCTGCAGCACTCGTGAGCCACCAGCCCCTGGCAGGTCCGAGCAGGAGCTGTGTCCCTTCTCCAAGCACTGCAAGGCGGGGAGGTGTGGGCTGGCAGCTTGGGCAGGTCTGGAGCAGAGGCCCCTGTGAGGCTGGAGACCCACCTGGAGCGCTACTGCACCTCCGTGCTCAAGGACCTGCATCCCAGAAAGGATGGCAGGACCCAAGTCTGCTGCTCTGAGCCCTCGGAGCTAGCAGCTTCACTGAGCACAAGGACTGAAAAGAAGAATATTCAGAATTTCTGCCTCAAATTAACTTGGATTTGCTTTTATTGCTTTACTGTCTGGGATGAACATGTTTCATGGATCCTGAGTTTAAATTAGGGCTGGAGGCAAAAGTCCTGCTTCAGCCGTGGGACCCAGAACAAGGCAAAGAAGAAACATTTACACTGGGAGAAGGGGAGGTGATTTTAATCTGAATGCAGCTTGCACCTAGAAAGCCAACTGTTACCTTGTAGATACAAAGAAAAACTAACACTGAGCTTTAAATAATGTACATTTCCAAGATGCCCAGCTGTTAACCATTAACCCTGTAGCAGGTTGAAGCATAGAGACAGATGTTCCAAAAGCGGTTTTATTTTCTGAAACAAAGAGAATGAAGCTATGCATTAGACAAATTAAGAAGAAATGCAAATATTTACACCCAGTTGAAACAAGATGCTGGAAAAACAGGCGTGATAAAATTGCTGCAATTAAATGTAATTTAATTTGTAATTCTAAAAGCACGCTTCTTCCAAAGGCAGCCTTTGAGTTTTCCTTATGGAGTGTACTGTTGTGATGTATGGATTTTCCTGGCTTCTTATGGCATTTTAATCAACAGCCCAATGATGTGATAATATTCCTAAAGCAGAAAAATAAGTGACGTTTGTTTAGACATAATTAATGAAATATTTATGTTGCATGAGGCTGTGTGATAAAGCCCTGTTCTCTTAGTCCATTTGCTTCTGATTACATTTGTGATTTTTTTATATGACCAGACATTCTGACGCCAACTATTTTACACTGAGCAGATGTCATGTAGTAAAAATGGGTGCCAGATGCTACAAGCCACATAAGGGTAATTTGTTTAAGAGCTGGCTCAGACTTTGTGCATTCAATTACACTGTATAGTGAGCCTTATACAATCATTTGGGTAATATGGCTAACTTCAGATATACATTTTAATGAATGTTGAGTGCATTCAGAACAACGTGCTACATGCAGAGTGCTCAAGGAATTAATTTATTTGTTTGTAGTACCTAGAAAAAAAATAAAATATATAGCCAGACATTTTTTGACAGGGATCAAAAATTTAATTAGTGCTGTCAGCTGAATTTCCAAATTGCTCTAGGTGCTGCTGATTAGAACTCAGGGCAGGTGCAAAGTGTCTAAGTTAAAGAACAGTATTCTTTGCTTCACTGACAATTTTGTTCCTGCATTTTAGGATATGAACACCTATCTGTCAGAAACCAAGCTACTGAGTATTCTACTTCATCCTCCGATGAGGAATTTGAATCCAAGCCTTCATTAACACACAAGGTAATCTTGACTTGGAAACAGAAAGGTATTTCCTTAGCTGGGCTGTATTTAAAATTCATCATATGATTCCGATCTAAAACACGCAGCGATTCCTCAAAGTGGGGATTGGAACGCTGGAGGTTACATGTCACGGAGAGAAAATACATTAAGACAGATGAACATCAACATTTCTTTTGCCTCTTTGGATCTTTAATTCCCCCAGGTTACAGCAGCGCTGACAGAGGAGGTCTTAATTTGACAAACAGACATGTTTCACTGAAATCACTTTGAAGCTTCATTCTTAAGTGGCCTTAATACGTAGCCCAACAAGCAAACTATTGAAAAAATTAGACCAAACAGATGCAGATTTCCTTTGGGGGAATACAGATTCATTTGAGAAGTGCTGCAGGCAGGTTGCCTGGAAAACACTCTGTTTATCCTAATCAGCACAAGTGTGTGAGCCACAAAATCACACTCAGGCCCTGTACCCTGAAAGAGCTGACTGCAGGAGTGGGAGCCGGGGGCTACAGCACCCTGAACCCTCCATACCCAGCTCTGACGTGGGGAAACACAGCTTTTTTGTCTGAATAGCTCATCAGAACTGTGTTCTCTCTTTCCTGTGGAGCATATCAGTAAGTGGAGTTAACAGTATGAGGTGGCCTTTTGATTTGTTGCCTTTGAGGGCGGGAGGAAGAGGAAGGAAAGCAAAGTACTGAAAAACACTGAAAAATACGAAAGCTAAGTGGGACTTTGAATGGAAACAGAGGAACCAAAACACAGCAATGTGTGGTAGCACTTGTCACCAGTGGCCCTGCGTCAGGATACACTGAGATGTCAGGATTCTTCATTCATCTTTCCTGTTACAGGAAAGCCAATCTATAGTATGATAATGTTATGGTGAATTAAATAAGGTTTGAATAAAATAGAGAAAAGAAGGGAGGCATGAGAGCAAACTGGATCAAAGCAACCCCCAGCAGTTCAGGCAGTCACGGGGAGGGCAGGACCAGGCAGGGAGAAAGCAGAGCTCCAGGGGAGCTGCCAGAAATGGGGAGAAGGATCAGCTGTTGCACATGGGCATTAGCAGTGATTCAGTTCTGATGCACATTCCTCACTCAGTGTGTTTCTTTCAGCTGCCTCCTACCCATCCCTTTTCATGCCAGTTCTGGCTGCTATTTTGCCAGTACCACCACTGGTATCTGGCAAAACTTGGTGGGAAAAATTTTAGTGACTTCCTGGCTGGTTAATTTTTTAATTGTCTGGCCTATGGTGCTCATGTATGCTGTCTCCTCAAAAATGGGAACACCACAGCCTTGAAGCACATCAGGATAGCTTAGGTTAAAGGCAAGCTGGAGCAATGGCAGATGATTCCCTGACCAGCCTTGCAGTATGTGCTGTCCTGCTCTCCTGGCAGCAGCAACAAGTGCCCTGGGGAAAAGCAAAAATCTCTGTAATGCAGCACAGAAATAGCACTGGGCAAGGTTTCACAGGGCTTCAGGTACTGTCCCATGATGTAAATTTTACTACTTTATAGCTACAGCAATGGAAATGGGTTGAGTTTCCTTAAACTGGTGCTTTCCCCAGCCTGTGCATGGCCATGTGCAGTGGGATGCTATATACAGTCAGCTTTGTCATTTGGACACTTTTTATTGACATACTTCCCACTCACTTATGGTTGCATTAAGAGCTTGTAGGGATTTAAAGCCAACATAGCAAATGCATGTAAATGTTCCTGCAGGAATGTTTCCCTTTTGCCCCGAGCACCCTGCAATAGCTCACCCTGCTTTGGGCAGGGGATTGGGGCAGACCTAACCTCAGTGGCTCTGTGATTCTGGGGGAGGCTGGAGGAAAGCTGCAATAACATACTTCTGCTTTGATTGCCTTTTTCTTTCTGTGTCTTTTGTAGGCAAAAAGGGCTCTCAGAAGGAGAAGGAAGCTGGAGAAGGAGACAAAGCAGTTGATTAAACAAGAGGAGCTGAAGAGGCTTCACAAAGCACAGGTGAAAATGTAGCTCGCAGATGTCCCCTTTGTCTCCCAAGAGTGACTCGTGAGGATGGGGGTATCCAAAACGGGCTCTGCACCTCCCCTCAGTCCTCACTGTGGCTCACTGCCTTCTGTGCTGAAATCCCCCCAACCACCAGGAGCAGGAAGGTGCGTGTGGCAGGGCCCTGCATCTCTCTGAGTGACAAATCCATGTCAGTCCCTGGAGATCATAATTATCATCATAATTTTGTAATTGTGGATGAAGAACAAGAGGGAATAGTGACTGGCAATAAGAATACACTGAAGAG
Organism: Coloeus monedula; assembly: GCF_965178545.1. NCBI lineage: Eukaryota > Metazoa > Chordata > Aves > Passeriformes > Corvidae > Coloeus > Coloeus monedula. The sequence continues at coordinate 9,896,232 of NC_138786.1, read as the reverse complement.
GGAAAGAGACAGAAAGGGGAAATAACATCAACCCCACAGAATGTAAGAAACTCGGCGATTACCTCTGTGTATTACAGGAGGATACAAAAATACAGTGATGGCTTTTGTTCTCTCCCTGCCATAACAATGAAAGTGAACCATTTTTTTTTCCTTAATGATGGAAAGTCACTTCATTTTATACAGGCCCTGCTCCTCAGAAAATGCTAGAAAAGCTCTGGACTCTACTGACGTGTTATTATTCCCAATTACAGTTTAAGATTTGTAAATGCACTTCTGCACAATTTGATCTCAGATGTATCCTATTTAATACAAAGGAAGAGCAACTATGTTTTCTTTTTTATCTGAGAATTGTAAATTATCTCAAGGTAAAATTAGATGCATACATGACTACTCTTATTTTACTGCTTTGTGGAGACAATCAAGTCCAAACTTTTTGAATGATCTTTCGTATTAGGCTGTTGCTGAGGGCTTGGCTTGGAATGCCCTAACACAGCCTGAAATGGGAACTGCTGAGCATCTGTCTTTGACATTTCAACCTTTTAAGGTGTTTCATGCCTTTTATCCCCACCACACCTCTGAAAATCTTATTTAAAAGGGAATGGACAATGGATGTAGAAATCCTTCCTGAAGTGCCGCTGAATTGTCACATCTTAGCTATTAGACCCTTTTCTTTCTGGGTCAAAAGCTTGTGAAATATGAAAGAAAACCAAAAAAATCCCATGGACAATAAGATAGCTAGCAGAGCTTTCTAGTTGTAAACCTTCCCTATTTATATGAGCTTTATCAATGTAATATCTCAGAATATATGTCTCTGAATATGAAAGTATTGACTTTTTACGCCTTGTGAGACACAGAAACATTACGATCTCTTTTTTACAATGGGAGAGCTAAAACTCAGAAAAACCTGAGGTTCTTTTGGTACCTGTGATACCCCCATAAAATTGTGATCGACATCTAGTGGCATATTTAAATTGCTTAGGTGCTTGGAACACTTCATGAGTTGGCAAGAGCCACGACTCCTCCAAGACCTTTCCAAGATGTTTCTCTAAGCACTGAGACCATCTTTTGTCTCCGAATTTTGAAGCTCTGTCTGTAGCTTTTATATCGTTACATTTTTGCAGGCAGTCCAGCGCCAACTAGAAGAACTGGAAGAAAGACAAAGAGCTCTGGAGATTTTTGGTGTTGAACTGGAGAGAGAACTAAGAGGAGAAGCAGGTACACAAAGCAGTGTTTGCTTGTTTGGTGGTGGGTTTTTCAACCTGTTTCAAAGCAGAGGGTTTTAATGGTTGTCATGGAAATAGTTTGATGCAAAATCTGAAAAGGAACAATAACTGGCAGGACAAAAATAATTCTTTAAGCATTTTCTCAAACTCTTTGTTAGCTGAAGTACCTTTACATTGAAGGCTTTAAATTTTCTGTTGGTTATCACAGATTTGGAATGATTTACAATGCTATTGAACCTGAATTTACTTTTCTCCTCACCTCCCCCCCTTTTTTTTTTAAGTCCCATCCTGAGCTTAATTTCATCTTGTGGAGGGAACCAGTGAGGTTTCCAGGAGCTGTATCTCAGTTACCAAGCCAGCAGCAGCCCATGCCTAGTAACAGAGTCCTTAATGACTTTCCTGGAGTGTGAAATGCCATTAATATGATTAGAGCCAGTGGCCATGCTATAGCAACAGCAGCATGCAGGCACACACAGAGATCCCAGCAGCACAGCTTTTCACCCAGTGGGCAGAAGATGACAGGGATGTCACCCTGGCCCCAGCCAGAGGCAAGGTTTTCCCTCACCTGAGCTGACACTCCCAAGCCCCGAGGGTTGTAGGATCCTGCCACTGGCCCAGCCTTGGCACTGCTCCCCAGCACACACGGGGTGAAGCACAGGGACAGGACACCTGGGGCTCCTGCCAGGCTCAAAATGGGGATGGGCGTGTGAACCATGCACTTAAAGGACTTCAGAGGGGGCGGGGGGTCTGTGCTGAAGGGACTGACAGCCTGAATGCAAATGTGTCTTTCTTTACCTCCACTTTAGAAAACTGAGCCTTGTGTTTTCCTGACAGGCAGTTGCACAACACGGAAAACCCAGATATATTTTGGCACCTGATCTTGTTGTTGTCTTAACCAGGCAATCCAGTCCAACGCTACGTGCTGGCCTTTTAAATGCCATATTTCATAGCTGCTCTCACCCCTATTCTGACACTGCACTAATCAGTTTGGCAAGAGAGCATTCGCCCAACCTTTTATATTTATTAACTAATTTCCTAGAATTGATCGTGTCAGTCTATTCCAAATTTTATTTAAAAGGCTAGCATCTATTTTTCTTAAATGAAATCATAACCCTTTATCAAAGAGCACCCACCTTACTGCCCGTGAGACAGTCTGCTAAAAATGCTTTGAGGATTTGGAGAGTTAGCTTTTTTCTTCTGATTTGTATAAAGGTGGTTGTTTTTTGGAAACCTCAAAAATAGAGAGGGACAAGAATCTTCTAGCTCTTGGGATAGACACCGAATACCAGGATAAATGGCCTAGAGCCACTTCTTGTTGTTGCTGTTTTGACAATCGCATTTCCTAAAGAAGGCTGTCTGCCAAGAGATCGATGCTTCTCATTCTCTTACCATCCTTGGTAATTGGATTGCCCTCATTAAGGTGAAAGTACTGGTTTTTTCTCCCTGTTGATTGTTTGTGTGTAGGTGGCCAGTTACAAATAGGGCAGATACTGAAACGTAGGATGTTACTGTCTCTCAATAACTCTTCTGGTGCAAAAGCACGAAGCTGTGAGTTTCCCAGACAAAATGTGAGTGCTTTGTTGCTTGTAATAACAAATGTGTAATGATGCAGGAATTGGTGAGTTTAATATTCTGTTCAAGCTTCCTAAAAATAATGAGCATTATTGTTTAATGAATGACCAGTGTTTATTAGGTTAAGTTGTATTTAAGCAGGTCTGCGCTTATGCAATTCAAGTGATTTAATAGGTATTATTAAGGTAATTAGAAAACGATCACAGTTCAGCAATAATATTGAGCTGCAAAGGTTGTGAATAACCAAATTTAGAGGCAGGCCTGCAAACACCAGTCTTCAGTGACATTTACGCAACTCTCCCCTAATAATTCTGTAAGCCTGGGATGAATGGCCCCTTTGTTAGGGGGAGTTATTCATTAGCTCCTCAACTGAATTAGAAGAGAACATGCGTGGGTGCGAAACAACTGCCATGAAGACTGATGAGCAAAATGAGGTTTTGATGATCTTCTAATTGTAGTGACAACAATTCATGCATTAAAAAAAAAAAACAACAAGGCCCCCAAAAAACACCCCAAAAAACCTGAGAAAAATAGTATCAGTCCTATGAGTAATTTTTCATGCTCATTATTTCCTTTATTCCACTTCAAAATACCAAATAATAAATCACTGATGTACCATTGCTTTGTTTTCCACTGACATTTGTGAAGGCTTATGGAGAGCTTCTGCCTACAAGAAAATACAGAAATAAAAATCTCAAAACACGTTTTCCACTGAAATTAGCATAACGGCTCAGTTGACTAAACAAATCATGAACAATGATGGTAAAGAAGAAAACCTACGTTGAGAGAGAACATCAAGAAATGTCTCGGTGCTTCGGAAGGCGAACAAATATCTGCACATGTTGTAGCTAGTTTTTGATTTCATAAAAAACATATCCAAGGTGTCTTGGAATTTTCAACAGAGTCAAAAGAAATCAGTTGTAAACCTGTAGAAGTAAGGAATATGAGGTTTAACTGTACCTATAATGGTGCAAACTGGCCAAGACCCCTTTACTGTGTGGTGACTGTAAGGAAGGACAGTGGAGCATCAATCTGGAGAACAGAAGGTTCAGGTTTTGAGAGGAGTGTTCAGTAAATACTCCTCCACAGCCTGTACAATTCCTTCCAAAGTGATGAAAATAGAAATACCTATGATGTAATTAGAAGAATGTCTGACTTTCAAATGGATCTCAGTCAAAAGAGACTTGGATAAACCAGGAGGAAAGGTTTGCTTTAGCAATGCTGTAGGGAAAAGCCAACACAAAACAAACTCACAAACTGTTTTCCCTCTAACCTTTAGAAAGATCTGTCGAATTGCATTATGCAAAATGCTTCTTTGGTTTGGTCTACCCTTGGAAGGCATCGAGCACTCCATCAGACTTAAATAACAATTAACATTGGTAGTAACAAACATTTGAAAAGCTCAGGGAAAAAATGCCCCTGGGAACACTTAGGGGACGTTCTGTGGGATGGAGGAGGAGGCAAAACAAGGGCTACTTTTATTTCATCTTGCACTGAGGATTTTGCAAAAATGAATGTTCTTCTGCAAAGTGTGTTATCTTTGCTTACCTCAATCAACCTACAATACACAGTCTTTTATTAGAGATACAGTGATTTTAACGTGTAAAGAGGAAAAGTTAAAAGAAGGACTATTTTTGCCTAAACAAGGAAACAACAAAAATGGAACAGTAACATTTTGTGTCTGTGCCACACTTAATGCATAACAGCGATTGCAGTGTTTTTACTGACAGTAAAATAAATCAAAGTTTGATGATAACTTCTTATGGTGGCATACAAAGACCTAAGGCTCTGAATACTAATGCTGCATCCTTGAACTGGATCTGTAAGAAACTGGCATGTTCCAGCAAGGACTGCTCCTGCAGTCACTCTGAGAAGACACTTTTTATCACCGCTTGCTGACCTGGAAGATCCCACAGGAACACATCCATTACTGCCAAGTTTTAATGGAATCAGGCAGAAATTGAAGAGGGATTGCTCTGCCTTCTCCTGCTGTTTTATCGTCCTGTTTCATGGTAATTTCCAGTTGGGGTCAAGTCCTGATGACAAACTGCAGAACTGCACCCACACCAGCATGGGCCCAGGTAACTCCTCCGGCGCTGGCAGGAGGTGACCTGGGTTCCCTGGGATGATGGTGTCTGGTGAAGGCATGCAAATGGGCTGGTGATCCCAAACACCCAGCAATTTCTCTTGGCTCAGGAAGATGGCTAAAGGGCTTCACTGGGTGACATCGTTGCTGCCCCAAGGATATGGGCTTTAAACTGCTGCTTTTGAGTGGAGTCAAATCCTGGCTCTGACCTAAGAGTGAGGGGCAGCTTAAGTTGTAGAGACAAGAGGGTAATACCTGGGGCAAAAAAATAAAGCACATTTCAAAATGACAAGAAAGAAAGGCATCAGAAACACTGCTGAACTGCCCAGGACTCTGTCTGTCTCTCCCCTTGGTAATCTAGTTTAGTGATACTCTTGTAATTGATGTCTCTGGAGCTTGAACCTGAGACATTTTGGGTTAAGTTTCAGTGCTCTCAGTCACATAAAATACAGGTGCAGTCCTCTTAAAGTACGAGAAATCATATAAGCTTCCATTCATAGAAAACAGCCAGGCTGGTTTGTGGGGATTTTATTGTTGGTTATCTAGCACTGTGGTGTAAGGACTGAGGAGCAAAGAGCTGGTTCCCCTGCCTGCTGGCAGTACTCCTTTTGCTGCATCCTAAGTCTGGCCATCCCTGCTTCCATGTGTGGTGGGGAGTGCAAATACCATGTGCTGGGGCAGGAGCATGGGCTGGCTGTTGGCTTTATGCTTCTGAAGGTGCCAGTGTGTCACTTAGATTGTTGCCTCAACCTGGAGCAGTGAAAGATACTTGCTTCCTACAAGTGATCACCATTTTGTGGCAGCAGGCAGTGGATGGGCAGAACAGAAGTGGGAGGTGTGTTGGCAGTGCCATCACTGCCACTGTAATTCTGCAACAAAGGGAGGTGGCGTGGCTTTGTTTTGGGAAAAAAATGAATGGAAAATGTGAGGTCATGAGGATGTTACAAAGGACAGCAAGGAAAAGAAATACATATGTTCTCTGACTTGCCATTTGAAAACACCCAGGGGTTCTTCCTTGCCAAAGAGTTTTGTACAGATGGTATTTTAGGAGAGTAAAGGTCCTCACTTGATGAAAGAGATCCATCATTTTCTTCAGCAAGGCAGAGTCAAGCTGTGAGCTCTTTGGGAGGACGACTGTGTACTGGTGATGCCCCAGCCCAAAGTGTTATAAACCCACGCAGTAGTCATAGATTTGTCATTCAAAGCAGCTGCAGATTTAGAGGCCAGGTGACAAAGGAAGGGAAATTTGAAGAGGATTTGGTTGTGTGTCTGATGTCCACTGGAAGCAGAGGTTAAGTTGATACTTGCCAGCATGTGCATCCTGAAGGCTGATTGTGTTAATGGAGTATCCACTTAGACATAGCTCAGCTCTGAAGCCCAGTTTCAACAGAGAAAACTCTCTTATCAAAGGCAGAGCTAAGAGACAGAAATAGTGCCCATTAAAGTCTACGTGATTATTTGAAAGGAAAATCTTTAAGACAAAAGTGTTTTAAAATCCAGTGCATCTTTAACGGCAATTAGCCACAACAGTCAACAAAAAAGAGACAAAAAAATGTTATACTTGTTGTACCCAGCCATTACTGGTGGAAGTTGCATACAGCAAAACCATCTCCATTTGAATAATGTGGGCTTACAAGGAGGACTACTGAAAGAGAACTTAGTTGGCAAAGGCATTGGAAAGAAAGCTGGTAAAGCACACTGAAGTCTCCTATTTTACACAGATTCAGGCACAAAGGATGAAAATCAGATGCTACATGAATGGTTTGAGCTGGTCATGGAGAAGAATAAATTAATGCGTTATGAGTCTGAGCTCCTGATTATGTAAGTAAGGACAAGCATTAGTATTAAAGATGGGGAGGGGAGAGGAAAAAAGCGTACTCACAACTCACAATGTACCTGAACACCTTGCTGCGTGCTGCAGTTCGAGACAGTTGTGGAATAAAACCCAGAGTAGCTACAACCTGTTTGAACACAGATCTGTAGTTGAGGCCTCCTCGTCCTTCCCTCTCTCAGTGGTTCAAATATTTCAATCCTATATGATACTCTGAACCAATGTGGCACAGAGAGCTCTGCCTTCACATAATATGGGTCTAATGAACACTGGGGCATTTTTTCCTGGGAAGAATAATAGTCTGACAAATTCATCTGGTTTTACTGAACATAGGAAAAAAAGATCTAGAACTTCACTACAGCAATGAAACAAGCAGGTACAGCAACACAACAAGCAAATAAACCCCACCTCAGATGCCACTGTTGTGGTTGATGGAAACAATGTTTGCTGTAGCTCCCTCAACTCGCCTCCCCGCTAACACACTGGAGACAGGCCGAGGTGACTCTTGGATATTTTCTCCACTGTTTGTGGGCAGTGTGGGAAGGCAATGGGAGCCTCAGCAGTCCTTACTCACGCCTGGGTTTCCCACCTGTGCAGGCTGCTCATTGCCATTTATCATTCCCATATCACCCAGCCCAGCCACGAGCTCCAGCTGCACCCCAGTTTCTCCCCGGCTGTGCTGATGCTGCGGGGGGCCGACCCTTTCTTGCCCCTCTCCTTGTCATCGGTGTTGTGGTAGCAATGCTTTCTTCTCACACTGTCTGGGAGTTAAAAAAGCAACAGTGGGCTGCTTTTAGCACCGCAGGACACAGAATGTTGTTGTCTGGGTGTGTTCACGTGTTAATTCCTCTCCCTCAGGACCTGTGCAGAGGGCCTGGTGAGGCCCCTCATGTGTGGGAGTGCTCAGCCCTATCCAGAGTTACACTGTGGGTGCCACCAACAAAGCACAGATGGTTCAAAGCCTTAAGCACTGCTGGGTATGGGGGAGTTTAATGCCATACATAATGTAAAAGGTGGCAGTGGTACTTCTGGAGCTGCTCCGGAGATGTTGGCACAGGCAAACCTTTTAGCCTTGGTAGCCCATGAGGAGAAAATACTGGATAAGCAGAACACAGAATCTCGTAATTGAAATAATATTAACATATATGTCTTCACTGAAAAAAGCCTCTTCTTTAACATATTTTTTGCTGCATCCAGAGCCCAAGAGCTAGAATTGGAGGACCACCAAAGCCGGCTGGAACAAAAGCTGAGAGAGAAAATGGCCATTGATGGTAAGTCAAAGGGGACAGTGTGCTCCAGCCCACAGGGACAGACCATGCCAACCCCTTGTCCAAAAAGGACCAGGATGGCCAAGGCTCCTGTGCTCCCTCTGAGTGCAGCTCAGCCAGCAAAATGTGAGATCTCCTCTGACTCCTAGTGAAGACAGCTGAGCTGACCTGCCCAGTTCTACACTGAACGGGATCTGAAGCACTGCACGTGTAATTACACTAATTGTGCTCTCCAGGCAGCCATGTCCAGCTGATAATGGGCAGCAATGGGAAGAAACTTCTTCAGTCACCTAAACAAAGGAGGTTATCTGCTCTTATGTAGCATTGCTGGTTACCACAGTGTTTTGGGACTGCTTTGAGGTATTTGGGATTACAGTTTGGGCTTGTCCTTTCATGTGGCATTTGAAAAGGGAAGCATGGGGAGGAGGAATGCAGGGAGAAGAGTGGCTCCATAGCACTGAGTACCCCAAAATATCCTGCTGTGTTCTAGGCATGTAGATTGCAAGTGACAGCAGTTTTCAGTACGTTTTCTGAAAAATACTTTCCATTTTCTTACAGGTACTACATTTCATGTTGGGATTTTTACCTTATAAACTAAATTTAAACTACAGCTTAGTAGTTTTTATAAATAACTAGTGCTTTTCCTATCCCTTCCAGTCTAACTTTTGTTAAAAGATCTACTCTAGACATTATGAGCCCTAGTGGTCAACTTCAAATGGCCCAAACCCAGGAGAAAATTTCCCTGAACCCTGAACTCTAACTTGAAAAATACTAACTACTATTGACTTCATTATAGTCATTGACTATAATGTTAATTCAAGCTGTGCACTAACAGTTAAAATGCAAACAGTGCTCTGGTTTTTAACCTCTTTTTTGTGATCTTTTAGACAGCCTTAAAGATGAGATGGATCTGAATGAGGAGGATGAAATTTTTACTGAGATGATGAAAGTGGTTGAAGAAAGGGACAGACTCGTCTGTACCTTAGAAGAGCAGAGAGTGAAAGAAAGAGCAGAAGACCAGCACTTCGAAAGCTTTATCTTATCTACAGGTTATCAGCTGAGCAGGATTTAAACAGCCACATGCAAATAAACATCCTTTCAGCAGTATTCCCTATCACGGGGATACAGTCTTATGGAAAATGAAGGAATTCATATTTAAAATCAGCTTATTTGGGAAACACATCATTTTGTTATCAAAAGCTTTAAAGTCGTTCTTTTGCTCACACCAGAGACAGCTGTTTCACTGTCAGCTCAAAGGATCACTGGGATACAGATCTGGACTGAATTTGCCTGTCTGATGGGCACCAGGGTCTGTGAAAGGGAAATCAGAGCTCTATTATTCTCTTGGAATTTTATTTTAATGCTCAGAGTAGAGTTTCTGAGGAACATGATGACATCATTTAGTATTCCTGAGACAGCCTTACTTTCCATCTGTTTGTCTGAATCTCTGTGTGGCTTTGTTAATATTTTGTCACAGCCAAGCTATGGTCAACTAAAGAAATGTCAGAAAACAAGCATCTCATAAAAATAGTGTTAGTCTTTATTTCTGGTGGAGGAAGAGTCATTTGACTAATGACAACATATAAGCACTTACTAAAACTACTGTAAATGCAATGTCAGAAATTAATTTTTCAGGTATTTATAAGTTTTATTGCACTGTGTATTTTTGAACAAGAAGTTAAAGCAATGTTAAATCCCTGCATTTTGTAAAATGGTAAGGGATTATCAAAGGGATGACTATCCTTTCAGCTGTTACATGCTCGAAGAAGTTTCTGTATATCAGAGATTATTAAAGTCTTTAAAATACGATAAAAGATAATTTTAAAATAGTAATTCAGACCCAATTGATATTTATAGGGCAGGCTTTACTATGACAGACTTTGCAATTCCTTCAGAACATACATCTCAAGTTGTATTGTTGAGTGTGATGAATGGTATAGCATTTAAAGACCTCCCCGAGAATAATCCCTTAAAATGACTGCAAAAAATGTTGAGTTTTTAATATCAACATTTGATAGAAAATACTGTGCTATGTCTAAATTACATTTATCTTGCTGCTTGAGAATATATGCACTTTTTTTGCTTAAAGGGACCATCTCCTATCCTTTTGGTACATGCATTTGTAGATATTGGCAAAAAAGTGCAGAAATTCTCCTAATTTAAGTACCGTCTTAAATCTGAGATAATTCTGCAATTTAAGATTGGTAATATTCCCAACTGTATGTGTGATGCACTAGATTTTCAAACTGAAAAAAACTGAAAGACTGTTTCTTTCTGAATATCATTTTACCTCGTGCTCTGAGAAGATTTGATGCTCTCATTATTTCATGAATGGTGCTAATTTGCAGCATCTGCCTATGGTACAGCCAAAGAGAGAAGCATTCCTGTTAAAAAAGCTTTAAACTGAAAAACCTTTTGGTGAGTACAGGTAAAGTAACAGACACACTGGATCCTGTCACAATAATTTATTAATTATCTTCAGGGTTGGGGTTTTTTTGCTGTTTTGCAAGAAATTTGAAATACCCTTTCTAAAGGTAAAAGCAAGTTTTTGTTATTGGCCACAGATAAATAATATACCTCTGTTGGTGCAAGCTTTATACTATTGCTCTGCAGTATTTATTCATATTTATTTATTAGACTGTTTAAATAGGGTAGGAGTGTCTGGTTACATTTTACAGTTTGGATGTTGTCTCTAATTTTGATTGATAAATGTGTATTTCTAACAGCTGTGTACAGCAAAGCTGTGCATTGTAGAGTAGACAGCTTTATAGATTTGGTAAATAATTAGCAATAAAATATGAATTAAGATTTTAAACAATGTTCTCAGTGACCATAACTTGAAGGGATACCCTTAAAACACAGCATTCAGGGCTTTAACATATAATTTGTCTTTCATCATACTGGGAAGATAGGGCAGAATCCTTAAATGTGTTCCAAAATAACCACCAGACTTTTTTCCCCCTGTCATTCATAGGTTAAGCATACCTGATCTTCAGATGACATTTTTACTATGATGGATTGCAGTGATTGATTTTTTTAAACTAAATCTATTACTTAAGACTGACACAAGTAGGAGAGGCAGAGAAGCAATAAATATTTTAATTTTCTCTGTTGAGATCTGCTGGTATTTCCAGTTTTGTGGAGAAAAATTCTGGGTTTTATCACTGCCTCATGTAGTCCTGTAGAAAAAGACAGTCTAGAAAATCTATCATAGTTTTCTGTGAGAGTCATAATGTTTTCAAGATATTTTTAAAAAGTCTGAAAGCAAAATTCTTAAAGCTTTGCACAGGTGGGGAATTCTGCAGAAATCTCCAGTTATATCAAAGACTGGTTTTTTCACCTCATTTTACAATTAAAAAGTCCATTCACATTTGTGTTGCTGTTGCAAATAAGCCCTGAGATTTCAGTTTACAGCATATACCTGTTCAGCTATAAAACCAAATTCCAAAGGGTGCTTTCCCTTTAGCTCCAAAGCTGAAGTATCAGAGTCCACAGAAGCTGAGGGCCATCAGAACTTAATGGACATACAAAATTATCTCGGCTAAAGAAACACTTTTCTGGATGCCCTGTGGTTGTTACACATGCCCCACCCAAAACTGTCTGCTCCTGGGTGGAAAAACCTGTCAGGCTACTGTTACCCTGCCTGATATTAAGTACCTCACAAAATTAGATCCAAAAATAAACTGTGCAAGTGATTTAGAAAATCATAAACTCATAAGTCATTTAAAGCAGGTCTTTGTGTATTGTGAGAGTAGAGAAGGGGGTTAAAAAAAGAGAAGCTATGTGCACTGTTCACAGGTCAATTTCATATGGTTGGCTTGTATTAGAAATGTATTTAAACACTGGTTTGGTTATGAGTTTTCTTGCTGCTCAGTCTTTTTCTGTAACTTGGCTCACTAATTTGTAATAGATTTGTTCATTTTTAAGTTCACGGCACTATCATTTCGGGGTATAATGTGATGTGCTGGACTGTACTGAGTGTGTCTAAATGGGCTGGTTGTGAGAAATTTTCTATTGGAAAGAATAAAATTCTGTCTCACTCTTCGAAGTCCCCGAATCATTTCCATAGAAATTTCTCTCCACTGACACCTACAGCATAATAATGTGTGATGAGGAAAGATCTACTGGTAAGAAATTAAATCATCTTCTTAGCTCATATACTGGTAAGTAAATCACACACAGATTCCTTTTGTAGTTCAGAAATAACAACACTCTGAAGTTAGGGGGCACCTTTAACAGAAGAGATTACAAACCCCATGAGACCAACAACTTCCACACATGCTTACCCAGGAATTCACCAGCTGGTTTCCTTAGGCTTGACACACAATTTATAACAGCTCCTTGAAGACTCAAAGGAAAAGTGTTGATCAAAGGGTGATCAAAATCTTAATTGTCAAATAATTGTCAATTTTCAAATGCAACTAACTTTACCTCTGTCAGGTCACTGTGTTTTGTTGCTTTCTACCTGTGGGAGAGTCTTACAGGGCAAGACAATGTGCTGCCCAGAGGAGAGACAAGGATAAGCAAGACTGGGGCCAGCATGACTGTTCCCTGCTCAGTGACTCTGAACTGATTGATAGGTCTCTCCTCCTCACAGGACAGATGGACAGCTCCTTCTCTACAGAGGTCAAGGTAATTTTTGGCATCTTTGAACTGAGATTTTCCTTTTACTGTCATGTCCTTTCCCTTCCATCTTGTGGAATTTTCTGGCCCAGGAGCAGGGTAGAAATGCCACCACAGGAATTTACTGAAGTTCTTCTAATCCTAGTGCATGCACACACCCTCCTTGTCCCCTCTTCAAAAGATCACAGGTCTAAAGAAACTCGGTGCTTAGGGACATGGTTTAGTGGTGGATTTGGCAGTACTGGGTTAATGGTTAGACTTGATCTTAAAGGTCTTTTTGAACTTAAACAGTTCTGTGATTCTATAAAAAGTTCGTGAAAACGATTTTGTAAACTACTGTTTGAATCAAGACCGATCCATTTGCCTCCAAGGTAAAGGGACACCTCACTGACTTTTAGTGTGTTTGACCAGGTTTCCCTGGGCATAGGAAACAAATTTAGAGGTCTTGTGCCTTGAAACTTCCGCTTTGTAGCCCAATGCGTTTCAACTAGGATTTTCACATTAGTTTAGTAGTCTTTTTCCAGAAAGATACACTGTTTTCTTTCTTGCTTGAGCAAGTAACAGGATGTGGCATAGCAGATTGGAGATTCTGTTTATCTTTCAAAACTTTGCTTCTGTTAAGATCTAGAGCTGTCCCTGCTGGGTTTTGCCTGGACCGTACACTTTGGCATCGTTTAGCACAATGGGCTTGCCGTGGTAGCATGGAAATATTATCCCTGCAGTTTTCATCACAGCCACATCTCATGAACCTGGATCCTGGCAAATACTTCATGATGGGCAAGGTATTTGCTGGATTTCACCCAAATCTCTTTGCCTGATATTTATGAAAAAATTGTGGTTTCTTCTGTTGCTTCTGATGAAGAGACCTGATGGCCCTGCATGCCAGTATTGTGCTTGCTGGAATATTCATGTAACACACCTGTACATAACTACAGGCCCAAATGAAGGGTACAAGTGAAGCTTAGTAAGGGGGAAAAAAAAAAATCACATATTGGGTTTTTTTCCTAAAACTATCTCAAGAAGGACAGTTGTAAATGCAAGTCAACTTGTCCCAGTTTCTGTAAATAACTAATTGATGTAACAACGTGTTGCCAGGTAGTGAATACCAGGATGATGTTCCCCTTTTACCAAAAAGTTTTAAACCCACTTTCTTTCCTTTGAAGCTTTTAAATTATTAATTTCTGTGGCTGTATACAACATGTTATCTTTTGTCTTTCATGCATATTTTTCCTCATCACATCTTAGTCTATCTTTTTTGCTCCTCAATGTACCATAAAAATTCATTGTACTTTTTAACAATCTGGTTGGAAATACTCCATTACTTTTATAAAACTATGTTATTTTGTCATATTATTTAAAGAGAATATTCTTTTACCAAAGAAGTTAGAGCAGAAAGCATAGCTGTGTTTTAAATCCAGGCGTATGCATATGCCCAATCTTATTCTCACCTTGTGAGCTGGAAACAAATTTATCCTCAAGCATGAGTTTTAGGTGATGCTGGCAATGAAAATCTGGAGCCCTTTTATCCCTGATACGATGCTTTCTACTGTTAAAATGCAGCCACGTTGAAATGGTGTGGAAACACCTTCTTTGCTCAGCAGGCTCCTCTACTGTGCTGTTAACTTATCACTCGGGGTGGCTGGGCACATTGAGCAATTCACCACACAGAGCTGGCAGGCCAGCACAAGGCTGACTGCAGGTACTTAGGAAAATAAAATGTGTAGACTTTGGCCTAGTTCTCCTCTTCCTGAAGTCAGCAGAGAGTGTTCCTGTAGGCAAGCACAGCAGTAGCAGTAAGTTGATAAAACGCTTTTAAAAATTCCACTTCCATTCTTTAAATGACCAAATGGTCAAAAGACTGGAGCAGAGCTACACCTAGGAGAAAAATGTTAGGGGAACACTCTAAGGCAAGTGAATGATTTCTTGCACAGTCTTAACCAGCTTGGCTGCTCTTTCTTACTAGCCTAGCCCGTGGTTGGGATATTACATACCTTGCCTCTTCTGTTCTGTTGGGAAAGTAAAACTCTGGTCCTGAACATTCTGAGCCTCATATTAAAAGAAATAAAAACCAGCTGTGCATGGACAGATATGCAGGTGAACAAGAAATATTTGAAGTGTGGTGGGGAGGGGACTTAGCCACCTTTTATTGCCTGGCAAGAGTACATATGTGAGCAGGATACAATTAATTTGATGTAATGTTTGGCTCATCTGTCTGAACAAGACGCTGACAGGGAACGTGGTGAGAGGTTTCATGGTCTGCTCTGGATTTCTCTATACCAGGTGCAGCAGGGCCAGCCTGAACAGCAGCCTGCTGACTGCTGTGTCCTGTGCTGGGATTGTGGAGCACGATCCTGGAAGTATTCCATTGTCAAATACAAAGCAGAGCAAACCCCATCCCCAAAGCTGCTATAACTTAGACCTTGTGTTTATCTATAAAGCCTTTTGTAATGAATGCAATATTAATTTAAGGCCATATGTTCAGGTATATTCCTAGATAAAAACAAAAAAAAAGGTAGCATACGTAATTCTAAATTTAAGATACAGGGGAAAAATGTTGTAACTATCCTCAAAGAGAAACATCACAATTGGAAAAACATTGCAATAACAATGAACTGCACATAAATCCTGAAAGAAATCCATTAAAAAAACCCAAATCAAAACTGTAAACTTAAGGTCTGGCTGCTGCTTTAGCAGCATTACTTAAAGCACACAGTATTCGAGTTTCCAGATCTGATAAAGTTCATCTTAAACACATGGTTTCATTTAATTTTTTCCCCTTGTGACGTGAAACTACCATAGTTCATGAGGCTATTAAATAATTAATACTGTATTTATCATTAATTTACATATACTGAGTGTTGAGAAATAGGAAAGATTCTGGGTCTTTTCAACTATTTTGTGAGGGATTTGGCAAATGCATGTTGAATTCTGACTATGCTGTATTTGCACAGCCCAGTACCCATTGCTTTTTGGGAGGTATCTGGCTTGTTCCTTCCGTATTTACTGCAAACAAAGGGGTACAAAGGCAAGCACACTCGTGCTTGCCAAAGTGCTCTCTCTTCTTCTATGCCCACAAAATCCTATATTGACATCCATATATAGTATAGTCATTTGGCTCCAAATGGAGATTTAGTTGGGTCACTGCTCTGTTTGTAAGTGCCACAGATTTACAGGCATATTTTTAAAAGGGTTTGATGTGTGTATTTTTTCTTTTGAAATGGTCGTTTATTATGTTCTTAAAAATTATTCAAAACTGTTCATCTCCTAATACATAGACTGTATAAGCAGCATTTCTGTAAAAAGAGAATAAGATGTGAAATTCAGGCTGAAATTCGTAGACAAGAAGCTTAAACATAACTGGTGCTATGAACCAGAGAGCAAACATTAAGGAAAGGATTGTGCTGAGGCTTGGGCTCATTCCTGCTTATAACCAATGGCAGGATGGATGAATAAAGTTTTTCTCCAGGGCACATACTAACTGCATGCAACAAATAGGCATTGATGTCTACCCCTCATCAGCTAACCAATGTTACCGGCTTGTAAAAACACAACAATTATTAGCTGATTTAGAAATATCCTCATGGTAATTTCATTTCACTTATTATGCCTAATGGATAGCTAGATATTTGCATGAAGTGTGTGTGGCTTTTTGCCTGAATTGTTAATCAAGTGATTAAGTGCTAAGTGAAAGTAGTGCATCCAGATGACATTAATGCTGTTCCAGTCCTGGATGCCTCCTGAACCAGTCACAGCAAATTATCTGTTTTAAACATATTTCTCCCTTAAGCTGCTCATCTGCAAATCAAAGCAGCATTGGTATAGGCAATCTATCGTGTTAAGTCACCTTTCCTTCCACAGGCTTTTTATACTGGTCTGACTACAACAGTTGTTTTGTTTTGTAGAAGTGGATATGACGATGCCCACTGCTTCTCACCACAGACATAGCTGAAAACTGCAGGCAAAAGAGCTTTGCAAAATGTTATCAAGACTGAAATATATGTAGTAAGCTTGAACTTTAACTTGCAGCAAACTATTCAGTGACACTTTATTACTTCATGAGTTCTTTCGTGTGTCCAGATCTGGGGGCCCCAACACAAGAGAGAGATGAACTTGTTGGAGCGCATCCAGAGGAGGCCACCAAGGTGCTCAGAGGACTGCAGCACCTCTCCTGTGAAGACAGGCTGAGAAAGTTGGCATTGTTCAGCCTGGAGAATGCTTCAGCGAGGCCTTCTAGCAGCCTTCCAGTACCTAAAGGGTGGTTACAAGAAAGCTGGAGAGGGACTTTTTGCAGGGGCAGGTAGTGACAGGACAAGGGGAAACAGCCTTAAGCTAAACAAGTGTAGGTTTAGACAAGATATTAGGAAGAAATTCTTTATTGGGAAGGTGGTGAGGCTCTGGAACAAGCTCTCCAGAGAAGCTCTGGACATTCCATCCCTAGAAGTGTTCAAGGCCAGGTTGGATGGGGTTTTGAACAATCAAGTCTAATTGAAGGTGTCCCTGCCCATGGCAGTGTTGGAATTAGGTGATCTTTAAGGTCCCTTCCAACCCTGACCACGATTCTACTTTTCTATCAGTGCTGAGCACAGGATGTAGAAACATCTGCTGGCAGCAGGGACCCTCCTATCCTTCAGGGCCTTCACCTCGGAGTAGTTGTGGATGAACTGAGCTGTGTGAGCCCTGACACTGTGTCCACGTCTATCTTTGACTTTCGGCACCCACGTTACCTGGCCCCCTTCTGCGTGGTCACCCACCCTGGGGCACTTACCCACCCAGCCCCAGTTAGCGCCTGGCTCCTCGGCAGGGGCGGAGGATGGAGCCCGGGGCGAGGCGCTGCCCCGCGCCCCCGGGTACAGCCGGGCCCCCACACGCCGTGTGTGCCCCAGCCGGCAGCGGAGCGCGGCTCTCGCACCGCCCGGGGGCTACCGGGAGCCGTGCGAGGGGAGCGGGCCCTCCCCGGCGGGAGGGCGGGCGGGAGGAGGGAGGGAAGGAGCGGGAGAGCCGGGAGAGCGGAGCAGGAGCTGCCTCAAATGCTTGAAATAATTCCGCTTCCGTTCAGAGCCGGGAACAGCCTCCCACGGCACCGGGGCCTCGGACCCGTCTGCTCCGTCCCCCAGCGCCGGCGGCGACCGGCCCAGCATGGCAACCTCCCCGCAGAAATCCCCTTCTTCCCCCAAATCTCCCACCCCGAAATCTCCCCCCTCCAGAAAGAAGGATGACTCCTTCCTGGGCAAGCTCGGCGGCACGCTGGCTAGGAGGAAAAAAGCCAAAGAAGGTAAAAATTAACAGGTTTGCATATTTCCTGGGAGTTACCTTACTATGGGGGGGAGGGAGGGAGGAGACAGGAGGAGAGGAAAGGCTCTGGGGAGCGGGAGGAAGGGGCTGGCGGGGAAGGACGTGCGGGGTGGGGTGGGCAGGCGAGCGGCGAGGGAGGAGCCGCCCCGGCCCCGCCGCTCCGCCGGCACCGCGCGGGGGCCGCGCCGGGGCAGCTCCCGGGCCGCTCCCGGGCTCTGTGTGCGGGGCCGCTCCCAGGCTCTGTGTGCGGGGCCGCTCCCGGGCTCTGTGTGCGGGGTCTGTGTGCGGGGCCGCTCCCAGGCTCTGTGTGCGGGGTCTGTGTGCGGGGCCGCTCCCGGGCTCTGTGTGCGGGCTCTGTGTGCGGGGCCGCTCCCAGGCTCTGTGTGCGGGGTCTGTGTGCGGGGCCGCTCCCGGGCTCTGTGTGCGGGCTCTGTGTGCAGGGCCGCTCCCGGGCTCTGTGTGCGGGCTCTGTGTGCGGGGCCGCTCCCGGGCTCTGTGTGCGGGCTCTGTGTGCGGGGCCGCTCCCGGGCTCTGTGTGCGGGGCCTGTGTGCGGGGTCGCTGCCGAGCTCTGTGTGCGGGGCCGCTCCTGGGTCCGTGTGCGGGGCCGGGCAGCGCTGCTCCCCGTGCGGGCCCAGCCGGGGAAGGAGCGCTGCCCGCAGCGGGCCAGGCGGGCCCCGCAGGCCTGGGAGCGCACGGGGATTTTCCCTCCGCCGGATTTGCCTCCGCAGTTGCGGTGCGGACATCCAAAAACCCTGTGCTCAAGCTCTCCGTGACTCATAACGCGTTGTGTTGGTGTGCGGTGTGGTCCGCACACAGCGCTCGGGGAAACCTGCGTAATGCGCACGACTGATGTAATGTTCAGAGCAGTGATCGTTCCTCAGGGGCTCCAAACGCAGTTGTCCTGGTGCTGAGCAAAAGACTTTTGCCTTGCGACAGTGAACCTTTGCAGAACGCCAGACGTGTACAACATGTTGCCTGGGTCTTTGTCCGTACATGTGAATTAATACCCACCCCCTGCTGAATATGCCTGTATGAAATCCCGTGAGACAGGGAATTGGAATTTAACCTCGCCCACCCATCGTTTTCGCAGCTGATTTTAATTTGAATGTGATGCAAATAGAGCCAAAGTATCAGTCACTTCAAAACGGTTTTTCAAGCAACATTCATTGCTTGCAAGTGTGAAGAAGGGTACTGTGCTCAGCAGCCCCTTGCTTCTCATGGCACTGAAGCCAGGCACACTGTTTCAGAGTAGCACCAGTGCTGTGAACAAGGATGACACAACTTGGGAGAGTACAGCCCCTCATTCTGTAGCTATCACGTCATTTTTCCGTGATGTATGGCCTTGCTTTTCAATTAAATCCATGTTGCACAATTGTGCTCGCATTGTTTGGCTTTTTCTGGTCATTGCAGATGGACCAGATGTTGATGAAATAGTCAAGAATGACAAACGTCATTAGTTACCAAGTTTTTTACATTATTCTGCTTGAGTATTTGTGACTATTAGTAACTCTTCCTTGAGTCCATTTTGTAGGTATGTTTAGAGATCTTTAAGTGAGCCTATTTGTTGCAGTTTGGTTATGTCCATTATATTGTTATTATTGTTTTTACTATTAAATGCTATTTTCCTTAGTGACAGATGTTTGAACTCAACAAATCTCCAGCAAACTGTTAGAGGCAGCAGTTACTTTTATCCACAATCTTTGTAATCTTACAGAAAGATGTATTCTGTGAAATCATATTTCTTATAATTACTTTAATGTATTACATTTATTGATTAAAATCTGCACCTGCAGATGATCATTGTCTATCCTTTTGAAATTTTGAAACTGCATTGTCCTTGTCTTTTGTGTTTCCCAGTTTTCTGTCTAAAAATAACAATGGTTTAGAGAGTTTGGGGTTACTTATTAACTTAGTAAGGACTTTGTTATTTACTGATGGACAAACAAGTATTGTTTTAAATTCACCTTAGTATCCTTTTTACTTGGGCGTGTGTTTATGACGTTTCTCTGGTGGAAGTCTATGTAGGGGTGAGATTGATAGTATTCTGTCTTATCTTTCTGTTTATTGATATGTTGGTTTTAACACATTCTGATGGCTTCAGCCTTACTGTGAAGCCTGTCCTCTTCTTACTTCCTAATTTTTTCTCTACTAAAAATAAATATGAGTTTGCAAACTATTAACGAGCATTCTTCCTTGCTGGCTGTGGCACACATAGGTTCTGTCTTAAGCTGTGCTGATTTTTTTTTTTTTTGTAGGGCTCCAGGTGTTTTTAAAGCCTAGCTGGGAATTTCAGAGGTCAGATTGCTTGTTCATCCAGGCTCTGTTTTTTGGGGTTTTTTTCCTGCTTTAACCAACCTGTGGCAGTTTTCCTATGGAGATGGGTCTTGGTCATAGGAGGGCACGTGGTTATTCAACTGTTAGCACAAAGGATGTATTGGAAAATGTTCAGGATAAGTCAGGATAAATGAGGGACAACTGAAAATTTCCATGTCTTTCAGTTGGTGTAAATTCTGCTGCTACATAGAGGACAGAAACTTACTGATTTGCTCCAGTGTATTACCACAAGGGCTAAGAACTGGTGGGTTTTAATAATGCAAAAAAATTTTATCTCTTGTAGGGACGATGCTGGTTCCAATTCAGTACTGTCTCTGCTATGTGTGTAGTTAACTGTTGTAGGTGATACATGATTACACATCTGTGAGTTTTGTATTTATGGCAGCAACAGGCGTTTTGATCATTGTCAGAATTACATTTTTATATATTACAACAATAGAGCCGTTGCCAAAATGCTCCACCATACCAAGGATGAAAATCCTTTAGGATCTGAAGTGACATTCTGATGAAGAGTAATCCAGATAATTTATGAAGAGAGTAAAGTTTATGTAGTTTTAGATGTCACAGAAATAGTTTATAATACAACATAAAATGGGATTTCAGTATTGACATTAATATATATGTATAAATATATATAAAAAAATATAGCAAACCTTAGCTTATGAATTTCAATGTTATTGGCAATGGTAAGAGGTCCACCAGTGGTAGAGGTGAGGGCAGTCTAGAGAAGTGAAATGAATTCTCTAATATAACAGCATGAGTTATTGACCAAAACAAAGAGTAACCTGAGATACTTGAGATATCACACATGATGTAAGCAGGGATTAGTCATACCAGAAGACATATGATAATATGGAAAATAGATTAAATATTAGAGAATATTTGATAAAATCTGGAATTTAGAGCTCAGATTTGTTTATGTTGTCATCTGTCATGTAGAGCCTTAGTCTGGTTTTCATTTACAATCTCTCATTGCCAGTGGTGTAATTCAAGGATGAGAACATTGTACTTCAGTCTTCCCTGTGAGAGCATCTGCAGCTGCATCTTTAAATGGTGTATATGTTCTGTTAAGGTAGCAAAATTACAAATTATTAAGTATGTTTGGAATTAATTAAATCAGCTTTTTAGGTGGTGAGAGAATTGTGAACTAATACTAGAATATTTGATGGCCTGTCTGCAGACTGAACTGTGGTGTGCAAAAGTTGTTTGTAGATTTTAGTAAGGTTCCATCCCCCTTCATTGCTGAAAGGCATTTAAAGATTGGGCCGCCCCATATATGCTAGTGAAGGATCCCAGTCCTTATCTGTCAGGGGTTCAGATGTATGGTGGAGCTCATCATATTAGCAAAAAAACCCCACACAAATTAGATTTTTTGTAAGCTCCTTGTAGTAGTCTGTACTGTGTACTAAACATGTCTTTAAACACATGTAAGAAGAGATCAGAATGGCCTTTTAAAAAAAGTAACTCTGTGGGGGGGGGGGGTTGTGTTATCTAATGAATTTTTCATGGTGGGTTTAGTAAGGTCATGTGTGATTGTCCTCCTTGAATTTTCCTGGGCTGGCAATTAAAAACACAGAAAATTTGCTCCCCCTAATAGCTTACCTTAGTGGAGAATGTAAAGAATTGGCCCCTGACATGCTAATAAATCTGTGACACATTTGGGAACAGAGAGTGAAGTTCAGAATTGCTTAAATTGCAGAGGAGCAGATGGGAAACAGACAGCTTGGACTCGTGAATTTGGTGGAGAGCAATTGTATGGGCTCAGTCAGTTTCCCAACTGATGTGACATCAATTTCAATAATTTCACTGCTCTTTAGTTTATTTGGGGTTGACGGGCAGGAGAAAGAATGAATTTTCTGCCGTTCTCCACTTAGGATATTTCTTCTTTTTGTGTTATATGTCTTGTTTTGATTTAATTTTCATATGTGGGGTCACAGTAGGCAGTATTCTCTGAGTGCCTCAGGGAAGAGTATGTTAACAGTGTAAAATACTGTAGATTCTGGTGGTTTTTGATAATAACCTTAACTTTCTTAATCTTTACTTCATGCATTTTATGTAATAATATGAAATTGGAAAAATCTAAGAATACAATGTAACAGTAAATGTAGGGTGATGAAAGCTTTTCAGGTGTTTTAAGTAAAATGTTCGTCTTTCTGGAATCCCTGAGTAAAATGTTTTGCTGTGTGACTCACTGACAGAAAGCTCATGCCTTGGTCTTGCTCTGGGCCTTTTCCTATATGAAATAAATCTATTTCATGGTATACAAGAAGTGTTCTGCTAATATTTAATTGACTCATTTTCTTTGGACCTGTTTCTGCAACTTACTGCACAACTAATGCACATGACTAGTTTTTATGTCAGTAGATGTTTGTGCTTGTCTGTTTCTTGTGTGAGAGGTTCTAGGCTGGCTGAAACACTCTGCAGGCTTTTCTTCTCTTCTGCTCTCCCCTGATGAGGTATTTTGAAGCATAAGCAGGAAGAACTGATCTGTGTCCTACCGTCATGTTTGCTAATGTGTAGCATTAAAATGTAGCATGAAAATGAACCACTGGATGCTAATTTCATACTGGTGTTTAGGAGATGGCATGTGGTGTCTCTTGTGAAAAGGAAGACATGCGAAAGGCTTTATTGTCACTCTTACCAATATTTTCCACATTCTGTCTTTCACTGCAGCTTATCAGTACATCACCCCTCGGCCTTCTAGTGCCATCAGAGTAGCTGAACAGCCGGTTTTGCTGTCTGACATGAACGTGTTTTACCACGAACCTCACTGCACAGCAACTGGAATGTGCTTATAATCTTTTCCCTCTATTTCTGTGTCCCTGGTGTACTGCCACAGGCGCATTAAAGACAGCTGCAGAGCTGCTGCTGGACAGAACCTGTTAGCATCACCACTGAAGTAATTATTGCCTTAGAGCAAGTTCTGTTAAGTAGATAAAATACTTCTGTTCTGTGGAAGGAACGTGAAAAACCAGAAAAATACAGGGGAGGTCCACTTGCTTTGTTTGTTGTCATTTTACTGCTTCAAGCCTTCTGAGCACATCTGCAGTGGGAGAGGAACTCCCCAGGAGGGGACAGCACGGGGGTTTTGTTTGCGTGCTTTGAAGCCGAATTGTTAGGGGATGTCTGGGGAGGCCTGTGTGGCGGCGGTGGAAGGGATTGCTCGGTGGGAAGGAAGATAATTGCCTCTGAAAGCGTAGCTGAACACCCAACTGTTGCTCAGGATGGGATGGCGATCGCCCTGCAGATGCAGCTCCCGGGCACAAATGTAGATGACAGCTCCGCCCTGCTTGAGGCTGTTCGGCATCTGTCGAGCCGAGCTCTGCCGGGGTGGAGCATTTTTTACCCCCCTTCTTTTTAATAGCCTCTGGCTCCAGTTGGTTCAGGCGAAGGCATGAAAATATTGTGAATGCGTTTCTGAATCTCAAAAGTAAAAGATAATCCTAAAATTATTCTAAAAAGTTCATTGTTTCAACCAGTCCAGTTATGCTTGGTCCATGTGTTTCACCTACAGCAATCAAATCTGCAGGAACATGTGAGTCCCAGGTGCAGCTTTTTTGCCAGACAGCTTATTGAGTCAATATCCAGAGTTATCATGGTAGAGCCGAGTGTATCCCTGCCTGCTTTCTGCGAGTGCCTCCTAGCACAGGTGCAAAGGGGTTAGATCACACAGGATGTGGAAGTGTGCTGACAGTATTGACAAGGCACAGCACTGCCAACCTCATCTGTGTCAGAGATGAGGCAAAGGAGCCTGTGGCGCTGTCTCACTGGAGGCTGGAGGACCCCTGCATGCACAGAGCCAGGCTGTGCATGATTAATTTCTGAAACTTATTGCTGCGGGATGCTTTGGATGCCAGAAATGTTTTTTAAAGGGAGTGGGGGGTGGGGGCTAAAAGTGGGTCTGGGTGGATCATAAATGCACAAAATCTCCAGTGTCTCCAGTGGCCTACTTATGAATCATGTCGGCCTTCACAGACGTTTTGTGTTCAGAAATCATAAAATAATTTTTGTGGCATCTGTTAGGATTATGAAGCTGTTACAAAACTTATACAAAATTCTGTTGGTTTGCCCTTCCCTCTTTGTATTGTAAAGAAGGCATTTATACCAGGGACCAGGGCCTTGGGCTTTGAGCTCTTATTCTGACCCAAAACAGCCATGAATTCTACTGTTTCCTGACTACCTGCATGACAGCAATAGAGTCACTGAACTCCGTCTTTGCATTTGACTTGCAAAAGCAGCCTAAATTACGTGGGGAAGAAGTCAGCTGCTGCAGAAGTATGCCTTTTATTTCCTGAGTTTTGCCTATTTAAATAATTCCTTCGTGTTCTGAGCTGAGGTTTCAGCTAAAACTAACCATGCACCGAACAAGTGGTTGAAGAGCCTCCAGTGCTTTCAGATTACAGGATGGAGCCATGGAAAAGAAAAAAAAAAAAAACAAACCAGCTAGAGACCAGCTCAGACTGATGCACCTTTGTTTCAGTGCTAATTTTTTCTTTACATCTCCAGATTTAAAACATGCATTCCCTTATATCATCCTCATAAAAGCATGTATCCACTTTGCAGAGTGAATGTGGATATAACCAAGTAAAGCTGTAGAATAAATATGAGATACTCAACTGAGGATGAAGTTTTCATCCTTAGTGAAGTGAGTGTGCTGTCAAGAGAATCTGGGGTTTTAGAACTCTGATGTTTCCTGTAGCATTTGAAGGAATCTGCCCTGAAGGTGAGGGAAGACTAGGGACCAAGATTCTGGCTGAGAGAAAAGTTCTTACTGGATTTGATTACTGCTTGTGGGCTCTACATTTTTGAAACCCCTCACCTTAAAGGCAGCTTCCTGTAAGTACAGGTCTGTGCTTCTGAAAATCTCCTTTGGACAGGATCTCTGGGATGTATCCTAATTTTTCTTTCTTAATGCCTTTCACAACCATTGAATGATGCCCTCCCTGCAGACCAAATACTTTAATACTGGGCTCTCTGCCTTTCTCACAGAGATTAAGGACAGTCTAGTTTATTTGTTATGTCACTGTATCCAAGATCAAGTGCTTCCTAATAACTTAATCCAGAGTTCTGCAGTCTTTTTCAGCAAAATGCTGGTGTTGCTGAAGGTGAAATCAGCAGTTGTAGGGACACAGTTCTTTGTGAAATGAAACTTCAAAAAACCAGTGGTTGAGGTATACCTAAAATTATGTTGCTTTTCCATCTGCTTCTTTCCTCTTCCTTTTCCTCCCCACACCAGTTCCTATTCAAATATAATGTTGTATCCCTAAGCTGTTTTATCAGCTAAACTGCAGCCAACCCAAAAGGAGATGATCCTGGGAGGACAGTTGCCACTGAGGTGGTGCAGTCAGTGCTGTGCTGGAAGCAGTGTGGTTTCATTTTTTTGTGAGGGAGGATGAGCTGGAAGGCAGGATGTTTTCCAGTGCTTCACATTTTCACTTGCAGCTCTTCCAAATGTGGGGTGGGGCTGAAGGCGTAGCTTGCTCTCCGTGTGTTCTGTGTGCCTTCTCCAGCCCGTAGTAGTTCCTGTGCTGCTTTGGAGTGTGTGGCTGTAGTTGGAGCACTGAGTAGCAAAGCACTCAGAGCTGTGCTCTCTGCATGTATCATCATGCATTTTCTGTTAGGTGTGCTAATACTTACTAATAGATAACATTATTTGGCTTGAATACCTTTGTCCCTGTTGGAATTGGGTGTGTATGTGTGTGTTGAGTGCCCCAGTGAGTTAATTCACTTTAGTGACCAAACTGAAATAGAAACAAAAGATGTCTTGGACCAAAAGCAAAATCAGATCAACAGCCTTTTGTGAATCTTTAGCTTACTCTGCAACTACCCCTTGAAAAGCTGTGCTCAGGCCAGAGAAAGCCAAGGGCCAGAAAAAAACCAGGGATGTGACTGGTCAAGAGTGAGTTGTACTGGCAGAGCAGTATTAGGAAGATTAGCCACCATCTGTTCACCCAAATCCTGCACCTGGCTCTAGACTGTGCCACTGTTCATCAAGCAGTGATCTTACTCAAATATTAAAGAATTGCACGGTTGAATAACAAGGCTCTACAGTCTCCCAAATGCTCTGGTTTCCTTTCAGTTTTCTAGTAGTCCATGTGAAATAATTGCATGTGGTGCTATGAAATGTTCTTATCATTTATGTGGCTTTAATACAAAATTAGAGAGGACATAAGTCATGACTTAGCAAAACTGCTTTCCTTTTAGTCTTTGCACTTCTCTTCCTGACTTCTTATTGATCTTTGTGTCAAGCAGCACATAGTGTACCATGGTTGACAATACGTTTTTCTTAGATAATTATTTTTGTGAAAGAAAACACCTGGAGTGTGAATTTCTGTGAGTCATTCTTGGTAGTTGTAGTCATGGTTAAGTCCTCCTGGCTTCTCTGATTCCTGCTTAGCATAGAGCTGCTCCTTTTCTTTACCCTTCCAGTGGAGTGGTAGAGCAGTCTGTAGCACTGACCCGGTGATGGGTGATATTAGCCTTTATTCATAGTGAAACCTATGAAATCCCACTTGAAAAAAGGGACTTTAGGAGGAGAGGGGATACAACAGTTGTCACTGAGCACTGTTCCCTTTCCTCAGCTCTGGGCAGACTGAAGGGTGTGGTAGAGTGATGTCCCAGACATGAAAATACAATCTCATACTGCAGAAGCTTTGAAAGAATAAAAAATTCCAAAAGTAGCCTAAACATTATAATTTCCTGAATGTTCCTTTAGCATAAGGTTCATAATTTTTTAATGGGACATGTGTTCACAAGAAAAAAACCTCTGCCACTACATCTATCTAAATCGCCTTGGGAGATACCAGCTCTTTTCCACTGGCCACGTTTCTTTGGTCATTTTCATAGGGTGCTTTCCTGTGTTCACATCTACTAAAAATACATAAAACTCCATGTGACCAGCGATGCTCCCTTTTCAGACAGCATGCACGTAATGATTGCTGGGTTCTTTTCCGTTAGGAAAAGCTTCTCATTTATTGCAGAGGAAAAACTGAAGTTGCTTCTGATGGCCTGGCCGTGGGCTTTGTGGATTCTAAGAGGTCCATGTTAATGTGTCAGTCCTGTCCTGCCAGTTGCACCTGCAGTTCTTTAGCCCACGGTGGATTGTTTCCCTGGAATTACAGTAGGGAAAGGCTGGGTGTTAGGTGATCACAGGGCTGTGGCTGACCACGTTCCTGGCTCAGGGACAGGCAGGTGTCACCCTTAGCAAACAGATGGATGGGGTGCAGGCAGCCTACAGAGCATGTGTGCTGCAGGGCTGGGAGTTCACGTCAGAATTTCCCAGACAAGAATGTCTGAATTGCCGTGCCCTGCTTATCCAACTGTGAGCTGGATTAATGAAAGGGAGAGTTTAGACAGAGAAGTACTTTGGGTACATTTAGTGGGAGAAGAGATGTTTTCTTTTGTGTCTGTACAGGTGGTCCTTTTGAAGGAAGCCAAAATTAGCTTCCTCACCTGGGTAACGGCCTGAATAGGTTGGCAGGGTGTGAATCCATTTTCAGCAAGTGTAAGGAAGAGTGTAACGGTTTGCCAGTGCACAGCCTTTCATTAATTTTTTTCTTAGCAAGTTTTTTCTTTGGCCATTGAGTTAGGCTGAGGCCTAATTTTTTTTTTTTTAACCGTAGGCAGTTCTAAAGTAGCAAACTATTAATAGAGAAATATTGGTTTAGAAGAACACTAATGCACAGGGGATTCTAGAGCAAACGAGGCAATGCTGTCAATGGTTCAGATTGTTCTTAATTACAATAATGGCATTATAGGAGCTGCAGTTGCTGTCGGGCACAAAAGAAGATAATGATAATGTCAGAGTGTCAGAGTGCTCAGAGTAAATGCAGTATAATGTATTGCAGAGCTGAATTCAAAAGATGATATGCCTAACTTGTCGTCAGAGTGCATGAAGAAGAAGAATGGTAAAAGGTCAGAACACTTTTTGTTGTAACTATGTAGTTCAGGGGGTTGGATTTTGTGGTTTGTTTGGGGTTTTTTGTGGCCTATGCTTTCAGGCTTAAGAAGAAATGTCAGGTCTCATGTGTTTAAATGATAAGTATTAATTTTATTAGAAGGTGCGGTCACATCTGTCCTACGTGCTTGGAATAAAGAACATCACTCGTGCTTTGGGAAGGAAAGGAAATACCTATTGGCTCAGTACCCTCAACACATTTGATATTGATCCTGTCAGAACAAAAGAACATGACTATGGTAGATTTGGCCCTGAGTCAGAATTTGCCCCAGTAGCCTCTGGAAGTATGTCCAGACCTATTTGATTCATGTGACCCCTATTTTATAATGAGACCAAAAAAATTCAACTCTGAATTTAGGCATGTTTGAAATCTGGATTTGAATTTTATGGCTAGAGGCCAAATCTGAACTGCAGCATTTTTAAACATTTTTATGCTGTGCACTCAAATTCATTACTGCAGAGGAAGAGACTTCAGTGTTTCACTGCAAAGTAAAACATGCAGCAGAGCAGCTCATGGTCTTGCATTCTTGTCACTGCTTTGTTATAATTCTCAGTCATACATAAGAACACATAATAAACTGGAAAATAGTGGTGGTATTCCTCATTATACCACGAGTGTTCAAAGTGACTTAGTGTCTTGCATAACTCGTAAAACCTTATTGCAGTGGTGGGTTGAATTGGGAAAAAAATAATCAGCATCCAGTTGATTTGCGGCTTTATTAATTTGTTCATTTTTAACTGACTTGGAATAGTTACCCACAAATAAATTATCTTTAACTGATTTCAAACAGTTACTCCCAAATGAAACGATTTATATAGAACCCGAATAAGTATTTTTAGCTGTTGTCTCATACACAAAATGCCAGCATGTAAACTCGGTTTTTCCTAAGCAGACCTCAGGGTGCAGGTGCTCTGTAGGGCACAAGGTGGCTCCAGTTCACGAGGAAAGCTGGCGTGAGCAGCCCAAGTGCCAGCAATGAGTTCAGAGGAATCAGCCACTGCTGTGTCAGAATGGAGCTCAGCAGTTCTCTGCGCACGTCTGGTATTCTGAAAATGGGCTGAATCTTAACGGCCTTTAGAGGAAAACCGTGGCTAGCCTTAGAGTCAGACTAGTACATTTAGATTGCATTTTGGGTCTTGTATTTAATTTTTGAAGGAGTTACCCCAGTGGATTTTATCAGACATTCTGCTTTTGCCTGGGTAAAAGGTAACAATTCTGTGTAGAACAGCATTCCCTGGGTAAGCTGTGGAAATAAACAAGAGTTGGTGTGTACAGTGAGAACACAAATGTAAAGTAAGCTAGGCAGAAGATGGGACAGAGATTGAAAGCTTAATGAGAAAGGGTTTGGGTTTTTTGGTTTGGTTTTGGTTTGGTTTTTTTTGAAACAGGTCATTAAAATGAGAGAACAGAATAAATTGGTAAGAAAACCCCATATTATAAACAATCAGAAATGCTTTTTGTCTGTTGTTGGTCTTGCACCCTGTAAAACAGCATTTTTGATTTCAGAGTCTCTTAGAAGTGAATTGCTTGTCCATTTCTATTTCCAACATAATATTAGCTGCTAACGGTCTGCCCTTACGCAGAGCATCTTCATCTGACAGAAACACCTGAGAATTTTAAGGTGAGATCAGAAAAGGAAAAACGTTTGTTCTCCCTGCACCATCTGCTTGGGGCAATTGAGGCAGAAAAGGTGAATTGATTCACTCATGTGATCTTCTGCAGGCAGAGAAGTGGAAGGGAGCTGTGGTCTCCTCATTTCTGTGTTTAGTCTTGCTCCATTAGACAGCTTTGTGCCATTCACAGTTTTTGTTGGTTTGTAACTCTCTGATGCATGTCTTGAGACAGTTTAGGTTCTTGTATTAAATGACTTTTAATTGGTTGGATTTGTTTGGGTTTTTTTTTTGTTTGGGTTTGTTGGTTTTTTTTTTTGTATGTGAGCTAGGTAGACATTTCCTGGGGTTTGAAGTTTTAAATATACTTTATGTACAGTAGCAGGCATTATATTAAATAAATATATGAAGAAAAAGCATTTCTTAATGTGATCTTTGCCTCTATCCCAAAGAAAGAAGGTTTGGTTAAGAGGTTAAAATGTTTTACCTGATATAACAGTCTTTCTCAAAGTAATGTGAGATGTTAAAACAAATTTATAAATCTAAATTTGCTGTATTATTTATTTTAAAAGTGTATCGTTTTCTTCTCTAACATCTACTGTTAAATACAGTGAAATAGATTAGGTACCAGACCTACACAGAGTTAATGTTAAAACAGTGCAAAGCACCATTTGGACTTAGTGAATTCTTTGTATTTTCATTTTTACAAATGAATTTTATCAAAAGTTAGCTGCGGGCATGATTCTAATTAGTAGCTCCCCATATTAGATCTAATCCCTTTGTTCTTCATTCAGACAGAACGCCCATTAGGGTCAAAGAAGGTTTTGACTGAATAAGGAATACAACAACTGGTTGTAGTTTTAGTACATATAGGGCCAGATTGTGGGTCAGGGCCAGCTTAAAGTGTACAGCTCCAGTGATTCCACATCTTGTGCATAATAGGCAGATCCTTCACACTGTTATGATGGTATTTTATTAACATGTCAAATACAGAAGAAAAAAACCTGACAGTTTATGGCTGCTCAGAATCTTATTAGCACGTCTTGGTGTTTTGTGTTTCTGAACTGAAATTATGCAAATATATCTTCAAAAACATTTCCCTGTTTTCATGAGACAGCGAAGAAAATAGAAGTAATCAAAAATTGGTATTAAATACTCAAATAGTTCAGCTAATTAATAAATCTGCTGTTGCAGAATAGAAGGTCTGTGGGCTGGAGCTGGCTCTTAACTTAATGTTAACTTACATTTAATTAGTCAGACCAGATGGAAGCTGGCTAAGCTTCGCATGAAGGCTTGTGGGAGAAAGAAATAATCTTCCATTTTGTCAAAGGAACTAATACCACAGATTAAAGGTCAGTGTTCTTTTCAGAGTTTAGAGAGTGGATGCACAGTGGCTGACAGCAAGAAACAGCAAGGGCACTAACAAATTAGCTTAACCCCTGGATGACTAGTGTACCAGTGCTGCTTCATTTGCTTCCCTGGTTCAAACCATTGGTCTCCAGTTTCACTAAAAAATATCTTATCCCAGGGAGATAAGGATGTCTGTAAATTTTATTCTTTTGTCAGGGAAGTAGAGTTGTATGTAGGCAGTTAGCATGGATAGAGAGATGAAGTTCTGGGAAATGTTTTCTTACTCAGCAGAGTAAAACTTCATGCTGTTCAGATGCTAAGCACTTGGGATCAGTCTGACAAACCACTTAATTCCCTGCTTAACAATAAGCATGCAAGGAGGCAAGTCAAGGAGACAAGTCAAGAAACCATTCATGTGCTCAAAGAGGTGCATACATGATCATGTCAGAGTACAGCAGATCTTAAGGACTAAATCAGGCACATTCTCTGTTAAGGCTTGGAAATGTAGTGGAAAGAGGGAATGGGTCTGTCAGATTGAACCTTAAGTAAAGCTGCAAGAAATTGCACATATTTAAAAGTGAGGAAATGAGAGCTATTAAAAAAACAAGAAAGAAAGAAAAGGGTTAGGATTATGCTAATTGTTTGAACATTTAACCATTCTTCGGGGATACATCCCAGGGGCTTCAGCAAGGTAGGAAAGAGTTCTTTCTGGGGTGGAGAATAGTAACACACCTACCAAGAAATTAATACAAACTTAGCGTTGCTATGAAACATCACATAATTATGCAGAAAATAAGGTACCCTCAGCAGTAATTAAAAAAAAAAAAAAAAGTAAAAAAATAATTACAACTTTGGTCTGCCATCTTTATACATCTTATTTATAGTGGAAATACCTGTGCCCAGTCTAGCTTGGGAAGGGAAGCTGGGAAATAAGCACCTGCTGTTGGAGTCAGGTTTATGTCAGTGTTCATGTACAGCAGCAGGGAATTAAATACCTGTTGGACTTTCCCAGCTGGAGTGCAGGCACCTGCAGAGCTGCTGGTAGGTGTCTTTTGAACACCCGAATACACAGTGGGTCTAGGTGCTTAATTCCACTGCCATAGCCACTTAAGTTCCCACAATGTGTAATCCCCTGGTAGTCACAATGTATTTTGAAAAACTTTAAACAAGCCTTTCAAAACATCCTGGAGTTTGCTTCTAAATTTTGTAAACTTTTTTGCCACCAGACCCTCTTGTTTAGTTTGTTGCATGTGAACTTTCCCCTAGTGGCCACTGCCCATTTGGTGGTTGTATCACTTAAGTGAATCACTGGGATGAGATTGGGTCAATTCTTGTGAAGAGTGGAGTATTTTGCAGATCTCAGTTAATAAATTGTGCTTGCTGACAGTACCTGGAGAGAGGGCTAAGGACCTGAATGAACATGAAAACTACAGAACTGTGCAACCTATTTATGATTGCCTTGTGTAGGTGGAGATTTGATATGCTGAGGTGAGAAAATCTGTGCTGCTGTTTACTGTAGCTTTTTTAGAGTGTGGATAAACACAAGATTCCAGCACCACACTCTGCAAGGTGCACAGATTAAAAAAAATAATTTTAATGTGGAAAGCTCTTCTACCGTGTCAGCTGAACTGGAGATTTGGAATCCCACTGAGTACTTTGAAAGCTGTATGCACAAGTATTTATGTTGATGCTTTCATCTCTTTTCTCATTTTTAAATAATTGCATCCTGGGGATGGAAGAAGAATTATTTTACTAGTCACTGTTTACTAGACCACATTTATCTACAGTTACCAACTGGTGGTGATCGAGATACCACAGTTATTTTCCATTCTGAGTTACTGACATATTTCAGATACCACTTGGGGACAAAAAATATTTGAAGGGAATGATAAATTTTAAAACCATTGTAGCTACAAATGACAGAATTAGCATTTACTTATCAAGTAGCTCATTTCAGCTGCTATAAAACCAGAGAAGTGTAGGAGTAGGTAGGGCACTTTTGGGGGAGGTGTAGGTAGTATGAAAATATTTTTTTTGCTTTCCTTGTCAGGTAAAACTTGACAGTGCACGTCTAAAGTCAGTTCGTGTTCTCTGAAAAATGCCCATATAGTACAGCCCAGTAAGATTTGTCCCAACAAGTACATTTGGAGAGAATCTTTCTGAGCAAAGTCATTCATGTACCTTTAGTAAGTGTGTCAGACATTTTCAGGTGGGGATCACACTCAGTTTTGTAAGGGCACGAGTACAAATTCTACTTTCATCAAACTCAAAAAACGCTGTTGAAATCAGAAGAGTTTGGGAGCTGCCCTTTTCAGGGAAGTACTGTGCACTATGAAACTTGCCAAAAACTAATGGATTGTTTGCAGGAAATTGGAAGTTAAAGTGCATGAGTCAGTCTACTTCAAGGCTGAACAGTTTCCACTGAACTTAAATAATGAATGCCAAAACCTAGAGACAGTACAAGCAGCTGCAGCAGTTTTCTTCAGTTGTTTCATCCAGGCACTGTAAGGGATTTTATGTTTAGCAGAGTCCTCCTGAGTTCATCAGGCTTTAGAAGCGTTACATACATTGTTGTTACTGACATGGAAACTTTGCACAAGAAGCAGCAACCCAAGCGTTTTTATTTTTTGCTTCGAAGCAGTTACTACAGAGTATGGACCAGAATGTGCAGTTTCAGGGATTTCATCTGCAGCAACTACCTGCTTTTGTAACGACAACTGCTAGAAA
This sequence comes from Coloeus monedula, assembly GCF_965178545.1. Classification (NCBI taxonomy): domain Eukaryota; kingdom Metazoa; phylum Chordata; class Aves; order Passeriformes; family Corvidae; genus Coloeus; species Coloeus monedula. The sequence goes on along the minus strand of NC_138786.1, from coordinate 9,862,357 downwards.
AGGAGAGGATCATTTTTTCCCTCAGAAGTGATACATGTTAGTTTCACACTTCTCAAAATACTCAGGCCGTTTACTTCCTGGTGTGTACAAGAATTTCAATGTACTTAATGAAATATATCAAACATTAGATAAAAGAATCATTCTCAATAATTTTGATTAGTGACAGATCTTATGCCCAGAGCATATTTGTGCAATAGACTACTTTTTACCAGGATACTAAAGGAATCTAACTCTTTGTAGGAGTGCAGGAAAGGAGTGAGGTGTTTGTGTATATGCATGTGGCTTAGATTTCTTTAATTTGAATTAGTTTTTGATGTCTGTGCATGTAGAGAGTAGTTGAGGGTACGCATGGCTGAGTCGATTCTTTGTCCTATTCTGTGCTCCTCTTCTCCGGTTCTCTCAATAGTCGAACCTTCTGAGCATTTCTGAGTTGGAGAATCACTGAGTGCACCAGAGCTTTGGGACTTTGGGTCTCATCCTCATGAGAGATGCTCCAGGTCACTAAGCGCCTTTGTGGCCCTTCACTGGACTCTCTGCAGAAACTCCACGTGTCTCTTGCACTGGAGAGCCCAGAACTGGGCACAGCACTCTGGGTGTGCAAGTGCAGGTGCAGAGCTCTCCCCTGTGTCATAGTTTTCCACCATGCACAGCATTCCTGCAGCTCTTCAGCTGTGGTGTGGACAAGAGTATGGACGTTTGGTTTTAAGAAAGTTTGAGTATTTTGCTATATGAAATTCATATGAAGTTGGCCAAATGCTTCTTGGTGAGATTTAGTCTGAGTAAGCCTAACATTATTTAGAAAAGCAATGAACCACGTTTTCAAGTAGAGAACAGTCGTGAATCAGGAGGAAAAATAATTTTGGTTTTTTTCTTTCTTTTTTTATCACTTTTCAATTAGATGGAAACATGACTGAGGTTTTCAAAGGCAACTGTAGACTTCTGTTGTGCTGAGTCAAGTTACCAAGTCTGGAAAGGTGCCCACCTAGAGGTGCCTCATAAATAATGGCTACAGACTCAGGTGTGTTAATTTGTATGCATGTCATTCCTTTTACCCCTCAGTTTTAATCTAAAGCTCTTCCCTGGCATAATTTACCATAAGGCCATGGGAATACTGGCACAAGAGATGATGATCATGTGGGAGTGAGAACGACCAACAAGTTTGGGAGCAAGGTGCAGTTGCCCCTTTCAAAAGCAGTGGCCATGGCACAGGTTCCTGTGTTAGCTTGGGATATTTAACTATTGTGTGCCTCAGTTTCCAGATGTGTGAAATGGAGCGGTGATGAGGATTAAATTTGGAAGAACTTTTGAGCTTTCTTGATGAAAAATGTTAAGGGTTATTAAGTGTGAATGTGGTATAATGCTTAGCAGACAGGTGTGGCTTAAAGAAATGGTTTGAAATCCAGTAATTTAGTTCTAGGTTTAATTGAAAGTTGTAATCCCAGCAATTGCTGCCAGTGTCTTCTAGGATTTAAATCCAATGTACTGGAGCGTGTAATTTAAGGCTTTGCAGAACAGTATTAGTGCTTATATGTTTATCACGCAGCAAGTGTTAGCATTATTCCTGTGGAATGCTCTTAATTAAAATCCAGGAGCTGCTTACAGTGCATTTGATGCTCGCTCTCATGAGCACTCAGTCGAGTTAGCAGCAAAATAAATTTAAAGGAATGATTTTTCTCAGAGCTACAGTATAATTGGCAGACGCTTTTGTAACTGCTGTTGTCATTAACGTACGGGAGGTTTCGGCAGCAGATTCCGTGTTGATCAAATGACTTCTGTTTTCATCTTTCAGGTCCTAATATTAGCTTAAGTAGGAGGAAAGGGACTTTCATTTGGTACAGCAGAAAACAGGATGCTTTTGCAGCAAAATAGCCATTAGGGCATGCCTACTTTACACATTGTACTCTAACATCTCATACTTCAAAGCCAAATTTGTTTTGGAAGAGTTACACCCAGAAAATCTCTTGATAAATGGGTGAAATCTTTTGCTCTGTTTTTGAAGTGGAGGAACACACATCAAAAGTGTTTTGTAACATAGTATTGCTTCTTTCTGAAATTTTGCATTGTTTTTTGGGGCTTGGTGCTCAGTAGATAGGGTTAATTGTTTCAGTGTGAGCAACCAAAGTTTTAAAAATGAATTCTAACTTTTTGACCCCATTAATCATAAAACTGCCTGACCTATCTTGCTTACTGTAACATTGCTTTTTTTTCAGTTGATGAGTCATGAGCATATATTAAAAACTATTTCTTTAAAATAATTTTTAGAAAGTCCTTCTTGCATGTTAAAATGATTTTGTAAGTTAAGAATTCAGCATATGTATGTCAGTACATATTGCAGTGGGCTTATGATATAATAGCTTCAATGAAAATTAGATCTAAATTAGAGTAGACTTTGAAAAAGGGTTGTGGGCACATGTTTTTGGGAGTGGCTGGAAGAACTTACTGTAGGGGAAGGTTCAGCCCTGTGTGTGCTCTACCTAGAAACCAGATAGGGTGATGTTTCTAGTTAAAGCAAGATGCAGAATTTAAAGCAAGGAACCGCTGAATATGAGAATTAATTTTCATGTTTACACAAAAAGAAAAAATCCAACTATGCTCTAATTCATTTTCTTTGCTTTCCTTTCCAAAAATATTTTTAGAAATTAAATAAAAAGCATTGAAGTATTTCAACAACCAGTTGGTTGTGGGTTTTTTGGTTTTATTTTGGATGTTTTTATTGTTTTGTTTTGTTTTCTTTTTTATAATGCCATTAAAACTTCTTTGGAGGATAACAACCCTCTTGAGGACCAAAACCCTGTCCTGTTACAGCCAACGCTTGCGGGGCTTTTTAACCCGCTCAGTGCACAGAAATCACAGAATTGAGAGATCACAGAGCTGAGCGAAGACTGAACAAAGACCCGTGACAAAATCCAATTCTTTCCTTTGCTCAGTTGAAAAACAAGTGTGTTTTGAAGTCTGTAGCCTTTTAGAGGAGTAAGAATATTTAACTCCTGTATGTCTGTGGGGCTGTCCTGCTGTAAGCCATGAGCTTGCTGCCGTTCTGTATTCCAGAGCGCCTTGCGGAGCTGAGGTGAATCCTGGCACTGCTCTCCTGGGCTGCCATTCCCCTGGCAATGGCTGGGTGGGGAAACTGAGGCACAGACGCTTGGTCCGGCTTCTGGAGCCCAGAGCACAGCCAGCTCCAGTGCTTCCTTTGCTCTTTGGACTTTCAGGATCACTGCTTTCTCCCTACTGGCTTGCCCTCTTCCAGGTTATTTTGTTCCTACGCTGCTTTAACATTTTTCTCCCAGAGAGCAGCCACTTGTTAATTTGTCTACAGATAAGAAATTGTGTGTACAATTAGCAAAAGCCTTCTTTGGTCGCATTCACCCTTATCCCTCCCCCCGATTTTCCTCTAATTCCTGGTGACCCTTCTTTGACTTTTATTACCTTTTAAGAAGTGGTAGAATCAGGCCATTAGGTTGAAGTGAATTATGAAATACTTAACCCTCTTGTCTCCCCTCTGAAACGCCAACCCCACACGTACCAGTTACGCACGGAGGGCTTTTTTTTGTAGAAGAATTTGACGTCTGAGTGTTTGTCTGTAGCCTGGATTGCGACATACATAAGATACAGAAAGGATAAAACCAGAAACTGAATTTTCTCCCTGTCTGAATCGCTCATGATTCCAGGACCTCTACTTTTACCATTTAAAAAATGAATTTTGGGGGAAGAAAAAAATACACTGCGGGGTTCCGCACTTTATTCAAGGAGTTAAAAGTCTGGAGCTGTGCTTGATGAGCCAGATGGTCTTCAACAGTAACATTGTTCATATTGTTTAGATTATCCTGTTGCAAGTACAGTGCCTCGTTTACCTTTTATGGAAGAAAGTGTGGAAAATTGACCACAGATGTAAGTAACCAAGAATGATGGCTGAGGCAATTCTTACCAGGCCTCCCTCTCTAACGCGCCTGATCCTGCAGATAAAAATAAATAGAGAAATGTGAGGCAGCATGAGAAATATCTAGTGTTACCTATTTAAGTGTTTAATTTGAGCTCTGCGAGCTACTAAAATCTTTATTTTCTTAGACTGAGATTTCTTCATATTGAACTGGTTTCAGTCTTTCAGTGTAGGACAGCCTGAATGTAGATTTTTATCCAGGTACTAAATAGCACATCATTATATACGTTTTTCCATCCTGGTTGAAAAAAAAGGGTGTGGGAAGAAGCCAACTACACTGACCTCAAACAGAGTTTATAGTCCAAAAGTCTTCATGAGAAGATTGGTACCCATTTTGTGCTGTAATGAGAGAGCACAAACTCTCCATTAATATTGATTTGATTGGTATCAGAAGCAAAGGCTGCACCAAATTAATTAGAGGTAGCTCATTGTTACTCCTGATAATGGGCTGTTAAATTAGTGAAGCATCTTACAAGTCAGTTTCAGATTGAAATAAACTTTTTTAGACAGGTATCTCCTTTGTGTAATATCTGGAATTGGAGGGCTCAACAGAACAAAGGGAAAATGCTACAAATGAAAGCAATAAAGCCCTGTTTTATAAAGTCCTTTTGTCTCCTATCACTTTTCTTTCTCTCACTCATTTCCTTCCTCTTATTAGGAGCTGCTGTCAAAGTGCATTTACTTATGGCAAGTGGTTCCCTTCGGAGCCCCTAAGCTGATACTGCCGCATTTGCATGCAGGTGCTGCTGTGGTGGGGCACGGCTCTGGCCTGGCCTTTCCCCTGCCCTGGCAGAGCAGGGAGCTGTAATTATAAACCAACAGGTTTGCCGTGCGAGGGGCCAGGCACTGACAACCTCCTGTTTGTTCTTCAGCACGGCTGGGCTGCCTGGTGCCCTTTCACAACATCTTCCCTTTCTTGCACTAAGTTTTGATTGATCCAGGAAATAGTTTCTTTTGCCTATGCAGTGCTTTTAAACTTGGTTCTGCCTACACCGGTTTCTAGAAGCGTAGACTATCAGATTCTCTTCCTAATATTGTTTAAAGGCTTTTCAGAAATTGACAGGAAGAAATGTTTTACAGAGAACAGAGAAGGCTGGAGATTACGGTGAGAAATACTCAATCTAGGATGTCGTGTAAAATCAGCAGTTAACATTGGAAAACAGATTTCTAAGGCAAAGTTCAGTCAGTCAGTCTAAGGTGCCACTAAGTGGGACAAGAGAGAGTCAATAATAATTTTCATATTTTTAATACCTGCATTCAAAATAGGATAAATTAGATTGGCAACATGGGCACTGTTTTTCATCATTTACCTATCCACGGGATCTGGAAAACAAGATCACTTGGACATAAGAGCTCTGGCTCCATGCCTGCAGCTGTAGGGTGGAGAAGGGGAAAGCCGTTGGGAGGAAGTGGCAGGAGCAGCACCAGAGTGGGAGGTTGGAATGCTGATAACAAACACGGGCCTTGGAAGGGGAGATGGACAAGGTGAGAGTAGTGTTGAGGAGGAGGTGACCAGCTTTAATCAGGAAAGTGGGTGAGAGGGGAGGGATGTGGGTGAGAGTGATGCGTGTGGGGAACTGCTGCTGAAGTGCTCTGAGCCTGTGCCTGGGAGCCAGCAGCCCTTGAGCACTAATCTTGTTCTGTTCTGAGGCTGCATGCAAATTCTCTTTTTTTTTCTTTGTGTCTGTTTTCATATTCATGAAATAGTGATAATGACCATTGTCTGCATCAAAGTGGTATCAGGAGGCTTAAAGTGCCATTGTAGTTCTGAAACAGCAGAGATGTGTTGACCTTCCTTTGTGCCCACAGTTGATAAATGCTTACCTCAGTGACAAATTAAGGGTTTGCTTTCTTCTTCCTGAGCAACCACAGCTATGAAAAGGGTTTGGACACCATCCTGTACTACAGCAGGCTTGTTAGCTTAATTACAATCGGGCTGCACAAGTAACAAAGGGCAGGATTCGCCTGACATGCCCTGTAGTACTAATGAAAATGGAAACATTTGAAGAAAAACAGAAGCTTTCAGGTCCTGGATTAGGATTAACTTGCTCACTGATGTAACGTTTTGCAGCCGACTTCTAAAACTGATCCAGATCTGTCAGGTCAGGTTTTGTGCTTGAGCTGATCATTCAGCAGGGAAACTTCACCTGTGTTTTAACTCATTCAGACTAGAAATTATTTGAAAGATCAACTGAAGTCTGAATGTTACAGAAAATTGTTTTAAAGCAAGATTTCCCAGGGATGAGCACAGATTTCCATCTAAATAAAGCTGCCAAAACATGATTCACAAGACCCCAGAGATTTTCCATTAGATAAAGCAGAGTTATTGATCTCTCTTAATACTCTAGAGAAATAAGATGAAAAAGTTTTCGTTGCCTGGGCAGGACCAGTCCAAGAGAGCGACCAGGATAAACACCAGTGCCACACAAACTCCCCAGGCTGATGAGCTAAACACTTTGCTTTTGCTGTCATAAAATATCCTACAGAGGCAAGTGCTGAAGACCCAGAGACCCAAAGAATTTATCTGTGAAGACAGATTTTTACACCTTTATTCATTGAAGGGACTCTGTTAAATTTTACAGGAATGAGGCAAAGAGTGCTTAATCAGTGGCAGCTCACCAGTGCAGCAAATCAGAGTTGGTCCCTACATGGTAAAGTCAACATAGATGTGGCCAGGGCTGCATTGTGGTTCTTATGGGCCTGAATCACAAAGGAAACAAATTGTCCCTTTCAAGGCAGTGAGACGTTCCTCCATTCCTCGTAACCTTGCAAGTGTTGTGGTAAACGCCAAACAGACCACAGAAAAAACAGGTTTGTGGATCCAAAAGCCCTGCTAATAATGCTTAGAGAAACTGGTCAGCTCTTTTGCTAGTTCTCTTCAAAGCTTGAAGGTAACTTGTTGCTCTTTTATAAAGGTAAGTCTCAAGGAGTGAAGCTGTGCTGCAGAGGGACTGTGAATACAGAGAGTGGTTTCTCAGCAGGACACGAGCCCAAAGCTCCAAAAAGCATCACTTGATTTGTAGAACAGACTAAAGCCTTCTGATGAACAGCCCCATGCAAATATTACATTTTTAAGTGGTGTACCCTACTACTCCTTTTTTCTGACAGATATTCTGGGAATTTCCTTTTTAACAAACAATGCCTGCCTTGGTAGAAGCCTGTTTCCATGACTAAAACTATGATGAGAGCATCAGCCTAGTGTGGTGCCAGGAATAACCTACACATTCAGCTCTCCTCTGCCAAGAACCCAGAGACTGGTTGTTGAGATGAATGGTTTTGGTTAATGTGCACCACAAAGTAGGAAAATAAGATGCCTATATATTTTAGTTCATAGATAATTATGAAGAAATTGTGTATAAAGAAAATAATGTATGGTTGGGGAGCAGAAATATAAGCCTTGAACTTCCTATCCTGAAAATATAAATCACTGCAAGTTTTAAAGCACTTGCATGACTCATATACCGAGGTCATAGACCAAATTTGCTGATGGAGGCAGGATGAAACAAATTCGGCTGCATTTTTATGATATTTTTCCTGCTGCTCTTAGCTTTTTATTTACCCAAAGTAATATAATTTTCCAGAGAAGTGTAACAGATCCAACATATGGAACTGCTATCCAGTTCAGTGCTTAGGTGCAGAACTGAATGGGAACAGTGGTGTGTCAATAAATAGCTTACTGCATGTCAGGGAAAGTAGTCTCTCAGGAACCATATTGCCAGCTTGGCAGGATTCTGGAAATGGAATCTCAAGTGGAATTGGGGTAGTAATGCAGTCACTGAATAGGGCCCAGGCCTAGAGGAAATCCAACTCCAGTAACAGGAACGCTAAATGGAAGGCAGAGAGAGGGTAACAAGAAAGAGGCACTTGTTAATGTGCAGGTCTATAAATCAAGGGGTTTTTCCTCTTGCTCCTGCACAAACTTTGAGCCAGTTTAGTGCATCCCTGAAAGTCGGTACGCTGTAGTTTTTCCACTTGAGAAATAATGACATAGCACTGAGTAAACACTGCTAATCAATTGTGTTGCCTTTTGCTGAGTAATATTTTTGTGCCACGAGAGAAATCTGCAGGAGTTATGATCTAAGTCTGATCTGCATACTGGTTTTATGCTGCTGAGATTCTGTTGACTTTGAAGTTGTTTCTGTATTTTCAGTAGCGTTGCTGATGTTTAGATTTTGATCCAGCATAGCTTAGAAAATGAGAGGAGAGTTATTCCTGCATTCAGTTTAAAATGTCAGCACATAGCAAATCAAGAAGTCTGGCTCCAGGTGAAGGTTTTAGACCTGAATGTGTCTTGATTTAATGGCAAGGAATGAGGCTGGCTTGTTAGGAGAGAGAGGCTGTATTATTGAGTGTTCCAAATGATCCGATTTTGTGTGCATGTATGGTTGTAGTAAAGATTTTGTTTATGATATGAGGCATAAAAAAAGTGTGTGTATTTATAGGTATAACATCATTCTCTTTCTCCTGTGTGTTTAGGGAAAAAGGCAATGGGCCTGCCTGTGTTTAGGAACACTTGGACTTTGCAAGGTGCATTGCAAATAATAGTAACATTCTGGGAGAGCTGGAATTCCTCAGGTTCTTGTCAACATATTTTTAGCCATTTGTCAGTTATAGGTGAACTGGGTCATGTCAGTGGTATTTTATTTTTTCAGTAGTCTAATTTTCTTGCATTTGCCACCTAGATCTAGTTGGAATTCCCCTTTTTAAATGACTTCTGGTAACATTCACCTGTGTTATTTGGGAAGGACACCATTTGACAATTTGCACGTCTAAAAACATAACTCTGGTATCTACCTTCTCCCTTTGCATCACGCAGCCTGTGTTGCAATTCTCCACTTTTGGATTGTAGCCCTAGTGAGTGGGGAGGGGAGGTTAAGTGTCACCCATACCCTCAGTGCCACCCCTGAAGTCCCATGTGCCAGGCTCATGTCATCCTCTGGAGGCAGGGAAGGCCTGAGGGCAGTTTGGAGACACCTCTTTCCTCACGGCACTTGTGTACCAGTAGATGTTGGCACTGCCAGGGATCTAACCTGTAATTTCTTGGTAAATGAGCACTTTATGTGACTCCCAGTTTATATGACTCTTGTTTCTGCTTATGTGTAACATGCAAGGTCTGTCATCTCTTCTTCCATTTACATGATTCCTGGCATTTTAAATTCAGGTAGATTAGATTTAGACTTTTTGTAATGAATCTGCATCATTTTGTGTTCTGCTTGCTCCTGAAATAGCCTGGGGGAACCTGATAGACACAATTTATGTGTATCATTTAGAGGCAAAGGAAAGCATCTGATTGATTTAGTCTTTCTTTTGTTAGCTCTTTCCTATAATTCTAATCATCATTTCACTGTAGCATTACACCATCGAGGAAAGTATGGGTTTTCAAAGGAAGGATGCTTCCTGCCTTCCTTTCCTACTTTAAGGAAAATGGCTTGGAGGTCTTTACAGCAGATTTTCTGCTTATTCTGATGTAGCTCAGATTATAGTTTGCAAGGTAGAAATACGTCTGGCATTTATTTCACCAACAGTAAGTATAATTAATTCATTTTTGGTGTTATTTCCTGACTTCAGCAGAATATGCTATAGGTAGGATGCTTCTGTGCAGCACTGAGCTCTACTGCTGCACAGCTGTTTGTGTGAAAGCAGAACTGGGTGCTGATGCTGCAGTGCATTTCACGTGGCCAAGGGGAAAAGGACTGATGAGATTTGGCAATGTTTGTTACTGTGCTGGTGAGATGCTTGGAGTCTTCCACATGGCTTTTAGTCTCTGTCACTTTTACACAGAGCAGAGCAAAGGAGACAGAAACATTAAGGACCTGACCCTGTAATTTTCCAATTGGAATCAATCAGTATAAACAATAAGCCAAATTCTCTTCTGATATCAGTCAGTGCTCTTCTGTTGGCTTTAGTAAGGCTGTGTCCATTTGCAGTAGCTGAGAATTAAGCTGTTGCTCTCCTCCCAGCCTTTCTGATGACTTAACATGATTTTTTATACATGAAAGTCTTGTTTTAGGTCCAGGTTGTTGGCTTATATGTTTAAATTGAAGGCTTGTCAGTCCTCATGTGACCAGCACTTTGAAGATGATCCATGAGTGAGGTTAGGTAAAACTGTGGGTTTTTTCCCTACTACTATCTGGATTTTCTCAGAACCTAGATAATTTTATCCCATTTGCATCAAACATGCAGGTAACTTTAGAATCCTGCATCTGTATTGTTTCTAGGGAAGCAAAATAAAATTACAAATGACAGTAATTGACATTACATGCTTTAATTTAATTTCCTCCTCTGTGAACCAAAACCTTTTAACCAAGTATTGCAGTGCTATTTCTGTATTTATTTGTTACATGGGTTAATGTGCTATGTGGCAGATCCCGTATTTATCCATTTTCACAAATTAAGCTATCAGTGTCATGTTGCCTTTGAATTGTTTCCTGTATTGATGGCCAAAATGGCTTTGAATAAGACTTTAGTCCTCCCTGGCTATACTTCTGTTTTTACAAAGCTGAAAATTGCAGGGTTGAAAATGAGCCCTTAGGAACAGTTTGGGAAACTCTAGGCCCAAAGCATCTTACCAATGTGCTGGGATTTTTCCCTGCAGTGATCTCTGCTAAGGGAAGGGCGAAGTGCACAGGCTTTTTGAAAGATGATGTTGTTGTTGTTATATTACAGGAATTAGAAATCAAGCCCAGCTTGAGTTTATGTTAGTGGCAAGTGAAAATGGATTACAGAGAGAATGAGTAGAAATTCCTCTACTGGGTCCCCAAGCTATGCACTTCAGACCTGCTGTTGTCAGCTTCTTGCCATTTTATACCCTCTGAGAAAAGAGCTCTGCTTTAGCTAATCTGCTATAACCTCACCTATTACCTGGGCATGATCTTTTGTCTACCTCTGTAGGTGTAAAAACTCAGCATAAAAGAAACAAATTCATTTACTATTTTTGTAAAATAACTACTTTTGTGCATGGAAAAAAAAATCACTTTATAAACAGATATAAATTATCAATTATAAAATAAGTTGATAATGCAGGTAGCTGTGGCTTCAGACTTGGTGAATTTTCTTAATATATAATAATTTTCAGCCTCCTTCTTGATATTTCAAGTGAAGCATTGTTTTCCTTTAGCTGTACTTGTGTCCCAAACAGGATTGCCATAATAAAGTATCTGGGACACTTATGATTCTATTCAGAAATTAAGAAAAGGAAAGCTTGGTAAAAGAACTGCCAGCTCAGTATTGTCCTGTAATTGAATGCTGTTATTCAGCAGTCCAGCAGTGCAGGTTTTCGGTGCCAGAAGGCAATGGGACTCCAGGAGTCAGAGTGGGGAGCCCCATTACCACTTGTGAGTGCAGCGTGAGGTAGAAATGTTGCCTGGAAAGCTGCTTTTTGGAATGACCCAAAAGCTGCAGACCAGTGTGTATCAGAGACTCCTTAGAACTGGCAAAGAATGTGGTGTGAGAAAACTGATGAGAGCTCTGAGTCTTCTTCTGCAAGGAATCACATCTGATATGAAACCTGGCGAGGAATGTTGAGTAGCACAGCTGAATAACCCTAGATAATAAATACCACTCCATTCTCCATACTTGCCTTTTGGCACTGGTATTTTAAATGAAGTTCCATTGGAAATGAGAAAGGTAACTACTTTCCATGACTTAGAAATGAGCCAGGGATGTGTCACTTTCCTCCTCCTGCTCCAAGTTGAAACAAAGACATTTTACAGCTTCTGAAAAGTTTTAGTCTGTAGAAAACTTCATAAGAATTTGATTTTTAGCCCAAGTAAGTAATTGCTTTAGATTATATTTTCATTACTGTCCCCCTTTGGAAGGACCCATAGACCATAAAACTAGTTTATTTCTTACCAGTAGTTTATTATTCTTTTGATGGCTCATACCTCTCCTTTCCTCTGCTTTTTAGCTTTTTATATGCTCCTGTTTCAGGGCTTAATCCTTGTTCCGTGTGAGTGTTGCTAATTATTTCAGTAGGGAAGTATTTGTAGAGAAAAGAATACTGTGATCAGGATCTGAATTTGGTAATATTTGGCAATAGCACACGTGCATCTCAATTCAGACAACAGGATTCAAAGGATTCAAGTAACTCCTGTTGATCAGACTTTGTTTCACAACAACTAAAAAATAAAAATTAAAAAAAAAAAAAAAAGGAAAAAGAAAAAGACACTTCCCTTCCAATGTTGCAGTGTCTATGCACAGACTTTTCCTATGCTTTGAGGGGAATTGTGACTTCATTCAGTTACAAGGGGAAAAGGTAAAAGTTACCTGGAACAGAAACAGACTGGGATCGCTAAAAACGTGTATTTTACCCTTGCCCTTTGAGCACTTTGTTTAGTTGTATGACTGATAACAAAAGCACACAATCAAAACTGCATCCCAGCCTTCAGAACGCAACTCACCAAGCTGCAAAAAGCAGATTTAGTTTCTTTTGCAGATGGTCTATGAGTCTCATGTGGCATCATATTAAATTATATAGGCAGTCAGTCGCTTGTTCTGAAGCGATGCTCTGAGCCGAGAGTTGTGATGTGCTTGGACCATTCTGTTGGAAAACAGGCTCTAAAGCTAAAACAGCTCCTCTGAAGAGCAGCAGCAGAGGGGCCTGCCAGGAGCTTCCAACACCTCAAGGACTGCAGTTCCCCCTGGGATGCACTATGAGGGTGGCCCAGCGACCCTATGATGGGCTGTGGAGCATTTTGCCCTAAAGGTAGGAGACTAGACCGACTCATCTGGTTGTTTTTCTTTTCTGGTTATTGCTTTCTGATCCTGTATTTTTACAATGGTAGTTATTTTTGGTTTGTAATATTTTGAAGATAAGAATGGGAGTTTATTTTCTTCTTTCTCCTGTCAGACTTTGTTTTTCCTGGGTAAAAGAAGAAGAAAATACAGCAGTCTTTTAATATTTACTGTTATTTCATGAAAATATTTCTGCAATATGAAACAGAATTAGCTGTTTCATCCTAGCGATGTTTCGTAAGATTACATGTTTCTATTAGCTTCAGCTTGGTACAAATTCAGTCTTTGTGTAACACTGGCTCCAGTGTGAAAATAATGCTTTTTATCAGCTGATTTCCACTCAGTGCAAGTTATCATTTGTAGTCAAAAACATGCTTGGGATAGCAATTTTCAAATGGACTATGTGTTATGCAGTAGATAAATTTTAATATTCGTGCTTATTGAAATAAAACCTTCATGATACTATGCACTTTCTAAGAGGAACAGTAACACAAACTCATTTATGACATCAAAGCTGAAGGCTGCAGACTATTTATGGGAAACTCCAGATGTGTTAGTGCCATGAAGTAAAACCCATTTGAGGTTATTTACTTAGATGATTGAGTTGCAGGTTTAGGTATGTCCACCTGCAAAGTAGGAAATACAGCCGCAGGTATGGTTGGTGTGATTGTTCCTCATGATGAAATTGGTTTATTGGCAGTGACAGCAGCCCAGGAAATGCATTTAACAGGTAGGAGTTCCCACAGGGGTGTTTCCCTTGTCTGACAGCTCTTGACAGGTGTAGCAAGTGCTGCTCCAAAATTCCAGCTTGTTTGAGATCTCTTGGAAGAGACAGTGGCAGTGCACGTGCAGTTCAGAGCTGGGGCTTTACCCTTACAATGCTGGTCCTGACAGAAACGCCACGATCAGATGAACAGCTCAGTGAGGTGGTTTGTTTTAGACAGGGCATTTGGAAGTTGGAGCAGCTGCTTGAGTTTTATAAGGAAATAAGCAAAATTAGGAATGCACGGAGGGTACCAGGTGGGGCCTGTGAAGGGCAAGGCACAGGGCTGGATGAAAATCATTGCTACTGGTTTATATGGAAAGAAGGGTGTTTTCTTTGCCATGACATGGGTTTGGAAAGCAAGAGGTACAGGTATTGCTGTCCACTCTGCCAGGCTAAGTGTAACATTAGAGACAGGCTTTTAAGGCTGTATTTGAAGTGCCAGACTTCCATTTTACAAGTGCAATTTGTCTCCAGAAAGGAAACATGTAGATGTATTCCTTAAACTAGAATTGTGCCTTTTTCTATGCTGCAGAATGAGGATACTGCTGTTTTTTTCTGTTAAATTAATTAATTCTTATTGAGGGATTTGAGAACCTAGGCTGGAGAGCGTTGATTTTTTTCCTGTGCAAATTGAGAACAAATTCTGCTTTCCTAAGCCAAACACAGTTTCTAGTTTGTGCTACCAAAGTCCTGTGTTGCATCACCATCTTACACTTTTGTGTAAATGTGTTTTAGGAGGCTAGCACAGCCACAATATTGATCACACCATGCTGTGATTTATGCCAGCTGACCGAAGTCCTTCCTCTAGCCAGGGATTTCCACAGACAGCCCTGATATGTTCCTTTTCATCCCTGAACTGGCCCTTAATGCGGTATGGCTGGGAAGCAGAGGGGCTTCCACACATCAGATGTGCATCTTGATAATGCACACTCATAGGAGATAAGGATGGGGAAGGAAGTTTGCCTTTTCTCTGGTCCTTGCTGTAGCAGTGAAAGCCTGAAGCTTGTCTGCTGTCAAATGCATGTTAACCTCCACATTGGCCAAGAGACCCCTGAAGGGCTGTTTAGTCTTCAGGATGCTGGAAGATATATTTCTTCCATTTTCAGGTTTCATTTTGCTGCCTTTTACCAAATCCACCCCTTTTTCTTTCAGAATGTAGCTGGGTTTCTGTTGATCCAGCCAAAGCCACAGCCTATTTTTGCCATGTTGAAGGCCTGTCTTTAGATCCCAATTCCCAAATTAAATCCTGATTCTGTCCTTGACTACAAACTCCAGTTCCCTAGGACATATTGCAGAGACTTTAAGAAACCATCTGTGTATTAGGCACAAATATTAAACATAGCAGGGAGAAAGCAGAATTAGATGTTGCAAGTTAATTCTGCTCCTGAATCTGAGAACCATGGTTAGATGCTCAGGATTGATGCACAAGGGAGCAAGGAATGGACTGCAAACTACCAGTTATGCAAATAAGTAATTTATCTACATATTTGTATTCATTATTGTTTTAATTTTTTTGGGTGACTCTTAACCTCCCTTTCTCGTGTTTGCTACTTGTCCAGCCTTGGTGTCAACCCCAAACTTCATCCTGGTGGACTTTGATACTAAAGAAAAATCTTGGAAGCATGAGAAGCTTTTTTGGTTTTTTTTTTTCCTTCTGGGATGCAGAAATGCTTGGCCTCTTACTACAAATCTTTTGATCCTCTGTCACAGAGTCTTTTCCTGAAGATGATGAGATGCTTATCTCAAAACACAGGTAGTTCTAGGAACTGCAGTTTGAAAATGGGGGCCATGTGTGAGACATAAACCAGTTTACAGTCTCTGAGAAGGAACTTTAACTTTCCAGTAAAAGTAGGCATTTTTCCATTTCTTTCAAGAAAAAGGGGTCATCTAGATTACTGAGATGCAGTGGGTCTCTCTTAACTTTCTCTCCTTCGAAAACAAGGCTTATATACACAAGAAGAAAAGAACAAGAAATTCCGGAAATCCTCAGCTTGCCACTGGTGTGCCCTCACATTCCTAAGAAGTATTTTTGGGTTTTCTCTTAGGAATAGCTAGAACTTGTTGAGCTGGGAAAGACTTCTTGGAACAGATCCTTGGTTTTGTCTTCTCTGCGTGAGCGCCTCTTGTTGATGTTGGAATAGCTGCTCTTAGCTGGTTGGTGATTCACAAAATGAGGCAAGTCAGCCCTATAAAATCTGCTTCTCCACTCCACAATGTTTGGAAAAATTTATTGCAGCAAGCTGGTGAGCGTGTAAGAGGAACAATTGCCTCCACTTGCACCAAGAGGTCTGTCTGCCTCTCTTCTGGATATTGCTACCTGCAGATTTGTTATAACTTGAGAAATATCAGTGTCATTGAGGAGGATACAGATGCTCTCCCTTCTGCCTCTGTATGGCCCCACATTCTCTGTGCAATTCTGAGATGCCTCAAGAAATCAGCTCAGAGATGTCTCAGTACATACCTCAATAAGTTGAAAATCCTAACTGTCAGAGGGTTTGTTTCCATAAAGTATTTTGCTGTCCCAGGATTTGTTTCAATAAAGTGTTTTGCATGTAGGGATGCCACGTGTAGACCAGCTAACAACCTGTATGTGTCTGTTGCACGAAGACCCTACCAAAGTATCTGAGGGTCTTTGGAGTTTGTTTTGGGATCAGATTCCACACAGCACATTTTGATTAGAACTTGGAATGGTCACAGCTTTTCTCATGTGCATGGTTTGTTCTTCGGTGTGAATAAGAATCAGCATCAATTGAACTCTTGTCTGTATTTGTTCCCAAAACTGCCTTTTGGGATTTTTCAGTAGGGTTTTAAACACTCCTGTGGGGTGGCAGGTTTTTCAAAACATCTGCAGATACTGGTTATGTATTTTAAAAGATGTGTTGAGAGGATGTGTAGAAGGAATGAATGGAATGACTGGCATCTGTGTTAGCTTGGGACTTCACTGCTTATTACCTCTTAGAAACTACAGGGAAATTCTGAGAACGAACCTTCATCCCAAATGAAATGTGAAAGCATGGAAGGCTTAATGAAGCTACTTGTGATATGGCGAAAGAGAATCACATGTACCCTTTTAAAAAAGGACTGAGTTTGCTTCCTGATTTGTTGTTTTTTACCTACCCAGACCAGGCATCTGTCTGTCTGTGGAGGGTTTTTTTCCCTGCTAGTTGCAAGAAAGAAAGGAACAGCAAACTAGTCACCGAGGTACTTCAGAGTGGCTTTGGACTTTAAAGAAAGTTCAAGGCAAAAGGCATTTAATTTGTGTTGCATACATGAAAATCAAATCATAGCATTTCTCCCATCTTTTTTTGTGAACAGTATTACTCCTGTTCCTTTTGTGTGCATGCCATGTTTGGTTTAATGGAGAAATGAGAAAAGAAAACAGATTCTTTTTTGGAGACTGAGTACTAATGCAGAAACATTAAAGGCAGGCACATTGTTGTCAGCCAGTTTGCATATTTATTTACTTTTACAAATGGTTGGCTTGGAGTCAGCAGTTAATGGAATGAGAATGATGTTCCTGTACAGATCATTTCCTGAGACACATTTTCAATTACAAACATATCTCTGCTTTTCTTCCCTCATTTGTTATGTCTTGGAGAATAAATGGGGAGTAGCATTTACAACTTAAGGTTTATGTTCTGAAGACAATTTTAACAATGATCCCCACATAAAAAGGCCCTTTTGTAGTTGCAGACATATGTTTATGATGTTTTGTGCTGTGAATATCAAATTTCTGGTGGACGCTGTGTCACACTCTGCAAACTTGTAAACATCTATAAATCCATTGGATCATTTTAGTACCATGTGTAATGCAGATTTATTGCCTTTTGTGTGGATTTCTTTTGTTTCAGAGTTAAAGCTGAGCTGCCAGAATCCATGTTTAATGAATTATGTATTCCAGAAAATTAGGCAGTATTATTTTAGATTAGTATTTTCTTTACCCTTTGTGGGCTTATAAAATGCACATGCACAGGTATTAGAAATTAACATTTTGGATAGGTGGCCCAGAAAGCAATTAGATAAGTTTGCTTGACTAAATAGTATCATTTATAAAAGCCCGAACTATGACTTTCTGAAAATATTTTTGCTGTTTTTTTCTCTCATTCTCTAGCCATCTTAAGTTATTTTGGTCAGTTTTCACATTTACCGGTACAAATCCAGAACTACCCCACTGGAATTATATCAGTTTATAGAACTGGAGTATGTGAGAGGGAACAGGAATCATGCTGAGCCAGTGAGCTGGTATAAATCAGCATAAATCCACTGAGATCTGTGTGGATAGAGTCATTTACACTCAAGTCTGCATTACAGGCTATCAAGTCAGTAGAAGAACTAAAGCTGCTGTTGTGCACGAGTGGTTACAAAAGGAAACCATCGAGGTCATGGGCATTTACCAGAAATTTGCACCCAATAAAGGGAATATGAAACCAAAACCCAATTAATCTAAATTTGGCTCAGTTCTAATTGAGTGTATGTCTTATACAAGAGCAGTAAAAAGACATTTCTTACTGAAAATCTGCATTCTTCTAAACTGACTGTTTTTTCTGGCTGCATGTCTAAATGTATGTAGCATGGGCATGCATGTTTGAATGTGGGCATACATACAAATGTCTACTGCTATTCTGGCAACGTGATGTCTGCAGCTGACCTTCCAAATGGTGCTTTTTCCAGGAAAAAATGGCTTAAGATAGAGACATGACATGTAAAGCTACTGCCTACCATAGCAGTTTAAAATATCGAGTAGGTTTTGACTTTCTTATAGAAAGCTTAAACTCTTGGAGCCATGTGAAGGTCAGCAAATCTCAGCTTCCACAAAAAACCCAAAACAAAACATAAAAAACCCCAACCCCAAAGTACGTGAAACCTTAAAAATGGTGAAGACCTTGACTGCAAAACCCACATGCTAGAGAAAGAAAGACAATTAAAGACCTGCATAAATGTTATGTATGTATATATGTCTGTAGGTGTATGTGCATCTATTTAAGTCTCCTGGGTTTGAAAGATCAAGATTAGAAGCAGCATGCCATTGTGCTCCTCCAACTTTATAGTTTGGTTCTAGTTAATCCCACACTTTCAGAATTCATCCATTCCTGTCGTAGCACTTGAGTAATTTTAATTTTGTAAGTACTGAACCAGTTACATGGGGAAGATGTGGCTGTAGCACTCAGAGGAGAGGCTGTTTTACACTGCATCTTGCTGTGTTTGTTTCATGATTCTTCAGATGGGTATGCTAAAATACATCTAAACCACAGAGAGTGCACTGGGTGATGTGGCATTGCCGAGCTCAGTTAAATAATGAGATGTGTTTCATTCAAATCAGAGTAACTCTAAGCCCTGAATACTAAATAGGGCAGCAAAAAGCCTTCAGCACACAAAATAAACAAGTAAAAAACCCAGATGATACTGTCTAATAAATACAATGTGGAGCAACAGGCTGCATGTAGTGGAGGAATTAAGGCAATTTAAACCGTATGGGCAGCGCTCCACTCTCAGATGTGCAGCTCCAATGGCAGTTGGATGCACACATCCCAGGGCAGGGCTGGCTCGGAGCACACGCCTGGATTTGATAGCATAGGTTTATGACCTTGTAATCCTAGAGCATCTAAAACAGTAAGAATTCCATCCAGCTTAAAATAGCTGCTGTAGTTGCTGTTGATACAGGCTCGCGGGCTCCCCAGCTCTGGGGCCAAATTTGGTGCTGGCATGATGGGAGGAAGTCTGTTGACAGCTGATAGCAGTGGAGTTGCACTTGATTACATCATAAGAAATTTGGCATGTGGAGCTGAATCAGAAGTCTGAGCAGAAATGTCCATCCCTCATCCAGAGTTAAAACTGGGTCTTTCACTTTGCCAATCCACAGAGATTTGTCTGGCCCATATGTAGCTGTTGCTTTTAAGGGTCTTGCTTTAAAAGTGCATTCCTGCAGTTCCATTCAGCATGGTGACTGAAAAAAAAACCCTGAAGGTCTGGATTTTGCTCTCATGTCCAAAGGGATGAAGTCCTTAATCTTCCCAATAGAAGCATGATGAGCATAAGCCCCATGGTAGCTGATGAACTGGGCTATATCTGGGTCACAGCAGAGGGTGAGAACACAAAGGGGCCTTAGCTCTAATTGCTGGGCTTGTCCAGTGGCCAGGCATGCCCTGTGTCCAGCACAAAACCCTGGATGCTGTCCTTCACAGGAGCTGCCACAGCTCCCAGTGCACTGATCTGTCTCCTGGCAGCTGGTGTGGTAGAGATGAGCTGCTACAGGTACATCCCATGCCCTCCTCCCTTCCTGGGCTTTACACTAGAAGGCTCGAAGTGCAGGTCTTACTGGTGCTCCAAAGCCATTCCTCAGAGTATTTCAAGAAATTAGATTATTTTATGTTAATTTCAGCTGCTGCAAAAATTGCCCCAGTACTGTGTTCCTTCTTTTTATTAAAATACTAAGTTGCTGAAGTGATTTCCATGAAAATGAATTAAAGCAAATTAATGAAAAGGAGCTGAAAAATGGACTTCTCTACTGAAACTGTGGCATGCAAACTCCTAACCTCAATCACATATTTGTGGTTGCTCTATAAACACCTAAGTGTATAGCAGTGATCTGTCATGGTATTTCTTTTGGTGGAAATACTTAGAAAGTGAGGCTGTACTTCATAATACATTTTCTCTCAGTTTACATACAGCTTGATATAATGCATGTGCTTACCTGCTCCATTTAGTAACATTACTAATCTGTAGTTAAATCTTTGCTCTTCAGTATTGGGAAAGAAATGAAAAAGATACTGTCAGGCTCAGGGTTTCTCCATAATGTTTTCTGCTTGTGGGGGACAGGAGGGCAGGAGGAACCTTTATTATGGGACTAATACCAACCTGGGGCAGGGATTGTGCACTGCAGAATGAAGAGGCTGAAGAGGAGCTGTCCTCTCTAAAAAGTGAATCCCTCTGGGATCTTTGGATCATCTAGAGGTGTGTTGGGTAGGTTCTGCAAATGGCTCTGGCAGGTGTGCAAAATGTCTGTGCTTACAGCAGTGTACAGAAAGCAGAGCTTAGTCCCTGCTGTGCAGTAAATACAGCACTTGCATTCGAGTACACATCAATGTTTTAGTTCCCCGTGTATATTTATTATTATTTTATTTGCATTTTATGTTCCCTTTTTATGCAAAGATGTGGCAGGGTTTTGTTTACTTTCTCTTATTTTCTCTGAGAATGTGATGGAGGTCATGTTATTAAAGGTAGACTGTTGTGCACGTTAGAGGACAGATATGGGGAGGTTCAGTGGGCCTTGTAAAGAACTCCTTACATAACCTTCAACCTTGAAAGGTGCACTCAGTCTCCTTGGAGAATTGTCAGCAAGCTCTGCCAGTGGGTTGCTCCCTGGAGGGAGGAACCAAAAGCTTTCATTACTGTCCTTCACTCGGAAAATGAGCGGACTGCTTTCTCCAGTGTGTCTCACCCAAGCAGAGCATCCAGCCCTTTGGGACAGGAGAGCTCAGTGAAGGCAGTTGGCTCGAATAGATTTTATTTTCTATGCTCCCCCTTGGGACTGATGTGAAAAAACCCTACATTTTCTGCCTAGGAAGCTTTGTGCGGAAGCCCTCCATGAGCTAAACATTTCGGAACAGAAGGACCTCCACATGGAAGTTTTCTACCCACTGACATATTTATGCCCATAACCATTTTGAACCAAAATAAAAATAAAAAAAAAACCTGAAAAAAAAAATCAAAGAGGTTAATAAAACCAACAGTGATTTTCTCTAAGGAGTGCTAGCATTTCCAACAATTGCCATTAAGTGCAAGCAGTTCCCGAGATTGTACATGCTAGACCAACTTCATCCTTGCTGTAACTCCTCAGAACTCAGTGGAGTTACATGAGGGATTAATTTGGTCCGTTGCTTTCAGCCATTAGTTTTAGAGAATATACAACAATCGAGGGAACTATTATTGTCAGCATTGTTTTATGACTCCCTAGAGCTGCTCAGTATTTGTATTTTACAGACACATAAGCAGCGTGAGTGTATGGAGTGAAGTTATGGGTTCAGTGTTGAAGGTAGTGGATTTTTCAGTTATTTGTGTACAGTTAAAAGTAATAAACATTCTAGCAGCCATTATTGCTGTGAGTCTTACATAGATGCTTGAATACAGCTACACGGATTCTTGAAGCATGCACAGACATTTCATCTGGCAGACCACAAAACATTTCATGAAGCGCAGAAAATACCTGGAAGTTTCTAAGTCCTGTTACCACACCAACTGACTGATTATCACAGTGTTCATGTGAATTGAGCTATACATACTGCACTGAGGAAGTTAAGGCACAGAGGTAAAACTTCCAAAAGCTAACTTACAAGGCAGCCATGAGGGCAGAGACAAAACAGATGATCTTTAGAGTACTTCTCTGTTTTTTTAGAAACCAAATTGTCTCTGTAATTTTCAGAAAAACCTGAGGACAGCATCAGCTGGTAAATCTGAACAGTTGGATGGTGAATCTGCATCTGCACATAAGTCATACATTTCAGTTCATGTCAGAAGGTGTGGACAGCTGCCTGAATCTTTAGGCCGTATGTAGGATTGTTGGATTAAGTTATTTAAGTTTAAATTCTGACTGGTACAGATGAGCTAACAACCAGTTCTGTTAAAGGTTTGTGCACTGGAAATTGAGTGGTCAAAGCAACATTGACAAGCCAGCGAGCCCCTTTCCTGGTTCAGTACATCGGATTACTTCCCCATTCCTATGTCCTTCTCAGCCTATGTCTGGACTCCACACTAAGGCAATATTTCTGGGGGTTCATCATCCTCCACTGTGTCTTGCTGCTGTGATTTCTGCTAAGGAAAGACCAAGAACACAGGCCAGAAGCACCCTAGAGCCTGCCCTAGCTAGACAGTGTAGACACATCAGCATCCTGGACAACAGAATGTGCTGTGTGCTGCAGCTGCACCTTCAGTCCTGGATAGTTCCTCACTCTGGTAACTCCTGTGTGGGTACACAGCCAGACCAGCTCTTCTCAAGCAGCTAAACTTGTAGCATCTCCAGAGCCATGGTGACATAGTGAGAGCAATAACCATT
Source organism: Coloeus monedula (assembly GCF_965178545.1). Taxonomy (NCBI): domain Eukaryota; kingdom Metazoa; phylum Chordata; class Aves; order Passeriformes; family Corvidae; genus Coloeus; species Coloeus monedula. The sequence continues at coordinate 9,839,872 of NC_138786.1, read as the reverse complement.
TCCCTCAGCTAAAATGATTCATTAGTGTTAAAATGTCAGGACTATTAAAATGCAAGTGAGCCCTTTAAAAATTTGAGGACAATGGGCCGTATCCTGGAAAAGATTTCAGGTAATTGCATTGGTTCCAGCACCATTATCCATGAAAAATGTACTCATACAAGTAAAGGTTTGTTGGCTGCACCTCCCATTTTTGTTAGCTTTCCTTTATTGCTGTAATTACACCCAGTGGCTTATCTAATAGAGTCATGTTCTTATAAAGAAATTAAGACAATTAATGCTACTTTTAGTGAGAGTGAAATTGTAAGTAAAATTAAATTGAAATTTGACCAAGTTTTTCTTTTTTATTTCCTAGTGTCTGAATTACAGGAAGAAGGAATAAATGCCATTAACTTACCTCTCAGTCCCATTCCATTTGAACTAGACCCCGAGGACACTATGCTAGGTAATTCACAACAATTTTACACCTGAACATGAAAGCCTGATGTAAAATAAGGTGGTGTGCCTGGGATAGTTTCTAATGTTTTTCTTTTAAACCTTCCAGAGGAAAATGAAGTCCGAACAATGGTTGATCCAAATTCAAGAAATGATCCAAAATTACAGGAACTAATGAAGGTAATGAAAGCATGTAAACCCTCTCAGGAAAGTGGAACTATTTTTTAATGCCATCCCTGCCTCTTTCACTTGAACACTTCAAAGCACGAGTTAAATATTGATTAGTTGGAACCATGTGGTGCATACATCCCAGTGAAATGGGGAGGTCATTTGTTGCAGTATCTTTCTCTAGACATGGCACAGGGAGACTTCAGAATTTCTATTAAAGTCCTGAGTCCGGAGTCTCAGTACCATCCCACCCCCAGTCTTAAGATCACACTGACTTTCCCTCATCCTTGTGATTCTTGGGGTTAGAGCTTTAGCAGGATGCTTCTGTAAGATCAACTTCAGCACCTTTTGCTTCACAATAAGATGTTAAAATGCTACTGAAAGCAAGGGAAAGGTTTCACTCCAGAAGACGCTGCGTCAATTGGTGTTTGTCTAGACCTCGCAGTGCATTGGCACAGCCACCTTAGAAGAGTCCTTCCTGAGTCTTTCCTGTTTGCTCCTCAAGGTATGTCAGACTGTATTTTGAGCCACTGCAGCTTTGGTATTCTTTCTGCTAAGAAAAATGACATGTGTTTTAAATTGCAAATGAATAGTGTATAATACTGCCAAATTTGTGTTTCCCGTATAGGTATTAATTGACTGGATTAATGATGTGTTGGTAGGAGAGAGGATTATTGTGAAAGACTTGGCTGAAGACCTGTATGATGGACAAGTATTGCAGAAATTATTTGGTAAGAAAAAATACACGTGCACACTGTTAAGGCACTTTGTCAATAAGTGGATCTCTTGTTCCTGCTCAGGAGCCTTGGTATCATCTTACATTTATGCCACTAAGTGATACAAAAATAGCAATGTGTTATGAGACCCCTGAGCAATGGGCTGTATGCACAGGCCTCATAGCTGCAGTGCAATGTGTGGTGCTCTGCAGTTGATGAGAACAGCACAAATCCTACCTGGGCTGCTGGAGAGAGGGGACTCTCATCTTGGCAACAGTATTCACTCCAATTAAATTTATTATCTGCATATGGGCTGCACAAACTTCACCATGTTACAAGTGGAAAGTCAGTTTGAAGGCAAGGGCATTTTCAGTACCACGGTGGATGTTTTTAATCTCTGCTCGTTCCATACTATAGTTTATTCACATTGCAAGGTTCCTCTGGAAAGTTGGAATTTCTTTCTGGTTTGATGTCTGGCTTTTAACATGACTGAGGTAATGGTGCCCAGTGGGCTGCAAACTGAGCTTCAGCTGAGAAACAGATAGAGAAAAGAAACTGCTAATGCAGAGTTGGCATGTGCTTTTTACACTGTTGGCTTGAAAGCCATTTTCTTAGTTATTACAGCTCATAAAGTCTCCAGTAAATTTCTTTCCAGTATCCTAAATGAATCTTAAAACATCATGTGAGCACTTCTAATAAAGACTTCACAGACTATTCTCTTCTATGAATGGTTAAGCTATTGAATGTATTGTGATGGACTGGATATGCCCAGACTGAGCAATTTGATTGTCATGGGCAAGCCTCCAGTGACTTCACCCAACATTCCAAAAATGTGTGTCAGATGCAGCCTGACTCTAAATATGCATATACTGATCCAGCATTTAGTGATTTCAGGGGAATCTTTTCCATTACCCTTAATTCCTTGTGGATCAGGTCTCTGCTTACTAAACCTTTGGTCTTGTGGTGAAACTATGCACAAACTGATTTCTGAGGAGGCCCAAGAAACCTATGGAGATAGCAGCCTGTTAGGCAGGATTAGGATATAGCAGGATGAGAAGATAGCAGTCTCTTAGGCTGGTAATTTAGGCTCCCTCCCTTTGGGAAGATAGTTGACTTTGATGAGAACAAGATCAGCTCTTACCAAATAAGATATCTCTTGACAAGATACTCTTTTGTAGAAGTAAATTGGTAAGTGACCAAGCATTTTGTTTCTGATGTTGTCAGCTGGGAGCTGCTATGCTTTCTTTGCTTAGGGTAAACACTAAGCCATGTATGTATATACACAGCAGTCTGTACTAATTAGTAACAAACTAATTCATAAAGTATTTTAAAATCTACTACAAATTTTCTCATAGGGAGAAATTGCCTGAGGTTTTAGTTGTTTTCATGAAAACTTGTTTGTCTTTCTTTGATGCATCCTCTGCCTCTATAAATATGGAATCACTCAGTTTTATCACTAGTAGGCCAAGTAAAATTTTTATCTCCTGCATCTGAGGTAGAAGCTGGAGGAGACTGGTGGAATAAATCCTAAAGTTGGTGTCTGTTTCCTAGGTTTGATGGTCTGCTGTACAAGCCACTTGCATGCAGAATAACCTTTATCCAGTAGCAATAGAAGTAATGGGCCTTACCTCCACGTCTGGTGCTCCCTAAAAAGAATTGCAGCAAGTTATTTGTTAGCCAGTGGTGTGGCATAGAGCAATACTTGGCCTTCCCCTTGTCAATGTGTAACTAAAGGGAAAATGTGAACTTACCTTTAGGAGCTCAGAAGTGTGGAGAGAAAGTGGCTCTGGAAAAAAAACTGATGTAAAATTAGGAAGTCTGATGTCTCCTGAATGTACCTCTGGGTGTATGGAATGGCTTTGTGTTCATGGAGCTCAAAATTGTTTTTTCTCTATTTTTATTCCTATCTCTTCAGAAAAGCTTGAAAGTGAGAAGCTGAATGTTGCAGAAGTTACTCAGTCTGAAATTGCTCAGAAACAGAAGCTACAGACAGTGCTTGAAAAGATCAATGAAACCCTTAAACTCCCTCCAAGAAGCATTAAGTGGAATGTTGACTGTAAGTTTTGTGTTTGCTATACTGTTCTCATTTGTTGACAGCTGGGAGTTCATAGGTGCCCTCTGGAAATCTGAAATGTCCAATGATGAGGGAGGGCTGAAACCTGGGATTTATGGTGGGAGCTGCTCTGAAGGGCACTTCCAGTTGTGCCACTCTACCCTCTTTACTGGTGCTCAGCCTTCAGTTCAGTTAGGTGTCTTTTCAGAGTCTGTCCAAGTGTGGTGGTTTTGCTCTGAGGTCCATGTGCATACCAGCTTAAGTTTTGTGTTGCTAAATTGGTTTGTTGAAACAGGCAAGTACCTGCAGAAATGCAGTGGTTAGGCAGAAGGAGAGTCAGGTCCTAGAACTCTGTGTGAAATTTGCAACATAGAAATGAATCATGTTTCTGATCATTTAAGGCTAAGTCTGAACCACTAGTTTTGATTACAAAACTCTTCTCAAGACTAGTTTTATTGTATTTTTTTCCTGTTTTATTATATTAAGAATGAACATAGTGGTATCTAATAGAAATGCCTTCAGTGGCCCAACACAAGACACTTCAGTGGATGTGTATTGCAGAAAGCAGGTTATCAGCTTTAGAAAATTAGGCCTCTTAATCTGTTTTAAGTTTGGTTTTCAGAATCATTTCATGCTGTTCAACACCTTCACCAGTACATCACATTTTCCCTGTCTCCTGTACCTGTCTTGTGCTGAGCGGTTTTGTATCCTGTTCCATTCACAACAAATTAGTGAGAAGGAGAGCATATCTCGAGGCAGGAAGAGTGCACATTAGGCATTTTGACTTTCCCCTTTCTGTGGTCCTGCTGAATTTTTTGCCCCCTTCTCTTTTCAACCTCCCCCGAGTTTTCTTTCCATTCTCTGTTATGCAGCTGGAGGCGGGGTGTTTGGAGTTGCCTGACAATTTAACTTCTAGTTTTTATTTAATGTTTTACATGTGTTTTAGAGCTGGAGTAGAGATAGAGAGCAGCAGCTGGGCCCAGCTGTAGCACACACCAGTGGTAGGCAGACGGGCACCTTTGTGGTGTTCTGCTGAAGCACCTCATCCCTGACCACTGGCACTCCAGCACCATTTGCCAGCAATACCACATTTTATATGCATGTGTATCTCTGTGGCATAGCTGAGACTTGCACTGGAAGATAATGAAGAAGGGTATTTTAGTGAATCTGATTGTGTTTCAGCAGTGAAGTAAGGTAGTACTTAATGATTAGTTCAAGTACAAAAAACGTAATTGCACTGCAGTGTAGCTAACAAAGATCTTTTAGGAATACTACTCTGGGGAATGCAAAAACAAAATAGAAGAAGAAGAAAGGCAATAAAAAGGATTGGAAATTATCCACTTTCATGCCAATGGTTTGATACTTGATCAAAGATTTCCTACAGTTTGTCTTTTGGTATCTTGTAAGTTGTGTTAGTGTTAACTACCCGTATATGAAACCTGCTGCAAAAAAGCTTCAATACCAGAACTAGAACAACTTCATGAGGAATGTTTGAGTCATTGACTTTAGTAAGTTATTGCATAAGGCTTGTGCCAAAACAGGCTCGTTTATCATCCTGCAGACATTGTGACACTTAAAAATGAGTAAGTGCATGTTATGAGTACAAAAATATCTTTCTGATAGCCCATAAATCCTTATTGAAATAAAGGGAATAAAAGAGAGGCAAGGAGGATGCAGAGACAGCACTTAAACTGTTGTACATAAAATCTGCCTTTTGGATTAGCTTTAGATTTCCATCTCCACAAGCCTGTGGCATCCAGACGTGTTGCAAAGAGTAGCGCGTTGGTGCTGACGCATCTTGCAGGACACCGCTAAAGATAGGTGCCTTAAAGGTGCCCCCTGGCTCCACGTGGCAAGAGGAAAAGAATCCCATAATCCCTACATCCTCAGGAGAAGTAAAAATATGTGCCCTAGTTACTTTGCAGTTTGTAACTTGTGCTTTTGATATCTATTTCAGCTGTTCATGCTAAAAGTCTCGTAGCGATACTTCATCTTCTGGTTGCATTATCTCAGTATTTTCGAGCGCCAATCCGACTCCCTGATCATGTGTCCATTCAGGTGGTTGTTGTGCAGGTAAGAGGGGCCTTACACAGCTCGTGGTAGTGTTGTGAAGTTGATTGAGGGGTTTCTTGAAAAATGTATCCGGAGTTTCTGGCTGGGCGGGCATGTATGTGTCTCTTTGGCTGACAAGAAACACGCGTGCATCTTCCCTGCCGACACTGCTTCAACCAGAAGAAGGCACAAGTGCTTTTCCAGATTCAGCTGTGGCTCACACTATCTTACTTTGATTGTGAAGTGGCCAGACTGTGACATTAAAAATATATGAAACATTATTATTGTTGGAATGTGTTTATCACCCCGTATGATCTCTAGAATTATTGTTTTCCCCATTTTTTGATGCTTTTCTCACTTGTGTAGAGATTCAAATCATTCTTGGCACAGAATGACGGATTGTCACTGTTTATTACATTCAGATTCATGTTAGGTGACTAACTATCCTTTTTCAGCCCTGTGCATCCTAATTTAGTCTGATTACAGTATTGGTTTTCTCAAAACCATGCAAAAAAAACCCCATCAACTGAATCTTTTGTCAGTCTCCTTATTAGAGCCTCATCCATTCACTCTTCATGTTTTTGTGTTCATCATTTTTCTTTCAGCTGAACTTGTGCTTGCTCTATCTTATTTGGCCTCTTCCCATTTAATCTGCTTTTCTTTCTCTCCAATTAACTTTGCCTTTATTTTTCACACTGCAACTGTCTTTATTTATGTCTTTCAACTGATGTTACCCTGGAATAATGGGTTGAAAGAGCTATTGCTCAAGTTTTGTGTGGCTGAAAATCTGCAAGACGGATCTGAGAAAGTAAACATTCTCTCTTCTAGAATTCAAATAGGACAAGTTTTTTAACTTAGGGAGAAATATGAAGGAGAGTCTCTGGTAAATGTATCTCTGATGTCTGGTAGTGACTCATTGATTCTCAGATTCTGCTTCCTGGGTTTCTCTACAGATCATGAAGGAGAATCCCTGAAAATCTGCACTTATACGTCTAAGGCTTCAAAGAAACACAGTTCCTTTGGCTATTATAAATGTATTATTTACACTGGTTTATCTCAAAGTTCCACCAAAACCAGCTTAAGAAATCTGGAGTACAGTGAGCAGGGCATCTTTATGATGAGAAACTAAATGAGGAAAATAACATAGTCCTAAAATGAAGAATCAGAACCTCTGCTGTCATTCCATACCTCCAGACAAATTTCCAGTTTAAATCAGTGGGCGTAATTGTCCTCTTGTTAAACAGGCTAATGTGGTTCAACAGCAAATCTGCTGAAGTTGGTACAGATAAACCAATTTGAAACAATAAGTAGTGGGAGAATCTGACTCACTCTTAGTTAGACAGCTGTAGCTCAGGCGCCAGTGGTTTGCACCAGAATAAAATCCAAGTAATATTGAGGAAGATTCTGTCCTGCAGACCCTGACCTTGGGGAAAGCCAATCAGTGAAACTCCAGAGCTCTGGTGGTTCCTATCAACAGAGGGTGGGGGCCAGTATATTTACTGTAATTGTTTGAGACACTTCTCATTTTTATTTTATGGTGGCTGGGTGTTTTAGTCTTAATTTTTAAGTCTCTTTTGTGCCCCATGGGACTGATTCTGTATCATGCATCATGTACCCTTTGAACTCATGAGGGTTTTAATCAACAACCAGCAGATCCTAAAGCCTAATTTAGTGGTCAGACTTGCACACCTCCTGTTCTAAACACTCATGCATTCTGTAAAGAAAGATCAAGCCTAGGGAAGCTTAACAGACTATGCAGTAGCTGTTTTTAAATTCTGCTGTGTATGGTTCGATAAAGGGAACAGGAGATAGAAGTAAAAGAACAAGGTACTTTTATGAAGTCTTTTAAGGAAGACTCCCTTAATTTGTTTCATGATTTTGGTAGGCATAGAAACACGTAAAATGTGAGGGTTGCTGTGTTGGCTAGATGTAGTTTATTGAAATAGAAAAAAAGATATTTGTGAAACAAAAAATGTGCTCATGTCCAACAGGTAATCAGCCTAGTTCTTATGGAAGCTTGTTTCCTTTGGCTGTTTTGTACAAAAGCTGTTAGCAAAGAGAGTAATATGAAATCTGGGTTTAAGCTGATTTAGGAAAAAATCTGATAGTTAGACCTTTTGTAGCTACTCTGTTATATTATTTTCTTTTCATGCCATACCAGTAGAATAAATAACTTTGAACAAAGCCCAGGCTTTGTTTGATTGTATCTGCTGAAATGACTGAGAGCTTTTTTGGAGAGCTAGGTCTTGTCATCAATTTGCCTTTTTTTTAAATTATGTATTTATACCATCCACGAATAGTTAGATGACAGATTGTTTGTGTCCAAGAGATGGAAGTCAGAGAGTGTAAGAATGCATTGGCAGAGCAGCCAGAATGGCTTCAGCATGTTCTGGGACAGCAGTTCTTGGGTGCATAAGCTACTCTTGGGCAAAGATAGGAAATTACTGAGATTAGATGTGTGCAAATCACAACCTTAATCAGAGGTCATTGGTCCCACTACCTGGGAAGGTCTGAAATGTGTTGGAGCAGCACAGCCTCCAGGTTCCCAAGAAGTCTTCTCTGAACGTGTGACAAATATATTTGTTCTTTCAAGCTCCAGAATAATTCAGCATTTCACTTTGGTGGGGCAATTATAAAACATGATCCTCCAGGTGCAATGGATTGTAGCAAGGCATAGGCAAAAAGCCATCCAAATAATGGCAAGCTTTTCAGACTGGGACTTTGTGGGGGAAATTAAGTAGTTGGCCCTCAGTTACACAAAAATGCTGACACAAAAGGAGATGAGATCTTCTCTATTTCCAGATGTACTACCCAAGTTTCAGGTTTTTGGTTTTTTTTTTTTGTTCTAAGGGTAGTTGCCAATTTTAAATGATAAGTGATTAGGAATATCTTCAGGGCCTTCTGTGAAGTCTTTCAGCTGTGACGGAAGAAAATGCCAAGCCTGTTCACTAAGGTCTTCTGTTGTCACTGGAATGCATGTCCAGCTTTTCTTTTTAATGGGGAACCTTAATTCATGCCTCTTTTCACAGTGACTTTCAAATAGTTGATGTTGATTTTTATAGTTTGTTGTTTCAATTTTAGCCACTGTTGCCTTTAAGGAACATGCTGGACAGTCTTTCAGTCCTCAGTAGCACCTCTCTGTATTTTTAGGAATATTGTGTCATTCTCTGTCTAGTACAACAGGTCACAACAGGTGACATCAGTGTTAGGGTCAATTTTGAGGTGAAGAGTTTTTAAAGTGCAAGTATGAGAGCAGCCTTCAGAGAAGGTGCTTAGACCAGTGTTTTAAGGTCCATTCCGTTGGGAATTCACCAGTCTTTTTACAAATCAAAAGTATAGGAAGGTCTGCCATGACATGTGCAGGTCAAATAAGTGTCCAGGGGATGCATGTTGTATTTGGGCAGTGTGGAAGTCCCAAAAATGTTCGTGGTCAGGTGCCAGACACAAAACTAGGGCTTGACATCATTTTGGTTTGGGTTTTTTGTTTGTTTTTGTTGTTATTGTATCAAAAACAAGATCAAGGTGCAGATTTTTTAATTTTAATATATTAGCTGCAGTTTATCAAAAAGGGAAATATTTTTTATATCAGTACTGGAGTATGTTTCAGGCAGTTTTTGTGTGCTTGCAGAGAGAAGGTGTAGAGCATTAGAAACCTGTTTCTGCTGCCATATCCCCAGACTGGTCACTGAAAACTACAGATGGCATTGCTGTGATGCTCAGCCCCTCCAGGAGATGAGAGCAGCAGGGCTCTTGCTGCAGAAGGCATCATTGGCATGTCAGAGTCATCATGAGGAGGAAATAAAAGTTTTCTTTCACCCTGCAGCAAAGGGAAAGATAAACAAAAATCCCAAACAGAGTGGAATTCCAAGCTGAGCTAGTATGAACTAGATTGCAATTTGAAGTTACTTCAGTTAGTACTGAAGACAGCACTTACTGCTGTCTACACAAGCTGAAAGTGAAGATAGCCCTAAGTTATGTCATTTTTCTTCAGACTTTCAAGGTGTGTGACAGGAAATGGCTCTGCAGCTGTTCTGTGCCCCCTCTCTCAGTGTGTAACACCCTGGACTCCCCTCTGTCTTTTAAATGCTCAAAGGTCCTTCCTGAATGCATCTTTTGCCGTGTGCAAGATATTTAGAAACAGCACGTTAAAATATATCATGGAAACCCCTTGAAACTGTCATCTAGCTGAAAGGACAGTTCAGATTGCTCCAAGTGCCAGTCTAGCGTGACCCAGAGGGCCATGTTCAGCTTTTCTTGCAGATATAAATACATTTTTTGATATATTTTAGTAATGCAGTGTAGAAGGAATAGGCTCAAGCCTGGCTGGCTCCTCAGCACATCATACACCGAGGACTGCCTCAGGTAGGGATGTGCTGTCTTCTCCAAGGCAGGAAAAAGCAGCAGCCCCAATTCACATGCCATGAAGGACTTTTCTAATAGGTTATTTTCTTTTTCTCTTTTCCACATAGAAGACAAGTCTAGGACCAGCATAAATCTACTTCTCTCATTTCTTTGTATGGCAGAGAGTGAAGAATCATGAATAATTGCCTAATGTCTAGACTTTAAATGGAGTTGTCAGCATTTGCCTGACTTTTCTTTCTGTACTGCAAAATTTTGGTAATACCAGAGAACAGAATTGGCAGAGAGAACACAAAGAGAGGCAAAACATATGTGTGGTATTTACAGGGCCCCCAGATGACTGTGATCAGCAAACTGGAAACAATGTCAAACTCTTCAAGTGCTTCATTTTGCAGCTGACTCAAACAGCAGTGATTGGAGTTGGCTTCTGCTGTGTTGGGCACAGCCCCCGGACAGAGGCCACTCGGCACCAGGAACGAAGGGCTTCTCCCATCCAAAGAGCATCAGAGTCAGTGCTCAGGCAGGATGGGAATGTGAATGGAAGCTCCATTTTGGTTTCTGTCAGAAGCCAGTAGAGCTCTTTGTCTGCAGAGAAAGGAAACACTGAGACAAAAAAAAAAAAAAAATAGAGTGTGAACAGTGCAGAAAGAACAAATAGCCTGGGAGCAAGATTTTTGCAAAAGAGAAGCATGGGCACCATCTGCCAAGCTGTTCATTGAAATACAGGGCTTAATTCAGCACACCTAGACATACCTCTACTAAAATACTTACATATGTGTTTGGGTGTTTCAAATGTCTCGCTGAATTGGGGCCTTTAAAAGAAAAGTAAATTAAGAACAATGGAGAAAGGAAAAGAAATACTTCCTTCTACAGGTGGAGTTTCAGGTTTCTTGTTAATGTACAAAAGAGTTCTCTGAAATACTTGCAAGGTAAAATAATATATTACTGAAAAATTGTTTAAGGAAAGTTCTTACTCTGCAGGTTTCTTATCTAATTGTGTTTGTAGATCACAAATTTTTACTGTACCCTAAGCATTTGCTGAGAAAAATGTCACTTTTTTACTTTTTCCAGAAACGAGAAGGAATCCTCCAGTCTCGACAAATCCAAGAGGAAATAACTGGTAACACTGAGTATGTCAACACCACTTTTGCCAGCAGTTCAGTAATTGAACACAGATGTGTCTCAGAAATTCAAACATTTGCTGATATTTAGATTTCAGTATTGGGGTTCCAGGGAAGATGATGCATCAGCCAGTAACTGTATTTTAGCCTTTTCAAGAGCTGCAAACAAGCATCTAAAAATACAAAAGGGGGAAGAAATAGAGAGGTGGGGAATTAAAAGCAGGACTTTAGGGGTGTAAAATGGTGGTGGTAAGCCTTGTATGTGCCATCTCACTGAACATAATGTAACAGAAAAGTTATTCCAAACCAGAAGAGAACACTAGCAGAATATTCTGGTTTCTAATTAAATGGAGAGAAGCTGCACTGTTGACTTACTATTAATCTGTATGGATTTATTTGTGGTAGTTATATGAAGGATCAACTGGAGCAAAATGCTGCAGTCCTTAAGAACCCAGCCCAAGTCTTGTTTTGGCTGGATTTGTATTGTAGTTGGTGTGGTAGATGCATCTTCAAAGCAGAGGGAAAAGTTTTCACTAAATCAACGTGAAAAAGCCTTTACTCAGGCAAGATGTGTTGATGAGGTTCAAAGTAGGGAGTATGAGATCTGGCCTCCTGTGAGACTTTAGTGAAGCCAAGAGGTGTGATACTGATGGACTCCAGACTGACCCAGATCCTCAGCTGGAGTAACTTGGTGAAGGTTTTCCTAATTCCATGAATCTACTCCAGTATTCACCAAGCTGAAGATCTTACCATGTATGCTGTTTTCTTTTGCAGCACAATATCTGCAAGTGAATTATATGTAACTGTGTTGTTCTTTTCCTTTGTTTTTTCCATAGGGCGTTATCAGGCAGGCATGGTAAGTTCCTTTGATTATTGTCTCTTTCTGGGGCAGCCAAAGTGTACATGAGTTCTGCAGTGGGTGGTCACTTTGATCAAATTGCAAGAATGTAGAGGATTTCACGTTGCCCTGGCAAATATGCACCACAGGCTGTTGTGGCAGTTAATAAAAGGGGAAAAAACCATTAAAATCACTCTGCCCATCTTTTAAACACATTTCATTGCTTTTCAGCACATGTTAATTTGCAGGTGCTTTGCGGTTTAACCTCCAGAACATAACAGTGGTATTAATGGTCATGAGTTCCCAGCACGATGTGAAGTGGTATCTTATCATGAACCAGCTGGTGAATGTGTTGATATTCTTACATCCATTACCTACTTTATTCTTTAAAGATGTTGAGTCGTTGTTCAGCAGGCCTGCACACCATGCAAGGACCTGTGCCATGTGTGTCTCACTGCCAGGATTGGGAATGGCCAAGTGCCTGGCCAACAGAAAACACTCACCTGAGTCTTGCTTTGTACAAAGTCTGCCTTCTACAAATGCCTTTGGATCTACTCTAGCTTTTGGGGGTTTTTTCAATGGAGGAATATGAATATTTTTTGAGTCATTTGCTGTCATTCAGGTGATTGTCAAAACAGATACTGCTCAGAAAAGGCTCTGGTGCCTTTTATATATATTTTCCTGTTTCCTTCAGAAGGTGACTACGGTAGCACTCCAGTCACGCTAGCTTAGGTTGCCTGTCCTGCTGACAGTGCCCTAAATTGCATATGAGAATGGCCTGAAGCATCTATACAATGGATTGTACTGCAGATGTGTAACCACAACCCTGCTTGAGATGCTTAATAATGCAGTCAGTGGCCCATGGGGAAAATCTTTCTCTGTAGGTGTAGTGACTAATGTAAACTCATGTTCTTCTGCAGAAAATGATTTGGTTACTTAGGTGTCTGTTTAAGATTTTATGCATAAAGATACTATTCTTTGCTCATTTTTGAGAAACAGAGTCTTTAGGTAATCCAGATCCTGCCTGAAAATGATGCTTTTTTGTGAATAATAGAGAATAAGTTACTAGCAGCTTGCAGCAAGAGAGAAGTATGCAAACTACTTGGTACTTGGAATACAGAGAGTATATTGAAACATTTTGCTGACTGTGTTGTCTCAAATGAGTATGTGTCTCAGTAAGTGTTTATTCTGCACTGGAACAACTGCTGCTCAGTATATTAATGGCACTGAATGTTTTTCAGAAAGAGATGCATTCGACACTTTGTTTGACCATGCTCCAGACAAGCTCAATGTAGTGAAAAAGGTTGGAAGGTTTTTATTTTTAAAATACATAATTTGTGCATGTGCATGCTTGTGCGTATCAGATTGTGTGTATGTGGTGAGTGTGTGTGGATATAATGTATAACTGGTGTGCTTTGCATACATTAAATACAATTAAGCTTTATGCTTAAATACACAAAGTCATGATTGTAGTGTTACTTTTTATTTAATGTTTAGCAGCATGAACTTAATTTTGGAACACGAAACAACGTATAGTTATCAAAGTTTTCATCAGAAAAGTTCTCACAAAATGTATGTTGAGTAGAACCCAACTGGTACATTGACTGTACTGATGCCAAAGAGATATCCAGTTTACAGCTGCCAGAGGTCTGACCCTAGAGTATTTTGGCTGTTGTCAGATTTGAGTGGAGTCCAATTGCCTACTTCCCCATAGTCTGCTATAAGTTTGGGGGTTTTCTGTGTTGTAACAGTGTATTTTTATATATATATATATATATATATATATATATATATATCACATTAATTTTATTTCTGTTCTTCATTCTTGTAAAAAAATAAGAACAATTTTTAATGTCACATTTCAGTTTTAAAACTTGGAGGTTGTGTTGCAGTCTCTTCACTCATGCAAATTCTCTTCTGAGTGGAGTTCATACTGCTGGTGTTGAACTTCTGCCCTGCTGAATAGGCCTTCATTGCACCGTTTTCATATTTCAGACTCTCATCACCTTTGTGAACAAGCATCTGAATAAACTGAATTTGGAGGTGACTGAACTGGACACGCAGGTAGAGTTTTATAGCCTTTCTTAGAGGGGAGAGGTAGCTGCACTACGTTATGCACTGTGTCCCCAGCTTTATCCAGAAATTTCACTGAATGAGCTCCAAGATGTTATTTCAGCAGGAAACCCTTCATTTCTAAACACGTTTTTATGAAGAAGTCCCTACCAATTAAGCATCTATAACAGTTTTGTACTTTCATTAGCCTAAAAATTAATTAACAAATGCTATGTTCTGGGTGCTGCCAAGTGCTGTAAGGAGAACCTGCTTGTTTTGGTCAGGAAAGAATTCTGTCCGCTTGGTTTGCTCCAACGTCAGGCTGAGCAGTTGTTTCCTGCCTACCTTTCCACAGCCACGCAGCCACATGGGATTACAATGGCTCTATTCAGGGAGAATTCAGGGATTCTGGAGAGTAAAGCTACTCAAGTGTATAGGCAGCTGTACAGCTGGGCTGCAGGCTTGATTGCACCACAGAAATAATGTGCTACATGCTCTTCTTTCTTGCTCTCGTCTGCTAAATTGGCTGAAAAGAAGCTAAAAGAAAAGCTTAATCCTGCTGTATTAATACCTCCCCATGTGAACAATTGCAGCAGTTATCATAAGAAAATTATGGGATCAGGCAGGAAGGGATGGGATCTGCACTGACAAAAAACCCCAGGTGTCTTCAAGTCAGGCTTTATTTTATGTCTTGATTCATGTTATTAAGAATCTCTGCTTTATTTAAACACCTACCAATCTGATAGAGGTTTTTCAAAGATAAAATTAAGATTTGGATGGAAATCATGTGTAAAGGCTTTCAAAAGGGCATTCCCTATTTCTGCTTATTGCATTGTTTACTTTGGGGGAAAACATTATTCAAATGTACCTGGAAACTCCTTAAGCATTTATCTGAAACAGTATTCCCTAAGATGAGAGGTTGTATTTCCATCAATTAAAAGAAAATTACCTAGCTCAGGAAGGTGATGGGTTGCTAATAGACCTGGTGCCGCTGGGGTAGGAGTGAGAGGCCTGTGACAAAACCACAGAAACATGGAATGGTTTGGGTTGGAAGGGACTTTAAAGATCATCCAGTGCCACCCCTCCTGCAGGGACACCTTCCACAAGACCAGGTTGCTCAGAGCCTCATCCAGCCTTGGTCAGTTCCAGGGATGGGGCATCCATAAGCTGTTCCACTGTGCCCTGCTCTCACAGTAATGAATTTCTTCCTAATATCCAATTTAAACCTGCCCTCCATCAGCTTAAGGCCATTCCCCCTTGTCCTGTCACTCTGTGCCCTTGTAAAAAGTCTCTCTCCAGCTCCCTTGTACCCCTTTTGGGTGCTGGAAGGTGCTACAAGGTCTCCCTGGAACCTTCTCCAGGCTGAACAACCCCAGCTCTCTCAGCCTGTCTCTGCAGCAGAGGTGCTCCAGCCCTCTGAGCATCATCAGCACCCTCCTCTGGACTCGCTCCAAGAGATCCATGTCGTTCTTATGGACATCGCTGTTTTTTCACATAGAAATGAACATATATTATAGCAATTTGATACCTTCCACTGTAATTACAGACACTTAAAATTAGACATAGCATTTAACTAAATAAATAAAATCAAAGAAGTGGGATGGCATCTTTTAGTTGCAATTTAAAATTTTTTTTTAGTAGTTTGTTGCCTGTTCTGCATTAGACAATACATACCTTGTTCAATAAGAAAAGCAATGAGATATTTCTCAGAAAATGTACTGAGAAACTTTTTTTTTCACAGTTTGCAGATGGAGTGTACTTAGTCCTGCTTATGGGTCTCCTGGAAGGCTATTTTGTTCCTCTGCACAGCTTTTTCTTGACTCCCGATAGTTTTGAACAAAAGGTAACTAGATTTCATTTTTCTGTCAAAAACAAACATAAATCTGTCTAGTTGTACAAGGATAACACCAACTTTTCCACATAAGTTTGATGCTAATAGCTGAAATCAAGAAAGGACTGTACTGGTAACCATTTCCAAGTATTTTAAAAAATTAGTATTAATATTTACCCGGAATAAAACAGAAAATTGTATTAATGATGGGGTGGTTAGCAAGTGTTAACAGATTTTGGCACCCATTGTGTGGTGCTGTCATTGAACAAGACCTACTGTTCATTAATGTATATAGGATTACACACAAGCATTGATGACAGAACTGATTTTTTGTGTGTCCAAAATCCAAGAATTTAACGCTGGAAAGGTTTAATGGGTTTTGGAAACATAAAGGCATATATGTACAGTGTGTCAATTTAAGACCAACATTACGTCAGTGTCTGTAGCTATCCAGGCAATTCATCTGTCTGTTCAAGACAAGAGCACTTCAGGGGCCATCATGTTCCAATTTTTGAGCTTGTAGGAGGTGGGGTATTCTTACCTGTAAGTAATTTTATTATGGGTTACGTTAGTTCATGTTAACTTTCAATTACCTTTATATTTCTAAAACCACCATCACTCAGAAACAGCAAAACAATGGATTGTCTCGATTCCATGGACCAGATATACAGAGCCCTAACTATTTTTTCTTTCTGAATATCTGGGTCTGCAGCTTTAAATATGTCTTGTTTTGACTATTTTTACTACACAGAGTTCACAACAGTGACTGCCTTCATTGTATTGCTAGGTCGTCAATGTATCTTTTGCGTTTGAGCTCATGCAGGATGGTGGATTGGAAAAACCAAAGCCAAGACCAGAAGGTACCTATTCTACCTTTTTTGTATCTGCTTCCAAATTTGTGTTGGGTCCAGATCTTACAAGGTTATGGTATGGCTAAATGAAGATTATAAATTAATCCAACAGCAAAAGGCAAGGTACATTTTGTAGTGGCCAAGGAACTCTGTATTTTAAATGCACTTTTTCAGATGTTGCAATGCTTCCTTTCTTCATTGGCCAAACATATGCAGTAATACTCCAGTATTCCCTGAAAGAAAGAGAACACCGTTGTGATTGGTGTCACTGGCAGAAGTGAATTGCTCCAATTGCTTCATTTTCCTCCATCTCACATTTTCACACTAAACTTCAAGTGTTCCAGTGTAATTTACAAGATTTTCAAAAAAGAGGGAGATGTTGTGGAAGAAAAATTTCAAATGTTCACATAACTGCCTTTGAGTGCAGGATCATGCATACTTAAATTAGGTATAGAGCTGGGGGTTGAAAATAGAATGTGCTTCAGGGAGGATAAAAGTTTTGCTGGTGACCTTAGCAGTATCAGGATTCCACTCCTCTTTGTTCATATACATACAGTGTTTAAATCCAGCTTTTCGGGCTGGAGACAGAGCCCTTGATTCACCAGGTTAATGGGTACTTCTTGTAGCTCCTCCTGTGAGAAGTTACCACTTCTTACCATGCAGGAGCTGGATGTGCAGCTCCACTCTTCCTACCAAGAATGATATCTGGGCTCCTGCTGGTTACCTACCGTAATAATCAACATGGCTGTGTCTTCCAAGACCAATTTCAGACTCACATTATATGGTGCTCACAGTCTCTTTCTGCCACAATATTGGATTGTCATTCCCTGAGGAGTTTACATAAGCTAATGTCAGAGTGTTGCTTCTAACAGTAAGAACTCCCTGGAGATTCAGGCACTCATTGCTGAATCAGGTTCTGCTCCATTCAGGAGTTTTTCCATCCCTCCCAACTTCCTGATTACAACAGCCACAGAGACACTCACACACAAAACAGTACATCTCAGGATTGAGCCTGTGCATTAAACCTGGACCTGTCCAGCCTATTTTTTCCACTTCTTTTGATTGCTTGAACTCTTATCCACAGTCATGCTTAACTAAACCGCTGGTGAGTGTATCACAAACCTTTATGTTTGAAATAGTCAAAGTGAGAAGGGGGAAACAGTGAAATCGAGGGATCCAAGTAAAACACAGAGTGTCTGTGATCCCTTACTCCCCGTGGAGGTTTAAAATTCCTATGGCATTTAATTTTTCAGGTATTTATTGCTCTAGGGGACAGCTAATTTTTCCAGTATAAATCAAGCCATAAGGATATTTCAGCATATATAAGACATTTCTTGTGCAATTATTGAAATGCTTAATATGAAACTTCCTGCCCAATGTGAATGGAAAAACACATCTGTTTTATGTGTTGTTACATTGGGCACAATGCCTGTACTTAAAATTTCCAGTGAGCAAAAGAGTATTGAAAAGGATCTTACCCTAAATGTGTACACTAAATACTCTTTAAATTCCTACACTGTTTCTTTGAGGTTCTTGAGGAAAAAATATGCTGAAAAGTGCTTTAGAATATGAAAAACATATTTAGTGGAAAAAAAAAAGAATGCAGTTAAATAAATGAGTATGAAAACCGATGATTTTTATGGGGTGAACAGTTTATTTGGGTTATTTGCAATATAATTGAAAAGGTCTTAAAAAGCTTTCCGTGACCTTTTACTTTAAAAATGGCTGGAGCATTAATCTGCTGAGTCTATAATGAATTCATTTGCAGTTTGAGCTTTTTTAGATTACTCCTTGGAATGTGTACATCAAAGCCAAACTCAAGTTTCTCTTTTAGAAACTTGCAACCAGTAAAATGTTACACGTGTTGGTCAAACCTGTGAAGCAATGGAAATAACCCATCTTTCTTTGGGAGAATGCTTCTTTTACTTTGAGCCCTTCTGTGGAATTCTGTTGTGGTGGTGGTGGAGTCTCTTTGCATCTTTGCAAAGACCTAACAAAGTTACCTCTTTGTTAATAGAAGTTCTGTATTTGGAAAAAAAGTTGTTCTGCACCTTGCTGCTGGCCTGGAGGAGGAAACTTCTGGCGTTACATGCAAACAGTAATGCAGATTGCAACGGGATATTGTGGGGGCAATGCACCCTTCCTGCAGCTTTTGGCATTTCCTCTTCATTTTATACCAAGCATTTTTCATCTGATTTATAAAGAGCCACAAACCCATGCTGGCTGTGGTTTCATGACCGTGCATAGGCTCAGCATAAAATCTAGGCTTGAGTGTTTGCACCCTTTGTCCACGGATGTAAATTTGCCATGTAGCCAGGACACCATGCATAGGTTTGATTAGATTAATTATTCAAAGTGTGACTCCTTCACAACCTATGAGAAACATCAGTGTAGATAAATATAATGGCTAATGATGATTACATCCACCATTTACTGGACTTACTTGGAGGTTTTGGCCAATTCCAAAAACCAAAGTTAAGAATTCGAGTTCCAATGCATTCAACAGAAAGAGGACAATTCTAATCCCCTCTGCTCTTTCTGAGGGCAATTCTGAGTCCCTGTTTGAGATTGGCTATTCCTTGAAGCACTAGTGTAGAGTGCTGCAGTAGTACTTGTCAGTTTGTTTTATAGTTTTCTTGTGAAATAATATTGACTTTCTCAAGAACTGCTCTTTGAAACAGAAGGTATTCATTAGCTTTTTGTTTCATATAAATCCTTTACTTTAGATGTTGAGTTTCTGAGGACTGATTTCAGCCATGAATGTCAGCTAACTCCAAGAATTTTCAGATGTTTGTTCGAGGAGCACTTGTACACCTAGCTTCTTTAGGTCCTCTGGAAAATTTGAACTTGCCTCTAGCTATCTTGCTGAAATTAGGCCTAGTAAAGGATGTTGCAGCTCAGAATGTGCCAAGTCCTACAATTCTTACATAAGAGGAAGGTTCCATTGGTTCCTGCCTGATGATTTTTTTCAAAATCATTACTTTTCAGCCACAACTGACTGAAGATGAAGTCATACAAGTATATGTAATCCTGGGCACTCTTTGACTTAGGAGCATCTGAGCTTGGTTGCGTTTCAACATCAGCAGCAGTAGCTATTTGTATCCCTAACTAGAAGTGGTTAGAACACCAAGTTTTGAGTTGCCAGTTTGAAAATGGTGTTTTATTGATATTTCTACTCTTTTTTGCTTTCCTTGTGATCTCATGTTCGTGGGCATTAATGTGAGCAAGGGAAGGGAGTAGAGAATAGGCACTATTTCTGGAAAACATTTGGAGCTAATGAAGTTACTAATTTGTTTTCCCTTGTCTTTTTTCTAGATATTGTAAATTGTGACTTGAAGTCTACGCTGAGAGTACTGTACAATTTGTTTTCCAAATACAGGAACGTGGAGTGAAGAATTGATTTGGGTCACAAAGGAGTGTTGACAAAGAAAGCATCACAACTAGCATATCTTTCCTCAGTATTCCTCTGCACCTCTATCCTGAAAGGAGCTAAACCATTTACCTGAAGAACTTTTAATTGATTATTCTGGCATTACTATTTTCATAGTAGATTTAAAACTATACAACTTATAAAGAAAAAAAGGTTTGGAGGAAGGTATTTGGGTATATTCTGGGAGAATTCATGTCTCGGTTGTCTTCACTATTTTTTATAGGTGAAGCAACAATAAAAAAACTTTTGTAAGTTAAATTCAAATCAGCCTTTGGAGCCAATCATAGGAATATTCTGTAGTGAGTACTTTAATAATTTTTACATATATCTTTTTTTAATCTGGGAAGGGGAAGAATATTTTCTATGCATGATAAGACAGTTCCATTCTAATTGTGAGGAATGTGCATAGGGAGAAACAGCTAAATACACCTGTTCACATGACAGCTAAAAAGAAGAAACTTAGCCTGATGAATATGTAGTTCCAGTGCTATTATTAGGCTTTCATTTTCTGGGTACAAACTGAAGTGGCTACTCATTCCTTCAGACTTATTAAAATGTGATACTTTGCTTTCAATATATGCAATTGAGCATTCCACAGAAGTACACTTTGCAGCTTGTCACTTCTTTTTGTTCAAGGCAGAGATCTTTTTTGCAAAGAACGCTTTTCAGGAAGAGACACCTGTATAATATAGTTTTTCTATAATATTTCTATTATTACATAGTATTAGAAAGTAGAAGAATGGCTTGTTTTTATTTTGGCAGCTTAATCACAGAATTATCAGATTGCAAGTTTAGATTGGTTGCTAAACAGAACTTAGAACTGTCCCTTTGGTTGATTTTATGATGAATGTATTTTGCTGCATAATCTTCAAGACAAAAAAATGAGATTCATTTTCTAGAAATGGTCAAAACTACTCCCATCTGCAAAGATTCCATTACAATGTAAAGTTATTTGGCGATTTTACATGTCTGCAAAGATTTTTTTATTTGATTACCACCAATTCTAAGCTGTTACCTGTTTGGTCTTAGCTTTAGCAAAGACACAAAAGGGAAATGGGAGTTAATTCTTCCCTTAGAGTGGTACCAAGCACCAGTTACGCTTCCAGAAGAAGCTGGTAGAGACTGCCTGGATCACTTCCGAAACAAAGCGTTCCATTGAAGCCACAAATTCTTGGGATCCTGGATTACACACTCAGGAAAAAAAATCCTTAGGCAGAGATTCCTAGATAACTCTTGAGAAATCTTTGGAGTGCAGGGGGGAGAGTTGTTAACAGCCGTCCAATGATGGCAGAGGTGGCTTAGGTAAAAGGAAAAGCAATGTCAGTTCTTCAGTCTTTCGTCAGGAGAAAGGCAGTGCTGGCAAGAACAGTCAATAGCAGCTGGATGTTACTTATGATGTAAAGCATTACATAGTTTTCAGTTTTCCAGGGCTTTTTTTTTTTTTCTTTTATGTAGAGCTTTCCAGTACAACATTAGCACAGAGGGAACTCCAGCAATTACTTTGTCCTGGGTAAACACCAGCTAATGTTTGTAATGTAAGGTGATACTGACTTCTGCTGGGGGGCTACAAAATTATTTTTCTGAGAAATGATATGAACTTTTTCAAGGGGAAGTCAGTATTCAATCCAAAGGACAGTCTCTGAACTCAGAAATTATCTGATTGTTATAAGCACTCTAAATATCTTTATTAAAATATTTTCTTACCTCTGTATTTTTAACTGAGTTTCTGAAATTAGAGGTACAGAAAACAACAGTTATTTGCCTTTTATAGGGAGAAATAACTGGACATTTTGATCTTAGTGAGAATGAACATTTTCATTGTATCTTTAATATCTGAGAAGCTAAACAATAGGAATTAACCAAACATTTTTGAGCAAACTGAGACGGAACTTCTCATGTATATAGCAGCAGCAATTTCAGCTTATTTTAATGTTTAACATGCAACTTCTTCATTTGCACACCTAATAGTAATTGTCATAGCTAATTAAAAAATGTATGATGTTTTTTCTGCAGACCCTGCTCAGCTTTTACATTTCGACAGTGCCGAAAGATTTTGATTGCCTTTGTTTTCATGAATGCATTTTCTTTAAAGAGGAGATTTATATGCATAAAGTGAACAGTGAAACTGTTTTCTTTGCCTAGACTTCAAAATAAGTACTTCTTGTGCGATATTGGTATAACATTATTGGAGATTTATCTGTCAGACTCCATTTCCACCCTTAAAAAACACAAACTGAGACAGAATGATTAAATCCTCATGCTGAAATGCAATTATGCAGAACTGTAGAAACATTTAAACAATATCCAACCTTTACAGAATTATCTATCCTATGGTAAGAATTTATGTAAATTAAAATCTGCTATATAGACAACGGTGTCCTATGTAAATATAGATCTGTGTGATAGTTTTAACACTTACACACAAATAGTACATGCTGCCATGTAGGAGTGGGTCACTGCTTATATTTTTGACAGTGTAGATTTAAATGGCTATCAGATAAATATGAAATCTAATATAGAGATTATATCTAATATTTATTGCTTTGATTCAGAATATTATAGAAATACAGAATGCTACTGTGGACAGTTTGCTTTTCAGCAGTTGGTGTAGGCCAGCCCTTTCCTTCAGGGAAGGGAAAAGTTATCTGGGCCAAATTCTGCCACCTGCATTGCTTTTATTCTTGATACACAGCAGTGCCCCCTGATGTACTGCTGAAAGCAGAATTTTCCTCACTCTTATATCAAGATAGAAGTTGTTTAAATTTTTGTCAATCCCAGGTTTATTTATAATTACTTTAAATGATTAAATGTACCTGATTTAGCTCATGTAAGACACGAGCAGCCACCTGGAGAGGCCAGTTCCTCTAGCGGTCCCAGAGAGAGCCTGTGGTCTCAAGGCTGCTATCTCAGCACTTTGGCTGGATCCTAAAGCCAGGTAGGGTAAGTCCAAGCCACTGCCTGAAGATCTCGTGGTGGTATTTGGATCCCATCCACCAGACCAATGTGCCTGTCTGTTGTGCTGTGTCACATAAAGGCCCACAGGTAGCTGAGCATACCAAAACCTGGCCAGTTCTTGGTCTGCCTTGAGTAGCAAACAAGAATTAAACATTGCTGCTGCTGGGGCATTATGAAACCACCAAAAGAACCATTTTCTGTGACTTCTAATTCAATCATTGCATCCAGCAATGTGGTATCTAGGCTTCTTTTGTGGCTGGAGATGGGCATCCTTTCCCTGTTAATGGGTCCTGGCGTGCTCTTTCAACCACACAAAACATTGTTTGGATTTTTTTTAAAGAGGAGCTACAGATTTTTCATAGTGTGTCAATAAGGTGTTGTCAAAATAATTACCTAAAATCCTAATGTCTTGAGGTCAGCTCCTTTCAGATTTCTTTCTCAGCTGACTGGCTGTTATTTTCCATAAAGATCAGGCCCTGTAAAAAGGAGTCTTTGCATAATTTTACCCAAGACACACTCATAAAGCCCAGGATTGGATTGCTCTGTATTTCTGATGGAGTACAGATGAACCAAGTTTCCTGTTAAATGAGCTGACTGTAGAATATCCAGTTCTTTACATTTCCTAGTCAGGAGTATCTCCATCTTGCAGAGGATAGCAGCCCTTGCAGCTACACAGCTCAGGAATTCAAGTGGACCAGCAGGAGCTGGATAAGGTCCTAATCCACTTCAATGAACTGTGGACAAAGTTGCCCACTGGCACATCTCCATATGAACCAGTGGCAGGAAATCAACAGAGCCTCTGTTTTACAGAGGGTTGCAGTGCTTGGGAATGGTTGCATTCAAGCAGACCATGATGACTGAGGTAAATGCTACTTGGTTGACTTTTGTTCCTACTTTTTTTTCTCGTTTTAAATTCATGTTTCAGATTAATTTAGCAGACACCTTACTGCAAGCCACAGTGTTGTAAAGCAGAATGGCTTCTAGAAGTTTATTTCATTTGAGAAAGAGATATATGGTATTTAATATACTAGATACCAGCCTTAGGTCTAGTTTTTGTTATTCTTGTCTTCCTCCCAAAACAACTGTCATCAATGGCCAAGCATCCAAAGAGAAAACAGTGCCTTGAAGACCTCTTGCAAGATTTTTACACTATTACCTAGTAGACTTCTGTCATTTTACTGTAAGAATTAGTGTGGGCTTTCTCTTTACAGTCAAAGTACAATTACAGACTGAAGAAATCCTTTGTAAAAAGTTTCAATTAGTTTGCATTAAGATATTTTATTTTGATTTGTCACAGGAAAAATTGAGATACCATCACCAAAATGTTAAAATTAGGCATACCTCAGCATCCACAAATTTTCCGAAGAGGTTTTGGGTCATTCAACATTTACAAGGGCTAGTTTTATGTATTTTGAAAATATTTTGTGTGACTATTTCTTTCTGCAATAATGAGATTTTTTCTGTCTAACTGTTTAATACCATGCACTCTGCAACAATGCTAGAGTCCTTGAAACATTTGGTCCTCAATTTCAATATCACACTAACTGAGAAAAAAGAATATTTTCAAAATTTGCTGAACATGTATCTGAAAATAATTATTAGTTGAAATTAAGCTGCGTTGCCTTCAACTGCAGAGTTAGTAGCTTTCACAGAATATATGTACTCTGTAAGTAAAAGACACACTCTTGCTGATTTTTTTTCCTGTGCTTTTTCTGAAACCTTTTGTTATGATCCACAATAAAATTTGCACCTGAAAATCAACACAGCATGTTGTTGTTGGGTCAAAGGATGAGTTGTCTGACAAAAAATTAGGGAGGCTGTGTGTTTTGTGTTCTCGAAACTTCCAGACCTCTCCATGCATCCAGCCCTTTCCCAGTAACCCCTTTGTGGGTGTGCAAGGTGTTTATTATTATGTTCTGTGGGGGCTGGCGACAGCTGAAAGTGGGTTGGCAAAAGCAATCATGTAAACATATGTTTGAAATGATTAAAAGCAGCAGGTCAGGAAAATGCAGTCTTTGACTCAAAGTAGCAAAGTCTACCTTTACTTTTAACATTGCTGTGATGAGCACTTCAGTGGTGATATTGCAGCTGGATAGAATGCAATTCTCTGCTGGGCAATTTTGTTAATTTCAAATCTAACAAAATGTTAGTGAAACATTAAAATGATTGAAACTATATTGTCCATTTCAGAAAATAATGGCATTTTGGAAGATTTTGAGATCTATTTTGTTAATAAACTTAGGTTTTTTTGTGACCCTTTAATGCAGGAGCTTCAATGCAGAACTTGGAACCAGTCCAAAATATAGATGTCTAAAGTGCACCAGATCGACATTTATAGCTCTGAATTACTGGACTGAATCCAGAAGCAGGTGTTTGATCTTTAGGTCTGCTTGTAAAGCTGAAACCACCAAGCAGAGCTGCCTGATCAACAGGGAGCACTAAAGACAGGGTGAGTTTTAAGGCTAGTCTTCAATCCCAGTCTGTTCCTCAGGGCTGGATAGAAGTAATTCTGCCTGCTTAGGATCCACATTCTTAACCCCCACGATATGCACTTGGAGCTTTTGTCCTGAATTTTATGGATTTTGTCTTGAAGAGTGAGTAGACTTGCTGCTCTTCAAACATTGCAGTACAACACGAAGGTCACGGCCTGCCTACCTCAATTTTTTCATCACTGTTCACACAGAAGGTAAAAGATTGGGGTGTAATACCCTTCTGCAGCCGTTGGGAGTTATTCCTCCTCCTTTTTAGAAACCTGAGGCATGAAATGAAGGTGAAACAGTGTTTTTAGTATTGGAGGGGCACTGTTGACACCTTAGCTGCAACTCAGTGTGCAGAGTAACTCCACATTAACTGAGACAGAAGGGGAGCACAAGAGAGAGCATAGCTGGTGATTGAGCTGTTAAAAGGTGGAAAGGGATTTGGGGGAAGAATGTGTCTTCTGGGCCTCCTGTAAGGCCTGCTTCTATATTTCAGTCAATCAAAAGGTGTTAAAGGTCCCAAACACATTTTGAAGAGAAAACAGACTAACATTACTTGTCTCTGTTTCAGTGCAAAGTTCCTGCTGAGCTTTTGCTTTCACTCCTCTCTGCCAGGCCTGCTGTCAAAGCAGCCCCAAGAGAAGGTATTCCTACCCCACACAGCCTGCAGCCTGAGTTAGGTTTGCATTTCCTCAGGCAGAACAAATAATAGTTTCCTCCCCTGCTTCCTACCTGTCCCCTGGCCATTAGGTGAGCTCTGGTGGGAAGGTGAGCACCCTATCATCTCCAAGCTGTGTTTTAGGAGAATGGCAAACACCACTGCACTTTGTTTGTAAAGCCAGTGGAGGTTTCTTGGGAGCTTCTCTGAGCACAGCACTGGACTAAGTGCTGTGTCTCATTTTTGGATCCCAGCCAGATTAAAACCAGAACTACTCAGTCCCATTGAGACTGGTCAGCTTTGAACATACGCAGGCAGACCATGCCGGGGACTTTACAACTGAAAATCAAGGATGAATTTAGATGGCTTCAGGGGAAGCTGGTGCAACCTTGGTGCCTACATTCTGGGCAAAGAGCAGAAAATCTGCCTGGGGCAGTATTACTCACGTGGGCTGGGGAGGGAAAACAGGAGGAGCAGCTTCTTCTTCTGGCATTGCCATGGTGTGGCAGACTGCACAGACTGTTTCCTACTTGTATAGAAAATACATATATAATGATACATTGAATACATGAATGATGATATGATGACACAGCCCTTGTCTTGAAAGGCTCACAGTCCTGCAGGAATGCAGAAGAGCTGTGAACTTCTCTATCTCATGATAGGAACAATAGGTGTGGATTAGGAACAGAGTTCCCCTTTCTGTACCTTTCTGCCTTTGCGTTGTGGTGTAAAAACCAGGAGCTAGAAGGTGACCTGTGAGGCTGGCGTGGTACCAGTCCCCAGGGGCAAAGGAACCAGAGGAGGTAAGAAGGCCATTAGCTTAAAAGATTTCCACATTTCTGTGGTGAAGATGTAGGTGCTCAGCACTGGGCCACTGAGGTAAGTGTGTGGTTTTCCTAGGTGGCTGGGGGAGGAATTAATCCCCTTGAAGTGCTGCAGGGCCACCAGCTTGGGGGAATATTGCCAGCGTTACAAGCTGCTTGCATGTGACTTAGACTTCCCTCTATGTGACAGTAGCTGAAACACGTCCATGTGCATATGGTTACAATAATAGAGTTTTGAAGGCGTCAGTCCTGGGTTTCTGAGCCTTCTGTACCTCCAGATCTTTCTGAACTGTTTGTTACAGCAGTTGAATAGACAGAAAGGACATCATTAGAGCAGGTCTGTATTCTCAATTGCATAAAAACCTTGTACATCTACTGTCTGAAACCAGCACTCACTCCAAACAGTCATAACCTCCAGCTTCAATTTTTTTCTGTTATCAGGACAAATTAACCCATTAGCTGCACAGACTCTATTGTGAGTCAGAGGTATATGACTCATGTGAATAGAACACATTTCTATTCTGGTTTTAATTAACTTGGCCTCCACCCAAATCCTCCTTAGAAATGAAAGATACTAGATTAGCTGAAGTGTACAACACATTTTTATGGTTTGTGCTAAACTTACATGTGTATTTTTATGAGATAATGCTGCAAAAAACAGATTCCCATGAATGCACTAGCCTAAAAGGTAAGTGACAGAAGTGCTCTATTTGACAGACTGTTGAAGTATTGTAATTAATCTGGTTGGTTTGTTTGCCTTGCAAACTGGAAGAACAGAAAAAAAAAAAGAAATTCACAATTCTAATACATTGGGAAAATATTCCTTGTCTTGATTCAGATAAATGGAAAACAAGTTTGTGGTGGTTAGAATTTCAGTAGAAGTATAGTCTTAAGTGGCATTTCTCATTGTGATTTTCATAATTTTGCTGCCTGAAAACTTTTATTTTCTTTCATTCTTTTTTAAGATAACATGTAAAGAATTATTTGGTCAGTATCCGTATTTCTAATTGGGTCATTGTGCCTTCTCTTCATAAAGCAATACTAAAATCAAATAAACTCCTCAAATATAAATTGCAGGGAGGGTAACCTGAGCCACTGAGTTGAGAATACTGTCAAAACAGAAGCGATACTAATTGTATTTACACAATTTTAAAAGAATCAAAAGAAAAACAGGGAAACAAAACCACCCCTCTCTAATCCTGACAGAAATCAAAGCATGAATCTTATCATTAACCTTTCTGCATGACACTTTAGAGATTCTTAAGGCAAATGAGAAGCAGGCATTCAGATATTGGTGGAGCCATCCCACCCCACCACAATCTCTGAAGAAACAAGCACAGAATAAAAGCAGAGAGACTGAGGGGAAGAGAGAGAAAGGTGTCTTTCTGTGATCACTTTATAGTTTGCAGCATGCTCATATAACACAAGAAGGGTGGGCCAGCTGGACATAAACTAACCCAGACTGATAAATTAATCAGGAGTATGCTCTGTGTGCCACCATCTGTCTGGTGACTAATAAGTGAGGCTTCTACTTTGGCAGCTTCCAGGTTACCTGTAGCATGGAGAGGAGAGCTGGAGGGAAAAGGTCAGGTTTAAGAGAGGCTTAGTTTGAGGGGCTCTGAAATGAAAACTTGCATGGGGACCACTACTTCCCAGACTCTGCAGTCCCACAGTTTAATTCCAGTGGCTTAGAGCACTTAATGGAGATCTGCCTTCAGCTCTGCCTGCTGCCAGTTAGTCCTGATAAAGCCCTAACTCACCTTCTCATTGCCTAAGTGGTGACATCAACACTTTCATCAAAGCAAGGAAATTAAGGGCACGTAGCAGACTCAGCTTCATTTAGCCAGAGCTCCACATCCAGACCCAGAGATTTTTCTGGCTTGGAGGACACTGTCCTTCCATGCAAGAAAGGGCAGTTTGGCAGTGCATTGTTACAATCTGCACTTCCCAATCACTCTAGAAAGTTACTGAGGTGGTAGGAGGCAGATTTAGGGCACAGATTGATCTACTGATAGATACTGTGAACAGTTATGCTGCTTTTCTGGGACATGTGGTATTCCTCAGTTGGAAGTTTTGAGCATTAACTTCTGAAATTCCATTGTTGATAACTAGACCTTGCTTTTAACTTTTCCTTTGCTACAGTGGATTTTTTATGCCAACATTGATTGAGGTTGGATTACCAAACCTGTCTGGATTCCTTTTTTATGCTTACAATAATGTCCCTTTATTGGACAGAGCTCCTTTATATAATCTAGAAAGCATTGTAGATCTGCACCAGGGTGCAGAGGATGATGTGGTGATTTGACACTAATGGGCAAGTTACTCTGAGTCAGCTCTCCCTCCTTTGGGGATATTTGTACGAGGAAATCTACATCGAAACTCAGGATGTTCCCATCACCATGCATGCTCAGTAATGGAAAAGATCCAGGGCTCTCCTTTGCTTTGAACTTAAGGACATTATGTGTGGTTGTGCTACTAGAAGTGGGCAGAAGTATTTGTGCCCTGATGTGAGAAAGAGGATGGATCTTGCTGGGCACAGCAGTCCCAGTGCCTTTATTAAAATATTTCCTAGCAAGCCTGTAACTTGCCTTCTGAGCACTGCCAGGAATTTAAGCTGAACTATCTTGTGCTGCTGGGTCTCCAACACTTTAACCCCAGGAGGCTTGTGATCCTCTGTTCTCTTCTCTAGTGTGACACGACCTCACCCAGTAATTTTGGTGTCAAGACCGTTAACTTCTGCTGCTTCTAAGCCTTCTTTCCCAATGGCTCAGTTACCCAGGCAGACCTCTAGGATGGGGAATGAAACCACAGGAACACCAACAGAAAACTGCTGTCTTAAGTCAGACAAAATTTTCCACTAGGTGAATTCCCCCAATTAAAAATCAGAAGATTTGTTCCAAGGAACCAAGACACGCCTGTTATTTAAACGCAATTTCTCTTTTATTACTGGCTTATTAAAACTTACCATTCTCTATTAATCAGCATTTCTTAATTAACATAAAATTCCCAAGGTCTGGTACAATTCCACCACCCACAATCCAGTTCTGTGCAGTTCATTTCTATTTAGACTACATATTGCTAGATCATGTAGGATTATATTGCATGCTGCAATTATTTTCAGGGAGGACTGTGACACTTGGCCTTGATCTTGGCTTTCTCTAGTACTGAGCAGTGTAAGTATTCTATATTTATTTATAACTTGTTGAGGGGAACAACAGAGTCTGCCTGACACTGCACTCTCTTCTTCTTTAGATTGTAATTCTCCAATAGGTCTCTCAGGAATTACAGGGAGGAGAGCTTTGCCATTTGGAGAAACAGTCTTACAATTTAATCAGAATACAATTTTAGCCAACCAGCTAGCTCAGTCAGCCAGCCCAATTATGGTGTGGGTTGAGCAAGACTCCGTGCTCAGGGTTCCCCGGAGTTGTTTTTAGCTATGAAATGAAAATAAGAAATTATGTCAGTTATACTCTATTGACTCCTGGTCCTACAGCTTTCAGGAGTGTACAGCAGCATAGCTTTGCCTAAATTTGTATTTGGCATCTCACTGCTCTGACTGGGCTTTGCCACCGGTTGAAAGCTGAACTGGGAGTGCTCATTCCGAGTGGCAAGTTACATATGTGCTTGTCCCTGGGCTTGTGCATATGGACAGAGGTCTTGTGGACTTGTCTCTGCTTTTAACCCTCGCAGTGCTGCAGGTGAGTGCTCTTGGTGCAGGGCTAAAAGAGCTGCGGCAGCTCTCCCGTCACCATCTAAGAGCAACAGTTACTTTCCTCAGTGCCACTGGTTATCTCCTGCTTGACTGGCTCTCCCGAGATCTTGTATGAGCCTTTGTACCAAATTTTTCCTGACTACTGTAACCCTTCAAAAATTCCCAGCTCCCCAAGCCCCCTTCATCTGTTGGTACCTTACCACCTACCTCATTTTCTATCTGTCCCTTCTCCCTGGTTAAGGCAGTTGCTTAACCCAACATCCAAACCATCAAAATCATGCAGCTGGGCGTGCCATTGTTTCACCAAACCCCTGTTCTTTCCAAACTGTTCTTAAACACTATGTCATTCCTGTTTCTTTTCTCCAGGCCACATTAGGGGCTTTGAATGGTTTCTTTATCTGGCTGCATGTAACAACTGATAGAGCTTCTTATTTCTATCATCAGCCTCTCATGTTCTATGGACACACTGAAGACAATCTTTCACTCATCCTCCTGCTGTAATTTTAAAAGGCATGATTGAAAGAACTGTAACAATCCCTTCTTGCCACAACCCAGCACATCCTGCAACATAATTTGCAATACCTTCTTCTTTTCTCCTAAGGATTGTTTTAAGGAAAAGATCCAAATTCTGAGCCAGCAAACAGGCTGTGGCCATTGCTTCATTCCATGCTGGTCAAATACGTGTCTGCTCACACAGACTGAAGTTTAGTGCCTGCACACCATGAAGAGTGTGGCTCCGTGTCTCTGCCCATTACATTACAGTACAATATTAAATCAGAAATGTGCTGGGAAAACCTCAAAAGAGCCTGTGTTTGGATACCTCCCAAATGTTTTGGTTTCTTGTGTGCACTTACAGAAGTCAGAAGAGAAACAAAAAGGCCTATAAAAGTGCTATTGTTCTTCCCCTTCCCTTTAATTCTCTGTTCCTGTCCATTTAAATGGGTGTAGTCTCAATTCACTCTTTTCTTCACCCCTCCATTGCTGATGCACATTTCTGTGCATTCAGTGCCATGGACATATACTGCTTAAAGCAGTCCCATTGTTACAAAGTGAACATGGGATTTTAGGCATTAACTGAATTTCTTATAGGTTAGTTTAAAAAAAAACAAACCAAACCCCATGGAGTTTACACATATGAAGGTTATGGAAGTTAGGAAATGAAGATGTTACACTTCTCACTTGAAGTTGAGTTGCATTTCTGTCTGTGATACTGTTGGGTTTTAAGCCCAGATGAAATTAAGTGATAAAACCTGCTTCTTTAGTAACAGTGTCATATGCACCTGAGGACAGCTTTATCCACTGATCCCACTCTGAAGCTTCCCATTTTATGAAATAAAAGTTGTATATTTGTATGTCTAGAATTAATTCCCCTGCTCTGCAGAAGATGAAGCTCCTTTAAATTTCTTTCCTTCTCTTTAGCAAGTCATGTGTGCTTGGAAAGCTTTGCAGGCTTTCCAAGACTCTTCCTCCTTACTGCAAAGCCAGTAATTGTCTTTTCTCAACACCACTGGGCATAGGTCAGGCCAGACTTACGGAAAACAGAAATAATATTTTCTTTTTATTTGAAGTAAGTAGATTATATGGTATGGTCTGAATTACTCAAAAAAGTCAGAGATATTTGTGTAATGCAATGAAATAAAACTGTATCTAAATATGTGCTTTGCTACGTTTCAGTTAGATCTTAACATTTGAGATTGATTTTGCATCTAGGATAGTATGAGAATTAATTCCAGAAACAAGATATAATCAGTTTACCTTTCTTGGCGATGTATCTTGCTAAATGTAAAAAACCTCTTTTCATTTACTCTGTAATTATCCTCGTGTATTCTTCAATGAAAGCATAGCAAGGATCACATTTCTGGCACATTTGGGAGCAAAACAGTTAAATTGCTAACAAATAATGTTTTGTAGTTTGTATGAGAGCCAAGAAGATTAATGAAATGTTCATGAGAGAGTCTGGCAAGTGGCCACATTCCTATGGGAACATTGCAGTAGTGAGGTTTAACGGAGCATGAGGGACATTAAGAAACAAATGTGTGGGAGTTTTAGGGTGAACTGTAAATGATAAGAATCTGGTAAAACTAGATATCGTGTATTTTGCCTTTGAGGCTTTCCAGTGGATCTCTGTAACATTTCTCATCCTTATCTAAAGGCTGTGAGGAAGATGAGCAAAGTGCACCCTCCTTGGGTTTTTTAAGAGCAGCTGTCAAACACTTGAGCTCTGCTGACTTCTTTGAATGTTACAGCAGATGTAAACTCATTAAACAAATGGCTACAAGAAATGAGTCTTCTAGCCTGACTAGAGTTTTTGTATAGAAGCTCCTCAATTTACTGCTTAATCTGCCAGCCTTCCCAAAACTTCCGCATGCTTTTAATGGCAAAAAGTGGCGTTAATTCCATTCTTTTAGACAAGCCAAGGAGAAACTGCATTACTGCAGTGTTATTTCTATTTCTGCTGTTCCACCACCTCCCCTTTCACAGCAGTTGTCCCTGAAATACGTCCTCATTGACCCTGGGTATCCACTAACATGCTGTATTTCTGCTAAGTTATTTAATGTTACTTCTAATCAAAGATAAGAAAACAAGCTAAGTTTCCTCTGTTTCAGAAAAAACCCCCTCTTTTCAGTAGGTGGCTAACAGCAATCAAACACTTCTCTTTATCACGACAAAAGATAAGAAAAATGGGAAGGTATCAATTTCCCTGGGAGCAGGGCAGGCATTGAAATATGTGTGGACTCCAGCAATACACTTTCTAGAGGTTTCCCAAATTAGCTAAAATAATCCTCAGTGATCATCGTGGATAGCTATTAGTCAAGAAAACCTGTGTCCTTACTTACCTTTCCACTAGATGGCAATGGTACATGGTAGTTACGTGTACTTTGGGCGAGGAAACCTTTGAAAACGAAGATTTTATTAGAGGTCTGAATATCTCTTTAAATGAGGACAGTCGGACTATTAACATATGCTGGAACTCAGCTGTCTCAGCACTCCCTGTCTCGAGCAGTAAAACTAATTCTTTTTTTTGAGTAACAAATGCAATATCCAGATTTAGAAGTTATGGATATGGATAATAAACCCACTCAAAAGCAAATACAGAGCTGTGGTGACGAGGCTGCCTAACACACCGAAGTTTGTGTTAAGTTTCTGCTTTCTTGCTGGATGAGGCACTTTTCTGGTATTAAAATCAACAGACAAACCAGTTCTTGAGGTCATTTCATTAATTTCAGAAGAGTTACATTAGGGATGTTTGTGGATCATGGATTTTGTATTGCAAAATTAAGAATGCACACTACATTCTTCTTCTGAGGAGAAAAGACTATTTTTTTCCTGTGGTGAGTTAGAACAGCATCCAAAATGGGACTCCTTTGCAAAAGCTGCCCCCAAAGCCATTTGGAGGCTTAACATCCTAAAGGAGGTGATATTGGTGGAGGAGGGTGAGAGGGAGAAGAGAGGCAACCAAAAAAATACTTTTTTTTATGTACCCAAATTTCTGAAGAAATGCAACAGACATTCAGACAGATGGGATATCTGAACTGGTGAGTTGGCATCTGGAGACCATTTGAGGTCTGCCTGTAATTTAGAACACACCACGGCAGAGCTGCATTTTCCTAAAGCATGGCAGTCTGTTGTGATGCACATGAACCATTTCCCTGTGAGAAAGCCCAGAGTGCTCTACCTGACCACAGGACCTGCTTCCCAATATGTGGGTAGAGAACATTTGCTTGTTAAAGTGCTCTGATTTAAAGAAAATCTTTCATGCATATCAATGTAGAACATGTGTCCTATGCTAATCATGTGCTTCAGACTGGAAGTTTTTTAATAGATACCACCTACAGAATTTTCAAATTCATTTCATGACAAGACAAGATCAAATTCAAAATACAGAAGTTTAACTGCCTCCTAGCCAGAATGTTATCCCAACAAGATTAATAACCAAATGTACATTGCTATATAGAGATTTGGTTTTAATTACTGTTTTAACTTCACTCTGTATTAACAATTTATCATACTACTATTCTTATTTACATCTGTTTCTGGTTGTAGCAAGGAACCAGACAGTTACATTATTATCAGTGAAACATTTTGAAAAGGTTTTGATTGGTTTTGTTCTTCTGTTACGACTGCTTATGACTTCTGAAATAAAGTAGATACTGAAGTTTAGGCATTGATCCATGTCTCTAGCAATAAGGTGATTTCCTTCCATTATTCTGCCACCCTGTTTCCATCAAGACCATGGCTGATTTTCTTGGACTTTCCAGATATGCCCACTTCACTGCGAATGTCAGGCATTCCTTAATGTCTGGCTTCAAGTCAGAGTCAAGCAGAAGCTTGAAGCAATAGGACTGTGGTGGTTACTGGCCTAATTAAATCTGAGCTGCTGTTCTACATCCTTCAAGTGCCTGTCAATACTGATAGGAATTAGATGCCCAAATATCATTGAAGAGCTAGGCTTTTGTTTGTTCATAGCCCTCTAGATTGTTACTTCAGCATCTTTGGAGGCCAAGCCCTATGAAAATCCACATCTTCCAACTTTTAACTCCTCGGGAATTTCACAGGATGTTCAGCAAAAGCCTTGCCCTTTCCCTCGCGTGATCCACGGTGAGCGTACAACCGAACAGAGCCAAACGTGCCACATTCCCCCTGGTGCTGGCTCCTGCAGGGACATCACATGCCCTGTGCTGGAGTGTTTCCCAAACTGGCCCTGCTGGATGTTCTTTTGCATTGTGCAGGTGTGTTAGTGAGGGGTTTACACAGCAGTCTCTTCAGACTAGCTCTGATATTTTGGGGGAAGGTAAAATGTTACATTGCAATCTTTCAGACTTGGAAGCTCTTCACAGATTCCTTTCTGCCTGATGTGGTGGTTTTAGTCCTAAGAGAGAAATCTGGACATAGAACCCCTCTCTCAAAGTGTCAGGGAGGCTTTCCAGAAGCTTCATGGTTACAGCTGTATTACATCAATCCCTGTAGCTGTTGAAAAATCATGTCTGCAGTTGGTGGACATGGCAACACATCACATTCTGCTACATTCAGGGAAAAATAGGATTTTTTTACAGCTCAGCTCTAGTTGAGGGGTCCTTGCAAAAGTCCCAAAATACTGTCAAGCAAGTACAAGAATTAATATTACTAATGTTGTCAAGCTCAGAAACCATTTTTCAGGACAGAACTTCTTTAAGAAAGAGAAACAAGAAGTTAAATCCTATGATCAGGTCCCATTTTGTCAAGTGAAGAGAAATGGATTTCATCACCTGCTGTAATAGACCCAACTGCTCTTGTCTAAGTGGAAGCTCTGACAGTGCATTAAGAATTGTGTTCTTGGATTCTTTTGGTTCTTTTCTTTTCTTTTCTTTTCTTTTCTTTTCTTTTCTTTTCTTTTCTTTTCTTTTCTTTTCTTTTCTTTTCTTTTCTTTTCTTTTCTTTTCTATCTATTGACCTCTGACAGCAAGTGAACGATGCTGTTTGGGCATAAGGAAGTGACAATTCCCAACATGTTTCCCTAATGTTACCTAGATTGCTGCATGTGGTTCTACACAAAAAGACCAAAAAGACCACTTGTCAGTGTGTTTCTAATGACCAGACAAAGGAAGAAATCCTTTCTTCAGAAATTCAGAGTGGAAGTGTGCCACAAAGAATGGGAGTTTTGTTCTAGAATACTTTTCTCTCTCAGAAAAAAAGATTAATACTTCTTGCAGGATCTGTGTTGTCTTCTTAATTCTGAGCATCTGTCTGACATACACAGTTCACCCAGACAGCCAGACAACAAATTTTAGAGCAACAGCCTTCCGAGGAAGTCAGGAGTAGTGCCATGTAGTGCCATGGCTCAACCAAATATCTGAGGTGGCTGTTTGTAGTGTGGCTGTTCCAGCTCAGCTGGTGGGCAGTGGTGCTGAGGAACAGGAAAAAACCCCTTTCTCCTTGTGCTGGGAAGTTCGTCTCAGCTTCATCTCATGCTTTTTTCCTAAAGCCTCTTTTTCTGCCTCACACCCTGACAGTTTTATCTACTGGATTACAAAAACACTCCAGCAAATCAACTGTAGGAAATGCAATGGTTGGGTCTTCTTCTTGGACCCATGCATAGAACTCTAAATACAGTTGGGTATATTAAAAAAAAAAAAATCACAAATGTAAGTCAACATCATGGATTTTTAAGGTTTGAGTCATTATTTAGCATAAATGTCAACAACAGTCCTGCTTTTGATTTAATGAGAACTGTAGACTCAGATCCATGGGTCTGATTATGTCTTGTCTCAGCCTTATTGGAAATTATTTCAAGTGTCAATACCTTAATGTATTGATGGTGTAAAGCACAGTGAAAACAAAGCACCACACAAAGTGAGAGTCCTTGTTTTCTTCTCAGGCTTCATAGCGGAACAAACTCAGGCACGTTCTTTTTATTTACTGTGTGTGTCTGTACGAATTCATTGAGTTTAAGGAGTGAAACTTAGTTAAGGAAAGAAACTTGGAGGAACATGGTTAATTCTCACAAGTGAGGTATGTCTGGCCACAGCACAGAGAAGAAAGGACATGAAACTGATTCTGTCATTGTGTCTGCTCTTTCCACCTCATCTTCCTGTCACTTTACTTCCAGAGCTATGGTCACAAGTATATTCCCTACCCTCAACATAAGATGAGAATTCATTTGATTCTCCCTGGAGACAGGTTGGAGGCACAACTCCAGAAGGGGTTATGCTTGGTTAGTGCCCCTTTGTAGAACCCTTAGATACTGTACTGATAAGTCAGTGGGAGTGTGCCTGTGAGAGGGAATAACAGATTTGCTCCTGACATGGATGAAACCAGAGCTGCTACAGGAAGACAGCAGCCACAGCGCTGACTCCACGAGGCTCTGGTGTCACAGAAATGCCTGTCACTGCTCTTGGGCAAGAGCCCACTGCTTGTTAATCCCCATTGTGAAAAAGAGGTGAGTGATACATCTATAACTAAGGTTCCCCAAAGTAATCTTTACTAATTAGTCAAGAAAATGAGTAAGAAATACGTTCTTTCCCTCAGAAGGCTCTAATCCCACTTGACTGAGCAGTATTAAGCAATCCTATCAAAGAGAATGTATTATTGAAGCAGTCCTTGGGGCAAAATTAGACCTTCAAGAATAAGAAATAATGAGAGTTGTAAGGGGGAGAGGCTTTTTTATTTTTAGAACCAATATTAAAGAAGATCCTTTGCTTCTGAGTCAAGTTCCCATGCTTTTTCATTATGTTCTTTGGCTGAAGTGGTCTTTAGATAACAAATGTGTCAAGCTGTTCTGTCTCACTAAGTTGGAATTAGGTTATGTCTGTGCAGAAGAAAGTTTTGGAATAGCTGCAAAAACAATTACAATGCTGCTTGATTCACTGATGATGTTAATTGTAAATCCATATTAATCTAGGGCTGGGCAGGAGTTGCCAGAAGGATTCATTTTCCATGTAGCATGACAGATGCTTGTCTCCCTTTCCTTTTTTCTGGTGCCTTAGACCTTGGATATCTCCAGTATTTTCTGAAAGCATAAACAGTAGCCTTAAGCAAAGTTGCACTTGATAGGAAGGTTGCAATAGCCTATATAAATCTCCTTACATGACTTCAGTTCTCATAAAGCAGCTCATAATATTTTAATCATAATCTGGAAGTACTTGAATACTAACACATAGGAAGTACTGTACCAACAGCTAGTTTCTTACTTAGGAAACTTTACGATGAATATTTCTCTTTCTGATATGATTCTTACTAAGGAACAGATAAAAATGGAAGATAATTTTTTTTTACTCCATTTTAAAATAAGATAGAAAGTTGTTCTTTCCAGTCAGATGCCACATCTCTTTCTGTTTGCAGGAGTTTTCCAACTCTGTGTGTGCTGCTGAGCTATGACAGGCAATTTGTGTGGGAATTATTTCTGTTCGGAGCCGTGCGTTCGCAAAAGCTTATCAATGCTTGTGTTGTACTGTGCAACTGTTAAAAGCTGCTTGGAGTTTTACAAGCTATTCTAGGGATAAGCAGAGCATGAAAAAATACAGCACACTGTTTGATTTTGCCTCTTGTAGATAGGTGGCCTGGCAGGTTGTCACAGGATGATACCCATTTATAAGCAATCTTGAAGATCCAAAGGCATGGCGTGGGTGCCAGGAGCTGTAACTTTGGTGTGGGCTCCTGGTGTCACCTCAGTGTGGCCACACCACCAGGGGCTGAGCCAGAGGTGAGTTATGCAGCTGCCTGACTGAATGCAGAGAGTGGGAGTGATGGACCACAATCCCACAGATCCCTGCTTCTAGGAAAACCACTGCAATAAGAACTGCTGCTGGGAGATTGCAGCAGAATAGAGAAACAAAGAGTAAAGTCCTGTGTCCCTGGCAAAGCCCACATGAAGAATTCAATTAATTTTGGTACGTTGCTGAAAAATTAGCAGTTCTATGGTTGTGAGACCAATGAAGGTATGATCAATATGAATAGGGCAGTTTATATTCCCAAGCATCTTATTAGGCTCTCTGCAGACTCAGGGAGAACTTGCTGTTTCAAAATATGTTTGAATCACATTTTCTCCCCAGGCAGAAGAGCTAAAAAGTTGGGGGAGGGGAGGGCAGTGGTTAATGAATAGCAAAGATGGGTGCAAATTCATGTCACAGAAGTTGAATAGAGATCACAGATCTTCCAGGCCCTTCTGTGGCTGGCACAAACAAAGGAACCACTAAATTGTTCCTGTGACAGAGACTGCACAGCCCGTGAAAGGGTCCTATTAAGTGTGCTTTTACCCAGAACATTTAGGACTGTAATTGCTGATGCAAGCTACTTGGCACAGCAACTGACAGTTCATTCATAACTTGGTGGTTTCTCCGTTAATAACTTACCCCCTAATTAGTTCCTGTGAAGGTACTTTATGAAATCATAAAGTCATATTCTTGTGACTTCTCCAGTATCACATCTGCCCCACACTAGCCACAAGGGACTGGAATTCACCAGTCTGCTGAGCTGGAGCTGGAAGCTGTCTGGGGATGGGAGAAGGTATCAGCTGCTCTGTGTTCTTCTCAGTCCTAAAATTAAGGGTTGAGCCAGGAGCAGCATCAACCAGGGCACTTAGCCCCCTCCAGCACCCAGCTGGTTGCTGGGGAAGTGGAATGCATCCCTGCAATGAAACATGCTGTAAAGACCATTCATTATGGTGACGCTGTGTCCTCTGTGGTTCCCCATACTCAGGTATGATCCGCATCCGTAGGTCTGAGGATCTGATCAGGATTTCTTTTGGTGCCTAATGATTCCCTCTAGTTCTTATTAAGGAAGTTAAATATATTTTCTGCAGCTGATCTAAGGATAAGCTGGCTGGCTTTCATTTTCTCCTGTAATTCCTCAACCCTGTTTTTAATATTCAAAGATGATAACGGACTGTTGCTACCATTCCCTTGCTTTTGTTATGGGTTGTTCAAATGAATTTCCAAGTCCCTGACCTTCTGCATCAGCAGCACCATCTGCTTGAGAGTGACATTTTCTTCATCTTGGCAACCAAAGACCTGGAGTTACAGCTCTTTACACTTCTTTTTACCGTGCAGCAAAAAGAGTCTTTTGAAACAGAAAAAAACCCAAACCACATTTTTACTTTATTGTTTCATGCTTACCTGTGCAAGGTTATCCAGTGCAACCATCCAGTGCTAACTCACCTTTCAGAACAAGTTCAGAGCTGACTGCTGTCTGCACTGAGACCACTTAAGCAGGATATTGTCCTACAGGGGCTGTACGATTTGAGATTAATTTAATGGTGGTCTTAACTCATGTATTTTGCAAGGGCTTTTTTCTTTCACTAGAGTTAGGGGTCTGAACTCCAATTCCAACTGGGTCTGAAGTTCTCTAAAGGGCCATCTCTGTGCCACCAAGTCCTAGGAGAAATTGATGAAGCTTGGGTAAGTAAATGGTTAGTAAAAATCTCTCATCTCTCTAAAATGTATCCAAGTGTCAACATAAAGCTGAAAATCTTTTTGCCAGGTCTTTTTTCTTAGTCTCAGTCACAAACTTCCAGGAAATGCAGTTTTTTAGTGCTTCTTAGTGAAGGGTCCCATTTAGCCAAGTACTTTGTACCTGGATATTTCTGTGATGAGTAACTCAAACAGATGCACTACTGCTACAGCTAGGTCTCCATCAGTTAACCCAAGTTCCTTGCTGTTACGTTATTTATTAAGATGGTTATTTCTTGAACTGAAACTTGAGATACCTATTAACACTTGTTATGAGCTGAACAGATGGCTATATATTTCTAACCCCAAAAAATATGTTATGCAGCCAATACAGCTGTCCTGCCATCCAGAGGAGTCATAAAAATTAAAATAAGCTAAACTTCACCTAATTTATTTTTCATAAATATTTATTATAAATTTTCTGAAAGGCAGATTTTATTGCCCTAGAAAAATGCTAACTTTCATAATACTTCACATGCTGTAAAAGAAAATCCCAAGACAAGACATGCAGATCAAATCTAATGATGACCTGCAGAGCAGCAGTTTAAAAATTAGGACCTTGGCTTCCATGAAATGATCAGATATGGCCATTACATGGGCAGAGGGTCCAGAGCATGAGGTCTTGGCAAAGCATCTTTTGCCTCACCAAGTGCAGTTTCTGAGTTGGAGCTGAGCAGCACAACCCAGAGCCACTTCTGAGCTTCTGAAGTAGCCTGAGTTGAGAGGGGAGGAAGGGCAGGATTGGCTGAGGGTTTCTCTGGGAAGGTGTGAGCTGAGGTGGTGTCAGGACCAAGGGATCTGTCCAGAGTGGCCCCAGCCTCTCCATGAGTGGAAGGAGCATGAGTAGTGCTGGTGTTTGTGATGCTTCACTTCTGGCCATGCCAGCCTGGCACACAGTATCAAAGTAACTTTGTTGTAATGTTAAATGTTTTTATTATTTTTTACAGCCTCGGGCTTTATGGGATTTCTGTCAGCCAGCTGCAGTCATGACAACAATAAAAATACATGCTTGTTCCATGGATAGGATGCTGGTAAAGGTCTTGTACTGGCTGCCACTGGAACTGAAGCTGTCCAGTTGTCCAGGGAACAGGTGTGGGAGGCCAGCAGTAGGCTTGGCCAGCCTTGCTCCCAGAAGGAGCTCGGCCCATGCCGGCATGAGAGTAGCACAGAGCAGGTGAGTACCCCTCTTCTACAGTGGAGGGAAGCTGAAACACAAAAGGGGTTAAAAGATTCCTTTGAAGTCAAGCCTCCAGCTAGTCCCAAAGCCATGAATAAAGCCACCCTTCTTCAGGTTCCACCAGAGCATTTCACAATTATCTGAGGGGTTTTTTCTAATATCTACCGCTAAGAAGTGCACTGAGACCTGTTTGTGTGTGAGTGCAGTAAACCAGCCTGCGACTCTTTGGGGAGGAAATGCACAGTGAAAAGCTATGGACTGCAGAACCTCATTACTTCAGTCACCCAGAGTGCAGCTCTGACCAAGGGCTGCTCCACTTCCCTTCCAGGGAGGGGAAATGCCAGCTCTGCTCTGATTCCCTAGGGACTGATGCCTCTAGCACAAATGTGGCACTACAAAAGGCTGGCAGTAATGCCCACACAAACTGAAGTTTCTTCTTCAATGTTGAAACTTGGGAGCTGGGCTACACTGGCACTGAAGAGGTCCCTGATACTGCAACCCAGACCACCGTATGGCCTGGTCACCCTGCAAAGCAGCTCTGTGGGACACCACTGAGGGATTTCCCAAGCCAGATTGCTCACCTGGCTCTCTCTGCTGCACTGTAGGTTCCAGCGAGGGTATTCTCATGCCTCTTCTGTAGGGCAGCATGAGGACATTTGAACACCTTTGGTTTAAAACTGCCCACTTCCATGGGCAAGGGACAGGAGAGCTGTGGATTAACACTTAACTTGATCTCACTGATTTTGGTCTAGATGTTAACACTGTTAAATCTGGAGTTTCACTAAGAATCATCGTGAAGGTGCCTTCCCAACAGTTGTTGCTTGAAACAAATAGGGGCTACTGTGCTCAGAACCAAAGGCAGCAGCCTCATTTTAAAACTGGCATCTTCTGAGAAAAAGAAAACAGCCTGCCATGTAGACAGAGCAGGGCTTCAAACAGTTTTGGGGAATTTATAGATGAAAGGAGAAATCTTTAATTACATTTTTTTAAAGCACAATAGTGGGATATCCTTAGAATCACAGCTCACAACTCAGCTGGGCTGGACAGTTTGGGGGAGCAAGAAGTGAAAATGTGTTAACACCGTAGCAAACACAGAAGAAGCAATCTTAATTAGATGATGTGTGATACCTTTTCCATGTACTTTTCTTTGGTATGTTGTTAGGAAATGGGCCAATTTCAGGAACGCAGTTTTTAACTTTCACTACTGCAGTGGGGAAGCTGATAGCCTGTGCAAAAATATGGATCAGTATCCTGGGGATAAAACCAGACTGCACTGACTGACACACAAAGAAATTGTCTCTTAAGAAACCAGAAACCTTTAGAACTGTAGGACTGTGAGGGATTTCAGAAAATCACTCAGTCTAGCCCTGCACTGAGGTAGGATCAAATACTCCCAGACCACCCTGGCACACACACATCCTAACTTCCCAAAAACTTCCCGTGAGGGAAGCTCCTCTGGCCCACCAGTCAGGCTGTTCTGGTGTCTCACTAGAACAAACGTTCAAATATGATAATGTTACACATAAAAGTTGAACTCGATGATCCTTGTGGGTCCCATCCAACTCAGCATACTCTGTGATAGCTGTGAAATTAGATAAAGTGCATTTTTAACTTAAAATTTAGGACCTTTTTACATTGCTGGAGCAATATGAAAGGCCCACTAATGCAAGTGAAAGCAGGGTTCTCAGTTTCTGATGGCATTTCTAAGGTCATAGACTGGAAGAACTTCTAAGTACAATGATGTTATTGGCTGCATAAAGAAAAGTAGATCACATACTTCATCTTTTCTCTGAGAGTGTTGTACGTACAATGCCAACATTTGTATTGTCTGGACATAATAAAAAGAACTGCCTTGATAACAAGAGAGGGTGCAAGATTCTGAAACCATCTGGCATGTATTTTAACACATACACAATAGATTTTTGAAGTAATTTAATTTTTTTTCCCCCGTGCTTTGTACATTGCGTCTTGCTCAGTTTAGCACCGAAGGAGAGCTTTACCTGTTGTGCGGCACATCCCACATCCACATGGAGCTGTACGGGTAAGTCTGCAGCTCATCTCCT
The DNA here is from genome assembly GCF_965178545.1 of Coloeus monedula. Taxonomy (NCBI): domain Eukaryota; kingdom Metazoa; phylum Chordata; class Aves; order Passeriformes; family Corvidae; genus Coloeus; species Coloeus monedula. Next base: position 9,796,180 of record NC_138786.1, on the reverse strand, counting down.
GCATTTCTGCCTGCCCTGCCCTGCAGGAGACAAGAGACTGCAGTCCCTCTCTGGTTTTGCTGAAAACAGGACAGGTCTTTTCCATTTCTTTCCCTACCTGGAATCACCCGTGGATGTCCGGGCAGCTCCAGACCCGCACGTCGCGAGTTTGCGGAGCAGCCCCGCGCTGCCCTGCTCCGTGCCCGTGTGCCGAGGCGGCTGGCCGGGACGAAGTGTGATGGGTGATGATGGGTGATGGGTGATGGGTGATGGTGAAGTATTAACCCGCTGCACTGGCACACACAGGAGGCTGCAGGTGAGGGCGTGCCCCGAGCACAGCCCCGAGCACAGCGGGCACGGCAGCTCTGCAGCTGCAGCGCCTCAGCCAGCGAGGCACCCAGAGCTGAGGGGCCTGAAAATCTGTTTTGTTGCATGACGCGCCATAATTGACAGCAAGGTATCTGGTCTTCTTCTCGAATGCCTATTCTTAAGGATGTTTTCTCGCGCTGTGAATGGAATAAACCAGTTCTGCAATCTGCTGCAGGCCCCACCCTGCCTAACCCTGGCTAGTTAACCTGTAACTGATTGCAAAACCGGTTTGAGTCACACGCTGAAGAAAGAGACGTAAATTAGGTTTTTAATCACTTAACTCCCCTCCTCACCAATAACATAAGCCATCAGTTGTTAATGGTGGTGCTGTAGAAGAGCATAGCATGTGTCATCCATTTGCCACACTTTAATTGATCTTTTCATGCTTTTGGAGATTAAAAATTAAGCAGAAATAGAAGTCCCTCCCCAATCCTGCAGCCTGGATGCCAGATTTATACCCTGTTTGCAGGATTCACGTGGATGCCATGAAAAGCTCTGACATAACTGAGCAGCCATAGTTCAGCTGATGTGCATTGCCTTGCTAAGCCACTGCAACTGGCTCACATTTCTGAGCCAATGCTCATGAGATGTTGGGAAACAGCCACAAACCCTTCAAACCTGGGCAGCAGAACAAGCCCATGTCTCAAACAAACAGTTTTTACTTACTGTTTTCCACTGGCCTGAATTAATGAGGCAGGTTAGACAACAGTCACCTAGAGAAAAGAAAACAGAACAAAGAGGTATTGCAGTGCTTCATATGTAGGATGTTTATATTGATGTGTTACTAAAACAACTCGATCCCATGCAAGTTTGTTTTCCCTGTTGTTTTGCTGTAACACATGGCCAGAAGGAGTCCAGCCTAGGGACTGAAAATGTAAAGTCAATGAGTGCTCCTTCTGAGCAGTTGTTCCTTCCAACTGGCTTTAGATTTCTCATTGCCTCTGGCCCTTTTTCAACCTTTAATTCTTTTATTGCAAAAGGGAACAGAGTGAGCAGGAGTTACAATGCAGAGATACATTAATGCTTAATTCCCGTCCAGATGAAGCCAACAAGTGAATTTTTCCCGGGCTATGCTGAGGCCACACAACTGATGGAGCCCTCTTACCTTTTTGAGAGGTACAGTGGTGGCCACGCTCCTGGTCTCATGGAAAGGGGAGAATATTTCCCATTTCAGTTCCCAATTTGGAGGGAAATATCCACTAACGGATATAATATCCACTAATCTTGCTGAGAATTCTGGAAGAAACCCACTGCTTTCTTCTGCAAGGAACACAGTAAAATGCAAATAGTATCTCTGAAGGAGAACCTACTATTCTCTCACAGAGCAGCCTCCTGCTAGGCAGTGATCCCTCCATGGGGTTTGGAGGAGTGGATTTATCTCAGGCAGAGGAGGACATTAAACTTAAGTTTCCTTCAGTGTTGAGTGGACTGAAGCTTAACTATTTTGCTGCAAGGGAGTGAATGGCAATGTCCCCTTCTTCCTCTCTGTAAAGCACAGAGGCCATCTGCCAGTTTGAAAAGCAGAGCAGAGACACCCACCCTCAGCAGAGGCCACTGGGGTCCAAGTCACAGCAGGAGAGCAGCTCCTGTTATGCCGAACAAGTGTCTGTGCTGACAGAAGGCAGGCCTCTAACTGGTTTCCTACGGATTTCCCTTTTAGCTGGTACTGGTACCTCTAATTTGCCTGTGCTGAGTCTCGTTCTCAGGCACCTGCCTTTTCCCAAGCATTGTCAAACACGAAAGCAAATGCGTCAGTCAAGGTTGCAACACTGAGTGTAGGGGAGGTTTATCCTTAAGAGCATCACGTCTGGGGTCACTTAGGCCAGTACAGAGAAAACATTTTAAAAAGGAGTGAAGGAAGAAGTATTCTCATGAAAAAATGGTGCTTTTGTTAAGGTTTTATTCAGGTGATTTTTTTGTGTGAATGACTCAAACAAGCAGTGGGCTGGCTCACAGAACCTTTTTGTGCTGAGGGGTGACAGGTGGTGGTGTTCAGGCAGAGTTCAGCCAGGTACCACTACTCATTGCTAGTATGGACAAGAGGAGGATTAGTAAGATTAGAGGAGGAAACAGTGCCCAAGGAAGGGGTTACAGGCTTCTAATTTTGTCTAACTACTACCCAGGGTTTCTTCTTTACTTGCCTTTGGCTGTTAAAAGTGACTCAAACGCTTTCACTTGCCTACAGCTATGTATGTAAGGCCATTATTATTAATAAATCAAACTACTTCCCTTTGTATGTGCTTGGAAGGAGTTTAATGTGCTGAATGCTCTGCTGCAGCTGAGAACACAGCCCTTCTGAGTTTCAGTTCTTTCCAAGAGTTACTGATGTCAGTTTGGAAATACCTCTCTTTTACAAGCCATTTAATTGCTTACTTTAAAAATTCACTAAAGCTCAGCTGGGGCCTGATTTTCAGTGAACCTCAGTTCTGTACCCACAAGGAATTTAGATGACTCTGTGACCTCGTAGTAAGTGAATAAATTAGAAAGATAACTTTTAAAAACTATTGATTGTACCTGGAATACATGTGGGATAAAATATCCTAGGGCACAAAGAAGCTGTTCTCATTTAGAATACTTTGGAAGCTGACTTGGGAACAGGTTGGGAGCTTGGCTCTTCAACTCTACCAGACACCAAAAAGTTGGAAGAACTACCAGAGAGGATTTTTATATGCAAATAAGAAAGAAAAAAGAACTACTCGAGGGCAGTGTGGTGTATGTGCTTGCATTGGGAAATTCTGAGGTGCTACAGGTGTATTTGGATGGTACAGAGATTTGCTGTTCCCTTAGCTACTGTGAGGATTGCTCTGACCTCCCACTACATTTTCCAGTTGGTAAAAAGAAAATTCTAATGCTTAGGGCACAGGGGTGGTGTGAGGATCAACTGCTCAGTGTGTATAAAGTGCTTTGAAAATGATAACTGTTATGTAATTGGAAAATGCTGACAGTTATCATCCATCTGGGACTGATTATGAAAAATAACAAATTAATTCATTTCCTCAGGATCTAGAGGGTAAAAGAAGCATAAAACAGACAAGGCTGTGCAGGTGGTAGAGTAACTGGGCTTGTGAGGTCAGCTAAGATGAAATCACATGTGAAATGAGGTCAGGATTCTCTATGTTTGTGATAAACATTTGTCCATTACATCATCTCATTGTTTGACACTTCTACCCAGCTCTTTAATGAGCATTTACAGGCCGTGTGACTCACAGGTGTGTGTGTCCCACGAACCTGTGACACCACTGTGGGCAGAGCACACGGCCCCAGGCTGGGAGCATTTACTGACCAGTGGGACTCGTGCTCGTCCCTGGCCTCCTTCTGACAAAACCTGGCCATGAAGACTGGACAGCTATTCCCCCACGTTTGGGAAGCGTTGCTCCTCCTGCAGGACACTGGTTTGGGATGGTCCTCCACTTGCATGGATCACTCCAAGCACTGGCAGTGTGTCCTGACTGGCTCTCGATGGGATGTAACACACCATGAGCACAGGCACAACAAAGCCAGAACAAAGAGAGCATTTGCAATCAGGATTAAGCTTCATAGCAGCCACTCTATCCACTGGAGCTTGCAAAGCTGCAAAACTCTGAATTTTAAATGTATTACACAGTTGTTTTAATTTCATTTAACACTGTCAGTCCAGTTAGTGTTTGTCATTTCTGGAACACGACAAAAAAAGCAGTGAGAGAAGAGACAGTCTGATGCTGAAATGAAAAGTGGGGATCCTATTCTGATGGGGTAGAGCACCACCCAGCCTCAGTGGCTCCTACATCTTCAGCTGGCTCTTTCTTACCCCTGTCTCTAAACTGTCTTCCGAAATACCGGCTAGATGAAAAGCATTTGTGGTTCCCCCTGGGAAGGATGAGGAAAGGTCGGGATTTACATGGTGATATTTACTACTACAAATTCTGTAATAGCCATTCCAGAAACTTGGTTCAGTGGTTCTCATCCCTGTGAACTGAGCCCATCTAACTACATACCCATACACCATTAGGGTTTCCCAGCAACTTTTGGAAATTTTTTCTTCTTTCATTACCAATCAACTCCAAATCAGTCTTCATAATTTTCCTACCAAAAAACCATGTAAACCTGGCCTTCAAGGATGAGTCGCACTAAGGAATGCATTACCTCTCTTTAGATTTCCTTTTATACTCATTTGAACATCTAAAAAGTCAAGTTTAATGGGAAATAGGAATATAGTCTTGTAAGAGTCCCTTTCTTTCCAACCCCCCCCCCCCCCCCCCGTTTTCCCATTCAAAAGTAGAAAGATTGAATCCTACTGGTTTTGTGCTGCCTGAGAACTGGTGCTGTGCTCTCTCAGCTCCCCTGCTCTGTTCTGAACAAACCCTGAGCTTTGCAGGTGGCTGGAACTGGTGTGTATTTTATTAGAGCAGAAGAAAAGAGAAAATAATGCAGCAGGAGGAACTCAGGTACTTCTTGCAAGTCTCATTATGCGGATGACATAGAAGAGTGTGTGACAAGAGGACAGATATCTTCTGACTTCTTCCCTCTTAGCAACATTGCCCTTAATGCCTCTGCAGAGCTCAGACCTTCTCGCTTCTGTTTTCTCTAAATTTTATTTAACATGTGTGATTCTGCATGCATTATGAGTGGAGAAATGGAAAAATCAGTGCAAAATAAGGATAACTGTATTCTAGTTGGGCCTTTAGTGTGCAATCTGTCCTACCTGCCTTGATCACATATTGGGTACCCCTGCCACGCGCATGAAGTTTGGGTTTGTATTTATCAGAACTTCCAGTGACACTGTGGGTTTTGTGTGGATAAGGGCTGTTAAACAATTCTTCCATGTCTGGGACAGCTTATTTTCACTTTAGACACTGTCACTTGTGGTTCACTGGTTTTGGTAGCCTTTCCTCATGTATGGCAAGCTCTCCCTTAGCATGTGGCTTTCCAGGGATTAGGTGAAGCGGCAGCCAGGGAAGTCTGTATCTGCTGCTCTTGGTGTGACAGGATCGCATCATGTCCCTGTGAAGCTGCCTGGCACTTTCTCTAGTGAAACATCTTCCATTTCTTGAGATGGCAGAATGCCTCTGCCTGCAGAAGTCACCTGTGGAGTCATTTTGGTGAGATAAGTGGATGCTTGGGAACGACCTTGGGCAACCAATCTCGCAGCAGATGGTGCTTTTAAGTGCTTTGAAATATTCCTTGGATGTAGATTTCAAGCATGAGCCAAAGGAAGCCTCTAACGGTACTTTGGTGGTTAAGATAAACATTAAGGTGTCTTTCATTATTATTGTTACTGTTATTTTTATTGCTATTTGTATTATTATTATTATTATTATTATTCATGTGTCTAGATAAGCATGAAGAATTCCCAGAAGAGGTACCCACCTAAACTCCACTGAAACCAAAATAACTTAGGTACTTAGATACTGAAGAGGACTAAAAATACCTGCACCTAACATCAAGCATCTAAACACCATTAGATATCTGGGCCAAAGTGAAGGGAGAGAACAAATTATGCCATTTGAATATTAAGCAGGCTGAGAAATGCTCAAAAACCTGATATTTTTATGAATCAAATAGATACTTTGGGAATTGTTTTCTCCTTTTTTTTTCTGCCAGCACAAAATGATGGGAACATCACAAAATTTGTAGTGCAAAATATATTTATTAAAGCCCAACCACACCAGTGGTTTTGATAGCAATTCATTTCAATCAGTGGCACTAGGAATTATTGCTGTCAGGAGAAGGAAGGCTGCTGTGCCTATATTGTTTGCTCTAAAGCAGGACGAGAGCCACACCATTTTGGTGCTTGTGATTTCATCAGTAGGAGAAATACACAGCCCTGGACTCTGGTCGTGTTATTTTAAAAAGCTCTGAGTTCACCTTTAGAAATAAGCACCCAGGATTGTCTGAAATTATACATTTCCACTCTCTGTACTATTTTAACTCAGTTGGGCTCTGAGGCCGTGGTTCATGTCCTGGCTTCCTCTCGACTCAATTATTGTAATTCATTATTAAATTGTTATTTGTTTTCATTCTTTATGCTGTCTGCTGCTTTACAAAGCTCAGCAGCTGGATTTGTAATATGGAGAGCTCTGTTCCATTACATTACAGCATCCCCACAGCATTTTTTTGTTGGCATGTTCAGCAGCACATTGATCTGGATATGTAATTCTTTGCTCACTATAGATTAACCCTAATCTATGCACTGCTTTAAGCATTTCCTGGGATTAGCGGTTTTCCTAATCTGAACTGCAATCCAAATACAAAGTTTTAAAATTCTTTCAGTGTTTGTAACCAAAACACTGATTCCAAGTGTTGTTGAGCTTTGAGGTTCATTCCAAGTCCAAAATGGGCTCTGGATCTAGAATTTGCAAAGTCCGTCTTGTTTCCATCTGCCAGTGCTCTCTAAACAGATGAGAGTTCACTTATTCCTAGAGTAAGCAAGGAATTCTGTTAACCCTGTATCTTTGGGTGCTGTTTCATCTCTTGGAGACTTAAAGGCACCATCTGGTTTTGGGTGGCTGAGCTGAAATGTGTAAGCCATGGTCCCTGTACCTAGTGCCCCCTGCTATCAGCGGTCTCATTAATAAAGACAAAAGTGGTTTCTGTACATAAAGCACAGCCCAGCCTCCACCTTATCTCTAAGTGTGTTCACACTTGCCTCTGCCCCAGACTCAATAGGACTTGCACTCTAAATAGTATTTCTCTGACAAATGCAAGACTTGATTTTACTGCAGACCTTTATTCTCTAATTCTTTTGCTCGCTCTTTCTATCCTTCCTTACCTTACTCCTTTCGTGGTGAAGTTAATTCCCTTTCCTCACTGCTGTCTCCTGTTTCTACTACTTCCTATTTTTTCTTTTCCTAAACTATAGTCTCCCTTGCTCTCCCAGCTGGTTTCCTTTCAGCTGTTTTTTCTGCCCCATCAATTCTTTTTCTTTTTCAGCTTTTCCTTTCTCCATTTTTATCACCCTTTTAAAAACTTTTTTTCATTTTTCCTGTCTTCTGTCTGTAGTCTCAAAAATTTCTCTCACTTTCTCTCCTAATTTCTCTGTCTTTTCTCTTTCCCCAGTCTCTCTCCCTGAAGTCCTTTTATTGGCATCTGTCTCTTGAATCTCATTCTTTCCCTTTCTTAACACATTTTCCCATATTCCCCACTTGTATGTCTCCTTTCTAGCTGAGATAAGCATTTGTCCCCAGGAAATGCCCCTGCCTGGGCTTGTCCCCATGTCCCTTTGTTTTCTCCAGCTTTTGTAATTCTCAGCGCACCTGTGTGCCTGGAGAAGCCATTCATCAATAAACAGAGGGCAGGCAATTCATCAAAGTTCTGTCTATGAATGTGCTGCCAATGTACCTTCCTTCTTTATCCATAGGGCCTCCAGAGCCTCCCCTTGCATGGAGAGGGTGGCTGAATGAACAGGCTGGCTGATACTGAGGCTGTTTTTACCATCTGTCAAAAGGCACAGACCCCTCTCTCCCCAGTACACCACTTTTTCCTGACAGAAATTCACAGGCATTCCAGGTACATATTTTTTGAAGTGACTGCCAATGTGGTATGGCATGACATGACAGTCTCCAGGATATATGAGCCAGGAGGCAAGAGAGATCAATACTTGACAGACTTTCCCTACCTCATTGTTCAGAGGACACTGGTTTTGTCTGGAGCTTGCTGGCTGTGCTTAGCAAGGGCCGTGGTTTAGTCACCACACTGGTTTGCTGTTCATCCTGGCCTCAGTTTTGGCGGTTTAATTGGTATGTACAGTTGTCTGTGAGAAAGATATTGTCAGGACTCAGCCTTGAGTTGAAAACTGTGGATTGTGGATGAACTTTTACGTTGTGCCAGTGGAACGTTTCCAGTCCTCCGCAAGACGTTTGTTTTTGCCTTTCTTCCACGGGAGCATTTCTTCCTCTGAAGGACACTAACATAAAAAGCTTCAGAACCTGGGAAATAGAATAGTGTGAGCCTTCCCTGCTGCTTGCAGTTAACAGAAAAATATGCAGGCATCAGGTAAATTTAATTATTCTTCCACAGTTCTGAATTCTGAATTGTGAAAGAGCTAGTGAACTGTCTGTCTGTACATACAGCAAACAGCTACAACCTGGTTTGAGTCTGATTTGTCTGATCCACGATGATGGCTGCAGAAACAGTCTTCTTTTTTTTTCTTTTCCACAAGGAGAGCATGATCCTGCAAAATTTTCATCCCTTCATTTGTGAGAATTTGCTACAGGTAACAGGTTTCCAAACTCTACTTATCCATTGTCCAAAGATCTGCTACTCTTCCTTCCCATGTACAGAGCTGTGATAACTTTCGGGCCCTGCACAGGCACAGAATTTAAGAGTCAATATTCTTGGTACTTCCTCTGCAAGCCTTATGGAATAAAACCCACATTAATTTAAAGACATTTCACATTTCTGCGCATGCAGCGAGGATAGATGAGGGAGTTTAAGCCTAATGACTGAAGAAATCTATGTTATAGATGTTAGGGGGCAATGTTTTGTCCTGTTTTTCTGTTCCAACTTTGGAAAAGAGTTGGTAAACTCTAAGTGCACTCAAGAGACTATGGCTTTTGTGCAGACATCTGCAAAGTGATTGAATTTTCCCAATTGTGCAGGCACTCAGACACTTATTAGACAATATTACTAGAGCTATTTGGAAAGAAGGAGTGGAAGAGAAAAGAAATTCTGCATGTGTGAAGGGGTTTCTTGTAGCCTGTTTTGGGGAAGAAATTTTTCAGCCAGTATGGAATGGCGTGCGGAAAAAAATACCCCAAAATACATTCATTTTTGCATTCTCACAGTCCTTTGACCAAGACCTGCTCAGAATTTGGCTTGCCTTGATATTGCTACTTGTTGCACACTTCTCTGCAGGAATGTTTTAGTCAGTGTGATGAGTGTGACCAGTGAGAACCCTGCACCTTCTGCTTGTATGTGTCTTGTATGGCCTGTCATACACACTCCGTGCCTGGTCCACAAAGGTAAAAACCAGCTGCAGTCTCCCTGTAAACCACAATGTCATCTTGAAGTGGCTCCCTTTCAAGAGGCTGTCGGGTCAGTCACAGGCTACAAGGATGTCTGTTAACAGCATGGCTGTCTCACAAGATTGGTACAGGGAAAGCACCGGGACAAGCGTGTTCCTGGTATTCACAGAAGGACACGCTGGGCATCCCTTCTCTGTGTCACACCGAGTAATACACAGGGCATTTATTGAGGATTCCACCAGCATGCCATGAACTTACATGCCGTGTGAACATGTAAATGCTGCTTGGTGACACTGACACCTTGTTCTTCTGAGGCTGTAATATGATTTTCCTGATAGCTGCAAATGCCACAGCCCTGCTGGGCAAACTTTCAAAGGTGGGTAGAAATGTGTGTTTGCGCATCAAAACAGGCAATTTATTTCACAAACACCAAGGTGTCCAGTTATCCATTTTGCTTATGCAAATATGAATTTTCACAAGCACAACAGCTGTGCCTTCCCTGCAATTATTTCCATAAGGTAGTGGATTGTTAACTGAAGGAGACGTGCCTGTGATGGTGCTTGGGGAGTGTTTCTGGGGGATGGGTTGCACAAGTACAAGAAGGGTACAGATAGTCAGTCCAGTGGCACTTAGGCTCACTCATTTGGAGTGGTGCAAAACTGGCATTGCACAATCTGAATCTGGGGACAGTTTTGTGAGAAAGGTCAGGATCTGGATTGTGGGTGAAGACTGTGGACCCCTGGGCCGTGTTACGTCCATGTCAACTTGGGGTGCGATGTCTTCTCATCCCGTGCTCTGGGGCTCTGTTGGGCCCTGGGCTGCTGTGCTGGCCTTTTGGACACAGAGCTGCGTTTCTTAGGGATTCGTGAGGGTTTGCATAGGGCTTTACAGGGCACCCATGGGTTGGATGTGAGTGCGGGTACACTGAGCCTCCCAGGGGAGCCTCCCCATCCATTCCCCAGCTGGACCCCATGGCAGAGCCCTGTCCAGCGCATCCTTTGGAACTCCGTTTCACGGCACCGCACGCCGTGTTGCGGACCCCGCCGCCGGTCCATCGCCGGGCGCGCAGGACGGCATCGCCCCGCGGCTCCCCCGAGCGCGGTCCCGCGGCCGCCCCGCTCGGCCGGCCCGGTCCCCTCCCGCGGGCTCCCCTATGAGGTCAGCGCGGCGCGGAGGCCCCGCCCGCCGCCCCGCCCGCCCGCCCGCGGCCGCAGGGGGCGGCGGGCCGCGCTCCGCCCCGCGGCCGCCCCGCTCCCGCGTTCATTTCATTCCTCCCCTCATTCCGCGCATTCCTCGCATCGCTGGCGCCGCGCAGCCCGGCCGGGAGCCCGGCCCGCCCCGCCGCCGGCCGGGCAGCAACTCATCCTCCGAGGGCTCCGTCCGCCGGCCCGCGGCAACCTACGGCCGCGGTATAAATAGTCAAGCGGCGGATTAAAAATAGGCGCGGGGCCATAAATAGCCAGGGCGGCCCGGGGGCGGCGGGCGAAGTTTTGCCGTCGGAGCGCGGCGCGCTGGCGGTGCGCGGAGGGGGCCGCGGCGCGGAGGTAAGAGGGGGCCGCGGGCGCGCACGCCGCCGGCGCTTTGTGCGGCGGGGCGGGGGGCCCGTCCCGGCCGGGGGCGGCCCGGGGGGGGCCGGCGCCCCCGCAGGTGCCGGGGCAGGCGGGCCGGGGGCCGCGGCGGGGGCAGAAGTAGTTTCCCGCGGAGTTGTGCCGCTGCGGGGCCGCGGCCGGAGCTGCAACAGGCGCTGCCGCCCGCCCCGCTCCGCTCCCCCGCGCCGCCGCTCCACTTACTCGCCTGAGTCACCGCCCGGCACCGGCGCGCTCACACGCCGCTCGCACTCACACACGCACACACACACACACACGGGCTCCCCCCGCACACGCGCGCACCGATCCTTGGCATTTTTCACATTTTTTTTTTTTTTTAACGCGGGGAAGCAGGAAAGCCGCGAGCAGCCCCGGGCTGGGCGCAGAGCTCGCAGCGCTCAGGAGCCATCCCCGGGCGGCCCGGCCTGGCGCGGAGCTCCGCTCGCCGCGCTGCCCCCAGTTTTGCCTCCCTCCCCTCTTTTATTTTCCTCTAAAAGATGAAAGAAGGAATGTCCTTTTTCGCTGCTTCTTCTCCTTCTCCAGAGCTGCTGCTGCCGCCGCTGCTGGTTAATTGCACATTCAAGTGGAAAATTTTCGGGAGTCAGCAGAAACATTGTATCCAAAAAAGACAAAGTCGCAGTTACAGCAACACCGAGGAGATTGTCCCTGGAAAACTTCCTTTCGGTAGGAACCGCAGGGTTTTTTTTTTTTTTTCTTTTCTCGGCGAGGTTTTGAAGAGCTCCATCGCACAGCTGTCCCCGGCGCTGGTGCGGAGGGCCGGTGGCAGCCTTTGTTCGCAGAGGAGCGCTTTCAAAGGAAGTGCACTTCCAAGGGGGAGGGAAAAGTTATACAGTGCGGCTTTTGTACCCAAATTAAAACAAAGCGGCCCCCTCCACACTACCAAACAAAAACAGCGAGGCGAAATAAAGCGAGAGGAGGGGGGGAATAATGTCTGTTTTCACCAAGTAAAAAAGTTTGCGCTCCTACCTCTGTTGAACGCGGTCCTAGTCGTGATTTTTCTCCTCTTGAAATCTGTTTTAAGTTGAATGGTGTTACCAGTATAAAAATATTTATGAAACAATGAAATACCAGCCACCCACGTTTCTCAGGAGAGTTGTTAACTTATTAGAAACAAGTGCCTGCCTTTGATATGAAGAAATGAAAAGTGACCTCCAGAAGTGCTGGAAAGTTAGGCAGCAGTTCTGCCCTGCGCTCTCTGAATGTAAATGGCTCCCAGTATTTTTTAACTGTTCCGTGTTGAACACCATCTAGGCAAGAAAGGCCAAGAAACATCAGATTGTACTGGTGTTTTCTGACTTGAAATAGGATTTATAAGAAATGTAAGCCGAAATGGCAGAGCCTCAGGGAGAAAAAGTACATATGCAGCTGTATTCCTGTATTAGCAGGAGCATATTTGCTTTCTCTTCGTGCTGATAAAGTTTAGAAATGCAATTTTGGCAGTTAGCGGTTTTACAGAGCTGTCTGACCTGGGTAATGGCAAAGCTGGGAGCTGTATGGATAACATGCTCCTCTCCCTAGCTGCCTGCTCGGTTATTATGCAGCACATCTAATATGGAAATCTCTGTGGGAATGCCTCTAACAGGAAAATTCATGTAAATAACTAAGTGCTACCTGCAATTGAATATGAAAACAAAAATGGTTATAATTACATTAATTTAAAATTATGTAGGATTCTTCTTACAACCCTAGATTGGGAATGTGTGTCTGTAATGTATGATGTATGCTATCTCTATAAATAGTTGGGGAATACCATTACAGAATATTAGATTGTACTGATGGTAAGATGGTGCTATTAAAAATGACACAGACCTGTATATTAAATTACTTCTGGGAGTGGGAGGGAAGCTTGCATGTTTGTTTGTATGTGAATATATATATTTTTATATACACACACATGCATCCTTTATCTAGGAATAGAAATACAAGAATTAATACAGTGGATGTTCTTGAAACACAAAATTGAAGATTTTTATGTTTGGGTCACATTCTGAAGTTGCAAGTTTTTAAAATCAACTTTTTGAAATTATTTTCATTGAGGGTAAACATTTAGAGGTGCATTTATTTTTTCACCTTTGTGGTAAAACATGTCTTTTCACACTGCACTGGTGTTTAATTAGGTCATAAGGTGTTTTCTATACCAGTAGGGATAATTCTGCATTTTATTTGCTCCAGGTTTTTATCAGCTGACCAAGCAGAAATTTTGGATGCAAAGGATTTCTTTCAATTTTTCTTCTTAGCAATCTAGAAATACCTTTGGAAAGTACTTTATTGCTAAACACGTTCGGTGTATTTTGAGCATCAATTCTGTGTACGCCGCTTTGGTGAAGTAAATATTATTGGCCTTTTCAGCCAGGGCAGTGTAACAACAGCTCTTGAGATTCAAATTATAGTTTTATATTCTCCAGTTTCTTAGTCAGTGCTGAGTGGGGTGTATGCAAGCAGTGAAGCAGAGGGAAGATGTTGATTTGACAGGAGTCTTAGTAAAGACAGAGTGTGCTTAAAGGAGTTTTAATTAAACAGCTAGAAAAGAACAGCAGAAACTTAATTACGAAGTGGACCCGGCCGTGAGTGTCCAGCTGAGCAGTGATAGCGTGGTGATGTGTGGAGATGTGTGAGCATGTGTGTAGCGTGTTTGGTGTCATTTGGAACCAGTGGGTTTTTTTGTTGTTGTTGCTGCTGGATGCTGTAGTGGCTTTGGATATCGTTAAAGTGGTTTCTAGGCTTTGTTTGTCCATGCCTGAAAAAGTTCAGTTGAGTCACATGCAGAGGAAAAAAACATTTCTGCCTTCTTTCTGTTTAAGCCGCCTTTGTGGTAGTATTGTAAGCAAACCTTCAAGGTAAGATACAGGCAACACAGGAATAAATACTTCTGGAGCTATAGAGAAATACTGGTGTCTTTCACTTCAAAAAAAAGGGGAAGGTAAAAATATGCAGTCGTGTATTATGATACAGCTGTCAGTTTTCAATCTGTAAATTAGGATGGTTACACTGTTGGAAGAATTTCGCCAGAAGTAATCTGGCTTGATGAGAAGGTGCCCAAAACATGGAGATTTACTGTACAGTTCTGAATGTGTTTGGGAGAAGGTTTCCTTCAAACCTGTTATGAACACTTGGTTTCTTACTGGATATACACCATACATATATATATATACATCACTCATTCTATCTGGTACTCCTTCATGTCACTACTATTAATCCTGTACCCCTCTAGAGATGGTTTAAAAACTGTCTTTCTGTAGTGATTCCATTTATTTAGGAAGAAAATATTTGCTGGATCCAATCCTTACTCAGGTTAAAGTGACCAGGATGACTCATAGGAATAAACATTTGCTGGATCAAATACTAAGATATTTACAGCATATGCTTTATGTACATGGTTAGTGTGATATTTGATGTCTAAAGAAGGACATCTTTGATTTAAAAGAATACCGATTTGACACACACACTTATTCAAATTTCTGCACGGGGCTTATGTTCTGCTTAACTTGTAATCTGCCTAAGACTTGAAGGCAAATTTCTATTAACAGCTGATCATTCATTCCATTCAGGCTCTTATTCATAGCATGTGCAAATATGAGGTGAGGGCTGACTTTTTAGAAATCTGGTCTAAACTCAGGTTAATTCCACCAACTTCGTACAGCCTGTTGCTGGATTACTTTGGCTGGAATGAGGGTGTGAACTGGCCCTTTAAAAATGATTTTGAAATCCCCAGCTCATCAGAGGGGCCTACCTTTTCATGAGAGAAATAGTCCTGGTTTCTGGGATTTGAGGTGTAATTACTGTTGTGTCACCGTGTTGCACTTTGCCATGAGCGCTTGCCACGAGCAGGGGTGTTTTATGTTCCTAAACTGCAGCCCTTTACTGTTAAAAAATTATTGGAATCTCAACAAAATTTTAGAACTTTCAGGAGGTAAATCATCTCTCTGAAAGTGAGGGCTGTTAGAGGGTTTGTGGCAGTTTGTGAAAGTGCTGTATAATTTAAATTGCATCCTGTGATATATGAACAGATTAATGGCATTATTTATTGTAAAGCCAACTGACTCTAAGCTATGCTGAAGACACAGTTTTAGAAGAAAAATCTCTGCAATAAATTCCCACTTTATGACCATATCTTGCTCTCTGTTCTTGGACAAAACTCCTTTTGACTTTTGCAAGTGGAACAAGGATAGAATAATATTTCCTGGAATAATTTTGTGTTTGGTTGTAATGATTCTCACTTCCAAAACAGAAGAGAGTGGAAAGTTGCAGACTTAAGTCCTTTGGGGCAGCGACTTCAAATCTGCTCCTCAGATCTGTCACACAAAATTCAGCTGTTTTCTGATTTAATACAACAAACCTCTTGTTTTTGTATGAAATCCTGATCCCACTGCAATCACTGTGAGTTTTATCTTGCTATTGGTAAAGGCAAAATTTCTGTCTGTGTTGATGCAGATTCAGCAACTTTTATACTGGATCAGGTTATTAATGTTCCACCAGAATTAAATTAATTTCAAAATACAGGAATTGAAGTCAAAATCCAGCTCCTAACAACTAATTGGAGATATTCTACCCAGGAAGTCTCAAAGAGTAGCCCATCATGTGCTTCATGCCCTCATTTGTTCGATGAATTTTTGTACATACGTCCAGAACGCGGTGGAAATCCGCAGAGGGTGTGAAGGGTTTGCAGACACTTGCCCGGTTGGTGCAGGGCTGTGACCCCATTTCCTGCTTCCTCCAGCCTGTGCCTGCTTTCTCAGAGGCAGCCTGTTTTAGTTTGGCTCCTGTCCAGTTGAAGGTATCACCTACAACTTCTTTGTCTTCTCCTCACTGTTTACTGGAACAACGTGATTATTCCCCCTGCATCCTGCTGGACCTTTGCCTTGGGTTTGTAGCCCTTGTTAGGTGTTCCCTAAAGTGTCGGGTTGGAGTCAGTCTGTGTGGCAGCAGGAGCACATGAACACAGAATCCAAGTTTATTTGCTAGCAGGTCAGGAGGTAGAATGTGAAATCTCCATGTGCGGGGAGGGGGAAGGGAAGGAAAGTTTAGGATTATGTGTAAAACTATTAAAATGCTATTGACTGGGAATCTAAAACAATGACGAGTGCTGTTGTTTTTACAGATACATGAACTGAAAACTGCTGCTAATGATGGGAAATGTTAATTATGTGAGAACATATTGAACTTATATTCTCTGGCATGAACTTTTTTAAATGCATCAACTATGCTGCCTTTTATGCGCACAGCTTTCTAATTATCATAATTCAGTACAGCTCTGGCTTTTGGAAAGAGTTCAAGTGCAATCTCAACTTAACATGAAAGGAGTTGGTTTTTTTTTAACTGAGAATGTTCAAGAACAATTTGAAAAGATAGTCTAAAAATGCTACATACTTAGCTGGGTATAAGTCAGAAAATAAATATGTTCCCATAACTGCCTATCAAAGCAGAACAGATTATTAGAACAGAAAGTTATCTCTTTTTCTCATTATGTCTTTCACACTCCTACGGAACACAGCTAAAAGCACATTTTCATAATTGAATCTCATAGACAGATCTACTCTATATTGATTGACAGTAGTTTTTATTTTGTCAATTTTTAAAGTGATTGAGTAGATCGCTGTGTTGTTATGAAAAGATTTTTTTGTCCTCAAGTAGTAAGATTTAATTTTTTAAAATAAAGCAGGAAGACAACTTTCATTATACTTTTGGTATTAGCTGAACGTGTTTCTGTAACATATTCAAGTCCCATTGCAAATGGTCCTTACTGGTCCGTTTCCCTTGTCTTTGTGGAGCTTGAGGGGGTTGTAAATATCAGGTCTTTCTAAAGCACTCAGAAGTGGTTTGGGCTTTATTTTTTGTTGGTAGTTTTGCTTTGGTTGTGTTGTTTGTTTTTTTTTTTTTTCCTAAGAGAGAAAAGTAAATTTCATGTAACTTGCACTTGAATTGTCCTTTCAAAGATTTTTTTTTTTTGTATGTGATCAAATTGCTGGTTTCCACATCACACACTCCCCCCCGATTTTTTTGTCTTTTCCGTTACTACAGTACATGCTACATTTCTGAAATGCAAAGAAAGCCCTAGTGAAACAAAATGACTTCATTTGAGCTGGCACTTAAGAGTAGAATTCACTTCCATAGTGCTGAAATAAAAGAAGCCAAGTGTTTTAAATAGCCACTCCCCTAGGCCAGAGTGTTTTTAGAAAAGCTCATTGTCTAGATTTGAGCTGTAGCAGTATGCCTGCCTCTGTTAAATCTCCTGATCCAGACAGCTCGATTTCTAAAGTCGACATCTGGTTTACTCTTTGTTCACCTGTTTAAAAAAAAAATGCAAATAGGCGAGTGTGCCATTGCCCTAGAGCTCTGCAAAAAAAATAAAAATGCTGTTGACAGTTTGTCAAATAGTGCTTCCAGTCTAAGACTGCAGTAGCCTATTGTTATGCCAGCAACAGGCAACAGAAGTTGTGGCACCATATGGCCAGTATATGCTTCAGATAAGCTATCTGTTAATTTAGCTTATCAGTAGTGTTTTGATATGCTTCGTGTTTGAATCGCCAACCAGTATGGCCTTGGGTATTTTTGGTGCCAAATTATTCCTTAACATTATAGAGATCACAATTATTCCCTTGGTGGAATCTCTCACCATTCATTCACCTCATGGTGCTGTGAACAGTGGTGCTTATTTTTGGAATTAGCTGGCATGGTTTGTTTGGTTTTTTGGTTTTTTTTACGTGGTTGTATTTCTGTTGGGAGATTATAATTCAGGAGTGACATTTTGGTTTTGAGGGGAGAAAATGTCAGAACAGACTTTGGAAGAAAAGGTAAATTCATAGAGGTTTAGGGGATTAAAGCTTTTGTTATGTGTATCTCAATTAAAAAAAATATGGTGACGTGGGACAATAATTAATGGGAGAAAGGAAATTTTGTTCACACTTAATCTATCACCACTATGAGTACATACATATTTTTTTTGTCCTGAAGCTGGTTTACAGTTTAAAATAAAAAGGCAAAACTCTGTAAACAGTTTCATTTTCCACATCCCTGGTTTTACCTTCATTCTTTCAAAAAAATTAACCTTTAAAACCAGTCATGTCCCTACATCTGCTGTCAGCTGATCTTTGAAGATTTTTTTTTTTTCCCCTGCTTTTTCCACGATCAACTGAAAGCCTTGGAGAAGACTGGAAGATTCAGTGGAAGTTCCTTCATCTTCCCCCTACCCCTGCCTTTCTTTGGGAGTCATTATTTTGTTGCAGGAGGTCTCCAGCCATAACTACAGTGTTCCATTCAATGCCTCCGTGGTGTCCTTAGGGTTGGATCTGTGCTGCTCTCTGACCTTGCAGCACATTCCTCTGTCCCCTGCCCTACAGGCTCAGTCTCACTGTTCCATGCAGGGCACCACAGCTGTCCCTGCTTGCCAGGACCCTCCTTTTCCCTGGGAATACACATACTTGCTCTTGGGCAGCACTTGGTTAAGCTCTCCTGCCTTTGGATCGCTGTGATTTTTTTTGTTTCCCTCCTTTTGCAATCCCTTTTGGCAGGTCCTCCTTATCCCGCCTCCTGTGCTGCTGCTCACGGACATGGTGTCACTGTGGGGTCCCTTTGCCCATCGCAGTTTCTGCTGCTTCCAAGTCCTTCCTGGCCCTGGGTATTGAAAAGAAAGGGCCACTTGTTCTTGTCGTGCCTTTCATGTCCAGATCCTTAATGACCAAGAAAAGGATTAGATTCTCTCTCAAAGAAATTTGCAATCATCTTCTGAATCTGTTTGCTGACACCACTTTTTTTAGCAACGGAAAGAAGTCAAAGAGAAGTAAATTTTTCTCTTGTCAGCTTGGAACAGAGAAATATGGACAGTCTGAACAGTGGCCATTCTTTGCCATTTCACTGAAGTTCACCCAGATGAACTGCCTGGAAAGAGGCAGGAGCTGACACAGCACCCAGGAGCCAGCTGGATGGGCAGTGAAGTGATGCTCCCACCTTGCTGCTCTGCCTGAGCTGACATTGGCACCTGCAGAAAATGAGAAAGGCTTCCTGCCCTTGGCATCTGAGGCTGCTAAAGGGCTTCTGGTTTCTCTGCAGACATGAAATGTGTGTGTCTGTCCACTTACAGCTGGTTTGGGGGTCGCCCCACATTTTAAATCTGTTTTGAATTCAGATTTAGAGTTCAGGTCCATGATGTGATTCATGCAGTTGGGTGACAGTAGCATTTTTTGGCCTCTGGCCCCTTGCAGACTAGACCTGTGGTCTCTCATTCTGGTGTGATTAGGGGCAAGGTAAGCAAAGACCCTGGGAAAGGAAGGGTATTGAGACTTTCAGCTCTCTGAGGCACGTGTGCATCTTCCCTGTGAGTTATTTCTGAGTGCTCAACTGTGAGAGGCAATTTTCAGTTCACTAATGTATCTAGTTACCACTCATAATGAGTATGGCTGTCTTTGGATTGATGGGTCCATTAAAACCTAACAAATCTATGTTTGTTTAGTACTATAAGATACGTATTTCTTATGGTTGTGGGGTTTATTTTGGTTAAACTTCAGAGCCTGTGAAATTTCACTTTATGTGGTATCTCCTTGACTTGGCTTTACTGGTGTTCTGTTGGTTTCAGCCACTGCTTTGTGATAGGAAATCCACAGCTCCAAATAATGTGCATTTTGCTCATTAAATTGACCATCACTTATGCACAGTAATTTCTTGCTCTGCTTCTTGGCATATTTACTATATGCTTACTGAGCAGCTGTAGATAAGCAGTTGAAGGGGCACATTTGAAAGACAGTTTTAAATATGCAGCTTCCTATACAGATTCACTTTAGCCTCTAGCATTAGTAATAATTTTTGCTGGTAAAACAGTGACCCATAAATAACTTTATCATCCAAAATCTCTAAAAGCAATACGAAGAAGTCCAAAGGGTAGTAGAATTATTGTAGTTCTTGGTTGCTTGGAAAATTAACTAATATGCTGGCTTCTGAGATTTTGGAAACAAATTAAAGAACCCTTTTTTAGGTAGCAGGCTGCTTTTAATGGTTCTTCTGTATTAAGGAGAGTACAGTATTGTAGGTTATTTATTTCTGGGCATGCAGTACAGGGTGAAGAGCCTGCAATTCAGCTTGCAATGCCTCTGTGCCCTGAGGTAAACTCTATTTCACAAAGGGAATTTTGATTATGGTCTACTGCTCTGTAGCATAGTGGAGGCTTCAAGAGGCAAGTGGTAAATGCTACCAAAGAAAAGCTGGATTGGAGCCACTGACGTCATCTAAGTAAATCTGCTGTAGGACTATAGCCATAAAATGACTGCCAGCCACGGAGTGCACTTTGGCCTTTTCTTGTCAAGTGTTTTAACTGCTGGTTTTTTCTTTGCTTTTCTTTTTTCTTTCCTCCAAGCAAGATGCATTTTGTTTTCTTTTTTTTTTTTCCCTTGTGCTAGTTGTGCACAGGGTGAAATACAGAAATGCTAACGTCCCCCTCCGTCCCTACCAGGCTGCACTGAGAGTGTGAGTGGCTGCAGCTTGCAGTTCAGAAATTAAAAAGTAAACCAGTACTTTTCCATACATGAGCCTGGCAGAACTCAGCTTCCATCACCAGCTATTTTTTAGGTGCAAGAGCCTGGCAGTTCAAGTTACAGCATACTGATGAGATTTGTGTTGTGGGCAAAAAGCATTTGGATGCTCTGGAAGGCTGCTTCCCTCTGGAAGAACTAAATGCATAAAGATGGCTGGGCTTGAATTCTGAATGAGCACAAAATGCAGGTGTGTGTGTGAGCACTTAAAATCAGTGTTAGTCATTGCTTTAGGATTGACCACTGCAGTTCCAGTCACTCCTGAGACAAAACTTTCCTGTTGTTTCAAATGCCCCAGTGTTTGCTACCAGCCAGTCTTTGATGATCCTTTCTGTACGCAGCTACAGAAACCAGGTGCGTTAACAATGGTAGCTCTAGGATTCATGGATTAGGGTGGAGCAGTCATACCTGTACCTAAGGGCACATCTAAAAATGCACTGATGTCCAGCTGCTCTCCACTTGAATTTCAGCTGTATCAGGACTGCAACGAAAGTACTCGAGTTTTTGACAGTGGATTTTTAATTCAATGTCAACATTCTCTTGAAATGAATTTCCAGGACATTTAACACACCTTTTTTTTTTTTTTTTTTTATTCAAACAGAGTTCACTGTAAAACACATTTATAATTATTAGCCTGTTTGTCCCATGACAATATTAGTTTTCTTGATTTATGTACTTTTTTGTTGTGGTTTTTTTTTTTTTTTTTACTTTAAAATAAAAATTAAGCATCACTGGTTTTGGAGTTTGAGTCTTATGATCAGAAATATATTAAAACCAGTATCTTATCCATGAATCATTAGATGAGTCAGTTCCTGAAACCACTACAAGCCTCACAGTTCTTGGCTTGGGCTGAAAGCAGGAAATCCAGGCTTCAATAACTTCCTTTCCCAGTACTGGCTATAGCAGCGTTCGTGGTTAGTATATGCTGCTTTTGTAAGCAATAGGAAGATGTATGTCTGAGGAACAAAGGCACTCCAGTCAATTTGCTGAAACTGTTTATAATTTGTGGTCTTGATTTGAATGTCAGGATGCATTGGCATATACTACGTTCTGTGCTGCAGTACGTTTTCCAGCAGTGATATTCAGCATGTGAAATAAAGGGAACACATTATGGCACAGTTCTTGGACAAAACCCATATAATCAGTTTTCCAGAAAACAGGAAGATATTTTAGTGAAATCATCCAACTCCTGAAGGCTAATGGGAGTGAGAACTGAACACATAGGAGTAAATTTAAAATGTTTATTTAGCAGTTACTTTGTTTTATGCTTGTGCAACAAACTATTTTTGTTCTGTTTCAGTGCTCCAAAAGGGCTTGAAAAAAACCCAACCCAAACTTGGAACTTATAAAATAAAAACACATGATTTGTTTTTCAGTCTCCATTTTTTGCAGTGAAAACTGTTTGCCTCCTCATAATCAAGGACACATTGATTGTCTCTATGTCAGTGGAGCATTGTTGGCTGCAGAATCTGTCCTTTAAACTTGGAGTGCCTGTATGCTCTGACATCTGTGCAAGGGGATGCACTATTTACCTTTTTGAGCTAATGGGGCCAGATTCAGGCTTGGTACAATGTTGATCTTAATGTGTTTACACCTGGAAACTGTTCAACCCTTTATGCTTTTCTTAAATATTATGAAAGATAGTTTGGTATCTTGTACTTATTATTTGGTTAATTTAACTCTCTAATTAATTAGCAACATATAAAAGCCAAACCCACCTTCTTTAATTATTCTTTTTATTCTTCCCTCCAAAACATCTTTGTTTTTAACAAACCATGAAGAGCAAGAGTATTGGGAGATAAATTAGTAGATATTGCATTAAAAAAAGCGAGTCTAATTTTGACAGGGTTAGTTAAACTCTGTATGCAGTATTGATTAAAACAAATACAGAGCTCTTCATTTAAGCAGGCAGAATGGTTACTGCACATTAGGCAGCACCTTCTTTTGTATCAGATAACATGTGAAATTGCTTTAATAAAGCAAGCTAAAAGTTGGGTCCTCTCTTAGCTGGTGCCGTTCCGTGCTGGTGAGTTGACCTTGGTGTGATGGTGGGTGCTTGGAGGGTTCTGGAGCCAAAGGGCTGGCACAGCTGATCCCATGCTGCTGTCCATGCTGGAGTCAGGTGTTTGTCCAGCACGATAGAAGAGGATTGGACTGGGGCAGAAACGAGGGAACACAGACCACCTTGAAGGCAGCTGGGTGCTGGGAGCCCTTTCATGTGGAGACTGGTACCCATAACAGAGACTTTTGCCACCTCTTCCCGCTCTCTGTGCAACTCCATGTCCATGGGAAAGACCTGGAGAGGGTCAATGCCTTGCTCAGGCAATGACCTTGGGAGCCTTGGAGGGGCTGTTTGTGAGGTTGCCCTTAGGGGAGGGGCAGAGGCTGTCCCCTCCTGACTGTCAGGTTTGTGTCAGCACTGTTTTCACAGCACTCTTCCTACAGCTCATGCCAACTGCTCTTTTCCCCCACAGCAGGGCTGGTAGCATCCCTCCAGGGAGAGGCCACTACCTGTGTTTTATCATAATGGTGCTGTGCTGAGCTGGGTTGCTGGGACTTTTGGCATGACAGTGAGCATCCAAGCAAGCTGCTTTGTGGAATCTGAGGGATCAGGTTTTTTCTTAAAATATTTAAAGGGATGCTAGTGGACCATAAAGGTGCAGAGAGTGTTTAAAGAAATCAAAACCAGCATAACTGCTCCATGACTGCAATTTTCAGCACCAGCTTCTCTGGTACAGGAAATTTGTAGTGATCTCCAAGTGCCTCCTGCTCTGCTTCTGAGGGTTAAGGTTTTATGTGAGGCTGAGGAGTCAGTGCAGAGTCACATCCCAGACACGCAGAGATCTGTGCTGTGAGGCCTGAGCAGTGCAGAGCCTTGTGTGAGCAGGGTGGCCTGGGCTTGGCACCGTGTAGCTGTATAAACATGAGACTGTTTTGGAGGCAGGCTGGCCCATCTCACCCTTCCTTCCCTGTCACCTTTGAAGAAGGAGCTGCTCTTCCTCTGGAAGATGCTTGCATCCCTGGAGGAGGATCCTGGGGAGGCATGCATCATTCCTTCCTTTCTCTGGGCTAGTTCAAGAGGTGCTTGAGTCCCAGATGCTGTGCGGGAGCACCAGCTGTTTGTGCACACAGGAGAAGCAGCCTCACTCAGGTGTGTCCCCTCTGCCACGGGGAGCCAGATGCTGCTGCTTCAGGGATTGCAGTGCTCAGCATCACACCACCCATTGTGGATTTAACTTACTGCATTGTAATTAACTTCTTGTAATAACAATAATTATAATAATTAACTTACTACAATAACAAGGATGTTCTTCCCGCTGCTTCTGCTTGCTGATTTTGGGGCAGAAATCTTGCTTCTTTCCTGTTTTCTGTTTAAGGGAAAATGTAAGCACTTGAGCAGTGGAGAATAGCAGTGGCTTTTCATGGCATCAAAGCAAATGTAAAAAGCATTGTTCCTGTTTGTGATCATAAGAAGTGCAATTTTCTATTAATTAATGTTAAACAACAGATTGTTTAAGAACAAAGGGAAAAACCTTCAAGTGGAATAAGCATCTAAAGTTTAGGAACAGGTTATAGTTCTGCTTGATTTAATTTTTTCCCATTGCAAAGAAATGTAAATGATTTAATATTGCTTTTCTAGTTGAACAGTCCTGAATATGGGAATTGTAATGCATAAGATCTGGAGATACATTTTGATCAAGTTCATACACTCTAAATGTGTATGAACTGAACATCTTTGTGTTGCTATCAATCAGAGAGATGTCCTGTTGCTCTAATGTGGATTTTGGTTTTGGATTAGAAGCCTGGGGCTTTGAATTGCTTGCTGTCTGTAGACCAAGTCATCAGTGGCTAGTGATTGATTCATTAATTAAAATCAATTTAAATGGATTTGTAAACCTCATGTAACAGATTATCTTATTAACAGCATGAGAAAGGCACTGTGATCTGCAAGGAATGTGTCACTTTTGACAAAATATAGCACGATTTTATGGGAGAATTTAATGACTTGCTGTTGCTGTAAGTGATCTATGCAAATGGGAGAGCCTTGCTTAAATCCTACATTAAACAGACTCTTCCTGTTGAGCGTGTTTTATTTTTTTAAACCTCCTCCAAAATACTTGACTTTAATTGTATGTGTGTGTGTTTCTGTACATATTCATGGTCACAATGACATGTTAAGTGTTGTCATGTTTCTGATATATTCTGATCTTGGAGATTTTTTTTTTTTCTGTAACACCTCCCTTACCCTATTTAAAAACATCCACAATGAGAAAAATGATTTTCTAAATTACTGAAACCAAAAATGACAGAAAGAACACGTAACACTGTTTAATCCATGCTCTGCCTGCTCAGCAGTGCTGTCTGGAGGAGACACTTCGGACAGCTGGAGGGGCCAGGTGGGCAGAGGGGACTTCTGGCAGAAGTGAAAGTGTTGAAGAGGTGGCAATAAAAGCTTTCCTGGCTGGGAGAGGGGAGGCTTGTCTGTCATCTTTGCATTCATTTTGTAACTTCTTTTTCACATCAGGCTGTATAGCAAGTCATTGTAGGCACCTATATGTGTATTAATATGCTCTGTGATCAGGCCTCAAGAATATCTAAGCCAAGGTGTCAGCAAAATCGACAGGTATTTTGAATTTAGTTTCAGAAGAGCAGGGTTGTTGCCTCTAAATCATAACCTTGCCCACAGCTTTTCAGTAATCTCAATAACATGTGTGCTTCATTCTGATTTGTAACCCAGACTTCTTCAGGAAGGGAGATTTTTAATTGTGGGTGCTACGCTGCAGCATCACTTTACACCTTCCTTCTCTAGCTCGTGCTCTCTGAGCATTTGTGATTAGGGAGCAAAGTGAATTAAATTATGAGATCACTTTTCCATTACAATGAAGCTAGTTTCACTTCATTTCCTCTGCTGTACTGAAGAGATGGAAGAATCTATTATATCAACTGAAAAATTTTAATGAACTTCTTAGGGAAAAGAAAAACAACCCTCACAAGAAAATCTCAACCATCATAGAGCCCTGAATTGCCTTGCAGACATCATCCATGCCATGTGCAGGCAATTCTTCACAGCAAAGTGGTGCTGTTGATGAGCTTTGTTTGCTAGGTAATCTTACTGTCATTGGCAGTATAGATTACAAATTTTTAACCAAAAAAGATGTGAAACTGGATCGATGTGGTAAACCCAATTGTAACTGCATTTTGGTGAAATTAAATGCATTTCCTGAGATGTGAGGAATTTGTCATGGTGGGAAGCATTTTTCATTTCTCTGGAAAATCAAGCAAGGTGTTTGGGTGATGCAAATCAAGTAGTGACCTCCAGCTCCACAGTTATCTCTTGCTATTCTTTTGGTTTTGACTTCAGGGGATGGGTATTTTACCTCACCATCTGCATGGGTGTGTTGCCAGCCTGCTGCCTATCAATCACTCCAGTAAGAAATTTGGATAATGCCTTGGAAGTGCACAAGGACAGTGCAAGCTATCAAAGCAGCCGGTCTTGGTGCTCCTTGGTGCATGTGTACATCTTCCACAAAGCCCAAGACACCTCCTGCACTGTCCCTTTCCCACCCTGCGTCTGCAGCAGGTGCAGAAGTGTGAGTGTGGAGGTTTGTGGCTGTGTCCTACTGGGTCACTTGAGCCTGGGAACTTGGGAGCTGGCATTGGAATTCTGGGCGTGACGAGTTATTTCATCCTGGGCGCAGCCCTTGAAACCAGGGAGAAAGTCTCCTTGCCCTGACTTACATTAGCATGCCAGTTTGAAAGTAGAGTAGTCATGTAATAATTTTGGGAACCCTTTGGTTTGGAAAGGAGCAAGGAGACTCTTGAGCTTAGAAGAAATATGCTGAGTGGCAGCATTTTGTTAAAAGAAGGGAGTAAGGCGGATGTGCTGCTCTGGGCTGGGATAGAGTTAATTTTCTTTATCGTATTCGGTGCGGGGCTGTGTTTTGGATTTGTCAGCTGGGGCTAAGCCACAGCAGCAGGACATAAGCAAGATGTAGCCCCTTCAAAACAGCAAACTGGCAGAGAGGTAACTCCAAGGTGGCAGACCTGGGCCTAGGACCAAGTCAGGTGTGCAAATGTAGTCCTTTCCTTCAGCTGCTTCACCTTACACATCCAATCCCTCCGTTGTGGAACCACAATTTCGATTAATTGACTTTCTTCAATTGAATTTCTACCATAGAGTTCTGACTAAAAGGAAAGAGACATTGGTGAATAGCTTTTAAATAGCATACTGCATAACCCTGCCATTATGACTTCGGGGAATATTTTCCATTCCACTTTTGTCTATAATGTGAATCTTGGTAACATTTGTCTTGTATTAAGGCTGCAAATTTTTTTTTTTTTTTGTGTATGTATGTTGCAAACCTTGTGAAATGTTTTTTATTCTCGCAGATTATAAATAGTTCAGTTGGCTCCACTATCCCTTTTGTAAGCACATGATTTTTTTGTAATAAGACATAGTTCTGGGGCAGTGTTGTACGACTGCAATTGAGTTGTACAGTAATAAAATTTCCATGGTGTTCTGTGAAGGTCAGTGGTATGCAATTAATTGCTGGACCCATGACAGCTGCTGAGTAGGAAGTGTTGCTGCCCTAGACACTAAATATAATAATTAAGCTCAGGGGTTGGTATTAAAAGCATGGAAGAGACATGATTCTCATTAACACAGAATTTGTGCTGATACTTGTCTTAACAATTCAATTTGTATCTTGCGTAAAGGAAAGTGTCCATTCCAAAGCTTGGAAGATGGGAGCCAAAATGAGAGGACTGTGTACTGAAATTATTGCAAAATTTTTGGTGCATGGTAAGCCAGTCTTAATCATGAAAGTTTCTAGTTATCAGTATATTCAGAGGAGAGAGCTGTGTGCCTTTGAAGGCTTCCAGAGGGAGATCCTGGCCACCCCCACTCTGTGCCTGAATGAAGAGGGGTGGCATCTACCTTAGGAGATGTAGAAGTGTACTTGGGAGAGGGTAAAGCTGTCATTAGGTGTGGGAATTCAGGTGAGGGTTTGAACATCTCAGTCTTTTGAATGCCCAGGTTATCTCTGAATGTTTCACACTGTAGCTGCTCTTTGCTTGGCCTTACGGAAGCTCCACTGGACAAAGAAGGGGGAAACTTCTGTTGTGTGAGGAAGAATGTATATTTGAAAACTGCCTAATTTGACTGCATCTGCAAATCCTTTGGTTTTTCAGGCTCAGCAAAGCATTTTCTGTTTTACTTAAGAATATTTAGAAAAACTACAAGAAACGGTCAAAATGCTAATGTTTATTTTCCCTGTTTTTACAACGCAGTCCTGTGAATGCAGCCTGCCAGATCCCATTGTGTTTAATTCTGCTGCCATGCCATGAGGCTCACTTGGGGAACTGGAGAGCATTTAAAATAAACTGTGGTACGCTGCGGCGTGTGAAACTCTCGTAGCACGCGTGTCATGGTGTGATGCAAACAAGGCATAATTGCTACGAGCACAGACTGAATGTTCTGCTGGAATAGGCCAGACTGAGCACAAAATGTCACAACTGTGAAGACTGGGTGAAATCTTGGCTCCAGAGAAGTCAAAGTCGTAAATGAATGGAGTCTCCTCCGCTTGCATTTACACCTTTATTCACAAAGTCTTTTATAGAAGACCTTACTCACTGGCAAACAGAGTAAAGAAATTAAGGAAAAATCTAGTATTTGTCAGTTCAATATCTCTCCCCAATTTTAATCAAGTAGACTTACTTGAACTCATAGCCCTCTTTAGACAAACTGCAAAAGATAATAGCTCTTGTTCCTCCTCTGATTTTAAATGTGCACATTTTATGGGAGGATCAGTTGATATTAATATAAAAAAGGCCAGTTTGCCTTGGCTTAGTCCATCTTTGTAAGAGCCATGACTTGGAAATTGGAGAATGGTTCCCTGTGGAATGCTGCTGCTGTTGAAGGCATTGAAATGTGTTGTGAGTCCCTGTGGCTAAGTGCTGTGGGAAACAGTGAATTAATGTTTCAGCAGAGGGTGTTCATCGATGCTTCAATGTAAGAAAAACTTTTAAAGTGATGCTTTAGAGGATTTACCATTTCTCTTGTGGGACAAACTTCAGTAAATAAAATTGCTGTAGATTCAAAATAAATAGAAAGCTATAAATAGTTTGCAACATCTATCTATATATCTCTATTTGTCTATCTGTATCTACTTATCTATCTCATATACCATTTCTGACCAACCCTTGAAATCACTGGATTAGAGCTCTTCTAGTCTGGTGATTTTAACATGCCTGGAGTTTTTTTTTTTTTTTTTTACTGCTTCTGGGCAGGAAGGTGATCATGTGATTAAGGCACAAGTCAGGGAGCAGAGATTTGCATTTGGTTTCTGGGGCAGAGTTGAAAGAGGAAGCTGGGAGAAGTGATCACAGCTCAGATTACTGGTGTAGGGACAGTAGAGAAAAATCAGAGAAAAATCCATCTTGTTGCTTCGAGGGAGCAAGTTAACATTTGCAAAGTCCTTTTACATACCTATGTGGAAATTGTTTTCAGTGTAAGTGATTATCTCCAAGACAGATTTCCCTGCTTCTTTACTTTACCCAATTTTCCCTAATTGGTTTGGAGTGGTGAGATTAAGTGTAATTAAGTCTCATAATTAATTAATATGAGAAAGCCTACGCAAAAGCAGAATAAGTATTTCGGATTCCATGATTTGTTCCCTTCTGTAAAATTGGAGTAATAATACCTTGTTACTTAATGCTCTAAGCAATAATTGTGTAGCAGTTATAAGGTGCTTTATTATGAAAATGTATGTGAAGAACCATTTTTAAGTACAGGAACAAATGCACAGATCTCAGTCCTTGCAGAAATAACATGCTAGCACTGGTGTGTCCCAGGACCAGAAGAAATATCAATTTCATATTTAAGGCTGCTCAAAGAATGATCACAGTTTTTTTGAAGTACTTTTTTTCTGAGAACTTGTCTTTTTTTTTTTTTTTTTCCATTTAATTAAAATAATAGTTTAAAAATCTTTAGTTAGAGGTGTAATAACAGTGATTTAGATTTCCCACTACACTAAGTCACCAGACAGGCCGAACAATCATATACATAATTCAGGACATAAAATCTCAGAGAATGTTTTATGATGAACTGCTAATAGACTGCTTTCATCACGTGCAGTGATTCCAGAGCCATAAGAAGAAGGCAACTTAGAGAGCCCTGGATCCCTTTCTGAGAATGACCCACACCAGCAGCTTTTCTTTTTTCTTTTGCATTTGTAGAATTGAGTGCAGGTATTGACCTGGGGATTCGCTCCACTTGTTAGACACCAAATTTAAACCAAGGGCTGCTTGCAAAAGTCTGTCCAACAGCCTGTGTGCAGCAAAAACCACTTGTGCTGCCTGTTTGGCAGACTTGTCCACAAGTGAACAAAATGAGAAACAAGTCAAAATCAGCTGCCCAGGTGGGACTGAGGAAGCCAAACAAAGGTAAACGGGTCCGTGCTGACTGATGCATTTCTGAGAATAATGCTTGGACTAGGGATGGGCCATCAAAATGCTCATTCTGATTGCTCCCCAAAAAGGTACAAAAAGCCATGAAACTTGGCCAGGGCAGTCAGAACTGGAGCTTTTCAGTGAAACTGCAGATGATATGGTCATTAAGCCAGGAAAGGGCAAGCTGTTCAAAGCCGTGCCCAGACCATACTTTTATCAGCTCCTTGGCTTTACTATTCCAGCTGTGTACAACTGAGGAAGTGCAGGGGACTCCAGAGCAGGAAGGACGAACTTTAAGTAATTATCCTTCCAGCTGCACAGCAAAGGGTGTCTGTGCCCAGCATGAGGCCAGGCCATCAGCACAGGGGTGAGGACCTGGGGAAGGGAGCTCGCTTCAAGCAGTCCCTGACACTTGGTCAGTCCCTGTGGCTCCGGGAGGTGTTCCCTGAGGGATCACACATGGCACTGGTCAGACAGTGGTGGAGCTCTTCACTTTGCAGCTCCCAGCACTCTGGTGGGAGTTAGACTCCAGTTACCCTCCAGTGGCAGCATCCTGTGGTGATCCATGTGCTTGTTGCTGACCTCAAAAGGAATCCTCCAGAACTGACTATGGGGAGTAGAGGAAGGGTGCTTTGGAATATACCTCCTGCAGATGTAGCACCACTGAAATTTAATCGGTAGAAATGTAAGCTTTGGAAATGCATAATCTTGTATGATAAAGTTTGGCAGAGAAATGCAGTATTCTCTTTTAGTGTTAGCTACATCCTTTTCCTGTGAGAGCTTATGAGAATGTTTTCATACTTAACATGTTTCCTCTCCTCACTGTAGTTCATCTGCCAATCTGACCCTCCCAAGGAAAGTAAGCTGGCTCTGATTGTCAGATAGATAAAGAGAGTGTCATCAGGAAAAGAGCAGGCAAATTTAAAGCCTAACCCTTTCTGTGGGACCGGGTTCGGCTGGGTGTGATGCAGAAGGTGAGAGTCAAAGGCCATCTGTGTATCTGCACAGCACTGTAACAGACGTCAGATAAATACACTGTCCCTTTTGTAAACTTCTTAAGAGAACTTCAGAGCGAGCTGTTGTTTATAATGGAGCAGCGGCAGCTGCTGCGTAGCTAAATCTGCAATTGAATTGCCAGAGTATATGAGCCTCTTGCTGTGCCCCTCATAAAACTGCCCTGAAAGAAAGTCATATTTATCTCAAAAGTGGCAGGCTTGGCAGGATGCCCTGGCAACTTTTTGCCAAGCAAACCTAAAGTGAAACTGGCTCACCCTGACTCCGCTAGATTTGGGTTCACCTAACCTCGTTTTGAGAGAGGCTGGAAGAAGGGAGGGGTGGGGACAGAGGATTACATACAGTTCTTTTAGATTTCCCTGGCACATTTCCACTACCCCACATGAAAGTTCTTTTCAAAATCACAGTGAAGCTTGTAATATATTTAATAATTAAATTAAGATTGTTCCTATTCAGTTTTGGCTTTGCTGAGTTTAATGCAGGAGTCAAATAACTACTGCAGACAGAAGAAAAACAAATGCTTGGCGCTTTTCCCCACAAGGCTGAAAGTGAGTCAGTATCTAAGAAGGCTTCTCAATGGAAAATGAGAAAATAATCTTAATAAAAAATTCAAATTATTCAGATGAGCTCCTTGTAAATTATGTACATAAATACAGTAGTTGCCACAATGAGAAACTTCTCTAACATTTTTGGCAGACATTAACTTGAAAATAAAGACTGAGAGATAATTATTATTGTTATTATTATTATTACTGCTACTACTGTCATTTTGGTTTGTGCTGCATTAGCATTAAGAGGCCCAAATGAGCATCCAAAATCCACTGTTCCAGACTCTGCTCTACGGCAAAGAGATATTCCCAGCTCAGGAAAACTTAGTTTTTAAAGGCACCAGACCATGCTCAAGATAGGGTCTCAGGCAAGGGAATTTAGGAGTCTTGCTCAAGCAGAATCTTGTGGCAGGATCAGGGTTTAATCCTGATCTACTAAATTCCAGTCCAGCCTTCTAACCACAAGCTGCATCCCTCCTTTAAGCCTTTCGAATTCCTTAACAGGATGAGGCTTTACACTGCTGTAACATCAGGATAAGGTATTGACATCTTCTTAGGAAGGTTATTCTAGACTCCAATTAAATAGATCTTCAGGAGGAGGTCATGTGACATCAGGACACTTCCTGATTTTTTTCCCCCCTCTTTTCCTTCCCCCCCCCCTTTTTTCTTTTAAAGAAAAAAACTAACATCCACCAGTTTACTTTATATATTTTTTTTTTCCTGAGAGACTACACCTCCTGCTCACGCCTTGTCACACACTGTGGAGTGCGGAGGTGCAGCATCCAGAACCAAAAGAGGAAATGTGCTGATTTTGGCAGTTGACCAAAATGACCTCATTTCTTTGCTATTGGAAGTTTGTGCACTTTTCTGGCAGGCAGCACAGTTAAAAACATGATTGCCTAGCTCTTAGCATGTCTTCATTGAAGAAAATGCTTGCCAGATACTTAAATGCTTTATCCAAATCCCTCCTAGTAGCAGAATATACCTGACAGGCACAGGCAGCTGGACAGCCTGGGCAGAGGGAGCACAAGTGGGATTTTTGGATGTAAAAGGCAGAGGAAACGGGACGAGCTTCCCGCGCTGCGTGGACGGGGCCTGGTGCTTTCAGGGCTCTGCAGGTGTGTGCGAGAGAGGAGCAGCGCAATGGAACACCCGGGACCTCGCACCCGGGGCTCCTGTGCCGTCCCCGCTCCTGCCAGGTTTTGGGAATGTTCCCTGCCTCCCCACGGAGCGTGGCCTGGCATCCCAGCAGCTGGGCCCGACACGAAACTCTGTGAGGAATTGGCTTTCAGTGGAGCACTGCTGCCTTCCTCTCTCCAAGTGAAGCCTGAGACTGTGGTAAATCCCGGTGAATGATGCAGGTGTATCACTAAATGAGATTATTGTAGGCTTGTGCTCTGCCCAGAGGCTCTGCTGTGAACAAAACCTACCAGAGCAAAGGGCACAGCAGCCTGACAGTCTGCAGGGAAAATGGGAATTATTTGGAGTTGTAATTGAAGAGATGGGTGAAAATTAAGTCTTCTCCTAAGTTAAAAAAATCTGAAAGTCGTTAATTATTCCAGGAAGAGAAAGTAATAAAAATCTGCATGAAAAAATAGCTATTTAGATCTGAATGGTGATTATGTGATTGTATCAGAGGTACAGATGCATGTGTACATTATAGCCTCCCAGAAATATGTAATCTTCCCAGAAGAACCTGACTGCAAATCACAGAAATCTTCTTTTACTACTTTCCACCCCTCCTGAAAATGTCTTGGGTGTGTCTTGTGCATCAGAAGGGGATGAGATTGTTGTTTGAAGGTTTGGCCTTGGAGAATGTAAGGGCCACTGAAATAGGAGTTGAGCAACAGCAAATGGCCTATTTCCCTTCACCAGGTTAGTTGTGTAAGAGCTTTCTTTTGCCCAGCATGATTGATTCTCTTTTTTTTGATTTATTTTGTGAGGATTCAACTTTTGGCAGCTCACTTAACTATTTTGGAGACTGAAAATAAAGTGACAAAAGCAAACCTGCTGCAAACCTGCAGATGTATTGATGGATGATTATCTTGCAAGGATCTTTTTCTGGGTAGACTTCCAGAATCTGTGGAAATACTTGAGAACGCCTGCAACAGACTGAGTGAGTAGTCTGGGTTTAAATTATATCAGGCTTTTCCTGGTAAAGACACTGGGAAAAGACATTGCTGCTTTTGGAACACGGAACAGCTTTGTCATGATATTTGTTCCATTGTAGATGCAAAACTTTCAATTCCAATAAAAGCTTCTTAAAGGTTGGTTAGGTGTCAGCTGTTTAATCATACAATTTTAGGTGTAGCTGTAAACAGGTAAAAACCTCAGTTAAGGATTGAGATATTTGAAAATAACGATCGATAAAATCCCTGTTTGAAGCTGCTTTCATGTTAGCTGAGAGTGACCACGAAATAGTAAACTTTACAGAAATGGCATATTTAAATAAGCCATTTATCATATTGCATGCACCACATGATACAGCTATGTGATGTTTTTAAAGGACAGAAATCAGATTATCTTTGACTGTGTCACCAGATGGTGTGTAACGGGCAATAGAATTATGGATTATGAGACATAACTTTCACTCCTAGGTAACCTGACTGACAAAACCTTTCTGCCTTGTAAAAACAAGACACTCGAGGACTGAGTGGATGGCAGAATTTTTTTTTCCTACCTGCAAAAATTCCCCTTGACCAGGAAACAAGTTCATGCATGTAGCCAGAGAAAGAAACAGGCAATCAAATGAAAATATTTCTACCTCACTCTTATTACTGCATTTTTTTTAACATTAAAACCAAAATTGTTCTTTAAAAGGCTCTCTCGCTATTAATGTAGTTAAATTTCATTAATTGCTGTAACTTGAACCTTGTGGTAGTCTTTGTGCAAATATAAACCTGGGGGGAAAAAAACCTGTAATCTTAAAATGGAAGGCCAAGCTGTAAGTGATTGGGAAGAGTCTCTGGTTACCTGCATGTACTGGTGGAAATTTCGCTTTAGCAGAAGTGCTTGCAAGGACAGCCTGAGCCAGAACCCGGAGCCAGGGAAGCAGAGTGGAAGGGCCAGGAGGGCCAGTGGCTTCTCTTCCTTCTCTGGGTCCATGCACGGAGTGTCCAGGTGCTCTTCTGGAGTCAGGAGAGTTGCCAGCACCAATGGTTGGAAACGCCAGTGTGTGAATTTCACTATCTGCAGCAGGTCAGAGGGGCTCAGCCCCCCACCTGCCTGACCCCCAAGTACAGCGGTGCAGCACATCTGACAGCAGCCTTTCCTGACAGCAGTGGGAATGGCAGCCTCCTGCCTGTGTTCCCTGACAGCCAGGAGGCCTAGGAATAGCGCATTTTTGAAATGCATGCAAATTTAAATTCTGAACAGACACATTTGGTCGCCAGAGAAGAACTGCCTGCCCGGAGCACTGGCACCACTATGCCTTTAAATTGATGCATTCACATTAAAGAGAGACATTTAAATAATGCAAAGGGGTAAACTAGCTTGAGTTATGTGTGGTTTGAGCTGGGTGACTCTTACTGCCTTTTATGGGAATCTCTCATCTAAAGTCCTGCACAATTATCCCCAAGGGCAAGTATTAACCCCATAAAAGAGAGGATATCACCAGTTATACATCAGACATTATGTATCTGTGTGATGGCTGTGGTTGGCTTTGGCTGAAGAGGGAGTGTTATTAGAGCCCATGCTGGTAGCTGGATAACGGGAACCTGGATTGGCTTCCTTTATTCGTGGAACTCCTTGGGCAGAGTTATTAACCCATAGCACTAATTAAGCGCTCGTATCATTCTGCAGTAATGAGGTGTTGTTCATAAAGGAAGGGGGAAAAGACAGTGGCCTCAATTTTGAGGGCCACGAGCCTGGCTGTGCTCTGGTGGGATGGAGGGGGCTCGGTGAGGCTCCCATGTGTTTGGCTGTGCTGCTGGGGCAGGGTCTGGGCTCTGTTCAGTGAGGCAGGGTCACAGCCCCAGGGCCCTTTGTCAGCTCCCTGTTGTGGCACTGCCACTGCTACATGAGGATGACATCCTCGGCATCCCGTGTATCCCAGTGGCCAGGGGCAGGAGTGGGAGCTCTGACAGCAGGGTTTGGTCTCTTCTTTGGGGGGCCCTTGGGGCTTACAGAAGGGGCCCTGTAAACAGATGGTTACAGTGGGCTGATGAGAAAGTTGTTTATTGATTGAAGCAGTGCATGGGGCAGTGAGTTAGCATTGCATTATCTGATGCGTGGCTGCTGCTCTCCCACGGGCTGGCTGCCCGTAGCCAGGGCTGCCAAACCTTCCTTGGATTTATTAATCAGGTGATGTCATGAGTCTGGGCCAGTATGTCTGCACTGGCCTTGGTGCCTGTCAGAACTGATCTTTGGAAAAAAACAAAGTGTATGTGCAGTGGGAGCGGTGAGCCACAGTCTGCTCCATGATGCGCATCCATGTCTTTGGTCACACTTCAGGAAAAACACTGGCCTCTGCAAATGGAGTCTGGAGCTTGTTTGGGAGCTGCTGAGGCCATGTCCTCATGTGCAACACCACATAACAGCTACCCACATCAGATAGCAGCAGTGCGCTTCCCTCAGCCGGGAGGAGAAGGAAAACGCTCTCTCTGGTTGAAGTGGAACTCAGGGAGGGATGAAGCTGCAAGGCAGCCCTGGCTGAGAGCTGTCCAGAATGTCACAGCCATGGCCATGCCCTGCTGTACCCGGGGTGGCATCTTACCAACTGCCTGTCCAAAACACAGGGGGTAAAATCCTCTGTACAGGGATCACTGGGGCTTCAGACAGGCGGGAGGTGCTGCCCTTTGGCTATCAACACTGCTTTGCCTTACCCTTCTCTCTGGCTTTTCCCAGCCCTGAGGTCAGAGGCCAAAGAGGTAAAGCAGCAGTAGCAGACACTGCAGATATTTTTGAACCCTTGTATTTTATGTTAACTCACTTTCTGTTCTCAATAATTAAGAAGTTTCTTTCTGTGCTAGATTGAGCTCAATCTCTCTCATCCGTTCTTTTTTCTGTATTCTCTCTCTTCAGCTTTTCTATTTTCAGGAGGTAAAAGCAGAAATACATAATTACAAAAAGAAATTTCTTTGAACTTATAAAATGCAGGTTGCTTAAATTATGCAGTTAAAGGATAAAGAAAATCACAGAGCAATTTTAACAAATTGCCCTTAACTGTATTGCACAAACAAACCTCTCATAAGAAATCTTAGAAAGGTGTGTTTGAGGGTGTAATCTTAGCTTGTGGCTAAGTAGAGTTAAACTTGTTTTTCAAGTTAGTTGTGTATAACTTTCTCATGCTAAAGATTGTGAGCATTCCAGAAAGAAAACAGTTTGTCTGTAGCAGGAGTTTGATGGCAAGTGTTGATTATCTCCAGTAGTTCTGGCCCCTGGTCCATGTACAGTACTTTACCCAGTGACTTCCCTTTTGATCTGTATTCTCGTTGTCTGAGTTGTACAATACACGTGTGTATATTTTTATGAAATAACCTTGATGTTTGCAGGTAGTGCAAATTTTCAAGTTCTGAATTAGGAACCTGAATGTAGCAGAGTGGATACAATCCACTCACACTTCCAAATACACTTGCCTTTCTTGTCAGATGCAAGACAATTTGTGCATGTGTGGAATAGTGTCATACTCAAAATTCCCTTTTTAAAATACACCACTACCTCGGTCTTGGGTTCCAAAATCTTGTGCAGCTTCTAAATAGACCAACATCCTATACCCTTACTCCAACTTAAAGTTTTTTCCAGCATATACAACTTTTGTTGGTGTTTATGTAGTCTGTGCAAGCCAAAGTGAGTAGCTGAAGAATTGCCATGTACGTCTGTAAGGATTCATGATACCTGCAGAGCCTTTCTATATGACAGCCAAGCTTATGTACATAAGAGAACTGTTGATGCTCTATTACAGTTTAATTTGTTAATGAAACAAGATGGACTGAGCTCCTACTACACCTCTTTGGATGTTTGAGGCTAGGCACAATTAATTTATTTGTACTGTCTGTGTAGGCGTATGCCAGCTAATGTACTGTAAGAGCTTTTATCTTTATGTTCATAATGAAGAGGGGCAGGTTTTTGGCAACGAGACAAGGATTTTCTGATGACTCATCCTCTCTGGATTGTAAAACACTTTCTTGTAAAATCAAAGAAGAAAAGTAGTTCCTTAGAAGTAGGCTGTAGTTTGTCCTTCAAAATCGAGCTGCAAAGCAGAAAGAAGACAGGCTTAGCTGCTTTCATTTAGTTGTAATTGGACCTCTGCTGAAAATTAAATCATATTGAGAGGATGTTCTCATATAAGATATTAAGGTGTCCTTGGAGTAAATGTGCTGTAGGTTGCATTGTCAAGTACCTGAGTTTATGCTCCTTTGTCATTATATTGGTATTTTGATCACCTTGGCAACGCATTGGACATTTAGTTAAGTTGCAGTAGATCTCCCTTAACAGTAAGTTGTACTGTTCGGTTTGTGCTACTCGCCTCCCTGCTATCTGGGAAGAAATGTTGAGTCCAAGATTTGGTAGAAGCTGGAACAGGGGTTGGGTGTGGGTATTTGAGTGCAGAGCTAAATCCTTTGAAGTGTAACACTTAGTAGTGCTTTGTGTCTAAGTGACACACTGACTAAATGTCAGTATCAGCTAAACGGGGAGTACACTTCATGTTCCTGCTAATGGACAAGTATGAGCATGGACTCTCCTGGGGACCTTAGTGCTAAAACAAGAAAGAAGAACTGGAATGCATGAATAATTGTTTTATTTTGTGTGAAAGAGAAATCCTGCTTTTAATGAAAAATTATCACCATTATTTCACCTCATAGTACCTGTGCATGTTTTTATGCATGCACACTCCTGTCAACACTCTGTCCCACTCATGCATTTGCTTTCTCTCTCTTTGGGAAAAACGGGAGAGGGTGGGCAGTAGAGGGATGTCCATTAATGAACTTCTTCAGTCTCCTTTGCGCTCCATCGCTGTGCTCTTCCTGAATGACTTCTGTGATAAAGCTACTGCTCCCTCTTATTAAGGTAGTGTTTATGCAATCCAGAGTGGATTAATTAAAATCCCTGATTTTAATCACAATTTAAGTCAACAAGCAGAGAACTTTGATTTAAATAATTAAGTGTAATCTTGTTTTGCATTTTTGCTTTCCAGTTACTTTCCTAAACAAAGGCTCAGTTTTATTGGTCAATATAATTTGCTAACCAGAGCTGTTTGTTGTACACAGTTGGGCTTCTCTGAGCACACGTGCACTGCTTACGTACAGTTACTCACATTCTACATTTTTACACTCTACTTTTGCTAGAAAACAGTGATTCACATTTCTTAGAAGAAATAGCAGATCTTTTATTCTCATGCAATTAATTCACAGTAGTTTGAATTCAATTAAAATACACAAAAGTGATGTTTCAAGACTGCTTTGGTGGTCTGTGTTTGATGTTCTGGAATAGAAGGCAAAAAGTTTTATTGAAATATGTTGTGCTTTTAAAGCTGATCTGTTACACAAAACTGGTATCTACAGCTATGGCATTGAGCCCATTGGTTCTGAACACCAAGTGCCTCAAAATTTGTGGGCCACTTATGTAGTCTATAATTGCACATCTCAGTTTTATTCATGAATGCAAAGAGGAAAACAAACTTTCCTGCTTTTCTAATTGTTTTCCTAACTTACAGTGAACTAATTAGAAACTGAACTACCTGAGAATGAAGAGAGCTGTTGCTGTAACTTGCAGAAAAAAGTACTGCTGGAAAAAACCCCAGGGCAAAGCTTCAATAAGCTGTTTTAGATGCCTAGGCAGTGAAAGCTGTCCACTCAGTGGCTTAGCTTTCTCCAGAAAAATTAAGAGTGAGTAGTGACACATGCGTAAAAGCACATGAATTTCTTTAAAAACAAGTTTAGGATAAGATAAAGTGGTATAGGTTATCATAACTTAATAGTTTAATTTGGAAAAACAAAAAAATGCTCTCAATAGGAGGGTCAGTATTTTAATGATAAATATTTAAACTTCTTTTAAACTCCTCTTAATATAGGCTTTAATACTCATGCTGGAACACTCTTCACCCATCCCTTAGAAACTGAGATTCCTTTTGTAGGTACCTTCACACCTATTTTCATGGCAGCACTTTTGGCAATGCATTCCTGGCTGTGACAGTCCATCTTACTCTAATGCTTAGCTCATTAGAAACATCACAGTCTGTACTCTGAAATTAGTGCCAGGGACTTGTGGGTGGAGTCAGAGAGCAAAAGATTAAAGGATTATATATTCCTAGGTGCTGTATTGGAGCACAAAAATGTTAACAGCTCCATTCACAGAACCAGAAGGGTGGTTTAAGGATTTGACGCAAAGTATTTAAATTGTAAATTTAGACTAATTTTGCTCTAAATGAGAGAACAACAGCCAAATCTAGATAATATGCACTCCAAAACATTATTTAAATGTTCCCTTCCACTGATTACTCATCAGAGCACTGTTAAGACAGCAAGTCTGTAATACTGCACATGGGAATTGCAGTATTTAGTATCATCAGGAAGTTGCACAGCAGAGATGGAAGCTTGCTCAGCTTAAGATATCTGAATTTCCTTCTGTTTCTTCCCTAATTGTAGATTTTTCTCTTCTGATAGTGTAGCTAAGGAGTGGGAGGTTGATTAAATTTAATTCCGATTTATCTGAGTTCAGTCATGTTATCTCTTAAAATGTGTCTCTAAAGGTTAACAGTCCTTTGGCATTTTCATCTTTGCTTTCCTACACTGAAGGAAAACTTAGTGGCTTGCACGTCTAGGAAGTTGAAGATAGCTGGTTGTATTTTTCCATATCTACAAAGCAATATGATATCTGGATTCATATCTGCTCCTGGAAAATGTTTTAGGCTTAATGTTTAATTTCCATATGCTTAAAAGGGAAAGTTGTTCAATCCCGAGGGTTTCATTTCGCTTCGCCTCCAGGCAACCTTTCAGTCAAGGAAAGGTCCCAAGTGCTGCAGAGCCCCGTTTTGTGTTCTGCTTCCTGCCCCACGCGGTGTGGAATAAAAGCTGGGGACAAAAGGGAGCCCTGCGGGTGCACGTGGTGCCTTTGTGGTGGGGCTGAGGGGGCCAAGGTGACAGAGGCACGTGGGGATGCTGCTGCTGCTGCTGCTGCTGCTGCTGCTGCTGCCCACACTGGTCCTGCCCATGAGCCCCGCTGTGGCTCTGCCTGGGGCTTGCTGGGCAGAATCTCCTTCCGTGGCTTTCTACTGCAGTCAAGTAGCAGCAAACCTCAGGAGTCCCACCAACTGTGAGCTCCCAGTAAGTAAAATTAACCACTGGAACTCTACTGGGACCTGGTACTCCAGTATCTCTTACCAGAGTCCAGCAGGGGCTTCACCCTGTACTGGACTGTGCTTTCCCAGTTTGTGAGGTTTGCGCAAATACCGGACTTCTGCAACATATTTTGAATATATTTTTACCTGTTACAGAGGTTTTCTTTACCTGAAAAGAAAGAAAAGGCACATGAACTGATTTTGGGGTGCATTTTTTTCCCTCCTAGGTGAGAGAATCTGGTTTCTTTCATGAGGATTTTTTAAAAGTAGAATTCCAGCAGTCTTCTATAAGAAGACAAAATATTTCTGGAATGCAACACCTGTGCAAAGAAAATGAATTACCATGTGCCAAAATCCTTCAGCAAATGCTATGTTGTGTGGGTAACTTGACAAAAGTTTTGCAGCAAACCATAAACATCTGCAAAACATTGGAAAATCTGGCCCAGACCTGGGGCTGCTTGAATTCTGTGGCATTTGTAATAATTTACTGTTCCACAATATGTAATTATTTGTGTGCACCTTAGGACTAATTTTCTTGGCAAGAGTAGAAAAAGGTCTATTTTATTAAAGATGCAGGAATGACTGATATCCTTTACCTGTACGACTCCAGGGTCCACGTTTATCTCTTCCCTCTGGAATGCATGTACTCATCGCTATACACTTGTCTGTGCAGCGTGGCAAGGAATGGGAAAGGGGCAGCAGGTTCAGTCCGAACTGCAGACACATGTTGCTTTTCTTTTTTTCCTTTTTTCCTTGGGGAAGCACTGAGAGGATTGAAGTCATCCAGCCAGCTTTGTTCAGCTGAGCTGAACTTTGAAAAGAACCCCACACCATGTGTGCTTTTAGTGAACTTTGGGCCTAATCCTAAATCTTTGGAGTTCAGTGACAGGTTAGAGTGTCCAAGGAGTGAATCATCCATCGGCTGCGCACCAGCCGCGGCTGTGACATTGTCCTCCTGGGCCCACTCGTGTGAATAATCACCTATGGGCTCACGCAGGGGCTTCAGCCCGGGTAGGTTCAGCGCTGCACGGAGCCAGGAGACCGAAAGAGCCTTTTCTGTGTCACTTTTCTCCCCGGAGGAACGCCCAGATGAAGCGGTTTCACCGCGCAGTTCTTGCCCCAGCTTCCCGAAATGCTCGGTATCTGTGCTCGCTGCCAGATTTCTAAAGACCTCAGCTTCCTGGAAGGCACCTAAATAAGGGTCAGATTTTGAAAAGAGCTTAGCACCCAGCCTGCCCAGCTTTTCAGAAAATCTGGCAGAGAGTGTCGGAGCTGAGGCTCTGTGGAGATGCTGGAAGAACGCTGCCTTCCCACACGCCGGGATAGTGCTGGGCGCTTTACAGGGCTCGCACAACATTGTCCGAGAGAACAAACAGCGGCAGGGCAAAGAACCCCCACACTCTGTTTGAACAGATCCCGGGGGGCAGGGGGGACAGGGTCCTCTCCCTTTTTAAAGATTCAGTTCAGGCATTGTCAAAAGAAATAAATAAAGCAACATCGTTTAAAAGCTTTCGGAACAATAGTCTCTTCCACTTCCCTTCCTCATTGTGGAGCCCTGGGCCCGGCTTTTGTTTATTTTGTGCTGCCAGCCTCATGGTGCCGGATTGGTCGGTGTCTGATTTCATTCCTATGGGTGATGTCAAAAGCTGACCCAGAAGTTCTCGGCAAGTTTGCTTTTAGCTTTCAGTTGTTGTTTTTGTGCGTGTATCCGTGTGCACAAGAGTACTTTTCAGTCCTAGGAGGATTCTGTTACAGGCTGAATATTATTCAGCTGCAAAACTAATAAGGAATAATATTTGTGCCAGGAACTGTGTGGCTCGTTTCCTACAAATACTAGGAATAGCAAGCAATTCAGGCACTGTGAAGTTATGGAAGTTGTAATTAAGATTAATTACAGTTCTGGTGTTACTCTAAGACTTAAAAGTAAATTCAAAATCTGTATGAGAATTTCATAACAAAATTGTGATGATTAGTTAGAAGGCTGATTTTACATTCATATTTAACACTAACACCAATTTTCTTTTTAGAGAGGTATTAGAACTGTAATGCCACTCTTTTTTTACTGTTATTTTTATTGGTTGTCAAACTGACAATTTAAATATCAGGTTCTCACAGAGGTGCGCATGCCACTGACAACAATATTCCATGTTTATTTTTATAGAAAATAAGGGGGTTTTCTCTGTGCTCCATCTGCAAATACTCCTATCTTTGTTAAACTTTGTTTTCCATTTCTCTGGCCTTAACACTTGGGTATTTTTCCTTCAGCAGCCTCTGACCTCTCTCCTGTGTTTCTTT
Organism: Coloeus monedula; assembly: GCF_965178545.1. Taxonomy (NCBI): domain Eukaryota; kingdom Metazoa; phylum Chordata; class Aves; order Passeriformes; family Corvidae; genus Coloeus; species Coloeus monedula. The sequence goes on along the minus strand of NC_138786.1, from coordinate 9,753,181 downwards.
TTGTTAGATAAGTAAAAGATGAGCATTACTTTATAAGGACATAGTTTCATACCCTTGTCCTCTCTTAGAGTACAGTCAAGTTGCTTGTATAAACACGAACAGTTTTGCTTACTTTTCAGTTTATTCAAATGCCAATTTAAGGTTCTTGAGCTGGGCGTCCCCACCTCCGCCCTGGTCTTGTCACCTCCTGGTCCTTTTGCCTCTTTGCTTTGTACGACATCATACACAAATGTAGCAGTAGTATGTAACCAGCTCCAGAAAATACAATGTTATGGTCTGGGAGAATATTGTAAAATTACCTTCTCTCAATATGTATGTGGCTTTGACAAAGGTTTGTTGTTGTGTGTCAGATTTCACAGCAAAATATGTTCGCCAGGATTTTATTCGAAGAGAATGAAACACCCCTCCAGCTCTGCAAAACTGCATCCAGCAAAACATCCCTTGTTTTCCTGCTTGTGGTCTTTTTTTAAATCGTCAAGGCAAACAGAATTCTTGCCCTGAGATTCCTTGGAAGCAGGACACTTGGAGAAATTTGTATGCCTCGGAAATAGTCCAGTATAAAGCACCAATGCTAGGCTGAAGTACTTTTCACCCAAAGAGAATTGATTGCACAGATCCAAGCATGTTATATCAATTCCCTTAGCCTCATTTATGGTCATGAAGGATGCCATCCACTTAGGGAAGGCTGTACAAGCCCACCAAGGCATCCAGGGGCTGAGATTCCAGAAGCTGCGTCCTTGCTCAGTCTCCTTTCCCCTGGCTGGGAGCAGTGTTCATCCAGGGCCTGAGGCTGGCCTTGGTGCCTGCCTGGCCCAGCTCCAGCTGCATCCCAGCTTTGCCTCCCAGGTGCTCGCTTGTTTTATTAGTGGCTGCTTTTAGGGACAGCCTCCCTCACCATCCCTGTCTGAGAGCAATCCCCTAGCTCTGGTGGAAATGTTAAGAAGGAAAAATGATTTTATCTGCATTCTGAGTCTGTTTTAAATACTGTGCTTTTTATGATTTCCATATGATTCTTGGGGGTTTTAACATCAAAAGACCCAGATTATCCTAATTGGTGTAAGAGGTTGGAAAGGTTTTCTTCATGCTGGACTTAAATAGGGTTCCTACTTGGATGCTTTTGCGCTGGCTTAGTCCTTTTGTGACATGAAAGCCAATTGCAGCTAAGCAGATCCCCCCCCCCTTTTTTTTTTTTGCTTAATAAACTGAAATAACCGTACTGTTAAGTATTAAAATGCAGAAGCATCATGCATTTTTAAAGCTTCCAGAAATAGCCTACAACGCATTGCAGAAATTAGTGAAGCCATACATGTAATGAAAACCATTTGGTAATGGACGCTGGATCACTTAGTGGCTGATTTACTGCCTGTCCCGTGTTTTTCCTCCTCTCCATAAACTATCATTTACAGATAGGAGCAACGAGGATTTCTTGGAAACTTTCTTTGAGGAGAGAGGAAAACCCCTTAGATTTAGAAGTGCAGCAAATGGCTTTGCACAGCTTCGCTCCCGACGATTGCTTTCCCGGTTTAGCAGGAAACCACCCTTTTATGTCGACGGCAGTTTTCCTGCGGAGAAGGATCACGCCTGGGTCGCTGCTCCCGCACAATGGGCGGATCTTCAGCGCACAGATGGCTCAGCCCGGGCTGGTACCTGGCCTGGGCTCAGCCCTGCCAGCCCTGCCTGCCAGCCCTCCCTGGCCCTGAGTGCCAGGCTCTGGAGGGGTGCCCCGTGCTGAGCGATGTGCTGTGCTGGCAAAGCATCCCCTGCTCTGGGGAAGGGGGGAACAGACGGGGAAGGGTCCAGGTCTGCTGCATCTCTCCGTGTCTTGGCTCTGTGGATTCACATCTGGAGCAACGGCTGTGTGCTCCTCACTGAAATGCCCTCTGATGTCTGGGCATAAATGTCCATTTGAGATGTCTGTTTGCTTCTGGATGAGTTATTGGGTAAGCACTTAAGGTAACAGTATGCTCTGCTGTTTCAGCAGTTGCTCAGAGTCTCAAGACACAGATTTTTCCCCTTACCCCCTTTTTGCACTCTGCCATACTTGCTGAAGGCAGTTTCAGTAAACTGTGTTTAGCCTTGCTCACTACTGGCAACATCCTCTTGAAAAACTGGGCACCAGAACTTGTTTTGGGGCTGCAAAAAATCTCTTTGTGGTTTTGAATAAAATCCCAAGCAAGAGAACAGAATTAAAAAAAAAAAAAAAAAAAAAAAACCAAAACCAAAAAAAAGAAGATGGGGGGGAGACAAAAGAGGCGTCTATGCAGACAGGTCAGATTCTCAGCATATAACTAAATACTTGTTTTGCTGTGCTGCAGCTTCTAAACTATCTCTGTAAAACATTTACTTGTCTGGCTTTAATCATACCCTTTGCTAAGTGTTTGCTTTGCACATGAAACAAAGCCTTCCTTAAGACTGCAATGAAACCATTAGTTAGGTTTCATTTTCAAAACAGCAAAAGCCAAAATGAACTTAAACATTCAATCATCAACCAAGAATTAAAATAATAGCGGAGTTTCTAATGTGGAGATCTCAGCGGAAATCATAAATGCAATCTGCAATGCTCTCTGCAGGTTTTAACTGATTTTGGCTTCTGTGACCACAGGCCTGAGGTCACAGCAGTCTCCTGATGTGTCTAACAAATGACAGTTTTTATTATCTGCATAATTCTTCTTATTTTTATTTCTGATTTCCATCTCCTGGTGTGTAGTTACTGGACTATTTCTGCAGTTATCTAGGTATTTACTTGCATATTTGAAACTTGCTTTTTCCTTCTTCCTCTTCACAGGGAAGTAAATCATTGAAAGGAAAAGACTACCAGATAGAAACAGATAATTTATAGAACAGAAAAAAAAATCAATAATAAAATAAGTAGAATCCCGAAGACCTTTATGCAACAACCATCTTCAAGAATGGAAAAAAGAATGGAGTGGAAAAGCAATTGGAATTTATGTGAAACTCTCAGAGGGCTCATAGACACAGATAATGATTCAGTGCTAAATGCCTGGAAAGAACATTTCCTAATTTTTGCCCAAAGAACTGTTGTTTGCAGAATTTACAACACTAACATGGTGGGAGAAAGACTCTAGGATGATGAGAAAGAGGATGCAGTGATCCAGATACTCTGATATTTTATAGGAAAGGTTTTCATTTAATAGCAAAATACTGTGCACACAGTTCCAAGTCCCTGGGAAAGAAATCTTGAAGTTTTACTGTGAGAGAGAAAAGACTGACACAATTTCAGCAGTCTAAGGGAGCTTATAAAGCATGCCTGGGAAAGTCCCTCATGCAAATCATTCATAATCATGTTCGTCCAATTGTAAAAGCCAAACTCCCTGAAAATCAGAGCAGCTTTGTTGGAATAGGTTGTAGAAACTAAACCTTCTGAGCTTCACAATGAGTATGAAGTCACTGACAAGATCTGACACTTTCTTCACTTTGCAAGAGTAAACTCATATTTTCCAGCTGTGCATGAATGTGCATATATTTGTTTTTTCCTTTGTTCCTTAATATCTCCATGAAATCAGAGCACATATTAAAGAAGACCTCGGTGTGTTGCCAGGGCCGTGTGCCTCAATAGTCATTTCCCAGGTTAAGCGGGAGTGTGGAGGCCCCAGGACTGAGGCCATTCATATGGAATATTGTGCATCTCTTGGGCTGTTTTTCAAAAGTGCCCTATCAGCTGCAGAATTCACACTGAAACGGGTAGGAATCACTAAGGATCAACTCTCCCTGCCCCACAAGGCCCAGTGACAGCCATCCCCTGTCCAGCTTCTGCCAGTGGTATGTGGCTGATGCTGTGAGCCCTGACTCGCTGCCGGCAGTCCTTCCGAAGCTCCATTACCTGAGTGAGGAGAGAGAGGAGGCCAGGCGTGTGCTGCTCTAAGCCAAGGTGCCCTTCCCCTACTTGGAATATGCTGAAAGCCTGAGAAAGCCAGAGGGGAAGGTTTTTTGCCAGCTCCTAACTGATGTAGTGGAGGGTGCAGGGCAACAAGAAACCACTTGTGGCTTCCTTAATCTGCATCACCCAGTGCTACCGTGCAGCTCTGCTTTACAGTTCTGCTGAGAAATCCCTCTCAGCCTGCAGCTGCTGGGGTGAAGGTCCTCTGCCTCTGGATCAGTCCTGGACTGCCACGAGCTGCCATGTGTGTCACAGCAGAGGCAGGAGCCCCCCAGAAAATCTACTTCATGATTGCATTAAGTGTGGGAGATAGAAAGCACCCTCCTTGTCTTTGAGATTTCACCCTCTGTTTCTGGTGCTGATTTGCTGTGCAGGCAGCCTTGAAGTCACCAGTGCCCACTCATTGCCCTCTCTCCAGGCCTGCTGGAATATCTGAAAAATCATTTGAAGACAGGAATAGAAGATTGAAGGACAACTTGAGGATTTAGTCAAAATTTGCCATAAATTTCCTGTGGTAAAGTCTCAAGCCATCCTCAAATCTTTTGCTTTCTGCATCAGTCGTCTAATCCTGATGCTGCCTGGGAGGAGAGACCTATAATTCAAATTATTATTCTGTCTTCCAAGGGTATAAACATTTTTTTTCCACCTCTGCATAATATCTCAGAAGTAGTGTAATCTGGACATGCAGCAGTCTCCTCCTCAAATTTCTTCTTTAGCTGATCCATGGTGGTTTCTCTGAGGGAGAATCATCAGGATCCTCAAAAGACATTCAGCGTTTCTGCAGTCCCTGTACATCATTCTTGTAGCCTGGCTGGGACAAAAGTCTTCTATCAAGGATTTTGCTTATTAGGAAGGAGAAGTCTGAAATATGAAGTATTTTTCCCTGAGTTGTCTTCTTTTTTTTCCATCACATTTTATGTGGCTGTGGCATAAAGAAGGTTGCAGAATCTCCATAAGACACAGGGTATGTTTGACAAGACCAAATCCGAGAAGATTAATTGTCCAATTCTAAGTAAATTTTTTAATTTTTTGCGGTAGCAAAATGGTTTTCTCACCCTTTTGTGCTGTGAAATGTATCCTGAATTTGTACTATTACTCCAGAACAATAGCTGGACTCCCTGTTTAGGCTCCACAAGAAGAAGCCTGGGTATGAGAGCCAGCCCTCCACACATATGGCAGGCTGAGCCCAGGGAGCTGCTGGAGGGCTCAGTGTGTGTGAGCACCGAGCTGCCCTCTGCCTGCATCTGCACTCTGCAGAGCTGGGACTTCTGGGGAGACCTGCCCATCTTCCTGTGTGAACTTTGTCTATTTGAGAATAGAGAATAACCCAAAAGAGTTTGGTTCTTGTGGTATATTTAGCTGGCATAGCCGTGTCGTAGCTTCTCAGGAAAGAGATCTCCTCTGGAAATGTGTGGCTGAGAGTGCTCTCATTGCATGGGGAAGGGTCACAGGAGCCTTAGGTGTCTCAGCTATGGAAGGCGGACAAAGGTAGCCTGGGGAGGCCTTGGAAGTGAGGGAGCCATAAAGAACTTTGCCCCTGTTCTATGAGTTGTTTGTGAATTTACTAATGAGAACAAAATGATTTTTAAGCCCAGGACTCTTAGCTGATGCAGTCATCCCCACAGTGTGGTGCAATAAATAACCTTTCTTCTACATGGATGTGGCTGGTAATCAGTAGCTTGCTAGGTACTGCTGGCTTCCCAAAACAGCTGCATGCCCCCGTGGGAATCTGAACTTTACACACCCGTTTTCTGCCAGACCTGGGAAGCGGTGCTGTGATTCTGTACCTCATAGCAGCAAACTCAGTTCTCGTCCTGAGTGTGGGGCCATGAGTCCCCTGTGGCACTGGCTGGCTTCCGTGGAACGTGTGGTGCTCGGCACCTCCTGCGCTTGAGGGTCGGCTGTTCATGAACGAGGTTCTGCACAAGAGGTCCTCCCAGGGTGTCCTGCCAGGGCCCTGGGAAGGGCTCAGCAAGCTGCCAATCCTACAGCACAGGCTGCAGAGTCCTTGTAAAGCAATGGGAAGTGCAGCAGATAAAGTCTCAGCATGACATTAATCTCTTAGATCCAAAGCACAGCTGGTGGGTCTCCGGTGCTCTGCAGTACTGAGGTATGGCCTCTGAGAGGGCTGAAGGCAAAAACATCCTGCCCAGGACATCCCAGTGAGGGGAGAGCTGTGTTTGCCACCCAGGGCACAAGGCTCAGCTGTGGTCTAAGAGATCCAGGGCTCCTTGCTCACTTGAACCCACTCCTGACGCTCCAGCCTCAGGGCCCAGTACAGTGTTATCCTATTCCCTAATGCTTGGGCTGTCCATGGGAGCTGTTCCCCCATGCACTGTTAGCTCAGCTCAGTCCCCAGTGCTTTCCTACAGATGAGGGGTCCTCAGATGTTGGTGTGTGGCTCATACCAAGCCCCACAGAGCCTGGTGCCTGGTATGGGTCTGCTACCACAGCAAGGGTGGGCGCAGGGTTTCAAGATGCGTAAAACACATAAGGCTGCAGCTTCCTGGTGAATTACCAGTATGGTCCTCAGGTGGACAGAATTTATCAGTTACAACCTCAAAATCCTGTTTTTGTGGAGATCTTAATGGTAATGTGTGACTTTAATGATTTCACAGATGATTAATATGAAGTTACCTAGGCAGCTTATTTAAGGTGGACTTAGGAGTGACACCTAAAATGTGAGAAAGTGCAAAATGCCATCAGATGTATGTCCTGGACTTACACATTAAGTCCTTTGGTGAACAGATGTGGATTTAAATACATGCTTTCCTGTTTGCTTCCTGCAAAATCTCTGTACAGGTGGTCATTTGTAAAGCCCCAAATCTCCTGGGACCTGGTTATCTGTCCTGGAAGTAACCACTGTCACACAGTGTGTTAGACTGACCAGGATACGCCTGCAGCCTGGGCTGTGGCCCATGATTGAATATGTAATTGCTCCTATCTGGTTAGAAATTGTTACCTGAGTTAAGTTTCCTAATGAAAAGCAGAACAGCTCACAATGTTTACCCTCCATCTGCTGTCATTTATAATTAGGCTGTAAACTCCTCAGAGCAAGAACTTGCTGCCCTTCTGTGCACCTACAGTGCCAAACACGCCGGGGTCTTGATATTAGTTGAGCTGCCATTAATAATAAATAGAGAGTAAAAGGAGAATGTGTAAATGCATTCAGACGTGTAGTGAGGCTTTTAAGTATAATTGTTATCGCTGCAAATCTCTGCGTGGTTGGCAGCTGGGCTGCCCTGCAAGTGCAGCGTCCCTGTAATTGAGGTCTGCACACTCTGCTGCTCCCTCAGAGCCTGTCCCTGGCAGGCAGTGTCCCAGTGTCCCTACCAAGGACCCAGGGCTGGGATATTCAGGAATAAAGACAAGCCAGAGGCTTTCCTTCAGCTCCCTTTCTGAGAGACTTAAGGATGCCCAAGCTCATGACGTCAGGGTGGCTCAAGGTTAAGTAACTTCTCAGTAATTCGTCCATAAACACAGGGCTACAGTTTCGTCCTGGGCTCTGCCCCTTTGAATCCCTGTGTAACACTAGAAAGGGAAGCTCTCTGCTGGATGGGGCACAGCACCCAGCTCTCCTTCACATCTGTGCTGCTCTGGGGAGGGGAAGGAGCTGAGGGCAGGCTCCCTCAGTTTTCATCAGTATTTTACCCATTAATTTCATTTTGCTGGTCCTCAGTGTGTCCTTGTTCTCTGCTTCAATCTGGTTTTCATTATTTATTTGGATTGGTTTGCCTTTTGGATAATGTTTGTGCTACTAAGGTTTTCTGGTGCCAGTTTTGAAAGCAGCAACACTGATTTTGAGAGTGGAATATTTGGAGCTTTATTTATGTAACTCAAGCAATTGCTGCTTGTGGTGGTTAGTGCTGTAAATCCCAGAGGTGGGTAAATTTCATGAAGGTAAGAGTTCCTGGTGTGCTGTAGTGACTACTGACTCTGATGGTGGAATCTAAGCTGAGAATTTTTAAGTTTTTCTAGATTTGAACCTCCATCCTTCAGGTTGTTCTGCCCACCCTCTGGTAAATTGTTCCCCTTCAATACTGGACATTGTATTCTTGCTCTGAGAGTTCTTTAATTTCACATTCCCATAAAATTTGTGTTTTAGTTTGTATCAGCTGCAGGAAGAGGGGGGAAAGTATGGAGTGAGAGCAAGAATCATTTGGTAGGCACAGCTGTGAAACAGAAATATATCAAAGTGGCAGAGAGGTGAGCTAGAGGGGGAAGAAAATTGAAGAGTTTGTTACTGTAAATCCACATGGTTAGGAAATCCATTGCAGCTGCAGTGTCAGAAAATTTGAATTACATTCCATTTTAAGAGGAAAAGTGTATTAATAAAATAGTGTGCAATACATCTTTCATGCACAGCAGAAATAAACCCACTTTTGAGCTCTGACTACAAATGTATTCATTGTAAAAGTAACACTCTTGTTGATCTAAAATCTCATGTACTTATCTTCTGTCATATCTATCTGTGGTGCAGTGACATTGAGCCAGGAAATGCTGTTCAAAAAATAATTCACATGTGAAAAATAAGTCCTTGGCTCTAAGTCATAATGTTTCTCTACCAAGAGCCAAGCTTGCTTCTACTGTAATGTTCATCAGCATTTTTTTAATGCTTTCAAATAAAATTTTAAAAATGTCATTTGAGGAAACCAACAGCTATTCTGAGGAAGAAAGCCAAAATACTTTCTTTTCTCTGGGTCATTTGCTGGCTCATTCCCTTTCTGGGTCATTCTTTTTTGCCTGGGTCACTCTCTCCTTCTTATTTGTATTCACTAATATTAATAATATCAAAAATAGTTAAGCAAAATAGATTTGCCTAGGATTCCCAGGGATTTAACTAGCAGTAAGGTTTGAGGGTACTGGATCACAACCTGCCTGAGCTGCTCAGTGAAGAGGATGTGATGAATGGTAAAGCACGGGAAGGGTTAAAGAACCATAAGCAAATCAATGGCTAAGCAGGAGAAGAACCAAGGACACTGCAACGCTTTTCTTGAAGTGTTAGATTCACTAGAAACAAAATAATTCAGGACTGATAGTCAGATCTGCCATTCTGACATTTGCTTATGCTGCAAGTCCAGAAATTGTTCTAGCTCAAAGAGAGGTCTGCCCTGCAAGGGCTGAAAAGCCTGCAGCCTGAAATGTAAAAACAAAAAAAGTGCAGGGTTTTAATGGTGTTTTGTGGTGGTGAATTAAATAGTGAAATTTGAAGTCTCAGCTGTCAACATGAAGCCACCCTTAGCCTCTAATTCAAAACACACTGGAGAAGCCATGCTACAGGTGCTCAGTTTTCACTACAATAAAAGCATCCATTGACTTAAAGGAGCACTTGTGCATGGACTTCATGAAAAACAGAGGTAATTCTGAAGAGCTAATGTGATTTAACATAATTTAAATGTATAAATAATTGAGTCTGTTTGTCTTTTTCTGAGCTTGACTAAGTATTTTGAACAGAACTGTGTGCATGCAAGAGCGTTAACTGTTGTTCCTAAACAGATTTTGATAGTGCGTAACCTTCAGATACTAAGTGATAGAGGCATTGTATTTATACCAGAAATTTCAACTATTGGCTAGTTTAGCACGGTATTTTTGACCACTGTGGGGAGAGACACTTTCCTTGTGTCATTTGAAAACGTTATTGGCATTTTGTTGTATATTCTCCTTCCCCTGGGGAATCTGAAGAATTTAATATATTTTCATATCACCACGAAACTATCTCGTTGGAGAGGCTCCTCTCTGCAAGGGTTTCTGCTGGGGCTCACTTCCCGCCCTGTGAGCAGGGACAGATGTTAGTGCCAGGCGGGAGTGAGCAGAGAGCAGTGAAAACCCCCAGCACAGACCTCCCCGTGGGGCTGGATGAGTCCAACACTCCCTTTCCAAGACACAGCTCCAGCTGGGGAGCAGCAGGAGGGTGACTCAGTAGGGGAAGATGGCCAGGGTCTGCTGAGCTTGGGCAGATCCAGGGCAGGTGATGGTCTCCACATCACACCTTTATGGGACAGCTCCTGAGGGGCGCCTGGGGCTGCAGCCAGAGCTGGAAACCCGGAGCAAGGTCTTGGACAGGGCAGCTGTTCTTGAGGCAGGTGATGATTGCCCATGAAAATGTGCATGGTGAGCACAGGGGAGGAAGGGGTGCTGTGGCAGAAATGAGTGTGCTGGGAAATCATTATTTTTGTTAAATTCAAGATTTTTAAAGTCCGGGAGAATAATCAGGATTAGTTCCTAGGCTTGTGTTGTTTGTTTGGGTTTTTAGATGTTTTATTTTCTGCTGCCTGAACCCAGCCATCTCTTCTTTAGCTCTGCCAGTGTCCAGTGAATTCACAATTCTAATGGTCGCCAGCAAAGTTATTTTTGTGGAAGATTGACACCCCCTGAAGCAGGATTAAACTACAGTGAACAAGGAGTTGAAATAGATTGGAAATATAAGTCAGAGCTTAAGACAGAAATTGCTTCCTCAACAGGCAATAACTACAAGAGAAGTGCAGAATAACTATATTATTCTGTGTATAAGAAATGCATAACTATTATATTGAGTTTTGAAAATGCTACAGCCAGTCATTGCAGGTTTTACTTATGTTCAATTATGGCAATTAAAGATTGCCACAGTTTGGGATTGTTTCAGGATCTCAGCAGGAAAGTGTTTTCTACTACTCCCTTGCAGAAGATGCAAGTCCTGCTGCATAAAAGCATCCTCAACTCTCAGAGGAATCTTATATGAGATGCAAGAAATAAATTTTCCATTATGGGCACAGTGCAAGCTATAGATCTGTCACTATCTCTATGAAACAGTCCTATGGATGTCAGTGGAGCCAATGCCAATGCATTCACCACCTGTGGGAGGACAGGTGTTGGGGGCAAGAGTGAGATGGAAGAAAGAAGTTGCAGTGTTGAAGTGCTGTATTAGTAATGCTCATTTCCTCACATAGAAGGCTTCCTTTGTAATAGACAGATGAACAGCTCAGACTTAAAATTTAATTTGGCGGGTAATTTGCCCATAACACTACTGCTAGCAGTTGGAAGACAAAATGAGTTAAAATATTTTTATTTGACAGCTACTGCACTTGCAAACAAAATGGTTGCTTTGATTTTTCTGTACACACAAAAACCCAAGGTGGGGTTTCCAGTGCTGGCGTGTGATGAAGACTGTAGACATGTTGTGAGTAGTTGACGTGGACCCCAAGTCCTAGCTGACCTCACATGCTGGTTTCTGAAATCTCTTTTTTGGGTATTTTTGTCTTGCAGTTGTGTGTCCTATCACCAGAAAACCATGGCCTTTCCCAAAATGAGCCTCCCAGTGTTATCACTCCTCTGTTTCCAGGCTCCTCCAGGGCTGATAGGAGCAGCCAAAACAATTGCTAACGGAGATGTGAGGAGCTTCATTAAACTTGGAGTGATTATTCATATGTATAAAATGGCTTTGTTGTCAGAATCAGAGCCCGGGGCTGTAGCTCAAGTAGTAACACCAAAGCAGAATAAAATTATTTTTTCCTGGTTTGGCTGATACAAAACCAGCACATTCAGGTGAGCATGAGACAACCTCTGTAGCAGCTTTAGAGGGATAGAGCGCACAGAGACTGTTTGGTAGAGCTTCTAAACTTGCAAAATGAATTTCAGTGGCAATTTAGCTCTTCCAGCAAATGTTTGAGAAAGTCTGTGTGTGTGTGTGTGTGTTTGCACTTACACAAAGGAGTGTTTGTGTAACATCTGCAAAGCAGAGAACAAGTGGGCTTGAGGGATGAAAGGTGCCAGCACTGGATTCCAGGGGTGGCTTTGGCCAATTGGATGTTGCAGTTTGTCCAAAATTTGCTTTTCTCCTGCTTCGTAAAAGAAGGGACCTTCTTCAGCTTGGAATAGGGAAAGGGTTAATCATGTGGCTGTTTCTTGTTTAAACAAATGCACCTGAGTAAATGAATGAACCTTTTACTTTGCTGTGCCTTTTTTGTACCTGTTTAACAGAATACTTAAATCATTATATAAAATGTTTTTTTATATAGGCGAAAGTTTTATGTTACGTGTGAACAGTCAGATGGTGGACCACCCTTCAAATAGCATTGGTTTTCCCTTTCCTCACTGAACTTATATAAAGCTGTTCAAGCAGGTGGCTTTCTGTCCCTTTCTCCACCTCACTAAGACCTGTTAGAGTGAACACTCATGTTTTTGCAGCCATTGTGGAAAAAAACCTTTCATCCTGAAAACAAGCTATTATTAAAAAAAAAAAAAAAAAAGAAAAAGAAAAAAATCTAGTGCTGGAGTACAAAACCACTTAGTCATATGCCAGAAATAGAATAAGAGAGCTATGAATGTGAAGAATTCCATCTGGTTTTGCAAATGTCTGTGTGACATGGGAACTCCAATAAAACTAGGGAGGCTCAGGGAGTCGGGGGGGAAAAATTGGGTTTCAGAGCTACATCTAGACAGAACGACTTGCTGCCAAGTCCATCATTTGTGTGAGCCATGGATCATATGTGGTCCCAACAGGAAGCTCATAACACACCAGAGATCAAGGATGTACCTCATTCTGGTATTTATAACACTTGGTAGGTGGTATTAATGGTTCCAGTTTGGCTTTTGGGGTACAAAATGAAAATAATTGCTCAGCAATGCTGTGGGAAGGCAGTGACAGCAAACTACAAAGAAGTTTACCCATCTATTTACCCATGTGAAAGCCACTGACTGCATTTGCATCACTCACATACTCCCAGGTAGATGGGACAGATGGGAAAAGCACCAGTAGATGCAGAAGATGGACAGCTCCGAGGGTACTGAGTGTGTTTGTGCCTGGATCCAGGTCTGGATCCCAAAGCTGTGTGTACGGAGAGGCAGGGAGAGGTGAACAGCACTGGAGCTCAAGGAGGGCCAGTGACTCTTTTCTTTGAGCTTTTATGCTGTAACTGGTAATTTGTGGAGTCACTGGGAAGGCACAGAGCCTCTGTGCACACTGAATCCCTGCCTCAGCCTCCATGGGGTAAGCATTCAAGGAATAGACAGCTATTGCACGTGAGCAAGAACTGCACCTATTTTTCTGTCCCATTTCCCAGTCTTATACGTCAAAAAACCTTATTGTCCTGGCAGTTACACACACTAGTTTTCACTTTCTGTTTACGTGTGTTGGCAGCAGGATGGATTAGGGTGACCTGCCAAACACATGCTCCACGAACATGCCCCAAGCAAAGCAGTGGCTGCAGACCTTGTCCTGAGGGACCTTCTGTGACCTCTACCTACAGGTCCTGGGCTGGGAAGTGTTTCTTACAGACCATTTCTCAGTGCCAAAGAACAGTCCTTGGGCAAGCCCACGCCGTTTCGCTTGCTCTGGGAGCAGAGCCCCCTGCCCCAAATGGACAGACCCACCTCAATCACGGACCATTCTTCTCAAAGCTGCATAACTGTTGAATGAGTGAAATATCAGTAATCCCCACTGTACAGGCTAGCAGCTTTTGCCATGGAGATGTCCCAGCTGGCACGCAGCTGGGCTGAGCACACCACGGCGTTGCACTGGCAATGGGTGTTGCTGCTCTGGAGCTGTCCCCGTTGGGTGGCAGGAGGTGCCTGGTCAGTGCCTCCTGCACAGCACAGCAGCTGGGTTATTGCAGGGAGAATGGCTTCTCCTTCTGAGAGCCGGTAAATATTTTATCCTTTCCTTTGCTTCGTGTTGGCAATTAGCAAAAGCAAGCCAGACATGGTGCTGCTCACTGTTCTTCATTCCACTGAGTGCCAAGTCATATTTAGAATAATCTTTGTTGGTTGCCACCACAGTGCAGTGTTGGAGCTGGGTTAAATCCCAGGAACACCCTTATAATTGAAACCAGCTGGGTGTAAATGAGCACTAGCACCTAGGATGAGTGTGGCTGCTTTGGTATCACATGGGGAAGGAATTGTATCTGGAGCAGCTGTGACTGTAATGAGACAGGGATTCACCAGGGGTATGTTGAGATTCACCTACCCGGTGATAACTTGGTAATCAGTGCAGACCATGGACCATGAGTGATGTGCAGCACTTTGGCATGCTGGATTGCTGGTCACTAGCCTGATAACACACGGTTTGAAGCTGGAGCTGCCTGCAGAAGGCATCCTGGTGAGCCAGCACAAAGCCTCCTGAGCTGTGAATATGGTGTAGGCACAGTCAGAATCCAGTCGTTTCCCCACTGAGAAGGAGAACCATTTTATTAATTGTATGAAATTAAAACTAATGGACAAGAAAACTGGGTTGGAGCTAATGACTCAACATCATTATGACAATAATTGTATCTATCAACAAAAGCAGCCTTTGGAAAAGTAAATAAATGAAGCTCTCAGAGTGGTACCAAATAGACTTTTCACTTGCATAAAGAGTGCAGAGATGAAAGCTGTTTCCAAAGGGAAGAATTCCCATGTATTAGCATCAACCCACTCTTTGCTGAGTAATCTGTTTCTATAAGCAAAAAAAAAAAAAGAGCAATTCAAGGAGAATGCATTGTTTCTCTTTATAAATACTTCATGTAATACTAATTTCACATTTAGGCCTATATGCTGCCTACTCTTGCTGATCTCAGTCACCCTTTGTTCAGGAAGTTTCCTTACAGTTTGTGAAAATACATATGTAAATCTTCTCAGATGAGCAGGCTGCCAAGTTCTGTTGGAAGAAAACCATCAATTTACTGATGTTAAGTTACATGGTTTGGGTATTTTACACTCTGGCATGGCACTGCTTTCCTAGTACTTTTGTGAGTACCCTGAGTGTGGTAGTTGAGGGGAAGGAAGTGCATCCAAATTCACTGCATAATGCACTCACCTCAGGAAGAAACATCATGTGCTTTTCACAGGTGCTCTGTGGCTGTAGTTGGACTGATCATGTTATTCCTGCACAGATCCCAAAGACAAATCAGAAATAGGTAGTTAGCAGTTAATAAATAGCTTGAATCCCAAGCAAGAAATGGTAAATTCAGTCTTAGGATAATAAAGCTAGTTTATATGAATGATAGGAAGTACATGGAAGCACCACTGCATACAACTATTTGATCACCAAAAAAGCACAGCATCAGAATTTCTTCCTGAAGTGTTCTCACAGTCAAAGAAAACCTCTTTTTTTTCATCTCAGTGGCAAATGCGAATGGCTGAATTAGTCTGACTGAGGTTTAAAGGAATTCTTTATCCTAGAAATGGGCTGCTTCTCTCTCCTGTGCTCTTTCTTCTTAGAGGGAATAATTGCTGATAAGTAGAACGTGTAACAAAAATACAGTATAAAGTAATTTTAATCTAATGATTTCACCATTGGATGTTCTGTAAATTATTTACTTTTTTATTCTTCGTACTGTGCCATATCCATTCCTCATAAAAAAAATTATATGTAAAGTGGCTTGAATAAATATAGTGTTTTCCTGAAAGTAATGCCATTTGAACACCTCAGAGAATCAGAAAAATCCATACACAGTTACACATCACAGCTACAAAATCCACTATGAATTTGTTTGTAAATAAAGAAGTAATTTCTTTGCATGCTTGACTTGCATAAACACTGCAAAGATACTTTCACTGGCAAAGTAGAAGGATAAAATCCTAGAGAAATTCAAGCTTCCCACCAATTCCATATTTACTTTAATCAGTGCAGAAAGAGCTTGAGAAAGCTGGGTGTGATAGGGAGGATCAGCAGGTGTCTGGTAGAGTCGGGTGTCTGGGGATGAGGCAGCCTCATTTCCCAAAACTCCCATGGACAGCACCAGAAGGAGATGGATCCTTCTGCTCCCCAGCTTGGTGGTTTGGTGTTCCTTCCCATCCTGGCTGCTTTGATAAGGTGGCTGTAGCCCACAGTGTTCCTGCAGCAGTGTCCAGCAGCTGTGCAGGGCAGAGGAGCTCCACAGGCATCCGCAGGAGGAAGCCTGGTTGTGCCTGGATTTCTGCCCTGCAGCTGACAAGGCTGTCTGGTCACTGGGACATCTGGGAAGTCTCTCAGGCAGCTGGATTCCCCCATGCCTAGCCAAGGACGTGCTCCCACTGCAGGCTTCCTTCTGTTGGGGCTTTTTGCTGCCCAGTCTCATGGCATCATCTAGGTCATGGCTCTAGCCCACACAGTGCTGAGCTCGTTCCTGAGAAATGCTTGTGTCACCCGCTTGGAACAATCTCTGTTCCCCAGCAGTTCCCCAGCACCCCTGGAGGCTGAGCACTTCTGTTGGTGGGGTCAGAACGATCCCCCAAATGCCCAACCTATGGTTTTCTTGCTGCAACTCAAGTACTTTGCTTCATATCTTATCCCTGGTAGAAATTGCCAAGAGCTGCTTCTCTGCTTTGCTCTTACCTTTTCCTTATTTGAAAGTGGTTATCTTTTCACATCAGTCTTCTCTAAATTTAAACAAACCCAATTCCTTTCCTCGTAGGTCATGTTTTCTAGATCTGATAAGTTTCTTCCTCTGGATTCTCTCCAGAGCTTTGGCGCTCCAGCTGTGGATTTGCACTGCTGAACAAAGCAGAAGGAAAATCCCATGGGCCTGCAACTTTTCAAACCTTCAGAGAAAATCTGCCATCTGCAAATTTAGAATTAGTTGGTTTGCGCTCATCTGCTCATTACCATCTTGATGTTTATAAAAAGCTTGTTGGATTCCTCATGCCATTGTTTTTAAATAACTGAGGCTAAGATGAGGTTGTTCATGAACTAAAAATATAATGTATTCTTAAAAGTGTTATTTACCCCTTCAACACTCAAACTCTCTTCCTCAAGAATTAAGATTTTTTTCTGAAAGACATGTTTTAGAAATATTGATCTGGCTGTAAGAATGATTTGGTAGCACTCTGCAGCTGTTCATAGCAAGAAGATCAGTGTGGGTAACAACACTGGTGCTCAGTCTCAGAAATACCTGCACTTGATCCCCTTCGAGCAGACACAGTTTAGAAGACTTGGGAGACATAACAGTTTTTTCCCTCAGACAGCTCTCAGAACCAAGGCATGTTTTCAGTCATTCTTGTTTTCCTGCACCAATATCTGCAGAGCATTAATCCTTTTCTAGGGGTTATTTGATAGCACAGAGAAGGCACCATTTGGCACCTGTACACTGACATTCAAGAAAGTAAATTAATTAAACAAAAGAGAAAATGGTTTAACTTTTGGAAGACATTGTAAAATAAGATCCAGCTCTAATGACTTTTGAAAGGCAGCATTTCTGTGTTAGTTCATTGTGCAAATATTGAAGGCTATGAAACATACCAAGGCCGTAAATCTGCACTTGTCCTACGCTGCTGTGAGGAGCCATTGATCTCAGTTGTTGGTCTGTGAGCAGCAGCTTTCTGGGCAAGTCCAGGTTTGCATTGCTCATAAAGTGAAAGGCACAGGAGAATGTTTTGTCTAAGCAAAGAAACCATTCCCTTAATAAGAAGTTGCTGGCTATCATTTGGTTTTAGCTAAACGCATTGGTTTGATCGGCTCTGACAACAGCTAGCCTTGTTTCTCTGAGATTTTAAAGTAATTTTTCAAGTTACTGTAGTGAGTGAACATAATGACAGTAAGTCATATCTTGTAGCTCACTGAGCTGTCTTGAATGGCCTGGCTATAAAACATGTTTATAAAACCCTCTGTTGCCCCTAATGGTTTCTCTGTTCCTAAGTGTGACATTGTGATGTTTGACGGGAGGGACATACCTCCATCATGCAGAGAAAAAGTGTCTTAATAACTGCATGAGGAAAACAGATATATTTAGAACTGACTTAACTGCAGAGAGTAGAAAGCAACTGCAAGACAGATGCATTTGGTTTGTAGCTAAAAGAGTTTTATGCACAGGGGAAGCTGTCTTGAAGTGTGTAAGGCTGGTGTTAAAAGGAAAACTCTGAAGAGAGACCTCCTAAACTGCAGCAGTGTGCTTTAAGCTGTCTTAGAATGTACAAAAAGGTGAGCCAAAATCTTTTGAGTTTGGGGTTTTTTTGTTGCTCTATTTTTTTGGTGGGCTTTGGGCCTTTTTTTTTTTTTTTTGGTTTGTTGGTTTTCTAGATAGTGTTGATGTGTTTTAGTTTTGTTAACAGAAAGTGCAAGTAGGAAATTGGTTCTCTGAAAGTTAACATGATAAAGAGCACATACAGAACTCTTCAACTCGATCTGTCCTGTGTACAATCTCTGACTTTGGGCAGGGGAGGAGGGGCTAATTGCCCCCAGGAGCTTAGCTCTTCGTCTGCTGAAAGGTGGCATTGCAAGATTTGGAGTTTGCTAATATAAAGAAGGCCCGCTTTTTAAAGTTTTTTCTAAATCTAAATCAGATTGTAAATGCACATTTTTTCACATGAGATTTATAGCTCATTAGAAATGTGCAACAGAGCTCATCTGTTGATAGCTTGTATTATTTTTGATAATCGTGTTGAACTCCAGAATAACAGGTCTGAAATTTTTCATCACAGTTGAGTCCTTAGAATTCAAGCTAAGGAGGAGGTGGAATTGGGTTTTGATACTTAGAGCTGAGCTGGAAATGATTAACTGAGTTAGCTCATTTTTTTCCTGAAATAAGAGGGAGCCATTTAGCAGTTGTAATACAAGGTTTATTCCTCCTTGGCCCTCTGGCTTGATCTGCAGTGTCAGCATTCACCAAAATGGAAATAACCTTTAATATGAGAGGTTTTCTTCCAGCAGGCTGCTCCACGCCCCTGTTGTACAGATGTTCTGCAAAAAACACTTGGTTATCTTACACTTTAGAGGCTGGAATAGTAGCTATGAGTGCCTCAAGATGATATGCAAGTAGGTAAAAAGGAATGGGAAGGCAGATAGCACATTAGTGAAAATTCACCAGTAAACACAATGCAAGATATAACATGACTATCAAGTAACATTAATTACTTTAGAGCCTCACTGTGTTCCTTGTGCATTTTAATTATTATTTCAGCATAATGTAATAACAAGGGCTGGTTTATAGGATGATAATAGGACTTGAGGCTATGACTGTGGCAGATTTTGTAAGCAGAGGGTGGTTGAGCTGAGCAGAAGCTGCCCATGGCTGTGCTGTGCATTGCAAGCCGTTGGGCCTGGGCTCAGGGAGGGGAAGGATTTCCTCCCATAGGCACCTTTGGAAAACAGAGCCAGTGATGCATCCCACTCTGTGCTGTCTTCTGAAATACTCGTCGTGGTTCGATCATGTGAGGCCAATAAACCCTCCAGCAGCCATTTTCCCCTGCACTATTGCAATAAAACTGACCCCTCCCCCTAATTATCCCCATCAACATTCAATTACCTCTCATTTACCAAAAATTCTCCCTCTCTGTGAAGGCTTAAATGGACATGAATGTTTTTGTCAGTAGTTTCCCAGTATTGCTGTGATTATGCTTTGGCTAAATCTTGCATACAAGATTTAACTCTTCAAGAGGTTGAATCAACCCTTCAACCTTCCGAGGGTTCTGACGGATGGGGTTTCAGTATTTTATCAAGGTTTGCATCTCCCTTTGTGCGATGACAACTTAAAAAATTTTGTGCGTTGTGGATTTCCCGGACAATGAGTGGTGCATTTGGCCAGAGTTCTCACCCGCTCACATGTGTGTGGTTCCCTGCAAATCCATCTGCTCCCTCATTATCAGTTATTAAAAGGCGTTTGAGACAGTGATTAGCCTGCCTATTATGGCTGGGGAGGCACTAACATTTTCGTAAGCTGTGCTGAAATGTTCAAAGCAATGCAAAGTCAAGAAATGCCTCTCTGTAGAAACAGACAGGCAAACAAGGAAAACCAAGTTCATGGGAGCCTATTTCACATGTACTGATCCCTTTGAGCTCCTGCTAGAGCCTGGAGAAGTGGAAATACCCTGTACTTTGGGTGTCAAACGGGTAATGTTGGTCTGTGAGACTGAGAGCCTGCTCCCAGTTTCCCCAGCTGCAGCTCTGGTTTTTTTCAAGACACCGTGGCCTCCGAGGGACCGGACTGTCAGGTTTTGGTTATCTCTAGCGGTTGGTTGGCTGGGGAGCTCGGGTGAGGGCTGCTGTAAATATTTCCTCTTTCGGGGAGCTCTCCAGACCAAAGGTGTTTTGTCAGAGGTGTCATGGCCTTCCACGTACACCCTCCCCTTCTTTCTCCGTGGGGTGAATGCTGTTCTGCTGCTTTTCACCTGTTGTTTTGCCACGTCCTGAGACCCCAGTGAGAGGCGTATCAGCAGGAGGATGGAGGTGTGCGCAAGGGGAAGCCCCTCTCTTCTGCCCCAGCAGAATAAAAATGTTATAGTTTAGAGGTTTTGAGTGTTTATCCAGGAAACTGGATTTTAACTGTGTTTGCAGCGCATGCATGCATGTTTGAACACTCCTATCCACTTAGATCAGTCAGAGTCACCAAACCTCTTCTTTTTTCAAAATAAAACTGCATTATGCCTAGACATGTTGAGCCAAATCTGTTCCTGGTGTTATTTCACTGACTTCCCAAAGAATTACAGCAGAGGTGAACGTGGTCTGGTATAGCAGCTTTTTTGCCTGGAGCAAGTCTTTATAGCAGAGTTGTATTTCTCTCAAAAATATAAAAGGAACACTGACAGATCTGCAGCTCTGCTAGTGTGAGCAGGTGCAGCTATATTAAATTATTTCTTATTAAATTGATTCAGCAACTTGAAGCTTGTAATTTTTGTTCTGCTCTGGTTCTGTGACAGAGACCTTTTAAGTCAGGCAAAGCATGTATGTTCTCTTGTAATTCCTTGCTCTGGTATTATCATTTTAAAGATTTCTTTTTGTATGTAGCTTGGATTCTGATTGTATTATTTATTTGGGTAAGATCTGAAAATTACAGCCTTTTCCAGTTAATTACATTGAGCTGTGGCATCACTGGTATAATTCCATTAAATCCACTGACATCCGGATGAATGTGAACAATAGTTTTTGCTTTTGTTTTTAGGTTCAAATGGTTTTAGGCTCTGGTGGTCACTGTGGCATCAATTGGTGTGCTGCCCTTCCAGCCAGTGGAAGTACACTGATTTCCCCCTGCCAGAGGATCTGGCTTGTTATTTTAAGGGTGCCAGTCTTCAGCCAGATGAAATGTGGCTGGAGAGTTTTCCCCCACTTTGACTATTTGTGAAAAATAATCTGATTCTCTATGCCCCGTGTAATTGCACACAGAAAATGTGATAGAGTTCCCCTTCTGACAGCCTTATTGCTCCACCTCTGCTCATTTGAGGTAGAATGCTTCTTAATTTTTCACTTTTCCTGGGTGCTTCCTGTGCTCACGTTACTGCTCAGCTGCTGTTAACTTAGCATCAGAAGTAGGCAGAAATGTTTGCCTGGAGTTCCATGCCTTTAATGCCTTTTGGGGTTGGTTGTTTGTGTTGCAGGTTTATTCCCTTGAAGACTCCAGGCTTAGGCTTGGAGACCCCAGCCATCACCATTGAGCCCAGCAGCTGGAGCGGCAGCGAGAGTCCTGCCGAAGATATTGAAAGAATGAGTGATTCTGCAGATAAACCTATTGACAATGATGCAGAAGGTGTCTGGAGCCCTGACATTGAACAGAGCTTTCAGGAGGCTCTAGCTATCTATCCACCATGTGGGAGGAGGAAAATCATCTTATCAGATGAAGGCAAAATGTATGGTAAGTGGTACACATTTAGCCTTTGGAAATAATTGTTCCAAGATGAGAACTGTAGAGCCCAGCTTGTTTCTACACAATATTCCTGGTTCTGATTTTGGTACTTTTGGAGTAAATTGTGAGGAAATATGTGAAGCTGAGAGAGCTCAGCTGAGCCGATGTGGTGTTCAGGACTGTCCAAGCCAGTTCCTTCGCTGCTGGCACTAGGAAACAGTACTGATACAGAATTTTATTAGTTACCTTATATAATTGCCTTTGACAAATTCTATGCTGTGGCTAAATGCGAATATTTAAAAGAAGCATTTAAATGTGTCACTCCTCAGGCATTAAAAAAATAGGCATTTTTCTTTATTTTTCACGGAACGGTGAAGACAGGGAAATGGGAAGCGCAGTCTGCATGGTGGTGTGGCAGATTAAGCGACACTGAACTGAAAAGAGATAAAGTTCTTGTTGCATTCAGGAGCCTCTCCATGAAAGAGGCAAGTTAGGGGTGCTTTTGTATCTTTTCTTTTTCTCTCTCTCGTTTTTATTCCCGCCCTTCCCTCCGTGCGAACTGCTCTAAATCAGATGACGCGCTGCCAGCATTCCATAAACACGCGCTCTGCGGAAGGGTACTGACATCTCCATGTGCTGCGCGGGGCTGTGCAGCTCTCGTCCCGCTGCTCCGAGCTCTCTCCCGCTCCGTTCCTTTCTCGTTTCCACTTTCCAAACTCCTCCCTGGGGCCGGCAGAGCCCTTACCCGTGTGTCCGTGTGCCCCTTTGCACCTGCCGGGGCGATGGGTGGCTGTACCCCGGGGTGGGTGGCAGTGCCCCGGGGTGGGTGGCAGTGCCCCGGGGTGGGTGGCAGCGCCCGGGGATGGGTGTCAGTGCCCCGGGGTGGGTGTCAGTGCCCCGGGGTGGGTGGCAGTGCCCCGGGGTGGGTGTCAGTGCCCGGGGATGGGTGGCCGTACCCCGGGGTGGGTGGCAGTGCCCCGGGGATGCTCCCCCGTCCCTCGCCACTACCTGGCGGGGCAGAGGGGGCCGGCCCCGAGCAGATGGTGCTGCAGCTGCCACCAGCTGTGCCCCGCCCGAGGTCACGGGCACTGCCGGGTGACCCGGCCCCCTCCGCAGCTGCCGTGTCACCCCCGCGGCCACACCGAACGTCCTGTCTGGGAAGAAAGAGTCGGGATGAAGCATCTCAGCTGCCCTCGGCACAAAGTTGTCGGGGCCGGGTTTCCTGCCTGGGTTTGTTTTTTCCCCCTCCTCCTTCTCCCGCACTCCCCTTCTCCCCCTGCCCCAGGGAGTATAATCTCTCCTGTCCTCTCCTTCTCGCCCGTTTCCGCCTGTTTTGATTGCTTCTCGGTGCTGTTATTTTCCTTTAGAAAAGGCAGATGATTTGCCTAATTAGAAGGTTGTACGCCTTCTAGGAGTACATAAGCATGTATATACAAACAAGCTTATTGTGTAGTTATGCTCTAAAGCCTTACTTAGGCTTGAACAGTTCACCAGCCAAAATAAGGCTGGCTGCATTTTTTTTTTTTAAGTTGGGATCCCTACAACCACACTAGTTATCCCTGAAATCTGCTTTTTGGTGTTTTGAAGCATTTTTTGGTGCCATTGTATAAATAAATAAATTAACATATTTATCCATGCATTGTGACAATCACTGATTTCATTTAATGGTTCCTAACCCTAAATGTTGACATTTGTTAAATGATATATGTATAAAACTATTTGTGCATATCTAACTGCTGATTAATACTGGTAGCTAGTGATACCATAAGCACAGGCACATCTCATATTTATGCTAATCCTAAATCAAATATAGTTAATTTTCAATCAAAAAATGAGCTATGCGTGCTTGATGCTGAAAACTTCACTTAAAGTGTTGCCCTGATAGAGTAGAAAAAAATTAGGAAGTGCAGGGTACTGTTTGAGCAGAATTTACATCCTGACTTTGCAGTGGATAAACTCATGTTTTCATTCTTCAAACTGAGTGACTGCTTTGTAGTGTTTGAGGATTTATTGAAACCATGTTAGGTTTCTGAGGACTTTCTAATAGAGTCTTATGGCCCTGAGAGCATAATTGTTCTCCAAGGATTTTGAAATCAAAACAGTGTAAGTGTTTTACATTCTGTGTGGCATAATGAAAATAATTTAATGCCTTTTAGTGGCATACCAAGTTTATTTCACTTACAAGAGAGACATTGCAATATGGCTAAGCTTCCATAGTGTTGGGGGATATTGTAATGTGTCAGTAATTCATGAACCATGTAAGACGAAAGGTCAAGAGAGCACCATTTCATTTTCTAACTGAAATTACCTTTAGATATAGGCACCAGAACAAATCTGATCTTTATGGAGGCAAATATAATGATCACTTTGTGTGGATTAAGTTAAGCAATTGTAGTTTTTGATCCTTGGAGGGAGACTTTGAGAAGAGCAGAGATTTTGCTTGGAGAAATATTTTAAGTCTCTGCCTTTGATTTAATGAGAGCTTTGCAACATTCATGTAAGCAAGCAGCCAGAGTTTCTTCACTCTTCTTTGTGGTGGTCTAAAAATCATCCTTAAATTGGCGTTCCTAAGAGGTCTGTGTTCAGCCTCCTGGTCGGCTGGCTCCAGGGGACCTGGAGAATTGCTCAAGGAGGACTGAGGGGACTGGGATCTGTGGGTGAGGGGTGGCCGAGTGGCGCCTGCCCGCAGTGCCACCTGGGTGAGAGAAGGGTGGCTCGTGATGGGAGAGCTGTGCCAGTGGTACTGAGGGACATCCGTGACCTCTCTGGGCAGCCTGAATCACTTCAGCTCTTCCTCTACAGCTGAGACCTGGGATAAAGGAGGGAAGAGAAGGGGAGGGTGTTTTCTTCTCCCCTTGCCTTCCCAAAAATGTGAGTTAAGGCACAAGAGGATGATGAGAACAAAAGACTTTTGATCCTATCCCCCCAGAAGAGGGTTGCAGGGGCCCCTGGCTGGGGAGAGGAAAGGGGATGTCCTAACATTTTTTTTCTTGCCTTGGGGCATCCTCAGGCTGTAGACAAAACTGTGACCTGTGCAAGACCAGGAGCATTTCAGGCTGCTGCTGGCCTAGGGTTATGGCTCCTTGAAGAAACCCTCAGAAAACAAAATGAAAGCTTAATGAAACTCTTTTTTATAAATTCATAGGAAGTGATTGGGTAAGAAGCAAAGATGCTTGTTTTGGTTTGGATGGGCAAATTCCAGAAACTAGTTTTGAAATTCTTGAGAGAAAGGGAATACACAGTAAGGCCAAGGGGCCCCTGATAAGTTTCCTGCAGGAAAGCTCTATCCATCACTCCTTTTCCCTTTCCTTTGTGAGGGAGTTTGTGAAGGTCTTACAGTGTTGGTTTTGCTCCTTGTACAGTATTGACTGAAAGTAAATAAAATTTAAAAAATGTGAGGAGGGTATAACTGTGGAGGCTTGAAGGAGGATAGAGGAACACATCTATAAATTGGTGCTCACACTCTTTGTGGAAGCAGTCAAGCGTAGGCCACGGAGGAAAGACTGAGTTGTTAGACCCATTTTCATTTGTCTTCCCAAGGCATTGGTAAGACTTTTTTCATCTGTACTGTCTCAAAAGAAGTATTGATCAAACACAAACATCATCCTCTGGTACAAAGTAGGACAGCCTATAGTTTGCCTTCCCTCTCAGAGTTCCATCCGATGAATTTCCGTGTCCATGTTTTTGCAGCTCATAGTAAAACTCCAGCCCATTAGAGGGCATTGGCTGTCCTGTATTTGTACTTTGTTCCGATTGTTGGTCTTTTGCTGCTGGCAGTTTAGTAACTTGTAGCAATCCCTGTGAACTCACTTACTGGCAAGATATTTGCCTGTGCTTGTCTTTGCTCCTGGGAGAGTGTTTTGGAAAAGATTACAAGAATGAAAGCTGCTGTGAAATAATGCAGCCCTACTTTTATCCCTGGTGTAACACTGAAGTCACTGGAGTTACCACGGGATTGGACTTGGCTCTGTGTGCACGTTTTCTTTCTTTTTTTCTTTTTTTTTTTTAAATTTAGCTACAGCAAGATGTGGCTTTAGTGGACCCCTAGGGACAATGCCAAAGTGCCATTAACCTGCTAGCAAGTGGAATATGCCTGCAGACGTTGTTATCAGCCCTGCTAAATTAGCCTCAAGGTAGCAAAGGTGGATTTTGCCTTTAAGACAAGAAAATAATTTGATATTAATTTTTGAGACATGTAAACAGCTCTTCAATTATGAGTTTGCATCAGAGGTATTTATCTCTGCAATAAAACTGCTTAAAAGTATGTAGTGATTTAAAAGGAAGTTTTTTAGCATGTTTAGTAGTTTTACAGAGAAGAATGAGTACTAATTAATGCTAGAAATTGCATAGCAGCCTTTCAGAACTGTGTATGCTTATTAGGTTATACATAAAATCTCTTGGCATGTACTGTAAAGGGAAAATGATACTTTCATAAAAATTTCTGCTCAGATAATAGAATTTTTTGCATGATGAGTAATAACAGTCTTCATTTCCAAAGCACCTTGTGTAAATTGGGTATTAAAATTGAACTTTGAACTAGAACATTGACAAAAGAAATCCTATTCTGTAGGCTTGCCTGATTCTGTAGCTAACTGCTATTATTTGGTGTTTTCCTGGGTTTCTATTAGGAAACTGTGAGCTAAATAGCTTTATGAAGAGTACAGTAACATGTTACAAATTATTTTTACCGTTGCTTTTAATTTTAAAAGTTCCATGAAAGTTACTGCTTCCATAAAGACATTGTTACCTTGTAAAGTTTCCACAGTATTAAAGATATTTGAATGCGAATAAGGTATTGGGAGTGATGAAATACCAGATGTGAAGGATCAGGTTTCGTGTTTATTCATCTGTTCCTGCAATCATTGTGCAAAGATACGCTCTTGTTTTTTTTGTTTTTTTTTTTTTTTCCTTTTTTGTTCTCTCAGCAACATGCACCAAATGAATGCAATGGAGATGGGACTCCTATTCTGAAAGCCACTAGTTGGGTTTCTTAGGCTGCAAACAAATCTGTCTAGAAACACTCTGGCAGTGCTGGGCCTGCTCAGCGTGTCACGCCGCGTCACGGAGCGCGCGTGACGCCCGCGCCGAGCCCTCAGCCAGCAGGGAAGGGCAGCAAGGGCCAGAGATACGATGTCTGCTTGGGAAGTTACTGCTGAAATCGCTTGGGTTGTGAGCAAATCTGCCTGAGATCGTTTCTGCAATGTGGGGATGTTCTTGCAACATCAGCAGGCCGTGCTTGCAGGAGGGCAAGATCTGGTTTTGTGAGCTGAGCAACAGGCCCTGCTGTCGGTGGAAATGAGGGGTTGTTGGGCTTCCTGGTCCTTGAAGATTTCTGAAATGTGGGGGAACAGGGTTTAATCTTTCTCCTTGGGCTTTCAAGGGTAAATTGTCAATGCTTTGAGATAAAGTGACAGAGTCTTCATAAGACAGAGAATTTTTTCTCTCTCTGTTTTTTTTTTTTAACCTCTGCCATAACCTGCTATCCTAAAGAGAAAACCCCAGCGGGACAGTGAGAGTTGTGTGTGATAAGGGTATCAACTCCTACATGGGGTGCAGGCAGAGGAGAGCAGGCTGTGGTAAGCACCACACCTGAAAGCGTCAGTAATGCTGTGGAAGGTACATGGCACAGCGATCTGGTGTTCCACTGGCTGTGTTGGGTTAGGAGTGTGACGTGTTCCAAACGAAATGGGAAAATATACTAGAAAGTTTGGCTGACAAATTATGCATCAGAAAGAGCAGGACATCCTTTGAAAGTGATTTTTAGCACTTGGGCTTTGTCCTCTCTCTACTAAACATGTTCTCTTCAGTCACCCATGTAAAGGGGAACTTGTAGAAAGCTGCTTATAGCCTGTTCATGGGAAGGACAACAGTATGGCTGCTGCCCCTGTCTCCCAGTGTTCAGTAGGCACTGCATGGAGGAGGTACTGGCAACATCAGTTCTTGCCTGGAACTAAGTGGAAGCTACCAGGACAGGTTCAGATCAGGCATTTGTCTACTTCAGAATTATTTAGTGGCTATTCCTATTCAAACAGCTGTAGTAAACAGAGCAAGAGAGTGTCTTTCCTTTATGACATTGTTCTTCTGGTAATAACGTTGTTTAGGACTGACACACGTTAGCCTGAGAGCACTGAAGTGATGCAACCTCACTGGAACATCCAGGATACCTTTAGGTGGTTGTCTAGTGTCATTTCTATTATCTTGTTTTTCTTCCAGCACTGGTTTCTCAGGATGAACTTGTGATCCTGTAATTGCAGAAGGCAGAGTTTGCAGCTTTAAGAAATAGTTGTCGTGCTAGGAGGTAGTTAAAACAGCCTTGATCAGGCTGATGTAGTGTGTTAGTTGGTTGCACAGCACTGAGAGATTGAGATAATTGAAAACCCTGCATGTAGATAGCATGAAAGGAAATTGACTTGTTTATTCGATCTCATTCCTTCTAGAACTGGGATTGCTCCTAGGGCAAACACCTTCTGGTTCAGGCAACCTGGGGACAATTGAGTTGGACAAGTAAGGCCCACTTGGGGGTTGTTATGGGCTGTAAGGTTTGAATTCCTCTTCATGGTGTGATGACAAATAGCACTGTTGGGAACAAGGAGCAGTGGGAACACAAAGAAATTTTACAGCATCTTTGGTTTTCTGAGGACATGCAGTCTCCTGAGAAGTAGGTTTGTGTCCCACCCCACACCTCACAGGGGTGATCCTGGGCTAACTGTGGGAGAGTAAGTGCTGTGGTGCTTGTGACATGAGCCTTACACAATTCCCTGAGGGCCTGCTATTCAAAATTAATATGTATCTTATCTGAGTCTTATGGGGATTTCCTAACAGATGCATGAAGGACTTTTTTTCTTTTTTTCTTTTTTTTTTTTCTTTTTTTTGTGGTGCCCTTGAGATGTTGCATTAATACCATTGTATGAATATTTTCCTGTCCTACAGACAATTTCATGTGGGGCACTTGGTCTGGAACATCAGAGAAAAATACTTCAGGCTCTGGGCTTCCAGATGATTCAAGTCTGGAATTTGAGTTTAAGAAATTAGACACTAATGGATTAACAGTTTACAGACTTTCAGTAGAAGTAATGGTTCAGTTAGTGGAAAAAGGCTCCTCTGCAATTTTTCTGGTTTTCTTCTAGGCATACAAAGTGTTTACATTGTTTGATTAAGGAACATGTTTTTTTAAGCAAAAATAATACGAACTGAGGACATGAATGTGCTAATTCCACTTCATGAATGCTCTTTTAAATGCAGAGAAGTGCTATGGCTTGTTGAATCTCATGTAAAGGGGACAGCAGTGCATCCCAAATTCATGAGGGAATTGGAACCCTGAGAAGGCACTGCATGCTGTGGGAGTTGCTGGGATGTCAGTCAAACACCATTACAATTTTACCTGCAGGGTACTCAGGCACTGTTAATAGAAACTGTGATCAACACACACCTTCTCTGGGGTGAGAAGTCAGCATCACTATCACGACTGCTTAATTACAGCCTTCCCACAACAGCCATCTCCAACTAGGTCAAGCCTCCTGAGGATTTTCTGGATGCAGGTAGATTTCATGCTTATACTGAGATCTCCTTTCTGTCTTGAAGGGGGCAGTAAGCTTGCCAGAGGTTACCAGGTGTATAGGCCTTCAAAAAAGATCGGGTCATCAACCCAGTTCCTTGTTTGGTTGCCCTTCTTGGAGGAGGGGGTACACAGGGGACTCAGCAGCCAGGGATGGATTTGGCTTGGGCTGAATCTTGGTTTGTCTGTAGGCAACCGTATCACCCTTGATGCCTGGCAGTTTTGGGGACAGCAGCACAGAAAACATGCCTGGAGGTGTTAGGGAGCATATTCCAGTAATCTGTGTGGAAGTAGGTGAGGCAGAGTATGCCAAGTTTTCAGATAATAAAGAAAATGCTTTTTCAGTTTGCCTAATCATTGCAGCAGAGCTAAAACATCTGAAGTTTATTTGCCTGAAGCTGCTTCACTTTTTCTTACTTCTACTTTAACATCAACTGGTGTTTGGTTAGCATGGAAAGGAAAAGGATTAATTCAATAAAAATCACAGTTGAAATTGCTTTTCCTGTCATTCTAGCAATGCAGGTGTGTAGGGAACACAGACGAGAAAAGCATCTTCAGCCACTTGGATTCAGCACCAGTTTTACCCCTAAACTAGCAGGTAACACTGCTGTCTTTGGCATTGAGAAAAGCAAATGTTAGCCCAACTGGGTCCCAGTTTCAGGGGCTCGGGGACAGCAGGCTGGGTATAGTTGACAACTAATAATTTCCCATAGTGAAAGTAGTCTTTGGATCATTTTAGCAGGCGCCTTCATGTGGCCTGGTAACTTCAGCATTTAATTCTTTGAACAAGAATTGCATTTTCATTTGTTTAGTTCTTCCTTGGATTGACTGTCAGCAATAAACCTTTTAGTACAATTAATGGTCAAAGAAGTGTTTACTAATAGCTATATAAAAATACATGCACATACATATATGTGCAAATAGGTTTGTGTGTGTGAATAAAATCTGTTCCCTTTCAGCCAATTAAAATGTATTTAGGAGTCCTCAGCCAGGAGGTTTATACACAAGGAATTGGCTACCTCTTGGCTGGGACCTTGCTTTGGCAACTGAAAGCAACCTCCCGTGAGAGCACTCTGCGAAGAAGTAGTATGATTCATATTTGTAGCTGTTATTAGGTAGGCATGTAGGCATATATTTAGGTAGGTGAGGTATGCAGGCATATATTGTGTGTTACATATTTGGACTGCACGGGGTATTTTTAGCTGCAGGAGGCCCAATCACCAGAGGCTGGGCGCGTGCTGAGGAGAATTGCTGTAAGGGATAGCGCACGCAGGAGCCGCCCGCAGAATTTTCCATCCTGCCAGGCAGCGAAAAAAGGCCTCTGCAGCTACATAGCTGGGTGGCCAGAGGAGTGCCATTAACAGGTGGGACAGTTCAGAAAGCCCTTTGGCCTGGCTGCCCCGAAGGCTCTTGATCTCTCTCAGCCCCCATTTGGGAGCAGTTGTCCCAGGTTCCAGCCTCCCACTGATCCCTGTGACTGTGACACACACAGAGCTGGTGGGGACGGCGTGGAATCTGGCATGTGAGGTTAGCAAAGTGGGAAATAATAGGAAAGATGCATTAGGGCTGGAAATACTGAGCAAAAATTAAAATGAGGTAAAATAGCCATTAAAAACCCAATTCTATTAAAATTACGAGACAGGAAATTTTACAAGCTGCCCTTGCCCAATGAAGAAAAGCAGCCTGGAGGGACCAAATAACTTGTCTGATGTCATCAAGAGTTTTATAGCAGAGCTGGGAATTGAGCCCTCTTTCCCCCAGTGCCATCTAAGCTTTAATGCTGAAGGGGCTCCTTTCACAGCTTATCCAGTGACCCTTGGGGGAGCTTAGGGCAACTGTGGCAATTCCATGTTCCTGCACCACGTCCTGTGTGCAGGGAGAGGCAGCTGCATCTCCTGGAAAGTACAATCTCTGCATAATGTGACCACAGGATGTCTTGCTCCTCTAATAAGGGAGTTGACTAAATGCCATTTTATTGTTATTAGACATTTGCTTAATATAGTAGTTCCTTGAAACCAAACAAGAAAAGGTCCTCGAGGTGCTGTATACTGTGCACAAATAATGGAGAGCCACAAGATTTATATGGAGGAGAGAGAAAGTGGATGGGAAACTGAGGCAATATTTAGCCCCATATTGATGCTCCATAAGATGATGTGGCAGAATAACAGAATAAGAGAGAGGCTGCTGAAAATAGGATGATTTAATTTGTTCATAACATCATTATTTAAGGAACAAAAAAGTATGTAGCCTTATCCAAAGAAGTAATCTAAGAGGTCTTCACTGTGTGCCAAACTAAAATTCTGCTATTTAATTACCGATTTAGAAAATATCTTGGGCTCAATTTCCTCCTCAGTTACACTGTTATAAATCTAATGGAATTGTTAAAGATTTATGGCAGTATAACTGAAGGCAGAATTAGGTCCCTTATGTTTAAAACTTAGTTTGCCACAGAAGTAATAATTCCTGTTTTCTAGGCAAGAGTTTAAGAATTTTGCAGACCTCTGTTTCTGTAAAAGAAATATGAACTACAGTAGTGTGGGTGAGTGATTAATGCTGGAGGGGATGTCTAGGGGCAATCAGAATTGGCTGGTGTGGAAAATCCATGTGCAATTCAGATTTAGGGTCTGTTTGCAGATGCCTCATAATTTAAAATGTCAAAAAAACCCCAAACCTTAGGCCTTCATGTAGTAAATTAATACACTGCATGTTCAGTGTGCAGCGGGCTTTGCTGAGGTAATACCCTCATATGAGGTGTGAACTCATCCCATTCCCCTTAGTAAGGACTTAACTTCAAAATTGATTGTGACCCTTTACATCCTGACAGTACCTAAATCATGTAAAAAAAAAAAAGTTCCCAGTTTTTTTTTTTTTTAATTTAAATCATGTGTTTAATGGCTTAAAAAGGAAAAACACTGGCTTATTTATTCAGACCTAAAGAAATCTTACGTTAGTGCAGATCTATTTTATCCATTGGCTTTTCATCTCTAAAGGAAGGGTCTTTTTATTGGGCTCTTTACTGTTTTTCTCAGCTTCCACTTAGGAAAAGAGCTCAACTTTGAAGGTTTTCAGCAGTGAGTTAGGATGTGCCTGTCTCCTGTACGGAGGTGCCTGGTCTAGCCCGAGCACAGCGTGGGCAGCCCTCGCCCACCGAACAGGCTGAGCAGGTCTGGGGAAGCCCTGGCCCTTCCCCGGGGCTGCAGGGGGATGCTGTGAGCAGGGGCAGTTTCCCCAGGAACACACTCTGTGAGCTGGAAATATGCTGCTCTGGGATTTATGGCACTTCTGACAAGTTTATGCTTTTCCTAGAGTGCTGTAGGCCTACAGTGCATTGTAGAAATCGTAACAAAACTATACCAAAATATGATCCCTTTAAAATAATATAATTCAGTATCTGTTCAGAATAGCCAGTTTTAATTTAAATACAGTATTTAGGTCCAAGGTACGTTTTTAGGAACTTCATTTAGGAATGAATTGAAGAGTTAGTTATTCTAACTTTGCTCCCAATTTCTCTACTTCCTCTTCCTCAGTGGTGCAGGGGGATGAGGCATGAGGGTTATGATCAGTTTATCACACACTGTTGCTGCTGCTCCTTCCTCCTCAGGGGGAGGCCTCCTCATACTCTTCCCCTGCTTCAGTGTGGGGTCACTCCCATGGGACACAATTCTCCATGAACTTCTCCAGCATGTCCCTTCCATAGCGTTCAGTCCTTCAGGAACAGGCTGCTCCAGCATGGGGGTCACATGTCCTGCCCACGAACCTACTCCAGCGTGGGCTTCTCCTGGGGTCACAGCCCCTTTCAGGCATCCCCCTGCTCACTATCCACCCTCATGGTGGATCTCAGCATCCCTGTGATCTCCCTGTGCTCAGGGGCTCAGCTGCCTCACCCTGGGCTGCCCCATGGGCTGCAGGGGCATCTCAGCCCCAGCCCCCGGAGCACCTCCTGTTCCCCCTGCACTGACCTGGGTGTCTGCAGGGCTGTTCCTCTCGCACATCCTCACTCCTCTCTTTGGCTACAGCTGCCCAGGCTTTCCCCTCCCTCCTAAATCTGTTATCTCAGGAGCAGTAGCACTGTCACTGATGGGCTCGGCCTCGGCCAGCGTCGGGTCTGTTTGGAGCTGGCTGGTATTGGATCTGTCGGATATGAAGGAAGTTCCTGGCAGCTACTCACAGAAGCCACCCCTGTAGCCCCTCACTGCCAAAACCTGGCCATGCAAACCCAGTACTCTGTGAAAACAGTAGCTCTGAGTGAACATAAAAAGTTCAGTGTTTAGTACAGTCCTGACTTGATGCATTGATTCATGATACCTGTGGCTTTTAAATATGGGTTTTGTTTGTTTTTTAAATACTGATAAGTCATTAACTACCTAAAAATTAGTTGAAATTTAAAGGAACAAACCCCCCTGTTGTCACTGATGTATTTTGCAACCTAAGCAAAGGCTCAGGTATTCCAGATATGATAGATGTGCAGATTGCATAAGACATTATGCATTGCTCACTCTAAGATACAGAGTCCTGTCTGCCCTTAAACCCTTTGTTCTCTTGGCTGAATGCAGTTAATTAGCAACCGTCTCCATAGCAACTGCCTCATAGTACAAAAACATTGTCTCGTTTTTGCAGTTTAGCTTATCACACTGTTTACCTGAAGGGCTTTTCACTGCGTTGAGTCTCATTTGAGTTGGCTACATGCCTGCTCACGGAAGTGAATTGTCAAGATAGAAAAACACCATGGCAGCAAGATGCTGAACAGGGCCCTGTGTGTGGAACCAAAAACATTTAAAAAGTCCTGTGGAAACAAAAGTTGAAGTTTGCAATGATTTAAGTCCAGTTTTAAGGCATGTGACTTGCCAGGAATATAGTGGATTTTAAAATACTGCTGTACTTCTGGGCCTGTTTTACAGACTGCCTTACGTGGTGCTCCCTTGCCTGTAACTTACTCTCAAACCCATGACCCTCACAGGCACAGACCTTCGTCCACAGCCATCAGGAAACTTGCTTCCCTCCAAACCTGGGCTCTTCCAGGCAGCTCCAGCTTGTTCTTTAAGATTATGCTGCTGCACCCTAGTCAGCTGTGTCCATCATTGCAGTCCTATCCATTTTCTTTTATATTAGTATGATTTCAAGGGAAATCTGTGGGCATTGCTTCCATATGATAAATTAGTTAGGGAGGGAAGGGGAAGAGCTGTTGTGGTCATATAATACACTGGAGATTTAGATTTATTCATGTCAGCCATCACAGTGGTGTTAAAATACCTGCTGTGTACTCATATGACTCAGGCAGTTACAATAGGCTTGGATTTGTGCTAATACGACTTTGTTGGTGTAGGATGACATATTTAAATCATGTTTGAACTTTAGACAGAGGTGTGTCTACATATTCACACACCTCTGTAGAGGCTTACTTGAAGGTGTGAGTGTGTCATAGAAATGACAGTGAAATTTAACTGGTATCTCAATCCATCATTTGTGTCTGGCTTGACACCAGGATGGTACTGCATGAGAGGCCATGTGAGAAGAACTGTTTTCTTGCTTATTAATGCTTGATTTGTTGTGGTTTGTTTGTTGTCTTTTCTTTCTTAGTTGGCAGGAGAGTGGATGAGAGGCTGATCTAGACTGGGGCAATTCTCATTTTATCCTAGGCAGACCAGAAACCAGAACTGGTCATTCAGCCACACCACCATGCACTGGTCTCCCTTCCCTTTTCCAGTGACAGTTTCAGCTGGCAGAGATCATTTTCCCTTTTAGCCCCAGATGGCATGAGGGGCTGCTGCACCTTGATAAAAAGGCTACATTCAATATGATGTGTTTGAAACAGTCTCTCCACAGATATGAGAAGGTGTTTTGGGCTCTCTCAGGATAAAAAGCAGGAAGCGTGCAAACGCTGCCAGTACGGCTGGTGTAGTCCATTATTCCTATAGAGCTTCTGGCTCATGGAGGGTTATTCTCTGTTTGTGTTAATGTCCTGCTCAAACTATTCCACATTCACCATCACTGTTAGTAGTACTTGAATTATAGCAGTGCTGAAAGTCTGCAGGCAGGATAAAGGCTCCATTGTAGTAAGTCTTGTGCTCACAAGATGAGACAATCCCTGCTCTGGCTCTGCTTTAAGACCAATAGCGTGAGGGGGTTTATCATAGGAATAGCAGAGTGGGAGAGAAAATGCTACAAACGATAGGAGACCCATGGTTACGTGGAGTAACTGCTCATTTATGTATCTCGGGGACTTTGGATGATGTTTGTTACCCTTGGAGCTGTAGAGTTGAAGGTAAATAAGATGCTTTTGTTTTTCGCAGAGGGTGGTTGCTGCTGCTTGTCTCCACAGCCAGCACCACAGCCACAGGGCACTGTGAGGGAGCAGGAGGGCTTGGGACAGGAAGGGGAGCTGGGTAGAGCAACTTGTGGAGGTGCCAGACCAAAGGGTGGGTGAGGTTTGCTGCTGAAGTGGGGGAAAAAATTCAGTGTGATAAATGGCCTCAGTGTTTATCCAGAGCAAGCTGCCTGCACGTTCAGGCTGCCACATGGAGTTACACAGGCTCTCCCATGCCATCCCTCTTGGTCACTGACATGGTTGAATCAACAGATGCTTGAAGTCAATCCCCCACTTCCTCCAAGTGTGTAAGATTGTTTGCTTACATTCACAGATCCTCCACAAACTCTCTTTGTATGGAAACCACAGAGAGTGTCCAAACTGTCAGGGTATTTTCCAGCTTTTAAAAAGGCGCTTAGCATTGTCAGCACCTTTGAATTCACATCTCAGTTCTCCTGAAGCCAGACTTACTAGATACCCTTAGGGGTCAAGGAATGGAAAACTCTAATGGCCTGAAAAAGCCTGCTAGAACTTGACGTTATTTAATTAGCTTAAAGTAGAGCTTGGCAGATGGCAAAACAGTGGAAAAGACCTCCCTTTATAAAAATATGGGCCACATCCTCAGCTTGTGTAAACTGGCAGAGCTCCACTGAAATAGATGTTCAGCTTCTGTCAATTAGCAGGGAAGAGAAAAACTTCTGAAAACAGGAAAAACAGCTGTAAGACCACAGAAATATCAGTGGGGTTCAGGTACAGAAGTTGTTTTTAATGCTTTAAAAACTGATCCACTTCCAAAGCAACTGGATCTTTTACAGTCTTGTTTTTGTTGATGTGCAATTCAGAGAAATAATTTGGCTTGCTTTTCCAAAGCTGCATTAAGTCTGCACATCTTGCAGCAGTGGGACATACTCTGTGCTGGTTTCTGCAAGTCATTCACTTATGAAAGTGAGACATCAATAATTCATTCTAGTAAAGCCAGTCTGTAGAGTTGTGGAAATTCATCTATTATGTGACAACCCTAACCAACTTTAACTAAGTTTTTTCAATGCACAGGACTTTGATTGAAAGTTGTGAGCTCACCTCAATCTTTTCCAGTGAAAATTCTTGCTCAGATGAAATCTCCCATATGTTTGAAAGCTGTTGCATTCTTACATTTTGATGTTTCCCATTAATTGCTTGGATTTTTTTTTTGTTTTTAATTGGAAACATGAAAACAAAGCCTGAACACCAAAGCTGACTGCTCACTTGTCCCATTTCATGGTATCAACCTGACAGATTCATTAAATCTGTAAAAGAATCAGGTCAGAATCGGAAGTGAATTGAACTTGCTGAAAGCAATGCAGTGTTCACAATCTGCTTTCAGACTGGCTTTTCTGTACCTGCTCATTTCTCTTCATATTAAACCATCTGTGTAATTTAAGGAGCTACTGCAGGTTAACCCCATACTATATAATATTGTGAGGCTTCAGAGTTCACTGGCTCCAAGCTCCAGATTAGATGCAGAAATAAAAGCAGCAAGAAGGAAAGCTAACTTTAAATACAGCAGTGAGAGGGATTTGAGATATTGTTACAGGTTGCTAAACTTGGGCCATGCAAGCAGTTGTGAAGTCACGTTTCTGGAGCGGGTGCTGAGCTATGCACGGGCAGCCTGTCCCTGCTCCCACCCACCGAGGCACGTGGTGATTTAGGCAGCAGAAGGAGGAGAAAGTGGGAGAGAAATTGTGTCTGGTGGTGCGGCACAGCCGGCCGTCCCTGTGTGGGTGCAGCCAGGTCAGGCGGCGCTGCGGTCTGCGGAGCCGGGTGGCTGCCTTCTTAATTGTTTTCTATTTATTTATGATTTATTTAATGATTTCATGTAACCATGTGACATTTCATAAATTCTTCACGTTCCATAAATCATGTGATTTGTGGTCAGTTACGATTTCTGTTGCTTTTGATGCTGCCACCTGCAGCGATCATTGCTGCTGGGAGCCTGGCTTTCACTGGGGGCACCCGGGCACCCCGTCCCAGCACCTCCTCTCCAGTTCCCAGCAGGAGTGGGGCCTTGCTGCCCTGCAATGGTGACTGAGGCCCCAGCCACTCCCGAAATCGCTGCCCCCTCCCACCTTATGGACCACCTTTAAGTTATTTTCTCAGCTGTGGATGTGCACAAGGTGTGCTGTGGGCAGTCTGATTGTCAGGAGCTGTGACAAGTGTCCAGACCTCAGGCAGAGGGTTGGAATGGATGGCCATGGGTGGTAACTTTACAGCCTGTGTTGGCATTTAACCAAGCAAGGAGCATTTCTCAGGCAGACCTGAGAGGGAAAGGTAGGGTCCCCCTCTTCTCACATGCTGGAGGCAGAAGTCACTAGGAGCAGAATCCAGCTCTGTGCCTCTAGTGGGCTAAGCTGGCTTCTTCCATTTTTCCCCTCAAGGAAGATTCATATATCCCTATTAATAAATTACAAACCATAGTAAATGACTTGAGAGCACTATTTAGTGGCTCTAGGGCTCTGCTTTTTATGAAACCATCCATTAAAATAATGTATTTTGCTTGTGTATGCTTGGAGTTAGGGAAGGTTTGATGAGAGTCTGAGAGCTGGCATGTGTGCAAGCTAGGGAACAGGCACGTGACGTTTTTGTGATAAGAGTAATATGACAGCTTGGCCTATAGCATGCCTGTTATTGAAACATCGAAATGACCTGAGAATTCATGGTTAAATGAGTAGACTTCCAGTGCTGTGTGTAATTCCAAGTCTTATTATTTTTGCAGCACTAGACTTCATAATATGCAGTGCAAAATACTTTCAATTGTCAAATTGCTTGTGAGAATTGGAGGCTGTACTGGACAATCGAATGAATTGATGGGCTGGCTACCACTGGCAAAGCTTGATTTCTAAGGTTGTGTAGATTAAACTATAAAAGATAACCTAAGGTCATAGATATAAAGCCTAATAAGAGCTTTCCTTCTAGAAAATTGTCCTACAGGCTGTTAAGAAGAATGGTGCTGAAATACAGAACAAAACTCTCTGGACAAAAATGTAATAGCAGGTTACACATGAAAAGCCAGATTCACCTGTGCAGCTCCCCAGAGTTTCTTCAGCAGAGATGAGGTGAAGCTCTGGCCAGAAAAGCAGCTCCTCTGGGAAATTGCATCATGAAAAATCTGGCCCATAGCCACTGGAGTCGGGAGAGTGCTGACAAGGGTTTTTTTGCATATATTCTTACTGTTCTGCTTTGGCAAGTCACAAGCCAGGATTTCACGTTGTCCTGAAAACTGTGAGGGTGGTTTATTTTATTGCACATATAGAATATTAGTAAAAGACCACTCTCAGGCAAGACTGTGTGGCCATGGAAGGCTGAACTGAGCTGATGGGTTATTTGCAATGGCATTCTGTCCAAATTAGCTTTGTGGGTATGAGGGCACTGTATGCATAAGCCCTCTCTGCACAATTCAAATCAGCGTTTGAGTTTGATTTTTGACACAGTGATCCTGTGTCTGGGTAGCTGCTGCTCTGCTGGAGGTCCCTTCTGGAGGTCACCTCTGTCACGCGTGCTTTAGCCGGAATACCCTGGAGAACCCACATGAAATCAGGAACCTGTTGAAAAGGGAGGCTCAAATTAATTTATTCTTGCCAAAGAAGTAACTGTTTAATACAGGGGTTCAAAATTCTGTGCAGGGCTCTGACATGCTGCCACATGAAGCCACTGTGCCTAATACAGAGGGGGGGGGGTGTGTGTGTGTGTGTGTGCCCGAGCACTCTGTGTGTGTTTGAACATAATGGGGTTTATTAGGAGCTCTGGGAGGAATCAGCCAGGAAGAGGCATGTGACTGGTGAGTTTATTTTACAGCATCACCCTCCTGGTTCAGAAACTTAAGATACCGAGGCTGTGGTGGAAGCTGAAGTGCTGTGGTGTGGTGGGACAAAAAGTGGATCCCTGGATCTGTGAATGGGCTGAGCTTGGGACAAGAGGAGCTGGTGCCCAGGGGGTAAATGAAAGCCCAGGGAGAGAGACAGGGTTTTTTTGTCTGAGTTTCCTGCCCTCATGTCTCACTTAGAGGGAAATTCAAGCCTGTGTGTAGAAACAGAGAAATAAAAAAATAGGGAACTGGAGGAGGAAATGTCATGGATTTTGACTTTGTGCTGTAAGCAGAAGACAGGGAGTGAAATGGCCATGAAATGTTTTTGGAGCTTAAGCAATGGAAGTTTGGTGCTAGGGTTCTTGACTCCAGGTTGATACTAAACAGACAGAGGGAAGATGTCCATAACACAGAGTTGCTAGGTAAGGAAACGTATGAGTATTTTTAAGCAGTGGAGTTCTTCATATATAAAAACTAAAGTATAATCAGATTTTTCATGTGCTGTATTTCTCAACACTTTAGATCACAGTTAATATTTGCAATAACAGCTAGATTCAGACCACAAAGGCAATATATATATACATAAAATTGCTTAATTCTAGACCTCTAAATCCATTAACAGGCAAGGAGTAAAAAGGACCTGCCTGACAAAGATTGTCACAGCGTTGCTGTGCCACCTCAGTAACCTGAGCTTTACAAACAACTGCTCCATACAAGGTAGCTGAGGTCATTTCACATCCCAAAAGCCAGCCAGAAAACCTCCAAGCAGCTAATGCTAGACCTGTTCTTGCATACTTTGCTGACCTGCACTCATCAAAACTAACCACTGTTGGTGAGCTCATGGTTTCACTGAAATCTGCCGACTTCGGAGGAGATTTCTTGTGTATGTGAGAAAACTGAGTGATGTTTGGTGTGTGCTTGGAGGGTGGCACAAGATGGGGGCTTGTTTCTGTAGCTGAGTTTAGTGGAAACTCATCAGTGTCTTTGGTGGCACATGAGCTTCTCCAGCTCCTCCTGACCCCACTCAAATCAGTGCAAAAACTCTGGACACTGGAAGGTGTAAAGGGTGGTCCTCATAGCAAGCTTTTGAAAACTTACAGTACTGTATTCTTTAGCTTATTTGTGTTAAGGTTGCGTGTAAGAAATGCTGAGTAGAGCTGAAAGCTCAGCAGAGTTTGCCACCCAAGTCTGGATGGTAAATCCACCTGAATTGTCTTGCTCCAGCCCCTGCTCAGGCCAGGCTCCCCTTTCATGGGAGCTGCAGAAGGACTGACACAAACAAAGGACCTTTTGCTCATCTTGGGAAAGGAAAGCAAGACACTTTATGAAAGCTGAAATGTTTGCTTTAAAGATAAATTAGTTTACATAATTACTTTGTTGCACAGGTGGGTTTTTCTTTGAATGCCTCCACTTTCTGTAATTATGCCTCTGAAGTTCAGTCAAGTTACTTTTGAATAGCTGCTCCCCGAAGAAAGTCTGTGGCTGCCAGTGATGTTGATGAGGTAAAGTGTTCTATCACTTCGCACATTTTTATTAAGCAGTGGGTTGAAAGGCAGCATAATTGGAAAGCCCTGTCATATCTTTGAGAAATGCTTTCTAACATTGCTGTGTTTTGCCCAGCTATGACAGAACCCATTAGAATGACATCTATTTCAGCTGTCGCCCGTTTGGATCTGCGTGCGCTCCAGGAAAAAAGGAGAGTTTCCTCTCCTCCAGGAAAAGGCTGCAGGAGGGGAAGACCCTCCACTGTAGGCTTTGGGTGCTGGGCCACACATGGCAGATCCTGACAGGATTTTTCTGCCTTGTTTTCAGTGTAGGCTTTTTTATTCTATAGCTGTGGCGGGAGTAGGAGGCCCTGCCAATTGGTGTATTTCTTCATTTATTTATTCTTTTTTTAATCTAGCACAGTGAGGTTCTGCTCTTGGATTTGAAATGGGGGTGCTACTTAATATAAATAATAATCAGATAGGTGTTTAACAGGTTTCTCAATGCTAACATTCAGCTTAATGCAGCGCTTTTCATGAATCATTTCCGCAGCTCCTCTTCCAAGGAGAATTTCTGTAGCAGGTTTCTTTTGGCAAATATAGAGGCTGACTGAATTTAAGTGTGGGAATTATTTGAAAGTATAGTGCCAGCTGCAAGACCCTATTGTGTAAAAATTATAATGGGTAGTTAAAAGAACATTATTTTCATCTCAAAATTATTAATTTTAAAACTCCTAATAGTATATATTTGTCACTTTTGGGGGAAGTCAGACAGAAACCCCACAGTTTCTCCCCTGTGCAGTCAATTTCTTATGGTAAAGAGCTTTTCACATGAGTAGAAACAAATTTGGGTACACTTACAAATAAAACCAGGGTAAGTCTAAAAAGACTAATCATCAGAAACTGGATTTAATAAATGAAAATGGTTGGTTAAAAATTAAAATGGATTTTGTCCCTTTAATTATAACCAAAAAGTACAGTGTGAAATGCCATTGTAACTGGAGTTGACAGTAAATTCAGCTCTGGATCAGACCTCACATGGCTTGAAGTAAAACAGAGATATTACTCTGACTAATTTTGCATTGTAATAATTATTTAATGCTTACAATGAAGCCTTGTCCTTAGGGTTTTGTGCTTTAGCTGTTTCGTACCCACGCCTTGTAGTTATTAAGTACAGACAAAGCTGCCATTTTTTCCAAATGGCATAATGTATATCAGTGTGTGTCAATGAAAAACATCAGAAATAGACATTTTCTGGTAGAATACATTAACTGTATGAAATCTGGAACAGTTTATCCTGCTTTGGAAGTTTCTTTATGCAGTGCACAAGCCATAAATAGAGTTCTGTAAGTACAAATGGCTGTCATTTCTAAAATTTACAGATCTTCATTTCTAAAGAAGTAGAATTTCCTCCATTTGTGTTCTGTCATATGCTTTTGGTTAATTCCAAGCTTCTTCTCATAATAATGAACTAATTTCACCCTATTGCTCAGGAAGTATTTGTAATGATTGTCTTGGTTTTATTAAACTACTGAAAATGCATACATTTTGCATTTCAGTACAAAAGAGTTTTCTTGATTCTGTGATGTTTGGTTTTAGCCACCTTTTACAAGTCTGTAATGAACAGCTTAATGCAGTATTGAAATAGAATTTTGAGTGTTTGGGGTGGGGTTTTTTTATGTCAGGACTGCAGGATTAGACCTAAACACCGTGGTGTATCCTGGAGATTGTGTAACAGGATAAGTAGCAAGTCTGGTCACGATAAATGTGTGAAAATTCAGAAGTCTTGATGCTCAAGGCAGGCATTGATGGTACAACTGAAGTTCTCTGGGCCCTAACTGGGGGCCTGAATGTTTGATGGACAAGCTCATTTTGATCAGAATAATTCCATTTGAAGTTGAGGTCAGAATCATTCCTTCATGAGGGTGGGAGGAGGCACGTGGGAGCTTCACAGTAATAATGCAGGGAAAATCATATGCCCATGTGAAATAGCATCATGGGCTGTTTCTTGCCCTTGGGCAGTAAGTCCTTACCCTTGGAAAAGAGCCAGATGCTCACATCATGTAAATCAGCGTGATTTTCACTGGCATGCATGAGTGCGTGCCCACTTAGACCACAGGAGGATGTAAGTTGGTGGTGGTTTTTTTTTTTTCTGAAGCTCCTTCTAGTTGTGTTTCTTGAATATCATCTAAGAGCTGACCCTGTCAAATATTGCATTGAATATCAAAAGGCTCCTCCATCTCAAGAGGGCAGCTGGGAGAGTCAACAAGGGTAGTTAGGCAGTTGTGAGACCCATGTGTGGATGTGATTTGGACATGCAGAACAAATACTTATGACCTTTCCGGTACTAACTTCTTGCAATTAGGAAAGCTCTCTGACTCAGGAAGTTTAACACTGTGTTTGGCCAATATTTAATAGTTATGAATGAATTATAGATGGTCAAGCAAAAGTAGAATTAATTTGAGGAGAATCTCCTTTCACAAATATATGTTAGGTGGCACTAATATGAAAAAAAACCCAAAAACATCTCACAGCCTGTCAGTGATTTATTTGTTTCTCTAGCATTAGTATTAAAACTAACTCAGTGAACTGGTTTGACAGAGGAAAATCCCCAGATGTTATTTAAAAATGCCAGTTCTAAGATCATATATGCGACACGTTTTTAGGAAGTTCACAAAAGAAATCTAAGCATTGACCTCTTCCTTGGGGGTTACCCATCTGTGTGTTCTGTTTAAAATGTTCCTATGTACTCATCCCACGCTCACCAATTTTA
This sequence comes from Coloeus monedula, assembly GCF_965178545.1. Lineage (NCBI taxonomy): Eukaryota > Metazoa > Chordata > Aves > Passeriformes > Corvidae > Coloeus > Coloeus monedula. The sequence continues at coordinate 9,709,843 of NC_138786.1, read as the reverse complement.
ATGCAATGTTACCGTGGAGGTGAGTCCTTAAATTTAACTGTTTAATTTTCGGGTCAGATTGGGTATCCTTACCTTATCCTTACCCAATTATAAGGGCCCTGTAATACTTTTCTGCTCAAGAAACTCCTCATAGGAGTGGCTGCTCTGACAGATTGTCATTAATCTGTCAATAATGAGATTTTTCCCTGTTATGCTTAGCTGTAAGCTCTTTGGGGAAAGGATCATCTCTGTGCCCTGTGCTTAGCACAGTTGGGGCTCTGCTCCGAGGTGGGGCCGCGCACTCCCTCTCCCATCCGCACTGCTCCCGCAAATAATCATGCTTGACGTGAAGTAAGATGAGGGGAATTCTTTGTGTAGGAAGATCATTCTTTAAAGCCCAGGCAGCCAGCCAAAATGCTGGATTGTTTTGCTCCTGGGGGTGACTGGTCATTTTCCCTGCTGGGGTGCTGCAGGCCGGCGGCACAGAGGGGCGCGGACAGCAGCGCTGCGAGCGGGGCTATTTCCAGGCCCAGGGTGGCGTTGGTTGACTCTCCTTCTCTCCCCAGCACGGCAGCCAAGCTCGGAACAAGGCAGATTCTTCTGGCTGGCGGATGCCTGCCCAGAAAGGTGATCACTCTGCACCAGGCAGCTGTTCCCCCTCGCCCCCAACGCCCCCGCACGTTTCCCAGCGCTCCCGCAGCGACGTGCTGGAAAGCTGAGAGTGGTGTGGCCTCCCACAGCCCCAGGAACTTGAAGATGCCTATCCAGAGCAGCCAGCCTGGAGCACTAAAATGAGGTAGAGCCCCATCCATGAGCCCAGGAGCACAGAGGCTTTAAAAGGAGATGGTTGGAAACGGGTAATACGGCTTTAAACTGAAGGAGGGTTGATTTGGGTTAGCTGTAAAGTCAGAGTTCTTTACAATGGGGTGGTAAAACACTGGAACAGATTGCCTAGAGAGGCTGTAGATGCCCCATCCCTGCAAACATTTAAGGGATGTTTAGATTGGGCTCTGAGCAATCTAATCTAGTTTAAAACATCCCTTACTGCAGAGGGGTTGGACTAGATGAGCTTTGAAGGTCCCTCCCCTTCAGCCTAAACTATTCTCTGATTCTTACACAGAGCTGTGACTTAGGCCCAGCACAAGAGCACAGTGAGCTTGGGAGGGTCCAAGAGCACTCACTGAAATGGGGAGAGCTGACAGTCAGGGTTGGGAAGCCATTAGCAGCCAGCATTATGTCATGTCTGCCTTACTGCTGCCAGGCCAGGTTGCTGTTAGAAAATAACTTAAAAGTTCAGAAAAGTAAAAAAAAACCCAAACCCCAAAACAAAAACAAAAACCACAAAGAAAACCCCCAACAGTTGGGCTCATTTGCAATCACAAAGAAAGATGTATTTGCTTTAAATTACACAAAGATTAAAAGTGCTGATAGTGGAAAAAATCTTACCTATGGCACTTTCAGTTAACTGAGAAAGTTCAGCCAGCGATTAAACTGCTGAGAGGGAGGAGAGCACAGATTGCATTTCAAAAGGAAATTCAAGCAATGCATTAACGATTATTAATGTGTGTTATTGTTAAAATAATCATATTTATTATGGTCTAGCCTAGGGAGAACCAGCAAAAATGGAAGTCTTGTTCCGGAGACTGTAGAAACATGCACACAGTAGGTGGTCCCTGGCCCGAAGAGCCTGCAGTCTAAATAGTCGTAGATGGAGTGGATAAAGCCTCAGCCCAGCTAAGGAGAGAACAGCAAGAAATGCTGTGGGTTTGCATCTGCCCTGCAAGGGCCTGCATAATATCTCTTGCCCAGTTCTCCTTCCAGTGTTTGCTATAGATACATGAGGGCTTCTGTATGATCCTGACTGAGAAACAAACAAACACTCAGATGTGAGGAGTAGAGAATTATTGCTGTATTGCTGGTATGGGCTCTTGTAGATGTGTTGGAGGCCAAGGATGGGAGACAGGATAACGTGATTGCTGCTGCAGAGTGAGCCACAGGCTTGGTTCCTCACTGCTTTGCCTGAATAACAGAAGAATTTTACACCCACTTGCACAGATAGAAATATCACCCATGATTAAAAGCAGCAGTTGTTTATTTGCCACTCAAATATTTTTAATTGTGTTCTGCCTATTTTGACCAGTCTGCTCTGCTTGAGCGCTTGTGTCCATGAATACTTGGTGTAGCAAAGAGTTACAGATGCCCTCAGGAAGCGATACCAGTTTCCTAGGTGGAAACTGGTTGGAAAAGCAACCAGACAAAACCAAACCAAACTGGAATTAGGGCTGTCTTCCCTGTGCATCCGGCCATGCCTGCCATTACAGGCAGCTGGTTTTGCCTTGTCTTACAAACTGATGTTTCTAAATGTGTATTCCCCCAGTGCTCTTTGTTATGCGATCAGGATCACTGACCCCTAATAAGGAGTAAATGTGGTGGAAGAGGTGTTGAACAGCTTGGCTGGAGGTGAATCCTTGTGATGCTCTCAGTGCACACCAGGAGAGGTTTGCTGGGACAGCTGTGCTGGCGAGCCCTCCACGGGGAATGCAGGTTGTTCTGGCAAAAGAGGGCATTGGCCATCACCTGATGCTTGTACTTCAGACAAGATATATCCGCTGTAGGGCTTTTTCTGAAATTCACTTTTTGCTAGTATTTATGACTTCGTTAGATCCCATTTTGAGTCTAGTTTAGTTATGCAAAGTTGAGGTTTCTCCCTCTCCTGCCATGGTCCTTACCCCAGTCGCCCTTGATCCACTGCCAGGGCTTCACAGTGGCTGGCCAGGCTAATCTGGAGCTGAGAGGATGTGTCAGCATGGCACAAAAAGTATAAAATTGGCGAGCAGGGAGCTCCTTGCTCCGGGGTGTGCTCCTGTGGCAGCCCAGTTCCAGCTGTTACGGCAGCTCTGTGAGCGTGAGGCCAAGAACATCACTGGTGACGGTGCCTGACACAGCAGTGCAGGAAAAGTGCAGCAGGGAGGTCTGGTGGCTCATGTGTCAGGAATAAATACCAGTCCCACACGCTCTGAGAGGGCTGTGGCTTAGGAAATCCTGGTTTTCATTGTGCTTTGGTGATGAGGGGCTGCCTTACCTGCAGAGGGATGTAGCTGTGCTGTCTGGGACGTTGTGCAAGAAACTTGGGAGGCTCTTCCAGCCTCCCCAGCTGGTGAGGAGGGGAAGAAAACCAGCCCTGTACCTCCTGGCTCCTCTTTTGTGCAGCAATTGCACTATAGAGAGCAGAGGCCCCTTATCCTGCCTGTCTTCTTTGACTTACAATTCAGCCAGCTCTAATTATTAAAAAATAAACAAGCCTGTAACTGCTTAAGAGCCTTAAATCCCCTAAATGACAGGGAAATAGCCCCTGAACACCACCGAAATAGTCTCTTCTATGTCTGCCTATCCTGGCAGCAGATACAAATCATCATTAGTGGGTCACTCTGACACAGATCCCTTAATGTAAGTGCTACATTACATTAACAAGCGAGTCAACAATAATATTAGCAATAAATGAGAAATTAAATTCCTAGTCATTCATCCCTTTGGGTTTCCCAGTGTGTCTCTTGTGTTTTTCTTGTTTTGATCCTAAGCATTTTGAAACAAGAAGTGTCTTTATTTTGTGTCTTGTGGCGTGATCCCAGCCCATTAAAATGGATGACAGTACTGCTGTTGACTTCAGTTAGCAATTACTGTAGGAAAGAGCACATGGTGTGATTCAGAAATTAATAATAACCATATACACTCATTTTAAGGAGAGGGTATAAAATTGAACTTTTCTGCTGAACTGATTTTAATTCAAATTGTTTTTTTCCAGCGGGTTTTCCAGGAAAACAGATAAAAAAACTAATTTGCGTTAATTTGGAATACTTTTACTTTTCTGAACCAAGTGGGAGTCACCACTGCTAAGCAACAATGAAAGATAATGTTTGTACACACTAAGAAAACTCTAAATGAGGAAGACTCCCAAGCAGAACTGGAGTTTTTGGCTGCTAATTTTAATGGAAGATGTGGCTAGCCCCTCAAATGGCTCCACAGCTGAAATATTTAAATTGCTTTGTCTGTGTTTCCTGTTGCTAGATGTAGACTGGAGCATTGTTTTGTTTGTTTTGTTCAGATTGCAGCAGTAGCTTAGTTCCAGTATGTGATGGAAAATTGCTTATTGGACTCTCCTGATCAGAAAGCACTGATTATGGGATATTAACTGCAGTGCTTTTATGATGAAGACTATTAAAGACTGAAGCAAAAACCACAACCTCATTACTTTCAGAATTAATGCTCAGAGTAAACCTGCCTTGTTCCTGAAAGGTTAGTCTCCAGTGCATTAATTCCTTGGTTTCCTCTTGGCAGATGAATTCACTGAATTGCACTGGTGGTCTGAGCATTTCTAATTTCACTGCCTCTTCACCCAAAGTGGACCTGCAGAACCTTGTAGCTACAGCTGGGACAGATTGCATGTAATCAATTATGGAACATTAAGTATTGCAAAATATAACAAGGCAAGAAAGGGAAAAACTCAGTGCTGAGCTCTCCCCTGGCGCGTGCCTGTAATTAAACGCGTAGAAACCTTTCTGAAAGGGCAGCGGGGTGCTCAGCCCTGCAGTGAGGGCTGGGGATGGGGGTGCTCGTGGAGACTCACAGCACTACTGGGGTGTAGCTGGGTGCTCCCTCTCCCTGCACTGCCAGGGTTGGGCTCGCTGGGAGCAAGTGGGACACAGCTCCCTTCCCACCCTCCTCTGCACATCCAGGAACTTCTGAGAATGGTTCTGTCCCCCAGTCCCCAAAGACTGGTCTGCTTAATTATTTGTCATCTGGGATGGCTGCTTTGTTGCTGGGTGCATCTGTGTTCTCGCTGATTGGAGGTATCACCCTTACTTGTGGCTGGATCAGTGTTGGTGTGCACTTGGGATAAAGTGCCTGCAGTGGCTTCCTGGGGTGGGGAGCCTTGAGTGTCTCCTTCCCCCTCCCTGCAGAGCTTTGGAGATGGGCTACAGGGTGCTCAGGCATGGCTGAGCACCTTCTCCCATCAAGTCAGTAAAACTGACTCATAGTTAACAGAAATAGGGTATTAAACATGGAGAGCTGCTGATTGAGGCAGAATAGGAGTTCTTAAGTTTTCAAGGGACTGTGTGAAATCAAATGCTAAAAATCTTATACCACGTGCCTCCATTGTGGAGTTTGGGGATTTTGTTTCAATTGTTTTCTTTCATCCGACTTTCTCTCAGTATAAATTTCTTTTTTGCAGCTTCCTTAGATATACAAACAGTCTAAATAATATAAAATAAATATTTGTAAACTCTAGATATGTAGATTGTATCTTTTTTATTCTCTGCAGCCTTTCTCCCAAGGAGCTGTTATCCCGTGTATTTGTCCACAATATACAGACTCAATTTTTTTTATGTTTTCAATAACCTCAGTGTTTACTTAGGAGTATCACACTAGCTTTTCAACTAGTAGAATCCATCTAAAAACCTTTGCTAAAATACCGATAACTCTGTGTCTTCTACTTCTAGGACTGCTGTTGCAGTGAGGTCAGCATAACATTTTCCCTGTGGGTCATAGCTTGCTGACCAGTGTGGAAATTTATGAATTGCTGAAATTGTGATGTCAGTTAGTAATAAATTCAAGCAAATGTGAAATTTTCATTCTTTCAATCATAATGAAAATTCAACTGAAATTGTTGCAGTTTATGATATAGAAAGTTTGGCAGTACTAGCTAGAAGCAGTAAAATGGTTAAATCCATAGGAATATATTGGCTTTGTCTCTTGTCCAGTGGTTCCATCTTCATGGGTGATCCTTTGCAACAGCAGCCTCAAGCCTTCCATTATGGGCATGTCATGCAATTTATCATTCAGGTTTGTAGCTTTTTGTTTCAGTACAATTGCTGATCCACTCTGGTCTTGCTTAAATTTACTGACTGTTTCTTACAGCTGTTCCAAGTTTTCCATGAGTCATAAAATATTGCACATAGGTCAGCTACTGTGAGAAAATAGTTGATGTTTGTTAGTGTTAGCCCTAAAAGTGCAGGCACGATGTCTCTCAGGGGTTTGGCCATACCCTTCATGCTGAGTCTGGGGGGTCAGAGCCAGTTCAGCTACAACCCCGTGGTTCTTGGGTTTGCCCCCCATCCTCTACCAGGGAAGTGTGGCTCAGGTCTGAAGCACTGAACCTTGCTTGGGCACACACGTGTGAGTTACAGTATGGGAAATGAGCATCAGATTGTGTGCGAGTGGTTTTGAATATATGCAGAGGATTCCTGAGCAGTTACTCATACTGCAGAGGGCACTTTGAGTCAAACTTGTTTTGTCCCCTCAACTCCCGTTTGGCTGTTTGCTGAAGCACCGAACAGCAGTGTTACTCAGCATGTGGTCTGTGCATGTCTGGCAGTCCAGAAAACTTCAAAAGATATTGTGAGAGGACTACACATTTCAAAACCTGAAACAGTCCAGTCCATGCTAATGTTCCCATACTTGCAAGTAAACAAAACAAACAAAAAAAAAAAAAAAAAAAAAAAAAAAAAAAAAAAGTGCAGAAATAAAAGTGGCAACTGATTATTTGATTTTTAGCCTTAAATTAAGTGATAGAAATTAGAATCTTTGTGGCAGCGCTGCAGAATTTTTTTTTTTTTGAGAATCCTGGCTTTTCCTTGGGTGCTGCAGGATTGAGGGTTGGCTGTGTCTGGAAGCCAGGGCAGCCCTGCATACTCTGTGCACTTCAGTTCCTTCACCCAAAAAGGAGAGCAGCAGACCTGGATAAGATTCAAAGAGTGCAACAAGGAGGATCAAAGAATTTTCCTGAGAACAGCTTCAGCACAAGCAGTGACTCAGTGGACTGCACCTCTTGGGTCCAGGAGTGGTGACTCACAGGAGACAGGGCTGAAATCTGTAGAACTGAGTTGCACAGAGAAGGTGAATGAGGAGCAGCTGCTCACTGCTTCTTCTGCAGCAAGTGTAAGGTTTAGGTGTGAGGCTCAAAACAAACAAAAGGCACCAGCTCTGGAGACAAGCTCTAGTACAGCTGTGAATCCCTTTGAAAGGTACATTGGAAGCTGTATGTTTACATAGGGTCAGAAAGCAAAAATTCCCTGTTATGTCCAGAGGTGCTGCTTCTGACTCAGGACACTGTTGGGCTGCAACTTATTTGAATTTGGGGGCACTTTCTTCAGCTGTCCCTGCATTTACCCTCCTTTGGTAATGGGTGAGATGCTGCCCTCACTGGGCTTTGGTCAGGCCTGGCACCTCATCTCACGTATCTGGGACCATTTTGCTCTTCAGTGCTGTTGTACAACAGGGGTCTCCTTGCTGTTCTGTTCCTGATCATCCACCTGTTTGTCTTCCTTCAGGATCCTCTCCTTTCTCAGTTCTCTTCTCCCAGCCCATACATCCTCTATTTGTTAGAGATGAGGGAGGGTGGTGACGGGGCACGTTCTCTGTCCTTGGAGGCTGTGGAGTGTTTTATAGGAAATTCAGCTTTTTCACAGAGAAGCAGCATACTGTATAGATGTCAATAGGGCTCTGGCAGTGTTTGAATTGCTTTGATTTGCTTGCCCCTATGTGTGCCAAAATTTATATGAAAAGAGGGAAATACTGGTTACTTTATGCAGCACAGCTGTTGGGTTGCTCTTACCTCTCTGCTGTGCCTTTCACCAGCCCATTACATCTACCTGTAGTCTCTGATTTTCTGTGCTAAGCGAACTCTTTGAGAAACTGTGTTTTTAAACAGCCAGTACCATGGGACTGACACTTCAAAGTAACTGCAAATGTTGCAAATAATAAATAATGTTATAGCTATGTAATTATACTTTGATACTTAATTCCTTATGAGAGTGCCTTTGGGTCAACCTGAGAATGTGCTGTGATTCGAGGAGTTCATTTTGCAGCTGCTGTGTCATCAGGAGCTTTTGTGATTATGTTTACAGTAAAAGGAAACACAACCACAGAACAAACTGGTGATTATTGTATATACTAATTTATGCCTTCTGTTTACAGTAGACTGACTGCAGTATTGATCTGAGCCTTTCCAAACCAGTTGTTTTGGGTTCAGTTTTGCCTTTTTTGCTTGGAATACCCTCAAGACCATTCATATGAATGATAGTATGTGCAACCAAAGCAGAATTACCTCAGGCATCTGAAGAGAGGTGCTGTATATCACACGTTCTGGTGGCTCCTTAGGTAGCTGAAGCACTGAAAATAGGATTGTCTTGCAGTACTCTAAGCTCTATTTTTCATTATACTGATCACTGCACATCACAGGGAAGAGATGGTGCTCATCCAAAAGAACTCCTCACTGCAGAAAACAGAACAGGTTTGTATTACAGAAAAAATAAGGGAAGCCAGAAGGGTTTGATGATCCAGAGTCACAACATGTGAGCTGCCTTCCCGATGTGAGGGGCTGGTTACCCAGCAGAGACCCCACAGAGCCGGGCTGACAGCACAGCCTCAGCTCAGCACCATGAGGAGAACAGGGGCAAAGTCGCAGTGCTGGAGCGAGTCCCTGAGGAAAGACTTGAGTTCAGTCTCTGCTGCAGGTCTGTTAGAGTAAGTGCAGCAATTGTGGCTGGAGCAGGGCCTTTCAGGGGCTATTTTGGGATTGAACCTAAGTTTCTCTACGTAGAAATTCAGTTTCATCCCCATAAATTCATAAAGAGGCTTTTGAGGACTGGCCTGTTGCATTTGTGGGGCAAGAAAGGATAATGGGATCTGTCAAAAAAGGCATTGTTGCCTCCTTGAAATGGTGGTTGCTGCTCAGCAGAGGCTCAGCAAAATAAAAGCAGCCTTTGCAACTTAAAGATCTGCAGGGAACATGTCTGCAAACAGTCATAAAATTTGTTGTAATGGTTCTTGGAAAACATGCCTGTCAGTTTTCTCTTACTTTTCACCTGACATTGGCTCTCACAGCAGCTGAGAGGTGGCAAAATTTCATCTGTCTTGAAAATTAGAATGTGCTTTGCTGTGACTTGCAATTGATCCGATTAGCTAAGTACGTTTGGGGTTTATAATTAAATTTGAAAAGCCATGTTGTTCAGTGAATGGTATTGCACCCATAAATATGGATTGTGGAAGTTACCTCTTCTGTATAAGCATAAAATCTGCATGAGTCCAAAATAGTTGGACTCATATTTCCATAAGCAACCCAGGCAGATGATTTCATTGCCTTAGACAGAATTAGAATAGGTTTCATTGATGTACTCCTATCTAACATAAGAATACAATATTTATTAGCTAAGCCTAAATCACTCACTGTCAATCACAACTGTCTTGCAGTACATCATAAACACAGCAGCAATTCAACGTCTTCATCAAAATCATTTGCAACTCATTTGTTTAAATCTGGCACTGCCTTGTGAATAACATAAGAATTAACCAACATTTGTATACCGAGTGCCTTTGTTCAGTGTATCTGCATGAACCAAAGTATACAGGGTTCAGAATCAGTTATGTGGGAGCATGAATAACTTCTCATCTGGTTTCAAAGCTACAGCATTTTGGATGCAGTGGGTTCCACTTTGACCTTGCATGCTAGATTTCAATTGTAAATAACCAGATACATTTTTATGACTACTCTAATGAAATGTTAGACATAAAATTGATCACAAGATGGTTGTGTTTAGTTTTTTTATTGTTATGTAGCTGCAGTGGTTTTCCTGGCTCTGGTGTCTTTTCTGAGTGATGGTCAGGACTACTGAGGTGCTTCATTTTAGCTAACAGCAGCACCACATCCAAGCAAATCGCGTAGTCCCATCCTTGAAAGTTATTTCCTCTGACGAGTGAGCACGCAGGAAATTAGACACAAAACATCAAGAGATCATGGTAAAATGCCAGTCCCTGCTTTACAGCACTATGGGAGAGAAATTCTAGTCAGAGAAGAGTGTACAGCATTGGGATTCTGCTTTTCAAAGCAAGTAATTTTAGAAAGAAAATATTTAAATCTTGGAGTGCATTTTTTTACATGGCAGAAATATTGGTAACACAATGAAAACAATAATAATAATAATAGTAAATATGAGAAATAATAGATTATGTATAGCAGCAAGCTTGAGAATCTTGCCTTTATTTTCTTTGCAGATGCTCTTCTGGTTGTGAATGTAGAGACCTGTTTGCTGGTTATTGTTTTGAGAGGAGCCCTTTGGTACTGTAAGGGCATGGGGGTTAAGCAGGGAGGCAAGGGAAGGAAAAACACAGATTCACTATTTTGTGACCAAACTGTCACTAAATCCTTTGAATTCAGTGAACTCAAACCAGTGTGAAATCAGGTGCAACATGTAAGTATTTCTGCATGAGAAATGATCCTCAAACTCTGCCTTTATTCTGAATTTAACTGTGTGCAAGAATTTTACTGAATTGGATCATGACACTGCTGGCAACTGCAGGAAAAGTCACTCGTTTCTGGGGCAGGAATAAGGGAGAGCCAGAGGTAAAATCCTCTGAAGTCCGTGGTGACTCCTGGCCAGATATTGCTTCTTTGGTGTCACATTCACGGGCTACTGGTTTGTTATCGTCTTTATGATTTGTTCAGTTTATCCAGCCAAGACCTGAAAATCAAATTCTAGCTTGACCAAAACTATAGCTCCTGTTTATCTGCTAGAGAACTGCTGGTTCCCTACTAAACTGTATTCATGGGGATTATAAATTATGTGTCCAAAGTCTGTGAAATCTGATAATACCATGAGATCAGATAAATACCAATAAATAAATACAAACAGACTGCGGTTTTACATTAATATGACTTTGCTACTGTGTTTGGTGGTATTGCTCCATATTTAAACCAGAAGAATTTGTATGAGAAGCTCGATGACTGTGTGTAAAATGGCTTGGAATTATTTTCCTGTTGTATGTTTTTTCCTTAGATTTTCAGAATTTTCAATATGGTTTCTCAAACACAAAATAAATATATACTCTAAATATGTTTTCATTCCTGGAGAAAAAAAAAACATTTCAAAGATATCATGAGCCTTGTGTTTTTAGGCTTATTTAGTATGTAGCTTTATATAGTTTATTCTTAATTAACAGTGAGTTCTGTTGTGTTTGAGATCCAAGAGCGGTGTTTGAATTCCGTGTTTACAGAATGGGCTCTGACATAAAATTTCTCCCTTTTATCATTAGTGGAATTGATTGATGTCTTTGCTTAGCAGAAAGACTGCCACATGGACACAAAGATAGCGCGTTTCTTGCTCTGCTTGAAGTGCATGTCATGCCATTTTGCTTTTAAGCACGCGGTTCAGAAGAGATGAAAAGAGAGAGCCCCTGCATCCATCACCTCGGGCTGAGCACAGCAGAGGTGTTCTCCTTGTGTTCCCCTGGCACGCGGCTCGCCAGGAACTTTCATACAGATCCAGTGGCAGTTCCCCTCCAGCCTGGGGAGTTTTACTGGGCCAGAACCAGAAAGGCTGTGAGATAAATCACGCTGCAAAAGAGAACAAATGGAGGCACCGAGTGGTGTATCAGTTTCAGGCTGAAAAGATTGACTTTGTTTACTGTTTACTCCGGTTCTGTGGAAAGCACAACTCAGAGGCTGTTACAGAGGAAGTTAATGAAGATAATTTCTAGATGGGGGAAAGAAAGCTACTTTGTAAAGAGGAAAATCTGTTTCGGTGTGTAGGGAGAGGAGACGTTCCGGCAGGTGTGCGAGCTGGTGGCAGAGGATGGACCAGCCCCGCTTCTGCAGCGTCTCAGCAGCTCCGTGGACGGCAGAGAAAAATGTTAACAATACTCAAAGCCAGTTTGCTATCCTGCTGCCAATATACCCTACAGTTGGACATGCAGGCACTGCAATTATGCATCCTGGGTCCCGTGGCGTCTGGCAGGAACAATCGCGGCGCTTGTTCGGCGGCCGGCGCGCTGTCAGACAGCAGAGCCTTTGAGCGCGGTCAGCTGAGCTGCGTGTCCCTCTGTCCTTTATGCACTTCAGTTTATACTTGCACACACAGAAGACGATGGAATCAATTAGCTCCTTGTCTTGCAAACGGGGCCCAGCTTTCCAGAAGTGCTGCAAGGGTGTGTCTGAGAGCCAGACAAGCTGGAGATTTCTCTTGGGCAGCTCGTGGGCTGGTTTCAAGTTACTCCATATTTCATTGTCTCCTATTTGCTGAACCTTGGTTTCGAACGGTTGCGCTGGTTCGCTGTGCTTCTTAAAGGCACAGGTTCTTCCAGCTCCCCAGGCCAGCACAGGGAAGTACACGTTCTCCATAAAGCCTGGGAATGGTTTCACCTGAGGGTGTGTACAGGGAGCCAAAAACGTGTTCTTACTGATGCACGGTGCACAGGTAGAGGGGCTGGGCAAGGAAAAAAAAACAACTATTGGCTGTGTGTTTTGGATGAAAGGGTTTATCTTTCCTGTGTTATTTTTCAGAGAATAACTGTATCATTACTCTAATGAGTTTTTTTTGGTTTGGGTTTTTTTTTTTTTTTTTTTTTTTTTTTTTTTTTTTTTTTTTTTTTTTTGGTAATTAATGTGGGCCAATTCAATAGGAAGCGCTGTGATGTTTTGTGTTCCCTCTGTTTCATCGTCTGACACTGATGGTGTATGTGCCTGCTCTGGACCTGCTGTCCTGTGGTGTGGAGCATAACCCCCATGTTGTGCTAAATGCATTTCAAGAGAAAGGTCTCTTTGATAAATCTATTGCACAAATCTGACAAAGCTGCAGTGAGTTAGACACTGACAATAGATTATCTGGGCCAACCCTGAAATAGGGAAATCCATTTTGATTTGATTTTATTTTTTTCATTATTTTATGTACTTGGCACCATTTTATTCCTGTGAAAAGGCTAAAAAATGAGAAATATCTCCCACTTCATCTGCAGCATCTAATGTAAAGATTTGAGAGGGTTTGCAGATTGTTGAAGTTCAACTGCTCTTTATTTTGGCTTGTATCAGTGAAGGCCACTACTGTTATTTAAAAACAGCAGCTAGAGAGTTGCTGGTTATAACTTTCTGTCACAGTGAACTCACAGGCTGACCATATGCTGGGCAAAGGATTATTTCCCTGCTCTGTGTTTAGAGTGCTTTGAGGTCCTTTGGATGAAAATGCTTCAGTCAGATGAACCATTTTTCCAATGTAAATATTGTTATCTTCACAACTAAAGAGCAAAGAATATTGAAAAGAATGTCTCTGTGCCAACAATTTTGAAAGAGGAGCTTCACCTACCTCTTCACTCGTCTGTACCCATGAGCTGAGGTCCAAACCCTGAAGACAATTCAAAGAATTCCTATACCAGCCCAACATACAGAGAACTGTATTCATGTTTGAAGTATAGATGCCTTCTTCAGGCATATTTCAAAACTGTTTTGTTGAGTTTCCTCTTTTTAATTAACCATCAGGGCTTTGTTTTTGTTTTCCTAATAAATATTGCTGTAGTTTTGTAGCATGAAAAATGGTTCATGTTTTTGATCTGTTTGAAATAAGGGACTTAAAGCATTGGGAGAGCACCATGGAAATGGCTTTCCCTGAGATCACGTGTTTTTCCCCCAGGTACAATAGCATTACTGGCCAGTTTTCTGCTTCCAAATCCCAGAGATTTTACTGTGCCCTGTCTAAGGTGTCATTTGAAGGGCATGCCTCCCTCAAAACCTCAAAATACGGTTTATTTTCCAAACCCTTATTGTCAGGGCAGCTGGAGGCATCTTTTTGTAAAATAGTACAAAGATGTAACAGTTCATTTTTACACCTTTGTGTTAAAAGTAAAGAATATGATGCCAATGCTTTAGGTCCTGCTACAGGCATCTTTAAGCTCAGCAGTGACAAATGAAATCAATTTGTGTAAGGTGGCTTTTTCTTTTTTGTTTAATTGGTAAAGGATCACTTGATGATCCAAGTGTTCTCCTGCATGAAGCAGAATAAATGTGAAGTTGTACCAAGGATGTCAGGCTGCATTCCTGGTGAGACTTTTCTAAAGCAATCAAGGTTTCTTCTGCTTCTTGCACTAATCGTTAATAACTATGCTGTTGTCACAGCTCAAAAACTTTCCTATTGACACTTCAATCATTTTTAAAGATCCTGAATGTTCAGCATGTATTAAAGTAGCCTTTTGCACTCTATTAAAATTTAAGAACTGCTACATTTTTAGTGAATGCCCAAGCAACTGGATCATGAAAGCATTACCTTGTGCCAAGGGCATGATGCAGAGCACTGATTCCTTTTTAACAAATAATAAGAAGTTTGACTTTTCATTTACACATTCTGCCAATTGCTAACAAGTTTCCATCTTGTTCAAACACTGAATTGATCCTAAGAAATTGAAAATATTGATTTAACCCTCTGCCTGATTTGTGCTGTGGGCACCTGCTAGTACAGTCTTAGCACATTACAATTGCTTGGCCGTAATTCCTCAGGGGACCACTAATAACTACCACATTTGTCTTTTCATCTTCTGAAATTATGCTAGCAGTTGTCCAAGTCAATTGTGATTCATTTGATACTGCTCTCCTTCAAGACATATTGCAACCAAATAGACTTGCTCACCAGTAATATATCTGATGACATAGTTAGTTCTAGTTAATTGACAGAATGATTCAGGCTTTTATGGATGGCATTAATTGGTCCCTGGTGTCCATGCAATAATTGACCAGACAGTGTAGGCTACATTAGCTTCTCATCCAGTCAGAACAGTGGTAAGATGAGGTAAATGTGGTACAAATGATAAAATGGCTATATTTTAAATCAAACATTTATAAACTATAGAAGTGGGAGATTGTGGCATCAGGAGGGTCTGAATAATGGGAATACATAAATGTCCACATTCGAGGGTTGTGTTTTCTTTTTTTTTCTCCCCACCCAATTAACACATGTGGTAAGTCACATTTAGATGCCTTAATGGACTCTGTTTGAATCGTGGTTTAATGTGTAAAGCAAAGTAGATGGAAGGGCTGCTCGTGGTGTTTCAGCTTCTCTGTGTTTATGTCGTAGAATTTTAAGCCTGGTGTTAAGTGTTAGAAGGAAGTTAGAGGTAGAGCAGGCCCTTGCATTTACAGAAAGTTCTTTATTTTTCCCTCTCAGAAAAGAAGATAACTTGTGGAATTATTTTTACGTATTCCAGGTGTCCAAGAAATGCAAAGCCTGTGCTTAAATTAAAACTGAAATTTGTTAGAAAAAGTGAGATAAACAAGAAGAGTGACATCAAAACAATACTAACCTGCCACAGCTCCTCTTGAAGAGTAATCATTCAGTGATTTACCACCTACTTTTCTTACTGTTTTGTGTAAAAAAACCATAAAGATAAGCAAGGAGGGTCTGCTGGGTGTGGCTCAGGTTTAGAGGAATGTAACTGAGAAGAGACACAGAATCAGGGAATGCTTTGAGTTGAAAGGGACCCATAAGGATCATGGAGTCTGCTCATCACAGGACTACCCAAAACTAAACCACAGGAGCAGAAGCAAAGAACAGTACTGGTGTTGTAGAGGGGTTCAGTCTGGGCTGGTTCAGGGATATTTGTCTTGCAGGCCTATCTCACAGTTCATGGTGTACCTGTCACCTGGGGCTCTGTTTATAGGTATAGGTTTTTAGGTCATACAGAAAGAAAATATCAAATATACATCTAGTGGGGGGGAAAAAGGAATAGGTCAAAAGTTCCTCCTCTCAGTATATTTTCTAGTGCATTGCCAATTTCGTTTTTAGTGCCTTAACACGGGACATTCATTGCAGCTTGTTTTAAATATGGAAGGTATTTTCTTGCTTAAAATTTAAACTTTGTTTTGTTAAGATCATTCCTCTGTGTATATTCCCACAAAAAATTTTTTAAAAATCGGTTATTCTTCTGTCTTTATGCAACTCACATGTCTTCCCTGCCCCTGCAGACTGCAGCACTTACGCCTGTGCCCACAAGGCAGCCCCTGGCGCCCTGTGCTGCTCTCCCACCCCATTTATCAGCCCCTTTCATTCCACCTGCAGTGGGTACATGAGTGCAGTGTCGTGCCAGAGCTGGCCCACAAACCTCCACACATCCCACAGGCACAGCCCTCTGGAGTACAGCCCTCGGAAGCACGGGAGAGGCGCTTCTGTGGGGATTTGTAGGAAATGAGGATGTCAGTAACAGGTAGGCTGAGCTGCTCTGGGAATAGTCTCTACCCGAAATGCAGAGATTGCTGTATTAATAAAGAATGCCAGCCACCATCAGCTTTGATCACTTCATTTACTTGCTACACCCCTTTTCACTGCCCTATCCCTTTTGCTTAAATCTTTCCAAACTGCAGAGTTGTCACAACATCGATCATGCATTCCTTCAGCGTCGCACTCTTGGTGGGTACTGCCAAGAACAAACAATAAAACCAGTCGTTTCCCTGCTTTAATTTTTATGAATTGTTGAATGTCCTGAGCTCCCACTGATTTCAGTCTTCTAGTGGGAATTGAGGGCATTCAGGGATTGCTGGGAAAGTCGGCCTTTACACCATGTACATGCTGATTGCAATGTCTCCACTGCCTTGTAACTTCTTCACAAATCAATCTTTCCAATCTACTAGTAATTTACTGCTCTCCCAGATGCCTTCAGCATGCTGGTATGGGTTTTTTTTGGAACTGATACCTGCATTTGTGTTGCAGGTTGAGTGGGTTAACACAGGAAAAATGGGAAAATCTTGAACCAAAGAAAGTTTTCTGGGAATGCATCCTTTTCTCGTGAAATGGGTCCATTTCTCTGTTGTTACAGACTGAGCCACATTCGGGTGAGGCTGTTCCTAGATGAAGTGCTGTAGTTTCTTTGTTCCTGAAAAAAACGTTGGGTGTTTATAGATGAGACCATTCCTGCATGGCTCAGTGGGTGTGTCTGCCTTGCTGGATGTGAGCATATGCCATCCTTTGGTTCAGTGTAATCTTCTCGGGCAGACAAGAGGTGGTGTATTTCCCACAGGTCACATAAACATTACAATCCCTCAAAACACCGATTTTATGCAAAGGGATGTTATTTCTGGGTAAAGAACCCTGCCAACAGGTTGGGTCAAATTTTATGTGATCTGTTATTGGAGGTATTGGATTTTATGTCATAGAAAGCAATGCTGAACTTTCAGGCCAAGGATTTCTACTGAGCCTGGTATTGAATGCTAGCTGGTTTTATTTTCCACACTTTAGGAAAAAAACAAGACATTTATATGAAAGGAAACAGATTTTTTTTAAAGTGTATTTTTTTTATGACAGCAAATAAAATTAACCTACATTTGAAATCAAGGTTTTCATTTTACATACACCTTAAAGGTGTCACTGACAATGACTTCAATGAAACCTTTCAAATACTAAGGAATGCAATTGACTTTAAGGAGGCTTAAGCACAGGGATTAAGTTTGACTAATTTATATAATTTGCACTGGTTTAAAGCTTCTTAAATTAGAATAAATTATAATAGTTAATATAACTTAATACAATTTACTAATTCTAAAACCAGGTAAACATTTATTTAACCTCATAAAGTCAGCAATTTTACCAACTCAGATCTTTTCACCCATAAACATTTTGACATTGTAAAATGTTAATAATTTCTACTTAATCCCAAACTTTTTTAAACTTAAGTTTAGTAATATGTATGTATTGAGTATGAACCATCAGCTGTATAAAAGAACAGATGTAGGAACTGGGATTGAATTTGTTATTTTTGCCCACTAATGTCTCCAGCATAAAGAGATTTATTGCAGGTTTCTGTTATCTCCTCTGTTCAAGCACAGCCGTGAAACTACAAGCTTAGAAGAGGAAAACTCCTTGATCCACTTTGGTCCCTGTTGTTCTTTTCCTATGATCTTTCCTGCTTGCCACAGGGACAGAGGATCTAGATGGCTCAGATTAATTTTCTGAGCCCACTGTTTGCATTCATGTTCAAATGCCATAAGCAGCTGGGCTTTAGATTCAAATTTGAATGCAACAGTGAAACAAGACTCTCTCACTTGAATTTTTCTTTTGGCCACAGCTCCGAAGTGGTCCACAGGTGTCTGCCTGCCTGTTCTTCCCAGTCACTTCTGCAAATCCCTTACTTAATGTTGACTGGAGAGGTGATGTTCTTTAGGAAACATCTTTACAAACGTCTTGAAAACAGGAAGGAGGGCAGATGGGAGAGACACCCAACAAGTAGTTGACCCAGAGGTCTTCTTTTGGGGGTCTTGCTTGGGAATATAGAGAAAGAAAACTGACTGAGATCTGATTTCTGTGGAGATTCATTTTCTCAGATGCACAAGTCGAAGGATTTCCACTGCTCGGAGAATCAACAATAATTCAGGCATAAAAGTTTGTGATCTAATTTTTATAGCTGCTGAGCATATTTAGCTCATGTTCACTGTTGAATGACCTTACTTACACACACAGAAATGTCTGTCATCTTCACTTTTTTTTCTTAGTTTGGAGAATAAAAAAGAGCCTTTTGTCCAGGTAAGAATGGGAAAAGATGCAAACAAAAGCCTGCTGGAATGGCAGATGTTACAATAGGAAATAAATGCTGGGATGGAAAGATCTGAGTTACTGAATTTTAAAATCTTTTATAAATTGGCTTACATTTTAATTGAAGTCTTTCATTAATCTAGTGGAAATGAAAAGATGAAGGAGAAGCCAGGGTGATTGTTTTAAAAGCACTGTAAAGACACTTTTGTTTTCAATCTATGAACTTGTTTTTTTAACAAGATTGGAGTATCAAGCACTGACAGGTGCAGAAGACACTCTGGATGAGTTTCTTTATCTGTGAGTGAGTGCCATGAAGTCTCAGGCAGATCAGCAAGGCAATGATCCGCCCTGTGTAGGTTTGAAAAGGGATTTGTCCATATTGACTTGTTCTGAGTTTCTGGAAATAATTGCGTTGGCTGTTTCTGTTTCATCAAACATGCACACCCTGCACTGGAGCCTTCAGCTAGTTGCAGCAGTTGCTGTAGCAGAAATTCAGTTTTTCTGAAGTATTAATGTGGAGTGTGAGAGTTTCTGAGGGACCCTTTTTGTTACTCAGATCTATATTTCTTTCAGAAAATGCTATGTTATAACTTCAAGCCCAGCATCTGATGTGATTAAGGTGGCTTCAGGGATTTGCTTTAGTGTTTCTAAGAGTGTCCTTTTGATAGCTGAGGCTTATGTTGTATATACTCTCTTTGGGAGGACCATAGGAAAGGGCTGAAGATATGGAAGATGTTTCTGGAAGTAAAAAGCTTGTGTCATAAAACAGGCTTCCCATCAGTTTGGTTGGCACTGGCATGGGGGTCTCCTCAGCCTTCACTCTGCTGAGGCTGCATCAGAAACAGGTGCCACTTTGTGCCTATGGCTCTGCAGGAGAGGGGAAGTTCTCCAGCTGGAGTGAGGGATTCCAGCATACCCTCTTTCCTTAACTTTGTTTCATTCTGGGTTTTGAGCAAAACCGTTCTTGCTCCCACTGAGGATCTTGTTGCTGGTATGTTCCCAGATGTGAGACAGAAGGGTCAGCTCTGCTTTGGACTCAACATCTCCCATTTACTTTTGATTTTCAGCAAAAGATTCAAGTTAACATCATTTAACAAAACACCTGCTCTGAGGAAAAAATCGGTGGGGATTACATGGCATCAGCCTTCTGATATTTCCACCTCTGTTCTCTTTTCAGCACCATCGTGCTGGACCTTTGCATAAATTCTGTGGTTCCTCTTTTTAAAACAATTCCAGTTGGAAGCAAAAAACTTCACTGATACGATTTTCTAGCTTTCATTGTCCTTCCATTCTGCTAGTAAGAGCTGGAAAGGTGATTGATTGCAAGGCATTTGTTTCCACCTATTGCCCCTTGAAAGCCTCGTGCCTGAGCGTGCAGCAGTCCCAGACAGCCCTGAAAGAGGTTGTTCTGCTTCAGGCTTGCAGAAGCCTTTGAAAGTCCTTTTGGCACAGGATTCCCTTCTCTGTAGGTGTGAGGGTGGTCTCCTGTGCAGGCAGCTGTCCCAGCTGCCACTGGTGTCCATACAATGGGACAGGTCCCTCAGCTGCCTGCTGGTATGGCAAGTTTGGTGTATAGGTACAGGAGAAACTTGAACATGTTTTTATGTTTAAGCTTCTTGTAGTGGGTTTTAGCTTCTTGCAGTGGGTTGACCCTGGCTGGATTCCAGGCACCCACCAAAGTCTACCACTCACCTCTGCAGCTGGGCAGGGGAGAGAAAATATAACGAAGGGTTCATGAGTTGACATAAGGCCTGGGAGGGATCACTCACCAATTACTGTCATGGGCAAAACAGGCTCTAATTAAAGATATTAATTGAATTTATTGCTAATGAAATCAGAACAGAACACTGAGAAGCAAAATAAGACCTTAAAAACACCTTCTTCACACCCTTCCCTCCTTCTCAGCTCTACCTCCTCCCCCAGTGGCACAGGGAGACAGGGAAGGGGGTTATGGTCAGTTCACCACACACTGTTTCAGCCACTGTGCAGGGAGAGGAGTCCTCCCCTGCTCCAGCCCGGGGTGCTTCCCACAGGAGACAGCTCTCCAGGAGCTTCTCCACTGTGAGTGCATCTCACAGCCAACAGTTCTCCCCAAACTGATCCAATGTGGGCTGCAGGGTCATGGCTGCCTCACCATGGGCTGAACCAGGGGCTGCGGGGGGATCTCAACTCTGGTGCCTGGAGAACCTCCAGTCCCTTCTTCTGCACTGACCTAGGTGTCTGCAGGGCTGTTCCTCTCACGTGTTCTCACCCTGCTCTTGTCTGACTGCAGTTACATCAGTGCAATAACTTTTTTTTCCTTCTTAAATCTGTTATCACAGAGGCGTTGCTGCCATTTCTGCTTGGCCCAGCCTTGGCCAGAGGCGTGTCCGTCTCAGAGCCTGCTGGCATTGGCACTGCTGGACATGAGGAAGCTTCTGGCAGCTCCTCACAGCAGCCACCCCTGTAGTCCCCAAGCTGCCAAAACCTGGCCATGCAAACCCAGTACACTTCTGTGTTCCTCTTAAATCTGTTTTCACGTTCATAACTGCTCTGAGAAATGTCATGGCAGCACTTCTTCCCCTCCTTTGCCTGAGTTTCAGCAAGTGAAATGTTACTGTTTGGCAGAGCCAGGTTTCCCACTGACAGGGTGCAGCATGTACCTCTCACTTTGGCTGCAGCCCAAAGTATTGCTGTCAACATCAGTATGATCGGCAACTGGGCCCCTGGGAGTACTGCAGTGCCCTCTCCCATCTGGCTTAAAAAGAAAGGAAAGGAGAAGAAAAAACCCCAAATCTCTTAAGTCCAGGAAAGGGGGCCACACATGTTTTAATGACAGACACTTTTTAAAGCTTGTTTGAGTTTGGGTGATAATGTACTTTGGTATACTAGGGGAAATGAGAAACTTCACACATGGCATCTGGAAATCCTTGTGGCTCACTACCCTCCTTGACAGCAATAACGTGGCTGTAAATTTCCCCCAACAGAAAACATATAACTGCATCAGCCATACCAGAAACAACCTTTCACTTTCTTTTAAATGGATGTGTTGTTTTAAATCTCAGCTTTTTAACAGCTTCATATAAACATTTGTGAGCCTCTGAGGTAAGTATATTTTTACTTCTTCTTCTTATGTCATAGACTCACAGAATCATTTAGGTTGGAAAAGATCCCTAAGGTCATCAAGTCCAACTGTTAACCTAACACTACCATGTCCACCAGTCCTTATGGAAAATCAGTCTATGCCTCAATTTAGTGTCTGGAGTAGTGAGTCCTGATGTATTCATATGCATCTCACAAAGATGAAAGGGGTGTCACTCTTGCAAGCACTCTTGAAAAGTCTCTGCAGCACTAATTTATTCTCTTTGTGCACGTTATAGCTCAGCCTGATGTCGGATGGAGTTCCTTTGGCTGACCCAACGACTATTTCTTTGTCTTTTAGTAGCAAAAACCTCGTGTTTGCTAAAATGTTGATAGTGGTGTGATAGCCAGGTTCAGGATGGATTTGCCAGCTGCCTCAGGGAAAATGCCTTTACAATCAAAACATATGCAGTTTAAAATACAGCGCAGTGCTTCAAAGTTCGTAAAACTAAGAAATTTGGTGCCCTGTGAAGCTGGCAGAAGTTTAGGTACAGTGTAGTAGTCTGTACACTGCCTGTGTTTTAGCAAAGCACAGATTGCTGTTTCTGTGCTTGCAGAGGCAGAAACTTAGGAAGAGGGGTGCTGAGCACATTGCCATTCTCTGAAATACCCTTTTCCCAAGGCATGAACCTGGATTCATACCAGTGTTAAAATGCTGAATCCAAATACAGAGTATTTAACACTTTAAAACCTTTTTTCATTTGTTGGTCTCAGCTGCTCACTGACAAAACTCAGGACCTCTTCCTCACTTGAAACTCTTATCTCTGTGTCAAAATGCATCCAGCCAGCCACTGGCCAAGGTAGAAGTCAGATGCAGGAATCTTGGTCAGAACTTTGCCCACTAGAGAGTAGCACGCCTAAACCAGCCTTCCTGTGGTGTGTGACAGCCTGCACAGGATAGAGTCTGCACACTGTGGACCAGGCAGAAGGGAAGTGTTCTTTTCAAGATGAACCCATATAGAATGGAGGGTTATCCTGGAAACAACCAGGAAAGGGGAAGGATTGGTGTTACTTGTCCTTACTGTTGAAGAAGGGCAGGGGGAGGAGAAGGAGGGAGTGAGATAGTAGGAGAGATAGCACATTGGAAGACAGGAGAGAAGAATGCATAAAATGCCAGCGATTAAATGAAAAACAAAATCATTTTATGCACCAGAGATTACTGATTACCATATCAGCAGGTTAGACTAAACAGATGATAAAGTCTCATGAGCAAACTGGGAGCTTGGTAGGGACAGAACTCTGTAAGCCACATTAATAAATGTTGACTGCAGTTCCAGATGTGTGTTTATTTAAACTTTGCTCCTCTGCTGCATGAAGCTGCCCTGCTCACAGCTCCTGCCCGTGGGTCTGGTGATGCCAGCTGTGGGGGCTGTGCTGGGACATGTGCCCCCATCCTGGTTCTAATGCCAGCCCTCAGCCCTCAGCTCCTGGAAGTGTGGATGTGGCACTTGGAGATGTGGTTTAGTGGTGAACACAGCGGTGCTGGGTTAATGGACTCAGTGGTCTCAGAGATCATTTCCTTAATGAATCTGTGATTCTGTGACGGAACTGAGAAGCAAAGTCCTTCTGCTCCTTGTGAAATGTCCACTGTTGCTGTCAGGAATAGAAGCCACTGGTGTCTGGGGCTGCTCCATAGGATAACCATGGATATGGGTGGAGGAGAGGCATCTTTCACAAATCTTTTTCACTGCGATATGTAGAGAACTAACATCTATAGCAGGCAAAACTGTGAGGGGAGCACAGGGACTCGACAGAGCTGCAGCTGGAAGCCCAGTCTCCTCTTCCAGTCCCATCTCAGTGGTACTCAGGCACAAAACAACCTGTGAAGTTTCTCTCCTGCTGCATCAGGCCTAAAGAAAGTGGGATTAAAAATTACGCGTGACACAGTGTTTGCAGTTCATTACTCATTTATCCAAAACAAACAAAGAAAAGCTTTCCAAATGTACACTTTTTGAATAAATGTTATGTAAAGTAAAGCCATGAGCTGGGAAGCAAAAGAAAGTAGTGATTTACTGTAGAAACAAGTAAGTGGTGAAAAGATTATAAATAACGGTGATTTTCTTTCAGTTCTCTGGCATGTCCTACCCCTTAAATTGTTTTCCTTTAAAGAGCCCTCCCATCAACCAAAACAACCACTTCAACTAAAAAAATATGCGACAAAGATTACAAATATTAGGGTTCTAATGCATTTGGTGGCTACACAAAGCAAAATTTTCTTATGATTCTGCAAGATAACCCTGCAGATTTTGAAAGGCATGAATGGTGGTTTTCAATTATAATGAAATCAGCAGCATGGTATTTACCCTGCTTGGGATGTACAGTGGGATGCTGGGGCCTGGGGCAGAGGGGCAGGGAGAGCCAAGCAGGCATTTTTTTCTCAGACAAATGAGTAGGTTATGAGGAACATTTCCAAATTTAAACAAAATGCATTATGGTGCAGTATTATTTGATTACTCAGCTTTTCATTGCTGTATCTCTTAGCTGAACTTCAAAATAAGCAGTGGTGTCTTCTGTTCTTAAACAGTTTGTGGTTTTCTGATACCTGAGTTTATGATGACATTAAGGTTTCTTTTTCTCTCCTTGGACTGGTGTCTTGGGAATCCTTCAGAAGTGCAGCAATATTGTTCTCCTCCACTTCAGCTCGAACATCAGTGACCAGCTGGGTTCTGCAGGGAGGCAGGAATGGGCAGCTGATCTAATGGGAAGGAAGTATGGAGAGGTCTTTCTTTACGCTGAAAAAAGAAGAGTTAAGGGAATCTCAAATTTAAATGTGTTTTGAGACTGAGTTTGCAAGGAATGACTTACCCTGTAACTCAAGTATGTTGTACGTCTCTCTTGTGGGTTTGTAATTGGTGCATAATATTTATTGTACTGTAGCTAGAATGACACTGTTAGCTATAAAATCTCCACAAAATGCTACTTTGTGCTTGTGAAATAACTTGGAAACCAAGGTTGCTGTTGGATGTATCCCAAGCTCTTTCATATGCTGGTCAAATGTTTCTCTACTTGGCCCATCTGGTGTCAGAAGCTGTCATCTAACACAAACCAAGGCCAAATACCCTGGACATAGTGAAAATTTAAATACATTTTTGCACCTGCTGTGAAAATAAAGCATCTTAACTGCTTGGGACACAGACACCAAGTAAGTTGTAAGCTAAACAAATAGTTTTTGCAAAGAGTTGCATGAAATCCTGGTGCAGGGTCTGTAGAGCTGAAAATGAAGGCAGCTCACCAGGTGTTCCCTTGCCTGTGGATGCACAGAGCTATATGGCTGCAGGATCTGGCATTGCCCTGTTTTAGACAACCTCTGGAGGTTGCCAGAACCCCCATCACTGAGTGAGAGAAGTGACCTGCTCTCTTAAAATCTCATTACAGTAAATGCTGAGTTGAGAAATCACGTCACAGCTTTTGCTGTTGGTAATGTCATCTCTGGAAGAAATGTGCCTTCTTACTGCCTCAGCTTTGCTCTCTGTTGGGGCTGCTGTAGGGCATGGTGGAACATACCACTGGTCTGACTGCAGTTCACTGGGAAAACAGGCAGAGTTTAGTAACATATTTGGCAGCACACAGACGTGTGTTTTAAAAGGTGCTGGATTTTCTGGAGGCTCCTGGCTGCCTGCACTTTGGATGTGTGAGCCTTGCAAAGAGCAGGAGCTCCATGGTTTGCACAGCCCTGGTCTGACAAAGAGACAGATCTTGGTTGCTGTCAGCAGGAGTGAGGGGGAGATGGATGTTTCTGCAGTTTCTGCATCTGTTTGCCTGCCTGTGTGCACCAATTTGTCCATACAGATTTCTC
Source organism: Coloeus monedula (assembly GCF_965178545.1). NCBI lineage: Eukaryota > Metazoa > Chordata > Aves > Passeriformes > Corvidae > Coloeus > Coloeus monedula. The sequence continues at coordinate 9,684,616 of NC_138786.1, read as the reverse complement.
TCAAAGCTATGTTGTATAAACAGTATAATGATATTCTGTGAGGCCAGCCTTTCATTAGGTCACTTTGTGCAGCCATCTCGGAGTCTTTTAAGTACCAGCACTGTGTGCAATATGAATCTGATCAAAAGAAACCTGCAGTGATTCAAGCATCTGCCTTTTACAGTTCCTGAGTCACAGGCTCGTACTCAGAACCTCACCGAAGCATCAACACACAATTTAATGCAATTTTTTGGTCTTTTTGATCATTTCTCCCTGAACTCAAACCACTTTTTTGGGGGGTATATGCAGCTTAGGAACATGTAAGCATTAAGGTATACATACAGTTTAAAGTAGTTAGAACACTGTAGTTGTGTAATGCTCTAGTAATAAACACAGGGAGAAAAGGATACTTTTGTGATAGTTAAAGCGTATCTCTTAAAGAATAAACAATAGGAAGCAAACCAGCACCCAGAATTTCTTCTCTGCAAATAAGCATTACTTAAACAATCATAATTCCTTTAAAAATGAACTTCATTTTGCCTAAGAGAACAAACAGAACTGAAGCCACCTACTGAGAAATTGTATTTTGCTAATTTTTATCTATTCTAATGCAAATAGTGGTTTTAATCCCCTTAACTCATCCATCATGCATGACAGGTCAGCCAGTCCATTGTCTGTGTATTTGAAGGATTCCTGTCCAAATCAGACTTTCTATCAGCAGCATTGGGCAAGAGTCTGCTCCTTTCTGAACTGCTCCTGTCACTGAGAAACTGCAACTACCTCAGAAACCAACCCGGGAACTGCATGTGGAATTTGCACAGGGTCTTCGCAGAGAGGTTACTGACAGTTCCTATCAGAGCAGGGGAAAAAACCCACAATGTCAGATTAAGGACATCCAGGTTTTTGTATAATCCACTAAACATAGGTAGCTGATCCAGAGATATGGCAAAGGTCAAGTTTGGGGATATGGGGATATATTTTTTCCTCCTGTGGGGATTTCTTTGTATATTCTGAAGCATAAAAATTGCTGTTTGTTTTGAAATGCATTTTTGGTTGCAGTAAAATACAGTTTGTTGTAAGTAGTAGGAGCAAAAAAAAAAAAAAAAAAAAGCCATGTATTTTTATAGCATTTAAATTTTAATTAAAAGGGACTTAGAGTAAATTGTAAAACCTTCTTTTGTTGAGACAACTGACACTGACAAAATATTAATTAATGAATATTCAGAGAGCTCTCTGGATTACTCCTCTCTTTTCGAAATATATTCTGCCTGTGTTTTTAAAAAATCAGAAGAAGAAAATTAATAAACATTGCTTATGTGGAATATTTCCCAGTATGAGGACCTGCCAAACAGAATCCAATGCATTGCATTAATGTCAATGAACACTTTTGAACCAGATGTGTCTATGGGTCTTTTTCATTGTTTTCTCTAAAAAAGAAGCTGGGATAAAACCCAAAGATTAAGACTTGACATGAGGAGAATATCTTTCTGTGCTACTATTAGGTCATTTCCCTTTTGCTGTGTAAATTAAACTGTGGTCTTGATTCAATCTGGGATCATTTTATTGTTGTTGGTTTTAATATAATACACAAAAAGTTCTTTTCTTTGGAAGTATCATTATGATATAACTTCGATGAGTCATTGTAATTGTTCGCTCATTAGCATCCGAAGGGATTATTTCGGTTATTTTGTTTCTGGGATCTTTTCTTTCCCCTCTCCTCTTGGGCAGCCCAGTTAGGGTATGCCTTGAAAGCAGTTAAGTTGTGTATAATAATATTTAAGTGACTCACTGTAGTTTTGTGTGTGAGTGCATACACACACACCACTGGGGCAGCCCTTAAAACCCATTTTAGGAACCCTGAGGTCTTTGTCCCCTCCTGGTCCTGTCCTTGCCTGGCCACTTCTCTGCATGGTCCTGACCTAAATTCTGAGCCAGACCCTTGGCTCCCAAAGGTTTCAGAGCACCAACAAACTCCAGCAGGTTGAAGACACACAGTTAATGTTTTTGATCCAATCCCGTTCCCTGGGGACTGTGAGACCTGCCTGTTCCTGGGCCCCAGCCCTCCGACATATACTGCTGCTTAAAGAGGGGGAAAAGAAAAAGGGGAAAAAAAAAGAAAACCAGGAAAACAGGGGGAAAAAATAAAATAAAAAGAAAAGGTGTAGGGGGAATCAAGGGAGTGTTTGCATTGGCTCACTTGGCAATTAAAAATGCATAAGTGAAAGAATTGCCATGAACTTGCCCGAAGGGCTATAATAAATAACATCCTGCATGACTGGTACATAAAGTGTGCTCTATGGTTTTGAGTGAAATGACTGTGTTTGTTTTTAGGGTTGTTGGTTGGGGATTTTTTTGGAATTATAACAGTTGGAATTCAAATAGGCTTATGTTTCTGTAATTGTGGTAAACATATTTTAAAAATCACTGTTTGATCAACTGTAAATATTACCAGTTCAGAGGTTAAATGCTGTTGTTGAAGTCACTCAGGGAAATCCAGCAGAAGTGTAAATATGGCAGAAAAAGCTAAACAATATGGCAAAGGAATATTTGCTGACTTAAGAGTGCAGGATCAACACCAATATTTTTCCAGTGATGCTAAACCTCTTGTAACTGCTAAATTGGATTTGTAGTTGAATGAAGTATCAGCTGCTGTTGGACAAGCCCATAAAGGCCGGACGGCTGGCCTTTTGTAGGCAGGGCTTAGAGGACGATTGATATGTTTTAGCACTTTTGGGATTATTGTGATTAGGAGGAAGCCATTCTGAATGATAGAGAAAAGGATGTAAAAAACACAGCCCACAGCTGGTAAGCAGCATGTGTTTGCTATAAGAAGAGGTCATGACTAGTTGATCCTGCTGGTTTAGGCACTGATTGACAGTCAAGAAAACTTGATATTATGAAGCAGACCCTTCTTTTTTCTCCCCCCCTCCCCCTTTTTTTTTTCTCCTAAAGAAATGATGGTTCTGTTGCATTAAGTGAAAGTATTACAAAATCTGGAACATTCACTTGTTGCAAGTTAAATGTTCAGAGACATTGCTGCAAGTTTGGAGTTGTTAAAATATCATGTAGAAATTAGTATTCAACCCGTATCGCTGAGAACAGTAAATAAGAGTTACAGAATTAGCTCTGGTGTTTCTGTGTTTGCCTTTTTCATATGTGTTAGTCTTAACAAAAACCCTCTTTGCCATCTAGTAGAAAATTTATGCTAAGTATGAGGAAATTTCAAGTCTGCTGAACTTGTTGACTGTTATGCGCCTGGTATATCCAAAAATTTTAGCCAGGAATAATATGTGTAAAAAGTATTTTACCAGCCAGAAAACAGCTTTATCATTTTATTTCTGTTAACCACCTGCCTCAGAGGATATGTTGGTTATTTCCTCTTATCTCTGCTATCCACTTGGAAATGTAGAACTGCTTTTTTCTCCTCTTTTTTTCTTTTTTTTTTTTTCTGTGAGCAGCCATCCGAGAGCTCGCAAATGCACATTTAAATAGTTGTATCTCTGACTCTTTTTAGTGGGGCTGTACCTCTTTCAAAATTTGAGTTTAGCATACCACACAGGAAAGAACACAAGCTTGCCAACTCCCGCTGAGCGTTTTTTCAAGCCTGTGAAAAGAATGAATTATTCAGCAGTAAGCATGCTTACAGCTGGCCATTTGGGAGCTTTGATGTGCGAATCAGGCGGTTGCATGAATGCCCTTATTGTCATGTTATGTGTACACAGTGTGTGAATTATTGAAAATAGTGAGGCCTGAGCCTCATCTGGTAGAGATTACAGTGCAGGCATGCTGGGTGAAGGTCTGTAATTGAAAATCCCCAGATGCTGTTTATTTGGCCTCTGTCACGTGGCCCTTCTGCAGAAAGCTTGGCTGAACAAAATGCTGCCCGCCTGGGAAGCGGCGCCCAGCCCCCTCCCAGCCCAGCACAGCCCAGTGTGCCCACGACTTAAACACCTGCCCATAATATTTTTAAAAGCTTAAATTAGATTTGCCTATAACGTTTAAATAGAATATGCCTTACTTAGAGGTTTAAACTGCTTAGCCAGTTGTTGACTCGCAGAGCTCTTTTATCTACAAGAGGCTTTTTGTTAGCCAATTTAGCTATAAGGCGTCTTCAGAAAGCGGCGGTGCCGAATTTGAGGCGGGATCTCCCAAAGCCGGATATTCTGCCGGCAAAACGGAGCAGAAAAGTGCTGGGCCTGAGCACCATGACAGAGCAGCTTTTCCTCCACAGGCCACAAGCTCTGCTGCCCAAGGACCCTGTGCCCACCTTCTGATGAGGAAAGGGCTCAAACCAGCACATCCCTGCTGACAGTGTCCATGCCTGGGGTGGGATCTGGATCCAGCGTGGGCGCAGTAGCCAAAGAGCTGGGTGCTGCTCATGGGGACTGTCCCAGGAGAGTGCTCACAGCCTGCTTCCTCATCGAGCAAAATTCCCACTAGGTCTCCAGATTTGGCCCCCAGGCACATGGGCAGCACTGTGCGATGACCAGGCCAAGCAGAATTGGAGTTCACCACAACTGGCTGAAAACAGCTTTGCTATGGGTAAACATGGCTGTGAGAATGATTTTGGAGATGAAATTGTGCAGCTCTCTTCCCTGACTTTGCAGTCAGGATGGGAAATACCTGTCTTTTAGAATTTGAAGAAGCCACAGTATTGCAGAATTTGAAGAAATTAATAGTATTTGATTGTCTGATAAAATAGGCTTTTCTACTCAATCATTACTTGAATTATTTGGCTGAGTATGAAAACTTTTTAAAATCAGCTGTTCATTTTCAAGTTGCTAGCCAGCTTTATTTCCCACACTTGCCTATTTTTGTCCCATTCGGGTAGTGCCTATTACTGGGAGCTGGGAGGGCAGAGGTTTAATTTGTGTCATTAATGTTCTAAATAAAGCTGCCCGCTGGCCTCGCGGCTGCTCAGGGACATGATGCACCAGCTCCCTGCCCTGTTGCCTGGGTTTGAGCAGTGATGCCCTTGGCCAGGACATGGGAAAAGGGACATGGTGTGGCCAGGAGAATGTCCACAGCTCGTGCAGGTCCTGGTAGAGCTGCCTGTGGTGCCCTGTTGGCTCCCCTGAGGCAGAGGTGGTGGTGGTCCCATTTCTGGCCCATGAAGGGGTTGCCAGTTATGCCTTCCTCAGTCAGGGGTGGGTTTTCACCTTTGAGGGCATTGCTGGTGTTGGGAAAGTGGGGACAAACACACCCTTAGCACCAAGGATGGACCAGGGAGCCTCATGGAGGCCTTTGTGGGGGCCAGTGCTTGGCTGCTTTAGGCTGTTCTTGGAAACAGCGTTGGTGGGGGAGGCTCCCTGCACAAGGGCCCTCTGTTAGAGCAACAACTGCCTCCCCCGGGGAGGGGTGGTGGGAGCCTCCCCACTTTGCAGCTGCTTCTACTTATTTTGAACAAGAGGAGCAGAAGTGTCGGCTCTCTGCTGCCTGAGAGGTGTCCAGGATCACCACACACTCCCTGTTGAGCGTGGTGGCACTCGGGGATGGGGCAGTGGTTTGGGAAGGTGGAGGGAGCTGTTCCCTTGGAGGGGCCACAGTAGAGCTTTGTCTCTCCGTAAAGCCTCACAGGTTTTTGGCATCTGCACTGTTTTCTAGCTGTTTTCTCCGTCTTTACTCCATGCCATGATTAAAAAAGATGTTCCATTGCACAGAATGCCTCTTCCTCAGCATCAGTCCAGGGAGAATGATAGTTTGCAGTTGCACTGACAGCACAGGACATGACAGATAAAGTCTGAATTAACAGGGAAAAAAGCAGACTCCAAGAAGCAGCCTATGTAAAATATCCTGATTTTTTCAAGATCCTTGGAGAAGATTCCTGTGCTGTGAAGATGTTTTATCTAACCAGGCACTTCCCCATGCTGTTCTTTGATACCTGAAGCAAGACATTCAAAGTAGGATGCTGTCATAGCGAATGACAAGAAGAAAGAGCTGAAAATTTACAGTTCATAAATCTGACCCCTTCTCTTCTGCCAGGCAATTTCCCAGATATATATGACAAGAAGACAGAGGGAGGGCGTGTATGGAAAGTATTTCCACAGCTGAGCTCTTCGAGAGAAAACAGATCTATTTACTAATGAGCATTTTTCACCCTAAGGTTTCTAATGGCCAATTAAAGAAGTTCCTCGAGCCTCCTTTTGTTTCAGACTCTTCTCATTCCCAAGAACAGGAAAGGGTGTTTTTAGGATTATTAAGCTTTCCTTTCTTTAAAATCCTCTTTGGGCTTTAGTTGATCTGGAGATAAGATCATTTCTGTCCCTATCTGTCAGACCTGGTAAAGAAGAGCACCAGTGTTTGGTAGATAACATTTAGGCTGTAAACTTTTAGTTGGGGGCATCTATCTTGTTTATGTCAGGCAGTGCTTCTGTTTGTGTTTATGGCTTTTGGTAACCCAGGAAAGAATTTATGTCTTTTCAAATCATTGTGGCCAGGGAGAAGGTATTTAGTGAGGCTTCAGTATCTCCTGCTTTGGCTAAACCTGATGCATGTGTCCTTGCTGTGTTGAAAACATGGTGGTAAGGAAACTATATGTTAGGCTTTTGCCTCGACCACTTTTTATGGTTCCTTGTGGAGTTCCTCGTCCCTGCAAGTTAAGGCAAATTATTCCACCCTGTTGACTCTTCTGGAGTTAGGCTATGGATAGCCTTCAGCTTCAGGGAAGCGATCACTTGCCAAAACTGCAGTCTTGTTAGTCATAGCCCTGCCCAGCTAGATAATGGCTACAGAAGCCCCCCTTGAGTGAAGCCAAAGCGTTTCATGGATGGACTGGGGCTCAATCAGAGACAGCACTCAAATAATACAGTCTAGACTTTCAGTGCTTGGTGTTTTTAATAAAGATGCTTTTCCTGTCAAGTGGCTGCCTGGGAACCTGAGCTTTCCTTTAAGAATAGCTTTTTAGCTGTCTTGTCTGGGAGGAGAACTGTGAGACCTCAGCTGTGGCCGAGGGCTGCATAGGGCTGCCTTAATGGGCAAGGGGTGGCTGGAGTGACCTGTGCTGTGCCCAGGCATTTGAAACATCTGCAGCACAGACAGAGGGACAAGAGATGGCATCACATCCTTTACATCACCTTATAGCATCACTGGCCTTGCACGGTCACCAGCTGCTGATCAGAACAATCTGACCATCTTTTTGCAGCAAAAAACCCCATTCTGGCTATTAATGTGTGCTTACACTTAAACATATGCAAAGCAGGTACTTTCTGGAGGGCTGGCATTCCCCAATTAAATAAAAATGTGCATTTAGAAATACAAAAATGTCCATACCACCTGTCACCCTAATGATTGCAGGAATGTGGTGATCTCTGCATCTCACCAAGCCGCAGACAGCCTTGCAGGCCTGCAGAAGCTCTTGCAGGCTTCTGTTTGGGTAATGAGAAAGAACACAAGAATAGGGAGATACAGAGGTGCAGCATTCCGTGGTTTCACCCCATGAGCACAAAGGCACTTGTTCACTGCAAATGGTAAGTATCTTGTGGGCACTACAGGCTGCAGAACTGTTCAGCCTGAAGACAAGGCCTTTGCATGAAATTAGGTAACTACCTGCTCCTCTGTTTGCATACGGAAATCCCTCATTTGTGTGCAGAAATGTGGCTGGTTTGTGTAACTGTTTGCTCACGCAAAATTTACCTCTTGAAGTTTGTCCTGAAGAGACCTGCTGAGGAGTTACAAACCAGTGGCATGTTGTGGGAAATGAGGCACAAAGTCCAGACCAAAACAAAAATGCAGCTCTTGCTCTGAAGCATGCTGATATTTCATGTTCTGGTACCCATTTAGCAAACATGGAAGAGACAGGAACCATGAGACATTTGATACAAAGGGTGTAAAATAAGGCTCAGAGGGGAAGACAGAAGAAAAAAGTCTAGTTTGACTAAATGTCTTCAGTCTTTCAGTCAACAAAATGCCCTTCAAACATATGCAGGCTGCTTCAAAACTTCCCCATCTCTCCCCCACATTAAAACTGTAAGGGTTTGAAGGCCTGGCTGATATAATAATTTTCTGCATTCCCCAGGTATGTACTCATCCACTTCAAAATAGCTTGGTGGGTGACAAGTTATTTTCTTAACCTCCCCATTTTCAGCTCTCTGCTAAATCAGTTTTCTCATTTTCTACGCACGAGCTGCTTTTCCCCCGTGCTGAATACAAATAGCTCTGTAGCTTAGGACTTGTTGAACAAGTATATTTAAGTTATTACAACTCATGGAGACGTAACATAATATGCAGTGAAAATAAACAGGACACCACATAAAACTTGTGTTATCTTCCATGTCAGCAATACTTAGGAAGGAAATTATTTGGATAGAAAATGTTCATTTGCATTAGGTAGCATAATGTGTGACTGAAGAAGAGTAAAATAGCCATTTTAGAGACTTGGAAGTATTTCACATTTCAAAGAGCAACAGAGCTCTGAATAACAAACCACCGTGTTGATCAGCCCTGCTCCCACAGGAACTTCAGCACTGCAGGGCAGCCACTCTTGTGAGTACAGTTAAGGGTGTGATTGATAACCTGCTGAACTGGGATGGTGATTTGCACCACTGGAGGAGGCTTTCTGGTAGGAAGGACAGATTTTGCTGTCTTCCTTGCAGAACTAAAACTCTGAGAGAAGGTGTCACATCTGTGTGATTGGCACTTAGGCGCAGGTAGCACACGACCGGCTCAAGAGCAGCCACTTCTCCCCACAGGGGACCCAGGGAACAAACACCACCTGGAGCAGTAGGAATCAAAACCAGAGGAGCCCAGACCTTGTGGCAGCCCCAGCATGGGAGGTTCTCCAGTGAGAGATCATTCTGGGCACTGCTGCTGGCCGAGGAGGTGCCTCTGCCTGCAAACTGCTGCAGGACTTTGGTGGGGAAACACTGAACTCATGGTCCTCTGCAGAGTTCCTGTGGCACCTGCAATGCCTGTCAGGGAGATAGAAGGGAAACACTGGTGAACAATGAGAAATGCTGGCAAATTGTTTGCAAAGGAAAGTGGCGTAGGTGTAAGAAAACATAAACCTGATATGCTTGAAGCTCGTGTTCAAATGTGGCATTTTGATGGTGTTTCTGGGTGCGATGCTGCTTGTCCCTTACCATGAATTTTTCTTTGTTTCAGGTAGGAATGAATTGATAGCCAGATACATCAAACTTAGAACAGGGAAGACACGGACCAGGAAGCAGGTAAAATAACCCAGTGGGGAAGTATGCATGTCAGTGAATGACAAAACATGGCATTTTTGGCTGCAGTGGCTGTCTGTGCTTCAGCTCTGATGAGATGATGTATTGACTTCACTATTCAGATTAAATACATGCTGTTTAAAGAATATTTAAAACTCCAGGGCTTATGTTGTGGTGGTTTGAGGATTAATATTTTATTAATCTGTCTGTACATGAAGCTATTATCCCCCCATATTTCATAAAAAAATTCAAAAGTTGAAGCAAAGCCATAAAGCATTGTGCCTTATTTCTGTATATATTATTATAATATAATAATTATTTTGAAATGGTAAATAATGGAACTTCTTAAAAGTTAAGAGAATTTGGCTTTATAATAGAGGCTATGATTCTTGGATATGAGAGGTAAATAAATAAAAATTATCTAGAAGAACTGGTCATAACCATGCTCTAAGCTTATGGCCAGTAGTTGCTACAGGATATAAACATAATTTTTAAATTGCCCTGAGAGCCTTCTGGCTCCTGGTCTTTGACCATGGTAAAATTTCATTCATCCAAGAGTCAGAAAAAAACTTAAAACTGTCTTAAGTTTTTTTCAGATGATTACCACATAACCATTAATTTATCTCATATGACTAAATCCTTTAATTTATAATATTCACAGCAATCAGCAGCCTTGCAGAAGGCACATGATCTGTGTAGTTTGTGCAGTGGTCACTACACCCTTTTGCTGTTTAAAAGTGTTTCACAAATGGCAGAGCCTCCTTGCTTTAATGTCAGCAGTTGAGATTGCCCTTCTTCCCCTGCACGTGTGACAAAGGGAAGGCAGAGGCTTGCACACTTGCTCATTCTGCATGTTCTGCAGTGCAGGGAAAGGTGACACTGGGTCACACAAAGCTGCCAGCACTCGGATTTGAAGCACTTTGGGTGCTGTTTTGCCCTAGGTGATGCCCCCTGTCAGTTAGGAAGGAAGCATGTGTGTGAGGGATGAAAAAAGGCATCAGAAAGGAGGTGAACTGCAGCATGTGGAAAAGGAACAAACCAAAGATTCACAAAGAAATCACAAACTAAAGACAGAGGCCCCAGTTCTACCCTGCCTTGCCCATGCGAGCTCCAGGAGCTGGAAGTTATGCTGGGATCATAAAGTTGCCTCAGGAGTCAAAATGCAGAGCTTGGGGTTAGATGCTTGGCCAGCATGTGCCGAGAAAGCAGGAGGGCTGTGTTGGCTACGTGTGGTGATGTCTGCCTCCGTACTTGCACATCCCTCTAGAGCAATTCATAAATCACTTTAGACTGAGTGCTTTAAAAAGTTTGTCTCTACTCTGGAGTTTTAACTGAGCGATTAAATGTTACGATTGTGCTTCTTGTATAACCTTTAACACCACTAATATTCCACTGAAAGCAAAACAAATGAACATATGTGAAAACTCAGTCTAGGTGTTTGACTGCAAGATTGCTCAGTAAGCAGCAGTATAACTCTGAAGTACTGCACACTGGTTCCTGAGCTGCTTCTCGAATGTAGCCTTCAGGGGCTGTGCTCATTGATGCATCTCTGTTTGCTTCCCTACTAAAATACAGGTGCTATTGTCACAGAACAGTCTTACAGAGGAAGTCATAGTTTCTCCTTTTTTTGGCATTGTTCTTTCCCAGAGAGGAATTGTAACTAATGTGGGAAAAATGTGCGCCACCTGATCTGTTATGTCCTGGGTCAAACGAGAATAGATTTCCCTTTAGTGGTTTTCGCCATTGCTGCAGGTTTTAAACCTTCACACAGAAGGCTGAAGGATGCTGAGCCCTACCAAGCAATGCTGGGCAGCATCATTAAACCCTCATCAGCAACAGCATGGATTCAGTATGTCCCTGGGTAAACAGGAATGTGAATTTGGGCCCAGACCCTTCACTGCACAGGCAGCAACTTCTGACCAATAACTCGTGTAGGGCGGGATAGGGTTTGCACAAATTTCTGAGCAAAACAGCCATGGGCCAGACCTGGGCATCACTCAAGCTGATGTCAAGTTACTGGTCCCCAGTTACACAAATGTTTTGTGGGCAGACTTGATGCTGAGATTACCAAGGAAACCAGTAGGGGTTCAGGGACCTGTGTTGTGCCAGTATTTTATCATTTGTGCCAGAATTTAAAGCATTTCAGTGGAGTCAAAATGGAGCCTGAGTCTCTCCTCATTGGAGCTGCAGAGCACAATAAATAATGAATAAAATTTCTTGGTGCCAAGTTATGTCTCAAGCCTAGTGGCAAATGGTCAGAGTGGGCATCTGCATCCCCAGCAGATGGGGTAGAAATCCTTTGGGCTCCCCACATGAGAGCTCAGGGCCTGGGCATGGATGGGATCAGTACCAAAGCACGTGGGCTGTGTCCAGCTGTGAACTGTGTCTTCTATCTTGTAGCTGAATGCACAACCTGGTGGGTTACACTTTTTTTTCCTTTCTCTTTTTTTTTTATTTCCTTAATCAAGTCACTGCAATGATGACCTGTATTGTTAAGCCTTGGTGCTAAGAGCTTGGTATCTGGCTGGGAATGTGGTATCTTTAACAGCAGAGCTTACTGAAGATGCAAATAACTTCCTCCCCTTGGAAAAGTTTCTTTTTTTTCCTTTTTTTTCTTTTTTTTCCTTTAAGAAAAAATAGACATTAAAAATTTGATTTGCTTTTTGTTTTTCTTTTGTTTGTTGTTTTTTTTCCCCCTATAAACCTGAACAATGTAGGTGTCTAGTCACATACAGGTCTTAGCAAGAAAGAAAGTTCGAGAAATTCAAGCCGCCATTAAGGTACGTTTGGCTTGCCCAGTTGTAGGGGGCTTTTCATCTCCATGGTTACAGGCTTTTCCTTTGTTTCCTCCCTTCCCCTACCCTGCAGGTGTCTAGTCACATTCAGGTTCTTGCCAGAAGGAAATCTCGTGATTTTCATTCCAAGCTGAAGGTATGCGCTTTTCTGCTTTTGGGCTTGTGGTTGCTATGCCTGTCCCTTCCTCCTCCCCGCGGTGATGGGCAAGCGCTGGGGCTGCTGTGCCTGTAACCTCCTTTTCCTGCATGTGGGAGCTGTCTGCGTCTCTTTGTGTTTAATCCCCGGGTTCTGCACTAGCATTCACATTAAAAACGTTGTTTTAACACTGTCCAAATGCCAAGTGAACTCCTCTTTGTAACAGCTCAGCACCTAAACCTGATTTTTAACCCGTTAGTCCGTTTTTTGTTTTACTTTTTAACAGTTGAGTGCTAGGAGTGTATTTAAATACACAGGGGTTTTGCACAGTTGTGTAGATGCTTTTTATCTTTTTTTTTTTTTTTTTTGCTTTTTCCAGAGGGATAATTGGGCTAATTGTTTTCCATTCCCAAATGTTTTTTGTCTGTGCTTCTGAACTGCCATCAAGAATACTTAAACCAGATCATTTATTCCAAGTGCCAGAGAGCACAGCTTATCCAGATTGCGCTAAGGTGTTTCTAGACTACAATCTAGTATCACCTCAAATTATGCACTATTTACAAAATTCCCTGAAATTTAATTTTTTTTAAACTAAATTATTGACATTTGATCTTTGGAGAGCCTCAGTCAGAGTCCTGTTCAGGGAATATTAAGTATGTTTGCTTAATCTGACATGATGAATTCTATAGGACCCCGTTTTCTCTGCCTTCCATAAAATAGATTCTAAGGCTAAAAAGAACCTCTTGGAAATGCTTAATAGGGGTTTCTTGGATTGCTTGTTTTTTCAAGTTTTCCAGCAGAGATCTTGAGATTTTTTGGGGTTTTTTCCACACTATTTAAAAGTGGAAGATGGAGTTTTGCAGTTTTTGCTATCCTTTTCTTTTTTTTTTTTTTTTTAGAAAAAGCTAAGAAACTTGTAAATCTTTTACTTCCCTCCCTCCTTTTTTTTTTTTTTTTTTTTTTTGTAATGTGAGTGGATTTTTTTCTTCTTCTTCACCCACATGAGAACAAATCACGTTTTTGTTCTAGCTGGAAAGCATAACGTTTCGGGAAGTGATTTCCCGGTCCTGAGTGGTGAGCACTGCGGATGCTTACCCCCATCCTTGAACTGCAGCGCAGGAATAACAGCCTGGCTTTGTAACAGGCCTCCCTGACAGAAGCACTGGGTTCTTCATGGGCAGCATGCTGGCAAGCTTGTCTGGCTGTTGGTGGCTGGCTTTTTAGCTGCACTGGCTGAGCAGTTGGGGTTCATAAAGAATGACTAAGAAAACTTAAAAGTACTGCTTTTTAACCGAGGGTGCAATAATACAGAGATATGTAGCATTTTAAGCTCAAATTGTCAAGCCTTGATGCCTAAAATTAAGTATGTAAGTAGGTGGCCTTACTTTCAGAGGTGCTCAGCACCAGCAGCTCTTGGAGTTTTAGAGGGCTGCAAAAACCAGGAAGCCCCCATAGGTACCAAATACAGGCCTAGGAGCTGAACACAATTATTGGATTTACTGTTCTAAAATATTTCCCTTTCTGAATGACCAAAATACCTTAAAATGTGAAGACACTTACAAAGCAAAAACCATTTTTAAGTACTGCACCTGCTGTCTGATTTTTATTGAAGCTTTCCAAAGAAGAAAGAGGTAGCCAAATCCTAAGAATATTTAATCTAGTCTAGATGACATTTGCAGTAAATAGAGATCTGGGATGAATTTTCATTTTAAGGAGTCGCCTGAAGAAGGGAAGATCTGTTTGGACAACAAAATATTTTGTAAGGGCTTCATACCTTGTTGCCATTTCCCACCTGTCCATGGGCTGCAGCTCCCCCAGTGCTGAGTAGAAAGCGGAGCAGCTGCCATTTCACTGCTAGGAACTGATGGCTTCAGGAAGATTCCCCAGCTCCAGGCCCTGACACTCAGCAGGGGTATTTGCTTCAGCTCTCTGAGACACCACGGTGGGAACAGAATGCACACAGGTGACAGAGGCTTGCTGGCCCCTGGCCTTGCTGACAAAAGCTGCTTCAGCCCTCCCTCAGTGGGTCTTGCTGGCTGATGGGTCCCAGGCTGCTTGTCCTAGCCCTGCTCCTGAGTCCCCAGGCTGCCCGTGGAATTAGCTCCCTCAGGAGCCCTGACATAGCCCCCAGCGTAAAGAGGGCCCGCGAAGGGGGAAGGAGCCAGGCTCTCCCCACCTCCCTCTTCTTTTCCTTGCCAGTGTTGGTCTCAGGGAGCCAGGAGCCGTGGCATGACACCTGCCCCCTTGCACTGGTCCCTTCTGGAGAAGGGGCAGCTTCCCACAGGCCTTTTCCTCCCCACATGGAAGAGATGAAACTTTGGTGTAAGGAGCTGCCGTAAGAGAGCTGCCTTATGAAGAAGAGAGTTGTTGTTCCTCTTGCCTGCTGCAATTACTCCATGGAAGTGGTAGAAGCTGCTGGTTTTGAACCTGAGATGGAACTTAGCTTCTCCAGACATTTTGTTAGTGCTACTGCCTGGTTTTTTTGTTATTCCTGTATTGAGCCATCTGTATGGTCCACTGTCACACAGAATCACCCAGGATCATGGACTAGTTAGGACTGAAAGGGGCCTCTGGAGATCTTTTAGTCCAACTCCCCCGTGCTAAAGCAGTTTGCGGAGGACTTCAAAAGCTGCCTGAGTAGGACATCACTGGTGCAAAAGGAAGACAAGGTGGATACATTCCAGCACCTCTGAGTGCTCATTGTTTCAACAGGGACCAGTTTTGGCAGTAGCCTGAACTGCCTCATCAATATCCTCAGGAAGATGATGGGCTCTTGCTGTCTGCATTCCCTGGTGAAGGGGTGACCAAGGAGAAGATAGGATGCACAGTATTTTACATGAGTGACTTTTTACGTGAGCACATAGTGACAGGACAAGGGGGAATGGCTTCAAACTGAAAGAGAATAGGTTTAAAATAGATACAGGAAAAAAATTACTATGAGGGTGGCGAGATGCTGGCACAGGTTGTCCAGAGAAGCTGTGAATGCCTCATCCCTGGCAGTGTTCAAGGCCCGGCTAGATGGTGCTCGGAGCAACGTGGTCTAGTGGGAGGTGACACTTCTTAAAAGTCCCACTTAGTAGTGGGGTTGGAACTAGATGATTTTTAAGGTCCTTTCCAACCCAAACCATCTGATGATTCTATGCTTCCCACCCAGGCCAACTCACCCTTTTAACAGTGAGCTGCCACTGGCAAAACCTGTGATTGGTGGCACCCATGGAAGCAGTTACCACTTAAAAAAAATCCCATATGCATCTGGTGTCAATTTTCTTTTGAGATGTGTCTGATCTGATCTGTCCCGTTGGCCCCAGATCCTGGCCTCTTAGCTTGACAGAGTGTTGGTACAAATAACCCTGATTCCCCAAGTTAGATGCTGAGTTTATTTTTTACCAAGAGATATTACTGTCCTGCCTTGGTCTGAAATCTGCTCGTGGAGAGGAGAGAACTTGGGCAAATCTTGTTGTGTTTATCTTCTGCAAAAATCCACATGGATGGAAGGATTTCAGAGCTATCTGTACCCATGGCACTGGAAGCTTTCCTAAGAGGCTGAAATCTCACCTGCATGCCATAAAGTCTGCTTGGTCCAGCAAAGTCCCTTTTCTTCAGTGAGAAGTACCTGCAGCCACTGTGGATGGATGGATGGATGGATGGATGGATCCTTAGCCTGCAAGAAAGCAAAGTGTCACCCATAAATGCTATTGCTGCCTTTCAAGACCACCAGTAAAGAGCGTCCCCTCAGCCCTTCCAGGGATGTTGTACATTTTAATCCCCTTTACAGCAGGAAAATACTCCTATTTTAGAGATTTTAATCTTAATATACTGAAGTTATTAAAATCTTCCTGAAGTTAGAGAAATTTAATCTCATGAAAACGGGAAGAGAGGCTGAGACAAAGTTGTCCTTGGAGACAGATCTGAAAGGCGGCTCCTCTTCATGGCATTTCCTCTCACGCAGAAGCTGGAGGAGGCAAAGCAGAATTTTTACCCCCCAGTGTTGTGTTTCTGTGTCAAATACACCAGTCCATAGTGTCAGGTCACAGCATTTTCCACCTTTGCACTGACAGGGAGCCAAAGTCACCTCTATCCATTCAGGACAAAAGATGGATTGGAAGCTGTACGTAAACAGAGAGTAAAGGTGTTCACAGCAGGATGTACATCTATCTTAGGCTTTCATATCAGATATTTTTCATAGTGCAAGATTAATTAGACAGAGACAAAAAACCCCACATTAAAATGCCTACAGTTCACATGTATTACATGTTTTTAAATCCATTATTCTACATTCCGCATTTAGGGATAAAAAGAAAATATTGTTGTCAATTATAAAATGCTAAAGATAGCTCTATACTTTTTTAAATGAACAATGATAAAAGCCTTGAAAAATTCCCTTTGATGTGAATGGAGTCTTCAGCATTTTGAAATACAATAAGATGGATTAATTGCTACTCATTAGGCAGCAAGTTGGGACAGCTTTGAATGCGCATTCTCTTCTTGGCATTAGCTATTGCCTGGCTGAAATAGCCAGCTTTTGTATTTACTCCTGTCTTCTCTAATAATAAGCAAATTGGAGATCAGGGCTAGAAACACTGAAGTGCTCTCTATCTTTTGTCCAGAACAATTGTATATTGTCATGATTTGTTTATCTTTTTTGAGCTACAGCTAATTATTGTAAAGGTTATTTGAATCAATACGAGATCTGAGCAGAAATAACATCTGCAAAATTGCTTATTAGGAAGCTATTTTATGCTAGTGTTACTGTAACATCCATTTTGTGGGCAAATTGTTGTTTCTTATGGTGTTTTTTTTTTTTTTTCCTTACATGAAAAGTTTTGCATTTTAAATACTGGTACAGGTTTTAGGGCTTCTTGAATTATTACTGTTCTGTTGTGCTTACTTTTCCACATACTGTCTTAGATTTTTTTTCTCCCAAAGTCATAGATAACATGGTATTCAAAGCCCCATTTATCATTCTAGGATAAGAGTTTTTATTTTTTGCTTAAGAACTTGTTTGAACTGATTGATTGAATTATTATTCTGTTTATGTTGGATTAAAAGAAAGTCAGGCACAAATCCTTTTGTGCTTGCCATGTAGAACTCTTGTTTCATGCGGGGCTTTTATAGATATTAAGATTTCTAATTGGATGATACTGGGGAATTATTATTATCTAATTTAACTATGTATTTTGCATTCCAAAACTAATTGTGAAAAGCAAACCTCAAGGGCCTGATTCATTAAAAGTTGTAGTCTCCTTGCATAAGATGCTTAGAGCTTATATCTTCCAAAAACAAAGTGTGTGCAACTGCAGCCAGCAGCAGTTGGCTAAAACATGAGGTACATCTTGATCTCCTCTACAGAGATGATATTTTAGGGATTTAGTGGAGCTAGACCAGTTTTCCACTGACTGTATTCTAAATCCACCTTGGTAACATTCATTACTAATTATGTACCACAGTGCAGAAGACTTTTATAAGTGGAGGGGAAGGCAGGAGTCTGAGTGCAGCCTGTTGCTTACTACAGTGTCATTCCTGGGCAGCAGCAATCCCATCTGAGCTCATGAACTAAGTAGGGTCAAACCAGGTCAGGGCCAGATAGGACCTATCCAAGGAATACCTTAGGCTCCAGCAGGATTTAATGATTCAGTAGGAGATACTGTCCCCCAAGCCTCTGCTGAACCTCAGCACGGGACTGCAGCACGCTGAGCCAAACTTTTATTTTACTACATCAGTGTAAACCACATTGACCTGAAAGAAATTGTTCCAGCTTTACAAAGCAGCACAAGTGAGAGCAAAACCAAACCCTTTCTCTCTTGGACAAGATAGGAAATCAAAATCTTAACTATTTGCAGTCATTAAAAATCCCACAACGTTCCTGTTTTAGAGTAGGGGTGTTAACCCATTTGTCCTGGCCATATTCCAACCTGGGTAATTACTGTAATCTGCCTGTTTAAATTACCCCTGCCGTTTTAATTGGATATATTACTTCTCTTGCTGCCTAAACTGTGATGTAATACCATTGTGTGTTATTAATCAGTTACCAAGTTCCATCCCAGCAGTGGCTGTCGTGCAGTGATAGGTAGAGAGACTCATTCCCTCCTGGTTACGAGTGCTCTCTGTTACAGCCTGAAAAACCCCAATATGTACCTGTTTTTAAGTGGCAGATAAGCCAATATTGCAATCTAAATAAACAGCTTTAAAATGTGGTTATCCCATTTGTTTTTGAAGACCATGAAGCCTGCTTGATTATACAAGCACAGGCAACCACCTTGCAGCTCTCAAAAACTACCTGGAGCTGAAGTTGCTCTTTTGCCAGTGGAACTCAGGACCTCCTAAGTATCTGTATTTGAATTTGAATTTGATTTCTGTCATGTTTGAATGTAAAGTTACTTTGAGAAAAGCTGAATCTTCCCACTGTGCAAGGATTCCTAAGCCTACAAAAGGTGAAACTTCCCATTGATGTGTGTTGGCCTGAGTGTGTTGATGTCCCAGATCAGATTTGTCACCAGTAGGAAACTCTGCAGGGGTTGTTGAAACTACTCAAAAATAGCCCTATTGAAGGATTGCCTTTCTGAGCTGTCATTCTAAAGGTTTTTTACTTTCTCTGCATCCTCCTGAAAACATCGTCAGTCAAAGAGGATGAGATGAATGGCCCCACAAAACACAGACCATTCTAGGATGAAAAGCAGCAACTGGCAAGAAGGAAGGCACATCCCATTTCATGTCACGAAAGAAAAGATGTTTTCTCCCTCCAAAAATCCCTGTCACTGTTCTTAAAATTCAGGATCATCAGATTCACTGTAATGGTGACTAAGAGCTCCACAGAAGATCTTGAAGGAAGTGTAAATCTTCAAAAATTTTTCCTAGTTCATCTGTTAGGGTGGGATTTGTTGCTGTGTTGGGTGTCCAGGCTCCTATTCTAGTCCTTGGATGGCAATAACATTACAGAAAGTAATGCACTTCAGTTTGTTTCAGTGCCTCATCAGGCAGAAATAAATACATCTTCTCCTGGAGCTGCACTAACACTAGCAGGGAGTTAGCCAGAGACTTCAGAGGGATAAAGCAAGGCATGATAAGCAATTTCATGGACACATAACCTACCTCGGACTCACACAACTCCCAGGAATGGACTTTAATAGCCCTAAAAAAGCTTTTACTTTTAAATTCTCCTTTAGTTTGAATCCATCTAATAGTGGATCCAGAGGAGTCTGGGAACTTGGCAGGGGCACAGGCACTGGCTGCATCTTCATGTGGTGGCAGGCAGGAGGCAGTGGAGGAGAGGAGCCTGCAGAGCCCCAGCACATCTGGAGAAGAACAAGGTGGTCACAAAAGCAGCACTCACAGAGTTTCGGAGGTTACTAGGACCCAGAGGCACATGTCTCTTGAATCATTTATTTTACACACAGGATACAGATCCCCTGAATGTTGGTTTTTGTTAGGATTCAGCAGGCAATGTGTGAGACTCATGGTTTGGCATTTCCAAGCCACAGCTCCACTTACAAAAAGAGGGTGAAACAGAGAAATCTGGTAGGGCTGGATCTCCATATTGCTTAAGGACATCTCACTTTCATCTTTTCATGATGGAGGGTCCTTCTTGCTGTGCAAGAGTGTAGAGGGGTCTGGAGGTCTGTATGAATGTCAGGATGCTGCCACTTCTTAGCACACAGCTAAACATCTTCTTAGCCCAGTGGTCTTCAGACGTCCAAAAGCAGCCAGTAAAGCACAAACCTCCTGTGCACACCCTCCCACCCTGGGGCAGGCAGGGGTGAGAGCCAGGGCTGAGCTCCAGCTCTTAACCAGAGAATTGGCTGTGGTTATATCAGAAAGCTACAAGTTTTGAGAAAGGACCGAGTGTGTCCCCGTGCTGATGGATATGTCCCCCTCAGCACAGGTGAGCCCAGGGTGTTAGAGCTGCTGAGCAGAGGGCTGTCCTTTGGGCTCCCATCCTGCAGGGAGCAGAGGCAATGATGCTGGAGCTGCTCCTGCCCTGCTCCACCTGCTGCTCTCTGGGCTGTGTCCCACAGGGGCTCCTTGCACAGCTCAGGGAAACACACTCAGCAACAATCCCTCATTCAGTATCCACAGCATTCGCACAGGGAGCTGGGGTTGTTTCTCCCCAGGGTTTTGTTGGTATTTTTTTATCCTTTTTGTTCCCCTTTTAATGAATCAGTCCCTGGGTGAAAATAATGCATTTGTTTAAAGCTGATATTTAATGCTGAGCAAACTGCTCTTCCTTTGTCTCTTATTATTTTGTTCATATTTTGCTAAGAGTCTGCTATTCTACACAAGCATTTTAATAAACTGTTTGTTGTTGTATCCAGGTAACAAGCATGGTAAGTATTTTGACTAAACCAAGTATTATGTACCTTAGCTGTGCTTGGCAGAATTTTTTGGCTAGCTTTTCCTGTACTTTCAGCCTGTGCTGTTTCTAAAGGAGCTATTCAAAGGAAGAAACTGCTCACCTATAGTACTACTACATACAAGCTTTAAAGGGAGCATATATGTGCAAAGTCATATATCATACATAAGAGCATGCATCTCTTGCCAGCATGCTTGCTACTATGCTTGTAAAATAAAACCAGAAAAAAACCCCACAAAACATCCTTGCCTAATACTGCTTGTGTTCCTTCATTCTAAGTGACATACCTAAATATTGGTACTTATTAATACAGTACTTCTGGATGAGGAACCCTGCTTTACCAGTGTGTAACAGCCTGTTGTTTACTCATTTTCCCTGACCTAGGACATCCCCCTGGTTAACTCTGTTGCATTAAGAGGCTGTCCCTTTCTGTCCTGTGACCATACCTGACTGGCAGTGGCTGGGACTCCAAGCGCTGCTCTAATACAAGTAACCAATAACAACCCACCTTTTCCTAAACTTGTTCCTGTGTGCTCGAAAAAAGCAGGAATTTTATGGCTGATAGCTTTCTTTGGGAACACTGTAAACCAGTAAAATGCCACAATTGAAAATTTAAAATGTTATTTCCATGTTTGTGACCTAACTTTCAAAATGTTTGTCTTAAAGCTGAATCCAAAATTACTCTAAGCCCGTAAGCATGAAGAAAACTGTCCCTGTTTGCAAGTCAGCCGCAGTTCTGTGTTCTCATTTTACACTGCAATACAAAAGGCAAACTCCTCTTAGATGGAAATGATAGAGCTTGAATCTCAGTGCTCCCTGTCCTGCAGGCAGAGCTGAGCCTCAGCAGCATGCCCTGCTTAGTCCAGCCTGATTTGAAATCGGCAGAATTTGCCCAGATAAACAAGTGGCCAGTAGTTTGCTCTCCCAGAGCTTCCTGCGTGTTGGCAGAGCAGACTGTGAGAATTCAGGTCTACCATACAGGTCTGAGAGGAGGTTTTGCCTTGTGGTAGTTAGAGTGTTAGCCTCCGTGCTGTATTTTTTTTTTTTTCCCTGCATGGTTTGCTATTTTTGCATTTTCTGTGTGGCTTTTTAAGTTTTTAGTTATGTGCTTGTATCTGCAGTTATTTAACATCATTTGTTGTGCCAAATGTTTTAAGACTCCGTGTAATTGTCATATTAAAGGATCAGACAGCAAAGGACAAAGCACTCCAGCACATGGCAGCAATGTCATCAGCTCAGATAGTCTCAGCTACTGCTATTCACAACAAGCTGGGCCTGCCAGGAATTCCCCGTCCTACATTTCCTGGGGCACCTGGGGTAAGTCGTTAGCTGAGTCCCAAAAAAACCCCTGTATTCTCTAACAATGTTCAGTAGAAAACTAAGACGGAATGAATGGATTAATGCTTTGACTTGGGTTTGCAAAAGGAATCATGCTTGCTCAAAAATACCCAAAGTCTTTCAACAAAGAGAACAACTGTGGGCCTGTTTGTTTGTTTTTCCTCTTTCAGTTTTGGCCGGGCATGATTCAAACGGGGCAGCCTGGATCCTCGCAAGAGTAAGTCTGAAAATTCAAATATGTTTCTATATGCAGTGGGAGGGTGGCTTGTGCACTCTGTGATATGAGGGAAGCAAGAACTTGCAGATTTTCCCAAAAAGGAGGTAAAGATAATTTTAGGGAAAGAAAGAGTCTTTGCAGTGATGTGAACTCACATTCCAAAAGTTACAAGGGATCCCAAACCTCAAAACTGAGGCTGAATACTGGATGGACACCCTCCTTTGTGACCCTGTAGTTCAGTGTCCTCTGGGTTTCCTGGGAGTCCCAGCAGTGCCCATCCCTGGCTGCTGTGACTCTAGCAGCAGGTCAGGTTTCCTGCTGCGTCACCGAGCGCCGCTGAGATCCCAGCTTCAGGATGCTGGGTGTGATTCTCATCCCCTCAGTTCCCTCTGTGCTATCTGTCAAATATGCTCTGCAAGGAAGAGATATGTTTGTGGGTAAAGGTCATTAGCCACCTATTTTCCTATACTGTGTGAGTCTAATGGAATTTCCTGTGGATGGCACGGTGTATGATTTCTGTGTACCTCTTTATTCCAGCGTAAAGCCATTCGTTCAGCAGGCCTATCCTATACAGCCATCAGTCACAGCTCCCATTTCAGGTAATTCTTCATTTCTCCTCGCCCTTAAAAAGACTTGAATTTGGTACTGAATGTGATGTGCTGACTTCTGACATGGGCAGAGCCACAGCTCCAGGTCTCATGTTCCCTCCAGCCAAAGGAAACACCAATCCCAGTGTCCTATTATCTCATTATATCTTAGGGAAAATCATCGGGTTTGGGGTTTTTTTAGGTAGGAAGCACTAATACATATGCAAGGAGTTGTGATGTGTGATTTCCAGTCAGCATTCCATAATGTAGGGATTACTGTAAAAAGTGAGTAATAGGATGAATGTTTCTTTTATAATAGCTATGTAACAAGAATACAGCTTAATTTATTTTAAACTGAGCCTAAAACCCCTTCCAAAATCATATATGTTTAGCCTTAAGTATAAAACTTCTCTGTATCAGGTTGTTTATAACTCATCCCCTCCTGAAGGTCCTGCTTTGCCTGCTGCCACTTTGATAAGTACCTAATGTTTATTCTGAATTCCATTGCTCAAATTGATCAAGCCCTTCCCATGTCTACTTCCCTGCTCCTTTTCCCAGCATCCTTCCATGCATAATTTCAGGAATTATTTCTTTGCAGGTGATTTCTCATGTTACATCTCCCTTGCCAAATGACCCCAGTGCTTATGACTCTGTTTGTGCTGCAAGTTTTTGACTCTTACCCAGTTCTTTATGATTTTCTAACTTGCTGCTATTTAATGCTTCAAACTAAAGCTATTTTTCTGCACTCATGAGAATGCCTTTTTCTTGACATTGCTAATTTATACCATTATTTTCTAGGACAGGTATTTTCTATTGTCCCCTTTTATTCTTCCACGTTTTCTCTCAGAACAGGAATTTTAGTATTTCTAAATTGGTTAAAACTCATGCATGAGTTTTTGCTTCATTAGAATTCCTGTTCACGTCTAGCCAGTGACATTTGTAATACCCTGTTTTGTACAAGCCTCACACCTTCCTTGCCTAAATTTGAGGGTTTGGGGTCAGGTACCACATTCACTATATGGGATATGGACACACACTGCCTGTAACCTCTCCCTGCTTCTCAGCCTAGTTCAGGATAATCTTTGTTCTCTCACCTTTGGTGCCTCTCCCCTGCCTTCCTTGTGCCTGTGTCTCTCCCAAGATGAGTTTTGCCTTTGAGCTGCTGCCTTCCTCTTCCTTTACAGTTTTCTTTCCTTCTCACCTAATTTTCTACAATGAGAACCAGGAGATAGCATTTATTCCTTCTCTTGAGGTGAATTAGAGAGGGTGGTTAACATCCCTTCTCTATCTAGATCATGTCATTCTCTCTTTATTATCAATTTAAAACCTTTTTTTTTTCTTTTTAGGGAATGATTCAGCTCTCTACAGTAATTATTTAATATTAGCTGTAGCATAATGATGCCTAAAAGCTCCAAAAGTAGTCAAGACCCAATGTGCAAATACGTAGTAAGAGACAGTCCCTGCCTTGGAAACCTTGTACTCTAAATAGGAGAGGGGAATTGAGAGTGGCAGAAGAAATAGGCAAAAAGAGGGGTGATTTACTTGTAACATGTGGCACATTAGGAGCCAGAAATGGAGGCCAGTTCTCATGACTCCCAAGGCAGTAATGTCTCCTGTGGATCTTGATGCCAGTTTCCAAGGAAGGGTCAGCTGTAGGTCTAGGTGAAGTCTCTATAAATCTCTATAATCCAGTATATAATTTAAACAAAAATTCTACAGTGAGTTACAGCCCCAAGGAAACAAAATAGTAGATCTTTTCTTTCCACCATTATTAGATTGCTGGGTTAGGACCTCTTTTTCTACGTATTAGTCTGAGCTTTTCCAATTTTAACTCATCCTGAATTAATTAGTTGCTAAAATTAATATAAATATCCAAGGGCTACATGCATAATTCCCAATTATATTTAATTGAGAAAATATAAACCGAGGAAGTGTCAGCTTCTTCATGAAACTGTTTCCTTTATTTCAGGCTTTGAGCCCACATCAGCCCCGGCTCCCTCAGTCCCTGCATGGCAGGGCCGATCTATTGGTACGACCAAGCTCAGGCTGGTGGAGTTTTCAGCTTTCCTTGAGCAGCAGAGGGATCCTGAATCAGTAAGTATTTATTGCCCTTGTGTCCACTGATCCTCAGCTTTGCACCTTTACTGCTGATCTTCAGCTTTGCCCCTTTGCTCCCCACCCTCTGGGCATGCCTTCCGGGGTTGAGTCTGATGGAATACACCCGGTGTCTCTGTGTTCGCTGCTGCTCTGTGCAATATTCCTTTCACCCTAGGACTGTATTTTCCTTTCTTGCTCTCTTCTCCCCCATTTGCAGAGGCGAGAGGCCTCTGTGAAAGCAGGCAGGGTTTGTTCTGGCGCCTGTCTCACTGCTGACCTAGTTTAGCAGGTGTACCAAATTGCATTGTGTTCTTGGCAAGAATTCAGTGCTTGAACTCTAAGTTAAAGCCTAATCTATTTCCTAACCAGAACAAAATTAAGGACTTGCACAGAAAGTGTGCATATTGCCTATTGGATTTTTTTTTTTTTTAATGAAATTTTTAATTTTCTTTTGATTTTTAGTCTGCATACTATACCTGCAAGGGTAATTTCTGAAGCTGGCTGTAATGTTTCATTTACTCCAGTAAGCCTTGAACCTTGACATTAATCACCATATATTTACCAAGAACATTTGTCAGTAGCCTAGCACTGATTCTACTGCATCACAAATAAATTGAAAGAACTTCTTTCAGCTCCAACCTGAGAATTTGTTCTGAGAAAATTTCTGAAAAGCAAATATTGTCCTGAATGGGTGATATGGACAGGCCATTCTTGTTCAGATTCCTGGTAAAATACAGTAGCCTGGAGAAGAGAGAAGCTATCATTTTCTTTTTATAATCCAGAACTGGAAACCATAGCATTTATGGGCTCTGGCCAGGGGTGTTATCCAAGGAGTGTTTACCCTGCACAATGGGGATTGGAGACATAGCCCAGAAACCTTACAACAGAGGAATGCTCCTGGCAGAGAAACGTCCCTGGGAAAATACACCGTATCTCACCTATTCATACACCAACCACATGGAGGTGTGTTGGTTTGCTAAATATCACACTTTGCCAGGTTGAATTAGCTTTGAGGTGCAGGAAATGTTTGGCAGCAGGTATGGTTCTCTCAGCACTTACCTGACTGTTGGGCATTCATGGTTTCCCTGGAATCCCTTTGCCTTCCCATGATCTCATGGCAATCCTGGCTCTGGTGGGCTTCACCTTAGTGTCCTCCAGACCACTCTGGAACACCTCCTCCACCCCAAGCCCCGAGTTCATCCAAGCAGCAGTTTGTATTTCTGCTGCCAAAGCACAGCATCCAGATTTTCCCATCAGTCACCCTTATCCATGCACAGATTTCCCAGCCCTCGGCTTGCTGACCCCGTGTAAGGTGTCCTGCTGATTTATGGGCTCTGCCATCTCCAGCCTGCTCCAGGCCAGGATGTGTGTGTGTTCCTCCAGGTTACTGGGAAAACAGGATGTGGCCCCGTGACGCTCAGCCTTGCTGTCTGTGTGTGAATGAAATCGCATCTCAGTGCAGTCTGATTGGATGGTTTGCCACTGTGCCACATAATGATCCCTTTTCCATAGGTTTTTATGACATAAATCTGTATGCAAAACCCATGGGCTAATATGGTGTAGTGCCTCTGTACCTGTGGGGTTTTATGTAAAAGGGAGCAAACAGGGGCTGAGCAACTGAGTAGCTTTGGCATTGTAGGGGGAGAGTGGAGGTCTGAACAGAAGCGTGGTTACCCAGGATGGCCCCACAAGTACTGCAAAGCCTTCTTTGGAGTAAACTAATGTTATTTGGAATTCCTGAGGGTGCAGAGGCCCACTGGATCTTGTCCCAGCTTGCAAGAAGACTGCTGAGAAACCCACCCACCTTTTAAACACATTTGTGCAGGAGGTTTACAGGACGAGCAAGAGCATCAAACTACCCAGACTTGTTTTTAAAAAAGCAGTTACCTGTGTGCTGTAACATTGCAAAACTAAGACTCTAGGAAAAGTCAATTGCCAATTTAGTTCATTCTTGCATCCACACTGCAAATGCAGTGGGGCAGTGCTCTGCGTGGGGACAGCCTGCACCATCCAGGCAGGTGCCATGGGGAGCCAAAGGATGAGCCCCCATGGCAGTGTGTTGGCATCACTGCCTGGAAAAGGGGAGTCAGGAGAAGGGGAAGTGTTGCTTAGATCCAGTTAAGTAAATTTGATTATTTGGATCTTGCACAAGGGCATTGGAAAAAAGCCCCAAGGCAGTGTGACCAGCTCCCTAGGCAAGGGGAGAAGGATGTGTGCTGGAGAGGCACTGGTGTGCAGGGACAGCTCTGTGCCTCCTGCCAGCCCTCCCTGTCTCCAATGCACAGACCTCTCCAACAAGCACTGAGAGTTCTCCTTGGAGGTGAGAGTGAACCCCAGCCTCATGCAGTGCCATTGCAGACAATGTGAATTCTCTCTGCAGTTTTGCACACCTTTCTTTGTGTGGGTGAGATGTTTTATTGCAGGTAAGGTTTGCACAGCACAGAAAGGATGGGATTTGATTACTTTTCAAATAAAATCATCAAGGCAGGTGATGTGTGTGTTTGCACAATGTGCACATGAAGTCCTGTGGGCACGTGCTGTGATTGCAGCATCTCCTTTGTGCCTTTGCTGACCTCAGAAATGAATGTATTTATGTGCTGCTACAGGAGAGATGTGTAGGAGTTCTCATGTATCTTCTGAAAAGGGACAGTTCTATATTCATTACATTGCTTTCTTTTCACAGAAAATGACATAAAATATTATCTTGATCAAATGTCCTTCCAACATTTTATTAAAAAAAGGTGACCCTTCCTCTGTCTCTCCCCCAACACAAAATCACGCCAGAAAGCCTCATGGTAGTGGGGGCAAATAGATCAATTCCACCTTAAAATGTAACCTGGAAGTTGAGTGGAAAAGGTGTATTTGGCATGGCATCTGGGGACAGGACTTGATCCTGGCAGAATCCAGGCCCCTTGCAGTCCATATTCCTGTACAGAAATTAGAAATTGAGGTTTGTCAGCCTCAGTGACTCCCAGCACCTGCAGTGGGGCTGTGCAGGGGCACAAAGGTCCAGCCACAGGGAATTCCTTGTAGGACTGGGGCCTTCAGCATTTCTGTGTCTCTTCCAATGGCCATTGGTGTTTAAAAGTACCAAAGCTGCTCAATGCCAGGCAGGTTTTTTTAGTTTAGAGTGGCCATTCTGGAGAGTTGGAAATCTGCTCTGTAGAGTCCTCTCATTTGTGGATGTCTGTTGATCTTTTTCCTCATCTAGACACAAAATTGTTCCATTTACAAAAGAGAAAAATATAGAAAGGAAACAATATGCACCCCTCACTGTAAATCTGCATGGCAGAAGATAGTCTGGGGAATGCAAGATGGCACAGTTGCAGAACATTGGAGTACTGACTCTGCAGCTGAGGATGGGCAAAATTGCTCCTCCTTTTACATGAAAATCAATTCCGGTTACAAATGTCAAGCTGCATTTTCCTTTTGTGGCATTTTGTGCTTAAGTACAATTCCTAAGTGGTGCATAGAAGTTTCCCTCGCAGGTCCAAGCAGCAGCATTTGAGTTACCTTTGATTATTGCCTGCCCTGTATAACTTTATTCTCAGCAGATGAAGCAGTTCATGTACCCATCTGTTGCTTCCAAGACAGGTTTTCCTTAATGGGGGCTTTCCATTTTTATTGTAGTGGTTCTGTGGAAGTTCACGACAAATGCCTAAACCAAGTAATCCCATGTTCCCTAACAAATATAAACTGAGCATGCAAGCTGATTACAAAGGATCTAAGCAGTTGACTACTACACAAGTAGATATAAAATTCAAAGACTATAACTGAATGAGAATAATTCAAATTCATATTTTTTTTTCAAGATTGATTTTCAATCAGAGAAAAAAACCCTATCACCACTCAACAAAAAAAGCCCTTTCTTCTCTTCCTTTTTGAGGTTTCTTGTTCTTGCTGTCACATTTATTTAAATTGTGAGCACTTCAGACAGCGTTACAGTTAAAATATCTATATAGGGCTGTAAAGAATATGGGTGATGGGCGTTTTCAGTATAAGTCCACCCATCCAAACTGTCAGATTGTGTTAGGTCCAAATTTCAAAATGTATTTTAAAAAGTGGCGAAGAAATAAAACATTCTTTATGTTTTAATTCAAGTTTTATCGTTGTTGTAAAAGGACTTTGTGAGCCCAGGGAGAATTGTGCCTGAGAACCAGAAAGGGAAAGCAATTGCTCAAGGGCCATAAAAACAGCCTGCCATCATTAGCCAAATGCAGTAAAATTCACCAAAGTTAATCAAACCACCTAAGTGATGAAAAATAAATGAGATCTTTTCAAAAGAAGCCCTCCATCCTTGAACAATATCCATTGTTGCAAGGATTGTTTATCCTTTCTGTACTCCCTGTAAACAGTATAAAAAGCAGTTCAGCATTTCTCTCACAAGGAAGTCTTGGTTTAGTGTCTTTGTGATGTGAAAGGACAAGAAAGCAAACTCACATTAGGATGAATGTCTCGGAGCCACAGACTCAGGATTTGAGGTCTTTTTAATCTGGAATCAGAAAAAGTTTTGCTAAACACAAGGCTCATTTATTTTGCTGTGCTGGAGAGCTGTATGTTGGCCCTGGGGTGCAAATGTCATATGCTGTGAAATGTTCATTTTCGAGTGTCCATAGTTAGAAGTGCCAAGAAAGCACTTTAAAGAGGTCCAGGATTGGCACAGGCTCCAGTCATGAAACTGTGGCATGGCAGCAGAGTTCTCATCCAGCAGGATTCCTGGGGGACCCCACGGAGACATGATGGAAACCCCAGGCCAGCTTCCCCAGCCCGGCTGTGCCAGGACATGGACTTCCCAGGGAGGGTCCTGCGGCCAGAACGTGGTTAGGTGTGTTGGGAGACCAGCACCATTTATCCCCCAAAGTCAGCCCACAGGTGGAAAGCTGCTGGGGCCTGGCTGTGCTCTCACTGCTGCCTTCATGCAGCTCTCTTCCTTTTCTCAAATCCCACTGCTGCTGGGGAGATTTCCCAGCAAAATGGAAAGTGCAGGGACACGTGGGGTCGGCTGTGGTTGTGGTGGGCTGCGGCTGTGAATTCCCCACTCTGCCTGCCCCAAGCACCCATCCTGGCTCACCCCAAGGGCTTTGCACCTGCCTGTGCCTCTGCCCCACATCTCCCCAACTCATCCAACAGCTTCCCCCACCCCTACACCCAC
Source organism: Coloeus monedula (assembly GCF_965178545.1). Taxonomy (NCBI): domain Eukaryota; kingdom Metazoa; phylum Chordata; class Aves; order Passeriformes; family Corvidae; genus Coloeus; species Coloeus monedula. Next base: position 9,654,807 of record NC_138786.1, on the reverse strand, counting down.
CCCAAAACTGCTTGGCCCGGCTACAGAGCCAGGCTCTCAGAAGTTGGGAAATATCGCCCTGCGTCTGCTGTGCAGAGAGCAGATAATGACATGCTCACGTGTTTATTTGTTCCTCTGCTGCATTCAGTGGAGATGTAGATGGCCCTTCTTTGATAAGCAACTATTCAGTAGTTTGTTTTCTTCTGCTGTTGAAATGCGTGGCCCCGTGCCCTGCTCACTGTGCACTGTCTAACCTCCCTTCCAAATGGAATTAATAATTCCCTCCATTTGCATCTCACAGATGTACTAGTGCAGTCGCTTTAGATGAAGGAGCATTATTACTCACAATTGACAAACCAAGAAGTTCAGGTGCAAAAGAATGAATGGGCCACTGATTTTGAGGGTCCCCTTTGATTTGGCATGAGCCTGATTTTGCAGAATACTTAATGTTATTGACAGCTTCCTACAGTCAGGCATAATTTTCCCATCTGAAGACTCAGCACTTGTGGAACTGGATCCAAAGGGTCTTAAATCAGACAGGCCAGAACTGAAGGATGCATCTTCACTGTGCAGAAAAGATGGTGGAAATATTGTGTAAGCACCTTGCCCAACCAGCAAGTCCCGGTTTCATGCTGGGACTGCTGTGGCGCTAGCTGGGAGGTGCTGGTCAACATTAAGGGGTCAGGGAACTGCCCTCCCTCATCACCTACCTCTACATTTCTGCAACCATAAAGTTGCCCAAAATCCCCTTTTACTTTGCATTTCTGATTGAATCCCTGCTCAGATCCAGGCAAGAGTCTGAACGTGTGGAGGTCCATGAAAGACCAGGTTGGTTGCCCATGCAGCTGTATCATAGCATGCAGCACAGAAAGTTCAATTAACATTTCACAGGAAAGTGTTAAAAACCTTAACAACAGGAGTTGGTACAGACTCCAGTTATAGCACTAAAATGTCATGTTTATAACTCCCAATCTGCTTCAGTGGAGGACAGCAGCAGCAGGAATTAAATATTCAGTTACTAGTGTTTTGGTAGAAATAAGAAAACTTGTTGGCAGACCAAGTGATTTTCTTACATCAGCAGGAAATTAAAGAGTTTCAGATTTACGAGATACAGCGAGGCAGCAGGGCTGAGGCTGGGCAGGGTGCAGTTAGAGCTGCACACAGACCGCTGATACACCAGTGCCTGGGTCCCAGTCAGCCCATCCCACCTGGCTCCTGCTCCCCCCAGAACCACAATCACTGGTCAGGCAGGTGACTCCCAGCTGTGTCAGTGGGATTTGGGCAGGTTAAATCACGGCTGGGTGCAGCAGGAGGGTGCAGCACTCTTGCACTCAGGGTGCTGTGCCCGTGAGCAAGATCATTCCCACAGAAACAGCTGCTCCCTCTCAGGCCACCTGCCTTCCACCTTGCTCGGCATCTACATCACCCTGTGCATGGGGAGCCATTCACCCCCCCCACGTGCTGGTCTGTATGGTTGTGTCAGAATATAAGTGCAAAATTGGTGAGGAGCTGCTACGAATATATGTGCTGGCTGATAAAGCAGATGTAGGTGGTTTGTCTTTGTTCTGCACCAGCTTGCATGCCCTGCCATTGGCAATTTGTCTTGGTTCTTTTAGATTCCTAAGTGGATTATAATTTTTCTCGTGGTATTATTTGACAACAGTCATATTTCATGGCTTTACTGCATTCTTTGGATAGTTAGAATTTTTTTAAGGGAAGGAGCTCAGCTTTAAGAGGCAGCCATCTCCAGGGCATGTCGTGTAATGCAGACACAGAGCTGAAAATGTTCCTCCTATTTTTGTGTACTTGTGTACTTAAAAAATACAGGATTTGACTTGTGCTGGTTTATGGCATCTAAAGCACATTATTGCCCTGATGCCAGATGTAAATCCTTTAAATGCTGTAGTGTGAGTAAATTCCTCAGCAACTAATGTACTTCAATGACTGGAATACTCAGTCTAAATCAACAGTGAATTCTCAATATAATGAGGATGTTTTTAAGCTTTTCAGACACTAATGGGCTCAAAAATATAGGCATAAAACTTTGCTCCTTTGCCTTTATCTATGTATCAGTAGCTGTCGTGGAGCGTGTTTGTCTAAAAACGATAGGGATCATTTCAGTATCCATTTACCCTGCTCCAATATTGCATTATCATTTGTTAGTTTGCAGAAATATGCCATGTCTAATTAGCTTAGTAATGATTGTACTTAGCATAGGAATTGCAGCAACATAAGGAGAAAATAATCACACATTGCAATATCAAAATAAACATTTCTGTCCTAAGAATGTTGTCAGGTGATGTCATACCATCTGTCCTACTGTACCCGCTCAGAAATTTTGCTGCAGCAGCATCTGGTGCTTTGGCGAGCTCTGCAGACAACTGTGGCAGCTTTGCAGCTGCCTCCAACTTTGCTTTTGTATTTAAAGAGTAGTAAGACTTCACGCTCCATGTCCCTATAAATGTGTTTGCTGTTACTGGAGTTTGGATACTGAGCAATTTGTGTATTTGCCTGACTTGCAGAATAAGGTACAGTGTGTGAATTGTCTTGGGAGTTTGCAGTGGCCAAACTGTAAAATACAGCTCTCCCTTCCCCCTTCCCTCCACAGCCATCTTTGGGCTGGGAGAGAGACACCCTTTTGGGGAGAAGGAGAATTTACAGGAGAATCTGAGCCCTCAGTTCTGTTTCCATAAAAACGTGGTTACTTGTACAACCTGGAACAACTCCAGCAGACAAGACTGAGAGGAAACAATCCCCACATTTCTTTTGCTTGGGCAAATGCTAAGATGTTACGCTTTCCTTTCTGCTTCCAGAAAATTTAGAAAGAAATACAACCCTGCAAAGAAACACAGGCTGTATCACATTTTTGGCCTCATACCCAGATGCGTGTTCTCTGGTTCTAAATTCGGATTTCACTGTGCTAGATGATTTTTTAATAGATTTCAATTTCATTTACTAAGTGGAGAAATCTAGCAGTCCATTTCCTTTTCCCCAGAGTTTTGGACATCTGCTAGGGAAGACTCTGCTCACACCGAAGGAAGGCTCTGAGTGCTTGCCCAATTCATTTAGATTTGTCACTTCAATTTGTTCATTCAGCAGGTACATTGTAAACAAAATAGCTTAAATGAGGTTTGCTTTGGGGTTTTAAATATTTTATTTGTGCCTAGCTTTTGGGAATTGCCCCTTATATACAGCATCTGTTCAATGTGACAGGGTTTTCTAGTGTTCATTGACTGCATATCAGCTTTCCCTTAACTGATTTAGGGAAATGTTTTGTGATCTGCATGGTGAAAACCCCCAGTGTTTAATCCTGACACTCTGGAGCTCCTTCACTCTGCTTTCATGACCCCAGGAGGTGCTGATTGACTGGTGGAGGGTCTTTGCTGTTCATCCTTCCACTTTCATTTCGGGTGCTGAAATGTTCTCTTGGAGGAATGGCAGCCCCTAAAAGATCACATTGGACTCCTTTGGAGTGGACTCCACCAGGCCAAGGATTTCACCCAGGCGGGAAAGCCGAGGTGATTCCTGTGATTATAATGAGGTGTGATGGGATGCAGTTAAGAAATAGGAAATTGAAGCTGAATGTGTTTTGGCAGGGATGGTCATCTACAGAGCTGGCTCCCAAGGGAAGGGGGAAAAGTTGGGCTCTTTGATATTACATGGGTCAAAATACAGGAGGACATGCAGTGAGGGCAATGTCTATAGGAACAGCAACACCAAGTAACTGGCCTTCTTGCTACTGTCATCCTGCAGTTAGAAGGAAATCCCTTCTATTTCTTTTTGTTGAGATGTGCTACAGATAGAGGTTTGGGGCTTTTTGATAGACAAACAGGCGGTGTGCATGAGTGGGTTCTGTGGCACAAGCAGAAATTCAGGCTCTGAGGACGCTGGCCATTAAAAGGCACTGTCTAAAGGAGCAGAAATAGGCTTTCCTCCTGAGCACATTCATCTTTTTATGCTCAGTGAAGGGCTCTTTATCACCGTGCTGCCACTGGGTCTTGCAATGTAAATAACCCCCTTGCAGAGGCCCATGCTTTGGGGTTTGCAGTGGGGACACAGGTTTTTTTGATGTTGACCCTTGTTCACAAGGGTCTGTGACACAATCAGTGAAGTTGTTCATGGAAACCATATTGCAGAAAATCCCAGTGCCAGGAGCGATGTGCGAGTCATTTAATCCATCAAAGCGCAGCCCCCTGCCGTAACAACCCTCTATTCTTCTCCTACAGCACTGATTTTCCTGTTTCTTCCTTGCAGTACAATAAACACCTCTTCGTGCACATTGGACACGCCAACCATTCTTACAGTGACCCACTGCTTGAGTCGGTGGACATTCGTCAGATTTATGACAAATTTCCTGAAAAGAAGGGCGGTCTGAAGGAACTCTTTGGGAAGGGGCCTCAAAACGCTTTCTTCCTCGTAAAATTCTGGGTGAGTAAGACGTGGAGGACCCCTCCTGTCGACGAGGGCTGTGTGTGGTGTTCAGCACCCTTGGGGTGCCTGTGGAAATTCCCTCTGTTGTCGTGCACGAGTGCAAAGCTGTTCTCCCTTCAGGTGGGACGCTGGCCCGGGGCCACTCCTGCTGACAGCTCCCCAGAAGTCAGAGCAGCAGAGGCAGATGTGCCTCAGCTCTGCCTCAGCTCTGTCTGACTATGCAGCTGCTGGGCAGGAGCCAACAGGTACCGGGAGCCCCCTTTTGGAGATGGGGAACTGCCATCTAGTGGTCCAAGGAAAAGCAGGGAAGACACGGCAGTGGAGCCTGCTTTTGGGTGTTTCCGAGGTGCAGCTTCTGCCAAGTGCAGGTAGTGCAAGGATCAGTCCTGCCATCAGCCCGTGCTTGTGAAGAGAGACCAAGCAGGATGGGAACTGAGACGACTGTGAGCCTGGGAGCGTGCCGGGGTTTTCTTGAAGCACATTTCTACTTGCCTTTTTGTTAGTCAGCCACAGGACTCTGCTCCAAAACTTACCATATCAGAGCAAGGGTGAAAAAATTAATTAGAATGGAGGGCTGGGATGCTGTGTATTGATCTAGTCATGATAAATTTCACTGATACGTCAGTTTTTTTCTTATTGTATTTACAAAATCTCCTGTTAGCGATATAATAATCAAATAATAAAATCATTTAGGTTGGAAAAGGCCTCTAGGATCATTGAGTCCAATCATTATCCAAGTCCCCCCTAAACTGCTAAAAGGTTCACCCAAAAGGATCAGCAAATCTGCAGGCTGAACCTCATGCTTATACTAAAGCTTTTTATACTCACTAATTTGTTAGAGTACTTTTTTTGGTGGTATACTCCTTTTCATAGCAGTAGTTATCATCTAAGGATTTTAAATTTTTCTTTTAAAATCTCAGTAAAAGGGGCATATTCAGGGTTTAATTACAGGGTGGACAGATTGAGGCTGAAGCCAGAAAAGGTTGATCTGGAACCACTGCTTATGATCAGATTTGCTGGCGTTTATCTATGGGATTTGAGATACCCTGCACCTTGTAAATCCCCCAGGCTTCATATCTTTCAAAGAGTTTCTGTGCCACCAGATTTAATAGTGGAAAATGGAATAAGGGAAACTTTTTTTCTCAAATCTGGATGTAGAAGGACTAAGCCACTGAGCAGGAGCTGTGCTGGACTGCAAAAGAAATCCATTGAGAAATTCACGGGGCTTAAAACTGGGTCTGGGAGCTGTAGACCAAGTATTTGAGGGCTGGCTCAGCAAAGGGCCAGATAGAGGAGACAGCAAAGGAGTGGGAGCTGAGAGCGTGACCTGGAACAGGCAGGTGAGAATGTGGAGTCAAAAAGAGGGAGGCAGTGGGAAGAAGGAGCATTTGGGATAAGGAGCCTGCAGGGAAACACAGGGATGAAGTACAGCAAAAAAGGTTTCTGAGAGGTGGGAATAGGACAAAGGTAACAGTAGGAGAAATCTGGCTGCAGAGGAGCAGAGCTCAGAGTTAAGGGTCTGTGACCACTGAATACATTTTCTTGTGAAATTTGGCTTCAGCTGAGGACCATCATCTCTCCAATCCACTCCCCATAATAAATACTTGCAAAACCCACTGGCAGAAATGAATGTCACCTCACATGCCTGTTCTCATTTCCCACAGAGAATAATAAGCCTCAGACTTTATACTAGACGTGGACGCAGCAGAGATTTGTGATATGGTAATTGATGTATTGTATGTTCTTCTTTTTCTCCATGTGGAAATTGATTTTCAGGCATGCTGAATGCTCAAAGGTATACCTAAAGCCAGTAGAGACCTTCTTTGAATCACTGAGGTCTGTGTTATACTCCTGAATTTGAAAACTCGAGTGCCAGCCTTCTCTGCTTTGTCTCCTCCAAGAAGTGCACACATTTAACACTCCTGTCTCCGTCCCACATCTGTAACGTGGGGGTGATACCAGCCCTTCACACCAGGTGGTCACTGACAAATCAGGCTCATGGCTGTTTATAGGGTCTCAAAGTGATGCCATGAAAAAAGGCTCTATAAAATGCATAATTCTGTGTTCAGCACAGGTTCTGAGCAGTGTTCAGGAAGCAGGGAATGGGCCACAATGAACAGCAAAGACAAAGAAATGTTCTGTAGCTGCTCAGAGGGTGAGTGTGCAGTTGTGTAGCTGAAGCCTGTGACATGATACAGTTCAGCAGTCAGGATGTGCAGGCAACTTCAATCCAACATTTCCTAACCTCACCGTGCCTTCCAACATAATGGCCTTTTAATGCAATTTTGTGCTGTATTAGCTTAGAGATTAAAAAACATACAGTGCTAACATCCTTCTGAGTTATACATTAAAAATGTGGTGAGAACACTTTCCTGAGCCATGGTCTTAAAATAGACCAGTGGATTTTCTCTGTCATCAAGTGAGTGAGGCAGAGAGAGGGTGCCTGAGGTAGTGTTTGAGTGTTGCAAGAGTCATGATGAATACTCTTCTAGGAATAAACTTCACACCAGTGGCCCCCAGCCCTAAACATATGTAGGAATATGTATAGGAAAACCAGAAGATAGCTGTCTGACTAGTCATGAGAATTAGATCCTAAACTGTCAGCTCACTGTCTTTTATTTCTTTCACCCCAGTAGGGTGTTTCTTCAGAAATAAAGGATGCTGTTCCCATTTTTATGGGGAGTGTTAACAAACTGCTTCAAACAGTCACCAGGGTAAAGCTGGCACAGGTTGCTGGCAACGTTTTTGACCCTATAAGTAACCTGCAGTTTAGTCATATGAGAATAGATTAATTTTGGTTGAATTAAATACCCAGTTCTGAATAAGTATTTACTCTCTCATCATCTGCTACCTCCTCCTACTCTGTAAGTTCACCTCCTTCCACGTTCTGTTCATGATGTGTGGTTATTGCTTAGTCCTAATATTGTCTCACCATTTATTTTACCATTTCCCCCTTCCCAGCCTTTCTGTTGCCTTCCTCCTTTATTATCACACAGCCATCGATCATCTGCTCAGCACTGTAAGCTGCTTCATCCTAGGTGACTGTGGCAGTCCTTGTTTTCGTGGGTAAAAGAGGAAAGTGAATTTTGGTTGGGCAAATAAGTACAGGTGTGAAAGCACTCTGAGGAGAATCAGTGAAAGAAAAGCAGGGTCTGAGTGAAAGAAGTCAAGGCAAGCCAGAGAAAGGAAGCAGGAGAGTGTCATGACGTGAGAAGCTTGAAAGTGAAGGTGAGGATTTGATGCTGGAAGGGATGGTGGCCCTGCAAATGGATTTAAGGGGAGTCAGCATGTCACTGGAGGCAGCACAGAGGGTATTTTGTTTAGATGTTCAATCCGCTGTGGAACGGATATATGGGAAACAGGAAGACCACAGATGAGTACTTGTACTGAGGATGACTAAGCCAGAAAGCAGCTGAGCTCTGGTAGCTGGAAAGAATACTCCTCTGGCTCTTTCCCATTTGGTTCTGCTTCAGGCTGCTCAGCAGCACAGTTTTCCCTGTTGTCCTGGTTTCGGTAATAAGGTCTGATTACAAAAAAAGTGGGAGGGAAAGGTCTGAGATCTTGCAGGAAGACATTTGGCAGTTGTGGAGTTGACTTAGCAAGGCAGCACCGGGATGGAGTACAAAGCAAAGTTTGCTTTGCTTTGCAGAGCTTTTTTGGTTCGTGCAGATTGTATCTCATGGGAAACACAACCTGATGCTGGGAATGGATGAGCTTCTGGCCCCACTCCTGGTGAAACATCTGGATGTCACACTTTTGGGCCTCTTCCTACCTCACAGTGCAGGAGGTACAAAAGGAAGAGACTCCTCTTCCTACACCACCTCAAATAACCAACCTTACAGCCCTGCAATGCAATTCCCTGGTCCTGGTCTTGCACCAGGAATGCAATGACTCTGTTCCTCTCCTTTATCCCAGGCAGTCACTGGGAACCACAGAGTTCAGGGAAATTCCCACAGAAGCCAGACTTCTACAATAATTGAGGGAGTTTTACTTGGTATGTTGTAAATAAGGAACAATGTGCTAATGATGTGGCACAGGAAGTTTGTGTGACAGGGATATGAGACTGGAGATTACAGGGCTATAGAATTAAAACAGAAATCAATGCTCCAAACAAATATAAAAGCTGTCCTGGAACACTGATGCAGAGTTCAGGGAAGGCTGGAGAATATCTGCAGAGGGAACCTTTCCCTGGCTGCAAGTTGAGTGCACAATCCTGCTTCTCTCACCTTATGGTGCTAAACCCAATCTGTGTAAAACAGCCAGGTATGATTCATGCCATCTAACCTTAATCTGAGTAGGATCAATGTTCCTGGTGGTTAGTTTGTATTTAAACTGGTTTTGTGACTTGGAAATAGCCCCAAAGTTTTCTGCTCTTTGAAGTTCCAATTAGCCTGTCCAAAAGCTAAGTCAACCCAGGGTGCCTGTACTGGTTTCTTTTATTGGTTGAAGTTCTACTTGTGTTCATATCTAATGCTTCTCCCACTGATTGACTGCCCACTACTATTCTTAAATACTGTAATTCTAAACCATGCACTTAGGCCTCCTAGACTAAATTCTGCTGCTGTAGGTTTGTTATTTCTCTCTCAGGTTTTGCTTCAACCCCCAGCTGTAAATTTTGAGGCAAATTTTTCATGACTTTTCCATGGAACCTACAGCACTTTGCAGTGGGTCCTGCCTCCATTGGGATCCTTAATGCTGGTGTAAGCCCACCTTGCAATAATAACATGCTGGGATTTTGTGTCTCTCACACTGCCAAATGCTCTGTGCCAACCTGAACTGGTTTCTGCAGCTACAGGGACACATTTGGGAAGAAAATATTTCTGAAAGGAAGAGGGATGTTTTCTCATTGGTGACATAGGAAAAAACCAACTGATACAAATTAGTGTTGGCCTGTCGGGCTTTCTATGGATCTGATCCACTGGCTTAATTTTAAATGTTTGCAGTAGCTTGAATGATTCTTCTAACTGAGAAAAGCTTAGTCAGAGCTCACTGCAACTCTGAAACAAAGACCCAAACTCATCTGAAGATGCGTGGATGATATTAATTGATGTTTAAAATGAATGCCTCTATTTGCAGGAATCTGCAATGCAAACTAGGAGTTTTAGAAAGTAATGCATATTATAATTAGGGCAAGCTTTTAAAGATGCTTTGAAGTCCTAAACATTTTTGAAATTCAAATGTGGGATGGAAATAAAGGAATCTACACAATAAAGGGGCATTAAATTATGTCTCCCAAAATTTCACTGTTTTATAGATGTAAATATATGCCATAATTAGTGGTAAGTAACATGAGGAGGATAGTTAAGTTTATTCCTATTCTTATTCAAAACAGCTGTGGCATGAAAAATAATGCTCCTTCTCTTTGTGATGCACTGGAACAAACAATTTACCCATGTAATCAGTGTTCAGAAATGGCTTGTGCCTGTGGTCTCCTCCCACCCCCTCCTGAATTTATCCCCATGTGCCTCCAACCCTCTTAAAAGGTGCAGAGATTCTTTGTGCCCTTCATTCACACATGCACAATTGCAGCTACTGCCCTTTTTTTGTTGTTTTGTTTTTCTTTCTATTTTTACATGTAATTTATATTGCATAATCCAGACTCTTGGAGTTCCCTACGCACACGCAGACGCACACACACACACTCGCCAGCTTGACTGGCAAATGATCTGCAGCTCACAAATGGGACCCGTAGTGTGAATGGCTCTATGGCCAGCATGCAAATGTATGCAAAACAAATTAGGTATGGAAGAAAGCAGACATCCATTTGCTTTTCCCCACCAGAGCCCTCTAGGCACAGGGGCCTCACGTGGTGCTGAGGAGGAGCCCTGTGCAGGCTGATGCGGGGGCTGGATGATGAGTGGAAGGGGCTGGGAAGCTGGAGCAGCTTGGCCTGTCCATCACAAGCCCAACCATGTGGCAGACCTGGACACAATTCCTGAGCTGCACAGGGACGTGCCAACGGCCCAGATGCTCCCGTTGGAAAAAATTGCTTCACAATTTGGAATCCCTGCTCTTTGGGGGTGCTTTGCAGAGGAGGAGGAGAGGCACGATGCGGTCTATGAGTAACACACCTCCCTGCAGTCAGCATTTGCTCAAACCTATATGTTGTTAATAAGTGACCTGATGTGCTTAATGTTAACTGCTGAGTGCCAGTGCAAGCTGTTCTGGCCCTCCCCAACTCCCACTGTTTCCAGTAGGTGCTGTTTTCCTTCTACTCAGCAGGATGGATTTAGACTCTTCTCAGCAATTTTTGCTGGAGTTGCTTTTTTGGTAGCCAAAGCTGTTATTATTACACAAGTGCTCTACCCTCTGCCCCTGCCTGTAGCACAGAGCCCAAGAGCTCTTGGGAAAGGAATGGGAAGATGGTTTTTTGATTTATTTTTACTCTTTATTTTGTTTGCAGCCAGCTCTGTTTAGGTGTTTCCTCCAGCACATAGGCAGAGGCTTCTTCATTCAGTGTATCAAACACTTGGTGCTCTTAATATGTAGTATTTCCAGTGCTACCCATTGACAAGCTCTGCTTTATTAATGAATTAATCATGCTCTTACACTGGAGATAGGGTGCCAAAAAGCTGAGTGCCTCTCCCGCCTCCAAGTGCATTCAGCTAGTATGAAACTCAGTGCTCAGAAATAAATCTCAATTAGAGTTCTACTCTTGAAAGTAAAGAAAAAAAAATTTAAAATTCCATTTGTGGTTTGGGATCTTCTCGCCCCTAAATTGCGTTGATCTTTAAAACTCAGTGAGTAAATGGACTCCTGTTCATCACACGTGATCATCCCACAATGTTTTAAATGCCCTAATATTTGAACTCATGCCAATATATTTGAAGTCACCATTCAAAAAGTTATCTGTACAGGCAGCAAGAGTGCTCCCCAACCCCAGTGCCTGGAGCCCAGAGCACAGCTGCCTGAGAAGCCATACAGGAGGGAAAGCTGTTTTACAGCCCAGGAAGCCTTGCAGTCTGTGTCTGAGTGCAGGAGAACAGCTGGAGACAGAGCACCATGGAAATAATGCACCAGAGCTGGTAGCAGCACCCCAAAGGCTTGCCTGTTGTCATGTTTTTCACAAGGATCATTGAAATAGGAAATTATAAGGAGAAGACTAATACGATAAATTTTTGTATTTCAGTTTTGTTGTTCTTATATTTATGTGCTCTTGCCTCTCATGTAACATAGGCAGTGATCTTTGCTAAGTAATGTTTGCCACTGGACAATACCAAGCCTACTTGAACCAGAGCATCCCTGTCAGATATTCAGTTGGTTAAAAAAGACCCCAGGTAATGGTGATTTCTCCTCATCTGAGAATTATGCCAGCGTTCCATTGCCATCAGGGTTACCAGCCCCTGCCTTGTTTCTCATTTTGCTTTTGCTTAGCTTTAGCTTTCTGCCTTTTAATGTCCTTTTCTGCAAGATTTAATCTAGGAGAAGACTCTTCCCCATGTAGCAACTTGTAGGCTATGACAAGGTTGTGGAAAAACTTCCCTTGGAAAAAGTAAGTAGATGGAGTTTCATTAGTCATTCACTACAAAGGATGTTTTCCAGACCTGAAATCATTCTTGTAACTCTTTGCTGAATACTTTCCAATTTTCCAACATCCCTTCTAAAATGTAGACACAAGCCCTGGAATCAATACAGTGGTAAGGAGCTAAAGCTGAATACCAGGACATTCATTTATAACACATCTCCTTATTCCCACATCTACAACTCTCACAGCCACATAGGTAGCCTTCTCTTTTTTTTTTTTTCATAACCTTTTGGAGAAGGAGAAAACCAGCAAAAAATTTATTTTAATTTCATCAGTTTAAGAAATACAATTTAGCTTTTAGCTGTATATGTTCAGACAAATCCCTTACTATTTAAGCCATAATAATACACTTAAGTCCTTAAGACAACTGTTACAGTACTAAAAGAGGCATTGGTGAAGCCTTCTTTCAAGAGCATTTGCTTGCCAACTCCTATGACTTTTTAATGTTGGTTGGTGTTAGACTTTTTTGAAGAGTCTTAAAGCTTCAGCTCTCAGCAATCTGTAATTATTTGAACATGAAAACTGTTTACGAAGAGAATTCTGTCCTTCCTTGAAAATACCTTTATTGTGGGCTAGACTCAAAAAAAAAAAAAAAAAAATTAAAAAAATTGAAGAGCAAACAAGTAAATGAAGATAATTCTCATCTATATGATCATCATGGGACTTTTGCAACCATGTTGTGATTGCATCAATCATGACAATTGAGTGATAGTTTCAAGTGTCCCTCATTGAAACATCAGGCCCCAGCCTGGATGTTTTGTGTACACAGTCCTCCCGGTGATTTCACAAGAGCTGGAAGAGCTGTGGGAGTGAACAACAGGGTGCCAGATGGCCACATGTGTTACTTTTCCAGGTTAAGTGTCAGCATGTAAATACAACAGTTAGATGTTTTTTTTCAGTGGGCTTCAAAATCAGGAGTCAGCAGATAAAAAGTTATCCTTTTTTAACTCTCTAAACATTTGTTATTGGAGTTTGAAAAGCAAGGTCTGTGGCAGTTGCCTTTTGACAACGTGAAATTGTGAGGGGTGGTTTAGTTATGATTTCCTAAATATTTTGCTCTCGAAAGGAGAGAAAATGTTTTGCTAGTAACACTGCAATTGTGGTAGCAGCAGGAATAATTGCATTTGAAGAGATTACTTCTATTATTATTATTACCATTAATTACAGCAGTGCAATTGTTCTATCAGAAATCCGAATTCTTCTGGTGGAGCAGTGGTGGTGTGGCCGATGGCTGCTGCAGTTTGCTGTGTTTAGATGCTTGCCATGTTTCAGTTGCAGGCCAGCTGTGATGGCAAATTGCTTATTTACTACCAGCTCTGAGCAATTCCTTACAGCTCCCTGTGACAGCCCTGCTTTAGATGCACATTAAACATTAACTGCTGACCTCATGCAAAGCAGGTGCAAGAAACAAGGTGCAACAGCGATAGGATTTCTTCCTCTTATGCAAAATACGTGACTGTGGGGCTGTTTGTGTTACTGAGTACAAACCTCAGGAGGCTGCTCCACTGATTAATTTACAAAGCCAGCCCCAAGTAACCTTAGACCTGTGTCTTCTCTGTACCACAGACTAGCTCAGTGTGTGCTATTATCAGAATATTGCCTCAGAAGGCCGTACCACAAATAAGGACTGCAGACACTAAGGAGGATTAATGAGTTGTTGCCAAGTTAAAAATTAAATAGCAGTTACAAATCACCTGAACTATGGTGAGTGCTCCACACTAGAATCGTAGAATGGTTTGGTCATAAGGAACCTTAGATATCATCTATTTCCAACTCTCCTGTCATGGGGACCCGGTTGCTCAAAGCCCCATCTACCCTGGCCTTGAACACTTCCAGGGATGGGGCATAGGTAAGCATTCCTGTAAACAGGGTTTTTAAAAAGTCCAAGGGTAAACACGAAAGTATCTGTCAAGTATTTTGTGTTCCATTTCTGTATTAGGAATAGAACCAAGCAGAGCTAGACTTGCAAGTGAAACAGCTGCAGAAGTTCATTTCCCTGCTAAAATGCTCACCTCGGCATAACTTGCAAATTCAGGTGATTCTTAGCTGTCATGCTGCAGTAGCAGATCAGCTATTTCCACATGAAAGGAAAACCCTGCCCACCCTCTCCTTGGGCATCAAAGATGTCAGCAGAGCTAATGCCTGAATCAACAAATCCAGCTGGGCATGTCCCTAGACTCTGCCTGTATCCATATTAGCGTGCTTTTAAATGGAGGGCTTTTGAAAATGGATCCATGATGTCAAAGAGCAGAGTGGCAGAACAGCTCCAGCACTGCTGCAGGCCCGGGGAGGCCGGATTCAGCAGGTGACCTGTGTGGTTGCTTTGTAGCCAAATTAATCCTGCTGTGCACAGGACTTGGATTCGGACATGAATAATTGAAGGTAGCGCTGTTCCTCGCTTGATCCTGTGAGTCTCGGTCTCTGATGCTGCATATCAAAGGCAGCTGGATGGTTATTGAGGCTGCAGAGAAATGCTGGAAGCCAGCAAATCCTTCCAGCAGTATTTGCTGGTGGTGGGCATGGCTCTGTGCACACGGGGAGCCTGGGGTTGTGTCAGACTGCTCTGTGAAGTCGAGTATTTTGCTGAATCAATGCCATATGGCCCGGCAGAGTCTTATCAGAGATCGATCCTGTGGTGCCCAGCTGTCTCCCTCTGCCATGGGGATTTCATTGCTTTAAGAAAGGAAAAGGAGAAAGTGAGCTGTGGCCTCTCTGAAGTGGGGTGGCTCAGCTGAATTTGAGACTGCAAGGCAGGTTCACTTCAGAGGGGTTGGCTCTGGAGCCACGCTTCTTGCAGGTGATCATTCCTTTGCTCCAGGGTTTTCATCAGCTATCTGCCAGACAAGAACGTCACCTGTAGCCCACAGAAATACTGGGTCATCTTTTATTGTTTAAAGTTTGATTAAATTGCTGATGTCCTCAGGTTTTTACTGCAACAATTAGGCCGCTGCTTCCCTGACAGACTTTTTCCACTGTCACTGTCATCACCATTAAGCTCCCCCCTTACTTCTGAAAAGAATGGTGAGCTAATGACAGCTTATGCTATTCCCACTGTCAAATGAAAAATCAAATCTTCACCATCCATTCCTTTTTCCCCACAGGCTGACTTAAACTGCAACATCCAAGATGATACAGGAGCGTTTTACGGAGTCACCAGTCAGTATGAGAGCTCAGAAAACATGACAATCACCTGCTCCACCAAAGTCTGCTCATTTGGAAAGCAAGTAGTAGAAAAAGTAGAGGTGGGTGATGTGATGGGATATGTGCCTTTATTTATTTTTTACCTTTCCTAAGCACAGACCTGTATGGCATGGTCAGGTCTCTGGCTGGTTGATACTGCAGCTGGGGACTAAGCCCCAGACCCACATCTGTCATGTACAAAACAGTTTTAGTGGGGGAATTTTAGCCTAGAGCTGAAGGTTGAGCCTTTACAGATGTCCTGGTCATTGTTTATGTCCTTCTTATACCAAATACGTTTTCTAACCATAAAAAAGAGGTTTTAATAATTTCTTATATTCCAAGCTTAGAGAAAGTCAAAAATCCTCATAAACCACTGAGTAGCTCATCTGAGGAATTGGTAGCTGGACAGCAGCAGTCCGAGAGTCACAGCCTTGCCCTCCTTTGGGAATCGAAGTCAGTCTGGTTTTCTTCCAGCTGCAGTCCTGCATCTTTCTGGAGTTCCTAAATTGCCTATTAAAGCATGCAATAATAGATCTATGTTTGTATGTGAGCACTTAAGCATAAATACATAAGCTTAATTTTACTGTTCCCTTTGCAGACAGGCACCTCAAAACTCCTGTAAAATCACCTTATCACAGTTTTTGGCTCAATTCATTCTTACTCAATTTGGGACTTTATAATCCTCATCTGTTCAATTTGTTAATTTCCACGTTGGAGAACAAGTAGTGATAGTATAATTTTTGATAATCAAGGGCCCCTGAATTTTTAGCAGGGTATTGCATAGCTCGGGGAGGGAGTCAGAGAACAGGCAAATGTGTGTCTGAGCCGCTTTCTCTTTTTCCTGTCTACACAAAAAAAAGAGAAGGACATATTTAGTGGTCACTTCTTTGCTATTTCTGAGTTATCACATTCTAAATGCTCTTTATGTTTTTTTAGACTGAATATGCAAGGTTTGAGAATGGCCGGTTCGTGTACAGGATAAACCGCTCTCCAATGTGTGAATATATGATCAACTTCATACACAAGCTGAAGCATTTACCAGAGAAATACATGATGAACAGCGTCTTGGAAAACTTCACAATTTTATTGGTATGGACTGGCTTTTTATTTTTCCACTTCTAAGATACTCTCAGGCTTTGTATGGCTTGCTCAGCTTGTAACATAGAAAGCCAGTTTCCAAATGCCTTAGTCATGTTGCTTACCAAAGAAACTGTCCCACTGACTTCAGAATAATTCTCTTGGAATTGGACGCTGTAGACGCTCAGGATGAAAAGGCTCAGCTGGCTGTGAGCGTGAACAAACATCTTTGTTATGTTCCACAAGTTTCAGCTTACTTCTTCCTTTTTTCCATTCAAATCTGGGATTTGAAGAGAGCCTGAGGCAGTAACTTTGAACCATCGCGTTCATCTGATGTGTCCTTACTGGGGCTCGGTTACAATGCTGCAGATGTTAGTGGCATTATTAGTTCTTGGGCAGGGAAAAAAGGCAGCAAACGCCCAACAGGTGACCTAAAACACAGAGAATGGTCCATGTAGTGGCCTTTAAGCCAGTTTCATCCAGTGACCCAGCTTGCTTTCCCTGTTGCTCTGTGGTGGCACCTCAGCCAAGCTCTTAGAGCCATGCTGCCTTGGCTGCTGCCGCGGGATTGGGGCAGGACCGAGGTGACACCGGTCACTTCTTGTTTCAGGCCTGCTGTTTCCAGATGTGTAATGCTCCGTCTGCCTCTTCTTTCCCCCACACAGGTGGTGACAAACAGGGATACACAAGAAACCCTGCTCTGCATGGCTTGTGTATTTGAAGTGTCGAACAGCGAACACGGAGCACAGCATCACATCTACAGGCTTGTAAAGGACTGAGCAGTTATTTATATATACACTTCATTTCACTTCTTTTTCAAAACACAGACTGTAAACCTCAACACTAAGTGGCAGTGCCTCTGGCCCAACTTTCACCCACATTTTTCTAAATCCTGTTTTAGTGAAGTCATTTTTAATGTGTTCATATATAATTGTAGCTGTGAAATTCTGGTACAGTTGTAAAAATTATTTCTAAAACTAAGTGTTCTTCAAATTTGTAAACCACAGTTCTTTGGGAAGACTGTATTTAAGAACCTAACGCCTCTGTCTGTGGAGGCCTATTTTTAATTCTGATAGAAAAACGTATGACAGAGCATTTGCCATGGGGAAAAACTGACAGCATTTATAAGAATTTATTTTGGGTTTTTTTCCAACATGAAATACTTGTTTTACAATGCAAGTGAAATTGAAATGAATCTTTAGCTATAACTGTAAATGAGTACACAAAGTTAATAATCTTTATAGAATTATCTTTGTAACTAATTAGGGTGGAAGATATGGACGAATGTAATTCACTAAATTATTTTTTAAAATGAAACATTTTTCTGTTTGAAACCAAATGAAAAATATAGCCTTAAGAAATGCCTGATAGAAACAGACAGGTCCTAAAATTAGGCAAATTTTGTATTTTTTTCTCAACGCTAAAACTAATCTTCTAATCCATTAAACTTTCAAACAGGTATTGCAGAGAAAGAAAACATCATCCCTTACCCCTAACATATCTAGTGTATTTTAAAAGAGTATAAAGTTGTATTGTACTAATATGAAAATTTGATTATTTAATGAAAAAGATGGCTCATTTTGCAATAAGTAGGTAAATACTGAAGATTTAGACTTGCATTATATGTAGTCTCGTGTGTGCGGTTATATTTTATATGGACAACTATGTTTTCTAATAAGATGAGCAAAAAACTTGCAACTCTGAAATTAAGAGATGAACGGAAACAACTGACATGGTGACAGCATCAAGCCATTCGCAAACAGAAAGCAAAACACTGATGTGTTTGAAAGAAGAGTGTGTACACCTCTGAAAGGATCAGCAGCTTTAATATCTGTGAGACGCTAGAAAATCACAACCAACATCGGGAAAGATTGGAAAGCGGGGAATTTTATTTTTTTCCTCCTTTTCCTCTTAATCATGGTGCTCTTACACCTCTCCCAGTTGTCTCTCCAGGTCTGGCAAAGACCTTCTCTGAAACAAACACACACCTACCACATGGGGTCTGCTGTCCTCTTGGATGTGGTGGTAGTATTCGTCCTTCTGATAAATTCAGGGAAGACTCCAAGAAGTGAAGTACAGCTGGAGATATTTTAACACTGTAAGGCTTCGAACCACAGCTGTGGGTGTGAGTGATTGCCTGAGGTCCCCACACGTGAGAGCAGCAGCCTCATCCCTCCCGTTCAGCACAGAGGGCGTTGCTCAGTTCCTCTCCTCCCGCTGCCTCTCGTTGCCCAAGCCGAAGTTGTTTGGGCAGGTGCTGGGCCAGCAGAGGGTTCTCAGGCAAAACATTTGTCTGAAAGGCTGAGGGCTGCCTGACCAAGCACAAGCCACCTTAAAGATCAGTGACGACTTATCAGCAGAGATGGTTCTTAGGAAAGGTTTTGGCAGTCCTGAATCAAAGTTCACGTTTTGCAGGCCCCTCCTCCCTGCCCTTTACGAAACGCTCCCATGCACAATTCAAGCAGGGAATTTACTCCCAGGCACACTGCTGTAGTCTTCAAACAAGCAAGTCTTATTTTTTCTTTAAATTAGATCCCTGCATAGTCCTTTCTGTTGGAATTGCCCACTGTTGAAATGTCTGGACTAGAACAGAGCCTAGGCAAGGTAGTGGGTCAGACCATCATCATCCCGAACACTGGAGAGGTCTCGGTTTCGAGGAGGGTGCAAACATCACCAAGGGGAAGGGAGGGTGCTTTAGTCCCTCAGCCTGATCTGACTCCATGAGGTGGATGGTTGCTGTGATGTCTAGCTGTGGATATTAGGGCTGATGATCTTTCAGTTTATACTCTGCGAAGTGAACAGAGAAATGTGTCCATGGCAAGGTCTCTTTTAACGTTCATTTTTAACACTAACCATCACATCAGGAAAAGCACTGCATTGTAACAGCCTAACGGTAGCCCTTTATTCTAAGCACTTGGTGTTACAAGTCAAAAACTACTTTTTGTTTTTTGTTCTAAAGTTGTCTTTTATTTAGGGTTTGAATTGTGGGTTTGGTGTTTTTTTTTTTTTTAATTTTTTTGTTTAATAACAAGCAAACTCTTTAAGGCATATAAAGTATGTGAGTCAATGTGCAAAACCAGGTACAGTTTTTTTTTTAATAGGATCTGGCACACTACATATGCCATAACTATAGGGTATAAACAGTCACAATGTTTATTGGTGTTCACATATGTAATATTAGGGAAACTACTTCCATCGTCTTTTCTTTACATTTCTGTAAATGATCCATACCCTGTATATGTTAATTCTTAAAAGCCTTAATCCTTCAACTGTTGAGTGTGGGGTGTGTAGTCCAACAGGCTGCCTGTAAACTGTGAGCTCTTTTGTAAGCTGGAAGTACTTATCTTGTTACTGTTACTTTTTTGTAGGAACCTTTTAATTGAGAGCTGCCAAAGCATTACAATATGCAGTGCCTTAGCATTATATTAGAAGTACCTTTAGCCTCTTAACATTAAATTTTATACATTGTTTTATTAATTGGTTCCATTTTTAAAATATCCGTATTTTTCCCCACAAAAACGCTCTATGACTGCTTGGTCTAAACCAGCTGTCTGTACAAGTCAGTCCCATTGCAGTGAAATGCCTATACCAAAAGGAAAGGTTACAGACTCCTAGTTCTCCCTGAAAAGTGAATCGTATTAATAAATGCTGCCTTCTTAAATTTCATGACCAAATAATTAATTGTGACTCTTCTGCACTCTAGCATGAAAGTGCCTTTGGTTTGAAATTCCAGCTTAGAAAAGTGCTGCCATAATAATGACAATTTGTAGAGAGACCAAAAATATTTAGTTATCACCGTAATGCCTTTGGTTTATTGGAATAGGTTGAATCTACAGGCCTCCATTCACAAAAGAGCACCATTCATAGCAAAGGGATTTTGCTAATGATCAGCCTGCTGGAGAAAAATCTACTGTTTGCCATTTCTGACAGCATTGCAAACCAGCAACTGATTCGTCTGTGATATAAAAATGAAAATATTCGCATTTATATTCTCTTCATCCAATCACGCGTCTGCATAATGAGAGATCCGTATCCTACAGAATTTCAGTGGACAAATATGGCTTCATTGATCTCCTCTAACAATATTTTGGTATCTGTGAAGATTCTTTGTTTAGACAGAAGATTTTGTTTACAAAGTTGTGCACGCTGAAGGTCAGATACATAAAACAAGACGAACATGGAGAGCTGAGCATAGCGAGGGTAAATGCAATTGTGTGGGTTTAAGCATTGAAACGCTGAGTGTGAGCCTTGTGGATGAAGGTGCTGGTAGAGAAACTCTGGCCAGCACGACTCAGAACACAGGGTTGTTTTGTTTTCCTCCCAAATGATGTCTTGGAAAAAAAACAAACAAAAAAATTAGCTCCTCTTAATAATATGTCTTTATTTGATACCTTCTGTGAACGGGGGCCATACTCTCCACTACAACTGAAATCGATGGGAAGAGGAGCAACATTTTAACAATTTTAAAAGGAACAAATATCAGCAAAACCAAAAGCTGTCAGAGGGATTATATAGTTGTGAATACAATTTTAACTTGATTTTTAAAGTATTTGATGAAAACTAAGATTAACTTTTTATATAGAGAAATATTGTGACACTGTGTGGTAAATATTGTGATAATTCAAATTCCCTTTCTCTAAAATATTATTTTTGTTATTCCTTCAAGGTCTAAATCTCACTTACCTCTAGAAGACAAGTAATCCTGTTGAACTCAATGAGACTGAGGTAGGGCAAAGACACTTTTGGCCCACAGGCAGAACACATTTTTTCAGTTATTGCCAAACATTTTGGCTGTGCTAGTCAATGTTTGTGATAAACTACACCTGTCTCATTCAAACAAGCATAATGGTACCATTTGGGGCTGTTAAAAATTACTACTCACAAATGTAGTTTTACTTACTTGAATTCCAGACTGATTTTGTTTAGGTACTGCACCACTATTTTGAAGGAATTGCAGATCTAATGCCTGTTTCTCACTTTCCCCCTCCACCACAGCTGCAGCTCAGTTTGGCAGTAGCTTCTCCCGTGGAACCCCATGGGATGGGCTATTGGGAATAATGAAGGGTGTACATTAATGTTGAATGTAAGTAACTGGCCAGTCCGAGGCAGATACGACATTTGACGTGCTAATCCGTATCTATTTATTTTCCCACTGCGAGTCCTGGGGCATGCCTGCTGTCCGAAGCAGCTCCCCTGGGAGTTTTCCTGGAGCACTCAGTCAGTCACACTGAGAGCCCTGTTGTTGTCCCCCCTTTCCTTTTCCCATGAGGATACACGTGCCCGGGCGCGCGGCGGATGTGGGGAGTAGAGCCCGGCTTTGTCCTTTGCTCAGGATGATCTCCTTTCCCCCTCTTATCTTTCATAACGAGATGTTTAGCCCCCCTAAGAAAGATTGAGGCTGGATAAGTCAAAGTATAAGAAACACTCTGGACATCTTCATCCTTTAACTTTTCAGGTCATTCTTGCTGAGATCATGTAATTAGTTTTAGTGTGTAAATTAAATCTTAAATGCACTCAGTTGACTAAAAGGAGATGGATCCCTGTTACCTCCTTACAGAATATGTGTTTTTGTTTTTGTTTTGTTTTGTTTTATGGGCCTCTGATTCAGGCTCACGACTGCAGACAAAAAATACAATATGTGCCTGAAAAAAAAAAAAAAAAAGACAAAAGAATTTTATAACATTGAAAACCTGAATAGCCTTTAATTCTTCAGTGCATTTTATGTAAAACAGGTTGGGTTTTTGTTTTGTTTTGGGGTTTTTTTGCCATGTGCATTTGTTCACATTTGTAAATGACTTAATGGAATTCTCACTTTATGTTTATTTGTGTAATGTGTATAAAATGGGTTTGTGACTTAAGCATATTCATATATGGTCAGTGGTTACTTTAATATTGTACTGCTGCTGGTAACTTTTGATGTAGAACTTGCCTTTTGATGATAAAGTACCTCTAGGTTAGACAGTGAGGGAAGGCTCTTGGAAAAAACTGAATGTTCTCCAATGTTTTCTTAACATATTTGCAGAAGCTTTCAAAAGGAGTTTCAGTCAAACCTCTTGGCAGTACAGTATTCTTGTATTTGTTATTGTCTGTGTGTAGGTACTGGTACCTTTTTTTTTTGTTTAAAATGTTTTAAGTGTTGGCTTTAAAGTGAATTTATCTTTAGTATGATAGTAATATGAAAATTATAGGTTTTGTGTGCAGAGAATTTTTTTATAAAGTGCTTTGTAAAAAAAAAAAATGTATTCTAGCTTTCGCGGTACATATGTGTGATAACTTTAATATCCATGACAGTTAAGTGCAATTATTTCATCACTCTAAAAATGCTATTTTTGTGTCGGTTACTGCAGGTGTTTTCATGTCTTTGCAAAGTGACACATTTTGATGCCTTCTTGATAAAGTGGTAGAATTTTTGTAGCTTTCTAGAAACTTTGTATTCATACAGTATCGATTGAAAATAAAGAAAATGAAAGTGTTTTGTGCATTTATCATAATCTCTTACATCAATCTCTTCTTAATGTTGGGTGTAGCTTTCAAAACCCTTTTCCAAAATAGCACAAGGCCAGACTTGCAGCAATACATGTGTACCTTCCTAAAGGTGCCAAGGAGATCCAGCAGGATTTACAGAAATCTGGAGGGATGGTGCTTGAGGCTCGCACATCTGGAAGCTGTGTTCCATGAAGAGTCCATCATCCTGCTTCTTGTTTGTGTGTCTTCCTAAAGAAACAGTGGTAGATTTTATTGAAACATCATTTAAACCACACCATTACAATGGGAAAAGCCACCCATCTCTCTTAATTCCAGAGTTAGGAATGACCTGCTCAAAATATTACAGAATAAATGGTACAAATACATCATTAGCTGAGCAACTAGAACTGACTGAGGAGCACAGTAGTTATCTAAGGTCATTTCCCCCAGAACACCGAGCTCTGTGGGAACTGAGGTCCTAAAATTGTGCCATGTTTTCAAGAGACTCGTTTCTTGTTTTTCTTAAACCACCTGCCCCTCAGCTAACAGCTGTACCTGGTATGATGAGAGGATGAAACAGGATCAATTTGCCTCCTGCATTCACAAAGAGAAACCACCTAGCTAGGGGGAAAAATAAAAGAAAAAGAGACTAAGAGGGATATCCTGGCTCAACTGAAATCAATGGGAAAGCGAGCAGGACTTGGTAGAGAAAAAAAAAGTACATCTGGCTCATCTTCTGCTTCCACAGGGGAGCAGCAGCTTTTGAATAAAATATACCACATACCCCTCCCACACTCCCCAATTCTGCTTTGGGTGGCAGATGTTCCACTGCTATTTTTAAAATACCAGCAGAGCACCCCCCCTCCATGTGCTAGATGAATGGGGTGAGAACAAGGCACAGATATGGTCTGTTTTGACCCTGTTTTCTCTTCTTTGTTCCCATTAAGTGTATGGCTTCAGCCCTTTGAAGTGTGTTAGCTGTTTCAGAAGCAACCTGCTTCTTAATTAAGGTTCTGCTTCTTAATTAATTTAGGTTAAACCCATAAATCTTCCACCTTTGGGAAAATGTCACGCGGCATTTCAGGCTGGGAGTCCCCATGTAGTGTCACCATCAGTTTATGAAGGAGCTGGTTTCAGTGGGAGCCACAGCCCCTCCCTGACGAAGCGTGGGATGGTTTGCACGAGCAGGGAACAAAGAAGCCAGACCAGTTAGAGCACAGAATCCATCTGTGGTCCATGGACTTCTCTCTGGGTTTTAAATTTTTTTTGAGATACGGCCTATTTGACACTACAAATCCAGGAGACATTTCATGCTCACAAACCCACGAGTAAAAGGAGGGCTCAGAGCTCAGCAATGTGCTAGCAGATGTCTGCAGTCCCCACACGCAGCTCTAGCTGTTCATCCCAACCCTGACCTTTTGCAGCCTTGCTGTTGTTGTGTGGGGCCCCTCGAGCAGGAACAGCTGAACAATCTGTTACCCCAAACAGTGGCAGCCTTGCAGTGTTCATAAATAATTACCTGCCTTGCAGGGAGGTGGGACACTTCACTGGTTAATGGCTGTAAATTGTTCTAGGATTGCTGATGTTCCCTGAGAGCTAGAGCTGTGCTGGGGACACTAGAAGGTGGTAAGGGCAGGAGGGAGTGGGTAGAGACACTGTACTAGGAGTGGAGGGAAAAAGAAAATTGTAGAAACCCAGAGTGCAAGTGATTGGGAGAAAATAAGTAGACTGGTATTGCTTTTCAAAGAAAATGAAAAGATGAGGAGAGGACAAAACAGGAAGAAGGGACGAAAAGGATCATTAAAACCTACCACCATCAAAAAAGTGTCCATCAGAAGAAGGCAGGAGAATCAGAGTAAAATATAAACTGCAACAAAACAGACAAACATTCACCTAGGTAAATATAATTTGCTGCTGTTTGGTTTGGGGTATTTTTTCCCCTCCTGCATTACTTTTTATTCGCCCTTTCTAGTTTGGGGCATATCCTCTTCAAGCTTAAGGGAAAGGGCTGCTGGAGACCTCCACTCTTGTGTGCCTCACTGGGGAGACTCAATAAAGCCCAAAAACCCTTAGCAAGCCACCCTGTAACCCTCCCTGGCAGATGAGGAGCTGGCAGCTTTGTTTTGGAGAGAGGGAGAGAGAGAAAGCAAAATGAGCAATGGCCAGAAGAGTATCTGAAACAATCAGCTGAGCAAAGACACTTGAGTGCAAGTGACTGCTCTCAATTTACTCACCACTGGGGATTTCTGAAGGCACCTTTCTGCAGATGTGTGGGTTTGGGTGCATGCACAGGGTCCATTGCAGATTTAGTTGGTGAATTTCAAAAATACTCCTTTCCTTGCCCCTCACTCTGTCCTAGAGCTAAGAGCATAAATGTGTAACCTTGATGTTATCAAACGGGAGCAGAAAGCCAAGAACCAAATGTTTTTTCATAAATCTGTTTCTAAACATCTTTATCAGCTTTAAGAGATGTCCACACACAGGGAACAGGAAACAGGGAACAGTTTTGGAGCCTCAGGCATTGTAGCTGTCCCCTAACTGTAAAGTCAGTGTCCCACTATGGTTGGTGGTTGGGGCCACCAGAGAGAAAGGTGCAGGAGCTGTGATTAGTATGTACAAGTCCCTTTTCATTCCTCTTACTTGTACAGGTCAGTGAGAGGATTAGTCCTTGCCTTGCAATGCACCTCAATGCTCTGCCTTCTGGACCTCCAGCACAGACAGGGAATGGCAGCAGCTTCCAAACTTACCATCTGAGCAGAGCACTGAGCTGCATGAGCAGCTGACTTTCCCAGTGGGTTAACAAACTACAAACTGATTTTTTCTTCTGCCCCAAGCACGTAAATTTATTAGCCATATTTAAAGATAGTTCTCCATTTTTTTTCTGTTGGCAGAGACCAAAGAATAAGGGTTTTTTTTTTTTCTGGACTTCTAAAAATTCCTTTCAGCTTAAATCATATGTTCTCTGCAGTGTTATCAGAGATTTAATTTTTTTTTTCCAAGATACTTGTCTTTTCTTATCCTTTTGCCTGTGATGTTGAACTTCTGACTGAGCAAAAGTTCCTACTTGGCAAAATGGACAAGAACAGCATCCAGGTTATAACCCTTCTCTTTGGTACTTCCTTTCTGACAGAGTTTTATGTTAGTTGAAGGGGATGAAGGGGAAAATGGGGTCTTCTTATTGTTTGGCCTTTCCATTAGATTTAACATGAACCCACGTGAAAAACTCAGGTAATGAAGGACTAGATTCAACCACACTGCCTGCACACATATCACAGCATTCCACAGCACAGAGAATTTGATGGCTTCTTTGTGAAATATCTGTATTGGTTTTACCATGGTTATGTTATATTTTTACTAGGTTTAATCTGAACTTTATCGCCAGAACAACACGAAGGGTGGAAACTCAACGGCGCAGCTCACCCCAGAGTTAACAGCAATAACGTGGGAGCCAGAACACCAGGCTCAGCAGGGTTCACACTCCCTATCTCCTGCAGTGATCTCCTGTTTGGAGGGAGGTGGTGGTGAGTAATAATTGGGAGGTGCCCCAAGACTCACCAGCGATAGGCTCTGGATAAGCACAAAGGAATGGGGAGATCTGGGGCAGGAACCAGCAGACTCCAAACTTCCTGGCTTTCCTGGCCTGCTTTCACACATCTCCCAGATAACAAAGGACAGTGTCCTGTGAGCAGTGAATACATGAGAGGGGTGTCTTGAGATCTTAGACAGCCCCTCTCATTTTTGCAGAATCTTTCTCTCCATCTGCTCCCTTCTCTGAAAGGCTATTCCTTGATCACCAGGCTCCACAATTCCTCTGAAAGGCTATTCCTTGAACACCAGGCTCCACAATTCCTCTTCACTGCAGGGCATGCAGAGCACTCAGACAGAGCTATGGTATCAGCTTCACTTTTTCCATGTAAACAAAACATCTTCCCATTAAGAACATCAGTGCTGGAAGTGGTACACAGTTAACAGGAACTCTGAGAGAGCAAGGCTAAGGGCTCAAGAGCCACTGGGAGGACACACACAGGTGGTCAGGAAGGCTCTAGGCCTTCCTGCTCTAGGCCAGCGTGGTTTCTCAGCTGGGGAGGAAGTGGGAGGAGAACCCTCTACCCCTGCAACCTGTAGCACCAAGGGAATAAGTACAAGCACAATGGAGGACATTAGCTTGAAGGTACTGGAATGCTAATGGAAAGGAAGAACTAGCCATAGGGATTAGCCATGATCTGAAGATGAAGCTGGTGAAGCAGGAGATAGCATAAAGACTGTTCCAGAGAGCCTTTTTCCACCACTTCTGGTCAGACACATAAAAAGGCTGAGCCAAAGTCAGTGTTGGTCAGCTGGAGGCTGCTGGAAATGTATCAAAGAAAAAGGAATGAACCCAGAGGACCTGCCTGAGGAAAGAGTACAGGGTGCTCATTATTATGAATTAATATGTATGTGGTCAATAAGCTGAGTAGGAAACCACTGAGAGGAAGGGGAGAAAAACATCAGATAACAGCTGAGAAGGTAGCTCTCAGAAGTACTGAGAGAACAGGTGCAGAGCTCTCTGTGTTTGAGTGGATGGATAGTTACAAGTGACCACTGCCAGCGTCAGAAGTTTCTGGACAAATTAGGCTTTCTTGGGTGTGTCCGTGCATGGGAAAGCTGTGGATGCAGCAGTAGACAGATTTACAGATAAGAAAGATCTGGGAGGGGCTGCCCACAGGTTTTCTGTGAAAGGAGATAGATGGGAGGTCGAGGGGGGCAAGGAAACGAAAGCCATGGAGATAGCACTGCACAGCACAGACTTGTGAAAGTGCCTGTCAGCTGCAGCAGCCAGCTCCTCCTGACTAGGACAGTGTGTGGTGGCTGCTCCTGTCTGCAGAACAGGGGGAACAGGGCAGTGGTGGGGCTGACAGCCCTCAGACACACTCAGGGCTGAGGAAACAAGACGTCACCTGGAGCTCGTGTTTGGCCGCCTGTTGAGAGGACAGATGAGTATTTCTGCGTAAGAGATGGTCACGATTACAGAGGAGATCTCTGGCTTTGTCACCCTCTGAGTGCCCAAGTAACAGGCAGTGGGGGGTGGGGGTGCCCAGTTCCTTTAACAAATAGAAATAGAGGAATTCTGTATAATATTTTAGCTTTTTTGTTCAAAGGTTAAATACAAAGATGCTGTTCAGCCATTAGAAAAGTACCCGATGAGAAGCTGGAACTCTGGACTTAGAGCATGTGTTGCTTGGCTCTGCTGAAAACTAGGAAACAGCCCTGAGTGTGGACAGCCCCACATAGGGGGAAAATATAGGAAATATGTAGGAAAAAATAGTTTAGGAAATGCTAGGAAAAGAGAGGTCATGTCAAGAGCCAAAGGAGTAGAAACTTCTCTGCCAGCAAGTGGATGAAAAAGCTTGAAAGTCAGACCAAGAAACAAGCCAAAATGTCTTTAAAGGAAACATTCATTCTTCCATCCTTCCATTTCAAGATTGTATCAATGCCTGTAATAACTGGATTTACCTCTCCATATGATAACAACGCCGGGTTTTGTGCTTATATGAAGTACCAGTTTGTGATCTGAACATCTGACAAGGTCCCTCAGCCAGGAGCCCAGAAGGCTCCACATCTTCTCCTCACTGAGGAGGCCCAGGTAATTGGGGATGCCCAGGGAAAGGACGTGGCCCAAGACAACAGCTGTATCCTGCAGGATTCTCGTGTGTGCTGCTGCATGGCAGTGTCAGGTGGAGCACGGCGTGGCAGTGAGGCTCATCAGGCCCTGCTGTGCTCATGTCATGACTGCAGAGTGTCTCAATCTGTTTACCTGCAAGTACCAGGTATAACCAGGTTAGATAAGAGCATTGCCACCATATGTAACCTTTGGACTTTGGCTCGAGGCTTCTACTTTCCTTTCTGGAGAGAACACATCGTATTTCACTGTCTGCTTTATTTCTTTCTCCTTTATTGCAGTTGTGCTCAGTACCCCACACAGATTGATTTTCCTGGAGGCACAAACAAGCAGATAGAATCTAGAGGACGTTTAAATAAAGGGAATCATTGTAAATGGTCTTTGAATTAATAAATATATATAAAGATAAATAAGAGACATAGAGATATATAGGACATATAGATTGTTCAAACAAATCATGACCCATCTGTTCGGTGTGCTCTGTTTATGTGTGCTCTCGGTGCTAGGATATCCTGGAAAACAGTAGGACTTTCTGGACACACTTGGGATCCCAGCTGGGATGCAGGAAATTTGCCACAACATCAAGTGATTGAAGGATGGATCCCAAGATAATAAAGCATGCCCAATAGGAAGAGTTTACCCCAAAAAGAATACCTAAAAGGCACAGTCTACTTTCTGAGCTAGCTGAATTCAAGCTGACAGAATACACACTCCCACTGTAGCCACTACTAATTAGCAGAAGAGGAAAGAACTACCAATTTAGAGATGCTGCTGACCTGTAGGCAGAGGCAGTCACTGATTTTTAAGAGATCCTTAAGTTCCCAGCTTTCTTCCCCCCTCCCATATTCCTGCCAGCCACTGACCTTCCTTTGATCTGCTGTAAACCTGGAAGGTTGTCTCCCTTCTCCTCTCCGGATCTGTGTTCAGAAAGAAGAGCTGCAACATTTATCATGAATAACTGTGCACAGCAACTCCTTCTGAGTCTCCCTTGGAGATGGACTTATTCCTTCCTGCCTAATTAAGAGAATATCAAGTAGGATTCTTAACAAAAGGGATTTGCTAAGAATTTTGGTAAGAATTTTGGACTTCTCAGTTTTCTCTAGTGCAGAGTCTGAATACACAAAGTAGAAATTCATCCATCAACATAAATTAGGCACCAATGGTTTTGTTCAGGTGAATGATTTGATTTACCTGAACAAAAATTACGAAAATGCCTGCTTGTGCTCCCCTTTCTTGCTGTCATCTGGTTCAGCAACACAGTTTGGTACTTGGGAACAGCTTGTATTTGTTACCCCAGTCTATATGTATTTTTAGGAAGCTACCAGTAAAAGCAAAGGCAATACATTGTCTTCCCCATTCTCTTCCAAAGCTCTCCTCTGACCAGCAGCATCCTCCCTGTCGCTTTCTGTTGCTAAATCAATTAAACATTCAGCTCTGCTGAAAAGAGGGAAAACCAGTTACTATAACGTCTTGACTTCTTGACTTCTGCTAATTCTATTTCAGGTCAATTGCTTATTTCTCTGTATTTCTTCACTGCCAGTACAGTAAGGCATGCACTCTCCTGGCTTCGATCCGAATTCTCTGTCACCTGGCCTGTGTGATACCCTGAACACACAAAATGACAGAGGCTCTGCTTCTGCTGGAGACCTCTGTGAACAAACAGAAATTTAAAGTGCCAATTTACTTCCAGCTTTACTCCCAGCTACAGGTGAAGGCAGGTCACTGGAAGAGACTGACCTCAATTTTAGTCAGACTATCCCTGTAGCCCTCCAAGATGAAGGCCAAATGCCACAGACAGTGGCCCTGCAAGAGGTGCTCAGTGGCTTTGCCAGTCTGGGAATACAGCTGTGCATGAGATGGTTTAAAAGCTGAGTGAGGCACCTCAATTGAATTACACAGTTCAAGGGAAACTAGGACTACTAAGCATATAGAAACCATCTGACTCTCCACAGAAAAGTTATTACTCAAAAGGTTTTTGTGCTTACCGAATAATCTGATCTCTGCTTAGTGGAAAAGGGTTTTCCTTTCTCTTTGAACTGAATTTCAATGTGTCCTTGCATGAAGAACATAATGAATGACATGCCTACGGCAAATGCTGTTTGAAGCACTGTCCTTTATTCCTGGAGCCACTTCCAGGGAAGGGGAAGAACCTCTGATTTTATCACAGATGCCCTCTGCAGCATCACTTTTTGCTCAGGGGATAACACTTGGGTGGACAGGATTTAGCACAAACACAACCTGGTGGATCTCCCCTCTCTCAGCCAGGCAGGTGGGAGTTGTGCCTCACTGGAAGAGAGGCACAGCAGGGTCTGTAAACTGAAGGCAGAGCACAGGATTTTAGGAGAACTGTGAGGCACAAATCCAAAGATCCATTCCTTCACCTCCCAAAGGTGTGCAAAGATAAACACCAAAGAGACAGATCCTGCTGGTGGTGTCAGTGCTGCAGAAATGTAACTGTCCAAGTTAAACTACAAAAGCTTATGTGGACTTGGATGAAAAACATCCCCACCCTCAGGGAAGTGGGGCATTTGAAAATGATTGTCAGGCAGCTCATTTTCACTGGCTGGTGACTCACCCTGGGTACTTCTTGTTCAGCCCGAACATGGCCTAACAAGAAAAATGTAAAATGTCATTTTGTCTCTTTTTGGGGTGCCATCCAGCAAGGGCCCCTCATGTTTACACCTTCCAGATTCCTGGCTGGTTAGATGCAGAAAGCTTTCCAGGCCCAGTGCTACCAGGCCGTTCAGGACAGGGTGGCAGCAGCATGGGCAGCCTGTGCAAGGGGCCAGGCTCCTACCAGCATCCCTTGGTCACTAGATGTCTGATCTCTGCCACTCCACCCTGAGGCCCAGGGAAGCATCACTACTTTTCCATCTCTGCCTTTACTGAATAACTCAGCTAATAGCATCAGATGAAGCAGTGATTTTCTGATGTTTGGCCAAGCTGTTAACATTGTCATTCTAGCACATTTTAACAAGTACAGGCAGGTCGGGGTGTTAGTCATATTTCTACAGATACGGTGGTGGTTATTTTTCTCTTTTTCTTTTCTATCTGAGCCACTTTACTGGGCTTCAAAGCTGTCAGTGGAAACAGATGTGTGAATGTTATAAAATTATGCTGCTGCATCAGGGGTTTTTTATGGCTTTGCGTAAGTTGTATGTGAAAAGACACTTCAGGCCAGGGGGCCAAGTGCTTTGCACTGAGAGAAGTTACCATAAGGAAATACAATCTGTGAAATGAACAACTAGTCTTACCCAGATTAAAAAAAAAAAAAAACCAACAAAAAACCAAACCAACAACAACAAAATAAAATAAATACTAAAACACAACTCTCTACCCTGACCTAATTTCAGTTCCATGTGTACACACACTGTTCCACAGTCTCCAAACGGATGCTAGTGGGTTTGGTGGCACATCTGAAAGCACATGGCTTCAATACTTTGTCACATCCTCACTGCTCAACAGGTGGCCCTGGTACCATTAACTACATCCTGGAGAAGGCCTCTGTGGGATGTGAATCCTTCAGGAGCAGGTATTTATTTTCCTGGGGCTCCTCTGAGCAGCAGCTGAGCCTGCAATCCCCAGCAAGGCTGTGCCACTCAAAGGCTTGTTTGAGTGAATTTCTCAGTGCAGACACTTTTTATGCCTCCTAGGCTTCAACTGAAGGGTGGTACAAACTGTGTTCCTGAAGGAAGTTTTGCAGCGAGCCCTATTTTTGGGCAAAATATCGCACCACTCCTTTAGCTCACTTATATCAGCTGTTAGCGTAGGATGTGCTTTAAGTAACTCGAGGAAACATCCCATTTCTTCCCGTTGTGCAAGTCCGAGTGACTCTCTGGGCTGTGCTGGTTATGCACGGAGCAAACGCAACCAAAACTCCTTAAGGCATGGGCGGCATTAGTTCGGGGCGCTGGAGCGCGCAGCTTGCGCGCTGTGCGCGGTCCTGGCCGAGCGGCGCAGCCCCCGAGCCCGGCGCGGCCCCGCCGCGTCCCGCCTGCTCCTTTGCGGCCCCGCGGGCTGCGGAAATCGCGACAGCCGGGCCCGGGCTCCCAGAGCAGCAGATTGCAGAGCATCCGGCCGGGCCGGGGCCGCGCTGCTCGTGCGGCAGAACGCGGCGCGGCGAGCGCGGCTGCTCCGCGGGCGAGCAGACTGCGGAGCACCGGCACCGGCCGCGACAGGGCACCCTTTGTGTGGGACGGCGAGGCGCAGCGAGAGTGTGCGAGCGCCATTGGCTGGGCCCTGCAAACATATGCAGAGCAGAGTGACATATGGCAACTGGTGACTGCCCCGGCGCAGATGCCGAGGGCTTTGTTCGGGAAGAGCGCGCGGCGCGGATCCGGCACAGCCCTCCCGCGCTGCTGGGAGCGGGGCCGGTGCCAGCAGCGCTCCCGCAGCCCGGGCGCCCAGCATTCCTGGTGCCGCCAGTGCTGCTGGCTGTGCCGAGCAGATTCTGTGCTCCTGAAGCTCTGCCCACGAGCCAGACCCGGGGCACGCTGAGAAATGGGTTTCGTTGGAAACTGTTTCGTGGACTCCGGTTCCTACTCCTCTGCTTTCAGCTTTCTATATAATGCCACAGCCTGAAACAAACTATTTATAAAACTGTTTCCGTTTTCATTAAAACATTTGTTTTCAGTAGTTTCTCTCTATTAATGATATGAACAGAAAACTAGACAGTGATGAATAGTGATGTGTGTATTATTTTTTCAACTCTGTTAAGCAAAAGTTTAAATTGAGGTTGATGATGATTTCCTGGCCGTGGGACTGAGACAAAATGGAAAAGAGGTTCTGTCAGCTTGCTCATGCAGGAAAAACATGAGGGAAGGTTTTGAAATCCCAGCATGGGTCCCACTCTCTGCCAAGCCATGAGACAAGCACGCACTGGGAACTACAGCACCAGGCTGGAGCTGAGATACAGAGATCTGCTCTTATCTCTACCACTGACCACCTGTGTGACCACAAAAACCCTTCAACCCAACATGCCTCAGAAATAAAGACATGATACTCCTCCCAGGGCACTGCTTTGCAGAGGCCTGCTGGCTGTGGAGCAGAGCACAACCTTACAACACTGATTGCTTTCACGTGGGCCACGGGAGCCTCATCAAACAGGAACAGCATCCACCAAGCTGAGGACACGAGGGTCAAAATTTCTGCATCTTATTCCCTATTGCTGGTGCTATCAGCCTTTGCTCACTTGTCATTTTATGTGTTTCCATGGTGAGGAGCAATCCAAGTCCACATAAATATAAAACACTTTGCATACAGACACACAGTCAGGGGCCAAGCAACCAAAGCCAGAGGAAAACAAAGTGCCACCTCCTGCCATGGGATGGGAACTGATACAGATTCTGCCCTCTGCAGATTTCTGGTTGAGCAGAGCCCAAGAGGTAGAGCCAGACTGGGACAGGGAGCTGGCAGCCACCACCACCTCCCCTAAGAGAGCAGCTTGAGAGCTGCCCAGCTGAGAGCAGTTTTCTTTGCTTTCTGCTCCTTTTGCTTTTTAAGAGCTAGTGAAGCAAACACATTGCTCTGAACTGGGGCCATGGAGTAGCCAGACTGTAAGTCAAGGGACACAAAGCAAGTTGCTACCACCATGTTGTAGAAGTAGAAAGAAGAGGAGAAACCAAGAGGCTGCCCAGAGATCACCAGAGGGCTGAACTGTGCTGACTCTGTGATCCCCAAACTAATTTGTCACTCTGGCCCTTGGTGGGTCTCCGAGTTGCTGTATTTCCATGCAGAAGTTCAAGCACATGTGGTAGGTCTGAGTAGCTCTGGCTGTATCATATTTGCTGGGCAAGCTCCAGCCATCTGTGCAGCAACTGTCCAGCACAGCCAAGGCTGCTCCAGGCCCTCTGGAGCTGCACTGTGTGCTGGTGCTCACATTTGCAGTGCTCAGCCAGTACCCCTGGCTGACTGCCTCATCGCTCAGAACTGCTGCCTCACCCACTTCTTTGTAGCAAAATCCCGGAGAAGCAGCCTCAAACTTGGCCTGGAAAGCAGTCGTGTGGGGAACAAGACAAGATATATTCGGGGAAAGCTGGATTTTCGCTAGCCCTGTCTCTGTGACATTGAGAGCAACCTGACAGGGAAAGGGTGTACGGAGGAAGAGCTTCACCTTGAGACTGGCTCCCTCTGCAGCCCGACCATCAGCACCCCGAACGTGTCATGTGTTTTCAGACATTTGTTTAACTGCTACTCACAGCCGGAAAACCTCCCGGGAATGAATGGGCTAAGCATGGGAAATCCGTGCTCCCCATCCTCATCACGCTATTGGTTTGTCTTATGCTTTACAGTATCACAGGGATGATGGATAAACTACTCCGGTGAAAAAGCAGACCGACTTTCCAGTTAAAATTACGTCACTGGCAAAAATATTACATCAAAATATCCTGACCAGGTGGCAAACAAAGCGGCAATTTCGGAGTTTCCCGGGAAAACTCAGAGCAGAGCCTGGCTCTGACAAACGGACCGTGCGAACCCTCTGCGGCGCTTCCCATTTGTTGGAACCCTTCTCGCTGGGCGCTTCTCCAGCGCGGGGCCAGGACAGCGGAGCGCGGCCGAGCGCAGCTCCCGCAGCCCCGCAGCGACACCGCGCGGGGACAGCCACAGACCCCGCACACCCCGTGCCCCGGGCAGGAGCCGGCCAGCCCCAGCCCCAGCCCCAGCCCCAGCCCTGCCCACCGCTGCCGAGGCCTCGGGGGAGCTGCCGCCGCTGGAAGGGTGGGAATTGCCACCAGGCACATCTCCAACAGGTGCGTTCTCGCTGGCATCAAGGGTGAGCACGAGGCAGGAGTTGAACCGGGGAAATGCCACAGTTTATATTACACAGGAAATCAGATTAGGTTATCGCTGAGGAGGATGCTACAGGGCCTAAAGCTGTGAATGAGCTGGCAGGTTAATAGCTCCTCCATCTCAGCTCACGAGAGTGATCCCTCCCTGCGTGGCCGACACACCTGTTTTGGAGTGCTCGCTGTCTTTATCACACAACAGCCCGTACCCGCTGGCCCCCCTGCTCAGTCCTCGTTCACCTGGTACGAATTGCACGGTGAGGAGAGGAGCTGCCAAACTCCCTCCGTGTGTGGCAGTGCTTTGTCCACCAGGTCAGCAGGCTGAGCACAGGTGCCTGTGTCCTTTCTGCCCCCAAAGCCATCACATCCAGTAGCCTCGTTTGTGCTGAGCAGGAGCTGCAGCTGCCGTGGGATGGGGCCAGTGCAAGCCATTTGCCAAGCCAGCGAGCCCAGAGCACCACGGAGGAACACTGTGCTGCTAAATCTGTGCTGCATCAGCGCACAGCAGAGCTCAGAGCTGCAGGCACTGCCAAGGCAGGCTCTGCCTTTACTACGGTTTCACTGAAAACAGATGAGTGAAGTATTGTCAACTTCAGCCCGCCAGAAACCGTCTCACGCACCCCAAAAAACATGTGGTAGAATTTTTCAAAAGAGCAATTCCAAGGAAAACTTTGCCGTTACCTTTTGGTGCTTCCAATCCACTGCACTCCAGAATGGAAACCATCCCATTTTACATTTATAACCATACGACCTCTACACACCCCACACAATGTCCCAGGCCTGGCTCTTTGGCCAGTACTAAATATTGAGCCATATCATAAAATTGTGGGAATTGTCAGCACTGAATAGAGTGCACATTTATGGAAACAAATAACCCCCTTTCTTTGCTGGGCAGCAGCCAGTTCATTGGTGAGTTCCTCTTCCAAGCCCTAGACCCAGTGCTGAGAGCCCGGAAAACCATCAGCCCAGTGCAACAGTCAGAGTACAGTGTGTCAGTGCAAGCAGGACAGCTACTGCACTTAAAAGGAGATGGCCCCTTTACTTGGCTGCATGAAGAATTCAGGGCTCATCTATTCATGCAATAAAAAGCTTGTTTTCCTCTGTTTACTCTCTTCAGGATTTGTGTCTGGCTATTTCAACAGCAACTCACGGCAGCTGGAAGGATGGATAGTTATTATATATAGAAAACTTTAGCTAGCTAAGACTCAGAAGAAAACCTGAGTAATGATTCTGAGTGTTCAGAACACTGCCCACAGAGTGAAAAGGCTGCATCACGGCCCCACAGAAGGAAAAATAACTTGCCTGGTAGCATAAATTGCTTGTTTGCTGTAGAAAAATAACATCTAGACTGGCATAATACAAAGCCTAGTTCTGAACACATCACCTCTTTATCTGCTGCCAACTATCAGTGTTGTAAATTGGCTTAAGCCATCACACCTGTCATCTGTGTTTCTTTCTTCTGTAGGCACCCTCTTAAAGCCAGGTGAAAAAAAGCCAGGCCTTTTCAGCGCCTCCCACTGGAGTAAAAGCTCATTAACAACATTGTGGCAAGAGCAGCTTGCACAGAACACCTTTTCCAGGTACAGAGCAAGGCTGGAGGAGGGCTAAAGAACCAGCTGAGTTTTGACACCAAGGTGCAAATTGGCACCAGCAAACGCAAAGCAGCCTGTCCAAGCTTGGCAGCTGAAAACTGCAAATGGACAACTAGAAGATTCCAGGGTAGGCTTCCTATGTTGCAACTACTTGCTAGAAGACCCCATTCTCCTACAGTCCACCCCCAAAGGATGGCTGGACAGGTCAGGAAGGAGGTCTGACCATCCAGAGAAATTGTTCATGATGTTCTATGACATTGAAAAATAAAGCAAACAGCCTGGCAAAACATAAACTTGCTATCATGCTAATTCCCACTTGTTTTCCCTTTTTTCTCTTGTGGAGCTGCATGTGAGCCTCCAGAAATGTTGGAATAAAGCAGCAAGTTTGGTTCCTCCAGCCTGGCCATCCCTAGCTACAGGTGGCCAGCTGGGGATTCTCTGCCACCTGGCTTCAGTGCCTGCTTTGCTCCGGGGACAATCCCATCTGCTGCCTTTGGTGGCAGCCTCCTCCCACCACGGTGGCCTCGTCTCCAGCATGCACAGAACACACACCTGGGCTGGCAGCACCTCTGTGACCCTCCAGACAGCTCCACCAAGCAACACAAAATAGGAGACTTCTGCATCACAAACCTGAGTGCACTGTGGTCCAGACTGAAAGGCAGAAGCTTAAACATCTGTGTTTGCAAGCAATTTAAATTCTAACATTGTGAAAAAGTAATCTACCACTTCTACGCTTTTGCAGGAGTTCCATGGAATGATCTCAGGTAAGGATCTTACCATGTAGATGGCAGAATTCAAACCAGTTTGTACTTAAAGACAGCATTCTGTTCACTGAGTTGTAGATTTATGACCTTCCCTGCTCACAAGTGAGCATGGGATTACACTTCTGTTAACAGGGATGTGAACCTGCCAATACTTCAGAGTGCATCTGTGAAATAGAATTACATCCAGAAGCTGCAGTGACCAAAGTTTTCAGGTTTCTTGCTATTTTCATTGTTTCCTTCTTCTTCATTATCCCAGCCTCATTCTTTGAAGTTTATGTATCCTCTGTTGCTTGTGGATCTTTTGAAGGGATCCTCCTGTTCTGCAAACAATTAATTTTCATGCAGAGAGAGCCGTGGACCAGCTTTGACAGAAAATGTACACTCACTCTTCTAAACATATCAATAACTGGTTTACTAGCTTAATTCAGAGAGATTCAAATAAAATCATTAGGTTTGAGCTTCAAATGTGCATGACAGCTCTGCTGTTCTCAAGAGTGGGCTAAACCCAGACATGGACACAAACATCCAAATATTTTCACTTTTGAGTTTGAAGTTTGCTATTTTAATTTCAGGTGTGTTTTGACTTGAATTTTGATGTGCTTCAGAATAAAATGGACTGCTGGCTGAAAAACACTCTAAGCTAAACCAGAAGTCTAAACAATCCCCTGAATAAACCTCATGAGTGAATCCTAAGTGAATTTTTAGGAACTGTTCCACTGGTTGTAGCCATGCCCTTCAGCGTACCACAAGTAAGAATGATCACGAGGATTTTTCCCCCATTAGACTGTGCTACAAAATAGAGAAAAGATTCAGCAAGTATGACTTCAGACTGAGACCTGAGATGCAAATTTATGTTTCCAAATCAGTTTCCTGCCAGGACCTACTAAATCAAAATAGAGCTGACAGAGTGGAGCTGTGGTTAACGGAAAAGACACTCAGCACTTGAATGAAAAATGCAAAAAAAGCTTCAAAAGAAAAAGGAGGGAACAGTGGGGCATCAATCTCTTGTCTTTCCCCAGGGCTTCTTTGCATGTCCTGATTTTATTGACACTATCATCTCTTTCTGTATTCGTAAAGCTCAGCTGTGGTGTGAGGCAGGTTCCACAGCAATGCCAATCCAGTGAACTGAACTAAGCAGTTCTTGCAGGATTGGCCTGGGGCCTCTGGTTTCAATGGGAGCTGCTGGGTGCCCAGCATGACTGACAGTTAGGCTCTTTGTGGATCAAAAATCTGAATAATTTTGTTCCATCTGGCATTTTTCATGATCCCTGCTGTGCCCAATATTGCAGTCACAACACCTCGCTTCTTAAAAATCACCACTCAGCCAAAGGCATAAAATGTAACAAGCACTTGAACAAGTGAAACAGTGACAACAACAACATCCTTGCATATTACCATTATAGCAATGGCACTTGGTAAGTGGTTGGAAACTCCTTCAACAAACCTACTTTGTCAGGGAGGGAATGCCTTGACTGCTCTTTGAGGTGCTTCATTCTTAACCCCCAGATCATTGGTAACTGGAAAATGTAGATGGGTGTCAAGCTGATAAAACTTTTTCTAGGTCTTTTCTAGGTCTCACAGTAAAGATTTGCTGGAGGCCAAAAGATGAACGCCTCAAGAGGACCTAAAGGAAGTAGAAAGTAACAGAGGTAGTTAAGGTGGCAAAGAACATGTCCTGTTAGATGGAAAAACTGAGGAGAGTGATAGGAACAGCATAAGACAAAGAGAAAAGGAGCTGAGTTGGAGGAAGTGAAGTTGTAGACTAGAAACATAAGAATTGCTGGACTTTACAGCAGGGTACAGCCCTGTATCCCACTCAGCAGGGCTGAATGGCAGGTGGAAGAGTAGGAAAACAGAAGTTTATATGCTTTGTCCCTGACAAACTCTTTCTGTTTTAAGATACACAGGGTAAAAATCCCAGAAGCAGAGATGGTAACAAGTGTGTTTAATAGCTTTTGGTGGAGCTTACTTCTGTGAGTGGGTCTGGTCTGCATCCAGGTAAACTTTTGGCATTGACAACGCCCTGTGGCAGGAATGCTCACAAGTGTACCTACACTGTGTGAAGAAGTGTGTCTTAATTTCTTTCAGGTTAGCCATGTATGTCTTGAAATAAGAGAGATGGTAAATGATGCTTTTCTAATCACATTCTCTACTCCATTCATGCTTTTTATACTATTTTAACCCATTTGCATTCAGTTGGTTTTTTCCTAAGGTGAAAACTTCAGGTAATGGTAAACACAGAATGGGGGGCATATCTTTTACTACTCTATCTGCCTTTATCTTTTGTAGCTCTACAATTTTTCTTTGGAGGTGTAATCATGTCAAAAACACAGCAGTAGAGGTAAAGGTACCTCAATTTATTTCCTCAAATTTCTCTGAATTCTTCTGAAAAGCAATTCATTGAAACCAAACAGTAGAAGATTTAGTAAATCTCTACACCTTTGTGTTTTCTGGAAGTGTTTTCAGGAGCACGATGACCTTGTCCCCATCCCACATACTAAGTGGGAGCCTAGGATAAGCATCAGGTCCCAAAATGTATAAACAAAAGCATGAATGTCAACCCAGGCTTGGTATTTTTGTGGGCTGCCTTATGGCATATGAACATTGTACAATGCAGGGAGCGCTGTGGAGTGCACATTGCACAAACACTGTTCTCTCAGAGGTGAGAAGTTAGAGGTTTTATTAGCTCTGAATTACATGGGGCAAACAACAAGCCCTATCAAGGTTGTCGTGTGGCTTAAAAAAGAGCAAACTGGAGGAATTTCCAAGCTGCAAGGAAAATACTGAAAATTCAGAAATAGACAAAAATGGGAAGAGTCTGGAAAAAAGAAAACAATCTCCAGATGGAGGACAGGGGAATGCCAAAAGTGTTGGAGACATTTTATTCTAATCCCAATTCCCTAAACATTGGATGTTGTTTATAACACAAAATTGCTTGTATTGTTTGTATGTTACTGCTTGATTTCTAAAGCGATGAAACAAGCTCTGGAAGCCACAGCAGGGTTCTCTTTTAAACATTAAATCAATGCACTACATCTGTTGAAATCCTGGAGAGCCCAAGGCAGCAATGCCAAATTCCAGAGTCTGTGCTCAGCAGGAGCCGTGTGGTAAATGTCTGCATTTGGGTTCCAAGTTTGGCCTATTCGCTGTCATCCTCTGAAAACTCTTTGGAGGCTCTTCAGTCGAAGTGCTGGAACTGAGAGTTCTTCTGTCCCACCTCCAGCAACTTTTCTGATACAGCTGAGGCTGCGAAGAGCCCTGAACCATACAGGGGAGGGCAGGGAGGGGGGCTGGACTGAGCCCAGAGGTTACTTCATGCCTTGATGAAGGCACCATCAAAGATGGTGTTTTAATGTTTTCGGGAAAGAAGTTTTCCACCTTTTTCTCTGTGCTGAAAGATGGGAAGTTCTCTCAGCTGACCAAAATGTACCAACACAGTAGACATCAATGGAGTCAGGAAGCCATGAAGAGCTCCCAACACCCACATGCAGATATGCCTAATGTTCAAAAATAAAAAAAAAAACCCCAAAAATGAAAAATTTACTGTACTGAACTCTCCAAATGCCTGAGGTCTGTCTGTCCTCCCACTGTTTATGCACACAGGAATCAATCAAGCTGGGAACAGAAATATAAAATACCATGGAAGCCCTGCAGAATGCTGTGTTCAGTCCCATGTGGCTCTGAGGCTGCTCCCACCACTGCCCACTCAGACCTGCCAGCAACACACTTCAGTCTATTCATTCCATGTGTCTGCTTAGGTGCAATTAAATCCTCAGGTTTGGGCCTCTTGCTGAAACACCCTGTCCCTTCTGCAAATTGTCTGGGTGAGCACATGGAGAAGGGTTCAAGGACATTCCTGGCTCCTGAGGTGCTGCAGGTTTTCAGTGGGCAGCATCCTCAGACATGCTGAAGCCTGCCTATCTACCTCAGTGTCTTTTTTTTCCAGAAGGGAAATAATTCCTGCTTATCAAGTGTGGGTGTTGGAAGAATCCAGAGCCAGTCATTGCTCTGTTCTGGGATTTAATGGGAAAAACCATGTCAGAAGGAGTCCTTGCTTAATGACTGTGGGGCAGTGCTGTTTTTTTCTGAGGTGGTAGTGATAGTCAGTAGCATGAAGCAGTGAGCACGACATGCACACTCCTGCACTCTGAGCCCTCAGTTTAAAATGACTGTGTGGACTGTCAGACATCTCACATGGCATTGCATTCTCTTACTCTTAAGTGAAATCCTAAGTGTGACCTGAAATGTCAAACAGGACGTATTCTTCTTTCTTTTTCACAGCAATTGCCT
Organism: Coloeus monedula; assembly: GCF_965178545.1. Classification (NCBI taxonomy): domain Eukaryota; kingdom Metazoa; phylum Chordata; class Aves; order Passeriformes; family Corvidae; genus Coloeus; species Coloeus monedula. The sequence continues at coordinate 9,613,060 of NC_138786.1, read as the reverse complement.
GCTTATCTGGATGCTCACTATCCTGGTTTTCCAGGCACCTGGCTGAGTGACCTCTGCAAACTCACACCTGCAGGGATAAAGCACAAGCAGGCTGCTCAGGTGCATCTCTCTGGGGTTTTGGCTCTTCTGCACAGCTCTGCACAGGTGGCCTGCTCATGAGCCATTTGCCTGCCTGGGACTGCAGAGGCATTGTACCCAGAGCTTCCAAAACCTTTACAGCCTGCATGCCTGAGGTATTACAGAGAAAAAACTGACTCATAATCAAATCTAACTTAATATTAGGTGTTGGAACACGATTGTACCACCCAGGAGTTTTACTTGAGTCCAAGTATTATAGACAGTAGATTTCACCCCAAGAAGAAGTGAAATTGAAAATCACTTGGGGTGTGATGGGTAATTAGCTAAATACAGGCTGTTACATATTTCTTCCACACTAGAAATATGTTGCAGTCTTCTTAAGAAAGTATAAACCTTCGGAAAAGCATACAAGCATTTACGATTTTACCTTGTTACAAATGTTAGATTAAAAATCAGTTGCATTTTCTAATAGAGATGCTGTAGTTCAAAAAAAAGATACTGGGCTCTGATGATTTATTTAAATCTCCTAGCAGTGGTGGTCCCACTCTCCTCCCTAACCTGCACTCTCCAGGTGCCCAGGAACACTTGCTTCACAGGCATCCCCAGCTATGACACCCTGCTGCGGATGTCAGCTGATAGAGCGAGCAGGAAACAAGAACCCCTGACTCCAGCTCTGATGAGGTACAATGTCACAGCAAACACATAGGAAATATCCTTTCCTTTATGATAATTAAGCCTTTTTTGAAAAAATTAACTTTTTGAGATTTTTTTAAGAAGGGGGATGTTATTTTTACACAGGTTCAACTTAGCAATGCCAAATTTCTACTTAAGAAAACCCCAACAAACAAAACAGAAAAGGGGATTTACAGGAATGTGCAGCAGTATCAGCCACAACGAAATTATATCTGCCTTAAGGTACAACCTGGGCCATTCACTCCCATGGGAATTATGGTTGCCTCTATGAAGGCAGAATTTGGTTCTCAAGTTAACATTTCACTGCATTAGGATTATTTTTAATGTAAAATAATGATTAATCTGCTTCTACTTTCTGTAGTATAATTTACTCAGTTTGATCAATTACAACGTGCATAACAAAAGCACACACACACATCCATGCACTATTCAGCTGCTAGGACCCTGCTGTGTTCTGGGTGCTCTATTCTCACCTAGTGGGGTGTCTGTATTTAATGGGGCCTGTCATCAAACATATAGTGAGACCAAAGATGCCCAGCTGGTACCTGGAGGCCACACCCTCAGTCAGTTCTCCTCCTCCTCCTCAGAAAGCCACTTACAGTTACCAGAACTGAAACCAAAGATGTGGCAGCTTCCACAGGGGAAGCTCTGCCTTTGTAATCCTAGTGCAGGGAACTGAAGTGATGGCTCACCTGTGTATTTCACACAGCTGTATTTGATAAGGACGTGGAATATATTCAAAGTAACAAAGTCTTCCCAAAACAAACATACTTGACTGATATATTTTTCAACATTTTGGCAGGCTGGGAGATTTGGGGCTGTTCAGAAGAGAAGGTTGTGTGGAGAGCTCCTAGCAGCCTTCCAGTATCTGAAGGGCATCTACATAAAAGCCAGAGAACTGTTCATCAGGAACTGTAGTGATGGGACAAGGAGTAATGGGTTCAAACTGAAAGAAAGTAGGTTTGGATTAGATATTGGGAAGAAATTATTTGCTGTGAGGGTGCTGAGGTGCTGGCACAGGTTGCCCAGAGAAGCTCTGGATGCCCAATCCCTGGAAATGCTCAAGGTCAGGTTGGATGGTCTAGTGGAAGATGTCCCTGCTCATGGTAGGGGGGTTGGAACCAGATGATTTTTAAGGTCCTTTCCAACCCAAACCATTCTGTAATTCTATGATTTTGAAATATGCACATTCTTAATTGCAGACGTGACTTCCAAAACTCATGTTGAAATCACTTGCTTCTTTGTCATTAAAGAGAGACTGTGCTTATTAGACTTTTCTCTGGTGACACCAAACCAATGCAACTTACACTCAGTTTTGTAACCTTTGTGCTTTGAATACCAAGAAAAGGGTGGGTAGTTTTTTTGGCAGAGCAGATTGGTAAACCTGTCATGCAAATATTTTGACTGCTTAGTCACTGCAGCTCCAATTCTAGTGAGGTGTCTAGAAACCAATCCCCATGTCTTGGTGGGTGGAGAGAAGAAGGGGTTGGAAATAGAAAAAGGTTAGATTGCTTACCAGTAATGGGAATTAATAAATGTTTAAAAAAAGTGCTTTGAGATGAAAAGCAGTAAATGAGCCTAAATACTGTTAAATACATGAAGCTCTCCAAGTGGGGCAGATCATGGAATAACAGCAGGGATTTTTGTTGTCTGTGTGTCTGACTATTAAGCTTGTTTTGCTTGTATCTGATCACTTGTGAGATAGTAATGAAAAACCACCCAACAGAGTAACCAACTAAAGCAGTGAATAAGAACTGCTGATGAGGCTGTAGGGAAAGGCGTGGGAGTTCTACCTCATGTCCAAAGCTGTTTCAGGTCAAAGATACTGTAAAATTCACAGGAAATAAACACTTGTGCAGCAGGGGATTAAATTCTGACCTCACACTAATGTCGGTTCCTAAAAGCTCCATCAGCCTGGAAGAACATCCCTGTAAATCTCATTGGAATCTCACCACAGAAATTACCTTCACTGCAGCATGAGGCACAGAAGAGCAAAGCCAGGACAGCACCAGCAGTCCCCACAGTCACTTCAGACACCTGTAAAACATCAACAATACCCAGAGCCAAAATTTACAAATGCTCCACAAGAGACTGCCCTGAGCAATAAACAGTGTGCACTTGTGGAGGAACATTGTTGCACAAACTTCAGTTCTGTTGGACTGCAGAATTAGTGGGCGCAGAGAATACGACAGGCTTGTGATCTGGGGTTTTTATTAAGGCACTTCCTGCAGCAGCTCCCTGTTGTACTCGGTTCAAACTGCCTCAGACACAAGCAGTCAGAGGATGGAAAATTGGCAGAAGCTCTATAAACAAAGGATAATGATCAGCAGGGAAGTGTTAGAGGAGGTGAGAGTCTAATGCAGCACAGCAGGGACTGCTAACGCCTGTCTCAGTTAGAAAATCTAAATAAAACTACTAGAAGTACAAAGCAGGGAAAGGGCCAGTTAAAGGAAGGAGCACTCCCTGGCCACGTGGAGTACTACATCTAAATAGTAGTACAAAATTTGCTCCGTTCTGTGTTTCTCCACAGCAACATATGGGACAGGAGAGGTTAATTTTATGTGACAGCAAGTCCACTGTCAAGTGTTATACACTGTCACAAAATAAGATGGATTTGGAGGCAGATGAAAGTCTGTGTGCACAAAGGAAATTATCTACACCACAGATAATGAATGTGAGAGAAAAATTCCACTATTTGGGAGAGGTACCAGGGTATAAATCTCTAACTGCAGACAGAAAGCCACTTAATACATCTTTGCAGATACCAATTCCTGTCATTTTCTGAGTTAAGACCCTAAGTAGGGTCACTTAGAAAGTTGTGTTTCGTTTGAAGAAGGAGTAAGAAATGGTTGGAAACCTCACGTGTTCTTAACAAAATAAAGATTTTTGTAATTCTTCTCCATTAAAGACCTCCAAGAAACGTCCTATCATCGCTTTTCTATACCCAGGTTTTACACGGAGATACTGTACGAGGGAGAAATGTTCGAAATTCTTTTAAGTCTTACTGTATAGGACTCCCTAGGGACACCACTCTTGGTGCTACATAAAAATTATTGTCCCCATGCTAGAGGTCAGAGAGGCTAAGAAGAAGGAGTAGGAGATCTGATTAGGAGAGTAAAATCACTTCCTTTAACCATCAAGAGCTCTAAGAAGCACAGAGTTCACTTTCAACACAGAAAACAGCTGCAGATGCTGAACAGAAAATCACAAAAATTGGCTTCCTGTCAAAATATTTGACCAAATCTTTAATTTTAAATATGTAATTCACAAATTTCAAGACCCTACTTTGATTTACAGGCGGCACATTTTTAAGTAAGAATCAGCTTACTGTCAAAGCAGCCTGCAGCTAAACTGACCATCCTCATAGCAAAACACAAGGAAAATGGAACGAATAATGGATTTACCTCACTTCTCTACTTTCACGAATAAATTCTTTCTTGCAAGAGAGAGAATTTATTCAATTTGCCACACTTAATTACTTTTGCTTTTTATACATTACATGTAATTTCATTTCATTACCACTAAAATTCATGCAAATCTCTCTGCTACCAGTGCGTGTCTGATGGAGCTGTGGGAACCTGCAGCTGATTTGCTGGGTGTGGGAGGATCCTGGTTCTGGGATCTGGCAGAGCTGGGCTCCTGTGCCCTAATGACTGTCTTGACCTTTGCTTGTCACATGCAGCCAGTTACCCATCTTTGCAAGGTCTCAAAATATACTTCTTTGTTGAAGAGGTAAGAGTTTGGATCAAAATGTGCAGACTGTGCTCTTTTAGTTAACTCTTGTGGTAGCTGACAGCTGTTACCTGATGCCAGAAGATGACGTGGTTTGTGCTCAAGGTTTCTTCTCTGTACTGTGAAGATAACACTAAAGACAAAACACATCTTTCAACTTCCATAGCTTTCTACAGCCTGGGTTACAGAGGAAAACTCTACCATAGCAGAGAGCCTCCAAGCCAACATGAACCCTTTTGGGGTCCTGTGATGAGACTAGATTTGGAGCTCTCCCAGCACAAGCAGGAGCCTTTCATGTCAAGTCACCTCTTCCCTCGGCTATTGGCTGATTCTCTGCCTTTCTCAGCCTTGAAAACGAAATCAAGAAACCAGCATTCTGAAGTTTGGGAAATCTGCTAGGAAAGTCTGTTCCTGTTGCACCAGGAAACTGTATCCTGTTGCTTTTGTCCAAGCTGAGAGTGCTGTACAGACTCAGACTGATACAGACCAACACCTGTTACACTTGGGTACACCACAGGGTATGGATGTGCAGGAGGTTTTCCTGCCGGGCGCTCTGACACGGAGCTCTCCGGTTTTGAGGACGCTGCCCGGGCTTTATCCGACACGGAGCTCTCCGGTTTTGAGGACGCTGCCCGGGCTTTATCTGACACGGAGCTCTCCGGTTTTGAGGACGCTGCCCGGGCTTTATCTGACACGGAGCTCTCCGGTTTTGAGGACGCTGCCCGGGCTTTATCCGACACGGAGCTCTCCGGTTTTGAGGACGCTGCCCGGGTTTTATCTGACACGGAGCTCTCTGTTTTTGAGGACGCTGCCCGGGCTTTATCTGACACGGAGCTCTCCGGTTTTGAGGACGCTGCCCGGGTTTTATCCGACACGGAGCTCTCTGTTTTTGAGGACGCTGCCCGGGTTTTATCTGACACGGAGCTCTCCGGTTTTGAGGACGCTGCCGGGTTTTATCCGACACGGAGCTCTCCGGTTTTGAGGACGCTGCCCGGGTTTTATCCGACACGGAGCTCTCTGTTTTTGGGGACGCTGCCCGGGTTTTACCCCTCGGTGGAAGCGGAGGAGGCGGCGGCCGCTCCCGCCCAGCGGCGCCCGCAGTGCCCGGCAGGGGCCGACAGAGACCGCGCCGCCCGGGCCGCTCCGGCTGCGGGGTCGCGGCGCTCCTGTCGCGACCGGCGGGCACTGACAGCTTAACCAGGGCATCCCAGCTTGCAGCAGTGCTGGCACCCGCGAGGGCACGCAGCACCTGCGTCACCGAATAGTCTGGGTCGGAAGGGACATCATCCACATCCAGCCACGGGCAGGGACAGCTTCCACTAGACCAGGCTGCTCAGAGCCCCATCCGGCTGGGCCTTGAGCACTTTCATGGATGCTGCACCCACAGCTTCTCTGGGAAACCTTTGCCAGTGCCTCACCACCCTCACTGGGAAGAATTTCCTCCCAAAATCTAATCTACTGCTGCGGACCCCCGAGGATCTCAGCAGTGACCACGGGGAGTTACATGTGTACAGAGTTCGTGCCTCTGCCAGAGCCAGGCAAGGGGCTGCAGGCAGGAGACACAAAACTCTGTCAGGAATCTGAGAGCAGAGGTGCAGTGATCTGACCATCACGTATCGAAAGGACAGTGACTGAGTTAAAGCTTTGTGGGGCACCACTCCCACATCTCCTGGGAGGGCAGTTCCCACACACATCTGCAAGGAATGCATTTCACCAAATTGGCAAAAATCCCTCTGAGCAGAGAGTCGGAGGTACCTGTTGGCTGATGGTGTTAGAAAGGCCTGGAGAACAGCAGCAACCAGAGCTGGTGCCTCCTGTGCTGGGAGGGAGACCACACTGGCGTGGTGCTGGGAGCCCACCCTAGGCCTGGCTGGGACACAGCCAGAAAATTAGTGGGAGTGAGGTACCCTGGAGTCATCCCAGGGTAGTTTGTAACGTACAATTAAATGCATCTCATCTACTTTGAAACACAAACCTCAGAAGTGATGTGTTAATTCCATAGTGACAGGAGGACTGTGGATCCAACCACCACCAGCCTCACAGTGACCACACTGGGCTTTGGAGTAGACTTGGTGAGAGGTCAATGTCATCTGGGAGCCATGGAGTGACACCATTCTCTTCACTTGCTCTGACACCTGAAATGAAGCAGAGCCTGCCTATTTTTAACTTACACCAAGATGATGTGAAAAAACATCAGTAAGACAACAGGAGCTGCAATGAGAAGTTGCAGAAAGAGCTAAACACTGCAGACCAGAGTGAGGTGGGATGAAGGCACCAGGTCAACCAGAGTGGAAGGGAAGAAGGGGGAAATCATCTCCCAGTACCTGTTAGGAAGGAGATCCTATTACTGTGGGCCTAAATCATAGCCCAACCAGTGAGAGCAGATGTTCAAATTAGAAGGAACTCTAATGATGGAAGAGACTTGCAGAAACATTACTTCGGCACAAAACAGTGGTAGAAGAGATACTGATGGAATGTGAAATAAGGAAATCAGCTGTGGGATTCTCTTTCCAGCAGGAAGGACTGATGAGTTACATTGCCACGTTTTATCACTGCAGAAATATTTGGGCAAAACTAGCTGGAAAGGTCAAATAACTCACGCAAAAGTAGTTAAATGACAGTGCATACACACCACTCAGCAAAAGACCATAGTCTGAATTCCCAAGTAGTAATGTTATTAGCAGTATCCCTTTCTCTCCCATTTTTTCTTTCTCTTTGCGGACCCTTCACTTTTCTCTTGCAATTATACCAAAATGTCAGAGACAGCGCCACGTTGTGCTGAGCAGGCAGCAGACTGTTCATTCCCTGGATGGCCATCTCCTTCACACACAAAACTCTCCTGGGCTCTGCCACATTGCTCTTCACAGAGCCAAACCTGACCTCAGCCTTCCTCCTGGACCGTGGGACAAACCCAGAGCAGAGCACAGTGCTAATCACAGGCAGGTAAGGGCAGCAGAGGGAGGTTCTGAGAACAGAAGGACAAGGCTGAACAGCAAACAGCTCTGTGCCCCACTGTCGCTCCCTGCTGCTGTATTCCTAGAGAGGATTCCACCAGGAAATCAAAGAGGACTCAGAATCACAGTGCTTTAAAAAGGCTGGCCGCAATTCTGCAGGTTTGCACTCTACAGAATAAATGAGATCCTGCTGAGTGCTGAGTATCAGCAAAGTCTTAGCTCAGAGCTACAACTGCCTAAATCACTGCAGCATTCTTCAAGTCACTGGGAAATGGGAGCGTTCACCAGCCTGAACACACGGTTGCAGGATCAGCTCTTTGACAGGATGATGTTGCAATCATGGGCAGGATCTCTCAAGGAATTCACACTTCAAATCAGTGGGGATCTTCTCTCTCAAGGAGAGAAACACTGGTGATGGGGAAATGGGGAAATGAGGAAATTATTGAGGAGGTCCCTGGGTTTGAAATTTGCTTCTTGCCTCCACTGTTTCCTTTGGTCCTATGGAAACAGTCACTAAATCTGCATCAGCTTTCCAGTTCCCGTGAATCAGCCACAACTCCCCTTGACCTTCGTGGGAGGTTTACATGATTAAAGCCAGCAGAAGAGAGACAGCAATGAAAAATCACATGCAAGAGCCTTTCTTTTCTTCTCTTTCTTATTTTTCTTTAAGAAAAGAAAGTATTTCTACCAATGAGAAATCTTTTCTGCTCCTAAGGGTAAACTTTGAAAGTGAAGTAACACGCATATATGCTATTATTTGTTAGCAGATCTCACACAGGTAACTTGCTCAAATCACTTTGAAAACATTTCTTTTAATATAGGAACACAAGAGATAGATTAATAGCATGCAAGTCTCCTGCTGAATGCCAGAGGCTCTGGAACACTGAACTCAGCACTTTGTAAAATTATCTCCCTTCAAACAAACTTTCCACTGTACTGATTGAAAAGGAGAAGGGAGGCAGGAGCCAAATAATGCTAGAGAGAATTCAAGTCAATTTTCTGCCTATACAGCCTATACAGCCTGACAGGACCCCAGCCCTGGCTGTGACCTTTCCAGAGCTCTGCTTACCTTGAAGGCCTCCAACCCTCCATTTGGAAACCATAATTAGCCCTGTTAGTGAATAAAGAAAACTGAGTTTAACAGAAAGTTTAAGAACTGAGCAAATTCTGCACTCAGATTTCATTTCAATCCTTGGATTAGAAGTTTTCATCCAAATCCACTCTAATTAAAAATGGTGGGAGCATTATAGAAATCTAGATAGACACTTGTACCACACCACTCAGCTGCAGGTGGGCTCCACTTCCCAGGATTTAGTCTGCTGTACTTTAAGACCTTCATTGTCAAACATGCTGATATAGGATTTCAGCTTCCTTGCAACCTCCAGCCAAAAGACTTCATATGACTGATTTGGGCTGCAGTATGAGTAAGCAGGTATTCTAATAAGGGAAAGATGAGACTGGAACTTGTCCTATGCTATGAAGATTGGAGGATTGTGCCATATAGCTCTGAGGCCCTCCAGCTTTCCTTGAAGCCTGTGGCAGCAACCCAGGATCAAGTGTTCACTTACTCAGGATGTAATTCTCCTGGGATTTTCAATAAGGTCTATTTTTTACTCCTGACACTGCTTCTATGCTACTAATGTCAGAGTTTCTGCCAAATATGTGAGGCTTCTCTCTTTTTATCCTCCTTTTCTTTTCAAAAACCCAAACCCCACAGTGATGGATTCAGTTTTCCCCTTTTATATATTTTTTTAATTGATTGGCTTGCTTTGTTCCTTTTATACAGCACCTTCCCTAGTCCTCAGGAGAGCTTTAGTGGAGCTGGATCATGCACAGCAGTGGCTGAACAGCCTGTTCTGAGACTGGATACCCAAAGCATAGAGCTTTAAAGCCATAAACAACTTGACAAGCCTGAGGTTGTGCCTCTGAGCAGAACATTGAACACTGACAAGTTCCTTAGGAAGAACAGGCCTCGAGCTGTCAAGAATGCTAAAACTCCAAGATGGAGAAAAATCACTTAACTTTTCTTGCCCAAAGGTTAAGAAACACTGCCAAAACCAATAACTGATGCTGGTACAAACAGGATAAAAATGAAATGGAGGAATGAAAAGCTGAAAAGAATAGAGGACTTGTCATAACAATGAGGGATTTAAGTTTTGTACCCAAGAAAATTTTTGTATCAGTTTATACAGTGCCTCTTACTTAAAAATAACTAGCTGACCAAGTTTTGGAGTTAAAAGTACATTTTCTCATAATAAATTAAATTAAGTTTCCTTGCTAAAAGAAAGTACGTAGGATTCAAAAGTTGCCATGAATTACAAGAAGAAACTGTAGGCAGTACAGCTTCAAAAGATGCCTGAACCAAAGCTTAGGATGATGTAAGCCATCACAGCTTTAAGAAGTTAATTGACTTTAAGCTACTAAAAATCTGATTTATGATTAATATTCCTAGTAGAAGTAGCAGACTCGTTTGTTTTCTGCATATAAAACACACCCAAATTAACTTTATTTATTATTTTGTGTACTAATTAGTGACACATAATTCTCAAGTTCACACTGGATGTAAAATACATATGAGCCATTACAACAGCAGCCTTTGCAGATGGCACATATTAAATCATTAAAAAATTACTGCTCTTCAGTCATTAATGGCCAGGTAACACTGTAAATGTGGCCTTCTGGTGCTATTTTTCCCATTGAAGAGTCAGCTTTTGAAAACTGACTGAGTAGAAATGCATGCAAGGCATCCAGAGCAATCAGCTGCCAGCAGAATCTACACCCACCTCAGAGGCCCCATGGGACTCCCTGGGAATTGTTTGCAAAGTAAAGGATGAGGCTGGATTGTCTTTACAATAACAAGGGGATTACAATGCAGCGGCCACTGCAGCAGAAGGGGCTGGTGATGGATGGAGCATCATTCTTTCCCCAGTGACAAGTGAATGAGGTAAACATGATCTTACTTTTAATACTGTTGTCAATTCATAAGCTCAGCTGAAAAGACTCTTGTGCAAAAAGCACAGCATTATACAGAAAGGCAGGCACAGTAATTATCGGCCTCTTCACTTGTTGCATGTAATACCTGCATGGTTTTGTGAGGATTTGCCACTGCAGACGCTCAGGCTCTAGATTTGGTCCCCATTTCTGCCAGCATCATTCACTATATTCTACAGTGCTGTGTCAACTCCTGTTCATATCAACGTTGCTGTCACTTTCTTTAAAACAAAGCTTCCATCAGCATATATTTTGACTCAGAAATTAACTGTGTCCAAACGGTGTTCCAAAAGTCTTTGGTAAGAATTAAATCCCAAGAAGCATAGAAAAAGTTCTTAAACAACCATGCCAGGAAGTGTTTCAGATCCTTTTGAGCTTGAATTAAGCTAAAATTTACAAATCGTTGTTCAAGAATCATTTTAAGTTTAAGATAAATGTCCCTATGCGGCTGTGAGAGCCAAGAGTCTTTCCACGGTTCCTCCATAGTTTAGAGATGGAACAGCAAAACAAAAACAAGAAGAGAAATCCAGGGTTTCTAGAGTTTACTCACACATCAGTCGCTTAGGGGTCGGGGATCGCTCCGCTCGCATTATCCACCATTTGTTACAGTGGGGATTCTGTAACACGCGTATCAAACCAGGAGGCCCATAGGAAAGAAATATATGTGGACAGATTCTTGATAGATGTTTCAGAGATGTTTATTTCTCCAGCTGCATGGCCGGGATCTGCCGAGGAACTGCTGCAATCCCGGGACCCGAGGGTCCTTCCCGGCACAGGGGAACACAAACCAACCAGTGGGGAACGAGGCTGACCAGAGCCATGGAAATCCCGTGCCTCCCCCCAGGGCCCCTCTCCCAGGACCCCACAGCAGGGGGGAGGGCCCCAACACTAAATAATTCAGGTCTCTCCTACAATGTTCTTGTTCAGACCTGTTCTGGACCACCCCGAGGGAAACCTGTCATTTCCTTAGAGCTCACCATCTTCTTGGGGCTCTCAGGAAAGCCATGCTTCAAAGAATAACACATTTTCCCTGCTGCATGCACCCAACTCTGGGGCTTTTTCCATATGACTTTAACTTAGGTTCCCTTCTCACACTGCATATTACCACTCCTGGTTTTCCACCAGATTAAGTTGCTCCTCATTTTATTTTCTGCCATTCGGGACATATTTGCTCAAGGGAAAGAAAGGCATCATTGAAATCTTCTTGCTTTCTAAAGAGATTTCTGGCCTCTGGACCTAATCCTGTTGCCACTGTCAGTGTCAGAATGGGGTCAGTGAATATACACTATCTGTATCCAGTTCATATTCTCTTTAAGTCCTTTTGCATTATGTTTTGTTGAAATCATTTGTAAATCACACTTATTTATTCACCTATAAATTTTATTTACTCACTTGAACCCCTCATAAAGCTTGATTCAAGGTTAGCCTGGTGATCTACCAAGAATACAAAAATAAAGTTTAGAAATGGGTCAAAGATACAAATGGCTTGAGGAAATAATACAAAAGTTCAGAAGAAAGGCTTTGGGAATGTTTTTTGTGAAGAGTTAGAAGATCACAACTGGACAGAATGAGGCTGGAGAATACAATAACCTCACAGTCTTAGTTCAGTAAGGATTTCATTATAACTGAAAAGTAAATTACACCTCTTACCTATGGATTCATAGCTACATATTTAAACCTTATCGGAATACAACTCTCTGCTATAAAAGCTGAAATCTGCTACTGATCATACAAACAGGGCAGGTAAAACAGATTGCCTGATTAGTACATTTATAGGACAGACTTCAAAACCAAACAATTTCATGGTAATACTGGAAATACTGAAAGTTCTGTTTGTTCAAACACTGAGAATTCATTTGTCCTCATTCTGATCTGCCAAAACATCGTCCTGCAATAACACATCCTGCTTGTATCATATCTCACTTCGGGGTGGTTTCTGAGCTTTTAGAAAGCTCCCTGTGAGGTATTTCTCTGGAGAAAAGGATGTCACTAATCCAAACACAAGAGACCTCCACGCATGATATAGAGATATGGCCTTATTTGCACACAAAGCTTTTGATCCTTACAGATTTCCAGGTGAACGTGTTTGTGGAGTGGTAGGATGAGAATACACATTTCATAGTCACAGACAGGAATGCACGTCACTGACTGCTCTCCAGCTCAAATAATATATAATTAAACCCAAACCCTCTCTTTGTACCTGCAGGAATTGCCTCACAGGATGCAGTGCACACAGCCTGCCTGGGAATACACGCAAGCTGGACACGTTTGCCAAGACCTAATGCCAAGGTTGACCTCTTCCTTCGTGGCAGTGATGTTGAGGAACCATATTACTCATACTGCCAGCATGAAAACAGATGTTTGTTCGTGCCTAACTGATGGCTCCAACTATCCGCACTCCAGGGCCTGCTCCCAGCAAAGCCTGTCAAGAGCTTTGTCATTGATCCCAGCAGACAGAGAGCAGCTCCTCTACCCAGCCTCTACAGAAAAAACAACAGGAGAACTTCTCACTAACCCCCACTAAGGCCAGAAAGCTCCAGTCCCTTCCATACAAGTAAAAGTGACCTGAAAAAGAGGTCATCTGAGTATTTATTTGGGAAACTCTGTATCCTCTGTGCCACTGAGGACACAGTCTTTGCTTACTCAGAAGCAAGGTGTATTCCAAAGGATATTCACAAGTTGGGGTGGGGAGAATAAACAAGAGTATTTGAAGTAGTTAAAAGCCTTCATGATAAATCTCAAGAAGGTAATGAATGACCTAGTTCATCTCTTTTGAGCTTCATGGTCAAAACTAAAGAAAGAAGCACTGTGAGACACTCAAACGTTCTCTACGGCTAAGAGAATTGTTTAAGGGAAAAGCAAAGAAGTTACAAGTGCTAAGTAATTAAAATTACCACAGTTGCACTGAGTATTTCAGAACTGTAGAATGTTTTGGGTTGGAAAGGACCTTATAGACCATCTAACTCCAACTCTTCTGCCATGGGTAGGGACACTTTCCTCTAGAGGTTGCTCAAACCTTCATCCAACCTGGCCTTGAACACTTCCAGGAATGACGCAGCCACAGCTTCTCTGGGCAATCTGTGCCAGTGCCTCACCACTCACACAGTGCAGAACCTTTTCCATGTATCTAAATCTACTCTCTATCAGTTTAAAGCCATTACCCCATGTCATATCACTGCATGATCAGGTAAAAAAGTCCTGCTCCAGCTCTCTTGTAGCCCTTTAGGCCCTGGAAGGTGCTACAAGGTCTCCCTGGAGCCTTCTCCAGGCTGAACAACCCCAGCTCTCTCAGCCTCTCTCCACAGGAGAGGTGCTCCAGCCCTCTGAGCATCATCAGCACCCTCCTCTGGACTCGCTCCAAGAGATCCATGCCCTTATGTTGGAGACCCCAGGGCTGGATGCAGTGTTCCTGCTGGGATCTCAGCAGAGCAGAGGGGCAGAATCCCCTCCCTCCACCTACTGGCTAGGCTGCTTCAGATGCAGCCCAGGCTGTTTGGCTTTCTGGGCTGCAAGTGCCCATGGCTGGGTCATGTTGAGCTCCTCATCCACCATCCCCAAGTCAGGGCTGCTCTCCTCCTAGCCTAGATTTTTCCTCGGGATTGCCCTGCAGGACTTGGCCTTGTTGAACTTCATGGGGTTTGCCTGAGCCCACCTCTCAAGCTCTCGAGGTCCCTTTGGATGACATCCCTTCCCTCCAGCATGTTGACTGCACCACACAGCTTGGTGCTGTGGGCAAACCTGATGAGAGTGCACTCGATCCCACTGCCCATGTTGCCAAGAAAGATGTAAAATGATACCTGTCCCAATACTGACACCTGGGGCAGGCCACAAGGATGTTGTGTGGGACAGTGCCAGATGCTTCGCACAAGCCCAGGTAGATGATACCAGTCCCTCTTCCATCATCCACAACTGCTGGAAGCCAGTTGGAGAAGGCCACCAAATTCTTCTGGTACGATTTGCCCTTAGTGGCAAAATGTGTGGGTTATAATTCCCTGTTTTCCATCAGTGGCAACTGCCCTGGACTAGACCTGACTTCTCAAATCTGATGGAAAGTGGATTAACAACTTCATCTGCCAGTTCCCTTGAGGCCTGTGTCTGCATTTCATCAGGTCCTGTGGGACTTGTCCACATTCAAGTTCCTTAGATGGTCCTGAACCTGGTCTCCTGCAGTGGGAGCTTCTACATTACCCCAGTCCCTTTGCCTTCTGCAGCGCAGGGGTGTGGCTGGACCCCTTGCTGGTGAAGACCAAGGCAAAAACATCATTGGATACCTCAGCCTTCTCCATGTCCTCGGTAACCAGGTGCTCTTTTTCCTTATGGAGAGGACCCACATTTCCCCAGTGTTCCTTTTATCACCAATGTACCTATAGAAGCATCTCTTGTTGTCCTTGATATCCTCGGCCATATTTAATTCTATCAGGGCTTTAGCTTTCATAACCTGATCCCTGGATGCTTGGACAATCTCTCTGTATTCCTCACAGACAGTCTGTCCTTGTTTCTGCCCTCTCTAGGCTTCCTTTTGGTATTTGAGTTTGTCCAGGAGCTCCTTGTTCATCCAAGCAGGTGTCCTGGTATTTTTGCCTGACTTTCAATTTGTTGAGATGCATCACACCTGCGCCTGGAGGAGATGATCCTTAAATATTAACCAGCTTTTTTGGGCCCATCTTGCCTTCAGGGCTTTATCCCATGGTACTTTACCAAGAAGATTCCTGAAGAGGCCAAATTCCAGTCTCCTGAATTCCAGGATTTTGACTTTGCTGCACACCCTCCTTGCTGCCTTCCACCATTTCATGATGACTGCTGACAAGGCTGCAGTATTCAAACCCAGACCATTTTCAAATACACTTAAAGTTTTTTGGAGAAGGAAGTTTATAACCATAATTTGAGTCTGATCTTTCTTGTATTTTCCCCCAAAGCTTACCGGTGCAGCTCTGCTGACTTACTTAGGATCAAAGCTTTGTGTATCTATAATGCACATGAGAAGGAAAATGTTTCCTGCTTTGTTCAACTGTTTCTGTCCTCTTTGCTTATACCAAAAGAAAATCTGAAACAGAAGGTGTAAAGGGAGAAGGACTCTTTCCTGTCCTAAGAGTGTATATAGCAAACAAACAAAACCAAATTGCTAAAGTGTCTGTTCGAAGATGAGGAGCTGGAAATCTGTATTCTTAGCACTGACTTCTGCTGTGCTCTTACCCTGCTGCATGACAGCAGGCAGGGATAGTCTCCTCCCATGCATTTACATCACATCTAGCACATCAAGACTACCAGGCTGCACTTTAATGTAAATATACATCTTGATAATTTTCTTCAATGGCAGTCTATAGACGTATGTGCACTTTGAAAGCACTGCAGAGGGATTTACCCACACAGCCCCCTCTGACTCCACTGAAGATAGTTTCCTTCTGACACACCTGTTTGTATTCTGGGTGTGTGCACATGAAAAGAGAAGAAGTTGGGTGAAGCAGTCAAAGCAATATAACCCAGTACTGGCTGCCATTATGCAAACAGGCCACACCACAGTCTTCCCAAATGGATCCCATAAGAAAGGAGGTATCACCAGCCATGTGAAGCAGGTAATGACTGCAGATTTTCAGATATGTTGACTGAACAGGTGGCATTCAGAAGCAGGACAGCACCCATCAGATGCTAGGAACTGAAGGAAAAGGGTCAGGAGGTCACAGAGCTTACTGCTTACAAAAGCTCTTCAGGAGTTTGTTACACTTCTTACAAGTCCTCTTTAACTGAAGTGCCAGTTCCTTCATTGTCTTCAACAGAACATCTGAAAGTAGAAAGCACTCTAATGTCTGAAGCTGCTCAGATACAAACGGAACAACTTTCTTCCAAATCAAAGTCGAAGACTACAAACTGTTTTGACTGGAGTCTACATACCGCTGCTAACACAGGGGTAGTTTTTCAAGTGTTTAATTCTGTGCATGCTAACTAGGGATGATTTGGTTATTCACAGCATGATTTGGTTATTCAGCTTTATACCATCAGGAAAAACTGGGTACCAATGAGAATATCACCCGTGAGAGAGTGACCTGTAAGTTCAAGTAGCCCCTTCCCTATTCATCAATCTGTAAAGGTTGGCAACCACTGCAGAAGTTTGTAACACTCCCAGTCAGACTCTGTCCCAAGATTTCATCCATGTTTGTCAAGGCAAAATATTAGAAAGCAACAAGTAAAAGGGACCAAGAGCTAAACCTCACAAAATGAGATTAACAGGAACATAGGAAGAGGAGCTGGGAAAGCAGCGTTGCTGTTCAGCATCACAACAAAGAGCAACTTCTCCAGACAGTGATGGCTCAATAGATTACCAGTTACAGCCTGCCTTTGCTCATCCACCTAGGCTGTGTTCTTTTGAACTGTAACCTCAGGAAAAATAAGTAAATTGTCCTGAGAGTGATCTAAAAAGTAAAAGCAACTTCACCATGGAAAAAAAGAAAAATACCCTGAATCTGAATCCGTACACTTTCTCCATTTAAATGCACTTGAAAGAAATGAATTCTGTGTCTCAGAGTGTTCTAAGAGTTCCTCCTCATTCCTGCTATATGAACTATGGAAGCAGAAAATACGTTTGTATTTATTTGGTTTAATTTCAAAAAATTAAAGTCTTGCATCATTTTATTTATTAAAAATATCAGGGCTGCAATTTCATTCTGATAGTTCAGCTCAAATTGAAAAAAAACACAACAAAACAGACATCTCACTATCCTACCCCATAATAGGAATGCTGTTCTTATCACAAAAGACTTGATAATTTATTTGCACACCTCAATGAAAAGGAAAAAATAGAAAGAACTTGAAGTGAAATGCCAAAATATATCTGATTTCTCATCACTTGGCCTTGTAATTCTCCTGTAGTGGATAAAAATAAACTAGTCTATACCTGGGATTGAACTTTTCAATACAGCCTAAAATACTAAGCTCAAAACTCTCCTTCTGGGGCCTAGGCAGCTCTTAAGAATATCATCAACTTTGAATTTTTGCAATTTTGAAACAGGTGAAAAAAATACAGACTGTGAAGTAAGTTCTGGATGGCATTCTGTCAAGGAAGCTTGTGCTACAGAAAAAGAGCATGCTGTCAGCTGTGCATTGATAAGGCAGTACAGAAACAGCCTCTGCATTACAGGAGACCATATTTATCACATTCTGCATTTTAATTTTGTGATATGCTTGTTGCAGGAGTTATAGAAGACCTCCTGCATCACTGCTCTGTGGGGAAGGGAGTGAAGAGAGGAGCAGCAGTCCTTCCCTCCAATTTGATATTCTACTGACACTGGTGAGTGTTGCAGGTTTGCAGGCACAGTCGGCTGGAGGAGATTTGCCTCCACCAGGACGGAGGCGTCTGAAGGAGCTGGTGTGCCACTGCCTCCCATTGCTTCACCAGAGGGAAATACTCTCTGCTGAGCTTGTACTTTTGTTTTATCACCATCTGTAGCTGTTGAACTAATGGATTCCTCCTCACCTCCCTTTCTCATGGAATAATTAAAAGAAGGAGAGGAGGAGAGGATGGAGTTCAGTGACTAATGGTGCCAGAGTGAAGGAACCTGATTTGCTTTGTGACACTGCTGCTGCCGTGCTGTATAACCTTAGGCAAGGCACTCGATTCCTTTATGCCAGAGCATTCTTATCTTTAAAATGAGATAATAGCACCACCTTTCTCTGCTTTAAGATCCTGGGAGCAAAGGCAAAAGTGTGCCTGCATTCAGTTGCCTTTTGGGATTCAGCACAGCACAGCCCAAACTTTAGTTCAGATACAGCACTTCAAACTTTTGAAGCTTTGCCGGCGGCTTCCTGAGTTTGCAAACAGACTAAACCAAAATTCCTGGGGGTTAAACTTGAGATCCAGCAATGTGAATTTTGAATGCCATCTTCTAAATCATGCATTATATACACACATCTAATAGGTATATCCTACCAAAATCGAGTGTTTGCCTTCTTAATTGTACTCTTACTGCCTCCAACCAAACTGCCAACATCTGCATCCTCTCTCTGGCAATGCTGCCTTGGGGGCTTCACTGGGGAGGCAGAGCCAGCTTTCCACACACAGAGGTGTGGTCAAGGAAAGATGGAACGATCATCTTCCAATTTTATTGCACTAAGCCAGGCTTGGATACCGGATAGATACAGGCAGTCAGACAAGTTGGAGCAGCTTGACCTGTGGGGAGCATGAGATGCCTCTTCAAATCACAACCTGCTCTTCCTGTACTGTTCTTTGCCAAAAGAAAATAGGTACAGACATTCTCATAGGAAACACATGTAAAACAAGCAAGGAACCACCAGTAAAGGACTTGGACAGTTTCTCACTGCTCCATTAATCCCTTTGCTGCATCTGATTCTTCAGAAGACACAAGGAATGGTCTGTTTTTCCAGCTTTCTGACAGCCTGATGAGAGCAACAAGGCTTCTTTTCCTACTCTCCTGAAGGGTTTTTTAAAGTCTTGAACCTGCCAGAGTCAAAGCCGAATCATATTGTCCTGTTTCACATCCCATTCCTGTTCAGCACCCTGTTATCCTGGGGCAGTGTGAGCTGTCAGATTTGTCCCAGAGTCCTGACCACCCCCTTTGTTAAAGTCATTTTGTTCTCTTACAGGACTGCCATTGCTGGACCCACCTTCCTCTGCCCTGGATGATGCTTTTAGGCATAACCAACCCACTGAACAAAAAAAAAGCCTGCACACCTTGGGAATAACCTTCCATCAGCAAACACTTTCCTCTACACAAAGCACAGCGACCCAGCACTTCTGATATATCCTGAGAGCAAAACGCTTTGCCCTTGGAATTGGCAGTGCCCCACCGATTACCGTTGGACAGGAATTTGCAGCTTTAACAGAAGGTGGCTGTGGTCAGGAAGCAAATCCAGCCTGTTACCATCACCTTTATCTTGCGTGCCCTAATTGCAACACGCAGTGGCCAGCTCGGTTTGGAGTCCTTTAACCTGCAGTAACACAGGAAAGGGACGTTAGCAGCGGGCACAGGATCCCCGTGATCTTCAGCTCCAGGAATGCTGGCAGCCGGTGGTCCCTCAGCCCACTTCCTCACGGGACAGGAGGCTGCACGTCAGGAACCACCACCGTAATTAGCTGCCTTACGCAGCCAGAGCAGAGACAGGCTTCCTTCCCCAGGACTAGCCCTTCCACGGAAACCCAGGAGAAGCTCGCACAGCGCACTGAGCCTGTTACTTTAGGGGAAAAGAGGACATTAGGCTGCATAATCGCTCCCTCGCTGTTCGGTGTGCCCCAGCTCCACCGTCTCTAACAGCAGAATGACAGGAGTTAGGCTGCAATGCCACAACTCCGTTCTGTTACCGGAACATAAACCTTATCCAGGCAAAAGTCCTCTCCACAGGGCACACCGATTTTATTGGCTCTCAAACTCCCTCGGAAGGTTCAGGTTTGAGAGAGGTTTTTTTCTTTGCCCATTATAGTACTTTTTTAATCACTTAGAAAAGCCTAGGTCCGTGAACCCTGTGATGCAATCAGTGAAAATCAGTGCCACAACCCTGCGTTTTATTACTATTTTTCACATCTTCTCATTTTAATCCACACTCCGGGACCGATCCCGTTCCCATCAAAGTACACAGCAAGCTCCCATTAAAATCTGGCTCAGCTAGTATTTTAATAGCACTTAGACATTCCCGTCCTTTGCATATTTCATCTGCGAAGTGCTTCACAAACATGAATTTCCTAATTACAGGCGGATGATTTACTAAAACTGGAAATTCCTCACTAGTTCTGGCTTTCCCTTTGAAGCTCCAGGATTCGCTCTTGTCCCTCGGCACTTTGGAAGATCCCCGACGCCGCTCGTTCGCTCGTTCGCGGCACAGGCAGGGCACGGAGAAGGGGGACACGGAGGCGACGGCGACCCGGCCCGAAGTGTCCGCGCCGGCGGATTTCTGCGCGGGCTGCGGGGCCTGAGCCGCGGGGAGCCCACGCGAGCAGAGCGAATCCCGGCGGGGCGCGGGCAGCGGACAGGAGCGCGGCGGCTCCCAGCGCACCGGGCCGGCCCCCCCGCCCCCGGCGGCCCCGCCGCACCGGGCAGGAAGGGGTGGAGCGGCCGGCGGAGCGCACGGGCGGGGTGCCGCGGGCGGGGAGGGGACGGCAAGGCATCCCGGCCGCCCTGAAGCCGGGCGGGCGGGCAGCGCCGCGCCTCCGCCGAGCGCTCCCCATGGAGCGGCTGCCCGGCCAGCCCTGAGCCCGCGGCCCCGGCCGCCCGCCCGCAGCCGCCCCGATGGAGCCCGAGGAGCGGAAGATCTCGGTGTGGATCTGCCAGGAGGAGAAGCTGATCTCCGGGCTCTCCCGGCGGACCACCTGCTCGGACGTGGTGCGGGTGCTGCTGGAGGACAGCCACCACCGGCGGCAGCGCCCGGCGCCGCCCGAGCCCGCCGGCGGGATGCTGTCGGGGCCGCCGCACTCCTACTGCATCGTGGAGAAGTGGCGCGGCTTCGAGCGGATCCTGCCCAACAAGACGAAGATCCTGCGGCTCTGGGTGGCGTGGGGGGACGAGCAGGAGAACGTGCGCTTCGTGCTGGTGCGCAGCGAGGCTTCGCTGCCCAACGCGGGGCCGCGCAGCGCCGAGGCGCGGGTGGTGCTGAGCAAGGAGCGCCCCGGCCGCGGCCTGGGGGCGGCCCGCGCCAGCCTGGCGCTCACGCAGGAGCGGCAGCGGCGAGTGGTGCGGAAAGCCTTCCGCAAGCTGGCCAAGATCAACAAGAAGCGGCAGCAGCCGCTGGCCCGGGAGGCCTCGTCGGCGGAGAGGATGGAGACGCTGGTGCACCTGGTGCTCTCGCAGGACCACACCATCCGACAGCAGATCCAGCGGCTCCGCGAGCTGGACCGCGAGATCGACAGGTACGAGGCTAAGATCCACCTGGACCGCATGAAGCGGCACGGCGTCAACTACGTGCAGGACACCTACCTGGTGGGCACGGGCAGCGGCGAGCCCGAGCCGGGCCGGGAGCCGGGCCAGCTCGCCGCCGGCCGCCCCGAGGAGGACTACGCCAGGAAGTGCGAGGAGGTGCTGCAGCTGCAGGAGCAGCGGGCGCAGCAGGAGGAGCTGCTGGAGCACCTGGCCGCCGAGATCCAGGAGGAGCTCAACGAGCGCTGGATGAAGCGGCGGCGGGAGGAGCTGGAGCTGGCGGCGGGGCCCGGGCTGGCCGACACGGACTGCGACACCACGGAGCTGAGCGGCGGCGGCGGCGGCGAGGGCGAGCTGCACCTGGAGCACGAACGGGTCAAGACCCAGCTGAGCACCAGCCTCTACATCGGTCTCAAGCTGAGCACGGACCTGGAGGCCGTCAAGACCGACCTGGACTGCACGCAGCGGGCGTGGGAGGACAAGGAGCGGGAGCTGCAGCGCCTGCTGGAGACGCTGGGCACCCTGGACGTGGCGGAGGCGCCCGCGGAGCCGCGCGGGGCGGCGGGAGGGGGGCGGCCGGCGGCGGCGGGGGGCGGCTGGGTGGAGCAGGCGCGGGCGCTGCGCAAGGACCGCGCCGACAACGACGAGGACTCGGACACGGGGCTGAGCTCCATGCACAGCCAGGACTCGGACTCGCTGCCCGTCTGCGAGTCCCTCGTGTAGCGCCCGCCCGCCCCGCCGCAGCCAGGCCGGGCACGGGGCGGGCGGGCGGAGCGGGGCTGCCGGGGCAGAGGGCGGTGGAGGACTGCGGGCAGATGTGGGGCTGGCGAGGAAACTCCCGGCTCAGGAGGCAGTCACACAGAGGAAACATTTTAATTTGAGCTCTGGAGTTTGAACTTGTTCTGACTAGTCATCCGCGGGCAGCGCTTAGGCTGGCTCGCCAGTGCTTTTATCTAAGGAAGAGAAAACCCACAGCGTGTTTGTGTTTCATTCACGTCTGGGATTGCTCGCTCCTTAAATCCTGCCGCTTGCTTCCCTCCGAAGGTTTTCTTGCCGGGCCTTTTTATCCTCCGGCTGCTGCCCACGATCTCCCCGCTGTAGTCTAAGGATGCTCCGGGTGAGCTCTTCACGAGCAAAAGGCCAGGACGCGCTCCCGAGCGGGGATCAGTATCTCCCGAACAGGTTCTCGGCATTGCAGAGTCAGACGGTGGCTCCCGGTGGGTTATACTGGGCTATACTGGCTGGCACAGATACACACCCGGCTCCTTTACAGGCAAAACGACACGACACTAAAGCTGCTGATCATTTAAACGCTACGGAGGAGAAGAGGCGTCAGTACTACTGACACTGGGGTCTCCCAGGGCGCAAGCTTTTGGACGGTACTGCAGTTCCTTTTGGCAACAAAAAGGGGTGATAAATTACTTCATTTTTTTCTTTTTCTAAGGAGCAAACTAAATCAAAATATAGGTTAACATGTTGTATTAACTCTGCTCTGCGTAGTGCTTTTTCTTATGCATAGATAAGAGTGCTTTGTTTAAAGGCATACTAAGAAATCTGTTAGTATCTATAGTCATTTGGCAGTCATGGAAGGTGATTAGCAGTGCCTGTATGTACACAGCCTTCAACTACATTTTTCCACCTAGGCTAGCTGATCTTTGGCTGAGCTTGGTTGTAGATAAACAAAGTACAGAATCAGCTTGAGCTACCATTTTTAATAACAGAGTTCATATCAGGCCAAGAGATGCAACGATAAAAGCATGACTCAAGCCCTACATGCACTACAGCTTAATCTTTTCAGTTATTCCAACAACAAAAAAAAAGCAGCCATCAGCTGTAACATGCATTTCACTTAATTGCCAAATCTTCCTCTGCAGCTTAACTCTTGCCCAAAATATATGATCTGCTCTTGCAATAAGAGACATTAAGGATTCTTGTATTCCCGAATGATTGCAGAAATAGTTTAAACAGTGAGAGACCAGAGAAGGTTGAGTCAGGTTTGACTGATGGTATGAACTTTTTAAAACTTCTGAGATTATTATTTATGTAAGGTTATTTATAAAAGTTTTCATTTAACAATAAGAAAGTATAAAAAATGGGGTACACCAATAGACCAGTTCTTTATTTTTATTAAAAAACCTCGCAGCCTTCTCACCCAAAGACCGTGTTCCACTCTTGCAGTGTTCTTGCTGGAAGGAGTTCTGGTGGACATCAGAAAATTAGATTCAGGAACTACTCAGTTTGAAAGCAAGCAGAGAAATACTGTCTGTGGATTTGCAGAGGCTGCACAATTTTCTATATGCTATGACTCTTGATAAATGTTATTCCACTGAATGGGTTTCAGTTGTAACAAACTGTGGTTTATTTTAAACACTGATTATATAATTGTTTTTCACATTTTAGTCAACCTTGGAAAACATTTAAGAACCTATTTTTAGAGCTAATAAAACTCTTAATAAGGCTTAACAAGTGTTCCCAATTGAGTGTGATTTAAGAATCTGCCAGGACTGGGATTTTGTGGCGTTGCCTTGTGTGCAAAGCAAGTGGAAAGATACACCAAGGGATGACAGCATCACCTCTTCCCTTTCTGATGGGACAAGGGGCTCCCTCAGGTACAAGCAGCAGTGCACTGTCCTCAGCTCTGGCCACTGCAGGGGCAATGCAGTGGCATTTAGAAGCATCAGCACTTGTCCAGAGTGAGAAATTTGGATTTTCATGGAAGGAGAGCCAAAGAATAAGCTGAGGGATGTGGGAGTCCCACTGCTGCCCTGCATTCAGCAGCGTGGATGTAACAGGTGGGTGATGCAAGTACCTGCTCACAGCTTCTGCAGGGACTGATGGAAGCAATAAAGCCAAGCTGGCTTTGCGTAAGTTCTCCCATTACCACACCAAGCAAAAACAGCGAGCACATTACAGAAATGAGCTGCAACACGCTGCACATCATTGTACTGCTGATAGAGGCATCAGGCAGCCTGTGAAGCATGAGGTGAAGGAAGGCAGGGAATTCAAAGCTGCAAAGTAGTCTGCCAACTCATCCTCAGCTAGGAAAATCCATAAAACCAGGACAAAGCCACTTTTGCTCTAGGCTGCTGAGGGCCATGTGGTGCTTGCTCTTGGCTTCCCCATAGCCCAGATAAGATTATGACCCTGCAGAGCTGCTGGTCCTGTCCCATGAGGACAGGGGTGAGAACGCTGCAGGTGGCACTGTAGTCTCAAGGGTTTGGTGGGAACTACAGTGAATTCCTAGGAGCACCTATTTGATTGTGGTCCTATATTGTGCAGGTGAAATTTGGTAAATTTATTTAATGTGTAAACAGTTATTGCAATAGGCTCACAGACTGATCTCAAACATCTTCACAAATCCCTATCGCTCTCAAACTATTACTAAAACATCAGTATAGAAGAGGAAATCACTGTTTGCATTGGACCAGGCACTTCTCCCTTCCCTTTTTCTGGGCTTGTATATCCTCACTCAGATAATAGAGACAAGCCACAGTGTGCTTGTCAGGGAATTTGGCTCTGGGGTTTTGCTGGGCACATAGCCAAGGGTTAGGAGAGCTGATTCAGAATCACAGGTAGAAGGACAGGATTTTTATTTCCTTTGCAGTTCAGACAGAATGGGAGAGAGACATAGCAGCAAAAAAAAAAAAACCCTGACCAACACCATGACGGAAATCTACCTTCCGGCACCACCAGGGGAGAGGTGAAAGATCCAACAAGCACAGCCTTTGGGGATTTTTCAATACCATTCTCTTCTATCTTTCAGAGCCAACTCCAGTCTAATCTTTCTCTCTTCCTAAGACAGATACAGGTAGGCATGAATTAAATAAAAACCTAACAGCACTGCAAACTATTTACATAAATCGCATGTAGTGTCATGTTGCCCTATTTATTCAACACCCTAACTGCTTCCCAAAGGAATCACCGTGGACTGAGGCCACCAGCCTTTTCTCAGACAATACCTACAGAAATCAGAAATTTTGTCCAGGAGATATAATCAGAGTAGCACCAGGCCTTAGTTTCAGGCACCCTTTAAACAAGCATTATAAAGAACTCCTACACAGGTCCTGTCTGTTTGCTGCCCTTGGCCATGTTTTTTCTGAACCCTACATGGCTCTTTCTGTTGTGCCTATGCAGAAGTTTGTGGGACCAGGTAGTGAACCAGGTCAGAAAAAAACTAATGAACTTTAGTTTAGGTGAGGCCCTGATGTGGCTCAGTGTACAGTCACGCAAATGTTTCTGGCAATGACGAGGTACAGTGGTAAAAATGAGAAATTGAAGGCCCTTGGAAAGGTGGAACTGATCCTTTCAGCAATGGGCACTGTTTTATGCTGACTTGCAAGTTGGCAAAAGCTTCCTTCAGGCTGTAAATATCCCCCACTCACGGCCTAAGTGAAGGTTTGGGGAGTGGAAAACTGAGGCTGGAGCTGAAACTTCTTTGACATCAATTACACTCACCTATATTAAACCCAAAATAAGCCAAATACTGCAGCTTTTAGCCTTGACCTTGTTTCAAAAACCCACTATCAAGCAATATTATCAGAATGAAAACCCTGTGTCAAATTTGATATATTTCTAGTTCTTAGCCTGTGTAAGAGATCTGCCAGTTTGAATAAGCACTTTGTAGGGGTATCGTTTGATGCCTTGAAGAGGGGAGGCAAATACATTTACTGTAATGAGCACCACTGACATGAAAAATGAATGACCTATTAATTATTTCCATAGATTCTAAACCAGCATGTGGGCAGCCAAATCACAGTCTGCTTGTTTTATGGTGACAGATCCTTTTCCAAAGGACCTATGGTCCAGGTTTCAGACAAGATACAGTCAAAGGAGGGAAGCAAGTTAGTGGGTGTGAGAAAAGGAAAACATGTAATTAAGTTTTATTATTGACTCCTTGCATGAAACGTATGTTCCAGGTTTGCTTTAAAAATAGTCTGTGCTCCTGTGTCTGGAAACACATGTGCAGAAACAGACCTCCCTCCCAAGTTCTACACAACTTTGGCCTTTTTTCCCCCCTTTCACTTGCACTGAGCTGGCAATGTAGCTCAGTACATGAAAAGAGCAGCAGAGGCCTTGAAATAACAGGTCTGGTGAGCTGTGCTGGTTAACGAGTTGAAATACAAGCCACTGTGGATTGTTGGGAGCAGTTGTCCTTTGAAGTCACTTGATATTATTGCTCCTGAGCTGGCACACAAAGTTTAGAGAAATGAGCATGGCAAAGTGCAGGGAGCCTACATGGATGTCACTCCTTTTCTACAAACTCTCATTGCTAAATGAACTTGGAAGCTTAACAGAAAGGGAAAAATTAATAAACTCAAAGCAAATCTTGGCTCTGTATGCAATTTAGCCAACTATCTTCAAGCAGAATTGTCAAATAGTATCTTGAAAAGTGCTGCTTGCATAATTTACGACATTACTTGTGTAAATGCATCAGAGCAGAACCTTCCATGCAGGGTGGATTGTCACACGCTGTCACATGCTGAATAACACACAGAGCTGGTCACTGATGTCTTAGATTGTTACAGTACTAACTTTGCTGGGGTATTAGAATGTACCCTCAAAAAACAACTTCTGCAGGCTTTACACACTCTCTATATATCAGCTTGTTTACACTTCAAGCTTTATTTGGAAAGTTTTATTACAATCACCTTACCTCAGTTTCGAAAATGTTCCAGAAAGTCATTGAAGTTCCATGAAAAACAGTTTCCACTCCCAATAACTTTTTTCCTTCTTCCTGCTAATCTACTCCTCCTCTGCACCTGCTCTGAATTTCATGAATAGCTTTGTTCAAATTGCTGTGACTCCACGGGTTCAGAACTGGAATCTTACTTGGTAAGAAAAAAGAAAGACGGAAAGGAAAGGAAAGGAAAGGAAAGGAAAGGAAAGGAAAGGAAAGGAAAGGAAAGGAAAGGAAAGGAAAGGAAAGGAAAGGAAAGGAAAGGAAAGGAAAGGAAAGGAAAGGAAAGGAAAGGAAAGGAAAGGAAAGGAAAGGAAAGGAAAGGAAAGGAAAGGAAAGGAAAGGAAAGGAAAGGAAAAAGGAAAGGAAAGGAAAAAGGAAAGGAAAGGAAAAAGGAAAGGAAAGGAAAAAGGAAAGGAAAGGAAAAAGGAAAGGAAAAAGGAAAGGAAAAAGGAAAGGAAAAAGGAAAGGAAAGGAAAGGAAAGGAAAGGAAAGGAAAGGAAAGGAAAGGAAAGGAAAGGAAAGGAAAGGAAAGGAAAGGAAAGGAAAGGAAAGGAAAGGAAAGGAAAGGAAAAAAGGAAAGGAAAGGAAAGGAAAGGAAAGGAAAGGAAAGGAAAGGAAAGGAAAGGAAAGGAAAGGAAAGGAAAGGAAAGGAAAGGAAAGGAAAGGGAAGGAAAGGAAAGGGGAAAGGAAAGGGGAAAGGAAAGGAAAGGAAAGGAAGAGAGAAAGAAAGAAAGAAAGAAAGAAAGAAAGAAAGAAAGAAAGAAAGAAAGAAAGAAAGAAAGAAAGAAAGAAAGAAAGAAAGAAAGAAAGAAAGAAAGAAAGAAAGAAAGAAAGAAAGAAAGAAAGAAAGAAAGAAAGAAAGAAAGAAAGAAAAGACAAGACTTTATTGGTGTCTTGGCAAAAACTCCATGTTTGTGTAGTATTTGGCAAGCTCAGCAGTATTTTTGTAGTTGCCATATGGATTAAGGACATGCTCCCACCAACTCTCTTGTCCTCTCTCTCCCCACCTTTTTTTCCCCTTTTAACATGTTTTCAAGCTACCTTTTTCCCATCTCCTACTTGGAGGCAAGCACTCCTCACAGAAGAAGGGGACACATCTCTTCAGGTGACATTCTGGGATGACACTGCTGTGGAGCATTGGGGTGGGAAGACACAGTTTCTATTGAAGAATAACTTCAGCAGGGAGTGGTGTCTTATTTCCCTTGGAGAGTAAGCTTTTGGTGAAGGTATTTACTCTCTGATCATGCACCATCTAGCAGAAGGAGGCCTGATCTACCCAAGGCCTCCTAGGTACTGCTGTAATGAAAATATGAAACAATTTCAGTCTCCCGTGCCTCAGCTCCCAAAGTGCTCTCCCCTTTTCTGAATGGTTACAAAAACCCTTTCCCATTTACTAGCTCAGTGGAACCATGGCAGAGTGGTCTCAGAACACCATCCTGCTAAGTCAGTCTCAGAATTTTATAGAGTTTACTGGGGAAAAAGAAACAAAACAAAAAAAATAATCCTGAACAAAAAATATCTGTGACTCATGGAAGGAGCTCTTACATATCTGAAACATACTATCATCAGCTTACTTAGCACTGCACTTCACATGGCTTAATTATGTGATTATTTAGTCTATTACCTCCAAAAGAAATTATTTTCACCAGTAAATGGTGCTCATGAGCAGGTCTTTGGAAAATGTGTCAAAAGCCTCTAGGAAAAATATTTAATCCTTGTTTCAATTTAATGTAATCCCCTTGTTTTAATCTCTTACAGTGTCATTTTTTATGTGTAATCAGGCTATTAGTTTATGCATTTAATTATCAGTGTAACCTCATATGGTTTTATTCTGCTTTCCACTGAATCTCCACTTGATAGACATATCTTAAGAACAGATGAAAAGTAACTTTGGAAATTAAGAGAGACATGGATCACCTTTTGAAATCTTCGGTGCTTGTTCTTCCTACCACAAGCATAGAAGCAAATTATTTGCTTTTAACTGCAGATATCTGGCATTTCTGTTTCCCTTTCTTTCACAGCTGCTCTTCACTTTCTCACGGAATGGTTTCTCCATAATTCTATTACAGGTTTCCTTTTTGGAGTGACCAACGACAGGAATCATGAATCACCAGTAGGTGAAAAAGTTCAAAGCCAGGTTTGTCATCTTTTTCTATAACTCTGTTCCTGCACATTTTCTGTGTCCCCTACTTTCCATCCTTTATTTCAAAAAGTATTACCCTGGCCAGAAAATAGAGTCAGGCACTCAAATTTTGCCATCCTTCAGAGGAAGATAGAGCACAGAGAGGTCCAGGTGTCCTGTATCTGTAACACACAGAATGGTACATCTGGCTGTGCCCATCCACAGCAGTGAGCTGATTAGAAATGCCTTTCCTCAGCTCATACAGCAAAAGACAGGTTCAAGGTCACGAAATCATAAATTGCTCATTCTTAACCCTGGCAGGGGTGACTAATGATCTTCAGCAGGTGATTCCAATGTGAAATAAAGTAACCTAAACATCTGAATGTGTTGAATTAATTTTGACAGTGTCTCCTGCTCCCTACCTGTCAGGTGTACAGTTAGAAAAGAAAATGGCATTCTGGCTTAGAGGGATTTATAGACCAGCCAGGGTAGTAATGAGCATGTACCTTGCTGCTTTCTGTTCTGGAGGGGAATGAAATCTTTCCTGCCTCTGCACTGCCTAAGTGAAGTGGGGATGGACAGGGACAAGAGTGTGAAGAGCGAAACTGTGTCAGAAGAGAAGCGAACTGAGCCCAAACAACACAAACTGGAGACGAGGCAGCTGAAGGGAACAAACAAGAAAGGACAAAAAGCCCACAAGAAGCCTGAGCAATTGGAAAGCAGCAGGGAGCAGGAATGAGCTCCTAGACAGTGGCAAAGAGCCTGTGATAGCCACCACACCTTGTGGTTATCAAGCTGTTCCACTGTAACCATCTAACTGGAAGGGACAGGAGATCCAGCCACAGCATCTTCACAGCTTATCAGCACTGCAGCCAGGTGAACAGAAGGGAAGACATCAGTGAAACCCTTGTGTTTTCCTGAGGTTCTCTTCACCCAGCTGGAAAGGCCAGTGGCTGCAGAATTTGCAACAGGCAAGCGTGCTGAGAATTTGAGGATGAAACATCATTCTCAAATGTTTGGTTTTTTTCCTTTTCTTTCAAGTTTTACTAGGTAAGTATGGAGGAATGAACATTTCCCTAGATGATACATAGTTTATATCATCAATTTCTCTGCAATACTCTCCTTTCCTAGAGCTGCTGCTTTTACAGTCTGGGATGCTGTCATGTTCTCTGTTTACCTACATGCTTTGCCAAAACACTGTGGCACAAAGAAAATGGGTTATTTTAGCTTAATTTAATAGACAAGCTTAAGGAAAAAGCAGATCCAGACCTATTACTCCAGTTTACACAAGCCAGATCAGAAAGGCTGTTGCACATGCTTTGCAAGTACCTTTTGTAAACCAGTTTGTGTAAAACAAGCCAGCTGAGTGAGATTGAAATTTCATTTCTTTAAAGTCTTCCATGATGTGTCACCAGAGTGATTCACATGTTGATCACTTAATCTAGTTAATGAACACAATTACCATTTTTGACAATATTAATTGGACCTCTATTTATACAGCTTTCTGTATTTTACCTTCATAACCACCTCCATAATTAGCAACTCCTATGGCTTTAGTACGCCTAAAGGAATAGTTTACTTTTATAGAACATATATTTCATTATTAACTTCTCTTTCATTTCTCCTCCCTCCAATACTTTTCCCCACAGAACTTCCAAGCCTTTTTCTTCTCCTCCAGTCATTAGCAATTGGACTTCATCTTTGCAATTAACAAGGGTGAGAGACACCTGCCTGTTCAGAAATTGTCTGCCACACACTTGCAACTCAAGGCTCACAACTGCTAAGTCACAGCTGTTCCAGCTAAGATGCCACACCAGTATTCTGGTGTTTCTTTTACTTATAAAACTAAAGAATAGAAAGAATGGGTGCTTTCCTAGTCCAAAGATGAGTAAGACAACCAGCTTATGCAAACGGGCACAAACTCCACTGTTTTGCCCAGGATATCAGAGCCTGCTTGTAAAAGGAGCCAAATTAGAAATTACTGAAGATGTACCCAGTTAACCCAGTGATTTGTACATTTTCAGCTAGAGCTAAGTAATATTTTAACAAGCATTGGTATAGCAATAGGACCACAAAAGGTAGAGAGTTGTTATACCATGTTTTTAAAAGACACAGGACAAGGCAGCCCTGGCTTTGATGAGATCACAGTTGAGGCAGACAAGACAGACATCAATTGGGATGATGGCATGGGAGCTGCAGTGGCTTGACTTGGGTGTGCAGCAGGTTAGCAACAAAGGTGGGAACACAAGCCAATTCTCCCAATTCCCAATCCATTTTCCTCCCTGCTAGACCCACACTTCCAGCCTGCGGTGTGGTACAGACAATGGAGGAGGCATAAATCTATCTCCATCCTTTACTGCCACAGGAGCTGTACCCCTGAAATGTGTGGAGATTTATTCAAGCTATTGAAGAATACAGGAGGTCAAGGAGTATAAGGAAAGCATTGCATTAGGCTACTGCATTTCATATCCACATTTAGTAGTCTCAAATCCATAGTTTTATAGCCTGGGAATTTATGGTTTCAGGAAGATTTTTGATTCATTTACATGTTAGTGGCATAAATCGCTGCTGTATCTATAAACAGGTTTCATTCCCCATTTCCTGGATACCTGAATTTCTTTCTGCAACAAAGAGACTCACACATACTGTGAAGATCTGTCCATGAGCAACATTTTCCCATATTGTAAGGTATATTTTAACTTTCTTTTTAGCAAACTCAGA
Organism: Coloeus monedula; assembly: GCF_965178545.1. Lineage (NCBI taxonomy): Eukaryota > Metazoa > Chordata > Aves > Passeriformes > Corvidae > Coloeus > Coloeus monedula. The sequence continues at coordinate 9,581,233 of NC_138786.1, read as the reverse complement.
ACACTTTGTGAAGAGCAGCTCTGACCAAGGTGCTTCACCCAGTGGGCAGGTACTGCTCCAAAACCTGCCTGGCTTCCTCTCAGGTGGGCTCTCCAGCCATTGCTGTCTGCCTGGGACACAGCTGCCAACACGAAAAGTTTCTCCTTCTCCATCTGCCATACCTGGCAATTTCAGGTGAGGAGGACCATGGCACTTAAGATCATTTTCTTCAGGCAGGTCATTGCCAGTACAGCATTTTGAACTGAGCTCAGTCCTGAGGTTTTCATCTTTACTTCAAAAAACCCCATATAAACAGAGTATTTTAGATGACTGAAGGGCAGTGCTATGGAGATATGTATTGCTGCCACAAAAGGCTTTGTTACACAAATATTTGATGCTGAGAAGGAATGCATCTTTCATTAGGGCTCAAAAGGAACAGCTCCAAACACATTTTATCATGCATTTTTTGATCTGCCTAGATGAAAGCTCCAGCTATTATGGAGTACAAGTGAACATTAGGGCTGCTTCTGTTGTCTAGAATCCCACTGTGATTAGTGCTCTACAAGTCCCAAACAGTCTGGTCCCTCACCAAAACTTGTATGCGGGAAGGTAGCTGTGATACAGAGTATGTAATTAACCTGAGAAATTTACATTTTATTCAAATTGCTAATGAACAAAATAATATCAGACACAAGAATGGAAAGTACCAAATCTGGTGTCTGAAAGTATTTTAGATATTGAATTATGAGCTTTAATAAGAGCAGGCCCTGAACAGATGGAAAAACACAATTAATGGAAGTAATGGGAAAATGGAGCAATTGGAACTTGCTTTCAACATTTCACATGGCTTTATAAATATTTAGCACATGACATGCATATGCCCTTTTCCTACTGCTTTGTGTCTCCTCTTTGGCAGTCAGAGACACTGCCTGAAACAGATTAGAGTCTTGCAAAATCTTTTTTAACAATTAGCCTCAAATACAAGAAATGTATCTGGATGTTGATTAACTGAACGTGATCATTAATGTAACTACTCATATTAGTCATGATGTAGTCAATTATTGAGCAAAAGAACTAAAATCATGCTCAATCACAAGATGAGATGCAATGAAAAACAGATCTTATTTCTATCCTTTGCTTTAAATTTGACAGGTAGTCAAAGACTTCTTTAGAAGTAAAACATTTCTTTGCACAGTAACATGCACCTCACATTGCAGAAAGAGGCTTCAAAAGTACCTCACAGTTCTCAAGAAATTCTTTCAACAGTGTAATGTTTGCAAAAGTTCAGAACTGATGTTCATAATCTATTCAGTTAAGTACAGGATGACTAAGGTTAATTTGATTTTTCTCCCTGATGTCATAATTAAAGTATGAATATCATTTAGACATCGGTAGATAAAAAGTATGTCAATGAAGCACAAGTAAAAATTCAAATTACTAAGGAGCAAAATTAAGTTAATTTCAGAGTGGAATGTTTGCAAGCAGTGTGTAATCAGCCTTCAGTTTAAATGACTCTAAATTAAATAATCTATTATTATGTTCACTGGCAAATCGAGCCTAAACATGTACAAGTGCAAAACCTAAAAGATCCAGCTACAGTCAGCATTCAAATACAAAGAACTTTTAGTACAATAACATTGGCCAAAAATATGCTTTTGTCCGTGTGAGTTTTTTTGGGGGTTGTTTTATATATTTCAAAATCCCTAACGGCATGAAACACAGCTGAACAATACACTGCATGTTTCACTAGGAGTAACGAGGGTCTAATTCCAGCCCACGGTACAAACCTTAAAATTCTGATGACATTCATGAGTGTCATACACTGACATCTGAGTGCAGCCTATCCATGAACAAACACAAGCCTACACCGAGACATTCTCCTATGCTGTTTGAGAAGTCTGCTGCTCACTTGTCACTTGGGCACACCCATGCCCAATTTTCTTTTCAGCAAGCAGCATTATCCTCGGTACCCCCCACTCTGAAGCAATTACTCATTTCAAGAAATAATAGAACCGTAGTCCCCGAGCGGGTGCACCATCGTTCGTGGTGCTGAGCAAACACTGTCACTCAGGGTATCATGCCTAAGCTTGGCCCTGCTTCTGAAACAGGATCAGCACAAGCCAACCAGTCTGGCAGGACTGACAGACATTGCTTTCAAATCAAGCATCACCTCCACCCCAGAACGTGCCCGCAGGGGCTTCCTTTGCAGGATTTGCTGAGGGGAGGGAGGGTGTGGATAAGGCACCCAAAGCCGCCTCCCCGCTTGGGAACCCGAGTCCCGCTTGCAGAAGGGGTACAGGTTTAAGTGTCTGTGACTTCCAGCGAGACCTGTCCTCCAAAAGGCTGTTGCTTTTGAAAATCACACGTGAACAAAGTCCAAAAAAATCACTTAGACTCTTCTTGAGAATTGTAGCCCTGCTGCATAATTCAGATGTTATGCCTTTGATACTTTGAGCTGTAAACTAACAGGAAGGGAAGCATACGGGTTTAGACCAGGACAAAACTTTTGCAATTTCATGCACTGAAACCTGTCTAGAGTTACCACTGGTGACTTTCTTGCAATTCTGAAGAATTGTATCCAGTTCTTATTAACACACAGACCGAGGTTAAACATGGAAATATTTAGGTTCTTTGCTTAGGCCCAACTTTTCTAGGTCATAGTAATGCACAGATAGGAAGTGAATTAATTCAGCACTGTCCCATGAACTTTTTTTAAAGGCTCACATTCATAGCAGTGTGGCATTCTCCTGGCTGAGCCTCTACATGTCATTGCCAGATCTGAGCTGCTCCACTGACTAACTGAAGAAGACAATCATAAAGATTGTGAAAGCCTAAATTTCCACAAACCCAACTACCTGACCAGCTGCTGTTGAATTTACAGAAAGGGAAAAACCCCAACAGTTGTCACAGCTCCCGAGCTCTTTCTAGGAAGTGCTCCTGCATCAGATTTACTTCCACAGAATGAAACCCAAGCCAAGACCTACCACTACTAACTAAGGACATGAGTTTATCTCTAATACTCCACCAGGATGAACATGAGACACATCCAAAGGTGGTTGGAAGCAGCAACACTGCACATGAACCCTCAGCTGCTGGTTCCCCAGTTTTGGAAACCTATCGCTGTCCTCGATCAAGGAAGAAACCTCAGCTCTGCAATTGTGCATTCAGCCTTTCTATGGTTTTAACCTACTGCAATTAGCATCACTCAGTGCTGGTGCTGATAACAGAATTGTTTCTGTGGTATAGGCAGATCCATCCTCCTTGTTGGAGTGTGAGATCAGGAATGGATCCCCACTACAGCCACACATTACTGCTGGAGCAATCTGACTTTGTAGAATCATGACGTGTAGTGTGCCACTTTTATTTCTGTCATCATTTTTGTCCTGACTTTACTACACTGCATAAAAGTGGGAAGTAGAAATGCACACAGAGATCCCTAAGGTGTGCTACACTGATAGTTTTGAGATGCTTATGGTGTTAAACTGCATGAAAACAGATGTTTATAGTAAGCCTTGACATTAATCTTATGCTGGTAAATTATTCTAGAGGGAAGAAATCGACTTACACTAGATGTAAGCATTGATATCAATCTCCCTTTTCTTCTTCTTCTCTATCACTTGGCAAAAACAAGAGGAGAATCTTAGTCATTACTGCTGGGTGGACTTCTTGCCAAAACTAGAAACATTTAAAAAAATCCCTCTTAGCTCAGAAAAAAAATTCACAGAAGAAAAAATAGTGCCAAAAGTTTATGTCAGCAAGTTGAAAGAGGCAAGACCATACCACCACTAATTCATACATAAAAACCAGTCAATTTTATGTATACTGACAATACATACATCCTCATCTTCAGCACAAGCAGCAAACATTTATAGCCCAAACACAAACACTCAGGGAGCATCCAGCCTGGCCTTTCTAAACAACAAATTAACTCAAGGTGAAACTGCACTGCAGACATGCCCAAATCCAGGCTGTACTTCATTCCCTCGGGCTGGGAGGAGAACTGAGGTTGAGTGTAGAAAATCTGGGAAGCCTGCAGACTCTGTATTGCCCTAAGAAAAGCCATGAGGGGAGAAATGGGTCTTAATAGAAGCAAAGCAAAAAGTAGCCAACAGGGAGTGTGGCTCTTGCTGCTCTCTTCCTATGCAACTGCACGACAGCATTCAAGGAAGGAAATGTGGAGAAGGAGCATTACAGAGCAGGATGTGCAGCAGCAGTTTTAACGTGTTTCAAAGTATTCCTTCCTTATTAGGAATCTCATCAGCTAATTGTTCCAGTGCCTGAAAAAGCCCGGGTTTTTCTGACAACAGCGAGCTGCTGCTAACTATCATCCAACACAGTGTGCCCAAGGACTTTTCCTCCTCCTTCCCAGCACAGAGCAGCTGAGCAGGCCAACCATTTCATCATGAGTGTGTTACACTGACAGCCACCCTCCTCCTCATCTCGTTTCAGTAGGGGAGCCAAGGCAAGACATAAAGGAGCTGCAGCATCTTGGCAAGGGCCCTTATTAGGCAAACAAACTTATATTAATCTTTTATATAAAGCATCCGCTGCGTTGCAGGCAACTTTGACATGGTTTAGGAGTTGTGATGATTTCCTACAAGATATAATCTGCACTGAACAATGGAATCTGCTCATCCAGTACCCTGCCAGCAGGGATAACATCTGCTGTCTTCACATGGCTGCATCTTCTCCTCACAGCTGCATTCCTTTACGTGGTGTCTCCCTCCCATGAATATTCCCTTTCTGCCTTTGGCCCCTGCTTTTCCAGGCCCTTTCCAGCTACAGGTCTCCAGTTCCCTCAGCGTGTCTCTGGCTCAAACTCCACAGGGTGCCAGTGACCTCGGGGGACTGGGAGCAGGGAGCAGGAGGCAGGAAACCTGTGGGAAGGTGAGCAGTAGGAGAAGGAACTCCTTCAACCAGAACACTGGGCTTCTTCAGGAACAGCACACTGCAAGTGCCATAGCAGTATTTCTTCTTCTGAATAGAGGCTCTCCCCTTGGGAGACTCCACATTTATGGGAGCATGTGAATTATTCATTCAGATGCTTTTTAGCTCCACTTTGTTGCTGTTAAACCAGGAACAGAACCACATAACTGAGCAATTTACCAGGCACTTAATTGAGTTCCAGACCTGGAGCAGTGCTGTCTGCAGCTCAGTCTCATGGCTCCATTCCTGCAAGGGTTGAGAGAGAAACCACAGGAAACTACAAGGATGATATATTGTGTCTGGGTGAGCATTTTTCAGATATACCATGTTAGGGAAAGCAAGGCTTAGGAGTATTATTGAATCTTCTAATGATTCAGCTTATGGTATTAGCCAAAAATCCCTTTTTTTCCCCCTCCTGCACTGAAAAGTTATGACCCTTTCTTTCACATGACAAACAATGGTTGTTAACTATAACATGATACAAAGGTGGCAGCTCTTAAACCAGTCGTGAAGATTCACTTAAAAAAAGGAACTCAGTAGCAAAGTGCTGTCACTGGAGCTACTCCCAGTCAATCTCTAGGATATATCTGAGATAGAATTTATGGTCCATAAAACTGATCCATAATTCTAACTTGGTATGATTTCAGCACAGGAGCTTAAATATTTATGTGGCTTCAACAAACATGGTGAGTGGCTGGATATATCCTGGACTCTGCAAGTGCCTGCCTTCCTTCCTTCCTTCCTTCCTTCCTTCCTGCCTTCCTGCCTTCCTGCCTTCCTTCCTGCCTTCCTTCCTGCCTTCCTTCCTTCCTATTTTTGGGGTGTGCTATTTTGTAAGCCGTGAAAAGCAGAGAGTTGAAAAGAGGTGGACATGCAAGGCAGTTATAGTGGTTACAATCTTTTCACAGTGGTCCAGGTTAATATATTTTTATCAATTCATGTCAAGACATCTTTACATCTCTTTTTTTCGCACTAGAGACTATCTATAAATTCAACTCCAAGGGAAAAAAGAAGCAGCAGCCTCTCCCTTCCCTACAGTTTTCTATAAAAACAAGCCCTGCCTTTCCCTCCCTGGGCATGGGCAGGGAATCAGTCCTGGGCCATTAGGCGAGATCTGCGTGACAGTGAGTTTGCATACCAGCTACTTTAGTTGCTCTACACCAGACACACTTTGATCTTACGATCAAAACACATTCTCATTTTGAACATTTGCATCCCTGCCATGCACAGATGAGCTCTAGCCATGCAAACAGACTGTGCTTACAGGACTATGCAAAACATCCCTGAGGATTACACAGGAGTTTCTAGGACTTGAGAGAAGTAACAGCAAGAAAAGCTCAAGAAGCTCCTTTTATTCAGCAATTTATTGAGTTACTCTGTGCTCCCACCTGGGGGAAAAGGCTGGATACCTGTTCATAGGCCCAGTAGTGGATTAGATGCAACTTGCATGAAAAATATGTGGCTCTTGCCAATAGAAATCATACAGAATGTTCCACAGTTAACTGGTAACTTCTGATTTTAAGAGGATGGTTGTGAAGAAAAAAAAATCCCTTTCCCTAACGATGTATTTCTTTTCAATATGAACAAAAATAGAACTTTGGTATGGTATCATTAATGTTAGATGTTTGAACTACTTGCTAGAGAAAAATATTTTTAATGCTTTTATTTCTTAAAAAGCTGTAATTTGAAATTTCTCAAACCATAGGAAAGTTCAAATATATGACTGTTTGTATAGCACTCTTAGGTCTTCACATGAAAAGCCTAATAGTTGTATAATTTCTGCCAGAACAGCTGGACCATGAGTTAAATGTCATGGTTTAGCCAATTTTACTGGCATAAGTTTTCACCTAGTGCCCATCCAAAGCATTCAGTGTTCAGACCTACATTAACTCTGTGCTCAGAACAAAGTCCTTGATGCATTTTCTTTCCCATACTGGCATGAGCAGCCTGAGACTGGAGGGTTCCACTTGAACAACGAGGCACACACAGTAATCAAAGCCACATCTCCATGTGTATAGAATATGCCTAAAAGTCAAAAGGCTTTGTTTGCATAGATGCTTCACAAGAAATGCTCAGTCTTCTGAGACCTCAGGAAGGGGGGAAGCTCTGTTTGTTTCTCATCATTTTCACTGCAAAGAAAGATGCTGGAAGGACCCCTCTAATATTGTACTGCCAGTAAATGTTGGGGTTTTTTCCAATTTGTCCATGACCAGCTGCCATGACACAACTCCTCCCAGGCTGGCCCCATGCTTGGTCAGGCCAATTCCAACCACCTCCTCCAGGACACTGGAATATGGTCAGCCTGCCACAAGGAACAGAAGCACAGGGCAGCTTCTGGTACTCACTGAAGGCCTGGGTTAGAAGAGAAAGGTCAGGATGCTTCCTGGAGGACCTTGTGTGGGCACAGCTTCAGCAGGAAGGGTGGAGGTGACTGCCACCCAGGAGCAGCCCATAGCACAAAGATTAAGGAGCTCCAAAAGGAGGTGGGAGCAGTGGGTTTGGATCCCCTCCGGCAGAGGAGGGACCTGAACCTGGGTAACCTGCTTTCTGGATGAGACTTCAAAGCTGGGACTAGTCCTGCTCTCCCACTCACACGCCCTGAGGTGTGGTTTTACACACACCCCTCATGCAGGGCTTCCTAATGGCTCTTCCTAAGGGCTGTGCACGGGGACTGATCACTGGGGTGGGCTCTTTCCCCGAGCTCCAGGTACCCTCACACTCTCTACTCCGTGCCTCCCAGATTCTGCAACTCACCTCAAGGGCCCCTTCTTTGTGCCTCAGGTCCCTTCTACTACAAGGAAATAGCTCCTTACTAAACTAACGAGGTTTTCTGAAGATGAAATATCTTAAAGGTTGTCAGACATGAAACCAGACAATGTTCATAAAACTGATGGATTGAAAGACACAGGTGCCCAGAGTGCCTCATATGGCACCTCTGAACCCCACTCTGGCTCTGAGCAGAGGTACTGCCCACATGCTAAAGGAAACCTTGGAGCTGCCATCCTTGGGGAGATCCGAGCCCCGAGAGTTAATTGGATCCAGTCTTATGGGGGGAAAAGAAAAGCATCTCTCAGGTTACTGAGAGGTTGCTGGGAGCACCTCTGAGGGCATCGAATTGCACAGGCTGGTTATTCTCTGTGCCAATATGCTTTGCTGAGTGCAAAATTAAAACAGCTAATTAGTATAAGTTCAGTTTACATTAGCCATAATCTATTTAAGTGATATGACTGCAATGAGGAAGCCCACAAAATGTTTAGGACAAGAAAGTGTTCTGCTTACAACAGAAGGGCTTTCCTTTGGATATATTGCACTTCTTTCCTCCAATTTGTTTTGAAAAAGTCTGGTTAAGGATTAAGTACCACTAATGGACTCAGTGCTTATCCTTCAGCTCTGCTTAGCAGCCAGAATAAAATATAGGTATTATGAGATATTACTTCCTATTTTTTAATCTTTTGAAAACTTCAGAAATATATTTCACTCACTGAACTTCTCTTAGTTTAGTAACACCATCAAATCTACTTAACTGCTCTAACAGTTACTGGTACTAATCTGTTCTTACTGAAGTCAATAGGAAAATTGTTGTTACTGAGTACAGGTTCAGGCCCACATGAATATAAAAAGCTACCACAAAAAAAAAAAAATTACATTTTGAATAAGACATATCTCAATCTCAATACAACCCAATTTCTTGCAGTAGCTTCAGTGCTTTTCCTCTCAAGGATTTGAGAAATCCTGGAGATTTTTTATTTGAGATATCCTTGAGATATACTGGAAATCAAAAGAGGGTTTTATTCCTTTGTAGTACTCTTTTTTTAGTGCCATAAACAAATATATTAACAGGCTCAAAAGATTCATTTCTCAGTCCAAATGACACAGTCAGTACATGAACTCTCTAGCAACTCTTCTTTCTTGCTATACTTAAAAGATTAGTAACAAAGGAGAAATCAGAAAATTTGAATTGCAAGAGCTTAGTGTGTTTCACCAGCTGACAAAGGAGAGAGGATGAATCCCTCTGCTCCCACCCAGGGAACAGATATTTCATTGTTCCTCTGCTTGGTAACTGTCCACAACTTGTCTGAATACCTTTCATTTGGTAATGGCCAGGAACTGAAATCTTACCATCTGACATGGCAGAAGGACAAGATGGTTCTGAATAGAGGAGCAAGGGAAAGGATTTTAAACACACAACCATCCTTTCAACCACTACAATGGAGCAGGTACAGAGACAGAAATGTCCTGCACAGGACACTGAGCTGACATTGAGATCCTAGAACAATCTGTGTAATAAAGCAGCAGTGTAATGAAGATCAGCTTCCAGCAGTTAGAATTCACAAACAGAGCAGTACAGACCTGCTTGAAAAAATTCCTTCTAGAAGAGATCCGAAGCACTGACAATTTATTCCCTCCCCATCTCCAGTTTAAAACCTTACAAAACTGAGAGCTTGAAGTAACTCTCATCCAGAGATCAATGTTTTGCCATAGTGTGCCTGATTTTATCTTGCTTTCAAACGGCTTTGATTGATTGTATCATTGAGTATTAATTACAAAGCATTTTAGATATTACACACCCAGATTCCATGCACCTACTTTTCCAGAACAGAGCAAATTCTACGTGAGGGTTTTCAAAATATAGAACAAATCTTTTCAAATCAGTCCTAGGCAAAACTAAAGCCTTCTACACAGAAACTCTTTTCTGAACCTGGAGGATGTATTTCTTTGAATTTACATAATTGTCACCAAAATGGTTGTTTGCAATGCTTCAGAAGTCATTGACACAAATACACTAATGTGCAGTATTTTAATTCCATTTTTATCAGATCATTTTCAAACAGCATCTCCTGCCTATAGTTGTATTTTTCATCTATTTCAGACTCTTGCATGGAAAAGACAAGCCTGGTAAAGAGAAGTAGAGGATACAAGAAGCTGAAGCAATGCAGTCATAACAGAGTTCCTTGAATAAGTGAGGCATTGTCAGCAGGAGAACAGAATGAAGAACAGGGATGAGTGGCTGCTGAGATAGTTCAAGACCAGCAGACAGTGTCAGCAGACAGTGTCCCAGATTCCTTACTGGATCCATAGGTTTTCCCTCTTACTCACATTCTGTATGGCTATTAAAAAACACAACAACAGAAATGTCTTCTTTGCACTGAATGAACCCCCTTTGCACCCTGGAACTGGATACCTTCCCCCCACATCATTTCCAAGCTTTTTTTTTTTAAAAAAACCCCACCTTTTCTTTTTGTGTTTTCATCTGCAGCACTAGCAGGTATGTGAAACCAGTGATCACCCAATTAAAGCACTCTGTATTAAGGAAGTTTCATAATTGAAGGAAAAATATCAGACCCACGGCACAGTCTCAGAGAAGAAAAGTGACATTCTTCAGGTGTGTCAGCCCCCCAAAAAAGGAAAAAAGACATGCTGGTCAGAATCTAGGAAATTCAGGAAAACACTCTCCAAGAGCAAGCCCAGATTTCAAGACAAGACTCCTAAAACCTCCCAAGATGAATTCATTCAGTGCTGCTTAGAACTTGGATGCTACAGCATCCAGCAGACAGCAAAAATCTCCTTTTCACCTTGAGTGTAGGAAAAAATGGATATATTGGAACAACTTCTTGTACACTGATGTTAGGAAAAAAGTGATAAGATTTTGGCCTGTAATTTCTGCAGATTCTGGAAATAAACAGGTGACAAATGGTTGTAACTGTAATGAAAGAAAGTGGGAAAAAACAAAAGGGGTGAATAAAGGAGAATGCCAAGTAACATGCAAAAGAAATAAAAGGCCTGTTATATGCAGAGCACAACTGCAAATTCTGAAATATTAATTCTACTAATTTTGTCAATTCTGATAAAAATATTCCATTTGAAATACAAAACAAAAGAAATCCCAGCTTGACAAAGTGTTAAGGGTTTTTTTGAGGGATTTTTTAAAGAACTTCCTAATAATTTTTCGAACAAGAAATTTCTTATTTATTTTTACAGTGGCAAACAGCTAATTTTAACCCTTTCAGCATAGTGAAAAGCACAATGTTACAGTGTGATGAAAGAGGTCTTTGTCAGGCCACAGTGTGCACATTGTTCTTCTGCTGCCCTAATTCTTACAAAGGATGCACTTTGCATCAAGTAGAGGAACGTGGCATGGGTGGCAAGAATCACGTAGATAAAATCTGCTTTGGCTGTTCCATTGTGACAAACTCCTGGCTGAGATGAAATGGAAATAGTGATGGAGATGTCACAGTCAGGGATGTTATGAGGGTCATGGCTGTGTGAAATGAAGTAGGAAATCAATTCATTAGGTCATGATTCATTTCAATTGTCGTGAGATGTTTTCACAGACTGGTCCCGAACATTTTGCTTAAACCCTGGAAGAATGAATATTTTCTATAAGTAGAAATGTTCTTTGGATTTCAACACCTGTAAAGATTGATGAACTTTCATTTGTTTATTGATCAGCTCCTGAGAAATAGTGACAAAACTAGAAATAGTGGCTGATTTGGATGATTGAATCTTATGGATTCTGTATGAAATAAGCCCTGTGAATCTGGAGGAACATGGAAAGAGGCAATAAGCAAGAACACCAAGAAATGTGCAAACACCTCAAGAACTGAAAATGACATAAGGAAAACAGTCTTTTCTACTTTGGTCTGAAATTTTTCATCCACGTTTCCTAAACTTTGTGTTCTCTTAGGTATCACTCAAATACAGCCAGCAATAGGTGCAATATGGAAGTTGAAAGCACCACAAACAGCTGCTAACAAACAAGCTGGGAAATGCTTGGTTTCAGTGAAACATGAATAGGCTCTGGCTGCCTCTGCTGAATGATTTGTGTTATTGGATGGTTCTGGCATTTTAATATTGCTCAACAGAGCATTAAATGACACATGTGAATACAAAGATGCAACAAAAGCTCAGCGTGAAACAGGAAATTTTGAATTATAGACAGAACATTGACTGTATAATTTATACATCATTTTTACACTTTAAAGAACTTTCTTTAATGGATGTAGGAGAAGCTCAAGATAAGAATGGTGTTTGCAGCAACTTCACTATCAGGTTAAGAGTTTATTAGCACATTGAATGGCATTTCAAGTGCAATATTTGCTAAAATTGATGGAGTTGTTGGTGGCTGAGTCTATAAATAATTTCCTGCAGTTGGTGCCCCATTTTTAGTGGCTGTATAGAAGGGATGGCCATGCAGAGAGGAGTGAAGGCCCTCTGCTGCCAGGAGAACCACCACTTACCAAAGAGAATGAATGTCATGTTTGCTGTAGACCAGCGAGGATTTAATATACCGCAGTATGAAGTACTTGTTGGCTACCTCAGGGAGGTCACTGCATGTCACAACTGATCCCCCACAAGCAAAGATTAGTCTAAAAACATACTTCAGACTCCAGCCAATGCTTGTCTAGCAGCACAGTACACTCTCTTCACCTCTGTAGGTTTCACATTGTGTAATTCAGGCAATCGAGTGCTGAAGGGAAGTTGTGGCACATCTTTGCATGCAGATCAGCAGTGAACTGGCACAGAAATTCTGCCCATTGTAACGAAAGGTTACTGTCAGTAGCCTTCATCACTCAGCAGCAGAGACTGGAAGAGATAGAAAAAAAAAATCTCTGCCACAAATACTTCAAAATCAGACAAAAAATACAAACTAATACTATGATAAAGCAGTAGGTGTTACAGGATTCATCTTTTCCTAGTGTGGTCTATGGAAGAGACCAGTGTTAAGTCCAGTCATTTTAGATGACAGAATGATGATAAACTGATAACATTTCATGCAGGTCTTTTCAGCCTTTCACATTTTAGAGTGTTTTCTTGGCAACACTGCAAACAGCAACTATGCAATGTCCTACCTATGGTTCTGCAGTAGGCAAGGGCCTGCAGACCTACCACTGAGGAAGAGCTATGGGAATGAACTTAACAGCAGAATTTTGTAATAGAAAAAACAGATCTGTATTTTCTTCTAGTGTTCCTATGTGAAACCTGCCTCTGTCCAACACTGCTAACCTGTGAAGTCAACCCCAACACCTCTGCCTGTGCTTGCTTGTGGGGGCAGAACTGCAGCAAGTACAGCATCATCAGTTGTTCTCCTCAGCTCCCCTCAGCACATCACAGCAGATTCTGCCAGTGTCAGATTCTTCCTCTCCCTTTTCTTACTGGAAGCAGTGGCACAGAGAGGTGCCCAGGGTTACTGTGAAGAGTCCTTTGCACCTCAAGCTGCCCTGGCTGCAGCTGCTCCAGAAGGGACAGATCCCACTTGCCTCCTGCAGAGACAGCAGCTGACTGAGACCCAGCTGAGAATCTGAAAATGCCAAAGATGGGCTTCCTTTGGTGAGCCCTCCTCCAGATGCATCTTCTTACAATAACTTCTGAGGATCTGCAAAACAAAACACTCTGCAGGCAGCACGTGGGAGTGGGGATGGGTTCAGCTTTTTTCACTCTAACAGTTCACGAATACCAGGGTGGTGATGAACTGACAACCTACTCGAGGAGATTGCTTCTGAGATACACAGAGTCTCTATCTGACACTCCTTGTGCAGGGAGCACCCCCCAGCCAACCAGCTCTGCACCTTTCTGTAAAGGAGAAACAAGAAATGAAGGCACATTGGTTTGCTGGGTTGCCTGGGTTGCCAGAGCTATGCCTGTTTTTGCTGGTTCTTCTTGATGCTGCTTTGCACTCAGGCAATAAACAGCAATCCCAAGCCAAGTTTTACAGTAGGGTACCAACCCTACTAAAAAGACCAGATTTGAAACTACAGTAATAGCCAAAATTTAAAAGAACAAGTGAACAGTTTTAAAATGGACTCATCACTTAGAATGTGAAGCATATATTAATGTATATATTAATTTAATTCATCTGAAACAGAGGAGGACTGTCTAATTTACAAAGTTTTTCAGGTCATACTGTGTTTTCTGTACTATAATTTTAAAACTATCTGAAGCTGTGCCAGAGGTCAGACTTCAGGTTTGTAATCAGATAAAACTCACAGCAAAAAGATTTGCGTACATAACTGGATTTAAAGAGGTGAAGAATGGGACTGCTGGGGACAGAGAGGACTTCTTATTATAAAGAGACCAAGTTTTCACTGGCACTCCATAATTAGTGTTCATATTTATTCCTCTTTAAAGTTAAGGCCAGGGCCTGGTTTTCTTATCTTAGTTTAAAACACTCCAGAATGATGTTGTTATGATTTTATCTTCACTAGAATTAACTCAAAACACTTGATCAGAAGAATCACCACCTATTTCCTATCTCTTTGCACAAGTTATGTAAATGATATATTTGCTCTTGGAGAAGTATAATGAATAATATATGAAATATCAAAGAGCTCCATTTCTGGAAAGATATTTAAACAGATGTACTACTTGGAGCAAAGACAACAAATCAATCATAAGCTTTGCATGCAAGCAGGACAATTTATACATATATAGCCATGCTTTAAACACCAATCAAAATTCTACAGCCCTTATGCAGTCAAGACTGCCTCCAAAATCTTGAACTGCAAACACAGCATCTGGCCAGAAACGTATTTTCCACAGAACAATCACTACGTTTATTTTTATGTGAGAAAGAACAAACTGATGTTGGTAACTCTTCCCTAAAATTAATGGCAATTTTTTTCCAAGACACAGAAGCAAACAAGGAGATGAAGACGTTGTTCCAAGTCTTCTCACTCCAAACATACTATTCTGTGAATAAAACCACATCAGAATCTTATCTGTATAATAATATTTTCTAATATCACTAGCATGGGTTTATTAAAGTTAAAACGCTGAAAAAACTCCTCCATTTTCCATGCTCATGCATTATTTTTGTACTTCATTCCGTTAAGACAATGAGACAAGTGTTTTCCTTTTCCTGCTCCCACCTGCTAGAACAGCACCACGAAGTGCCAGCTTTTGAGAGATATTTTAAAGACTCCAAAACTTTTCTGCCTTCATTAAAAACTCATGAAAAATACCATCAACACTAAGGAGGGGGGAAATAATAAACAAGCACACACCATCCCAAATACACAAACCAATTTTGATTCAGAGCAGTATTTTCATTATTACTTTTATTTAAGATTCTATATTATTCTTTAGTGCTATTTTTTATATTTGGCAAATAGTTCTGTTTTTTCATATTTGGCAATATATGTATATGTGGCAATGATGCCAAAGCCTAGCTTACAACAGGTCGTGTCTGACACACTCGTGCGCACACACCCATCAGCAGAGATGAGAGCAATCAGTTTTTCCAGGCTGGCACTCCTGGTTTTACCTCTCCATCCTCTCGCTGCTGGGACTCGCGGGTCCCTCTCGGAGGGCGGCCGGGCCGGCGTTTCCTGAGAGAGCGCAGGCACAAGGGCAGGAGATGTGGGGAAGCTCCGCCAGCTCATCAGGGACGCACCCGAGGAGCTTCCACGCCTTCCTTTGCCTTTTGTTGCCCTAAAAGCCGCGCAACGAGGGCACAAAGCCCGGGCACCCGCGGGGACAGAAGGCCGGTGACATCATTTTGTAAGTGGCCACCTAAGGAGCTTAAATAGAAGCCCAGAGCAACACCCCAGTGTGAGCCAGCTACAAAGCCCTCCTGCTCTCTGAGTCAGTGCCACACTCCTGCTTTTACAGGCTTTAGGATCAATAGAGTACCTGATAATCCCCCTTCAGCTTACTTCTTTCAATATAGGCTCAAGCAAAAGTAAACTTTGAGCAAACATCATTATCACCTCATCCTAACTACTCTGTAGTAATTAAGGCATTGAAAGGATTCCCGTCTGGAAACATGCGGTGACGGCTGGGTAAATTACAGCTCCTGTGCAAGTGGCATCCTCCAACCTTATTCTCAAACTACAAAGAAATCCAGCTCGGCTGTAATACGTACGCCGTAAAAAAATGCCCTCAGCCATTCAGAAGAGAAATACAGGGTTTGCTTTTGACCTCCAACTGCTGAGACCAACAGACTTTAAAAATAATGGGGGTAGAAGGAGCCTGCGTTTGTAACTAGCTCTGTTGAAGCAATTCACCCCTAGAGTGCAACAGCAATATCTTTTTACCTATTTGCCTTTTAAGAGTGGTCTTCACAGCCTTCCAAGTCAATCCAGTCAGACTTAAAGGATTGACAGCTCTTCTTCAAGGCCTTCAACAGAGCAAATTCAACTTGTCAGATTTAAGGGCATCTGAATCAGCTCTTGCAATATCTCCAGGTGTTTCTAAGACAGTACCACACACCACTTCATAATCTGGACTTTCAAGCAGATACTTAAGAGAAAAGTCATTTTGACTCAGTTTGGTACTGCAAGCCTGGTTTAACACCAGAACGAGGCTTTAACAGCAGAAATCAGAATCATGACAACAATAATTTTGACTTTTTCATAAAGTCAAAATTGCACTGTGAAAGCATGTGTAAAAGTCCAGTTTCAGTCAGATGGAAAACACCAGCTGCTTAATTCCTTCTGAAATAGAAAGAGAATGGAAGGAAACTAGAACCTCTGCCAGGTTTTGTCCCCAGTCCTATAGCAGCTTATTTATTCACAGCAGTTTAGCCCAACGTCATCGATTGGGTACAGCACTGACTCAGGGTAAGGATGCAAAGGAAACATCATTTTAACTTTCAAATGCTTCCAATAGCAAGGAAAGGGCAGCAATTTTGTCTTTTGGAGGCAAAGCACCCTCTTCTTGAAGCTTAGAAAACATCTTCCACAGCTTCTAGTTGAAGCATTTCAACCACACTGTCATGCAAGAGGGATCCCTGTATATGGTGGAAACAGAGGAGATGAAAGCAGTGTGATTTCACCTAACACCAGAGCACCTGACTTCCAACAGCCTTTGAAGATCAAGTTTCAGACACTGTGGAAACACAGTGAACAAAAATACAGACAATTAGTAACCTGAATTTTTTTCAGGCTGCTTCAGAATATTAGACAACTAGAGCAGAAGTGGGGCTGAACAAGTGCAGTTTGCTATATTTTTTTTCCCAGAGCACTGACATCCCTTATAGCTTTCAGTATTCCTGCCTTGGTCCAGACAGCTCTGTTGCTGAAGTCTGCAGACTTTCTAAGTGCACATCATGACTCCTAACAGATGAAGCATTATTCCAGAACACTTAAGGAAATGTAAACCTTGTCACTTGTGTCTGCAAACACTTAGCTCCTTTTGATTAGAAATGTCACATCCATCTTGGCTGCAGTAATAATTCTAATGTCACTGGTAACAATTATAATGTCCCCATTTGTGATATCAGATATGAGGAAACACTTCAGATCTTTAGTATTCTCAGTTTTCATGCTTAGCTGTACAAGTCAGAGGACCTGAGCTCTGCTACGAGCCTTTTTAGAAGGTTTAAAGGGACCATATTAATATATATGTATTACCTCTGGAGTAACTTCACACAAAAGGATATCAGTAATTTATGTGCTTTTCTGTAGCATTTAAGTTGTCCTTCCCTTCACTGGAAACAAGCACTGACAAAGATATGATGGAGTGAGAAGAGCCTCTACTAGAATCATAGCAGGTGTGTTTCACCAATCTACCTACAAAGCCTATAAATATTTCATGTTCTTTCAGATGGCTTTTTACAAAGTGATAGACTTTTCCAGATATTTTACCTTCATCAGTGTTGGAGCAAAACATCCTGATAAGAAGGGCAATGTCGAAATCTGGAGATGTCAACACCGTAAAGAATCAAACCCCAGGGCTCCAAGAACAGTAAAATTCCTCCCCACTTAGAAGGAAACAAGTTTTGTGTCTGCCTTGCCTGTCCCCTCCCCCAACTCCACTAATAACAAAGCATATAAATTATTTACATGTAAACAGCTGGAGCAAGAACAGCTTCAGGCAACACGGGGAATGTTCAACTGGCAGCACTGGTCAGGAGGAGAAAGGGAAGGGTGGAGCCCCACTGCCCCTGCCCAAGGAGGCGGGGGGGCTCTCCCTGCTACCCCAGGGAGGGCTGCTCCACAAATCCCCAGCTCAGAGGCACTTGGCACACGTCCCACCACAGAGAGCAGTGGAACACAGATGGGCAGGAATGCTTGGAGATGGACCCTCTGTAAAGGAAACCATCACTAACTTGTGACACGCTCAGAGGAAGCTGTTACCCTGTCCAAAGGGAGCTGGAGGTGTCCCAGGAGAGGAAGGGACTCAGCCTTTGGACAGCTGCAGTGTCAAACCTACCAAAGTACTGTAGAAGGGCACAGGTAGTGCCTTGCCCTATGTCGTAAGACACACAACATAAGATACAAGTTTGAGAGTTTAAGAAAGTTTGCTCAAAGTAAATAATCAGTTAATGGTTTTCTGCTCTTCAAAACAAAGCTATGACTATTGTGGTCATGTATGAGCTGAACAAGAACACCATCAGACCTTGCTTGTTCAAAAAGCAAAGGAAGTTCCAACCCACATGCTCACCCCCTTGTTCTGTGCTTCTATACAGTTTTTGGTTACTATTTTCTATGCAGTATTCAACATCTGTCTTATAAAATATGAATTGTATGTGTAATAATTTGTTACATGTACTGAGTACTGGTTCTCTGTACTCACAGCAGCTTCACATAATCCAACTAAGCAGCAGCAATGAAACCACCCACATCTTGCAGTTGTGGTGTCCTCTATGACAGAACTAGATGAGAGTAAGAGTCTGATTGCTACACACTTTTGTTAGAATTTGGGGTCAAATGACTTGACTTTGAAAGGCAGCTGCCTCTCCTTGCTCCAGAAAACAACAATATTAGTCACTAAATAAGGACAGAATCAGCCTTGATTTATCATTTAAATTCTCCTTTTAAATATGGCCTCAGCAAGGAGTGGATCTCTTTGTGTGGAGGACAGAGTCAGGCACAGAAGGCAATCCTGACACTGCTGGCTGAGCGGGGAGAGCATTCCAGCTCTGCTCCTCAGCCCCAGTTTGCCCAGGGACTGGGGGAAGCACATACCAGTGGGTCTGATGCACTTATGCAAGAACCAGAGAAACTCTGCTCCTCTTTCTTTTTCCCTGTGCTTCTCTGCCCCACTCAAAGACATCAGCCTGTCTGCACAAGTTCAGTCCTGTCGTCTTTTTACAGCAAGCTGGAAATCTGAAAGGGGTGGTAGGGGAAATCAAATTTAGGATGCTGTTTCTCAGCTCCTTTATACTACTACTAGTTCTGCAGGTCATTCCACTAAAGTGCAGGTGAGTTCTGTGGTGGGTGATTTTATCCGGCCACAGGGACTTTGAAAATCTGGAAATAAATTGGATTTGTTAATGTGACGACTTGTGAAAATTTAAAACGCGTATTTTACAGAAATATTCCTGACTGAAAGGGTGTTATGTTTCCAGCCTAAAAACATGCCTAACACTACAGAGTCAACAAATGGAAAAACCATGAACTAATAGAACTAGGTCTGAAAACCAAAATTTATTGGTTTAATTTCTATAGGGTATCAAAGTCTTTTCTAAAATACATTTAAGTGGAATAATTTTCAGATATTGTCAGAGTAGCCAGTACAGAAATTGATGATTTTGTAAAACAAGATTGAAGGTTGGTTGGTTTGGTTGAGGTTTTTTTGTGGAGTATGTTTGGGTTTTTTCTGTTTGTTGTGATGTGTCTTGGTGGTGGTGTTTTTCTTTGTTGTTTTTTTGTTTTAATAGGTATCAAATCAGGGCTTGTGGTTTTAATACCAGAGGAGAAGCCGTGGGAACCTAAACTTCAATTTTGTTTATAGAGTAAATTCTGTACATGGCCATCAGCAAACCACCTGAAATGTCTACCTGAGTTTCCCTGTATTTAAAATAGAAATAATTATAACATTTCTGAATGATACTGCAAGAATCAGTTAATGAAGCTGAATTTAGCTGATGAATTCATCAAGAACCACTAAATGAAGCATGACTGATAGTTAAGTAATGTTTTGATATTTGGAAATGTATTCGTTAGCATGAGGTACATTTACTTTAATTGTTAATGTTAATTTCTCTGGGGCAGTTTGGTAAATACTATTCATCTCAATTAACTACTACTTGTTCCAAAAAATCACCATTTCTGCAGTGTAGACCTTCTGGTGTGGTTATTCAAACTGGAACAGATATTCCAGCATGGTTTAATATTGCATTTGGACTAGACTCGCCTGGAATCTCGAAGTAGCTTTTAGCATTGAAAAAAGCTAATAATTGCAAAAAAACCTTTGGCTAGCTTCCTTTACTGCTGGGAGGATTTTGGGAAGACACTAAATGGTGATGGATTTTCTTTTTGTCATGCTGCCCTTCCTCAGCATGACAAGAATACCTGCCTGCCCCCATCTAGTGCTGTGTTTCACTTAAAACACCAGGCAGGGAAAGCAAGTTCTGTTTGTGTCCTAGAAAATGGTTGGGAATATCCCCCACCACCACCAGTGCCAGCTTTTGTAGGGGACAACCACATCCCAATGCTCCAAACACCAGAAGCATGGAGATGCAAGGACATCCAAACCACGCCATCAATGCCAGGGCTCTGAGCAGGGTGAAAAAACCCTACCAGAAATGCAAGTGGTGTAACTGAGGTCCCAACACCACAGATTTTGCCTCAGAGCTCTGCCAAGCCCCACCTCTCATAAAGGATGTTCCTCTTCCAGCAGTCATTAGCAGCACACAATCGTCTCTCAGTGTCAGGTAATGTCCTCAGGGGGGTAAGCTATTACTTCACCAGAGCAGCTGTAACTTCTGTGGCTTCAGACTTGCTTAGTCTCAAAACTGCCTCTTTTAATCCAGCTCCTCGCTGCTGGTCTGCATGTGCATATCCATGAAAGTGTGCTTATTCCCTTGTCCAAAGTTTTGCTTGGATAGGCCACCTCTAAAACCCATGACCAGCACCATCACACTGGTTACATTATAAAAAAAATACTTAAAAAATAAATCAGTGAAATACCTGCTTTGAAAGTTACGTTGCTTGATCTAGAAGTTTTTGCTGGACAAATGAAGAAAAGAAAAAGAAACAAAAACTCAAATCCCATGTCTGTCAGCTCCCATTGGGTTTTTCCCATTACAAATTAACCACATATAAGCCTCAATGAATTATAAGAAATTTCTTCATGAATTTTCCCCAATTTGCTTTTCTTTGGCTTTCCATACTGGAAGTCAAGGCCCCCTCTAACCACCCCAGGATCCCACAGCCCCCCACTGCTCCATGGTGTCCTGTTATCTAGTGGGAGAACATCCTAAACTCAATCACAAGCAAGAATATTCCCAGGTCTAGACTTCTGGCCCCACACAAGAATCCTTTTCTATGACCAGACCACAAACCACAGACCTGCAGGAGAAGGGAACAGCTGTGAGATCTCCTCCTGCCATCACCTCCTACATGTGCCCAGGAACCATTACAGGCTGTGACAAGTGAGCTCTGCCAGAACACTGAGCCAACATGCTCCCAGCCTCATGCTAGATCCAGAATTAATCAGTTTGGAGGTGCTTTTACTTACTCACTTTTGGGCAACAAAAGGAAAGTCTGGATTCCCATCTGGGAAGGAATACTTAGCCTATCAGCAAAATTAATTTATTTTCCGTAACAACCAGGAATGACAACTAGCAATAGCTTGGGTGAAAAGGCAGCTTTGTTCACAGTATGCTCCTTTACCCAGTTCCAGCCAAAGTTTCAATGGTGATAAAGATGATGAAATTTGACATTTAAAATATGTATCAGACATTATAATAACTAAAGGGATAAGAGGAACAAAAAACCCACTCAAAAGGCCTCCAAATTTTGGAGGAAAAATGAAAAGGGAAACAGTCCTGTGGTTTAGAATTATTTTGCAAATATAACTTAAGCAATTAGGTTTTGTTTAATCTCTTGCCAAAGAGCTGCATACCAGCTGAATTTCCACTCTTGCTAGAGGAAACGTCTGGCCTTACAAAGCAGTTCATTACAGTTCCAGTGCGCAAAAAGTAAAGCTGATTGTACTGGTACAAGTATTTAATTTTACATCTTAACCCAGGCTTCTAATTAATCATTTCAACCCTAGGAAATGGTGTCATCCTAAGCTTCCTAACAATTGACATAATGCAGCAAAATATTACCTCATGTAACCTGAATGAAAGCAGTCAAAAGGTCTGCTTTCTTCAGGTCATTTCTATGTGCTGGCTTTTTTTTTTAGAACTCAATATGTATCAGCATGTCTGCAGGTAATTCTTAGGGGATAAGCAGTTCTTTGAAACAATGGCTATAAAATAATCTGTAATTCATAGCCTGGATTATGGAGGAGGTTGGGAGAATGCAGTAGGGACACAATGATGAAGTGGTTCATGCAACTCCACCTAAAAACCTGACGCACAGCTAGGGCAGAGTTTTTGGCTTTTTGTTAAACACAGTTTCTTAACAGTTACCTTTCCCTGGCACAAGACAGAGCTCTGGAGACAGATCTGGCAGGTCAGCTACCAACTGCCATCCAACCAGTTTTTCACATCTTGGCCTTCCTAGTATTCTTTCTTTACAAGGACCTTTGCTTGAGTCTCTTTGTTGATATTAGAGATACCATGTGAAAACATCTAAAAACCTTCCCACTGGTTAATTAGCTCTTTGAAATGACATCTTTCCCAGGATTATCCAGGAGGCACGAAATTACTTTTTAAAGCTACTACTAATTTGATGGTATTTTTGACAGAATCATCAATGCTGGAAGAGACCTGCAGTCATAAAACAGCCTGAGTTGGAAGAGATCCCCAAGGATCATTAAAGTCCAGCTCTTGGTCCTGCACAGAGTCACACCATGTGCCTGAGAGCATTGCCCAAACCCCTCTTGAACTCTGTCAGGCTGATGCTGTGACCACTACCCTGGGGAGCCTGTTCCAGTGCCCAGCCCAGAAGAACCTTTTCCCAATACTCAGCCTAATCCTCTGTCTTCGGTGATTTTATGATGTGTATCCCCTATCGCTGCCCTACGCCCAGAAATTAAATCTTGTGCCTTTCTATGCCTTTAAACTGAGCCTGAGAGGGGGAAGGAAAAACTGAGCAAAACTTTTTCAAAGCAGTTTGCAGCTTGTTCAAGGTCACACAGAGATAGCGGGTTTTTTTCCAGCTGCAGCAGGGGAGGGGGGGGGTACCTGGTTTGCTGCTTCCCAGTCAGCTTTTGGCCAGTTGTTCAGATTCTTTTTTTCTCCAAAGGGAGACTGAGAGTTGAATTTTTTTCCTTCCCTGGAATTTCAGATTTTCTCCCTTTTCTACTGTACTGCTTCAACATCAGAGCACATCAGGAGGACTTTCCACCGAGCACAGAGGGCCTGGCCCTGGGCCAAGCCCCAGCTCCGAGGAGACCAAAGGGAGGACTCGAACACTTTCCCAGGTTTTTCCTCCACAGTGAAAGATTTTATTATTTAGCATTATTTTCCTTTCCCGTGTGTTTTTTAAATAAATAGTTTTATCTCCTTCACTTTCCTTCAAGGAAAATTTATTTTCCCCGAACCTGGTGGGGGAGGGGTGGTTGTGCCTTCTCTCAGAGGATGTATTTCTAAATTTGCCCAAACCGGCACATCCTCCCCTGACACAACTTCAGTGCTGCTGTGTTCATATACCTGAAAATTTACACTTGAGATTGCAAAAATATAAGAAAGCTTCCTTTCCCTTCCCACAGGAATTAGATGCAAAATCATGTCCTCCTCAGAATGTAGCAAATCTTATCTGGAGTATATCCACTCTATTAAGAAAATCCCAACTTCAGACCTGATTTTGTTTTACTTCGAACTTCCCCCAAACAAACATCACATCCCAGCAAAAATGTGATTATTGGTGGAGCTGTGGAGGATCCCCATGCAAGCTCTTAGGTGTCACAGAACCTACAAAAGAACTTTGTGTACCACAATGACCTGAACCACAAACTAAATACACCCAGCTTGTACAATGCAGAGTCAGTAAATATATATGCAATCCAAGGTGTGTAGGCCTGTCATTCCTCAAAAATGTTCTCAGGCGATGTTACTGAATGGAAGTGTCAAAAAATCAGTGCCTTCTGGCAATGCAGACATGATTCCCACTTTACATCCCGCTAAAGTCACACATCAACGGGCTAAGAGCACACAATGGATCATAAGAGAACTCCACAGCAGGGCTTTCATACCTGTATGTGAATGATATCACAGAAAACAGAGGTGAAAGTGGTTTAAGATTTCAATTGGGCTGCACCCACCCTTTCTTTCCAGGTGCACCCGACTAGAGAAGATCTGGAGATCTCCAGTGGAAGCTCCACAGCCTGGCAATCATTCCAGCACCACACTACTCTTAGCATTAACAAAAACCTTTCCTCATGTTTAACCTGCTGCTGCCTTAGCTGCTTGAGGCTAACATCAGGAAACAGTAGCTCAGATGAAACCATAAGAGCACTTAATGGAGGGGAGGATCACCTTACATCTGCTACAAATGAGACATCTGCTTGAATATCCCTACTTGTAATTTTTACTAACAATATGTTAACCACTATTTGCATCACAGTCCACCAGAAGCCCTAGCAATTCCAATTCTTACTGCTTTTTTTCTTCAGAATAACCATCTAGCTGTTCCTAAGTGCATAATCTGATACTTTTTCTTAA
This sequence comes from Coloeus monedula, assembly GCF_965178545.1. Taxonomy (NCBI): domain Eukaryota; kingdom Metazoa; phylum Chordata; class Aves; order Passeriformes; family Corvidae; genus Coloeus; species Coloeus monedula. Next base: position 9,556,827 of record NC_138786.1, on the reverse strand, counting down.
TAATTTTATTTTTCTCAGTGTTATTTTACTACCTAGTTTTCCAAGCTGTTCCTGGTTTTCCAGTTCCTTGTAGCATAGTGTCACCTGTCAATTCAATATGCACCCTTTCTATGTTACCATCCCTATCATCAAGGATATCATGGAATTGTACAAGAACCAAAAGGGAAATCCTGCAGAAATGCCATTAAAACAACTTTCTCATTTGACAGAGGATCACTGACAGCAACTTGTGGAACATGCCTTGCTAACCTACCAGTGTATGCATTTCTGAATCATCTCAGCAAGTCCATGTAAAAAACGAGATGGTGCCTGATAAGCATGCAAGATGGTATGAACACCTTCCCCTGGTACTGAGAGGAGCTCTGCTATCCATGCCATCCCTACGTTTTCTCAGAGAAAGTCAAGCTGGTTTCAAATTATTAGTTTGGGACATATCTGCTGGCTAATCACAGGATCTCCTTCTTACCCTAATGCTGCTGTCAGGTCTTTTGAGGAACTGATATTGGTCTAACTATACAAAGCAAAAACTCTGCCATCTAGGTCAGGACATCAGTGCCACCAGAGCTCACAAAGTGCTTACCCCTCTCAAAATTTCCTCTTCTCATCCTGGTCTGGAACTCGTGAGTGTCAACAGAATGACTGCCCTAAAAGAAGTTAAAGCAAAACAGAAGATAAAACAACTTCATTCTTGCAAAGACGTCTGCATTTTGCATCAGCCCTGTGCCTGCAGCACTTTGTTGTCTTGCCTGTGGTCTGTCAGTCCATTTTCAGTTTTAAGCTCCTCGAGGCAGAGGCAGGACACTTCATCCTGTGTTTACTCCCAGTAATGTATTGTGCCTCCTACGGTGGCTTGACCACTAATTGAAGCTGTAGGTTGCTGTAGTCACGGAGGGAATGCAGTGCAATCCTTCTAATTCTAAATTGCTTTCGATTGCGGCGCACGGCACAAACAGAGACATTGCGAATGACAGCCCACACAGAGAACATGGACTTCCTGGGAATTGAAAACTTCCATGATTTACAGCCCAATTTTGTAAGACAATCAGCAACACACTTTTCTAATTAATTAGCAAACAGTGAGGCAGTCATGGAGAATACCTATTTTACCATCCTGTTTTAATAATCTCTATCAGCAACCTTTTCCCCCTACACACAAAATATCTGTGTTTAGCAAGGACCAAATAAATTTAATCACTCTCTGCTGATGTAATGACTTAATCTTCCTCTTGTTTTATGCTTTGACCTAAGTAACACTTGGTTAAATGTATATTTTTCCATTTCAGCAGAAAAATTCATGGAGGAAAAAACAAATCCCACCTGCTCTGACATATTTCCATTTTATTTTGGAGAACCCCAAATCCTAGTTTTTCTAGCAGGCCTGTTCCATTGTGTTAAAACCCCCTTCCTAATTATGCCTCAAGATTGATTCATTACTTCAGGAATGGTTTAGGTGCAGAAAGTCAGTCTTGGAATTCAAATCTGTCTGCCTAAAAAGCCTCAAAAAACCATTTTCCACACTTCCCCACCCACGGATTTGTTGTTCTTCTGTCAGTTCATGCTCCTTCTGACAAACATATGTCCTGATTTGTTTGTTAGTACAAGATGATGAGCAAAAAAGATAGAAAATTACACATAATTAAGTAAAAATATTTTGCCTATGGGGGAAATTAAGTAAAACCTGCACTCATCCACACCTGAAAGAGTGTGACAGCAATTAATTAGACTTACTTTGTAATGAACTGTGAGCTGACAAAAAATACTCAATATTACCCTAAATATTTTTTATAATAGCAGTAATACACTGTACAGATGGGCGACTTAGCATTTAATTTCTTAAAACTGCAAATCAAACACTTCTCTGGCTTTTGAAAGCCAAAACTACCTACTCTTGATACAGCAAGAAAACTCAGTGTGGCTCACTGCATAGTTGTGCTGGGATATCAGCAAACCTTTGTAGCCTGGGTGAATAATTATGGGTATTTTTAAAGTTTCTGTAGCATCTCTTCTCCGAGAGTTTCAAGCATACCAAATGTGTGCTCAGTAAGGTTATTGGACCTTTCTGGAGTCAGCATTTTATGGAGTTTGAATGAACAGCAGAGGGTTTGTGGTTTGCCCAGAGAGTTAATGGCAGAGCTGGAGCAGAGTCAGAGTTCCTGCCGTGCTTGTGCTCTCCTGCTCTGACCACAGGACCACACACCCACATCAGCCCCACAAAACAACCCAGGACCTGAGTGAAAATGTATTTTCAGTACAAGCTTTTGTTACATCTCTTCTATACAACCTATACCACAGCCCAGAACAACTGTATAACTCCGTATTTGCTCTCAGATTTACAGCCTTCTCTGGAATTTTCAACCTCTTTTTATCCCAGTTAAAGGTGCCACGATCGAAAACTGGTATTTCCACCTAGATTCTCCTTGAACTGTATGAAAATGCAGTGATAGAGGCATGAAAGCAAGTGAGCTGAGGGAAGGAGAATTCCTCAGTTTACTTTTTACACAAGTTACTTCATACAACTTTAAAAAACACTGTAGGAGAAATGCTGAAATCAATGTACTTTGTCTTTTGCTTGCAGAGAAGTTTCACAAGCAGCAATAAAAAACTCCAAGGAATAAGAAACCTCCCAAAACATTATTTTAAACTGAACTGAAACATTTGAAAATTAAATAAATGTGCAGAGAGCCAGAGGGAGTAGCCAAATATTTGGAGCTGGCAATTACCATTGTTTAAGAGCCTAAGCTTGGTCATTTCATCATTGGAATTCCTTTGGATTTTTTTGTTGAAGCAGAAATTACATATTTCCTCATAAAATACGCAGTTTGGATTTCACAAAAGGTCAGTCCATCAATGGCTCTGGAATCCTGTTATATATGACTTGATGAAATTGCAAAATATTATGTTTCTAGTAACCTGCAGGGTCACTTCTTTCCCCCTCGCTACAAAAGGCCTCTACTAGACATCATTTAAATCCTACTTAAGACATTAAAACAGGATTTAAGTGGGATTTTAAAGATTAATAAACCTCATGTAGGTCTTTAAAACCAGGATGAATTTAATCTGCAATTCCCAGCAGCACATCAGGACAAGCCCACAGCAGTTTTTCTATACTTGCCCTGTGAGTACAGAATACAACATACAGAGAGTGAAAACATCTGTGGTTTCCACAACTATTAATCCAGTCACTGTCCAGACAATTAGGGAATCTAGTTATTTCCAGTCTGCTTCAGCACATTCATCAAATAAAGGGAAAAAACAATGGCAGGCACCAGGAAGCCAACCTCCAACTGCAGTGCCCTAGCAGAGCAAGCTGTAATATCAACAAGTATCATAAAATAAATTATAAATTATATTAGGGATTGAATGTATTTATACATACTGAAATTGGGTTCGTGTCCAAAAAATGTGGGAGCACTCACAACGTGGTGGAGTTTTATATTCATTCACCCAAGCCCTGTGCTCCTGGTGTCTACCAATTATTTTCTGTAAAGTTTACCAGGGACCAAAAAACTCCTGCTGGGTAAGATTTGCACACAGCCAGTAGCAAGCACATTCAATTATGGCAGTGTTTAATTAACTTCACAATGAAACATGGCCATTAAGTAGTTTCTATCTCAAGGAAATACTTATAGAAAAAGTACCCAGCTCTTTTTCTCCTTGTTTTAGAGAACAAAGTGCAAAAAAGACAGATGCAACTGGCAGCAATTTTTGTCTCTTGGTGGCTCAGGAAATGTGGAGCCCAACTCTTACATAATGAGAATAAATTTAACTTGTCCATGTAGAGTAATCTGTAGGTATTCTTGCACTGAGGGTCAGGTTTGGTTTTTCATTTAACTACCCACCCTGGCTATATAATAAATCTTACATAAACAAACCCAGACAGTAGGATTAAAGGATAAACATAACTAATGCTCTGATCCAGAGCCTGTGATGAATGAGAGAAAAAAAGCCAAACAAACCCCAAAAGATGCACCATGCACGTACATTGCCTTTAATTTTCCAACCTGTCCAAAGTCTATCTTTTTTGCCCTAAAACTTAACCTATATTTAAATACACTTCAGCTGATTTCGAACTCATTAGGTCATTTTCTGCTATTACCACCTAATAGAAAAGGTTTTTTTCCTGATATAGCAGTATTGAAGATTATTAACAGTCAATGCCTGTGAAAATCCATGATTTTATAACTTCTGTGTTCAAGACTGCTGGGAAAAACCATTCTGATGTTTACTGACCACAATGAAAAGAGGAATTCATTGCAAGGCACTTGGAAAAAATATATACATGCTATTTTATATTATTCCAATTTTACATTATTCCAACAATAACAATATAGAATAAATCTTTCCAATTGCATTACAGCAGTCAATTTGTGAAAAACACGTAATATTTGGAAATGCTAAACAGAGAAAATAGTGAGAAAATCTAAACCCAAAAACATACACAGAGGAAGAGCCTGAGGTGAGCAACACACTCTTGATTCCTTTCAAGCCACTGAGATTTGCATTATCACAAAAAAATTTTCTCTCTCGTAAAAAACACATTAAGAAGTCACTCAGCTCGTGTTCACAATTGTAAGAACCTAAATACTACAAAGTCCTTCTGTGTTTTTATAAGCTATTCATAAACCTGAATAGAAATTATTTGACTTAAGGTTATATTTTATGAATAATTTCTTTTGCAATTAATTGCATTTGACTGTCACAGTGATTATCTTATTACCAGTTTGCTTTGTTTTTACTGCTGGAAGGTGCTTCTGTCACTGAAGTCCCAACTGAATCACCTTTCAAGTCCTTAACAGATCCTTCCTCTCAAAGAAGTATGAATAACTTAGGGAAAGCATTTCCACTACAAAATTGACAAGATTCACAAGGAAAATGAAGTTATTAATTCTCCACTTTCCAAAATCAAAGCTGTGGCAAATTTTCTCTGTTATCAGCTTATGGACCCCATATTTTCCCATACAATGACAAACACTAGAAAGCATGATCTGAATGTCTGTACAGATATAATTTATTATCTGAGAAGAACTAAAATGTGGGACCTCCAGGGAAAAAGATGACGGTGAACTAACATCATTTTAAAAATATATTAAAGAAAAGATTAAAATATTTCCATATATGAGAAATAGAAAAACATTTCTGGAAATGAGCCAAGGTCTTAGCATGAGAAAAATCACAGGGCTCTCCTGATGAGGACAGTACCAACTTCCACAAATTGCCTTCCAGTATTTCATAAAAGAAAATCTGTACATTCAAATGAATGTTTTTTATTCCCTGGAATAAGTTTTGAAATATCAAGCGACTTTTTAGTGACTGGAAGAAAATTTCTTGCCCATTTCAGATCCAATACATCAACTCTGGAAAAGCATTTTCTCAGGAGAGCAATAAATGGAGACAAGTTGCAGCAACAGGACAGTGGCTTTGGGTAGAGAATCACCCGCAGACTCACATCAGCATCCCCTTCCATTTGCTTTAAATGCCTTCTGGTACTTACTCCAGAGCAGAGAAATTGGGAGCAGGCTTTTTCACTCCCTTTTAGAACAGCAGACCCACGTTCAGAACACATTCACTTCTGCTGAAGTTGCTGCTGTGAAGGCACACAACACCTACCCCCTCCCAGTGTCCAACAACAGGGCTGCAGGGACACTGTCCCACAATTCCATACCTTATGTCCAGTGGGAAGTCACCAGTTAGCCAGAAATGGAAATTTACAGCCACACCACCTATCTTTAAGGCCAAGCCATTTGTCTGAATGTAACTTGTTTGAATATAACTCATTCTTCTGATGCAAGGAAACAGCGTTGTTGCCAAAAATTCACAGTTGCTTCAGATACTCAAGCCATGTGTTTGTCTGGTGGAGAATAACCATCCAAAGGGCAGAGCATGAATACAGCTGGAAACACAACAAACAAAAAGGATTCAAAATCACCCTCATAAAAAAAATAAAAATTATATGTTGCAGTAGTTACTACCATAGTAAAACACCCTTTCAGAGCTATAAAAACCTGTCTTCTGCATCTCTGCTCAAGTGAGAGTGTCCAAGTTTGCAAGTACAAGGCTCAAATAGGACTATCAGATGAAAGAGCACTTTTTCCCACTTGCTGTTAATTGCTCTGTACCTCCTCAGAACACAAATTTTGGAAGCATTTGATAAACAGCAGATGTTTTTTGTTTAAATTCACTTCGCTTCTATAAATCGAATTACATGATCCATTTTAACATAGAACTTTAGAAATATTTAGGTTGGAAAAGACCTCCAAGATAAGCAAGTCCAACCTTTAGCACCAACAGGTAGAAGTACATTTGTCTGTGGGCTATGAACAGTAAGATAATGCAATAGTGCTTCATCTCGTCGCACTCGTATTTATTTTTTAGCAGCAATTGTAGCCAGTGATTTAATCTTTCTATACCTTGTGTACACCCTCCTGAAAGAAAACACTTACTTTTCACTCATGTAAGAATCAGGACATGAATACCTGACTCATGTAGCATGAAGCTGTTGGCATTTGTCTCAGATGACTGGGTACAATCATGCTTCTGTGTACCTCCCTCTTCCCCCCGTACTTTTAAGATAATTTCTGCCCTGGCCTTCAAGGCAGTGCTGAAACCCACTGAGAACTTCAGTGAATATATTCTTTGAAAAGCTAGGGGTTTCCCTATGTGGTTCATGTTACGAATGGTTTGAGTGATACCCAAACACAAACCCCCAGGAGATTGCCTGGCATGGTTTCTTATACAGTATATAGCTCAAAAGTGCAGGAGCCCATATTGATTTCAGCTCAGCCAGGACTAATGAAATGGTGTGCATTGAAATTCCTGTGTACTGTACAGAGACAGGGTTATTGACCTGAAACTGGGGTTCTCAGGGAATGTCACAGCTGCTGCTCAGCACAGTGGCAGCTACACATTGCACAGCTCACCCCAAACCAGGGGAAATCCAAGCAGGGTTATGTGCTTTAATTGTACTCATCTCAGTGATGAGGGTGATTTCTTTTAATTCAGTAGGTACTGAGCACACTTCGAGCTGTTCCTCCTTTTCCCAACCTCCTGCAAGATCAACAGGAGCAAAAAATGAGACTGTATTGATAAACTCAACCCAGAGAGCAGTAACCTGGCATTTACAGCCCACAGCTCTCTGAAAATAACGCCACAGAAAGTCTACTCCAGAGTCCAAGAGGAAGGACAGGTTAGAAAAGGCAAGGCTACTAAATGTCAGGGACAAAACTCCACCAGAATGCTTAAAAAATGAACAAGGTAAACATTCAGACATTCTCTCACTATTAGTTCACTGTATGAAGCCAAAGCTAAGTCAACTTGTTAATAATTATGAATGTATTCAGAAATCTATTATTTAAAAGATATTTCTGGTGCCTTTTCATTCACTTATGAATTTTTATTCACTCAAAATCAAATAAATACAAAATTCACCAGAATTTCTTTTAGGAATGAAGACTTCTCATATTCAAATTCCCCATACTGCAGGAAGGAAAATAATTGTCAGCAACACAGATGTAATGAGAATTCTGAAATCCTTTCAGCTTTGTGACTGGGGCTGGAGGAGTATCATCTTCTATCTCTAAGATTCTGGAAAGTAAAGTGATATTTTGCCTTAAGGCTGGTGTAGGTATTTGTGTGCGAGGTGACACTTCCTTGAACAGGCCAAAGTAAAAACCCATATTTTGCAGAAAATGAAACTATAACCACCGAGGCGGAAAAGAATCTCACTGAGGGATGAAGTTGAGTAGTTCTTAAAAAAAAAAAAAATCTCCAAACAGTATGATCTCTCCAACAAATCCTAAAAAAAATGCAACTATAAGAACAACTTTTTCCAAACATCTCTAATCAAAATGAACTGAAAATCTGCTCTATCCAACAGAGATTTACAAGTGGAAGCCAGTTCCCCATCAGCGATCACTCACGTGCCCCCAGTGGTTTGGAGCACATCTGAAACCTGGCCTTTTTATTAATTCTAGAAAAAAAGTAAAGGGGAATAGAGCATATGCTTTCTCTTCAACTCTAATGACCCTTTAACAGACATATAAAGATACTAAAAGTTTGTAGGAGAAAGAGGAATAAATAACTTTAATTAAATTTATTCCATCGCAAGTGCAAAATTATCTCCGTATTCAACTTCTCACAGTCAACTCTCTCTATGTACAAAGAGCCTGGAACTGAGGACAAGCTAAAACATTTACTTACTCTCTTCTAATTTGCTCTCTGTTTAACAACCCTTCAGACAAGGTCTCCCCACATTTACACAATAGTCACCTGGATCTGCTTTCCTTCCAACAAGTTTCCACTTGTGGAGTTTTTACCAGTAAGCAACTTCGTCAAGGCCTGAAAGGTGCTGGAAGCCTTTCTCAAAAGGTCTTGGAACTCCATGGAGGTCTTGTCCTGAATCCCTTGGGTGAGCTCTGCTGTGCACACCAACAGGCCTGGTATCAATAAATCCATAAACACCACCACAAAAACCAACATTCTTTGCAGAAAGACAGGAGCGAGGCTCTCATAACCACATCTGTCAGCATTTGGCTTGTAAACAGCGACCAATTCAAATGAAAAATGAACACTGGCACCTTTCTGAAACCAACAGGCTGTGAGCTTATGAGAAATGCAGAGCAAATTAAGGATGAGCTCAAGCCCAATAATATTTCCAAAGAGAAATGAATCACTGAAAAACCCCACAGCAGGAAGAAAAAACAGAGCAACACTTTTTCATGAGAGTGAGTAACTGAGGCAAGTTTTGATAGTGTTACCAACTTCTGCAGCAAGAAATGCTAGGCCATGTTTGGAGAGCCCACTAAAGAAGCAACTGTATGCTGAAGCAGCAAAGTTATTTGTCTTAAAAAAAATTAACTGTAAGAGAAGGATGAGTACAATTTCCAAGAAAAATACTATGAGATCTACTACTGAAAAATAAGCCAGTTTGGTTTATGTATCCCTGTCACATCCTTCCATGATGTTCAGCAAAAATGACAGCAGCAGTGTTTTTCATTACACAAAACGTTGGGTTATTGGTGGTTTATTGTAAGAATTTGGAGGATTTTTGTTTCTCAGTTCCTCATAGGTCTGACTTCTTTTTCTCCTTGCTCATGAAGAGATTTGTTTCCTGAAAAGTCTTCAGAAAGCAGGCTAACTGAAAAGAGCTTGCATAAGTCCTAGGAAAACTACAGGCAATTACAGAAAATTGTAGCTGGTCATTCAGTCCATAACAAAAAAAGATATCAAAGCAGTCAGCCTAAACCAGTTATTATCCCTCTTATTGAAATATCCTGCAGCAAAGTCTATGAAATAATATCACATGGAGATATCCCTAGTGGTGCCAGCACTTTCTGATGCCATCTATAGACCAAGGAGGTTGGATGTTGTATTTTTTCACCGCCTGCATGCTCTGGAGACCAAGGTGTGAGGCTGCTCACCCCAGCTTCTGAAGCAGAGGGAAAGACAAAAAACCCCCTGTTCCCACACACTGGCTACATCACCCTGGGCTGAGCCACAAGCTCATGGAGTTTTCCTGCTCCCTCCCTCCATTCCTAGAGCTCCCAGCTATTTTATTTACACAGTTCATGCCAGCTGGGAAGTGACCGCTGCCTCGAAGGAAGCAGAAAGGTCAGGAACTCATTTCACATGAACCTCTGAGCCAGCACAGAGCAGAATCTTCTCAGTAGACACAAAGGAATGACAAGAGTTGGGGGAGAAAGAATGAGGCAGAAAGATTGGGGGGGGGGCATTAAAAATTAAGACACAACAGAGATAAAACAGCAGCGCAAATGAAGAAAAAAATTCACAGTTCAAAGGACAGCATGAATTAGAAAATGAATTGTGCTACAAGTAAACCCAGCTAGTCCGTGAAAATACGAGTTGTATGTGCTCACATCATAACAATGAAGAGATTGACTGACTCTAAGCTACTGAACACAGTAAACCACCATTATTCTAATTTTCTTCCAAGTTTTGACCAGCTTCTATCACTCTCAGAGGGATTTCTCCAGCAGCATCTTTACCTCCTATTTATGAATAGATGAACTTGTTCATGGAGCTCAGTATGTAAAAAACTAGATTGAACATGTTAGAGATCAACTCGAACTATATTTCCACTTACACAAGCAATGTATTTACTGAGTTTAAATGTGGGTATTTCCAGTCTTTCAGGATTGCAAGATGAAGGAGACAGGATTGTACATATTTATGCTTGTATTTATTAACCCTGCTTAAAAACAGTGTCCTAAGAGCCTGACAGATTTATTAGCTGTTTCTAGGAGCCTTACCACAGCCAAAGTGCTTCATGGCAGGCAGAGAGTCTACCTGTAGGCGGAGGGTTGTTTTGAGGAAGGTGTTGAACAGGTTAAGAGTGATACTGCTGTCTCTGTACAAACAGAACTAACCCTTGAAACCAAAGACACTTGTCTTTTCCTCACAAGGCCAGTATTTTAAGCCACAAATGCAACCATGGGACAAACCTCATAAGAGCCATCACCATTCAAACTGGCCCATGAAATAAAACTCATCCCACAGCAACAGTCCACAAAGTGGGAGTTTACGTGGGACTTGACGAAACACTTACAATCCTCTGCTTGACAACTCTTAAGAAGTTACTTTGAAAACCTCCCTTGCCCGTGCCTAAAAAGGAACAAAACCCCCCAAAACACCAAACCAAGACCAAAATAAACCCCAGCCCTTTTTTAAGCAGTACTAACACTATTATTTCCCACATCAGTGTGACTTGCCCAGAGATCACGAGGCAGCAGCTACATGAGAATGTAACGGAAGCGAAGAGAAGCTGTGCACAAAGCAAGATTAGGGAGAGTGACTAAAACCCGTGAGCTGTGCAATTAAAACGTTGACAGAGAGCTAAATCCCCCTAGCACCTTTCTCTTTTCCCATATCGCTCTTTCTCAGCAGAAAGCATTTCATTTAATCATCAAAGAGATTTTGGTGTTAAGACTTCAGCTGTCATTTTAGAAGTTAAGCCTTTTCAACTTACTTCATGATGTCAGTGATATTCCAAAAGAAACCTGCAATGCCATAAATGCTAAGTGTAATCTCATCACAAAACACACAAAGTAATCCTTGTTCCTACAATTGCTTTGCTGCCAAATAAAAAACACAGTCACAAAGAGTACAAGTGAATTAAATAATCTGAAAGATTCCCATTGAAGTTAGTACTGAAATTCCAGATATCACTTGTCCAGTTAAGGAAAAGGAATTTTCAGCCTCAAAACTTGATCAGAGAAGTGTGAGACTGCCTCTCTTTTAGCCAGTGATCTTAGAAACTAATGTTTTATGTCATTGACATGTGTCCTTTATCAATAGGGCAGAAGAATGCTACTGTTATATACAACAAATACACTTAATTTTCACATCTCTCTTTCAGGCTTGATTTCCTCCATGCAGATTCTGCTGCAAAGGCAGTTAGAGAGGAGAACGTCAGGAAACCTATTACTACTAGCTCTAAGTCTATCTCATTGAGGACCTCTTAAGTACTTCATACTAAAACTTCCTGACTGGTCTTGCATGACTTATTTTCTGCAGCTGGTGCTAAAATCCAGAACAGTCAGATCTGCATCCCTTCAAATATTTTTTGTCAAATACAGATCAGCCCAGTAAGCTCAGGCTTTCTAAGGCAGAATGTTTCTACAGAGGCACTTCAGCATCAGATTGTTCCTCACAGTATTGCAACTTCTCAAAAGTTTATTCTAAGCCTTATGGAATAACCTCTCTGTGCTACCAGACATGCTGCACTTACTGTAGGAGTGGGTTACTGTCACCCAGAGGTTTCAGTAGCTTTGTTGTGATGAGAAGCAGAGCTCTGTGAGGTGAGTGAGACTCAGAAATGAGTGTTCACTAACAAACTCCAGAATAGTATTTAGAGAGTAGAAAATTGTCCTGGTTTCAGCTAGGATAAATACAAGGTAAGGGGGAGAAGATGAGATTTTAAATGGAATTGTTAGCTACCAGAGCACACAAAGGATATTTCTCAGTGGTATCTGGTCTGTTTAGGAAGAAGGTGCTACTCAGCACCACGTTTGCAGAATCACACGTTGGAGCACAGATAGCCCAAGTAAATTTGCCATTTGCACGGACCCTTCTTCCTAAGGGGAGGAGTATTTTACAAACCCTGCAAGGGGGTTCAGGGTTTCAGCTTTTTGTATTACAATCTTAGCACAAACTAGCAAAAAGGAGAATCACCTCTGATTAGAGATACAGAATCTGTGATTTTTCCAAATTATAGAAAATTGCTTTAGCTGTCTACTGATCTTTCAATGCCCAAATACATAATTTAATGTATTATTCCCAAGAGGTATCATACTTGGCACACGACCATACTAGAGTGGAAATTTCCCAACATACTAGATTGTATCAACACAATTTGTCATTGAGCAATAATTCTTTGCATGCAAATACCTGGATAGACTCCAATCAAAACTGTGTAAAACTCTAAACTACAAACATTTTAATCTTGCAGGCTGATGTGGAATGTTAGACTCCTGGCCTAGGCCTCCCTCGTCAGCATGTGCATTGCAACCAGTTTGCCTGTTACTGTGTGACATTCATCATTAATGTTGTAAAGAGAGAAGAAAACCTCAGAAGGTTTTATTAAGATCTGCTTATCTAAAAGGAATAAACCAAAAACAACCACCACCATCAAAACCCAAACCAAAAATACTACAAGTTTTCATGGCCACGGCCCTAAATATATGGCAAATGCACAGCTGTTGAATTTATCCCAGCATTCTCTCCCAATGAACATGTGTTTTCAATCTGAGTTTTAAACATTTCCTTTTTCTTTACAGCTGTAAAACAATACTTTCTAATCAGAAGACGGTGGTAGAAAAGATATTCTATTTTTAAGACACGCTGGGAAAGTGAACTGGCTCAATCATCTGTGAGGACTGCCAGTGGTGCAATCCAAGATGACAACTTCAGTGTCAAAGTGTAAAAATGCTCACAATAACATTTAGCTAAGAATCTGGTTTATACCATCATCTCAAAATTTTTCCGTCTTTTTTAGATGCTGGAGCATCAATCATGACAACTTACTATTTAGAAAATGTTGAAGTTAGAACATTCAAAACTCCATAAGTGTGGGAACATCATCCAAAAAAAATTTTTTAGATAATATAAAACTAGAGCATCAATTGCTTTATTTACCACTGCATCTTCTCATTAGAACCTTCATCTGAAACTACAACACAGCTGGCTTCATCCAAAGTCCTGAAAATGTGTAATTCATTGCCTGTGAACTGGGGATTGGCTCACTGGGGACTCTTTCCACTGCAGCTTTTAAATAAGGATGTTAACTTTGTGGGCATTGAATGGCATCAGTGCCAAAGGGGAGCTGAGGTGCTCTCTGCTGCACCTGGAACTGACTCATGTTAACATAGACAAAACTTAATTTTTCAGCCTCAACTAGAACTGGCAAAATTCAGTGCTGCTCTACCAGCAGTAGGAAGCAGAGCAGGCAGGGGCAGTGTCACAGGGTGAAGAGAGAGGTGACGTGAAGCAGGGAGGGAAAAGACTCTTATGGGGCTTCTGGAGATCTGTGGGAAAGTAGAGGTGGAAGCAGCACCTGAACACTTCATGGGCACGAGAGCAAGGACAGACTTGACTGAAGATCCAAGTATGTATGTGGGTGGGGAAGGCAGCTGGGTGAAAGGAGGAGAGGGTTCCTAACAGAAAGGAGTCAGAAAGAAGAGCTGCCAGGTTGGCAGAAGAAGTGGTAGACAGGGAGGAAAGAATCTCTCTTCCTCTAGCTTACTGTTTCATGGGATACTATCAAAGCAAGGAGAGAAAGAAGAATACTGAAACTGTTGAGTCCTTCCCCAATTAATACACTTTCTTACACCACTTAAATATGTATATTTTTCATTCAGAAGTTAAAGATCAGATTCTTTATTATTCATAGTAATGGACATTTACAGTAATGAGGATGAACATTTATTGCAACTAAATTTTAAAAATACATGAAGTGTGTGTTTAAATTGTGGGGATTTTTTTTTTCTCATGTTTATCACATCATCTCACCCAAAGCCTTCCCAAGAAGAAAGCAAGAAAGCCCCCGCAAAGTTCATTCTCTTTCCTCAGCCGAGAACTTCCTGAGATAAAATGTATGTTACCTTCTCCTCTAATACATACACGAAAATTCCCTTTTCTTCCTCCCGGAAAAAGATCTCAGGTAAGCATTATTCTCTGCCAGCATTCCTGCACCCCTTGCTGTCCCCTGTCCGAGCTGTGCCAACATCCCTGGCACTGCCATCACCCCCAGGGCTGCGTGACAGCCGGCATGTCTGGCAGGGCACATGTCCCCAGCTCTGGCAGGCACAGCTATCTGATGGGGAACAGATTTTGTGTTCTGGGAGTATTTTTGGCCTGGATTTCCAGGGGCTGGGGAGTCTCTGGAGGGCTGGTGGGTTTTTTGTCTTTTGTGTTTGTTTTTTCTGGTTGTTTTTGTTTTTCAAACCTATCAGTATTTAGTATAAGCTCTAAATTGCTTCACCCCCCTCTCCTCCCCTTTCCAGTATGCCTCTAGAGGCAACAAGCCAGAAAAGAATGATCGTTAGCTGCGCAACAATGTCATGCCTTAACATGCTTCTCTGTAATTTATAGTTTAACCAGCAGTCCTGTAGCCTATATTTTTAAATCAGCCTTTCCTCTGCCAAATTAAAAAAAAAAAATTAAAAAAAAAATTTGTACATTTAAATTTTTAAATTTTGAACTAGTTTTTAATATCTGCCCAGGAATTTTATTAGATTTAACTTTATCAAAATAAAAAGGATTACAGGAACAAAGATGCTTATAAATACTTCCCTTACATAATTATGTAGGACAAAATTTATAAAAATAACTTTGCTCCTATTTTCAAGTGAACAGTCACAGGGTCAATAAAGAAAAAGAAATTCTAACTTCCTTGTCACTTTAGCTTAAAAGACAGAAGAGCTATTCTGAACTCAGTGAGAATCTGAGCAGCACCACTCCATGAGTTATTACAGCCAGATTCAGAACTAAATACTCCAGAACTCTGCCCACAATTATAATCTCCATTAATTCATATTTCTTGCATTAAAATAAACATGATTTCCCTGTAGGGGAGTCTAACATCTTTCATGTGGAAACTTCAGTATTTTGTTAGAGGATGGATCATTGAAGAGGAGACAATCTCTTAGGGTATCGTGTCTCTTAGTTTTACCCACCTAGTTCAAATTAATTACCTAGACTCCTTCTCAGGACATCCAGCAAGCTGTCAGACAAAGAGAATGCTAAACAAAAGCCACTCTTCCACTTTTCCTACAGTGCAGCCTTGCAGGTCTCCAGGACTGGAAAGCTCCCAAAGCTGGCAGAAGATGCTGCTTCCATGCTGACAATATAAGGCCTGATAATTGAATGAAGGGACCTGCCAGCCAGCTGATGGCAAGGGAAACTGTGCCATGTGACTCTCTCAGGGCAGCTTGATGACAGTAAGAGCTGGCCAGAGATGGCCATGCAGCTTAGGAGGAAAGACTTGATTTTGCTAAAATGCTAATGCAATAAAGTCCTCAAGATACCAGAAATTTATAACTCCCCTCTGCCAAGGTTTATATATTACGATTACTTTAACTGGCTCTTATTAGTCACAAATTTAATGAGTGACAGGACCCTCAAACTAAAAGCCCAGAAAGCTTTACCTTTTGCAGAAAACCCCAATGAAACCAAACAAAAACCCCCCCAAAAAGCCCAAACAAAATGAACACCACGTTTTAGCTCCCTACACTTCTCATGGAGAGCTGTCAGCTCTGTTTAGGCACTGAGACTCACCCCAAGACAAGGTAATGGCTTTCTTCTTAAAACTCTTCCATGACAAGAAAAATGTATTTACACACATAATTAAGGAAGAAGAAACAAGGTTTCTGGTAGATTTAATACACAGCAAAGCATGGCAAGATACAAATTCTCCATAGGAAAGCAGCTATTTGAACCGTCCTCTCCTTATTGATACGTTTGAAACAAATACAAGGAAGCATCAGACCTAAACTATGCCAGGCAAGAATAAAACTGCTTGTTACTTGTTTCTCAGAAAAGCATTTTGCTTGAAGCCTTGAACACAAGACTTCTTTGGGGTTTACGGGCATCACGTCATGGTCTCACCAGCGCAGTCTGTTTCTGGTGATGTCAGTGTTTTTGCAAGTGCTTATTAGGCAGGTTTTATCAATGGATTAAGAAGCAGCTCAGCTGCCAAGAGGAGCAAAATGAATTTTAGATCAAAGCACATAATCAACAGACATAACAGGTGACTAAGTACCATCTGTCAGCATCTCATTCTATGACACAGAAGGGGTACGTATATAAAAACAACGGTGCAGACATTATATACTTCCTCCCTCTTTTATTTTTTTTACTAGTATAATCACCTAGTGTCAGAGTTGAGCATGTGCCAGACAAATTAAGCCAGCCAGGGGCTAATACACAATACAGGCCAGGTCTGGAAGAATTTTCTTTTAAAATATTTGCGTTCCTGAACTGGCGTATCTTCTCTCAGAACATGGTGATGCTGACTTTTCTGAAATCCCCTGGTTTAGGCTTGTGCTGAAGGAATTGCCATTCCACCCTGAGACAGTCAGTTTGATTACTACAGATGCCAAATTGTTCTCTTTTATTTAAACTAGTGAGAGAAGAGCAATTCAGTATATTTTCCAAAATAAATAACATGAAAAATAAGTGCAAATTTTCAGGCTTTAGTGGGTAATAAAGATAAATCACTCAGCACAGGGTTGACATAAAAAAATGCTGCAGTTGCATAAAATCTTCTATTTATCTCATCTTGCAGATTAGAAAAGAAAATGGATTGGAAATGAGAAACAATAACAACTGTGTAAGTGTGAGTTTGGACGTTGCCACAAACAGTTCACTCATTCTCTTACAGCAGGGCATTCCCACACTGGAGATTTCTCCTATGACAGGTTTCTCAGCAATATCAGCCCTTAAACTCCAGTCTGCACCAGCAGCTCTCCAGACTGGGCAAGACTCCAAGGCAGTTTTGTTCCTGAAAGCCCTCAATTTCATCCCAAGGCGGGGGAGCACAGTGCTTTTCTAGCCCAAATATGCACTGACTTACAGCCTCCTCCTGAACAAACCCTGCTCCCTGCTCTCCAGGCCGAGCAGGACACCTCTGAAAACCCTGCTCAGAAGACCTTGCCTTAGGGGATTCTAGAGCATGTTATGGCAGAGATCTAATGGGAAGTCTAGACTCAGGCAACACTAGGAAAAATCCGACTAACTTCACCCAAGATTGTACTTTATGAGATGCTCAAACAAGAAAATGCAAGTCCAAGTTTACCACAGCAAAATGTTAAACTCCAAAAAGGAAAACTAAACAGGAGAAAGCAATGCTAGCTTGTACTTCCCAGTGAGATCCCCTTTTCCCCCAGGATCTTGTTCAGCCCAAGCTCTTAGCTGTGTAGCTCCACCTGTGAGGGTTTTCCTGAGCCACCTCTGTCCTTTGTTCTTATCCCTCACCCTCCTCTCCAGCTTGACATCCAAAGCAGGAGCCCCATTTTGTTGGTATTCCTGTTGCTGTACTTTGATGACGCAGAGGTCTTCTCTGGAAGCAGCTCTGATGATCACACCTCCATCTCCATTCCCATCTCCCACACCCTTCCACTCCACCTGCAGTTAAATGCCTTCTCCCCCTTCCCCTTCCAAAGAGTCAAAGTTGTCAGTGTCTAATGCAATGATACATCCGTGCCTGTCCAGTGAAACTGTTCAAAACAGCCTCAACTTTGTTCTCTCCCTGCCATACAGGTTGAGAGGGATTCCTAGCAGGAGCACACTGTCCTGCCCCTGGTCTGACATCACACAGCAAGGCTTAGTAAAACCCACTTCAGACACATGAACTCAAGTGTTTTCTCCCAGCCACCTTTCCTCGATTTTCTGTTGTCATTAGAGGCTCTTGCCATTACAGACAAGTATGCAAAAATTCATATTTTTGTATGAGTAATACTACAGACAAGCAGGCAAAATTTCATCAAGGTGCAGGAGACTTTTACAAAAGTACACATCCAGCTCGAAAAAGACACCTGAAATTTGTGTGGGAAGGCAAAGATTGAGCAGCTTTTGGTCTGCAGGGGGAAGCTGTCAGAGGATTCAGTTCCCTCTGCTTAAGAGCTTCACTTTGGGTTTCTGAGGGGAGGAAGGAAGATGGTGAAAAGGGCAAAGACAGCAGTAGGCATTTCATTGTAAGACAAAAAATCATCATGGAAAAGGCAAAGAGCCTCTTACAAACAGTGGCAAACACTGAGAACAGAATATTCCCATCAAAATGCAAAGCCACAGCAGGAGGACTGGAGGATGTTTCCTACTCAAATGTGAAAATCTCACTACAGATTTTGTAGCTCAGACCAGTCAAATTAAAAAATATAATCTTTTCCATATTGCTGGTAATTTACTGTGGTTGATATTATAATATACATTACTGTCTCAATTAACTTTTTTGAGTTTAATAAAACACCTTTTTGCAGTCTTATTTCCAGAAAAAATAAAATTAATATTCAGAAATTTGCAACAATTTTACCAATACACCTGCAGGTCAGTTTCCAAGATCTACTCTATAGTGAACAGAATATTCTGCTCATAAATACTTCCCCAATCCCCAAGAATTCCTTTCAAAACTAATTTACCTATTTTCCAAGCTAAAATAGAGTCAAATTGTAAAAGAATACTAGAAGAGTTTTAAGTTCTTCAGGCTGTTGGTCTACTTAAGAAATCTTGATTACTACAGGTAGAAAACCTCAGACTTCTGGATCTGGCAATAACTGTAAAAAATCAAGCAATTTACATTTCTTATAGTCTATACTAGTCTAAGATTATCTGTGATATTTTTCACTCCTTATTCACTCAGGCTACTGATCTACTACAGAAGATTGAGATGTAAAAGTCCAGCCTGCAAATTCAAAAAACCAGATTTCACACCCCTAACTTAACTCCCACTCTTACAAACCAGCTCCCTACCCCATTCATGAGCACTTTACACAGGTCCCTCCTCAGGCATGGAGGATGTTTTACACTCCAAATTAATCCTCTCCTGATCTGGATTAATTGCTGTGGGAGCTTGCAAGTCTTTCTGAACACATTTGGCCAGCTGTTCAGGCCCCAACAGTTTCCTTTATTTATTACTTAAAATTAAAAAGGAATGCCTGTCATGAATTAACCCTTTCCCTACTAAATCACAGTTTTCCCTGCTGTGTTCATTCTGTTTGTATCCTGCATATAGGTATTGCTAAGCAGACAAGCAGACGCTTGCATACATGCTGGGGGGCACACTGCATCAAATCAACTGTAAAATGAGGTTTATGTTTATGTAAACTTGGAATTTTAGATGGAAAGATGCCTTAGTAACGCATAGAAGAAGTGTCAAATCTAAGAAATAATCGTATTGAAAGTGGTTGAAACACTGAAAGAAGTCAAGATGTTTAACATTACCCATCTGCCTTTGAATCAACATTATTACACCATAGAAGAGCTCAAAGCTCTGGTTTCTGAAGTAGTTTTATGATTATTTGGGAATACTTAAGCTTAATGTGTCAAGAGGCCCCATTTTCCCAGTTGATGAAAAGCTAAGGATGTGTGACTGGCCTGTAGCCTCAGGCTGCAGGCACATGGCCTCTCCTGCCTCCAGACCACTCCTGATGCTGGAAAGGCTTTGCCTCTTAAGTTTTCCCTCACTGTTCCTCAGTGTTTTAATAGAGATTATGCCTTCCTCTCCCACTCTCCAATCACTGCAAGGTACTCAGTAAGAAAAAGCAACATGAAAACCTCAAAATTGAGTTAGATGGGTTCTCTTCCATCACACTGAGGTGACTTCTGGGTAATGGAAGTCTCAGTGATGTTAGACAAAAAGGAACTTGTTCAGTTAATATCTGTACTTTGTTCAGATATTTTTGAAAGTACTTTTTATATGATAGCAGAGGTGTCAGCAATTTGGGGAGCTGGCATAGGCAGCTACAGAGCAACTGTGTTGTAGCCTGATCATTGCTGCTCTTAAGGACAAAAGCCACAAGCCACTGGCCAAAAGTACATGAGGATTTCAAACCCAGAGCTGGAGCTGGACTCAGCTTCACATCATCACCACCATCCCCGAGGAGCAGTGGGGAGATACAAACAGTGGTAGAGAAAACCACAGAAAAGCTCTTTTGTCACATCACAAAAGACCAGGTACAGACATTCCCACTTTTCTACAGACTGCATGAAAACTCCTGCTTTATGAAAGACTTCCAGGAATAAAAACTGCACACACAAATGTATTTAATTCCCAGCTATTTTGAGGTGACTGAGCTCCTTCATGTTACGACAAGACAAGGATTGTGGTTTGTTTGTTTGTTTCAAAAAATTACTTTTGTCAGTTTCTGTCTGTAGGTCTCAAGCAGTAATTTTACATTTTTAGGTATCTAATCTTACATTTTCTCTCTTTCAAAAATCATCCCAGGTAAACATCAGCTGAAAGGGGACAGCAGAATGCCAAACTATCTCAAAAGTACTACAACATCCTTCTGCCAAGAATTAGCACTTCCATCACCATTCAATTGCAAAATCACTCCCTTAAAATGACCAGAGTCTCAGAAATTATGTTTTAATGGCCTTTTCTTCCATTGTAGCCACGTGTATTTTATCTGCCCTCCTACCACACATACTGTCTCACCCCCTGCAGTATCCTGGTTCCTGGCCAGCACATACATAGCTATGGAACTTATCACTGTTTGATATTAGAGCATTATAATTTAATTTTAAGAGCAGGCAACAATGCAAATATTTGCAAAGCAAACCAAGAACAGCTACAAATAAAATCAGAACATTTCAAAGAGGTGAACTTCTCTGTTCCATTCTAATCACAGAGAAGGCAGTAATTACAATAACTTTTTCACACCAAAGCAGTAACTGTTCAGAAAATCAGATATCCTTGCTATAATCTGAATTTTCTGGAGGCATTTTGGGCATCCCTCTGCTCTCAAACAATCCTTTTGTACCAGCAGTTCTCAAGCTGGTTCAGGTGAAGACACACAAGTGCTCTTGTCACCATTTTCCCATGTTTCACTCTTTTCTACAATACTCAAAGTAATACAAAAGTACTCAGTAGGTATGTCATCTTTCAGCGAAAATCTTGTTTTCATTCTCAGAACACTTCCAGAGCAGCTTCCAAGTACCAAAATAAAAAAAAAAAATCTTGTGTAAGAAAAATTGCAAATAACTTTATATGAATAAACCTACTAGAAAGGAACATTTTAAGCCAAAACCATGTTGCTGCAATATGATTGCAAAACAAAGCCAGCACACAGAATAATTGCAAGGCACTTACAAGGCTTCCAGGTGATGTAAATACAACTTTAAAAAAATCAAAATAGAGCACACATTCTTAAAAAATCAATAATATTATTATAGAAATTAATGATTTCCAAGTGCCAGCATTTTAAGCAAATGCTCATCTCTGCTGAATTTTCAGAGCTTGTATTGCAAACTGCTACTTCAAAATCAGAGTGTCTTTGTAAGGTTTGTTTGCCTGGATGGTACAGTGCCTACAGCTACTGTGCCATGGAACTGATGCTTTAAATAAAAAAATATGCAAGATCTCACATGGCCTTTTTGTTCTTGCAAATGTCACACTTCAGGGCTGTGTGTTTTATCACCCTACAATTATAATTTAGTTGAGGTTTTAATATTAGTTATCAGTTAAGCAGTGGAAACCCGATCACAATTATGTTCTCAGCAGTACTATCTCGACATTGTGTGCTCTAACTACTGCTTCCATTGTCTGCAAAACCACAATTCTTCCAAAATTTGTAACATCATCTGCCAGCTTCCTTGACTGGGTAACAACAAACGCACTGGCTCCAAGTACCTCAAATTCCTGCTTCCATTAAAGCCATGGAGCATTCTAAGTACATCTGCATGCTCCTAACCTAGCCAAGAAATTGGCCAGAATTATAAAAATGAAACACTTTAAAATGAAATTTTAAGCAGACAACTTTATTCTAAAAGGGGCCAAAAAGAACGTTTTAGGTTTTTTAAAACAAGGTCAGCACACTTTGTTTTTTAGCCTGCAAGTCAAATTACATGTATTCCCAATCAAGAATGTTTTAATTTTGTATTCTGACCTAGCCCTTGAGTGAGTATTAGTCCATAAATCAGAAGACACTGTCCAAAAAGAAGCACACCAGACAAGAGTGTATCTGGTATTCTCGGCAGCGCTGACCCTGAGGACTCTCACTGCTGAGTTACCCCAGGATCCTATTTGGCTGCTGCCCTTTCTCACCCACAAACACAAAATTTCTTCCTTTCATATTTAAAAGGACTAAAAACCTGGGGCTAAACATGGTTGTTGTTTGACCTCTCACACAATTTCCCCAATGAACTCACAAGGAAACAAACTTTCCCCACAATTCAGTGGGAAAAAAATAGAAGGAAGCTTTGATTTTATTTTTCCTGTGCAAAAGAAAAGAGTTACATTTCCAGAAGCACCAGTGGTACAGGCAGGATCACCACTGAGGACTCAATAAGTCAAATAAATCTCTGTAATATAATGATTAAGACATAGGATTGGGCTATCCTGACTGAGACACGTTGCTCCCTCCTGGCAGCAGTAAAGGGAAAGGGCTGGGTTCAAGTCCTGTGATCTAGAATTTGTACTTTCTTTCATAGATGAAGGGCTTGATTCCTTTACTCTTATTCACACTGAGCAGTACTCTTATTCTTCCAGGGGTTATTTGTAAACCAAGAAGGACAAAGGAATTAGAGTCACTAGGTGGCATAGACAAAAAAAGACACTTCAAAATGCTAGTTTTCTATGAGTAGATAAATTCAAACAAGGATTTTTGCCTTAAAGACAGTCCAGACAATACCTTTGGTAATTATTAATTGTGTCTTTCATGTGGAAGTGAACTCTGAAAACCAAACAGCAATTTAAATGCAAAAATTAAGTATTCCACTCTAGATAAGATCTTACTAGAGGGGGACTGGTTGACTTCTTACTATAATTTTTTTCTGTTTAACGAAGCCAGCCAAAGCCTCTTAAGTGCTCCCACTGTTGCTTTTTATAAAAATAAACCAGTCTGTTATCAGCACAGCAATGCTCCCAAGACAAATTGCACCACTAATCATCCTGTGCCAGGAAAACTTCCTGCTGCAGATGTACAATTAATCAGAGCAGAAGTTCTACCCAATCTTCAAGGAAAGGTATTTCATGTGTGGTTACCCTGTGCAGAGCAGCTCTGGCACGTACCCACAGGGCTGAGCACCAAAACCAGGAGTATTTGCCTTAACAGGGAGCTCTGTCCCAGATATTTAGCCCTGTTGGAATTATCTCCCTCTACAGGACATTCACTACAAACCACTTCTCAGAAAGGAGTAGGAACAAGGGAATTAACAGGGTTTAAAACCTTGATAGGAAATGGGTCTCACATACACGGCAGGATCAGGGGAATAAATGAAAAGGAAAAAAAAAAAATCTTAGTCTCCTTTATACCTTGTTAAGAATTATTTCCTTCCACAATAAATATTTTCTAACAATATAAGCAACTGAGTTGTTTGTAGTTTGGGGGTTTTCTTGTTTTATTTATTGGTAACTTTGACTTGGAATAATATTCAGCATACACCTTCTGAAAAGTCACAGATTTCTTAAGAACGTCCCAGGAAATCAAGGAGATTTCATTTTGTCCACGGAGTGATCTCAAACTGTAAAAAACTACGCATTTTCTCCAAAGCTGATCTGCTCTCTAGCACTTAGAAATAAGTAAGCACTCAGGCTCTTCAGTTCCAGTCAAGAAGCAAATCACAAAGAATGCAGCAAGCCCAAAACAAACACACATCCTAAGAGCTGAGTACACACACTGACTGCTCAACATACCTTGCAAGCACCCTAACAATTGTATTTTCTGGCACTGGCAGAATACACAGCGATGTTTCTGCGTGACTGTTGTAACTTGCTCTGTAGCTCTGTGCCAAAACCAGAAACGTGGTAATGACATTGAATAGGTAATTAGTAACTATTAAAGCAGTATACAAACTAGGGCGTAGCCGAGGTGCGAGCATCTGTCTAAGCCACCTGGAGCGATTTGGCTTCCTAACAAAGCCCCAGAGATGGTGGTGTCTCTGTAAAATTTTGTGTAAATCACTCGGACGGGCTATCAAAGGGTGAAACAAACCAGAATTTCATGTCAAATCCTATCACTCCAAAAATGCGAAGTAGGAGAACAATTTTATAGCTTTACTGCCCCTTAAAAAAACACTAACAAAGTCACACAAAATATAACACCGCTGTGGATGGGGTTTCAAGGAAAATGGGCTTAGCACCTTCTTTTTAATGTCAGGGACTTGAGGTACTCTGTAGACTTCTCCACTTTCAATTGAGACAGGAGGGGTGGGTAAAGTGGTATTTGTGTGTCCCCAAAAAACACACAAAGTTTGCTACCCTAGCCAGCAGCAGCAGCCCGGCCCCAGAGCCATCAACTTTTTTTCACTCCTTGGTACCAGCAGCTGCTGCAGAAAGGGGAATTCCACTTTCTTCCTCCTCCTCAATAGCAGTGGAATTTTCTTTGCTTCTCCCCAGCTCAAAGAGGGAAGAGGTAGAGATGACAAACTTTTGTGAACGTAACTCAATGTTTATGTGATATTAGAAGGGATATTTGCCATGTTCCAAGGGGATCAGTAGAGGATTGGTAATTGATGAATTCGTCACTGGTTAAGTCTCATAACAAACATTACCAGAAAAGAAATTTCCAGAGCTTGTTCATACTGGAGAATCTTTCTGTGCTTGAAGTAAGTTTGGGGACATAGTACTGCTCAAGGAGTAATAACAAACCAAGATACATTCATTGTTTCAATCACATGAAGACAAACCCAGACAGCCCTTGGAGCCTGAACATTCCCCTTCCACAAAACTGGATTGCCAATTACAGATCACAGAGCCTATCCTTGATCCACAGGCACACAACTGCACATCAGAATAAGATCAAGTAAACCAGCAAGTCAGGCCTTCCCAGTTGTAAGTAGGTCTCTGGATTCAAAGGATCCAAAAATAAAATCAAGCAGAAAGCTTTATGTGGACAGGGTACAAGGGCAGGAGGCAGGACTGTACCAAGCCTGGCAGGGAGGTTATGGGTTACAGAGCGAAGCTGTGGCACCAACACAGAGAGGTCCCCAGCTTGCAGCTCTCACTGCAAAGAGAAACATCTAAAATGCTGATGCTGACTTATCACGCGTATGGAAAGCTGAGGAGGTTGGAAGGGTATAACAATCTGAGCAGGCAAAACATTCAGAGGTTTATTCTGCAATGACTCATGAACAAACACTGGAGAACTCTCAAACAAAGTCAGGACTCGTTACCCCATATAAACTTTTTAGCACTACTATTTCCTGCACAACAGATTTTAGAGTTTGTTTTGAACTCTTTACAGCCCAGAAGTTATTCTAAAATGTACCTGAACAATCACAGCTCTACTACAGATCAACTACTGGCTTCTCACAAACTGTTTAATTTTCCAGCCCACTTCTTATTTTAATATAGTGCAAGCAATTATTCCAAAGAGGATCTATCTATCCATGAACACTTAACACAGCCATATGTCTGTGCTTGCACCTGAGCTACCCCAGCCTGTAGCAGCAGGGAGGCCACTTCAATGGAGCAAAGGGAAGTAGACCAACACAGTTACTAAGGGTTAGCTCTCAAACACCTCAGCACCCACAAAGATCTCAAATGCCTCCAGGTCTTCTCAAGGGCAGACAGCACTGAGAACATTGAGCAGACCTGAGGGATTGGATATATGTGCTAAAGATATCAAAAGTATCTGCTTAGCAACTCATACCCAGTTAAAGTAAAATTCTACTGCTTTTGGTTATTTCTAGCTGCCTTCTTGACCTACTAGCTACAGAAAAGGGCAAGAGCACAGCCAAACTGCCCCTACCTAAAGAGCTCTGCTGTGATGCTGTCTCTGCAATGTCCATATAAATCTGTGCTTCTGGCACAGCTAATGCTGTGTGGCCACTGCACAGACAGACATCAGGCCCAATTCCCACCCAGGCTGAAGGAGAAGTTCCCTCTGGCTGTCTACTTGCTTTCCATTGTGTATCTGCTGTAATTCTTGGGCCCAGCTGTGAGAGCAAGACAGGGGCTTTACCTGACCTCTGCTGGGGAGTCATAATGGCCCAGGGCTGGGAAAAACAGTAGAAATGGAGCTGTTGAGTTGTCTGGTTATTGCTTGCACTGAAGAGCCTTTGGTAAGAGCAGTGTTAAAGCCTGTGCAGTGTGAGGTGCCTGCTCTAGGCAGGAATTCCACTTCCTGTTCTCCCTCCTGTTCTCCCTACCCTTCTTGCCCCTCTCTATCCTATAATAGTCTATGCCAGAATCATCAAAGGCAGCTAACAAAGCTTTATTGCATGATAAAACTATGAAAATGGTAGCACTGCCTAAACTATCTCTTACACTAGGTTTTCTGATAAAAAGGGTACATAATTAGTGGCAGTAAAATTATTGGCTGTAGAAAAGCAAATAAGGCAGATCTTAGGTATTGGCAGGATTTTATACTGAAGAGAAACATCCTTTGCCATATCAGAACTTAAAACAAGGCAAAAATAGAGGTAAAGATTTTTCAAATAAGTAAACAATATAAATCAACTCCTGATTTCCAAATAACAGTACCCCCTGATACAGATTATGTACTTACTAAATGTAAAACACAGAAAAGAGGCAGAACACTGTCAGTTTGACAAGAAAGTTTCAGCAATGCTTAGAAGGAAATTGGTAGCTAAATCCATCTTGTATTCTACTCCTCATAGGTATGTCCAAGTCCATCAGAACAAACTGATGGCTTCTGAAGATCAGTCTGCATGAGGTACTACAATGCTGGATAACCATTTAAGCTGCTTGTGGCTCCAATTATAAAATGTTAGTTAGCTGTAATGGTTGGAGAGAATTTTACAGAAATATCTTTAACAGAATGTCAGGGAAAATGGACTCTTAGAATACTAACAATTTCCAGTTCACTGTGCCTTAAGAGAGTTCCTTCTCTGGTCCAGCTGAGAGAAAAACAGGCAGCACACCCCAGGTTTGGGTGTGCAGGAAGGTGAAGGGATAGTCTGTGCTAGGGAAGCCAGCACATTGCTTTTATTCTGTGCCAAATCCTCAAGGGCTTCTTTAAAATTCACCAACACAAAAAAAGCAGAGGGACATGAGTTCACAGCAAAAAGCCCCTCTCTCTGCTATCCCCACAGAGTCTTCTCTCTCTGCCAAATACATTATCACCCAAGATAACCACACGGCATTAAGTGCACCACAACACCTCAGCAAGAAGCAAGGTGTGTGTTTGCTTCACAGACAGCTCCTCTGGCACATTTCATTAGGGTTGTGGAGCTCTGAGCTACAAAGAGATATCATCAGTGCCAGGTGAAGAATCTCAAAGCCTTGAACTGCAGTCTAAATACCAACTGCTCTAAAGCAGTTCTCTGCTCTCTGCAGGTTTCTGTGGGAAAGCAGTGCTGTTTGAGGGAAGGGGCTGTTAGAAATTGCTGTTGGAGAGCCCACATGGAAGGCAGTGCCCTTTGTTTCACTCTCTTCTAACACAGAGCTCAGCAATATTGACTGACCATAAAAGCAGGCAGAGTCACAGTCAACATTGCTGTCAATGATGATAGGAACTAAATGATAAGCAGGAATATTGTCAAGATCCCCTTTCCCTTATAAGTGAGGCTCACTTCAGGTTGAAGTTTTGAAGATGCAATTGAATTTTTCTACAAGGGCATTAATTGTTTTAGTTCATAGGCAGCTTTTTATCACAGCAGTTTTTACACAGACATACAGCTTTTTTTTTCCCCCACCAGAGGATGACAAAGCAGTACAAAATTATTCAGATTACACACTGTAAGAAGTCAGTAGGCCAGACAGCTTAAGCCAATTTCCCAGCACTGCACAAAACAGCAGCAGTCAGGATCAGACCATGAGTCCTATTTCTGTTCCCTGCCCTATCTGCAAGGTTTGCTGCCTACAATATTAATAAGAAATGCCAGTTACAAAACACATTATCATCTTTGGCAGATGGCAGATGTACAGGGATCTTTCTCTAGCCAGCTGTGATGCAAACAGTAGGTCTATCTGAAACATCTTCAGTGTTGCTTCAAATGGGCATTATATTTCCTCAACAGTCCATAAAGGTTTGGGAAAACATGCTTTTCGAGCACCATGGCAGGTATAAAATGCAATGTGTCAGTAGTCTGTTGCTGTGTAAGACTTAGGGGCATTTTCCAAAGTCAGGGTAGCTGGGATCCCATATGGCACAGCCTTTGTAAGACACAAAAGCTTCTGCCAAAACACCCTGATCTAATGAACCACCAGCAGATAAGCTCCAGCACCTATTACAAACCTGTGAGAAAAATAAACTGTGATCCTGTTTTCCCTAATTGCCTTTAGTCCATGGAGTGAACTAGAAAAAGAAATCCATGCCAATCCAGCTAATAGTCAGAAAGTCTCCTCACACATTAAGACTGTAATATCAGTTTTTATGTTATTTCCCATGCTGCAGAGCCATGACGCATGGAAAACAAATGGTTTAGCACACACAGAGGATAACATGCTTAGACAGTGACAAGTAACATCAAAAAGAAGCAGCCTCTCCTTCTTTTCATGTGGCTCTGAGTAAAGCCCAGCAGATTTTCCCTCTTCTTCAACAGCAAAGTGTCTCCTTGCTTGCTGCTGCCCACACACTTAAGGAGTGGAATTAGCAGGACTGAAGGGATCCAGGAGACTTAAGGCCCCTGATGGCTTTGACTCACACAGTGGGGACACCAAAATTCCATCTGCCAGGGAATACCTGCACCCTGCTCTGCCTTTATCCCGCCCTCTCCTTCTGTGAGGTTCTTCCCACCCCTACTCGTTTTCTGTCAGGCAGATTTTCAAATGGCAAAATTGTCATGCCTAATTAAACTAGTAAGACTAAAATGGAAATGCAGTCAGAGAAGTGTTTCTGTGGAAGTAGTGCACTCCTACCATAAACTTCTGCTCTCTGTGCATTTAGTCTCATCTATTTACCTGGCTGCTTTGTCTCGTGTATCATTAACAGAACTGTTAATTAGTGCCCCAGGTCTGCAAGCAGTGTGAAGCAATTTTTGTGACTGGTACCTCCATCCTGTCTGATGTGTCTTTACTGCTGAAGGCTGCCCAACCTTGACTCCAGGTAACCAGAGCAAGTTTGCAGAGCTGGTAGATAAAGAACTTTTATGTGAAAATTGTAATCTGAAAGCAACACCCGGCATTGACAGAGGGCCTTTTAAAAAGTCACTTTTCTAAAATGGAATCTAGCCTACCACCACACATATTCAAAAGGAAAAGGAATGGTTCAGTGGGAACTTCTCCTAGAATAAGACCATGGATCACAGGAGTACTGAAAGAAGTTTATGGACACAAGTAAGCCACAACTTATCAGCTGTCTGCTGTTTCTACTGCATAGGCAACATAAAAACAATTACACCCAAGAGCACAAATTGAGGGGTTTTTTTGCAGGTGTTCATGAAAATATTTTATTTGCTACCTCTTCTGGAGTATTTCAAACAGAATGTAAACTTACGACCAGAATTACAAATTTTGCCTCAAGATTTCGAGGGCACACACAGCAGTTTTACTGATTACATGTGCTTTTTCAGAATGTCAAGAATGCATAGCAACACCTATCCTGCAATCTATTCATATCTCCCTGAAAAGATAATTGATTCATGTCTTGGAAAACATTTACAGACTGTAAACTATATGACAGCTGCAAGTTATTAAACACCAGAGCAGATGTGTCCTTCTCAAAGATGTATGACTGCAAATCAGATCTCTCTTGCTTTCCTGTGTCTAACACAGAGCTGAAAAGTGCTTGTGGAGTAAAACACAGCATACAACAGCTCCTATACACACCAGCAGATGACTTATTGTTGACTGAAATGAAACACAATCTAGGTCATACTGATGTGCCATGAACCACTCAAATACAGTGTTTCATATTGGCTTCAAATTTCTCACCTGCCAACTCAATAATTTAAGATGAAGCATAAGTCAATGTGGTCAGTGAAATAAGGAAAGAAATGAGGCAGTTGGGTATGGCATATTGACCAGAACCTATTTAGATGGGGGAGAAATAAGGGAGATTGGTTGGCAATGGATGAGGAGCCAGTAGCAAGAATGTGTTCTTGATGATAGGAAGACAGATGGACAGATGAAATGTGGTTAATTATTGCAGGTTCCAGGATTGAATCATAAAAGATGACCACAATTAAGTACTTAAGGGTAGGACAACAGTACCAATTGCAGGCAAGTTCCACAAACAATTTCAAATTAATACAAATTGAGGCATTTCCTCCAAGCAATATATACATTCATAAACAGGCATGTGTCTACATAGCTTCTTTGCTTCTCTACAGCTACAAAGAGCAGCATGGTTCAAAAATTCACCTTTCTGGCACGCAAAAAGTTCGTGTTTCAACATGTAGAATTCCAACTTTCAGAAAACAAATTTATGATTAATCTGAAAATACATGCACAAGACATAATATCTATATTAAATCAACTATGCTTATATTGAAAAGCTTTACATTTAAAATTTAATTAAAATGCTGATTTGTAAGGGATTTCCCCTAAATTAGTCAATAGGAATGAAAAACATCCAGAGTAGTAGTTCCTGTTTACTTAGACTTCTGGTATCATAGCACAGAATGGGGATGGCTACTCACTACATCAAACTTAAGTTTTTCCTCATAATTTACTGCCTAACATACCTTGGACTTAACGCTTTTCTTTTCTATGCCTACACCTAAATTACCAAATGGTCCAGGCTCATTTACTATTTGTATATTTGTCATTTTGTTTACCACAATGCAGGAGACCAGGATGACTCTTCCTCTGTGATTAGAAAGGAGTAGAATATGTTGAGACTGGACAGCACATTACACACAGGTACAATAGGCACACCAGCAAGCTGACTAATAAACAAGGAGGTTTAAAGATATAAGCAGTCAGAAATGTTTCTAGTGCTTTCTCAGCTTCAAAATACATCCTGTCTGAAGATGTCACATTTCCAGTTGTCCTTGCTCCGTGCAGGAAGGCCAGCCAGGCCCGGGGGGTGACAGCACAGCAGGCAGGGCAGTGGCCTCGCCAACACTGTCCCCACTGCTCAAACAGGGACAGCAAAGCAGGGCCAGCAGTGGGGACAGAGTTGGGCAAGAGTCCAGCTTGCCTGACAAGGTTGTAGCAGTGAGGCAGGTGCCAAGCCAGGAATCCAAAGCCCTGGTTTAAATGCAGCTCCTGAGCCAGCAGGCAGAGGTGTGAGGCTGGAGGCTACAGGTGAGGCTTCTCACAGCTCACAACGTGAGTGTTTCACAGCAGTCTAACTAAGAGTTATGTGGCAGTGCCACACCAGAGCTGACCTCAAACACAGGCATCTGAATGCATGGCATGGCAAGAAGTGGCTGCAGAGGAGTTGTATATCTAGGCCAGGTAACTCCCTGTGAGATGAACAGCACTTTGGGGGACAGAAACAGAAGAGAAGAAAATTTAAGATCCACTATGATGTGTTTTCCTTCTGTTACAGATACTCAAAAAAACCCCCACCAAAATATAACCACTAACCTAGATTTCATTTACCCAAATATAAAACTAATCCAATTCTATCCCTTTAGCCCTGCACTCTACTCTGAGAGCTTCTCTCTTTCTTTGCACTCATTTTTCCTCCCTCCCCAACTTCTTTCAGCTTATGAAGTCTCTGTTTTTGCCATGAAATGTAAGAGTGACAGAAAAAAAATAGAAAAAAGAGAACATTTCAGTTTAGTTCTGTAATGTCAGAAATTTTCTTCAAAAAGCCTGCACATGGCACTCAGTGCCATGGTGTGGTTGACACGCTGGTGATGGGTCATAGGTTGGCCTCAATGACTTCACAGGTCTTTGCCAACCTCATCGATCCTGTGGTTCTCTGATTTTGTGATTCTGCAACATAATCAAGAACAAGGCCCCATCTCTGTACATAAAGAGCATGCAGAGAGTTTGTCATGTGTGCCCCCAACAGAAGAATTTTCTCACTTTGCTAACCCCAACTTCAGTGCTAGCCAGGAAATAATGTTGTTTGAAATGGAATTAAGATGCACATAACATTCATAAAAGGATTTTCCTGCTGATTCTTTGGCATGATAGAAACTTTTTCCCAAATCACACTTGTAAACCCAGTGTCTTCCTGTAGAATCAATAACTTCTAAAATGGCTGCATCTCTTAACATATTTATCATTAGGGTATAAAAACCTTGCCTCCTTGCAATGCTATAGCATGCAAAACTGAGAATCAAATTATATTCTCATTTCTCTTCAAATACCTCACCTTGGCAGAAGTAAGTTGAACAGACATGGAATGTTAAACAGTGAATTAACCTGTAATTCCAGAAAAAGTGCTAGGGCAAAATTACATGTGCATTTGAGAAAAATAACATAAAATATCATTAAAAAAAAAAGGAAAATAAACTGAAAATTATTCTTTCAGTTAAAGATTTCAGTTGTTAAAATATATATTAGGAATTTAATGGAAAATCTTCATAATAGGACAAATGAAAAAACTAATAATAAAAAAAATAAATATGCAGAATTATGAGGCCAAGAAAAAAACATGTCTGAGTGTTTAAAATAATAAATAAGAGAGAATAATAAAGAGAGAAGAGGTAAAAAGTATCAGAAGTTTGATGTTTTTGAATATATTTACTCCATCTTGATTTACATTGAGAGAAATTAGCATATTTTATTTATTTAAAATACATTTCAAAAGATCGACAGAAAGAAAGAGATAACATTTTTCCTTAAGTTCTCTCCAAGGTAGTAATTAGTTACAATTACTAATTGTAACTAATTGCAGAACTAAATGTAACTAAATGCAGAAAGTTAGTCACAAAATTAACCTAAACTAAAATTGTGATGGGAGCTTTTCTAAAATGTTTGCCCTATTTTACCAAGCATCATTTCTGTGCTTGAAGCACTTCTTTCCAGTTTTAAAATTAGATCCAGCCCCTCCTACTACAAGCTTGCTATAGGAGTTCCAGTTGAAATAAACAATTATTAAATCAAATGAGCTTTAAAACTCTGGGAGTATGAAGAAAGAACACTTTCACTACCTGTAAATACCTTACATTGCAAAAAAAGGTTTCAAGGAAGGTATTAATGTGCTTTAGTCTAAATAAGGTACAGTTCAGTGCACTTTTATGTGCTGTAATACGATCACACATTTGGCAGCTACTGCATGAGGTTTTTATTCCCAGTCTAATTCAGCTCTCAGGTGCTCAGGAAGGCAGGATAGCAAACAGTACTCTTAGTAAATATTTTAATATTACAAGTACGTCACATGTGCTTGCAGGACACTTGGAATTGCTTTGGAGCCCAAAGGATAAGGCATCAGGGGTTGAGAGACACAGAAACATTGGAGCTTTACTCTTTCTCTAAATGTCTTAGGTGACAAATGTTGACAAAGATGAAGGCATCTATATTCTTATCTTCTATTCCCCTTCCCAAAACAATTATGTTTTCTTTATATACAGTCCTAAACCACTTTTTCTCCCAAAGGACAAAATTTTCTGCTGGCTTCTGTTTAACTCTTATTTCATCTAATACTTACTCTTAATATCCACTGCATAAAGTGCATTTGTACCATTACATGTGTTGAGCACAGTAGCTTTACATATATTCAAAGAATAGATTAAAAACTTACTGAGCTTTATAACAGGGCTTTTTAAAAAAAGCAGATTATACAGAAAGCCTCTCACCAGGGAACCCAGAAGAGACCCTGTGGTGTTTCCACACCCAGTCAATTAAAGGATTACTACTATTAAAAAACAAGTCTTTCTTCAGGACTATAGGTTTAAGCGCATTATCTGAAATTGGTAGGGATCATCTTTGCTTGTAAAATGCCAGTAGGCCTACTGACAGCAAATTCTGAGCTAGGCATCTTGGAGACCAGCACAAAAAGTCTGAGCAGCTTCTAAAATAAGACAAAACAGATTTTATACCAGCTTTTACTAGCACAGAAATGCAATTCCTGTATTTTGAGTTTTCTTTTGATAGGATCATTTTCCAGCAAACCCCTTCCATTTTCTCTTCAATGACTAAGAACTTGTGTCCAAATTGGAAAATAGATCTCATTTGCTGTGTCTAAGGCAATTGTTCCTAAAAAACCCCCCATTTATTTGGCTATCAAAACTGTGTGTGCACCACACAAAATATATTTATTTTTGCAGCTTTGATTTTACATAGGTCCAATCTGACACGAATTAAATGCCAGCAAGGTGTCCACTGTTTTTATATTATAGAATGTTGTGTGTGTTTTGCTAGCTAGAGGCCAATGGGTTAATAAAAATCAATCAGGCATGTTCAGAACAGAACAAATAATGTGTGTGTTACAAGGTGTGATTTAAGGCCTGCATGGCTGTTACCATGGCTGAGGACTGGGAAAAGGCAGAAAATAGGTGAATACATTAGGACAGACTGTTAGACAGAAAACATGTAACAGATAAATAGCAGAGATACATGCATACACACACTTCAGGCCCAGCCTCTGCCCTTAGTGATGTTAACCCAGCCCACAACAACACTTTTGGATTCATTGTGGCTCATAGACTGCCCAACCACAAACCAGAATTGCTATGGAATATGGTGCAATTTCTGTCTACAGCCACCTCTGGATTAAGTACTGTTTTAGGGCTCTCACAAACTTAATTGACTTAAGCAGTATTGCAAAAGGTAACAAATATGGTTGGCATTTGGCCTCTAACTGTCTACCATTCATTATTTCCTCACAAAGGTCAGAACTGAGGCTTTATACCTAAGAACAGCTGCAAGCAACACATTTTTGGGGGTGGGAAAGCTTCAGAGACAGGTTCTACAGCTTTATCTGAATGAATGAGTCCTGCACTGCCTCTTGATTTCATCAACTTGAGTGGAGACACTCAGCAATAGGGTTGTCCTAAAGATACTCCCTTTATATCAAGAAGGTAAGAGGAAAGTAGAACAAAACATACAAAAATAGATACACTTCAGGCAAAGAAATCAAGGTTCAAGCATTATTCATGGACATACCTCTCTCTCTGTTAAATGTGGTTCAGTAGCTGACAGGATCAAAAGTAGCTGTGATCTGGATGTGCCTGCATTTTGAGAAGAAAAGGAAAAAAAAGAGCAGACGGATGAAACAAAGTATTTAAGCAGCTTACTTTACAATAATACTAAATTTTTTCACTTGATGAGCAAATAGTGGATTAGTTATGAGTCCTGCCGTGGCAGGCAGCACCTACAGTCTTGACTAGCACAGAAAACATATTTAACTATACCTGAAAAGGTTAGATGAATTAAAGAAGTCAATTACAAAGGCTGGGACATACTTAGAGCCACCTTTGAAATAATATAACTACAGAAGTTTAAAAAAAAGAGGGAAAAAATGGGGTGCATGTAGGCTTAATTAATATCATTAAAAATTAGAATGATTTGCTCAGAAAGGCATTGATTTTATATACAGAGGTGAAGTATCTCAATGTTTATTATCATGCATAAGTTCCTTGTAGAATATATTTTATCATCCTTTATCCCCATAGCAGGGTCCTTCTACTTGTGCTTTTGAAGTCCTTTTATCTTGATTACAGAATACAGAATCACACAGCAAGCTCTTTGCTCCAGAAATACACAGTGTTAATGTAAGCTAAAGCAGTTAAAGTTCTTTAGTAAAGCTCACTGAAGTGAAGGGGATGTAAGACAAGAGGTGGGATTTAAAATTCTTCCATGACATACATAGTCCTAATACCTTTAATTTTCCTGATCAGCTTCAGACAGAGAACATCTGAATAACATTCAGGAGAGTTACTGGTCCTGATCATGCTGAACACAGCTGCTCACACAAAATACACAGGATCAAAGATTTCTGCGATGAGAATGTCTCATACTTTTAGAAATGGGGCAATTTTGGAACCTTTTCATCTGCAAATCGAAGAGCTATTTACATGACTTATCAATCTGCAGGGGCAAAGCTCAGCACTTTAGAAAGCACTACAATACCACATTTTTACCTTCACCTAACCCAGGCTGAGCTCTAAACCAATGTCTTTGGTTTTGTCAGCAGCCTCATTAGTGCAGCCACAGTAACAGAGTGGGCCATGAGCAGATCCTGTGATTCCAGGCCATCTGAAGCCATCTAATCACCACTCAACCTTGTTCCTAATTAATTCTCTCTGAACTTACACATTTACAACCTGCTTTTCTTGGTTAAGGATTTGTTACAAGAATCTGAACGCTTACCTGAAAAAAATGAATTAAATAAACTGTATCTACCTCTGTTTGTACAAAATTAATTCAGCAGGTTTTCAGTAGAAAACACTCTCCAATTAAGCAATGCAAGAGCTACCTCTGCTCCATCACACGAAACCTTATGCTATGCACACTAATATAATCTCTGGGACAAAATGGTTTAGTGCTTATGGTCACTTTTGGCTGCTAGAAAAAAGGTAATTTCTTACCTCAGGGTAAGAAATACACCTCCCCAACTCCAGGCATTTTCAGAAACAAGGGGGAATGCAGTGTCACTATCTAGAAAGAAAGAATGTGTTTATACCTTTACGCTAAACTGACCTACAAGCATTGTTTCCACTGCTTTTATCCAGTTTGCTCATGTTCCTGGCAAAAATGCAATCTAAAATGATTTCTAACTTCTCTACTCCACCCCCTGCAAAGTATCCACTTTATCTGAAAAATTAACTTATCATTAGATCTGTGGCAAATTCCCTCACAGATGGTCTTTCTTTATCTTTTCAATGCCTTAATTGGATTTTTATTTTGTGGTGATTAAGCTTAATAAGGTCCATTTCACAAGACGTCCTTCTTACAGGTATCCCATTGTCTAGAAATTTTGTTCTGAATTCCAAATATTCCTTCAGGAATGTTTCTTTAAATATGCTAAATTTGTATCCAAACGCTTTCTAATGCAGTTTTGCATACTCTCAGAATACAATAAAAACTTTGCAGATTATTAACAGACCTCATTTCTTAGTAATTAAACACATGGGAATGTTTATAGACAGCCTTTATCCCACCATTTTTATTGCCATGTTTTCCTTAATTTCTGCTTTCCATACTAACTCTTCATCCAATACTTATCTGCATATTTAAATTTCCAATTAATTTTTCTCTAGGCTTTTTCACAATTACAAGTTATCAGAAAACACTGACATACAGTAGTTTTACACTTGCAAATTAAATGCATCAAAATTTGCTCTGCCATACTAGTGATTAACCAAAATCAGTTTCTAGGATTATTTCATCCAGATTAAACAGAAATCTCAACTAAATTGCTTAAGAGAAGTTCAATGCAATTCCCTTTTCAAAATTAAATCAGAAGGGAAAGTTTAAGTTTATGCATCTGGGAAATAATTTCCTGAATCATGCAGTCATTGGTTAGAAAAAGAAATACATACTTAGGAATCACAGAATCACAGGATGGGTAAGGTTGGAAGGAATCACTGTGGGGCATCTGGTCCAATCTCCCTGGTCCTGCAGGATGAAAACTGAAACAATCTAGGAAGTTGCCATGACCCTATTTGGGAAATTTACTTCTACACATTGCTGTTTTGTGGTAGTACATGTGCTTCTAACAAAAATACTGTTGTTTTCTGTAATAATGCAATCTCCTTCATGATCCCTAGGACACCATGGCTTCCTTCTCCCAGCTTGCAATGAAGATAGTAAGAAATCTTCCACAGCAATCTAGGGCCACAAACTACTCCTTCCAGAAGCCTCCCACATTATCCCTTCCAAAGCTGTGTAACATACCAAATTCTAATAGGATTAGCTTGGTATCAACTGTAACATGAACTAATGAACATCTAATGAAGTAGCCCAAAGCCCCTGTGATACATAAGAAGATAATTAGGTAAGTTTCCCTTCCACTTGCTCATCACCCAAATACTTTGCCTCTTACAAAATTGTGGGATTTCACAGGCAAGCAGAAACTGAGGAGAGGGAGCTAGAAATAAAGGAAATCTGCAAATTATATAGAAACTATAGAAGCTGCTCATACTTCCTTGAAAATACTAATATTTGCCTATTTTAATCATTGGACACTTCCAGATCCTTGAAAATATAAACCTAATTCTCTTTCTCAGGTGAGATTTATGCCAGAATCCCCAAAAGGGCTTCAGTATTGTTCCATTCAATGCTGCAATGCCTAGTTGTACGTGTCCTGCAATGTAATGGAAATCAGCACTCGGAGACAGAGGAAATTGCATTAGGTGGACTGATATGGATGGGACATTCAGCTGCAGCACTCTCCTGGTAAGTTTTAGCACACAATACTGCAAGGGATGAGTTTCACCTAAGCCATAGGAGTACGGTGTATTTAACAAGAGCCACGTGACTTTAGTGCTGGTTGAATTCAGTGCCCTTTGGTAGTAGCCAAGAATTCTTTGGGAAGTGTTGTGTCAGGTTAGCACTGTTATTATCTAGTCAAACTGCAGCACAATTTAGAGGTTCCAATTAAGAAGGAATGAAAGGACAATGAAATAGCACTCGGGATTTTCAGTTAATACTCCATGTTAAATACCACAGGGGGAAATGTAAAGCTGCTTGCTGGAGACACTTGAAAGGGCCATAAAGATTGGCACTGCAGATGCCATATAGTCAGCAGTGCAAACAAATAGGAGATGGTAAGGTGCGGTCTAGAATGTTAAAGAAAATAATCCACAGTACAAGAGAGGGAACAATGGAACACCAGCATAACAAGATGAAAAATATTTTCAAAGATACATATGTTGCAAGCCAGTATTTGTTGAGACTAGAAGGAAGATGACTGGAGCTGTCAAGACATGAAATGATAAGGGCCTGAGTGAGAGTTCTGGTCATGTGAAGGGAAAACAAAGGCTGAATCAGACTGAGATTGAGCAGGAAGGAGCAAATGTACCATGTTAGCAACAGCAGAAAGAGAAAGAAAAATGAAAAGGCAGTGAAGTCTAGTGTGGAATAACGTGTATGGACATGTATGTACTGCCCTGATACCGTGGCATTTGAGGTAACAACATTTTAGAGTTCTCATTGGACTGGTAGTTTCATTTTCCTAAGCAGATACCCTTGGCAAAGCCAGGCTGAGAAGACAAATGAGGTGCTGGAAGGAGGCCGTGCAGCTGGTGCTGCAGGCACGAGATATCTCCTCAAGTGTTGTGAGGCGGGTTATTTTTTCTTCAGCAAATAATTTCATATTTTATGCAACTAAACAAAATTTAATACTTTTATTAAAAAAATGTTAGTAGAAGACAATTAGCCTGTATTTAATTTTCAAAAGTCTATCTTCTTTTCTGACTAGAAAGCTGTGTGCAGTTCAAAATAGTACTTTAATTCTTGACCCACTCTTTAATGATTCAGCGTTATCCCACTGATCAACTGTTTCATAACAATATGTTAAAACTTGGAGGAACGAAAACCTTAATGTTAAAAAACACTCACTCCAAAGGCTGTCTGGTCATTAAAGACTATTCTTCTGAAAGGAGAGGTCTTTGGCATTTTTCATTTAAAAAACCCCAAACATAAAATCAGTTCAGGGTCATTTGTAAAATCTGACTGAGGCTGAATGCATTAGGATCAACTTTTCCCCAGATGCTCCTGCATCAAGAAATGTGAAGGTACATCCATGTTTTCTTTGCATCTTTACTGATGATGACCCTAAACTCAAGTTTTGAGATGACTTTCAGATATAACATCTTTACAGAATCTGTGCAAGGATTATATTGACTAATGTGACAACGTGCTGGTCTTTGAAAGATTGGTGGGATAACTTTGGCAACCATGAAGCTTGTTGTTAATGAGAAATTAGAGGTTGTGAAATTTTAAAAAGGATGGTGAGCCCCAAACTGTTATTCATCAGCTACACCAGCTGGACAGGCAGTGGTGAGATAAATTTTTTAAGCAAAAAGCAAGCTGCAGCACATTCTGAGTCAAGAATTCATGGAGCAGTTGCACAATTCAGTTATACAGTATACAGTCAAGAGAAAATAAAATCAGAAGAAAGAAATACATAAATCCACCCAGGCAGAAACTGACTGGCTCTTTAATTGTCTTATGTTTAAAAGTTTTCTTACTGAAATTAATAGCTTCATACTCTCCACTAGTAAAAATATAATGCACAGAAGTGACAGGAAAAAGGCATGTCTTAAACTAGCCAGGATTATTCTACACAAATGTAACTAATCAAAAAAAAAAAAAAAAAAAAAAAA
The DNA here is from genome assembly GCF_965178545.1 of Coloeus monedula. Taxonomy (NCBI): domain Eukaryota; kingdom Metazoa; phylum Chordata; class Aves; order Passeriformes; family Corvidae; genus Coloeus; species Coloeus monedula. The sequence continues at coordinate 9,516,579 of NC_138786.1, read as the reverse complement.
AAAAATCTGAGTTTTGTTCATTGCTCAAAATTTTGAACAAAAATAAAATGAAAATTTCAACCTGCCAAACACTATGACAGTGGGAATTTAGAAGTCACAGCATAAAATAGAGCTAGTGGCAGTAGCTGCCACCACTAAGACACTTTGGTGTTTTCCTAGCGGGCTAAGCTATTTTTTTTCATTATGAAACAATAGAATTGACATCACGTTGAACACACAAAACCCCCAGCACTTTCATAGAATCACTGACGGACAGGCTTCCAAGGACTGCAACGTTTTCCAGCAGCCTCCTCGTACTGACAGGAACAAGTGTGTAGACCGAGGAGCGGGTCTGATACAATTCAGAGACACTGTATGAGAACAGGCATTTAATTTAATCTGCAGACAATTACTGGCAAAGCTGCTTTTGTGCGTTGGGTTTAATTCCTGGGCTGTGAAGTCATGAAATGGTGCTCAGCAGAGCAGAAAGGTGAACACCATCCTGTTAAGTGAAAGCAAAGAGGCCATTTTACGGATGGCTCCATAAGCTGGCTAAAGCAGAGCCTGTGTCCCGAACAAAGGACACTGATTCCCAGCCACATTCCCTCCCAAACAACCCCAATCGCCAGCTGAAAAGTAACTTCACACAAACAATGGTTAAGCCTCTGACTTGTGGCTTGAAGCAATTTCTTTGTCAGACTTTGTCTGTGGACATAATTAGTTGTTTGCCAGGGAATTCCTTGGCACAGTCCATAGCCTAACATTTTTAAAACCAGAATGGATTTCCACTCATTGGGAAAGGGGGTCTAAAATACTTTATTGTCAGAAGCCATTAATTTAAGGATATAATTAATTGGAGAGAAAGTGCTCCTTGAAGGTATCGGGAACCAACTGGGTATGTGCCATTTCTGGGATGCTCACCAAGGGTTTCTATAAAAACAGAAAGAGGAAGTAGAATGTTAGCTATTTACTTGTACATTACACACCATTTATCAAGGTTGCTCTAAGCCCTAGATTTGCATAATGATGTGTGGCACTGGGCCATGCCTGGTACCTGGAAAACCTTGGTGACTTTCCTTAGCTTGCAGAAACAGGAAAACGGGCCCTTGATTGCAGCGAGTATGTCTGGATCTGAAGCACACGTCGAGCAGTTCTTTTTTATTTTGGGCTTGTGCAGGTATAACCTGAGAACGTGGCAAAACATATGGCAGAAATTTCAGGGACATTTGTGGCTGAAATTTGGAGCAGGGCAGAGGGGAGTTTTGGAGTTTTGCCCCAGGGGATGCTGCTGCAGTCCCTGTGCTGGTCTCAGGGGCAGGATGCAGATCTGTGCTGCTGTCAGGGCTGTGACTGTTCACCTGCCGACACAAACTTCCCAGAGCAGTCACCTGAAAACCCACGGGTTCTTGTGGAATAAGAGCGCACCAGAAACTCCAGACTAGCAGCAGAGCCTGCACTTGTCTTTAGGATCTCGTCCTTGGTAATCACACCTGCAAACGACTGTGAAACTGAAGATACTGCCCAGGTGGTCTGCTGGGTAAATGGGACACAGAACCACAGAATCACAGAGTCACAGAATCACAGAGTCACAGAGTCACAGAGTCACAGAATGCATTGAGTTGGAAGAGACATTTAAGGGCCCATGGGCACGGACACTTCCCACCATCCCAAGTTTCTCCAAGCCCCATCCAACTGGCCTTGAACACTTCCAGGGATGGGGCAGCCACAGCTCCTCTGGAGAAACTCTTCCAGGGCCTCACCACTCTCACAGGGAAGAATTTCTTCCTAATATCTCATCTAAACCTACTCTCTTTCAGTTTAAAGCCATTCCCCCGCGTCCTGTCACCACAGTTCCTGATACCTACATGTGGTGCCAGCTACACCCATTGACAGTGTATTAGTAGCTGATAAATATATTCAAATGAAGAGAGAAAAAAATTGAAAATACAGAAAATAATAAAACCAGGAACATAAGATATGAACAGATTTCAAGCATAAGACATCGAGATAATTATTATGGCAAAACATAAATAATTTTATTATGACTCATATTTTTAACTTTCTGTTAAAAAAAAAAAAAAGCTGGAGAATTACCCTTTTAGCTAAATGTTTTAAAATAATTCCATATAATTATTTTTCAGTAAATGTTACTAATCAGGAACATGTGTGCCAATATTCAAGGTCTGCATCTGGCAGTAAAATCAGATGTAAAGGCTGACTACGAAACTCCTGATTTCACAAAACCAGTGAAGAAGTTGCTTTCTGCATTTCTCGAGATAAAATCAAAAAAATTGTACATGCAAGCATAGAGCCTTCAACACAACACAGTTGCATACAGAATGCTTACATTCACTAAGCATTAAAAGCAATTTAATACTTCCCTCCAATCACTAGACCAGACAGAACTGAACATTCCCAAAGAGTTAAAAAAAATCACGTTATTCTGATAATGACAGATACAATTTTTAAAGATCAAATACAAAAATTACAATGTAAATCATACTTAATCAACTTTCTAAATAAAAGTCATCAAAAAGTAAAAGCAAGGTCATTAATTTTTAAATCATATTTGAATAAGTAAAACCAGAGACAAGGCAACATCTTCAGCAGTTTGGAATCCAGCATCCATAAAATACACAATCCATACTTATAGCAATAATTACATTTGGCTTTTATTAAAGTAAGTAATACTTGGTATAAAAATGCTAGAGAATCCAGATGAAAAATTTATTATAAAAAATTAATGGAATTATTTAGGTTTGTAAAAGCATCAAACTCAGAAAAGCTATTTACTGTTCATAGCATGAATGTTTTATATATTATGTAGTGCACATACTATATAATTGAGTTTCAGTTTTTATTTTATTCATAGCCTTTAAAAATATGCTTAAACATTAAAGTAAATATGAACTGTATGATTCATTGAGAATCATCTAAATAACTAAAAAACATTGCATAACTATTTCTAAGATTTGGCCATCCCCAATCAGATGACAACACAATTTGGTTCTATTGTTTTACCCTTACTTTGAATGCCTGTACTTTCAAAGACAAAGAATTGACTCAAGGAAGTTACCCCAAAATAAAGAGAAGAACAACTTGAAGGCAATTATATGAAACTATTAATTCTTCAAATATTGGTACATAGGATTTTCAGAACAAATTGAGTGACTTGGAGCAAAAATCTCCACTATTTAGGTAAGTTAGATTTGAAAGGTAGAAACTTTCTATACGATTTCATACGACTCCACAATACTATTTCATGCAGCTTAGATGGGAAGTTAAATTCTAACCTTCTGTCTCTGTGTAAAACATAAAGATCACATTTTATTCCAGTTTATCAGTCTGAAAATGGACTCTACCATCCAGACAGTGAAGCTGGAAAAGTTTCTAAGTGCTACCATTTTTCCCCAGTAAAGACAGTGTAAAATTATTCAGCAGTGGAGAAATTAATGTACAATGCTCCAGTACCAATTCCAGATAGATTTCAGCATTCCTGCTCAGTTCTTGAGTACAAAAGTAACTCCCCAGTATTCAGGCAGGCAGAGGCCAAAATAAGACATACTGCTGGTAAACAGCTAGCATAAATATTAATCACAGAAACAACAAGATTAAAACCAAAAAGATTTAGCATCTGTCTGTTGCTGACAAAAAGAACAACAGTTCATGACTTTTAAAAATTGAAATCAACATTTCATTTACAAGTACTTACATAGAGCTCTAAATTGAGCACATTAACCAGATTGCAAAGTGCTAACTTACTTCTCCAGTGAATAAACAATGGAGTTAGTCAAGCTGCCAATCCTTTTCCCTAAAACAGGAATATCATATATGAGGCACCACACTCCTTACAAGCTTTCATTTCTCTCCTGCCAGGTTCATTTTGTCATTATCTATTTTGTTAACTGGCTCCATGCAGTGTCCTGGATGGAGCAGCAGCAGCAGAAGAAAGAATGTCAAAGTAGAATTGACCAACCTAAGTTTCCAACAAACAACAGAAAGTGCAACTTAACAGAATTGGTCCATTTTACGTTCACATCTCATCCCATCCATAAGCTCCAGCCCAGCAGAAACTGGTGGATCTGCCCAAAAATGGACAAACACTGCAGAGCAGAGGAGTGTGAGCACACAAACAATGAGAGAGGGGGAGTCAACAAGACTGGAGAAAGTGGAAACAAAGGCTAAGTGAAGAAGGAAACAGAATGAACTACCTTCCTCTACCACTGCAGACCAACAGAATTCTCCATCGTGGGCTTCACCTACTCCATGCAAATTAACCTGGGAACTCCAAAAACCTCTTGGCTTTTTTTTTTTTTTTTTGTAGCTGGTAAGGCGTTGCCAGTTGGGCACAATAATTTCCTTTTGTTTCATAAACATCACACTATCAGCGCCCTTCAAAAGCTTTATATTTTTACCTTAACTTCCATGAAACCAGAGCTGTCCTAAACCAGCAAACCTCTAAGCAGCTTACCCCTCAAAAATGCATGCATGAATACTGTCTCAAGCTGGAAACAATGCCAGCTTGGAAATCAGAACACCTGATCTCCACTGGAGAGATGGTGTGGATGAGTATAAATTGTGAGAGGTGATACTTCAGCAGGCAGAATTACAGATAGTCATGAGCAAATGATGACAGAAGGTGCAGCACCCAAGGGTTTTCGAGCTCCTTTAAACTCTTAGAAAATTTTCATCCTTGCAACTCTTAATGAATTGGGAACTGAACAGGGCATCTTGCCTTTGAAAATGCAAGGCTAAGAACCGTCCACAAAATTAAGATATAAATAATTTCCCAGTTCATGTCAAAAATGTAGCACTTCAAGAAGCAACATATCAAGTTACATATAATCCACAGCTTCAGAAATTCAACTCAAGTAAAACTCAGTAAGCCAAAAAAAGGAAGCTCTTAAAGGAAAGTTTTCTAGATACAGTAGATATGGATTCTTTGTTTAGCTACAGAATAATACAGAAATTTCCTAGAACTCCAGCAGAACAAACTATTGTTTTTAGAAGTAGCAGAAATACGTAGGTAGAATTCTGATCTTTCTTAAACATGCTAGAAGTTCATAAACAGGGAGATGCAAACAATGATCTCTAGCAGTAGTACATCTATTTGTTTTCAAGATACGAGAATAAAGGGTCCTATTACAGAAACATTCTTTTCCTCCCAAAGAAGAAAATAATTGATATTTTCCTGTGACAACGGACAACACCAGCTACTGTCTATTGTCCACTTATTTGAATCAGTTCTTGAGAGTCCCTGATGGAAATTCAGGAAGAAAAATCCTCTCTAAATATAACCTGCATTAGGTTTGCAGCAGTATTGAATATGGTCCCTGTATTTGAGAATAAGCCCTGCAATTTCCATTCAGTCAAGAAGCCTTTCCAGGCTATTTTGCAGAAGTGACAGAAAATTGGCAAGGGAATTGATAGTGACTAGTAATGAAGTTTTTACCCTAGTGGAGAGACCAGAGAGTTTTATAATTCATTGGAGTACAAATCTTGAGAATTGTGAAAGGAACAAGGTCTCAGCAAGTTAATTTCTCTAAACTTTATTAGTTTATATGGCAATTTACCTGACAAAGGAGAACATGAGAAGAAATGCTTGAGGCAGTTCATATGATTGTAAAATTCCAAACAGGTAATATAAAATATTCCAGATTACAGGCAAAAGTAATTGAATAAACCTACCATAATTCTTCATAGCTTCAAACATTATTCATTCATTAACCATTTATATTAGAAGAGCATTTTGAATTAGAAATCATGAACAAAAGGATTTACATAGGGATATCTTTACTTGTATATTACTAACATTATATTCAGACTGAAGGAAACTAAAAAACCAAGAGAAACTTGTATCTTTTGTTTTTTTCACTAAGAAAAGTGAAGCAGTATGTAGAAGATAAGGCTCTAAAACATTAATCAGATTCAATTCTCAAAATAATATTTTCAGGGAATTACTGCCTTGGCTTCATCAGTTGATCCAAATCATCCAGCAAGTTCGTACTGACAAGTAAAGCTTGTGTTTATTTCCATTTCAAACAGCTAAAAATTAGCTCAAGATGCTATATTTATCTGGATCCTTACATACAGATTTTAGTACAGGGCTATTTTGGCCTTCAGAACACAACTCCCTGTTGTAAATGTTAAACAGGAAGTTGGAAGTTTCGTCAGATGAAATTGCCAAAGAACAGAGTTAATATTAGAAGCACTTTTAAACTCTAGTTTGATGCTTTTGTTAAAGTGAGTTAAGTGAAAATGAATGTGGGCATAGGAATAGTCAGGTTTGGGTTGCCAAGTTCTCATGCTGAGAACCAGGGGAGGATGTCCTTTCAAAATATTTGGCTTCCAGACACAGAAACATAAATTGCATCAATTTACACTCAGTGCAGGTTTTGAAGATTTGTCTCCCACACAATAACACCATTGGAATGAGCAGCTGGATCCTGAGGCACGGTTCTACAGGAAAATGGGCATTCTGTGCCTGCAATATATGAAAGATCCAGATTGTTTCACATCAGACAGGTGCTGGGCTTGTGTCTCACAGCCACAGATGTTCTGTAATGGGGTTAGTATAGAAATACTGCACAACTATATGAGTTAATCACATGAACTTCAACAACAGAGGTCACATAACTCATAAAAAGTCAATTTCTATTAGAAGGATGTAAGTCACAATGCCTCCAATATTTTTATAGGTGGGAATTATGGCATTTGTCTAACTCCAAATTAATAGATGATATCTAGTAAAACAGCAAGGCAGTCAGAATTGCTCATACAGATGACATAAAACCAGTCCAATAAGCCCAGATGAGAGGATCTGAACTGACAACACTTTGGGGACAGAGATTCTGGGAGATCAAACTACCTTCCAGCTTGATGCAGAGACAGCTGTTGGGCTGAGACAGCCCCATATGATCTGCAAAGTGTGTTTCATATCAGAGATTGCATTCCTGATGCACAATTTTAAACAAAACCCCCAATCCTCTCTTAGTTCAAGAGAAGTCAATATTGATCATAGTTCCTAAAACAGCACTTCTGCAATAATATTGGTATTTTTTGCCTGCAAAGGACTGTTTTGCTTTTACTGTGAGTGATTTAAATATCCCCCAAACCCTTCAGCCTACTTACCTTCAGACTACGATGACACCATTTTAGCCATTCCATTTTGATGATATATTGAGCCAACTACACTTTATAGCTCTCAAGAACTTGCTTAAGCACACTCCTGTCATTTTTTAAATAAACAAAAAAGGCTCAATCCCAATACTTGTAGATTCATTGTAAAATAAAGTTTATTACACCCACTTACCATTAGCATGAGTAATTTTATTACAGCATAAATATTAGGATTCTCTGATTATATCTTTCTATCTAATTCCCAGAGGAAAAAAAAAACCAGTCGAGCTTTTGCTAGAAGCACCCTACAATAATAAGGCAAAAACTGCACCAAAACAAACAGTGAAGGTCACTGTCACCTCAGTTGTCCTTCACCCACTCATTCTTCTCTTTCCCAAGTCCTGCTCTGGGACTGTCACCACTTCTCTTTACTCAAGCTGCAAACCACTGGGGAAGAAGCTTGGCTTTTGTTCTGAAAAAACCTCACTTTATCAACAGCCCAGTTTACCCAAAGTACCTTGATTGATTTAAATCACTCTGAGTGAGTGGCCTTCAAATCAGGCTCTCTACAGAAAATAAAAATAAATGTCACCTTCCATTCCATGCAGGTTTTCAAGAGAAACACTGATTTTAATCTGGTTTACAGCTCATGTGGCTAATATCTTACAATATATATTAAAAACAGGCACTTTGGTTTAGAACCTTTTATTCTAAACCTGAAGAAAGGAAAAAATAACACCTTGCAAAATAATTAAATGAGAAACCGGACTATAGTTAGAAAAAAAAAAAAGGGGTGGGGGAAGCAAAATAAACTAGATTTACAGTAACCTTCAACAGTGAAAATGATAACTCTGTTGCAAGTGGACACTGAATAATCCAGTTAAATGCTGGACATCCCCTCACAGTGCTATTAAAACCCAGAAATCTTTTCTTTCAGAAGAGTTTCTTGGTAGCAGAGCAGCGACGAAACACTTACGTAGAAAATACATAATTTCTGAATATCCGAGGACCTGATTTTAGGTGAACATTAAATGACAACCGCCAGCAAATCTTTTCATAGAGGAGTTTTCCACTTCCACACACAGCACAGAGCCCGGGTAAGCGACTACACCTGTGTAGTTCTGCCCTCTCCTGGTGCGTCCAACACATGCAGGAGACACTGCAAACACACCGAACAAATAAATTCTTGTGCAGCAGCAACAAAGCTGCCAGACTGACCACAGGCTAATTTGCTGGAGGTTACATGCTCTGCACTGTCTTACAATCACTTCTCTGGGTTCTGATCTGTGTTAAGTGTTTATGGATAGAAAAGGATCTTTTCAAACACAAGATAAATTTAATCATGTATTTACACAATAAAACGCCATTCTGTTTTTGCTATTGCTTTATTTGTAGAAAGATCTTAAATAATGCTTTATTTTATAATTGCTAAATATTTTTCTCTTACTCTGATCTAAGTTCTCTGTGTAAACTCAATAAATACTTCAATAATGAGAGAGTTTTGAGAGATAACCACATGCTCAGATATCTGAGTGGCAACTCCTGGTTAGCTGAGTTCAAAATCTGAAGTTTCATTTCATTTTATATTTTCTTTTATCCCAGCACTGTGATACTACTTTCCCATGTCCTTTCCTTTAACATACTTCTTGTACACATTTGACAAACACCAGGCTTGCTACCCTAAAGTGCAAGCATACAAATAAACATATAAAATGTTCCTCATGAGTTAAAAACCTTAACAAAATTTGATAAAACCCTCCCTCGTGGCTTCTGTGATAGCCTTTCCACCTTCATCACCAGAACCAGAGTGCATGGAAAAGGAAGAATTGCAAATTGTTTTGCACAACTGGGTCCTGGGAAGCTCAGAATCTGCTTTAGCAAACAAGGTGAAACTCTTGGATAAGCACTGCTAAGATGCAACCTGCTTTAAGTGTTTTTAGGACCTGAACAATGATAATGGAAACTTGTAAAAATATTGCAGAATAACAAGAAAGCTCCTACTTTTAATTTTTTTTTTCTATAAGGAAAAGAATTCCTTATTTTCTGCTCCTGCTTCCCTGAAAGCAACACAACAAAGGGATCATCCTCGAGCCTTGGCCTCTCACAGTGATCCGAGGGTTGCAGCTGAGTTTAGAACCTTAACAAGACTTTAAAATAAAATAAACATCTGACCCCCCTCAAAAGTTTGCTTTCCAAACAGTAACAGCTGGACTAGTGAAGACAGATGTTCTTGTAGGCACCAAAGAACAAATTTCTTCCAGTTTGTAATGAAGGTACTCTAGTGAAAGGCTTATAAACTACTAAACAGCTGTTCATAGAGGGACTTACCCCAAAGTGTTGGTGGAATTAGAAACTCCAAGACTGAAGAATCCAGGAAAGAATCAGCTCTAATCTCCCATCCCTAATAGGAGTATCTTTGTTTTTCTATAAGGCAGTTTTTGTCTCATCCTTGCCAGAAAATTTTTCTAGAAAATGATTTTTGTCATATAGAGAGGTCAAAGATCTTTTCCAGGCAAATGGCAAAACTATTGCTCTGAGAGGAAAATGTATATTTATACACACAGAGTTCCACAAGTTCTACTGCAGTCAAGAATAGTTTTAGAAGCACTGATGTAACAATATGTTATAAAATAGTAGAACCAAATATTAGGATATTCTAGTTTCCTGATAGTAAATTTATAATGAATTCATTTCCCATTGAAATTCCAAAGGAGTGATTTTCTTACTCTGGAGACAGAAGAATTGGTTTGACATATAATTTGAATTTATCATGCCAATTTCCAGGATTCCAGAATGATTTTCCACTAATTATGCACCTACCAAATATTTTCCTTTTCTAACTTTGTTACCTTGGCAATTACTGCCTGGAACATTCTGAGTATCCTGCACTGCTGTTCCTACAGACACACTCACAAAGAGTTTGAACCAAACTGCTCTGTTCCAACAAAAACACAGTCACAGAAAAAGTGAGAAAACATTCTCATCTCTTTGTAACTGCACTACCAGGAGAAAACTTAGTGATGAAGGGAGCTTAAAACATGTAACCCTTACTTGAAAAAGGCCCAAACATTCATTGGGAGCAAGCAAGGTCATATATTCACAGTTCTAAGAGCTTTAAACCTGGCAGAGAGAAAATCCCAAGATCTAAGAGATGCCATTTCTTGGCACCTGATTAACTTGGGAAAGTCACAGCTGGATCTGAAATGGGCTGTCAAAATTCTCACCAGCAAACCCGGTTCTTCGTGCTGTCATGCTCCTTTCTAGATGTTTGGTGGCACTCGTGGCATCCTGCCACAGCCTTGTCAGGCAGGCTCAGATCCACAAACCCTGCTCCCTGGGCTCACAGCTGGCCTGACTGTCAGGTTGGAAGCATGATCTTGGCGTTTGCTCTGCAAACAGTGTATGAAATGGCCACTGGCACCTGAAACACCCCAGACACGCACACTTGCCTCACAATCCGACACCTGAAGACTACAACAGCTAGGTACCAATGGGGAGTAGCCAGCTCCATCACCATTCCAGAGGTTTTTTTACTCCATTTCTCTTGTTCATACATGGACTGGGACTATGCTTCTGCTTGCAAGTGTTTAGATACATTGTATAATAAAACATTTAGCATCTCTCACGCATTATGTCTGAGTATAATCAGTGTACCCAGGCACTCCACTGGGAATCTAAACAGTCATTAACACAATTCACTTTGAGCATGAAGACTGTTGTGTTTTACTATTAGCTGTCTTTCAGGTGAATATCTAGAATATGATAGGTGCTTTCTGGTCCATTTCCCACATTAATATACTTTTCCCTATGGCTGTATTATTTAAACAACTTGTTGTTTTACAGTATTACCTGCTAGTTCACCATAAAATCAGCTTATGCCTCTACTGGCTTGGAGACTCAGCAAATGTAGTACCTCCAGCTAAAAAGAAAACTGCCAGAAAGAAAGGAAAAGGAGGCATTTTCTCCTCTTCAATTAGGCAGATTCTGGTGCTTTTGCTGTATGCACTGAAGCAGTAACACTGTATAGGTGGTAACAGACTCTCAGTCTCCTCCCCTGGCAGAGCTTTGTTTCACCCTTTCTGCAGGTCCAGCCAATGCTTCTATCACTGTACAAAGCCTTTTCAGCAGACAAGATAGTCTCTTCCTATTAGACACTTTTCTCCAGCTTTCATTTATCACTCCCTCTCACTTCTCTGCCCTCAGCAAGAGCTCACTATCTGTTCTGTCCAGGGAAGATCCAGAAACCTCTCTTTGATTCAGAGTGCTTCATCACAGGATACTGTAACGAGTCACAGCTACCTAAGTCTATTCTACAAAAGAAACCTGCTACTGCTCCAGTCTGAGAAAGCCTCTCAGAAAAAACACTGTTCCTTCCAGCAGCCTTCTCCTATTAAGGTTCTCTAATATCTCTTATCCACTCACAGAAGGTGCAACTCTCTGCACTTAATTCATGGGGAAGAATCTAGGCTTTGGCAAGAGGTGAGATCTGAAAGTCAGAAGGGACTTTCTTTCAGTCTCTTTTTAGAAAGAAATACAGCAATTTGAGATCTGAAATCCTGATGTGGATGTGTCTACACCTGTTCTCTTCAGCAAGTTAATGTTCTTTTTACCTCCATTTGTTCTATCTTTGACAATAAGCAATAGTACAGATAGTAATGCACTATTGATTATTTAATCACAGGATAGCTCTGAACCTGCATTGTTTGCTCTAAATCCACTGCCTGCAAAACCGATTGTAAATCTCAATCAAAATTAAAAGGGAAAGAAAAAAGATCCTTCAGGTTTTTGGGTAAAAGCTCATCTTTACAAAAAGTGTGACATAGCCATAATTGTGGCAAAAACTCCAACACTTCTTGAGTGAAAATTAGAAGTTTGAGTTTAAATGTTTTAAACAATCTTTTCACATCTATAGTCTAATTTGTTCATTTTATGCTTCTTATAACAAAAAAAGAGAGACATAATCACTTTACCTTTGGGGGTTAACAGAACCCTTGTGACTACTTGTAACCATGGAAATATGAAGAGCTACTCAGAGCCCAACATCAAACTAACAGAGGTGCCAGGAGACAGAAAATAGATATATGATGAATTTGCTACATATGAAAACCCATTGAATCTGTACCAAGTGCATTAACAACATAAAAAACCAAAGTCACAAAGCCTTTTAATTGCTTAAAAGTGCATGGCATTTACCATGGCTTCCCACAGAAAATAAAGGGAAATGCCTTTAAAGGCTTGTTTTTAAAGCACTGAGTGCATCAGAACTAGTTTAAAAGCAGAGAAAAATAGGAGGTAAAAATGGTTACTACGTGAATAGGAAGAGTAACAATATGCATTTCAAGACTAAAAAAGGCCCCTTTGAAGAAGAAGGGTTTTCATGGACTAGGATTGTAGTTATGGAGATTATGCAACCATTGGCCAGTGACATCTGAGTTAGTCTGCACCAAGCACCATTAGGAATGTTTTTTCATCCTCTGCTAGCAGCCCTGAGTTTAACAGACACAGAAATACCTAAGACAAGCAAACACTCATGTGATAATTTGTTGACATATCTGCCTTATAATAATAAGGCATGTGCATATTTAACTGCCTTTCCTGTGACAGCCCAAGCCACAAAACACTGTTTAACCAACCACAAGTTCAATCCTCAAACACCATCATCCTCAAAAAGAGATACTTCTGGAAAAAAAGGAAAACACCTGCATTCCTTGCTCTGCTAAGAAAGAAATGACCCACAACAGAAGAAAAATCTTTGAAATAATACATCTCAGCAAATGATATCTACTTGGAAGATAAAATAATGAATACAATAGAAAAACACTACAATGTATGTGCACACTTCATACATTACACAGGTGCAGGACGACTCAAAGAGCCAAAATGTGCCAGCACAATCAAACTGATACTTTCTCACTCTTGTACCTTTGGTACCGTCAGACAAACTGTGTGACCACCTTCTTTTCTTTAGCCCACTGCTAACTACAGAATCAGAACTGTCCTCCAGGACTAATTGTAGGTCAAGAGTGAGACCTTCTGGGCCTGTGTTAGCTGAAGGAAATACACATTTACTACCTCTCACAGGTATGATTTGCTGGTTCATCATGCCACCATCTATTTTGCCCGTTTGCCAGAATTGTTTTTCAGGTCTTCATTAAATTTTAAGCTCAGGGTCAGGTTAATGCCATGAAAAATGAAGATACCATCTGGACAAAATTTTCTTGCAATTTCTCATCTCATTTGTACTTCCAGTTTCAGGGCTACCTTGCATACCTTTGCAGATATGCTGAGTTAGGGTACATTCATTACACAAACCCACAGATTATTACACAATCCAAATGGATTCCATAGGGTTGCATGAGGTATACAAAATGCATTTCTAGTGTGCCAAGAGAATCTTGGCTGCCCTTCTTGTTTACAGTAAGTGTACGATTTCTTTTTAGTCATATTTGGGGATTCAATATTCATGAGAAATACCAAATGCAAGAGGTAGAAATGTCTGAATACAGGCCAAGTAATAGAAGTCTGAGGTTTTTATTAGTGGCAAAATCTTCATATAGACCAATTAATATAATTATTGATTGACTTACATTATTGTGGCATTTGAGCCTTTTACACTCTGAACCTCAAGTTAATACCTAAAATCACAAACAAAAAGATAATGTGAAAAAAGAATTAGGTGTACCACAACAGAACACCAGCAAAAAGAGCAATGATTTTCATTTTCATCTTGTATTTCAGTGGAGAATCTTGAAAGACTTCAAAAATATTAAAAAGAATGCTTTGAAATTTTATGCTGTTTTATGCCATCAACATAATTAAGTACGACAACAGCATAAGGATTATGGAAGCAAATCTAAGGAAATTCAAAATACTTGGCTACCCCAAGCTGATACTTCCACCTTGGAATTTGAATTAATTAAAAGATCAAGTGTAAAACAACAGTAGGAAACCACATACCTAAAAGGACTACCCTCCTAAGAAGGCAGGAAAGACTTTTAGCATAGATTTTCTTTCCATAGAAGGAAGGGAGTTGTAGGTATCCCACCAAGGCTGGGCTCTCTGGCATAGGAGCCTGCAGGAGGAGTATGTGAGGAAGCACTGACCAGGATTTTATTTTGTTGGGTGTTGCTAGTTTGTGTGTCATTAAGTTGTTAAGACTCCCCTGTAATCTCATGCATCGCCTCTTGATCTGTGTTGCAAACACTGGTTCATAGACACCTGAAGATGGCACAAAGCTTATAAATAGGCAACTTCCTGGAAGCACATTCAAGGAAGCAAAGAAATGGACAGGGAAATAAACACAGCAAGGGCATACACAGAGTATCTTGAATTTCATTAGCATTATGTGAAAATCATTGAAGTAATACCGGACAAGAAGTGCAAGTGCCCACTGGCATTTTTTATTAAAAAAACTGCATTGTTTTGGTGGTTAAAATGTGTTGATCAACATATCCTAAAGAAATATGTAGCATTCAGAGCAAGCCATAACCATCTGCTTAGACTGTACCACCTGCCCTGCCCTGGGCTCCTGGGGCAGCCTTATGGCCCCTCATTTATCTGGCAACAATGAACATTTTAGTCATGCCCCCTCCTCTCCCTCTGACTCCATGGTCAAGCTGCTGTATCACACTTTGAAGAAACACCAGCAGGACTGACTCAAGAACAGTATGGCTGTTATCCAGACTAGTCCTTCTATGCCCTTCTTGCCTCCAAACACATGTTCATAGTGAGTGGATAGGTCTGTGTTATGTTTAAGATAAACAGTGTAACAGGTCACTTTGATGATCATCTTTTTGCTCATCACACTTAGAACTACTGGGGTTTTTTTCAGAAGTAAAAAGCAAAACTAATTCATCAGCAAGCATAGAATAATAAATTATATGAGTCTAAATCATTATTATATGAGTCTAAATCATTCTATAAAGGCCCTAATTTTCATATGTGGTCACATATGGAAATGGAAACACCACATTGATATCAAAGAAGTGCAATATACAAGAATAGTTAAAATTTATGCCACTCCCAGTGACATGCACACAATTAATAAGCAGATACATGAAGTCATGGAGTGGGTGTGGAGAGGGTGGGGCCTGTATCAGATGTGGGAGGGAGCTTTGTAGGTTTGCTTTGAGTTCAAACTGTTGGGGCAACTGCAGGAGAAATGAGTGGTGGGTACGAGTACAGCACGAAAGTGGAGCTGAAGGACTGTGAGCCACATGGTGCAGAACCTCCTGGCCACCAGTCACGGGGAACAACGGAGGGTAAAGTCCCCTTGTTTTCCTTTGTTAAATCCCTCCCTTCAAACCCAAGGGATTGTAGCAGCAGTCTGGGTGAGAATACATTTAGTATGACATTGCTGCTTAAGAGTTCAACAAGCAAGGCCAGCTAAACACACAAAACACCTTGGATGCCAGGTCACTCACGTGGGAAATAAAATGTGCAAAGAAAAGTAGCTTTCCACCTTTCCTAGGCAGGTTTTGCTGCTGAGAAAAGAGTCAAATTACCCTTCCAGCACCTGACCTCATCAGTGGGACATCCTGACACCTCTCAGCTTCAGTTTCCAATTCACATCCCCCAGAGCACAGCTCCTGAGCATGCAGGTCCTGCGGCTACATCAGGGCCCAAGGACTGGTGGGGCCAAGGGAGGGTTTAAAAAGTGTGAGATTCAGGGAAAACATAGCAAGGGAGCTCCACTGCACACTGTGCTCGAGAGCCCGATGCATGCCATCCCTCCACAGTGCCTTATTTTGTCCTTTCTCCTCATCAGTCTTTTTCCTAAGCATCTCCAGGAACAGGTAACTTTAGCTTCTGTCAGGACTATGTTGTCATTTGTTTAGAGCTGAGTGGGATTTAAAATCCATGAAGATGGAGAAGACTTTTCTTTTTGCATGAACAAACAGGTGAAGTCCTAGGACTTTATGGCAAGAGGGAAACTACTTGATAATTGCTGGATTTTGGAATTAGTTTGCAACTTGGTGTCCATTTCATCCTTCCACGACATAAACATTTCCAAGTGCAATTAAATCAGGCAAGTAGCTCATCTTTGTATAAAATTATTAATACATACCATCTTTTCTATTATTTGTGCTAGTTGCTGGAATTTACCCCGAACATATGTTACTATGGATTCCTTTTGATTGCCTTTTGCAGTCACTGAAATGGCACATCCATTTTATGACATATGCTGTATATACATTTTTTGATCACATCACATCACCACAAAACATCACTTTAATGCTGCTCATACATTGACCATTTTTTAACATGAACTAGACAGAAAATATACAAGGGGAACGACAAGACACTGAGATGGCATGAGTGACTGAGCACAAATATGAGAATAGGTTTTACAGGATTATGTTAAGTATCCTTTAGATTGTAAAGATGTCAGCTAACGTAAAACTCTAATGTACCAGCTGCTGTCCAAATAGATCACAAAATGAAAGTCCTCATGCTGAGCAGGGCTTAAAATAGAGCAGCTGATGAGTAAGACACTCTTTCTTATATAAACTTCACATTTCATGCACTAAGACATTTCATTGTCAGATATCTGTGGGGTTGCTATTTTCCATGAGAAATCTGCAGCAGAACAAAAGCATCGAATAGTTTCACTTCCCAGGCTCTAAGATTGTTATTTTCATGCCACACAGAAACTCCCTTCTAGTCTGCTTTGTGATTCATGTGTTTGGCTGAATAACTTTCCTGGAACTCAGAACAAGAGGGAAACCTTCCCTAAGTACTTCCTGTCTTTCTAGATGTACTAATAACATGACGGAGTCCTCCCACCTTTCCCATTTACAACACTCCAGGCACACCTACTGGTTGATATACTCATAAGCCTCAGAATTAGTCTGCTTTTGCTCTGGTTTTTAAATAGCAGCTTTTTCTCTAGCAACAAAACTGGTTTTTTTGTCTAACATTAGTATGTACCAAAGCAGTATTAATAGACTGCTTAATTAATAGACAACGGAGATGTTGTAGCTTAGCATACAACATGAAAGATGCATTGCTCTTTCCCTTTTTCCTGTCTGCAGCCACTCACAGCTTTGAAAGCATCTTAATCTTAAAAGCCTGCCCAGAAAGATGTAATGTTGAGGGGAAGAACAACCTATGTCATGTGTTTAACCCTGAGAGCTTGCAGGCCTCACTCCAGAGGCCTAATGGAACAGGTATGAAACCAATGCTGAATTTTGACTGCGTAAGAATTAAGTCAAAACTCCAGAATAAGGTCTAGTATATTTACAAGATGAAACACCAAAAAAAAATAGAGTCACTGCCCCACTGTTCTGTTAAAGCCTGTCAATCTGGAAATCCTTCCTCCCACCATGGATTGTTAAACTCCTACTAGAGTTATCAGCACTAACTAAAAAGGGAATCAAGCCCCCAACTTTTATAGATTGCAAAACTTCTTTTCAAATTATGTGTCTGAAGAATCCTGATTTCCTTGTATTTGGAAAACAAGTAAAATGTTTTGTGTAATTGATATGAAAAACCAACTGGAGGTGCTGAGTGACTCCCCGAACTCTTTAGAAGGGCTGCCATGAGTTGCTCCAGTTCTAATTGTGGCTTTGCATCTGACTTAATATGTGGGTGTAATCCTGACCAACTCATTAATCTCCAGGCCTGTTTTTCCAAACTGCAAAAGGGAGGATATTACACTTATTTAATTAATACAGTCTGTGGCTGTTCATTAGTTAAAAAACCCCACTATTTAAATGACATTTTCAATTCCAGCTATACTTTTCTGTTCAGCTGTTTCTGCTTCTCATTTACCCTTTTGAACAAGCAAATCAAGGCTGGTTGAAATTAATTCTCTGTTCATTTCAGTCCCAAAAGGAAAAGTTTTGGTGCTTAATGGGACATAAAAAATTGTAAGACCCCTTCCAAGAAAAGGCAGCAAAACTCTACCCTGAATCTTAGCGTCCTCAGTAAATCTTGAAGAAATACTGTCAGCAATTTCAAGAGTGGTTTTGGCCCAATTCTCTTCTAACAAAACAGCTTCTAGAATTCTTTATTATTTTTTGTGGAGGGAGGCAAGAATCTCACACTAGCTAACTCTAGGTTTATACATGATGTGTAAAAAAAAGTAAGTACTAAATAAAGTGTTGACTCAAAATTACTCCAAGAATGAATACTGATTTCTTATAAAAAAAAAAAAAGGATAAATAAAACTCTAGGAAACATTTTAATAAAATCCTAGGAAAAAAGAAAAAAAGAAATGCTGTTATTTGAAAAGGCTGTAGCCTTTTAGAATTTTCAGCTTAAAATATTTTACTCACTAAAATTTTCTTAACATATTTACAGTTTACCATGTCTCCTCCAAGTTCAGACTTCCAGCCTCTGAAATACAAACTCAATTCCACATATTTTAATGAAGTAAAAGCTCTGATGTGCTTTAACCTTCATTAAGGTCAAATTCAAATAAAGATAGAAATTTTTTGTCCTAAACCTTCTGTAAAGATTGAAAATATATTGCAAAGAAGTACTTAGAATTTCTTAATTCCCTGGTTTTAGCCTGATTTTCCTCCTCAGATTCTTCTTCTTGTTCCTGTTACGCTGCCAGACAGTGGATTGCCAACTCTTGGGAGTTCCTTTTGAGTCTCAAAAAAAAAAAAAAAAAAATCAATTGGTGTTCTCAGAGACCACAGGGTTGAAATCAATGGATTGTATAAGAATCTCCTATTTTTGCCTGAAACAAGCTTTTAGCCCTTGAAATTATGATAAAGGCTGGGAGGAAGAAGAATGGGTTTAAAAAAGCTCAGGAAGAAGAAGGCACATGAAAAAGTCAACATTTCTTGCTTTATATTTATGGGTTTTGATGCTCAAATCTGGAAACATCATGGTAGGCGGTGCAGCCTTTAAAGCAATAAGTGTTTATACAAACAAAACCAGAAAAACCTAATATTTCCCTGGCTTAGGTGTTGTAATAACTCAAGAATTTGATGAACTGGGAAAAGAATGAGTCTGCAATAGCTTATTATGATAAAACCTTTATTTTGAAGAGGTCTGAGCCAGCCACACACGAGTTGTGACAGACTACAGTAAACAGGTCACCACTGTGAGATTTTTTCCATCAGTCTGCAAACAATCTAAGCCATAGGCTGCTGTTTCTTCTGCCCTCATAACTGGGTTGAACCAAGGCACCAACTCTGTGTAACAGGGTCAGAAATATGGCTCAGCAATCTCTGGAGTTTTTAGTGTATAGACAGAACAAGAAATCCAGACATTCAAATTATTAAATCTCGATAATTTTCTGTGAGCTTTGACTTCTCCTGCTGTAGGTTAGATCATAGCTTGTATGTCTACAGACAAATGGAGGAAGAGATTGGATAAAAGGGTAAGACATGTTAATTAATATTGCATGGCTGAAAACCTATAAACAAACAGCAGCTGTTTAAAATGCTCTAAAGCAGTTGGATCCACAGCTAGGTGCTAAAACAGATATCACATCTTGGGCATATTTTGGAAGACATTAAAAAATAAATGCATAAAATTCTATCTCCAAACTATTGCACAAAAATTCACCCTCCAAAGACTCAAGAGATCTGGGTCCTCTGTATCTCTAACTAGGGTCACGAATCATGTTTCAGAGAAAACACAACTAAAAAATCAAAGGACTAATTTGGCTGGTTACTTCTGAACATCTGTGGGTGTTCCAGAGACATATCAAGTCTGCTTGAAGGCAACCCCTGTCCAAAAAAAAAGAAACAAAAAACCCCACTATCAGTTTTCGGGTTATCAGTTGAGAAACGAGATTCCTTTCTTCTGCATGGAAATAGTTGTCTAGATTTAAAAACTTGCAGATTCTGAAGTGAAACCACTGACATGGCCTTATCATACCTTAGGTAGGCTGCATTTAATGGAGGTCATATCGGCCACCCTTCTTGACACAAAGTCCAAACTCAAAGACCAGGAAAGTTTTTACTGTAACATTCAAATGTGAATACAGAAAAGAAAATCAGCTGGAACATGGGCTACTTGTTCCAATATTCTATTAATAAAACACAATTTTCAGTACAATTGCCACATAGCACACCCTCTTCCTGTTTTTAAATTATAACTCTAAGCCAAAAATGAGTCTAAATTTCGGTGTTTAAACATGGTGTAACCATTAACACATTAACATAGCTGAGGAGGCAATTAAAATTCTGCTTAAGATCTAGTTTACTACATTCTTATAAAGAGAAAGCTTAAAATCTGAAAATTAATCAGGTGGGAGTTGTCTGGACGAGGAAATGCTTTTGCTTTTTATCAGACACACCAGTGCACAGTGCCCTGAGCCGAGCACACAGCTGAGCTGGTCTGCCCAGCAGTTCCCATGATTTGTGGGGTGCGCTGCTTCAAGAGCTCCCTCAAGTACCCTGCAAGGAGAAAATGATCTACCTTTGGTCAAGCCTCACCTCTCCTGTTTGCCTTCTGTCTGTAGAAATGCGTAGTAGAAGGGTGGTGCAAACTTTTTTGGCGTCAAGAGCTGAACTCGGGTCTTGTCAAATTTAAAATTGTCATTTCTTAGCTCTTCACCTTTAAAATTTTAAGGTGTAAGATCCCTGACTCACCTACAGATAGAAATTCCCTGCACTGACCTGACAATCTATTTCAAGGGAAGTCACAGAATAGGACTGATATATATCATCATATGGTGAAATTTGGAATTTGATTAACCAGATGCTGTTATTTTCTTTAATATCTCATGAATAGAAACTATGGTATAAAAACAATTCAAAACAATCGTTCACTGGGAAATCTGACATACGGCCTGCTAAGCTGCTCTCCTACAGAAATAGCTAAAGATCATTACTCTTGGCATCATTCCCTACAACAGGCACTGCGCTCATTAAAACAGACAGGATGTGATTGAGTCCATAAGGAAGATTATTTCTACAGATGGGTAGAAACAATGAGCAAAACTACAAAGACTTCGTTGAAAGAAGTAGTCAAGGAGACTTCTCCACCTCCAGAACTTCTGTGCACTAAAGCAAATCAAAGCAGCACCATTTTGCTGGAAATAAAAGGATGCTTTTTCTCCTTTTCCTTCATGGTATACATTTCCATTCTGCTAATGCAGGGTACTTCATTTAACTTGTCCTGCTGGAGGCTTTCTCCCGAGTAGGAATATCCTGATGTGAGCAGAGTTTGTATCCAGCAGGGGCCACTTGTTGCCTGTGTTTAGTCCCCATTCAATTAGGTGGAAACGAGCTGTTAATGCTGTCCCGGGCTGAGCCCACGTCCTGCAATAGTGAATTGGGATAACCACAACCACGCCGTGACGCAATCCAGCTGCAATCCACACTTCCCTGGCGATGTTACACTACGAAACGTAAACCAAACCTCTGGCATGCGGCATCACGGGGCAGGAAGTGTTAAGACAATTAGGATGTGACAATGATAATCTGATGCAGCTATCACGCAATCACGTTTAGCAAATGTTTGCATTTGAAAGCAGCTATGCTGTGATTATGTTCTTGCAACACATCCCCTTTACACTGCTGCGTGGATTGTCTAAATTTAGACTAGAAGATGGTGCAGTAGATGGCTTTACCACATTCCATCGCTGGCCTTTTGCACATGCTGAACACAACTGATGCCGTGAGCAGCTCCGGCATCGTGTGACCGCGCTGGGAGGCGATGGAGCATCAGCGATAGAGAGGCTAAGCCAGCATCACACACGTGCCTCCGAGACAAGCTGGAGGCTGAGGGCTCAGAGATGAGGAGTGTGACACCACACAGACTCCGTGACAGGCTACTGTGACCCACGCACACACCTGGCGGGGTGACGTGGGGCTGCCACGGGGCTCCAGAGCACCGGGAACCTGCGGATGGATGCAGCCGAGGCGGCGGTGGGCTGAAGGACACGATGGAGACCCTCTGGCAGGGCGGGTCGAGGGCAAAGCGCCCGTGCGCTGAGGCCCAGAGAAGGTGACCCTAAGGGCGGATGGGTCGTCACACCACGACACCGGTTCCGTGAGGCACAGGGGGGGCATCCAGGGCCAGGCCGAGGCCTCGCCGCCGAGGGAAGGAAGGAGACGAGGCCCAGGCACAGCGGCCACGCTGGGGCAGCGCCGCCATGACCTTCACACCTCGGCGCGTGACGTCACGGCCGCGGCTGACGTCACAGGGCAGTGACGCAACGGCACGGGCGAGCCCCAGAGGCGGGGCGGGGAGCGGGCGGGAGGCGCGGGCGGCACCGCTGCGGAAGAAGCGTGGGCGAGGCAAAGCCCTCCCCGCCACCCCGGGCACACTCGCCACGAATCCTCGCCGACCCGGCCGCCATCACCACATCCGGGTCCCCGCGGCACCTCCCCGCCGTCGCTCAGCCCCGCCCCTGAGCGGGGGGCGGGACCGAGGCCCGCAGCCGCGCTTCCGATTGGCCGACGCCGCGGGGCCGCCCGGGGATTTGCCGGCGCTCGGGAGGGCGGGCGTTGCCCGCTCGCCGGCCGCCCATTGGGCGAGGCCGCCGCGGAGCCGCTCTCCCGTTGGCGGGCGGGCGCGTCCGGTGCGGGGCCGGGGGAGGGTGCCATTGGCTGGAAAGTAGGTTAGTGGTGCGCCGTCGGGTGGCAAGCCAGGCGGAAAGTAGGTCAGGGACGGGGGCTGCCTGCGCCGGGCGTGCGGCGCTGCCGGGGGGCCGCGACCCCCGCCCGCCCTCCCTTCGGCCGGGCGCGGCGCGGCGAGGGGCGCGCGGAGCCGCGGTGAGCGCGAGGGGCGGCGGGCGGGGGGCGCCGAGGGGCGGGGGGGGTGCGGGGGGGAGCGCGGCCCCGGCGGAGCCGCCGCCCCCGGGGGCCGCGGGAGCCCCGGGAGAGGCCGGGGGGCGGCGGGGGGAGCCCGGACCGGGGGATGGCGGCGGTGGGACCCCCCCGGCGGCAGTGCCGGGCTGTGTCTCCGGGAGCCGGGACCGCGGCGGGGGCCCCGTTACGGAGCGGCCCCGGGGCGGGCTGGCCCGGCGGTGGGGCAGCTCCGTGGGGCACGGGACTGACAGACGGGCCCGGGCCCGGAGCCGGACCCCGCGGGCAGAGCCGGGCCGGGGTCCCGCGGAGGGCACGGGCGGTCCCGGGGCTCCGGGGGGGCGTGCCGGGCTGTGCCCCCTCCCCGGTGTGAGTCGCCCCCAGGGACGGGGAGGCTCGGGTGGGTCTCACAGAGGGGCCGGTGCCCCTTCCCCGCCACGGGAGCGGCCCTGTCCGAGCGGGTCCCCGGGATCTCCGCCGGTCACTCCAGGATCGGGGAGGCCCCGTGTGAAAGCCCAGAAGGATGGCGGTACTTGGGAATTCCCTGTTCGTGTCGCACGGCGGCCGGTCCCACCTGCGGGCAGGTGCCAGCCCCACGGCCGGGGGCTCCTCGCGTCCGCCCGGAGCATCCCGGGCACCCGCCGGGGGTTTTTCCGTGGGGATCCCCCTAGTCCCGAGCAGCTTTCCCGGTGCCCTGTCGGACACCTGTGTGCGCCTTTCCTGTCGCGAGGAGAGGAAGCTTTTCCTTCAGCAGTGAACGTAACACACCGGGAGCACGAAGGTGGCTTCCCAGGATCAGGATTTTGCGCTTGGGGAGGCAAGGGAATCACTTTGCATTTTTAATTGCTGAGGTTTCTGTTACTCCAGTGCCTCGATTATAACAGTTTTGGGAAGATTTTCGTACTTGAAAAATAACGGTGAAGAACAAGTGGGTGTGTTTTCTTGCCTTGGAAGCAAATATGCCTACTGGAATTTTAAAGTATTTCCTTAGTATGTGAGGTAGAAAGGGTCAGCTGCAGAGCGTGATCGTCTGCTTGAATAATTTTGAATCTAATCTCTTTTCAAAATTCAATCTCTTAAGTAGAATTTTTTTTTTTAAATTCTGGAACTTCAACATTCAAAATACTATATTTCTTTTTTTAACGTGTTTGTATTAAAAGTACCTGTCCTGCCTGTTTATCTTTTCTTTTATCAAAAGGACTTTTTAAATGTGAGTGACTGATAATACACAGGCTGCAGCTAAGTCTGCAAGGGAGAAAATAAAGGATGTTTGTTCCAATTAAGTATTAATTCTGGCTAACTGTCTCTGTAAATGGTCTTGCAGAAGGCTGAGGTTAAACTCTGCCCTCTTCAGAAGGTATGTTTTGTATCCTCCAGGAATATGCAAATGTAAATAGCTCTTTGAAACATCAGGAACTACAGACCTCTCTCTGGTTACTCTAAACCACAGCTGCTTATTAAGGGAAAGGCTTTACTCCTCCTGCCTTCTGTGGGTTTGTGCTTCTCATGACCATTCTTGGGTTTTTATGCCTGCTTGTAGAAATTGAGTGTGTAAAATACTCTACAGCCACAGCATTTCACTGGGGTTTTATGCTGTTTTATCCCATATTCTCTTCTGTGCTGTGCATTTGCATTGTCTGCTTGGATGCCAGCTGTGGTGCGTGGGCCTGTGTAGGCTCAAGCTCTGTAAAAGAAGTTCCTTGGGAGAGTAGACAAGAGAGAAGCACCACAGAGAACGTGAGGAAAGCTGTGTGGTTTGGGTGTCAGGAAGCTTGGGTGGCTGGAGCTGGGATTCCACAGAGCCAGAGCTGGAACTGGGGCCTGCTGCCATGTCACTGTCACCACGTGCTCCCAAGAGACCTGCTGTGTTTGGGGACCCTTGCTAGGGATGTATTAGGAAGGTGATGTTTGTAGGGGGACTTCATAGGAGATTTGGTTTTTTTTCCTTTAAATACCTGCTCTCAAGGATTCTTTTGAGAAACCAGGAGTACGAACAGAGAGCATTCATTGGATTTATTTGGTGGAGCTAAAAGTTGCACACAGTTCTTTGATGCAGTGCAAGACTGATGGCAAAGCTGAGACCTGTGAGAGCTGCGGTCTGTGAGCTGCAGGTGAGGAAGGCAGGTTTTTCCAAGGGAATTGATATCAAGCACGCTGGAAATACCAGGAGGCCTGCAGGTTAATTTGTTTACAGGAGTACAGAATCATGCTCAAATACAGTATTTTAAGCTGTTTTCAGCATGAGGCCCATTGCCTGTGTTGTTACACTTTGACAGGAGCTACAGGAATCCTGAAGGAATCCATTATTGTTAAGTAAAACAAAGTAAACTTGCTGCATCCTATAGTGACTTTGTTTCAGTTCTGTAACCTGCATGCTTCTCATTTTTAACCTTTATCATCACTTTTGTCCATAGTTCCCTTTCTAATAAAGGGCAGAAAAGTAGTAAAAAGCAGCTGCCTGTATCCCCAATTGTTAGGAAGTTCTCTGAAGTTAGTGGTCTTCAACAAAAGCTGTATAAAGGTGTATCATACACAAATGACTGCAAAGAGAAGCCCAAAATAAATACATATTGTTAATCTTGTGTAGCTTTTTGGTTCTCACAAAGTTTACAGAATGCAATATTTAAGCTTTCTCTGTTTACTCTGATACATTAAACATGTTTTGAAACTTTAATTTTTGGCTGTCATCATATTTTGAGAGCTTCAGCTTGCAATAATTGATTTTGATAAATGCAGTAGCTGACTGGATGATGCTGACTGGAACTCAGTTACCAGCTTTTGAAATTTGGTTATTGAAAGTTCTGCTTGATCAACCCACAGAAATTACAGTCTATGTTTTGGAGGTGCTTGAGGATGCAAATAAGGTGGTTTATGGCATTTTCAAACCTGGTGAAAGAGCTTTCAGTCTGGGTCTTTCAGTTTCTTTAAGAGTGGCTGTAGATGGATTTTAGGTAGTAAATTGATGATGGATGAAGCAAAGCAAAGGTGTGCTCTGCCTGTGGGGTGTGTGTATATCTGTGTGTATGTGCTGGTCTTGCACTGCGGTAGGAAATATGTTCCAGGTTTAGTCAGATCAAATCCCAGCTGATGCTCAGGTGTTACACAGTTGGAACTCAAGACATTGAAGGAGAAAAATTTTGCACTTAAAAAATCAGAAGGCTTTTCTTTCTAAGAGTTGGTGTATTGAGTTATTCAGAAAGCCTGTTTAAGTTTTGAGGATTTTTTTGTGTGAGGAGGAAATCTCAGTTGTGATTATCCATTTGGTTTTACCTGTGTTTAATCACTTTGTACATTGTCACATAACCTGTGATGTCTATTTAATTGAGCTGCACATTGAATAGGGTGGATATTGAGGTAACTCACTGCCATTAACTGCACATTGCACCTGCCTTTTTTACCTCAATTTGTTGGAAAAATGCAGTAAGGCTACTTATCCAAGGCCCAGGCTTCATCTCCTTGGAAACCTGATCTTTCACCAGATGTTGAGAAATGTAATTTCTTTTTTAATCCGTTCCACAGAAGAACACAGATCAAAACAGCATCTTCAGGCTTTGTTAGTCTAGAATATTCATTAACTAAAAAAATAGTCTGACATTTCAGTCTTTGCCCCAAAGAAGATTGATAGTTTCTGTTGTGTTTGGTATTATTTCAAATTTATTTTAGCTGATGCTTAAGTTCCTGGTTTATAGTTTAGTTCAATTCAGGAACTTGCTGATAATAGGTTCTTCATGTGTAAGGTACAGGATTGTTTGAGGACCCAGCTCCTTCCATGCCTGCAAGGATTCATCTTTCTGCTCTCTGTTCAGGTCACACTTTCTCCTTTGCAGCTGCAAAAAGATATTTCTTAGGCAGCACATTGAGAATTTGTAACCTTTTCAGTCTGCTGCCATTTGAGAAGCTGTTATTCAATGTCTGCTGTGTCAGATGCACTTCTGGGTCAGCTGCTGATGTCAGAACAGCTTGTGACCCCACACTGAAGCTGTGCTGGAGTTTAGTAGGTTGGTCTTGAGTAGGAATGGTGGCAGTAGGCTACTTAGAGAGCAGGAGATCTCCTTGGCAGGAGTTTAGAGGGGAGAATTAACAAGCCATGTCTCTTGGGGCCCAAGGTGTTGACATTCTCTGCTGACTTTCAAGAGGCCCATTCATGAGTCCAAGCAGCTGAGGCAGATGGTTATAGTTTTTGGGGTTGTTTTGGCAGGGTTTTCCTTGCAGATGTTGGTGGGCTCTGTTTTCCAGAGGTACAAGGCAGTTTAGGGGCACCTGGGAAGGGCAGCAAACACATTGCTAAATCCTTAACAGCTCCTCCCTGTGTGGCTGGGATGGAAATCCATCTTCCCATGGGTAGTTGCTGTAGCACTGGGAAGGACGTTTGGTGATTCCTAGGCAGCATCTTTTGGCACCATGTCTCTGAAATCACCTTCTTAGGAAGGCACTTTATAGTAATTCTTAGGTGCTCATTAAGTTGCAGTCTTTTGCCTTAATTCCTTTCTGTATCAGCTAAAAATAAGTTAATTGAATCCATGTCTTTTTTAAAGATTAGATGTATTCTTGATACAGGGCTACTCAGAAAACTCTGAAGTTTTTATAATTCATTTGGGATTGATGTAGGTTTTGAAGGGTGAATGGAGTAAGACTACCAGAGAACTCAGAAATTACTATTATTCTTGATCTCAAGTTAGTTTTATCATGAAAACTTCCCTAAAGTGCCTTTTCCTTTTATAATTTGCCTAACCAAAAAGAAAAAAATCAGAAAGACTGGTAGTTATTGCTAAATAATGCTGTACTGCAGAATATTTGTCACGTGAAGTGAGAAGGAAAAGTTACTTCCTAGAAAAAACAGGAGAAAATAAACCTAATAAACTTTTATTTTAACTTTTCTCCTTTTTTTTTTTTTTTTTTTTTTGTAAGAATGGTTTTTTCTGTCTTTAAAGCAGTTAGTTTTATAGTTTCCTTGAAGTGGTTTGGTTGGGTTTTCTTTTCCTTAACTTGTGATGAATGGATTTCTTTGTTGTCTGTGGATTTTTCTTGGAGTGTTATGAAATTTAGGACTTCTGCTCCAATTTGAAGCAAAATGATCTATTAAAATATTAAAACTTTTATCTTTTATATTGTGTATATGCATTATAGTTGTTAAGAGTGGCAGCAAGTTGGCTTTGGTTTGAGTTCTACTGATATTTTTATCTTTCACTCAAGGACCTCTGATAATTGTATTTTCAATCTCCTTGAGTTTTGGGCCTTCTGCTGCACTTTGGCTACTGGCTTATTAGTTTTCATATAACCTTGTAAAATAATATTTGTTTTGCCCATAGGTTTGAATGGCCTGCTCATTTTTCAGGGATAGAATCTGTGGTCCAGAATAGATTGCAAAAAAATCAGATGTTTGTTTTGGAGGTTTGTTTTTTTAACCTTGTCTTGACCATGTTGTCGTTTCCAGTTTGAGGTTCTAGAATTGTTGACTAAGAAACAGGATGTCTTTGTATTCCTGTGTTGCCTTTCCCAATGTGCTTTGTTGCCAACACATTTCATGTAATCTTGGCATTTGCATTTGCAAATTGGTTTGTTATTGATGAAATTAATTCAATAGGTTGATGGAAAAAAGTCAGTATCAATACTGTGCCCTCAACATACTTAAGAATATTTTTGTGTTATACTCAGGATGTGGCCCAAATTCATAAATCCAGAAATTTACTTATGTGGTCTTAGAGGGCTCTGATACCTGAAATTGGTTTTTTTCCTTATCAACCTGATAAAGCCCCAGAATATTAGGCAAATTTTGCTGCCCTAGAATAACATTTTACTGTGGTTTTAATCTATACCCAGTTTACTATGGCTTGGAAGTTTCTATTACAAATAGTGTTGTTTTCTTCCTATTTGTAGAGTTTCTTCTTTTTTTTCTTACTTTAAAATATATTTTTGCTGCAATGACCAAACCAGCCTCTGAATGTTGTAGTTTATTTTAGAAACCTGTCAAGTCAGGTTCAGTGACTTCTTAGAGGGACTTGTCATATAAAAACATTAGAATTGCCATAAGTGTGCTGTAATTAAAGAACAATCTGTTCAAAATGTTGTCAAATGCTTGCTATGCAGTTTGGGTCCAAATTCTAGAAGTAATTCATATTTTAGAAATACAAGGCCAGCGATTGGATATTCCTATTTTAAATAGAAAGACAGATATAAGAATTTATGCTAGTTTGGATTTGTGTTGGGATTTTCTGTTTCACTTCTGTTAGAAATGTTAGGAGCTTTATATAAATACATTTTTCTCTATCTGAGACATGTGCAACTTGGTCAGCTTGTCTGGCCAGGAAATAGTCTGAAGAAGGATGGGTATTTCCCTATTAGAGCACTTTAAAATCTAGTTCGGTCTGTTTAAGATATCCCAGCTGGCAATAACGAGATCTCAATTACTGTACTTGGCGTTATTTGTTGAATGAGGTAATTCCTGTCCTCGTTTATCTGACTTGACTATGAGACTCTTCCATAGAAAATGCCTGCTTTATTTTCTTAGCTGGAGTGGCTCTTTATTTGGCTTACTCTAATGCTTTTGTTATTATCAAGAATCAGATGATGAGGGGAAAAAAAACCAGCAGAGGAGAAGGTGACTGCAGTCAGCTGTTGGAGAAACTGTATATTCCCATTCCTGGTGGAGATTATCAACTCACCATCTTAGAGCAAATTTTAACAGTTAGGTACAGCTGATGCCATTGTGCAAGTTTTCTGACTGTGTCCTTTCTCTGTGTGCTCCTCCCAAGAATTCTGGTCTGACTGATGGTTTTTTGCAGATTTTCAAGGAACATGTAGGAAATTCCAGTGTTCAGGGCAGGATCATCAGGGCTCTGCTCGGCTACTTGGACAGGACAAAATCCTATGGCCAAAGAGAATTACCTGGTTTCAGTGCCCAGCAGTTTGGTTTATAATGACTCATGAATCCTTTGCATCATCCATGGGCAGCTGGTTGAGTTGGGACAACAGTTTTGATGATCATTTGAACTGGGTTGCCATGGACAATGTAGCCTCCATCAATGCTCCAACTCTTTCCTGGCTAAGAATTTCCATCCGTGTATCCAGTTCCTCTGCTCCATGGTGGCATTTGTGTTCAGGCAAAGATCTGGGCCTGGGGAATCTGCTGGGTCTCAACACTAAGTATTTGCTTCAGAAGAGTGTTTTAAGATTACTGATCCCATACAACTTGTGGCTTCATAAACATTTCTGCTTTTGTAGGTTAGGAAACAGCACAGCTCACAAACTGAGTAGTGCTGAAGGAGAGGTGGGAGAGGCAGAAGTGTGAAGAGTGCTGTTTTAAATGTGTTACACTGCAACCTTCATGTGGAAGAAGAGGCTTTGTGACAGAGTATTTTTGGATTAAGCTGTGTTGGGTCATTTCTTTCATAAATCTGCATAAAAATTTGTTGAAAAAATCTGGCTTTGACACTGAGATGCAGAAGCCAGAAAAATAAGCAACTTTTTACTCTCATCTCTGAAGCTATACAGTGGAGCTTTTCAGTATTTATTGTGCCATTTAAAAAAAATTCTCTTTTATAACAAGGAATAGTAACTCAGGTAGACCTCTGACTCTTTTTCCCTTTCCCCTCACTGGCCCATGTGCCTCTGGGTTTCCAGATGAACAAATATAGAAGTGTTTCAGATACTCAAATCTCTCAGGAGCTCATTCACCACCATCACCTGACTTTGCCAGAGCTGAACGCTTATGTGTCCAACTTGTTGTCAAACTGATAATTTATGTAAAATTGGCAGAGACCCAGCAATGTCTCCAGTTAAACTTGCCAGGAAGTCTGGAGGAAATGGAATATTGGAAGGAGACTGGGTGGAAGAAGATTTTTTTTTTTTTTTTTCCAAGATAATACGTGGTTTGAAGTTCACTAATTGTTCACACCTCTGCTGCCTTTGAGGAGGGGACGTGTCTGTTTAAAAAAAAAAAAAACAACAACAAAAAAATGAAAATCTTGAATTGCTGCTTAAGAATGATTCTCAAACTTGGCATAGATCCCATCTTGCTGCCAGTTCATTTAAATATTCTGTTTTCTAGAAGCAAAGCTCTCTAAAATCTATCCAGACTTCCATTTAGAGAAATATTGGCACCATAGTTTGTTCTTGATGTTCCTATCAAATAGCTATTCAGGAGAATTGTTCTTGTGTTCAGTGGCATGAAAAACTTTGTAAGACTGTAATGCACCCTTATTATTTATTAAAAATTTTCAACTTTATGGGGAATATAAATGGAATGTAAGACAAAGTTTAACTCAGCAGATAAAATGCCTTCTACTTAAAGTGAATTGGCTTATTTTTTTCCTAGAGCATGTGAACACTAATAAGGACCAAATAGTTGCACATCTTGGGTAGAAGCAGAACAAAAAAACCAAACAAACCCTCTTCCATGTAACAAAACAGTGAGCAAAAAGTGCCTATTGGTATCTCAGTAGAGACCCAGGTAGTGCTGTAGTGTATTGATGATCATTCTTCAACATTTTATGATTTTTAAAGTTCCTTTAAGTGCTTAAATTAGTGTTGGGGAGTTCTGGGTGCTTTTTAGACAAAATGAGCATTCCTTTTAGAAGGATTTGCTCAGGCAAGTGCCTAAGCCTCCATGGATTCATTCATGGTGTGCTGTAACACTTGAGTAATCTACTTTCTTTGGCACACGTTTCAGATGCATGCTTCTTATTTTTTAAAACAAATATTTGGTCACTCATCCGATTCATCCTCTAGTTTTAGGATATTTCTGTGGTTTGCTAGTTTCCTGTAGCCCCAAACATACTGGAATGATGGTGTCCCTTGACAAGCCTGGAAAAGTACTGGTTTCTGTTATTTGTCAATGAAACCTGTTTTTTCTGTTGGATTTTGTGTGGCATTTGGAAAACCTGGTAGCTGGTGTCTTAGCTGGCCTCTGACTTTATTTACAGACACCCACACTCAAGAATTCACCCTTAGAATTGCCTGTGTGTAGCTTTCTGTCCTTTGGTCTCAGTTCTGTGAGCGCTTTGTTTGCTCTTTTGTGTGTGTGTGTTGTGTGGCAGTGACGATGTTTTGGAGCGATGCTGTGTTGGCAACCAGGTCACAGAATAATATTGGTGCAAGTTCTCAGGCTTGCCTGGAGGAGTGGCTGGCAAGTGGATTTCAAAGATTTTCAGGAAGCAGAAAAAGAAACTCCCCTGCCCTTCAAACACCTGGAAGAATCTTGATGCACTAGCTTAAAGGAGAAACGTTAGGGATAAGTACGGCTAACTTTGACTGCCCTTTCTAGCAAACCTCATTGCATGCTGTAGTGAAGGATTACAGTTTTTCACCTCCAAATAGAACCCAGCACATCCCCTTTAACTCCTCCCTATGACAGAATTTGGCTGAGTCTTTGTTTGGCAGCAGCGAGTGAGGTTCTCTTCAATCATGGAGTTCTGTATTTTCCACACATCCTTCCAGAAGTGTACTCATCACAATGATTTCCACATGCGAGCTTGTCCTTGTTTTCCACCCTTCAAAGGGCTGGTCACTCAGTTCCTGGTGGCTCCTTGTGTTGTTGTGTTCTGCTTTTATTTTCATAGTTTTCACATTCCCACTGCTCAGCTGTAGGCATCAGTCATCTCAGTGCAGTAAGATTTGATGGTTTCATGTGCCATCCCCACACAGAGCAATGTTTCTTAAACCTAACCTGAGTAACATTCATCCAGGAGTAACATTCATCCAGGTGCTTTCTTGGCTGTGCTCCTGTGGTTTGCAGATGGATTTCACTTGGGTGTTGATAAAACAGCCTTCTAGAAAAGGAGCAAATTTATCCAAAGCAGCAGCTCACAAACAAAATAAATACATTTCAGTGTGTTTCTTGAATGCTTCTATTACTCTGGAGGCTTTGTAGGGTTACTTTGTTGTAATCTCCCTTTAGGAGTTTACCTGTGTGCTCCCACATTCAGGTGTGTGTTGGCAAGGGAAGTTACATGGACACTCACTGGTGAGCTGATCATCTCTCCCCTCCATTTCACAATGCTGGTACCTGTTTGACTTCCTGAACCACCTTACTGTCATCTACTCAGACTTGGAGTTTTTTTAAAAATTACTCCTTTACAGGATTAGTTTTAATCTATTTTGGATCTTTGAACAGTTCACTGAGGGGTTAGGTACGCACCAGTGCTGTATGGAAGTACCCAGCTGAATGCTGAAGCCAGGAGGTTAAAAACTCTTGCAGTTACAGAGGGTTAAAAGGTTAGATTTTCAGCTTCTCAACTAATGAAATAGTGTGAATTCTGTCACCTGCATCTCCCAAAGAGGAGTCTGTGCTGCATGGTAAAAATCCACCTAGCCCTGTGTTAAATAAACTATCAAACGGATTCATAGTTACTGTGTGTGAGCTGAGCAAGGATTAGTCAGTAGCATTGGTTCTGGCAATTTCCACTTGGCTTGCTTGAGAAATAGATGTGCCCTTTCTAACTAGCAGCCAAGAGTCCTGTTTCTGTATGTCACACTTCCAAGAGGAAGTGACTAAGGGTGGAAGGACTTTATTGACTGGCAGTTCCCAGGGCAGCGTTAGAGAGGTGCACAAAAGAATCTGTGCCTTGGTAAACAAGGATATCAAGCTGAACTCAAAGGTAGGTTGATCTATGGAGGATGTTAAATATGTCATAATTTTAATACTTTGTCGGACTTGATAAAGTGTGAATAGAAAACTGAAAAGAGTTCAAGGAATGAACTGGTTTGCAAACATAAATTTACGGTGTCAGATGAAAGGAACACAACTAAACTTACTTAAAGGAGGAAGAAGCAATTCACTGGATTAGTCCTTCAGTTAATGAGCTGATAATGTTATCTAGTAGGAGAAAATGAAATGAGGTTTAATAGCAGATAGGTGACTTAGTGAAATTCAGGCTAGAAAAGTTGGAAGTTAGGAACAAGAAGAACTAAGCTTTGGAACAGAAAAGGTGGGAGGCAGGTAATGGATTCTTGCAACACATTGGTTCTTGCAGGATATCTTTGTAAAGTAAACTTTGGCCTGAGTTACAGCATATCAGTGTGTCCTATAAAATAGTAGATGAGGTTGCCTCCTGTTGCAGCAGAGGAGAGCAGAACACATGATTGTACAAGGGAACAGATATGAATGAAGCTGGTATCAGTGTTAAGATAAAACTTGCCTGCTTATCTGTATGATACTCTGTGTTTGAGTAGAAGGAAGTGAAAGGACATACAGCTTTTACCAGGCTGAGGAGGAGAGGGATGGCCAGAGAGACTTGGAGCAGAGAGGAGGGAGCTACGGAGACTTGCAGCAAAACAACTTAAGGTTAAAAATACTGCAGGGGGTTCTCATGTTGTTATTCTCTAAAGCGTAGATAAAATGTAATATCCACGAGTTTTGGTCAGCAAAACTAAAAAGTGAAGCAAACGTCACTTTTGATGTGTAATCTTAATAATTAAAGGGAGAAAAATATAAGACTTCTTTATTTTGAAATAAGAATATGAAGTTTTAATACCTGCGATTAGGTGAAAATTTTGAGCTCTGATACTTGAGGGAGACAAAAGTGGGAGAGAAACCTGGGGAGCTATACTCATATTTAGGAAAACAAAGATGGAGTGATTTAACATGAATATAATGAAAGTGCCTTTACATTTATCAGTTAAGTTACTCAGAGTAAATATTTTGTGTTTAGTCAGTTACTTCAGAATTTATAGAATATAAATTTAAGCTTGTACCTTTAGGGACAACAAATAAGTTCAATGCATGAGGATGAGGAGACAGAGCCTTTGAAGACAGCTGAAGGGACTTTAGCAGATATCCTTAAAAAGCATTGCAGTTGAGCCTCAGATGAGTGACTGAAGAAAACACACGTACAGAAAGGGAATGCATTTCTCTATTAAAGTCAGGGCACAATAGTGCATGAGACTGACGTGAACACTGCAGAAAAATAGGACTCTGAAAAAAGCCAGAACTCTTTCTATCTATTGTTTAGTGCATGATCCTCTGAAATATGTGATTCTTTTCTGTTCTAAGCATGTTTGTCTGGTTGCGTTTTCCCCCTTGTGTAATCAAAGCTCAAAGGTTGGACTTGATGATCTTGGAGGCCTTTTCCTACCTTAATGATTCTATGATGAGTAACAGTTTGCCTGCTTTAGTCGCTCCTTTTGGCCTCTTTTAAAAAGTGAATTGAGAGCTCTACTCAATGATAGGAAAGATCTGATACTGTAGGAAAGACTTGAGGTGAGTGGGGAAGTGTGTATGGACTGAAGTGCTTGGCAAGGTGAGGCTTGGGACTGCCATTCTGAGTGTTTGTTTAGGGTGGTTTCTGCCTGCTGACTTTTATGTGGTTCCTTGCTCAGTTCAAGGGTGCTGCAGAGAAGTTCAGCTGTTCAAACTGGGTATGAAATTCCACTTACGAAAGCAGACACTGAGCATATAAACCTGGCTTCCTGTATTAGACTGGTTTTTTTCTGATAAGCTAAGCTTTTGCAAACTGCTTTGCTAAACTCGTAATGTGTATTGATTCAGTTCAAATGTTCCACCTGGTGCTGAGTGATGGGATGGTGGTAATTGTGGGTGAGTTAACTTAAAACAAAGTTGACCCGGAAAGGTTTTTTGAGGATGTTGTATATTTCACCATTTCCCTATGAGTATTCCATGTATATCATACTTGTAAATAGAAGTTTCTCTGAATACTTAGACATGGAGATAATGTCCTTTTGCTGATACCAAAAGAAGGCAAGAGAGACCATTGTGTGCCATAATGAAGACCCAGTTCCTGTAGAGTCCTGCCTCCAGCAGGGCTGTGAGTTGCTCCTGATGAAGAGTAGGATGAGGGCCCACAGTTATTTTCAGCTCAAGGACTTCACAGGGCACATGTGGTGGTACCCCTCAGCAGAATTCCTTTCCAGGAACTGGTCCTACCTCTCTGTGCAAACCACATGAGCTTCTAGCCCTCCTGTTATCTGGCAGAGAGCTTCCACAGCCTTCCACCTTATGTGAAGAGCTGTGTTGTTTTTGGCCTTTCAGCCAAGCTTTGTTTGATGTCCCCATGACATTTGATGATTTTGTAGACCTTGGTCCTGCCAGTTTTCTAAGATGAAGAGGACCAGTTTATTTCATTGTTCCTTAAGCAGAACTCACTGCCTCTCTTGTTCTACTAAGTAGAAAGTTCTCTATTTTCTAATAAATTTAATTGCTGTGGACTTGTTGGATCATATCCAAGCCATCCTCTGTTCAGGAGCTGTAAATAATTATGAGCATTTGTAAGTGTTAACTAAGGGACTGCATTATTAATATTTGGCAGAAGTCTGCTACTTGCAGAAATAAAATCATCTAAACCTACTTAAGCTTTTTTGAGGAGGAATGTGAACTGTCTAGTGATCCTTCCTAGGTCCACTGGGATCAGACTGCGTAGGTCGTGGAATGTTGTCTTTTGGAATAAAACAATGGGTTGGAAAAACTTCTGGTTGCAACTGTTAGTCAGATGTCCCTTTGCTCTGTGTTGCATCCGTTCTTGATTAGGAGAGGAAAGGAGGGTGTTGCGTGGATGGATCTTTGAGTCAAGGACAAGAAATCATTCAAGCACGCAGCCTTCAGTTTTATGAAGAGTACTTTTTTGGGGTGGGTGGCTGTGGTTTGTTGTGTTGGGTTTTTTTCTGAACTGGCTTTCTTCCTCAGCTGCCCATGTTTGGTCTTGGCAGGATTTTTTATCTCTTTTTTTTTTTCTTTGTATGTGTTTGTATTACACACTGTTCTTCCCCACCTGCATTTCCATTATTTTTAATTTTTGTAATGGTTGAGATGTCTACATAGCATAAGAATCCCATTAAGTGAACTGCTGGTGTTCCCTGATCGTTCCTCTGCCTTTATAAAGGCTGTCATGATTTGGGAACATGAGTCTTTGTTCCAAATACAGCAGCAATTTTCAAATGTCTTCGGTTTCAGTCGTAATGTAAAAGTATGCGTTCAAACTTGACTGATGGTTTAAATTAGAAATCATAGATTTAAAAGCCTGTCTGGAAAATGCAGGTCTGAGGCTTCTATCCAGCTGTATCTCTGGCTGCTGAGTGTCACAGGTTTGGCAATTTGGTGGTTTTCAGCATCAGCGTGAATGTACAGAGGCACAAAAAAGGATTCTGTTGTATCAGCCATTTCTCTAAAGGGCTGTCCTGTTGCTGAAGGCCTTTCTCAAGAAAATAAAGCTCATGCTCCCACTGCAGCAGTGACTGCAGAGTGGATAGAAATACTCCTCTACGGTGTCTGTATATTTATAATTTGTCATTCACAAAAGAGCAAGGAAAATGTCACAGTGCAGATGTGGATCAGTAGAAAGGTTTCAGCACACCTTGTCTTGCTCAAACCAAGGAGTTATTTACGTGTTGAAAACAAATCCTGTGGGAGTGCTGTAAATATCTTGAAAGTGCGGAAAGGCTGTAACAGGGATATTTTAACCACTTACTGTAGTTGAATGGGACATTTCTTCCTTTCCCCTTTTCTGACACCTCTCCTTCCCTTGCTTTGAGCTGCTTCTGGTTATCATCTGACCTTTCAGCAAGACAGCTGAGATTTCTAACTCCCTGGAAGACTGTGCTTTCCCTTTAAGTTATTATTCAGTCTGATGAATTCAACACACTCCACAGGCTCTGGGGACTTTATAAAAGTCTATGCTGGAGTACTGGAAGGGAAATCTGGGGGAAGAGTGACAGGAGAATAAAAAGGAAGTAAAGCCATCCCTTTGGCACTAAGATGTTCTATCAGCTTTCTGTGAAACTTTGCTGCAAGGTTTTCATTGGTATCCTATGCTTATCCTGAACTAGACAAATACAGCTTTCTCCAAGCCATACTCTTGATGGTTTTTCCCTAAACTGTCACTTAATTTGCTCCATCAAGCCTTGCTTTGAATGCTGTAATTCAAAAACAAAGCCTCAAAACCAAAGCTGTTCAAAATGCTGGCGTTAATGATGTGCACGTTGTAGGGTGTTTGGGGCTCACCTTGAACATGTGTCACATTGCACAGAAATTCTAGTTTATCCAAGGAAGAGAGAAGGAAGCATAAAAAGTAGCTAGTGCTGTAGTAGAAGCCAAGAGCATTCACTTAAGTGTTCAGTATATGGTACAATGAGCCATCTAACTTGACTTTTAATGTCCTGCTAAAGGACTTCTTTGGGTTGTCATTGTGGTTTCACTGTCCCTCAGAACTGGAGGACGCTGTGCTGCCCTCCTGCCTTGTTCCGTCGCAGTCCTTAGCACTGCTTTGGCTGGACAGGGAGTTGTCAGCTACAGCAATTCTGCTCCTAATGTGCTGTGTCAATATTAGTGCTGGCCCGGGGGGCCTTGGGAGCTTGCCCTACTTCTCAGTGTTCTCTATGGCTGTGCTTCCAACTGCTTTATGTGGCTCTCTCCGAAGGGCAGAGTGTGGGATAATGCCCCAGTGTGAGCTGTCGTCGCTCGGAGAGGCTGCCTTTCCCAACCTTAGCAGCAAATGCCTCCTTTAAAAACCTGGATTTCAGGAATAGGTGGTGTTGTTACCTTTGAAGCATTGGCTGAGGCTGCAAATGACATGTGTATCTTTTTTTGATGTTTGTTTCTTTACGTGTTTTCCATAAAACAATTTAGCAAGTGCTAAATTGTTGCAGTGTTAGGGTTTCACTAGTTTGATTTGGATTTAATGGGCAAATAGTGTTACTTCAGGAAAGGAACCTGCTGAGCTTATTTATGTCAGTGTTTATTGTTGCTCCACCAACCGAGGGACTCCAGGTGCACAGGGAGGTAGCTGCAGCTATTTATCAGGTCCATGTGTGGGGAGAGGTTTTCTTACAACTGGAAATTTGTCAATAATTTTAAATTGTAAATTTCTGTTTCCACACAAACTTGGTTCATGTATACAGTAGCTATACCATCATTGTATGTTCTCTGGAATTTTATTTTTTTAGCAGATTCCTGCTTGTACGCTTAACAAAAAGCTGTGATGCCCTCCTATCCAAAAACCACTGGTATTGCAGGAGAACAAAAATCAAGTTGAGCCTCTAAGATAGTCTGAAGGAAGAAATATGGATGTTCATATGGACGTGATACATTTGTGTTTGACAGCTGATTTTGTGTGAAGTCAAGAAGAGATTTTAAGAAACCAGTGGGGGAAAATGAACCTGTTGAGGATATGTGAGGTAGAGGAAATGGTAGAGAGGCAGTCAAAGTGAGGAGTACCCCAGTTTGGTTCCAGGCAGGGTGAGAGTTTCTTCCTTTTCCCAGGGCTTACTTTGGGATGGAAGGGAAAGTGACAGCATGTTGGCTTTGCTTTGTCAGGCTGGCAGAGTGCTGAGAGCAGGGGTGGCTTCTTCCAGCCAGAGATGAAATCCAGCAGGACCAGAGGGAAAATGCAAAAGCTGCAAATGAAAGTATCAGCTATAAATAGAACCACCTGTCTTTGCTCCTTCTTGTGATATTTTTGCTCTCTTGTTCCAATGCTTTGTTCCCTGAAGATATAAAGTATTCAGCTGTAGTTTGGCAATAGATCTCTGAATGAAAGGTCTTGCACATGCCAAATGTGTTTGGGTTTGTCGTAGTAGTAATGTGACTGGAAAACAGAATCAGCTCTGTGCAATATCTCTAAAAGTATTTGGACCAGGTGATTCAACTCAAAAGAAAATATAGGAAACTAGGATTTTCACCTTAATAGATGCACTTCAGAGGCTGAAAGAAGTATGTAGTGGTTCAATCTATTCAGCTGAAAAATGGTTAACTTTCTATAATGCATAAACTTTAAAAGTCAAGTGAGAAAATATTACTTGGGTAGTATTATTCATGCCATGGCTTGAATGTATTGTCTGGTTTGGATGCCTACAATGCTGCAGTAAGAGGAGGGAAGAAAATCAGAACCTGACAAAAGCCCAGAAGGCTTGGTGGCTGGAAGCTGGAGTAACTAATGGAGTACTAAGGTAGTGCTGTGCCAGTGAGAAGAGTGAATTGAGTTAAAGTTTGTACTTACTTGAAATGTTAGTCAGGTGATCCTGTTACAAGAGGTATTAAAGTACAAGCAGTAGTTCTGAGCTTGAGGAAGAAGCCCTGGAAGGGGTTCCATGGTGTGCCAAGTCACTGATCAGACAGGGTGGGTATTAGAGAGGGAGCTGACATAGCTTCTACTTTTGACATAAATGAGGAAGTGTTTTGCTAGGCTGCTGTTTCATTTAAAAGACATATTTGTTAGAACTTCCGAGAGGATTTTGCCTTCCTGCCACTGAAAGACAACTTTTGAGATTATGAACTACAAGAAGAATATTTGTTGTGTTCCAGGAGCTTCATTGAGCTGCAGTAAGAAAATTAAAGTTGCCCAGATCATATCATAGTCATAATAATACTTACCGTGTACAGTTGGGCTTTATTCATCATCTCTAGATTAGAAGATGTGCATTTAACAATATGAAACTTACTTGTTCTGTTTGGCTAATTGAAGTCTTTAAGACCTGTATCTGAAACATCTGTCTGCTGTAAACTGGTGCTCATATTTAGGAGCTGGATGAAATCTTGAAACAAGAAGCGGCATCTTTTGGACTGCAAGTGCAAAAAGGAGGCATTCCCAGCTGTGAGTTACAGAGGCACTGATT
Organism: Coloeus monedula; assembly: GCF_965178545.1. Taxonomy (NCBI): domain Eukaryota; kingdom Metazoa; phylum Chordata; class Aves; order Passeriformes; family Corvidae; genus Coloeus; species Coloeus monedula. The sequence goes on along the minus strand of NC_138786.1, from coordinate 9,476,203 downwards.
GCAAATTCCCCCTGTTTGTATAACATGGGGAGTGCGTTAAGTAGCTTACCTACTTGTTATCTTGTGTGCTTTTCCTGCTCCAGAAATGTCAGTCCAGGTTGTGTACAGTCCTCTTACAGACTAATTTCTAATCTTCTAAAAATTTTGTCTTTGAAGTTGACTCTACAGTGCATCTTACGTTGTTGACAGATCAGAAGTAATGTGTACTACTTGGGAGACTTCACAGAACCACTGCCTCCTCAGTTGAGAAGGTTTTTGTTGTTTTGTGGGTTTGGGTGTGTATTTCTGATCAAAGCATGCTGGAAGCTATTAAAGAAATCAACTTCGATTAGGTTTTTCCTTGAAGTCCATTAATGTTGGATAATTGATTTACCCACATGGTAGGATGGATTTTCCTGTCTTTCACACACCCTGCTCTGCCCCCCACCCCCTCCAAATCCTTTGGCTGGCTTAGGGTTGGTGAGCAAGGATTGCACTCAGTGGCTGTGAAACAGTATGTCCCTCACACATCGGAGGCTGGACCTGGCTTGGAAACTCAGGACTTCAGCTAAGTTTATATTGCAGTAATTGAGGGAGTGGATTTCTTCTGTTGTGTCTGGGTTTGTTTCTTTTAACTCTGTCATTACTACAAGAACAATTGATGTTGATTTCAAATGAGTAGATTGAAATAACTGGCCCAAAGGACTTAGTTGTCTATTAATTTTAAGTCTTCTTATCCTCCCCAGTCTTGAAAATACACCTTGTTTCTTCTCCCATGTATGCAAAATCTTCTGAAGGACTGGAATAAATGAATATTAAATATCACATCCTAGCATAAATTTTGTGAACTTACTTTACCAACATTTAACATGAATGGACCTTATTTTTAATGCTATTTTGTTCTGTATCTTATATTACAGAAATTCTGGGGTGCTGTGCTGAACAACATTTCTGAAGCATTGTTTTAAATTAGGTTGGCTTGGGTTTCTTGGGTTTAAATAATTAAAACATTTCTGACATTGAGCTCACTTCTTTTTCTACAAGCAGCTGGATTTCTCAGGATGACTGATTTTTATTCCAGTTTATGGAATAATGGCTGTATCCATTTCCAGTGAAATCAGTCTGATTGTCTTTGATCAGCAGGATCTGTTGAGATCCAAAGACATCCAAAGGCATGAAGGAGTGTGCTGATTGAGAGTGGATGTTTCATTTACAGTTAGACCTGGGTGTAATTCTTAGTGTAACTTTTCTTACCCCTTGTAGGAGATCCTTACAGATGTTGTGTGGCAGCTACACTTTTTTGGTAAAACCCTCCTTAATGTATCCATGTTGACATTTGAGATGAAATATGAACATGTGTTCCTAGAATATCTGTGGTGATCTCAATGTGTCTATAGAATGTCGTAAGGCACTCAGTAAAACACGGAGTTTGTAGAGCTCTGAGGCAGAAGTCAATGGTTCCTGCTCTAAGTGGAGACAGCTGAAGTGCTGGTTCAGTCTCATTCTGTGTGCTGGGGCTGGGTTTAGGAATTACTGCAGCACTGAGAGCTATACCCAGTATCTGGTGATGTGAGGACTTGTTGGTTCCAGTAGCCTGTAGAGGCTACAGTTTGTTTCACGTGTAGAGGTTTCATAAATCCCTTGAAATGTGGCCTTCCAAGAAAGGCAGGTCCCTTTCTGTTTTCCCTGTGGAAGCAGTTTCTTGAAACCTGAGGAGTGCATGCTGGCAGATTGATTATCGAAGCAGGCCAAATTCCTTTGGTAGCAGCAGCATGTTAGTACTGATTTCCAAGAGTGTGCATCACCACCTTTTCACAAGGGCTTGATTTGTTCCCTTGTGATGTTTCCTTTTGATGGCTGCCCAGAATGAAATATGCAAACGGGCCATAAGCTCACTTCAAAGAATAAGAGCTCAAAGAGTCTAATCTTGGCTGACGAGAAGCTTATACTAGATCAAGCTTTCAGTAATGGTTGCAAACCAGCAAGCTTTGTTGAAACACTCTTGCAGCTGGGATTCAGTGGGTAGGCAGGGAGGCAGAAACTCTTGAGATGTGAGGGGAAATGGAATCTCCTGTGGCCGAGGGTCAGCTGGATAATCAGGATGCTGGTTCTGATGATGTCTCCAGTGGCTGTTCTGTAGAATTGTAAGCTAGACCTTGAGCTCTATCACAACAGGTATATCCCAGTCCCCTGCTAAGGAGGGAAATACTTAATCTGTAGCACAGCTGGTCTGAACAGGTTTGATTTCTGGAGCTGCCATGGGTTGGCTTTGGTTTTGATCCATTTTTCCTTTTCTACTGTGAAGGTGATCCATACTTCTATCCATAAGGTCTTCCTGTGTGACTACACACCCTTGAAACACATATTTATCTGCTTCACTGAGAGAAGAGCACGAGCTAGGATTTTTGGAGGTTGTTTAATTCTGTTGGGCTCTCTTTCCAGAGCTAGCCTGTTTTCCTTTCCTTTCATGCTGTCTGAATCTTTCTACTTAGAGCTGCAGACAAATCCAAACCTGGAAGGAGTGTCTGAGATAGCACATGAGTGTGCTACCAAGAGGGGGATCTCTACAGACCAGAGAAAAGGGTCACCAAAAACCTTATGAAGAACCCTAGGAAGTTAGTGAAGGGAAATGCCAAGTCCTACACCTGGAGAGGAAAAGCCCCATGTCTGAGTACAGATTAGGGACTGAGCAGCTGGGAAACAGCTTGGCAGAAAAGATAATTGATGGTTCATGAGCCAGCAGTGGTGCCCTTGCAGCAAAGAAGGCCAAGAGCCTCCTGGATTGCGTTAGGAGTTGTCCTGCCAGCAGGCTGAGGGAAGTGATCCTTCCCATTTATTGAGCACTGCTGAGACACTTCTGTGTTCTGGGTCTAGTTTTGAGCTTCTCCATGCAAGAGAATGTTATTTTAGTTACCACTGACTCTTTGAGGCAACAGAGAAGTCCTTTGATAAAGTAGCTGGAATTAAAGACTGTAGGTGCTTTCCCTCATAAACAAGGAGAGATAGGAACCACCACCTCTCTTGATCTCAGTGTTCTGTGAACAACATAAAATGCATTGTTCTGTGTCTCCATCTCCACTATGAGAGTCTGCAAAGCTGTGAGGTGATGCCATGATCTGACCTGTTCTGCTTTCTCAGAGGCTCTACTGATGAATAGATGGTTTTGGTGTGGGAGTGTACCTGGTCAGATTGATCTATTGAGAAACTGCACATGGAGTTTTTCTTCTGTTTATTGGAGACTTTTTTCCTACATGTCAAAATTGTTTATCTTGTAGCTTTGTGGCTGGTTAAAATCCATGGGCTGCTTCCCTCCGGCCTGCTACTTTTTCCTTAGGAAAGATGTGGAGCAGCTGTTGGAAGAGGGGGTCTCTTGGGCAGCTGAGGGCTGTGCCTTTGCCTTCCACAGAGCAGGGCATCCCTGTGCCCTGTTGTGAGGGGCTGGAGGAGCTGCAGGAGGCTGGAGCAGCTCTGGGTGTGTGGTCAGGGTCAAAACATGAACTGCTGATGTCAGGAGGAGTTCCAAAACTCAGATGGGGATCACAGGCTGCCAGGGGCTGGTGGACATGCTGAGGACTCAGCGGTAAGAGAGTGACCTCAACAAACAAACCAGGGTAAAAATCCCTTCTTTGCACCAGAGAGTGTGGTGAGATGGATCTGCATGTGAGAGAAAGTCACACAGCTTTTTGTCTTCTGGGAGATTAGAGTACTTGCAAATAGTGTTAGGGAGCCATTAAAACCAAACAGTATCAATATATTGGGAAGGTATGAAGTATTCTGACAGCTGCTCCCTAAGTACTGAGGGCAAAGGAAACTACCCTGCTATAGTTCAAAGATCTTCCTGTGATTCCTATGGAGTATTCCATAATAAAGGTTCTGATGTAGGAACTGCTTGTTACTTGCAGCATTGTGCCCATGGATGCTGGTCTGCATGTTGAAATCATCCCAGGGACACTTGGAGTCCTCGTGCTGCTGAGCTGAAATCTCCCCATGACCAAGTGTGTGTGCGTCGGGAGCCTCCAGCAGCAGCACACTGCTGCTAGGGAAGATAAAGAACCTCTTTTTCTGTTTTGTACCACTTTGTACTGTGACACTTAACTCCAGCAATGGAATACTGCTGCGAAGGGAAGTAGATTATTTCCTTTTTGGAGCTGTTTTTGGTTCAGTCATTACCCATGAGTATCTTTTCAATGGCTTCTTCAGGAAACCACACCACAGTTTTCCTCTGTCATTGCGAAACTGTGCTTTTGAGATACGAGACACTCGTGATTCATAAAGTTATGAATTGCATTTCTTTCAGAATAAATCCATGTGTGTGTTGGACATAGCTGCCTCTTGCCTGGGGGTAACCAGAACTGATGGGGCTTGTGCAAAGAGGTCCTGACTCCCGGGTGGGTGCTCAGCTCATGGAGCTGACCTACTTTAGCTGACCTTGATTTGCTCAGAGGTGTTTGTGTACTCGTGATCAGCTTTGCTGCATGGTTAAGCTGGTCACGTGTCATCTCACTTTTTTTAAAGGGATAAACAGTAAGATTTCTTTTTACTGTCTCATTAGCCTTGTTTCAGGAGATCAGAGAAAGATGGAATGCAAGGAGGGGGAATCCTGAAGGAAGTAGTCCCAAACAGGCTGTAAAGACAAACTGTCATGGATACAGTGACAAAATATCATTTGATTCTCCTCTGCAGGAGAATCCTATCAGGAAGTAGACTCCATGGCATTTTTTTCAAGTAGGTCCTTAGAGTACTTTGGCAACAGGTTTGGCATCATAAATGGAAGATTTGAACTTTGCTTATTATATACATGGGTAACTTTTGTGTTCCTTTTCAGTGAGAATTTTTTTTAGGCACTGAGCATCCAGCAGATGGAGGCTTAAAAGACAGTAAAATATTCAATTTCCCAGAATTTTAAGAAAACCTTGTGAAAAAAACATTTCTCTGAACTGTTCACTATTTAGTGGGGCATGCTGATTTTTGCTCTGATCATTGAGTTGACATTTTCTTAACTTTAAAACTCATTTCAAGAGACATGCATGGTTCTTAACTCCTGTAATGCTAAAATGTAGGACTGTGATTGTTAGAACTGGATGAGCATTTGGGACATGGTAGAGAAAGGGCTGACTGGAAAAGAAATTGAGAATAATGCTCTTGATGTGTTTTTTTCTGCTTAAATGGTCAAGACACTTAAAATAGCTGCTTTGAAACTATCAAATATAGGCAGGTATAAAATGGCACAGCTGAATGGATACTTGATTTCAAGATTTTTTTTCTATAAAACTGATATGAAATTTTTGCTTGAGATGAGCAACAATTTGTTTTTTGCATTACTGAACAGTGACTTGTGTGGTGTTCTGATTCTGAAGCTAAAATGTTGGCTATTGCAGGCATTCTTAAAGGGAAAGGACAGTGGTAAACTTACAAACCCTTTTTCTTCCACCCTCTGTTTTCTTTATTCATTCCAGCTCATCTCAGCCTTCTGTCTGAGGTCATCATAGATGGTCCATGACATTATCTAATGCAGTAAAATGTGAGTTCAGCAAGCACCCTTACATAGAGATGTGTTCAGAAACACACTAAGTTTAGCTATAACTAATTTCTGCACATCACATGGGTTTGGGTCTGAACCAAGCACAGAGAAATGGCCGGTGACTGGTTTGACTGGTAAATTGAGATGCAGTAGTCTCATACACCACAGTAACACAATCGAGTGTGTAGCTGTTGGACTGCTTGGGGTAAGAGAGACAAAGCAGAGAACTGGGAAAAGGCTGGCATAGGGAGACAGTAGGGCCTGACCTACAAAGAGCTATGGGTGTGAATGAAACCCTTGCAAAGCAAATGTGGTTGTGGATTCAATGGCATTTCATAATTTGACTTAAATTTGTACTGATTTAGCTTTGGTCAGTTTCGGTGCCAGCTGGCTTGTTAATGTGCCTGTACCAGTATGTCACACATTCTCAAAAATGGAAAAGGGGTCTGGTTATTTGGGAAAGGACCACAGAGAAGTTGGGTAAGATGGGCAATGAGCCCTCAGCAACAGTTTGGATGCTCTGCTTCAGGAGCAGCACTGATCCTCTGTTCAGAAGTTGGTGGTACTGAGGCAATGGCTTGCCTGACCTTACACTGCAGAGCTGCAATCCTGACTGTTATTACCATAAAATTAGATAATTTAAGCATGTGAAATTCTGAATTTGCTATTCTGGCAGAGCTGAAGAAAATGATAACAAATAACTTTGGATTTTTTTTGTCTAATAACTCAAAACATGTCTACATATGTGCTTCAGCAGAATTGGTTACAGTATGATCATGTTGACAGGATATTTGGTTGTTTGAGTTGTAAACTTCTGAGAGTGTCACGGGAGCTGCTTGTTCTGTGTACTTGGGAAGTTCTGCCATCACAGGTTAGAAAGGCAGTCAGGACATTCACAGGTGCATCAACCAGAAAATTGCATCCAATAGAATTTGGAAGTTTTCTTGCAGGAGGAAAATGTCGAACAGCTTCTAAATCTTCCATAGTAAGTTTTGCTGAAAAAATTGTTTTGTGACAGCAGTGTGGAAGCAAAGGACATCCACATGTTTATAGTATGGTTGGGAGACACATTTGAGGGTGTGAGTTGTAGTATGGGGATGTGGATTTTATATCAAACTTGAAGCTTGCAGAATAAAACCCATGTTTAACCCCTGTCCTTCAAAGATGCCAACTGCTGTTAGAGTGGAAAACAAAACAGTAAGCCAAGCCCAAACTTATGACCATCCTTAGAGGAAAGCAGTCAGGAGTGAAGGGTAAGTCTGTCTTTTGCACTGTGACAGCAATTTAACTCATTCTGGCAGCATCTGACAGCAAATGGCTCATGATTGTCATTGTGTGATCATTATGAGCAGAGGGGCTTTATGTAATGACCAGAGAATGGTAAAAAGGGCCCATAAGGAAGTGGTGCCAAAGAGATTCCTTCTGCCCAAACCTTGGTCCATTGGAGATGCACATCCCAACATCTAACTCTTTTGATGGATGGATAACTCCTACACTTTGTAAGAAATGAAATTTGATCCCTGAGTTGGAAACATCTATTGCTTTTGTAAACTGTGTCTAAAACAATTGGTTTTGAGGTGTTTTTTAACAAAACCTGCTGGTTTTCCTCCCATTCAGGTTTTTGAAAGTATTTGACCAACAGAACATGAGGCATGGAAGAGTTCTAAGATTATCAGCTGCTTTGGGCTGAGCATCATCATCTTTGCCCAAGTGGATTTAGGCTTCCAAGACAGGCCTTCAGGTAAAACCTCTTCTCTTTCACGGTTGATGCTATTTAGCAGTGAACTTTTCACAGGGTTTCTTCCAACAGTGTAATTATCTGCAGTCTAGAGAATTAAAAAGTGTATGTTTTGGCTGAAAAAGCCAATTAGATTCATTTGTACCTTTAACCTTCTTAGACCATCATTGGGTTATTAGGTTTTTATTTGTGGGATCTGCTGTGGTGGAGGTATTTATTTCTATGGAAATCATCTTAATTCTGTTCCATGAAATTCAGTGAATCAGAACTTCTAAAGTTTATGAACTGTTCTGATATGATCTTCAAATGCAGAGGCACACTAAAGTAAGTGTTCCCTGTCAGAAATATTTCTGTTAGGTAGAAGCAATTGGCTGGCCAGGTAACATAAGAATAAACCTGGTTCAGTTCAAGATCATGCTGACAAATCTTTAAAAGCAATTGTGCTACATAATGTGTTTTGAGAGTGGTCATGGTTTGTGTGCAATACTCAATGCAGCAGTAACTGGAAAAGGAGAAATTACCTGGTTTTTTTACAGCAAGAGGAAATAATAGAAACTGATTGTTGCAGTTTTTTAATAATGCTAAGTTCAAGGTAACTTTTTGGGTTAAAAATATGTAAGTGTCTGCTTATATTAATGCAGTGGTTTTTTGGTTGGCGGGTTGTTTTTTCTTTCTTCCCTAATGTTAGACAGTCCAATGGCAGACCAAAGGATGGACATATCTTCTACAATTAGTGACTTTATGTCACCAGACCCTGCTGACTTGATCTCCAGTTCCCTTAGCACTTCAGGAATGGACTGTAATAGGAAAAGAAAGGGAAGCTCAACCGATTATCAGTAAGTTGGATTTCTCTTGACTTAGCACTGCTAAAAGGAGGTGGTAACACAACAATACAGTGGGGAAGACTATAGAAATATTTATAGCAATTTTTAAATAACCTCTTCTTTATAACCTGCTTTAAGGGTTTTAATAAAGAAGAAAGCTACTCTGCACTAAGAGGCAAGTTCATGATTTAATAATAAAAATAAATATAAAGCTTTCATCTCAGTGCAGCTAGAATTGAGGGCTATCACTTGGGGTAAGGCTGAGGAGAAAAACTTCTGGCTGGTGGAGAAGTGGAATTAGGACTGATGAAATGTACAGTGTGAAGGTTGATTATATTGACCATTTACATAGGAAATAGTGTCTGACTAACAGAGGGAGAAGATAATAAATTTATTGAAAAACGGAAGCAAAACTAGGAATAGTTCCTTTTCTTCACCTATTTTTTGCCTATTTAGTCACTTCCTATCAATGTGCTGCCAACCTTTGCCTGATGAAGCTGTTTTGGGCTCTCATTTGAATATGAATCTGAACAGTCTCTGGTTTGAGGTATTAGAGCTGCCTTTCTTTTAGTCAACTGGTTTAATCTTGTATTGGTTCTCAGCTGTACAAGGAGATCCCACCAACTCTGCTTTAGAAGAGCAGTGAAGGGCACAGCAGAGTTTGCCAATCTCCCAGACCTGTAATGTCTCCTTCACTGGGCACACCAAGAGCAACACCAAGAGCAACCTACTTACTGCAAGTCCCTGTGCAAGCCTCCTCTGCATTGTAACTTCACAAAGTGTGGCTGCAGGGGAGCTTGTGAGTGGCCACATCCATTATTCATCCAGCCACTGAGTCCACTTTTATGTAACTTAGCACAGATTTTATTGCTGGGGGCCTCTGGATTCTTGGCAGCTCTTTTTAAGAGGAGGGGCAGAATTTTTAATCCATGCTGAGCATGATAATTAAGAATTAGAGTCTTTTTAGGAGAACTTATGCACAAAACTTTAAATTCTTCTCTGAACTGCCTTTAGTCTCCCTGAAAAGCACACGTGTCCCTCTAGTTGAATTGACTACTACAAAATTGAGTGAACAGCCTCAATCTTACCAACTTCCTCTTCTCTAGAAAGGATTTCTCCATCTTTATTCCTCTGGGTAGGAAGGATTACTCAAGTCCTCTTTTCCAAAAGACAGCTTGTTCTTGTAAGTTATAATTCTGCCCTTTAGGTTCTGTGTGCATTTTTTAAAAATGTGTGAAAACACTGTTTCCTTGAATCCTTAGTGAAATAAGTTTACAACAGCTCTAGTCATACTGCAGTTCATGTTGTGTTGCAAAGTAAATGGTGACTAGTAAGTGTTCCTCTTTGGAAGTAGAACTTAAGGTAGACTGCCTTGATCCCTCCTTATATCTATGTATATATGGGAAAATGGTCAGAAACGCTACTGTTCCAACTTCTGCTGCCTGTTAATGATTTCATTACATAACAAGTGTCCAGTTTGGTGCTTCACATACCAGGCAGAACCAGTGTTTTAGGGGGGTTCTTTGTTCACCTCTTGAGTACAAGCAAGAGGAGTCATCAGCTGCACTTTCAGCTCTCCACAACAATTTTTTAGTTCTTTCTCCTGAAACTCCTCCAGGAAAATTCCTGCCCAGCCTATTGATGTCACTTCAGCAAGGGCTGGTCAAATGCTGTAATCCAAGACTTCATGCACAGGACTATGAACAGTAAATTTCTTTTCTTGGGAGTAATGTTTCCAATTGAAATGTTACATGATGAGAAAACAAACTACCCTGATGCATTAGTAACTTCCCTTTTACCTCTTTTAGATTTTGCTTTCTGGGGGTGTTTAACAACAAACATCCCAGAGCTAAAGGTGCTGTCACAAGTGCTGTTTAATTGTGAGCATCAGGAGTCAGTGGTTAAGACAATAACTCAGGTGTGCAGATGGGGAGATGAAGAAAACATTTAGCTTTATTATTATTATTTTAAAACTGATCACAAAGATAATTTATCAAGGAGTGCAGTGAATAATACCTGAAAGACTACCATGTTTATTTTTAAGAAGATTTGTGTCCATTGTTGAACAGGAATAACTAATATGTTAATGAGATGAGAAGACTTTTTCATAAGGCTTTTACAAAACACAGCCTCTTATCATGGTAAAGCTCAGTGGTATTTCAGGTCGCTTTACAGTCTTGAAGTGATGCCAGGAGTTAGTTTGCATGTAGAAATTCTGTTTAATTTCCTTATGGTATGATAAAGTCTGTATAAAGTTCAGCCTGGGACTTTAGACTAAAGCCAAGTGTGCATCTGTCCTGCTGGGCAAGAATCGAAAACTGAGAAGCTTGGGATACTTTTATTTTTATTTTTTATTTCTGGCCTTAGAGTCCTCTGAAATCCCATTTATCTAACCACAAGGACAACATGCATAAAGCACAGATCTTTCCTTTCTGAAGATGAAACAATATCTCAGTGATTTGCATAACATAATTTAGGTTAGTTATTTTATTAGTTTTTCACGTTAAGTGTAATGAACTATGCTCTCTTTCCTTAAAAAGCAGAATTATTCTTTCAGAAAGTAGATTAATTTGAACAAACTTGTTTCTTTAGAAAATGCTCACTGCTATTGCCCTGTTTTCATTGTGTTTTTTCATTTCAAATAGAATAGGAATTAGCTTGAGAATTTCAGCAGAAAATGTAAGATATTATTCTTATTTCCTATATATGGTGTACTTTATTTTTCTTTTTTTTCAGACTCGATGGCTTTCCTTTTGAGTAAGTATAAATATTTTAGTAATTAGTTTCTCTTGAAAAAGATGCCCAGTGTTTTTTCCCCTGCCTTTTGCTTCCATGTACCTAAAATTTACAGGTAGAAATTAAACTAGAATGAGCAGGCCTAGGAATGTCCATTTAAGCACAGTTGTATAGATTTACATAAATCAAAACATTGTCTTCCTAATTATTGTGTCTAAAAAATGAAGTGTAGTTGTAGGCATTTAGCTCTTTTTAGCAAGTACAGCTGTGAAAACTTTTGTTCTCCTCTCCTGCTTAGTTGTGCACATATGGCTACAATATTAACTGTATTAAGGGGGATTATTTCTATTTTTCATGCCTCCCTTCTTACTTTTTTCCTTCATGCTGAAACAAAAACTACCCATGTATCTACACTGAAAGTTGTACTAATTTCCAATGTGCCTGGTTAGTTTCATACAGACTTGCCTTCTCTCCATGCATTTGGCCATCTCCAGTGGTGTGTTGGTTTAAGTTATTACCATCTTCTACCCCAAAACCAACTACCATAAGGCAAACTGAGCTATAGAACATACAGGCATCTGCACAAAGTTGGGTTTCCCCCCCCCTTCTAGTTAACTGAAAAACACTTTTGTAACAGATGATATCTTTGAACTGCAGCATGTTTTACTGTCAAACACATCAAACTGTGCCATTTAGTGAGTTCTGAAGGAGACACAACTAATTTAAGAAAATGTTTTAATGTTACAAAAACCACACAGCTTCCTTAGTCCTTCCAGTTTCTTGTTTTTATACTCCTATTTTTGTATTTATGATTTAGAGGTGGCAGGAATACTTCATTCTGACTTTATGGTAGTTGGATACCAGTTCTGCCAGCCCTGCTGAATTTGTGATGTGTTGCTTTGTTCTGTTTCTGCAGGGAAGGTATGGATACAGATAAAGATGACCAACATGGAAGGTACTGTTGATACAGTCGCTGAAATCTCAGTTCCACAGTTCTGACACAGGATCCTGACTGTGGATGCCTGTTCTCAGTGTCACTGTGGTCCCAAATTATTGCTTTGCTGGGATGAAGGCATAAGATTGTTTAAACAACATGAAACAGACAAGCTAAAAAACCCCACAGTCTGAGGTGCAATATTATAAATATTGATCTTTCCTGTAGAAAGGTTAAATAAACATTCAAATTCTAAAAAAACTGATCTTAATGAGGATCACTAGGATGTGAGATGCAGTGAAAGGATTGGGTTGGGTGCTTTCAACACTAACTTTGTGATGTCATTTCTCAACAGATTGGAGTATGCAGACCAACAAGGCAGGATAAAAAATGCAAGGTATTGCTCTAAACAAATATATTTAAAAGAATTATCTCTTGCTTTTTGCCATGTATGAATTATTTGTGTATGTTTCTTCTGAAAATATCTCTTTCCAGCATTGATCTTCCCTTATTTTTCCATATCTTTGCACTGTTCGCATTTTTAATTAGGTTTGCATAGAGTTTTGTGAAAACACTAATATGGTGGGTAACTTGGTTTTAGTCACTTCATTGATGTTGAAATTGAAGCCAGATATATTTCTGGTAATGTTACATTCTTCATCTTTCTTCTTTCAGACTCAACAGTGGGTTGTGGAAGTGTTAACAGTGAATTTTAATATGGGAAGATACAAAGCTGTGCTGTGTGGCCAACACTGGGTGTGGTTTTCTGCTAAACCAGAGCCTTGTGCTGCAACCTTTCCTGTTGCTTAGAACTGTTCTTTACCCAGATAATTAACACCAAATGCTGAAGAATGTCTGCTGTCCTTTTCACAAGGACAAGAGGGTAGCTTACTTCTCCTGAGGAGGTTGCTTTTGGGCATTGTTTGACGTGCTTTGTGTTGTCCTTGTGTGTGCAGGGAGGCTCACAGTCAGATCGAGAAGCGGCGGAGGGATAAGATGAACAGTTTCATAGACGAGCTGGCCTCGCTGGTGCCGACGTGCAACGCCATGTCCCGCAAGCTGGACAAGCTCACCGTGCTCAGGATGGCTGTCCAGCATATGAAAACACTTCGTGGTGAGTTGCCTGGGGCTGCAGGGCCATGCCAAATGGCATTTCCCCTAAGCAACGCTTTTTCTCTCCTTTTCTTGCCCAAAAAGGAGGAAGTTAATTCATTTTGGGAGGGCTCCTCCCCTTTTCTTAGCATCTAATGCTCAATGTTCATTCAGGGCTTACTAGTTCATGGTCCAGTAAATACCCTGATCTCACTGGGGCAACTTGGGGATGAGAAGATAATAATTTTCCATCATCTGACCTATTGATCAGTACTGCCAGATTCCACAGCACCAAGGCAGCTGGGGCAGGTGGGGAAAGGGAACAAAGGGCTTAAGGGCAGTGCATGGTTGATGCTGGTGCAGTACTGAGCCATGCTCTAAGCAGGCAATGTCCCAACTTGTTGGATAGAAAGGTTAGATTTTAAGTATAATATTCCTACAGGACTTCTAAGTTTTTGTGTTTGTACCTTTAGCTCTGTGTGAAAGAATGGAGAATATTTTGAAAACTCAGCTTTGGTCTTTTTGACCAGTTTCTGTTGCAAGCACTTGGAGGGAAACACAGGTTTGGAAGAGTTGAGATTGTTAAAAATTGCTGTGTGTTCCTAAAGCTTCACATAGCAGTGAATCAGTGCTTGGGTGCAAGTGGTGCTGGTGCTAAAAGCTTAAGCCTTCAAGAAATGCACTACTGAGAAAAAAAAGGGATGCAGCTAATTGTAAAAAAGATCCTGGTGATTGTTCTCATTTGTAGGAGAGCTGGTGCCTTCAGTCATATTTAACCTCGTGGTTTTGAAAGGCTTGACTTTCCTGCCACTGTCATTTGATGAGGTTAATACTTCATAACACTTCAGTGGTTACTAATTTGACTCTCTTCTGCCTTTATGAAGGGAATAGAATGAGAAGAATTACTCCTTAATAAGTAGCTGCCTCTTTTGTTGCCAATTTTGGGGTTTTGGCATCGTAAGATGATGTCATTGTAATGCTGGGTTTTGTCTTTGGCTTGGAATGAGAGAACTGATGTGTAAATTCCTAAGTGATCATTTGTTTACATGAACTTGTCATGGTTTACTGAGTTATAAGGAGAAGAAATAGTTGGAATGTTTTTACTTTTTAATCTCTTATTTTTGTAATTTCTAATTCTGAGACTAGACCATAAATCAAGGACAGCCTTTGGTTCCAAAATATATCAATTTATATCTCTGAGGCATTTAATTTGAATTTGTACCTAGTGCAGTACATGTTTCTTAGCAAAAAAGCTTCATCCTTTTTTAAGTTAGTACCAACAGAGCTCATGTTGATAGTAAAACAAAACCAAAAAAGTAACTTTCATTTTAAAGAGCACTGAACAACAGTCTAAGAAGGAGCCAAAGGAAACTTGCTCACTTGAGTGTGTAATGTTGGTGATCTGTGAATTGTTTTTGTTTTCTTTAGGTGCTACAAACCCATATACAGAAGCAAACTACAAGCCTGCTTTTCTATCAGATGATGAATTAAAACATCTTATTCTCAGGGTATGTTCCAACTTTTAATTAAGAGATATTAATATCTATGACTATAACTCTCCCAAAGCACACCAGTATTTTTCTGCCATTCATCTCAGCTTAAAAATGTTTTGATTATGGAGAAAAACAAAGAAATCTGCAGAGTGCTTCATAGAGTCAGTGAGTTTAATGATGACTAGCATTTCTTAATTCAAGCAGAAAGATTGAAGAGGGGGGATCTGAGGAAACCTGTATTTAGATGGTAACTGTCAGTATCTTCAGTTATTACATGAATGAACCAAAATTACATGAATTGTTTCCTTGCAGACTTGCTGCCCTGGGTTACCTTGCCATGATTTTCAGTGTGCAGTGATGCAATGAACACCTTTGTGGTTTTTTTGAGGTCACTGATGTAACATGACTTAGTATGTTTGGCTGCCTGCTGTTACACTGCTTTTATAGCGTGGAGAGCTTATCTCATTAGTCAGTAGTTAGGCTTGTGTAATTGTTGAAGCACTGCAGTGTCCAGATGCAGCATATGCAGAATTTAATTTCTGCAGCATTGTGACTCTGAGGATACATAATTGGGGCCTATTCCTGCATGCTTGTGTGTGACTGAAAGACTGTACTTTGCAAATACGAATTAGTTGCCTCCAGGCACAGAAATAAATATCCATGTTATGTTTGGTTTCTAAAAGAGGAGCTTTTTTAAATAGTTAAAATAACATTTTAATTTGAAGGCATTATTAAACATAATCATAATATTATTGGACAAGACATGGGTTCTTTCTTCTCATAAAAGTTATTTTACATTCTGGGCACAATGCCCAGAGTGATGCCAAAAATGTTTGCAGATGCAGAAAAGCCCCTTCATTGTAATTTCACATTTTGCCTGTTGACTCAGTTATCTCTAAATGTTAAGACAGCTCTCCTAGTGTAGAAATTCTGTACTACTGTACACGAAGTGTTTTTAAAGGTTATAGCGATACAATGAGGATGTATAACTTAGGATTTGACTTTTTCCCCCCCTTAATTAGGCAGCAGATGGATTTCTTTTTGTTGTGGGCTGTGACAGAGGAAAGATACTGTTTGTTTCAGAATCTGTCTTCAAGATCCTCAACTACAGTCAGGTATTCTTTTCCATTTTAAGTATGTTAGATCTTAAAAGATTGGAGAGCTTTTTGATGGCTATGCCTTTATCTGGGGGTAGGTATGAGAACAGCCTGTCTTGAAAGCTGAGAGGTGTTGCAAAGAGAGAGCTCTTCTCTGCCTTGTCATTAGAGAAGATTGTTTCTGGTTTCCATTCAAAGCAAAGAGGTGAAAAGGAACTAAATTTAATTCACTGATTGATGCATTCTGCTCAGGGATTTACCCTCAGGATTGCAAAAGCATTACCTAACTGGGAATGGAAGCAAATATTGAAACATCAGTCTGGGGTTCTTCCAGTAGCTTCACATGGATTTTTCAGCTTAGTTTTCTTTCTCTCTGTTCTGGTTTTGCTTGCATGCTTACTGATGGAAACTGGAAAGCAGTTATACCAAAGCCAGGTTTTTAATATATGATCAACATAAGGCTTAACTTGGACCATATATTGTGCAAATAATCTTCATTCTTTCTGTCATCTGCACCCCTCATCAAATTTAAAAGTTGTATTAGTTTCAAAAGTTTTCCTCAGCCAGCCTTTAGTTAGGTATATACTAAATACCTATTCATATGTAAATAATGAAAGAGAACATTTGCAATTAAGATTTTTTTCATTTAAATGTGTGGTAGAATAAGTGAGACTGAGGAGAAACCAGAATATCTGGTTGGTGGGGAATTGAGCATGCCAGTTCTGCTAAACTCTTACTGAAAATGGTGACAGAAATTACTGGGTAATGTACATAACTTCCAATACACAGAGAAAACCTTCCATCAAATCACAGGATCAGAATAGTTGATTGGAAGGGACCCTTTAAAGGTCATGCAGTCCAAACCCCCTGCAATAAGGCTGGATCTGAATGTTTGATATTCCTTGGTTACACCTATATATATAAAAGGATTGTTCATACTGGATGCTAAAATGAAGAAAATATACTGAGCCATTATTTTACTTTTTGACTGAATGTTCAATCTCTACAGAATGATTTGATTGGTCAAAGTTTGTTTGATTATCTCCATCCTAAAGACATTGCCAAAGTGAAGGAGCAGCTCTCTTCTTCTGACACGGCGCCACGAGAAAGACTCATAGATGCAAAGAGTGAGTGTTACCACCTTTGGGAGAAGTGTTACCTAGCCAGAGTCACTGCTGCTGGGGCTTTGCCTCCTGTCAGAAGTGGGGTTGAGGGGGGATGCTGGATTGTCCCATGCCAAGGAAGTTTTAGCTTAAAAGACAAGAAGAAACAACAAAAGAAAAAAAAAAAGTGAAACAGGTGCCTGGAAGCTGTTGGGTTTGGCATGCACTGTGGCACAGATGCATTACTGGAACTGGCTTCAGCTGTGAGATACCCTCTCTTTTCCAGGCATCAAAGCTTTAACCTCTTCCATTAGAACATATGAAGCATTTGTTCTAATCCATCATTCTAAATGGTCAGAATACACTCAGTATTATCTTGGTAGGCCTTAGCTGTCACCCAAGATAGAGGATTCATTTTATTTATCTATTTATTTATTGCTTTCTGCCACTTCCATCAATGACCCAGCCTTTCTCTTAGAAGGTTTTTAACCTTGGAATCATTTGCTGCTATGTCTCTTAGCTCTGTTGCACTCTGGTATTTTGAAGTAGTTCTGTATCTCTGCTGTTCTTGAGGTGAGTGGGTGTTTAATTCCCTCTCATAACAGGAGTCTGCATTGCTTAAGTGGAAGGTGGTATCTTACAACTGCAGATTTCCAGGTCATTAAGTCCCATGCTTGTCAGGAGCAGAAATCTCCTGGATCTCAGCTCACAGAAGCCACCAGCTCAACTTCAGAAACTGAAGTTGAGAGAGATCATTCAAGGGCAGGGAGCCTGGAGGCTTCAGCAGAATCAGCTGAAGTTTTTTCTGGCTCCTGTTTTCATCGGTTGTCAAGCATGAATATCTAGTGCTGCCTCCTGGGTTTTTTTTTGTATGCCTCTGACAAAGTTAGGGCAAAAATAAATACTATGAATTACAGTCTTCCCATCTGCTATGATAGACGGATTGGTAGAATTTCAAGAACTCATCCTGGTGAAGAGTACGAGGATGTATGCACGTATTTATTTCTGTGTTGGCATGAGTAACTCAGCACAGCTTGTACTCTCACCACGGTGCAGCAGTTTGGAGGGCATGTGGTGCAGGGCAGCCTGACCTCCTGGAGATCACCTCACTCCAGTGGAATTGTGAGGGAGGCACACTTTCCACTAAAATACTGGAATTGCTGTCTTCTTCCTTATGTTAAAAGCCCACAAGGCCTGAGGAGTTTTTGTTTGTGTTGACAGCTGTTTGATTTTACATATCCCCGTGCAGAAATGGTTGGAGTGGATGGCAGGCTGGGGAAAAGTTGCTGTGTGATTTAAATCCTCCATCAGCCCTTGGAGCAGTGGCCTTGCTGATACCTGTGGTCCTGATGCCTGCCATGGAAGCATCTCTTCCCAGAGCCCTGGTGGTACCAGCACTCTGCTCAGAGTGATATGTTTAGGTTGTTTTCCCACAGAAAAGAATCTCCTGTGAGAATATGATAAAGGTCAGGATTTATTGTTAGGGCATGTCCATGTGCACTTATTTCTGCAAGGCAAGGGAGACTTCTTAGACATAACTGGAGGTCTTGGGGATCTGCAGTCCCTGTGTAGCTCCCAGCTACCTTTTTTCCTTCTCCTATCCCTGAAGTGTCATTGGGGCTCTTCTGCTCTGTAGGCACATGTGTTTTTTGAGTGGGTGCTGTGATAGAAAAGTGCCAGTCTGAAGGGTCAGGAGCCTCCTGAGTGACTGTGTTTGAAATTCTGCTCTGGCTATGGAGAAATAATCTCTCTATTTTTAATCAGTTCAGAGACATTACAGTGTTCATTACAGGACTTGTGTGGATTTGTCCAATTTCTTGCTAATCATTGGACTCAGAGCCCTGTGTTCTCGAACTCGCCTCAGTGTTTCCACAGCAGGAAGCAGAGTCAGAACTTGCAGTGTTGGTATGGTCAGCTGGGTGTGCTGCACAGTCACATACATAAAAACCTCAGAAACAGGACTTCTGTGCAGGGCCCAGTGAGGCTGAAGCATTGTAGGGTGGGGTTTTTGGGGTAGCCACGTGTGTGGTTCACTCTGCACCTGACAGACTCTCCCCCACCCCCCGTGTTTGCGCAGCCGGACTCCCGGTAAAGACGGACATAACGCCCGGGCCCTCGCGGCTCTGCTCCGGAGCACGGCGCTCCTTCTTCTGCAGGATGAAGTGCAACAGACCCTCCGTCAAAGTAGAAGACAAGGATTTCCCTTCTACCTGCTCAAAGAAGAAAGGTAACCATTATGCTTTTATTACCAAGGCTGTCAGGATTTTTTTCACACGATCTCTCGTTTGCAGTGGTTAAATTTTTTACATTTATCGATGTTTCTTATTAAGATTCTGAACCATGTCTAGGTCTGTTATTTCTTCAAACTCCCCCTCACTCCCCTCGAGTATCTCTTACACACCTGCATTAGTATTTAAAGCCAAATTCTCCACTCTGCTCTCTTGAAACTTTTTCAGGCAGTTTGTGCCAACAGTTCTGGGGTGGTTATTGCATCATCTTCAGACATTGGTCAGATCACATTCGGTCTTCACCATTTGGCCAGTGTCTCCAGTAAAGGGGAGCTGTTCCTTGTCCTCTGCTTCTATTTGCCCAGTGATGTTTGGGTGGGTATCCACCTCAAAAAAAAGTGTATTCTAAGTTCATCTGTGGGTTTGGTACATTCTGAGGACTGGAAACCTGGCATTTCTATGCCTGTAATATTTGGTCATAGCATTAGCAGTGTTGATAATATTTTTTCCTCTGCAGGATATTAGTCTAGGCATGTTGGAATATATATTTAGCCCAAATGTGAAGGTTTCTTCTTTGAGTACTGTGAATGACAGATTTGGTGTTAGTTAGTTAAAGTGAAAAGACAAACAGCAAGAGAACAGAGGCCATTTTGGTGTATTCTCTGGCTGTGGCAGCTGCCCCGGCTCCCTGTGAGGTTCAGACGCAGCTTCAGCCTTGGATCCTGCTTTTGTGCTCATTGCTGAGGAAGCCAGTTTGTATAGCGTGGCATAAGCCTTTTACTCTACCTCCCTGTGAAAGTCATCTTCCTTGGAGTTTTCAGGCCTGCTCAGTGCTGAGGAATAGGAATTCTCCTTTTGGATACTGACTTTTACTGGCCGTTGCAAATGTTCATCACCCCTGTCTACAGCTGTCCCCTGTACACCCCAAACAGTGTATGTTCTGCCAAACGTGTTCCTGGGTTTTGTAGGAGCCCCAGGTTAAGTTGAAAGAGGCGGCGTATTTATTAATCTAATTTCTTCAAACATTCCTTTGGATTGTTTGCGTCCTTTGCTGAAATAATAAAATGTGATGCAATTTCTGCTCAAAATTACCAAAAGCAACCTTGGTCTGAGCTATGTGATGTTTCAGCATAAACAGGGGTTTTGCCAAGATAAATTGTTTATTGGATTATCTCAGATTAGCTGCATTACAGCAGGAGTGCTGAAAAATCCCTTAGAATCACAGAGTCCTTACGGTTGGAAAAGATTTCCAAGACTGAGTCCCAGCCTTTGACCAAACATCACCTTGTCAGCCAGGCCATGGCACTGAGTGCTGTGTCACTTCTTGAACACCTCCAGGGATGGGGACTCCATCACCTCCCTGGGCAGCCCCTTCCATGCCTGACAGTCTTTTCAGTGAGGAAATTCTTCCTGAATCCTGACCTGACCCTCCCCTGTCGCAGCTTCAGGCTGTATGCCCTTGTCCTGTTTCTTGTTTCCTGGGAGAAGAGGCCGATCCCCACCTGGCTGCCCCCTCCTTTCTGGCAGTCCTAGAGAGTGATAAGGTCACCCCTGAGCCTCCTTTTCTCCAGGCTAAACACCCCCAGCCCCCCGAATTTCCTGCATAAGAGAGGAGATGCATTATTAGCAGAACTGAGTTGAAGTTCTCCAAAGCTGCATCCATGACCTAACTGCTTTCTTGGGTTTTGTTGGTTTGTTTTTTGGGTTCTTTTTTTGTTTTCTTTTTACAGCAGACCGCAAAAGCTTTTGCACTATTCATAGCACAGGCTATTTAAAAAGCTGGCCTCCAACAAAGATGGGCCTAGATGAAGATAACGAGCCAGATAACGAGGGTTGTAATTTAAGCTGCCTTGTTGCCATTGGAAGGCTCCATCCGCACGTGGTCCCGCAGCCGGTGAACGGCGAGATCCGGGTGAAGCCCACGGAGTACGTGTCCCGGCACGCCATCGACGGGAAATTCGTCTTTGTAGATCAGAGGTGAGAATTCCTCCAACACCTTCTGCTGTCCAGCACTGCCTCACGGATAGCTTTCCTTGCAGCAGTGTAAATACCATGGGGAAAATAAATTGCTGCCCCTTTTAGCTTTTTACTGCGAGCTGGGTTGGGTTTTAAGGTGGAGCTCAAAGCTGTTACTATGCGTATTTTCAGTATGACTGGTTAAAGTTTCAAAAAATCCCCCAAACTTCCAAAAATACGGGAGAATAACGCCAGGATCATTTCTGCCGGTTCGTTAAGGGGGTTTTGTACATGTGAAATCTACAGAAGAAAATGTTTTGAAACTGGACCCTAATTGCTACCTGTGTTACTGAAACCCTTTTGCAAACACCACACAGTTAAGTGGCTGCAGAGGCTGGGTTAGGCTTTGCTAGCATGTACACTTACATAACTGTTTACTGGGGCACATTCTGCTGGGTTAATGCTTCTCTATGGGATCTTTTGTGTCTGTAAGCAAAGCTTTTCATAGGGTTATCTCTTGGAAACGGGTTGAGAACTTGTGCCTGTGTGGTATCTGCTTTCAAACATCAATTTATTATCTAAAAGGCTAATTCTTTCCTTTTCCAAAAGAAATTACTTGAATTTGCTTAAGTAGCAGGCACATATGACCTGAATCTTCCTTGAAAATTACTGGATCATGGAGGGAAAAGTAGGAGGTCGAAGGATGTTAATGGAGAGGTTATGCTGGGTTGGTTGGAGAGGGGTTGCTTGGTTCCTTTCCTTGTCAACAGGGATTGAGACTGCCCAGGTGAGGCTGTTGCAGTTTCCCTGTGGCTTTGGCTCAGCTGCTAGAAAAGCCCAAACCCCGAACTCTGACAGAATCTGCTTGCTGGAATTGCTTTTCAGAGGAGACTCAGCTGATCTTTAGTGCCCTTTGAGAGGAAGTAGAGGATAGTCATGGGAGGAAGTGCAGTAAGGAGACTGGTTTGGTTTTTTTTATGTTACCTATCTGGTTTGGGGTGGTTAGGCTGTGACTTTTGGTTAGGTTGTTTGGGTGTTTTTGGTTTTAATTTGATAGAAAGCTTTGGAAAGTACCAACTCTCGAGTGCTCGCCCTGGGAGCTGTGGGAGCATTCATAGCTTTCTGTTGCCCAGAAAATGCCATTCTGTCTTGTTTATAAGCAAGTTTTATTTTCAAAAGATCAGACATATTCCCCTGATGAGTAGTTTTGAGGCATTTCTAAAATAATGAGACTCAGAAAATGTTGACCCATTGGATTTAAACACATATGCTTTTATTTAATTGTTTTCCAGCTGTTGTTTGCAGTCCTTGGAATGTGTTTGCTACTTCAAAGGGCTCTTTGAAGGGGAATTTATTTAGAAGACAACCTGATCTCTAGGCCTGAAGTTGACATCCAGTGATCCTTGCTTCTACTGGAGAATATTTAGGCACCTGTAAAAGTTGGAAGCAATTTCTTTCCAAGTCAGGTTTTTTTGTTAATATAGACTTGCACTGTTCCTTTAGCATTTGTCCAAGGAACTCAGGCAAGAAACACTTCTTAAACTCCCTGTGACCCTTTGTGTCCTTATGGATTGGATGGTCCCTGGAGAAGCTCTGCTGTGTGTCAGGTACCAATTAGCTGGGCTGCCACAGCCAGGGAACTGCTTAACAATTCACTGTTGGAACGCTGCACTGAACAGGGTTTTAAAGAGAATGTCTCTCCTCTTCTTTATTCAGTACTTCTAATTGGTCTGCATGGTGAATTTGAGAGTAAAATTAAGTTTCTTATCTATGCAGATGACATCAGACACAGCTTCAGAATTCAGAGCTGCTTTGTTTTGTCGGAGAAGTGAGCTGAGGAAAAGAGGAAATACAGGATGAAATTCCAGAAGGACACAAACAATTTCCTTCCTTGCATAATAGGACAGGGTCAGATATTGGATTCACCAAGTCCATTGCCATCTGTCACTTGGTGCAGATTCTCCTTTCCACAACACCTGTACATCCTGCTGTGAAAAGAAAAGAGTTGACAAATCACCTGTTGATGCTCATGCTGGTTGTTCCTCATCTATGTCAGGTGTCCCACCACAGCAGTGCTGCTAAAAGCCTTGGTTGCTAAAGTTCTTGGAAGAGTACTGGAATAAGGTTGACTTGGTTGCCAGCTCTTCCATTTTAAAGATAGACTTTGTTTTGCTGCTTTGTGGTTCTCTTAGAGATTGCTTTGATGAGTTATCTTGGGGTTTAAGTGTCCTGGGATAAGGCTCACCAGACAAAAGTCAGTTTAAATTCTTGTTTCCTTCACCAAGACTGAGGTGTTTGATCTCCCTGTCAAGGAGGAGTTGAGGTGTAAAGCACCCGATTGGTGCTGAATTCTCTTGGTGTGTTTGGGAACATACAAAAAGTGCCCCACATTTAAATACTATGGATTTTTGTGCTTCAGCTTTTTTCCTTCTGTTCTTATTCATGATTATTAATATGTACCAATTTCTACATTTTATAATATTTAATTTGGGCTTTTTTGAGTTTGCAGAAGAGGTGTTGATCTACCCAGCTTTGTTCCTTATTGCCCTTCATGTTTAATTTGCATTGGAATAGTCTGGAATTGTGAAACTTACTTCAGTTTCTTCAAGGAACTGTCACTTCTCCCTCAGTAATTTTCTTCTAAGAAACGTACAAAATCCAAGTTGAGTTTGGTGGGGTGTTGTTTTGTCCCACTCTTGAGTTCTCCAAACCTTTGATGTCTGTTTTGCAGTGGCATTTTATGCAGAAAGCTTGGTGTTATCTTGTGGCTGCTACAGGGCAGCTTTTTTCAGGCTTAAATTCCCAAAATTACAGTGTATCTTCAAAGCTATTTAGAAACTCTTACATCCCCTCTGGTGGTGGTAGGTCAGATATAATACCTGAGGGCTCTGGGTGTTAGGTACTTTTTTAATTACCTGAGAATTAAAAATAGTATTCTTAAGGAATTACTTTTACCTTCTAAGCTGAAAATTCCTTTCCGCATTACTTGAGCCTTACCCAGCCTCGGTGTGAGATTTAGGAATCTCTGACTAATACTTCAACTTGAAAAGATTTTTTTTGTTTTCTTTATTTTCTTCCTCTCCCTCCCTTCCCCAGGGCAACAGCCATCCTGGCATACTTACCCCAGGAACTTCTAGGTACTTCATGTTATGAATATTTTCATCAAGATGATATAGCACATCTTGCAGAATGTCACAGACAAGGTACAATTACTAATAATTCAGGAAAGAAATTTTGTTCAAAATATTGGGGACAGTTGTTGTGTATTAAGGAAACCCAACAGACTTGAAAAGATTTGGGTATTGCTGTTTGCAAGTGCTTTAGTGGAGAACATTGTGCTGTATGTGCCAAACACTGTGATTATCTTAGACTTGCATGGATTTGTAGGGAATATTTGAGGTTCGGGATAGGTGAGGGGGATGAGGGAGGAACAGCATTTTTCTTGAGGGGTGAGGGGAGGAATTAACTGGGTTTTCCCTGACAAGGGCTCTATTTATGTTGGTGTGGTGCCTGTTTGACACAAATCACTTGCTTTCTGCCTGTCTTCAGTTTTGCAGACAAGAGAAAAAATTACAACTAACTGCTACAAGTTTAAAATAAAAGATGGCTCTTTTATTACGTTGCGGAGTCGCTGGTTCAGTTTCATGAACCCTTGGACCAAAGAAGTAGAATACATTGTCTCCACAAACACAGTCGTTTCGTAAGTGCTTTTCCCTCAGCAGGTGCCTGGAAATGCCCATTGTTCTGCCCTTTTCTCATGTGAGATTTGACCTAAATATGTGCACACCTTCTGTATGACAATAGGTGTCTCCTCCAGATCACACCCTGGGGAGAGGGGCTTTGGTTTAACAGCTGCAGTAATTTCATTTCTGGTTGTTAAAGCCTGCAGAAAATAGAGATATTTTCTTTCTTTGAGAAAACCTGGGATTCGGTCTTTGTAGGGTCTTACAGGACATGCATTTCTTTGCTTTGGCAGGTACTTCTTCCCCCCTTTTCCTTTTCCTTGAGGTGACTTCTCTCAGCAGAATAACTGCTGTAGAGGAATCCTCTGATGAGAGAAGCTGTTGGGGTCCTGCCCTGCATGCTGAGCTGTGTGAATGAGCAGGGTGGTTCATTTCTGTTGTTTACCCAGCCCTGGTGTCAGGCACAGAGGTGACACTGACTCACAGACTACTGAAACCCTGAAGCATTCCATACTGAAGCTCTGGCTTGCATGACTTGGGTTTTAGTCACTGATAGGGCTTTCTCTTACTGATTCATCTAATCCTTGACCTCCACAGCACCACGGTCCTGGACAGCGGGGACGCGGCCTTTCCCCAGCTGGCGGCGTCCCCACACAGCATGGACAGCGTGCTCCAGGCTGGAGAAGGTAATTCCTGTGCTCTGGGAGTTATTGGCTGTCGTGCCTTGGGAGCAGCTCATCCTGCCTGCCCAGATTTGCTGCACTTCTGCACTGAGATGTGTTAATATGCTAAGGAAAATAAGGTTTAGTTTTGGGACTGAGCCGCAGCTGCTGAGGGTTGCTGTTGTTAAATATGCATTTCCAAAAGCAGGCAATTATCCACTCTGGATAAGCAGTGCTGTGGCCTTTCCTGCCCCTCTCAGTGTGGTCTTTTCTCTGCTGTGGAGTATATTGGGCTCCTCCCTGACAACCTCCCAAGTGCTGTGCAAATGTGAATTACATTACAGCAACAGCTCCTGACTGTTCAGCACTCACTTTTCCCTCCACTTTTCAATTCCTGCAGTTACCTGCCAGGAGCTTTATTTGCAGTCATCAGGAACCTTGGGCTTTTCCCATATTGAATGGAATATGCACTGGCAAGTTCTTCACACAAAGCAGAGAACAAACATGTTTGGAAAAGAGCCTGTTTGGGCACAGAGAAGAGCAGGTCTGACAAGGCCATTCTGTACAGCTCTGGACAAGAGGTAGCACCAGATGCTTGGTTTTAAAAGAGGACAACAGCCAGATTCTGAAGGAGTTGGGATCTGTTCTGTCCCTGCTGGCACTGAGGGACGTCTGAGACCCAGCACAGCTCAGGGCGAGCCAGAGCTTTTCATACATTCGAAGGCACTCACCAGTTGGTGGAACTGTAAATAAATCCAGTTCAGAAGGTCCTGCAGCTGCTCAAAGCCTAAACACAGATGCTCTGTGGAGAAGCTTTGCAAGCTTTTATCTGACCTTAAGACAATCTACTCATTTCAGGTGGCCCCAAAAGGACCCATCCTACTGTGCCTGGAATTCCAGGTGGAACAAGAGCTGGGGCAGGTAAAATAGGGAGGATGATTGCTGAAGAAATCATGGAGATTCACAGGTGAGAGAAAATGGTGTGAATTTAAGTTATTTTATTATTGTTCTTTAAGAGGAAATTAAGGAAGTCTAATTCCTCTTAAAGAACAACTTACTCAAGATAAGGAATGATCCAGCTGTATTTCACAGACAGCTACAGATTCCTGTTCAGCATCCCTGAGGCAGTCAACCCCCACAATGAAAGCATGAAGTTACAGACTCCCAGCTTTCTCTTGCAAAAGGCTGATACTGGAACTTTTTTGCAGGGTGATGATGATGATGATGATGATGACCTGTTTACCAGAAACAGGAGTTAAAAAGAGCAGCTAACTAGAAACAAATCCATTCCTGACTGTTCTTTTCCCAGTGACTTGAAGCTGTGAGTGGCACAACCTTCAAATGCCAAAGCTATTGACTGTGTGCCAGAACAGCAGTGTTTGTTTTCGTGCAGTCCATTCACTCAGATGCTTTTGGAGTTGTTAGATGTGCATGAGGAGCTTGTGCAGTTCCCCTGCAGCTCTTGGAGCAAGGACACCATGCTGGGGACTTCCCATGGTACTCAGGATGTGGGCCTGGGTCAAACACAGGGTCCCTAGGGGACTGTGGGGATCCACAGCTGCTTCTTGTGTTCTCACCTGTGTGAGCAGCTGCTTTCAGTGGGTACCACTTAATTTCTGTTGGCTAAAAATCCCTGTTCTTCATGGATTTCCTTTTGGGAACTGTGTTCCCTTTCCTATAAAAGTGGTCTCACCCAGCAGATGTTTAGTGGTAGCAATTTAACCAGACTGAGCTGCAGCCCAGGAGCACATTCAGTCTGTTTCCATAGTTCTGTTCCTGCTGCAGGCAGGAGACTCCTTCCCATCCTCACTTAAGGCAACAGCAGACCTATGCCTAAGACTTTGTTCCTTGCTGTAGGAAGAAGAGGAAAAAGGCAGAGCCAATACTTTGAAGCTTAACCATCCCTTTCAGTAGCTGTAAAACACTTAATTAGCCAAGTGAGTGTAGTAGTGCAGTTACCACCCATGCTTGCATTTCAGTTCCGACCCTGGGTTAGTTCCAGTCCTTTTTCAGCAGCTGTTACTATTTTCCAAAGCTGCCTTCTGTTCAGCTTTCCCAGGGGAACTCTGCCAAGGAAAAGATTCCCATTTCCATTGCTTTTCCCTGTAACTACCCCTCCTCCCTTTGGTCTAGAGATTTGTTGGTTCTACAGTCAATACATTATTCATTATTAAAGATGTTTGATCAAGCTGTGGAAAATGGAAATGAACAATGTGGCTTTAAGCAGTTAAAAACAATCCAGTGGCCAGAGTACTTCTGTAGCAGTAGCTCACTGAAGGAGTCTGGGTTATGTGATTGAGGCAGCTGGATTTCTTAGCTGATGGACATTGCAGTAAAATACACAAAAATGAGGCTTTCCATAGCAGCCTTTGACTCAGGGAAGGCTGTCCAGGAACAAAGACAGGGAGGGAGGTAAAGCATGCAGACCAAGCAGGCTGGATTTACACACATCGCTGCTCCTGCTGGTTTGAGGAACACTGGAAGAGGGAGGAAATTACAAAAATGAAGCTCATGCTTTCAGCACCTTATGGCATCTGGTACTGAAGTCAGCATTTGAAACTCCCAGTCTCTGAGTTGCTTGTAAATCCATGCCTGGTTTTATCCATGTTTTAGGATAAGAGGATCATCACCTTCCAGCTGTGGCTCAAGTCCCCTGAACATCACCAGCACCCCCCCGCCCGACACATCCTCGCCGGGAGGGAAGAAGGTAAGAACAGCTTCCCCCACAGGCCATGGCAAGGGATGTGGGATTTGCTTGTGGGAACAACTCCTGGCTGCTGGGCTGGAAAGGCCTGACCCAGCCAAAGTGCTGCAGTGGTCACAACCCCTGTACAGCACTGCCTGCAGGGCAGGGAGCAGCACTTCCCAAACACCAGCAGCGTTTGAAATCCACCTGCCCTTTAGGTTGTATTTTTCCAGCGGAGCTGCAAGGAACAGCTCTCTCCCCACCCTCCAAAAACTCTCTAACACCCCGTGCTGGTGAACGCTGGAAGTGCTGGCACGGGAGCACTGGCTGTGCTTGAGTGGATCCCACCAGTTGTGCTACAGAGCTGCTGCAGGACATACCAGGACAATTCGGAGCTTTCCTGGCACTGGGAGGGTGTTGCTAAGCCAACGCTGTGCACCTGCCCCGCTCTAAGATGGCTTGAGTAGCACTCAGGTGCCATTACCAGCACTGAGCCACCTGAACACTTGTCCTGGCTGCTTGCAGCAATCTCTAAACGCTTATGGAAGTTTTATCCGAAGCAAGAAGAACACTTACCCAGATCCTTATGCACTGCTTCAGACTTACTTAACCCTTTTATTCAGAAATTATGATGACTACACATAAGAATTGCTTGTACTGGAGCAGACAGTAAATGTTTCTGTCTATTTCCAACTCTCTTTGTTCTTGAAATAAAACTTCAAGTTGGAACAGTTACAATTCCAGTAATAGTTATTCTTGCTGCTTCTGCCCTACAGTATTCAACATCTACACACAGAATAGGGGCTGCTGGCATGGCATAAAGGAAAAAACAGGTGGAGGATTGGGTGTTTTCAGCATCCCTTGATATTTCTCTTTGTTTAGAAGAGTGTTTGTTATAAACCACAGGGCTTTTTTGGGAAGTCCATCTACCCTATATAAAAAATCCCAGTTTAGGACAGTTTAAGACTCCATGCACCATTTCATGCTGCTTTATAGCTTCTGTTTTGTCTTTCAAGATCTTGAATGGTGGCACTCCAGACATTTCTTCAGCTGGGCTGCTGTCTGGGCAAATCCAGGATAATTCTGGGTACCCATATTCCGACAACTCCTCTATCCTGGGTAAGTGAAGTCACGCACGAACATCCTCAATGCTGCTGAACACACATGGACACTGTAACAAGGTGGTTGGTTTTAGCAGTAACTTGCTTTTACCATCTGCAGGCTCCAGCTGGGGCACAAAGCCCACAGCCAACCACCCACTCTGTGTGCCCAAAAGGCACCTGCAGCCTATTTTGTAAACTTTCCTTGCACTGGCAAGTTCCTTAGGTAGTGCTTTGAAGCCTCTTGGCTCTTGCTGAGTCAGTGTGGGTTAGCTCAGCTCCCCCTGCCTGCTGCCTCCCAGATGTCGATGTGGGGCTGTGTTTGAAGTCTGGCTCTCAGCTTGTCCCTGAGGTGTGGTGGTCACTGCTGCGGTGACCCAGTGTCCCTCCTCTCACACGCAGCTGCCAGGGCCGTCCCTGGCACTGCAGCCTGGGCCTGGAACCCCTGGCTATTCCCCACATGCACCATCCCAGCCGGAGGCAGTGAGGTGAGCAGCCACACTGAGCAGCTGGCTCATGCTGTGCTCCCTTGCAGGGGAGAACTCCCACATCGGCATCGACATGATCGACACGGAGCAGGGCTCGAGCAGCCCCAGCAACGACGAGGCGGCCATGGCGGTCATCATGAGCCTGCTGGAGGCCGACGCGGGGCTCGGCGGCCCCGTGGACTTCAGCGACCTGCCCTGGCCCTTGTAAATGAAGCACCCAGCACCCACTATCAAAGTGCATTTACTGGTGGAGCTCTGCAGTCTGTGAAACCTGTGAGACTGAGAGGCTTTTATGTAGGAATTTCATAAAAGCTATGTCAGAACGCAACTCATCCTACCATGTGTAACTTCAGACAAAGTGGAATAACCTGCTACAGTGTTCTGTGTTGATTTGGTTAGCTGTGTATAGCTTGCAACACTTGTATATTTTGGATTCTGTTGTTTGAAATTTTTTTTAAATCACTGTGCAACTCACTGGCATCAGTGGTAGCTTTTATATGCAAATGACCATTTCAGATGTATGGTGTGTTTTTACACTGCAAAACAGTCCCCATGTGGATATTTCTTATACTAATTGTACCATAAAGCTGTTTATTCTTTCTTGTAAGAATCCTTTACTATAAATATTGTTAAAGTGTAATGTATTAGACAGTTAAATATTTTTAAAATAAATGTTTCCCTTGTTCTACGATGGAGCATTTACTTTGATAAATAAATTTGATAAAACCCTGCTGAAGGTGCATGCTGGAAGCACTTGGTATTTATCATTTCTTTAGCCTTGGGGGAGAAGGGAGGAAAACCAATGCCTTACATACACTTACACCACTTTGTCATGACAATAAATTCCCAGGAAAGCTATTATTACTTACATCCAGGGTTATCCTGAGAAAAGCACAATAGGCGGGTGGGTTGAAATAGGCTGATTATCTTTAAGAAATACTTGTTTTTCACTTAATATTAACCATCCTTCCCCTGAGAAAAGCAGCTACTTGCAAAATTCGTAATTCACAGATAATTCAAGCCCATTAAAATAATGGAAACTTTATTTGCATGAAAAACTTGTTTACAATCATTAATAAATGAAGAATGATCCATTTGCATTTTCCTATTCCATGACACTTATGAAAAATGTATTAAATAAATATTTGTGAACAGCTTAAGGTAAGGCAGAATTTAAGATAAAGCCCCTATCCGTTGTTCACAATTTTTGAACATGGCTCACGCTGCAAACAAGTGAAAAAATTCACTAAAGAACTTGAACAAGATGTTACATGGGTCATTGAATCACATCCTCAATCCAAAAACCCAAGAGTAAGTAGTTTTGTGCTCAACCATATACAATAACTTTAAAAGGGTCAATCTATTCAGAGCAAAACTATGTACAGTTAATACCTTTGATAGAAGCACTTTGTTAGTATTGTGCAATACATTTATAAAAAATGGCTTCAAATTCCATTTCTCAACCATTTGTAAAGTGCTACTATCAATTCCCACTCTGCTTCCTAACCCCGTGTCACAACAGCATTCCCAGCCCGCCCTGGCACGCAGGGGCCGCAGAGGGGGGGCCAGGCCAGCTCACGAGTCACCAACGTCACAAACCTACTGGTAAACACAGACACGTACGTCACTGAGCCCAGTGCTGGATCTGTACTCCTCCCAGAGCAACCAGGCATCCCTGGGGCCATGCCGAGGGCCCTACTGCAACATCCTAAACACCGGTACACAATGGAAAACTGGCATTGCAGTGTGGTATGAGCTGAGTACAGTCACTGTAGGGAGCATGCTTGTGGGGGCATCGGGATCAGAGCGGGGGGTTCTGGCCCTCGGCCTCCAGCTCGCTGTTGCTGGGGGCAGGGTGCATGGGCAGGATGTCCAGCTCGTCCACCTGCGGTGTGGGGTGCATCACCACCAGCTGGTCCTGGGGGATGTCTGCTGCTGCCGCCGCCAAGTTGGTGATGGATTTGCTCTTCACACACTGGAAGTCAACGTGCCGGCTCTTCCCTTCCTCCTTCTCCCACGACATGCGGATGAACGGCCTCTGCACGTAGTTGTATATCACCTCCGGCCGCCCACCCGGCCGCTTCTTCACCTTCTCCTTGTACGTGGGGTAACCTGGCAAAGGCAGGGAGTACAGCACCATCAGCGCTGCTGGGACACTGCACAGCACCATCAGCGCTGCTGGGACACTGCACAGCACCGGCAGCACTGCTGGGACACTGCACAGCACCATCAGCGCTGCTGGGACACGGCACAGCACCATCAGCGCTGCTGGGACACTGCACAGCACCATCAGCGCTGCTGAGACACACGGCACAGCACCATCAGCGCTGCTGGGACACTGCACAGCACCAGCAGCGCTGCTGGGACACTGCACAGCACCATCAGCGCTGCTGAGACACACGGCACAGCACCATCAGCGCTGCTGGGACACTGCACAGCACCAGCAGCGCTGCTGGGACACTGCACAGCACCGGCAGCGCTGCTGGGACACTGCACAGCACCATCAGCGCTGCTGGGACACTGCACAGCACCATCAGCGCTGCTGGGACACACTGCACAGCACCATCAGCGCTGCTGGGACACTGCACAGCACCAGCAGCGCTGCTGGGACACGGCACAGCACCATCAGCGCTGCTGGGACACTGCACAGCACCAGCAGCGCTGCTGGGACACTGCACAGCACCATCAGCGCTGCTGGGACACTGCACAGCACCATCAGCGCTGCTGGGACACTGCACAGCACCAGCAGCGCTGCTGGGACACTGCACAGCACAATCAGCGCTGCTGGGACACTGCACAGCACCAGCAGCGCTGCTGGGACACTGCACAGCACCAGCAGCGCTGCTGGGACACACTGCACAGCACCAGCAGCGCTGCTGGGACACTGCACAGCACAATCAGCGCTGCTGGGACACTGCACAGCACCAGCAGCGCTGCTGGGACACTGCACAGCACCAGCAGCGCTGCTGGGACACACTGCACAGCACCAGCAGCGCTGCTGGGACACACTGCACAGCACCAGCAGCGCTGCTGGGATACGGCACAGCACCATCAGCGCTGCTGGGACACGGCACAGCACCGGCAGCGCTGCTGGGACACACTGCACAGCACCAGCAGCGCTGCTGGGACACGGCACAGCACCAGCAGCGCTGCTGGGACACGGCACAGCACCAGCAGCGCTGCTGGGACACTGCACAGCACCATCAGCGCTGCTGGGACACTGCACAGCACCATCAGCGCTGCTGGGACACTGCACAGCACCAGCAGCGCTGCTGGGACACTGCACAGCACCAGCAGCGCTGCTGGGACACTGCACAGCACCAGCAGCGCTGCTGGGATACGGCACAGCACCATCAGCGCTGCTGGGACACGGCACAGCACCGGCAGCGCTGCTGGGACACACTGCACAGCACCATCAGCGCTGCTGGGACACTGCACAGCACCGGCAGCGCTGCTGGGACACGGCACAGCACCATCAGCGCTGCTGGGACACTGCACAGCACCAGCAGCGCTGCTGGGACACGGCACAGCACCAGCAGCGCTGCTGGGATACGGCACAGCACCATCAGCGCTGCTGGGACACGGCACAGCACCGGCAGCGCTGCTGGGACACACAGGAAGCACCAGCACCAGCAGCACTGCCAGTGCAGATGGTTATGCTGTGTTCGAGTCACCTCCTCCCTGTGCCCCAACAACACTGTCCATTTCACACAGTGTACAGGGCACCAGCACTGCAGTTTGATGCCACAGTTGTTCCTTGCCCAAACCAAGAAACGCCAGCAGAAATAATCCAGTATAAGCCAGCATTACAGGCAGGGCCAGTTCTTCTTTAGCTAAAAGGCTCCCAACCTTATTCAACTGAAATTAGTTATTTTAGAGCTCACCAGTTAAAAGCATTTGCTTTTTCTTGGCAAATTACAAACGTAACTATGACAACTTAGTAAGTGAATGATAGAAATCCTGCTAATTATAAAGGCTGGATTCTAAAATATAATCAGAAGAAAAATGCAATGCAAAGAAACCCAGTTCTTACATTCACGATAAAAATCGGACCACTCAGTGAGATTTTACAGACCAGCCTCCTAACTGGAGGATAACAAGATGCTTATTTCACAGATCAGGATTTCTTTGCACTTCACCGATCCACTGGAGAGTTTTGTATTTCCTGAAAGAAAATGTTTGTCTGCCACTTAACATGACATTTTTCATTTCACACCCTGAAAAGGACAGCAATCCAAGAACACAACATCCAAAGCTATACAAATATTACTTTAAACAAAGCACAGAGAAGATTTTGTGTGGAAACTAAAGGGCAACAGGTATGAGATGCAAGTCATGAAGCCAGTAGAAACCACCTAAGTTGTCTGCACAGAGCCCAGCAGCCAGACACAGCTTGGACACCAGTCTGGAGCCTGTTGCTTGTTGGGTACCATTCCCCTCTGTTGCCCATTCTGTCACCCAGCTTCAGTAGGCAAGACAACACCAACCCCTTTCTTTTCCAGCTACAGAGAAAAACATAAAGCAGAGGAGTGCAGCAGGCCCTGAAGCCCCAAGAGTACAAGCAATGCTTCCCTCACCTTCGATGCCCAGGCGGATCTTCTTGAGCCCCCTTTCCTTCAGAACCGATTTGGCCACGTCTCGATTTTCAATGTATTTGAAGAATCTATACAACTTCGTGCTGTAAATAACTAAAAATACATTTTAATGAGAAAAAAACCCCATATATTCAAATAGTAACCTTCTAGCCTTAAAACACGAAGGTTTATCTTTTCCACTGTTTTGCTTTACTCCAGTATTTCTATTTCAGAAGAGGGGGAGACTCAAGAACTTGAGAAAACAGCCGAAGACACTGGGGAATGGGTTGGTTGCATGTCTTGCAGGGAAGTACAGTCCATTTACAGGTGCTTAAACTCATCATACACACAACTTTAATACTTCAAAAAATAACAACACTTGTTTTCTTCCCAAAAAAACCCTTCTAGTTGTTCTCCCACAGTAAGCATGACTCCTACCCATTTTGCTCCTCAAGCTCTTTCTGAAGAAGTATTTTCTTCCCCCTCACTAGCTGACAATACCTTAATAATAAAAATTAGCTTCTCTTTTTAATTAGATTTGAACATAACAAGCAACATACGCTTCTGTGAAACAAAGTATTAAGCAGAGCTACCCAAACAAAGAGGTGTTTATTATGTGAGGCAGCAGGGATATTGTAAAGACTTTACTAATGGTGCTTCTGTACAACAACTTTAAATCAGCACTTTCACTGCTACCTCTACCATGGCGTGGCTTGCTGGGAACAATGAGGATAAACTTACTTTGTGAATACTCCTCTCCCATTTGTGGGGGATACTCTTCATCCCAGTCAACAACATCATCATCTGTCAGCACAACGATGTGGCACTCCCTCTCCCCACTTTGGGCACTGGCTACCATTAATGGGAGAATCATTTCTTCCAGGTAAAACTCAAATTGCTTGCGAGCACCATCATTTGACAGTTCATGCATGAGAGCACCTAGAAGAAAATTTTAAGCACAGGCACATTTGAGAGCTTGGTAAAGAGATGAAGGCTGCAATAAGAAACAGAAGATCTGTTTATCTTGTAATATTTACTGCAGACAGGTGTAAAGACACTTAGTCTATGAGCTTATGTAGGTTCAGACCTTATTTGAATATTTACCAGAAGCTGAAACTAACAGGGCCATCTTGCAGATATTAACATGGTGTTGGGCAGACAGAGGAGTGACTTTGAGACCCCTTTTATGTTTTACTACTGCTAAACACTTGGTAATTGTGCAAGACTGCTCTCGGTTTTCCTAAAAGAAACATTATTTAAGCCAGTTGCTGGAAGAGCAGAGCACACAGCCCATGTTTCATAAGCAGTAGCTTAAAACCAAAGCCTCTCAAAGCCCTCACAGCAGGAGCTGCTAAATCCCTCTAAGGACAGAGAGCTCCGGGCGCGTGGCAGGGTGGGTGGCCCTGCTGGGGAAGGCACAGGTGTCCTGCACAGCATTCCCAGCAGGAATGCCATGGGTTGCCCCTGCACTGCACACAAGGGGACAGCACAGGGACCAGAGGCACAGGCAAGACTGGGGCTGTGCTCAGGGATGAAGGAGCTGGAGAGAACAGCATATGCTGGGAACCCTGGAGCACCCCACTCCATCAGCAAAGCTGGGCTACTTCCACCAGGGAGACAGCCTCATCCCCCTAAGCAAGAAAAAAAATGTACCACTGAATGTTACTGTATCTGTACTGCTCATGCAATCATAGAGTGAAATATTCCCCAGGGTGACCACAGCAGAGAATCAGATACTGAAATATCAGACATTATTTTTCAAAGAACATAAATCCATTGGTTTTAGGGCTTTATTGCACGAGAGACAAAAAGGGATGGATTTCGTTCATGTAGTGCCAGCCATCTTCTTTATCTCTATTAAGGATATGATTTACAATTAACACACACACTTAAATCAATCTGTATAATTCAAATTATTTTAATAAACTCTGTACTTACTCAGATCTCTGCATTTTATAGTACTATACTCAAAGGAGATACAGAGATAGTCACATGCTTCTCTCAATTCAGGAATAGATATCCCATCAGGACAGCGTATCACCCCAGTCTTGTAGTAATCCTGCAGGAATGCACCAAGAAAAAACACAATGCACAACACTTGCCAACAGAAACATTTCAGCATTTTATTTACGATAGCTTCTCCACAAAGAAAGCCCCCAAAATGTAAGACAGCAACAAATGTTAAACTTTCTGAATCTTCCTGTCCTCAAATTTATCAGTTTTCAGAGCTGCATTCAGAGCAGTGAGTTCTGGGTAAAACTGTTATTTAAGTGACAACTATTAATACTGATAATTTTGCTGTCTTTTATCTATACTTCACTGAGCTCTTCCCATTCCAAGTCTACTGACAAAGCAGTACAGGAGCTCTACATCCTTGTGTGGATATGAAATACATAAGGGGCCGATTCCATCTCAGACTGAAGTTTGCTTTACTCCTGTCAGCTGCAGGAAATTAACTTCCAGTACTCTGTGTCACCTAATTTCAGCTCTAGAAGGGCAGAATATACCTGAATTTGGTGAACTAAATGCATAGGAAAAGGTAAACTAATGTCTGTCAGGAAGTAATCTTTGGTTTCCTTCATGTGTACTTTCTCTCTCCCCGACTGTTACATGCTCATGTCTAGGAAAAGGGGGTTCCTGTCAAGCATTTTCCCCCCTGTACTAAACAAAAGAGCAGTATCTATGCCATCCACAAAATGTAGATATGCAAGTTAGATTAAACCAGGAAGTTTTACTTCTTAATAGTGCTTGTCCTAATAGTAATTGCCCCTAAAAACTCACCAGAATAGCACGAAACACAGTGGAACCAATTCCTTCAGCAACTTCATACTCTCCTTTTTCATTGGGACGAGTAAAGTTGTGTTCTCTGCCTGATCCAAACATCCTGCTCAAGAATCAAAGTAATTTGGGTTAAAATTCCTTACTATGGTTTTCTTGTTTGTAAATAAGAAAAATAAAATGCAAAAAAATTGTACAGAAACTGCAGGGAAAAAGCAGTGTCTTCTGTTCAGTTGGGTTTAGGCTTTTCACTTAATGATCTGACATGTCTTTTCTGACCACTCTTCAGCACAAGAAATAATACTCAGGAAAATGCAGTCTAACAGGATACAGGCTTAAGGCAAATAATACATTCTTACTATAGTTACTTTTACCTCCCAAGCTGTTCCTGCTTAGTGTCCTGCAGACTGACATTGAGGGAAAGTGGGTTTATAAATAACCTGCGTGTTAGAGTGGTATTTCCGTATCCTTATTAACCTACTTTTCAATTAGCAGAAGATAAAATAAGCTTCTTCCTTGAACCCATCCCAAAGGGAGAATAACTCAGCATCACACACACACAAAAAATCCAGTGCATTAGGCAGCACCACTTACTCTGAGGCTGGGCATGGAAAAGGAAACTATTTCATTGCTTTATTTCAGCTGATACACTTCCAGTCTGTCTGGATGGATATTTACATGTGTGCATGTATCATATAATATACAAGCACTTTTAATCAATTATTTAATTCTATTGATTCTTACTTCCATTTATTTCTTTTGACAGTTTAGACAGAGAAGCAGTTTTTGCCTTCTCTGTGACTCACCCAACTTCTCAAAACAGGGATCCAAGGTACTATTTATCCCACACTGTGGTGACTTAAACAGAGCAGAAATTGTTTAATCACATTTATTACCTGTACCATGGCAAAGAGATTTATATATATGTATTTTAAGTATGATTATATCCTTGTGTGCTGAGAAACAACCATATTTTAATGAAAAAGCCAAATCCAAAGTGACACAGACAAACCTTCATTTCTTTTCTTTCCTGATGCAAGATTTTAAGTGGTGCCCTCTGCATTTGGACACGGCAAAACCAACCAGAATTTGAGCAGGTCAAGTACTGAATCTTTTCCCATCAAGCAAAAACGTTGCTCATTATAGTTGCTACAGAAAACATTACACACGTATTTTGGACTTGCATTCAAGTGTTGACCATTTTGAGCATTCGGTGTCTCTGCTGAGTGGCTCTGTTACACTGATTATTTGACATTTCAGAAGATAAATGGGCTGAGCTTGAAGGTTGTCAGGGTAGGCCCACTAAGCAAAATAAATTCCTTCAAGGTTTTCCTCCTTGCTGTTTTGAAAGAGACTGTCTACACTCACTATGCCACTTTGTTTTATGAAGCACCTAGCTTTAAAAACCAGAGGAAGAATGAGGCAGACTGAACGCAGAGGCAATGCCCAGGAAGACAGAAAGAAATGGGAACATCATGAAATGTTAATTTATTAGCTGTCATCTCTAGATAATAGACATCTCTTGGCCTCCCTGCCAAAACAAGAGGAGAACTTGCATGTGATTTTTACTTAAAGACATTTGCAAACTGTT
The DNA here is from genome assembly GCF_965178545.1 of Coloeus monedula. NCBI lineage: Eukaryota > Metazoa > Chordata > Aves > Passeriformes > Corvidae > Coloeus > Coloeus monedula. The sequence continues at coordinate 9,437,940 of NC_138786.1, read as the reverse complement.
AATATTAAACTAGCAAGCTCGGCTGCAGCAATACAAGTCCAACAGCTATTTAAACAGTGTAAATACCCACAAAGTATTTATGCCTCTCTGTAACAGCTGGGGACTAAGGAAAAAAACCAAAACCAAAAAAGATACAAACCTGCCCAACATTGTATTAGGTTGTGCAGTGAAGATGGAAGGATCTACAACAAATCTGGTGTTGTCCACAATGAGCGTCACTCGTTCAGAAGTTCTGACATTCCGAGCTCCCTCTTTGCCATTTTCATACACAAACACCATTTCCCCACCAGCCTTGCAGCTGCCATCTGAGCTTGACTGGCTGCTGTTCCTGCTGCTGGTGCCCATGCTGACAACAGAACCATTTGGGGATGTCTTCTGGGGCCGGGGGCTGCTGGGCCGAGATGAACTGTGATCCTTCTCACGATCTTTAGTGGCCACGAGGCGGAAGGAGAGAAACCAGGAAATTAGAGATTTACATGAGTCTTATGCAGTTGGTGTCTTTCCAGGCACAAAACACATCAATTTGAGAAGTTCAGTAGAAATTATTTTGGTTAAACCTGTTCTGGTTAAAGAAACCTTCAAAAATAACTGCCCATTTATGAGATTCTGAAGTTTGTGTCACATAGACATCAAAGCCACCTCACCTTCCCCAAAAGTCTTTACAAAGAAAATTTACTATTCTAGTACTGAAAAAGGAACTCTACACAATACAGAAGCTCTTGCATCACAGTTGGTGCTATAGCTCAAAGAAATAAACCATGTTTTGTCACTTACACAAAATCTCTTTTTCCTCTATTTCCAAATATCTAGACCCTATCCAGTAAAGGGAAGTGTTTACTCCATTATCTTAGCAAAAATTAGATTGTTCTTGTGCTTTGAACTAAATAAGAGCATCATGTAGGAATACACACTGCAGACTGAAGAAAAAGTTACAGCCTATCAAAGAAGGGTATTCCCAGCCCAGGGTACATGTAAGAAATGGTATGTTGTGTCATCAACAAATAACACTTTTTATTCTATTCCTTTAACAAAATAGTACTCAAGTTTAGAGAATTTTAATCCTGAAATGGCAGAGATCTGCACACACCAGAATGATACTGTCTTGTTGGCGAAGTGACATTCCTGATGCATGGAGTGAGCTGAGATTCTGCTCTTTCATGGGATGAGTCTCGAGATCTGTCACTTGATCTGCGCCTGTCCCTGGATCTCTCGTGTCCACCACTCGCACCATGGAGGCTCATTTTGGTGTAGTCTATTCCTTTAGCAACACGGGATGAGGTGCTGAAAACAGAAATAAGTGAAATGCTCAGCATTTCAAAATCTCAGGGACATTACACATCTAAATTTTCAAGGCATTCACACTCTGTGGACATGTTTCCAAGATTAGGATTATCCAGCTCCATTTTCTTTGTTGTAGTCATGTTTATTTTTACAAACAGGAACAATTACTTGGAACATTAAGTAGACAGCAGGAATTACCTGTTTGCTGCTGTGTGATCTACAGAGACAGCACCTGATCAGCTGAGCCTGCATGTGAACTTGCATTCACACAAATCTCTTCCAGAATGGGTGAGTCAAACACAAATGAGCATGTTATTTTGATTCTTACTGTTAAATTAGATTTTCTAATCAAACAATGAAATTAGAAGTTGGGCCTAATTTTTTTCCAATGAAACCTATTTTGCTGAGCCCTTCTCAGACCACAGGCTGACTTCACACTTTTCCGGCAACTTGCCCTTTGCAAAGGTAGTCAGCCATCAACTAGGGGATCAAGACACACCAGTCAAGAATTTATTTCTGCACATTCTGTTTTAAATTTTCACTTCTTCTCATAAAGAACAATAATAAACCACCACAACCCAGGCAGCAAACATGAACTATACTATCAAAGCCACAGCCCACCAGACTGTCAGTAACAAGTAGGATATTTGCTCCAAACCAGCAAATTTCAATATAATAGTTTAAGATGTTTCAGACTGTGATTAAGTTACATTACTCAATTAAAGATATCAATTACATTTTGAAATTATTAAACCAACCAACAAAACTGGTCAGTTTTGAGATCCACCACTCTCAGAAACTATCTAAAATTTAAATACCAACTTGCAACAGCTATTGTTGAATTTACCAAAAATCCTTATATCTTCTATTTATACTCTTTAAAAGAGAAAAATTTATGTCTGGACAGCACAAACATGTCTGTGTCCTTGCACCCCACCAGAATTCCCAAAGCAGTTCTTCTGCTATTTAACTTTCAAGTGTGGGCATGACAACACTCCTTATTTATGGGTTTAACTGAAGAAATTCCCAAAGCCTCAGGTAGTGGATAACCCAGACACACATCTGCACAGCTGCAAGATCTGACAGAAAGCAGAGTCAGAATTTCCCAGAGGAACCTCAATGCCCCACTTGCTTGCAGCCTGCAAATCCCATAACTCCTACCAAGAGACCTGAAATAATGACTGCAGGAATGCTGTAGCAGAACACAGAGAGCTAAGAATGATGACCTAGCTAAGACAAGCACAACAAATACAAAAGCATTCACTGGACAAGCAGGTTGAGCAGTGTCCTCTTTTTAGGTTGCTTAGAAGTAACAACAACAAAAAAATAAGGCTGTTCCATCAGCATGAGATGTTGCAGTTTCAGGTTTCAGTGACTGATAAGAAGAGAGCTTAGAGAACAAAAAGGCTGCGATAAATGAGCGTTTAGGACAATGCAAGGAATCAGAAATGTACCTCTCCCTAAGGCACACAAGCTTCTCCCCACCCTGCCCGAATGAGGGCAGGATCTCCTGTCGACAAAGCTCAAGTTTGGTGCAGAGGGAATCTACTGCAATCCTGTTTCCTGCCAAGCTTAAAATATGCTGCAGTAAGAAATGCATCTTTGGGATGTGGAGTCAGCCAAAGGTCTATTGAATAAGGGAAAAGAACTGCAAGCCTTGCTTCTGGTTGAAAACGCTCAGATTTACAGTCCAAGAATAGTAATCCAAGCACTTCCATTAAAAGGAAATTTCCTGAGGACTTCCAGTGCAATTCTGAAGGTATTAATATTTATAACATTTCAGCATGGTTAACATGTCTCCTTACTTGTTTTACCTCTCTATTAGAGAAAGGTAAATTCTTTATTTTTAAAATGAAATGTGCAAAAGTTTGCAAGAGTGACATCTGAAAACCTCCTTTTCAAAAACATCAACAATTTAGGAAAACGTTTGCACCTTCCTTTGAGACAGACATATACATACATAATTTAACCATTTTAATAGATATAAAATATGCCCATACATTATCAGAAATATGGAAGAAATATGGATTACAGTCTCAAACTCAAGACCAAAGTCTAACCCCAGTTTAAACGTGACAATATCCATTGCTACTACAGCTAAACTTCAAAAAAAAGGTCAATTTTTTTTTAAAGAACCTCTGTATCTCATCTGTGCATTTATATTTGCATGCTATGGTATCATCAAGGATGCCACAAAACGGGGTGTGTGTATGTACACCTAATAGCAGTCTGGTGACAAAACATCTCTGCAAATCCCAATAAAGCCTCATGTGATCAGGCCTCTGTTGAAGCAGAGCTTTGATCCTAGACCTGATAACATTTCCAACCATGCTGTGAGAAAACAGAGTTTTGCAGGTGTCACATTTTATAGTATCAAAATGCATGACTCACTGTTTCTCAGTAACTAAAGAGCTCTATTTGCTTTAAATAAGGGAAACATGCTAGAAAATGAAACTGAGCCACTGTAATGGGATGCAGGCTTATCACACTTTTTGGCAGAGCAAACATGAATTCCCCTTTAACAGAGAAGGCAATTAAAACGTGATTCTTAATCCAGAAAACCATCTAAAGCCACATTACCCTCCAAGCAGTGATTCAGAGTTCCCAGTGAAGCAGGGCAAACCCTAGTTAATAATCCCTACCTAAGAGCTGATAAAAACAGGTGCTACGGGAAGCAACACTGACTCAGCTGGCACCACACTTCCTCCTGAGCCATGCCCAAAGGAAGGACCATGTCAGGCACGGCTGGACCTCCCAGAATGGGAACTGAGGCTACTTCTGCTTTTGGTGCCAGCAAGCCTGGAGGAGAGGGGCAGTGTTTAGGGATTATCTATCCTGCTCCTGCTGCCAGCTACGGCCATCCCTGCAGAGCCTGGGCCATCGGTTCAGCTCAGCACACCACACCAGAGAGGCAGAGGCTGCCAGCTGGAGGAGGACACGATTCTTGAATAGTAAATCAGCTGGTTCTGAAACAGACAGATTAGTAAATAATTTCAAAGGGCTGTTCAAATTGCAGCTGGCCACAGCACTCCTTTGCTCGCTTCTATGTTGTACTTTCCTCCTTTAATGCACAGATTAATGCTAACTGTGAGACTGACACATCATCTATTAGCCACAAGATGCAAGCCAAAATTGCAAGATTTTTGAGAATTCAAGCAGTTTGGCTTGAGAAAGCACTTGGCTGAATCATGAATCTTTATTCATCTTAGTAACAGCCATCTAAAATGTCAATCTTAAATCTCATCACTGTTGAGTCACAGTTCACAAAAAATATTTCTTTGATCTGTTGGATATATAGCCAACAAACTTGAAGTTCCATGTGTTCAACAGCATGAGCACTCAGATCAATGCTACCCCTTAATACCACTTAGCTCTACAATGAACAAGACAACTAATATGAGTTTAAATCTGAACAAAGGGAAAAAATAGAGGCGGAGCTTAGCACATCAAAAGAGATAGGCACTGGCTTTACCCTGTGATACCTGACTGGGAAAGTTGTGTCACTCAGCTTCTCTACCATTACTCTGAAAAAGGAGATACATCTGTGGCCAGTACATATGAAAGAAGACCTGTGACTTCTATTTTCCTGTAAAGAGGCTTCAGAAGAAGTTGCAAGTGTTCAAAGAAAAAGGAAGACATCAGAACTACCAAGTAATTTTGATTTCTTTCATAGAAGGATTTGTTGATCACATCCCCTTTCTCCTGCTAACAAAGCCAGTGGGGCCAGGAGGTTGCTTCTGCAGGGAATGCACAAACCCTTCACTGCACACCAGTGCAGTACAAGCCTGGCCCCAGCGATGAAGGCAAGACAAATTGGCATTCACTGGGGAGTTCCACAGCTGTGTTGTTGTAGCTTCCTACCAACCTACACCAGTGGACATGGGACTGACCAAGGCAGAGCTGCCCCATTTGAAGAACAGGCAAACAGGAACTCTTCTGGTCCACAGAAGCACCGCGCAGACCAGACACCACCAGGACTCCTCAACAGCAGTGAGATGCTGAGAGTTCCAAGTGCCAGGAAGCCATGGTTGCCACACTGCATTCACCTGTAATCTCAGCCCACAGCACCCAGTGGAGCCGGCACAGAGCCTCAGTTCAAGCCTCCAAGAAAGAGATCTGAAGCTACAATGACCATATCACCCTGAAAAGAAGTGTTTGCAAAGTCAGCTTTCACCTGATTCCCCAGCTGATGACCACCAGCTGCGCTCTGGGCTGTGAAAGCCATAATGCACAGCACCAACCCATAAGCAGAATTTTCTCCTGTGTGCCTAGTGACACCTTGCCTTTCATTTAAAAGCATAAGAAAGGAAAGAACAAAGAAAACACCATTTTAAACCCTCATTCCTTCACTCACAAAAGTTGGAAAAAGCCCCATATATGTGAGAACACCCAGTACCCAAAAGTTTATAAAAGGGAAGAAAATCTTGCTTTATCAAATATTTTCCTACAGGGAAAAAAAAGAAACAAACAAAAAAAACCCCCAAATAAACAAACCCAAACTAAAACAACCAAACAACTTCATGAATATTCATGTATTTTGGCAATATTCACAAATTCAATACACATTTTTCCCTGGCTCCAAAGGAACACTGGAACATGTGCACTACACCCATTCAAGAACTTTAAGTCAATGACAGAAATTATGTTCCCCCTCAGACAGGGATCAAGGAAGCTCTCCCTTTGTAAGGGAATAAGGCATTTTCTATAAAAGCAGCTGCCTCATGAAGAAAACCAAATAAGCTCAAGGTTTTATTTAAGCAAATCTATTTAATATATGTGAAGGAGGAAAAAAAGTACCATCAAAATGGCAACTTGTCATACTGGTAATGCTTCCTATTTTTGTAGTAAGGGAAGAGCTGTTTTTAAAAAATGTAAATGCTCTTCAATTTAATGATGCTTTGGAATAATCTGTAGAAGGAGAGCTTCAGTTTGTCTTTATACATAACAACAGATTGCTTTGAATATATTACTAATTATTAAAAGAAGTCATTAGACCGAATTAATTCTACTGCCAAAACAATTAGCATGTATTCCAACATAAAAACTCCATGTGCATCCTACTGAATACTGCCAATAAACATACTTGTTTCATAAAACCAGCTCTTGTCTACACAGAATTATGGTGCTTAACCAATATGCTTATTACTCTCAAACCCAGCCTGAGACCTTAAATAAATAAAAAGGACATAGCAGTGGAATATTAACCACGATTTTTACCCCTTTTTTCCCCTATGTTCTAAAACTTATATTAACTCTCCTTAAAATACAAACTTAGATCCATCCTTTGCTAGGATGATTGCCATAATCAACACTTGTAGAATCAGGCTATAGAGCTTTATCTACACACTAAGTTACAGCTGCCTTGCTCTGAGGCTTTAGAAAAAATCCCTTCTGCTCATCCTGCCAGGACTTACACAACGACAGCGCTTATGCCCCTCTTCCTCCCCCTCAAGCTTGTTCTTTGTCAGCAGACATTTCAATTGACCTGTGCACACAAAGGACAGTACTTTTCCTTTTCCTCATCCTTCTCCTGAATACTGCCCACACATGATTCCTGTTACCAAATACGCACCTTCCTCTTGTGTCTATCAGGGAGGAAACACAGAAGCATGGGAACAATTTCGGAATCAGAGCACAAAGGAGTTCTGTTCCTTCCAATAAGGCAGCTTTGAAAGCCAGATCAGCATCCTTTGGCATTACTTGTTAAGTTCAGCATATTAGATATTTCCATCATTTCTTCAGTACTTCACTGCACCATCAGCGAGCCTTACTTTTTCCTCCATCATCTTCCCCTCCAGGACAAGCGACTGTAGCTCTCCAGTCCATTAAGCGCTGAGAGCGGCGAGCCCCTCTGGATATGAACTGGATTCGGTTCCTCGCCGTGCCTGACTCAGCCATGCGTGGTGCACCGCTGACGTGTGACCCCGCAGCTCCGCGGGCCGGCCCCGCCGGCCGCCGCCATTGGGCCCCGCGGCTGACGGGCAGGGGAAGGCAGGGCCGGGCGGCGGAGCCGCGCCGCGGACCGGCTGCGGAGCTATTTCGGTCCCGCCGGCTGCCGGGCTCCGGCACACGCGCACCTCCGAGAAAGGTTACCGCAGCTTGCCCTGGCACAGCTCTCGCGTGTGCAATGATCAGCCCAGACAGGCAAAGCCACGAGAGTTTCAGGGGACGGTGCGTTTGTTCCTGTAAAGTCTGCCTGGATTAATATTTCAAATAAATTCACCTTTCACTGACTTCATAAGCAGGTACAGCAAGAGCCTTTTGAGAACGAGGCAGCACAACCTCAATTTTTTAATCTACAAGCATCCCTTTTCCAGCAAGTCTAAGCTAGGAAAAATGTACTATTCTTTGTGACAACTTAAGCATCATTAGTATTTAGCTACACTAATCAGTACATTTACCGATCACAAATCACTGTGCATTGGCACAGCAATAGGTCATCAAATGCTTGATAAGTCGAGCCCACCAAGCACAAAAATCAACAAAGCAAATTAATACACAAGTCGGTAAAATTTTCCAAAGATTTTTTGGCAGGAGGATAACCAGGCACTATGAGACAGCTTTATTTAAATAATTCTTTTTAGAATGTCTGCAGGCTGTTTTAAGGAGTCACAATACACTGGAGCAATAGTTTAAAAAAAAAAAGTCCTACAATAAATAACAATCAAGATGTCGTAGGGTGGAAATTAAAACATGATGCAAGCTGAAGAAATGAGGAGGATTGTTCAGCAAATGACTGCTGTAATAAAGAGGGAAGTCAAGAGGAAAAACAAGAGACTCGTGATCAGAAAGGCAGGAGAACATCGGCATTCCGGGCTGAAGAGTCAGCTCTTTACACATGGAAGGAAGATTTCTGCTCATACAATTTCAATTACCCAAACCAGTGAATCTTCTCCTGGTTTTAGGGTCTTGTGATGGTTCACACAAGCACCCTCCCCATGCCCCAGCGGAAGAATAACCATCAGCCTTGTAAGCCTTTTCTTCCCTTCAAAATAAGCCAAGGAAGACATGGCTATAATAAGCTGCATGAAAAGCATGCTGGAAAAACCTCTCTCAGGCATTTTTTGCCTCTAATAGAACAGTCCCCCAGCAGCAAGGAACAGTGCACTGGTTCCCTATATGGGGTCTCCTCCACAGCAGAATTAGGATGTGTTTTCTTCTTTACTCCTATGTCAGGTAGAAAGAACATGCCATGGATAGGTTATCTCCCAACTCCCACAAAACCACCCCTCAGGACAGGACACGCACCCATCAAAATCCTACAGAGAGTCCAGAAGCCACGCTTAACTTGGGGCTCCACGTAAGGAAGCCCTCAGAAAGAATTCTCACTGCTTAATTTGGGGACTGCTACAGGATCTTCCTTCAGCTTGAAGCAGAAACTCTGTCAACACTTTCCACCCTCCAAATTCTTTAATATTCACATAATTCTGGTCTCCAGTGGGTTCTCTCAACCATGAGTAATGTACTTCTTAGTAATTCAGTTCCATTTCAGGAAAAGATCTCACGAGTGGAGTGTTCAGTTGCCAAAGGAATTACTTAAAGCAGCAAGGACTTAACCTTTAGGAGGGAACACATTCACACTTTATGACTTCTGCCAAGCTACCCAAACACAAGACCTTCATAAAAGAATGCTGGTTGCCCTTATTTATATACCAATTTCTGCTCCATTTTCAACATGGATGTTAAGTAAAAATCAAACTTCAAGAAACTCAGAAGCATATTATCCTCCTTGGAACTAGAAAGTGCCTCCATTTATTAAAAATCAGCTTCAGAAGTTCAAATTCAAAAGAACTGGATCCAAACACTGAAACAGTATGTAGCCATTACAGTTTCTATTCTCAGAGATTAAAGGTACAAACAATGAAGAGTTGTCCATAAAAAATTCTGGTTCTGAGCATAATCACCCTAAAGTGCTGTGTTCTAATTACATGTGCCAAAGTCTACCACAAATAATATCTGATAATACTTGGGAAAGGCAGTCTGGGTGCTGAAGAAGTTCAGGAGGATTTAGTGTGTGCTTTTGCTCTGGAAGTTGCTACGTTTCCCTTCTCAGCAGTGTCAATAAGCTGTTGTTTCAGAATGATGAAGGATGTCAAAAAGGAAATAAAACCCCCACTCTCCACAACTCTAAGATCACTCACTATACCTTGGGTACCCTACAAAAGATTAATAGACTGGTGGTTTTGAAAGTTATCGCCAAGTGCAGCCCATTATTCTAGATTCCAAGAACAGCTCTTCCCAGCCCATCTCAGTTTCTCCTAATGGCTTTCCATCCTGGTGCCTACAAAGCCTGGATTAGGAGATTTTGATCTGCCAGTCCCAGGCTGCCATTAAGAGCAGGCATGTTAGCAGTGAACTTAAAGCAGGTGATGCACAGTATAACCCGAGCCCATAGCAAAAGCAGGCCTCATTATTTTCATGCCATACCTTGTGTAGGCCTGTCCCATGCTGCAGAATGTTCAATTGAAGAAATCCAATTTATAGGAAAAAAAATAAAACCTGTCCCACAGTGGAAAACAGATTATACATTCTGATATCATTCCACAGATGAGAAAGGGACTCTTCTGGGGATGCTTCATGCACTTTACAAAATGCTGAGAAAAGTGGCACTTCCATTCATAACCCATGAATGCATCCTCCCAGCATGCAAGAATAATATTGGGGGGAAAAATCCCAGCATTTAGCATCTGCACAATAACTTCTCATTTATGGACAAGATTTAAAAAGCAATTGAAGGTTTTCAAAGATTCAAGAGTCATGGCAACAGAGTCAAAGCAGAGTCACATTTTGTTCATAAATGCAGTAGTGCAGGCAAGACTTTGGATCTAATAATATCTAAACAGAATGAACAAATAAGAAACTGTCAAAAGGGACTAAAACAGAAGCGGATTTAGAAAATTAACTCCAGGACAAATCTTAAGGAAGAGGCAAATTTAAGCCAAAGGTTTTTCAGCACAACTCCAGTAAAAGCACTCAGTGCAAGAGAATTAGTATTGAAGTCTTACAACAACAACAAAAACTCCAACACTACAGAGAAATTACATGTGGGAAGCTAATAAGTGATGAAAAATTGAATAAAAAGTACAGAGCAGCAAGACCTAATAATGAGAATATGAATTCAGAGACCATTTACTTGAACCTTCACCACTGTTAAGTCAATATATGGTTCCTGAACACTTTCTTCCATCTTATTCAGGTACTTAAATAAAAAGCATCTTCAAAAATTTTCTGTAATAGCTTAGACAAACAAGACTGTTTGTATGATTACTTAGTCATCTTTTAAACCATACAAACCCATCCTGACAGGCTCTGCAGATTTATACCAGGGATCATATGCATTATATTTTTAGTCCTTATTTTCTGCATCTCTCCCTTCTGAGTTTTCCATTCCATTGCCCATCTCAGAACAAGTAAGAAACAGAAGGAGAGAAAACAACAGTACAGCTTGGAAGGTTTCAAAAACTGGACTCTCACCAAACTAGACAGAACAGGATTTAATGCTGACCTCTGTAAGTATTCAATACATTCCCCTCCCTTTGGTGTTCTGCCTCATGTCCTTGGCCCCAAACAGACCCGTGGCTTTCCTTGCTGCCACACAAGCCCTACACACAGGGCTGCTCACAGCCCTAGATTATGTTTTCTACGAGTCAAGAAAATTATCTAAGCTATTTTAAGAATGTTAAGGCTGGAGGATTAAACACTTCAAAGCACCAAGAAGTGACAAGCTAAGCATCTATCTCCTGTATTACTCCCTTGCTGAGATTATTTATTACAAAGCTCTTATTTCACCATTACGTTTTCCAAACCAGAAGTATTTTCTTCTTTATGATAACAAGGTGTATTTTGAGTAAGACAAACAAGACTGGAGCACTCAAACCTTTTAACCTAACAGTTCTAGTTATATTATAACAACTTATGCTTCCAAATGCATTTTTCCCCTCACACTGTATTTTTCACATAGACTTTCACTTGTCTGGAGGAAAAAGTGTCAATTAAGTCAGAAACTATAGTAATATGTCTACATTCAGACACACAAAATCCATCCTTTTGTTCATGCTTTTGAATAAAGCACACCATTTTCCAATAATTAGATTCTCTGAAGTAATCAAGTATCTCAAAGGATTAAGGTAACAAAATATTTATCCTTAATTTATCCCTTATTCTATTACAACATCAGACTATTATTTAGGTTCTCATTCTCAAAGATTTCCAAAATCACTTTATTTGGGGGGAAAAAAAGTTTAAATGATCAGATGTTAGCTTGAGTACTATATCCCTAGCATACACATTACGTTTCCATAAAAATGCTGTTCAGCATTGGAAACAAATCCAACAGCTGCAATTATCTTTGAGGCATAGATTTCCTACCTTTTGGTGAGTGACCCTTGAATTCAGGTTGCATGAAATGATCAACAGCAGCTTTTCTGAAAGGCACAGGCCATGGATGTCCTTGAGTTAACTCCTATCTGCATCGAATAATCTTTGCAGAAAGCAGCACAGCTTTTTACTGAAACATTTCCACATAATCCACCCCAGATCACACATGGTCAGAGGTGTCCTGTTCCTCTGGGCTGGATTTACCCAGCTGCAGCTTCCAGCTACCACACTATTACAAACTAGCCTGCTGACTACAGCTCATCACCATAATTTTTGTGACTGATCAATAAGTCACTGTTCAACCTTTGGGTTTTCCCTGTCTCAGAAGATATTTAGTAACTTTTGTATCTTCAGGGAAGATGTTGATTAGAGGCAATTCTGAACTGCTGACACCAGACTTCCAGTAACTTCACCACCCACCCAAGAGCCCTTTTGACCACATGATGTTGCTGGAGACTTGCGTTCCCCGCTCTCCCCGCTGTGTCAGTGCCCCTTTTGGTGCAATGTCCTTGACAGGTGACAAACACGGTGTCCTTGGCTCGCTGCTGTTAAACACTGTACTCTGTCACACGGAGAGCACCCGGTATTTGCACGTGTCAGACCACTCAGATCGCAGCTGTTAACGAGCCCTTTTCAGGCCCTAGCAGCCCCATCACGGGTAGTCTGTTCCAGTATCAGTTTGGGGTTTTATTCCAGATCCCCCATCATGGGAGGCAGCACGGGATCAGAAATGAACCACCTGGACTGGGCTCAGCAGGGAATCGTCCGGGGGCACTGCCCAGCCCTCACTCCCACACAATGCCCTGTCCTACCACCACTGGTCACTGCCAAGGCTGTGCCACACTGGGATCCTAAAAACGGAGCAGGATCAGCCACCCCCCAGACACCACCACCTTAATAAAAACATCAGCTGTACAAAGCTACACCCCACAAACCTACCCTGACCAGTAGCACCAGCTACCCTCTTCGGGTCTGTGTTAACCACTCCATTATTCACAGCACAGGCCTCTAATTACGTGGGTCTCCTCGAGAACCTTTTAATTACTGGTGCATTCTTCCTCCCTGCCCTCTTGGATTTCTCACAGTTATTCAAGAATTAATGGTGGAAAATAACCCACAATATTAATTACCTACAGAATACTTTGGACAACACTTGAGTCCAGTTTATCTGCATCAATACAATTAAAAAGTGAAACAAGTTGCTGGTATTGAATATGCTCCTTAGCTTTTTTCCTATCATCTTGCCAGTAGGAAAGCTTGAATAACTAACAATTTTAGCTCGTTAACAGAGATGTTTCAGTTATATTTAGCACTTCTCAAAGGGCAAAGTACTTGAAAGATACACACTTATTTGGATGCTTAAATATCTTTCCAGCAATATGCTTCTTCACATACATTTGCAAGGTGACTAACTGCTTTACTTAGCTCATTTTTGAACACTGTATGCTGGAAAAACACTAATTAATTTCATCACTTTGTCAAATCAAAAAGCATTTAAAAAAACATTCTTACTGTGAGGGATGCGGGCAAAAGCAAGATATGACACACAGCTTTACAAAAAGTGCTGCAGAGAGTGATACTTGCAGCAAGCAACTATTAGCTCTCACCATGGACAAGCTGCACATATTTTAAGGATGTAACTCCTAGCAAGCACCCCCAAAAAATTCATGTATTTAGTCACTCAACTAGTGTCTTGATATGCACACAAGGCATTCAGGTTCATTTTTTTTTAAAAAAGTACTAAAATGCAACCCATGGCAAAACAAATCTAACCACAGATTAGGGAAGCTGACAAATCAGGTCAGAAAACACCTTTTAAAATAATTAAGAATTCCTTGTAAGAAGAATTAAAACGTTTATGACAGGACTTGCCACAACCAGATACAGTAGCCTTTAGGATGGACTTTCAGTGTAGTTTTTGAGATGCAATAGATGGGACACAGCACCTACCTTGAGTGTTTACAAAGTTTACGAGGTCTATTATGCAATTTCCGATCCCAATTCTCTGGATCACTGGAGTTACTGTCATAAGGATGAGGCCGTCCTGCCATTCCACTGCCAGCTTCCTCACACTACTGCTCTGAAAAGCACACATGCAGCACTCACAACCTACATTAAGAGAGCAGTGTTTACCTTTAAGTAATGCCACACAGGAAAAAAAGTCAGACATGCAGAATTTAGTGTTGTTAGGTTTTGATTTTTTAAATGCAGATTACAGAAAAATAGGATACACTGAAGCAGAAATCGCATGACAATAATATTTTATACATTTTGCTGATACCTGCACTAGAAAGAGTATTTTGTTATAAGAAATATGGTTCTATAAATGCTGGCAGGCAACTTCAATTTTGCAACAATTAAATTCACTGTGTCCAAACAGAAAAGTCACTGGTTACAAAACACAAGACAAACACATCATGATTTTCTTTCAAATGTATAAAGTTAATTCAAAGGAAGATCCCAAGTGTAGAATAGAGACCAACAGTTTTACAATTTGAATGGCTGACCAAGAGGAAAACAGAATTAACAGTTATGTCTGTGTCCTCACTCCAAAACAGAATCAACAGCAATCCTTAGAAACACTCAATGTGGTCCAGTTTCACTGACTTTTGCAGAAAAGTCACCAAAACTTAATAAAAATAGATATGATAACTACCCTTGCTTAAGTGGGGTCTGATATTATGTCCAACTCCCTTTAAAATTCTCTCATAGATGAAACCACCCTATGACTGTCAGCAAAGACAGCCAATCTCAACAGACTGGTGTTCAATCATACCTCTAAGTGACACTTGTGGCAATAGAGTTGGATAATTCAGAACAGCCTGGTTACAAAAACGATAAAGTAGCCACAAGTGAGCAGCTGATGATTGCACAGCATCTGGAAAAAAAATTGAATTACAGATAGATAAACCTTCCAAGTAATGGGAAGTCTATTATGTTTCTTTAAAATTTTAAGCTACACATTGTAGAAATATTGTATCTTTACCTCACCCCACCCTTAATATATTTGCATTATATTCAATGAAACTTACCCTATGTGGAAGTGAGTCCCAAAGCAATTGAGACCTCTTTAAAACACAGTTATTTCTTAAATAAACATGGAGAATGGAATAGCTCTCCTGGCAAATTTAGATTCTCCTAGCTAAATTTAGACCCCAATGTTTTTATTACTGGGGAAGAAAAGAACAAGCTTCCTAAAAATGTTGGTTGCATCGGAGTTTTGCCTTCATGTTCAGTCCTACCCAAGAAAACAGGTTTAATACAAAGTATACAGTCTCCACCACAGGGTTGGGTCTTTTTCCTGTTACATTTTCTAAAATTAAATGCACTTTGATTGGAAGACTCCTATGGTCAGGTGTCCATATAGAGTCAAGAAAGGAAAAAGCATTTTATTTAAAATTACAGGAAATACTCAACTTTCTCATGCAAGGAAAAAAAAAAAATGAAAAAAGCCCCAATAAGCATTTCATTGTGTATTACCTGGAAATTCAGGTTAGCAAAGCACAGTCAGTATATGAGGGTATTACACAGAGAAGGTTATAGGATCTACACACATTTATCAGGAGAAACAAGGAGAAACCTACAACCTATGTCAGAACAGAAGAAGTATTATTAAGGAGACAAGGGGAAGGAAGGCTGGTTTATAAATCCAGTCAGGAGTTACTTCAGGAGCAGTCGTTCCCAACTGAGGTGCAATACCATGTACACAAACAATACAAGAATAAAGACACTCTGTATCTTGAGTTGAAACAAATTATGTTCATTAGATTGAGTGTGTTCAGCAGAGTACACAGAGAGCCTTGCTACTCACGGCAACAAGACCCTGTGGAACAGGGAGCCAGGAGCAGCAATGTCCCAGGGACACCACAGCTCCCACTGTGCCATCACACCCAGCTCCAGCCTCTGCTGGGCCCTGCTTCCATGCCAGGCTTTGCCAAAGCACCACAGCAACTCAGGGCTCCTGGAGCACCACACGTTTCTTCACAAGCTTTTGTTTCTATCTTCCCTTTAAAACCGTCTACGTGCTTTATAGACACCTCACCCTCTCAGGTACACACCAAAGCAGGTGCCTCAGGAGAAACAGGCACCCAGCACCCAGTTCTGAGTCTTTGCATAGAGACCAATATTTGAATTTAGCTTTTGTATTCAAAAGATGCTCAAAAGCAGCTGTTTTCATGAGAACTGCTGCTGAAAGGCCAATTTAAAGCCACTTCCTTAAATTGTCTCACACTCTGCCTTCTCCCCATCTTTCTTATAATGAACATTCAACAGGAGAGTGCAGGTCCACACACACTCCAAAGAAAAAGCCTGTTCAAAGTAGGATCAGCTCCTCAGTGTGCTTTGCTATGCTGCTCCTCACTTAAGCCATTACAAACAATAGGTGACACAGAAGGACAGAAACAAATGGAACTGCTTCCCCTGAACAACAGCATTCCCTTTTCCCAGCTTACAGCACACGAGGAACCCCAGCAGTGTCACTGATGAAGTGCCAGGCTGGCACCCAACTCAGAACCAGAGTACAGCTATGAAAAGAAGGGAAACAATCCCAAGTGTCCAAAGCTACATCTTGTGAAACTTCTTATTTAGCTCCAAACATGCCACACTATGAACAGTCTTCCCTCCATCCTAGACTCCACAGGATCTCAACAATTAACACTTCTCTAAAAAACAATTTGCTGTAACGCAGCCAATTTTTTCTCCTTGACCACTGCTGATAGTGCTTTTGTGCAGATTATAAACAAATGTATTTGTCAACTTTATTATGAGTTTTAACAAACCTTTAAGATTATAAATAAGGAACTCTTTTGTTTTTCTCTGTTGAAAATAATTTCTTTTTTCAATTAGAAAATGCTGTATAAATTCTGTGGAGTAACTAACCAGTCATCCTGATTAATTTTTAAACACTTCTGCAAACCCATTTTTTCCTGCGGTAGAAAAGAATGTTATAGCCGTGGTTTGTTTTTTGGGGTTTTTTTTTGCATGGATTCACACTGCAGGCAATAAACAAAGCATGCCTTGAGGAACATTCTGACCTTGTGTACAAGAAAAAAAAAAAAAAAAAACAACCAAAAAAGCCCTGCAAGAGCACCTGGCCCCAAATATTATTCAATGCCTTCCACGAAAACAAGGAACCACATCTGAAATGGCACCGGGATCACATGAAATAAAGAATCAAATCCAAATGCCCGCAGCAGATCACACAACACTGGTGTATTGGCCAAAGTGGTTGACATTCTAATTAGCTAATTACAATTCTCCAGGTGTAAAGAATGATTTCATACCCTTCTGCAGAAAGCAAATACTCCAGAGAATCATCACAGGGAATAATAGGAAATCAGGAAGCTGACTTTAATTTCAAAGCTTTCAGTACAGACAGCTAGAACACTTAAGATTTGCTAACATCAACTTGAAGCCAGAATCATTACTAATTTATGAATGTTGTAGGCTACTGAAATACAAGGGAATTGTAAAGACCTAGTGGGTTTGAGAAGCTAAAAGTCGATGTGGTAGAGCCACCCCAAACATTGCAAAATGCAGTAATTAATGTGTTTACAGCACTACTTGAAGAGCTCATGAAAGGATGTACCATACATCAACTTGTGATAGATGTTGAACAGATCATTTTAAATAATACTTAAAGCACATTCAGTTCTGTGCCATGACAAAATAGAATGCACAAAGGTTGCACGGCAGATCAAACAAGGGTCAGACAACATCAGGTGCTGGACAGGAGTGGACATGCACTTTTGTGAGATGCAGGACTTGCATTTTTCAAGGTACTACAGGCTAGCAGGGGGTGGAGAATGCTCTCTGGAAATCTTTCAGGAAAGAAGTAAAGCTAATCAAAACCAACATCAACGTGTTTCCAGCCAGCCAGTCACACTGTAATTGCTGAGAATACCTGTAAGCTGCAAAACTCTGGAGTCTCACTAAAAAAGATGATTACAACACCCTGAAATTCTGAGGCAGAGGGCCAAGATGTCTTCTGGCCACCAGCTCATCAGGTACAACAAAGATCTGATGGCTGTCAGTACTGAGGACAACAATCAAATAACTAACACGTAATACTTCAGGCATCTCCTCAGCTCTGAGCTTTGGTCAGAAGCATTTCCAAAAGTAGGACAGGTTTCAGAAGTTCCTCTGCTCTAACCTGCTCCCTCAGCAAAGTGCACAGGAAAGGTGAACCAGGATAATCAGGAAGCTCCAACAGACAAGTCACCAGCAAGGGCAAAACTTGGCATCAGTTGTGACAAAGAAACTCCAAGACTCAGATTAAATATTTAGACTTTCTGTAAGGGGTGACAGTCTGCTGTTCACTGCCTCTAGTCATCAAAGCACAAAAGCAGCAACAACAAAAAGGAACTTCCAAGTCAGATTTACTGGGAATGCAAGCACGGTGACATTACATCCTAATTAAGAAATACAGTTCAAAGGACACATGCTCATAATGCAAACACCACATACCATGGAAATCCATACCTGTCAAGTGAGTTCCTTGCAAACTAGTGCAGACATCAGTCACAATTCAGCCACATAAAATAGCTTTATAAATTATCATCACTGAAATGTTATCAAACTGATGCTGATTAAAGCACAGCTAAAGAGACATCCTTTGCAATACAGGCTCAACATTAACATAGCAGGTCAGGATTGAAGCTCCTCTAAATGAGCAAGTGGGAAAAAGAAAGAATGAAAAAAAACCTGAGCAGTCACAGGAAGCTGCTGATATTCCTATCTATAGCAGCATAAACAACAGATACCCAGGAACTATCCTGCAAGCTTTAACTCTGTAATTCCTAAAGGGAACACGATGATAAAACAGCTGTCTGACATTGGAAGCCTAAAAAGCAAGAGGCAGATGACTCCCAGCTCCCCCTCTGCATTAGGGCTCATGGTGTGAAACCTGCCCAGCTCTACCTGTAAAAAGCTCAGTGAATGGAGCAACTTCTCCCCCCAAAAGCAGAATCGTGGCTAGCAGTGCAGGAAAAAGGAGCAGAACCCAACTCCTTGCCACTACTACTGGCCCCATCCCTTGAGGCCTCCAACACACAGAGAGCAGATGGACACAGAGCTTCATCACACTCGGCACCAGGGATGAGATGAAGGGCACCAAAGCAGCAACCACATTTCTTGAAGTAACAAGCAAGGCCTGTACCCATGGCTCTACCCAGCAGTGACAACACATCTCAGCGAGCAAGAAAATTCACACACAGATTTTCACACCTGAAATGAATTCTAAATTACCTTCTGCTTTAATACATATTTTAAGAGATACATACTTTCATTGATAAGCAACAACACCAGGCCAAGATTTAAGCAACATTGCTAAAGGAAAGCTGTGCTGAAAGGAACTGGCACGCAATGAGGTTCTGATTTTTGTGTATGAATACAGGACAAAGCAGCCCCAGCCTGAAGCACACAAGCTGCAAAAACACACAGTTTATAACAAAGTGACAGAAAACCCAACAGTGATGACATCTGTTACTAATTTAACACACAATGTCATCCACACATCAGCTGTTCACCATTTTCAAACGCAATTGTGCCTAGAAGAAAAAGTGGGCTTCAGGAAGGAATTTCATGTGGGATATGAAAGCTGCTTTAGCTTGCTGCCTTTCTTAACCCCCGGGTTCCCTGGCATTAACACACAAACGTGCTGAAAACACTTCCAAGAGCAGCCTCAAACAGCACCATCTCCACAGAGGGCAACGATGAGCACAGGCAGGATGCATGATGAGTTTTGGAGACAGGAATGGTACAAATCGAGGGGTCATACTCAAAGGCTTTTGGCAATCTGCATCTTAATAGGAAAAGAAAATCTCTGTCATGTTTTGCAAGACATCCAGTCGAAGACACATTGACAGACTTGCCAAACATGGTGGAACAGTCTTCCTTAGCTACAGGGCAATGGATAAAAAAAAACGGGGGAAAAAAAATCAGCCAGTTCCTTTTGACTGTACTTGTGTTCAAGCTATAGGAATTCCAGGTAACCGACACCAGATGATGCAGAGACACATTTTGTAGCTCAGAAAAAAGATAACAAGTGTGAACCATCAGGTTATGAACTCTGAACAGTGTGAGGTTGGTAACTGGAATTGTTTCTCTGGGACACCTAATTCAATAGCAAACCTAGGAGGGAAAGAGAGCATCTTTCAGGGAAAGGATCAACAAAGCTGAAGCAACAACAGAGCTAAGTACTCTTTAAATGAATCACTGAAGGTGATTCATGAAGAATATAGGCAAACAAAAGTAAGGAGAACAGTGTCAACAGTCAAAAGGCTACTGAGAAGTCAGCTTTTAAGCATGTATTCGAATTTGTAAGAGGCAGGCAACAATAAAGACCAAAAAGATAAAAGGCTCAACCACTCCTTTGGACAAAGAAGCCAGACAAGTGACAGGAACAAACCTGGAAGAGGTCTATGATGGAGCTGCATCCAAATTCTGAAAGAAAAGGGTTCTATAGTGACACACTGGACGGGACCAGAGATAAAGAGGAAAAAAATGCACACACAATAGCTACAGACAAAAGTGAACTTAAAGAAAAAAACTAATGACAAACAACCGCAACACGTAATAGTATTATGACAGAGTTATCATACAAACAGCTGATATTTTCTGCAAATAAAATACGGTTACATAGAAACAAATTATAAAGATACTGAACTCATTATGAAATCGTTTGAGTGCGTAAGCGACTGCTCAGGAATTACACGACGGCTGTCAAGCAGACCTGAGCAACACCACTGTCTCTGTACAGGCCTCACAGCGACTGCTGGTGCTACCAATAAACAATACACGATGAAAACCAGGAATTTAAGTCGTGCCCAGCCTGCTCGTGACACCTCCCGTCCCAGAGCTGTCGGGGCAGGGCGGCAGGCGCAGGTAAATCTGTCTGCGGGGCTTTGGGGGTGAGAAAGCTGCAGCACGCGGCCGCCGGCAGCAGGCGGGGAGCTCCCGGAGCCTCCCCCCCAGGAGACATTCCCAACCCACCTGGACGCGCTCCGGTGCCACCTGCTCCGCGTGACCCCGCCGCCGCGAGGGGGTCGGACTGGGGGATCTCCGGAGATCCCTTCCGATCCTAAAGGCTCTGTATCAAGGGAACCGGCACCGGCCCGGCCGGCCGAAGCCCCGAGACCCCGGGCTAGAAGGGTGCCAAAGGCCGCGAGCCGCCGCGGCCGCCCCCGGCCACCCTCACTCACCGGCTCAGCCGCCGCCGCCTCCCGCCGCCGCTCCGCCAGGCCCGGCACCCGCCGCCACCTCTCGCGAGAGCCGCCCCCGCGCAGCAGAGGAGGCGGCGGCACAGCCCGGGTCTCGCGAGACTCGCGGGGCGGGGCGGGGCGCGCGCGGGACGCCGTTGCCAGGGAGCGCCCGGGGGCTCCCTGAGGGGCGCGGCCGCCGCGGGGAGGGGGGTGAAAAACTGCAGCCTGTGAATAAAAAAACCCAACGGAAAAACACCACAGCGAATTAAATAAGTTAACAAAAGAGAAATCACAACATGTCACATAGAAACAAGATAAATCCCCCGCACAACCCTCCGCCGAGGGTGGGGGCGGCCAGTCTGAGGGGCCGGGGAGGTGCTGGAGAGCGAGCGCCGCCCGACGGCCACGGGGAACGGCGGGGCTGGGGAGCCGGGATAGCCCTGAGCAGTCGGGATCCCCCTTGTGGAGCCGGGATCTCCTCCGTGGAGCCGAGATCTCCCTCGTGGAGACGGACTCTGCCCGGTGGAGACGGGCTCTGCCCTGTGGAGCTGTGCTCTGCCCTGGGGAGCCGGGATCTCTGCTCAGGAGCCGGGCTCTGCCCTGGGGAGCCGGGATCTCCCCTCAGGAGCCGGGCTCTCCCTGGAAAGCCGGGATCTCCCCTCAGGAGCCGGGCTCTCCCTGGAAAGCCGGGATCTCCCCTCAGGAGCCGGGCTCTCCCTGGAAAGCCGGGATCTCCCCTCAGGAGCCGGGCTCTCCCTGAAAAGCTGGGGTCTCCCCTCAGGAGCCGGCATCTCCCCTGAAGAGCAGCATTGAGGGGATGATAGCGGGCCAGCTGCCACATAATACAGTTTATCTAGGTGAGCTGATGTCTCCGATATCTCAAGATTAATCCTAGAACTGATTCTGATTTAAATTACAACTCTGTGTTTGTACAGCCCTATAGGTTATATAGAGTCTGTGTAATCCGCTGTCTGTTTAGGAATACAATTCGTGGACGTGCCTCTCATTCCATAATACTCCAGCAGAACTATCCTGTCCCGCAGTTTAGGTACCCACAGTGAGCTGAAGTGCCACAGGTGGCACTAAACCCTTCCCACTCCTCTTGGGTCAGAGGAGGGAGAATAAACCCATACTGAGCCGCAGATACTCGGACCTAAAGAAAACATTTGTCCTTTTTCTAAAATATTCTGTGATGCATCATTATTAAATACAAGCAGGGCTTGACGTCCATATCAGGAGAAAGAACTCCTTATGCACATTGGGGACAAGAGGGGAAGAGGGGGCAAAAGAGCGAGGACTTGTGCCTTTGCTATGCCCAAATGCCCCATAAAGGATGGCAGCTTTGCTGCAATAGACAGCAAACCATGAATCTGTTAAATTAATTCTCTCTTCCATCATTTAACAATGGCCAGAGAGATAAACCACACAGTTCTAGAAACCCAGCAGCAGAATGAGGGGCAAGCAGCTCGCACAAAAGCTGTCAGAATGTGCTAACAAGGCGAGGAGTCAGATGCCACACGTTCAGTGGTGAACTGAGCAACACGAAACAGGAGCATTTACAGCGGCGAAGTCAGGAGCAGCGGCTTAGAAAGCCAATCAGTCAAATAGCCAGCAGTAGGATTTACCTATAGATCTCACATCTTCTCTTGTTTCTGTTTGACTTCTTGTGGTTTTGGCTTTGATAAATTTTCATGAGCTTGTTGGGTTTTTTTTTTCATATGCTACTGTTTGGCTTCCCCTGAGGATCAATACTGATATTGGTATTTTTGTTTCAATGAGTCACCAGTGAGAGACATGATTAATCTTCTTTTCACTGAGAATTGTATTAAAACCATGTGGGTGCAGTCAATATGCATCTGCACAGGATAGGTCTTCAAGGACAGAGGTCCAGGTAAAAAAGCCTTTTTTCAGATTATAAAAGCAAGGTGATCTTTCGCCTCTGCTTGCCCCTAGTGAGGCCACATCTGGAGTGATCATTTGACATACATTTATCATGACTCTTTTATTTCTTTTCTGACTCCTGTTGTTACAATTTATTATGATGATGATTTGTTATATATAAGTGTTTCAGTAGCTCTATAATTTCTCACCATCCTCTTTCTGGTGCCCTCAATCTGTTAAAAAGAGAGATGACCAAAACTGCACATTTGTCCAGATGAAGATGAATCTTTGCATTTCTTTGTATCAAAATGTTTTTGATAACATCCTCTGCCCCACACTGAGCCTTTTGCTGTTTTAGCTGCTCCTACACTGATCAGAGGTTTAAGCTGAAACGCCGTTAACAAATCTACTTTCTAGATAATCAGTAAGTAATTATATTCAAAATACATCTTATTTTCATTGGGCGTTACCTAGCGCTAATTAATCTGCCACTGTGCTGTCTTTAGTCCTGAAAAGTCATACTGTAAGTGTACAGAAAGTTTAAATATTTGTGTAATCATCATTCATGTACTGGATAGCTGGAGATTAGGAGGAATAAGTTGTTTGGAGAATAGAATTTTTTGTTTAGATCAAAATGAAACAGGTTATGATTCTGGCACTTGAAGATTATATAGTTTTTGCATGTGTCATTATTGTAAGAAGACATAAATAGCTTTGTGCTATTGGTAAACACCTTTTGTTTGACCACCAATATGATTTTCTGTGCAGGAAGAATGAAAGGAAAAATAAAAATTGCTCTCATCATTGCTTTTGTGCTTATTTTGCTGCCATAAAATTAAATGGCTTAATAGTATTACCCCAAATGTGAAATTATATCTAAACAGTCACAGGTGAGTCCATTCTTATGCTTTAAAATAATGTCCAAGAGCTTTTGGTCCACTTTATTTGGTAATATATAAGTGAGACATAGGTACAAAAATGCAGTTTTATTTATTGAAGTTAGCACAGATGTCTGATTAAGGAATAAATAGAAAGTGCACCCTAAGGCCTTGATCCTACAACCAGACAAGTGGCACGGAACCCTTGTGCCATCTGCTCCCAGCATCAGGGCCTTTGCATTGCTAAAAGGATGGCCAAGAGGATGGGCTACAGTTCACTAGTTACAAACACATCTCTAGCCTTCAGCAGACTGCATTTATATCTGTAGTGAGTTAGGAGGGGTTTATGAGGCTCCCCAAGGTGTGCCAGACATCAAACAAACAAATAAGAGCCAGCATGGGAACATCCATGCAGCCACTTTGGCTTAGAGCAGCAATTCATCTGGGTTTGAGCTCCGGCAGTGGCACATTTGGAGGCACCCACCTCCAGTATTCCTACTGGGAAAACCTCCTTATTCATCAGAAATGACTGAGGCTCCTGAGCACATGTGTGCATGTACCATGCAAAATAATTTTGTGTGTGGCACTTTTTAAAATTATTGTCATAATTGATTTTTTTCCTATACAATTCTTTCCGAGTCTTGCTTGGAGTTTGAATGTATTAGAGCTAATGCTTCCTCTCCCATTCCATCCTCTCTGATTTCTGCATGTTAATGGTTCTCATTCTGGAGGTCTGGAAAAATGAGATCCCAATTCTACAATAAATTGCATATGGAAATGAGTAATTTTATTTATGAGAGCCACTGGTCTCACAAAAAAAATTACTTACACATGAGGCCCAACACAACATACAGAAATTCAGGGACAGATAGTTTACAGAAAAAGTGAGGAACAAAAAATATGTATCACAAGATTTTTGCTTCAATTGTAATTGTCTGGTGTAGAATCATTTCCCAGTTCTATAGTTAGGGCCATGCTTACATAAGTGCTACCATCTCTGCCCCCACTGTTTCTGCAGTTAATTACAGGGTTTCATCTTTTGGAGGAGAGGAAGGTAATCAAACCTTCCCTTCATTTCTGTATTTTGCAAAATTCTTCAGATTTTTTTAAAATTTTATCCCTTTGTACTTTAATCTTAAGATTTGCCTTCCTATCGTATTTCTTTTATGTTTGCACTCTTTAATCCTAAATTATTATCATGCAGCTTTTGCTATGTAATTAATGTTCATCTGATTTTAGGTCTTCTGCAGATAGAGGTGGGTTTAAGATTACATATTTCCATTAGTACAAAGTTAAACAAAGTTTAACCCTAGGGCCTGTTGTTGAGACAGGCTCCCTTGCATTTATTCCTTGCTGGTTAACAATACAAGCAGGCCTAGTGATTACATACAAATGTTGCCCACATAAGAGCTGTAGAACTGGTCTTAAATGGTTTTCCAGTTTTCTTACTGGTTCGGGTTTCTTTTTCCTTTTATGCTGGCAATTTACAAGATACATCAGCCAAAATATACCCATCAATTGTCCTAGACTGTAAATACACTTTATTATTTGGTAGTGAAATGTCTCACTCAGAGGGGCTACAACCTTGAACAGAGCCTTTAATCCTTACTGCAGCTTGAATAAATATTAATGAAATGCCCTACTTGATCAATGCTATGCAGACATGTGCTTACATGGACAGACATGCTCTGGCTTTTCTCATTATGGCTTTGTTTTAAAGAGGACATCCATGTAAGCCTTGTCCAGATCCATGGATTTCTTCTGCATTGCTGCCCGCAAATGCTCCGGCAGCAGCCTCCGGCCCAGGACAACGTCATCCTTGCTCCGAGGCCTCTGGGTCCGAGCGTCCTCCAGGGCGCTGTGCACATCCTGCAGCTTCATCTGCAGCCAGTCCTGTCTCTCCACAGTGTGTCGATGCTCGCCGAGGTTATGCATTAACTGCATCTCACTCACTGACCTTTTCCTGCAGCAAGGGAAAGCAAAGAAAGAGGCCCATGGTGGCCCTTCTTGGATTCCAGAACTTGGCTCAAAGGGCTGGGTTTGGGAACTTTTGTGAGGTATCACAATACAGAGCTGTAGAACCTGCCTGGCTGATTTGTAAAGGGTTGAATGACATCTGGAGAAGAGAGGGAGAGTGGGTGGTGATTTGTTATTGGTAATGGATATATCAGTGAGAAGACATCAAAAATGGGAAGTAGTTCCGTTTTGTGACAATATTATTTGACCCTATAATTTAGTTCAGCTATATAGAGGAGCTTAGGCCTTATACAATATTAGGTCAGGGATCAATAAAACTATGGCATTTATTTAGAGGCAGTTTTCTGTGAATGCTAGAGTTAAGGAAGCATGATTCCCGGTGGATTTGTGTCTCATCTGGTTGATGTTAGTGTCTAAGTGTGAGTTCCAGCTAGATTCTGGCACAGTACAAAAGATGCTCACATGTATAGATCCCCAAGAAATGAAGCTTGCCCAATTTGAATACTAAGAGAAGATTTATACAATTTTTTTCCCTCTACTCAGCTGCCTATTTTAAAAAAATATGTGAGAACTCAGAGTGTCTGCGATCTTTATAGCTGTTTCTAGAGGACAGAGTTTGGCCAGCTTGGCCAAGGGGTTCAAAAGCAGAGACAGAACTCACACACATACACAGACAAACCACCACGTTCTCAAGAGCAGCAAAAGCCATCCAGCATGTAATAATGTACTTACATCATTGGTCTTCCGTCAGAGGTTGTAAAAAAGCATATGGCACATAAAATGATGGCAGCCCGGGCCAGGTGTCTTATGGAAGTCATTTTGTCTACAAAGGTAGAAATGAATACATGTAACGTCTGTGATTCAAGTTGTTTCTGTTCATTCCAAAGAAATTTAAATTAGAGAAAAAGTTGAAAAACATCAGAGAAGAGTTTTTTTGAAAATGTTTTTTTCAAAAGGGTTAGAGCAAGGCACGCAAATGAAGGATTTACTTCTAATACTAATTTTGTGAGCAACTTATTGCTGTTTTGTCGGCAACTCCACGAATTTCGGTCAGCCTTAGCAGCCATGAATCATCATCATCATCATCATCGTCATCGTCATCTCATCATCATCATCATCTCATCATCATCATCATCATCAACTAGGTACCTATCTCTTGCATAATTGGGTGAAAAGTACCATGTTCTTTCAATATTATTATTATTATTGTCATCATCATCATCATTATGACTTTGTAGCCTTCAAGTCCAATGAAATACTTGTGTACAGCTATTCAAATGAAAAGTTTTATTGTTTTCTCTATTTCTTTCACATAATCTTTAGAATAAAGAGGCTGACACTTTTCCTGACAATTTTGCATAGAGGCATAACTCAATAGAGTTATGCCAGTTCCTGTTGAGTTACAGAACGGAATTCAGAAATAAGCTCCTCATTTTTCCAGGGATAATCCTGCATTTTCTGTATGAATTCCTCTCTGATTTTTACATCATCATCAGAACTGCCATTTGGAATATATTTAGAAAGTATTTACCACTGATGATGCTAGAACAGGCAGAAACGACACAGTTCCAATATCAGTTTCTAGTTTGGATTTTCTGTATTGGCAGTCAGAAAAGGCATCTTTTTGTTACCACTTAAGAAATTGGATACAGAGTAACTGAAACCTAAGAGATACAAAACTCCGCAGTGCCATTTTTTGAGATAGTTTCTGCAGCTTTATCTAGGTCAGAAAAGCATTTATAACATGGTCTCTTTCATGACAGTATCAATGAGGTCCTAGCAGTCCATCTAACCAAGTATTACAAATCCAGGGTTTGAATTCACTTCTAGACATTTCTTGTTCACTGTCTGACTTTTTCATTTCGCAAATTTAGTTCAGATAACATAGCAGGTTGATCTTACTAATATTTACTTGTTTTTTCAGATAGTCTGAAAAGACACTAACACAAAAATGGGTAAAGAATCAATGATAAAATATTCTAATAAGTCTTTCAGAGAGCTTGGAAAAAAGTAGAGTGTACTTACCAGATAGAATGTTAAAGAGATTTCTGGCTTGGGTATGTCAGCAGATGACTGTCTCTTGATGTCAAGTATATTTAAAGACCACTGAATTGGTTTAGTGGACCCCTTAAATGTAACTTTAAAATAGAGCTTCTAAGTAACTTGGAAGCCCTTTTATTGTCTCAGTTGATGTCACTGTCACACACACCCTCCTGACCCTCATGTACCCACCCTCAGATGCTTTTGTTGATTTGACATTTCATTTACAGGGTAAAGAGGCCTCAACAGAAAGAAAGTCCTGGGAAGCTGTGAGGAAGTTTGACTAATAAATTCAGAATTGTGCCCAAGATAACATGAGCTCTGGAGCTATTGGAAGGATTTGCAAAGAAAATTTGAGTTGTTAAAAGCACGCAGGTAAAACTTAAATGAGTCAGTAAGGTTAGTGATCTATAAGTGCAAGATTAAAACAAAATATTTTTGCAAAATATTGGAAAGATAACATCTATAATACTTGTGGGAAATAAGAATAGTCTCTTCAGGTCAGAGACAAGGTTTCTTTCTGAAAGAACATACTGGAAAGGAGCAGAAGCCCCAAGAATGATAGAGGATCATGTTTTAAATGAGAAGCTGGTGCCACTGAAAAGTTGTTGAAATGGTGTTAGACCCTCACTGCTCTGTTCTACCTGTACCTGTGAATAGCCCTGAATGTCCCAAATGTGCTAACTAGAATGAAGGCATTTGAAGCAGCTGAGATATAAATTAGTACTTCATAAATTTTGGGAAAGAAATATAGAATTCTGCCTGCTTTCTAAGAAGTGAAATGTGTAAATCAGCAATACTTTCTCATATGCATGAATAATGATTATTTTTGCTGCAAGATGTTTTTCCTGTGTTAGATGCTTCTTCTGACTTCCAGTGTATTTCTCTGGAAAAAAACCCAAGTAAATAATCCACAAACAAAAACCAGTTTGCATCTGCACATTTTAACCCAGAATTTGCAAGATATTATTGCTTTTACAATGAATGCTTTTTGCTTATGTTATATTCCTGTTGTATTTCATAAAGAGTTATAAAATTACATGGGGGAAGGGAGGGAAGGACCAGAAATTCCAAAAAGCTCTAGAGATCTCATGGTTCCCTCAGTCTATAAGGGAGCAAACTGAGAAGTAATGAAGCAATTTATTGAACAAGTTCAGGAAAACAGAGTAAAGATAGCTTTCAGCATTACATTGTCAGCTGTCAATATCCTTCCCCCTAAATGCAGCATACAGGGGTTTATGGGAATATGTTTTATTAGGAGATTTGTATCTCCTGTAAACACCAGGATATTAACCTGAAGGCTAAAACACGGCTAAACTATTATTAAAGGATATTCCTAGGTATAATGTGACTAAAAATGTACAGTGGGATGGCATTACAGGCGAGGATTTTTAAGTCTCCACACAGTTGGTAATGAAAAGCTCCCTTTTTTAGATTTTACTGTAACATATGTAAAACCTTTAATGAAAGTCTCAAGGTGATTTTTTTACAGAGACCTGGCATTCATACGGAACCTTTAGCATGTGACAGCAAAGGCTGAAGTAAAGGACATGTGTTAGAAAATCTAGTGTCATTTTTATTCAAAGGTAGTGATGGGTTTTACCTAAAATTTTAAGCAGAGATGAAAAAGATGCAGTTTATTTCAGGAGAGCGAAGATACAAAAAAAAAAAAAAAATTCAATATTTTCCCATTATTAGTAAACAAAAAGAGCCTGCGATGGTAATTTTGCATGGCAGCTCAAAATCTGCATCGCTTTATATGCAGAAAAAATAACTTGCTTCATTTGGATTATTCTCCCTGAAGTCCATAAATTATGTTATTTGAAAATACAGTTGCTAATAACTTATCCAATGTCATCCATATTTGCTAAACTTGGCATATCAAACGTAGGAATGACAGATAATGGACCAAGTGAATGTAGTTTTTTTACCACATACTGTAATTGTTTACACTTTTGTTTGGATACAGTGTATCCAGTGTCTAACGAGGAGCTGAAAACAGTACTGAGCTCTTTTAATGTTTCAGTCAGATGATGATTCATGTTCAGATTCAAAATTTTCCCTGTCTTAAGCATCTTTTTAAAAATTCAGATCTCTTTTGGGCACTGCTTAACTGATCCCAGGAAATCAGGGCTAACATCTGCTGAACTGCTGTTCAGTAAGAGGCTTAAGACTGCCCAAATTTATAGATACTACCACAAAAAAGAAACAACAGAAAGAAAAATTAAATATTATCTTCTCAATTAGAAGGCATTTCATGATCCTTTGTATGTATAAGATTGTGCACATAAATACAAAGGAAAAGTATGAGTGACAAAACCTGCAGTTTCTTAGGAATTTTTCTTGCCTACAAATGAGACCTGACCTACAGAAGACAACTTTTGCTCCTCTTGGAATAACAGGAGGGAAAACACAGTGGATTCTGAGTTTTCATATTCTGAAAGCAGCAGGCTAAGAATGAGCCAGTGCAGGAATCAGTGGGTACAAGTGAACAGAGCAGTCATGGATGTATAAACCATTAAATGTTTCAGGTACCTGCCAGACAAAGGCAACTGATTCAGAAATTGATTACAAAGTCTTGGTGTAGATGTTGCAGCAGCAATACTGACATTTCTTTTCCTTTGGAAGATGACAAAGGGAGAGTGGGCAACTTTTTACAAGACTTAGGCTGAAATACAATTACATTTAGAAAATTTTAGTTCAAATGTGTGTTTCTTCATGTACATCAGCAAACTTTCTCAGGCTAGATCTAATCTTGAGTCAAGCGTTCTCTTCTACCTTGATCAAAAGCTACAGAATGCTATATGGAAATGAGACAATGTAACAATATCACCTCAAAAGTTTGTTACTGTAAAGGCTTCTCTGTGCCAGGAGGCATTACAGACACCAGGCAAGGGCATGGCACTTCTGAAGAGAGGGCTGAAAAACTGAAGGTGCTGGAACCACAGTGAGGGAGGGAAGAGCTGACCACAGCCTTTTCCTCTGGCAAGAGTTTTTCTTGATCAGCCAGAACCCTACCCTTCCTTGACCTTTCCTTATAGATTGTACAGATACCTGAACCATTTGGGCATGAAGAAATCCCTGTTGCTTTGTTTGCAGGTGGTGTGCCACTGACGTTGAATTTGTGCCTTTGGATGTAATCAGACTCCAGGGTTGAAAACAAGGGGAAAGCAATTAGACAGATTTTACAGCCAGGTAGGTGAACAATGACCATATTGTGAAAATTCTGAATTCTTTTTAAACTTTTTTTGCATATTCTATTGATTTTGTCAAGGGAAAACGTTAACTGCATCTTGAAATTAAACACATCCTGAGGTACTGGAATATGGTTAGAGGACACAAAACTTTCTAGAACTGTACTGTTCAGTGACTAAAACATTTTTTTCACAAATTAATGGTGTCATCTGGTGTATTATTATTCCTACAAAATTCTTCATCCCCTAGATTTAAGGCTTCGATGTTGCAGTCAGATTACTGCTGTGCTATTTCCAACAGCAGGCTTTTTCCACATTGCTTGTTCCAGAGGGTAGCTCCAGATAAAATGCTTTCTAACTGCAGCTATGGCTTAAAGGATATTAGTAGGTCATTGAGCAAGGGAACAAAGTAATTGATGACACACTGGATGATTGGTGAGGCAACTTTCTAAATGTGTCCAAGGAATGTTTCTGTCTTGACACAATGAAGAGCCGAAGTGACAGTCAGTAAACTCTTTAGAACTTCATTTGATTGACAAGATTTGTGGCTTTTCAAATACCACAGCAGCATGTTTGGTAATTTATGTAAGCAATGTTGGGTATCTTCAGGTGGGTTTTGGGTTCATGCAGCCAGATGAAGCTTCAACCACATGACAGTTTTCAGTTAGAGAAAAAACAGCACAAGGATTTCTCAAAAGATCACCTATCACAGTTCTAGTTTGTGTCCAATCTGCTTCATACAGTGGGGTCTAAGCCATTCATTTTCATTTGGAAATAATTGCTTGCCAGTATAATTTTTCTCCAGTTACATAAAATCTTTCATTTGAGAATCACAGTATTTCTGAATCTCCCTGGGTTTTTTTCTGAGGAAAATATATACTGATGGTGCTTGTTTCTAGGCTATGGACATGCAGACAAAGATGGATTAAATGCAAACATCAGTGAGAAAAATATCAGAGAGAGAACAGAAGCTGATAGATTCTAGTCCCAGCCACCTGACTTTAAGTTCACTTGTTTACCTGGAGAGATGGGCTGAATGTTGTCATGATAATTGTGATCCTGATTATTTCTAGAGCTAAATAATTAAATGGAACATATGCAATTAATGGACACCTCCTTTGCTTTCAGTGTGGCTCAGCCATGATATCTAACAGAGCTGTCCAGTTTATCATAGAATTTCTCTATTGACCTATCATGGGCATGCCAGGCTTTGATGCTGTGATCAGGAATGCACGAGTGCTTGCTCTCTGCATGCCGCCCCATATGATGCCTGCCTAGAATTTCACATAGCATTACATGGCTGTTTTGAAGACCACATGGAGGCTCCTGCTTACCTCATCTCTCTTTCATGAGAAGAATCTGAAGCTTGGTGAAACAACCCAGAGCAGCCTGGAGGAATGTTTAAATGGCTGTCAAGGGAAGTCATGAAGCAGAGCTACCTCTGAGTCTCTACATATTTCACTGGTCAGTAACCAAAATGCTGTTGTGCATCCTGAACAATAAGAAAAGCCATGGTTAGTTTCAACAAATACATATTGGCTCATTTTTAAAGTTCTGTTAGTGAATTGTACACTGAATATGTAAGTATTTATAGAAATGTGAGTGAAAGTCTAGGTTTTGATTTGGATTTTAAAGCTCTGCTAAGTTATTTTACAGTCAACAATTAATAAATATTAGCCCTCATGACACGGAAACATAATGCTGTCAATGTTCTGCTGAACTCAATGCTATAATGAACAATACAGTACTTTATGACCTTTTCAAGTAGATAGGAAGCTGGTACAGTACTCAAAACTGCTGTTGGATCATCAGATTTTAGGGATAATACCAAATTGGATTATGCATATGCATACTCACACACATATATAGTCATATATAGGCCAGAATATTTATAGGCCCTTGCTGGCTCTGAGTGCTTTGTGCAAGCCTGAGCTCCCTTTCAATGCCATACAGGGCACTTGGAGCTCTAATGAGGGCTCAGGTTCTTTTGTACCAGCCCTGAAAGCACCATGGTATCCCTGACAAGTCACACAAGGACATCAGTTTTTAGAGCACAGGTAATCCCAGAGGGAAATGCATCCAATATTGAAACAGGGATTCCATTACTTGGCCAGTCTCAAGTACTTCTCTCAGGGCTTCAGGATTCAGGAACCTTCTCTTCAGTAAATACCTGCACACACAGGCACATACATGCACACTCTATAAAATCAACAGTGTAAAAGCATTTAGGACATTTACTAGATAAGGTTTGAATAGTTAAATATTAGGAGCAGCAGATACCTGCAAGTGTCAGGTTTGACCTAACAAAACCATTGTAAGAATGAATGTGCCAGCTCTGCATAAAAGAAACATGAAGACTCAGGATGATACAGGATAAAACAAGGAAGGTCTGCAGGTTTCATGCAGGTAGCCACGTATTTTTCTATCCTTTCTCCTGACAAGACATTTCAAGTTCATATTCCCATATATTTTGCAGCCACTGCAGATGAGCAGATAGCATCCAAGTAAGCAATCTGGAGCCTGATGAAATCTCATGGGAATGATGAGTACAATTTGCAAAAGAAGGATGACATTTTGGACCTTTCCTGCAATCCAGTGACTATTTTGAAAAAATCTTAGTCCACAGTCAGCTGAAAAACTCATAACCACACAGAACTGGCATAAATGATTGTTTTGTTTGGGTTTTGAAAGAAAATATTGTGCTATGTGCTATGGAAACAAACAAGAAATGCAGACCCCCTAATAATGGTGATACTAAGAAGGAAAATATGTTGTAATTAATACAAAGCTTTTCATTATTTGGGCTATGAATTACAGCAAATAAAATGCTTTGTGTTATATATTAAAGACCTTGTCCCAGAAATAAACCCCTTGAAATGAAAACTTCTAGGTAAATAATTATCAAAGATTAACTCCATAGATATATAATTTGAGCTGAAGTTTCTTCAAGATAATCTCTTAATGTATTTTTACATATATTTAAGCTATTTTCTAGAGGGTAACACTTTTTCTGTATTTTCCCTGCTTTATTTAATACAGCCTTTTCACTAAACTATTAGCTGGACTATTGATATTTGTCAAAATCAAATTCTTGAACTAATAATTTTCTTCATTTTAAGGCCATACATATTATTTGCATTATATGTACATTTTTTAAAAATCTTCCTGTGTTGATCAGAAATTTTCTCAAAACCAATTTTTTTTCCTAGCATCTCCTGAAATACCAGTGCTAACATGAAAATCTAATAGTAATTCTCACAATCTAATTCACCAAGAAGTATAGCACTTTATATGAATGCTATACAGAGCATATATCTCAATTCAAAATTTTTCATATTTAACTGTTTTTATCTTTGCTTAGCCTCCACTGAAATCTATCAGT
Organism: Coloeus monedula; assembly: GCF_965178545.1. Lineage (NCBI taxonomy): Eukaryota > Metazoa > Chordata > Aves > Passeriformes > Corvidae > Coloeus > Coloeus monedula. Next base: position 9,403,730 of record NC_138786.1, on the reverse strand, counting down.
GAGTTATATCTCCTTCCATATGACATTCAGGCTCTTCATCCTAATTTTCTATGCTTTTTATAAAAGGCCCAGATCACCACTTGCACATTTTTATTTTAATGCTTGCAGTTTGGACGAGGATATGAACAAGTCAGAATTGCTTAACTTGTACTGGGCATGAATGACAACATAGACAAGTAATTAAGGACCTAGCCCTGTATTTCTGTCCTCGTTTTCTGTTATTCTTCTTTTACATTGTGATCTCCCTGTCTCATGGGATAGACTAGTGAGGGTAAGAATTAACAAATTCTGCCCAAGCAATCACTTCATTTTCTATGGTTCCTAGTCCTTATTAAAATGGTCAACACTATAGAATCCAGTTCTTAAATTAATTTTTTCTGGGTAACCCTATCTTAGTAACAGGCTTTTCACCATTAGTCAGATGACTTCCCACCTATTGTCTCCTCTGCCCTCCTCTTACTGCCCACTACCAAAACAAATGGCTGGTTTTCAACATTTAAGAAAAGATAACAATTACTTTATATGCACAAATATTTATACCTAAGAAGCAGAATCCATTAAGAAGCAGTCCAAGCCTATACAATGCTTCTATAAACTGTTCCTTCTCTTCCTGTAAGCTGTACAATTTTGTACGACTTCAAGATTGAGAACTCTGAGTACAGACTGCAGTTTTTCATTAATTCTGCACAATCATCATCCTGTAGCAGTAACAATGGGCTTCATACTTTTACAGTGATGCTACAAATGCATCTTAGAAACAGAGAATCATGTGAAGGAAGAATCCTAAGCCGGCTTCCCTAGAAGCCTTGTGAAATTACAGAGCAGAATAATTAAGGCAATTGCTTCATTAGTTTTCCCAAGATTAGTGCCTCTTCTCCTCTCTCATCCATCAGGAAACCTAAAAGGAATCTCTGTGTCTGTCTGTAATACAAATGACCCAAAAACCAAAGGCATGGTCAGAAGCTGATAGGAAATAGGGCATACTAATATGCCAACAGATGCTGAGGTGGGAATGCATCCTAGACCCTTAAATCTCTTTGTATCTGAGAGATCCATAGATAATTCACGATGTATAAATTCACCAAGGGCCACAGAGAAGGTGGCTTGAGCTGAATGTTATTCTGTGTTGGCATCTGTGCTGTAACTGTAGGAACAGACTATAAATAGCCCAACCCAGTTACCTTTTTCAGAACTTCGGGGATGGCTAATCCCCAAAATAGATGAATTACATAACTCTGTTCTCTAAACATCCTCATTCCGCTGCAAATTGGGTTCTTTGCACACCACTTTAAAATTAGTGCATCCCTCTGGTTTACACTCAGCGCTTGCTGGAGCAGCTGTTGGGTTGACACCAACTCAAGGAGCAAGGCTAATTCTCAGCGTCTGAGGATTTGGACTTTGGCTGCAGATATTTATGAAACAACATTTAAATATAAGAGCAGATGTGAAATATCAGACTATAACACTGATTCTAAAGTGAAGCTGGGTAGGGTCAAAAGGCATGTTTTTGATTCACTCGGCTGGATGCCCATGGCTGAGTTGTATGAGCAGGAGCAAATATTCAAACAAAATGGTGCACATTTGCAAGGCTGGCCTTAAACTTAAGGTTGCAAGACAAGCCAGAGAAGTGTTTCTTCCTCTGGAAACTGTTAGTATTTAAGAAGCATCCTAACTTAAAAGGACAGATTTCATTCTGGAGCTCTGAAATCTGTCCTTAAAGAGCCCCTATACACAAATTTGGACCTAGAGTATGCTGGGTGAAAAGGCTGCTCTTGGATCAAATTCTAAGAGTCTAAAACTCTTAGGGCCTCCTATAGTGAAGCTGTGTATTGGAAGTACTTGCAAAGAGAATACCCCAGGAGTCCTTAGTGCTTGCAGATGTATGTTCAGTTTCTGCCTCCTCAAGCTGAGCAATCACTTGTGTCACTGCTACAGTGGCCCAGCAGCCTGATAATGTAAAGACAGGACACTGCACTGGAATGGACAGATCTGTAGATATGCTCAAATATGACCTCATCACATCCAGGATATACTTAGAGAACAGTATCCTTCTGGAAAGAATGCCCTGCGGCTGTGTTATCACTAATGCCATAACAGGTATCTTGCTTGTGGTAATTCTCATCGAACAAAACCAGGAAAAACTATGTCCACAAATCTCAAACATGAAATCTACCTGCAAAAATAGGAAATATTGCCCACGGGTCCCTGTGAGTGGAGATACCTTTCCATGACATCATGGTTGCAGAGACCAAAAGCTGACCTGGTTTGGTGTGAGAAGTCCTGCATTCCAGGAGCAGGGCACGCCACGAGGCTGCCAGTCTATTGCTGCTCTATTATGTAATGTGTACAAGCTTTTGGCACTAGTGATCTGACACCTGCAAGAGGCACAGATTACCCACTCTACCAGGGTTGCAACCTCATCTTGTCTTCCCTGTATTGATCTTCACAGAGGAATTATACAAAATCTTCAGACTAGATTTTTAAGTTTCTTGGATGTTACTAGGTTTTCACTTTCTGTGTGTCCATGTCTTTTGCTCTCCAGACACACTTATTTTCTTTCCATCAGCCTTCACTGTTTTATCCATCCCTGTTGAGGTTCTCTCTGGGATTTTTATTCCTAATTTATAATCAGCCCTATGGCACACTACATACCCCATTTCTGAAGAAATATGAATATATATTGTTCTGCTTAATTTATAACTGTTCTTTTAAAGTGTGATGTAAAAGCTCTTTGCAAAACTACGAACACTGATTGGAATGATTGTCATTATTTGGATTTCTGGAGAGCCTTACACTGACAGCTGTTATTTCTGGTGCCAATCCCACCTCCATGTAATAAAACACTTCTCTGTATTATCTCACTGCACAAGTATGATAAATACTTTGTCACAGGCATTTACTTACATCCTAGTCCTTCTGTGATGGTGAAACAGGTGTTAGCTCAGCTTCTGTGCCTGCATTGTAAATAGCATTAGACTAACTAGGTGATGATATCACATCAATATTTTGCATTTCCAAAGAAATATCTCACATTTTTATTTCTTTGAGTACAGATCATAAAAAAATGTAAAGGGTGTTTCAAATTTCTCTGTTCCAAAGAGATTACAGTCCATGTAACATCTTTTAAAAAAGAGGCTTTCAACAATCTCATGTTTCAGAGAAACACTTAAATACTCAGATGTCCTTTAGCACAACTTCCTGTTCGAAGCAGGGTCAACAATTGATTCAGACCCAGGATGCTTTATCCAGTTGGGTCTTGAAAATCTGCAAAGACAAAAATCCTGGAAGCTCTCTGGGCAACCAGTTTAATTACCTTTGAGGGGAAACATTTTCTTCCTTAGTCAGAATCTCCCACATTTCAAGCAGCAGTGCTCTCTCTTGCCTGTCCTTGCCCAGCCATTACTATTGCAAGGTGAATACTCTTTAATAGTCCAGCACAAGCTGTGATTATACAGGAACAGCACTGAGAATGTTTGACCTGTATTTTCTGGGCTCAACCTTCTCTAAGCAAAGGGAAAAAATGTGAAAGACATGCAAACAACTCAGATCACAGTTTTCACCATGTCTCTGAAACAATTGGCTTTTTCTCTAAGGGATTCTAGGCTGAGGTAGTTACATAGCAGCTTTCTGTGAAAAATAAAAAGCAAGGGGGAAAATAAAGCAAATATGTTTAAAGATATATATAGAGAGGTTGATGGAAAATAATAAAGTTTTTGCTGTACAAAGGAAACTGAACTAGGCCTTTCAAATGCCACTAAATTACAAACCAAGTGATACCGTAACTAGGGAAAGAAACAAGTTATGTAAGGTAGGTAGAGGATCTTCAGTATTTAGTTTTATTTGCACTAAGAAAAACATTGAATAGAAATAGCCTGTGTTCCAGGGGACAGTGAGCAGGTTGTATCACTCTTTAAAAAAGGCTCTTGGGGTGATCTGGTGTATTATACAATACTAAGATTTATTTAGGTTCATTGGTTTCCTTAGTAATTAAAATGGAAACCACTGCAAGGATAACCAACATAAACAAAGAAGTTCCTGCACCACTCATCTCTCAGAATTATTTGAACGTGCTAAAAAGTAGTAGATAGAGAAGATGGATCTTTGGTATGACCTGATTTAGAAATTTCTGTATTCCTAAGAATGTCACATGTCAAGAGATATCATCCACCAGCGAACGAGTTTCCCACAAGGATTTTGTCCCCTCACTTTCCATTTTCATCAGAAAAGGAATCCAGACACTGAAAAAGTATTTATGTGAGAGTATTTATGTAAAGAACACTTGTGCATTTAAATAGTTTTTTCATCAATGTGTTTTACCTCATTTAGAATTTTTATCATACGTTATTTTGGCTGCAAGTTAGCTTTGGCAAGTTTCATAGAAAATTATTGTAGCTCAAGGAGTTTCAGCAAGCACTGGCAAAACACTCGAATACAAAAGCTTTTGAAAATCTGATGCATTTTCAGCATCCCCACAACAAGTGTTCCATTATTATTAAAATCATTCCATTAGTCATGAATAATTGCAGTCAAGGGCAGATCTGCTGAGATGGAGGTATCACAAAGGTCATTTTTTGCCTAACATGCATTTTCCTTGCCTCATCTTATCATTACATCTGTACATCTAATTGATTTCTCCAGATATCCCTCTCAGAGCCAGAAAAACAAAGCACAAGTACAAAAGATTATGCGGGAGGACGTGTCATTTGAATTTATCACACCAACTCACGCAACAAGGAGAAGCAGCACTTCATAATACTTCTCTGTTTGCTCAGTGTATGCACACAGTGCATGATATGTTGAATAATTAAGTCTGCTGACCCAAAACAGCTGTGGCAACACTTCAAGAATTCAGTGGCAGTGGCTTCCTTCAGCATGAATTCAAATTTTTCTCAGTGGTTCTTGAAACCAGACTGCCAGGATGTTGGGTTTTTTTTATTGGTGCATCTTCAAAAGCACAGAACCTCGTGTAAGGTTCCTCTGAGAGCACTGCTCCCACAGTCCTAATGTTCTCCCTGGGAAATGTTCTCTGGGTCAGTGATCTCAGAAGGAGAATCTGGCCTACAGATCAAACTCCCCAGCTCCCAGCTTTCTGTTTTGAGAGGCAAGCAGGCATTCCCTAGTAAAGACAGTTCTTTAAACACTGTAGAGGCAGGGATGCACTGCAGGAAGCTCAGCCTCGGCAAAGGAAGTTTTTTATTAAATCCTGATATCTGGTGTGAGTGTATTGACGGTATCAATGGACTCACATTTTGTTCAAAACCGTGCAAGTTTAAATTTAAAAAAAGGTCTATAAATTGTGTCCCTGCAGAGCTGGTGACATTTTAGGGAGGGTGTGGGTTTCTAAGAGACTTCCTCTAACTCTTGTAGGGGTAAAGTCTGGAACTTAGGGTTTAACCGATGTTTGGCCTGGGACCCTTCTTTTCTATGGTTGTTTCTTTTGATGACATCCACAATGAAACATACAAGAGTCCCATGTACTACCAGCAAGAACAGGGGTAATGAGAAAGAATGGTAAGAATCTTGGGGGGAAATTGCTTATCATCTTTACATGGATATTCTTCAATTCTTGAATATATTAGGAAGATATTTTTCTATTACTGCTGCCCTCTCCTGGGCACGGGGGACCAGCAGGAGCACAGTGAATGGGTTTGCTTCTGCTAGTGAAACCAGAAATACTGGATTCCTTATTCATGTCATTGAGAAACAGGTCTCTCACATTTGTGAGAAGAAAACAGATAGCCAAAAACCCTATTCCTAAGAAAAAACTATCTGAATGATGTGCTCAATTCAAATAATACAAAATATAGAATTATAGAATCATAGTATGGATTGGATTGGAAGGGACTTTTAAAGGTCCCTGATCCAAGAGCTGCCCATGGAGAGTGACACTTTCCACTAGACCAGGTTGCTCAATGTCCCATGCAACCTGGGCCTGAACACTTTCAGGGATGTGGCAGCACCAGCTTCTCTGGGCAACCTGTGCCAGAGCCTCACCACTCTCACAGTAAGGAATTTCTTCCTAACATCCAATCTAAACCTGCCCTTTCTCAGTTTGAAGCCATTCCCCCTTGTCCTGTAAATAGTCTCTCTCCATCCTTCTTGCAGGCTCCCTTCAAGTACTGGCAGTCTGCAATGAGGTGACCACAAAGCCTTCTCTTCTCCAGGATGAACAACCCCAATTCTCTCAGCCTTTCCTCATAGGTGAGATTCTCCATCGCTCTGATCATCTTGGTGGCCTCTCTCTGGACTGGCTCCAACAGCTCCATGTCCTTCCAGTGCTGGGGACCCCTGAGCTGGATCCAGTACTGCAGGTGGGCTGTCACCAGAGAGGGATCACCTCACTCAGCCTGCTGCCCACACTGCTTTTGGTGCAGCCCAGGTGTGACAGATCCTTTCCTTAGTCACTGCGATAACAAAGAGAAGAGAGGCCAAGTTAACCCTGCAGTAATCCTGATGGAGTCAATGAACTGTGGTTGCACAAAGCTCAGTCTGGCCTGTGATGTAGCTAATTTCTGTGTTCAGTTGAAGTGTTGACAGGTGAACTCCTACAGATTTAGAAACAATGCTTTAGGATGTTACCACCCTCCTGTTGACTTCTCCTCCCAGCTAGGTGTCACCACCACAAATACTGACCTGCATGAATTAGGCATATGAGCATTTCTAATCAGCTGCAGAGCAAAGACTGACAGATTCCTAGACAGAAAAAAAACCAACAGAAACTGGGCCTATATGAAAAAAAATTTGTAAGTATTTGAGAGAAATCAGATGTAAGAAGGTGTTGTGATAGTGATTCACAGTATCTTACTTACACAATAGCACTTACATCAGTATTCTGATGCAGTTATAAAGTCTTAATCTCAGAAATCAGCTATCTCCAAAGATCTATTCAGTCTGAAAACAGACTGTGCTAAACTGTTCCTAATTCAGAACTGTCACATGGTTTTCATCAAAATAGAACTTTTAATACTTTTAAAGCATGGGATTAACAAGCTTTTGAAAATGTTTTTCCTCCACTTTCTTAGGACTTGAGCTATATAATTTGATCAAATGTAGAAGACTTGAGAGCCACTGATCTATATTCATTTCCCCACTTCCTTCTTAGTTTCTCCAGTATAAAACCCCACCCCCTAAAACCCAAGGCATGCAGAAACCAAATACCCTGACAATTTCTTGTTTTCCAATGAGAATAAAATTTTAGTTGCATATCTTTGTGCTGGTTTCAGCTAGGGTACAATTAATTTTCTTCACAGTGGCTGGTTTGGGGCTGTGTTTGGATTTGTGCTGAACACAGGGTTGATAACACAGAGGTGTTTCTGTTATTGCTGAGCAGGGCTTGCACAGAGCCAAAGCCTTCTCTGCTTTTCATATGGCCCCAGTGGTGAGGAGACTGGGGGTGCCTGGCAGGGTGGGAGGAGACACAGCCAGGACAGGTGACCCCAGATGAGCAAAGGGAGATTCCAGACCATGGGACATCATGCTCAGTGTATAAATCTGGGGAAGGAGGAAGGGGGGAACATTTGGAGTGATGGCATTTGTCTTCCCAAGTCACCATTACCCATGACAGGGCCCTGCTCTCCTGGAGAAGGCTGAATACCTGCCTGCCCTTTGGAAGCAGGGAATTAGTTCCTTGTTTTGCTTCGGTTGTGTGTGTGGCTTTTGCTTTCCCTGTTGAACTGCCTTTATCTCAAGGCACAAATTTTGTAGCTTTTACCCTTCTGATTTTTCCCCTTGATCCTTCTGGTGGGGGAGTGAGCAAGGGGCTGTGTGGGGCTGGGATGCTGGGTGACGTTAAACCATAACAAACTTTTACATTGATCTCCCTGTGGAGATTCACATATATCCTCAAGGATATAATTTGATCCTTAGAATATCATAGAATGGTTTGGGTAGGAAGGGACCTTAAAGATCATCCCATTCCATCCCCTCTGCTCTGGGCAGGGACACCTTCCACTATCCCAGGTTGCTCAGAGCCCCATCCAACCTGGCCTTGGACACTTCCAGGGATGGGGCACCCAGTTTCTCTGGGCAATCTGTGCCATGGCCTCACCACCCTCACAGTAAAGAATTTCTTTATAGTGTCTAATCTAAACCTACTCTCTTTACATTTGAAGCCATTCCCCCTTTTCAGTCACTACATGCTCTTGAAATAGTCCCTTCCCATCTGTCTTGCAGGCTCCCCTCAGGTACTGGAAGTCCTCGGTTTCTGTTACCTTCTGGTATCATTATACCTGAAATTATCCTTCAAACCTGGAATTATCCTTCAAGTAAATTTCAACTGCCATCCCGGAAAAGGCTTAAATCTCTTTCAACATTCAAAGGTAATTTTGTTTTCTGCTAGAATTAAAAGGAGTGGGCACAAGTGCTTTGTGTGACATTTTGTCAGGTGACATTTGTTCCTAGCACAGGAAGCTAAGTCCAGTTGAGCCACATATTGAGCTAGATATTCAATCCTCTGCATGTGCTGTGTGCAGGTCACATGATTTCCAGGCATAAAACCTAAAAGGAAAAGAAATCCATGACCACTTAGATCTTATCCTCCTTAGCAAACACTAAGGAAGCACTAGAAGTACAAAGTGGAAGAAGTATTTTAATAATAAAGACCTTATCTACGTTAGAATTATTACATTACTACAACGTAATGGCAGAAAAGGAGATACTGACATCCCAGACAATGGAAGCAAGAGGCTCAATCATACATCCCCCTGGTTTAGAGGAATCCTTACAACCACTGAGAATCGCTGTGGTATCAGTGGGAATACACTGAATTTATTAAGCAGACTGTAATGCCATAAAATGTCTATCTAAGGTGTATCTCCACAGGTAGGTGAAGCTGCAAAAGCAATTCAAGCTTAATTATATAATCCAGCTACTTAATAAAACAAGCATGATGAAGCCCTGGTGGCATGAGTTTCACCATGGCCTGGAAGCCAAAAAACAGGTTCTCTGCAGGTGTTCTTATTGATGCCGGTATGGCTTGAGCCAATCATATATAGCTGGTGTGGATGGACTTAGCAAGCTGAAATGACCCTTTCTCTTGGCTGGATAGGGGTAGGTAATTGGCTAATTGCAAATGTCAAACAGCATTGTAATTGTTTGAGAGTGATTGTTAATTTGGGAATATTTATTAGAAGTGTGTTGAACATAACTCTGAAAGATCCTAGAATTCTGAAAGAAAACATAATTATCTAAGGGATTGGTTAAGGGGTTGAGCAAAATATGTATTTTTAAGTCGCAACTATTTTATGATGATTTTTTTCAGTTTTTTTTTTTAGTGACAGCTAAGCTTTATGCATTTCCTCCACACCTAAAGAAGAGTATCTTTGTGAAAATATCCTAGGACAGAAAACATCCTAGGTCTAGGATGCAGAACTGAACTCAAATGTGAAATTTCCATGACAGAAATGCAGTTATACTTCGTGATATTACACAGCCCACAGAAATTTAGGAATCCAGTCATCCTTCTGATGCACTCAGAAACCATACAGTCAGTATTATTGCCCCTGTCTAACTTGTCTTTTCATGACAGGTGTGCATATTTGGAATTACTTCAAAATCTTATGGCTCTGACAATGGTTAAGACAGCAGGCTCATCGCCTGTCCATAAACCAGGAGTACATAGAGACAACTTTCCACTCACACTTACTGTATCTTGTGATTCTTTTCACAAGGTGCACATTACCCAAGATGTCTTGCAGTGAAAAATCAAAGTCCTCTAAGGAGTCATAAATATGTCCAATTTCCCTAAATACAAAGTTCTGATCAGAGGGAGATTTGCTTTATTTCTAATTCATTGCCTTTTAAAGTAAGGCACTCTACGATTTATGCAGGATTACAGATGGTTTGCCTATGCAAAAGAGCTGTCAAGCCACGTGATACCCAGCAATTCCAATAATCCTCTATCAAATGTTAACTACATGAAGCAAAACCTCGAAAATTATCAAAATGGAAACAAACGGTTTCACTGCATGTGAAATACAGAGAAGTCTGAGATTATTTGCTCAAAGCATTCTCACATTCAAAGCATTGATGCTATCGTGGGGGCTCTGAGCCTGCTACAGTTTATGTTACTTGCCTCTAGATGGTGCTCTCACGTTGAGATTAAACAGTTCCATTCTCTTTTTATAACAACTCTCCTAATTAGTGAATAATAGCTAAATATTTCTCTCAAAGTCAAAATTGTCAACATTTTCAAAAGAGCAAGGAAAAAACTTGCTAGAATGCATATGAGTATGCCATATGGTAGTTTCAGATAACTGATGTCCCCCAGATGGCTTAAGGAAGGGATTTTAATTCTAGGAAAATCAGCATTGGAGCCACAAAATACTTAATAAGAAGGTGAAAATTCTAGAAGATTTTAAAGCATGTAATGAGCAGTTGTCAAATAATACCTTTATTGTTAAATAACAACATTCCAAATGGGTGATCATCCAACATTATGAACTGGGAAATAAAGGCAAAGGGATTTAGCAGTGAAGCTCAACATTTTATTCTAAGAACAAACTCCACTGCTCCCCGTGTGGTTTGTGCATATTTCTACACAACATTCTCCTTCGCATGGCGCAAGTATTATGCCAGAAAGTAGAGGTGATTCATGTGTCTCAGAGATTTCTGACCATGTCCATTGTCTTTGAGCAGGAGCCAAGTTTTTACATAGTTTATAAATTATGTGAATTCTTCTGGATTCTTTTCTGTTTTCAACAAGTAAGTCATCTTACTCTTGTACATTCCTTTCCAGGTGTCACTCATCAGTAAGAGGCTGTCTTGGTCCCGCCATTTGCTTCCTAATTCCTCTGCCACATGCAGCTGTGCCACACACAGAAGCATTTTGCTTAACAATGAAACAAAAGAAAATTTTGGAGGCCAGAACTGTCCTGCTGATAAGTCTGAAATCTAAATTGACTCTTAGAGTATGAGTAGCTTTGCCTACTTTTTGTAGTTACTTAATATCCATCCAAAATTTTTTCTGTCCTCTCTGCCCTGTAGAGACAATTATGCAGGGGTCATCTGGTTCCTTTCCTTGCAGGGTTCATCTGGTTCCTTTCATTCTAGGCTCACATTAGACTAAGCCCTGTTGTGACACAACATTCTTTATTCCTTTGCTTCCTTGCCTTGAGTTTAAGCCTCTGTTCATACCAGCTGTTCCAGTTCTAGGTAAAATGGAACACTCAATTGCTCATGATGAAGGTCAGGATGTACAATCCCTTGTGTCTGTCAGTGTTCCCACACATAAAGAGTCTATTTGTTTTCAGGCAGCACAAGATAAGAGCTGTAAACTATACAAAGCTGTCATTCAGTGTGCCCTTTACCTTTAGCACACAAATGCATTGAACAAAAGCAACAGAGACTCCAGTCTGTGCTAACCCTGGCTAATAAAGAAAAGAAAGTTGAAACTTGGAGATTGCAATGTGAGAGATTCCAGAAAAACTGTATGAAGTGTTGTTTCCTGACAGAAATCCAGGCTCAAGAGCTGCTCTTCTTACCTTAACATGACACTGCTGGTGAATAAAGCTGTACAGAGAGAATGCTCAAGAATATTTGTTCCCTATGGATCTAGGATTGGTTTTTTTTTCCTGTGTGACCTGACATTAGGAGTAATTTAACTTCTGTTCGCTAGGATCTGCTCCATTAGCCACTTTTCAAACCAATCACTTTTCAGAGAATCATAGAATCATCATAGTATATCCTGAGTTGGATCAAGATCGTCAAATTCAGCCTCTGGACTTTTGCCCTAAATTCTTCTGCCTGCAATAATTCAAAGCACTAAATCACCTAAACATAGTAGAATCGTAAACGCATTCCCAGAAAAGTCCCAGACAAAGTTATGGTGAAAGAAAAACTGTGTGCTTCTTACAAACACAAAAGACATCTCCTTAAATCAACACACCAAATCTCTTTCATCTTTCAGAATTCCAGCACATCGGGAAATCAGGCACACAGAATTGTGAAAACCCATGCTCTAGTATTAGTATTCAGTGGTGGCTTTGATGTTGGAGCAGCTATTTTTAGAATATTTTTGGAATATTTTTAGAATTCTTTGTTTGAAAAGAAAAATCAAATAGAAAGTACAATTCTATTGAAACATTTCCACTCCTCACATAGCCTTATCTGTAGAATTACAGATGTAATTAAGAAGTGGCTGTATTTTTTCAGAAGTATTTTTTCAGAAAACTTTGTTAGGGATGAGGGGTACAGATCAGATTGTTTTTAACAGGAATGTCTTTAGCATGCAATGTATGGCAGTATCCTCCATATCAGTAATTGTATTAACCTTTCAGAAATACTTCAATAGCTTTCTCTGCATGAAAAAGTAAGATGGCAGACACCACTTCTACAACTAAAATGCTGACACCCCTTCCTCACTATGCTGCTTTCCAGACTTGCCTCTAAACTGCTCCTAAGACTGTTCTTCCAGAGTATCCACTGGCATGACTGCTCCTGTGTTCCAGGCTGGAGTTTGTCCACTGTCATGGTTTCTTCTCTAAAGGTGGTTTGTGTTTCATTAACCTGACAGTTTTCCCTGTTCTTGTGTCCTTCCTGCCCTCTGAGCTGCAGCAGGGACTCATGAAGACGTCATGAGAGTTAAATGGCAGTCACACACTTCTAATATAGCAAGTAGACATTGTGCAGAGGGAGAGAGTAGGGAGAAAGGGAGTAGAGGTGAGAGTGAAATGACAGGAGAAGTCTGTGCAGCTGCCCTTGCACTCACTCCAAACTGGCAGGTACAGAGCTGTAATCCCCTTCCCTGGGGGAAAGAGAGCCCAGGAGTGAAGCAAACACGAAGCTCACACACAGAACCCACATGGACAGAGGCGGATTAATGACTTAGAGGTTTAGGTTACAGCAAACACGGGGTCTGTGTGTCTCTGTCATACACGGACAGAAAGTGTTAATGAGCAAACCTCAGCTGGAATTGCTCCTCCAGCTCCTTGCCTTGAGGGATCACATTGTGCAAAATGTACACCTTTCTCCAGGTTAGGGCACTGTGGTTCATGTTGCCAGGGGCAGTTTCTTGCTGCTAACTTCTGTTAGGCTAACGAGGTGGTTTGAAGGAAGTAGGAAAGAAGGAGCTGAGGTCTGTAAATCATGTTAAGAGTTGTACGAACACACTTTATGATATGCGTAGCCATTTTCTGAGTCAGCTTTGTGAATTGAAAAACATTCCTTTCCTCCTTTCTAAGAATGAGATCCATCATTTCCCTGAGAACCATAACCACAGTTTAACATGACTCATTCAAATATTCATGTATCCATTTCACTGGATTCTGTTCTCTAGAATCAGTACATAGTACAGAGCACCATTTATTGTCATGAACATTGGGTTTTTCATCAGTAACAATCCCACATACACACTTTGCTCTGCTTGTGAGTAGGTCATCACTATTATGACATGATATTCCCATATGTGGATGGCCCTATTACATATACAACTTCTTGTCCATAATAAATTGGATGGAGCAAAATGAATGAAAGAAAACTGACATTCCAGCTACTTTGCTGCTCTCTGGACAAAACCTGCCCAGCAATCTCACTGTTTGCTGGGAGACAGTAAATATTTTCAAAAAGAGCCATCTTTCAGACTGGGGCAAACAAAAAATACATGTCTTGTGTGGGAGGACACACAAGGTCAGTTTTGATCTCACAGAGCAGAACTAACTCAGATGCCCCACTATCTCTACAAAAGAGACCTTAAACTACCAAAATTCTTGAATAAGTATGATATACATATTTCTTTCTTCTACATGCGTCTTCTCTCCAAGGCTGTAGGACTTCCAGCTGCAGCCTTTCCATGTTTTCCGCTTTTCAGGAGTCATGGCTACATTTGCTGAAGTCTTTAGATAAACCTTATGCTATAATATTTTTACATGTATGTAGGACAGAGTCAGATTCAGTTTGGCTTAGAAAGAAGAGCAGCAGCTGTGGGCTTAGCATCTGAATCTTATTCTTCCCAGGCTGCTTAGCCTTCAGCTGTTAAATTTTCCTGTACTTTGCCTTCATCACCAGTAGTATTAGCCTCATGTTGTTGAATCCAAGAAACCAAACACACTACAGCAAGGATAAATACTTGTAAGCTTATATGTGCCAGCCATTGGAATGAAGTACGCTCTCCTCAACCTGTTGCCCTGTCTCAGCCTTGAGGAGTCCAGCCCATTCCTGCAATGTGTGCAAAACAGCACACCCTGAGAAGGAATTTCATGCTTTTTCATTTGTTTCTTAATGAGTATTAACTATTCACTATATAATGAGTAGAGATGGCAAGTGGAATTGTACATAAACACAAACACACACACACATCTGTGACTGTGGCCTTGTTTGTATCAGCCAGTGCCATGGCACAGTAGAAAGGGATCTGTGGAGGAAAACTTGATTCTGAGCCCGATTTCACTTTATGTGTCTTGGGAACCTAAAAGTCATGTGCTCTCATCCTTCAAGTTATAAAATTATGTCTGCAGCTCTACATAAGAAAATGGGCTTTCAGAGATCAGAAAGCAAAGACCTGAGTTCTAGCACACTGTGAGCAAATCTTAGTGAGGTTCCAAATGTGCAGTTGGCTCTTGCTGTTATCTTCAGTTCAGACTTTGGAACATGGCTTTGGATGTGGCATATAGGATCCTTTCTGACTCAGTTTTGATATTTATCTTTTTCTTCCTGGCAGAAGTAGTCAGCTTACTCTTATTTTCTAACATTTTAAGCCTGCCAGGAAAACAAGAATCTGAGTCCTCCCTAACATTGTCACTTCTTCCCTCACAGAAGGAATTAAACACAGAAGAAACATTCTGCGAACCAAAAACTTCCTTATCCAAGAACTTGAATATCTGAAAAACTAACAAGTTACAGCAACTTTGTGGGCTCTCTTATTGGTTACAGCTTCCTGTATCAATTGCTCTCCCCAGGGCACTCTGTGGCAAAGTTACATTTGTACACTTTCCTTTTGTACCTGGCAACACAGAGAATTTCCCTTTGAGTTTTCCTCCTTACACTGAGAATCAGCTTCTCTATACTTCCCTCAGAGTGGACTATGCTGATTCCATCACACAAACATAAGCAAGAAAATACCTACAGATCCATGGCATTTTCCTAACTTTCCTTAATGAAAGTCTCCATGGATTTTACAAGAAAATTATGTCAGGTATTTAATTGAGCCTTTTTTCCTGTTGTTTGTTAAGAAAGAAATGTTTTCCTTCTAAAGAACTCCACTCAGCAGTGATGAATTTTCTTCTGTTTTATGAGCTATTTCTATCAACAAAATTACTGGTTTCACCCAAGATTATCTCTTAAATATTTACCAAAGTGTGCCAAGCAACAACTTTCTGAGAGACCTGTCACAGAGAACAAGATTCTCTGTTTCAAGGCAGTAGTGCTTTATTTAACATCACCAGCCATCTGAAGTATTCCAACAACAATTTTATATTTTCAAATCAAATTATCATTATCACAATCAGCTTCAAAACACTGCATTTTTATTTCACTCAGGTGAGCCATCACTGTCAAGTTTTAAAAGAAGCCATCAGAGTAAATACGATCCAGATGCGAGTTTTCTAAACACAAGTTTTAACAAATGGGAAGATCAGTATAAATGCTTCTCTAATGTGTTTTAAAATGTCTGTGGCAGCAAATGAATATTTTATTACTTGAAAGATAACTCTTCTGCATTCAGCTGGGATTATATAACTTTAAATTGTGTCTGAGCACAAGTATTCCACCACTGTCTGGGCAGTAGAAAGAGGGGATAAAAAAGACAAGCCCTGAACCCCAGAAGCACTGTACTGCCTTGTCATGAGGAAACCACAATCAAAAAGGGTTCAGGAGCTGCAAATGGAGGGGGTTTATAAACAATACAGTATTCTGGAGAAAGCTCTGGAATAATCAGCCTCCAGTATGTAAGAATCTAGGGAACCCAGACAGACACAGCTCTGAAATAACATAACATCCCAGAGACACTGAGGATAGCAGCTCAGGAAAGACAGAGGATGCTGTGTGGTGAGATTATTCCAGAAACTGGAGTAAATGAAGTTGTGAGTGTTAGTCATTTGGGTAATCTGGTAAAT
The DNA here is from genome assembly GCF_965178545.1 of Coloeus monedula. Taxonomy (NCBI): domain Eukaryota; kingdom Metazoa; phylum Chordata; class Aves; order Passeriformes; family Corvidae; genus Coloeus; species Coloeus monedula. The sequence continues at coordinate 9,387,684 of NC_138786.1, read as the reverse complement.
TCTGCCAAGTGAGGCTGACTCAGAACTAAAGGATAAGGCTGCACTGATCAAACACAGCAGCCTGCAGTGTAAAAGCTGTTAATGCACCAGGAACTAACCAAAAGGGTTATTACAGCCAGGCCCAGCAAAGCAGTCCTTCTAAAATGAATGCCCTGCGACAGGACAAACCCTGGCAGAACTCCAAAACCAAATGCAGTTGATGAAGAAATTTATATGGCCCCAAACATAAATTATAACCAAGATTAGCCTGCCCAAAAGTAACATAAAAACAACAAGCAATAGCACCTTTGACTGGATGGCAACACAGAGCACCCAAGAAGAAATACTGTGATGGCTGGGAAAAAGAGCAACTGCAAGTTGTCCCAACAGGAAATTAAAGAGCTCCATTGGAAGAGAAGATGGGTAAAGCTCTATGTTGCATATGGTAGGTGAAAGCCAAAATGAAAAAACCCTAACCAACACACATTTTTCAGCCTGAAGAAGCTGAAGTCATCTAACAGAAACTCAAAGTCTTTTGCATTAAAGCAGGGTTAAAAATAAGTTCTATCATGTTGAAAAGATGGTCTCACATGTTTAAACGTGGGAAGAAGAATAAACACAGGCTTTCTCTTTATATCTTTGTACAATCTTGGGTACATGAGACTGGAAATTGGCTTTCATAACTGTTCTGGATAGCAAAATTAGTAAAAAAAATTTAGAAAGGACTTACACATAGGAATGAAAATGTTAAAAAACACAGGAGGGAAAAGCCATGGAGACTGTTTCAGAAGTCTTGAAGACGTGCACTGTGGTGGAGCTCAGAGCTCCTGCCCACTGACTGCACAGATAGAGAAGTTAATGAGTGCTGCAGTCTCACATCTGTATTTGTGAGCCCAAAGGCATTCCCATCAATCTACACATGGATAGGAATACTGAGGATCAGTCAACCCCCCCAGCAGTTTAATCAGTGGGGAAAGCCTGGCACTGTTTCTTAGCTCCAGTATGACTAAACTCGTTACCTGATTTTTTCTAGATTCTGTCATATTGAAGAGAAAATGTGACCCTGTCCAGAGCACAGGCTTTTGGCAGTACAACTCTCGATTGTTTTTGCTGCAGCATTTACAATTAAAAGACAGAAAAAAGTAGTTTTTTCAGACTTCCAGAAAAAAGGTGCTCTTTTGAATAAGTTAAAAATTGTGAGGAGAGAGAATTAGGCCAGCATCCCTTAGAAAGTGGCTGCCTGTGTCTGCTGCAGTGTGCTGAGCTATCAGATAGCCCGGCCAGCTGCGTTAACCCCAGGACTGGAGTCGGTGTCGCTGCACCTTTGTGGCACTGCACTCAAACTAATTAGCTGGGAGATGAGCGATAGGGCTTTTCCAGCTTGCCAGGTGGTCTAGAACATACTACAGCTCAAGCTGGATGTCTCTGCTCTGCTCTGCTCTCCCCTGGCATATGTCTGTCCCCCTGCTGGAGCCCGCCCAGGTGTCTCTGTGCGCTGCCTGCTGTGGGTGCAGCCAGGCCCTGAGCAGGCATCCCCAGTGACAGGGACAGCCCTGGGGTGGGGAAACGGCTCTAAGAGGGAGGGCAAGAACAACACAATGCTGCCTGGGCCTCAAACTGGAGGCACAGTTCCATTTAATGATATTCCTGAGGGGAGGAAACGAACATTCCTCTGCCTGTGGCTCCCCACACAGCTGGCTGATGATCTAACTCTGACAAGCATTTGATCCTGGCAAAAAGCCACTAGGCCAGTGCTGGTGCCATGCTTTGAGAACTATCTGCAACCTTATCTTCCCCCTGTCAATGGTGTAACAGACAGAGACATTTCATGCTACTCCATGAAACTTAACCAGAGATCACAAACCCTGGAGTGTCTTTACTGCCACTCCCATGATTTCTGCCTGGTGTCACCACTGACAGCCAGAGCTGTGTTGCTCTATCCTGACATAGTTTGTTTCTCTATTTTTCTGAGCCTTCTTGTTTTGTAATGCTTGGACTGAGTATTCAATATCTCTGTAATATATTTTGTCCTAAATTAGTGCTGCACACTCTTACCTGCATTGTAAAATAGAGCTTAGAAATTACAGAGCCCACAGTGGTGTGGTTGTACATGAGTCTTTGCTCACAGAAGCTCATGAGAACTCACCACCCACACACCAAGTGTCCCGGTTTGAGACAAATTAAGGGAAACACTCTGGAAGGAATGTCTCCTCCAAAGAAAACAAGTTTCAGCCACCTCCCCCCCACCGGTTTGGGAAGAAATTCCTCGGAGGAAAATGAAAAAGAAGTTATTTATTTAACAAGCAGAGTGCACGCAGGCACGGAACAAGAATAATGCTAAATAATAAAACCTCTCGCTGTGGAGAGAACCTGGTAAAATTCAAAGTCCTTTGTAGGCGTGGCTCTACTCTCCCTCCGGAGCTGGGATTCAGTGTGGGCCCCTCCGGGCCAAGGTGAAGGGCCTCCCAGTGATGTTCTGGTGTTGCTGAACAGTCCAGAAGAGAAGGAGGAGAAGCCAAAGTCCCAGGAAAACCTCTTTCCTCAGCTAATGAATGAGAAGCTAGCTAAAAAGCAAGAGAATGCCACTCCCTTCCCTGCTGCAGAAGCTGAGAGCTGAGCAGCAAGAGAACAAGTTATCTGTGTTTTTGAACACAGCACCAAAGGAATTCCACCACCTTCCCCCCTCCCTCTTGGGTCTGCCTTAAAAACACAGAAAGGCACAGGATTCATGTCTGGCATAGAGCAGCTGACAGGGGATACAGCATCCTAAAGTCACCCCAAGACACCAAGGCAAAGAACAAAACAAAACACTCAGGCACTGTGCTTACAGTGTGTCTAGTTAATTCCAAAACAACTACAGCTCCTTTATCATGCATTAACATTTACAGAAACAATAGATTGGATCAGTGTAAATCAGAGTATCTGAAGGAGAGGGGTTTGCAGGTAGAGAAAACAGATTTTTTGAAGTTGGTCAAGCCTTGGAGTCGCCTCTGCTTTCAGTGGGGGGGTCAGACCAGATGAGGTCCCTTCCAGCTAAGATTTTTCTGTGATTTTAAAAGATTCCAAGAGATGGTAGCACCCAGTCTAGTAAGACAAAGAGAAGATAAGGGAATGAGGAAATGGGAATGGGACATGGAAGAAATCAAAGAAAACCTTTAGCCTTTTTAAGACATTATGGAGACTTGATTTATTTCACATTGTATCTACCAAATGGACTGCTGCCCTTCAGTCAAAATTAGTGGATCCAAGATCTACAGCTTTCATTTCCAGGGAACACCAAGGAATATGAAGATGTTTAACTAATGGAAATAGTCAAGCTAAATGCAGATGATGTAATGTCAAGGAAACCAGGATTTGACAGAACAATCTCATAGTACAAAATGATATTTTATACCATAATAGTTTTTGAAAAAAACTGCATTGAGTTAAGCAGGAGTAAAGAAAAAGAATAAAAAATTAAATTCCAGTATGGCCAAAGACTGGAGATCCTGACCCACTCTCAAATAAGAGCAGCTATTAAAGTGTCTCACAGAAACGCCCAGTTTGATTTCTTCTACTGCTGAGCCTCAAAGCTCACCATATCAATCTGAATAAGGTTTACAAAAGTGTTGACCTTCAGGCATCTGACTGCCCCAGCTCCTGATTGCAAACCCTGGCTCTCTAAGCAATGCGTTCAACTTTAATCCCACTGGTTGGTCCTGCCAAGAACAGAGATAAATGTAATTGACACCCCAAAGAGCAGAAAGGTGCTTTTCTCCTTAGGAGAGTGGGATTGGTTTTCTCCCTTAGGGGAATCCTAGTTAGAAGGAGAGAAGTGTTTTCTAATCTGCATTCTGTCTGTCTCTCAGCCATATCCCTGCTCTGAAGAATTTATTATATAGAGCGAAGTGGTGCAAGTAAGAGATTCCAGAAGATTGGCACTCCGGGTGTATGGCAGCCTGCTGTCAAGGTCACTCTCATGGACAATGGGACAACGAAGTAACACTAAAGCCACTCATCAGCCAGAATGAGGACTGAAATCAGGTCTGTCAACACCACTGGCGGTGCCTTAATCGCCAGATTACTGGATATTTAATCTGCTCCAAAATGAGATCACAGCTCAGAGTTACTGCTGAGTCCTGCTGGATTAAGGACTATTGCATTTAGGCTGATATTTTTTAGGTGAGGGATCTTTGGATGCTGGTATATGTCCATTGAATTAGTGCTTAAACAGTGAGCCTGACACACTCAGGCTGCTGTAGACCACCTCTACATATTCTTCATGGGAAAACCAGGCATTTTTTCTAACTCCAACACACATGGAGTTTGCTGGGTTTGTTGTGCATTTGCAAACCATAGCTACAGTGAAAGTACATTAGATTTAACCCTTCTGGGAAGTGCCATAGCTACTGTGTGTTTGTTACAGTGCTTGGGATTTCTGAACATCCTGCTGTCCACTTAGGACTGAATGGTGGGACCAGAAACACTTGACAAATGTCCAGTATGTCCTTAAATTCTGCCCCAAAAGGCTGTATCCTTGGGACCCTGAAGACCTGATTATTCTGCCTTAGTTGCCAAGTCCTGTTGAAGGTCGCAGCATACTGTAGTGATATTACAGCTGCAATTAAATTACAGACTGTAAATTCGAGTGTCTTAAAAAAATAATTTCAAGGCAGTGAGTGTTACAACAGAGCTTTTGGTAGAGTTTAAATTTACTGTGTGGCCAAGAATATTCTTTTCTGTTCTAAAATGGATAATGCTAAGGTGAATTTAAGCAGGTCTCTAATAGTGGCTCAGCTGAGCGTAACCTACCTGAAAAAAGCATCTTTCAGTGTTAGAAGTCATATTGTTTATTGCTTGATCAGATATTAATCTTAACAGGGGTGTCTCAGCATCAGTGGCATCTTGCAACCATGTCCCTCCCATAAACAGATTACATTGCTCAACCTCTGTAAATCTGCTCAGTGATATTAGTGAAGACAATGACTGCCAAATGAGCCAATATCTTCTTTTCTCAATGCTACCTTAAGTGTGGCCAATAGCAGATGCTTAAGGAGGCAGAGTGTAAGAAACAAAGGCAGGGTGTTGCTCTCCTTGATAATCAACTTCTGTCTTCCAGTGTTACTCACATGTTATCAGTGACTTTTCTGGAAACTGCAAATGGCACTAAGGTTGATGGCTCTAAATCAATGTCAAATATTTATTGGAACAGCAGTAGAATCTTAAACCATATGTGGCCCCTGCTCTGTACAACCAATAGCATAAAGTAAAATGCAGACAAAAGAATATGCCACAGATGAGTTAATTGCAAGTACTAATCCTATTTGTGTGCCCTCACTATCTTGTTTTGCTCTTGGTGACTTGTGGGTCTCTTTAAGTAAGTTACTTAGATGAAGTTCCACAGTTTCTGAGCATGGTCTTTCTCCTACTGCTACCACTATTTTACTAATTTTAAACTTCAAACCATGTTCCTGGTCATATCACTCAGTAACTCACACAAAATTCTAGATAATAAATAAAGTAAATAAAGTAAAAAAATCTCAGAATGGGTCCTGGGACTGTGCCTAAGAGCCAGAAGGTAAGCATACACCAGATGGATCCTTTCTTCTTTGTGCTGCTGTATGTGCTGCAGATTTTTAGGGACAGTGGTGAGGCTCTGGCCAGAGATGCTGGCAGAGTAACCCCTTCACAGGAGCAGTAGGAATCACTTCAGCACAACATTTACTTTATCAGGATGTAGTTTCCTAAGGTAGGATTTGCATTTTTGTATATTTCAATGTGTGTTACAACCTCGTATCTTCAGCAGGGATCTTGCTCTCCTTCCCCTGTTGAACCTATAATTTACCATGAGTCTGAGGCTGTTTCTTATGGGCTATTTGTGCTATGGCAGCCTGGAAACCTTGATAAAGAATAGCAAAACTTTGTTCAGTAGATAACTACATCATATGAGTGTTGACAGTGCAGCTGTGAGAGAAGACATGTATTTTCCTCATCCACTCAAAGATTTGCACTCAAAATAATGGAAAGCTTACATGATTCTCCATTTCCATGCCTGGTGGCTTTTCTAAACACCTTCTCCATCTCCACAGTCTGAAAACTCTAAGGCACATCACAGATTGATTCAAGAGTTAAGTGCACTTTTACAACTCCACTTGCTGTTGATGGCCAATCTTCAGCTCTTCCTCCTCCATCTACACATCTCTTGTGTTTGAAATCCTTTCCTGCCCTACTTTTGTTGCCTTTCCCCCTCTCTTTCTTTAATTACTTTTCTTTCTTGACTCTTTATCTACTTGCTTTTTCCATGTTGAGCTATCTTTCCAAGTTCAGAAAACAGAAAAACCCAGAAAACTCTGCAAGGGTGTGTCTTTAACTTTCTCCTCACCACAACCAGGACCAGCAGCTTCTTGTATCACCTGAGTAAAAACCAAAATAAGTGCAGTATTTTTTGAAATTACTCTAAGGTGGAAAGCATGGGGCAATTAGCAACAGCAATTAGTTCAGGGCTGTGAAGAAGTAACGTTCCTGATCACAAAGGCACAGCTCTCTCAGCTATCCCAGCAGGCAGGGTTTGCACAGGCAGTAGCACTGCATGAGCAAACTGGTGGCCAGCAGTCACAATATACCTTGCATGCACTCAAAGGTCTCACCCAGTCTGTTCCTGGGGCCAATCAAACAAGCAGGAGGGGTTTTTTTACCAAGTTTTCATTCAATACAGGCTACAAAAAATGAGGGATTCCAATTCTCTGCTCTCTTTCTCAGCCTTTGCTGGTGTCTCTTAGATTCTGGATTGCCCTGCTACAGGCATCCACAGCAGACACAGTCTTTTAGGTCACTGGCATGAACTTATCACTGTGACATGGATCATTAGCTCCAGAGCTTGGCTTCACCCATCCCTGTCATGTGATACAAGCACACATAATTCTGTCCCAGTTCTTCCAGTACTGCAACCCATTCTTGAGAGTGTGGTCACTGTGGGGATGGAGACCCCAGGCAGCAGAACAGTGCCCTGTTCTTGCTTCTGCATCTTCCTTTGATAAAGAGGGGCCTCATCACAGATTGCTTCAGGCTTCTGACCTGCCCCTGTCATGCAAGTTGCAATGAATATAATGCAACATTATCAAAAGGATAAAAGGTAAAAACACTGACAACTTTTGAAACAGTGATTATGTCTGAGGAAGGGATTATTTCACAGGTGAAAGCATGAAATGGCTCCCTTTGAACTGAGCAAACATGAGAAATACATTCATAACTTTGAACCTACAAAATCAGAAAGCTCAAGAGAAATTCTTTGGAGAAAACATCATTGAGGCAGGATGTTCTGCTTATATTAAAGTATATTATTAAACTGTTTAATAGAACAGGAAAAATTGTGAAGCAATCAACATGAGCGACAAGAAACTTGTAAAGTTTACATAGTTATACAGAGGGAGAAATGATCACCCTTGTTTTTGTGAGCCAGATGTGATTGTGTGTCATCAGTGCTTGAGGACAAATTACTGAGTTTTTGCAGGAAAGGAGTAACTAAAACAGAAATAGAAGGGAGAACTGACTATGAATTCAAAGGTATTAAACCTTGGGGTGTATTATGTAGTTACTAAGCAAAAGAAAGAAGCAGATTTCAATATTTTGATATGGGAAAACTAATAAATAGAATAAAGAGGCAAAGTGAAGCATGAAATGAGTTGACATAAAAGGAAATAGCTAATGTTGATGTGTGGATACGTGGTAATGAAAATTCACTGATAAAGTGAAGAAACATCATTAACACAAATAACTAATGACTACCAATCAGAACTAATACTAAAAGAGCCTATAGCCTAGACCGCTAGAAATGAGAAGAAATTTTATTTATACACAAATGTGTAGTTTTGTGCTTGGGAACAAATAGCACCACTATATGCTAGAGCCTCAGTTTGACATGACAGAAGAGGAACTCAAAATATACTCTTCAAAATCACACTTTTTATGAACTGCTGACATGAGGTAGCTATGACAAAAATAAATGTAAGCCCAAGCTGCCATCAAGAGATCTGTTATCAGTAGAAGTATGAAAATATTTCTGCCGTGTAAGATCTCAGTGAAACTTTACCTTGAATATTGTATAAAATTATGAATTTAATCTGAAAAACATGCAAAGATGGGCATTTGGAATGGATAAGAAAAGAATTCTCTACAGAAGAGAAAATTTGCAGATCACGGCTCTTCTAGCTCTGTAAAATGAAAGCTGAAATGGGATAAGATTGTGCTTTACAAATGTATTACTGCAGGAGTGGTTTGATGGCTAAAAAGGCAAGTGCTGGCATAGAAAAAAAGGGGTATATTGGCAAATGCATTTAGACTGAAAATTGGAGGACAATTAAAAGAAGGTTAGAAGAAGCAAAGTACAGCTGTGTTAAAAATCACACATGGTCATTTTACAAAGGGACTTTTGTGACCCCGTGCCTGGGACAGCTGAATACCACGAGCCCATTCAGCTCCCTTAATCCTCTGTTCCTCACAGACCTACCTGTCTTATACTTTTTTTCAGCCAGTCTGCTGTTTCTAATTGAGCAACAACTTTCATATCTTCAATATCTGGTTTCTTTCAAGAAGTCTATCCTGTACAAAAATTTGTTCTTTATAAACTGTTTTATTTTAGCCATATGACCCAAACAGCCCCATTTTTAAAAGAAGTGATGAGCCAAGCCTCACATGATCAAGTTACAACTAAACTTCCATCATTCTTCTAAAGGATCACTTCCCCCTGCAGCCATCCTCATGGATATCAGCCTTTCCTAGCAACTGTTCCTGTCACCCACATGTTTATCAATATACTCAGTGTACTAAAGTATAATTAAGTGTATTGATATGCCAAAAGGCAATGAAAAAGAAGAGAGGAACTATCAAACATAAATATCATTAATATTAAGCTGACAGGACTTGGCACAGTGGCCAGTATAGTAAAGAGGTGTTTTAATTATTTTTTTCAAAATAAATAGTATGAAATGAAGTTTCATATTCAGATCTCATGGCAGGTATTTCTGCTGCTTCTAAGTGACATGGCAAAGATGCAAAAGTAGAAATAATGTTTATGTGTAGTCAAGCAGGAAAAGACAACAATCAGCCAACAGGAACCTTGTAAAGTTCAACAAAGGAATTGCCGAGCCCTGCACTGGGGAGGAGAAACCCAATGCACCAGTACAGACTGGGGACGAAGTGGGTGCAAAGCAGCTTTGTGGGAAAGGCCCTGGGGATGCAGGTGATCAGCACACTGTGAGCTGTGTGTATAAATACCTGCTCAGGGGAAAGCAGAGACACACTTTTGTCAGCAGTGTCCAGTGATAGGATGGGAGGCTAAAAAGAGAAATATGGAATTTCCACTTAAACAAAAGAAAAAACCTTTTTTTATTATGGTGAAGGAGGTCAAACACTGGCACAGGTTGCCCAGAATGGGTATAGAGTTTCTGTCCTTGGCTGCTCAAAGCCCAGCTGGACCCAGCCCTGAGGAACCTGCTCTAGGTGGCCCTGCTTTGAGCAGGGAGGGTGGACTAGACAATCTCCAGAGGCCCATTCCATTCTATGATTCAGTAATCTTTACTGAATATACATTGTAATCCTAACAGTTGCTCCCAAACCCCAAAGAATTAGCACATTATGATGGAAAACATAGAAAAGGTAGAAGAATGCATTCAGCTGCAAACAATATATTTATTACCCATTCTGTTTGTACACTGACAGCTAATATGCAGATATTCAGGACTGAATTCAAAACCCACTCAGATCACCAAATAAGTATCCTCAATCAGTTAATTCACTAGTAAAAGACAAAAGAGGCACTTGACAAAAAACTGTATCGGCTCTTTGGAGAGTAAAATCACAAATTTCCTCTCATGAGGTGTTTGCTCTGTTTTGAATCCAAAGATACCTTTAAATGCACTAATCAGCTTTAATCCACAGATAAAAATAAGTTCCTGGACTTTTTCTAAACTGGTTTAACTAGTTTTGGTCAGACCCTTATCTTTGAACCATAGTACCTCAAATTAGAAAACAAATAAGCTTTAACTGTGTTAGTTACTGCTCACATCGAGACAGGTTTTGAGCTTCTGCAGGACTGTTTCTTTCTCACTGCATCCCGTACAGCAGTAAGTTTGCAAATTCCAGCCCATATTACTGTGTCTGGAGTGCACTGTAGCTTGAGGACAAGAGCTGTTAATGGTCCTTACATCACAAATACATCCTTTATCAACACCTTCTTTCCATGTGGCTGTTAGCCCCTTCCAGTGTGAGCATAGATGAAATATTACAGGAGTCTAAGCTTGGTGAAAAGAATCTGCCTGTGCCCTTTATTCTGGGAGCACAGACAGTGACATTTCTCTTGACTACTCTTTTACTTAAATGGGTTGCATTTAGCAAGGAATTGAAGTAAGCATCCCTACCGCTTTCACAAGTAGCTGGACCGTGGTAAATACGTGCCTTGGTTTATGCAAGACACTTCACCATGTGTCCGCAGGTGACTGAAACAAAGAAACACGACTGTGGTTTGCATAAAACCAGTTCTGTTTCTGAGGTATGTAGTGTATATATAGGTGTATAGTATATATATTTGCATAAAGTGATGAAGTTATGCACAGAGAAACAAAGTTTCTACATGAACACGGTGCTCCGGTAGCATGGCTGTAACTCCTACTGATACTCGATGGCTTGGGTCTGGCACTTGTCCTTTCACACCTCTGCCAGTGACACGTCTTTCAGCCTCCAAAGCGAGGAGATTGGAGAACCTTGTCCAGGCAGGGGATGTAAATTAAAGATTTCTATGAGCTGGTCAAGAAAAGACACAAAATTGTTACAACTGTTGGCCTTGCTTAAAATTGGAGAGATGTAATGAAGCAATCTGGAAAGCTCTAAAAGGTTCCTGTGAATTAACTTCCTAGTATTGCTTAGAGAAGTGGATCAATTTAAAGATACGACACAAATCTCTTTTATTTTCCCCTGATAGTGAGCATTTAGGTTTGTTGCACTCTCATGGGTAACAAACCAAGATTTCTCCTTGCAAGCACTTGCAGTTATTTACCTACAGATTTCCATAACCTTGTGTCACACTATCTCTTTGTTTTGGGTAATAGAGTTTCAAATAGGGTTGGGTTTTGTTTTTTTTTTTTAAATAATTTATTCAGCATTCCTGGACTAGGCCACATTGGTGTTGATATCTTCTCTTTCCTGTGATGAAAAATTCACAATGCTACCTTGAATAACCAGTTTGGTAGGTTCTTTGAGAAGTAACCATATGTTACTACATTAAAATGCAAATGCATCATGATACTATGTCACCATGATGTTTTCCTGATGACAAATAATTTAGGAAGGATAAATTAATTGTGACTTTAAAAGAGTAATCTTGAAAGAAAATCTGACCATCATCTCACACAGTATTCCCACAATTTCTGAGGCTCCTGAGATCCTGAAGAAGTTGTACAGCATTGTGAGCTTCTGCTGTATCACTGTGGTACCCTGCTTTGTCAAGACGTTTTGTCCTAGTGCAGTGTGAGACTGATCCAGGCAGATAAAAGCACATTGCAGCAGGCTGGATTTTAGAACTCACAGGACAGAGCTGTATCTTGCACTGATGATCAACACTAACTGATGGCAGTGAGCTTGGAATACTTTACATTTATTTTATGCTCTGACAGCATCTGAAATAATTTTGTGATACTTTGTTGTGTTCTCAATTTGCTTTATTATTGTTGTTATTATTATTATTGACAACCATTTATACTGAGAGCACCAGTTAATCCACTGTCACTGCATTATAACTTACCATTAATGAACTGCAACGATCAGAGGAGATGGTATTTATTAGAGACAAAGTTTAAACCCCCACCATTTTTTAGCTGTTTTCAAAAATGAGACTGGATAAATGACACTGTTGTTCCCACACTGACATATTGCTGGGATATTCCCTGTGACTTCCATTTGGTGTCACAGACACATTTTACTAAGCGACTTCTGAAAAATGCACCTAAATTTAACTGCTGCAGTAATCTGAGAAACTTTAATTTGCATATACCAACTAGAGATCTAAAAAAAATATATTTTCTTAAGAGATCACGTGCACTGACTGCAATTCTGTGTCTGTGCTGCAATGGACTCTTCTCTTCTTGGGAATCTGAAATGGAAAAGCCTTACCCCACAGTCTGTAGGGCTGCCTACCACATATGAGGATTTCAATAGAACAAAAAAGGAACCCTTGGTGTGTAACAGGGTACAATAAAATGTTAAAACATTTCAGCAGGGCTGTGGGAGATTCAGACTCAAATCTTTGTCCTGCCTGAGTTGATTTTCCTATATGGCTGAATGATTGGGATGATGCCTCAGCTTCAGTGAGCAGGTGTTTTTCAAGGGATAGTCTGTGAAAAACTGTCCACTAAACAGTTATGATAGAGTTTACAGTTCCGTGATTCTAAGTACTCTGTCAGGAAGTACCTAGGTACCAGGTGTAACTAGTATGGAGTAGATAAATCATGAGAACACACATCTAAAAATAAGCATAAATAATCATTGAGCTTCTGTGGAGGATCTGAGCAGAGCTACCGTTCTCATGGCCTGGGTCAGGCAGAAACTGTTCTGAAAAACCAACCTGCCCTTGCACAAGCCAAGACTGTACGTACAACAATTCTCATATAATACCTTATTTGTACAGTAATCTGGATAGTACAGGTTGCATAAGTTTACATAGGGAGTTTCCTAACTTTTAAATGCCTTTTTTTTTTTTTTCAGCTCATGCATGTCCATCTGTGCAATATTTAGTTGTGAAACCAATGGCATACGGTGGCAGGGCATGGCATCAAGGCACCACAGCACCAGGGCATCACGTTGCACTGTTTGGTAACAAACAGTGAGGAAAGTGGAGCGCAGTGACTCTTGCACACAAATACGGCGTCTATCAATAGCAGTCTGATGATATCGACACTGAGTTCAGCGCTTTGGGGGTTACAGGGGCAGTGTTGGGTCGGTGGTTGGGCTTGATGGTCCCAAAGGCCTCCTCCAGCCTTGGTGATTCCAGGACTCCATGATTCCACGATTCTCTGCCATTGACATGGCGCCCTGCCGCATTTGCCGCGCGGGCTCAGGCTGCTCCAAGTCCCGCGGTGTTGCTGCTGCGGCCCGGTGGGTCCGTGCTCCGAGGGCCGGCTCTGGAGCTCGGGGATGCTTTGGACCCGCGCTGGCTTGTGCGGGCAGCACCCGTCGCTCGGGACGCGGACGCACCCAGGGGCACTCCCGGCCCCTCACGGGGCGGCGGAGGAGCCGCTCTGCCCCTCCCAGGCCGCGCACGGGACGGGGGCCGCGTGTGAGGGGGGAGCGCGCGGCGCCCCGCGAGCCGCTGGGGGGCGGGGCCGCCGGCAGCCCGCCAATCCGCGCCGCCCCCGTCCCGCGAGCGGCGGCGCCAGCGGCCAATGGGCGCGCGGGGAGCGCGCGCGCAGCGGCCAACGGGAGCGGTGGAACGGGGCCGCCGTGCGGGACCCTCGGGGCGGCGAGCGCCGGGCGGGCACAGCCGGGGCCGGGCAGCGCCGGGGCCGCGCCGCGACCGCCCGCAGCAGGTACCGGCAGCTCGCGCTCGGCCGCGCCCAGCCTGCCCCCGGGCGGGGAGGGGGGCGGAGGGGGAGGGGGCGGCCGCGCCCTTCGGGGAGGGAAGGATGGAGGGCGCCGGGGAGCTTCGAGGCGCGTCGTGGTGGCGGCCGGGCCGGCGGAGCGCGGCAGCCGCTGTCGATGCTCAGCGAAGCGGGGAGCGTGGGCGAGGCCCAAAGCCCCCGCTCCGCCCGCCGCAGGGCCCGGGCCGGGGTACCGCCATCCCCCTCGGCGCTGGACGGGCCTGCGGCGAGCGGCGGCGCCCCGGCCCTGCCTGCCCGGCGGCTCCGGCTTCCCGCGGCCGCAGCGCCCCGGCCGCTCCCCTCGGGCAGAGCCCGCGCCGCGGCGGCCGGCGCAGGGAACGGGGGCGCAGGAAAGGCCACGAGTCCCTCTCCCGCTCAGAGGAGGGAGCGTGTGTGGGCAGAGCCGGCCTGGGCCGTGCCCGCATCCCCGGCTCCGCGGGTCTGTGCGCAGGGAGCCCTCCATGAAGAGCAGGGCGAGCCCTTCCTTCGCCTGTGTCCTGGGGAGAGGCTCGCGGTCCTCGTGGAGCAGGAGCCCCATGGGTACTAAATAAAATTTCCCCGAGTGAAGTTTAAAGTGTGGCTAATTACAGAGATACATTGGTTGGTAGCGAGCTTGTAATCGAAATCAGCTTGAATCCCATGAAAATAGAAACCTTTAATTTCATTTAACCTACATCAAGGCTTTAGCAACTGAAACTTCTTTTTTATATTTTAATAACTCTTTAGGTAATAATTAAGATGTGGAGCATGTAGGACTTTTACTGTCTGTGACATCCATCTGTACTGCAGCAGGTTAGAATTTCTTGATCCCCAACTTCCATTGTGTCTCATGCCTGTGCTTCTTAACTAAGATACCATTATTTCAGCAATTTGGAAATTATATACTAGGTATATTTATAGGATCTTCGCCCTTCAGCTTCTCTATACTGTTTTTGCACCCTCCACTCACATATAGATGCCTTGAAATTCAGGCATTTCTCCACTGAAAGCCTCCTATAGATGGATAGGAAAGATTAACTTTACAGGTTATGTTACTGTGTTTTGGTTTTTTTTACCCCTGTCTGTTGCAGAGCTGTAAAGTAATCACTGATATAGATCTCTAACTTTTTACTGCAAGTACTTTGTCTTTATTGCTGGACTGTAGGTATAGTGAAGCTTTACTAGACAGAATTTTAACAATAAAAGCACATTGGGGGAATTTTTCTAAATTAAGTGGGGCTTTAGGTTTTGGATACTCCTTCTTACAGTTACAAATACCCCAGCCTGTCCACATCGTAGTCATCTACAGCAGCTGATACTTGTCGATAAAATTTAACATTGAAGCAAAACTGTAACCATCAATACAGCCTCTTAGCTCCTGAAAAGCCAAACTGAATCTCCTTTTGGCTGCTACAAAGCAAAGGGTTCTCTGTCATCATCCTGTTTCTGAGTTCTAGCTCTTGGAGGAACTTGTAGTTCCTCACAAGCATTGTTGCTTCCGGTGCTTGGAAGTGATGCGCAATAAACTGAAATGGTTATACGGCCATTTAGAAGGGTTAAGCGAGTGCCAGAGAAGGTCCTGGATGTTGCTGAAGACATGGCTGAATTGTTGCTGTGACTGCAGGCTTGGTTGGCTTCTCCAGCCAGAAATTGTGTGTGTTTAGTTTTTTTGTCACAAAATATTCAGTGTTTGAGGATGTTCAGTGTAGTTTGCCTCTTACTTGTCTACAGGAAGCAGAGCTGCTGAGTGGCAAACCAAAAATTCTGAAAAGGAGCCAATATCACCAAAAATTGTGCTTGGTTAGTTTGGTACGTTGTGTGGAGGACTTGCATTATGTAAACATTGGGTGTGTGGGCTTGGTTAGTACCATCGTGCACATCCACGGTGTTGATTCCAAGCCTTGCAGTAATAAGTCTTGCAGCACTGCTTTGTTTAGCCTCAACACTTGCGAAGTTTGGAAGCTGCAAACTGTAGTAACAAATCTTGTCTATCTGAATAAACTAGATATTCCCTTTTTTTTTCCTGGGTCCCCCTGGGTGTGGTTTCAAAGGCTGTGCTTTTAGCAGATGTTGCTAAGCTGCCCTTGGTGTTGGTAGCTGTGTGCACACTCCATCACACCTTTCCATGTCATTGTTCAGCGTGATGTTTGTAAATTTGTAGAGCTGCTTGTGCAATAGGCGTAATTGACAGGTCTGAAGAAGACGTCCATTAGCATAAATAGGATTTAAGATTGGAGCTCTTGGCGTCTACAGGATCAGTATCGGCTGTCCTGCCGAGTAAATAGCTCTGTCCTCTCAAGCCGGAGGAGGAGGGAGGCTTCGAGCATCCTGTTTTGGGAGACAGGTAGGCAATCTCTTGGTACAACTTGCTTCAAGTATGTGTTTAAGTCACTTTTAAAGATAAGAAAATTGTGGGAATGGGCTTTTATTTTTTTGGTGGTAGTTCTACATGTGTTGGAAGGAAGGAAAGGTAGACTGGTGTGGTTTTTTCGTTAGAAGGTGATTAGGTTTCAAATACAACTTGGTAGAGCAGCTGTCAGATAAATGAGTAATTGTTAGGTTTCGAAAGAATTATTGTGGATTTCTGCAGGAACATAATAGAAGAGACAGTACCATTTTTAACTGTAGAAGATGGGAAAATATGGAAGGAGTCTGGAAGTGTTGATTCCTAGGACTTCAAACTTGTTGTGTAATGGCTATTGTAAAACGTGATTCCAGCCTTCTCTATTATTTAAAATATGAGAAGAATAAGAGGTGGGCTTTTTGTTCTCGATTAAGTATTCCAATTCTAATTGCTTTGTGAATAATAAGTTTGAACAGAACATAATTGCAGATGCAGTTTTTGGGTAGTTATCCTTGTCTTGTCTGATCAATATGAGAAAGGTGAATCTGGCTTTTAATTGCCAAGATTTGTCTCTTATCACTGAAACTCGACAAACTGATGAGCACTTGGATGTTGTTTGCTCCCCCACTCTCTTCCATTTACTTGATTTTTGGCTTCCCTCTTCTGACAGTATCACAGTAGCAACTGAAGCAATAATCCTGCTGCTGCTAAAGCTTTTGCTACTGATAACCAGGGCTGGATATCAGCATGCTCGTGTGACAGCTGAAGTGCTGCCTTTTCCTAAGGCAGTGAATAACAATTGAGTGATGGAGAGTCAGCTGCAAGTGCTGCTCTGTTCATTATGTTGTAGGTACGTCCTGCAGACAGGTTCTGTTCTCCTTTCAGGGGTAACTCAAGAGTAATGATTTATGCAAAGTAAGAGCCATGATTTATGCAACTACCCTGATAAACAGCGAGGCTTTATCTTGTAATCCTTTCATAACCAAAAGTGCAAGTGAGATTTCTAATGCAGATTTCTAATTAAATTAGATAAAATTCGCTGGAACTCAGCTTCCATTCAGCAAATCTTGAATCTGCCTGCCTCTTGATTTCCTAGAACTTGTTTAAAATCTCCCTGCATGTGTATTAAATGTGTTTTCATGTGAACTGGAGATGGAGCACAGTAAATGTTCTTAATATGGGATATGCTTTCCTGGAATAGGTCAGTTTCTGATCTGATCTGTGCCTTCTGTGCAATTTGGAGAAATGAGTTCAACTACACTAAAAGAGACTTTTTTTTTCCTTCAGTGTGCGCTTGATGACTAAGCTCAAGCAGTAAACAATTTAGAAAAACACCAATTTATAACCTAATTATAAAGGGATAGCAAAAAACTTTTACTTTGTTTTAATTCATTTTCAGAGGAAGGACTGACTGTAAAAGAAACATAGTTACAGCACAGCAAGGGACTTCCCTAGTATGTACTTTGTGCACAGATTACTTAAGGAGAAGTAATTTCGAAGTCATCCTTACAGAATCCCTCTGAGTAGAAGCACAAGTAAGTGAAAATTTGTAGTGAAATCAGAATTTTGGCTGAAGAAAGCTGTGTGAACACATGCTTAAGAAGTATCTGTGTAACCACATGCACTGAATACCTCTGATGACAGAGTTGTGCTGAGATCAACTCAACAGTGGTCCGCAATGAAATCAGGTTCTGCTCCATAAGACTAAAGGATTAAAAGAGGTTAAATACTCCATGATTGTGAGCACAGCCCTCACTTCAGAGTATCTTACTTCACAAGGGTGTCTTCAGTCAAGTAGTTGGTGAGTTGGGCTGAATTCTGCTAATAAATTATTGGGTGGCCATGGGTCAGTTGGTCCCAATTCACCATCTTCCCAAAGTAATTGAGTGAATACTGTACTTGGGTTTTATCATTGTCATCTAAAAGAAAGTGACAGAACTACTTCCCTGTCTGGTATCAATCTGGATTTTGATGTTAATGTGCTGTAGTGCCGTAAAAAGAACATATGCAGTATTAGCTAAGTCTCACCTAAATCAATTTAATAATGCTCTTTACTTTGAATGCATATGCTGCCAGAGGTAGTAATACATCCAGGAAGAATGTAGCTTGAGGAACATACACTCTAGGACAAGCTTTCAGTATCTAGCATATTTCAGTGGTTAAGAATAGTGAGGAGAATTGGTTTTGAAAAACAAGTCTACTTTATTTTTGTACATAGGGCTATACACTCAGCTATGTAAACTTTGACCTAGCTATATTGGTTACTCTAACTGGTATTGTGTTTCATTAGATAAATGATTTAAAGTGGACAAATCTCTTCATTGGTAGTAGGGAAGTCTCTTTATAGTGCCTTGTTATTTTTCAGAAATTCTCTTAATGCACCAAGTGTCAGCCCCAAGTTTGCCATATTCTACACAGAGTTTTGTGTCTTCTGGTAGCATTTATACTGCAGTTGTGGCTTGAGCCTGGCGTTTCAGATTGATTTAGTTTTGTTGTATTTCACATGTAGAGAACACAGTATTACCCTGAATCCATCCCCATTATTGTGTGGAAGGTGTGTAGTGAGACATTTGAGGTCTGGCATATTACCAGGGCCAAGCCAAAAACTGGCTAGCTCATGTTGAATTAGTGGGCCCATTCTGATAGTTCTCCAAAACTTAGTTGTTGTAATCAGTTTCCAAGCCTGGCAATATGTTTTCCAGCTCCTGGAGGTGTGTTACATTTCCTTGGTCCCTGGCTTACAGCTAGTAAAGAAAATGACCTTACAGAGAGTAGATAAGAATGCTGGTGAAATCTAAAATATGGATAATCCTGTCTTTCTGCTAGTTGAGGGAAGAATCCCGAGTCTTCCACGTGATTGTGAAGTTTGGAATAGGTATGCTTTAAGGTTAACTTGCACTCAAAGCAGTTTACAGTCTCTACTCATCTTTTAAAGCCATATCTTTCACAGATAAGGTTTCCCAGTGGATATAACCTTGGACCACAAACAGACTATCCTTTGGAGATATGCTGGCTAGGTATTGGCCATGTAGGGTAGGGCATTGGCCCTTGTGGTGCATGAAAATGTGGGCCTTTTGCTGATAGCGTTCATTGATTTGCTTTTGTGGAAACAAGGCACAGACGAAGTGAGACATGATGATATGATATGACATGACCCAGACTTGTCTTTCTGGCAGTAACCTTGTTTAGATGAGTTAAATATTACTTCCTTTGTTGCCTGAGTCTCTCCAATCTCTCCAGTTCCCAGAGATTTATTTTTTTTGGCTTGCTGTGGTGTCCTTGTAATGTGGCAATTGGAGCTCTGTATGAGGGACTTCTGTAATGATTTTTGTCTGGTGTGGATGCAGTGGGGTGTGTGGTGTTTAAAAATACTTGGTGCACTCAGATTTGATGTCTGGACAAATTTCATCTTCTGAATATACATTAAAAAAATGCTCCTATCACTTTACTTTTTCTGCTTTTTACTCCTGCTAGTGCTGGATTCAAGCTGTCAGAGGAAAGGGGAAAATTAGTTTGTTGGGCTGTGTTTTTGCAGGACTTTGTGGCTTGTTGCTGACGTTTGAGAGGTTGGGAAATGCACATTTTCTATTTCCTGTGAGCGATAATCTTGATAGGATTGAATTTGGAGGGAGCATGCTGTTGACCTAATGTTTGTCAGTGATAAACTAGAAGACAGACCATTTAATCTCTAACAAGGGCACACATGCACACTCTCTAGTTGCTGGATTTAGCATTTAAACATTCAGTGGAACTGCAGCAGGCTTTCCTGGCACTTGGAAAGCACATCTTTAAGCATCTTGATCTGTGTTTGGACAAATCTGGGAACTGATCATTTTCCTGTTAAAAACAGAATTGTCCTTGTTTTGAGAATCAGAGCCCTCTGAAGCTGTGAGTTAAATATTGCTGCAGTAGCTCTGGAGGCAAACAGAGCTGCTGTTGTTTGCTCCATAATAGCACTTGCTCAGCCTTGGACACGAGGATTTTTTACGAGATGGGGAATGTTGGCTAGGATCCTGGAGTGTTGGTTTGGTGGTGGCTTTTATTTTTTTTCCTGAAGTGCTTATGAACTCTTGATTTATCAGAGGACAGCAACCTTCACGTAAGCATATCTACAAGGTGTCACCGTGGGCTTAGCCCTGGACCTGTGAATTCAGAAGGATCCCAGCAGCAGTTGCTCTGTAGCAGCTTCACGTAAGATTCCTCTAGCAAAGGCTGTTTATACCTATGGGTAATGTGGGAATTTTTGATAATTTCTGTTCCAGAGAAAGAATTCTTTACAGAACTCTTATTAAGCCTTTCAACTGTCAGATTTCTTTATTCTAGACTGTTATTGCTTATTAGCTCAAAAAAGTGTCAATGATATAGGGATTTAGATGTTCCACAGTGTGCATTAGACAGTTTTGTGTTTGGTAGGCGTTATCTGTGTATGTTTGGGAAGTTAGCTGTGAACAAATCATTGGGTAACTGGTGACAATATGTATTGCTGGTTAACAGCTATTGTAAACATACAGGATGTACTCTAATACAGATAGATAAAGTGATTGCTGACACTTAACAACCTTAAAATGTTAAATTTGGTTTTGTTGTGTTGTCTTGCAAGGAAGATGGTTTTTTTGCACCTGCACCAGCTCATTATGCATTAGAGGACAAACTAAATCTCTGATAGGAGCTACGTGTATTTCTTGACAGTTCTATTTAAAAACAGAATTGTAAAATAGTTCTTCCAATCCTAACAATTATATGATTCTTCAGTAATTTGCTGCCATAAAGAACTTTAAAAAGTAATATATTATACCTGTGAGCTAAGACCCTTCTAAGTTTGAAATTAGGGGTTGCCAGTGGTGCTATGCTAACTGGCATGTGGAGATGCATTCTTGGAGAAGGCAGGGAAAGGTAGGTGGAGAATGGGAACATTCTTTCCTTTCCCTGTGGCTGAGATAGCCTTTCTTTCTAACAGAGCATAGCATAGGCTGCTGGTTTCAGACTTGGATTGTTCACACCTAGATTTCATACATGGTTTTTACCCTTTAAATCCAACTTGGTGCTTCTAGACAGTTCCCTCACAGTCCCAGTGTTTACTCCTGTAATGTCGACAGCAATGCGTACTTCTGAAAAAGGTCACCAATTATGTTTTCTAGCTGGAATCTTCTAGGGTAATGGAAGTAGAAGACAAACTCAGTGTGGAAAGTTGATGTGAATAAGGCCTACCATAGCCTAGTTGTTGGAGAACAGGGTAAAGGGAAATGGGATTGAGAGTTTCTTAAAGGAAGCATTTCTCAATCCGTAAAAAAAAAAAAAAAAAAGATAAAATATTAGCCTGCAAACATATAAGTGTTGCTGCCTCCCAGGTGGGAATGTGAGTATTTATGGATGTTCCTGGTTTTCTAATTGAACCCATTTCATCATTATGCTTCATCATGGCTCTGGATGTTGATGTTTTGTAGGTCTGGTATTCTGATACCTGCGTCTTATGCAAAGGAATATGATCAGAAATAAGTGAGGCAGGAAGCTTTGATCCATTCTGTTCCAGTTTTCTTCACATCACCTGAGCCTAAATATTGTCAGATTTTGCAGTTACTTAAAAAGCTGAACTAGAGCAACACAGATATTTCCACTGGCAGCATAACTTTTCATTGCTTTAGCTTTCAGAAACAGATGTTGGATAGCCATGTACTGGGTGTTGGCCAAGGTTCCTGTGTGGATGTAGCCAAAGACTGCCCATGTGAGCAGGTTTGCAGGCTGAGGTTGTGGCATTGTGTCAGAAGCAGGATTAAGCCTTTCTTTGAGGAGGGACAGGTGAATGGATAGTATTAGATACCCTCATAGAGTCTGAAGGTGTGAAAAATAGTAATTATGGCTAGTTAGGTAAATTAGTAAGAAGGTTATGTAGGAGCCATGACAAAACTGAATCTTAGTGACAAAATTGCTGCAGTAATTATTGCATGAGTTTTTGCCTCCCTCTTTGAGAGAACTGAAATCTTATCCTATATGTGGGAGAAATCATGCAGATCTTTAGGAGGAAATGGAGTTGAATGGTGTATGCAAAGACCAGGCAAACAGAAGTTATGAGGAAGACATACTTGAAGAGCATTAATTGTGACTTTGAGCCGTGGTAAAGACAACAGGCCCGTATCTTAACTGAACTGGGAAAAATGACTCATAAGCATGCTGTGTCTTGCTCTCCATGCTTTATGGCAGGAGGTGTGCTTTCAGATTTGCATTAGAATCTCTTAACTGTGTGGTAAAAGTGGTTTAATGTAAATAGCTTTTTCCCTTCACCTTCAAAGAAACAATTCTGGATGATATACTATGGCCAGTGGAAATAGTAGTGCTTGTCCTGCTCTAAACTTGCTACTGTGTCCCATTATCAGTTGTTGGATGCTTTACTTCTCAAAGGGAGTCAGAATAAGAATTTGGAGTATCTGACATAGGACTTGGAACCCAGACGTGTGAAACCAGGACTTATGCAGGTAGTGACTCATTTCTAGCGAGTAATCATTTGGAACTTGTTCAGAGACTGTTGAGGTATGAGCACATGAAGAACAGAACACAACTGCTTTGATACGGTGGATACCTGATAAATAGGTATTTACTTACTTTTCAGGCAAAAAGGACAAATTAGCCTGTAGCTGTTCACTCCTAACATACATTCTGTGTATTCCCTGGTAAGTCCCTGCTTGCAGTATCTTGCTGTCTTGAAAGAACTGAGTGTATTCAGAAGTTGCACCTTTATTCTTGGCTGGCAGGTGAAGAAAGGTTCTCATCCTGTTAAGGTATTCAGTGTTGTAATCCTTATTTGCCTAAGAAATGTTCCATCTGTGTCTAAAGATACTCAGTTTTGTTGTTTTTTTGGTATCAGGGTTTTATGGAATCTATGCCTGAGATGAGCCCAGCTGGTCAGAGCGTGATGCTGGTAACACCAAGGCTGTGGGGTCAGTCCCCTTAGGGGCCATTCACTTGAGAGCTGGATGATCCTTGTGGGTCCCTTCCAACTCAGAACATTTTGTGACTCTCAGTGATCCCTTTTGGGAGTGTTTAGGTCATAACAGTTTGCGTGGAGCTGCTGTAGAGGACTATAATTAGACATTCACTACATCAGCTTAGGATTTTTATAAGTCTAATCGGAAATATTGGTAAAACATGGTGGAAGTGTATCCATAATGCTACATTCTTATATAGTGAACGTAAGCTGGTTAAGGGTTACAGTAAAGATGCTGATATATCTGACTTAGCAGAATGGCAGCTCTGGATGATGTGATTGAGTCCTAGAGATCCTAAAGGTCATGTTCCCACATTATTGTGAGACATACCAGTGTATTTGTCCTTAGAAAGTGTTTCAGTTTCTGTTAGCAAGAATGGCATAATTTCCAAGTGGTTGATTAAGGGAGGGGAAAGAATCACGGGTCACATAGTTAACTTACTAACTGAAGCAAAACCTAAAATACTTTTGAGATTTGTGCTGAATTTGAGTAATAATCCCTTACCCTTCATTTTTTAGGAAGTATATTTGTGGCTAACTGAAATCTTAGTTGGTTGAGAATTCTAATGACTTTGTTGTTTGGGGTTGTTTTTCTCTCCGATGACATCAATGGATGAAGAAGTTAGAAAACTCTTACGTGTGGATCTGTATGGGCTTTCTGTAATCAATATAAAACCAGCAGATCCCATACCAAGCAACTAACTCAACCTTCTCTCTGGCCTATTATAATTGGTAGGAAGGCTCAGCCTAACAGTGACAGGGGGCTCTGCTGGCACAGACAAAATTCCAGGGCCAGCAATTGGGAGGCTTGGCTCCCTGTCTTCTGTCAATGGGTTTGAAGAATCCACTTGTGATTACATTTTAATGGTATGACCTCTAGTTTACATGGATCAGCCCCTTGGAGTGGTAAAGGACCAGGCACACAGAGGTAAAAATAGACTGAAGTTGAGCTACTTTCCTGGCTGAGTGGGTGTCTCAGTCCTTAAAACGCTGTTCACAGGGGCAGTTTACAAGAAGATGTGGAATTACCGTAGTGACCCTGTGGGAGTCTTTTGGAATGTTGTGAAAAAAAGAGATCTTCAGGTACTGGTGATAGGTAAAAAAAATCTGTTAAACATTTCCTTCAGGTATGGGACATAAACAGCACATACATAGCTATTCAATCTTCTGAAAATCTGAGCTCCTGTAAGGTCTTTAACATACTTTTTGTTTTTAACTTTTGTAAAGGTCACAATGGTTTCCATTCCTGAATACTATGAAGGCAAAAACGTCCTCCTGACTGGAGCTACAGGCTTCATGGGAAAAGTGCTTTTGGAAAAGCTGCTCAGGTCCTGTCCTAAAGTGAAAGCAGTGTATGTACTGGTAAGAAACAAAGCAAGGCAGACACCTGAAGAACGTATAGAAGAAATTACCAGCTGTAAGGTATGTGTCATATGCTCACAAAGTTCATTTTTGTCCTTCATTATAATGTTCCCATTTTGAGAACAGCTTCAGTTTGTCTAAAGCAAAATGTTATTGTTAAATGGTTTTTTTTTTTGTTCTAACAGAAATACAAAATCTAAGACCTGGCAGTGCTTCTATAGCTGCTTCAAGCTTTTAGTCTCTAGCAAAGCCAGTAGTTGAAAATTATCCTGTATTTAATTCAGGAGGAGGATGTTCAGCTGTAATGCAGAAATGAGAAGTAAAAACCTGTGTTAGAGCTTGTTAAGAGAATGTAAAATCAAGTACGAGACGTGGTGGATTGGGAGTTGTACGATGGATTGAGACTCTAAGATCTCAAGCAAGTCACTTTTTTTCCCTGTGCCTTCTCTTTTTTTCTGCAATGTGCTATTGGATCTACCAGTAAACAAGAATGTGTCATCTCAACAGGAACTTACATTTGTCGGTGGAACAGAAATGTCTGGCTTAGTAGATTGTTACAGATTTCTGTTGGACAGCCTGTGACAACTAGAAAGGCACTGAGTCTGTGCTGTGGAATTACCCACGTGGCTATCTGAATGATTTTCTGGGTATGCTGGTCAAATACTTTGCTCCTGAAAAGACTAATTACCTTAACATTCTGGTTGGCTAGGCTGGGCATTCTTACTAAGTGTAGAATGATCCATCCATCCATCTCTGTTGCCCATCTTTCTCCGAGAGAGGATCCTGTTCATGATGGGAAGGATGAACAGGATTTGGAGAGTTTTCTATCATGAACTTTGCTAAAGCAGAGTTTGTTTATTTCTATCTAGGCCTTTCCCTTATGGAACACAGGTGTCAGCAGTTTAATTTTGTTACTGAGATGCAATGTAACCTGTACAAAGTGTGTTCTTAGAAGGTGCTAAAGGGGAATCAATAAGGAACTAGGAATGCACTTAGGCTAGGAGGGGTAAGTTGTTTCAAGCAAGGCAATGGATTTCTACATCTCTGGCTAGCTGGGATTACAGCAGATTTGAGAATGGCTGTGTCCCCAGTTAATTTTTTTCTGTAACCAGTCAAAACTGTAGCCCATTTCTCAAAAGCATCTTCCTGCAGTCCTGTGCAATGTCACAGAACACAACAGAATGAGTTACAGTGGGGTTCTATCTTAAAATTCAGTTTCACATTCTCACTACGTTAAACCCCCAGTTTGTCACTGCCCTGAAACAAGGAAAAGATCTCCAGACTAAGCTCTGAGGTGAAAAAAGAAAAATTTCTCAATCCACTTTTTGTATACCCTATTACCCAAAGAAAAGTGGGGAGTATTTGGGCAGAGAGAGCAGTAGCACTAGTGTGGACTGACTTAAACTTCAATAAGCTCTAAGGCTCAGTGTGGCTTTTAGGAAACCTGTTGTAAAAAGGTTTTAAATTTGAGTCAAAGGCTGCTTGTAGTCTATGCCAGCTCCTGTTGAGATAAAAATCTGGTGGTGAGCACTTATTGCTGGAGCAGGTTCACAGCAGAAGTCCTGGTAAGCAGTTACTGCTTGAGGCAGGAGCATGCAGGGATGGAGTTGCTTGTCTATGCAGAGATGCAGAATAGGGATGTAGGTGTTTGTTCTGTCTCCATCAAATGATTAGACAGGATTGAAACTCCATTGTTTAAGTGGCTTTGATGTCATCAAGATTCTTCCAAAAGTCTAAGAAAATGTTAATAAGATCTATTGTCTTAAGCTGTCCAGTTGCAAGGGCACTGCCAGTAATTCTTCACAATTTGGATGGACTCATTAAGTATTCTACAGATGCTTGAACATTGTTTCTTGAAGAGTTTGAAATCTAAATGGGTGAATGTGGTAATAAATAAAATAAATGTGAACTAAACTGAGCTACAAATAGCAAAAAAAGTTGAGGTTTCTCCTTCCTTTGGACTTGAGATATCAAATTCCTCTGTTAATTTTGCCATATGTTCTGCATGCACTCTGGGTATTTCTTCTCCTTGGTGCTGGTGTCAGTACTAGTGAGAGGTGTGTAGGAATAGTGTATGACTGTGTGTGTGAAAAGGGATAGAACAGATGCAGTGAACATAGGAAAAATAAAAACTGGCTCTTTAAGAGCTCATCTGTGGTACTGCTTTTCTGTTATAATGCAGTATCACACATTGATATGGTTAACAGGTGGTTGCTTCAGTTCCCCGGAGGAAGATGCCATCATTCCAACTAAAAACATAGCAGCCTTATTTTTCAAAATCACACAAAGTTTCCTGCCCTTAGTTAAGGACTGTACCCCTAAGAGTTGCAGAGGCTTTAAAAGCCTTGGCAGCTTTGTCCTATAAAGTGAAGCTTCATGTTTGGGAAGTCCAGTCAAGGCCTCTGTAAGTGGAGATGTCCTGTGTTCTTGCTGTAGAATTGGCACTGCTACTTCAGGTGGCCACACAGGGAGCTGCATTAGCTCATGTTTGGGCTGAAAAAACATCTCAAAAAAAAAAAAAAAAAAAAAGCTGGACCTGCAGCTGCTTTGCTCACACAGCTCCAGGGCTGCTTGCTATTGCTAGTGTTGGAGAAGCAACAGAAGTAAAGAAATTAGGAGAGGGACCGGTCTCTGGGGTAGAAATATAAACTTACATTGCCAGAAGTGTTGTGAAACTGTGTCTTTAGGTGACTTAATTTATAGTTTAAAGTTAATTAATGTCATTCTGTAAGGAAATGTCTTTTGACTATTTGCATTTGGTATAACTGCCTGCTTGGAGGGGGAAAAAGAAAGTACTGCTGTGATTTTAATACAATATAATTGACTGGTGTTGAAGCAGTTGCAAGATGTTGGCCCCTGGACAGTTAAGAAGGGTCTTCTCTGGTGCAACTTTCAAGTGTGTTTTATTCCCACAGTGCTGTGTTGCTCAGGAAAAGTTGCATACTAATGCTATTTATGAGGAGAATTCATGATGGAATATAATGTGGTGAGCTTTTTTTTCAGTGGGAATTGTTGAACACCAATTTGCTAAAACTTAATCAGATGTTCTAACATGGTAATATGGTTTTTTCTTTTAACTAGCCAGAAAAATGATTTCTTGTTGTGGTGTGGTTTTGGTTTTTTTTTAGTAATCTGGAAGTTCTCAAAGACTGGCATAATTTGATGATAGCATTTCTTAAATCACTGGAAATTTGTTAATCTTAATACAAGTTTTCTAAACCTAAAATCCAGCTGACTTTTATAAGAATTTGAATAGCTATTATCAAGCTTGGGAAGTGGGTAGATTGTTCCATTTCCTTATGTTGGAAAAAAAAGAGCTTACAGTATACAGAATGCTACTTAAAATTGCTTTGAGTATCTAATAGAGACCATTCCTTCTTCCTTCTGATATTGACAGAGATTTGGTTTTAAGGATTAGGATGAGTATTAATATAAAGTGCAAATTGAAGTCTCCTTACCTTCTGTACAACACATGCAATGCTGCTTTCACTGTGTGGGATGAAGTGTGCACAACTTCATCACTGAGTATGTTCATGAGAAGTCTGTAACATGTCCTTACGGTATTGCTAATGCACTCTTCTAACTTCCTGATGCTCTTGAAAAATTAGGAGGTATAGACAGAGAATGTGGGGTTTTCTTCTCTTAAGTGAAATGTTTCCCTTATCTTTACTGAGTTTATAGTTCTGTTATTTTTGACAGCTCTTTGATAGGTTGAGAGAAGAGCAACCAGACTTCAAGGCAAAAATAATAGTAGTTATGAGTGAACTTACACAGCCTGAACTGGATCTTAGTGAAACAATCAAGGAAAAACTTATAGAATGCACTAATATTATATTTCATTGTGCTGCTACAGTCAGATTCAATGAAACACTAAGGTGAGTCTAAAATTCCATTTACCCTGGTGTTGTAAACCAATGGTGCTCAAAGGGAGGGGGTGAATCAGGTGTCTGCACAGTGTTGCAAAGATGGGTAGAAAGAATACAAATAAGGTGTAGCTATATGTACTGTGCTTCCTAGTAGTGTTAGACTTTTTCTCCTGGTGTATAAAGGGCAGCACAAATTATTCCTTTAGCCTTCCTTGTTAGAAAGGGAATACAGGTTTTCAGAGGATAGAGCTTTGTGAGAAAAGTTGTGTGGGGGAAGTTCTAGTGCTTGCTCTCTTAACTGATAAGAAAAATGGGAGGTGAAATCCAGCTCAGCTTTACTTCCTGTCTTTTAAAAGCCCCTTATTGATAATGGAGATTTGCACTGGGAGAAGTAGGGAGAAGTAGATGCACCGGGAGAGAGATGAAAACAAGAAGTGGGAAAAGTGGTGCACACAGCTGTGGTTATGAGCTCCTTTCTTTGACTTGTTGAAAGAGGTAGCAAACTCATGAGTTACCATTGATGTTAATTGCTTTGGGATAATGGTCCCCTTTCCTGTCCCCAGCTTCAGTAATGTGAGATAAAGCAGTCTGGAACTTAGTGATTGTTTGGGGGATACCGATTTTGTTGTTAATGTAACGCTTTTGTTGCAACGAACTTTGAAGTGTTACTTTGCTGTACTCTTGAAACTTGCTTCATTAGTACACTGTGTACAAGGAAACTGGTGCCCACAGGAAGTCTGTAGGCTGGAGAGAAGATCTAAACTATAAAATAATCATAGGGGCTGGTCAGCAAGCTGTTATCTGCTGGGAATTGTAGAGTTACACCTACTCTGCTATAGTGTCCTGAAATGCTCTAATGAGCAGCAGTGAAGCTGGAGTGGAAGTGTGGTTCTTGGTGGTTTGCCTTTTCTTTCCCTTCCTTCCATCCTGTATGAGCCGTGTGCTATCCTGCAAGAAGATGGCAGTCTCCAACTTCCTATAGCCCACTAAGCCTTCCAGGTTGTTGACCTAACTCAAATTGAAGTTCAGAGATGTATCTTGTGGCAGCTCGGTGTTGTCTTGCATTATTTCCTTCATGTTTCATGGAAAACACAGGATTGGGATTTAGGTTGAGGAAATCAAAGGGTGCTGGTAAGGAAAGAGTAAAAGGAGAATTGTCCTGAACATTGAGAAGTGTTCTAGGTCAGGACTGTGCTGTATTGTTCAAAGCAGAAAATTAGGGCAGTGTCCCTGCTGCTTTTTTGGGGTAGGGTAGAGAATTCAGGGATGCTCTATAAACCCAGCACTGAGGCATTTAGCAGTGAATTTCTTTTTGCTTGTTTTTTGTCTGGCTTTCTACTAATGACATTTCTGTTTGATCAATAGAGATGCTGTGCAGTTAAATGTGATTGCCACACAAGAGCTTCTCCTCTTGGCACAGCGAATGAAGAATCTGGAGGTGTTCATGCACGTTTCCACTGCCTATGCATATTGCAATCAGAAACGGATTGAGGAAGTCGTGTACCCACCTCCTGTGGATCCCAGGAAACTGATCGATTCCCTTGAGTATGTGTTACGTTTTATGAATTTACTTGGGTAATCTGTATCCTTTTTCTTCCTGGTATTGAAGTACCAAAAAAAAGGTTAGGAGCCTTAAAGATGAAGAGTTACCTTTGGCTGTCCTGTAGGTCTGATAGTGTGACTGACACTCCCCTTTTCTGTAAGGGAGATGGGTTAAGATTTATGGTTCCTTTAAGCTGAGCTAGGTTTGGAGGGGTACTGAAGGAGAGGGATGCTCATATCTACTCATGATGCCTCTTCTGTGCTGAGAGTGCCAATCTTGCAGCTGTATGATGAGCTGAATTAGGAGATACTGATAACTTGTGCTGGGACCAGCATTGTGAAGGAAAGGGATAAAAGTAAGACTGGCCCCTTGAACAGCTGCCTCTACTACATTCACCTAAATGCTATTGCAAGATGAGACTGAGATGCTCAAATATTATTTCTTAATTGTAGAAGTAGTTCTGTTAGGTATCCTGAGGGCCCAGACATGAAAAATCTGTTTTCTGTAGCTTTTAAGTTTTGAATTGGGCAGTATGGGTGGGAAAAATGACTCATTTGGTATTTTGTTTTCTGTGTGTACTAACTGTCCTAAGGTCTTTCTTAGTAGCTGTCAAACTCTGAAACAGGTGACAGTGTGGGAAAAGTGTAATGTAATACATAATGATCCCAACTCTACATCAGTCTCTTTCTCCTTACCTGTTGTACAAAACATCGCCTCTTGGAAGAGAAGTATGAAACAGAAAAAACTTCCTATAAAGTAAAATACCTACTTTAACTTATTTTAGGTGCAAGAGTGCTAACATTTAAACCAAATGAGCTACCGCTTAGAATGCACATTGAGCCAGCCTTTTTTTATAATGTTGACTTTAAATACACTTAAAAATGAGAGATTGCAAAACAGTCATGTTTTGACTATCTGACTTGTGGATAGACAATCGTAACTTAAACTTTGGTGTGGGCTGGGACAGCTGTGTGTACTTTTGAACTCCTGAGGGAAGGCTTTTGTAAAACTAAAAGAGTGATCTCTAGCTCTTCCTACCCCTCTTTCCACCCTGTTCATACCATGAAAGGAGTCCAATGTGTGTCCACTTTGTAATGGAACATGGGTGAAAAACAGTAATTTCCATTTCTGTGACTAAGAGACTGAGGCAAATAAATTTCAAGTCCTGTTTTGCAGTGAAGAAGACCAAAGTAGCAATAGTTGCAGAGGCACATCTTTCTTGCTTGTGTGCTGTGACTGAAGGTTATTACATATTTAATATGAACTGGGAAGCAAGATTGAATGGCAAGATTTAACTGATTTAAAGGGAGAGACACTGTGACGGGCTTGCTTCAGGGGTGGTGTGTGACGCTGGTAATGCAGCTGGGACTCCATTGCAGTGGCATCACTTTGTAGATCATAATGCAGCGAGCCTGTGCTCCAAAGACTAATTTGCTGTGTCTGCGCTTTGTGTTTGAGAACTTGGTTGACAGAATTTGGGTTTGTTGTAAAGGAATCTGCTGCTTGCTCTGTAGTTGATGTGTTACCAATTAATTACCTGGACAAAAAATAAATGCTAGTATTCTTCTTTTGATGGACACTGAACATGAAATCCTCTGTTTTACTGGGAAACTTGTTTTCATTTAGGTGCGTGTCCCTTTTTCTTTAAAGGAGTAAAAAGTGATCATGGTAACTTTAGCAGTTCACACCCCACCTCCCCAGTGAAGCAGCATGCAATAATTTACACTTGCTTCTTGTTTTGTTTCTTCAGGTGGATGGATGATGACCTAGTGAATGATATTACTCCCAAACTATTAGGCAAAAGACCTAATACTTACACATACACGAAAGCCTTAGCTGAATCCGTGGTGCAGCAAGAGAGTGCAAAATTAAACATTGCCATTGTAAGGCCGTCCATCATTGGTGCCAGCTGGAAGGAGCCTTTTCCTGTAAGTCCCTGAGTTGTCACCTGACCATCTTGCTGTAGACTGTAGTAACACTGAGAGCCTCTTTATCCAGTGACCTTCATGGAGGAAAATCTCTTGGACTGTGAAGTTGTGTCTTGGTTGCTTCTGGATAACAACTGATACATTGTATAGTGTCTAAATCCTGTCATTAAAGCTGAGCAAGTATGTATTTTGGTTGAAAAGTGAAAAAAATCTGAGTTGCTAGTCTAAGAATACTTGTAAACATGAATACTTTGAACATATTTTTATGGACAATTGCAGTTCAATCACTCAGAAATAAGCATCTTGCTCTGAAGGACCACTGAGTCCTACAGGTAGATCTCTTGTCTGAGTCATAGGAACTTACTACATTGCCAGAATTTGCTATGGAGGAACTTTATTTAGCGACATAGAATGGAGTATCTTTCTCCTCTTTAGCCTTCTTTTCCTCCACCCCTTACGCACATAGAAACTGCTCAGATTGTCACTTGAAGCTGCTGAGTTCAGTATACTCTAATCAAATCCTTTCCCTCCCTGATTCCTAATAGGGCTGGATTGATAACTTCAATGGACCTAGTGGTATTTTCATTGCTGTAAGTAATGAATATACTTAATTTTCCCCCCTCCTTTTGGAAGGCAAAAAAGCTTCATATGTTTTACTGCTGGGTCTTCTGTCTCTCTTTGTTGTTGTTTTGTTCTTCAAGGCAGGAAAAGGAATTCTTCGAACAATGAGAGCTTCCAACAATGCATTAGCAGATCTTGTTCCAATAGATGTTGTTGTTAATATGACACTCGCCGCAGCCTGGTATTCTGGAATTAATAGGTATAAATGGTGACAAAAGAGAGTACTGAATATTTTGCAATTATATTGTGTATTTAGTAAATCAGTCTTGTATTGAACTTCTTGTCAGTGTCCTGCTATTCCCTCAGGACAAAGGAATATAAGGTTCTGACAGCATTAGTCTCTCAAAGTGTGACTTGCTTATGCCAGAGGAAGACATCACCTACTGATACTGTGAAGCTATGTCTGAAAATTCTTTCCTGGGTCTTGTTTGTAATTAATACAGCCTGCAGTAGTGTAAGTGATGGTAGGTGTTGCCTTCTCTAAAGTAAAAGAAATACGATAATTAAAGAATGAGAAAAATACTGAAAGATGCTGAAGCAAAAAATCTACCATGAGGCTAATGCTTTCTGCTTTATATAAATGATGCTGTTGAGGGAAAGGGTAACTTTGGGTGTCTTCTGTGGTCTGTCTTTTTAAAAGGTTGTTTTTCTTCTAACTTGCTCTTCTATCTTTTTTTCCCCTAGACCAAGAAAAGTCATGGTGTATAACTGTACAACAGGTGCCACCAATCCTTTCCACTGGAGTGAAGTTGGTATGCTGTGTTTCTTTTTTCTCATTAGCCTTAGTACAAAAACAAGATCAAACAGGTCATAATCAGTAGACCATATTGCATTGTTATTTTTTGAAACTGGTATTTTAGCCATGCCTCTCAATTTCGCAGTGTATTGTGCTTTTTCATTAGCTTCCACTGTTAATTCTCTCCCCCTCTTCCCCTTCAGCATTATCTCCATTTCATTTGATTCTTGTTGGGATTTTTTTCTGTTACTCTTATTCCATTATAACTTAAGATATGGGAGTACTGACTTTTCTGTTTGCTGCTGCCATGACCTAATCCACAGAGTGTGGGTGGTGTGTGGAGAGAAGTGATGTTGTGTGTAATGCCAACATCAATAAATACATATGAATAAGCAGCTCACAATTAAATGTTTTGTACATCTGCATAATTGAGAGCTTTGGTAGTACTTTTGCCCTTGTGTGGCTCTTTGTGTTTGGCTTAAGTTGATTGTTAACTGAGGTGGCTTTTTTAATCTTCAGATTGTTGCATGACACTTCGGCAATTCATGTACAGTGAAGAGTAGCCTTTAAGGAAATATGACTACCTATTTTCAACTCTAAGATATCCTGACTAGGATGTCAGGCCAACAGCTTTGTAACAGTTTATGTTATAAAGAGTAATACAAGCTGTTTGGCATAGTAAAATTGTTTATTAGTTTTCAGTTTTTTAGAAATTGAGTTCTTAAACTCAGATTATTTTTTTCTTTCAGTTAACCTCAATACTTAAATCAATTTTACTTGCTTTTGCCCATTTTACATGGATCTGTAGTTGCAAACATTATTGCTTCAACCAAACGTGGAAAATTGCTGACTTCACTTATATCCCAGTTTAAATCAGGGTAATTAAGTGCTGTCTATAAACAACAGCATAAAATTATAAGAGAAGATTAAAAGGAGAGGTGAATTTCCACAAAACTTTTAAAGACCCTGATCCTGCACATCTGTTACATACTGAATTTACAGGTGTCATCAAGAATTTCTCATGGAGTCCCACCCTAATTGCTTTTTTCTTAATGCCCAAATTTGGATAAATTGTTTGCAAATGTCATTTAAAATCACTCCAGATGACTACAGACTCCTCAGTCTGTTTCAAAATTCTTCACTCAAGCAATCATGAAATATAGATGACTGTTTAAATAGCCTTACATGCTTTATAAACTGAAATTGCTGTCAGTGTTTGAAACCACCAACCTCTAAGGTAGGGAAGAGGAACAGAAAGAGAGAAGCTACAATAAAATATGATACTGAAGATGAAGGCATAAACCACATCTTGATTATAGTAAGAAGCAGTTGAACAGCATTTTAAGGTAGAAGCTTATAACAGTTTTAGTTTCTGTGCATTGTAGAAGAGTTAGGGTGGTTATTTAAATAACACGCTGATGTTGATGCTGTGGTCTGCAATGTACTTTGAAAAGCATTACATTTTACATGGTGATTATCGAAGCTGTTATGCAACTTTTCTTTCTCAGAATACCATGTAATTTCCACTTTCAAGAGGAATCCTCTCGAGCAGGCCTTCAGACGGCCCAATGTAAATCTAACTTCCAATCACCTTTTATATCATTACTGGATTGCTGTGAGCCATAAGGCCCCAGCATTCCTGTATGATACCTACCTCAGGATTACTGGAAGAAGCCCAAGGTAATGGTGACTGGCTCTGCCTTGTCTGTTCCTCTGACTTTTAAATGAAGCTATGCTTACACTGTGATGTATATTGATTTTAATTTTTTTGTATTTTTTCTTTCCCTGATTGTTTTGTGATTAAAACTCAACCTTTTTTTCCTGAGAACAGGTCCTCCAATTCAAAGTGACTTTGAACTTTCTAGCAAAAATGAGAATTGTTGGATAGTTTGGGGGTTTGAGGTAAAGAGAATTAAAAGAAATAGAACAGGTGATCTTTGTTCTTGAATAATAAATACTAAAACTATGTTGATCCTTATTTTTTTCCCACAGCCTACCACCTTAATATTTATATGAGGCTACATCCATTAGATGATGCGCTAAGGGTACCTGACTTTAAGATTTGCACCAACCCCCTCTTGCATCACTGTAAGATGGCACACAACGTCTTAGAGTTATTTTTTAGGGATGTTTTGCTGAGATTAAAAGGTCGGAAACCATGGTAAGGAGGACAGGGCTAAAAATATCTTGCCCCTAAGGTGGTGGAAGCTTGTAAAGAAGACATGGCCTGGGCACTATGTAGGTTTACTAACTAAGCAATAACAACCCAGTGGCTGAGTTTTGAAGAGTTTAATGGCTGGCCTAACAGTGCTGTCCAGGGGATGTCTTGGATCAGAATCCTCATCAGTCATTAAACTTCAGGAAGTGGCTTGTGTTTAAGTTGTTGTTGCTTTTATAAACTGAAAATGGAAGGGGGGACTGAGCTTTTAATTGTGGATTATTGCTGTAGATGATACAATTTGACCTGGTGTGTTGGTTTGTATCATCTCAACATTCCATTCCGTTCAGTTTATAATATTTAGGCCAGTATTTGGCTAATTAAAGCGGTGAAAATAATAGGCTAAACTAAATTATGTAGAAGGAATATAAGATACCACTTAAATTTGTTTCAGATTTGCTAAGCCATATATATATATAGTGACCTTATATATATATATATATATAGTGACCTTAACTCACTGCTTATGTTACATTTTCACAAGTATTTGCCTGCAGACTATAAAACCTCCACGGTGGTGACAGCGTATTAATGCAAGCGAGTATTCATTTGTTGTCCTGTAGTCTAGGTCTGTCTTACAAGGAGGGTAAAAGCTCTTGTAACATGGCACTGGATGAGTAGAAAGGAGCTGTGTGAGTGTTTTGTAGGGGAAAACCTCTGAGTTGCAACAGTGTAATACTTCAGAGCAACAGCCGTGGCAGTTGGCTGTGCCTGTATAATAATCTTCCCACATTAAAAAGTTTTAAGATTGTCAACTCTAAAGAAGATATTGTACATAAAAGTTCCTAGTTTCTAGGTTCTCTTGAATTTTTCAAGTTATTTTTAATAAAAATTGATAGAAATTCTGTGACAGATATGAAAACTTCATCACTCACTAAAATAGTTATACTCTAAATGCCAACATCCTGTTTTCTGAGTGGTTGTGAAGGAGTGCTGCCAGAATCTTGTCAGGCTTTGAAAGGCAGCTGGTCTGCTGAGTATTTGACCAGTGGGAGTAAAATAAGGCTGTGAATAATCATGCTGTCTAGAATATTTAGCTAAAGTTTTATGTTCTAACACTGGGAGTGTTGAATCTTGTTTTTGCTTTTCCTGGAATTCTTACTTTATGTCTAAAGGTGGAATTTAGGACGCTTATCACTACTGGTGACATCACTACAATTGGTGACATTAATACTTTACAGAACAGAAAATAAATTTTTACTGATATGAATATTCCTGGTTAGCTTACTATAAGAGTGATTGGATGAGTTTCTATCATAGGAAGCTATGATTTCCAGTTTGCAGAAAAGATGGCATATTGAACTAAACCAAGCTATTGTTCAGTCACAGCTTTTAAGTTGGCTACACAGCCCACTTACAGGAATGCAGCTTTCATTATACAGTGCTCCTCTCTTTTTTTAAAGCATTTAAAAATGGGAGCCTGCAACAGGAGCAGTAAAAGCAAATGAATACCTAAATGCAAGGAAGACATGCAGTGTTAAATCCTAATGGAACTAGCTAGTGTTGTTTACTAATACAAGAATTTTGAGACAGACCTTTACTCGTGCACTATTTTCTAGTACTTTGAAAGCTGCTTTAACTGATGGGCTGAAGGGTTGTACTGCTGTTGTTGTGGTCATTCTGTCAGTTGATAGAATGGTATTAATTACCAGGTAGCATGTACTTATAAACTTCTAAAGAATTAGAGATGCTATTGGATATTCTTAAAGTCAGTAAAATGCTGTTCTGAGTGAAGAAGGGCTGTCTTAATTAAAAATGTGGCCTTTTCCACTGCGATTTAGCAGAGGAACAGTATAGTAAAAATGTGGTAAAATCAGCACAAGAAAATACAAATACTCTGCTAACCTGCCTTCACATGGGTAGTTGCTTGCCCTCTCTGTGCTGAGTACACTGAAGTCTCCATTTTGTACAATGCAAGAAAAATTAGTAATGAAATTACTGTGCAGGTTTAACTATACTCTTGTCATACCATCAGGATATTGTACTGCAATCAAATGAAAATTTTTAACAAGTAGAAGGAAGATGAAATTAGAAATAGATAAGGTCTATGATCCTTCAGAACGAAACAATTATGTTAATAATAATAAAAATTAAAACCAAAAAACGTCCTGTTTTCAAAGCACTGACCTATTGTAATCTTTCTGAAATATGAAGTCATTCTTTTGTACCTCACTTGTGGAAGCAATGATTTTGATGAAATGGAAATCTTTTTGCTGTTTTTGCATCTAGTTGAAGGTTCTTGAATTTAACAGTTCTCTGATAATATTAACAGGTAAGGAAAGGAAGAAATAACCTATATAATATTTCTTCCAAATTTGTGTAGAAAGAACATTTACAGAAGGGACTGGCATAATGAAGATTTAATATTTTATGCTAAATAATGCTCTAGCATTGTGCAGTTACATAAATAGGGGTGATAAACCTTGGCAGTGAAATTTAAAGGTAGTGTTGTTGGTAGCTTGCCATATATACTTAGTTGCATAGCAAAGCTTATTAGTTGTCTAATTATCTTTAATACAAGGCATAGTTTGCTCCTGTAGCTTTGCCTAGTGCTTGGCACAACAGAACCGTGTGTTATTTGAAAGCAGCTTGGAATATTTGAAATGTTAAAGCCTTTAAAAATGCACACCAAGCAGATCTTTCCAGTTGCTCTGAGTAAAAAGGATGTGACATTAAATATTTAAAATTGTAGTTCAGCAATTTCTGCAGCAATTCTTCTGTTGCTGCTTCTTAGAAAGCTAAAGGAGAGGTGTGGTTGATGTATGGAGGGAGGTGTGAAATTAGGTCCTTTACATCTGTTATTTCAATTTAAATCTTCTTAAAACTGGAAGCACTTTTCATGTAGTTACTGTCTTACAAACCAGAAATGAGTTAAGAGCATAGTGATGTTAAATAGATCAATAAATTTTTATCTCATTGAAGTGCTTAAATTGTGTGCTTAAAGGAACCACAGAGCTGCTGGAAAGATAAGAATTCAGTAGTGTGTCCTACACTTCAAAATTTACAGCCAGGTGAAAATCTGAACAAACACAAATCTAAAAGCTTGTTCTATGTTTTTTTTAGAGGAGTTGTAAAAAAAAAAATTATCTGTAATGCTTCTGCAGAAACTTGCAGACTGGAAGCATGTAGATCTGCTGAGGGATCAGTCTGTATTTAGCATCAGGACTGTTTTTAACCTGGAGACAATAGGTTGTGTGTAAGACTTCAAATTGCAGTTGTAGCCTTAAGCCAGGTCACTTTCAGTTGTCTGGCATAGAAACAAGCCCACCTAACGTATGGATGATTGAATTAACTTGCTTAATTCCTGTGATGTGCTTCTCAAACTGTTGCAATGTGTTTGGTTTTGATGGCATTAAGGACTGCAGAAGTAGGAGGCAAAATTCTACCTTGAATCTGGGTGAAAGTCACCCAGGCTGGCTGCCTGCCACTAATGCTCAGTTCTGTGAGATGGTCCAGAGGTCTGACTTTTTCTGTCTTCAGCTGATGAAGAAGGTGTGATGCAATGACTGATCTTGTACTGACTGGTTATATATGGTGTTGATATTTATGACCTGTATGCAATGGCTATCTTTGGAATAACTAACCTTTAAAACTCCACGTTGAGGGATAAAGTTCCATTGTGCAGCTTCATGCTCGGTTTTGAGTTGTGTGTGTTCCCATTTGCAGGAGGAATATGGTGCCATTGCTTAGCCTGCCAGAGCTACACAAGTGTCCACTAAAGGACTGACACTCACTGCTGACATCTCTCAATGTCACCAGGCTGCTTTTTCCTCTCCTCAAAGAAAAGTGTAGTTTCGTGTTGATTTAGTGCAAACCAGCAAAGTGTCAC
Organism: Coloeus monedula; assembly: GCF_965178545.1. Taxonomy (NCBI): domain Eukaryota; kingdom Metazoa; phylum Chordata; class Aves; order Passeriformes; family Corvidae; genus Coloeus; species Coloeus monedula. The sequence continues at coordinate 9,348,696 of NC_138786.1, read as the reverse complement.
AGAGAAGCTTGGTCCATTTCTGCCAACTCTGTCATTGATCGAGCAGCTGAGATAATGTGGAGAATAGGATCATTTGGGCTGATGGAGCAAGAAACTATAACCCTACAAGGAAAAACAATTTTTTCCTTGATGAGTTGAATCAGCTGGTTCTGTGGTCAGTCACTAAATCCAATTTGAGTTGGAGGGAGAGAAAAAAACCTCTTTTAAGCTTTTTTTTTTTTCTGTAATCAGGTTAGCTAAGCTCTAAAATCATATCCATGAGCAGAGACAAAAAGAATCCCAGCAGAGGTTAGTCTTTGCAGTAGTTTAAATTTAGTTTGGGTTTTTTTTAGAAAAGAATGAAAACCAATGTCAGTGGCCAGAAACAAGTTCAAAATACACACTTACCAGATATTCATTTGCTCAATTAGTGTTTTGCAGGGGCACAAGATTTTTAAACTGTAGCAGTCAAAGCACTCTAAAATTCAGCTGCTCGTCCAGCTTAGCATAAGGGCACAGACTGGGAAGGTTCAAAAGGACAAGTCAAATTAAATAATCTTCAGGCTGTCAGTGGACAGACCTCTGCAAAAAGGCTTAAATGCTGTTTAGCACTAATTTTATCCAGGCATTTTTGCTCCGAGATCTTTTTGGCTTATTGGACCAATGGGATCTTTGCTTTCCAAGTTTTGAGTTATTTCCTAATTTTTTGACTTAACTAACATACTTTTTTTTTTTAAGTTCTGTTTTGTCTTGATAGCACAGGACATGTTTTGGATGCAGAGTCTCTATTCCTAATTATTTCTGCATCAGAGAAGCTCTGGTTCAACTCAGCCCCCACTGTTGCCACCTTGCCCAACTGGTGAAACTATAAGCAGGTGTTTGAAAGCTTCTAGAGGTGCTGAGTAATAAAATCAGCTGGTGGTGAAACATTTGAAGACAGTTGTGAATTAGTAGATATATTCCTATGAGGGTTAAGAAAAAAATTTGTGTTTTATATGCTTTAGAGATACTTGACATTTTTCAGTGGTGTCTGTGGTTTGTATTGCTCCATTCCATGAGAAGAAAAAGGGGAAATTTTAATGTTTTAGATACTGAGATACCAGCTGCTAGTGACAGTAAGAGACACTAATGCAATGCAAAATACTTTCTTTGGAGGCATTTCTGGGACAATGTGCTATATCCCTTCTACAAGTATGAATGCATCAAGGCAGCTTTCAGAGAAAAATAAGTTTGTTTTTGTTGCTTCTATGATCTGTATTGGCAAAATTTACCTTCAGGAAACCCTTTCCTGTTAGTACTGGGTTCTGCTTTCTTTGCCTCTTCCTGTACCATTGTGCTTAAAATGATCAGTGTCCTACTGTAAGGATCAAATTGGAAGCAGTTTTCCATTTCTGCGAGATGGAAATACCTTGAGCACCCAGAGCAGGAATTTAATAGCATTAGGCCATGTGGTACTAGTTAGTACTTATTAAAACTGAGTGGCTGTCTCTAGCACTTTGAAACTATTTTCTCATCATAAATGTGGAAGCTTTGCATCTGAGAAGCTGGATGACTTTTTTTTTTTTTTTTTTTCCTCTTCAGATGGTATGATCAAAGAGAAACTTGTCCAAATTGATCCTTATAACATGATTTCTCTGTATTCCAAGTGATGGTTTTGTAGAGTTTCTTTCTCTTCATAATAAAAGATGATGGAAGGTATTTCTGCATATTTTGAAGTAGCATTGAACATGTTCTGCTATGATCTGTCTGTGCCCTTAAATATTTTCCTGCCCTTTGCTGGTGGTGTTTTTAAGCCTTGATCTCTTAGTAACCATAATAAAAAACCCTGTTTTGTTACAAAGATCTGGTCTTGCACAACGTGCAGGAAGATCAGGGCAACTTCCTCCTTTGTTTAAGGGGCAGGTCCTGCACAGACATGCTCTGTTGCAATTTGAGACTTCTGTCAAGTCAGACTGTTGGGTACAGCTAAATGCTCCAGTGCCCTGAAGGGAAAAAGGTTCCATCTCTGTGTCCCAAACTAAGAGTTACCAACAGAAGACAATGGATTGTTTCCCCTAATAAAAAAGAAGAAACAGTAATTTACTGTTGCACTGGGAAGTAGGATTAGGAAAAAAAAGACTGACTGATAATTTCTGGTTCTATACAGATTGGACAGCCAAAGTCCACTTCAATACTATGCAGAAATATCCTATTGATGTAATATAACATGCTTCACGTACAGAGCAAGGGAGGATTTTTCGACATGGGGGTAGAGGGTTGGAGGGTAAAAAAATCTTATTGTCTATTTCACTTGTTTGAACTAATCTTTACCCATGTAACCTGTCCATTCCACGCCGCGGACTGTAGGATGATGAAGACAATAACACGTCTTCATAAGGCCATGATGTTATTAGAATACTTTACAAGCAATTCTTGGACCTGGAGCACTGAAAACATGACTATGCTAATGAACCAGCTAAGCCCTGAAGACAAAAAGGCAAGTGGCTGTTTGGTGTGGGCCTGGAGACTGAGAGGGGAGTAGCAGCTCATGAATTCAAGATAGAATAAGGACATGAGCTGTAATGTGGTAATGTGGAGCTAACCTGGCAGGAACTCAGCCCTGCACATTCCTGGCAGATCCTTTCAGTTGTGCCAGGGCTGTGTGAAAGGCTACATCAGTGACATGATGAGAGATGATGAGAGGAAGGGCAGGGAGAAGTGAAACAAGGATGACTGTTGAGGGAGAAGGAAAAGTTGTTTCTTCCCAGGTTTAACTTTACTCCCATTTTTCCCTACCTCCTTCACCAACAATGGCTCAGGTGCCCCAACTGAATTTAAACTTCCCTTCTGCTATGATTTTGTTGGTTAATATTCAGCAGAATAAAAATCACCAGTTGCAGTTCTAAAACTCAGATTTCCCGTATGCATTTGAACAGTTTTGTCATTCTTAAGATGTCTTTCCTACTGAAGCATTTCCCAGAATCAGTTCAGTAGTTACATTCCAGAAAAGCTGCCAGCTTTCTAAATAAGGTGTCTAAAAGTAGGAAATAAAATAGCTTTTGGTGATTTTTGTGTGGATGGTATTTCCACCCCTTCCTGTCCTCTTGCCTCCTAGCAACTTAAGTTCAGGAAAAATTTGAAAAACAAAATGCCAGACACCAGAGCTTTGAACTGTTAGTATTTTCAAATTGCTGCATTTTGTTGGGATTTAAACACTGTTACTCTAGAATCTTGAGATGAGGAGATCAATACATCAGTAAAAAACTTGTGTATCAAATTCATCATAGTTTTCTCTCCTGCAGAAGACACTCAGATGGTTGTATTTAAAATATAACTCTACAACTATAAGCACAGGTAAAAGAACCCTGCACTTACCAGCGAACTTGGCACAGAGCACTGTTTATTTTAGAGCATATTAGAATTATTTAGTTGCTTAAAAATTAATAACATACTAGAAAATAGTTGTTTTTGGAATGGAATTCCTTACAGACAGTTGAAATGGGAAAACTGAGGAGTGGAGAGAAGAAAATTACTGCTGAGGAGGGAAAATAAAGCATAAAGTGATTGAAATTTGGAAGAGATGATGTCAGAAGCCGGTGGCTGAATCAAAAATGGGGCCTCAGTCTGGACTCTTTCTGGGATTAAGGATAGGATAACTTTCTTGTGGCAAAGACAGATTGGATTTATCTGGAATAAAGACATTTATTTTCATTTAAATTATATAGAGGTGAATTTTTAGGCGACTGGCAGTGAAAGCTTTTCTCTTACGCAGACATTTAATTTTGACGTTCGACAACTACACTGGGCAGAATATATGGAAAATTACTGTCTGGGAATGAAGAAATATGTGCTGAATGAAGAAATGTCAGGCCTCCCTGCAGCTAGGAAACACTTGAATAAGTAAGTATAGTCTTAAATTATTTTATTTTAAGTATAATTTTATATTTTCTGTGTCCTGCATTTATCCAGGTTTGCTTTTCCATGTTATGACTTAATTGTTCTTAATAGCACCTGTTTAGGTTCTCCACAGTTCTTCTGTTCCAGTCCAGTGGTCTGAAGCATTTTCTAAAGGAAATTTGTTGCTCCTGAGTTGCTCCCAGTATTGATAGTTACAGTATCAGTCTGGGATTATGGTTGTAGCTCTGATCACTGGTGCGGATACTGTAATCCAGGTTTTTGATTTTACCCAAGTATCTTTTGGAAGGTCAAAGGTCCATGGTTACACAGGTCAGAATGGCTTGTTTGGGAGGTTTAATAGAACAATAGCTTTTTTGCTGGGAATGTGATCTTTTGAGGCAGGTGATAAACAGGCAAGGGACTGTGCTTCAGAGCAGGACACTTCGATGTTGGTGCTCTCGGATGACTTCCTTAGCCTTTTCTCTGTGGCTTAATTCCTGCCATTTGAATGGATTGTTACTGTCCAGAATTTTATTAGCACAGTTGCCCTTGTTTTGTTCTTGGCTGATTCATAAAGGCAGCTGTAGAGGTTCTGATTTGTCTCTTAAAAGAGTGAAATAAAAATCATCTTGTTCTGCAGTGCTACGTCACGTCTGCAATCCTGACAGCACAAAGAGAAACAATCCAGGTCGTGGCTTGTGTTGTCATTCTAAAGACAAGGATTTGCAGCTGTGGAGTGGTTTGGTATATGTTAAAATCACAAATAGGCTTGTGAAAGATGGTATCTGTGATCATGGTGGAAATAGCTAAACGAGTGTCCCCTTCTGGGTTGTTCGGTTCGGGTGGTTTTTATTTCTATTTAGATGCCATTAAAAAGTGCATAGAAATGATCACATAGTTGATCACATAATATCACATATTCTTTGTACAAAGGATCATACTGAAAATAACATGAGAAATAATCTTGTGTTCGAGAAGCATCAGGTGGCCCCCAGCTCTCAAGTTTGTAAGTGGATTGTTTAGCAAGAGGTTTAGATTCTGACTTATGTTTACCCTGAGGTATTAATTTGGTGTCTTTTGTTACCATCTAGTTCTTGACTCTGATCTGAATTTGGAGTCCACTGCCTTAGTGTTAACCAGGTTTGGCAGCCCAGGGGACATCTTTCTCTAGGGAACCACTGGGTAGATTTGTTCCTCAAATAAAAAAGTGTTGCTTTTGTAACATATACATTTAAACTGGTTTTCTCTGCAAATAAGATTTGTAGAGGAACCCAGCCTTACCTGTAAACAAGATAAAGGCAGTATTTCCCTAAAAAGAGCTGCCTTTAAAATATAAATTGTCATGGTCTGCTGAGCTGAAGAGTTGCTCTGTTTCTAAGAAATCTGAGCAAATTCTGGTTGCTGTTTTTCTTGAAGCTTCCATCTCTACCTGCGAAGAGATTGCTAAAAATCACAGTTGCTCTAAAAGGTCACATAGTTTATCCTGCACTTTAAATATAGTTCCCTGAGAAGGAAGGAGTTTAAAAGTGCAGTGAAGAGGCTGAGCTCCTTGGCTGGAAATGTCTCAAAAACCTGATGAGTTTTGATGATGGGGGTGAGGTGGTTTGGTTTTTGTTTTCTTTGTTATTGTCATCAATGGCAGTTGGAGTTACTTCTATGTATTTATGAAGTTTTAAATACATGGTGGGGAGGAGAAAAGTTCATAGTGTTAAATATTTTTTGGTGTGGTTTGCAGCCTTCTATAGGTAAGTTACCATTGTGATGTTGGCTTCAGGAGGTTTCCATCAAGCAGCTCTAAAGCAGAAGATCATGTGAGCAACAGGACTGACTCTGCTCCTTAGTTTTCATTCTGCTTTTCAGCAGTGAAAGGCCTTCACTGTTTGTTCTTCACTTACTTTTGTCATTCACCTAATATCACTGATAAAGTATCTTGAAATGAATAGATAACTTCAATTCTATACCAGAAGTTAATTTTTAGGATGTTCTTTTTTCCTCAGAGTCTTTGTACGTTGGCTCTTAATGATTCCTTTTTGTTTCTCCCCAGGTTAAGGAACATTCGCTACGGCTTCAACACGATTCTCGTGATCCTGATCTGGCGTATCTTTATTGCAAGGTCACAAATGGCAAGAAACATCTGGTACTTTGTGGTTAGTCTGTGTTACAAATTCCTCTCCTACTTCAGAGCCTCCAGTACAATGAGATACTGAGAAAGAGAATTTAGCATTAGGACATCTATGCATATGGTGGTCTAACTGCACAAACCCTGTAACATGTAGTCATCTCACATTTCGTAAAGCATAATTTCATTTTTAATTGAAGTGTGAAATAAACGGTATTTGTAATGTTAGCTGTGTATCTTCCTGGAGACAGAGCAAGTAAAAAGGGCAAGTGCCACATTTAATTGGGGTAGAAAAGCATTTCGATAACTTTAACTCTTTGACCTGGGGAAGACATATTAGACCACTGACCAACATAACTGTGCAATTTGGAACGTGTTTGATTGGAATCTGCCTTAACATGATTTTTTTTCTTTTTAAGTTTTACTCCATATAGAGCAAGATAAATATTGGCATAGTAGATACTAGTTGCTGTAGACCTATTTATTTGAAATTCTTCTAAATTACAAAGGGTTTTGCAAGTTGCAAAAGTGTATAAATGACTCTCGATCTCCTGAAATAAAATAGTCGAGGACTTCTGTAATTTCTTTTTAAGTTTTGCCACTTCTTCCCTTCCCCTCAGAGCAGGGATGCAACAATGGTGCCTCCTTTGCTTTAAAAGAAAAAAGAAATTAAAAAATGAACCAACCTTCCTTACTTACTGAAAGGCCTTTTGTGTATCTGGGCTTCAGAATGCACTTTGTGATTTGGTTCTGTGCTTGAACCTGGCTGTGTTCAACTTGCATTTGTGTCGGCATGAGCAATTTTCTACTCTGAAAGCAGAATTGATCCTAGCATTGAGCAGATAAAAGGAAGTGTAACCCAGTGAGGTGCATATAAAGTCATTGACTGTCCTCTTTTTAATGATATTTTTTTTTTTTTATTGAGAACACAGAGCCAGCACTTGATTGTTACACTTCTGACTTCAAAGGGTAAATGTAGTGAAAAGGAATTTGTTATGCTTAGTTGCTATTTATATTGCTGGTAATAGTAGCTGGACAAGCTATAGACTTTCATTAAGAGATACACCTGTTTTTAAGTTGTGAGCAATGTTAGCAAATACTTCAAGAATTAATAATTTTTTAAAAATCTCTGAACTGTGTAATTTGATGCATGGGCAACACCAATGCACAAACACACTTTCCCGTCCCTGCCCTAGTAAAACCTCATTTCACTGGGCAAGCAGAGTAAGATGCACTTTGCTCCAAAATGAATAGGTGTTAACAGTTCTTCCATCTATCTTTTAACTTAAATGATTAGGTTTAAACCCGAAGAAATCTGGGGGTTTTCTGCATGTTACTTTGTTTCAGTAGGGAAAACATTGTAAAAATGGCAAGTTGTAAGAAAAGATTGAATGCTTGTTTCTTTACTCCAAGGCAATACATGAAGATCCCTTTAAATTTTGGTTGCACAGATTTGAGAACACTGTAGTGTTCCACTAATTGATGCACTGACCAGCACCCTTGCCCAGTGTTTGTTCATTCAAATCAGTTTGTACTGATGAATTTGTTCTTGAATCTGCCTGGAAAGGCAAATAATGACTTAATTACACAAGAACTATGTTATACTTGCCCTTGGTAGTTTTTTGTCCTATTGAATTAAATTTGTAAAGAACTTATTTTGCTATTCTTCTAAAAACTGTTACTTTAAAGAGAACACCTTTCCTTCAGGTGTATATCTCATTTTGAAAAGATAATGGCTTCCTTGTTGAAGCTAAATATTCTGTAGTAAGTAGTTAAGCTGTAATTCCTTTTTAAAATTACTGGTGTATATATAAAGCTAGTGATGAAAAGCCTAAATGGTCTAGGACCACACCTTGTGTGAGAGACCTTTGACTGTGGCTGAAATCAATTAAGGCTTCTGTGCTTGGAGATGTTACACTCTTAACAGATACAGTAGGTGTATTACATTTTTAGCTGCCTCCCCAAGTATCTTACTAGACCTGAGAGTATGCTTAAGCATTCCCAAATTAGAGACTTTTCTCAGAGGGGCCTCCTGTCCAGTGACATCCCTTGTCCCATATTGGCACATGGCTGAAGTTTGCAAAAGACAAATATATTCTGTGAAACAATTCACAGAATTCTGTTCATTCTGTGAAACAATTCACTTACGAATGTTGGTTGTTTCTAACTATAAACATAATATATGAACATTATAACATGATACTTCTAATGTTGATTTGTTAATACTGAGATAAACTATGAAGCCAATGATCCGATTACTTCTGGTCCAAAACACTGCTTAGAAATTTAGTCTTTTGGATAAATAACAAAGAGAGGGATTACTTTAAGCCTAAGCATATTTAACCTCTACACTAAACATTTGCCAATTTAGAAACCCGTTTTTTCCCCTCTTTGGAGACTGTTGTTCTGTGCCCTATTGGTACCTTACACCAATTCATCATCATCCTATTGAACTGACAGTAGATTCAGTGTCACATTTATTCTGCTGGTTTTGTCACTTCCTGTGGTCAGTCTGTGAAATTCTACCTGGAACTATTGGGTTTTTTCCATGTGGGAGCCCTGTCCCATTGCAGTGCTTCCCACCAGTGATTGCACATGAAGGATGTTGGTCACAAATATACTGGAACTATATTTTGGTCCATGAAAGCAGACTCAGTGTTTTGACTAGCAAGTTACAGGAGGGGTATCAGCTGGTTAATAGGAACAGACTGAAACAACATTATCACTGAACTGTTACTGGTATTTAAATTGGGGACCAGGAAAAAAAATTACATTTTCCTGTAATGTTTTTCTCTGCTGTAGGAACAGATGTTTGGAAACAAATGCTAAATCTGTGAGCTTTTATAAGACATAAACAGAAATATTGGGTGCCTTTGTTTGTAAACCAAAAATAAACAAATCCCTTGAAAGTGTTGTTATGGTGTTCACTGTATCTTTTTATGTTGTTTAGTCTAATTCGTGGAAAATACCTGGGTAATTGAAATGCCATCTTATTATACATGAACATGATCTTTTCCTTTGTGAGAAACTGGAAATCAAGTTAATGACTAATGCTGCATGTAAAAAACAAACCAAAACAGAAAAATTTCACACTCAGAAAACAAAACACAAATTGCAGAAAAGCCACCAAACCCCCACCATCTAAACCTTCCTGGGGTGATTCCAGAACACATGGTGAGGTATCCCTGGTCGTGGTGATTTTTGTGTGTCGGCCACTTTTCTGATCACTGTCCTTGCTTGTTCATTTGTGCTATTAGTTTCACGTTTATTTAAATAGTATAAACCCACCTGCTTTTTCATATGGTTTAAAAAAGGTACTGTGGTTTTGCAGGAGCTTTAGGATTAACATTTCAATCAACTACAGTTATTTATGGCATCTACATTTTGTGGTGAGGGTTGGAAAGGTGGCATTAAGTTAGCGAATCACCAAAACGCTTTGGGGTTTTTTAGTTTTTTAACCTTTATATCTTGGAATATTCAGTTTTCACAGATTCCTCCTTTTTTATCAAGAACACAATCCTACAGCTGTGCAATCTGTGGTTTGGGGTCTGCCAGCTTTAAACATAAGCTTTCCTTTAAGACTTAAACTACCAAACAGAGATGGTTTTTGTTGGTCTCAAATTCAAACTTGGAAGCAAGGAGCAAAAAAGTTTTAAGATGCTGTCCCCTGTGTCTTGTGCTCTTGAACATTTTGCCCTCTCTTCATAGTAGAGTGTTAAATCCTACATTGTTCAGAAGCAAAGAAGAGGTTTGTACAGGTAACTTGGATTGAGAAGCACCCAGCACTGAGCTGGGAAATAAAACTTCCCATAAGTACTTGTGTGTATTTCCCAGCCTATTGAGCAGACTTGAAAACAGAAATGAAGAAAAGCCACAAAAGAATCGCTCCTCTGGAGAAATGTGTGTTTAAGTGTATATTTGTCAATCTCTTTGTGCTGAAGCACGTGCAGTTTTTTGTCTAGCCTGGAGACATGGACTGTGTGTTTGAGTAAATCTCTAGAAACAGTGACGTAGTTCCAGCAGAGCTGGTATGAATTGTCAGCTCTTATTTTCAAGATGTGCTGTCCCATCATAAATTTAGAAGCGTGGGTTGACAGGTCTCACTCATGACTTTCAGTTCCAGGTTTCCTTCCTCTCTTGCAGGTATTGCTCAGCCCTTCAGGCAGCCCTGGCCTCCTTTCTGCCAGCAGAGCTCTGCGAGTTAAAGGTTGCGTAACCGAGCTGCTGCTCTGCCATCTCGAACTAAATTTAACCCTGCTTCCACTTGCAAGATATTTATAAATGCTTTTCTCCTTAATGTTATCTCAGTGCTTTTCTTCAGTGCAGGAGCTTTAGCTTTCCCTGCTCCACAACTATTGTAACTCACTGATAGGTAATTAGTAATTATGCAACTGTCTCTTCTGGAGTATGGAACAATGACAGCTTTGAGCAGCTTTTATTCATGCTATGGGAAGTGGGAGAAACCATGACTAATTGGTGAAAGCAGAAGTTCCAACACATTGATGCACTGGAATGCTCAGAGCCATGGGCCCTAGGTGGGGTGAATGGGACTTTCTTTGTCCTTGATTCTGTTACAGGCATTAACCTCAAGTGTTGGGATTGTTACCATAAGCCTTTAATGTCATTCTGATTGAACTATTATACCTTTGAGGATTGTGAGTCTGTAGCTACTCTCACTTTTGGAAAATTCCTGGCCTGACGTGGAGAAGCAAGGCCTCTTTTGCTTCTTGGAGAGCATATGGGGGAAAAAAAAAAGTTGCCATAGATTCTTGGAAATTAAAAAAAGAAAACCACCACTTAGTTACAATGTGTAGAATGAACATTAAATCTTAAACTGCCCTTGCCCCATATGGTAGGAGTTTCTGCTATGTCCTCTGTGTAGCAGTCCAGTCCACCAGCAGCAGAAAGTAGCTGTGCTATTCTTGTTTGCATCAACAAACATCTGATTTGCCACTTCAGTGAAAGTTATTCAGTACTTAGACACTATTAACTTTCATGTATCATGTCAGCCTTAATTCACATTCAAGATGACATTGAATTATTTTTATGAAACTCAGCAGCTCATCCTTTTCTTCATTCCTGATGAAATTATCCCAGAACTGGGTGTCCAGGGACACAAATAGTTACGCTTGCTGTTTTAGGCACCTACTTGGGTGGAATTCAAGAATCTAAAGCTAGGAGACTTGACTTCCTCTAGTATACAGCTTTCTCAGTATGATTCAGAATCATAAGGCAAATGCTTAAAATAAGCAGAGACTTTGCAAAAGCAGTCACGTTGGGGGGTGGGGGAGAGAGAGACACCTGTGGAAACAGCAGGAAATGGTTAAAATAAGGGAGAAACAGGCTGAATGTGGCTAATATTTGTTCTCATGTATTCTCCAGCTGTGTGAAGTCACCTTTACTTTGAGAGAGACTGGTCAGGTTTTGTTTGCCTGTACATTTCAAACCCATCTTACCTTTCCTGTTTCATAAAGGCTCTCCCAATTTAGGTCAGAAACCTGCTATTTGTTGCATGATGCACACAGCACATAGGTTCAGAATCTTGTGCCTAGTAGCTGGGGGAAGGATTCAAGTCTACTTCAGGCCAGATCTAATGTAGGACTCACAGTAATCACCTTTTTCCTCTGTGTCACTTGGCAGCAGTGACAATCCAGTAGGCAGCATCCATGTTTTAAGTCTTAGGTTCCATGTCCCCTTGCTGAAGAGGCTTTTTAAAAAGGAAAACCGGAGCTCTGGATTTAAATATGCTTCAGTAAGTTCTGGTATTGGAGTATTTCATGGAGTGTTAGATTGCACTGAGCAAACCAACTCTTCAAAACTGTTGGCTCCTTTGTTGTCCATCCTCACCCCAGATGCTGCCATTGGTGCCTCTGCTCTTGCCACGCACTCGGCTGACTTGAGACACAAAGATTGGATGCTCTTGGTTGGAAACACTTCATTAATGCCAGGCACTGTAGGGAAAATGCCACTTTGGAGTTCTAATACTATTAAATTCTAATTCTTGGAAACACGTGAAAGGCTTCTAATTTGCCTGGGCTAACACATGCACTTTCAAGGTTACTTAGTAAGCAGAGCATGTCTCACCACTTTTCAATCCAGGTGTGTGGTTTTAAGTCACAGCTAATCTCTCCTTGTCAGTGACACCTCTGGTTTTCCTCTGATAAATATTTGATTTGGAAAGAAAAACATGCACGGTAACTTCCACTCTTTGCGACTCTAATTTAAAACCAAGTCTATCCATTTTTAATAGGAATGTGTTGCACTTAGCCCAGTAAGTCACCTTCTGGGTAGATCAGCTGCTGCTTTGCTGGTTTCTGCATTCCATGTGGTTTCTGCATTTCCGAGCCAGTGGGTGCTTAGCACCTATGTAGGAGTTCAAAGAGCATGAAATGTGACTTGAAATTCTATGGGACATTAGGTGGCTGAAGATATTTTAGGGACTTCTACTCCAGTAGTATTCTGTGAAGGCTTTTTTTTTAGGAATCCTCTGGTTAGAGAGACAGAGAACAGTTCCATGTTTTCAAATGTTGGGTGATCTCCCTGTTTTATCAGTCTCTGCTATTACTGCAGGGAAAGTCCTGATAGGAGTTAAACTATTGGTAGAAAATACTAGTTATGTCTGAATTAATGAGTTAAAATATTTTTAATAGGACTTGATAAAAAGAAAAATGCTTTGAAAACTCAGAGGCACAGAATATGGAAGCAGTTGGTGCTTTTCTCTTTAAAGGTTGTCCTAATACCTATCAAATAACTTTGCTTCTAACTAGAAATGAACTTTTTTTAACCAAGTGCAAAAACATCCACCAGTTCTTCTTGGCATTTATTTTTTCCTTTGTTTTGGACTCATGCAGTCTTGTCACTTTAGTCATTCTGGTGGAAACTTAGGGTTTTTGCTTCCTGTCTTGTTGAAATGTTATCCTGGGAGCCAGCAGTGATCAGTGTTGCTGTCATAGAAACTGAATGAAGAATTTGGAAAAAGATGCTCCTTTCACTTGTGGGAGCTTTCCAGGTGCTTGGCATGCAGGTTTAGCAATGGACCTGTTAATGTCAGGCATCTTTTAGGGTTAAGCTGGGTGTGTGGTGGCATGGTAAGATAGTTGCCTGAAAGAGCCATCTCCTCAGGCCCTTCAGATCCAGAAAAAACACCCTAAGTGGAAAGCCAGTGTCACCTGCACACTCAAAGTACCACCCTTCCTAATGCTGAGAGGTTGTTGTCACCACACTGAAATGTTTTTTGCATTTGCTGTCATAAAGCTATTAAAACATGACAAGTGAAGACAATGACTTGCATCATGAGGGATGATTATAATCTTTAAAGCATGAAATCTTCTTACAGGTCATCTTTCCCTTAATTCCTCTTCCCACCTATGACACATTGGCTGGCTCCGATGTTAAGATCACCTTGTTATTTTTAGAAACCCAGGTGGGAGAGTTTCGAGCAGGTAATTATTAGCATGTGGTGCTGCAAAAAGACACAGGTATTGCACAGTAATTTCCTGGGGCTTTAGAGCAGCAGAAGAACGAGAAGAACTGTGCCTCAAGTGATGCTGGAAGAACAGGCTGTCACCACTTTAAACTGCGGGTACCTGCTATCAATCTTCCTGCCCAGGGTGTCTCCTGTTCCATTCATGGGGTTTTGAGAGCTGATTGCTGCTACATCTTCTCAGTCACCCTTCTAGAAACTGTTGCTTGTTCTTTTCAGCAGCAGCAGTTTCTCAGCATCCCTTAGGAAGTCAGTCACAGGGGGGGTGGACACACACTGCAGGTGGGAGATGGTGGAAGATGAGAGGAAACATTTCAGCCTTATTGCAGAAATTACTGCTTGAGACTTGTTTAAAGCCTTCTGCCCTGCTGCCTTTTGATAGCAAGAAATACTTTGCTTAAAAGGAATGAGAAAGTGGTAAAAAAGTTTACCGATTTTATATTCTGATTTTATACAACTGGATTAAATAAAACAGAGCTTGTTGGTAGTATTTGCACCTGGCTGAAAGAAGAGTGGAAAATGAAAGTTAAAAAGGAAGGTAGATGATGAATCACTGCTCTTAAAATCTTTTTACTGTTGTCCCTTCCTTTAGGGTGGGAATTGTAACTGCCTTAGAGATTGAGTTTGGGAAGTAAACACCCTTACTAGATGATTGCAAACACTGATTTTTTGCTCCCGCAGGAATTGGGTTTAGTTTACTGTAAAATTGCTGCAGGGTAATGCCTCAGGCTGTTTAATTCTGTTCTGCCAAAATGAACCGTCTGAGGGAAGATAAAAATACAAAGGCTGTAAGTGAAATTTGATTGTGTTGCAGGTTTTGAACAACAGACTCTTGGCCACTGTCTGGGCTGTCTTTGGGCTAAAATAGTTGGAATACACGTGATGTGAATTGGTAGGCTCTGCTTGGATTTAACTGCACTAACGTTTTGAGCCGTGTGTGTTATTAAGCTTACTAGAAAAGCAATATTCAGTGTTCTGAAGAAGTGACATGCAATTACCCTTGATACTTACTCAAATTGTAACATTATCAGAGCAGATTTTCTGACACTTTTCTGCTGTTCTTTCACTTATTTTCCTTTAGAGAGGAATGACTGAAGATTCGTTGTTTGTTGGGAACTGACAAGCAGAGCCCAGATCACTCTTACCTGATAATTAACATCTTAAGCAGAATCTTGCCTCAGGGGACTGAGTGGTGCCTGGTACCGATGTTGTGCTTTAAAAGTACTTGAGTAAATAACCTATACAGGCAATACTTTTCAAATTAATTGAATTTTAACACTATATTGTGCTTTTTAGCCAGACCAAATTGTATTAAAATTAAACATTTTCTATCTCATTATTAAATAGATTAAAATGCCAGTGCCAGCTTCCAAATAAAACCTGTCCCCTCTGAAAGTACATGATTTCTTTTTTTGGGGGTCTAAGTTCTACAAGCATATATGTGTATGCACACATACGTATGTACACAAATGTATGAGTGACTCTTCAGTGCCCATCTTTGTAGTAAAAGCTCAAATGCTTGCAGTGCAAGGTGGACAAGAGGATTTCCACTGCACCAAGCAGTGGAAGGTTTGTCATCTCCATTTCACCCTTACAGGTGTATTGAATGCAGTTGGGAGCCTTAGAGCTCTGGGTTTGTTCAGGTGCTGCACAGAGAGCCAGTGCATGTGTTGTCTGTAAGTTCTGCTCCAGGACAACTGAGCTGTGAATAGAAAGGATTAATAAAGAGTGTGAAAAATTAAAAACTATGCCATAAGAGCTATTTTTGTAGCTACATTAAGGGGGTGGGCTGTACTTTGTTTACTGTTGGGGTTGAAAGCTTGACTTGGTAAATGAACTTGCTGAGAGACAGTATCAGAGCTTAAAAGTGCTCCTTGCTCATGCTCGAGCAGGTAGCAATAAACGGCGAGGTGAAGGTAGAGGAGTAGGTCCGGTTGTATTGAATGAAAGGCACTTCCCTCCTGCCAGTTAATGAAAACAACCTGGGACCCTGTAAGGGCACACATTTGAGGGGATAAAAAAGGCATTTTAGTTTCACATTTCCTACAGCTCTGCAGGAGCTGTGTTCTAGAGTTAATTTTTAAAGCCAGCTTGAATGCAGAGCTAGGCAGTGGATGAGAGAAAGTGCTGGCACCCCGTTAGTAACAATACTGCAGATGCTGTTGCTCTGGTGTGTTTTTTGGAGTGACAACTCATTTGAACAGGGAGGATGAGCCAAAAGAGGAGGTTTCACCACGGGGCTGGTACAATGGGCTGCTGTTGCACGCCGACCTTTGGGTAAGCAGTGATGAACAGAGAGTGCCGCTGCTGGCGACTGCTGCGTGCTCCGCTCCTGAAAGCTGAATTGGGCCGTCAGACACAGCAGGGGCTGCTGTTCCGCTCTTGTCTGACTCTCTTGTGTCTCTCTCACGGTGGCTGGCTGCCCTGGCAGAGCTCTAATCCCCTGTGCCACACCTGTTTATCCCTCCTGTGGCACAGCAGGGCTTCACGCTGTCACTGCTTGCGAGGCTCCGAATGAGAGGGAATCTGGGAAATTGTGGGGGCAGCCCCAAGGTGCTCACATTCCTGTGGCACCTCACAGAGCCCTGGTTGTTCTGGAATCTCTCAGGGTTTCCACGGTAAGCTCTGCAGCCTAAAGCCAGGCCGGGTGGAACCTGGCAAACAGGCCAGGCCTGATCCTGCTGCCGTTGGCTCCAAACCCAGCAGAGCGAAGGGAAGGAGTGAAGTGAGTCTCCTGTGGAAACAGATGCTGCGTCAAAGACACTTTGAATGGCAAAACCAGCTCCTGTCAATGATTCAAGGCTGGGCTGGATGGGCCTTGGAGCGAACTGGTGCAGTGGGAGGTGTCCCTGCCCATGGCAGGGGCCTGAAACTGGATCATCCCTAAGGTCCCTCCCAATCCAAACCATTCCGTCATTCTTGTGCACTATTACCCTGCACATTTTGTTGGTTAAGAGGAGTGTTCTGATTAAAGAGAAGTTTCCTGAAAGGAAAGAAAATGTCTAAACCAGCAAACGCCCCAGCTCAGATGCCATTTGAGGTTGGCCAATTAAAGCTACACAGCAGCAGATGATTTAATTTAAACTTTAATTCTAAAAGCAGCACTTTTTGCTTCAAGAATCATAAGCTCTCTATAGGAGAGAACTTTGCACAAGGGAAGTCTGCAGTGCTTGCTGGGAGGTTTGGATGCCAATAGCAATCAAATTATGGCCAAATAGAGCTTTCTCTGGTCTCGTTTGCTTGGCCAAGAAGATCATTAAGCCTCAGCTGGACTTCTCATAACTCCTCTATAATTCCTCTATAGCTCCTCAGCTGGAGTTGTACAGATTGAAGTTTTTGAGTGTCCAGATGGTCAAAAATGTGTGTAAAATATGCAACAGAAGAGAGTGGCATCTCAGAGGTTCTGGATTGATTTGGGGTTTTTTGTTTTTCTTGTTTTTTTAATTATTTTAGCCATTCTGCTATCTTAACCTTTGCAGTGGCCGCTCATGCAACACTAATTGATACAAAATCCTGGTTTTGTTTATTCAGTTGTATCACTTAATAATAGAATCTTGTACTAGGGATTTCAGACTGAGGAATGAATGAATATAACTAAAATTTCAAGTTTAAGAAGTTTTAAGCCAAAGTACACCCAAATTCTTTTGTCGAGGTTTTTCCACTTTCGTGAAGTAGTCCGGACAGTTGCTTTGTGTGTATCAACTTTATTTTTAACTTATTCTGGTCAGGAGAACCTCAGCTGGACACAGCTCACAAGTGACAAAGGCTGGGACAGCCCAGAAAATCAGGCTGTAACCAGAAGCTTCTTGTGCTCCTTGGTGACTCCTGGCCCATGGGCCAGGCTTTGGGGCACTCAGCCTTCAGCTCCCATCTGCTGTTTGAAAAATGACTCACGCTGAGCACATGTAGTGAGTAACTACTCCTTTCTTGCGTGGTTCTTTCCTGCCTGTAACAATGACAATACTGGAGACTGCTTGAATTATTAACTCCTCATAGTCCTAAATACAGCATCCTCCCTGCAGGCTGAGAGGGGCTCTGAAGCTGCAGGAACCTTTTGCTTTGCTTTCTTGCTGCCTGGGAACAGTTCAGATTACCAAAGACTCTACTAAGCCCACAGGGGACCTCTAACATTGCAGGTAGAAAGATTGGGGTGTGATATTTTGTTTTGGTTTTGTTTGTTTGGGGATTTTGTGTATTTTTTTTGACTTTTTTTTTTTTTTTCTGGTAGGTTACTCTGTAAGTAAAGGTGTGCCTCAGTGAAGTTTCCTGTGTTATTTCTGTCCTACCCCAATTCCTCTCATCCCTCTGCCCATACACAAAGGTACCAACTCAAGCTTTCTGGGCTGAGGCTTGTTTTTGTTTGTGTGAAAAGATACCAAAAACTATAGTTTACTCCTGACCCTTGCTCTAGAGAAGGTAGAGAGTTCCTAAACCATGAATTAGTGATGGCACCCCATACATATTACATTAGAGCAAGGAACAGTGCAGAAAGTGGTGTGTGCTAATTCAATATCAACCAGCACAGAGTGGCACAAAACTACAGCATTCTGCAGTATTTGTGAACTGAGGGCTTGACATGGCACTTTCCTACATAAAAAGGGTTGCATTGTGCACAAAGTTGTGAAAGAAACGCTGCTATTCAGTGTGTTTCAGCTGTTTTTTTCTGTAGGGAGTTAGTATTTGCTGCCTACTTTGTTGTGTGGCCGGTGTTGGCTTTTTTATTTTTTCAGAACTGGCCAAAGCTCTTGCACGGTCAGCACAGTGCTGCTCCCAATGCTGTGGCCAACCCCCACGGCCATGAAGTCTTAAGCATGCCCAGAATTCGTAGGTTGTTTAGTTCTATCTCCTGTTTACATCACATTAAAAGCAAGGCTTGTCCAGTTTAAATTAACTCTGTGTGGTTGAATTCACGTGCCTTTGAGCCAGGAATAAATGTGGTGACCAATCTCCCTGTGGCACTACGTCAAAAATCAATGTCTTCAGGAAAGGCTGGCGTTAAAACTTGCCTGCCTGGCTTAGGAGGACTCTATTGCAGTCATTTTGCAAAGAATTCAGTAGTTTCAGCTCCTGCTGATGGTGTGATTCTCTCACATCTGCCAAAGAAAGGCTAAAGCCTTCCTGCCTTTGAGCATGGTGTGGTTTCTGTGGTGCTCTGTGACACTGTTAGAGGCCTCCAGCTTTGGCTGAAGTGCTCAAGAGAATCGACCAGTGGCACAGCTCAGCTTCCCACCCACTGCAGTTTCACATCAGCCCTGGAACTCCTTTCAATCCATTTTCTTAAGCTTTTAAGACTCTTCTGTGATGGTTTTGTTGCAATGTGCTGCTGGGAGCTGGCTCTGCCCTGTCATTACAGGTCTGACAGGAGTAACCTAAACCCTTAAGCTCTGTCAACTTTGCCAAATATTGCTGAGACAGTTGAAATTTATCCCTTCCAAAGCAGACGTTTGGTGGGGTGGCTGAACATCCACGTCCCTGCTTCACAGCTTGCATGATCACATTACTTACAAACAACAAAGGGTTTTTTAGTAGCTCCACTATTTAGCTTTTTTGCTTTCACTCTTTTTGCCTCTTCCCTTCTCAGTTACTTTTTCAAAGGCTTCAGCTGTGTTTGCACATTCAAAGTACTGAATATTGTCGAGGCAGAGTTCTCATTTCCTCCTCATTATTTATAGCTACAACTGTTGCAGAGACAAGGAATCCCCTCAGTTTCAAGACAAAAGTTTTCTACTTCCCCTCTCTCATCCCGCAGTGGTATTTTGTGTAGCTCCCTAAAGGAAAGAACCAGTGTTTCATTGCTGGTTATACCTGAGCCACGAGTCTCCTGTGGCAGCAGATATTGCAGGTGGTTGCAGTGGTAGGAGCTGCTTGTGGGCAGGAGTCTGGTTTCAAAAGTGAAAAAATAGGAATATGAATCCAGCTGGAGAATTCCAAGCGATCTACAGCTTAAACCCAGATGACTTTGTCTCAGTGCATCTACTTGTACGAGGGTGAATCCTACTCAGGTTTGCTGTGGGGCAGAAAGGGTTTGCAAATTCCTGCCCCTTGTACCCTCAACATTGAGAATGAGCACAAAATGGGCAAAGCCAGACAAAAATCCTGCAGCAATATCTGTGCTGTGTGTCACTGTTGTTCATCATGTGGTTCCTCATTATGGTTAGAGAACTCTGCAGATTTCTGTTTTCCTTCAGCTTTCTCTGCAATCATGAAAACAGATTAAAGTTAATTTCTACCGAGCCTCAAAAGGATTGTGAACCAAACTTTCTGATATGACTTTAAACGTCTCACTGTATTTGAATGAGTTTTGTCTTGCAGTACAGAGGGAAAACGATTCATTTTGATTGCACAGCTGCTGGCATGGCTAACTGTTTATCCACCAAATCGCGGGGTGTTGCTCACCCACCTGCGTGGCAGGACTGGTGGTGTTCTGCCATCTGATGGCAGAGCTGGAACAGAACAGCGCTGCTGCCTTCGTGCCAGTGCAGGTTGCTCTGGGTGTATCCAGCTGGGGCAGCTAGAAGGATAAATGTCGATGCAGGGGAATCTGCTATTGGCTGTATTTTAATTGGAAATGAAGGAAATATCCCGTCATTTTTCAGCAGTGCTGTTTGGGCTGGCTTTGCCCTTCTCTCTGAGACGGCTTGCTCTTTGTGCTTGTTTGCTTGTGCTTCCCACAATCTCACATTGCCCTGGTATTGTAGGAGCAGAAGACAAAGTTCTGATTTTAACTTTGCTGCAGTTCCCCTCTCTGTCTCTCTCTTTTTGTGTCTCCATTTCCGTGTTTAAAAGTGGGAACAGTGTATCTTGCAGTCTTTCACAAACCCAAACCCATTCCCTAGATTTCAGCCTGGAAATACCCACAAAGACTTTTAAATCCACCTTTCTACACTTTTGGCACAACATAAATAGCTTTATGAACATGCTACTTCTTCACTGTTCTCTCTTCATTTCTGGCTTGATCTCCCTGTAGCTGAGGGCTGTGAGCCTGCTCTTGACTGCATTTGATTGTGGGTCCTGAAAATAAGTGATTTAGCCATGGAGACCAAGCCTGGAAGAGAGCAAACAGACCCTGGGCCAGTATCCTGTGACAGGGGAAGCTGGTCTCACTTGGCTGATCAAGAGCAAATACATGGACTCCCACATACAAATACTCCTGGACTTCCTTCTCCTGCACTTTTAAGCTCGTTTGACAGGTCATTCATCTCTTCCTACTGTTTGGACTCAGCTCCATCTCCTGGCAAGGCAGAGGTACCCACTGTGAAACAGGCTGTGCAGTGATACCTGGAGTCACCTGGAGTTCTCTCCTTTCATGTCCTGTTCTTGATGTGATGTGAAGTGCAGACATGACTGACAGCATAGCCAGGCTGATGTAATATATTTTTATTTTAAGTATGTTTCTGAAAAAATCTGCAAGGACTCATCTCGCTGCTGCCTGCCTGAGATGGCGTATTTATGTATTTTGAGCATACTGTGTAAGCACTGTGATACTGTAAGTCTTTACCCATGTTAAAACAGGCACTGAAATGTATTCACTGTACTCTCCAAAAATTTGGTGATGTATTGGATTCAATTTTGGCTGTGTGTCTGTTAGCCATCAATTTCCTATGAGATGTGCAGTTGATTAGACATAAAGAAATTGGGTACTTGTGAAAACCAGTTCAGTCTCCTGATCTCCAAAGCCTGTTTGAGGAATGTTCGTTCAGCCAAATTGTGCCAGATCGCAGCAGCACCGTTTCACCTGTCCTTGTCAAAGTGTGGTGTGACACAAAAATGTGCTGGTTAATTGGGGTGCTTGCCTTGCAGCAGCTGCACGTGTGAGGTTCCCTAAGGGCTCCTCTCTGTGCACACAATGCTGACAGGGGATGGAGGGAGGGATGGACAGACTGTGCACAAAGCAGTGCAGGACAGCTGCCAGCAATGGAACCCCTGTTTCTCCAGTGCTTCACATCTCGAGCTCTGCCAGGCTGGTGCTGTGACCTCTTCCCCAGGGAGCCTGTTCCAGTGCCAACCACCCTCTGGGTGGAAAATCTTTTCCTGATCAGTAGGTGAGCAAGGAGAGCCAGGACCTCGCACCCTTTGTGCTCATCACAGCTCCTCTGAGGTGCGATGTTCCATGAGCTTGGGCTCATCACATTCCAGCATTTATCCTTCTGGAAGTGACAGAGTGCTAAATACACAGCCTGGATACCTGCAGTGGTTGCTAATACGCACAAAATAATAAAATTTCACAAAATGAATGCTTTAGTATTCCTCTATTTTTTATTTATATTTACATTGAGGAGCTGCCACTGTGCTATTAAGACCATGCATTGCACAAAACATTCCCAAGGGGAATGCACTTGGGAGCTAAGTGACCAACTTGCTTCTGATTGTTGCTGATTTGTTTAATCCATATGCCAAATCTTAGCTGAAAAGCACTAATATTGATCTGTCCTTACAAAGCATTTTGAGATATTGAGGTCAAACTCTTCAGCTAAGCACAATTTTGTTCCCTCTCTCTTCCTTCGTTTGTCCTTTCCCAGTTAATCACTTCTGCAGTAGATGTAAGGCTGGACTCTATCCAAGGGAAGCTTTGGCTGATACCTCAATGCATTGTGCTCTTCATAGCCTGCAGTGTTTCTGCATTTGTTGTCATTGTCCACCTTGTTTGGTTTTGGTCTTGTTTGCTCTGAAAGGTAAAAATCTCTGTCTGGGAGAAGACTCAGGTGTAACAGGAAAATGGCTCATCACAGGTGTAAGTAACTGAACCTGTATCTGTAATTCTCATGAATTGGAAAATGGAGAAATGGAGCTGCAGTGAAAGGTGGGAATAGGCCAGCAGGTGCTGTTTCTTCTAATTCTTGGTACCAGTTACTTTTGGCTCATACATCAGCTATTGCACATTGCAGGATGAAAAAGAGCTCAGTGCATTTCCCATTAAAATTGCGCTCCTTTTTTTGCACAGGAGACCCAAACTGATCTTGATGCATATCCAAAATCCTGAATTAAAGACCAAGTGTTCTGGGAAACGGCGTCTTGGGGGGGTTCTGTGAGTTCTCACTGCCCCAAGTGCTCCTTTGAACATTCTTGCCATTGTGCACTTTGTTCTGTGCCCTGACAGGCCAGCTGAAAAATTTAGGAGGGAGTAGAGGGCTGAAGTGAAAACATTATCCAAAGCCAACCTTTCAGTTTTACTGCTCCCTCTGAGTCCTTGCTTGAGTTAATTGGAGGCAATAGAACATAAATCAGTGTCTCTCTGAGGCAAGAACCCGCAGCCCTTTCAGTTTTGGGGCGGGCTGTGATGGGAACAGAGTGGGAGCAAGAGGGGAAGTGTTCAAAGTCCCTCTGCATCCAAGGGAATCTGATCCATGAGGCTGACTAACATGTGGGAGGATATGGAGCAGACCTAAGCTGTGCAGGTGTGGTAGCAGCTTTCCTGGTTAAATTCCAGATTTACTGGGTGACTTTTAACTTCTGTTGTGCTGCTAAAAGTCTGTAAAGATACTCTGCCCTTTCAGGGATCTTCACCCCTGAAGAAAAGCGATTTCATAATCCCTGGAGTGGGAGGGGAGATACCTTAACACTTCAGAATATTTAGCTGAGGCATGTTTATTAAGCAGAACTAGACAAGAGCTTGTCACACAAGCTTGGAACAGAACTGAAAACTCTGGATCTGCTCTTAGGACAGTGCTGTGTCTAAAATGGCCTAGATGAAGTTTCCTGATGGATTTTGATGTTTTAGATTGTAAGTGGGGGCTACATTTGAAAGGAATGGGCTGTTCTGTCTAGGGCATGTATTCATTCCTTTGCATTGGCACTGGCATTCAATTTCTGATTAAAAGCTTTGGCCAAGAAACCAATCCAGCTATAAAAGCAAATCCAGCTACATCAAACAAGCTCAGGTCTCCACAGAGCCTGGCCAGAGCTGAGACTGGCACAAGAAGAATGGCAGCAACACACGTCCATGGGAGATGGGGCACAACTGCCCTCTTGGTAGCAGCCTAATTTTGGGTTTAAAGCCACCAGGAGCCTGCAAGCCCTGTGAGAACCCACATCAGTTATTTTGGGTCACTTGTGAAGGATTTGCCTCATGGTTTTTGCCTGTCAGTTTGTCCTTGGTACAGAAACAAGCACCTGTCAGCACCATTTTTATTAATAGGCTCAAAATGGTACTGGCTTAAAACTTCTGTCTCTGACCTTTTTGTACGTACTTACTTATTTAATTTTCAGCCAAACAATTTGCTCCCCAACAAGTGCTTGGTCGACTGAAAAATCATGGAAATGAATCTTTCTGGAAAATGAATTGATAGCACGGTGAGCATTTTTACTGCAAAATTTTAGTTTGCAGGTCTTTTTTGCAATTTTCACCCAAACCTAGCTATAATCCTAAAATAGAAGACCAGTTTAACTAGGATTCATGTGGGAATATCGAGCTGAAATAATGTAGTTTGTCTTTTGCAAATCAGGTCTATTTATCAGTGATCTCTGCTGGTCTAAAAAAGTACATGTATCCCAAAAATGTGAAGGCGTAACACGGTTCTGCTCTGAGATGTGACTTTGTTTGTACAGAGGGAGAGGGAAAAACATGGCTGTGAGTTGCAGAGGTACTTAATGTTGTGATTTTAAGAACTGAGAATCCCTAATTCCCTCAGCTTTTCAATTTATTGATCTTTGAAGTAACATGAAGGCTCTGGCTGAAAAAAGTGAATGCCAAGCTCCCCTCTCTCAATGTGAGGGTGGATGGTGGCTTTTGAAGCATATTAAAACTGAGGGGAGTTTTGTGCTGGTGCCATTCAGGATCTTTCATAAGCTTTTGGGGTGATTGTAGGCAATAATGGGTTTACCTTGAGAATTAGACTTTGTTTTTTTGTTACAACAAACCTGGGTGTAATTTGAAACAAGTCATTGGAATTACAATAGGCTAAAACCGGTGAAAAATAAGTTTGTTGGAGAATCAAAATTCCTGCCCAACTATCCAAACATAAATACATTCAGTCCATGTTAAAACTAAATCTGCTTTCAGTTAAGAACTGAAATAATTAAGAAGTACTGGATTCAGAAGCATAATACATACATGAATTATATGATTTGTGAAGTTTAATATTTTGACCTATTATATCTTGTTTAAAATATGAGGCCATTAATTTTATTGAGCTTAGAGGTTTTCCAGTTTTCCAGCAGTGACCTTGCAAACTGTTAGGATGTGACCAGTGCCCCTCAAAAGCACAGCTCATTGTATTTAAAAAAAAACCAAATTCAACCAAACCCAACAAAACCTCAATCCCATTTAAATCTTATTTTTTCTACTGATCTTCCAACAGGTTAATTACTAACCAGCATTTGCTGTTCATTTCACCCTTCACTCCTTGCTCCCTCTTCTCCTAAGTTTCACACTGTCACTGGGTGAACACATTTTCCACCTTTCTTCCTCCTTGGACAGGAGCAGTAACAAGAAGCAACTTTTCTAGCAAGAGTTAAACTTCCTCTGTCCTGCAGTTGGGCCATCTCAGTGGTCTACTGACCCAAGGCAGGCTGTGTTCCCTCCCACCACCCCTCAACCCCCTGTAAAAACCCCTCAAAGCCAGGAGAAAAAGAGACTGGAGGGCTCTGGTGATGAGTATTATCAATATTCTTCACTTTCCTTGGGTTTAGATTTATTTGGATGTGTGCATGATTATTTTTTAATGACCTCATAACAAGGAGCAGCTGTGCATTCCTACAGCATGGAGCACACTTTGATTAACAAGCATTTTATTCTCCGAGTGCACAGCAAAATAAGGGACAGCCCAGACTGATTAACATTGATTTGTGCCAGAATTTTGGGGCCAGCAGGAACTGCCTCTACGTGCTAAAACCTGGCTCAGGCTGTTTGAGACAGTTAGTGATTTAATGGCTTCATTTTTTTTGCTACAAAGGTTTGGGGCACAGAGCCAGCTCTGCTTTGAGATTCAGAGCAAAGGCCTGGATGGAGATCAAGTGGTGAGATTTGACTTTTGCCTGTGGTGAGGGTCAAGTTGGTCAGGAATGATGCTGGTCAGGAATGATGCTGGTCAGGAATGATGCTGGCAGTGCTGCCTGCCAAAGCTGCCAGTGTTAGGAGCCCTAGCAGCTCCACAGCGGGGTGGTGCCTCTGTCTGCACAGAGGATAAAGGGAACAGCTTCAGGAGAACTATAAATAGGTAGCAGAAGAGGAGAACATGGAATAATAGGACAAGAAAGCCTCCACTTCTGTTCTGCCATCCCAGGTAAGGAGCAGCTTGTACAGAACGTGCCCCTCTGTGCTTTTTCTGTCTGACCACTTTGATGCTGCACAGGAAGCGTTGCCTCTCTGTGAGAAATTGGAATGTGCTGATTGTTTCTCCATTTGCCAAATGGGCAGGATGTTTCTATTTCTCATCAGTGGCTTGTGCAGCATCACTCATAACCATGGAGATTGTTTATTCCTGTTTTCATACCATCCTGTTGCGGTGGGTGAGCAGGGAGCTCTGCTGTACACGGAACGGGTTTGGGGGCCTGGAGGGCTTGTTTTGTCCCTGCAAAATACAAATGAATCCCTGAAGGAAAGCAGCTTTCAAAAGTTTTTGATTAGAGCTGGAATAGTGTTGGTGATACAGGTCTCAGAAGTTGCAGAAATGGAGATTTCCCCAGGACTAGTAGGAAAACTTCACTCTAAATAAATTCTGTATTTATAACAGAAAACCAACTGCAACTCAAAGTTTCTAGGACAGGGTTTATAT
This sequence comes from Coloeus monedula, assembly GCF_965178545.1. Classification (NCBI taxonomy): domain Eukaryota; kingdom Metazoa; phylum Chordata; class Aves; order Passeriformes; family Corvidae; genus Coloeus; species Coloeus monedula. The sequence continues at coordinate 9,322,526 of NC_138786.1, read as the reverse complement.
TCAGTTGTTATAAAATTGCATATTCAGAATAAAAGCTGGGGTTTGTTATCCTTTGACTGGCAGAGGAAAGAATGAAAAACTAGAAATGAATAAGCACATAAATGATTGTTGGGATGGTCCCTGATAGTGGACTGGGGGGGATTGTTATTGTGAAACTCTTGGCCAAACAGTAGAACACTGAGCATGCTGCCAACAACATTGTAAACTCACAGTGTGCTTCTCAGGTCTGGAAAAGTGGCTAAATATAAAGAGTGCAGGAAATATAAAGTGTTGCTTCCTCAAAAGCTGTAGAAATTGTTGGGGCAAATAGCAACTGATATGCTCTCCATGTGAGTTCTACTTCCATGTGCAGATCTGCCTGGGTAAGTGTTGCTAGCAGAGCATTCAATGGTAACTTCATTTTGTCATTTTGCCTCAGAAAAAATAGTTTCAGAGAGGATTCCAGTCGGTATTTTACAGCAAAGACTTCAGTGCTGGTGTGTGGAAGAATCATGCTCTATTAAATCTGGAAAACTTCTTAGTGGAGGTAAGTGTTTTGTGGCTGGATTAATGAGTAACTTCTCCTCCAATGAGTTGCTGTTCCCCTGCAGGGTTTGGGTCTGGATTTCCCTCTCTGTGTCACAAACTCTCCGTGTTTTCACTCAGCCCCAGGATGTGCCTTTCCCCCCGAGAGCTGCAGCTGCTGCTGCTGGGGCTGGTCTGTGTCACAGAGCTTTGTGCTGTGCCAGCTGCTCTTCAGAAAGGTAGGAGGGAAATTTCACGTCCAATTTAACAGTTTTGGGTCCTGATGGTTCTGCTCCAAGGCAGAACAAGCTTGGGAGGCAGTGCTGAAATCAAGAAGCTGCACTGGTTTCACCCTCTGAGTTATCTATATGAAAGGTTTCTTTCCATGAGTAATTTTTTAATGAAACTTTTGTTTGATTCCTTGATGATTCAGAACAAATAATGTTAACCTTGATTTATGATTAAATAAATAAAACTGAATACTTTCAAATTTGCAGCAAGGTCATGGTTTATCATGTTACCCATGGGGTACAAACAGAACACAGCAGGTTCTCCCTTCCATTGTCTTACATCTTAAAATCCAGAGTATTAATTTTTTGGAACAATTAATGATAGCAATTGTTCCTGCTTCCTTTGTGAAGATTTATGAATTTATAGAAAACAAGAATGGAAACCAGCAGCCTGTAAAGCAGTCAGGAATCTCTTGGGATTAAAAACTGCAAAGCATAGGGAATTTTAGAGTTTGTCAAAACACAGATAATAAAAGTTTGGGATAATATTAATAAAAATATTAACTTATCACTTTAAAACTAACCTTGAACAGGAGGACAGAGTTATTCAATTCTGAAAGAAAAAATAAATTTTTATTTTGTGAATCCGTTTTTTTTCATTTATTTATTTACTTATTCTCATTTGACCAGTACTAAATTCTTTCTAGTAAAACCTAAATCAATATTTAAAAAAAAAAATTTGTCTGTGTTTCCTCTTTCCCCTGTCCTTGTGTCTTTGCACAAAGGGAAAAAGGTGAGTCGAACGATAATTAGGAAAAAATGGGAAAAACCAGATAAATGAACTGGTTTGTTCCTATATAAAGGCTTTTTTATTTAAAAGCTGGTGTAAGTAGCATTGTGTCAGCATTATTGTGACACTTGCATCGGCCATGCTAATCTTGAGGTGACAGCAAAACCTTTTTTTGTAGATGTTGGATTCATCTGGTAGGTTGGAGAATTCCACGTTTCCCAGACAATTTGTACAAGTATTGGTCCTACATCCTTGGAATTCACCCACCTCTCTTCCAAAGCAACAACAAAATGGCCCAAGATTATGGATGCTGTATATTTCCCAACAGAGAGTTTAACAGAATTTGTAGTAAAATCTGTTAGCAATATGTTTTCAATGAGTTTTCATTGAAGTTTTCATCTTTAAGGAAAAAAAAATAAAAAATTGTGGCCACTGTTGGGCTTGGGAAATGCAAAAACAAACAACTCCTCTTTTACAACTTGCTCCTGGGCAGAACTGGTTGCTTTCCTTCTGTCTTTCTTAAAATACTACCAAAGGAGTAGTTATCACTGCAGACAATTGTTTCTAGAAATATTCTCCTTTAGAAGCACATACAGATTATAAGCTTCCCTCAGCCATAGTAGATAATAACAGTGAGTTAAGAAGAAGTAAATCTGGCATAGTTACAGATGTTCTGGAGAAATCCAGCCACTGTTGTTGGTCATCAGGGTCTGTGTATTGTGCATTTTGACTCTGTTTGTCAAAAATATTTTCAGTACAAATGCAGGGTGCAAAGAGATTTCTGAAATTGATAACAAAACAGTGATTTAGTTCCAAAATAATTCCAAAGCTTTCTTGAAAGATAATATCTGCACAGGTGTTTGTTCATGGAGGCAAAATTTAATATATATGGCACAATTGCACCAAAATATGGTCATTTGGAGAACTTCCACAAAATAAAGTACACTGTCTTTTTCTTAGCCCAGTTTAGCCTTAGCCTGGGCAGTTTGTGTTAGGAATTACGAGATGTGTTTCCTGACATGGCAGAGAGACTGAATTTTGCACCAAGCCATGCCTTCTAATTCCATGTTACCAAAAAAGAAGTAAAACTTGAATCCAGACTGAATCCTTCCTTTTTTCCCCCCTTTCCCCCCTCAGAGCCTAAGTGTGGGCAGAAAGTTCAAGAGACCAGCCCGTGGAGTTATTTTGCCCTCTTCACTCGGATCGTTGGGGGAAACCAGGCGAAGCAAGGCTCACATCCATGGCAGGTTTGCACAAGCAAATGTGGTTTTATCTGCAGAACAAAGCCCTGCAAAAGAGAAGGCTTTGGGGTGACCTAATTGCAGCCTTCCAGTACGGGAAGGGAGCCCACAAGAGAGCTGGAGAGGAACTTTTTACAAGAGCATGGAATGTCAGGATAAGGGGAAGTGGCTTCAAGCTGGAAGAGCATAGGTTTAGATTGGCTATTAGGAAAAAGTTCTCTACTGTGAGGGTGGTGAGGCACTGGCTGCACAGAGAAGCTGTGACTGCTCCATCCCTGGAAGTGTTCAAGGCCAGATTGGATGGGGATCTGAGAAAACTGGTCTGGTGGAAGGGCAAGGGGCACTGGATCTTTAAGGTCCCCTCCAACCCAAGCCATTGTATGATAATGTATTGTTGAACTCCACCCCGATTTTATGAAAAGCAGTGAAGCAGGTGGAGAGAACTCAGAACCTGTCCTGCTTCCTGATAAAGTTTTGTTTATGGTTTTTATTTTATCACTCTTTCTGGAAGAGTATCTGTAGATGAGTCTGGTGTAAATGGGTGAAACTGCTCAAAAATAGGGCACAGGACACCAACCCAAGTCCCTGGCTGCTGTCAGGCATCCTTGATTTGCAGTGCTCCCTGTGACCTGCAAAGGGAAAATTCTCAGCCAACCACTCACCTTCGCAGCCTGACGAGTACCTCAGTGACTTGGCATTTATTACAGGTGTGTTGCTTTTCCCCAGGCCCCAAGGCACAGCTGAGGGAAGAACAGCAAGGTTTGGGGTCTCTTAGGCTCAGGGATTCTGAGAATGCCATGGAAGTGTGTGTGCTGGGAATGCAGCATGTGCTTTGGCTGTGTGACTCCTCAGAGAGCACCTGTGTGTGCTCTCTCTGTTCTTCCCCAAAGGCAATTGGAGCAGACACAAAGGTTTTCTTTATTGGGTGTGTCTTCTTTAAATGCTGCAGGTTTCCCTGAAGAGAAGGCAAAAGCATTTCTGTGGAGGCACCATTGTTTCTGCTCAGTGGGTGGTCACAGCAGCTCACTGCACCCTGGACAGGTATGGATGCAGTAGGAATTCAGGAGCAGGCTGCAGGTGCAGGAAAACGTGGATTGGAAACATGTGTGCTGTAGCATTTCTTTGTGGTGCTTACTTACAGGTGCTACCCTTTTATTTCTAATCATTATTTTCCATGTTTTAACTGAAAGGGAGAAAAAACCCTTTGAACATCACAAAACAATAAATAAAGTTACAGAGTTTAGCAAAGACTGATTTTGGAAGTCTGTGTAAAAAAATTAATTTGAAGCAGAATAAAGTGTTTATACTCATTGCTTTTGTGTTCCCTTGCTGCACATGTGATATGGCAGGAGGAGCCCTAAAGAAGGATTCACTGTGGTTTCTTGGCATTTTTAATAAACTCAGAATCCTAGAGAGATTATCTTATTTTTTCTGTACTTTCCTATGCCCAAATCTCCCCTCCTCCTTCAAAAAGCAGTGCATCTAAACACTTTTACACACAGCAAGAAGGCCTGGTTCCTTAGTGCACCACCAAACCATGGTCAGGCCTGTAGCAAAATGATTTTTCTTCTCAGTCCTTTTCATCCCCCAATTCCTACTACAGGGCTCACTCAGCTCCTCCTGGCTGTATATATTAAGTGCTCTAAAATCTGAAGATGAAAGGTATTGGGTGTCAGAAGTAATAACTTCTCTGTTTAAAAACAACTCTATTTTTCCCTTTCATGTTAAGGAATGAGCAGCTGAACTCTAATTTTCCTATTCCACAGGAACCTACTGCAATATTTGCATGTCACTGCAGGAGAGCATGACTTGAGGCTCAAGGAGAACAGTGAGCAGACACTGCCTGTCAAATCTGTCATTCAGCACCCAAAGTTTGACCCCAGAACTCCAATGAACTATGACATTGCCCTTCTGAAGCTGGATGGCACCTTCAACTTCAGTAAGGCCAGAGTTAGCTGTGATCTTCTTCTCCAAGAGAAAAAGTTATTGTTCTTTGCATGCAGAAGATAAATTGTCAATATGAGACGAATTTTACAGATTCCACAAAAATAACAATACTTTTTTTGGTTAAACCCCCCCCCCCCCCCAACACTTACAAAGGAAGCTTTTTGTAATTGTTCTTTCAAATACTTACCAGTAAAATTCGTGTCCTTGTGTGGCAGGTTCCTCAGTTTTGCCAGCATGTCTTCCTCACCCAGGTGAAAAATTTGAAGCAGGATTTATCTGCACTGCTTGTGGCTGGGGCCGTTTAAAGGAAAGTAAGCCACTCACATTATTATTTTTTTTTCTGAAACTAAGAGCTTGATTTCACAGGCCAGAGCTAGACCAAAAGTAACCAATGAAGGGTCTTAAGAATTGTAATAATCTCAAAATGGGATCTTTGCTTCTATGCCCACATGTGAATTACCTCAAAACTGGTCACCAAAAAATCTAGACCTGCATTTCAATTTTGAAACATTTTGGAATTTTTTCAAGTAAAACTGCTTATATACAAAGATCTGGATGTTTGCCAAAACATGCTTGTAACCATAACATGGCTTGGAGCAAGTTCCCAACCAATTTTTGTGGTGTATTGAGAGTGGCATTAAGTTTACCTTCCAGCTTTTCTTATGAACATTTATTTGTGTTTCAGATGGACTGCTCCCTCAGGTCTTGTATGAAGTCAATCTACCAATCCTAAACAGCAGGGAGTGTTCAAGAGCACTATCAACTTTAAAGAAACCCATCCAAGGTGACACCATAATGTGTGCTGGATTTCCAGATGGAGGAAGAGATGCCTGCCAGGTCAGCTGAACTGAGGGCCCTGTGTGCTTAGGAGTCTGTGTGCCAAAGTAAATAAATACCCTGTAAACTGGGAGGTTTGGATGTATGAATTCTTTCAAAAGTTCCCTATGGGGCAATGTACTTAATTACATGATTCCATATTAAATACTGTATGGGTTGTAGGACAGGTTCCTGAGAGCAATTTTGCCATGCACCCCAGTGCAATAATGCTTAGGGCTTTCTAACTTCAGAACACTTGATAAATTAATTAATATTGGACAGATCCTGAGGACGAAAGCAGGAAGAATTGGATTACAGGAAGGAGAGGAAGTGGGATAAAGGTTAAGTTATTGTTCCTCACTCCCTTTTTACGTGCTCAAACACGTCAGAGATGCACCCATGAGGGAATTAATCTGTCTCTCCCGCTCCTGACAATCCTGACTAAACACCCTAAAACCGTGTGTGTCTTCACAGTTCTTTTAAAATCACTGTGTCCTGTGATGCAGGTTTTTAGTAAGGCAACTCAATAAAAAGAGACCTCAATAAACTGTTTAAGGCTTGCTCAGTTGTACAAACTCTGGCTCCTGGGATTTGCTTGGCTTTTTTCCAGGGAGACTCCGGAGGCCCCCTTTTGTGTCGAGGCAAGAATGGTGCCTGGACTCTGGCTGGTGTCATCTCCTGGGGGATGGGATGTGCCCGTGGCTGGATAAGGAACGAGAAGAAGAAACATTACAACAGAGGATCCCCAGGAATATTCACAGACCTCAGCACGGTGCTTTCCTGGATTCAGGAGAACATGAATGCTGGTAATTAAGTCTGCACAGCAATGTGGCCCTCACGTGACAAATCCCCTGTCTCAGAACATGTTATTTGATTTTATCTTTTTTCAGGATTCTGCACTTACACGTTTTCCTGTTTCTTGGCAAAGCACTGCAGCGTTTCACAGTCTCTTGAAGTGTATGGTACTGACTGCCAGCTGTCAAAACCAAATTGAGAGCATTGTAGATGTTTGCTTCTCTTCCACTTTGCCTCCTACTTGGACTCTTTTTTTTTAAAGAATGGTCCTTTTATGCAGCTAGCCAGTTAGCATGGTTTTTTAATTTTTATTTAAAATTTTTTTTTAGTGGACATTCACCAGATGAAAGTGTCAAAGATTCAGAGATTCCTTAAGCACTTCTTTGAAGTCACTTGTCATTTTCCTTGGCTAAAACATGTAGGATCAGACATATGACAACATGGGGACAAGTCACACTCACAAGTGCTTTTGTTCACTCTTCCCAAAAGGCCATGAATTCCCTCTGTGCTGGGGAACAGTGTGACCATCAGCCACCACTTCCAAAGCCATGGAGCTGGAGATAAAAATGTCAGGGGTGAAATTCACTGAGAGTAATAAGAAACTGAATTGATATTTTCTTCTACATTGGGCTATTTTTGTTAAAGGGTTTTGGAGACTGTGTTAAAACACAGAGAACTGAAAAACTGAGGGAGGGTTATTTAACAGGTTTAGTCAATGAGAAGAAAAAAGTTGGGAGGGGAAACCAAAATTTCCTGTTAGAAACCATCTTCAGCTGGTGATGCAAAGAAGGAACCCCCATGATGTGTCAGAGAAAAATGAAAAGGGTTTATCCTCTGAAAAAGTGCTGCTCAGACTGAGTAGTGGCCTGTCAAAGGATGGTTCATTCTGGAAGTGGCTGCTCCAGAACTGTTTATTCCAATGTCAGCATTGCCTAAACTTGCAATTTTGTTTTGATTCCAAGCCCTGGTTTATTGTTGGCACTGTGTCCCCAAAAACCATTGGGAGTTACCTTAGTGCCAGCTGTATAAAATTGCCATTTCACGTGAAGTAAAAATAGTAAAATAAAATAAGTAAAAAAAAAAAGTAAATTGTGAATATGAAGCTACAGTAATTTATTCTTCTTTTTCTACCCCCTTCCCTATCCCTCCTTTATCAGATCTGAAAGTGAAAAGCTCCACAGGTGAGTACACTACTTTTCCTCACTGTCTTCTGTGCTCTGTGTTAGAGCACAAAAAGTCCCCCCAAATAGTCATTTATATAATTTATAAAGGAAGAAATTTATAAAGGAGCTTGACTCATTAAAACACTTTAAAATGCATAATTTAAATAGATATGTTTTTCCTCCTGGTTCTGTAAAAAAAAAAAAAATTACTTCTGTAAGGTTTTATTTATGCATTGGTGCTTAATTAAAAGTAATTTTCCTTAAGACAACTACATATATAAGGCCGTATTTTTATTGAAATACAAATAAAATTAATGGGAAAAATGCAGAACAGAAGCTCCAGTAATGCATGAGAGCTAGTGACATTAATACTATATAAAAATGTATATTCTAAAAAGAAAGTGTGAGGTAAACTAGTCGTACTTTTGCACAGTTTGGGGTGACTCTATTTACTTGTCTGTCTATTTCTGAGAATGAAATTAAAAAAAAAAAAAAGCCCCATGAAACCCAACACTAAATGTAACATGTTTTAAATTTAGATCTTTCATTGATTCAGCCATGTGAATATTTGTCCTGTTCATCTAGGTACAAGTTCATGCAAAGATAATGGGAACAAGTCTTGTGAACTAGACCTTAAAACATTAATTTTAGTAACCTAGAGTGAGATTTGTCAGCTGATAAATGATGGGCACACTGTCAGTTAGTGTAGACTTGCTTTGGCCAGGGAGAACTGGGTATTTAAGTACTGTTTGTGGCTTTTTGAAAGTTTTTACTGGTCTTCCCAGGATGCTGCAGGGGAAATAATCTTATAAATACTTGATTCCTTAAATTTGTTTACATATATATAGTTGTTGATAAATGTTGCTTTTACTGGGTTACCTTGCAAGCAGAAGGAAGGGAGATGATTTTTGTAAGTTATTGTGTTTCTGCTGACACTTGGCTGGAGAGGAAATCTTCTGCTTCTTCTATTAAAGTGTTTTTAACAGCACAGTGTACAGTTGCAAAAGTCTCCTGCTGTAACATAACAAAGGGCATTATTACAAATGGGCTGCCATGAACACTTTTGTTATGCTCTGGGGTATCTGTTTTTACTCAGAGAAAATTATTTGTACCGAAATCTTCATGTAGCGAAGAGTTTCTTTAAGGTAAAAAACAAGCACTGCCATTTTTACAAAAAAATGATAGCCTATTGGCAGGGCTTCATTCTTGCTCCCAGATTACGGGGTTACAACCTGTTTTACCATAATTCCAAACAAAAGAGAGAAGAGAGAAGACACAGCACCAATCTGCCAGCAGAAACAAAGTACTTTGGCAAGATGTAAACTTACTCCCTATTCCCCTGCTCTGTTTGTTCAAGTTCCAAGACTTTACTTCTGTTCCCTACCATAATCCCTCCTTAAAATATATAGTATCATAAGTTTTCTAATCCATGAGACAGTTCCAGGGCAGCAGTAGTGCATCTTACAGAGCTGGACTTGCATTGATTGAAAAACAAAAGTATTTCCAGCACAATTTTGCTTCCCACCCCACCTTCAGTCTGACATCACTAATATGTTTACACTTTGCCAAAGTACAGCTGAGCAATCCTGTCCCACAATATCCTTGAGATGTTTGAGCTTTCTGGTGGCACAGCTGGCTGCATATTTGTCAAGCCTGATTCCTTCCATTATGTTTTAACCCACAGCGTTTTGTAGTGTTCAAGATGGCAAACTCTGCAACAGTGAAGGGGAATTACATTTTCCCGCAAGGCCTGAACAGTTCTATCAAAACCACCAGTATGTAGAGAACACACAGTCTTCCCCCAGAAAATATTCCCCATACAAGTGTAGGTTTTGGGGTGGTTTTTGTTGCATTTTTGTGAATGGGAACTAATTTCTTATTCCAGATTGTGTATATGGACTCTATCTGTGCCAGAAGTGAATTACATACGGCTTCGTTTCTCCCACTTTGATGTGGAGCAAGAAACGTTCTGTGACTACGATTCTTTATCAGTCTATTCAAAAGATGACAGACTTGTGGGTGAGTTGCTGCCCTCTTGTTCTTTGAAATAATCATTCAGGTTGGAGGAAAAGACCTTTGAGATCTGTAACCTGTCAGAGTATTCTTTATTCTAACAGCAAGTGCACCCAGTGAGGATGTGGTGGTTGGTTACGTTTCACTTGCATTTGCTTGATTGATACATTGAGACATAGGATCTGAAATAAGAGTGTGGGAAGAGAAGAGGCTGGAAAATGCCTGGTAGGGAACTGCATCACATTTCTGATGTCAATGATTTTCAATTTTTAATACAGCAAATCTATATAATCTAATGGATTAACAGGGAAAGTAGAGGGATGAATAGGAAATTTCCTTTTCATCCTAAAATTTTTAGAGCTAAGTATTAAAAATGGTACATGCAAGTTTTCTCAAGTAACTAAAGGCCTTAAATTGTGATTATTCTCTAATATTATGTTTCAGGGAAATTCTGTGGAAGAGATCTTCCATTACCTATTTTGATTGGCTCCAATAGCATAAGGCTGAAATTTGTTTCTGACGATGAGGATTATGGAACTGGTTTTTCAATTACCTACAAAGCTCTTACACCAGATATTCCTCCTGGTAAGTCAAAGCCAAGTAATGTGCCTGCCTACACTCTTGGGTGGTGACCTGAAAAAAAAATGTCAGGAGAAAATCAATCAGAGGAAGCTCCTGTGGTATTTCTGTGTGGATGATGCTTTCATGGGGGACCTTGAGGGAGGCAGCTGAGGCTGTAACACCTCATGGAGAATTGCTTTTGGTTTTGCTGTGCGCAGCAGTTCACCATCCCTAGGAATGGGCCCAAGGGCCACCTGCTGAGCTTTAAACAAACTCCTGCTCTTCCTGTTCTGGCAGCATTTTCAGCTGGTTCTTTCCTTTCCCTTTTTGTCTTCCTGGATTTCCAGATGCTGGCTGTGAGTCCCTAGCTGTCCTTTTTGAAGAAGGAGTGTTAGAGAGTATGCACTACCCAGAGCACTACAGCAACATGGCAGACTGTCAGTGGATTATCTGTGCTCCAAAGGACCACGTAGTCAAGGTATAACATGAACCCTTCTTGTGTCTGCAGGATGGAAGTGGGCACCACTGAGTTAACAAGAAATTATGCAGCTAAGGACAAACAAGATCAAGCAACATGAGCATGAATAATGCTGCTGGATGCAGTTAAGAGGAATCACTTTCCATCCCAAAAGACAGATAGGTTTGGATTTGTCCTTTAGGTTATGGTAAAAAAGGATTTCCTGAGTTAAATTTTATCATGGCAATTCTTTTTTTCATAAATTTAATATTTATGTATCACCTGTGAGAGCTCTGAATGTTACAGAAACCAAACCTTGCAGGAATCACTCAGACTACTAAAGACTCTGTAGATCTTTGAATTTTTTCCATATGACTTTCACAACAAGGTTCACTCTTCCATTTTTTTATTTAAAGCTTACATACCAGTATTTTGAAGTAGAAGAAAGTGAAGATTGCTCCTGTGATGCTGTGACTGTGTATGAGGATGTGGGAAAAGAGGAGGAAATCGGTTTGACTTTTGATTTTTTATTTTGAGGATGATCTATTTCTTTACTAGCCCTGTTGTCCAGCCTATATCAACTTCTAGAGTATCAGGTGATGTTATATGTACTATAATGTAAAATATAATGTAAAAATGCTTGCAAGTACTGATAATTCTTCTCAACCTACAGAGGCAAAGCCATGTTGAAGACAACTGGTTTTGAGTGTTTAAATTCTGTATGAAATGCAGTTCTGAATTAATGTAAATGAAGAAAAGACATAGCACAGTAATTTGGGTTTACAGTAATGATCACACACAAAGCAACCAAGACTTCTCCTTTTCAGAATCCAGTTGTTCTTCACTCAAGAGCATGTAATTTTTGCCACTTGGTTTATAGTGAAAGAGAGGAAGGCCTATCCCAAAAACCTGTTTTCAACATTTGCTTGAAGCTGGTGCTTAGATTAGGGAAAATCAGGTAGCTGGGGTGTTTCACGTGTAATGGCAACATGTGGGTGCTACAATAGACTTGTGAAACGATGCCAGAGACTCCTTGTTCTGATGAGGTAACTGCTGAACAAGGACAGGCTATCAGGAATAATAAAACAGTCCTTCAGCCTCGGTCTGCTTACCTCTTGGTCATGGTTATGTTTTACCTTCCTGTCTGAGAGCTGGAATATACAAAATATTGTGCACCCACTGTTGAAATGGAGAAGGCTTCAAAAGTACCCGTTAATTTGTAGTGAGCCTTTGCTTTCTCATTTTTAGCTAAGTTTTGTGGATTTGCCCTACCAGCACCTGTTCTAAGCTCCTCTGCTGTGATGCTGGTTGTCTTCCACTCTGATGAAACAGAGACCTTTGGAGGATTCAGAGCTACAGTCTCCTTTGTTCATGTACCAGGTAATAGAAGAAACTTGGGAAAATGACTCCTTGGGGGAGCACAAAGGGCTCTTCAATGAATTGACAGCTCAGAAATATTTTGCTCTAGGAGAGTCTCATCTAACAAATTGTTTCAGTGAAAAAAGTGGATTGTGACCCTCTTATGGCATTAAACAAAGGCCTACCGAATGGTGAAGACAAACAATGAATCTATGCAAAACCTGAGAGTTTTGTTTGTGATGCATTTTAAACAGCACTTTACTACTGTAACAGCCCAGATCCCTACAACAGAAATCTATTCCTCCTGCAAAAATAAATAAGGTATTAAAAGTGATTCTATAATACAAATATTACTCAAGACATCCTGTTAACACACTCACCACCCTCATTTTCTAGATTTAGATACTTTGAATTCAACTAATGAAGATTTTGAAAATATGGATATTACTGAAGAAGAAATACAGGTTACAACAGGTAAGACTACCTGAGTTATACTTACTTCATGGGAATAGAGAGTACCCTTTGGACTATAAATTCTTCAAATACTTAATGGTTGCAGTTGGCCCAGATTTTTTTAGTAAGATATTTTGAGGAAATAAAAAGATGCCCAGTGACATTTACATACTTTGGCTTTAGCAGAACCTAGTTTTTCTTGTCTCCTTCATCTTGCTAAGTCATGTACAGCAATGCAATAACATTTCAGTTTGTATGTCAGTTTACACCTACTTCCTTTGGAGAAAAAATTGCAAAGACTACAGGGTAATTGCAAACAATAACCAGCATTTTAGAGCTGCCCTTTTTTCCTTTAATACTCTATGGAGAATGGGATGAGTCCCTGCTCATTTTAGGTTTGAGGCTAAAACTTCTGAAGGGAAGTGGTAACTTTCATCTTGGTGAAGGTCTGTTTTTGCTAAGATCATCTCCTCAAGGTGGCCTAAACATTTGGATGCTATTTAATGAGGGAAGATGGAAAATTTAGCAAAAAAGGGGAAGGTGGAGCTTGAGAAACTGTGGGGTAGCCCTTAACTGGAACGTTCTTTACTTCTCCAAATCTTAACCTCTAAATGCTTCTTGGAACATCAGCGCTTTCTGTTTCAGATGATGCTTGTGGAATGCCTTCAAACCAGCCCAGGTTCATCTTCAGTAGGATAATTGGAGGTGAAGAAGCTGTACCATACTCATGGCCTTGGCAGGCCAGTGTACAAATTGCAGATGAGCACATCTGTGGAGGAGCAGTTCTTACCAAAGAATGGGTTGTCACAGCTGCCCACTGCCTTAATTCCAGGTAAGTGCACTGGGATGAGCCCTTCCCTGGGAATGTCTGTAACTCATGGTGTGTCCCTGCAGCCTGCTGGTTCCATCCAGGCTGGCTGGCACAGGTTTGGTTACACCTATTTACAGCTTACACTGGCTCTGGATTCTTCTGCTCCACACACATGTGCTAGGAACACATTTTAAGATTCACAGGTTTCAAGACTGCTGTTCTATCAGCCTGACAGTGAACATTTTTTTTTTCCTTAGGGAAGCATACAGAGACTTATGGATGGTGGTAACAGGACTTCATGATCTTACAGAGCAAGAGTATAGACAGGTACCATGTGTTCTGTTTAGTAATGAAATACAAATCAATCTTGCAAAATAGTTTTTAAATGTAAGTGCAACTCCCAAATTGTCCATATGCAGCAATCTAACAGCCTACACGGTGATCCTAATCTACATTTGCACAACAGCTTTTGTGTGACTATCAACACACTGTGCCTTCACTGAGCTCTAAAGCTCAGTATTCCGGAGGATGTGGGAGTGAGAAGTGTATTGTCTCTGTACTCACTGGTGACTGTCACCAAGACAGAAATAACTGGGGCACAAGCTGCCACTTTGCTCACATTGGATAAAGGTTTTTCCAAGACTCTCTTCCTACCCTTGCTGGATGGAGTTTTCTGCATGTTCCCTGTTCCATGTCACAGATGCATGATCTTGACTTGTTAATATCAGAAAGCTGGTGGTTTCTGGAGCTGCTTTTACATGTGTTCTCCTCTTAAGGCATCTTGGAAACTGAAATAAAACCGAAGATGCTTAAAGCCTCACATTCCCAAGCCATTCAGAAAATGTCACTGTCTTTGCTTTCCTAGAAAAGGTCAGTCAAGCAGTGTATTATACACCCAAGTTTTAATGAGACCACTCTGGACTCTGACATTGCCCTACTGCAACTGGCTGAGCCCTTGGAATTCAACCCCTCGGTGCTCCCAGTGTGCCTCCCTGACAAGGAGGTGGTGCTGCAGCCCTCGAGGATGTGTGTGGTCACAGGGTGGGGTGCACCTGAAGCAGGTATGCAGTCTTTGCTGGTTGGGCATGTTGTAGCTGTGTTTTAAATACCACATCCTGTGTTGGAACAGTCCTTCTGTCAATACATTAGTTTTTGGAGAACAGACATGTTAAAAAGTTTTCACTTGCGTAAGCTCAGCTAGACATGAAGGGACGTGGGTGGGAGGAGAGAAAACAGATAATTTAGATTGAGACCATTTGAAAAGGAGAGGAGTAAATCTTCCTTCTGGAACCACTAATTCATGCTTCTATTGGATGATGTGTTTTAATTCAAGACAGAGAAAAGGGGGAAAAACTGCAGCAGCTGGAAGTCCCCATCCTGGCACTTGACGTCTGTCAGAGCTATTACATAAACCTTCCCAATGAAGTGACCCAGAAGATGATCTGTGCCGGATTCCCTCTGGAAGAAGGCAAGGACTCATGCACAGTAAGTTGCATCACCCCTGGGATATGGCCAGATGGGTTCTAGAAAGGGGAGCATAAAACCTCCCAAAGGTGTTTTCTCGCAAACAGGCTGTGGTGATTTACAGAGAGAGACTCCTTAGCGGTCGGATTTTAATTACCCATATTGCAAAAAGAGCCACTTCCCTTGAACAAAGCTTGTGCCTTTCTATGTCTTTTAAAAATGGAGACCCCCAAGCACGTGAGCAGCCGGGCCCTCTCCTTGCTGAACTGATATTTTAAAAACAGAAGGAGTGATGTTGGCTCATGACAAGGTTCCTTTGTCCTTGTGCAGGGCGATTCTGGAGGCCCATTAGTTTGTCCTTTGGAAGAAAACTTGGGATTTTACACCCTTCATGGAATTACTAGCTGGGGCTTGGGATGCGGAAGGAAGAACTACCCAGGAATATACACCAATGTTGGGTTTTTTGTTGACTGGATCAAGAGCAATATTAATAGTAGTGGTATGTATTAAAAAAAAAAATCCAATTAAATTAAGCCTTTTGCTATTGCTGGGTGTTTTACCTGAGGTCTTTTCCAGGGTGCCATTTTCATATTTGGATGTCCAGCACTTCCTGAGATCTTGGCTGTTTAAAATATCCCTAGCTGAATGTCCAGAAACAGACAAATTTAAATCAATAGTAATTCCTGAAAATCTTATTTCTTCCCACTGCATTTCTTGTGTGGATGAATGTTTTCCTTACAATGGCTTTGCAGCTTCATTTCTCAGGGTTGGGAGAAGTAGAGAAACATGAACTGAGAGGTGATGGCAGCCGAGTCCACTTTGGCAAGTTCACAGCCTGTCTTTATTCCTGATCTTTGCAACATTTACCCTGTCTCATTTTTCTTCTTTTTTTCAGATCTCCCCATTTCCGTTGTGTGACTGTCAGAAGAACCTTTCTGATGGATCCCGTTGTGAAACACTTCCAAAGCACAAATGTCATTGAGAACAAAATTTGGTGGGAGAATCTCAGTTCATGATTGATGAACAGACTCCAGAGTAGATGATACTTACCCTCCTGGTGAATTTACTGCTGATTTACCTGGACTGAGCCTTTGGCTTTACACATGTGTTGGAGCAGTCACAAGTTACCTGCAGGCTCCTGACACTCTGTTAATTCATCTTAGAAGGAAAAAGGGGCAAAATAAGCTACATGAGCCAAGCATGTCCTTGAATGTAGTGCTGGAGAGTATAAAATACTGCAGGATAATTTCAATACAATTTCTGGTTTTACAAATTGTGTGCTGTTTAAACAAAACTGTTTGAAAAGACAGGTGTTACAGGCCAAGGGACCATGCAAAAACTGACAGCTATCCTAATTAATCTATGCATTAACTTGTAAATAGCCGTTTGTTTGATGTCCAAAAGGCTGTTTACACAAAAATCTGTGGTGACAGGCTCCAATTAGCTTTGCAGACCCTTCTGCTCTCAGCTTTAGTGTTTAAAACTAGATCAGTAGGATAGTACAACAGGTAGCACAAGAATAATCCTCCTTTGACTCAATGGTCCAGATAATAACTAGAAGGTAAAAGATGTCATTTAGTTTCTGATGATATTAATGGCAAAAATATTTAGAAAGTTTTTCCCATGCAAGCATTTGGTGCCACTAACCCTCTTTTTTTTTATTGTATTAGTTTTGAACTTATGTTCTTTGGGTTTTTTCAAACCTTTAATTTTATTCTGTAGCTACGGAAACAATAATTTCACTGCCTTTATTCTCAAATGAATAAGGTAAACATTTTTCACCACTTTCTTCTCTTTGCTGTAATGTTTGAGGCAAAAGCCCACAAAATATTGAGCATGAGTTTCTTGTGAAGATTTGAAAGTACTTAATAGTGGAAGGGCTATGGGAAAATTCCGATTCAGTGATTCAGATTAACAGGTGTGTTACATTATTGATGGAGTATGCTTGTTCTAGCTTTGATAAACACTCTGAAGAGATCTTAGGACACCAATGGTGGGAATATATCCTTTGTAAATTTTTATAATAGAAGCCTGTTAATGTTTAGTTGTGGTGGAAGTTGCCGTTAGCTGTTTGTATCAGTTTATGCTGGGAGCAAATGTGTGTTATCTCTTGGCTGCTATTCTGTTTTGCTTAACAGGAACAAGGTGACTTTTATCTGTTTATTAATTTAAGACAAGGATTTCAAGTGGATGTGTTCAGAAAAGCAAAAAATGTGTGGGGAGAAGTACAAGTGGTATCAGCTGTGCTGATATTGATATTTATCAGCAGTGGTTATATGCTGATAAATTGGTATTTCTTATGAAAATTCCTGTCTTGAATTCTGTCTTAAAATGTCTGGTTTTGATTTGATTGTTAGGGTACTAACTTTTTGCTTGGCTGCTTGATGTTGACCTTTTGTGTTTCTCCTAGTATGATTTTACAAGGAGCCAAGTTTTGCTTTTGTTTGTTACATCTTTTTAGTCTCTTGTGAGGTGCTGGTACCTTTTAGCAAGAGTGCGAACTGTTTCCTGATGCAAATGAAATCTGATTAAAAAAAAAAAGTAAAAAAAAAAAAAGAAAATTATGTTCAACGGGGCTCATGCAATGGGACTCTATTTTAGATTTTTAGGTTAGGCATTGTGACTGTAGGTTGTCCTGTTTGCCTCTGGAATGGTGTGCTGATGGTGTCCTGCTCTCTCTGTATGCCTCTGCCTGTGCAGGTAACACAGGCCATGCTTTTCCTGACTCTCCTCCCACTGTGGGTCTGCTCAAAAGGACATAACAACCCCATTCTCACTGGATCTTCCCGGTTTTCTTTTCGCCCAGCTTTGTTTCCCTTGCACTTTTCGAGAAGTGGCACGAGGGCAGGTTTATTTCTCAATTAGGAATCCATTTATTGCCATGCATGGGGTGCACAGAAATACCGCTATTTCTTCATCTGAAGTGACTAGTTCGGCTTTGGCGCCCTCCCTTCCTTTTCCTCACAGAAAGGATTGTTAAGCATCGGAATGGACCGCCCAGGGAGGTGGTGTTTCAGGAAAGACTGGATGTGGCACTCAGTGCCATGGTGTGGTTGACACGGTGGTGTCCGGTCACAGGTTGGACTCGGTGATCTCAGAGGTCCTTTCCAAGCTAATCGATTCTGTGAAATCAAGAATTCGGCTCCCGGGGCAGCCTGACCCGCCCGGGCTAAGGGCGGACCGGAGCCCTCAGCAAGAGCCCGGCTCCAGCCCCCGTCCTGCCCCAGGCTGGACCGGGAGGAGGAGCCGGGAGGAGGAGCCGGGAGGAGGAGCCGGGAGGAGGAGCCGGGAGGAGGAGCCGGGAGGAGGAGCCGGGAGGAGGAGCCGGGAGGAGGAGCCGGGAGGAGGAGCCGGGAGGAGGAGCCGGGAGGAGGAGCCGGGAGGAGGAGCCGGGAGGAGGAGCCGGGAGGCGGGACCCGAAGCGGGCCCTGCGTGGCCGGGCATGAGCGCGGCTGGAGCGGCGGGAGCCGCGGGCGAGGGGGCCGCCATGGAGGTACTTGCGGTGAGGGGCCGGGCTGCGCTGGGGCTGGGGTGGGCTGTGCCCTCACCGCCGCCGTGCCCTCACCGCCTGCCCTTCTCCTCCTCACAGGGAGCGCCTGTGGCCATCGCCGTGGCCGTGGTAGCGGCGTCCGCCCTGCTGCTGCTGCTGCTCCGAGGGACGGCGCGGAGGCCGAGCGGCCCCGTCACCCTGCAGGACCCGCTCGCCAAGTACCCGCTCCGGCTGCTGCACAAGGAGGTGACCGCGGCTCTGAGGGCTGTGGGGCATCGCGGCTCTGAGCGCAGTAGGTCCACTGGCCTGAGGGGCTCTTGGCCAAGGGTTGCCCCAGGCATCGAATCCCCAGAGCAGGGCGCAGAGCCCCCCAAGGATGGCTGTGGCCCCTGCAGCCACCCTGTGATGCTCCCAGGGTAGGGCAGGATGCGTAAAAGCGTTTATGCCACGCTGCGGACTGTTGTTTCCCGGTGCTTTGCATGTTCAAGTCGTGGCTGTGTTTTTCCCTCGATTCCAGTCTGGGTGCACCATGAAGCAGGCCCGGCAGCCTGCGCTTCTGCACGCCCTGTCTTGCCTGATCTTTGGCCACAGGCATGGAATGTGCTCACTGGCCTTGGGCACAGGGTTCCCTGGTTTTGTCTATGTGAAGGCGCTGTAGGGATTGTGCAGGCAAGCAACAGTCGCTCCTTGTGGAAGTGAAGAGGAGAAAGCTGCTTCTACAACTCTTGGTTTATTTAAACTTTATTTTTCACAGCCGTTTCTGTGCCCTTTCCCAGCATTTGCCTTGCATGCTAACAAAGAGCAGGCTTACTAAAGCATATTGTGTTGAGTAGAGTTTGAAATTCAAAGTAGTGGTGATGCTGACCTCATTCTAACTTTGGTTTTTTAGGAAATCAGTCACGATACTAAGAAATTCAGATTTGGGCTACCTTCAACAAATCATATATTAGGATTACCTGTAGGTAAGTATTGGAAGCAATTATTTGTATTTCTGGTTTCTCATAGTTCTTGGACTTCTGACTGTTAGGGAATTTAAGGCCCAGCAAAGCAAGGAGCTGAAAGTTGCATCTGAATGCTGCTGTCTCAGAAATGTCAGGTTTCCCAGAGGGGGTTGTATTTCTGATCTTTTGTGTGTGCTTTGTCCAGGTGTGTGGTGTAGATTAGAAATGGAGCAGTGAAACTGAACTGAGCCTGATGGAATCCATCACCAGTCAGGATATAAGCAAGAGTGGTATCTGTCAAAGCTTTTTCATATTTCTTACTTGCTTCCACCTGGTCCCCTCAGTCTGTTGGCAATTGCCCTCATGGTTTTGGCAAATACAGTCATGCTTGTCAATGAGAAACTGCTGCCTGGGAAGATGTTGAAATATTTAGAGCCTTTTCTGTGCATGCACTTACCTTCACACACACTTCCATGCATCTGGAGTTCTGTGGCATGAATTTCAGTCTAGGATTGGCCTTCTTTCCTGAACCCTGGCACACTGATAGCACTGAACCTTGGACCTTGAATCAGTGATAATGTCTGCAGGGGGACGTCTCTCTCCCTGATCTGCAGATGTGGCTCTGTTTGTTCTGCCCTGTTTGGCAGTTCCCTGTGCTGTATGACAAGTGTTGGGGTCACCCCATTCCATGCTGTGTGTCCTTGCATGGTGGCTGTCTTTCTCCAAATTCTCTTCTGGCTTGTATGGGAAAGAGTAATGGAACTGTCTGAATTAACTAGAGAAATGATAAACTAACTGAGATGTACCCTCTAGTGCTTGTGTTTATCCAGATTCATTCTTAGGAATAAGATCCTGAAACTGTATGACCATATTACTTCCTGTGAGATCCCTGCTCTGTGCTGAAAAAAGAGAAGAAACTGCACATTTTGTACAGCATTTACATGGCAGAGATTTTCTCTGTCATTGCATGCGTGGCAGGTTACAATACCTGCCTTTCTCTCTTGTCCTCCAGGGATCACAAACATAATCAGATTGCAATTCTTTCTCCCCAGGCCAACATGTTTACCTTTCTGCAAAAATTGATGGTAATCTGGTGATTCGAGCCTATACCCCAGTTTCCAGTGATGAGACAAAAGGTTATGTTGATTTAATTATAAAGGTAAATTTTGTTTTCCTTTAATACAGATAAGTTGCTAACTGGAAGGAGGGCAAGTACTTCATTTTAGTGAAATGGTTTGTTTTGATTTAGTCATCAAATTTCATCTTCTTTCACTGAAATTTCATTAAATTTCATTTTCGTCACCATGTGTATCTGCTGTGTGGCACTGAGGGATGGCAGACGTAGAGTAGATGGAGAAGAGAATCACTTCCCTGGCAATACTTTAGGAACTTCCCTAATATCTTTTATTAGGCAGCGCATGAATACTGATCTCTCTCCCTCAAGATGCCTGTGCTGCTGCTAATGCTTACTGCTAACAGCTCTAAGCAGAAAACAAGTAAAATCCTTTAAGCTAGGGGATGCAGGATTATCTGATCCCAGGACTTCTGGATTTCCTAATCCTTTCTATGATAGAGTTTGTCTTTAGGCAAAAATCCAGGTTTTTTTTGTGCATGCTCTGTTCTTCATGTTGTAAGTGTGGTGAATTGTTATGAACTGCTTAATGCTTCTTATGTGCCTTGCAAGCTGAGAAAGCTGTTGTGTGGCTGAGTGTCTGGCAAGGTCTTAAGAAGGAAAAGATGCAGCAATGCTGTTTTCAGACGGAGCAGCTACAAAAAAGGGGTGAGACATAAGGCAATAGTGAAATGAGGGCACCAGCACATAATCTGCCTGCCACCCATTCCTGTTATCCTGGCTGTTTGTAGGGAGCAGAGGGATGTGCCCAACAGCACCTTTTAGTTATTTTGGCTGCTTCCTGTTGCAAGGCTCAAGAGACAACTGAGAGCTAAGAATTGCCTCGATTTCTTTCTCAGGTGCTGAATTTCAGGCCTGCAGTATTGTGTTCTACAGTTTGTAATACTGTCTGCAGGAAAGTTAGTGGTTGATAACGTGCAAGTAATTTGTTTTTACAGGTCTACCACAAAAATGTGAACCCCAAGTTTCCAGAAGGTGGGAAGATGTCCCAGTATCTAGATAACATGAAGATTGGAGATACCATTGATTTCAGAGGGCCAAATGGACTCCTTGTCTACAAGGGGACAGGTACTGTGACACAAAGGTGGGAGAGAAGAAGGGAGTTATTGGTTATTTTCAGTGGTGTTTTATAAAACTTGACAACTGTAGAGAATCTTTTTTTTTTTAAAGTGGAAAAGAGAAAAAACACCTTTTCTAGACATGACCATGAGCCTGTCAGAGTTGACATGATAGGAAAGAGTACTTTGTACTTACTTTGTGTATGGAATAACTAATACTTGTCTCACTCCTGGGACTGTAAGTCTGAAAAAATTGCTATTGCATTAAATGACTGCGAAGTCTGCACTGGAAATAATACCTCAGCTATACATATGGAGGGAGGTGCTCTAGATGTTTTTTAAGGTTGTGGCCTAAAATACCCACTGAGAATCTCAGTGCTGTTACTGAATAACCTGCTGACTGAGAGCCAGCTCCATTTCATAATTAAACCAGGTCTGAGTTGACTGTGGGGAAATAAGCTCAGAGAAGTAATCCTCTTGTAGGATACAGGTAAAAGATTTTGCACTGATCTCAGCTGAGAGGAGCTGTGCACTTAAGTCTCACCCCAGAGGGCCGAGTGCTCAGCACTTCTTTGCATCCTGACCTCCTGTGATCAGCAATCTCCTGATGAATCTGTTATATCTCAGAGGAAGTGAGGGATTTCCAAATGATTTACCTTAGTTAATTGGTCAGCTCTAGTAATTTATTCCCATGGAATTTGTACCCATGTTTGTTTGGAAACTAATGTACCTAAAGGTTTTGAATATTTCTTCTAGGTACCTTTCTTATCAAGCCTAGTAAGAAGTCGGAAGCAGAGAAAAAGTTTGCAAAGCACCTTGGGATGATAGCTGGAGGAACAGGTAAAACTAATCCCATCATATGGAGTGTTTAGACACTGAAAATGTCTTTATGGATATATGTGAGGACTATCACTACCTTAGTAGCAGAGCACTTGCACCTGCATCTCTTTTCATTAATTTCTTTTTGTGGTGGCAGTACTGAGGCATTCCACGGCTTGAGTTTAGTCCTGGGGAATAGCAACCTGAGGGTTTGAATATTGATTTACCTTGTGACCTCAGAGAACTCACTTCATCAGTGACAAAAAATATTTTAGGACAATGTCTTGAGGGTAAAATGATGTGATAGAGAATGCTGAAGAGAAAAGCCCTGGATACAAGAATTGTGGGTTTGTTTTGAAACCATTTATTATAATAGAAACCCCCAACCTCTGCATTTGGTGTGGATTAGAAATCCAGAGATGTGTAGCCCTGTGCAAACCAGGCTTCCCACTGAAGACTGAAGGAAGGCAGCATTAATATTAAAACTGTAGCCATAGAAAGAAATACCCATTTTTTAACAATTTTGGTTTTTAACAGGAATAACTCCTATGTTGCAGCTGATCCGTCAGATCACAAACGATCCTAAGGACTCCACAAAATGTTACCTCCTTTTTGCTAACCAGGTGAGTATTCTGACACATCTGTTTGTTCTTCTTTAATGGCCCACTTGTTTTTTGCTGGCCTCTGAGCTTTTTAAACTGATGGCACATATTTCATACTCTTTCACACTTAGGTGTCTCCTCATAGTTTCACTGAATTCCTGTATTTGGGAATAAATGCTGTGATCAGATCCTGATCCCTCTGCTTATCTTACTCCTTCACTGGTTTCAAGGAAACAGGATTTGTTTCCACTAATCTGTTTGTACAGTTAACCTTCACCATACTGGTCCAGGGTCATATTTTCCAGGCCCAGGGATAAATTTGCCAGGGTCAGGGACAAATCCAGCTCATTGTGATTTTAGCCTGGATTAAAAAGTCGTTCTAATTGCCATCTTTAGGACTGTGCTTAGGTGGCTGCTATGAAGCCTCACAGTTTGTTCTTAATCTCAATTTACAGAAGCCTGTAAAGATAAAAGCTATCATGGAAGGGGGAAAAACCAAATTACTTTCTTGGTTTGCATTAATTTTTATCACTGCATTTGTTGTGAATGGTAGATGAGTTCCCATCAGAGGGCTCCTGGGATGGTTTGGAGCTAAACAGACTCATTTTGCAGACAGAAAATGATATATTGCTGAGAGCTGAGCTAGAAGACATTGCCAAGAGGCATCCTGAGCAGTTTGTGCTGTGGTACACACTGGACAGACCTCCAAAAGGTAGGGACACATGGAAATGCCTTGGCTCATCCCTGTGCAACAGAGGTTCACTCTTGCTCAAGGGGACAGCAGAGTGGTATCAAGTGTTCTTGTCTTACACTTTGAGACTCCTCAGAAACAAACCTTACCCTTCACCCTGTTTTAAAAAGTGATCTAAACCAGGTGGGCATTACAAAGTGTGAACTCACAATTAACCTCAGTTGGGTCAGGCATGTGACTCAGTGCATCTTTTCATGTATTTCAGTTTTTGGGAATTATCATCAAAAGTTCAGCTCTGTTTTGGGTTATCTTCCAAATCAGGTTGTGTTAGCATTTTGTTGGCATTAAATTGTTTAATACCTGTAAATATCATGTACATATCTTTTGTTTTGCAGCAGCTCCAGATTAGATTCTGGTGAAACAGAGCTGCCATGTGTTTAGATAAAGGCATCATTTTCCTACCTGGCTCACTTCAAATGGCTGATGCATTCAATACTACTACTGCTTGAAATAGTTTAGAATGAATTTCTTCTTTTAATTTGTTTTCTCTTATCACTAAGCTACATGGCAGAACTTTTGTTATCACTGAACTTTGTCACTTCACCACTCTATCTCAAAAAAAACCCAAACCAGAATCAGTGGAAAAATGTGGTACAAGTCTCAGTACCTCTCCTTGCCACTGGGTGACCTCCCCTCACTGGAAAAGCTGATTCACTCTTCCTTTTTATTCCTACCTGCTCATTTCTTTTATATTTTATAATTTATTATTTTAAGACTTCCATGTCTCATCAACCAGATCCTTGTTATCTATAGGCTTATTGTCCCTATGGAAGGGGATCACTAGGTTTGAGCTGAGTGAGAAATTTAACCCTCTCCTGGCTTGCAGTGATGGTGCAATAACTTGATTCTTCAGCTACTTGGTGAAGTTTAAAGAGATTTCAGCCTGTACAGAGGTTCAAACTAATTGAATTAATTTCTTTGTTCCAGAGTGGAAGTACAGCTCTGGCTTTGTCACTGCAGACATGATGAAAGCCCATCTGCCTCCCCCTGGCAGTGAGACCCTCATTCTCATGTGTGGGCCACCACCAATGATTCAGTTTGCCTGTCAGCCTAATCTGGACAAACTTGGCTATCCCAAGAGCAGTACATTTGCTTATTAACATTGATGTCACCTGATACCTTTTTTGTAAGTACTGCATATTTTTCTACAGGAACAGTTGATGTGTAGCTGTGCAGCATTTTTGTGTGTGTGTCTTTTTTTAACCCCTTGATGTAATTTCTGGGGTTTGTAACTTCAGAATTACCTTGTGTATTTTAGTACTAAGAAGCTGAGAATTCATCTTGAGTTGTATGGAAGTTACTTAGTCTGACCTCTGAAGTTAGTATAAAACATTAATTCTGAAGAAAAGAACATTAAGATCAGAGGACATCCAGCTGTATTTGTGTTAAATCATTCCACAGTCAGCAAGAGAGAGGGGAACATCCAGAATTTATTCATAACAGTCAAAAAAATAAGCATTTCTACCAATGTTATGCTAATTAGGGTTTCTTACTACATATATTTAAAAAAAGAATCGTTTTGTAGATTGACTATTCACAGCCAAGTTAGCACAACAACACACTGAGTTTTAAATACAGCACTAAAAGAAATAGGAAATACTGTGTTTGGAATATCCCAGGGCTGCTGGAGCAGCCAATCCCATTTGCAGTGCTGTAACAAGTCAGTTGGCTAATTAACCTAACAAAGTATTTCACATGCCCATGGCACCTGAGCTGCTCACTAGCACTGCCTGCATTGCCAGACTGGTATGTTTAATACCTTTTATTAAACATTAAACATTTATAGTTTGCTGATGTGTAGACTTATTTCTCATTCTTCTGGATTCTCCTTTTTTTTATTTCAGTTTTCAGTGACTGGAAAGAATTTGCCTTGATTGTACCATTTTGGACAATAAAATCATGTGTTTAGGTTCTTATACCTGACCATACAGTGCAGGCAGGGTCTGTTATGAGAGATTCATGAAGTGAGGACTGGGATAGATCACCTGTAAAAAATGCCACATGTGGCTTTCAAAAAGCCCTTGCTGCATCCTCTGGACAGCCCTGGAGGTTCCCTCTTTATTTGGGAGGGTTGTGGCTAGCAGTGGCCTGCCCTCAGGCTACGTTAGAACCTAAAGCAACACCCATAGCCAGCAAGGAGAGTAATGCAAACCAGCCCTGTACAAAGTCCTTTTCCCTATAATTAAGGAGACTGTTTTTCTGGCATTTGTCTCTTTACTAAGAGAGCTTGTTAATAGCTCATTAATACATGAGACAGACATGTAAACAGATGCCACAAGTAACTGCTGCTGTAAAGGTGCCAGCTTCACCCTCAGCCCCCCAAGGAGTAAGAGGCCATATTTCCCTCTGATGCAGTCCTGTCTAGCCCAGTACAACAGCAGCAGATTTATTTTGTCAGGTGTTTTAAAGAAATAAATCATTGTTTTATTCTGGTACTTTCCTGGTAGTCTCAGAGTTACAATTTCCTGCTGCAGTTGTTTTTGCCTTAGGTAAAGATTTGTGAACATGGCAGCTTGTCATCCTAATAAAAGCAAGGGCTTGATGGACAGTCCTATATTCCATTCTTCCCATCCCACAGTGCCCTGACTTAAGTAAAAAGAGGGCAGGACATGTGCTAGTGAAAGGGAGGAGAGATTGAAATCCTTTCTGGGGACCAGTCTGGCAAGACCCCAGGAGCAGGGAGTGAGCCATTACTGCTGGTCTCACCAGCATCCCTCTGAATTTCCAGGTAGCTCTGATGAGCCCACATGGTACAATAATGTATTAATGATTCCTGCACTACAAGTTAATTATAAAAATAAAAAATTACAAAAGGTCTCTCAGATAACAATACATCAACGTACCATGTAAAAGACAACTGAATAAAAGGGTAAAACACTGCCGGTCTTGGCTTTCCAGACTCTGGATATGAGTCCACTCCTCTCCCACCACCTGTTTCCTATTACATTATGTGGAAAAACAGCACAGAGGAGAGTTACCTGTAATGTGTGGCTACACTGACAACAGGAAATGCTACGTGGGAGGTGGGAGGTGGCAGCAAAGAGGGAAAGCTTTCCTGCTCCACAGCATCCAGCTGCTCCTGGCCACTCCCGACAGGCATGAGGTATGAGTCATGTTCTTGGTCATGCTGAAGCATCATCTCCAGTCTTCAAAGGTCGGTGTTAAAAACCTGCTGTCATTCAGCATTTCATCCTGGCTTAGGAGGGTCTGAAAGAACAAGATGGGGAGGAGTGAGGGTGTTTGGCGAGAGGCCTGTGCTCCCAGAGACACAGCTGCAGTGAGATCAGGCTCACAACAGAGGGGGTGAGAGCCACACACAATCAAAGGGAATTTCTTCAATATAGCTTTAAATAAACTTTGCTTGAGGAAATTCTTAAGAGATTTTGTGTGTGGCATGCAACTCAACTGTATCACACAACTCTTCATTATGTCTTTCAGTCACTTATTTTTATTTTTTAATAAACTAGCTTCTATGGAATGAAAAAGCAGAAGTGAGGTGTTTTGTTTTGTTTTCCACAGAGTTTTAGCCCATGTAAATTTTCAAAAGTCTGTACCTCATTCCTGGCCTTTGCTGTGACTGAGGTGGTGGTTACCTGCAAAATCTTTGAAGAATTGTTTTCATTTAAGGGGATGAATATCTGTCATTGGGTCAAAGAGACAGCAGAGTTCATGAAAACTTAAAGAGGCCTAAATGAAGCTTAATTTCTGGAGCAATTTAAAAGCAGAGTTTTTTGTACTGAATATCCCACCAGGTTCTAGAACAGTGACCCACTCACTCTTAACTACCACCAGCAATGACCAGCTTTCAGTGAGTTCTAGCAGAACATATTTGTGGCTTTAAACCAAGAGAGGAATGAGTACGTACCGTAAGGTGGGTTATGCCTTGGGAAAGAGCCCCTATTTGCATTACTGTGCCTTCTGAGTGTTCCATCTGTAAAAGCAGTCAGGAACTAGTTCAAATCAGACAGTATGTGCAATTTTATTCACTTTACATGCAGCTTTGGGAGGAATCTGTGCCTGGACAAATGAAGTTGGGGTAAGTTTAAAAGCTCCTTAACAAAAATGCCTCTGTGCTACAAGGTATGTGAAAATGCATTTAACAGTAGGAAGAGTGGACCCTGATTAAGAAAGATTGATTCCATGAAACTTGGCCTCTAATTCACAAGCAAAAAGAAAGAGCTTAACTGATATTGTCAATACAAAGTAATATTTTCCAACTGGTCTGACACTATTTATAGTTCCGGTAGGCTTCTTTCACAGGCAAGAAGTCCTTGATACAGTCCTACCGCTTTTTACATAGAAATGTTACCAGTTCTAGGGCATTGCGATTTCCTGCATGGATGACATGCTCAGAAATCATGCTTAATAGACAGACCATGCTCCTAGAGAAGAATCCAGTCTTTCTGTCATGCTTGAACAACTGCACAGTGCAAGTTCTTGGCTCAAAGTTAATGCATTCCCTCACAACTCTTAGCTGAGCAAGTGGACATCCATACTTAATCACGGTCAGGGTTTGGTATTCTCCCTAGGCAGGAGCAGTACATTGAAAGAGCCCACGGTTAGCTAATGAACATAAATGTTAGATGCACTAAACCATGCAAATGAAAAAATTACCTTCACAGTTAGTCTTTTCAATGTTGTGACCATTCTCTTATCAGGCTTAAACTGTTTTTATGTCACTGGAGAATGGGCAGTTTACTGTAGCTGCCTCTGTGTGGCTCTTGTGTGTTGCCAAAGTTCACACAAGGCTCCAGGAACGCTCCGTTTTTCAGGGTTTACATCCCTTTACACAATAGCAAAGTTGAAATAAAATTTGGTGTCTTTTAGTCTTCATCATTTGTCTGTATGTTGTCTAGACAGTTTCATTCACAAGTTCACTACTACATAACAAAAGTGAATTAACTATTGGTTTATTAATAATTTGTTCATTCCTGATGCATTGTCTTCACATAGATTGTCTAAGCAGAACTACTCCCCACTGTACACAATGAAAGAAAAATTCAGTTGGATTCTCTGATTACTGTAAAAAATACAATCCAGTTGTACTTTAATATAACTTGATAGCTTTGTACAAATTTGTCCAAATGAATTCATTACATTAAAAACCACCCGTAAAGATAATGAAAAAAATAGTGTGCCATACTAGGATTATGAAAGCTAGAAGTACAAAAGTCTTGTGTTTACTGCAGCCACCCCCTTGACTGACAAAATACCTTGATCTTCGCAGTGTAAAGGTGTCATAGTCCTGAAAAAGGGCTTGAGGATGGATGAGTTTATTATGATGTCGATTTAAAAAAAATACCCCAACATTCTTAGCTTGGAACTCTTTCCAGTGTCCACAGCCAATACTTTCTCAGTGAGTTCATGCAGATGTAGCAAAGAATTTGTAATAGGGGAACATTTGGTTATTGGCAAGCTTTGGAATGCATGGAGGGGATGAGATGAGCATGGCATCAGTCTGTCTGTCCCACCTGATCCAGTTCCCTGTCAGTGAAAGGACTAAGTCCTTTGTAGCCACCATAGTTTTTTGAAGTACCATTCGTAGCAGCTGGGCTTGTATCCATAGGACAAATGTAGTCTGTTGATTCATCAAACTTCTTTTTTCTTAAGTTTCCAAAATGCGAAAATCCAAGTTTCTTTGGCTAAAACAAGGAGTCAACACAAGTAGTTTTGAGTAAGACAAGTTAGGTTGTTCTTCAAGCACTCAAAATCCCCACTTTTCATTTACTACTATACCCTGGTCATTCAAGTACACAGACTGTGAATTAACAATGTTTGTTTTCAAATGGGGAGTTACAGTTGATGTTAGATGCACTTACATGGTGTTCCTTCTAAGAAAAGACAGAACAGATTGCATGCTTGTTACAGGAGCTGATTTAAACAGATACATAGTAAAAGCTTTGGTATCTAGAAGTAAGGGAAATGTAGCACTCCTTCTAGAATTCAGCTCTCCCTGCCCATGTTTGTCCCTTATTTTCTTTATAATTCAGAGCAGAGAGGTCTGACACTGACGTTTCTCCTTTTTGACAGCAGCACCTACCCGAACTTTGGCAGTGGTGGTCAGAGGTGTGTGTGCTGCTGACTCCATGATTTCTCTTTTTTCTTGTTGTGCCTCTGGCCCAATTAACACGTTAAAATTGGTGGTGAGGTGGCGGCGCAGGAGGGTCTTTTGAGGTGGGATGTTTAGGAGCATGGCCAGCGTGTCACCATTGAAGCGAGGTTCGAGAATCTGGGAAAAGGGCAGGATATTTATTTTTTATAGAAATATTTACAATAGGAAACTGCTACAGTGCTTAGCAGAGGATTTCTCACTAAGTATCTGTCCACATTGGACCTCTTATAGCTCACTCATGATACTCACTGGGGTTTGAATGGGAAATACCTGAAAGGAGCCAAGAAAAAACGCTGAGTGTGATCAGGCAAATACATATTTATATTTATCATCAAACCGTACATTTGTTTGGGTTGAACAAGTTTGCTTTCAGAATTTTCTGCTCTACTCAGAGTATAAACTCAATATGATTTCTACTACTTCATTTTTGCAAAAATTCGACAGCAGTGGAATCGTGGTATTTCAGAACTCTGACTCTAGTGAGCTGCAAGTAGTTCTGAATGTTTTGAATTAAAAAAATGTCACTCCTGACTGCTGTGATTTCAGGGTGCTGTGATTTCAGACTGCTGTGATTTAGCATGGCTCAGAGCTCTGGTAAAGCACTCAAAGAAACACTCTGTGATGCCTTAGCAATAAGCAACTTTCACACAGCACAGGTCAGGTTTCCTTTTATGTGCTGCTGTCAAACACTTGTGCCCAGCTCAGCTTTGATTATAAAAAGCGGTTTAGCTGTTCCTTTTTTATTTTAGTTTTCCTTTGTAATGTTAAGATGCATGGATCAGATAAAGAGCCTCCTTAGAAGGCCTGATCATGCTGTCATTATTGCAGATGTGTTTGTTTCCTTCTGCTTGATGAACATCAGATAAAATATGGTTTATATTACAGCCTTCAATTTTTAGTAGAGACGTAGTAAAATGGTAAATTCTTACGATCAGGCCCCCGTGCACTCCGCTGCCTCGAAGGTTGGGTGCATATTCTGCCAGATCCACTGATCTGAGCCATTCCATCACCCTGTGGTTGGACCACTGCACCACGTCGGAAGGTGAGATGTTGTTCTGTTGGAGGGAGCACAGAAGGTGATGGCACCACAGCCTGCATTGTCTGAGTGTGTGAGCATGCATCCTCAGTGCAGATAAAAACAGCCTCCCTCCTCTTCCTCCAAGGGCATTTGTTCTTCCCTGACTAAGGGATTGTTTCTGTTCAAGGCCCCTTCAAACAGCCTCTGGTGAGATCCAGACCTGGTCTAGTACTGATGAAACCCCCTGTGTTGCATCTAGTAGTGCAACAGTAGAGATTACAGATTACAGATGTTACAAGGGAACATTTTGACAATAGTGTTATGGACAGTGCGTAATACTAAGGCAAAGCGATGCTGATCAGGTAAGGCAAAAACCTCACAGATTTTAAAAATGAGGTCAGGCAAAGACAAGTAATTCCAAATTATTCCCTTGGAAGGTGAATTAACTTCTTTTCCACTATGGAAATAACTTCTAAAGAGAAATGCATGAGATTCAACTAATAAGTGGCATAACTGCTGCTTTGGGTGCAAGTCCCCAGTGGCAATAATTCTACTGTATCACTGTACACTGCTGCCTTTCTGTCCCCTTTGGCTGGGACCAGGTCATTCGTGCTTGCTTCAATTAATTTATTTAAGCATTCTTTTACCTCCTCAACTGGCCTCCTGCGTAGACAGTGGGGGTTAAAGCCATTGACGTGCAGCACATGAATGGCACATTTAATACTCAGGTGGTGCAGCTGACTGGTGACTTTCAGGAAGAGAAGGTCATTCTGTGAAGGAGAAAGACTTTTAGGTGGCACAGAACACACACCAAAACAGATACACTCCCCAAGTACACCGAGTTTAAATTTGCTGTGTAGTTTTATATAACACTACAGTAACTGTGATTTATGTAAGATGAAGGTTTATACTTTAAAGAGGGTTTGGTTTTTGTTAGGGTGGAGGTTTGGGGGGTTCTGTTGTTGGTTTTTTGGGGTTTTTTTTAACATTGCACCATAGGCAGGAGCATAGCCTATTTAAGGCAAATCCAGGCCTTAATTATCCAGGCTTGGGCAGGAGAACGGGAAGAAAACATGGTGGCTGTGTGTGGTTCATGGTGTGCAGCAAATGTGGTCAGAGCTGTACAAACCACTGGATTTCTGCTTTTGCTTTACTGAATATCATTGCTAACTTGGTGTGGAGAACAACATGCTCCAGAAGTTACATGTCAAACAGGTCATTTTACTTTTAATTGTGGTGTGCTACGTGATACTGAAAAAGGACTTTGCAGAAGTCAGCCCTAATGTATGACTTGTTTTATGGACCTTAGGAACAGATTCCATGCACTAGGCAGCACAGAGGAGTTATTACTGGCACTACTTCTGTCTTGCAAAAATTCTTTTAACTGCTCACATTCAAAGGAAAATTGTAAAGTATTTTGCTTATTCTGAGGTCAGATTTGGTTAAACTGAGGAAAAAGGTTTTTACTTACCACAGTTAAGTACTGTAACATCCTCCCATCTACTCTGGATTCATGAAATTGGTCTTTGTACTGAGGTAAGCCAATGTCATCAAGCCATCCTGCAGATGTGAGAACAGTGGGGAACCAACTCCAGATCAGTGAGAATGAAGCCCTTCTCCCTTCTCATCTGGCCTGGCTTCTGAGGCATTCAGGTAGCTCATTCTACCTATTCCCCTTTCCTGAGGACAGCCAAAAGCAATTCCCCACCGAAGAGCTTTGTCCACACTACCCCCATGATATTTGACAGTACAGGAGCCCATCTTCTGCAGCACAGTGTAGCTCTTCCTAGACTGAGCCCACCCATTTAATTCCCTGCAGTCTGACAGAGCTCTCCATGGAAGAGCATACCACAAGCTGCATATTTGGATGTCAAGAACAGCACAAAAATCCCCAATTCTACTATGGTGAAACTTAGTGCTTTTTAAAAGACATTTGGTAACTGCTTAAACGTGTATCAGACAGCCCTGTCATAGAGGGGGGAGAAATTCCTTCCCAAACAATTCCATGAGAGCTCAAACACTTACGTGTCACCCAGATATGATCAAGTTGTGCAGACTTCTCATCTTGTTTTGCATTTATTGCTTTAATGGCCAAAACTAATTTCTTCCTGTGCAGTGGATGCTTTATTCCCATTTCCTGCAACAAAAACCATTAACAAAGAGTTTGCCTTGCCTCTGGCTCCTTCCCTCACTTGGTAGCTTTCAAAATTGATACTGTGGGTTTCAGAAAGGTAGAGCCAATGGAGAGGCTCTACCTTTGGAGAGGCCTGGCTGGACAGAATCAACAGGTAGAGAGAAGCAGTGATTACCTTTTCCATGTCCTGAGGTGTGGCAGTTAAGAGCGTGTGGCCTGACGTCACCCACTGCCGGGCAAAAATCACATACTGGCCCAGGCCAAAGTCCTCAAGCCAGTTACAAACCCTTTCAGTGCTCCACTGAGCAAAAGGAGCATTGTGGTCACTGAAAAGCACAAGAAACATTGGAAAGACATTAAAGGAAAGAATGAATGTCCATACTGGAAAGCTCATCGTGCTGCCAGAGGCAGGACTGCAGCAAATCTGTTGGTGTGCTCTGTTCTTGGGTGTCCTGGGAATTTGGCAGCCCAGCCACAACCTGTGAACAGTTGCAGGGCAGATAAGAATTTCCCATTTTCTGTTTGAAAAGAGGGAAAAAGGAATTGCTGAATCCTCATGATTATGCAGATATTCCCACGGGAGATGATAATTCTCCTTGTCCTTTAACAAGGTAAAATTTTTGACACTCCACCAAGCAGTGAGTGCTGCGACTTGCAGCTGGAGGAGCACAGGCAGAGAGATTCTCAGGATGATTTTGCTACCAGAGAAATTCTTTCCAGCTGTTGTGGAATTCCACATGGACCGAAGTGCTTGGGAAAACTATTTCCCAAGAGGAGGGTTTGGCTGTTCAGCACTTTTAACACCGCCACACGTGACAGGCTGTGCCAGGGAGAGGAGGGAGGAGCCATTACCTCTTCTGGCCTTTGGTGTCCTTGGATCGGGATAAGCGAGGTCCAGCTGTTGCCCGGAGACCACCCCTCCGAAACTCTGCCAGGCCCAGGTCGTCTGCAGGGAAGTTACCTGACTGAGTTCTTCGTATTCTTGCAAGACAAGAGTGCCACGACAGGACTATTAGCTGGTGACAGAGGATGTTTGTTCTGCATGGAAACTACAGTGACAACTAACAGCTCTGGTAATCTCCCTGGGAACCACAAATGCCAAATCCCAGAGGTAACTCAAGGAGTTCTAGGAAATTTAGTCTGGACTTAACTCTGGAGGGGGAAAAAAAGAGCTCCACAAAGCAGCCATAACACTTTGATCCAATTAATAATCCAGACTTGGAAATGGCTGCTGTTCCCGAAGCAGATCAAGTGGACACAGTGCAACTGTGCCCTGCTTTTCGTTCTTTCTGTTTTCTCTAATTTTTTTTACCTGGTGTCTTTTGTAATGGACAACTTGCTAGAATTTAATTTTTCATGGCTAATAAAACTGCTGGCATGCTAAATTAATAGCAGTAAGAGACAGCAGTGCCTTATTTCTTTCACCAGCATGATGCTGTGAACACTCCCAGCCATTTTCCCACACCTTACGTGTGTATTTAAGGACACACCCGTGCAATCCCAGAACTGCTTTCTCTCCCCAGATTTTAGGTTATTCTTGCTATAGATAATTGGAGATTTTGCAGGGAATTGGATTATTTCTCAGCAAAAATGCTTTGACAGTGAATAAAAAAAAATAACCTTACTTTCCCCAGATTTTCTTGATCCCTTTTGGACTCTTTCTGTTTTCTGGAGACCATGGAGATTGTGGGCTTGAATCTGTTCCCGAAGAAAGAGGTGAAAGGTCATCCGAGACCACCGTAGCATCCATGTTCTCTGTTTCTCCTGGGTTAAGAACAGTGTTATAGTCACATTTTATACTAATTTTTGATCAAGTTGTTGTCTGGGAGACTGATGTTTAAATGCAGAACATGATAAAAAAGTACATATACCTATAAAATTGTTCTTGTGTTTAAAAAAAACCCCATGCACTGAAAGTGAAAAAACAGCTGTACATTTGGTACCAAAAAAAAAAAAAACAACCCCAAAAGAATAAAACATTGGGTGAAATAATTTTGTTATTTCAGTCTTTCCTATTTAACTATATTATTTGAATTCATTTAAGGTCTTCTTGCCTGCTATTAGTACCTCAACTCTTCCATCAAAATCAGTGAGAATTTTTCTAACTTCAGTGAAAAGAAAATGAAACCAGGAATAAGTGTAATAAAGAGAATTCCCATGTGAACGCCGTACAGCAGGAGCTATTACTTCATTTCAGTACTGCATGTAAGAAGTTCAATCTGGAGGGCCCAGTTGGGATTAGTATTTCATAGGGGAAAGGAGGGGGAAAGGAAAGAAACAAAGTAAGCAGCAAAATGGTGTTAAAGTTGCATCTTTGGATACAGTACCTAGCACGGGTGCACTGACACTCCTGACGCGATCTTCAGTCATCCCAAGAAGCAGAAAGCCAGATGGAGAAGCAAAGAAGATACAAAACACCAGCAAAATAAAGTTACAGGAGGGCAAAGTAGTTAAGCTAAGCATTAAAAGCAGAAACAAAAAGAAAAGAAGCAGTTATGCTTGACATGAAAGTGAATATGCACAAGCCCCAAGAACTCTGTACAGATCATCTTAAGCAGACAGAGATGATAATGGATCTGTTTGGGGCTTTTCTAACTATTCTTGGACTGTTTTAGCACTTTAAGCAAATACTACAGAGCTCTACGAAGCCTGCAGGGTATCTGAAATGAAGCAACGGCTAAGATTGCATCAAACTGCTCTGAAATACAGAACTGGAGGTGTAATGACTTTGCTGCACATGCAAGAAACAAACCAACCTGCAGAAAAAATTCTCTCAACTCAGTGTATTTAAGAAGCCATTGCTTGTTTCTAGAAAAAGAACGTTTTCCTTTACAAGCTCACCCATCCTTGGATAATCCTGCAGTTAAAGATGTAACAGCATGGCTCATGCATTGCCTACAAAGTTGCAATCACAGAAAAGCTCTTTCAAAACCCCTAAACAACCACAACCTATATTGCAATCTTGAGATTGCAGCATGCTAGCAGCTTTTGGGACCACGAGGCCTTAAAATAAACTAACCCCCGCCGAAGAAAAAACAGTAGCTAAACCAAAAAATTCCACTGTGACTTTTAAAGTGTAGGAAGATTTCAGAATCTCAAGGGATACTCTTGTGCCTGAACTCCCAAGCTCTTCGGTCCTAGAAAAATACCTGGTCCTGTGCCTCACTCTTAACACCTTTTTGTCAGTAAATCTGTGCTTAAGGTGCCACTGAAAGGAAATTAATACAGGCTTCCACAGGGCTGTGGTTGTGGAATGACAATGTATTTGTACTTCCAAAACCCACGGATGTTTCTGTGCATGGTAGCAAGTTAAATTTTCACTTGTGGGTCCCCGTGAGCTACAGCAAACAACAGTGCTGATACAAGCATTTTTACCCAAAATGTTCATGTTTTTGATAATTGTATTGTAAAGTTTCAAATGGTACTGTCAAATGCAACAGAAAAAACCCCTCTAACTTAAACTGATCCTTCACTCTGCTGTGAGCTATGGGAATATTTTTTGGTATTTGTTAAAAAATAAAAGTAGTACAGCATTCCCTAACTGAACCATGTGAACATCATGCTGCATTGTTCTGGCCTAGCAGATTCTATCCCATGCTGTGTCCCAATCCCTCAAACAGTCTGGACTTTCCCTCTGGGAGAGGCACAGGTACATACTCAGGCCTGGGATGCTGCTGTCATCGTTGTCACTCATGCCACATCCGTCTGGGGAGTTATACATTCCCTGCTCTCCGTTCTGCAGGGGCCGGGGCAGCTTTCCTGGCAATGTTTGGTACTTGCTGCCTTTCACAACTGGCTTACTCTGTTGTTTTTAAAAGAGGGAAAGAGAAAATAAATACAAAATCAAATTGTTCACAGCACTAGCAATCCAGTACACAAGGTTCTTAAAGCTGAGAAAAAGTATGGTTCAAAATGACTCCTGCACTCCCTGCACGTTCCTGCTTACAGATAACTCAATTTAAACCCATCAGTCAGCTGACAGTTTTCTAGCTAAGACATAGCCTTGCCTTCCCCCATCTGCTCCTCCCACTTCAGCCACTGTGCATTACTTTAAAATATATGTTAAATGTTACCTGGTTTTGCTGTAAGAATTTTTCTATCTGTCTCCCTTTCCTATAGGACCCTGGCACTGTTTAATCATTTGATATTTTCAAGGTCAACTTTGATAGTGCCTAGAATGTGTTTAGTTACCTCTCAGATCATGATTTTTCCCCCCTATTTTTCACCAGACTGTTTCTACCTCACAATCGTATCTCACTGGAATTTAACCCAAAAGCATTTTTATGCCTCAAATTTTCTCTAACATATTTCCCACCACCATTAGTAACAGTGAAAAAATCAACACCAAAGTCAGGGTACAGAAATCTAACTTTTTTAAGGATGAAAATCTCTTTGTATAGATAGAATTGTAAATGTGAAGCTTTTTAAAAAATAGTTACAACTAAATATAATTGCCAGTTCTATTACAGAACCTAATTTTCCTTGCATTCCAGTGATCATCTACTTGAGCATTATTCTCCTTGTACAAGAGTACATGAAATATTCCCATAAATCTGACAGTTTTGAGCCTAATAAGTTGCTTTTTCAGGCAAAGCATGTGTTTCACAGAGGTGCTTTTGCTTCCAGTTTTGGAAATGCCTTGTTGGGATTTCTTCAACACTGAATCCAGATGAAAAGATGGATGAGGCATCACTCTGGGTGAAAACTATAGGACAGAGATGCTTTTTGAGACAAGCAATGAACCTGCAGCTCCAATCGACAGTGGTAATGGTGTACAGCCAGTGTGTGCTTTGGAATAAACTCACACTGGTAAATGTCTCAGCATCTGAATGGAGGTTTCATAGGAAAACTTTGCACTGGAAATATGGAAACCACATTTAGTGTAGAGGAACATATAGCGTGCTCCTTTTTAGTAACCCTATTCCAACAAAATTGTTTCAGAACGTTGTCTGTGACAGGATGATACATTAAAAATGTAATGAGATAACCACTGCTTTATCTATTCTTATTCCAAGGCCTCGAGGATTCTTTGGATACTACAACTGCAGGCCAGATTGCACAGTTCCTCAACTCCTGCTCCTTTCTGGCAACTGCAGGAGTACATCTCAAATATTGTACGAGTAGAGAAATTGTGTCTTACATTAGCAGTGTATATTCTGAGACTGACTGACCTCAGCTTCATGTAACAAACTTTTAGATAAAAGGTAAAACCCAAAAGATTTCCCTCTCAAATCCTTACCCCCTTTTGTTTGTCAGCACTGGAACTATGCAAACATTTTCAAGACAAAAAGACTATAAAATGCAAACCCAGCCATACCATCACAGCACATCACATCACAACAGAGAATTGTTAGGGAAGGTTGCATTTAATATACCTCTTGTTCTACAACAGGCTGTGCTGGTTTTCCATCTACATACTACGGAGTTTCAGGGAGGGCAATTTC
Source organism: Coloeus monedula (assembly GCF_965178545.1). Lineage (NCBI taxonomy): Eukaryota > Metazoa > Chordata > Aves > Passeriformes > Corvidae > Coloeus > Coloeus monedula. The sequence goes on along the minus strand of NC_138786.1, from coordinate 9,284,421 downwards.
AAAGTTTTATGGAAAAAAGCAACAGACAAATGTTAGTATTAACATACATACACAGAACATCAAATGCAGTCTTATTGCTACAGAGGTGCTGCTTAGTGTATGGACAATATATTACAAGGACTGTTACCTCTTCATTTCATTTGAATCCAATATTTAATACTAATTGTGTTTGTTCATTCCCCGCTCTACAAAATTCCTGTTTAAGTTCTGTTGTGATCAAAGGAATTTTGCTATTTTCACATTTCTGGGTGGTCCCTTTAGACTTACTTTGAGCTGGGAACATAACAGCCATTTAACAGTGAGACCAATATGGAAACAACTGACATAAAATAACACACACAATCCTCTATGGATCCAGCTGAAATCATAAGGAGCTCCGATAGAAACCAAGTGATAAAAATTCCACCACGGTTAGGTCAGGGACACCGATGTGGTTTATTATTTTATTATTATTATTGCTGGAAGCAATGGGAATTTGAGCTTTGAGCAAGGCAGACTAACTCCAGCAAACAGTGCTGCTTGCACAGGTTCTCTTGGACTTAATGCAAAAAGCTGTCTTGTCATGCTGGGTCAGCAAAACAAGGCTTCTGGGCCTTAGTTTTGGTTGCAATATTCACATTTAGCCACTCACTGATAACACACAGCGAGGTCTCAGCCATTTCATTAAGAGGCCCTGTGCTTAAATTAGGGCACACAATTCAAATGCCTTGCTGAACCTGGGGAGGGCTTGCTACAATTCTCTCATATCCTTGGTAGGTTCTTCCTCTATGGACTCTGATTTTATGGGTAGAGCACTTTTACAGCATAAATGTGTAGGCACAGCCTTATCACAGGACAAATTCAGATTTTTGATTTAGGACAAGAAAATAGCTGAAAGTTATGACAAGAAGACCTTCATCAATTCCTCATGGAATGAAATGTTCGTTCTGATTTGTCACATATGTGTGACCACAATGAAATGAATGCAGCACAAATGTGACACATTCTATTTGGTCACTGTCATCTCCAGCAATTCAAGACAAATACTAGAATATTTAAGAAAAATTTTTTTAAAGTCAACAACTGGAGCAATCATAGTACTGGCATCTGGTTTAAATGGCATTACTGGGTGTAGGTGCCCTGATATTAGGCCTAATTTGAGTACAGAAAGCAACAACAGTGTCAAAAAGCCGAATTACCAAAGTGTAGCAAAATAACAGTGTACATAATGACAAAACAAGACTCTGGAGCACAATGTAACAAGACTCTGCAAACTGGGACATTTTATTCCCGAATGGAATTAAAGCCTTTGAAGTATCAACAGTGCTCCTGCTGCTTTAACTAAGGCTGCATCACTGCCATCTTCAGGAATGTCATTTGTAATAGAAAGCTAAGGGAACTGCACTCACAGCTACATGCAAACACTCAAAAAGGAATCCTACGTGGAAATACCCAGTCCCAACATTTAGCTACTTTCAGGATTAGCTGCCTTAATATTTTTAATGATTTGGAAGTAAAAAATATTTTAAAAAAACCTATAAACAAAATAATATTGCAGTTTAACAAAATGACTTCTCATTATTTCTGGTATTTCTTTTAAATATTTTTTTTTTCTCTCAGGGGAAAAACTGAATTTGAAGGTGTGTCCATATGGGTGTGTCAACCAGCTTGGCAATGGGGTGGAAAACAAACCTGAGCTGTTTTATCACTAGGGCTTTTTCCCCACATAGAGAGTTAGTGGTGGTTAAAGTTATTATATGTGAAACAAAAAGAATATTTATACTTGATCTTTGTCTTTTAGTTGTGACATTAAACACCAGAAGCTGTGATAACAAATAAACCAACCTTTTCCAAGGACTCACTCTGCAAGTCTTCTAAACTACTTGACTTCTTTTTCTGTGAAACCCTGAAAAAGCGACAGGAAAAAATCAGCAGTTAATACGACACGGTTTTTTTGCATATCACCAGCATCTGATGCAACAGCTGTACAGATCACATAATGTCTGCATAAAACATAGCTCAGAATTAAGAGATTCATTTATTTTATTGTATTTTTAGTCTGAAAATCATGGCATTGAAAACTGCAGCAGATGAAGTCAGAAACAGCAACAAGACATCCTCTCATCAGCAGCAAAAGACAGCCAGGCCTATAGGCAGCTTTAGCCTTGTATCTATAGGTGACTTTAGAGCTCTTAACAAGCACAGCAGTAACTCTCTGTGAGCAAGGTGCACCATTTAGGGTTTTAAAAAGGAAAAATGTTTTACATTTCAATGACAGTTACTCTTTCTTACCTGTTCGTGATTTCCAAAGATTCTTCTTGTGGAGAGGTTAAATTACTTGAAGATACTGGAATGCTTCCACTTAAAATAGAAATAAATTTTATGGTTTTAAGGGCTAGAGCACATATATCTTCTGATATATAAAAATGCTGATTTATTGCTATAATTGAAACCTTAAACAGTTAAGCACAGCATGACAAGCACAGCTTTCACAAGTGCCCAAAACTACAGCAAACCAAGAACAGTCAAGACAGGATGCCAACAGTTCAACAGTCTAAATAACACAATTTAGGACAACCCACATGAAACATGAGAAAGAAAGGTCTTGCCTGATTTCCATGGCTTTGTGTGGCACTGGAGGGAGCACAGCTGGTGACAATTCTCCTGCAGAGGCCTGGGTAAAATACAAGAGTTTCAAGTCTAACTCTGGTGCCTGATGCTGAATCTGCTGTGCCCATACCAAGAAATACAAAAATTTGGCCAGGATTCTGAACCCTCATCTACCTTACTACAGAGAAACCAACAGCAAAAAAATCATCTGTACAGTAGAACCTGCTTCTGAAACATCTGTACCTCTGTTTTCAGTAATTCTCCTTGAGAGTTATTCAAAAGATTCCACTTCCTTAAAGATGCCTCGAGTTCCTCTTCACTGCCACCAGAGACAGAAGAGCCTGAAAGCATTAGAGAGCAGAAGTAGAAAGGGAGAGAAACTGGTAAAGGAAAAACTTTTAGGGCCATCTCAGACAGTCTAAATTCTCTGGCCTCTGAATTCCCCTCCAGTCTTTCTCTGATGCCTGTAGTTTCCCACCCGTCCTTTGGGCTCTGACTTCCCACCAAGTTGATTTATATTGGAACAACACATTTACCACTTCCAGCTGCACGCTGTGCTCTTCTGGGAGCCCCTGAGCTGCTGATGAGGCAGCTTCTGAACCACTTGCAATTCACAGTTTGGTGTTCTGGGGCAAGCTGGGGTTGATAGTCTGTTCTTACTCCCAGTCTTTCACAGTACACTCCCCAGTGTGGATGATCTCAGTATACGCTCTAGGTCCCCACACAGGTTTGTGTTTGGGGTGTTTATTTGTTTTACTGTGCTGAGCATCACTGTGTTTTACTTACACTGTAGGGAGTATCCAAGCCAGTGTACATTAACACCATCCATCATGCTCTCTGCACTATCAGCTCAATAATCCAGAGCACCATGGCTTGCTCCTTGCTCCTTTTTAGTTATTTATTTAATGAACATTCAGAGAGAGATTTACTCTCCTTCCCTATTCTTGTGTGTTAAACACAAGTTTCCATTCTGCCATACAAGGCCTAAAAATATTGTTATTGCTTGTTAATGTGATGATGTGCATGGAACAAAACTGTCCTTTCAGAAGGTCAAGCTTCCCAGGTTAAATTCAGTGCTCAAAAGTATGTTGGCAACTTAAAATGAGATTGTCCTAAAACCCACACCACTTCCTACAGTGTAAATGAGAAATGGGACAAGGGAGTTTCCCCCACAACCTCCCCCAGATTTTGAACCTAAATACACAGAACTGTATGCAGCAAAGCAAAGTGGGTTTTCAGTTTCTCCTTCCATACAAAACTTGTCTCGCCAGCTGTCAGGATTTTCCCTAGTGGAAGGGAAATGAGTTCTCCTAATACCATTTTATGCTGTAAAACCTGGCTAATGGTCACAGGTCATAGTGGTCACAGGAAACACCACATAAACTTGAAATAAAATCAGGAAATTATTCACAAGACATTTTACCATGAGCTGCAATCATTATGTCCTTGACCCTCCTGTACTGGCTTAGCAGTAGTGTCAGCTCCTCTATTCGACGGTCCTGTGGAAAACATTAAATAAATAAAATCACATTTAAAATCCTTCATTTTTAAACACAGAAACACTGTACTACATCTCTGTGATTTTCATGGAAACAGGCTCAAGTCTCTCACATGCCTTGTAAGGAATGTTATTTGCCTTTGTACACAATATTTGCAGGACAATATGAAATTACAGACGTAAGGAAACCTGAGGGGTTTGACATTACGGCTTTTTTGAGAAATAAATGTTTTGAGCCACATTAATGTTCTCCAGAATTAATGTTACCTGTCTGGATTTCCCACTTACTAAAGGAAGTTTTTAGGGATGTGTATTATTGTCTATTCGATCATACATGAGTGTGCCACCATACAGGAAAATCCCATGCTTGATTTATGATCATAAAAATTACAATTCTAATTTAGTCCTTATAGAAAGTGTGTTATTTGGAACAGTTCAGAGATTCAAACCCATAATTTCATTCTTAATATATAGAACAAGAATTCTTTTCTCACCTTTTCCTCATTTGCAGCCAATAGTGTCTCCATTCCTATCTTTAACCGTTGAACTTCTTGGTCTAAAAATGTTTAAAAATGTTGTAAGAGAAATAAACTTGCTATATTTACTGTAAATAGATGTCTTGGGATACTCTCCCTATGTTCTTACTAGTAACCAAAGCCAAGTCAGTGGCATGGCCAGTGCACTACTAAACTACATTTAATGTAGATTTTTTCAGAAGCTGTGCTGTTAAAAGCATTGCACAACACAACCATCCTGGTTTTGCTTACAAAAGACTACATAATACTATTTTAAACTATGAAAGTCAAGCAGTGGAAAAGAAAAGAAACATTGAATCTTGTTTTGCAAAAGATGAGAGTGTGTTTGCTGTTACATACTTAAGGAAATAATTTTAAGTGGGATTGAAAATGAAATATATTCCATCTGAGAAAAAAATATTTGGCAGCTTATGAGAAGCAATTAAAGGACATTCATGAACTTAGGAATGAAAAGTAACAAAAACCTGGTTTGATACAAGGAAATTCTGTAAAAGGTTATTTACATAAGTGTTTCAGTATGAATAACTAGGTTAAAATCTACATCACGAGCTAACGGAGAATTTCCTCACACACAATTTAGTGACAGAGGTTATCCAGGAATGTTACAGTCAATTAAAACACACTCTCTGAAAATGTATGAGGTTGTTAATCATGTCCTAACTGTGCTGAACCAAACCTCTCATTTTTGTCTACACGACAGTCCCACTTCTTGACTAAACCAAGCGTGATGGAGACAGAACCTGAAATAGTTCATCTGTTGTAACTATCACTTGCAGAATTCATAGCTTGACATTAAACCAGACCCACTTGTTCACAAAAAACCATGAAAACAGATATGGCAGCAAGCATGAAGGGAGAGAGGGGAAAGAACATCAATGTTTCCAGAGAGCATCTGTGAAAAAAAGGTTTTACAACTGAATGTTGAACATACAATGTCATGGCTAAACTACTTGAAAAAGCTGTAATTAGTTTTTATTGCAGGGATTCTGGAAAGTGCACACCTTGCAGTGATTAAGTTTTAAAGCATGTAAATGAACCTCGCAGGCATTTTCTCACAGAAGAGACACAGGACATGCACAGGCACAGCCAAATCAAAAACTAAAGCCAGCAGGCAGTGTGCAAGCAACTGGAAGACGTTTTAGAAAAATCTCAGTCCTGCTAATTTCTCTTTATAAATATTAGACTTCAAAAAGGACTGGTGTCAAGGTAGATTTAAGCACACTAAAGCAAATTTTACTTACAATATTCATTAACATCATCAAGCATGGGAACATTTATTCAGACTTTTTTTTTTTTAATTTAATGCAGTGATTAAAAAAAAAAAAAAAGCCCCTCCAAAGAGAAAGGCTTTCAATTAAAGCCATCGTTCAGGATATTAAAAGGGGTTTACATATGTGCAAATAAAATGTTAAGTTTTGGCTCTGTTAACCTTGACAACATCCCTTTGAAGTCCAACCACTTGATTTGTGAACCTCTGACCTTCATTTCTGAAGTGAAATCTTACTGAACAGGGCAAGGAGCTGTCTGCTTGCTGCAAGCAGTGAAAGCAGTGTCTTGTGTGTATTACAATTAGACAGCCAAATCTAAACAAACATGGGATTATTGCTGCAGAATGCATCTGAGTTACAATTGGTGTGAAAGAACAGTGAGATAAAGCAAAAGGGAATTGCAGGGCTTACGTTTTTCTTTTAGCCTTCTCCTATAAACTTCCTCTACGATGGTAAGTGGTGAGAGTCAAATAAAGTATGTAGAAAAAGCACATATTAGATCAATTTTGCAGTTTAATTAGGATATGCATTCTAGCATACTACAAGTACACTGACATTATTTTTCAACTTTATTTGAGAAGACCGCCTAAAATTCTGATAAAGCAGTAACTTTTTCTGCAGAAGGATTGTTACTGTTTCCATTCAAATACAGTCTAAGTGCTTTCCTTGAATGTAGCCCACAGATTCTGTACAGGGCTTGATTCTTCTGCCACTGGAATCAAGGACAGTTTCACCCACTTTCAACGTGGACAGGACACACTTCTAGAAGCTGAACGCTGCTGAGCTCTAGATTTGCTGTCATACCACTATCTTTCCTTTGAAATACCATGAATTATTTGGGAATCTCATGGAAAATACAAAATTCTGTCAGTAGAAGGGTTCCTCTACCAAGCACGACTGTTAGGCAAACGAATTTTCTGGTTAGACATGCAGCTCTCTACATGCACAAGCTCTACAGCTGAGTGAAATCCACACAAGGAGATGTTAAATCTTCATTAGAATGAACCAGAGAAGGTTCTTGGGAAGCCCTGGCAAGGAGGAAGCACAGCACATGGACATTCACATCTCAGCCAGGGCAGTCTTTGGAAGGGAACACTGGGTTAACACCCACAGAAGTTGTTAGTGCAGCAAAGCTGATGCACTGTGGTGAACTACACACAAATATTCCTGCGTGGATGAGTGTCTGTGCTGCAGAGGAAGAAGGTCACTAATTCCATATTCTCATGGCCCAGCAACTGGCAGGAGCCCCAGGTGGTCAATATTTCAGAGAACTGTGGCACCACTCGTTGAGACCAAAGGCTAATGACCAATGACCTGTGTCAACAGTGCAGGCTTAAACCAGAAACCTGCAATGTCAGAGAACCCTGAAACAGCCCAAGCTACAAGGGACACTGATCTGGTCCAACATTTCATGGGACAGCGAGCCTGAACTGCACACAGTCATGAAGAAAGGAAATGATGACTCTCTTTTAGAATGTTTGGGCATTGAAACATTAGGCTTAGCTACTACTGTGACTTTTTTTTCCCCGTAGAAACCAGGAACCTTAAAAGATTTTTCAAAGAAATTTTCAAGGTATACCCAAAAAATAAATTCCCATTGAACTACAATGACTCTTTACATTTATAAATAAAATACCAACAGAAAAACTTCCAGGGCCTTGAGAATACTTCTTCCAATTTGTGCTGCCTCTAGACTGGAACAGAATTTCACACAATAAAGGCCTCTACTCTACCAGGACACAGAATTAATTTACAGCACTTTTCCTCCCAAAGTAAATTCTGTAATTCATTCTTGTACCTCCTTGTATTCCTTTGAAATCCTGTGCCAAGCTGCTACCAAAGCAAAATTAAAGTAGGAGTTTGGATTTTTAGCTTTGATTCCACTCCTCTTACCTCTTTCTGCCACTTCAGTGTATGAGGAGGTCCTGGAGAGCTGACTTTGCAAGCGTTCTATCTCTGCATCTTTGAGAGCCAATTGCTCCTGGAGCTGGGCTATCTCAGCCTGAAAGAGAGCACAACAAACCCAGAATAACTTCCCCACCCACTGTCTGTGATTCTTTCCCAGGAACTAGAAGATGTCTGAGTGTAACACCATGACTGAGATAAGTCACCAACTCAGGATGTTTCATAAACACTACAACAACTATATATATTTATGCTGTGTTATCCTATTCCTATTAGAGAAGCTCACTTTTCCCAATGCAATTAGCTCTTGGAGAAGACAGACACAGAGAAAGATATCATTTTCAAGGATTTATGTAGGTAAGGAAACTCTGGAAAGCTCTCAAACCTACAAAGTTGTTCATACAATAATAATAATGACTGTTATAGGGAACTCAAACTTGGCGTGAAGACCATCGAAAGATATCAAAGGATTTTTAAACAGATACTGGTTAATTTTAATCTTAGTTACTACTTATTAGTGTAACTGAGAATCTATTAATGCTGAGCCTTCTCAGTGGGATAACAAAACTGTTCATCCTCAAAATAGCAAGTAGGATAGAAGGAAAACAACCTAGAAAACAACCACACACATGCAACAAAATACCAGTGTCCATTTACATTTACTGCAATTTTGGGCTGCCACTAGATTTGGATAGAAAATCCCACATTAAAGACTTCAACAAGACAGAGGGAGAAGAATTCTGTGATTCTTCATCTTGAAATACAGTGATTTTAATCTGGTTTTTGTATTTATGAGAAAAACTGCTAACAGCATATTTTACTAAGCAGTTTGGTAAGATTTTCTTCTGAGGTCTCAAAACCTCTGTGTGTCAACATTCTGCATTTGCCCTGCAAAGGCACGCCAAGCCTCCTTGCAGATAAAGGACCAAAAAAAAAGGGGGGGAAAAAGTAAGAAAAAAAGAAACAACAAGGACAAAAAAGTCACTCCCGTGACCAGTTTCTCAAAATAGTAAAATTAAGCAGGAAAAATGCAAAAAAACAAACAACATTATCCAAATAGGGAGAAACAGATTAATTAACACACACACTTATTTTCACCAGGAAGTAAACATTTGGATTGCAGGATAATGTCACCACTCTGCCTAAAATCCCATGTGGAATAGAAAAATCTGCCTTGTTGCATCTCTGAAAGGCTCCTGCACTTCCCACTGACTAATGTGCTTTTTATATCCAGCCATGGAGATATTCCGATTTCTCATCTAAGAAGCTGGAACAACAGGAAGACAAAATCTTGCAGACCTCTTAATACCAGATCTGGATTTCCTCCCCTGGTCTACTTGATCTCAGAGCTCTTTCAAATACCCTCATTTCCCTTAATATCTAATTCCTGTCATCTCTATGATTATTTTTCTGCTTCCTCTCTCTTTCCTTCTACTTTTCTTCCTTTCCAGTCCTGCATCTTCTCTCCCTCAGTGGGTTTTATGATTCTTCTTTCCTATTTTCATTCTGCTCCTACATTTTTCCATAATTTCTATCTGTTTTGGCAGCTGGCCACACACTGCTTGAGAAAATATTTTCCCAAAGACTGTTCATCTCCACCATGTCAGAGAAAACATTTTCGTGGATTGAAGAACTATTATCTTACTAGGAAAGAAGACATGACAGCAACATTCTGTTATGCATCCAAGAATTCTCAAAAGACAGAAATGCTAATACAAATAATAGCTGTTTGTCACATCTGGATCAAGCTATCAAACATTAAATAGAAAATTCAGTTTAATAATTTAAAATGTTTCTCCAGAATGCAACCACAACTCAAGAGTCAGTCATTCATATGAACAGGGATTATTAAACAAATGAAGGAAGATGTGATTACAGCACAACAGGGGAAAATCGTATGGTGCTTTTTAATCCAGTGGTAAAGGGCTAAAAATTCAAACTAGAAATAACGGTGAGAATGTTCCACTAGAAAAACTAATTACTGGGGAAAATCATTAAATGTTTCACATGTCAAGTTTCTCCAGATTATCATCCAACAGCTTTGCAGGATTTAAGGTCAACAGAAATGTAAGGCAGCCGTGCACTTTGATATAAACAACGTCAAAGCAGATGAGCTAATGGTGTATTTTGGGCTTAATGTCTATGAAAACAAATGCCATAGTAAGCAAACACCCGACAAACTTTGCATGTCTCTTCAGGCTGGAAAGTATATGCCACAGAGGCTTGTCACCATTACACATATCAAGGCCAGAAAGCCTTCAAAGAGGCCTTTGCTCTGAGCAGATCTTTGCAAGTCAAAATGCCTTTTGTGGTTTCTTAAAATAAGAATTGCAAAAATTGAAAACTGCACGGAGGGAGCAAAAGGCACAAAAAAGGCTACAAGACCTTCAAACTGAAGTATGTATTCCAAAGATGGTCAAAGAAAACTTGACTTCATAGTTACCCTGCCACAAGGTAAATGTAAGAAAAGTAAATATTGATGAGAAGTGGAGCATATCCTTTCCCAGCTGACAGAAGCCTGGCGTTAGAAAATGCCAAGTATTTTGCTTACTTTAGTTGCCTTCAATTTCCACTCATACTGATTTCTTTCATTTTCCAGTTCTTCCACTTTAATTTTGAGGTGTCGAAGTTCCTGTAGCAAACCCTGCAGAGGAAGAACAGAAGTTAAAGGTAAGGCTTTTATAGCAGATATTCATTTTTCCTAGTCCTGAATTTCAGATCATGCATGAACCACACAGTACTGAACACTGAACTGCTACACTAAAAACTGACCTACTCTAAGAAGCTGTCCCTTAAATATGTCCCTTCTCCCATTCCTTCTCCCATATCCAAGATACAATTCAAGAATTTTATCTTGCTCATTCTAAAGGACAATATTATTAAATCCTTGATGGAGCTCTGACAAGACAAAATGTCTTAAAATGAACTGAGGAAAGGAAAAGTTCAGAGGAGTAACCCAATTTTGGACTCCTGTGCAGTACATACATTAAGCACCTCACTGACATCTTGGTTTTATTTTCAATGACTCCCAGATTTGATTCTCAGGTTATTTCTCCAATCCACACCTTGTAGTTCTAATAGTCCATTAAGCAGTTCTGCACAAACACAAGCCCAGAAATAACAGCACTGCTGTCAAAATAGGTGTAACACACAAAATAGTTATTTTTATAATATAAAACCTATGAGAGAAATTACTGAAAAACTCCCTCACGATATAAGCAGATTACTTATGAGTTCTGGGGATCCAAATTTTAACCAAAGAGATGTGGCAACTAAACCAATCTGAATTAAAAGCAAATATTAAAATGGTCTTTTCTAAGCATACCAGTATCAGTCCACCTTCAGTGAAATTAAGCCATTTATGCAAAATAGCTTTTGTTTTGCCATGTGACACATTTTTGATCAAATACAACCAGGATCTGTTATGTAAATTCTGCTAATATCAGGGAATAAATTAAACTGTGTTGGATTTGCTATTTTAAAAGGACAAGCAGATTCTTTGTATTATGGCTCTTTCATTCACTTTGATATTATCATTAGAAAAAGAAAGGGTACATGTCAGGGAGCCTTAGCTGAAATTATTTTATACCTGTGTTAAGCTTTTAAGATATCCAGGAATCAAGAATCTGTGTTCAGAGGTCTGGTTAGGCCACATCATCAAGCACAGCTGGGGTGGCATCATAGTGAGGAAAAGCAGCAAACTACCAAACCATGCCAGCATGCTGCACATCAGACAAACCTCAACCCCAAAACCCAAAAAAACCCACACTGCACCAGCACTACAGACTTACAAGTGAAATGCAAACTGTGAAAAAGCTGAAAGGGGTGATTGGGTTTTTTGTGCTTTAGTAGACAGCCATCAATGGTGACCAAATTGGTCCCAGCAACTGGGGTGGAGTGTCTGGGGTGGGATTTTTTTTCTGGTCATTTTTATGGCACTTGCACTCTTTGCTAAGGAAAGCCACAAAGATTAATGCCAAAACATTCCCAAGGTAGCTCTGGTTAGTGGAATTTAGTTTCTGCAAGAGAGAGAAGAGGCAATACAGAGGCTTCTGCCCAGGGATACTTCTCGTACATCACACTGAGAACAATTCTTCTGGCCCAGAGTCTCTACTGATCTTGCACCAGATTGGGGACCATTAGGGGTCAAGTCTGGTTTCCTATCTTGAGACTTTCTTTCTTGGATTCTACTATTAATTTCCAGCTGCAGTCTACACATCTGCTCCTGTAGATCACTGATCAGGTTCACTACTGACTGAAAACAAGGGAGGAAAGGGGAAAAAAAGACAAAAAAAAAAAGTGAGAAAAAAAATGATGCACAGAATGTATTTCTACAGTTGCAGCACAAAGAACTACATGAAGCACATCAAAGGCAAACTAAAAGAAGACAGGTTATGTGTTTCCTTTCTGATAAAGTAGATATAAATGAGCATAAAACTGGAATATTGCAGAAAGCCACAGATCACATGGAACAGAATCTACATTCCAGACTAAGTCATGATTCTGACTCTGAAGTTAAGATCAGAAACTTTTTTGGGCAAGTTTTACAGTCATGTGAAGGAAAATTTGGATCTTATTTTATTATGCTGGCTCAGAGGTACACTTTTGCTGAAATGGGACTTGATTACATTCATTTGCACTTCCAAATCATCCAGGAGGAAGAAACTGCAAAGTGCTCAGCTGGGGCCATAGCCTAATCTTTCAAAATTTATACACAGAATTAACCAGCAAAGTAATTCTGCTTCCAGGTCTAGCACGGGGCAGAAAAATAACTCCATTACCTCTCTTGCTATCTGGGCAGGATCTCGACATGGAGGAGGAGTTAAGCAACAGATGCAGGAGAAATCAGGAGGATAACACAGAAGAAAAAGTAATTATTTCAAGGAGTACCAGTTTGCTGGCCAGCTTCTTGGATTTGTGTATCAGTGATGTACACACAAAAAAATGCAGCTTAGAAAGCAAACCAAAGTCAAATATGAAAATGTATATATTTCACCTAATTTCCCTGACTTTTAGCAAATAGCACTGGGTATTTTTTCAGGTATCACAGGTTTGGAGTGCCTTTCTCTTAGCTTTCAGGTACATTAACAACATAAGTTTCGTGGTTTCTCAGTCTTGTCAAGTGGAACAAATTTGATGAGCTTAATCCATCTTCCAGAGGAGTGAAAAAGATTTCAGTGGACAGAACAACAGATGACATGGCAAATCTTTTTTTTATTATTTTCTTCATTAGAGTTGCCAATAATCCTCCTGTAACCTCAACTCTGCAGTAAGTCAAGAGTCTTAGAGCTAGGGAACAGCTACTGCAAGGACAGGACAGTAACAGCATCCAGAGTCAACTTTAAACATTCACAAAGATCCACCTAAATCATACAAAAGAGTTTCACACATTTGAGTATTTGCTAGCTCACTGTTAAGATGAAATTCAGAAAAGCCATTACATATATTTTACTTTATATACATTATGCTCAATCAGGATCACAATGTCTGATGCTCATCCTCCTTCATCCAACAGACCTTTAAGGAACATAAATGAGAATTAGGTTTCTCTTTCTACCATCCTATCCACAATCAATGTCCCAGGTGGGGATTGGAACTGTCAGGACACACATCCATCTCCCTCGCTTTCTTTTAAGCGCCAAGGCTTGGTCTGTGCTCCTCTTTGGCAAGAGCACTGTTCACCCACACAGGGTTCTGGAGAAGGGCTGATCCTACAGGATGCACAGATTTCTGAGCACAAACTGGCAGCTGCTCCAGCTGTGGTGACATGTGGGAGTCCAGAAACACTTCTGCTGCCACCTTGCAGTTCTCTCTTTTGCCTTAAAAAGGGGGAAAGGGAAGCAGTCTGCATCTGCATACTCCCCACAGGGGCAACTTGAGAGCACAGAAATGGCAGAAATCCTTATCCTAGTGGAACTCCAGCTTGTGTCTTCACATTTTTTTCCAGTTTCAAGGTAGAAAAGGCATTTTTGAGGTTCTTTCACAGCATGAACATTTATTAACACCAACTACAACATCTTGATTCAGATGAGACAACGCACCAGACTCCCCAGTGGGAGTCAGTGGCTCACTGACTCAGATTTCTCTGGAATTGCAAGTAGCTTTCTTTGCACTCGATATTTAATTCAGAAGTTACAAAAGCCACAAAATACTTGCCAAAAGCTTATAGCCAAACTCACAGACTTATCCCATGCTACAAAAGGAAGACATAGGACAGAAGAAGGGCTTGTTAGGCAAGCTGGAGTGCACAATTACTGCTGCAGTCTCCTGAGAGGGACAGGAAGTCTCTTTCGTCCATGTTCAGGTAGGGCAGACATCAGGGCAGCCATAAATCTGTTGATAATGCTGCTTGCTCGTACCTTTCTACATTAAGAAAAACACATTTTCTAAATTTCTGAGGCTTCTCAGGCGAGAGAAAAGCTATAAAACCCCCTCAGGTGAGATCCCAGAAACCTTCACTGCGTTACTGTGTCAAAAGTAGTACGTTATTCCACAGAAAAGGAATTAAAATGACAAAGCCAGGAGTGAGATAGCCCATTTGAAGGCAGCTATTCTCCTGGCCCCTGTGTAATATATATAAATAAATGGCACTTTATATTTAGTATGCGCTTTTGAAGAGCCAGAGACAAGTGGCATTCAGTGTGAAATCAATACCTTTGAGAGGAGGGTAGAGATGCTTGATAAACTCTTTGCTGCTAACTAAAACCAAACCTAAATGACAGCTGCACAAGATAAAGTGAAACCAATCTCACACATTAAAACTCGCTCATGTTTAGAAGAATATCTTAATTTGCTTTCTTTCCTCTCCCAGCCCGACCAGAAAAATAATTCTATAGATAAATTCTAAGTGACTGGAAACAGCTGCTGTGAAATAAGCCAGCACAAAATTAGAATAGAGAGAAAACATGGTTGAGCTGAATGATCTTGCAATGCCACATTTAATTTTAAACTCTTTAAACCTCATTATTATATTTAAAAATAGAGGGGTCAGCTATGGAGTATCATTACCCAGCTGTTTAAAATGGTTTAACTACTGGATGCCAAAACCAAGAGCAAACTACAGGTAGACTGTATTTGTCAAAGTAGTTTCTTCATTAGAAAGATGTAGTTGGGCAGTGGAGGCAAAGAGCGCAGGAAAACACTCAAAATATTACCAAATTTAAGCAGCTGTAGTCTAATAGTGTAAAGAAAATTAATTAATAAATTTCATTCTGATGTTTGAAATGGTGTTTGTATTGAAAAATTAATATAATTTACAGGAAAAGGAACAGAAATAGGGTTAAAGCACTAGAATTCAACTAAGCATCCAATTTGATTGAAAGCAACTCCTGTTCGTCCTGATAAATTAGATTAATGCTTATTCAGGAGAATCTGAAGTAATTACACAAATAGTTCAACAAGCAAACCAAAAATGCTGTTTACTTCCCCCAGCTTTCCTTACAACACCCATCCTCCTTGCTTTGTGCACACAGGTTTGCGACTTCCAACACGCCAGAAACCTAATCACATCTCTGAGTAGTTAATAATTCAGCACATACTTAACACGGCGATTCTCAACTTTTCCATCAGATTAGAATCCTTTTCCATCTCAGCAGGAACGTGTCCTATCACTGAGCAATGCCACAGAGGCATCCAGGCCATTAAAATTCAACTTTTCCATCCAAGGGGACACACACCTCACTGCAGAAGCAGCAGAATTTCACAGCTCACAGGACCAGGCCTCCCGGGCACTCAAAAGTCCTGTCAATGAAAATGCAGCCAAAATCTTTGCTGCTTTCCAGGAGCCAGGCTGGCTGTGCATGCCCTGCAATAATTTGGGAATCCTCATCCCCTTATCCCACACGTCATGGGAAGCACTGGGAGCAGGCTGCCATCTGTAGCCATTAGGGGCTGCTCAGACCCGCTCAGATTTTCAGGTAGTTTGAGAGTGCTCAGGCTTTCTGTACACAAGGCACTGACAATTATGCCTGAAAAAGCACGAGAAGGGCCACAGGTGGTAAAAACAGCAGCTGGTGCCTCTTTGCCTTGCAAGCTCTGCCAGAAATTACTCTCTTTATGTTATCTTTGAATCTCTAAAGAAAACTTCAGAGAATAAACAAGTTGAAAGGAAACACACCCCAAATGAACCATGTCACTGCAGGCAAAGTACTGATGCATAGTTATCACATATTCCACTAGCAGATTTATGGACAGCAAATAGTTCCTAATGCTGCCTGGATTTCAAATTCTCCTAGGTCAATATGGAACAAAGTTTGGGGTTTTTTTTTCAGTCAGCAATGTATAAATCTCAGACCCAGTAATCCTTTCTTTCCAGGCAATGCCCTCTTGCTAGCTGGTCCCCTTACAGAACCACTGAGTAGGGCAACACATGGCAATTTGTATGAATTTCTCTCTTCCAGGATTGTTTTCCTTTCCAGCTCCCACCTGCTGCTCACCACCATGATATGGATGTTGCTCAGATGACTTCCCTGTTTCATACTCTCTTTTTAACCAATACAGCAAAAACCAAAGCTCATTTGGTGCCCAGAACTCTCCACATTTGAAGGGGAGTACAGGTTGGAATTGCCTCCTGCCCATGACATTTTTTTTTGCACTATTTACTATGGTGCCATGAGGGGAAAGACTCATTTGAGGCAAACGCCCTCCCAGGTGTCACAAATACATTAAAATCTCCAATGTCAGTGCTTGTGGCACCCCTGATCCTACTGAGCTGACAGTCTTTTCTGCTGCATAAATGAAGGAAGAGCTCTGGTGGGCCTGGCACAGCCATGTCAGTCCAGCTCCTGGGGAAAGGAAAGGGTTAAGTGAACACCCACTGTAATAAATGCTTCTGGGAGGGACTCTGCCTTGATTAAAGCCAAACAGCAACCTCTGAAGTATAATGAGAGAGAGGAAAAGAAACCGCATCCCAAAAATGCATAATCACACTTCTCACTGAATTCATAGGATCAGTGATACGGGCTCACGGTAAGCACAGAAAATCCTATTCTGTGCTGATTTCAGCCCAAAAGCTCAGGTGTGTGACAGCACACCATAGACATGTGATGGAAAAAAATTAAAACATGCTAACAAAAAGACCCTCACCTCAGCCTTGTTCTGTTTCTCTTCGTATTCACTCTGCTCCTTTTCCATACCAACCAGCTTAATCTTCAGGTCTGAAACTTCAGCCATCAGATCTAATTTCTGAGTCTCGAGCGATGTGCGACTTAGCAGCTCCTGAAAGCAAAGCAGAATATTTTCCCCAGTTATTTATGTGAGCTCTGACAGACTGCTATGTGTTTTATTGGCAGGCCCATGTTAAAGCCTCAATTTGAACCGTGTGTTTCTCAAGTGCTGTGTTGTTTTCATCTAAATGTTCTGTCTTAATCACCAAACCATCAGGTCCCACTACTTATTTCAAGCAAATGTGTGGCAAAGTTAATCCCTGGGCTAGACATGAAATTGAAAACAATACTGAAGCTGAACAAACCCAAACCTACACAATGGCACATTACAAAATAGTTGGCATTTTCCTAAATACTCATCATTTTAGGATTACATTGTAGACCTTCTTGTCACGTGTTATTCAACAAAGGATGTATTACAGAATGAGCACCTTAACCAAAATTGAGGCAAGCAACACCTCTGCAGTGGCACTAATAGTAGCTTACACCATGTAGTACCGAGAGCTTTTGTAGGCTGTATAGTGTGGAGGGAACCACAGTGGAAGAAATGTCCTAACTGGAGCCTAAAAGGCAATGTTTAAACTAAGAAGAACTTTCAAGGTGAAACAGCGGGTCATGATTTTTGCTTGTGCACCCCAAGTTTGTCTTCAAGGTCACAGAGAAGACATTGCACACTTTGGATGGAGTCACATCGCTGTGTTTGGAGAGCCGCCAATATTCACACCTTCACTGAATCTGTCATTCTTCAGGAAAGCCAAGGCAAGAAATCATCCAAAACTTAACACAGCATATTACACACATCAAATGCCTCTGTCACCTCTGTTTTCAAAAAGAAAGAAGTCCAGTCAGGAGTTCAGGCCTTACTGAAAAATTGATACTTAGCTTTCCAAGCACATAACTGATTTTTAACAAAAGAATGTAGACTTCCAAATGGTTAAATGGTTTTGTGGTAATTCATAAATCCCATTAGTGTGTTGATCACATGAAACACACTGAGGAATCACAGCAGGTTGTGCTTTGAATTACATGGCAGTGATTTGACTGAAGCTGCCATAGTTAATCCAGGTCTATGCTGATGTTATTGAGGGATCAGAAATCACCACATCCATCACCCTTTTCTCATCTCTTCCTCTGCCCCAAACTCTACAGTACATTGTAGACCATGACTTGGAGCCACAGAAGCCACAAAGGTTATTTCAAAGATTACAGAGTTAAAGTTTATTTCAAAATCTGCTCTACATGTAAGTTATTTTAGTCTGGTGGGGAATATTGCACAAATCAAAAATAGTACTAAACTTGCATCTGTATTGCAACACCAATTATCTAAGCCACCCACTACTCCCAATGCCATGCCCATTCCTGCTGACATTGGCAATGATATTTGTGTATGGATGGGAAAATAAACAGAAATGTAGCTTCATGGTTTTGGCTTTTTTCTTTTTTTTCTTTGCTGAATGAAGTAAATCAAGCACTAGTCAGGAAAAGATATTGCACTGACTTTTTTATTGAGAAACTCTAACAGGTAGGCACCAAATGAAATCCCAGGAGGAGCTGCTTTCTACACAGGTGATTACAAATTACAATTATAATTAAAAATAACTCCTCCTCTTCCAGAAAAACACTAATTTGCATGAGTTTCAGAGACACATCCCAGTCCAGACTGGAACAGGCTCTGTACAGCTGTTAAGATAGCAGACTACTGCAGGTTAAGACAGAGTTAAAAATGAGAACTTTGATATGAAATAAAGCCACTGAACATCAGAAAAATGAGCAGGATGAGGCAACTCTGGCCCCATGGACAGACTCTATTCACTCTTGAACTAAAACAACATTTAGAATTTTTTTTGGACACTGACATGGTGTTCCATGATATGGGAGGAAGATTTCTTAATAAGGCAAGGAGCCACAGCATCCCTCTAGGGATTTTAAACAAAAGATCGATCCTTTGAGTGCAGCATCTGGCATTACTCCTTATTTTTCCTAGAGACCCCTAAATTACCCTTAGTTATGCAGTGCAGAGCAGTCCACACTCACTCCTCTCACCCCAAGTCCAGGAGCTCTCTGTGAATGCAGAGGCACTACCTGGTGTAAGTGAGCATGAAGGCAGCTGTTTGGGTTTGTTTTGTTTTTAATCAACTCAAACAAAATTTTACAATTTGCTCTGAAGCTGGGGAATCAGATTCTCAGTTAGAGTGAACTGGCATAAACCTCGTGACTTAAAATAGACAAAACAGCTAACTATTCCTAGTTTGTTTTCAATGGAGCTCCACTGATTTAAAACAGCTGACAATTCCTCTTGCATCCAGAGAACCTAACTTTTGCTTTGAAAGCAAGTGCCCTTTAAAGTAAATGTCTCCTCTTGAAACGGGAACATCTGGAAGCAATTATTTTCATCTTCAAGCAGATGCTCACAGTGAACAGCTCATTAAGAATGTGAACCATTTTGTTACAGAGAAATTATAGTGTATTTCAGTGGTATGATGCAACTTGAATTCAGCCAGAATAAATATGCAATTGTAAGAAAAGAAAATACAAATTTATGTTATTGGTTTGAAAGCAAAAAAAGATAATATAAGACAGGCAAAATGGCAATTTAGGCTTCAATAGCTTTAGGAGAATCTTAGCTGAAAAATAGAATAGATACGAAACACATCCTATGGAATCTTCTTTAGAAACAAGATACTTGGTTTTAGCTTTAAAATGTACTGTACATTATACTATGTAAGTGTAATTTAACTTCTTAAAGTTCTTTTTTTAAACTCAGCTTTTAACTTTAAAAATTAAGGAGGCATGCAGAAGCTATGATACACGTGTACCAGATAGATCAAAGAACAGCAAACTATTTCCAAACACAACATGCTTTTTAAAACTCACACTGTATATTTCTAAAACACTTAATCAACTTTTCCAATATTCCCAATGAAACTGCAGCACATGCTGTATATGTCACTTTCACATTTAGTTGTCTTGGAAATACGTAATTCTCATAACACAGTTTATAAAATGTGACACGACAAAAAAATAGCTTGAAAAGAGGTCACTAAAATTTTTTAGGCTCTCAGCTGCAAGCACAGAAAATTCCATGATATTTAGCTCTCCACAAAACAGAAGAAACAATCATGCCATACAGTGATTGAGAAACTGTAAGGAAGATTTTAGTCAAGCAGGGAGGGGGAAAAAAACCCCCAAAGATCCCATTTTGCACTTGTGCACCATACAAAATACAACATTCAAAAAATTCCTTACTTTGCACCCTTATTAAAAGCCTTGGGAGAGACAAACAGACCAAGCTACCTACCTGGGAAGCAAAATGCAGCCAAAACCAGCCCTAATGAGAACTGCACTTCTCAAGTGCTGTGTGCCAGCTGTGGCAGAAAGAAGATATTTGCTTAGCTGAAAACACAGCTGAGAGCAATGTACGTGTGTAATCACCATGAAATGGTGCAAGGCAGTAGCAGGCAGGGAATTGCAGCCTTCCAATTCATCATTTGCCCATTATATGGTTAAGCCAGGGAAAGGCCAGAGCTTCCCACAGCACTGCCAGCTTGGACAGCCCTTGGATCCGCCTGAGGAGCGGATTCCTGCCCACCGTAGCTGCAAAATAGCAAAACAGTGGAATGCTCACCTGGAGAGATAAAACTGCACAGCTTGAGAGCACGCTCTCCAAACCCCACAGCTCAACCAGAGCTGCACAGAGCACACTTCAAAATCTGAAACACTAAGCCAGCTGCTGGCAAGAAGCTCCTGCATGCTATAAACAAGTGCTGAAATTCATCTAAGATCAGATAACTCAGGCAACTGAAAGTTGAAGGAATGGTCTTTGCCAGCCAGCAAAGTTCCTGAGAAGCAAACAGATACACACCAGACTTATACCCTGCAATCAAGACAAGATTCTGTCGCCCCTGAGCATGAGACAACTGCAAAACCAGAGCAGGTACACACACTGAATGTTGTTGCATTCAAATTCCTACTCTGATACAGCTCCTCCCTGCACTCTTTTAATCCAGTTTTTTAAAAGGTCCTCCACTGTGCTGCACACAGGGCACTGTCTGGCACACCTTCCTCTGGCCCTTGCACCCAGGCAGCAGTGGGCCACAAACTGACATGAGAACAGAAATCCACTCCTGTTTACACCCAAACATTTCAGTTTTCATGTGTATTTTTTTAAGACACAAAGAATCCTAAAGCCAAGTCCTTTGTAATTTGCAAGAGAATTTTCTTGATTGAAGACACAATCATGTTCACACAACACAACCATCCAACAAGAGTCCCCAGGATTGTGTCAGAAATTATTTGAAAGGCACAAAGACACGGTCAGACCATGTCTAGGATTTGGTTCAGGTCAGGTACAGGAAAGACACTGCCATGCTGAGCAGCATTTTCACTGGCAAAACAAATTGCTGTCTGTTATGCCAGAGAGCTTCAATGGAAATTACTATCTGTTAAATAAATAAAATGCAGCTCTGGAATAGCAAAGAGGTAACAGACTAGAATTACTTGTGAAAACTACCAATAAATGCACGTAAAAAAACTGTGGAGGTGAAATCCCCGTATGCAGAAAGTTCACTTTTCAGATGGACGTGACACAGCTGTCAAGCCTGACAAGATTGCATAGCACTGATGTGTTTGTGTTAGGCATGGCTGGTACTCCCTGTCATGGAACAGTTGAGGCAGCTTTACAGAGCAAAAATGACTTCTGCTTTCCAATTCTACAGCACATTGATAGGAGGTTGTGCCAAGGCTGTCTCTCCTCTCAAAAAAAAAAAAAAATTCTTTCTAGGAAAGAATTTAGTGAGAAAGTACTTAGTAATGCCACAAACTTGGAGCAAGACACACAGACACATCATTGCTCTCTAAAACTGGCTGTAACTTCACACTTTAAAGCACTTGATATACTGCAAATGGACTGTCATAGCATAAATTGTTTTCCTAGGGTAATTCTAGGAAGTTTGTTTAATTTTACTTCCACACAGATCCCTTACAATGTGGTAAGAGGAAAGGCAGGTAGCTGTTCACACAGGCCAGCTTTTCCATACCCTTTACACATTCAATAGCAAGACAGACACCCCACTGGAAGGTAATCCCATGAGATCAAACTTGTGTCTTGCTCCCAGTCATGTTCTAGAAAATTCTCTGTTACCATTTACTGTGAAGGATGACCTTGTTTCTTGGCCCAAACCTGAATTATACTTCAGGACTGATTTACAGTTTTGCCAATGACTTTCATGAGTTTTGAAAAGACCTGCTTTGCTTTTTTGAAGGAAGAAAACGCAGACACCTTCAAGGTGGAAAAATGCTTTTCTTCATTACAGTCTGTGGTGGAAAAAGTGCCCTTACAAAAGTAAAGTGTTGGGTTTGACACCATAAGCATCACATTATCTGTAACTGTGCACACCAGGGCATGTCTGTGTCTCTCACACTGGATTCTCTCATCCCTCAAACGTTGCTGAGCTGTATTTTCCTTGGCCATGGTTCCATAAACAGTGAGGTCAAAGCACATCTCTCCACTGCCCTTCTGCCACATCTTGACCTTTCCTGTGAGCTGTTTGACTCAGCTGTCACAAAAACAGCCCCTTCCTTGTAAACCCCAGGTTAGTTTTCTCCCAGTCCTTGAGGAGAAGGTTTGCTGAGCATGACAATCTCAAATCAGTTTCAGAAGCAACATGGTCAGGAAAAGGGAGAAGGATGAAAGGCAAATGAGGCCTTCCCCCTGTTGCTGCTACCCCACATTTAAGATGCTCACCCAAAATGCTGAACAGCCACTTTATGTTAGTTGTATAAATTTTATTTCAGTTGCTGTTTCAGAAGTGGTTCCATGATCACTTTGTAGCAGGGTTCAAAACAACTGTGCATAAATCAGAAGCCAGAAGGACTTTTTGCCAGTAACCCCACCCTGCCAAAGAGGACAAGTCTCTGCTAGCAAAGATTCAGCAAAAACTACTTTGCAGGGTAGCATTAGATATCCTCTCTGCTGTGGAACTACCAGATAACATCATTAAGTTATCTTAAATTTTATGATTTTTTTAATTGAAGCATTTTTTGCTTAGAATTAATTATGAGTAACTCTTCTTATAGTTCTTGAAATAAAAAGATAGGGCTTTATTTTTATTTCATTTTCCACGTAGAGGAAGCAGCTGACTTATGTTCACAAAGGCAAAAATCAGTGGAGTTCAATATATTGTAAATAAGAAAGCAGAACCATGAAATAAACCTGATTTTACACTACACCCCCCACCCCGAGAGGGTAACAGAAGTCATTCAGAAAAGCAGGACACCAGTGGCTGCTGGCTGAGAAGATCTGAACCAAAGTCTCCCCCAAACCTTACTGATCCATCTATTGAAGCCCCTGAGGCCACACACTCACTCTACGTTTGACAAATTATCTGCAGAAAAGTCCCCTGGCCACGTATCTTACATGAAAGTCATAATCACCTCATGATCAGGTCATTCTCTTCTCCCCAAATCTCAGCTCATCCCCCAGACAGGATAATCTTTTCAACAAGATGAATTGAGAAGACAACCTCCAAAATAAATTACATTAAATAGGATCCTCTGCTGAGACAGACAATAAATGTCCAACTACTCTGACTGCTGAGAGGCTGAAAGATCTACCTTGGGTTTCCCACATCCTACTGTCAACTGGGAGAAACAACAACTACAGCTGCTCAAAGTTATCTCAAAATTTAGATTTAAGGTTTATATTAGACATACCTGGAGATTCTCTGACCTCTTTAGCTTTGGTACAGCCTTTTGTAGCTTATCACTTTAGGATCAGCTTTGTAGGCAGTTTGTGCATGTGCCTAACGCCGGACGAGTAGACGTGAACATTTTCACGCCAATAGCAATGTTCATGCAACGTTGTATTCTATTTCAGGTGCCTCAGTGTTCTGGTAAACAAGGCTTTAAGTTCACTGTTTCCCCAGAAGACTATCTGGGCAAAAAATTTTAAGTCAGAGAAAGAATAAACAGTTTTAGCAGAAGTCACAGAACAACTATCTAGCTTTAGATTGGAACAGGAAGCTTCTGCACTCTGTTGTGAATGCTTTCCTGGAGTCTGAAAACAGATTTTCTTAACTTAAATCATCACTGTTCTTTGAATTTCACTTCAGATCTCACTGGAAAACTACATGTACTCACTGTTTGCATTTTCAAAGATGTCCCCTCAGAATAAAACCTTTCCCAGCTGGAAGCATTTTGGGCTGTGTGAGATGGAAGGTTTTTTTTCAAGAACCTTTGAGAATTACCATTTAAAATGTTTAGGATACAATTTTATCTTACAGAAACTGCTGCTGTTTACACACACATGTACAAGGATCCTTATCATAATTTAAAGCTACAATCAGTTCATAGAAAGGCTTGTATATCTCACATGGACTAAACCAGCAAATTTATAACACAAAATTTTTGTGTGGGGAGGAGAACTAAGCTCATCGAGAACAGTATTTATACCGCAAATTCCTGGCATAGATTTTTTGAGGCTTATTTACAGTTTCAAGTCTATTTTTTGTATCTAAGTACTGCATTAACAGTGCATGTCACAACAGAAAGTTGCACAGGGAAAGACCAACAGATCTGCAAGTTCTGCATAGTATATGAAATGTAAGGTATTTAATTTATCATTTGCTCTGCTCCCTCAACATGTAACATCAAAGAGCAAAAATTAAATCATGTAGCCTGAAACTGTTGATTGAAATAAAGAAAAAATGTCTTTATATACTAATTTTTTCTTACAAAAATAAGGGGAAAGCTCCAAAGTTAACCGAAAAAGGTTATAGAACACGATACAGTAATTCTTTTCAACTTGCTACTTGTTCAACTTCAAAGGCATAGGAAAACAGAAGGCATTTAAATAGAACTTCTTAATTCTGTAACTCCTACATATATTAGATACATTTAACCTGTCTAACCAGTTACTCAGCCATGTCCAAATAAGCCCAGTTCAAATAAGACACAACAGTTTCATTTTGCATGCTGCCACGTACGGTATTATGCAACCAGCCAGTAAAACTTTTCTGCAACAGGAAAACAAAGAAACATTTATTGGAGGGGGAAAAAAAGTGCAAAGCAGGAGGAGAACAATAAAAGAGGCATTTTTTTCCTCCCTGTTTTATCCTCTTGCCAAAGGCAGTCACACATGCTGACAAGCTGACCATGTGTGTTCACCCCTCCGCTGGAGAAGGTTGTGCAGGAAGCTCTGCAATCCAGATTTTTACCTGTTGGAGCATTTCTTCTGTAGCATTCAGCTTCAACTGATGCCCCTCAAGACAGATTTCTAAGTCCCGGATTTTCTCTCCTTGAGCTTCCACCTGGTCTGTGAGAACACTCACCTGTAATTGGAGAGGAGAAGCACGATGCTACTGAACTGACTGTAAATAAGGTTCAATTACCTTATACATATAACATCCAAATGCACGTTTTAACAAGAAGTTCCCTTTTAAAGCCCTCAATGCTTTAATATTCTTGTGCACGGCAGCAACCTGCTCTACCAAGACGAGACAGTTTTGCAGTCTTACCTCTATTTTGCTCCAACCCCGCCCTCAAATCTCCCCTCCCCTGCAACTGTTTTGTTTTGATCTAAAAAAGAAAGGGCATTTCAAGAACAGCTGGAACGCTGCCTATAGGTAGCTTGGGTCCCTTCGTGCAGAAGTCTGGAAAATTGGAAAGGAGCTGACAAGAACAGAGGATACTGGAAATATTTTATGTGGTTTTGCAGCAGGCTTTGCCATTGTGGGTTCTGTTGGCGTGTTGCTCCCTAGAACAGATAAGTAGGAAAATTGTTCCTTCCAAACCCAACCAATTACTTTACTTCTTACAAGAAAAAAAACTCGGCTTACCTATCAATAAAGAGTTCTGAAGTTTTAAAGAATGCAGTGAGTAAAAGCAGTAAAAGGCAAGTTTTAGCAGTGGCAAAGTTCTATTCCAACAAAAATTCCCAGGCTTTGGCAAGCCAAAACATGAAAGCAAAAGCAGGGAGATACAGACAATGAATACCAAGAAAAGAAACAATAAGCAATCCTGGTAAAGATCTGTGGGAATGGTGGTACAGAGCAGTGAGTATGCAATAAAAAAAGCCCAGCAGCTGAACTGAAAGCTTGCAAAACAGAAAAAAACTGCACCCAGGATAACATTAGAAAGACATGGAAAAAACCCCAGTGATAATTCTTCTGTTAAGAAGCACATACACTCTGTATATTCATTTTGACTATTTATTTATACAAAAGCCTTCATTATTCTAGAAAAATATTATCACAAACAAACAAAGGAGCCTAAGGTGTTTAAACTCCTTTTTGAAGGAAATGCATTAACAAAAACTTATACATGCTCTCAGATCCTACCCTGCCAACACCTTTATTTATAAAAAAAAGGTGCAATATGTGGAAGTGAAACTTTTATCCACTATGCAGAATGTCTAAAACCCAAAGAAGAATTGAGTTCAAGGAAGCTGTAGAGGGAGAGACTCAGTGATCTGTATTTGTTTACCTGCAAACATAATGACAAGCATGCCTGGGAAAGAATCACATAAAAAAGAAAGAAAAAGAAAAGGCTATTTAATTTTTTTCCCATTAAAGTAGTTGGCTGTAGCTTAGAGTGCAGCTGAACTCAGGATGAGAGGTGATAGGAAGGAGTGGGTGGAGGCAGATGGCAGAGGGACACATCCAAGCTGGGGCAGGAGGAAAACTCCCTGCGAGGCAATCTGTTGCTTGTCTACTTTGTTTTGTTTCCATTAAATGAGAGATGATACACAAAAAACCCCATGTGAGGTCAGAAAGCAAGAAGAAACAAAGTGAATTGTCTCCTTTAGTCTGACGCAGGTTCCAGAGAAAGAAAACCAGCTTTATTTAGAGCATCAGGTTAGGTTTAAATACCATTGCAACCTGGAAGGAAAACTCTGTATGTTAGATGCGACCTGCAAAGGAATTTAGTAAAAGCTTAGCAGCTTTAGAAGCATCTGTTGGGTGTTCCAGCAGCTGGGCTGAGAGGCACATTAACCACTTTGAGCTCATATTTTCCCTTCTGTCCAGGATCACATCTGCCAGAGTCTTCAAGGAACCCGTAGGCTGCACCCAGAACATAATCCCAGTTTATGCTACTCTGGCAGTTCTGTCTTGCTTTAGGAGTGACACACCTGCAAGGCTCAGCCTGTAGGTAATATATTTTCTGTAGAAGTGAGGTATATGGAACACTTAGCTAAAAATCAAGTGTTAGAAAGGTTTAAAAGTCTCAGGCAAGACTGGAGTGTTGCAACTCTCCTATTTCCTCCAGATCACAGCTATGGGCCAGCCACTGGAACAATTCAGCATGAGCCATGGAATAGAGGTGCTCTGTTCCCA
This sequence comes from Coloeus monedula, assembly GCF_965178545.1. Lineage (NCBI taxonomy): Eukaryota > Metazoa > Chordata > Aves > Passeriformes > Corvidae > Coloeus > Coloeus monedula. The sequence continues at coordinate 9,257,130 of NC_138786.1, read as the reverse complement.
TTCCTTTCTCATCCTTCCTGCCAAAGCAGCCAGGTTTGTACCAGCAGAGTCCCTCAGGCCATGTAACCTCAGCATGGGGCTTGCCTGTGCTCCTCATATTCAACTGCCTGGACAGGACTGGTGTAAACCAGGTCCTAAACCCAGCTCCACCTTGGCACCTTAGCTGCTGTTGATGTTCATCTTGCAGATGGAGGTTTTTGTCTATCTTATTTGCCTGGGGTTTTTGCAGTTCTACAGCAATGCTGTGCAGTGGGAAGGGAACATGCACAAATATTGACTAAGACTTTGGGTTTGATCTGGGGTGGAAGTGAGGCGAATAAAATGCAGGAGACATTTTCTGGTTCTGATTTTACTCTGTTCCTTCTAAGAAAAGCTCTAGGCAGCTCACCAAAACATGTCATAAAACCCCTCATTTGTGCATTTGGCTGGCTGCATTCCTGCATACCTGTTCATGTGGATGAAGGAACAGTTACTAAAAATCTGCAGGACAAAGACAGGAAAAGCACATCCTGAGCAGCAGCCTGGGACAGTCTGCAGGACTTAGCACAGGTCCAGTTAGATCCACAGAAGCTGAAGCACAGACACAGATCACAGGAGTGCACAGATATGTGAGGAACAAAAGAGACCCTCACACCCAAAGCCACAGGTGCACCAGTTCCACCCTCAGCTCTGGAGGGAACAGCTGCATTTGGCTCCTAATTGTCTCTCCACTCATGAGTTGCTCATGTGTGCAAGACGTGGATGTACAGTGTGAAAAGTTGTTTGGTATTACTAATAGAACCAAGACTTCAGCATTAAGAGCCACTTGATTAATAAAAGACATTCTAACAAATATCGGTCGTAAAGGGAATTCGTAGCGCACACTTAAATTCCAACCAGAACTTTGTTTTTCTGTCAGGTGGGTTTTTTTTTCTAAATTTGGTAATAGCAATTTAGTTTATGAACAGTAATGAAAAAAAAAAAAGATCCAACCAAGCCAAAGCTTGTGTCTCAAAACATTTATTGTTTATTTAACAACAGCAGTGAGGCTGCTGCTCAGTAATTGAACACAAGTGTGAGCAGAACATGCAGGATAAGGCATGTTTACAGAAACTCGTGACTGAAAGCAGGGAGATCACCTACCCAACACACTTCAGTTTTGTTTGCTATAAATATATGTGCTTATAAAATGCATTTGAAGGGAAAGGATATGCAAAGACCATTTAAATAATCTCCACCTTCAGCTCTTAAAAAGCATGGAATGTACAGTTTAGTACTAGCAAAAATACACAGAAAAAAATATTTTTTTAAGTTGTGCAGCAACATGTGTCTTCTCCAGGAGGAAAACTTAGACAGGACACAGGATCTGCTTGAAAAAGGCTTGGTAAACTGAGAAACAGGAAACCTGGAAGAGCTTAGGCATGCATTTTACTGTCAAATTTTCTCTATCCCTGTTTTCCTCCCTTTTTTGATAATGGAAACAGTTTTGGTATGGCATATAAACAGGAAAAATACCAGTTCTATCTACCTGCCAGTCTTCTGGGTCATTACAAATGGCGGCACACAGAACCTAGAAAATTGGCACCACCCAGCAAACCTAGAGAACCACCATCACTGCAGTGTCCTAGGACAGAATGATTTTTAATCCCTTTGTCATCCCCCCTTTAACTGCTGTTACACCCTCTCCTCTACCAGGTTACCCCACCATGAAATCATTTAGAGGGATTATACAGATTATAAATTCCTGGTTAAATATCAGTTACATATGGAGACCTGCTAGCATTTGTTTAACAGAAAGTACTCTGCCACTTCAGCTTTTATGCACTGAGCATCAACTATACAGACAATTTTCTTCTCTCTTTTAAACATACCTGCAGGATGAGCGACTCTTTATCACCTTCTAGTCGTGCCAACCTTTCTTGATAAGTTTCATTATTAGATGAAAGATGGTTCACCTGAGACTGGGAGGAAAAAAAAGTGCTGTGAGAATTTTTACACTTAAAGTTTCAAGCAATAGTTAATAAAAATTATATATATTAAACCATTTTTACAGTACAAAAAATATGAAAAAAGTGTGTACAGACCAGAACTTTTCATTTCATATGCGTTAAGCCTTTGGAATGTACCTTTTTTTAGCTGTATTTTGAATACTCTCTCATTTCCAGCAATCAACAATGGTATAGCAATAGACTGGTATTTTCTAGAAAATGATAATTTCAATGAAAAACACCATCTTACCAAACCAAAACCCATTTAATTTGAAGTATCTAATCTCCACAGTCTTTTGCCAAAGTCAATGAATCTTGTGTTTACCTTCAAGTGGTAAAAATTGCTATAGGTATAGTATCCCTAGAAATTACTGAAAGAAAATCAGAAGTTTTTTGTTAGCAATAAAAATTTATTTAAATGATCAAATTCTTATCAGGAACTGCTCTAGCCACCCAATCACTTATGGATTCCTAAATGGCTCTAGGGAGCAAAACCTTCTAAAACATGGCCTGTCCTTAACTATTATGCCCCATTTCCTATGAATTTTAATACTTTACATAGACACAACACAATTTTTAAAAATCTGCAGATTTATTCAAGTTTAGAAGAGTCTCCTAGGTTCATCCTGCCCACTGCAACATTGTGGGAATGGAGCTGTTTGCTCAGAGCATCAGAAGAAACCTAAGCCCCCAGAGACTGATTTCCCAACTCCACTGCAGGCACTGCATTTCTGCCAGGGAACACAACACTCAGCCTGGCTTTTCAGCTAACACAGGAATCCAAGGAGTTCCCTTCAACTGCAGCTGACTACTCATTTATACTCACTTGCACAATGGCACCAATATAGTTATAATCCTCCTCCACAACTGCCCTTTCATTTTCAGCTAAACATTTGTGAATAGATTTTTTTTTTTTTAAATTGAACATATTTATGGCTTCCTGATCTATGCTGAGACCTACAGGCTCAAACATAAAACAGAAGGTGAAAATAAACATGGTGCTAATTAAATCAAGAAATCAAATTTTTATCCAAAAGACACTTTTCAAGCCATAAAGTGCTGAGCCAGATGTAAGTGTGGCACCTTTGTAAGCTGAGAGAAACCAAGCGCCCTTGTCTCTGATTATTTTGAAAGAAATTGAGAGAATCACAACAGCACCAACAAACAGGGCTGAAAGATGTCTGAAGAGATCATCTGGTTCACTATTCCATCCTAGGGCCAATGATTATTTGCAATATTCTTGTTTTGTCTTCTTCTGAAGACCTCCAGAAACAGAATTCACAGCTTCTCCATCTACTTCTTACCTACCCATCATTAGAGCATTTTTCTTAATGCCTAATCTGAATCATCTCTTCAACTTCATGGTTCTTATCATACCACCATAAATTAAAAAATAGGTCCTTCTGCTCACTTCAGAGATTTTTTACATATTTAAAGATTATCTCTACATCTCTAATTAGCAGGTCCCTCTTCATGTTGTGAAAGAAAATATGACTTTTTCTGTCTTTTCCTCACAGGTTAACTTTTGAAGATTTGTTTTGTTACTTTCTTTTGGTTCCTCTTCACCAACTATTTCCCAACTTCTTTTAAAATTAAGAGCCTAAGAGGAGACACAGGACTCCAGTTGAAACTGGCTTGAGACTCTCGGGCCATATTTCTTTCCATATTAACAATATAGTAAAATTCATGTATTTTCAGCCTAGGACCCATAACTTCCAGATCCTTTTAAAATGCTTTTATTTAGCTGCCATCCTGTTCTTCATTCTGCTTTTACTCTTTATTTCAGCTTAAATGTGTAACTTTGAGCAAGTCTGCATGGACTGGCATTCTACTATTTACACTCTTTTCCTGTGCATCTGGCTCTTAGGTTTTAATCATGCCCTTTAGCATAGCTGCATGGCCCTTAACTAGAATCACCTATGAATTCAATAACCTTGGTCTTCTGTCCCTGTTTAAGGGACCAACAGGAACATTAAAAACAGAATGTGCAGAACCTCAGTCCACACCTCACTCACCAGCATTCATCATCAAAAGAAGAATGTGTTAACTCTACTCAGAATAAACTTTTGTCACAAGTTTTTGACCAGTTCATAATAAGTACAACTAAGGTTCAAGACCTCACAGAAATGGCTCTAAATATGCAAGTGTGAGGTCAGCCAGAAAGGCCTCAGATAAGCACAGGAAGGTACAGTAGACAGAAAAATGACCTGCTAAATAAGTGTCTGATTGACGTACAGCAGTTGTTTAAGACTTGGTAATTCTTTGTGGCATGTATAAAGACAAGATAAAACAATGTAACTTGAACCGAGGCCATCTGTGGATGGTTGGAGTGCATTCTGCAGTTGTGAGAGTCAGGACTGAGAGGAAACTGAGCAAGATGTCATATGTATCAGCAGCAACTGAGTACAGGACATAAGAGCACTAAAGACACGAGACCATGGATGATTCCAGTTGGTGTAAGAGCTTGCAAACAATAAATAAATACTGCTCATGTGCTTACACAGGTCTAAAACGCTGAATCGACAAGATTTCCTATAAAGCTGTTATTTCAGAAGATACAGCATTAAAGAGCAAAAGTTGTTACCTGGGCTCAACAAGTTAGAAGCCAAGCATGTTAACTATGTTTGTTATAATGAAAGAAGGAGAGGGATTGCATAAAACATGTAAAAAAGTTTGTGATAACACATGATAACAAAGTAGAAGGAAAGATATGCTAGAAGGCAAGGCAGCTAAAAATATGTTGATGGCAGTACCACTGCAGATAAAAAATCAAATGCATGCCATAAATACTTTGCCTACAGGAATCACAGAATCCTTAAGTCTGGAAAAGAGTTTTAAAATCGAGTCCAACCAGCACCACCACCATTTTCGCCATTAAACCATGTCCTCAAGTACCATATCTACACATTTTTTGAACTCTTCCAAGGATGGTGCCTCCACCATTTCCCCAGGCAGTCTGTTCCCATGTTTTACAACCCTTTCTGTGAAGAAATTTTCCCTAATATCCGATCTAAACCTCTCATGGTGCAACGTGGGGCCATTTCTCTTGTCCTTCCACTGGGTGCCTGGGAGAAGAGGCCGATCCCCACCTGGCTGCACCCTCCTTTCAGGCAGTTCTAGAGAGTGATGAGGTCACTCCTGAGCCTGTTTTTCTCCAGGCTAAACACCCCTGGTCCCTCAGCTGCTGCTCATGGGACTTGTGCTCCAGACCCTTCCCCAGCTCCATTGCCCTTCTCTGGACACGCTCCAGCCCCTCAATGTCCTTCCTGAACTGAGGGGCCCAGACCTGGACACAGCACTCGAGGTGTGGCCTCACCAGTGCTGAGTGCAGGGGGACAGTCACTGCCCTGCTCCTGCTGGCCACACTATTCCTGATCCAGACCAGGTGCCCTTGGCCTTCTTGCCCACCTGGGCACACCTGGCTCATGTTTAGCCACTCTCAATCAGCACCCCCAGGTTCTTTTTCCTGGGCCACTTTCCAGCCACTCCTCCCCCAGCCTGTAGCGCTGCATGGGGTTGTTGTGACCCAAGGGCAGGATCCAGCACTTGGCCTTGTTAAATCTCACACCATTGGGCTTGGCCCATCCATCGAGCCTGTCCAGATCCCTCTGCAGGGCCTTCCTGGCCTTCAGCAGATCAACACTCCCACCCCAGCTTAGGGTTATCTTTGCACTTGCTGAGCGTGCACTCAATCAGCTCATCCAGATCATCAATAAAGACACTGAACAGGACTGGGTCCAGCACTGAGCCCTGGGGACACCACTGGTGACAGTCCCCAGCTGGATTAACTCTATCCACCACCACTCTCTGGGCCAGGACATCCAGCCAGGTTTTACCCACTGAAAAGTGCACCTGTCCAAGCCATGGGAAGCCAGGAGCTGCAAAGCAATTGCTTGGAGCACTGGTATTACAGTCTCTTTAGTGATTTTGGATATAGTTTACTGTCCATCAGATTGCAAAAGATATTAACATAAAAAGTTTCCTGGAACAATTCCAAATCAGCTGTTTCTCCCAGTTCTACAGAAGGAAAAGAAAAAGAAAGCTTTCCATAATATTTTTTTCATCAAAAAGCATTCCACCACCTGCTTGAGATTCATCATTTTTATTTTCCAAATCTCTCTTTGGAATATGCTCATTAATTTAGTATGAACACAATATTGGTAGAGACTGGAAAGTTCCAAGTGTCTAAGTATCACTTGCATGATCCTGTCATTACTGAGTACTTTTCCAAGAAAAGGGCTTAAATTTTCCTTCTTATGTGACACAAAAAAAAAAAATCAGACTTTGGAGAACAATTCAATAGCTTTGATTTAAAACGGGGATGATCAGCAAAAGTATAAAAGGACGTTGCAAGAAATGTTGGTCAGTTGATGTTCTCCTTGTGTGTGCCTTTTCAGCACCAAGAGTCTCCAACACAGCTAACTTTAATCCAAACCCCACCAACTTCTGGAGTTGGTCAGCAAGCTGTTACTCAGAAATTTGTCAGAAACAACATGGATCTCATCCTGGGCTGTGGAGCGGGGAGGAGCTGGGAAAAGAAACCTGGCAGTCAGTTAAAGTGGTGATTTGTAAGCTTTTTCAACAAGTCACCCGCCTCTTTGAGGAGACAGATTTATGTCATAACCCTCCTCTCTTCTTCAGTCACATGAATCACCTTCAGCTCCACTGATAATTGAATAGGATGCCTGTGGCAACAATAATACGTGTATTAATGGGGAAGATTAGGGACATGCTTGATGTATTGCCTTTTGTTGTAGTTTAGAAGCTGAAAATGAGGAGTATGGCCAGCTGAGTTCAGCCACTCAGCTTCACCACAAACCACCTCACAGACCACATTTCAACATAAGAAAATGTGGACTGTAGATTCTTCCCAGCCTATTTGCAGTTGATAATATTTAGAAGTGTATGGTCTTTCCACTTCTGTAGTACTCTTCTTGGTCAGTAGAATTATGTTCTGAGTCACAAGGAGTTGTATTATGAAGTGATGACTGAGCAGCTTACACAGTAAACATTTTTATTTGCATCTGCCTATGGACGCAATACAAATTTAATCTCTTGGCATGTTAGTGCTACCTCAGATACACACCCATCTCAACATATGTGCTTTCCCTCTGTTACCTGAGAGGAGGAGGAGAAGGCTGGAACATGATTTCTGGATCTACAATTCTTGCCTTTCATCTGAAGGCAATTAGTAAATCAAGAGCAGGATTTTTTATTTGCCATTGTTACTGGTTGGTTAAATGAAAGTGGCAGCCACCTGGAAAAAGCTGACAGTGCATAGTCTGAAACTAGCAAAGACATAGCTACGTAAATTTTGGTAGTCCTTAAAACAAATGAATTTTTAACAAATATTTTTATTTTATCTGAATAATTTTTCTGAAAACTAATAATTATTTTCTTCCTCCAGACAGTTAAATGTCTTAAAAGAAAATATCCTTATAGAAGTCATAAGATTCACCTTCAGCAGCATGAATTTAATGGCTATATCATGGGTTTGATCACCCCACCTCTTGCTAGGACAGGTTAAGAATCTCCCCCAGAAAAAAAGGAAGGCATAAAACCAATGTATATCAATTTCAGGCCAGCCATTAGCTGTGAATATTAGCATTTATATTAATCATTTTTGACTATAACTACATGTCTACATACCAAAATAACTACATATCTACATACCAAAATGTGGGTTGTGCCAGTTTTATTTGTCTTCCATTTAAGGGTGGGTGGGAAGATAAGAATAAAGCAACAGGATGACACAAAATTTGACATGAATCCTCTAACCCAAATCCCTTGGGAGAACAAAAGAATGTTTGCTAAAAATGAGACTTTTCAGGTCATGGGGATATCTCAGGGCCCTTAGTTTGCAACAGAAACTTTTAACACTGATGGATCCCCACTCAGGCCCTGTGAAAGAACCCAGTATTAATCACCTGCAGAACACTTCCCCCAAACTGCCCACACTGCTTTATGAGGACTGTGCTGCTGGCCAAGCTGTGAAGTTAAAAGCACACTGTGTATACACCAGGAATTTTCCCTATCCTTCCTTGGCTCTGTCCACATGCTCTCAGGTTTTGCTGCCCACTTTGTCCATCTCTCTGGCCATTCTTGGCCCAGCATTCCCACAGGTCATGCTAACACCAATGAAGTCCAATGGAAAGAACTGAAGTGTGGTGACACATTATTTCAGTTTGATTTAAATATTACTTCTTCCCCTGCTGCTGTTGCAAGATGCTACTGTGCACATTATGTTACAAGACTTCTGCTTAAGACCAGACCCTCCATTCTAAGCATCTGAAAATAGAAGTTGTATCTGTTGTTTTGCCTGCCTGGATCTCAGGATTTTTGTTTTTGTTTGCTGCCCTAACCCAGTCCAAGCCACAGATACCACACAAATCTAGCCTAGCCAACCCCTGCAACATCAAAACCCATCTGGGTCTCTGAAGAGATTTCTGCTAATGATGAAATTTGAGCCAGCTCTGGCATACTTCACCAAGGCTTTATGGAAGTCTCTTGCAGTTATTCACTGTTAAATGCCATGTGTTACTCTGAAAGCAACTCATAATTTTATTATCAGCCAAAGAGCAACAATTTATGATTGCAGGAACTGAAATCTTTATATGCTGTAACAGTCAGTGCCAGACGTGAGACACTGGGATTCTTGGACAGGAAAACTGAACAAGCAACTAAAGATTGTTTCAACTTTTTTGTTTTCTAAATCACTTGTCAAAGGAATTTGGGAGCAGACTGCTTAAGTTCTCCTGGGAACAATGCAAGATCATTTTCAGTCCTCCTCCCTTCCCCCACGTGTGCTCACCCCTTTAAAGAGCTTGCAAGGAAAAGCAGCAGCATTGATATTCTCCTTCATGTACCTGACATAAAGGGAATTACATGCAACTACAGCAGGAGCACCATTAACTCCTGTAAAATCTTGTGCTACACTTGAACACGGTATCCTTTCTGAGCACAGTCCACCAGCTGACAGCAGAACACCTTATTAACCTCTTTGTTAGCAAACCTGTCTTTACAGAAATGAAATTTGCACCAGGAAGCAGGAGTGGCAGACACGCTGTATCCATAACCTCATTTAAATACCAAATTAATATGTGAGCTCAAAATACACTTTTTAAAGAGGTAATTAGCTTTAACTGCACAGAGCACAGGTTAAAAGAATAGTATAATGTTACCAGCAGCTACTTCCTGTTGCCTCTTAACTATCCTCTCACTTCCCATTTAATCCCCTCCACAGACACACTCCAGAAATGTGAAAGTTTCTATAATCCAGTGTAAGTATTTGGTAAATTAACTTCACTATTCTCAAGCTCTTATTAAAGACTGACACATCATTAGTATTTTACACTTATTCAAGGAACTACCCGAAATAAAAATTTCTAAGCACATTTCACATTAGTATTGACAGATACTTTATGTTTATACAGCTAGTAAAAACCCAAGAGTGCATGTGCATATATATTCATGTATGTATGCATATAAACAGGCAAGAATTTGCAGGAAAAGCAGACACAAGCTAAAATAGATTTTAAAATAATAAGGAGAGGATGTGCTTCTTTCATGACACACAAAATTAAATCCATATTCTAATTTAAAAACCAGCCTACTTTGAGGGATCTATTCACATCCCATTCGTGGATTTTTCTAACACCGAAAAAGAAATTCTTAGAACATAAAAAAATCCAAACGCCGACAAAAACAGTGATTTTTTTCAAGGTGATGAGAGAACTGCACAAACCTATTTTTTTTTTTTTAAAGGAAGACAAAAACAATCTCATGCAGTTAATTTATGTTTGGGCAGTTCATGACAGAATTAATAACACTGCTTTTTAAAAAACTTGTCCGTTTAGCAGAGTATCATGCACAGAGGAAAATCACCACCATTTTTACCCGAGACAAAGGCATCCCGAAAGGTCTCATACAGTTACCCCGATGAAGAATCACTTAAGTGAAGAGCTAGTGCAGAAAACTTTTCCCTTTAAAGCACAACATGGTGAACAACACCCTCTCCTTTCTTTAGCTATACATTACCATGCAGGATTTGTTTTGTTGCACTGCAGTCCCCAGAAAGCACAGGCACTTGCCAGAATCTATTGCCATTTGCTCAAAGTTTGATCCTAGAGTTTCATTTTTAAAGACAAAGACAGCTGATTTTCTCCCCCCTCCCTAAGCCTCCTCCTCCTACACCAAGACACGTCTTTAATTCACTTCTCATGAAGAAACTCACACCATTTAAAGTCTGAGGCACTGAATGAGTTTCCTTTCGCAAAGCTGAGAATTCTGACTAAGATTTTGCTAAATGTGCATTTAGAAAGAGAAAACAAAGCCCAGCAAATCACTTACCCTCTTTAGCCACGTGAAGTGCTTGTAAATATCAATCTCACCATCCATGCTTTGGGCCCATCTCAGCAGTCACATTCCCAGGGTTAAAAGAAACTTTTGGAAGCAAGTGCTCTGCTTTGTTTTACAGGATATAGCTGTGATTTCTTTCCCTTTCAACCCTCAACTTCTAAAATCTTCAATGCCTCGTCATATTTTAAGCTGAATCCCCTGCCCCTGTCCCACAGTCTTATCCCAAAGGCTTCTCACAGATGTATATATAACACACAACTGTATAAACTTCAGGCTCCCCCCAAACATCTGGTTTTTTTAAACAGCAGATTGGTTAGCAGGAAGAACAATGCAACCCCAAAAACATTAAAAATATAACTTGCTAAAAGATCTTTAAAAAAGGATCTTTCAAGAACAGCATAAATCTGCAGGATCTGTTCCCCTTTAATGCTGAATAACAAGCTAAAAATTATTAAGCTGTCACTGAGAAACTATTCTCAAGTAATGCTTTCTCTGGCTTTCTGTTTCAAGAGTGGCTGGAACTCATTACCAAAGACCCCCTATTTCCTGTCTCTGTTCTACTCCCTGTTTATCGTAACACTACTCAGCCTTCTTAATTTATTTCAGGCTCAGACTAAACCTAAAAATAAGTTCTGCTCTTTGAATTACTTGCCTGTCCTCTCAAAAGACATTATAAAAGGGGAGGAATTCAAGGACGATCCTGTGAATAAGATAATGATCCCATAAATACTGCTATTGCCAAAGAGGCGATATTCCATCCTAACAGAAGATGATGATACCCTTCCAAGATATTTGTCTGCTCCTGCTGAAGCTGAAATCTCACAGCATGGCAACTTTTCAAACTTGCAACACCAAGACAAACGCATGTGCAACGCAATGCTCTGGCAAGAAGGAAAGTTTAAAGTGTTGCCTGTTATTGCGGTGTCCTCTAGTGCCTCCACACAGTACTTATCCATGGCTTTTAAATTTTCCCAGTAAACTCCAGCTTCCAGTGTTGTTTCTCCCCCTAGTTCAAAGTGGCTTTGGCCTTAAACCAGGCAGCTGATTGTCACACACACAAGGACAACTGCTTGGGCAATGCCTCTTCAGACCCAAACGCAGCTGTCCCCATGGAATCTTTGTGATGATCTCAGAACATTTACTTATCTCCTCACTGCCTTCAGGTCCTACAGGCAAACTGACCCCTGGGTTTAAGGAGTAGTAAACCGGCAGTTTGGAAGAGCTAGTGACAAGGCTGCCCATGGTACTAATGATATACACAGAGGACTCAAAGTCTGAAGCTGCACAAAGTCCTGAAAAGCCTTTCTTACAGGAACCGGCCTCACTTAGGCATCAACCCACACTTCAGACTGGTGAAGTCACAGATATGTGACAAAATTTTTTCAAGGGGATGTGGGTTTCTAATGTTTCAACCATTCTTGGCCTTTTTGACCTGATAGAGCTCTTCTCAGAGCCTCGCATAAGACAGAGTAAGAGGGAAGGATATAAACCCAGACTTTCAGTTCCTGTCATGTATTTATTATCTGTTGTTACTTAAAGTTACATGATGAGAAAAACATGACAATTTTTAGCAAGTCAGTGCTACAGGTCTTCTAAAGGCGTTGGGTTACCTAAAATCACCAGTAAATGTGACGAGAAAAGAACTATCCGTTTCCAAAAACAATGCTGCAAGACAGATCTGAAGGGGACTTGGGTTTCCTTGGGCATAGAATCTACTTATTTTATGCTGCCTGAAAGAGGATGAGAGCAGTTATTTGTTGAAGAGCTCACACTATCTTGGAAAAATCTTAATACAGCATCAATGGTCCATTTAATAATAAAAAACCCCAAACAAACAAACAAACAAAAAACCAAAAAACCCCAAAAAACTTAATAGAGTACACTTCCCTGGGCATTACCGCCCCTGCCATGGCTGACAAGCTGGAGGCTGAATAGAGGTTTTCTTGACATTAAACTTGAATGTCCAACAGTTTAAAGCAATTTTTTACCCAAAAATCTTGTTATCTAATTAAGGAGATTAGCAAATACATCAAGCTTGATCTCACAGCATTGCATATCCCATAGTATCACCACTATGGTGCCTTAAGTTCCACACTTCATCCATTTCAAAACAGAGGCTCTAAGACTCCTATTTCAGTCTTACTCATGGAAAAAGGAAATACCTCTCTTAAAACATTCCACCATACTTTATCAGCTAATGATTGTGGTTTTAATTTTAAAACCTATAGAAAAACTGTGTTACTAAACTTCCCAGTGCCCCAGTGCAGCATCTGCATTTAGAGTAGCATCCATTTCTCCTTTTAAAAGTATTAAAAGTGACAACATACCTTACTTCTGCCTTGTCATTTGTGCTGGATTTCATGCAAAGGTCTCTTGATTCCTGTTAGTCATTCTTCCTGATTAAAAGGTAAGTGTCTGAATTTTCTGCATCTTATCAGCCAGAATGTTGACAGCATACATTCCAGACAGTCACATGCTAACTGGGAGCCTGTCACCTGCATACTGAACTTTACATCCTGCTTGAGCTTTGGCCTGGAACCTTCAGAAGCCAACTGAATGCAAATCAAGTGCCCCAGATTTGCTTAGAATGCTTTTGCATTTCACGGGGAAAGCTGGTTAGCTTCTCTGGGCAGTGTGAAAATAAGGAAAATATGCTGCAATCTCAGGATTACCACTGTATGTTTTTCTTATTTTCAGTTAATCCATGTCTGTGTGTACCAGTTTCTGGTTCAATGGAGAACTGAAAAACAAAGAAGCAAAAGCCCCCCACTGCCACTGCAGAACCAACACCCTCAAGTGTTACCCCACAGAGACTGATCCAGCTGCTTCTCTCTTGCCCCATCAAATTGTTTATTTTCTCCAGTGCTGTCCCCCCCAAAAAAGGACACACATGTTATGGCAATACAAATGCAATGTAGGGCACTAAGATATTTAACTTAAACTAAGAGTTTATATACTCCATAAGCTGTATGATAACCCATCAGGATTTCTCTGCCAATTCCACACTCCCATAGAGCACTGCTGACTACTGCCAGCCTTGATTGCACTAGAATCTCCATCTGCAGAACACCAAAGGTGGCAGCCCAAGAACTCGTGCTGATACACAGCGCACAGAAACCACTCAGCTAAGTGAGCCATTACTTTTAGTCAGCAGGTCAAATACTTCAAACAAGCCTTGAAATCTCTTTTAAACAGTAAACAAACATGCTGCAAGGGCTTTGAAACTGAAAGCAACAATACTTTAAATGATCAGCTACAGTTCTCATGTCCCTCCACTTCAGACTATGAAGAGGCAAGAAAACATCCAGAAATCCCCTTGCAACTGTGGAGGGAAAGGCACTGTCTGGTGTTTTCCCTTTTCTACCAACACTGATTTGAGCAAGCACAGAGTTTGTTTGCTTTTCCACCTCTTCCTCACACCCAGCTGAGGCTCTATGAACACTATAAAATTGTATTTCCTAGCACTGTTTTAGCAATTTTACTTTTTCTTTGTGATAAAATACAGGTGTTGGTGCAGCACAAGTGCAAACGGTCAATCATGTTCTTCTATACCCTCTGAATCTCTTGGGAAATCAAAAGGCAAAGGAGCAGGGATCAGAGCACTTCTCCAGGGCCTGGAGCATGGCACCTGTCTGCCTTTTTATCAGTAACTTACAGATTGTTCTGGCTTCCAATCCCATCAGCCTCTGAAAACACGAAAAGAACTTACACTTGCTCTTTTAGGCCAAGGAATGAAGTGACCAGGTTTGCATCCTCCCAGCCTCATCAGGGGAGCACAGTGAGGATGGACATGCCACAAAAATTTACTCATTCCCAAGAATTAGTATCAATTTTTCCTACATCTATTCTTCTGTGTTTTTTTCCCCAATCCTAGTGTCTGGGCTGCTTTGGAAACAAAGGGATTAGGACCAGATTTTACAAGGGAAATATTTTTCAGCATGCCAATTCACACGTCATTCTCGTGGTGAAGCAAAGTGTGAGAGCTTCAGACTGAAAAAAGAGAGAGAAAATATGAGAATACTTGTGTATAAAGAAACTCAGGCCATTTGTGCAGAAGACAATGGAGGAAGAAATCCCTTTTACATGGCCAAAATGGCTTCAGGAATCTAGATGAAGTATTTCCAGCAAGAAAATTTGTCTTAGAGTCTTAATCGTGACTAACTGATAATGCCTACGTGACAGAGAAAGAAGCAACTCCTGGAACAAAATGAAAAAAAACCACTGCATTCTGTAGATCAGCACATTTGCTTTGCCTGTGATAATTTAAAAAAAAATAAACAATATCCTGGGAAACAGACAAAAAATAACATTTTACAGATGCACAAACAAATAATCCTTTCCCAGCATAAGACGCACTCAGTCCTAATGGCTTAATTATTTGATTAAAATCTGTATTTTGGAATTAAATGGACTTAGATGGCCATTAGTTCCATGTGGTGGTTAACCCTTACCCTTAATCCAAATTGGTAATTCTTCTCTGGAGCCATTCCCATACCACATATCCCCAGCACTGCCATGTCCTTTCTGGTCACTGCTCAAGCAATAAGCAGCCCCCTTCCCTTGGCTGGCATAAAGAATGTATTGCTGGTTCTTAGATGGAGCTACTGTCTGTTAATTCATCCACAGACATTTCCACATTCTTGGCAGTTTCAAGCATTCTTCTCCATATGCTGAAATACTTTGTTCAGCCCAAGTTCTACAAGAACTGTGACTTTTATTTTTTTTGCATGAAACTTACTGAGAAGAGAACATAAGAAACCCGAGTACCCTGTTTTCACATAAAATCTAAAAAGTATTTTCTACTTAACAGAGCAGCAATATCAGTGTGAACACTTCCCCCAGTTATATGCAGGAGTACACTGATATGTAAAGAAAATAATTAAAGATATTTATTTACATCCTACCACACAACACATTACAATAAGTCAATAAATTTAGTTTCCAGTCTGAAAGGTTTCAAAGCACAGCTGAAACTGCCAAACCTGCATTAAATCAGTGTATGAGACATCTGAAACAGGATATTTACCAAATATTTGCACACACACCATTACAAGGTTACAGTTTGCCTCTCCTCACTATGATGCACATCGGATTTTTCTCTTCTAAATTTCATAATGGAAAAAATAGTAAAAAAACCCAAACCAAAATAACCTGCAGGTACACCTTTACAAGTCCTTATTTCTGATAAGGATTATGCAAAAATTTTTTTTTCCTTAAGCATTTCATTATTAAGGAAACTTAAGCCCGTTGTTTTCTTTTTATGAACAAGAGTAGGATGCCAACATATTGTACAATATCTCTAAAATAAGTATATTTTTTTCCATTTTTGAGCAGCCACAAAAGCTGAAAAAATATTTACTTGCATGTTATTAGCATACTAATCCAAAAGAGAACAAAATAACTTTGTTGTGGATACAACATTGTTATGTTTGTCGTAACTAATAAGATTTAGCAAATGTCGATAGGTCCACCTACCCATCCATATTCTGTGAAATGTGAATAGGAGTTACATACAGAAATACTTCTAAATTATGCCCTTCCTCTATTATTCAAATGCCTCCAAATCAGTGCAGGGCCTTTAAAAACTAAATTTGGCTCCAGTTTCTTTACATAACCTCTACACCTTTTCTGTCAGCACCATTGTTTAAGGAAACAGTTCCCTCTTACCAATCGCTCTGTTAATTACTTTATGGAAAACGTTTTCCAAAGTTTCCTGTAGCTCCACTTGGAAAATACATTTCTGCATTAATGTTTATTAAATGAATACAGTGTATACCATTGAAATCGGTGAAAAGTAATGCAGCTGGAGATTCTAGTGACAGATCAGAAGGTGAGATGGAAAAGGGACTCCATGCACAGCATCAGACACAAAAAGAAAGATGAACTAATGGCATATTCAGCCACTCAGTGTAAAGGAAGGCACCGAAGCCAACAGCTGAACAAGACTTGTACAAATGGAACTGAATAAATTGAATTAATGCCTTTGGAGGATAACATGCAATTTCTGTATAAAATCATGGCTCCTACAGAGTATTCCACTGACACCATCAAGGTGTGGATAGGCCACGTAGCTGAGGATTGCACCTGAGGGCAAACTTCCTATGTGTCAGTAGAGTACCTTGAATCTTGAAAAGCTTACATAAAAGTACAGGCTCTGCTGTTATAGCAGGAATATCACCTGTCTTCCATGAGTATTCTAAGCCTGTAACACAGCCCTGTTTAAGCACTTCTGGCCATTGTAGTTTAAGGTGGCTCTGTTAAACATCATTGATCATTACAAGGGTGAAAGAAAATGCCATTTTCAGAAACAGATCTAAATCAGCCCTACCCACTGTTGTAAACTTCTATTAGTTCTTCATGTAGAGGAGACTTCACTACCTCTCCTGAGAGCTGCCACAGTGAGCAGTCACAATCAGAGATGGTAGGGTTGATTCCCAGACAAAGCAACCACAGAACAGTGGAAAAATTAGGCCTGGTTTAGAAAAGTTCCATGCAAGCTCTGTACAAAGCAGCAGTTCCACTATCTCCAAGGCATTCTAGTATTCATAAAGGGCTGAACACATGAAGGGCACTTCTCTGCTGGTTCTGGTGTACTGTGAATTGCTCTGAAACACTTGGGGAACTCTGAGAGGCCCAGATTTTCCAGTTCACGGCTTCCTTGCATCATCAATTCATTGAAAAGGAGCTGGAGCACTGTGGAGGACCAGGGCATTCAACTTTCAACTCGGAGTCCCTCTCAGAAAACACAACCCATCTAATGTTTCAATCTGGCAGAAATAAACACGAATGCTTACGGAGTGACGGCTTTTCTGCGCTGTCCCAGGCAGGCTCTACTGCTCCCTTTTCAATCTAACGTGTTAAAATCACTTGGCAGTGGGGAGATCCAGCTATAAATAGCTCCATCAGGACTCCCAGCAGCTGAGCTCCACAGTCAGATCTACCAGCAGATAAATACACTGGCTTTAACTGGCATTGCTCAGAATACATTCCCTTCCCACTCAGCTGTTGCTGAAAAATGCTATTGATACTTTTATAAAAGCGTGTTTTCAAGTACATGGAAGTGCCCCAAACTCAGTCATTTTCTGCCTCTCATCTGGACAGATAACCCTGTGAAATTAATCTTAGACAAAAGTGAAATAGAGAGACCAGTGATTATGTTTCAGCAGAGCACTTTAACACATGCTTAAAATAAAACTTTGAAGTGACTTCAAAACTCCACAAGCTCCATCCAGTCAGAATTCTGAACTGGGCTTTACTTTTTAATTCAAGACTTTGTGAAGATACTGGGGAAAAATATTCCTTGATTTTAACCCACAGTGGAAACAATTTCTTTTGAACATTAATAATGAGCAAATAGCAAGCAGGACTGTAAGGAATTTATCCTGTTTTGGCTAAAAAGTCTCTGGTTTTACCACTAAAGCATAGATCTTGAAAAGAAACAAAGCACAGCACATATCATAAGGCAAATCACATTCTATTAAAAATTGCCTCTATCACATGTTCCTCTACTATTTCTTCTGCTCTTCTCTCCATTTCCTCAAATTGGGAATATTTAGGAATATTTTCAAAGTCAAACTTCCAAAAAACCTTCTACTAATGAGTTTTCACGAATTGGCATTTTAAGGCTTAGTATATAAAGCTACATGATGGGAGTGGTTTGCTTTAAATACAGGTGTTCCACTAGGAGGAAGATCATGTTTTGCAGTCCTGAAAATGAGGTTTTCACTCATGCTTAAGAACAACTGTAAGAACACCAGTGTTCCTCTTTACCCAGAAAAGGATTCCACAAAAGTGGACAGAATAAAACCCAGAATGAACAGTGTGGACATTCATTTAGAGTTATGAAGCTGCAGTAAAATGCATTCTCTTGTTGCTCACAAAGCCCAACACAGTCAATTGTCACTGCAGCAGTTAATTTTTAATGCTGAAATTACTATCTGCTTTGTGATAGGTCACGTGCTCACTGGCAATACTGAAATATTTAACAAGAAACATTGATACTATCTACCAATTTGTTTTGTATGAACTTGCCCTGATAATCCCTAGGTCTTTGTGTTCTGTTTTTAAGGCCAAAGAATTTACGATCATAAAGCCATGTAAAACACTTCAGACATTCTCTTCAAGGCAAAAGTTTTGACTACAATCCTTAGGTAGTTAAAAGTCTATAATTAATCATGTTTTCTTCCGTTTTAGGTTTGTCAAAAGATTTGTGCAACTACAGCAACAGTAAAATTCTCATTCTTTGAGACATAGAATCTTTCTAAATCCAGTGCTAATGTTGTCAAATCTATTTCATCTGTCTCAAAGAAGGGACAGCAGTTACTGCATCCTGCTGTAAACTCAGGAACATGATCCCAGACCACAGAAAAAGAAAAAAGGCCTTTTCAAAAAGAACACCTTTAGTTCAACAGACACTGTGCCTCAGTCTTAGAGGAAACACCAAATCACCAATGGCTCCATAAGAAAAAGGAATAAAGCAGCTGTTCTCAAAAGAGTTAATAAGGAAGGTAGTATCAGGTATGAAACATGATGCCTAAAGCTTTCCTATTCTAGACATATCTAAATTTTCCCACATCTTTGGCATTCACACCTAGAGCAGACAGGACAAAGAATATAAATAAATAAATAAATAAATAAATAAAATTGTTCAGACCACCAAACATCACTTGGTGACACTTTATGCCTGATGAAGTCCACAGTTTGGTGCTACAGACCTGAAGGAAGCTGAGACCATCTGCAGTGTCTATAATCACCACAGAAACGTCCTGACTGATCAGAAATAAACCCGTGTGCCTCAAAGCTGATCAAAGGCTAAACTCCACAGACTTTATTTATTCATTTGAACACTAGGTGTAGTTCAGCACATTAAGAGGCAATTCCCAAAGCTGTAAAGCTGCTTGAGCTATAAGGCCAAGGAGCAATTTTGTGCAGAAAGTATTTTCCTCACGCAGGTCCACCTGAGCTGTGGTTTGCAGATGTTACAATGTCCAACACAAACAGCATGAAGAAGGGTCAGCCACTTTCTGTCCTCTAAGCTGCAATCCCAAATCCTGCTGTGTGGCAAACACAGAGCAGGGACACCCACACTGGGCCTCAGAGAGCTTTCAGGGCTGCATTAGGTTATGAAGACTGCTAAGGCAGAAGGAGCACAAGAGACAATAACTGGGACTTTTATCCTGTAACTTGCTTAAACCCAAATGCTGGCAGTCAAATGCTGCTGTTTGATACTATCCAGCAGGAATGAGCCTCAAGTCTTCCTTCTGACCTCCCTTTCTGTAAGCAAAGCAATATGGGGCAGTGGCAAAACAGCTATTCAAATTATTTCCATTAGGCACATTGTTTGTATTCTTGATTAACAATGGCAGCTGAAATGATTTTTAAATACCATTTTCAACATTTAAGTGAAGAAGAATCATAAAATAAGACACTTTTCTTGAAAAAAACATGCTTATCTGCTTTTAAAATGAACATGAGATGGCTTTTTATATCTCTGGTTTCTAATGTGTGCCTAATCAGGATAAGCTGGGAATATTTTTGATGCCCATTCGAGTAAAACGTTAGAAAGAAATTAATTGCTGTAGTCTCTGAAGCTATTCAGTTACATGCTAGAGCAGCTCTCCAGCTTCAAAAGAAGGTGCATGGACCCCAAAAATAAACAGATCTGGAATTAATCACCTACAAAAGAAAATCCCTCTCCATTTATAGCTATTATTTAAACTATAATAGCTCTAAAAGATAAAAACTTAAGGCATCAGCTCACCATTCACTACAAAGTTTGTTACAATTCAATTACTGCTACTGATATTAAGCATTGTTTAATGTAATGTTTCAGCTGAACAGAGCCATTAAATGTCCTCCAAATCTCTGTACTCAGACAGTAGCCTACACTTTAGATAGAATGCTTACAAGAGACACTTTGGAGCACATTCCACTGGAGAATGTGCCAGAGCTGGCATTTTTTGTGTAATGATGTTTTACCTGAGGGATACCAGCTGCAGCAATTGGGGACCCACACTTCAGGGGTGCCTGTGTGAACCCATGAACAGGGGAACCCACAGCCACAGGAGGGGCTGTTCATGCTTGTAACCAACACCAGCTGGGAGGGAGGAAATGTGTGTGGGATTTTAACTTTCTGGAATTAGTTTTAGAACGGCATTTAGAAATTTCTAAGTGTTCCTTAATGTTTCTCAAGCCTCTAAGTATTCTGGTTTATCTGTTGCATTGCTGATGTTGATCTTAGAGTCCCCTGATTTCTAGTTAATTATGATTTTAATGAACCAGCAAATGGCCTTGGTATTGGTGTATTTAAACCATGGGAATTGAGTGGGGTTTTCTAAATGATACTCCAGGCATTTCACAGAGTAATGATCACCAAACTGCACTTGAGGCTTCCAGTGAGCATGGATTCACTGAGATGCAGAGTTCCATTCTCTGGAACTCACTACCTCAACTATCCTGACATATGACACATATTAAGTGTCATGTTTCATGGCTCTGGGCTGGAATGAAGGAAATTTCAGTATGGGACACAGCTGTGAAATACATATTCCATTTCCTTCAAATGACCTGAATTTTATCAGATTTCTTCCACAGAAATTATATGCATGCTTGCAAATTATTTGCATTTTAAAAAATACAAGAAAGGTCTTCAAATACATAACACTGCTATTCATTTTCAAGTAACAGTCACAGCAACTATGCAGTATCCTCGCTCTACACAGAGCAGTGCAAAATATTTTCAAATCAGTCATCTCTATATACTGGACTAGAGATACTCTATACCACATCTACCCTGTTTCCTTGGTTCTGAATCCAGACTGGCCAACTGCTTTGTCAAATGAATACTACTCTTGACACAGGTTCAATTTTACTGTGAACAACTCTGAAAATTCATGTCTTTTATGCAGTAAACCCATCTTTTAGTTACCATAAAGATTAGAAAAAGCATTAAAATTTCTGCTGAGGCAGGCATTCGGTAAGAGCTGGCCTAAGGATACCTAAATCCAAAACTTAATAGTGTAAATCCAAATTAAACATTGCCTACACCTCTAGCTTTCAAAATTGGTACCAAATTCTCGTTCCTTTCCCTCATATGGGCCCAAACAGGATTTTCCAGCCCCAGACCTGCACTCTGTGAAGAATGCCAACGAGCCAGCAGCTGACAAGTTCAAACGAAAGCAGCCACCTTTCCAACAACATGAGGTTACAGTCAGCACACAGCAGCTACAGCAGATAATAAACACCAAACCAGAGGCTACAGGCATGCTTACAGAAAAGCCCCATGCACTGACAAAGCCACAAGAAAAACCATTAGTCAAGGAAACTTTCTGAAGCTGGGGAAGTGACAGGTAGGTTTTACTCATGAGGAGCCACCATTCCTACGCAGTGGCAGGTTTGCTGAAGGGGAGTGCTGTGTCAGGACCTGCTGCTTCTCTTCCTTTACATCCAGTGGGTCTCTTCTTTTGAGGCCTGCCTGAAGCTCTGCTCCTCACCTGGTAAGCCTCAGTCTTTTCCACTATGATCAGATGTTTACTCCCTGTCTATCTCAGTAGGAATATCTCTCCTGCAAAATCAAAGGCTTTCCTGCATTTACTCCCACTGCCTGCTGTACAGGATATTTTGGAGACTTGTAATACTGATAGCAAAGGAAATCTAGCAAGGAAGAGGAAAGGAAATCATCCAGTCTGGATCTGTCCCTTCAACAGACAATGCCACTGCATTTTAAACCAAAAGTGTAAAAACTCAAAAGTTTTGTAAACAGTTATAACTTTGTTATCTCCAGCAAAGAGTGAACCAAAGCAAACCAAACAAAAAAAACCCAAACCCCAGAAAAGGCAATTATTTTTTATACTTCATTTTTACTATCTTTTCTCTCCCCAAGGACAAAATAAGGTCTTTTATCAACTTCTTACACTCCTATATCTGCATTGCTTCACACATAAATCAGCACATAAAGCAGTGATATCCTCAGCTTTCTATTATTACTCACCACCCCCTGCAGTTTTCTAAGTATGCAGATTTCAGTTATTATAAAAATATTTTAAGTATGAAAATACTTGACCCAAACCTGTTTGCAGACAAAATGGAAAAGCTGAAATAACAACTCACCAGGTTCTCCTCGAACCACTCCCTCAGACACACTGCTGTGGCCCCTGGGATTTGATTTCGCAACGCTTCTTTCTCCTGAGGATCCTCCAGCATCTCCAGGGCCATCCTCAGATCTTCCAGGAGGTGCAAAATTTGAAATGTGCCCAGGTACACTGATGGAGCAGGTGACACAATATCATACCCACCATTCGCATACTCTGTGGCTGACTTTGTGCCTAAAACAAACAAAATGAGGAGAGACAATAATGTTATATAATTATTTTGTAGGTGATAAATTAATAGGTACTACATACTACAACATTTGGACTTCAGACTGACAAAATTCAGTTTAGGATGAAAACCTTCATTTCAGGCTTAGAAATATTTGAATCAGTCTCTAGATAAATCAGGAAGACTGGAGAATTAAATGCAAGAGGTATGTACAAGCATATCAAAAAAGAATTTTGACCTAGAACACATTTGCAATGGCCGTTAAATTAGAAATCCCAAACCCTTATCCCAAATCACCTGTAATTTTCCACAGTTACCATGAGATGTCACTAACTTCTCAGCTACATCGTTGGAAGTCCCCACACAGCACGCTGCTAAGCAATGTAAGAATGACTGATGCTGCCCTTTGACAAGAAACTTGGATCAAAATAGATCATGTTACCAGATCTAGAAAAATATAAATGACCGTGAGCAGGTTTAGAACTCTCCCACACAGAACAACCACACAAAATTTAGCAGTATAAATGGCAAATGAAACTTTTCTAGCTCTAGAAATTACAAAAAGCTCTCTAAATTGCACTGCCTCTCTCTTTCCAGCCCTCCAGCATTTATATTATTTTCTCAACAGCAACAAGAACAGTAGAAACCATATCTCACTTATGGAAGGATTATAAATAATACAAATTCTAGTATCTCCAAAACTTTTTGTCTTAGCAGCCTGTATGTTTCAAGAAGATGCACATTAAAATATGGTATCTTTTCTCAGTCCTGAATTTCAGACCTTGATTTCATTTAATATGCCTTTGTTTCTGTAAGAACCAGTCAGGTGGAAAACTTCTATTTGCTCTACTTTTTAAAGTTTTTATTTACAATTCATTACCTCATGTACCTAATAGATTGTATGCATGTCTTCATTCATGTTCTCTCTGGCATAAACAATCACAATTTCCCCTCCTATTTGACTTAACGGGAGATTTTTTTAGGTTTTTGATCATTCCCATTGTACTGGACCCACATAGCATACGGTATTCATCAGAAGACTATGTAATTGATGTCCACAAGGGGATTACAATAATCTCCACACTATTCTTCTTTTTACTCCTGTGTTTAACAGAGTTTACATGTTAGCTATGAAAGGAACAAAAATCTTCACGGGGTCTTTGAAAATTATCTGCTAAGTTTATTTTTTCCCCCGAGCAGACGCATCTAATGTGATGTACAAACGTATAAGGAATTCAGATTTTCTTCTTCAGTGCACACTACCTCACATTAATCAGTGTTAGTTTGCCTGCTGTGGTCATTTATTTACCATGATTCAGGCACTACAAACTACGTTTGAAGCCAGTGTTTCATTTTACGTGTAGCTGGATACACAGCTCATGAATACACCAACGCTCTCGGTCCGAGGACACAGAAATGCCTTCTGCACCTAGATTAGCTTTTAAACAAACTGCTCATTGATCATTCAATGCTAATATTGTTCCCCATGTCACCCAGTTTTTTGAACAAGGATGAGACTTTGTCTCTCACTTTTTTGCATACTTAACTTTACTCACAGCCTTTGGGAAAATTTAGATAATATTAACCAGGTTTTCTTCAAGCACTGTTTTAAGGACCCAAAGTACTCTGTCAGGTCTTTGCAAAAAATGGTGGGTCTCGAATTCTACCCTACGTGTGAGGGTTTTTCTTTGACTGTTTTAAGCAATGAAAAGCCCTCCCTAGAAATTTTGCAAGCTCCATAGTAGGATTTTTCTTCTTCTTTGATAAAGCAACACTCATTTTCCCTACTGGAGCACTTCATATCACCTCGATCTCTTTTCAGACTCAGAATATTCCGTTTGATCCTGTTGACTTCCGCTGCTTATGAGTTTATTTTAATACCTCAAGTGCAAGATCTCATCTTAATTTCTGGCTAAGACTAGGCCCAAGATAGGGTTTCTTCAATATCCGGTGCTCCAAAGGCTGCCACACGAGACAACCTCAGCCCGTAAATCAACCTTGGCTTCCTGAATTACTTCCTTTCGAGGGGAGGATCAACTGACTGGTTTGCAGGACTTGTGTTCTCTAATCACTAAATGATATTTTCTTATGTATTTCTATGCTCTCAGCTACTCAGGCCAGATTATTTCTGTTTATGTATCTCCTAATGCAGATTAATATTAAACTTTAGCAACTAAAAGGAGCAGATTTCCAAACTGTAAGTGCCATTTGGATCATATAACCAATTACATCTTTTCATTCAGCCAGAGTGGCTTATTACCTACACTCTGAGAGATGCCCACACAAACTGATACATGACACTGACTTCTTAAGTAGCATTGATTCCTTGGTTATTGTGCCATTTCTCACTCTTTCTTTTGGAAAACTCCATGTCAATATTTTCTTTTTCTAGTGTGAAAAGTGCTTGCTAAGCAAAATCAGACACGATTCAAAGCTACTTCATAATCAGCTTTGGTGGCTACACCTTCAATGACCTGGCAATTTAAAATATTTATGGAATGGGAAAAACTGAAAGGGGCATTCTGCTATAGATTTCTTCATGTTATTTGCATTAATACTTTTTATTTATAGACAAGTGGAAAAAAACCGCCAACATAAATTCTACACAATCAAAACAAAACCACATTAACTTACAGGCCCACAACTAGTATTTCAGATGTGAAATAAAAGCCAAGCTAAATACAATTTAAAACAATTCTTCAGGAGTCCAGTTAATTGACCTAGGTAGATAGTTTATATAGTCAAATACACTCCTACACCATATGTATACACACTGTAACTTTCTCCAGGACAGTATTGGTAACATCTCTTTTTCACCAGTCCAAATGACTCACTGTGTATCACCTCTTGCCTCAATCCTTACATTATCATGGCTACAACATTCCTGGCAACATCTACCTTCTACAGAAAATAATCTCAGCTTCTGCAGCAAAAATTCAGTGTCAGTGATATTCACAAATTTCAGCATGCCTTTATTTGATTTGCCTCTACCAAAACACTAAGGAAAACAACACACACACACACTCTTTAATCTTGGCAAGTACAAGAACTGTCACCCTTAAGAAACTCAATTCTATAAAGGATAAAAATTCTAAAGTGCTGGAGCACAGGCAGAGCCAGACAGGAATTACGTGATTTCCTGAGACTGGGCATACTCCATATGCATCCTTGAGTTATCCCAGGCTTTTCAACTGACAGTTCAGACTGGCAGAATTCTGAGCATCCTCACATTTTGCAAAATGCCAAATTACTTTAAAACTGGTTTGCTATGGATTGCTAACATAGTACCTTTGATTCTCCTAGCTGCAATGGAAAATGGAGATTTGAATGCAACAAATAATGCACTTTGTACTGGGTACAGAAACGCAGAAATACCAAGCTCAACTCAGCATTTTAATTCAGAAAACTTCCTGATTTGCTGCTAAAATTCAAATGAATCACAGGCTTGCTTCTCTTATTTGCTTTCCATGTAGTTTCATATTAAGTAGAACTGCACTGCTCACCAGAAGGACAAGAACACACCCTGGAAAACAGAAGTGCGTAGGAGCAAATAATTGTATTTCTTTGCATTGCTTTAAACCTTGACATCACTGTGCTGCAAAGTACATGAAGTTTTAATGCCACACAGTAAGAATTTGGATATCTTTGAAGAGTAATGGAAATAAAAAGAAAAAGAGATGCCACAGAACATTATTTGTTACCATCATTCTCCACCATTAACAGCTCTTTATTTGTGTGCAGCTTTATTACATATCTTTATATCTGAAGGGGTGAAGAATGCAGTTCAAACCATCAGAGTTTTATCAATACTCAGGAAAAATGAGTGCAGTTTTGAACTCTTGCAAAAGGACTCATTTTTGTCCTTGAGCAAGTCACAGTCTTCCTGTATCTTGCTCCTTTTTCCAGGGGTAAACAGGACACAGGGGAATCTTTTGTGATGGTGTTAATATAATATTGAACACCACGGTTTCCTAGTGTACTACCAGAACACAATTATTCGTCATGAATATTCACTTTAGAGGAGTGGGAAAGACAAGAGAGAGAGAAAGAGAGAGAGAAAGAGAGAGAGAAAGAGAGAGAGAAAGAGAGAGAGAAAGAGAGAGAGAAAGAGAGAGAGAAAGAGAGAGAGAAAGAGAGAGAGAAAGAGAGAGAGAAAGAGAGAGAGAAAGAGAGAGAGAAAGAGAGAGAGAAAGAGAGAGAGAAAGAGAGAGAGAAAGAGAGAGAGAAAGAGAGAGAGAAAGAGAGAGAGAGAAGAGAGAGAGAAAGAGAGAGAGAAAGAGAGAGAGAAAGAGAGAGAGAAAGAGAGAGAGAAAGAGAGAGAGAAAGAGAGAGAGAAAGAGAGAGAGAAAGAGAGAGAGAAAGAGAGAGAGAAAGAGAGAGAGAAAGAGAGAGAGAAAGAGAGAGAAAGAGAGAGAAAGAGAGAGAAAGAGAGAGAAAGAGAGAGAAAGAGAGAGAAAGAGAGAGAGAGTTGAAACTCAGACATTCCAAGTGGCTCACTTCTGACCTTCCCAAACAGCTAGTGGGTGAAGGAGGTTAAATGCTGCTGCACATTGTACGTAGGTAGGAAGACTAAAATAAATAATAAAACAAGGAAAACAACTCTAAAGTTACACATTTCTTACACCCTGACTGTGCAAGCACATTTTTCTCCAGAGTTCCTTGCAATTAGCAGAATGGCTTCAAAGAAACATTCCTTTTGGGCAAATACATAACCTATTCAGAAAATAGCACTGCCAGTAGCTTGCAAAAATAAGTTACTAAGCACAAGTAAAGAAAGAGGCAAAAGCCTGGCCAGTTTGAAAATCCCCTCTCCTCAGCTTATGTGTATACATTCATCCATCACACAACTTCTGTCTCTCTTAGCAGTAGATACTGTGTCTGATCTCTCACTTGCCCTTGCATCTTAATTTCATCCTTGTCATCTCATTTTTTTTTTGCTCTCAAACTGGCTGAGTTCTGAAAAAAAAATGTCCTGGTAATGCACAACTCAACCATCAGTGGTTAAAAAGAGATTTTCCTAAGACTGCTGGCTCCTTTAGATCAGAAACCAGCAAAAACAAACAAAAACCCCACAGTAACCCCCAAAAACTTCATCTATGCTGGGTAAGGATGACTTTCTACACAGCTGAAATATTCAAGAGCAACAATTTTGACATCTGACCAACAGTGGTTAGAAAAGAGTTATAAACACACATTTCCTCTGGGCTTTCAGTCAATCATTACACTGCTAGAGAACACATTTTTACCTGAATATTTACTCAGTGAGCATATAGGTTGTCCAAGTTCTTCCTCTCTCCTTCAAGACTACAAAGTGTAATTTTCTTTGAAGCACAGTTTTCTTTTTCTCATGAAGACAGCCTTGAAAATGTGAATTTATGTAAACTAGCAGTAAGGGCTGGACAGGACATATTTCAGCCTCCTGGTTCCTAAGCCTCCTGCAAAATGAGTGAAGAGGGTGCTCACACAATCCTTTCTTCTCATACTGTAATGCAGAATACACCACAAACGGTGTGTTTTGAATCACAGCTCATCTTCTCCTCAAATCTCTGCTTTTAGATCTTTAACTACAGGGAAAAGTAACTATTAAGCTGGATTAGCAGGAAGCCCTAGGAAAAATTTTCCAAGCCTAGAAACGCTAATGACCACATTCAGATGAGAGCTTCATGCAGCTCAGATGATTTTGAGCTGAGCTCTTCCTACAATAACATGTGGCATCTTTGAGACAATTTTCAAGAACTGTCTATAATTTCTTATGCAAATTATAGGTGTAATTACTCAGACTTTTTCCTACACGCTACCAGATGCTGAGCTGCGATGTGCAGCACATTTAGGGACTGCACACACAGCTACAACAGAAAGGTCTCTCCTATCCAGAAACACAAGCTAAGCAGCCTGCTGAAAAAAGGAAGATGGATTATGCAGCTGTGATGGAGGTTTGAGGCTGAGTCTCCACTGCACAGGAAAAACAGGATCAACACATTCATTAAAGAAGAGAAAATATTTGCAACATTTTTCTTTTTCTTTCTTTTTTTTTTGATTACACATAAAAAAGGAGTGTATTTAGGGCCAGTGAAGCCAGTAGCCTAAGTAAAACAGTGGTTTTAGTACAGAATCTGTAATTGCTTGTAATAAGGAATAGTAAGCACACTCAGTTTGTGAGGAAATAAAGGAAACTTGTTTCATTAAGATTACACTGTTTTCATTTTTAAAAAGACTCTCAAACCAATTTCATTGCCTTAAAGTAGGAAGTGGACAAGATATGATTTTGAATTTAATGATATCAAACTAAATTGCAATCCTAGAAAACTGCTCACTTGCCTGTTAAACAACTGACTCACTCATGTACTGAAAAACAGACCACATCATGCAAACTACAAAAGGACCTTTGTGTCTCAGATTTTCAGTCCCGTGGGGCTATGGCCATCATGGTTTATCTGCCCTTCTTTGCCACATGTTGTATCTGCAGCTATTTACATATCTGTTTCTTTTCAATCCTTTCTCAAAACTCAATACAAACAGCAATGATGTTTATTTGGTATAAATGCAAAGCATTTACTGCAGCTTGGTAAGCTGATATAGGCGTCTAGGACATGACAGTATTTTTGCTGTTTTATACTTAAAAAAACTGTCTCTTGTCAGAAATAAAGAATTCAAAGTAGCATATTTAAACAGTAAGTATTTTTCCATTTTGAACTAGTTTTAACTCCCATTTTCCAAGAAAACTTCTAATTTTGTTCTTTTGATGGAAAGCCAGAAACACACTCAAGGGAAGCCAAAGACCTAACTGATCAGTAAATCAGTTCTGACTTGGACCTTCAAAGGACAATTTTGCCTTATAAAAAACAATTTTAAACACCTGTTTTTTTATGATAGTGAAGTATTTATAGGAAAGATGTTCTCAGTGCTTTCAGCTCTGTCACTTCTGTAGTACTGCCCTGTTTACAGAGGGAATCCATCAGTCCTTCAGACAAGATGAGGAGTATCCTCTCTCAATCCTGTGCTCAGAGCCCCACGATCTGTGAGGAAGTGAGAACAGGAAGCATGTTTGGCCTGAACAGTAGCCTAAACAGCTGTAGTGACCTCTTGCAAGGTTAAGCACTCAAAATTGAGGAAATTCCAAAGGTCAGGTTGCTCTGGCAACCCTGGGGAAGGAATCAGTGGCCAGTGCTACACATGCACAAAGCAGCGTGCAAGGTGCCCTGATTTTCACATGCTTTTAAAACACAGATCAAAACTGCACCTGGAAACTTATGCAAGGTCTCAACTTGAAGGCTACAGCACGTGTAAAAGCTTCAATAAACAGCTGGCTATAGTAACAAATTGCTGTAATGGTTATTCAAGTGTGTACACTTGGAGAGGCCGCATCTTAGGTGGTGTTAACAAAATTATAAGCAAGGACACAGAGAGCTAACATGAAAAGTTATGAATTAAGTGAATAGAAAGACATTGAATTGCTATATTTTTAAATCTTTAAAATATTTTAATTGCTATAAATAGGTTATTGTTGACGTCTAAGGAATTTACTAATCTGCTTTTCTGAAGTCAAGTATCTGAAGACAAATGTCAGCACCTAAAACAAGTTTTAAGTGTTATAAAATAAAATCCCACAAATTATAAACCATAAATATTTGTGTTAAGCTTTTATATTTCCTCTTTTAATATCCTGGATGTTTAGAGGTCACACACAATTTTTATCTCTCCCTTTCCCCATCATTCTTGACACATAATTTTCTGGAACTGTTATGACAGGAGTTTACATATTTCTCTATCAAAGACCTCATTTCAAGTAATTTTCTATGTAATTTCCTTTTTCATATCTCTATTGCTATAAGATCTATGCATAAACACACTGTACTTAATGGTTAAAAAAGCCACTATATAACTTCACAAATGCTCACCTTACTTAATGCACAGCAGTAACAAGATAAACAAATGCTCTAGATATATTATTTCTTTAGTTCAGAAAAAAAAACCCTAAATCATTGACTGAAAAAGAACAGAAAATGAAAAGAAAATGCACTAATCATAACTGAAGCAAAGCCTTTTAACACAATTGTAATTTATTTAGAAGATGCAAGGAAAAAAACCACTGCAATTGTTGTTGTCCAATTACACTGATCTACAATGAAGGAAACTGCTCAGTTTTTAAATTGTTCTGTTTTTTCATCATTGTTTTAACTACAGTCAGTTCAATGCTCTGAAGTGAAATTGTACGAAGATTCCTACTAGAATTAGAAAAAGTTATACACCTTTATTGTAGAGACCAAATTCTGAATTTGAAAGTATTGTGAACCTTTAATAGGACTTAAGCGATAAAAATATAAAACCACCTGGAAGTGTACAAACTGAAAAGTAAAAATAGAAGCTATTTTCTAGCCATTCTAAAGAGGCACAACTGTGCCCAGCAGCTGCACATCACCCAGCATGTACTTCAAATAAGACCCACCAGCACCTCCCCAACACACACTACAGAAAAGTAGGATTAATTTGTCTGGTCTGGACAATTTCAATCCCCCATGAAGCAGAACAGAAGTGTCCATCTTCTTCAGTTAAAGTGCTGTGAGACTGAATGAATCCTGTGATGACATGTGGCTATTCAAGGGTAAAGGATGAGGTCACCAGGAAATATTCTGTTCTCCTTTTATTTATGTAGGAACTCAGTGAAAACTTTATTCCACAAAACCCAAAATCCATCCAAAGGAGTTCAAATGACTGTCAGCACTTTTTTTTTGTCCACCCCTGCATTTAGAATCCAAGTTCTAATCACTTATTAGACCTGATTTAGTAATCCCCACAAACAGGTCCTCCTTCAAATTCTGGCCAGTAGAGCCCATGAGGAAAATACGTTCAACTTGAACTAAAACCTTGCTCATCCTCTTAAGCACA
This sequence comes from Coloeus monedula, assembly GCF_965178545.1. Taxonomy (NCBI): domain Eukaryota; kingdom Metazoa; phylum Chordata; class Aves; order Passeriformes; family Corvidae; genus Coloeus; species Coloeus monedula. The sequence goes on along the minus strand of NC_138786.1, from coordinate 9,225,601 downwards.
ACTTCCTCTGCAGGCCCCTCTGCCACAAGGCTGTGGAAGTGGTTGGGTTTCTAACACAGCAGCCACAGCCATGAACTGAACACCAACATTCTGTCAACTCAGGAGAAGGGAATTCAAACATGAATACTCCTTAGACAACTTCTGGCCCAACTTTTTAATTGGATTTAGCTTTTAATCTTTCTGTGCTAATACTGAAATATCAGTACAGACCCATGTGATAGCATATTTAACTTTCTCATTATTTTCCAGTAAGCAATAATTGCAGGAGCCCTGGTTAAAAGGAAACTCAATAATTACACTGATAACTTGGTGAATTTGAAGAGACTCTGGAGCTGCAGCAGACTATTTTGTGACAGGAGTTTTTAGACCTTACAATTAATAGTCACTAATCACAAAGAGAAATAATGGACTTACAAATTGACGACTGAGAGAAGCAGTTTGATATAAAATAATTGTAAAATAAAAACTGCATTAATTTATTAGGATATATTGCAAAGAAAAATAACCAAAATCTACAGTCCTATAAAGAAACATACTTTAATAAACAGGTACAAGCTGAATAAAAGGAGAAGTAGTGACTTGGTGAAAGTTCAGAGGAAGCAATGCCAAAGTCACGCACCTCAAATAAAGAACGAGTAGACGGATCTGATATATGGTGCTTTCTTTAGAGGAAGCCTCTGTTTGGAGTGCAAGTCATTCCAGCTAATGGCTCAGTGATGTTCATTGACAATCACATTAGCCCTTTTTGCTATTTTAGTCAAATAAGGCTAATCATTTAGCGTGCCTAATTTATATAGCTATGAGGGCGGGTTATCAGTACAGATGTACCCGAGCATAAAAGACTTGGGAACACTGACCTATCTGTCAAATTGGATCAGGCCCAGTGAAATTCAATTTGTTAATCTTGCCTCACAATCCTGCCCTCATGCAGTCTAAGCACTAATACGTTTTGTGTTGCACTGAGAGTGAGCACAGGCTACAGTGGGACTCCTTGGCTGGATTAATCAGAACCATCCATGAGAGATGTTACCTCTTGGAGCAAGGGATAGGAAAGGGAAGGCTGAAAGTGCAAATGTGTTAACAGTTGTAATATATATTTGCATATATCCAGTTCTTATCCTAAAGGACAAGGCCACAATCTAGTATTTTGATGATAATAAAGCGAATGAAAGAAATGAAGACTGTTTTCTCATTAAACAGAGAGGATGCTGGTATTGCATGTTAAGCTTCAAAAGTTAAGCAACGTCAGATACACATGCCTGGATTTCTCAGTTCTCTAAAACGGGATTAATACTAATTGTGTGCCTAAAGACGAAGTTTCTGAGGCCAAGAGAAGCATGTGGCTCTCCTGGTACCCACTGAGGCCTCATTCCAAAAGAAGACATCTTTTTTATCAGCTACCTAAGTTTATATCAGTCATGAAGTTTAACCTTGGTCTTTGAATCCTGGCCATGTCCACAGAATCTGGATACAGCAAATTGAAATAGCACAAGCTCTTAGCAGTCCATTTTTGCTGTTTCCAGCTGACTCTAAGAGCAGCTATGTTTGTACAGATGATTTTTCCAATATTTGAAGCAATCTCAGTCCTGGTTTGTTTCAGTAAAGTCTTACAGTCATCCTTTCAAAGGGGGTTTCTACTTTATTTTTTCTCCCACCATGCAGGACAAGAAACCATTCCTGTTTTCCAGTCTCTGCCCAAATTGCATACAGAAGCTTACTGGATTGAATTAGGGAGAATCAAACTTGAATGATCATTCTGTTCCTCAATTTCAGACAAATTGGGATAATAGCTGTATCCAAGTACAGACTCCAGCAGATGTACTTGGTCCTTCAATCATACCAGAATATTGGAGAAATAGTTCTGGAACACACAGAACATTGCCTAGAGGAGAATGACAACACACTTAATCTGTCTTGAAAAGTTTTATCTATTCCTAGCAAAGAAAAATAATAAAGAAACAAGGTAAACAACCTTTCCAAACAATTGAGTTTTCACTAAGTAAAGCAATAAATCAATATGTTTCTTTATTAGTGCAGGTAGATCTAACTCTGAAATCATATGGGAAACATTCAATTAACATCAATGAGGTTTGACAGATGCACTGTCTGGGAAATACTTTGTTTCTTCTCCCATTAGATAACTTTGCATAAGCCTGTTTTCAATGTTATACTGCCTATCAGTGGACATTAGACTGAAAATGTAAGTAATGCAAAGTCACAAGGTCAACTCTCTTGAAGAGGTTGCCAATCTTCTGGTGAGCTATCCATGCACTGTGGAAATAAACTCCACATGCCACAGCCATGCCTGAATCTTTTTAGTTTAGAGCTTGGTCACCATCACCACCACTGAACAGCTGGGATCACCTGAGTTCCACTGAACAGTTCTTCCAGCATTTGCTTTGCCTCTCTGCATCACTGTTCTCCATCATCACAACAGCTAAGTGATGGGGGTAAATATGATGTTGTTTGAAAGCCTGGCAAAATTTAATTCTATTCCTTGTTTGTCAAGATTAAACCCTGAAATGGCATGGCACAACCAATCTGAAAAAGGAGCAGGGAAAAGAATAGTAAAAATAAACAAACAAAATGAAAGCCATCTTCTGGCCTCAATTTTTTTTTAGCATGAAACTTAGAAAAAAAAAGGATTTTCTTAGGCAGTCATACATTGCCATTTAATCAGTTATGTCACATATTATGAGGCTATCTTTCCATACCATGAAAAAAACACCCTACACTAAACACCTACTGTCTTACCCAGCCTCACAACTGACAGGTCCTGGAAAAAAAAAAATAAGGGTCAATTCTGAAAATCAATTTAAATAGAGCGACTCTCTTTTTATTCTCTTGATTTTTCTGAGGAGTGGAACCACCAGTGCATCCATGATACCCCACCAGTGTGTGCTGAGCTATGTATAAATCACCACAGAAAAGAGACACTGAGTTGCATTTGTGTGCAGGTGATTTTGGAGCACAGGTTCCATTGCATCCCAAGGCTTACAGTAGCTAAAAAAGAATTACAGGTCCCTAGTTTATGAATCATAGTTTGGGATTTGCTTTTCTTATTGTCTCCTTACACATCTGAGGGAAGTTCAGTGCTTCCCTATCTGTTAATGTGTTTTGTAAGGTGTGAAAAAATAACATCCCAATTAACTTCCATTGGTTAAAATCTTGTTAGAATAAGGTTTTGCATTCAGGAGAAGGACATATATGTGTGATTTTCTCCTACTTGCCTAGAATTTGTTCCATTAGAGTGAAAAGTTATTTCAATTATATCAATCCCATATTCATGTTTACAATTCTGTATATCTCAGCAGCCTGTTAAAGCTTGCACATTTAGAATAAAGTGAAGACTCTCATGAGGATGCAAAAACCAAACAAACAAAACCCTAGTGATTGTTCAAACTAAAAATCCTGGATAATGACTTCCAGCCTGGTCATGGCTAGTCTGATTTAAAGCTCCAAATTAGTCTCTGGACATAAAGCTTCATTGGAAAAGCAGGAAGAAGATCAAGGAGCAGCACAACTGCAGTAACAAGAGGCTGATGTCATCATCTTCATCACCAGGGAAGAAGGCTCAGCTTGGGTGTCACTACTGAGATTTATAAAGCTTTAGTGAATTCTTTCCCATTGTTCACAAGTGAGATCATGGCCCTACCCTGACACTCCTTTTAGGAGCTCCTACTGAACGGTGTGTGAGCACAGACCCCAAGGCTACCAAGGCCTAACCACAGAAATTAACTTCTCTTCTGGGATGCTGTAATGGTGAGAGTGAATCTTTTAATTGCCTTGCCATGAGAGCACCAAAAGACAGCAAGTTCTTCTTGCATCATATGCCTTTCTAGTGGACAGAAGTGTGAAAAAAATTCACAGCTCCACCTCTGGATATAAAATTCAACAAAATACAGGCCATGAAGATAATTAATAGGCAAACTGTTTAAAATAAATACATCATAATTAAAGAAAATAATGTGATTTTTCTATATCTGTATGTGCATGTGTTTGTAAAATGCAGTTATATATTATCCAACCAGCCAGAAGACTTGGTGAAAACTTTTTTTAAAGACACATTGAAATAAAAAACTGACATATAAAATATGGAATGTTACCACATGGCTGAGGATGTGTTTAGGTTACCATATAGCATTAAAGCAAAGCAAATCTCTCTTGCTCCAGTATTCACATGTCTGAGGGGAAATTGTGGGGTTTCCCCCTTTATCTTACTTTCAGTTTTCTCCACAGAGTTTTAACCAGATTGTTAATAGTGACATCTGCATGTCAGAGAATTTGATAAATTGAGAATAATTATTAAAAAGTAAACCAGACAGTTAAATCTCAAGACAGTATGGTGAAAAACAAAGCATTATTGTACCTGCAATGATGTCATCCATCTGCTCCAAAGCTGCTTCCAGCATATGACTGGCATCAGAAGCCATCATCTGGAATTTCTTCAGATCTTCACTCTCTTGACTGAAAAGACAGAATAAACCACATGCATTACACTAAATAACCTGATAGAAAATACATTTCACTGTCACATTATACATTATGCCACACAAACAAAAGTCCACACTACCAAAAACACAGCCTAGTAGTAAGAAAACTAACAAAACTGTTCCTATTCTTGATAGATGACTTGGGTGTTCTGATTAATTTTTTGAAGTGATTTTACTAAAATGGTGAAATGCAAGTAAAAAAAACCCAAAGAATTTCAAGTACTGGAAGTCTGAGATTTCCCTGCTCATTATCCTTAGCAATGGTTTCCTAGATTCAAAGTTCAGTGTATTTCAGCCTTTTCCTCTCTGGGGAAAAAAAGAAGATTGTCTAAGGTTCAATGAAGGAATGCAGACAGGGGCAAAACATGTCTAGCCTAAAAGCAGAAATCTGTACGAGCTCTGCTTTTTGATTGCTGCCTTAAGAGTAAAGGTAATTCTGAAATAGTTTTTACTCCTCCTTTCTCTATCCCCATTCAATCTTTCCACCACTTCTTTCATGACACTGAAAATACAATTATTTCTGTTCAAATAACCAAAATGCCCCGGGTATGAAGTCTCTGAAGTTACTGCTGCTGCTTTAAAACAGGATTAAATACATTCATGCTACCATCTGACATTAAGGGTAACAACAACAAGAAAAATCTTCCAAAATGAGTCTCTGCTTGTGAGTTAGCGTTGCTGGACTCTAAGTCAAGTATCAGCTGCTGCTGCCAACAGATGACATTTCAAAGGAGAGAAGAATTTATGCAGTCCATTTCACTGCCAGTGAAAATCCCCTCTGGAAGAAGGCCCTTTTGCACATCACTTCATTGCTGAAGCATGAGACCAGTGCCCACACAGCGAGGAAACAGGGATTGTTCTTGCGCATGTGATTTGCAGTGCTCTAACACACAACTCAAAGCACTCACAAAGCCCACAAAGGGTCACAGTATTTTGATTTCTTTTCCATGAAGGCTGCAATTCAGTCTTTTGACATTCAGTCTTCTTATACAGCAAGTTTTAAGAGCTGTGACAAAAAACTGTTCAATTTTAACAGCTTTGTAAGCACCACAAAAGACACCTGTCTGACAATGGACAGAGATATCCTTCAAATAACTCAAATTGTGGCTAAGTGTATAGGAAATGGGCCTATGTTTGTGGGGCCTATTATTCCAATGCTGCTGAAATGCCACTAATCTGTGTTTATCATGGGATTACATGTGCTAAGAATTCAAGTAGTTTGAATATAAATAAATATTACAGTGAAAATTTGTACTATCAAATCAAAATTATTTTCTTCTCTTGAAAACTAAGAATCCTGAGACACGGGCTTTTCTCCGTGGTGCTGGGGAAACATACACAAAGAAAGCTAATTTGTTAATAAAACCTCTGTATTATCAGCATCCTATGTTCATTCAGGTTAACATGTATCACCCCACTATCTAGAGAGACAGATGCAGGAATGAGTCAGAAACTGCAATGTTCTAATTTGAACTCTGCCTTTTATAGCCTGTCACAGTGGGTAAGCCACGATTTAACTCCAGATCACATTGATCTGAAGAGCAATGTGAGAATGCCTCATCTTTAGTGTCGCCCAAGGCCAAGATTAATGGAAATGAATGGGTGGTTTTGGTCCCTCCGTTTTTGTCAAAATAATCTTTCAAGTACGAACAATGCTAAATTTAACCAAAGTACATGTCACCCAAATATTTCATTTATTGGTAAGGAAATAACATAAATTGTGCTCGGAATAATCTGGAAAGTCATTAAGTCAGCTGATACAAACTTAAAATTTCAGAGTGATTTCTTTTATGCGTGAACTTTACAGACACTCCCTCTGATCCTGCTGCTTCCATTTGCTGGGTTTTGGGAGATTTCCATCTTCTATTGCCACATTACAGGCCACTAAAGACTTCTCAGCTGCAATGATCCTCCTTCCTCGCAGTATTTCCTCTAGTTCAAAGCAGCCATACCCCGGGTAATAATCACCTCAGTGACAGGAAATCCACCTACAGCAAAGAGCTGCCAGAGAGGCACCGGGGCTTCCTCGCCGCTGTGGCTGCCAGCCGCTCCCCCAGAAATGCATGGCCACCAGCTGTGTTGGGAAATCAGGGCAGCAGTTTCTAGCTCAGAATTAGAAGAGAGTAAAAGAATGAAAAATGCTAAATATAGTATAGAGTTTCTATTTCTAGGTTGCACTCCATGCTCTTGTTTGTGATGACAGCTACTGCTCCGTGGGCTGGAGCAGCAGTACATGGCTGCTCAAACAAGAAATGCAGGACTGCATTTCTTCTTACCATCTGATACAGTATTTCATCACCTGTAGTGACAAAGGGACAGAAGATGCTGATAAACTACATTACAAACTTGAAAATTCAGTTATAGAAAAACCTCCCATCAAAGCCTTGGCAAAACCCAGAAAGTTTTGCTGAAAAACTTCACCAGAAGAAAGTCTCCTATCTCTTCCTGGCCTCCAGAGCCAGCCTGTTTTCTCACCTGTGCTCACAGTGTATTTGCTGCCTAACTGCATTAAGCTATAGCAAAACCTGCTGATCAAACAACGATTTATTAATAAAAGCAATGTTCTTTGCTCCAGAGAGATAATGTAATATTACTTGCTTGACATCTTTTTCTAGACAGACCTGTTGCTTGTGCTCCAGGCAAGTCTTACTTTCCCAGACACTCCCTTCTTACAGTTTGGCTGTTCTGAGCAGTATTATGAAAATAGCTTGTTAGATCTCCTGGGCTTTCAGCTACCATTTCTGATCTAATTCTACAGAAATATCTTCAACTATGGGCTCTTTTTAAAATATTATTAAATAACAAGACAACTCTATCAATCCCTCAAAAGGATCCATCTATTTGCTGGCAATTACAATTCCTTTCATAGTTTTCATTTCTGAATGACCTCAACGGATGCAAAACACCATGACTTATTTACTTATGTAAATATATACATGTATTTTAAAAAACCCAAGTTTTTTCAGCTTTGCTAACAAAGCTGAACAAAAGCTACCTCTAACATTACAGTACAAGCTTTAATATTAGCAAATTCTAACCTTCAGGACTTATTAGATTAATTCGTATGCCAGCAAAATACAAGAACCAGGCTACTCACCTTTTCAGGTCTCTAGGAGGACAAGAGTTTACTTTTTTTCCCTGATCAGTAAAAATTCCTCGCTATTAATAGCTGAAGTTTTACTGTTAAGCAGACATAAGTCTAAATTATTATCATCCCTTCTAAGCCACGCGCTCATAGTAATTTAGAGCCCTGCCCACAGAGATATTGCAAACCTGTTTGTTGTAATTGCCAAAGTAATGAGATCTTCCAGGAAGTGCAGACAGAGCAAACTGGTCTGAATCCCTGAAATTTATTTTGCTAAGCTAGTTTTACACTATAACTCCTAATCTGAGATTTGCATTTCAAATAAAATGAAAAATCCCTGGTAGAGCTATTGTGCTCAGAGAGCCAGTATCCCTTGCAAATTTCTTAACCTACATTCTGTATGTAAAACTACAACTTACTGTGTCCAAAAGAAACGTAATATTTAGCAGACATTTCACTATGAGCAAGATGTTCTTCAGAATTATGAAAGCCCTTAATTAAATTTGAATCTTTCATGGCTGGCTTGAACCAGCAGCTACCCAGAGATAAGAATATGAACAATATGAATTTAGGCAACTCAGACGTTTTCCCAAGGTTTCTCATAATAAAGAGGTTACCAAGTTTATCAATTAAGTGGGGTGTGGTTTTTGACAGAAACTCCAGAAATCCAGCTCCTGTGTGTGGCGTACAAACTCATCTTACATTTAGCAGACACATGTAACAATTAACTACCACCACCTTTTTTTCCTGGGATGAATAAATACGTGTCTGTAAACTGTTTAAATATTCAGATTCAAGTATTACCTTGCTCTGTACATAATGGCATAATGAAATATCAAGTGCCTTGGATAAGCCTCTGAAGTCCTCCAAGCTCTCCTCCAGCTGCAAGATGACTGCTGCCCTGGAATGCAGATATGTGCCCAACTTCCACCCTCTCTCTTTCCCACCTGTCTTTTCCCCCAACCACACTGTGCAGCAACCAGCCACCCCACAGGAGCACAGCCACTGATCTATCCCTCCAACTCATGGCACCATCAGCTACACAATTATACACACACAGGTGGATCCTGGCCTTTCAGAGACTGCCGTAACTCTCTAATTAAGATAATCCTTAGTCCTAACTAACAATCCAGGGAATAACTTCGGATGATCACTAGAATGACTGCCTAAGGAATGCTACTTATGCAGGATCCTCCAGGGCTATCCAGCCAGAAAACCTATTTATCTGACAGCTGAGAGAGTTGGGGTTGCCCAGCCTGAAGGAGAGAAGGCTTCAGGGAGATCTTCCAGCAACTTCCCAGTGCCGAAAGGGGTTACAAGAGAGCTGGAGAGGGACTTTTCACAAGGGCAGTAGCAACAGAAAAAGGGGTAATGGTCTTAAGCTGAAGGAGGGCAGGTTTAGATTTAGTATCAGGAATAAATTCTTCCTTGTGAGGGTGGGGAGGCCCTGGCACAGGCTGCCCAGAAAAGCTGGGGCTGCCCCATCCCTGGAAGTGTCCAAGGCCAGGTTGGATGAGGCCCTGAGCAACCTGGGATAGTGACAGGTATCCCTGCCCATGGCAGAAGGGGTGGAACCAGATGACTTTTGTGGTCCTTTTCACCATTCTATGGTTCTAGTTTAAATTTCATTTATTTCCTAATACAGACACTACTTGCTCTATTTCCCCTTCGTATGATTCACTGGAATTGGCTGAAAGGCAAAAACCATCTTCTTTCATTGACTAACCATTATGAAATAAGTAAAATCCAGACTATTCAGAGGGCTTTAGGATTAGCTAGAACAGGAATTAAAACATATTTCTTTTCAACTGGAAAGTGTCAAGTGTCCACACTAAGGCAGAATGGGTAGCTCGGAAGAGAAATATAGATTATTCAAGACCTGATAGTGAATTACTACCACACTAGGTAGGTGGTAGAACTGCTGAAGTCTCTATTCAACAAATTGCTGGGGGTCCTTATGAGAGGGGATATCCTTAAGTGAAGCACAGCATTAGTACAACATGATGAAAACAAGCTGGCTAAATCAGCTAAAGCAGCTGGGTGTTACCCTGGCACTGTAAAACCACCACGTTTCTGTGCTACTGATCAAAGTCAGAGCGACAAGCAATAAGAACTATGATGCTTTTAAACATAATATGCTAAATAATTTGATTTAAAATATGAAGGGAACTGAACATAGTTAAATGCAGTGCATTATGAAGTGGCAAAGTCAAACATCTCTTTTCAAAAATAAATCCATTGAGTTTGCTAATACAAGTCTGAATTTCAATTTTGGAGGAACAGAGGGTGAAGGAAAAAAGAAAGCCCCCTTTAAAAAATGCTAAATCTGACTGATACCTAGATGCTTTAGAACACAAATCACCTCATAGCAACTCCTCCACGGGCCTAATGGATATTAAGTTACAGTTCCTACTGGTACCACAACCAAATTTCCTGACTCATGTTTGCACAAAGTCTCATCCTTACATATAAAAGCTGACGCTGACAGAATGGCATGTGCAAAGTGAGCTCTCTTCAGCTCCTCTCTGTAACACTTCCAGCAACTGCAGGAAGCCCTTCATTCCTCAATGTTGCTTTAAACTTTGTTCATAAAAGCTTAAAAAAGCCCTTCATAATTTGATTTTATATTGTTATCAGATATATGAAGTTTTCTGTGTTATACACAGTATAAAGGAAAAATGTTCTAGCTTCTGACTTTGCAAATCTTAAAACCAAAATTGCATTGTTACTGTACTAAGTGCAAAAATTCTAATTATTTTAGTTCACTTGTCTGCCATCTAACTAGTTCCAGCTGCTAACTAGTTAAAATTAAAAGAAAAAAAAAGCAACAAGGTGAATAAATGTCTTGGTTTTAAACTTAGACTGAACAAAGCAGTACCTGGTAAAATACACGAGAGGAAACTTTCTGAGCCAAAATATGAACATTTCTGTTCTTAAAATAAAACACATACAAAAGTCAGATTTGGTATTGCAATTCACATCTAGTTCAGAGAGTTTTACAACTGAGAAAAGTTAGATCCTCAAAATTTTAACATTTAAAATAAACTGTGTTTTTTATTTGCCTTCCAATCTTAGGTACTCACTGCCCTCAAGGTCACGGCTCCAAATTTTCTTCCATGAAGGTCAACATTTCAGTGGGATCTTTGAAGTTACTTAACTCCAGCTCCAGTGCCTGGGAAAGTGCTCACACCACACCTTCCCCCCCACCCCCACCTCGTGAAAGTAAATTCATGCTCTGGTAAATTGAAAGGTGAGGAATTATAATAAAAGTAAACACAGAATTCATGCACAAATTAACTCTGCCCTAGAGTAAAGCAGAGGAGAAACCCTTGCAAGAAATTGAGAGAGATTAGGTAGATGTGATAAGCAAAATTTTCAAAGCTGGGCTCTGTAAAACTCCTGAAAATTTCGACAAACTATACTGCTGGAAAAAAAACCCCACTCTTTAAGCCTTGAGAATTACAAATAACATTTCCCCTCCCCTGCAAGGAAAGGCTGAGAGAATTGGCTTTGTTCAGCCTGGAGAAGAGAGGGCTTCAGGGAGACCTTCCAGCACCTGAAGGGAGCCCATCTGAGAGATGGGGAGGGACTTTTTACAAGGGCTTGGAGTGACAGGACAGCAGGGAATGGCTTCAAACAGAAAGAGAGTAGGTTTAGATTGGATATATACAGAAGAAACTCTTCCCTGTGAAGGTGGTGAGGCCCTGGCACAGCTTGCCCACAGAAGATGTGGATGTTCCAACCCTGGAAATGTTCAAGGCCAGGTTGGATGGGGCTCTGAGCAACCTGGTCTAACAGAAGGTGTTCCTGCCCATGGCAGAGGGGACAGAACTGGGTGATCTTTATAGCCCCAACCCAAACCACTCTAGGATTCTGTGATTCTTTGCCATTATCATACAGAACCAACTCAGCAGAACGAGCACTCCTAATAACTTACTCCATTAATCTAATTTCATGTGTACTAATCCCACCAGGGATACAGAAGTGTACATAAGCACTGTGAAACAGACATTTTGCATTAAATTCTGCAGGTATCGTGTGGCCATTCTGCTTCAGTATCACTTGGAATATTAGTGTGAAAGTGCAAGCTACTTCACTGAAAGAGGTCAGTGCCAACACAGGGCCAGAAGATCTTTTATCTCAAAGCAAATGCAAGGAGGTCCAATTTTCAAATCTTCTCAACTTCTTCCATTCCTTGACGCACACAGAGGATCATTGTAAAGATCAGCTGCCTTGCCAACAAAGAGCAAACACTCCTCAGGCAACTGGCAGAGTTTGTAGAGCCCATGCAGCCCTTGGAATGCTATGGGAAGCGTTCAAGGTACAGGGTATTTCTGATTTTTAGAAAAATGCCGCAAAAGAATCACATGATGGAACAGGTGAAGGTGTGAATGTTTCCATGCAGAGTAAAAGCCACAAATCTTTACAGAAATAACTCACTTTGGAGATTTAGAAGAGTGGAGAGGACTAAATGCTCCTTAACATGGGCAGACACTGGAATAGGTGAGGATCGGTGAAGGAACCGGCACCAGTGGATACTGAGGTAGCCAAGATGTGTTTATCTGCAGCAGAACCTCAGAACAAAGAGCAGGGTTGATGACCCAGAAAACTGATTTTCTGCAATCAAAAGAGGCAATTCTCATCCACATTTCTAAGGTAAAAAACCTGAGGTCAGGGTTAGACTGCACAGAGAAACAACAGACACAATGAAGGAAAATATTTCTTATGAGTATTTCTTATTACAACACTATCTACTCATGGGTTACTCTGACTATAAAGCTCTGTTCTGAATTTGCCTCAACTTTACAAATGTGATATGAAGGCTCTCATTAAGTCTAAACTCAGCTTTAGACATAAAGGCTTAAAAATGTATACTAAAAAGTCAACTTTTTGACTTTGCAAAATTTATTTTCATATCAGTATTTTTCCCCCCTTTGAAACATTCTGTTCAGCAATTTATAAATAACAGGAAAAATCACTAGGCTGGTTTAATATTACCCAACCTGCATCTGTGGCTACAAATATGCTGAATTTATACTAACAGGAACTGGCAGTATCAAGTACTTCTGTATAAATTGAAGCTTCAGTAGCTATTTTGAGGAAAGTGTCTGTGGGAAACAAAGAAAAGAAAAACATACTTGTGCTAGAAACAGCAAATTCAACAAAATCGAATCCGCTTGGATTAAAAGCGCTGAACTGGGAACGGCAAATGGATCACTATGAAAAGCACCACATCTCACATGACTCAGCATATCAACAAAAATATAAATTTTAACAGCTGTGTCAGTTTAATGCCTGTGCTTATAAACAAAACATTATTCTATAGATTGCTTCCTGAGGATTATTGAAAATATCTTTGGAAAAAAGCCATTTTCAAGCTTTTCCTCTTTCTCTGCCTAAAGAATAGGTGTAACTGTTGTCCCCAAATAGGTTATTTCACCTGGTGTGCAAGAGACCAATCCACACACAGACCAGAGTTGCATCAGTTGCTGAGTTGGCTTTGTTACTTTCTTCCGTATCTTGGGAATTCTGCCAAAAGTCCCTGTGGCCTGTAAATTCTGCATTCTTTGTGCGGACCATCAGTGGTACATCCTTCTTTCTCCCCAAGCTCTGTTAAGTTCCCCCTAGGTCTGAGACCACTGATCATGTCAAGCCCAAAACTTTAACAAGACAATTCTGCTGACAAGTAATTCATCATTCCAATACCTGGACATCATAACCACAAGGCAAAAATTCTTCGTGGCGAGTTAGACCTTGATTTAAAAAAAACCGTATTTTTTTGATTTTGCTCCTCCATTATTCAGAATGTGACACACCTCACTCCCTGCAGGACTGGCTAACACTAAGGAAGTGTCTGTATCAAACACTGTGCCACAGCTGAATTTCAAATCACAGCCTTCTGTCATAACTGCTTCTCATACTTCATGGAGTTACACAGTTTTCTAATTTTGAAAAAAAAAAAAAGCATTATACAGAGAGGTAATGCTGCAAGACAGAACAGGAACTGGACATCCAAGAGCAACATTCAATATTTTTAAGGGTCACAGAGGTGAGAGAAGCATATAACATCCCCCAGCTGAAGAAACATTATTATTGGTGGCAAGAAGAACTCAACACCCTTTATCCTTGTTTTTCCAGTGAATCCAAGGAGAAGAATGAACACCAAGATGCCTAGAGACAGATTAGGCATGCACTGAAACCAGAAGCTGGCTTTAGAGGGAACATGGAGCAGCCCACAATGAGTCTGTGACAAGATATATAGGCCTCCCCAATGACCTGTTTGATAGAGGAGCTGTATTTGCTCACAGAAACACATATTTACCTAGGGCAGGCTCTGAAGGGATTCACCTCCCTGAAAACCCACACAAGTGCTCAGTTCTTGTATTTCACACTCATCTGTGTGCACTATTACTGTTTTGACTCTGTCATCACAGGTGAAACAAGTTAAGCAATCATAAGACAATTTTTAAAAAAAAAGGGTAATTGTATATCCAGTTTTGAGTATCTGGGGAAAACTTTTTATAGGCTTTAAAAGAGTTCTGAAGTGCTCACTGTGCTGCTTCCACAAAGTAGATACTCCAGTGGCACAGGATACAAAGAGATCCCGAATTTCTCCTGTAATATATTATATCTTTTAGTATCAACTATGAGAGGTGTTCTCAAGCTCTTGCCATCCACAAAGCCCATCCTGCCTTGTCTGCCAACCATTTCAAGGTATTTACTCTAAGATCTACACAAATGTAAAATGAGTAAGTTTCCATGTCAAATCATCTTATCAAGGATAAGCCAAATCAATGCAAATTTCTCCTTATAAATTATACATGATATAAGGGACTAAGATAAGAAAAGCAAAGCCCCAGTTCCATGCATCAGGATGCCTATTTGAATTTGCAAAACTCTGAAAGTATGTGTCATTTCCAGGTAGAGACTAATTGCTCAGTAAAACTTATGAGCTTCCACTTACGAGCCTCTAAAGTTACCATATTCCAATTCAGTCACTTTGGCTCACAGGTTTGCTAGGACACCTGATTCAGAAAGCTTTTGGAAGTTTTGCAAATTACCTGAATGCAAGAACTGAACCTAGAAACAGACCTATTCATAACTCAGTACTCTTCTGGGTTTTCTATACATATTTACAGCTGAAGTGCAGGATGCTGTCAGCACAATTCATCACTGGGGTATATTTAAAAGATACCTTTTGTTCTCTGAATTCCCATTACTTTCAGGGCACAAAAAAACCACAAGTTAAACTATTATAATGAACACATGCAGGATTTCTGTAGATTCCTTTCCAGAGAAGTATTTTAACTACTTAAATGTGAACAATGACACAAAAGGATTTGCTAACAAAATAAAACTGTAGCTAAAATTCTACTGTATTACTTCCAGTCCCAAGAAGAACTCTTTGATATGGGTGAAATAAATAGAAAAATTGCAAATGCTAGAGTATAACTGTAGCCAAAACAATACATTGTTGTAAATTTAGTCAAATTTTACTGCCTCTGAAATAAATAGACACCTTTATATTGACATAGCAGAAAAATGGAAAAGAATTCTTGTATTACTTTAAAGGGCTCTGAATGTCACCATAGCTAGGCCAGAAGCCATAAAATGCACTGTCAAAACCAGGAATGATGCCTGGGAGCATGCTGATTGTCAGGCTTTTACACATCCTGTCTTGCTCCAGAGTATTTCATGTTAAGACTCAGAGCAGCTTTGGAAGTCCTACTACTCATATTTGGTCTGTGACTACACCTATGGAGTTTCCTGAGGTAATAACTTAATCATGTACTTTACTGCTTGATAGCAATGCCTTTATTGGACCTGTTTATTAAAACAGCCACAAAATGAAATTATTTCAAGCTAATGACTTGCAAAGTCCTTTAATTCCTAATAGATGCCAGCTGATTTGCCTGCATCAAAAGTTTCTCAGAAGTTTTGTGCATTTGGGGCCATTTGCATCAAAATAAAAGAATATATAGACAAAAGACTGAAGTATGAAAATTACCATCTTTTGGATAACATTATCTTTTGCTTCTATTTCAGGAGAGAAAAGGGAATCAGAATTCACTATCAGTTTCTTCAGTTTATTTCATTTTCCCAAAAATGGATCAAAGTCTGCTTCCATATCAGTAATTGTGACATCTTTGTATTCCTCTACTACATTTGAAAGGAAAATTTGATTTGCTGTGTAAGAGACATTTAGCCCCCTTTGCTTCAGTTGTTTTCAAACCTCCAAGTACAACTATTCAAGACAGTTTCATTAATTCCAAAATAATATAGATCTGGTCCATTCCAACTTGAAAAGAAGAATATGGTCATATTGGTAAACACCAAAATACACGCCTATCATGAAGAAATTTTTTCCTCTATTAGTGTTTATGGATAAGGGGTAGTTTTGCTTCCTGACTGTGCTGTAAATATGTACATGTAAAGTTCTGTTTACTCATTAGTTAAGAAAAGCAAATAAAATACATTTACAGTGAAATGATATTTATGAACATACTGCCTGGCAAACTGGGCATTCTGCCTAGCATGGCACTTTTATCAGTCTCTACTAATTTGGAAGCTCTTCTTCTAAGTACCCAAATCTGGATTTCCAAAGGAAGTGAGCAGCTGCTACTCCCATTTGCAATTAGTCCTGGATAATCAGAAGCTTTGATTAAATAAGAACTACAAATGGCTGGTGAATCCCAGCTAAATTTTAGACCATTAATTCCTTTTATGACAAACCATTGACTCTGAACACAAACTCCTCTCCCCATGCTAAAAAATAAAAGTAAAAAAGCAGTTTTCTAAAATCTGCCTTTTGCCAATGAAATCAGAAACAGCTGCACTTCATGATCTGCAGAGGAAACTGAAGATGGTACCAAGTTTCCTAATTAAAATGGAGAAGGCAATCAAAGCAAAACAGATTCAGACCACAATTCTTGAAAGTTTTTTAATCCTTAGCCTGATTTACAATTATTATGAAATGTTGCACACATTGGGCAAAGTATGGGTGAGTAACTCCTGTGTGTTATACAGTATTTTTCACAACAGACCAGTACTATGCTCTGCAAAGCAGGCCAGAACAGACCTTCTTCTTGCACAAAAGCTTGTTATAACAACTTTCCTTTCTTTAGTAACAAAGGTTCTAATATGATGTTCTTTTTATACATATGAAGTCTGCCAGAGCAGACTGCAATTCGACTGTAGAGTTTCAGGCAAAATTACTACTTTCTACACATTCAGCTTTCTGAATTGCAGAACATTTTAACTGAAGAAGTATTTAACTAATCATTTATAATGCTTATGACTGAAATTTCCAGGTTTAATATAATCTGTAGTAACACTAGAATGCTTTGTACATGTACTTTCATTTACAGAAGATTACTTCCAGGAAAGAAAATACTGACTTCACTAATTTTTCTTTTTATTTTCCTCAGATGTAATGAACACATTCTTTAAGAGAATCACATATATTACTTTCGTAAGTGGTTTGTGCTTGTTTCCACATAAAACAGATTATCTCCCCGAGGCCTTTGCTAGAGATTTTTATTTTTTTATCTGGAGTGAAACATCAGAATTCTTCTGTTTAGGAGCTGACTGGATTATGTGCATTAGTTTATGAACATCCCAGAAACACACTCATAAATCTTGCTGCAATGCCATTAGAATAAGATGTTTTGATTATACTTTATTAAAGCAGATGCTACCATCTGCACTGGTAAGGACTAAAAATATAATTCACTGCATTCGAGAGACACTTGGCAAATATCTTCCCCTGTCCAAATTTGATTTCTGAAATAAAGTTTGGGTTGAAAATAGTGCAAATTGGAAATAAAATTACTTTTTTTTTTTTAATGGCAGCACACACAGAAATAAGAAGGCATTCCCAGCTAAGTCACCTCTGAACGTGGAGACCAACCAGACTTGTTTTCAGAAGAGGATAAATTAAAACAGGAGATCCCATACTGTAAGTGCTGGAAATCCAGATTAGAATGCAACATCTTAGATTTATCTTTACTAATTACTTTAACTGGCACACAATCTGTTGATCTTAAAAGAGTATGAAGAGTCAACCAGCAAGTGAATCATTCTCTATGAATATTCATACATGTTATGTTGCTCTAATGAAAACAACACTCACAGTCAGCGTTGGATAGGCAAGAATTGTAACAGAGGCATCCTTTGGACCTGTATTTTTCTTGACTTTGAGCACTCAGTCTGATTTCACACCTCCAAACTAATTCAAGGCTTTGTTGAAGGAGAATCAGCTGATCTGTTTCTTCCAAATTCACATGCACTTCAGGAAACCATCATCAATTTGCTGCCATTTCCTTGGGTGATATGGCAAAGGCTTCCCATACAATCACCAGTTTGTACTTGCAAATTTTTGGAAGTCAGATCCGTTTTTTACCATTCACGGAACAGTAAATAATGACACCTGCTATCTGGTCACCATCAGGTCTCTTATCTTTCCCCCTCTAAAAAGTGCTCTGCTTTAGCCTGTATTAAATCCTCAACTTTTATCCTGTTACTTCAGTTTTAACCCAGAAAATTCAACTGAACATAGAAACACAATATATTTTATCTAACACATACACAGCGTTGAGAAAACCACTAATGGTTCCCCATTTGTTTGTTGATGATCTGACAGAAATAATGCCCTGTCTTAGGCATTTGAAGATACCAAGTTTTCCTTTTTGATCTGTATGAAAATATACAGCTCTTTTCCCTCATCAGGTTTCAGTCACAGGTTTTGAAGAAATACTACCGAACCACACAATATTCATGAAGTCTTGCTTTACAGGTTATCAAATTAAGAGTTTAAAATCCAGGTCATGCTTACAGTCCTCTAAACCACTACATTGGAACTTGGCAGATGCACATTATAAACACAAATTGACCTAGACTGGCAACAGTGCCATCAGGATTTACTTTTTATGTTTATTTCAGAAAGAAATTATCTTTTTAATATAACTGCTTTGTTCTCTGCATCAATGAACTGCCAGATAAGAGCAAAGTGCTCTTGGGAAATGGTTTTATTGCAAATAAACACATGGAGATGGAAACAAAAGAGGTAACTGTAATGTTACCAGGTCACAGAGACTTGAAATAAAAAGATCATGCTAAAGCATAGGCAGAGGCATCTAACTACAAAAAAAGAAGCACCTTTATTTTGTTGCTTAATGTGCATCTGTGTAAAAGAGGAACTAAAATACTGCAAAGGTGTGACAGGAAGAAATTCCACCTGCCACAGGTTATCAAAGACATCACCTCAGAGCTGGTGCTTAGACAAAGAACAGACTGAGCAAAGGTGGGACTCTCAGTTTCTTCATCTTCAAAGTAACAGGTGAGTTGAGAGCATTGAAGAGACAAAAGCAAACTGGGGAGAATTTAAAGAACTCAAAATAACTCACTAGTCAAACTTTCCAATTTTTGGGGCATTGACTAAGGCAAACATTTCATACACAGAAACTCTGGTAACTGAGCAAGTGTCCCTCCAGGGACAGCCACTGCTGCTAAACCCTATTCAGTAGCTTACAAGATTTTCAAGGTTGTACCTAAAGAGGTTGAAGTGATCTCTGAGTATGAGATGGCAAACAGAAATGGTAAACATCCCCAGAGACTTGAATGATGCAACTTCACTGACAGAAAAGTGACTTCTGACTGTTCTAATCTACTGCCCTAAACAATGTCATCTTCTGCTGTGTTGCTATTTCTACACTGCTGGGTATTTCTGGAAAACACAGAAAAGCCTTTATTTGTACAGCATGTTCAGCGATTTTGTACCTATAGTGAGTGATCATTACCATAAAACACATTTCCCTGTTCATCATTCTCCGCTTTGATAAACTAAATCATCACATTACAGACTTCTAAAAGGAGGAGGTTTCATCCTATTTCTGTAAATGTCTTTTCGGGTGGAAGGGAGCAAGAGGAAGGAGGATTTTTTGCTAATAAGCAGAGGCCCATTGAGGCCCTGCTTTACCTGTAGGAGCACAGTCGTTTGCTGATCTTACCAGGTCAAGGCAATCTGAGCTCACACGAATCCTTAGCTGCAGGGAAAATGAACTTAGTTTCTGGTCTGCCTCAGAGTAGCCTAATAAGAGTGGGAGCAGTGCATAGGGACAAGTGCCTTGTAGGGTTTTGTGGGAGTTTGTTTGTTTGTTTTGAGGAGAGAGATCAGAAAGAGGCAAACAGGAAACGAGTTAGGTAAATGAGGGCTGGAAGCAGAGCTGCACATGGAATAACAAAGAAGTGTCTCACTGGGTCTTGTTCTGTTTCATTTTCCCTTCTTTTGCACTCATAGGACATTCTCCCTCTGCCTTTCCTGCCTGTTTGCTGACACTATCAAAGTGTTTGGGAAGGTGATTATTAAGGTCTCCACTCTACTCTTGTCGATCTGTTCTCTTCCTATCCTCCACTCAAACACTCTCTCTACCACATGGAGTCACATTTTGCTGCCTCAGAGCCTTCATGGGCTGTCTGAAGGAACCAAGAGACTCAGAGTAACAAGCATGACAGGAAACTGGGAGAATGGATTCAAGAACCCAGAAAACACTTCTGTGGTCTGTGCCTACACCAAAACATTCTCCCCTTGTTTACACCCACACCCACCCTGATCACTCTTCCACACTGCTGGTACCACGTTAAGAAAGATGAATTGAGATCAGATACCGGAGGAGTGAGGGGAAAATAGCTCTTATTATCTCATCTTTACCTATTCCTTCCCATCTTCCCTACTTATCTTCATGTGGATAGGGCTGGGCTGCTGGAGTGAAATCAGGATGGCAGGATCAGTGCCCTCTACCACCATCCCTCTAATCCTCTGCTTCCTGGGATGGGAGATGAAAGCGGCCAGGGAACAATGTTCCCAGCCCAATTCCTACCATGTTTCAGTCACACAGATCAAGCAGTTTCTGTCCCCTCCCTTTAATTTGGGCTTTCCATAGGGCAGAGTCCCAGATGTGCGATAGATAAGCTGCTATATATTTTGCCAAGACACTTGATTACTACCTGGCTTAGGTAAATAAAGCATTTAAGTTTTCAAAAGAGATGTTAACATTGGTTCAAAAGAGCTACAGGCAAGTCATGTGCCTCTACAACAGATAGGAAAAACTTCAGCAGCCAGTGGTGAGACTAGTCTTGAGCTATCCCTCAGCTTAAATCTTGTTATTGGGGACTCGAAATTATTTTATATATTATAAATTATATTTTTATTTTTACATACTATTTTTTCTCATATTCTGGTACCAAGCTATACCTGTCCTCAAGACAAAGCTAAGGTTCTTTTGAGTTCTCCCTCTGCTTTAACTTATACCAGGTTTCCTGCAGGTTCAAGAGGCCCTCACTATTGTTCTCGAGCAAGTGGATAGAAAATCCATATAATTTAAAAAACAACAACCCATATTTGCTTATGTTTGTCCCAATCTGACTTTTCACTTTCCTTGTATACTGAGTTCTACTCCATTAGAAAGATGGAGAGATGCATAAAGATTCATTGGTTTTAAACAAGTTCATACAGCAGATGCAAGCAAAAGTTAGGAACACAGGCAAAGCCAATAAACAAACACGGAAAGCTGGAATTCCACTTCCTTTGCTCTCCCACCTGCTCTTTCCATACAAGTTTCAGAATGAAGTCCTTCATGCACTTGTTCATATATTCATCTTTTAAAAAAACCAACAACTGCAGAAAAGCACCCCTCAGTGATTCCCCTACTGCCAGAACCTTAAAATTAAAAACCCGAAATTGCAAACAACCTTTTTGGCTCTGAACATACAAAGAGTTGCACATGCAAATCTTCAAAAGCACATGTTGAACTGCACCTATGCACAGTCAAATTGCTACTTAGCATCTTACCCTGCCCCATGCAAAGCTGAGCAAACGATGACACACAAAGGACGCGCTTCCTTATCCTTCTTGCAAGTGTTATGGGGAGGTATTTTTATCACAGCAGCACGATAGATACCGTGAGTGCTGGCCGATGGGGCTGGAGATCACTTGACATCCCCTCATACTCTTACCTCTCTTATCTATGTACCGCTCAAACAGCCAGTTTCATCTTCCAGCGGCTCTCCCCTGAACATCCTTTAAACAATCTCATTTTTCCCCCACTGCAATGCCCCACATACCCCTTTTATATAGTTAATTGTCAAAGCCTGGGGAGGGGAGGAAGGGGGGCTCCCACCTTAGAGAGCTCGGCTGCAGCTGGGTGTCACTACTGACAGCGCTTGCTGACCCCACTGCCCTACGCCACTGAAGCGCTTTATTTACTGACCTACCAGGCGGACTGAAGTTCCGGAGCTCTGCTCGCTGCGGGAATAAACATTTACCTCCCAGGAGCCGCGTCTGTTTGAAAGCCCTGCTCCCGGCGGGATGGAGCGGGGGCGAGCGGGGAGAAGCAACAGGCGCCGCTGCAGCCACAGCGCCGGGAGGGGCCCCACTGAAACACCCCACAGGACCCGCCGAGCCCGCGCCCCGCTGACCTGATCCCGATCCCGATCCTCCTCCTGATCCTGCCCGGCGGTGCCTCCGGGAAGCCGGGATACCCGGGAGAGCCGGGACCGTGGGGACCACGCTCCGCCGCCTCCCGCGCCGAGGGCTCACCCGGGAGCGGCTGCGGCCGGAGCCTCCCGAGCAGCCAGATCCCGATCCCGATCCCGATCCCGATCCCAGCCCCGGCCCGACCCCGGCTCGGCCGCGCTCGGGGCCGCCCCCAAGTGACGGCGCCCGGCGCTCCGGCCCCCCCGCGGGGGCAGGTGCTCCCGGGAACTCCTGCGCCCCGGGAAGGCTCGGGAGAGCATTCCCCTCCCCCCAGTGTTGCCTGAAGTAGAGCTGCCGAGCAAAACGATGTTGTTCTCAGAAGTGTTAACCACGCGAATTTTTCGTTGCGTATTCCTACATCCCAGGGGCTTTCCAGGTTAACACAGACATCATATTATTGACTGAGAAAAACACTAACTACTCCAAAGATTTAAAAATCAGGTATTTCTATACTTCAAGCACTACTTAAAGTAGAATTAAAGTCTTGCCTACTTTAATTCTACTAGTAAAATAACAGCATAGGGCGTTTATAGTGTTACAACTATTTCATATCACCCCCCCTGTTGACTACTGCTTAGAAATCAGCCTCTAATGCTCTGTTTACGACTGCAAAAAATCCCTTGCAAAAAAACTTGGAGGAAGACTCCAAGTACACAAACGTTAAACAAAACCACATTCACGAAGTGTAGGTTTTTCTTTAGTCTCTAGAGATTCCAGGATCACTCGTAGCAATCCGAAAAGTGCTGCGGGATTTGGTCATTGGGAGTTCGCTGGTCACTTGGGGTGCCTGGCTGAGCAGAAATCTGATAAGGGGTTTCTGTTGACCAAAGGGGTCACCTGTGCTGTACTGGCACAGCTCTTTCACTGCAGCACTGAGTGCTTCTGATGATGTCAGTTTTCTATGGAGCTGGCTAAACAAAAGTAACTACTTAGCAGAAAGTGAGATAAAGAGATTCCAGACACATATGCAATGTAATTAACACACACTTCTCACTCTTTGTGGAGTGGTTACATTTCAACCACCACAGTTTGCTGTCTTCTTCTGTGATGATGCTGTCTTTCACCTAAAGAGTTTAAGTATTAATACACACTTTTTAAATGTAATTTTGTGACTTACAACACTTCTCCTCAGTTTTGGAATCTCTTTTTGCCTAGAGTAAGCTTCCAGTGTATTTGGGGTATTAAAACTTGTTCCCTATTACCAGCTGAGCCGCCCTCTGACCTTGGGAAGAATTATATATTATTCTAGTTCTGCTTTAAACTTGCACGTAACACCGAGGCTATGAATCACATGCCAGATATTCCAGATAAAGACTGGGACCTCACATACAGAGCAGACATGCCCAAAGTGAGAGAGGGAGAAAACGGGAAGTGAAGTAGAATGCCTTTGAAACATCTCTGAACATGCTAAAGAATAATTTAAACTGGCAAGAATCCATTGGCTGTGTATTAATTCGGCTTTTGAATGTTTCTTGTGTTTTCTCTCAGCTTTGAGGTAGTCATCTTAAATAGGTCACGTAGAGGGGTGGTGAAAATAACAGTGGTTGATACCATTTTCATCTTTCATAATACTGATACCAGAAATTATTGTGCAGCACTGCTTGTTGAGTATCGTTAAACCATTTGGGAAAGAGTCAGTGGAATTTGCAACAGTTTGGGCAAAGCTCGGACTCTTTTCAACACTTAGTTGAAAACAGCCCTCCTTTTTCCCAACTCACTGGAGGTCTAGGACAGGTGTCTGGACAACTTTCCACATGATGGAAGCAGCAGCCGGGACCTCATTTACTCTGTTATGGCTGTGTAGGGTTGTTGCCTCCTGTCTTGTTTATCCCTGACCTGGAATTGCCAGGCCCCTGCTGGTACATGCTGTTCTCCAGTGTCAGGCAGTGCACGGGAAGGCGAGCATGGCCTTGCCCCAGTGCTGTGCACGGGAAGGGCCTGGAATGGAGAGGCTCTGCAATTACTGCCACTCCCTTGGGAAGCGCAGGCAGGAGTGGAGGGAGGCTGAGCACAGAGCACAAGCCCCGTCTGTTCATGGGTCATGATTTTACAGCCCTGTTTCTCTACTGTTTGACATAATACTACTGCACCACCAGAAAGCAGAGAGAATCCTAATTCTGGGCTCCCTTTAGCCTGTTGGTCCTGTCTATCCTGTTTAATATCATTGTAATAAGTGAGTTAATTCTGCACCTCTCTCAGCGTAGCGGGTTCCAGGGGCACTCCCTCAGCTGTCCTGGCCTCCTGGCTAATTACCATTCCAGAAGTGCCCCCTTCAATGAGAGTGGTTTGTGTCTTAGCTGCAGTGGTGCAGACCCATGACTGTCACAAAGCTGGCATTGTGTTAAGTCTTTGCCTCTCTTATGTAACAATGGAGTTTATTCAGGGAGAGCAGAATCATCCTTCTTGGAAAAGACCTATGAGAAAAACAAGTTAGGAGCCCCAAAGCAGAGCACTGCTGGACATGCCTTTACTGGCCATCCTTGATCATCATTTCTTCCAATCTCAAAAGACATCTGTGACATCCCACATGTGAGATCCCACTGTTTATCCTAATGAGATATAATCATCAGGGTTTATTTTTATGTTGCTAAAACTTACTGAGCAGAACTGACCAAGTTTCTCTTCCTCAGTGTCACAGTCACATTATGGGTCACTTTGACAGTGCTGGGAGGCCCTGGGTTTTAGTTCAGGCCAGATTTCTGATCCTGCAAGTGTGCCTGAATGGTGCTCAGACTTGTGCATCCAGGGGTTCTTTCTTTGTACTGCTTGCCCCTTTGCTGGATTGTGCAGAAAAGTGGCAAAATGGATCATAGTCCCTGAAGGGCAAGGGCCAAAGCAGACTCTTAGGTGAAGGCTCTAAATGGCTCCCTGGATAGAAACTCGTGGTTCTAAGGCAGGAAAAAGAACTTGTGCTTTGATACATCAATTTGCAGTATGGTCCAAATTGCTGTTATATTTGCTGAGAGGTTTTTATGAAGCTGTAATTTTCCTGTTTATAAAGGAGAGTAAATTAGCTGCAGCTAAAGTAGTCTAAAATTCAGTCCCAACCACTTGGATATTTTAGTATCAATTTGCTCAAGAATTCCCAGAAGATCTCACATCCTTCTTTATCAAATCTTTACTCCAAGACAACAACAAAGGTTTGTCACAGTATGGTTTCATTGCTCCCCCCAAATCACAGTCCTCATAGACTGCAGGCTGTGAAACACCAGCATTAACACAGCAAATAAACATTGTGGTGCAGGACTGTGAAAGCTGCAATACTGTGTAATCTCTTGTTTTTTAAAAAACGTGACCCACTGGAACGCTCAGGGATTTTCTTTCATGTAGCCTGTCTTATCTTTAGCAGAGATTTGTAGCCAGCCATGTCACCAGTTTCCAGTAAGGTGCACAACCTTCTCTTGCCCTTTGAAAACTTTTTTTAACCTAACTTGTATGCTCTTTTTTCTTTTCTTTTTCTTTTCTTTTCGTTTTTAAGTGCTTAAGATATGCCTGTGGTTTATTTTATTTGGTGCAATTAATTTGAGACATTCAAGTTGAGAGTTTGAATAAAGATGTTTTGCCTCTACATAAAAGTAGAAATTCTGGATTTAGAAAATAGAAAATTGAGAAATAGAAAATTGAGATTTTGCAGGATAGCTACAGCTACTTGATACGAAAACAGAACTTTTTTTTTTCCCCTGTCATAATTTAGCAGACTATCTGATATAAAGGTCTTCTTACTAGGACAATGTAATACACTTTAAAAAAATTCTTTAATATGTAGATAGTTTTGCCAGAGAGAATTGTACTTGTTGAACGGTATTGCATTTTTTCCCCCAATCTTTTTATTCCAGAAGCTTTCATTGACACATGCAGTCCTTGAAAAAGCCTTTCAGGAACGTATCGTGACTTTCGTTCAGCATTTTAAAAGACCCTTAAACAAGCCATTGATGTGGCACCTTGCCGTAATAGGAATCGCACCTGAGACAGGTGGAGCTGCCCAAATTTTGGTGGAGCTGGTACAAGGACTTGGCGCCATCTCGTGTTCAGCTTTTAAATCACACGCGAGTCACCCTGAGAGTTTTTGGGATGGAGCGTTCTTGGCTCCCACATAAACCCAGCCTCCCCGTGCTGAGGCATTTTATAAATTCTGGGGTTAGCAAGCGTGCCTTAGTAAATGAAGAGCTGACGAGGGCAGCTGCAGTCTTCTCAGGCGGGCACAGCTGTTTATAACATCTGCATTTGCTCTCACTGTCAGGCAAAGGCCTTCTCATTGCAGCTTGGGAAATACAGAGTTTATTCTGTGTGCTGCTGCATGTATTTGTGTAGAGAACTCGGTCCCAGATAAGCTGGTATTCCACCTCTTTCCGTGAGGCAGTGTTGAGTCAGGGGATTTGTTTCAGTCACAACATTGGGGGATTTGACAAACGTCTAAATTTGTTGCAGGAAAAAAAACCCCATGCTAGAAAGTCTTGTGAGCTACGTAAGGGGCTATTAAGCTGTTTCTTGACTGAAAAGTACCTATTGTCATGTTATCTCTTCAAGAAATCTTCCAGCCAGAATACTTTTTTAAAGGTGTTTCTTATTTTAAAAAATACACGCAAGATCCTGTACCTTCAAACATTAGGAGAGCCCAGAACAACAGGAAAACTCCAAGCCCAGCTTACCTGCAAGCTTTGAGGCAGGAAGCAAGCTGGGCCTCTGTGTACTCTTTGTCCCAGGATGTCCTTGATTATTTCTGTGTGTGAGGGTGATGGTTGCTGTCACACAGCCCTTTTCCTCGCAGCCATACATGCAGATGCAGTAAGTCATGCCTTCACTTTTGGTTCGGAGGCAGAGCTGGGGCAGCTCCGGCCGATGCCCTTTGGTGCTGTGATTGAGCCTGACGGAACAGAACAGCCTGCGCTGGCTCAGCTGCAGCAATGAGCTGTGCTGTGCGACTTGTCCCAGCTCTCAGGCAGGGAAGATTAGCCTAAGCCACTTCCATCTAACCCCAACATTAGGCAGAGCAGCCAAGGTCAGCTCCTGTGACTCAGCTGATAGGCAGGAGCTCGGTCACACGCCGGAGCTCTGGGTTTGTTTGCTGGTCAGCTCTGCTTTGGTGTTTTCTGCTCTTTGCTGAGATGTGATTTCACAGGGGATGAATGGTGCTTTCTGTGGAGATTAAAGAGTGGGCTGGTGTTCAGTTGTGTAACTGAGTCTGTGCTGATTTACTTCTATGAGAAATGAGACAACTCTTAAATAAAAAAATTAATTTATTGAAAACAGAAAAATTGAAAAATTACAGAAATTAGAAAAATATAAAAATTTGGGCTCGGTAGGTGGTATGCCCCAGGAGTGCAGGGATTTGAGATCTTCTGGCTGAGAAAGCACTAGACCTCAGGTAGAGAAAAAGAACTTAAAGTGCTGGGCTGACTTTTAGCTGGTCCAAAAGTCAGGAAAAAAAATTACTAAAGGCTCCTTAAAAGGAGTAAGGCTTTTAAATGCCCAGCACCGACATCTACCACAGCTAGCCTGCAGAGAGAGAGAGAGAGAAAGAGGGACTGCTTTACTGCCTTGTTGTTTTTATAGTGTCTTTGCTCCGCCCCCAGTCTGCCCAGAGCCCGCCCCTTCGGTTTAAAGTGATTGGTTCTTTCCCTTTGATAGATCATCTCCGTCCATCAATGGCTCATCATTGTCAGAGGGGTGGTGTTAGTTGAGATAAGGGAGCTACAATGCCTTCATTAAAATTCAGGTTGCCATGGAGCTTGCCTGCAGAGTAATGGCTGTTGGGGCTAAAAATAGCTGCTGGCTATTAGAACTGGGGTTTTTGGCCTTGGAACCAAAATGCAAGTAAAAACACCTAAGAAAAGTATTACAATACATCCAACACATCTTAAAACACTTGTAAAAGTATACAGTAAACACAGGAAAGGTAGCTCTTATGGTGTACCAGTGGTTTGAAGTCTGAAAAGGGAGCAAGTTGGTGATTTTTAACTGGGGAATTTTTAACTGGGAAGGGTGCAACTCTCTTAATAAACTACTTTGAACAATTGAAAACACTGATAATGGAACTTGATTTTTGTACCTAGGCTGATGGGTTAATTTTTGAGATTCAATTAAAAAAATATTTAACTCAAAATTAATTAATTAAAGCACTTAATATGCAAAGACCAAGCACAAATAGGGATTTCATGTATGACACATCTTAAAATTGTCTTAAGTGTCAGTCTGAGAGCAGTCATTAAGGGCTATTGCAGAAAAAATTCCGCTGAAAACCTCAGCCCCAAGCCCCAACCCAACAAGAGAAAAAGCAGCAGTTCCCTATCTCTAGTTCTTGCCTTGAACCCAGTAGCTGATAACCTACATGGGTGTAGCAGAGCTTGCATGGCTTGGAAATTGTGAGTAATTGACCCTGACTGACAAATCAATGGGAATTCCCTGGATTTACAGGTTCCCTGGGGACATGTGACCTGGTTTTGCACAGTACAGCTTTCCTGTCAAAAAACCCTTCTCGACTCTTTCTGTAATCTGCATTTTAGCCGTTTCCCCGTTTCCTTTGTTCCTCTCTCTACCTTCAGAGATAAACTTGGTGTTTTTCTGAGACTTGATCTAACACCTAAGACCTGTTTTTTATCCAACAGGCTGCAGGTTTTCAGCAGTTCTTCACTCTTAGAGTTTGCTTCTTTGGGTTTTTTTCTTTTTTTTAAGTCTAAAGGGTCTCTTCTCTCTGCCCTGTCTTTGAGCTGTAAACCTGTTTTGTAGATGACTGTCCATATCCTGGTCACTACACTTTCATCACAGTTTAGAAATAACCAGGAAAATGGCTCCTGATATTTTTAGTTTTTTAAAATTAACTAGCATAGAAACTGGACTACAACTAGGGGGTAGAACCTGTAAAGCCTTCATGCACATTTTACCACCTTGGGCCTGGAGCTGGTGGGAAACCAAGTTAATTCCAGCACAAGCTCTCTCAGAAGGGTTGTGTTTAGCTTGATCTCAGTGCCACAGCTGCAGGAGTTTTCTTTGACTGAGAACACCTGTGTTTCACTGCCAATGACCTCCGAATCCTCTTGTGATTTCACGTTGATTGCAGCCATGTAAGCCTCTAAATAAACTTGTCTCTGTTTGAAAACTCTGAAACTTTGCTTCTGTGCTTTGCTATACTTTCTGTTAATTCAAATAAAACCAGAATTAGTCATAGAAAAATATACTTATGATCACTGTAAGTTTTTACATTTGGGCAGTTAGCAAGCCTTTTCAGGTAATTTGCAGTCTCATTTTCTTTGCACAGGTCTAATCTTAAATTCAAGATGTATTTGTTATTGTGTGTTATCACAATGCATATTTTATTCTTTGCAGCTTCTTAATGTACTCTGTCTTTGACTTGTAATATTAATAAATAATTAAGGGATCCTATCTCCCACAAAATTCTCTCTGGACAGGAAATAATTATGGTCAGTCATCTTTATTGTGGTTCTGATATTTGTTTTAGTAGCTCTCCTCTTGATATGGAACTAGATTTTTTCCCATACTTATAATCACTCTTATTTTCTTCCTAGTATGAATTTATGTCCAGCCAAAAGAAGTCCCTCAGTATCAAAAACTTGCTGGTATGTTAATGGCTGTATTTCTGTTGTAACTATAGATTTAGACAGTGACTTTCTGCTCCAGATCTGAGTTGTGGCTCATGAATTCAGCCTCAGATATGTTTCAATTTTTGCTATTGTGAATGATTTTTGTCTGCTGTTAAGATCTTAAGATTTCTTCTGTGATTTTTAGCTGAAATATTTAGGAAGATGTTCACTTTTTCCAGGCTCCTTTAAAAATCTCCTTTGTTCTTAAAGCCTAGTGCACCATTTACGGTGAACCTAAACCACTGACTTTACCCAGTGCAGTTGTACACAGATGAAATTTTTGTTTCCCTGAAGTAATGGAATGAGTAAGGACAGGAATTCAGCTTCTGCTTTGCTTGTGCATTGTCAGATATCAGGATCCTCTGTCTGTGTACATACCACATTCCTTTTAAAAGTATTCATATCTTGTTTATGAGCATTCCTTGCTGTTTTTCTGGTCAGTCAGTCATGTGATGTTTTATTTCCTCACCAAATAGCCCAACAAATTCTTTTAGTTTGGACACAAACAGGGGTGAAATGAAAAGCGATGTTTATGAGTACTGATATTTACAATGCTGAAGTTAATTTGCTATTGTGAGTCGTATCAGACAATGTTAACATAAATACTTCACCACAAAGTTTGCTTGTGGACATCACAAGCAGCACCTTCCTTGCTCTCTGGCTCCATTAGAGGGAGTCAGCAAAATCATATCTAGTAAGAAAACTGCAACTTAATTTTGCCAGCTGGATTTCAGTGCTGTGCTCTGACTGATAAATCTATGGAGGTTTACATTGCAGAAGGTGGGTGGGGGAAACTCAAAAGTTTTCCTGTAAAAAAAATTAGATCTCTTTGGTTTTTCAAGCGTCAAAACATAAACACAAATGTATATAACCATTGCCAACATATTTTGAATTGCTTGGATAGAAAAAAATTTAATCTTCATACTTACTGGTTAGTGAAACAAACATTGCTTTAAGTAAAAACTCGATAAGGAAAAGATTTATTCTAAGTGTATATTTGAAGTTCTGGGCCCCTCACTACAGGAGGAACTCTGAGGTGTTGGAGTGAGTCCAGAGACGGGCAGTGGAGCTGGAGAAGGGTCTGGAGAGTCCTGTGAGGAGCAGTTGAGGGAGCTGGGGGCATTTAGCCTGGAAAAGAGAACACTCAGGGAGATCTTACTGCTCTCTACAATTGCCTGACAGGAGGCTGTAGCCAGGTGGGGATTGGCCTCTTCTCCCAGGTGACCAGCAAAAGGAGAAGAGGAAACCACCTCAAGTTGCACCTGGGGAGGTTCAGGTCGAATATTAGGAAAAATTTCTTCACTGAAAGAGTGGGTAAGCATTGGAAGGGGCTGCCCAGGGAAGTGGTGGAGTCACCATCCCTGGAGGTGATCAAAGAAGGAGTAGAGCTGGCACTTAGTGCTGTGGTTTAGTTGGCATGGCAGTGTTTGGCCAAAGGTCAGACTTTATGACCTTGGAGGTCTCTTCCAGCCTTAATGATTCTATGATTCTATACCCTCATTAGTTACCAACCATAACTTACATATTTCTTTGAAATTTAATATGAAGTTATTTGTTTACAAGACTGACCAGGAATGTAGTGGTAACAAATATGCAATGAGAATGCAAATATGTTCTTTTTCTTATGATACCAAAGCCATGGGGGAAAAAGAGGATTCAGGGTAGCCTGGAGGTTGTTCCAGTTTGTTTGCATGCAAGTTCTTTAAACTTAGAGCAGACATTTTGACTTTACTGCTGTCATTAATCCTGAAAATTTATGTTTGCATTTTATGGCCAAACAATTGAATAGGAAACGCATTTTTTCTGGATGTACTCACTAGCTCTCAAAATGGGGGAATAAACACACAATTCATAGCATTCAGCAAAATTATTTTTTTTTCTAAAAAGATTGCTGAAATAGAACTCTTTTAGAGATCCTCGTAGGAGGTTATGTTTTCCACTGTGATATGAGTTCTGCACACTCTTCAGAGGTGATTGCCTCTGGGACTGAAATATCTGATTTTAGATGGTTTCCTCATGTTTTGGGATCTGTATAAAGAAGAGCTCAGGTTTTGTACCTTTTTTTGCCAAAGCTGTTTTTAGCAGCTGTACATGTGGCACTGGAGAGCTGGCATTAAAGCAGGATGTAGCTTGCAGACACATTAAAATCACTTTTGGAAAAATGCGCTGTGAGCATAAAGCCAAAGTAAATCTTTGTAGCTCTCCTAAGTCATCCGTCTGCGTGGAACAGAGATTGATTTCAAATTGAGAATGGGCACAGGAAATTATGTTGACACTTTATCTTCTAATCCTCAGCTGAAGAAAATGGACAGTGATAATGTCAGTACTGTAAGACTGGGCCTCTAAAAGAAAAAGCAGTTGGTCATATGCATTGTTTAAACTAAATGTCTTGATGAAGCACGTGTTGTTTAAATAAAATAGTCTGAAAAATCTATATTTAAAAACCCCACAAAAACACTTAATTCTGTCTGGATATTTGTTAATGATTACAGATAGTTTCAGGAATTATATGGGAAGTACAAAATATAAGATCAGTCCTGCTCCCAAAAATACTATATAGAGGATTACTTATAAAAATTATTTGGATAATAGATAAATATATAAGAAGTTCATGATCTAACTAATTGCATTAGCAATTAGTGTTCACATGTTGGATTCTTTCCTTTTCCAGTTAATTAAGAATAAGAAAATTATGACTAACTTTGAGGTGACAGAACAATCTAGTGTAATAATCCTCTATCAAAATCACCTTTACTTGGACATCCTAATGAAAATATTATTTCTAACCTCATGTATCACAAACAGGGACAAAGAGAATTTGGAATTATAAAATGCTCCATTATTCAGTGGTTTTATGCCAATCATATTTCAAGGCAAATGAATGCACCGTCACACAGAGTGTCCCATGTACAAATACAGAAAGGTTGGTCTAGTTGAGTGATTTTTGTCAGTTTTGGAGCTTCTCCAGTTTCCAGGAGGGGCACAGATTCCTAGTGAGGAAATAGACACTTGATAATAAGTCCATTTTTCTCAGTTAACGTCCCAGGAGGGCTCAGATTGTGCCCCAGAGACCAGTCCCCGTCTCTGCAGGTAACTGCTGTGTGATCAATCCCCTGCCAAAATGCAAGGTTGCTCCAACAAATATTGTTCCTGACAGTGGAAATTGTTAGTCCTCTGTCACTGGAAATTTCTGAGGTAAAAAGGCCTGTGCCAAGGCTCCGTAACCTTGTAGTCAGAGAATTGTCTGACATCTAACCTGACTGCACTTTGAATTATTTCTGTCCACTGGTGATACGGGGAGCAGATTCTTCTCCTCTGCTTTGCAATATTACAGTATCTGCTTTTACATATTTGAAGCTTGGGGTGCTAATTGTGAAAATCATAGTTCTTTGCTCTTGCCCTTACTGAATTATCTCCCATTTTTTTCTGACCATTTTTCAGATTAATTTTGGTAGAAATGAGTAGGCCAAAAATTGAATCTTCAACAAAAACTGGACGTGATGGTTTGATTGCAAGGATCCAAGGCAGCAAATAATGGAGTTTCTGTTTGGTCTGTGTTCATTGGAGATCCCACTGTCCTCTTCATGACTGAGTGAGGGGAATATACCTCAGTGAGTACCAAGTCTTTGAGCTCGCAGTTTAAAGGAAAATTACAGCCTGAAAATGCCTCCTGATCTGGTAAAGTCAGGAACGACAGCACAGCTTTGTATGGCTATGGCTGTGTTTTGAATTCAAATGAGTGTTACAGGTAAAAACAACCATGTTTTTCCCTACCCAAGGCCAGAAATTACCTACACAGAGTATGGAGGTTATTTAACATGGGTGGAGTTTTCTTTACAGGCAGATGTAGTCCCAACACATTCTACAGTGTGTATTTCCCAAAAGTTCTGGATTTTTCAGCATTAGTTTTCAGATTAGTTGGATGAAGATAATACTGGGAAATAGAAAACCAGGTCAGAGTCTACTAGGAAGTCTCAAAAATCAGCCACCTCAGAAGTATTTACTTTTTGAGATACTTTTAAAGGTTTATAAAATAAAACATTTTCCACAGATATTTTTTTTCCTTGTCCTCCTACTCTGAAGGAACAGTTTGAAAAGCCAAAAGAAAAGCCCCAGTCCTGTATTCATGGACTAGGGACTGACTCACTGGATGGCGTCAGTCCCATGGAGAAGTCAGCCCTAAATAAGAAGGAGAAGCAGGTGGTCATCTGCAATAAATATGACAATTGCATAGGGAGCAGTTAAGGTTTTTTTTTATTTACCTTTTCCACATAAAGGTTTTACTTGTTCAAAATTATTTTAAAAAGGGATTTAAAATAACAAGGGTTTTTGAAATATTTTGCAATAATAAATTCCAAGACAAATTAAAGTCATGGTTTATGCTGTCAGCATGAACAGCAGGAAAGAAGACTGATCAATATCCAGATATCACCAACAGAAAGGTGATTAGACACTGGAAGGGGCTGCCCAGGGAGGTGCTGGAGTCACCATCCCTGGAGGTGTTTAAGGAAGGACTGGATGTGTCAGTCAGTGCCATGGTCTGGCTGACACCGTGGTGTCCAGTCAAAGTTTGGTCTCCATGATCTCAGAGGTCTTTTCCAACTTTACTGTAGATTCTGGGATTCTGTACATTCCCTTTTCTGGGCTCAGGGCGTGATATGGTGGCAGTGTAATAAAATGTTATTTTCTCACATGCAATGCAAACCCATGAAAAATTCAAACAACTTAAAAAGCCACAGATCCTGATTTCTGCCTTCAGGAGGAGCCATTTCTTTGGTATTAGGAGAGCTGTGTTTTATTGGTTTTGGTTCTGCAGTTTCTTTACTGAGTTTCCATGCACGTCTCTGCAGCCGTGTCTTGCCACTGGGTGGGAGACAGCACAGGGGGAAAAACATGGGCTGTGACAGAGCAGGGTGACAGCAGGCAGGCAACAGTTGCATTTTTTAGTGATAAACCCATCTGTAAGAAACATGTTGTGTGTGTTTTTCTGATATGGTGGCTGCTTGTATGAATGCTAAAAGGGGCTCTCACCCTCCAGATCCAGTCAGGTAGGAATGAAGAAGAAAAAGAGGTAGGAATATTATTTTCTGATAAAGAAGCTTGTCTTTGATGGGCACTGTAAAAATAAACCTAGTTAAACTGGCATGATTTACACCATGCTCCTAGCATCAAACTCTGCTCTACTGGTAAATTGCTTTTAGCAATTGCAGATCCTTGGCATCCACAAAATCCAAATAAGAAAGCACACGGTCGTCAGAAAGCTTAAATTCATCACATGGGTGTCAGTAAGCCAGAGAAAGCTGAAAACTTTCTGTCTATGATAATTCTGATTGCTTCAAGTGCAAACAGGACATAATCATTGTAGATTACTCTGCCCCGAGAAACCTTTCTGCAGAAGAGATGGCAGAAAGAATGGAGGGCATGGAAAATGAGGAGCCTGCTATCACCATGGGAAGGGGCAGGCATGATTCAGTGCAGGAAATGGATGAGGTGAGTGTAGTATCAGTGAAGAGGTGAGGGACCTTCATCACAGCCAAAGCACTGAGGAGGGCTGCTTTTGTTAGGAGGATGATGATCCTGCTGTCAGAGCAGAGGGCATTGAATTCCCTGCTGAGAGCTGCTGCAAAGCAAGACAGGCAGCCCCAGAGGAGGGGCTGAACGTGAAATAGCAAAAAGCCAGCGGTTCACATGAAATAAGCACAGTGGTTCAGACGAAATGAGCACATGGAGAAAGTGTGGCATGAAAGGACGTGGATAACAAGGACAGTAATGGATGTTATCTAGATAGTGAAGCTAGAGGTCATAAACTCATTTGTGTTTTTTGTTCCTGATGAAGACTCGTCTGTGTTTGTCTCCTTGTACCAATTCCATTTCCATGGTAACAATCATATCATCTACCTGAACTGGAAGTCAATGCCTTCTTTCATGCAGTCTTGTCATGGCTAACTGCTGCCTCCTGACAATCCTTTGTCCTTGCTTTTTGGAGACTGCTTTCTTGGAGCAGATTATTCTGTTCAGATATTTGTCATTCTTTTCTCTCTGTTTCTGAACAGACAGTCCTTATTTTTGCCCTTTGTCATCTGGGAGTTAACCAAATGTCTCTTCTGACAATCTCAAAAGTATCTGCTTGTGTGCTATCAGTTATGAAAATTAAATCAAAGCATATATATTTAAGAGATTACCAGGAAGCTGGAGGAGAATGCCTGCCATCTTTTTCTTACGAGAATATTAATTGATCAGCAGAGCAGACCATATTCACAGGCACGAGTCTCTCAACTGTGTCACTGCTGCTGTAAACCCAAGTTGCCACTACAGTCCACAAAATTCGTATTCTACCCCAACCCACAGCCCATTTCCCAGCTTATTCCGTGATGCAGGACCAGTAGCCTCATCTATGTTGTGCTCCAGGAAGAGTGTGAGCAATACTGAAGTGTTGTAAGTTGCTCTTTGTCACAGCCAAGGTGAAATGTACGTGGTGAAACTCCCAGATGAGCACAGGAATGGGACTGTACTTTGTGTTAGACAGCAACACTAAAATATCCATGGGGATTAAGAAAAACAAAAGCAGCTCAGAAGTTCATCTTAAAACTATAAAATAGAGCAAAAGTGAACCTCAGACTGAAAAGAGCTTCCCCCTCTCCCAGCCTCCAGGGCCCAAGAACTTTCCTCAGTGGCCTCCCACAAGCTCCTTGTGTGGTGCTGGCACAGTGGCTCAAAGGATGCCAGCTCCTGTCCTCCCCTCTCCCTTGGGGCTCCATGCAGAGGACATGGAATCTCCTCACGCTGCTGGGATGGAGCCCGGGGATGGGAAGCAGGGCCCACGCAGCATTTGCCAATGAGCAGTTCTTTTGTGGAGTGCTGGGAGCCCTTGTGCTTGATCCCTTTCCTGCTGCTGGGATGTCCGGGTGCTTCTCTTACTCTTGGGCTTTAATTCATTACAAATTTTGGGTTTCCAGGGCAGCAAGGCCCAGTGAAGACCCTGCCTAAACTTTTGAGGATTGCACATTAGAATCTGTATATAGAATAGTGACACAGGCTTCCTCCATTGTGTTGTATTGTGGCACAAAGCACATCTCAAGAACGCTTTTTCTAAAGAGCAGACTCGATCCATATTTACATCCAAAGACTTTATTTCTTAAATAAAGAAAATTACACATCCTTTCCAGTGAAAGTTCTCAAAGTGTTCCAAAGGTGGCTGATACCATTTTGCATTTACATGTTTGTAATTCTACAGACGAGGAATAAACGGCCAAATACTGCCTTTAACTGGCGTTCACACAGGAAACCAGCGCCAGCCCACCTTCCTTCCAGCCTGAGGACATCTTTAGCTGTGCATCCTATGTCTGCTGTAACACTGAAACAATGCTCTAGTCATCAAGCCTGCTTAGAATGAGATAGTTTCTTTTGCTAAAGGCAGAGTATCACTGTTGCAGCCCAGCAGTCTATACACTCTTCATTTTATTCTGGAACTCCTTTTCAAAATCATTCCCTGATGTCTGGCTCTTCTGTGGGTGCTGTTTTTAAACAGAACAACAGCTCTTTCAGTGTAATGAACAAAATGGGCTTTCTGTAGGAACAGCTGTGGATCACTTTTCAAGTACCATTATTTGTGGTTTTCCTGGGGGGATTTTTTTTGGTGTGTTTGTTTGTTTGTTTGTTCGCTGTTAGACAGAAATGCAGCTGTCATTAAAATAATTTTAAAAATACAGTCTGTACCTCTATTTCACACTAAAAGCCTTTTTTTTTTTTTTTAACATTATTTAACATTTTAAAGATTATTTTTGAAACGAAATACCTGGAGTTTATCTGTGACTCACAAACCCAGGACTGAGCAGTGCCATGCCCTCACCTGCACTCTTGTGCTCCTCTGAGCCACCTTTTCCAGGAGCTGGAGGATAGGATGAGAAAGATTCTGCTATAATCAATGGAAATGACTTGAAGCGTTGGGGAAAATGCCTCAAAAGTAGATGCTGAAAGAGAACTAATGAGAAAAACACCCAAAAGTGACATGCAAAAACCTTTAAAAGTAGTGTATGCTAGAGAACACTTCACCTAGAAACATTCCCTCTGGCACACAAACAGTGATGCATTCAAAAATTAGTGAGAAGTAACAACTTGAAGCTGATAAAGGTGAATATTTGGCTGCAGCTAATGTATTGGCAGGATCAACAGTGGTCTGTACAGCTACGTGGATAAGAAATGTGTAATTTTCACGGAAATACTCTAGAAGTTCAATGATTAGAAGTAGCTTTGATGTGATGTATGAGAGTTTTATGTTAAGTATAAACCATGTTTGTGGACGTGTATATTCCTATGCTTTGTGGTAAGATAAACCTCTCCTGTTAAAACTTCTATCTAATTTCTCTGGAAGCATGTGATTTTATATTGCTTACTAGAAGGCTTTCTACAGTGATCTTTAGATCTGTGAAGGTTGTCAGACTGTGTTTTGGACAGGAAGGATTTCTTATTTAATTTCCATGGCACTGGAGCAGAAAATATAGTTTCAATAGGAAGAGAACTTGTCAGAAATGGGTTATTCTTTTTTAAATTAACCTTAAAATTTAGGACTAATTTGTGTGTGTGAGGGGGTTGTACATGTGTGGTATTTAGTCATCGTGTAATTTATA
The DNA here is from genome assembly GCF_965178545.1 of Coloeus monedula. Taxonomy (NCBI): domain Eukaryota; kingdom Metazoa; phylum Chordata; class Aves; order Passeriformes; family Corvidae; genus Coloeus; species Coloeus monedula. Next base: position 9,187,265 of record NC_138786.1, on the reverse strand, counting down.
TTAATGGAGTCTTCACTTTTTTTTTTTGGACATTAAGATTACTGTGGCAGGTAAGCCTTAAGTTATGCAAAAGAGATGAAAGTTGTAACAGATGGGAACAGTGTAATTTTAATACACATTAATGGCTATGTTGACCTGGGACTGGTGGCTTTAAAGTCTATTTAAGAAGCTGCTAAATATTCTAAACCTTTTGCTCTGTGTGAAGCTTGTAAATGATCTGGGATCCATCACCCCAGGCAAAGAGCTGCTTCTCCTTAGGATTGTAGTGTATGGTGGAATGGCTCCCCTGGCGTTTGGGGAAGTGCAGTCCTGGGTTCATATAAGTATTTAGGGCATCCAAAACATCATAAATACACTGGATGCGGGAGGTGCCTCCAGAAGGAGAGTTGTAGACCACGTGGAGTGTGTTGCAGGCCATGAAAGCTGCCTCAGCATCCTTGCTGCTGCAGGGAGTGTCCCAGGAGTGCTCCACGGCCATGGTTACGTGGTTGATTTTGGTGATGACGATGTTTCCCCCGGTCTCTGGTTCTGCATGGAGTGCCCACAGCCCCTGCTCGTCAACAGCCAGGTCTATTTTTGTCTGTGGAGAGAGCTGGTAGGCAGGAATCCTTCCAGCCCCCGGCAGCAGCATTTGGTCAGCTACATTTCTTTTCTGGATATTGAATTTAATGATCTCATTTAAGGAGCCGTATCTGTGGTAGAAGAGGAAACCCTGATAGATGACGTGGCCAGTTCCTTCCCAGGGCAATGGTAAGGGGATTGTGCGAGCCTTCAGTGTGTGATTGTTTTCCATGAAAGTCATGATATTTGCAAATTCCAAAGTCATATTATTTACAGAGCCACTTAATAAATAAATCTTTGTATGCTTTTTGCCAGGATCTTTCATCCAAGAGCCATGCTTTCCTCCAGTCTTCTTAACTACCTTTAGGGACCTAATACCTGCAAGCACGTGGTCACAACCTGCAAGAAACACCCAAAGACAAAAAAAAAAATTAGAATATCTGTAAATTTTCTAGTTTCTTTTCTTTGAATTATTTAGTTTCTTTTAAATTCATCTTTAAGGCCAGAGTCAATAAATCAGTAAAGGTGTCAGCAGCGTGGCTATGGTAAATAGTGCTGAAAGTAGTGTTATACGATATATAAACTATGTTATCTTCATCTATAGAGTGTTGGGTTCTGTTCTATTACACCAGTGTTATCCAAAAGGGGTTTGGATATTTGTGTGCCTGAGAGGAGACCAAGAGCACAGTTAGTGATTTTGTGATTATTCTTGGTGGTCCATTTACAGGGCTATAATTTTTACTTCAGAGAACTGACTTCTGGTTTAGATCAACGCAGTAAAAGAATCAAATTTATTTCTTGTTGGAGGCATATGAATTAAAATCCATTATCCTTATAGGCTACATGTATAGTATTTTTATTTCAGGACTGGTCTTATCCTCAGGTAGCCTCTTCTTATGTATTTATAGTATAAATAGAAATAAAAATAGATCAGCATAGCAGAAAGCCAAAACACTGGGCTATCTTCCCTTCCCATCCCCTTTCCCAACACCTGCACACAAAGGAACTAGAACTAAATATAGATCACAAAACCAGGGATGTGCATGCACTAAGGCGGCTTTCAAAGAGCTGGTGTGATGTCTGCTATCAATTCCTGTGCCAGGAGCATGGCTGGTGAAACCACACAGCTGTTTACCTCACTATAGGTTAAAATTGGCATCAGCAGAGAGCAAGTCACAGCTTTGGCTTCATTACATTTTGCGTGCACTCTGCAGGGATGTCTCAGACCAGAGAGCACCAAGCCTGTGAGGACCCAGGCATTTAGACTCTAAGACCTTTATCAAGCAAGTTTTTCCTTTCTAGGAAAAACTATTGCAAAGCATATTAGCAAGCTCGTTTCCCAAAGGCACTCATAAATTACGAGGCGCAGCATTTGAAGTTTAAGGAATTGCTTTCAGTGGAGTGTGGCCATTTCAGTAAACAGGACAAACAAAGCTCTACAGCAGGAAGTTCTGGCAGCAGATGAAAGAGAGAAAGCAAAACCAGCCCCCTGTCTGGCCTGATATGAACCTACTGAAGTCATTGGCAAGATTCCAGTTGCCTGTAGAAAGCAATCTTTATGTCATTTGTGTGTGCTGATACCCTCTAATCAAAGCTGTTGGATACTGCTGCTACAGCATGGATTTTGTTTTTCCTGGGAGTTCTCACTCTGGAAGCACCTTCCCTGAGCAAGCCACAACAGCTTTCTCAAATTTAACATTTATTGATTAGATAGGTTAAAAAAAATTAAAGCTGCTGAATCAAAAACCCTAGGAAGCCTTAGCAGCATTTTCCTCTGCAGGGGAAATAACCAGATTATTGTCTGAAATCTGTGGACAGTGTCTCTCTTCTTCAGAGAAGATTTTTAACTCTCTTTGGTTTTTATAACAGCTTGGAGGAAGACTGAGAAATTCACAGTAAACAAAAATGTGCAGAAGACAATGTCATGTTTTCTACCCAAAGCAGAATGAGGTAGCAGCTACTGCATATAAAAGCAGTGATTCTGCTTGATTGTTGTCTTTGGTGTGAACTTGAGCCAAACCTAGTAACAAAGCCGGACTTAAAAAACCTCTTTTCCACTAGATTTTTGAAGTGACTCAGCAAAAACAATCACAGATTCTGGTTAAGACATGACAGCAGAGAAGCAGAGCTGCTATTTGCTAGAGTTGAGGGTCTTTCTACTTTTTCTAAGTGCTGTAAAATCTACACAGGGACTACTTTTGCCATTAAATTCAATGGGAAAAGCATCTGACTAGTACTGACAGTAGAGAACAAATTGAAAATAAAGTTACTATGAATTGCTACAATAAAGTTAAATGTAATAATTTCCAGCAAAGGAAAATGGAAAGTAATTTTTCCCCCGCTGAAACTCACAGAAAGATACAATTTTCAAAGTGCCCTAACCGCAGTCAATTTAAAAATCCCCAGTTTTTTTCCTCTCTGAAAAAAATGCCTAATGTTCAAAAGTTCTCTAAATGGAAAGCAGAACTATTGATATTCAGAGCACTGAACTGTGGAGTACGAGGAGAGCTCAGAAGCAGAATAGGTGATTGCTTTTGTGAGCATCTGCCTTAATACTGATTTGCTAGAAAAGCTCGAGGAAGAAATTGTAAACTTATGTGTAAAATTAGTTCAGCCTGATTCTACTGAAGTCAGTGCAATTTTATAATTGATAATGCTAAAGTTTTTTCACCTGGCTTTTAAAAAAATAACAGTTTATATTTCTTATTATTTATTTTTCATTTCTTACTACTGTGAAAAGAAAACAGACTGCCTTAAATATGTATATAATACATAATTTAGACACATACCTAAACTTTTCAAGGTAAAGATAATTATAAAATGTCATTTGTTTTAAAAAAAGTATAGATTGTGCATATATTCTTCATACTGGGTACCGTAACCCTTAATTTTCAAATCAGAACTGAGCTTTGCTTATGGACAAGCCTGTGTGCTCTCTTGATAAAGGAAAAGGAGGGGAAAAGGAGAGGAAGGATGACAGAGCAGGACAGTAAAGCAGATGCAAACGGTACAAGTGAATTAAGTGTTTTTATTAACTCGTGAATTTTCTTTTGAGATTTTGACCCTGCCCAATCCAAAAAGCAAAGACCACCATTAGTTCCTTAGTACAGCTGCAGTACTCAGAAATGTGTTTCGCAAGAGCACACCTTCAGAGGATTTTACCTTACTTTATAATAAAAAGCAACTTCCAAAGAGATTAATTTCACATGCAGTAGAATTTCTGCAAAGTAAATGTTTGAACTGTATTTTTCTCCCTCCCTCTCCCATACCTTTTTTGCATATACATAATTTTTATAAATCTACTATTTCCACAGCCCAATCCCCCTTGCAATTATCTGTGGTGTTCACAAAGCTGATGAAAATCTGGTATCCCTGTATGAGCATGGGGTAGGGGTCTAGCTTCTTCACACCAAAGTTCTGAAAAATAAACTGTTCTTACTTGCATTTAGCATGAGTTTAAGTCTCTTTTTTTCTTTTGCCTCTTCAAGCAGCTGCTGTTTCACCAGGTCTTCATGCACTTCTATGCAAGCATTGGAATCTGTGACAGATCCAAAATAGTCAATGTCCCTCTGTGCATGGTCAATCCTCAACAGCAAATTCTCTACTTCACTCTTAACCTCAGCCTTAGCAGTGCTCAGCCCTGCCAGGCGGGACAGCACCGTCTTGGAAAAGTCTCGGAATTCCTCCACGTATTCCAGCACGTCTTGGTTGCATTTCTCCAGCCTCTTCTTGGGTTAGAACATGGGAAGAAAGTACATGGATAGATGTGGATATTCTGTGTATATTACAGCCTCAGTCATGATTACTTTAAAAACCACGCTGTTCCCCCCTTCCCAGTCCCCCTGCACCCATCTATTCCAACGCAATGGGCTGTTGCTGGTATCTGTGTGAGGAGAACCTCTGAGACTGGCACAAAATTCACAGGTCTGGACAAAACCCCATGTTTTTAACTTGACTTGGTTACTGACAGCCAGATGCTTTGTTTTGCTGCCTAAAGAAGGAAAAGTGCTCTGGTGGAAGCAGCCAGAGATACTTAAAGGGTTCATGATCTCTGATGACTTGATTTCCAGAAACCTTTTGGCACCCTTCCTGTAGGACCACCAGTGAAGCAGTCTCAAAGAGTTTTCTGCAGGAAATCTATAGCCATGAGCATTTCACATTTTACACCTCTTCTGACCCAGGCAGAATCTAGTGTGGCTATTTTTCACCCATTTAAATGTGAAATGAAAATACTGAAATGCTATATTTGAGGAAGTTTTGGGTTGTTTCTTTTTTTTTCTTTCTCAAGTCACTGGCTGTATTAAAAAAACCAACCCAAACCAACAACAACAAAAAAACCCCAACCAACAACAACAAAAAAAACCCCAAAACCAAACCAAACAAAAAACTGAACAGAGAAAGCAAAAAAATAATTTCTTTACACCTAAATTCAAATTATCAGTGCTTTCAAAGGTAAGTAATATGGTTTCTCTGCTGCAATGCAGCTGCTTCATAGGTGTCTTGAAAATAGTAGCCCAGCTGCCACTTGGGGAAGATGAGGAATGCGAGTGGATCTTTTAGCCCAGACACCCAATAGGTAGGTCTAACTGCTAGACTGGGTGTTCTGATTTGGTGCTTCATGCACGGATTCCAGGTGTTTTGTTTTAAGGTGAGAATGTCTGAGTTTTCTGAATGAATGGTGTTCCATGTAAACCCGGTGGTTGTGGTTGGTTTGCTTTGTGAGCTGTGGTTTCTATGTGCTGCCTCCTCTCTCCCCCATTTATACAAGACTGTAAGTCCCCAGGAAGCTGCTTAATTACTTTCTACAAAACCTTTATTTAAAATGTTTTCAAGTGCTGTCTTCAGTATCTGCCTCACCCTTTGTCCTGTTCTTTGTTTTGTGCCCCTTGCACCAAATGCCACAGGTAGAGTTACCTCATTTTTAATGGTGCCAAAGGAATAGAAATTGCCAGGTGAAGTTACTCCTAGAGTGGCAGAGAAAATGTAGATCTCAGTCTACAAAATGGAAAGAGGATATCAGGCTAATCCTTCTGTTCCTTCTGTGTTGAGAAGATAAGACTAATGAGGGCTTTGTACAAAAAGGGACGTGAAATCAGGTGAGTTAGAGCTTCTCTAAAAGTCTGCCAGTGCAAGTCAGGAGCCAGGCACACGTCAATAATTTAAGATAAACAATATATGATTATAGCACACCAATACTGAAGAGATGTTTTGCAGTACTGGTAACTTTTTACTGTAAAAGAAAAAGCCAGAACTGCTGCATTTATAGTAATTGAAAGGAATTCAAGGAATTGAAAGGACTGCATTTCAGTCTCCCAGATATTAAGGATTTATTCAAAGTGCAGATACACTTCTGATTTGCATAAATGCATCTTAAACTACCCTTTCAGGTAGGCATATCTGTACACAGGAAAAGCAGCTGATAAATTTCCATCTCCTTGCTAATAAATACTTGACAGCATTTCTACTGGTTACAATATGTTTATACAATTCCTTAGGATGGACTGTGACAGTACTATTTAAGTTTTTGCATTTTTAGCTAAATTAACTGATGCCATAAAAAATACAAGTGAAAACAGAATAAAAACATAACATTATGAAGTTATATCCTGCAACAAATGATGTGGTAAGTAGGGACCATCATAGTTAAAGTTTTAGCAACAATTTTACTCGTTCATTGGAAAAAGCTGGAAATTTACCCTCCTGATTTGGTACATCATACAGACTGTCCTGGGCTCAGAACATCCCCACATTTTCAAGCCTCTTTGCAGTTAGGTAGAGCTGCAGAAGGATTCATCAGGCACATACCTCCAGAGACAGGAAACGTTGGTCAATGTAGCTCAGCAGGGCTGCATCCTGCATCAGGTACTGTGCTGCTCCCATGATGCTCATGAGGAATGGAATTAGCAAAAAGTGGACTTGCAAGACTACCATTGTACCAGAAAATTTTGAAGGAAAGTAGTGAATCAGTTCCGTGGGCAATCCCAAACGCCACCAGTCCAAGGTCAAATGCAATTTACTGTCATCTGATGTGGAAAAATAACACTAAAAATTACCAAAAAGTTAAAAATACTGTGGCTGAAAACATTAGAAGGACTTAAAATGGCTGTTGCATTTTATCATTAAGAAAGTAATGTTGTGGCAGAGGGACTGAATGTGTTTATTTCTAGGAGCCAGATGACTACTTCTCGGTTTGTGATCCTATGATCAATCCCAGATGTTCAGCACTGAGTCACATCGAGCCTGTAGGCCAAATTTTATTAAATACAAATAAAAGTAATTTATTTTCCCCTCCTTTCCCCTCCCATCTGCTTTCCCGTGTGACCAACCCTGCAGTATGTGCTCGGTGCAAGTCAGAGTGGATTCACAGTCGGTGGAACACAGGCCAGCCCTTCACAGGGGGGGTCTGATGCTTAATGTCTGTGGCTGTAAAACTAACTAAAGCAATTGATTTCACTTCCACTATTCAGCCTGTTTACAGCAGGACTGGAAACCATAGATAAAATTATTAAAAGAAAAGTTCCTCCTCCTTTTTCTCTTGACAGTGCTTTTCCAGCTCCTTAACACAGCTCTGTGTCAGTTTAGTGGAGTCCATGACAGAAATCTCCTTTTGGAATAATAGTTGTACTTGGTCTGACTTAAAAATTAATTATAATTAACTTACATGAGTCTACTGCATTTGAGGAAATTTGTATTTATTTAATTTCATCATTTCCCAGACTGAATGACTTGTTTGGAAAAAAATCACGGCCATGCTAACACTGTATTTGCTAGAAAAACCATGTGTTAGGAGCTTAGAAAGCTCCCTTTGTATCTGAAGCCAAACTGGACACCTCTGCTTCTCAGAATTCTCCACCTCTTCACTTTTTCCCCCCCCATTTTTCTTTTCTTTTTTCCTTTTTCTACAGTTTTTTTTTCTCCGCACATTTACCGAGCTTTCTTTCTCTTTCTGACTGCCTCATGTGTAAGCATGTGAATGATTGCAGAATTCAAGAGTGTGTGTCACAGCAGGCAGATTTTTTCCTCCATGTGTTTGACTTTTGCATGGTAGCTGTGTGTGCTTTGCAGGCAAATTCCCCACGAGTGCACAGATGAGTATTCTGTATTTTAGCACTGCTCTACCCCAAGAGGTGCACACAATTTGCCAGCTCCTATTTACAGGCACGGCCAGTGATGCACAGAGAGGTTAATACTTGATTCTTCACTCCAGTGACATTTCACTTTACTCCAGAGCCCCTGCTTGAGGGGACAGAGAGCTTGCACGGAGAGCAGACACCTTAGGAAGTCTGTAGTCTTCCTTGATTCTGTCCTATGGAACATCTTGACATCGTGTGCTGTCTTCTTCTCCACAAAATAATCAGCTGCAACACCGGGGAAGATCAACATAGGAAAAAACTCCCTTTTCTAACCTCCAAGGTGAACCTGGAATCCTTCAGAGCTGTTCTCTGAGTCTTGTATGTCTGTCACAGGTAATGACTGGGAGATGAAGTCTATGAAATTCAAAATTATAAACTTAATTTCAAGAAAGCATATTTAAAAGTCAAGATGTAGATATAGAATTAATTTCTTTCCTTCATCTTAAGACAGGGAAAATTATCTAAAAGGTAAAATATCTTGAACCGCTGTACAGCCTGGATAAGCTTAAAGATGCTGTATATGGGGCTAGATTTTGGGAAGTTGCTCAATCATTTCTTAGAATCACCAGCAGCTGAAAGACCAGAAGCTTCCAAGGATTTCTGTTGATGAGGCATTCCCGTGCTTATTAAACCATGGTCTCATGGTAAATGGCAATGATGGTCCATGTCAAATGCACCATTCTGGGAAGGCATGGCACAGCATCTGGTTCAGTCCTGAGCTTTGTTGAGTTTTAACATTAATTTTGCTTTGGTTGTTATGTACTTTCCACTTCTGTTCACCCGAGATTTATACAGAAATGTGTTTTTTTCCAGCTACATACTATCTGTGTAACAAACAACCAAATAAATATCTATCTATTTGATGGTGATTTAAAGCAGGATTGCTGACATGCCCGGGAAGATATTCATCTCAGTGCAAAGGATATTACACACTAACAGAGCAAAAAGTTCATTCTTAACTCAAGGAACTCTTTTTCTTATGACCATTGCTCCCTTGATTTGAAGGACCTCTCAAAGGTCTAAAAGGAAATAAGTGTGTTAATGCAGGTGAATATGCCTTTTCACTGTTCTTGTCCTCTCTCTGGCTGGGATGTTACTCTTTTCTTCTCAATGCTGCTTCTTTGCTGCATTTATTCCACCTTTCTACCATTTGGTGTCTGTTTTGACAGCTGTTAGATATTTTCAAATGAAAAATAGGCATTTTCAGCTCCAACTGTGTTTGTGGTTTTGATTTCAGGTGCTTGATGGAGTTTTATGTGTTTTAAAAGCGATGTTGAAAGCAGTTCAGAGTGTACACTTGATTTGGGGGGAAAATGACATTTCTTTCAGATATTATTTCACTCATACGATTGCATTCTGTGTTTTGCTGTTTGGTTTTGGGTTTTTTATAAGTCAGTTTCTTTCTGTCATTTCAGGTGGTAAAACTAGAGAAGTGCCACAATAAATCAGGCTCTTTGCAGCAATTCTCAGCACTCTGTGGTGCCTGCAAAAAGTGTTACTGTCAAGGGGAACGTGTGTAAACTCTAAGTTCACTTCAGAGAAACTCTTTTCTCCATCATTCTCACAATGGAGAAATCTCATCTCCTGAGATGGGGCCTCAGCCTGGAGACCTTGAGGTTGCTGTTCAAGGCCCTTCCCTGCCTTGTCTGAGATGAGCCTCTCTGATGTGTCACGGATCTCCAGCTCTTCCACATCACTGCCAGAGCTTCTTGTTCCAGCTCTCCTTCAGTTCTTCGCCCTCCAGTCCCACTCTGGTGTCTCAGTTCCTCACAGGAATCACAAGACGTTTTTCCTTCTGAGCTTTGGGAACATCCCTGACTCCCAGGCTCTCTCACCCTTCTTGTTTGGCTTTTCCTGAGACATGGACACTGTCCTGATGGCGTGGCCTATGTTATTACAGCCCTGAGAATAAGTGGGAAGTCCCCACTCCTGTCACTTAGATCCGAGCAATGCATAGATACACCAGATTTTACTCCTGAAGTACTCACTGGCTTGAAACAAAGTTAACTATGTTTTTCAGCTTTAATTAACCTCAGCATGCAAAGCAATAATAAATGAAAAAGAAACATCAGAGTCTGATTTAGAGCTTCTACCGATTTATACACACCTGCATCAGAGTAATTGCTGCTCAGCCTGATGTTTCAGTGATATCCCAGTGCTCGTGTGCTCATGCAGGTTATTTTTTGTGACTGCAATTTTGTTTAGTTTACAGCTGGCTATTTGGGTAGGTTTTGATGCTGGTGAGTCAGACTGATGTTTTATATTAATAAAATAGAGAGTATCACTGTCTACATCTGTATTTTCTAATTTTGTTCAGACTTGTGTCCGCAGAACTTAGTTCCTTGTTATTACTGGCCACTAGTCCAGTGCTGAGATCTGTGAGGTTAGAAAAGACCTTTGTCAACATAGGAAATACACACTTAATTCCTATTCTGCCACTGCCTTTTTCTTTTTAACCACGCTCCGTTTTATACCCTACAAAGTGACTCACATTTCTGTAAAAAAGACAAACATATGAAATCCAATTGAAGTCCTTACGTGGTGCTCGGCCGTAAAAACAGTGTTGGGAGTGATACCAGTCAGGAATGCTGTACACTATGATAAGGAGGAGGTTTGGCAGAATTTTGGGATTCGGACAGAGGGCTCCACTAGGCGGCTCCCAAGCTCTGGGAACTGGAAGGCAAACTCGGCTGACACACAAAATTCCAAAGCCGCTGAAGGAGATACAACACGCGGAGGGAAGTGTGGTTCGCATGGTGCAGAATGACAGCGAGCCAGACCAATGGACAGCTGCTCCCAGGCTTTAGGGACCCGCTGCTGCAGGGCCGAGCTCGCCGTGTTCGGGGTCTGTGCCCCCCGAAACAGGGAATGCCAGAGCTCCCTGGGATCGGCAGGAGCCCGGGATGTCCAGCACCTGCAGGAAAAATGAGTCATCTCATCAGGACTGGCTCTACAGATGAAACCATAAAGGCGAAATAAACCTGCATTTTATTTGTATAGATTTATAGTTGGAGTTAGCTGAGTTGTAGAATCATGGAATACTTTGTGTTGGAAGGGACCTTTAAAGCTCATCTAGGGAAACCCCCCTGCAATGAGCAGGGACAGCTTCCACCAGAGCAGGTTGCTCAGAGCCCCATCCAACCTGGTCTTGAGTGTTTCCAGGGACGGGGCATCCACCACATCTCTGGTGCCAGTCTTACCTCACCCTCACTGTAAATAATTTCTATCCTATATCTGGTCTGAATCTACCCTCTTTTAATTTAAAACCATTGTCCCTTGTCCTCTTGCTACAGGCCCTAATAGAAAGCCTGTTCCCATCTTTTCTATAAGCCCCCTATAAGTACTAAAATAACCCAGAGAACTTCATCTGGACAGGGATCATGGAATAGTCTGACATAAAAATCAACCATGTGCAGTTATTTTGAATGGTCTGTTTGTCTGTTTGTTGCCGGAATCACATATTCTGTTGATCAAAGACAATTCCTGGTAGCTTGAAACTTAAATTTGTACAAGCCTAAAACTAAACAAACTTTGAATTGCATAATTCAATATAAACCAGTATTAAAATTTTCACTGCTTTTGGCTTGTTTTCCAGTGTGGGATCCGCTCATGAATATTGTCACTAAAATTCGTTTTGCTTGAATGTTCATGTTCATTAAACCTATTCACAGGAGTGCAGTAGTCAAAATGACTTTGCTTTAAATTCAGAGTATTTACAGGAAATGATTATGACAATTGCCCAAGTAATTTCAGTTGAGAGGGCCTGTTGTGGTTTTTTGGTTATGTTTATTTTTGAAATAGGCCTTTTAGGTGTGAGGCATAACTTCTGAAAAGCTGAAAAGGTACTTTTTGAGTTTGAAATGCCTAGGATGTTATGTTTCCAGGTGTTTTTTATTGTTTATTTGTGTTGTTTTCTTTTCTTCGGGGGTAGTAGACACTGAGATGATAACATTTCCTAGTATTTCAGCATTGTTTCACTTATTGTTGCACTGAAGAAATGGATTCATAACCTGTACTTAAGTGTTGCAAAGAACCAAGAAGGGCTCTGTATACACTTGGGAAAGCTGTTAAAACTTAGCAAGTAACTCTCCCTCTGAGCTGACTAAATGCCACCAGCTGGTGGAAGAAACGTGTTCAGTGATGACAAATAATGCAAATGCTCGTGAGTCAGTGGCAGGTATGAGGAGAGTTTGTAGCAGGGTGCTGTGCTCTGGGACTGCAGCAGCGAGTTCAGGACCCTGGTTCTGTTGTTTAAAACCAGACCTCTGATCCTGCACTGAGTTTCCAAGTGGCTGCTGATGACACGTTTAGAGATTTCAGTGATGGTTACGGTGCTGGAAACTTGAGCTGAGTAGAATGGAGTTGTGCTAGCAAGTGTCCAATTAAATCTACCCAAAACCTAAAAGATAGGAAAACGTCTATGAACTGGGGGAACTAGGACAGAAAAGGCCCTGAAGGGGCCGTGCAGGAATTGATGAGGATGGTTGAAATTCATTGTGCTGGGTTTTTTTCACATTACCAGTAAAAATGAGTCCTATAAAGGAAGACGGGCCAAGCCTGAACGCCAGAGTCATGCTTGAAAACAAGGGGTACTTTAAAAAACTTTTAAAGAAAGATCAAAATATGATAAAAGAAGAAAATGCCTGTGATTGTTTCTTGCTATTTATGTCTGCTTGCTATCACCCAAATCCTGGTCTGAAGGTAAGATTAACAAGGCCTGTTGTGTTCTCAGTTTTCTGCATAGGAGTCTTGAGATTTCAACTTCTGGAAAAATTTGTTGAATTTTTACACTGTCCAAGAATACTTCTCTTGATGAATTCAAACTTAAGAATTGCATTCAGGAACCAAGCCAAAGAGACATATTCTGACTTTAAATGGAGATCTACAGGTATAGATTTCCGTGTCTCTCTAATCTGGACCCCAAAATAAATTTCATCACTTTAAGTTTTCTATTTCCAACTTTTATTTCTGCCAGCCAATTTATGATCTCAAAATTATCCCTTATGCATGCCAGAGAGTCTAAGCAAAATAAACTTAGTAATCATAGTGCAAAGCAGGGGCTTGTGAGCTAATAAGCACAAAAAAAGTACATAAGAAGAGAGCATGATTTTTTGAGGCACGTTAATCTGAGCATTAGTTCAGAGCAATCTCCTGGCAGACAAGCTGCAGGTCAGGAAAGGGTGTGTCCATTGGACCTGCAGAACAGTCAGCTGTACAGCTTTTCAAACTGACATTTTTCAAAGGCCCATCATGTCAAGACACTTTCACATTCTCATTCAGTGTATGCTTCATATTATGCTGCACCCAATCTCTGAAAGTGAATAGAAAATACAACATTCACAGAAGACTCCAGATTAGAGAGAGTCTCTTCCAAACAAACAGAGTGAACTCTAGGCATGACACATATGCAAGAAATGGGTTTTGTGGCCTGTGTGCTCTCTCTAAGGTTAGCACTATCACATTTGAAAGTCAGTGTATCAGATGCAGTGGTCCTAGTGCCAGTTTATGATGAATAATAAAGCAGATGCACTGTGCTGCCTGGAAAGGATATAAACAAGTTAAGCTGTCATGAATAATAGATAACCATTTCTTTAATTCTTCTTTAGAAGTCAGCTTGTTGTTTAGCAGTGCTACCACTGTTACACTGAATCCATTCCCCAAGCTTTGTTTTATCTCCAAAATTAATTATCTCCATCCAGGGAAAAGGTCACACATTTCTGTGCACAGTGTACAACATTTTGCAGTGCTGTATCAAGTGGATTTGATCTGTTCCCTTTGACCTGTCAGGGCTCAGTGCACAATGAATCTGTATGGTTTGAAATGCGAGTTTCTGCTGAAAACACTTCAGTCTTGTCATAAAAATATGCAACTTATAGAGTGCTTTCTTAGGAGGAAGGCTGGAAAGGACCGAATCCATTCAGCAATAGATAATATGTGGTAAAATTTTCCATCTCTCTACCCCTCAGTCGGCCAGACAGTCAGAAACTGTTTCTGTTAACTGATTAAAATAGAAATTCAGTGCCACCATTGTGGCCTTTCAGTGGGTTATAGGAAAAAAAGGGAAAAGCTGTTCTGCCCTGCAAGCTATCCAACCTGGCTCTGTTTGTTTCTCTGAGTAGATAGGGCATGACTAACTCAGCCATATGTTCAAACATAAAATTCCTGCTGTGATTCTCTGCAACAGAGGACAAGCAGCAGCTGTACATGGGGGAGATATCTTTACTGCACTTGAATCAGCCTAGTCCTCCAATGGGACATATTTATTCCTGACACTTGGGAGCCAGCACACTGCTGCATGTTTTAGGCTGCTGGTATAACAGCGAAAATCATTCCCTTCTCTGCACATGACACGTGAGCATCACATCCAAACGTTCTGCCACAAATTCACTCTCTGCCCTGTGCACTCCTGCCCCTGGCAGAAGGACTGCACTGTCCCTGTGGCAGTGGCATTGTCCTGGGCCCTGGAACACTGCTGGGTTGATTTGGAGAATAGAGCCCGGCAAGCAATCCCTGCAGTCATGCTGTGCTGCCACGGCAGAGTTAGCAGAGAATTTGTGTGTGGTAGTGCTAACAGGTGAATTTTGGGCTGTGTTCATGTCAGGACATGAATTATGGGCTGTGTTAGTGCTAATTCATGCACATGTATTATGTATATACCAACACACGTACAGGTAATATGTATATCCTTTTAGATCCTCTGAAAAAAATTCTCTCAGTGTGTCTGTCTGAAAGGTGATTTAAAAATATGTCACTGCCTCACATGGCATAAAAGCGACACATCAGATTTGGCCACTAGCTTATTTTTTGTGACTTTCTTCCTGGTCTTCATTACAGTCTGGTTGCTGCTCCTTCAAACTCTAAAGTACATCTGTCATTTACTAATGTCACACTGAATGAAATGGCACAGGATGTAGGAAGAAATCCTCTGGGGTGTTTCTGAAGAGATTTTACAGAGAGAGACTTCAGTCTTTAATTCTAGGCTTCATGTTCTCTTTTACTGGAAATGCCTCTTAAGGAAATACTACAATTTCCTCCATGTTTGGCATGTGCCAGGTATTAAAAGGTGTGGACAACTTTGTAATCTGTCTGAAGGATATCCTTGTGTGCCACCTTTTGCTACATGTATTGTTCTTGGCTCCTAAGGGGCATTGTTGTCACACAGCTGAGGATGTGACATGGCCTGTTAATTACAGATTAGGCTCTCAGCCTGCCTTTTCCTGCCTCCATGCAGGACTACATAGTTCCTGTTGGTGTGTGTTTCACGTGGCTTTTTATTAAACCTTTACAAAACAAATATGCTCGTCCAAAGTCTTACAAACAGAAAAAAACTAGAGAGCTAAAGGTGACTTACAAGAAAGCAATGCAAGGAGACCTGGCAGCCCAGATAATGCATCTGTAGCCCTACAAAGTAACAGGCCCAAAGCTGCAAACACACAGTTTTTTGTGGAACAACCAGATGCTGCCACTGGAAACTGTCTCAGTTTGACATCTATGGCCAGATGGTCAAACCCGTGCCCTCTGTATATTGTAATGCATGCAGAGAGTTCTGCCAAGTGTAACAAAATAGGAATGTGATCCAGGCACTGTCAGCAGTTAAACAGGATTACAGCAAATTCTTGCATATACAGCCAAGGGACATCAAGTTTTTAGTGATGGTTTATGCTGCATGTGTGACCTGAGTGTGAGATCTAAGCTTTGGCCCAGCAAGGTCCTGCCCCTCAGCAGCTGTTTCAGTTTGGGGTGGGCAGATGCTCGTCCCAGGAGGGAGGTAAGAGGCACTGGGCCTCTGGTGTTGTGGCTTCTCAGTTGCTACTGGTAATGGATTTCATTGTTCCTCTTTTGTTCTGTTCTGATGTACAAAGATACTGAAACCATCCACAAATTAAGTTAACCTGACTTTGAAATGGAAACAGGAACAGTTTCTGAGAGCATATAGTGACAGGAATTGAGAGCCCTGCCTCTTAAAACCCACTAATTGCATGGAAAAATGGACTTTTGTTGTGTTTGTAATGCTGGCTCTCTCCTGAGCAGACTGCTGTGAGGCCATTCAGTGCATCTGCCGAGGTGGGCTGGGAGTTAAGGTACAAACCTGGTCCCAAATCCAGGCTAAAGAGGGATGTGGATAACTGCAGTTACCATAAATGAGGATACGCACATCCCTAAACTGTCTTGAAGTATTTGTGACAACTATTAGGGGTGGTATGGCATTGGAGGAGAGAGCTCTTGGATAACACTGGTGGATCAGTAAAGTGGTAATTACAGATCCCACGATATGCTTTGTAACGTGGAGTGTGGCTCCAGCTGGACAGTCTGCTAAAAGTGAACTCTGGATAATTTCTTTCTTATTGAAGCTGGCATCGACTAAAATGAGTTGAAACCAATTTTCCCTTCTCTCTCTAAGCATTACCTGGTTTCTTGGCATTATTAAGCAGTTGTGTTTTTCACAGTTACTGCATTTCAGTCATAAACATGGAAGGTGAAATACACCTTGGATGAAAGATGCCACAGACCACTGAGTGCCATTATGGGCCTTGTTTCCACTGTAGTTGTTGGGAATGCAATTGTACACTTGAGAGTCTTTTTTACCTACCTAATTACCTAGTTTTTCTGTCTACAACTGGGCTAATAAACTTTAAAAGCCACGGAAAGATTTTACAATGCTAGTGGTACAAACAGAACATTTGCCTTTATTCTTACTGCTCCAAAGCTTCACAAGCTGTGCTATCCCAATTACCTATTTTCAATGAACACCATCCCATGAGAAATTTCCAATCCTCTGTAATCTAACTGAATATAGACAAAATGGAAAAAAAAGCACATGGAAGAATCAGTTTGCCCAGCACGGCTTTTGCACAGACTAATTCTTGGGAAGGAATTTTAATCTACTCCTAAACACCTAGGGTGATTCCTCCAGGTAGCAAGTGCCAATTTACGCTCAGTGAGAAACACACAAGTAAATGATTGGTATGATGTACTTCTATTCTCTGCAGCAGTATCCTTGATGCTGAAGAAGAGCTGCAAACTCCCCTTTTTTTCCAGACTGTGACATATGGGCTGGCTGCTGCAGTGCTGCTTTTGCTTGTATCAGATGGGATTCACTTAGAGCAGCACTGGGAGTCGGGGGGAGGTTGTGCAGCCTCAACAGTTGAGGACACAGTCAAACCTGACATGAGAATGGAATTCTTCTGGTTTCAGCATAACATTGCAGATTACAGGAGTTAATTGGGGATTAGTGATTCAGAAAATATGGTTCTAGATCATGAATTTATGTACTCAGTGATGGATCTGTGGTTTGAGCAGTTCACACGCGTGTGGAAAAAACGTCACAAAGTGGTTTAATACAGAACAGCATGCAGACAGTTTGTGCTGGATTTAGAGCCTCAGGGTAAGCAATAGTTGCATGGAATTGTACTTTTAAGTAAAGAACTGCCTGAAGTTTGCAAACACTCCCATCTGGGACCTCTTTCAGTTTTATTTTCCTTTTGGCTCGAGTTCAACAATTTTAGGTGGTGCAGTGTGCTCAGGAGGCTTTAATGTCTGTGGTGCTCCCCTGCTGCAGCTTCCCCCAGCCCTTCAGTGTCTTGAGAAGCAAGTCAGAGAGCTCATGCAAACTTGCTGAGGTTGACAGCATTGCCTTGCTTTTGTATCCACATAAAGGGCTCACGAGAATGATGCATCCAGAAACGGTATGGGAGAGAGCGTGGATGGCTATAAACTATGTAATTATGCAGTGTATTGGCATTGTAAAGGTATGTTTTCCTTATCCAAACCCAGCAAGTTTTCTGAATAATATCCAATATAGAATAGTCAATTCAACTGAATTTTAAAAGCCTCTTTTTGAGATTTGTGCTTACCTATTTTGGAATGTCCTGATGCTTCACATGCTCTGATTTCCTTTTTCCTCCCTTTCATAGCTGCTTGTAATATTAACTATATGCTCATAAATAAAAAACCACCTCTCTTGCCTGAAGGAAGTTTATTATGTTTCTGTAAAAGATTGGTTCAGGGAGTTAAATTCCACTGGACCACACATGCTTGCAGGAGCAGTCATGAATTTTGCAATTGCAAGCATGGTTAAATCTTTTATTTATAAGTTGACGTACCTTTTATACTGTCAGAAAATAGTGAGCAGAATGTACTTCTGGTGCATCTGTCTTAATGTCAGGAATGACTGCCAGTTTACAATTTCCAAACAGTTTTTTTGTAATCTCAAACATCAGTCTCCAGCGTGAGCTCCTGGGTCCTAAAACAAACAAACAGAAACCCTGTCTTGCTATAAATAGAAGGCAAACATGTTTTGATAAACTGATTTTAAAAGAACCTTCATTTTATGCAAAATATTGTGGAGAAAACACAAATTGTGACGGTCTATTTAATTACAACTGGCAAACAGAGGGAGCTGGACAGATTGTGGCTTTTAATTCTCAGCACTGCCCATGGGGGCTGAAGAAGCTCGGTTCTCCCAGAACTCATTATAATCGATCTGACGTAGCGCTGCCATCTCAGAGATTTCTGAAATACAGGATTTCTGCAGAAAAACGGGAACAAAAAAGACTAAATCTGCACATAGATCTGTGTTCTGTGGTTTTTCAGCTCTTCCTGCTTGGCCTGTGTGCATGTATGTGCATGCACACTAATGACTCAGAGTTAAGCTTTTGCCTCTGAAAGCCTCGCTTGTCTTTTTTCCAGCTGCATCCCTTGACGTAATAAAAGGTATCATGTCTCCCAATAAATCTTGCCTACCTTATACCCTTAGGCTATTGTAACTACAGCAATGTTAGGTGATTTGCAAGCTCTTGCATGTGTATTTCAGCCAGGCTGTGGAGAAGTATAAAACAAGGTAGATGGAATTTGATACATTACGTGATCCACTACATGTTAGTATTTAGATTATTTTTAGTCTGGCTCCTGTAAAGAGTTGGTAGCCAGGACAAAGCAGGAATATCTGGGGAAGCTGCACAGCAGAAGTGATGAGTAGGAGGGCTACTTGTTTATTTCTCAGAAAAAAAAAAAGTGCACTTTAGCAATTTAATTTTACATTCTGCACATGAAACAATCAAATTTAAAAAAGCTGTCTCTTCACAGCTTTCTGCATTGAGTAGCTTTCAAATTATTAATTAATAGAATAGGAAATGTTTCTGCAAGACTTAATCTGAATAATAAATAAGCAGAATAATTTACTACTCACCCTTTGCTAAACACATACTCAACAATTCCAGTTAAAAGCTATGTTCTGCTGCTGTTCAGTGAAAGTTGTATTATGTGAAGATTTAATAAAAATTACCAGTAGGAAATTCAAAAGGCATTCAAAAGCTCCATTTTTATATTACAAACAATGTATTGTTTTACTAATAGTCTTTATAGTGAAATAAGGTGGAAGTCCACCCAGGTGGATTTCATTCTGTTTTCATTTATCACAATATTTATAATACCAGTCCTTTACTGGCTGAAGCGAGGAATCCCAAGTCTTGTTCAAGATTTCTGTATCACATGAGTTTAAAGACAGTTAACAGCACTGGATGGAATGTGTGGAATGGCATCAGTGATACAACAACCAAACAGTGAAGGACTTTGGCAGGAGATGTTTTCAGGATTATAGGCCTCCTTTGAGACAGTGATGAGCCAAACTGGGATGTCCTGTGGGGTCTTTCAGTTCCCAGTTGGACCAACCTGCTGCATCAGAGTGGCCCCACACGGGAGTTTAGATTAAAGAAGTGTTCTGCTGCTGAGCCAGGAAGAATAGCTGCTTTCTTCTCTTGCTTTTTAAAGTGTTACCACAAATCTCCAAACTGCTTTTTCTTCAAATGTTCAGGGAATGCCACAGATAAATCAGAGTAGACTATCCATTATGGGATGTATCTTGATGATTGTTTACCTCTCAGATGTCCTTCAAACTAATTTGGACTAAAACAAACACTGGAATTTTCTGTCCTGAGTGCCTCAGATGTGATTTCTGACTGACTACCTCAGATGAGTATTATGTCATTTGGCTCCTTCAAGTCAGGAGGATAAAAAATGGGCACTGTCAACTGAAAGCACTCTAAATAGCTTAACAGCCATTACCTTAGGCAGTACCTTTTACTCTTCATTTTTTCTTGATTCCAAATATGACCTTATCTTTATCATTTGTTGACTACTTTCTCAGATTTGAAGCCTCAAGAAGATGAAGGTGCCTTCCTGTACCCAGAATAGCTCCCACAAATCTGCCTGAAAGAGTATTTTCGAAATGCATCACTATAAATCATTAAATATTTGCAATGGGGGGGACACAGATAACCACCCATTAAGCATGATGCTTTTCAATGTCTAGCCTGGAAAAGATAGGAGCATATTGATGCTGCTGAGTGAAGCAACCTGATCTTTGGTTTCTATCCTTATCACTGTTCCAGGAGCCAACACAACCCATTCCTTCAGAAACTGAAGGCATAACAATATTCTCAAGAGTAATCAGTACCAGAACATGTTGCTTTCTCAGACTCTCACATGGTATTTAACAACCACAGTAGGCTGTACATAAGTGCCCCATGTGCCTGTCGTTTACAGCAAAATATTTATTTCAAAATATTTTATGGATGTTAATTGTGCATTATATCCAATAAAACATATAGGGAAAGAAAATTTATTTCGGTTTTATTTCATCTTTCTCTGAGTTTGAAAGCTCTTTCGTTTCTTCACAAGCATCTGGAGTTATTAGGAGCAAGTTTTAGTGACTGAGATATTTATTAAAACCACTTTTGATTTGAAAAGTAGAGCCCAATACTTAACCCTCAAACCCCACTTTATAAAGTAGAATATAAAACTGAATTCCTAATTCAATGCACTTTGTCAAACGTGCCAGAGTTTAAATAAACCCACAAAATTTTACAATTTTATGTTCTATTTTTGTTTATACTTCCTTGGCAGAAAGACTGAGCATTTAAGTCCCCCTGCAGAAATATTTCAAAATTACAGGAATTAGAGCTGCAGTTTAGAGGTAGAAACTGCTTTTGAGAGACTGAAAGTGTTCTGGAAGCTGTCCTGAGCACGATGGTCCCACTGTGAGCTGCACTAACTCTTTTTGGACATTGACATTGCACAAACTTGGAGTTCTGTCAGATCCCACGGGATATTGCAGGGGAATTTTCCATGTGATTTTCATGCTGAGCTGAGGAACCTACTGTAAATTTTGGGAATGCACTGAATAGAAATGGCTCCTGTTTAGCTGGAAGTGTAAAACAGGGGCACTGCTGTGTGAGGGGTTCTGTGCTGCTCTGGCAGAGGTTTGGGTGGAATTGCCCTGGGTGGGCACACAGGGTCACCCAAACCACCCTCTGCAGAAGCTCTAGGGCTCCATATAATGGTGCAGAGGGATTTTTACTGACACACTGTGAGAGCTTGGGGTTCTTTCTCTGCAGAAAAATAATAGGAATGGCATGGCTGGCTGAAGAAAAAGAAATCAGGAGGATAGAGACAGAAAATCCTTAAGAGAAGGCTGGGGTCAGCCAAGCTTGAAGAATGTGGGTTTTTTTGTTTGTTCCTTGTGGTTGTTTGAGGGAGCAGTTAGTACCAACTGTGAAAAAGCAAAATTGAGTGTGGGGGGATATTCTGTTGAGTGTTACATGGATTTACACACGCAAACAAGGACAGCACTTACTGCCTGCATCAAGGACAGGCAGATATCTTTCTGGAAATCCCCTAAAATGGACTCTGAGTGCTGGACAAACAGGCACACCAGCTTCAGGGTGTGCTGTGTGTACACTATCTGCACCCATCCCAGCCTTCATGACCTGTACACTCCATTAGAGGAGTGTTTGATTTGAAGACCATTAATCAAATTTCCCAAGGCAAAAGAAACATTAAGCAATTAATTAAGATATAATACTAGACTTGTAAGAGTGTTCCAACTGCACTAATTAATCAGACCAAGTTGGAAGATTTTGTTTAAGGAGCTCCGAAGCACTTTCTGATACACTTCAGAGAAGGGAGCTGTAGGTATTGCAGATGAGAGCTGAACTATTCAATATACCCATTTTGTACTCACATCTGCTGCCAATATGATGGATTTTGTGTTTGAAAGTCATGGTGAAATCAAGATCTTTTTTTTTTTTGTAGTCACAAAGGCCTTTGCAGTAAGTTGCAGTTTGGTGAGACAAGGGAAGCTCATCTTTCCCTCTGCTAAAGCAGAAGAAAGCTGCTTGGAACTTTGAAGGTGAAGCCAGGCTCCTGTTTTAACCAGTCATTTTGGGGAACTATGAAAAGAATATACAGTTAGGAAAAGCTAGAGCATGCTTATGCTCACAATTTTTAATGTTTACTGCAGCAGCACCTAGGATCCATGGGTTGAAGGCCCTTTCTTGTGGACACTGTACACTTTCTGATGAAGAAAATGCTCCTGTGCCAGTAGCAGAATTTAAAAACTGCAGAAGATTTCTTCATGTTTTCTCATGATGGGCACAGGCAGATACTTTGAGGATCAAAGTGGGAGGTTCTTCAGGTTTATACCAATTGGATGGCAATGTTCATTTGGCACTGTATGTAACAAGGACTGGTCTGTTAGCTAATTTTTATCTGAAAGCTTTTCAAACCAGCTCTAATTTTAGAACTCCTCTTTCTTGGTCTGTTGTATGAAGGTCCTGGATGAGGAAGTTCATGATAAACCTCCTATGGTCATTCATGCAGCAAATAAAGTCATGGGAATTAGATCAGATGATCCCAAGACTGTATTTGAGAAATGCAACCATTAGGTATGGAAAGATGTAAGAAAATATCTCTCTTGACACATTATCAGCTACAGTAAACAGGAAAACGAATGAAATATTGGTGTAGATTTTCAGACTAACAGTTAGTGTGTGAATGGATGTATTTGGTTCTTGGTTACTGGAACATATTTTGGTTGGTATGTCAAGAGGCTTCCAGAAACTCACCTGACTTTTTGGGATAGATATTGGTTGGAGAATATGCCTGTGTAGAAGGTAGAGAAAAAGTTCATTAACCAAAAAGATCTGTAGCACTTAAAATTCAGTATGGAGAGCCTGCAGTTATTAAAAATCAAGAAGTACAAAATTTCAACGTCATAGAAGATCTTTGACAAGTGAGGCAGCAAAACGGATGGGGTTTTGACAGGCTGAGTCAGATGAGAGGGCAGGAACTGTATTGTGTGGGGTTTGTGTGATGAACTGTGCCTGTCAGCCAGAAAGAGATTTGCTAACTCAATCAAGGTTAAACCAACACCAGCCAGGACTAACAGGCAAGTAACTGGCTGTAGCAGGAATTCCTCCAAAACAGGTGAGCATGAGAGTAAAATATCTTTGCAATGTTCAAGAGGAAGATACCAAAATAAAAGAACATGACTGGGAGGCTAACTTGGCTATCAGCTTGGGAAAGCAGCCAGATGTACGTTTCCATAGAAACAAAAATGACAGATTTATTTAAATGGTTGCTTCAGGGCCAGAGTCTTCCCTTACTGCCTAGAGAGGGTTCATTGGCAATGGATGGAACAGACAGGTGCCAAGCTGATGAAATCATCACTGGTAATGAAACCATTAACTGAGAGGGAAATCTTGCAGGAGAAGCTGATACATTTGGAAAAGTAAACAAGCTGTCATGCAATGCTCACCCATCTTTGCCAGGCTGTCTTTCTGAACTTTGCTAATTGGTCAAATAAAAGATACTACCTCTGCCCACAAAGTTTATCTTTCTTCCACTGATAGATTATCATGGACCAAACACTACCATTATTAAAAAAAAGTTGCTGCTTAGTTGTAGCTTAGTTGTAGCTGTTATTTATAAGCACCTCCTTCTTTCCTGAGATCTCTCAGGAAAACTTTGAAAACCAAAATTCATGAACCAACTCAAACTGTGACCTGGCTATCGGAGGGTTGTTAGAGTTTGTTGGGATATGATAAAAAGACAACATATTTTTTATGTAGAAAGAAGTCATGCTAACCTTACCCTCTTTAATATTTAATGGTTTCAGGTTTCCAGTCTCAGGCAGTTTTTTCTCTCTTAAATCACAGAATATCAGAGAGGTGCTGCATAAGACTGATAGCTGAGAGGGCAGATCATTATGTGTTCATTGTTCTGATTAAATAATGTTGAGGTTTTTTATCACCAATTTCTTCACTATTTCAAACTTAGAAACCTGATACTGCCACATTTGAAGAAGGATTAGGGCATATCCCAAGATATGAAAGCCTGAAATGAGGGAAGATTCCATCAGGATATGGTTGGGAAGGTAATTTTCATCATAGCCAGACATACGTATCTACACAACTTACCCCAATTAGTATTTATAAGTTGATTTTTTAAAGGTCATGCGTGTTGCATTCTCCTGATGAAGTTAAATCTTAGATAACATGTATTGGATGGAACTACAATGTTCATTAGTTCACATTGAGGTATTTAATTTTTTATATTTTAAATTTAAGCTTTCTGTCACTGGAATACATTAGTTCTGCTCCAGAATATTTATCAGGCTAAATGGGCAATATTTTCACATGTTTAGATAGTTTTATATTTGCACTTTAAAAAAATTCTATGTTACTTTTTGATAAAATAAAATAAATTCCTTGTAGCAAAGCTTCAATATATATTTATTTCTTTGAAATGCATAGAGTCAAGAAATTATTGTGAGTATTTATCTTTCTGGGTAATAGGTGGGACTGAAGGGGAGGAGAAAGGAAACAGGGAAAGTCAAATCTGGACTCGCCAAAGTTTGCAGCAAAACTTTCAGTTGCATGATTGGGACCAAAATGTCATGAAAGATTCTAGGAACATTATTAACAAATGAATATTATGCCTTTTCATACTGTTTCTATGCTAAATCTGCTATGCCACCTTGATCCAGTGAGGTTTTTCTTTCTCCTGTCTTTGATACTATAATGATTTATGTAACACACTTAACTTTAAATTCTTGTACAGTCAAGTTGAATTAATTGATTTTGCTAGAAGAGTAGCAAGCTTTTCCCTCTTACCCTTGCAATATGAAATATTGTATTTTAAGTGTACACAGCCAATACAAAATCTACATAAAACCAAACAAAAATTCTGATACAAGAATGAATTGTTCGGTATAAAAGCTTTTTGTGAATTTCAGCAGGAACATAAAAAAAAAAAAAAAAAAAAAAATTTGCTTTATGATTAAAGATTGAGACAACCAAGTCAAAATTACTCTCCTGCTATTTACAAATCCTCTTTCAGTAAGCCGCTTCCATCCTTCTCCAGATATTTTTGTGTGTCTCTTTTAGGAGCCCTCACTTCAATATAAATGGAGATGAAATCGAGCTATATGAAGTTTCTTTTCTTTCTTTTTCTGTGATGGCACCATTTGCACAATTTTTTACTTGTCTTTTGTTATTTTGCATCCCTTCTCAGCTTTGCTGCTATTGAAGTAAATGAATGCAGCAGCTGCCACTCAGGTTGGTTCTTCTGGAGTGTGGAGTGTGTAAAGATTCAAACATTGAATTGAGTTTGGAGAGTGCTGGGAGACTGGAATGTGAACAGCCCAAATCCCAATTTTCTCTGGAGTCCTTCTCTCAGGCACAATCCTATCAGTCAGATCACCACCAGTATACTGACATATCTAGCAAGACAGCTAATAAATCTGAAATCTCTTCTCTTGTCACCAGCTGTGAGCTCTGTGCCCCATGCAGCAGGCACATCCTTTCCAGCAGACAGAGGCAGGCTGCAGGAGACAGGAGGCACTACAAACCCAAGGAATTTACATTTAAATCCCAGTTTGCACACTGGCTTTCTTATGATTTTGGCACACCAGCTCATTCTGACCTCTCACTGCCTTTCACAAGTCTCTGTGTGCATCAAAGTCAGATAGCAGAGCACGAAATGCATCAGGGCTTTGGCTTGGAAGGCCCATGCTTTGTTATGGCAGATCTCTATAGTCTCTGCTATCTAGTGCTGACAAGGCTGTAAGTTATTCTGGAGTAAATAAGGCTTCACTTGGCTTAATCTGTTGGTTCTGTTGTTTGGCTCTTTATCATAATGACTTGACATAATGATCTTTTCACGAGGGCAAGCAGAAGTCCCCTCTATTCTCTGCTGGAGCAGAGCACTGGGCTCTGCCTTTTAAGGACATTTTAGGGTTTGCAGGAAACTTCCCAAGATGAGGAAACTTGGAAGTCAGTCCCAATATTCTGTCACTGCAGAAAAAGGAAGCAGTGACAGCCTATGATTTGTCACAAGACAAGAAATAACCTTTGAATATTGGTCTCATTAGATAGAGGCTTGTTGTTATGGTAATATTATCATCCCAGTTGATGCAGAAAACTGAACAGGGTCACAGAACAGCAATTACAAGGCATGTCAGAATGAAAGAACTGGGTAAGAAATAGTCTTTCAGGAAGGGATTGTTGGCAGGTTTCCCAGGAAACTTCTAACACAGAGGTGCCTGATTCACCTAATTCCTTGATGCAGTCCACACAGCACAGCAATAATTGCCTGCTTTCTGAATGAGGATCTCGGGATCAAGACCATTCACCAAATCCTGAATGCACCACATTGAGCTAGGAGATTCTTTTCTCTACCTGTCCCACTTAGGGACAGGTAGACTTTATCCTGCAGGCTCTTGGGGCTCCAATTATGATACTGAAAACTTTCAAAACATTTCAGAGTTTGTGAATGAGGTGATCATACTGTGTATATGCAGTGTTTAATATACACAGAAAGATGGTAGCAGAAGGGAAGATTTTGAAGTTGGTGCTTTTGAAAAGCTCATCAGAAAGAACTGAAAAGCAAAAATAGTTTCTAAAGAGATGGAAGATTAGGACTGTTAGCATGGGAAAAATCCTTTGCTGTGCTAAGATGAGCTTTGTTAGATGAAGTACTTTTTTAACCTCATTTAATGAGCAAAGAGAATGTTTAATTAAAACAAACAGCAAGATTTAATTGTTGAGAGTAAAATTTATCTGGAAGTTAAATAATATCAGGGGGCTGAAATTTGTTGAATGGTCTTGCTCCAGCCCTGCTCTTTTATCTGTATGAGCTGTTTTATCTGCTGTTGCAAGTGGTTGTAATAGAATCAGATCTAAAGTGTTGTGTGAGAGTTTGGAGATCTTAGAGGCACTTTTTTTCATGGGTTGTGATGATATCTCATAAAACTCAGTGCATTGGTGTTGAAAGTCTACAGCTGGATCATGGCTAGGTTTATAGGCAGCCAAAATTAAGAAGCAGCATTGCATTCTCTTCCTGTCCTATTCAGCCTTTCTTCCTTAGGGCAGGCACAAGCAGCATTCACAGGTTTTACAGAGGGCTAAATGCTGCCTAAAATATTTTCTTGACCTTCAGTGAGCAAGAAAATGTTTCTACAGTTTAAAACCAGGCTTAGCTCAACTTTAGGACTTCCCTCTTAGTTGAAAAGAGCCTCATGCTTTGTCTATGATGCTGTTCAAAAGACACTATGATTTGAACTAACAGAATTGGTACAGCAACTTTGGTGCTTTTAACTATTTCCTCTTTTCCTTAAAAAACACCATAATAAAACTCTTATGTGAGGAAGTGAAGGAGGAGGACTTCTGTGTTGCCATTGTCCCTTTTCCAAGCCTTCCTCATGACACAGGACATTTAAAATGAAATTTTTAGACCCCTAGAGTCCCAAACTCCATTGAGCCATTGATTCCTGTGCAACTTCTGTTTCATGTTAGCAGTGCTTAAATATGTCTAGAATACCTGATCTTGGTGTGCAAGGTACAGGTATTTATCTACAAAGAACCAGTTTCTCAGTTCAAAAGCATTCAGGATATGTTGATTCTAGTAAATTGAACAGCGCCAAGGAACTTCAGTGTTAATCAGAATATTATTTTCTGTACTGTCACACTCTTCAAAAGGTCTCCTGCTCACTTTTGGCCTGACCTCACTGCCACTTTCCCAAACAGGAGCCAGGCAGAACTCAGGCATCAGTGTTGGTCAGGAGCCTTCCCATTCTGCCATCTGAATGCAGCCTGTTTTGGCAGGGAAGAGAGTTTATTAGTGTGACATGAGCCATTACATGCCAGGTGGCCTGAAGGCCAACCAGCAGGCTCGTGCATATTAATTTATTAGCATAGCAAAGACATACTTAAAGGTTTTTTCATTTTCTTTTTTTCTTTTTTTTTTTCCCAATCATTAATTGTAATGAAATTCAGTTTCAAATTTCCATTAAAAAAAAACAAACCTTAAGGCCCTTGGTTTCAAAATGCCAAAATTAAATGTTCCATCATTAATACACAGCAGCTCTTCTTTGATGAAATCACTCAAAAATTCATTTGTGTGCAAATAAAAAGTCATTTTTTCTGAAATGGTTTGGAAAATTTCTTCAAGTTTTAGTGCTTAATATTCTTTCTAAGTGTGGAATTGCTTCAGCTCCCACAGTCCTTCCTGTTCATAACTGGTTGTATGGAATGAGAAAAAGAACAGAATTTTTCTATGATTTTCTGTAACACCGATCCTTAGCAAAATGACAAATTGAGAAAGATATTAATGGTCTGATCAAATAACAGACACATTGCAGGGGGGAAGCAGAAAAACCTGGTCTGCTGAAAGAACATGACAGAAACAGAGGCTGCACCTGGTTAAACCAATGTCTGTGAGGGGGAATGACATTGAAATGCCTGGAATCCTGCCAATCCTGCTTGGGATGCACAAGGATGGAGCCACTGGAACTGGAACGTGCTGGTAATTGATGATGATAAGTCATGGCTTGGAGCACAGCAGCAGCATTTGCGCAAGTATGTGCAGACATTCAGGTTCTGAAATGTGACCCTGCTTTTGGGAAGCCAGGATAAAAAGTCCGTGTCTGCCCAAAAAATGCTATTTTCTGCCAGGCAAGAGTCAACAGAAAGATGTGATGGGTTAGGTAAGGTGAAACTCCACTAATTTACATTTTTTATAACAACAGCCAGTGCATCCCTTTGCTCTTAGAATTTCAGGATCTTTAGTGAGCCAGATCCTAGAGTGTGGCAGAACCTCCCTCTCCAGGGAGTAGAGCAGAGTCCTAAATATAGCTCAGTCTGGAAAGTGTTTGGATGTCACTGGGGTAGGGAATGTTTTATGAGGTTTCCATGTATAAATAAAAGATGAATGCAATTAGTCCTCACCATAGGATATTTCCTTCGATGTGACCCAAATTTATTTTTTCTATGGCTTTCAGCAGGAGATGTGCCATCAAATGCCTTTTGAATATCAAACGGTTTGAATGAGCTGCCATAATCAGCTCCATAACCTTTTATGACCATCTTTGTGCAGAAAAATTTTCCCTTTGAAATCCATATTGGCTATTCTCTTTCAGGTTATTACTTCAAATATGCTCTGCAACTCTCTCCTAATTAGTGATTCTAGCTTTTTTGTAAGCTACAGATGAACAATGCTATTTTGGTCCCTCCAGGTCAAGGCTGCATGCACATCATAAACACTGTGGCCTCATCTTTGTACTTTTGGACTCTCCATGCTTTATTTGTGCCAGTGATGTTTTCGTGATGATTGCCACAGCCTCTGAATTCACCCTGGTTTGAATCTGGGCCATCAGATTAATTCAGAGCCTAAGATTTCCATGAAGATCCTGGTAGCCAGATCTGCTCAATACATCCAGTGGTCACACCTCATTTTCTCCAAAACTAGAATAAGACCAGCACTATTAAACTACTGATGTAAATTACTGGTTCTACTGCAGTTAGTCATAAAATCACTGCCATCAATTAAAATTGCTTAGAGTCCATGTGCAGCCCAATGTCTTCTCTAGGAGCAAACAATTGGAATGAACGCTGAAGGATAATGAGAGTAATAATCTGTAGGGGATGCTCTTACCCCTGTGCTGCTCTATAACCAACCAGTTTTAACAAACTTATGCACCGTCACCCTTCCAGAAGTTCCAAGTACCCCACTAATGGTATTATTGTGCATGGAGTAAAGGACAGTTGTTGGTACAAAAGGGACACTGTCTTCACTGAAAAGAGCTGGCCTTTCCACTCAATTGCAGAGCTTTGAAATCCATCTTTCTTTGGAATTCCTCTCTTCCTGATCCTAATTCCCTGCTTGAAACAATCATTACTTGTTTCTGGTATTGCCACCTCTGAAGCCTTAAGTAGTTATGAGGAAGAAATATAGAAGCAAGGGAACTTCATATTAGAGAATAAATTTTATTCCCTGGATTTATATAGCCAAGTAATACACTGAAGACAGAAATAGCAAGTCAAAGCTCAAAGTATGACATGAAAAATAAAGTGAGACATGAATGCTTAAGATCCAAAATTCTAGACATTTCAGTGAAAGAAACTTTGAGCTTTGAAGAAAAATGACTGGATGCTGGGCACGGGGTTGCTGCTGACCCCGTGTGTGGATTTTGGAGTGCAATTATTCAATTCTACAGTGGAAACCCACAGTTTTACACCACTGTTTGATAAGAAGCAATCTCCATAGAAGCATTGCGTAGTGAGGCTTTGCAGTGCAATAGAAATCCATCACACTGTTTCAGATTTCCAGTAATTGTGCTTCAGCAGTGGAACGGTTCAGTCTTCATGTCTGTAAATAATGTTGTCCGATTAATAACCTCAGTGGTTATGATCTTCCAAAATCCCTCAGGCTGACGGAAAACCAAGCAGAAAAGAATTCCTTCTGTAGTGTTGAATAAAAGAGACTTAAATGGGGGAAATGAAAAGACTTTATATAATGTGGAATCATCATCAAGCGCAGAAAGAGCATTTGTCACAATAGGAAAATTTGTACATGCTGAAGCTTTCAGTACGTTCCACTCACTGTCTTACCAGTGCTACAATCCCTTAGATACTGCTGAGTATATTATGGTTTTTTATTTGATTTTCCATTTGATTATCATGTGTTACATTGTATACCTCAGTCATCACCAAAAAAAAAAACCCCAAAAGTTTCTGAGTATGCGCTGGGTCTTCATGGTTTTGGGAAAAGGCAAGAGAGTTCTAGGTTGACACTATTGAACACAGATGAGAAAATCCAAATATTTAAACAGAATTGAAACCAGATCAGGACAGGCCTTGTGCTTTTTGTGGAAAAAGAAGAGAAATTGATTATTCAGCCTGTGACTTGCTGAGAAAAACTAGAGCTTGTTGTAGAAATAACAACAAATAAGCCTAAAACATGCAAATTTCTTTGGAGATAAAATAAAGTGACCTTCCATAATGCCAGTTCTAGCTGGAAGCACTTGTAGATGACTGAACTGTAATTTTCTATTGGAGTAGCAAAATATTTTTATCTTGATTTTTCATAAGTAAAATGGTGCTATATTGAGACAGGAATTCTAAGCTGAATGAGATTTTAGCTCAACTTTGGAGCATAAAATGTAAACAGTTCCACAACTAGTTATTATCTTCAAGGAATGTCATATCACTAATTTCATATGATTTATCCAATTTATCTGTATTACCTTGAGTTATGGTCCTGTCATAGTAACGCTTGAAATTCTATTTTATTTCATTAGAACATGCTGGCATCTTTTCAGAAAAGGTTTGTTTGGAGGGAAGGGAAAGCTTTTTTGTTTCAGGTTTTTTTTTTTTTGACAAATCCTTTGTGAAATACTGTCAGGCGACTGCACTTCACTCCCTTGTGGCTAAAGCTGGAATTTTGTGCAATGGATTCCCACTGTCTTTTCTTTTTTAATCAGTGTAAAGCATTAAATACTTGTAAGCTTCTGGCTTTTTAAAATAAGCTGTTGATTCAAAACTAATTTCTGGTTACCTGCTCTAGGTTTAGATTTCAGATTTCCCATTGACTCTGAGATTGCTTTTGCATTTGTCTTTGCTTGAAAAATTGTGTGCAGTGCAGGTGACTAGCACTTCCAGCACTTTTAGAGATGTCTGTAATTATTGTGTGTTTATGGTAGTCCTTGAAAAATAACTCACCATCAAAACAACTCAAAGTACTTTTAGATGAAAAGCACGTGGATTCTGCTTTTTGGATTTTGAAGTGTGTGAATGTAATAAAATATATTTTGCAGTGGTGAAATTTGTGTCATCATTCCAGTCATTAGATATGGTATTCCAACTAGCAGGAATTTGATGTTTTTTCATGGCAGAACCAGTAAAAACTTTAATGCTGTTTGATAAGCAGAGATCCAAGCAGACAGAACAACATGGTGCCATGAACTCTTATGGCTTTCAGTACTTCCTCTAAAAATACACAGAGATGTATGTAAAGATGCTCTGAGCATCTGTGTCCTTGTGTACTTCCAGCATCCCACTGAGATCTCCAGAGTAAGCTGGAATCATGAGTCTGGATGGTGTAGCTGAAGTGGCATTTGAGATGTTTCTTTTGAAGTGCAGCAATTTGGTGCACTTCTGCAGGTTTTCTTCTGCAAGTTTGCAAGTGACTTCCCTAATTCAACTCCTCTCCCACATAAACTCCACAATCTCTTTACAGAATAATTTTTCTGTGAGCTTTTAAGAGAATTACTCCACAGCAGCATTAAACTCTACTCCTACTTTTATTTAAATTAAGCCTGATAAATCAAGTTATAATTCCTTCCTGCATCAGGGGGTTGTTTTTCCATTCAATTTATGGCAATTGCAAATCTGTATAATTATCTGTATTCATGTCAATTAAAGACTATACTGGTGTTAGTGCTGTGTTGTAGTCAAATAATTTTGTAGTGTTTTAAATACAAGTCAGCAAGCACTGAGCATCCCTGATTTCCTTCCTTTTTTCTTTTAATTTTTCCTTCTCATGTGCTCTTTCTGTACTTTTAACTTTGGGAAGGTTCATCACTGACATCATTAGATTCAGCAGTGCCTTGATTTTTTTTTCAGTAACAAGTTCCTGAATAACTTGGTAGCTGCTGAGAAAGTTCTGTGTGCTACACTCATTAATTTTTCTGAGCAATGGTGTGACCATTCTCATTTTGGAAGGTAATGTGCAGTTGAATGGAAACATCACGTATTAACTGTGCCATTCACAGCCTGGAACAGCTCCAGGAGGGCAGAGTTCAGCAGCTTCTCTGTTAAACAAGAGAAAATTTTTATTTCTTCCCCCATCAGGATGTTCATTCATTAAAATCTTGGTGCTACATCCTGTTTTCTGTCACAACTTCCAGAGTTCTCTTCCTTTCTTTCTTCTGTCAAAGGACATCAGATAACCTGAAGGCTCAGTGAGGACCATGGAGAAAGAAATGCCTGCCAGAATCAGAAATCCTGATGAAACAGGCAATTTGGGTAGATCCAGATTCCTGTGACACAGGATGGTGTGTGCCAGTGGGACTGAGTTGCAGGAAAGAGTAAACTGGCTCTGGGGGTCTTGAGATGATCCAAACATACTGGTCAAATGTTCTTTCTTTGGGTCTAGAGAGTTCCTGCTCTCATTTTGTGATTGATAGGCACAAAAAGAATCATTTTGGTGAGCTAGTATATAATGAGAATTCCTACAGTGGTATATGAATCTATGTTTTGACTATTTGGTACAAGCTGGCGCGTCTGGTCAGTGCAGAGCAGCTTTCTGAAATCCAGAAGAACCTTTTTCTACCATTTACCAACACAGAATTTCTACTGCCTGATCATAGTACTGAACTTGAACTGGTAGATTGAATGATGTAAATGCGAAAATTAAAACACAGTGAGGTAAATAAACTGC
The DNA here is from genome assembly GCF_965178545.1 of Coloeus monedula. NCBI lineage: Eukaryota > Metazoa > Chordata > Aves > Passeriformes > Corvidae > Coloeus > Coloeus monedula. Next base: position 9,154,014 of record NC_138786.1, on the reverse strand, counting down.
TATCATATACATATGGCACATATCTTGAGATATATTACCAAAGCACTGTCTTGTTTCATCTGGCATAAATCTGTCACTGCCTTTGCCTTCCTGTACTATTTCTAGTATCAACTGCAGTTAATATGCCTTCCATCACCACTAGATTCCACCAGTGCTCGTTCACTTCTGCCACAAAAAGCCGGAACAGAAGAAGTGCACTAGGAATCAGAAATAAAATTAATTCAAATTCATGTACGTTAAAAAAGTTAGAAAGGTTCTTAACAACTTTTATCTAAGAGGCAGGAATAAACGTCTGAAGTTCTGCTCACCAACAAGAACAGAAATGTAGTTAGCATTTTCCTGTTCTAGCTGTTCTCAACACTGTCATAAATTATGGGGGTATTTTTGGGTCTTTTAAATGTATATTATAAAACAAGACAGAGAAGGTTATGCAAGTTAAGTAGCAGGAATGCTGTTAGCTGTAAAAATCCTGGCACAGAGACTCCCAGGGATTTCAGAGTCAGAGGGGCCGTGTAAACAGAATCTGACCAAATATTTGGGTTAGAAATTCACAGATTTTGGGACACAAATCAATAGCTTGAAGGCCAAGGTGTGGTCAAAGCAGCTGTATAAAAATGGCCATTATTTATTATATTTCATCATAATCATTAAAGATGAGCAGCTTCATCTCTGAAATTCCTGACTACTCCATCAGACCTTACAGTACTCATATGTGCATGAACCTTTTTCTCTGTGTGTTGTTTTTCAGCATGAAAACCAAACCCAAGCACACCGTTCATACTGAAGAGTTTACTTCAACTCCTTTTAGTGCCAAAGATGAACCATGAAATAATTGGAGAGCACATGTCGAAGCTTGTATTTGCCATAAATGGAAAAACTGGAACGATTGGAGGCTGCAGTCTACTTTTACTGAGAGCAACAGAGGAAAGGGACCAAAACTAAAGGGTTCTGTGAAAAACCAGTGAGCATGTGCCTATGTGAGTTAATCTCTGCCTATGTACATCCTTTGAGATAACCTGCCTCTGGGCAAAAAATAATAGCTGCATTTGTGGCAGAGAGGCGATTAAATATTTTCCATTTAAAAATTCATCATCTGAAAGTAATAGAACACTACATAAACAGAATATTTTCATAAACTATTAATAACTTAGTGATTATTTAGCTTTTTATACTGGCTGGATTTTGTTCACTGAAAATCTGTTAGAAATGCATAGTTCACACTAACTTACTTTAGTGGCCACAATGATTTACCCCATTCTTTGTATTCTGTCGCGATAATGATTAGCAATTGGCTTGTAATTATGTTCTCAATAATGAGTTTTTGCTGAAGATTGAGATATCACAGAAGAATTTTCTGCAGTTCTGGATGATGATCTCAGCATTTTCAGAACTGTTAATTCCTTGTCTTTCCCTGCACGACCGTGCTGTTATCTCTGTTCTGGTGCGATAAGGAGAAAAACCAAAGAACATATCAACTGAGAGAAACGAAAACTGAGAGCCAACAAGTTTCTTCCCATGGGCTTTTTACCTTAAAACCACTTTTCCAGCTGACTTCCCCAACACTCACCTGCATCCCCGACTGCGGGCTCTGAGACGCTCCGTGTGTTTGTTTTCCCATTATCTCACAAGGAGAAGGTGTGGACGGGTTTCCAGCCACTGGGAGCTGGCAGAAGGGGGTTTTACCCCTCACGTGCCAACACAAAGAAGCCCAGAGGTCAACGCTGAAAGCCCTCTGGAAGGCAGCACTCAGTGGCCAACACACAATGAAAAAGGGGTAGAGCTCCTCACCCAAAAGGGGCTGCATCTTCCTGTCCCTCTTTTGCAAGCAGGTGGGCGAAAACAAAGAAGTAAAGCGAGGGGACTCTCCCTATGTGTTCCACGCAGGTTTATTCCCGTGAAAAGACAGGGAGGAAGAGGCGCCCAGGGATCTTATAGTGGGTACAGAATAGGCGGGGAAAGGGATCTCAGCCAATGGGACAGGGACAAGCAGGTGGGATTGACAGGAAGGCAACCAATGGGAACAATACATAGGAGGGACTCAGGGAAGGAGCCAATGGGGCGTCGAGGAACAAGGAACTTTCTAGAACTAAAACATCTTAAAGAAGGAAAACGACTATACGTAACTTCATGCATAAAACAAGAGGACAAAATATTAACCAATCAGGGGAAAACATGCAAAGACAGAACAAGGGAATCATGGGCTCTCACCGTGACTGAAAGTTGCATGCTAAGCTTGGGTTGTTACACCACAGCTGGTGATCTGAGTTCTCCTCAGGGCAAAGAGTAGCTGCAGCCACCTGCACCGCTACAAAGGTGCACGTTAGCAAATTTTGTGTCAACCCTGCAAACTTCACCTTGCAAAACGTGACCAGTGTGGAGACTGACATCACTGACAAACTGTTCTGGCCGTATGAGGTCTTCTGGGGGAATGGATGCAAGGATAGGTGTGCTGCTGCAAACACTTCCAATGGATCAGGGGTTTTTTGTGGGTGGCCAGAGGACAGAGAGCAGTGATATTGCCTCTACCTCTGCTTGGCTCTGTGTTGCAGAAAGCAGGTAATTAAATTATGGGACTGTTCAGGCACACTGGGTTTCTCAGATGCCCTAGAAGAGATTGGTAGCAGATAGCTATTAGAAGAGCTGCTCCTAAAAATCAATTAGCTGATTACCGAAAGTGATAGTAAGAGAATGGGAGCCTTTTTTCCCAAAGGCTGTGGATGAAAAAGCTTGGGAACAGCTGTGTTTCTGTAGGTGTCTGTCTGGGCAAAGCTAAGGGAAATTGAATTTGGAATTGAGTGCAGGAAACAAGGTCTGGGATTCAATGTGATTTCTGAGTATTTTGCAGGAAGGCTAACAAATAGTGGCTTTTAGAGACCTTCTTGAGATCAGATGGAAGGTGACAGCCCTGATTAGGAGGCGTGACGGATGGTCCCTTAGGAGTTTGAGGCTGGGCACCTTCAGAGAACACTGAGGTTCTTGTTAAACACGCCTGTGAGGCCTGAGGCAGCTGCAGCTACGATTGCAGACCTCTCCCAGAGCCAGTCTGAGCTCAACCAGAGTTGCAGGAGTAGCTGAAGTGAGCCAAAGATATGTGACTGAGAAAAGTGATATCTGAAATAATAAAGTGCTCTCCAAAAGTGCTCATGGTTAGATTATGAAGCCAACACAGCCAGTTCCTCTGGAATGCTTCTTGTGCTCGATGGGAATTTATATCAGATACTTCAGGCATAAGTGCCCAGATGAATTTGATTCCAAATTTAAAGAATGCTTTATGTAATCACTGGAATTCATATGGCTTTAAATATTTTGGAGACTATAAAGATGCTGGGATATTCAGCTTTACAAGTACTATTGAACCTGTTGCAATCAATAGCAATGAGTTTTGGCTTGGTGTTTGTTGTTCCTGTCTAAAAGTGCTAGAAGCGAAAGTTATATTAGAATCCCAAAACCTCTGCCAGCAATATGCCTCTGAATGTTTAATTTGCATTTGTTGCTGTGTTGTCTCTGTCTATACATAATCTGCAGCATATTCCTTTAGAAATAAATTCCCTTTATGTCAGAAAGATCTTGGGGAATAAATCTCATAGCATGGTTGAGAGTTAGTTCTGCACAAAACTAGTTCAGAAGCCTTGTATTTGGGAAATCAGTGTCTGGAACTGGAACTCCAAAAGCAATTTTCATGATTTAAAAATTACTAAAGAGCAGTGGCTGTCAGAAAAAGAGGCTGTGCAAGGCCTGAGAAGGGAAGTGTGCACAGGAACTGTGTGCCAGGAATGTTCAGGCTGGTGTCTTATTTAGATTGGCTTTCTCTTCCTACAAGACAGAGACTTCTGTGTCAGAAATAAATATCATAAAATAAATAAAATTATAAAATGAATCTTAGAAGTTGCCGAACTCTTTTTGTGCCAGCTGAACAAACATTTTGTGACCCATGTTCTTACTGGGATCAGACTGTATCCTGGCCCTTTTGTGATAGGTTGGATCAGCACCAGTCAGCACCTTCCAGGATCAGTCCTTGTGTTTGCATAGAGCATTCCTGAGCAACTAAAGCAACAAAAACATTGGTGACAGCTTTCAGTAAGTAAATTAATAATATCTATAAAACACTCACATCTATTCATGGGTCCTGTCTTCTAAAGGTTTCTGGTACCATTCATGAAAAAAGGATTAGGACAAGAGAATGAGAGCCATGCTCACCTGAATGCTGCACTCTTGGAGTGCTGCAGATTTTAATGCTGCAGCTCTGAATCACTTGGAAAAAACACTTTCAAGAAGACAGTGAGGTACTTGCAGTCTCTTATTTCTGTACCTTGGAGCCTCTTCCCCTCTGTGAAAGTACTTAAAAAATGACCCTATAAATGGTTGTGAAGTGCTCAGAAACCATTGTAATAAGGAATGTCAAAGTACACCCTCTCTAACATTCCAGATCAAAACCATATGGAATATGGGGATGATTTAGATACACACAAACAAGGTTTCATATTAATGCAATATGAACTGAAGGGTCCGAGTTTTGGCTGGCTCAAAACTGCTGTCTGCTCTCAAGTTTTCTCTACTAGTTTGTGTTTTATTCACTTAGAGGCTCATGGGATTTTTCCATTCTCTGGACAATGAGGCTTGTTCATACACAACCCTGCCTTTTGTTGTTGAATTTACAGAGCAAAATCTTCTTTTCAAAATCTGGTTGTGAGGAAGCATGTGGATGGAAACAGTGAGAAATTAATTAAATGGGAAGCTTATTTTAAAGATAAGGGAATGTGTACCTGACTAAATATGTAGTGTAAATAATGAATGCTATATCTGTAGTACAAACAATGATAATGTACATCAGGCTGAGCTAGCCTGGGGGTCCTGTAAGAGCTATGCTGTGTGTGTGTCCCATGGGAGCAGGAGCAGAGGTTCTGCATTTCATTAGAGCTTCCGACAATTTTGTAGATCTCAGGCCTGCTGGGATAAGAGATTGGCCTTACATGACTTTCTCAGATGAGATGTGGTGTAAACATGTTTCTTTGGCTGGAGTTTTCACAATGTTTTCCATGATACTGGATGTTCCTGTTCGGATGAGGAGGCAGCTGGCAACTCATGTGTGCTTTGAGCAAATGCACTGTAAGGCATCCCCAGCCCTCCTGTAAACTGGTATAGGTCAGGTGTAACAATGGTGATATTCTGAGGGAAGTAGATAGAAACTTTTTGTTTGGTTTGGTTTGGTTTTGTTTTGTTTGTTTCTATCCACCCAAGATACTACAGAGATTATGGCCTGCATTTAGGCAGTCGATGAAATATTTCATTTAATACATGTTCTGAAGATCAGTCAAGCATTGCAGGATCCAGAATCTGGTGTCGTCCCTTTGCTCTCTTCTATTTACCTGTACCTCTAATCACAAGAACTTTATGCATTTTTCATTGTCCTGTATTAGCAGGATTTGCTGTGCTAAGAACACCTGAGCAAGATCAGAAACTCAGGATTAGTTTAGGTAATTTCTCTGATTATTTCATAAACATAGTAATCAAAACCAACTTCTTCTTTCCAGCAGCAAGAGGAATACAGTGGCAACACCTACCAGCATTTCACTTTTGTAGCAGACAGATGTAGAGGGAACTTTACTACAGCAGCTGAACATGCTTAAGCTAAAATCTTTGGTTATCTCTTTTCTTAGCTTTTCACACTCAAAGCCACAACGTGGAAGTTTCCACCACTGAGGATGTCCACAGTGCTAATGTATTCAGCACTGAATAAAGCTAAAACCCTCCCGATGTCTGTAATTGTTTTGCTCATTCTAAAGATTCTGTAATTAAGAAATAAATATTTAGTTCTGCTGGTACACTTTCTTTGGGTTTCCTACTCCTCAAAAGTATGGAATTGCTCAGTAGTGTTTTTAAATGATTGTAAGTATCACCCTCTTTTTTTTTTTCAAATGGTAATAGAGGAATAATTGAAAATATATCCACATTTATATATAAATAACACCATAGTAGATGTTACAACGCTCCTTTAAACTTTCTATCAGTGACATACACTTTGGCTTTATTGCTCTGCTCCTTCCTATATGAATTCCCCACGCCTCCAAGGTTCAGAGGGTGGAATTTCACACTAACAGTGCTCAAGGGGCCCCTGCTAGTCTTTGATTATGATCTTTTCTGGGTCAGATTAATAATTCATACAGTATTTCTCTGTGAAAAGAAATATGTTGCCTGTCATCTCCTGTCACCTTTTTAAGGTTTGTTTGAAGCCTTTAACAGGACTGAGGCCAGATATAAGTTCATCTGAGCATTAAACTTCATAGAAAGGATAATTACTAGGTTATATGGGCAGGCGCCAAGTAAAGAGCATTCTTAAGTTGGATGTGTTTTCTGGATTTTCAGCTATTAGACTGTGGAGCACCTTCTCATCGAAAATGATGGAATATCCATTACATGAGGCACTTAAAATGCAATTGATAACTCCTGACGGAGGAAAAAAATATCACTGTGGGGAATAAATTCACTCTGTGAAAGAGCTGTAGAGACAAATAAAATTTGCAGCATATTTGAGGGAAGCAATGCATTTTTCATGTATCCTTTTTCTGGTTGCTTTAGGCCATTTCATTACTCATAAGATCTTGTTCGTGTTCTTTGGGATACAAAAGTTATTTGATGTAGATTCTATATGTTTTAGATTTAAAAGGTCGTGTTTGACTTAAGAAAAAAATGAGGAAATTCCTCTCTAAGTGAGGAAATCCATTTTCAGAAGAGAAAGTAATGTCATAAACATGGATTCGAACTGAACACTTTAGAACAGAAGGTGATGCCCAGGGATCCTGGTTAGCTTTACATTGGCTCATGGGGTTTTTGGGGTTTTGGGGTTTTTTTGTTTTGCTTTTCCCCAGTCATGCTCAGTTTGCCTGTAGTACTTGGGACACAGTGTTCTTTGCTGTGCCCTTGCCTGTTGCCTTCTTTCACAAGCAAAAGAGTCCAAGTGTGGCTTGGCAGTCTCATGAGGTTTCTTATCCTCTGAAATGATGTTCAGGGATAACTCTGGACAGGGATGAGGAGAACCTCCTTGTGCAGACATCCATGGCCTGAGCATTCCTGCCTGCAGGAAACAGATGAAGAGAGAGGTTTGTCCAGCCCAAGACATGGCAATGCTTGCTGAAACCCTTGTCAAATAATGGACTTTGGTATGACTCTGGGAAAGTCACCACTGTTTTACTTCCCTGCCTAGGGTGCCAAATCTGAGGAGAAATCTGTTAATCTGATTTACTCTGTACTAGAAAAATTGGACTATGTGTGTTCTTCTTCTCCTACAACCATGGCCCTGACATAGAAGAAGGCTTCTGCTTCAAAGCAGTCATGCTTCACTCTTTAGCAAAAGAAAATAGTAGTTAACTTCATGTTGAATCTCAGTATCCAAGTCTAAAATGATTTGGAGCACTTTACATTAAATTGAATCGAATAACTGGAGTATGAATAATATTGCAGTGACAAGATAAAGTCTTGTTGTGTTTTGTTTGAAAAAGAAATGAATGTATGGAGGGTAATAATGTTAATACTTTCTGCACAGATAGTGGATGAGAACTGTGCTTTTCTTTCACATTCCAACAGGCTGGGAGAGATTAATTTCTAAAATATCAGCAGGGATTACAGCATAAAAAATACTGATATAGGAGGGGCACAGAATTCCTCTCTTTTAAAATGGTATGGATATGATTGAATTGCAGATGAGGGACTGGAACTTTTTATTATAGCAGTGTGAAAAGGTAGATAGGGCTAAATGACTCTTGGAGGCAGAGATTTCAATAACACTGAGAATAGCAATATAACTTGCAAGGGAAGTATTAAGCACAAAGAAATGTGTGTAGAGATAGAAAGGCCTAATCGTATATGTAAGTACTTAATCTGTGGCAGAGCTTGAGACAGCTTAGACTGCATCTGGAAGAAAAGGAAGTGGTCTTTGAGATTATCTGTGTTACATTTTCTGAGGAGAACTCAGGACTTTTTTTTGAAGACTAAAACCAGCAGCACCTGGTTGGCATGAGCTGGAATTAAAGGTGTCCTTAACCACAGTCTCCAAGGAGAACAGTCAGTGTTTGCTGCATTTCTGGCTCCAAATATTTCACCGTGTTCTTAAATTCTCACTGTACTAGGAGGGTGAGAAACAACTGCCATTAAATATGACCTTCCAGTGCTGTATTCTTTGAGGATTTCTTCAATCTGGGAGAATCCCCTTGTTCTCAGAGAGGTTTGAGAACTTTCTGGAGGTGTTTAACTCCCACACCTTTGCCTCACACCAAGCAAAATTGTGCTTTGCTGTTCCTTGCTCTCTGGCTGGACTAGATGCTGAAGGAAGGTTCATGTTGAAAACAATAAAGGATGTTGTAGATCATATCCATAGTGATTCATCAAAATGCATGTGTGGGATGGAAAAATGAGAGGTTTTTGGCTATGACCCCCTGTGTTTTTGCTAATTCCTTCAATGCTTCTATGTAACTACAGTTATCACCACTGTAAAGTCAACAAGCCCACTGGAAGAGCACAAAGCTCTCTCCTGTTTTTGGTCCTCTCTTATACAAGCATTTTGTGTTTCATACCAGATATTATAACACTGCTTAGAGGATAGCAACCTAATGATGATTATATGGTTCTATTGCAGTCAGTAGATCTTCTGAATAGATTATTACAATATTTTATATAAAAATTCAACAGGAGCAAAATAAAGTCAAGCCTTTTTGCTTTATCAGGAGACAGCCAGTATATTACTGAAATCAAGTACCTTGACATCACATAAAAGAGGTAGCTTAGATTACAACTTTCTCCAATGCATTTTATTCAAAGCAGAATATTTCAATGAAATATACAAAAGTATTTACTAGAACTGCAATTTGTGTATGTAAAGCAGCATTGTCAAAAATGTCTGAGCTGACAAATCAATCTTAGGTGGAATGGCTGAGATGCCTTCACTCTAGAGTACAGAATCCATTTTCAGAAGAGTTTTTTAATGGTTATCAGTACACCACCAATTACACATGTCAGGAGAAAAATGAAAACCACACGATTTCTACACTGTCCCAATTTTTTGCTTACTTGTGCCTTTGGTATGCTTCAAGAAGACTTTACCACGTGGCTAATACATAATTTCAGAGTTTCACTGTGTAATCCCCAAGGCTCAAGCAGTAAATTCACCCCCTGAGTTACCATAATGTAGTTTTGCTGGAAGAAGCTGCCTTGCTGTGATGTTTGACAAAACCCAGACCAAAGAAACAAATAAGCCAAAAGGGGAAAAAATAAAAAGAAATGAGGGGCTGCAGGTGGTCAGAGGTACTTCCCAGGAGACCTATCATTTTTCTGTTTTGAGAGTAGAGTCACTATTGTTTTTAAAGCTTTCTATAGATTTATTCATAGAGCAGCCCTTTAGTTTTTCCAGCAGTCAGTCATCTGTACATGGCAAAGCAGCAGGCTCTGGTCAGCACTTGTGGGTGCTTTTGAAGGCAGTGAGTTCTCTCTGTGGCACTGTGTGCATTCTTCAGAGGGCAGGCATGGAGCTGGAGCCTGGGGTCAGCTAAATCTGCTGCAAACACGTTGTTCTGTGAGGAGACAGGAGCAGCTTTCAGGAGAGGGATGAGTGAGCCCTTCACAGCTGGCAGCCTGTTCTGCCCAACCCACAGAGGAGTGTGAGTTTTGCAGATGAGAGCTCAGAACCATGACTGTCATTCAAGGAGAAAGATTAAAGCTTTCGGAGCAGGATTTTCTGACTGATTTGAGAAGTTCCCACAGTGCTTGCAAATTCACATGTTTCTTCCAGGGAGCACTGTCAGTGCTTCATCAGGAAACTTGACTTCAGCAGAAACACGGAGGAATAATTTTTCTGAGGAGGTCTCTAATGAAGAATTAGGCTACAGAGCTCCTCATTTACATCTTATGGATCCATTTCTTAGCAAGCCTCTCATCTTTTACATTAGCTGTCACCGAGGCTAGCAATCAGCTTTGCAGGATTTAAGATCAGGCCTGTTGGTAAATCAGCAGGCTATATAATAAATTTTTATGCTTTTACCTACTGCTTGTACTGTCACCTGATTAACAATCTTATTTTGAAGATTCAGTTTGGAGCATTTTTTGTTTGTACATCTCTGGAATCACTGTTAGCCAAATTCGGGTACTGGCATAGCTGGTGCCCCAGGTCAGGCGGTTTCTCTGTTTTTAAGCTTTTGTTGGTGGCAGTTGAAAAACAGGTATCTTTTATGAGAGAACATAAATTCTCTCATAAAGAGAATTTTACTTCTAATTCTAAAGACTGCCGCTCAAAACTACAGCTTGTTATGTTCTAAAATCTATTCTCGGTTATCACTTGTCTGAAAACGTGAAAATAAATGAAACTGAAGAAATGTTTATTGGTACCCAATCTTGTTTAGCAGTTTGTTCACACTGCTATTAGTGCTTCTGTTTTAGGCTGAGATTCTGGGATGAAATTTTGTGGTAAAGGAATAAACTGTGTGTCTGTAGCACCGCAGGATAGCAAGATGGATGGCAGAATTAATTACATGTAGACCTTCTGTGCTATATGATACTTTGCTTAGTAAAGACATGTTGCTCAAGATCAGTGGTTGTTACCCAGTCTGTAAAAAAAAAGAAAAAACTTGAATTCTTGCTGCCAAACTCTTTGAAAAAATTATTCTTTGATAAAATTACTGGTTGCACATGCATATGCTTATACATAAAACAGGTTCTCCTGCATTCCATGCTTCAATGTCATCCTTGAAATTTAAGTTCTATTTATAAAAGTTGGTATGATCCTACCAAAAGAGTAAGTTAAGAGAATCACAGAATCATTAAAAAATCAAGAAGTACTGTGCACTTGATTCATTAACAAGCAGTACATTTGATAGGTGATGTGCAGTCACAGGTGAAAAAGGACTGCTATTTATTTGGTTATTATTACCATATTACCAAGAACTGGGCTGTGCTCAAAAACTAATTACTGCTAGAATTTACAGGTTTGGGATTTTATTTCGCTTCAATCTATCATTTTGTGAAATTAATTTTATTTCATGTTTTCTTTGTATACTTGCACACTATTTTCTTTGCACACTATTTTCTGTTTGGACGCACAAATTGTCTTTTCAAAACTTCACAGCTGTAAATTTGGGATCAATGGTTTAATAGACTTAGACACATGAAAATAAGATGTGAATACCTTAAATGCACTTTTAAATTATCTGACACTCTTCATCTCTGCTGTTTTCATTGATGACTAGGTCTGACAACTTACTAGATACAGCTCAAAAAGGATTTGAAATTGCCTTTTAATTCACACCCTAAAATTGTCAGACAGGTTTGTGAAGAACATGTTCAAATGGCAGCATATTGTAAATGTATAAAATAATTTTATTATCTAATTTAAAAATTGAACTAACCAATAAAGTAAAACAAAAAAAAAGTGAAAACAAAAGCATCTTATGAGTTCAATAGACTAAAGAGGAAGACAGCACTCCTGTCTAACTGCTAAGAGATGAAAATGTGTATTTTAAAATGTTGGATATAATTTATCTTGGAACATATGTCGCTTTAGACAAGATGACACATCCGTTAAAGAGAATATCCAAATTGCTGCTCACAATATTAAAGTCACTGTTCTGTTCCAGCATATCCGTTTAATATTTTCCCTGAATAATATTTCAAGGAATATTATTCCTTTATTGATGGTGAATGCACTGGTTTATATCTCTGGCATCCAGGCACTTTGCTTTCATTGAGAAAATTTGTTTTGATCAGATTTTTCCTGTCAAAGAGGAAAATATTTGGTCTTTGATTTCCTGCATATGTCTGATACAGATAGGCAAGAAGCAAGTAGCGATCATAGTGTTGTATATTTTTACTCTTTACTGAATTTTTCATAAACCTCTGTTCTTCTGCCTTCCTGAGCTGTTTATTACCTTTTTGATACCTTGCTGAAACTTTCTGCAGCTTCTGCTAATCAGTAGAATAATGTTTGAATGGCAGACTTTAGCATGATGGTGATTGTCAACACTGAGTGCTGCCCTTCAGTGCTCTTTGGGGTACCAGAAGTGGGTTAGTCACAGCAGCAAAGGCAGACTGCTTGATCATTAAGGGACACACCCTCTAATGTGTGAGGTGAATTATTTTCTGTGTGGTTTTTAATCATTCTTGCTGTTAAACAAAAAATTGTGTGGCACTATTGCTAATCATCTTCTGAGATTCTATTTGCACTTCAAAATTAATTGTAGTAAAATCAGGACTGTTTTTCTGCGTAGGATCTCAAAAGATTTTGTTACATGACATTTTTACAGAGTGCAAATAGGAAGTTTATCTGTATTTGTCCTAATTAGGATTATTTCTAGAGACCTGTTCTTTGAGTATTCAACTCAGAGCATTATGACCTACTAGCCTGTTTTAAAGACAAGAAAATGAGATGGACTTGCCATTACATTGAAAACCTATGCAGAAATATGTGTTTCTTTTATTTATATTAAATGACATGCAAAGATGGATTGAAGCTAATTGGCTTCCTTTGAGAAGTAGGTTCAGACGATTAAAGGAAGGTGTAAATTATGAGAAATACAAAGACTTTCGGTGGATCTAACAATCAGGCATAGCTCATTTCATCTGGAGTGTTAAAAGCCCATAACAGCTTTTAGCCTGGGTGATTAATCTCTTGAGGTTTCTGTTTGGAAGCACACATTCTTTCCAAAGACCTTGCTAATAATACCATGCCACAGAGATGGAGGTTAAAAAGTTATTAGAATTATTTCCCTGCACCCCTTAATGAAGGCAAGATGCACAGATATGAGGCATAGAAGGCATCAGAAATTCAGAATTCAGCTTCAGTCTGTATAATCAAGCAGAGAGTAGTGTCAAATCAGAAGCAGAGTGTTTGTCTGATGAAACACACTCCTCTCCACAAATCGTTGATTACTCTTTTCTAATGAGAGCTGACTTGGGATACCAGCCAAGAAAAAATACTGTTTTCTTTACAGTTTAAATAAAAGCAAAATGTCTTTATTCAAATCCATCTATGGTTGTTGCAAAATCAGAAAGGTTTGAAGAGAAAAAAAGGAGAGTTCTGTGCTAACTGGTGGTATTTTTTAATCTAGTGATAAAAAGTCAAAGCTGAAGATTTCACTTGTATAAATTCAATTTAAAATATCAGAATAAGAGCTATTCCTCCACAATCATTACTTTTGGACACACAGTCATATGTACTGGCTGAAAAAATACAGACAGCATGAAGAATTATTTTACCAGATGACTACATTGCTGAAACTCCAGAAGGTTCAAATTGAAGTGTTTGAAAACCATCCTGTAGGCTAATTGTGTTTCCTCAAGCCCCAAGGGAGCACATGATGTCTCCATGGCAACTGCTCTTTACTTTTTATTTAGAAAAGTGTTTATGCATCATACTTCACATATTGTCAGGTATAGGGAAAACGTAATACTGGAGGATTTTAATAGTCAGCAGCTTTTCCTTTGGCAGTATTTCCCTTAGTGTGGATATTATAGTTGTGTTTTCTAATCTTAAATTCATTTTCATAATGAAGTGGTCATTACATTTTAGTTTTGCATTGCAAAATGCTTACCTGATAACAAAACCAAAAAAAAAAGTCTCATTTTCTTGCATTATTGCAGTGGCAGTTCAGCAGATTTGAACTGCCCTTCATTTGTGTACAAGTTTCTTGTTAATTTAGTAGAGGTACCAGAGCTGTGGTAGGGATTGACATCAATACAAAATCCAAGCACGAGAAACAAGATTCATTTTGGTTTTTATCAATCCATACCATGTGATTGGTACCTGGCTACTTCACTGAATAGGAACTGATGCAGAATTAGGACTAATGTACAAATGAAAAGGGAACTCAAGTTACTGGGAGTGAATGTTCAGGCTGGCATATTCAGGAGATGAACACCTAGAGTCTGTATTTGCCTTTCAAATGAGCTCACAAAATGAATGCAAACAACTCATTTTACCTCTGTAACTCACTCCCTGCATCTACAGGTGGCATTAATGATTTGTTTTTCCAAAACACTGCAACATCTGCACTTTTGAAAGGAGATGAATTACAGCTCAAGGCTTTTGCCTCTTGCTGAATACAAACTGACTTGCTTTCCGGAAATATTTTGCTGTTGTCAGTCCTTGCCTATTAGTGTTTATTTGCACTGATGATCCCAGAGTTCTGTGGCCATTTCAGTCATGTGCACAGCTCCTGTAATTGCAGTCATTTTAGAGACTTACTCAGCAGTTTCAGTTTTACCTGCTCATTTTTGTCAATGCAGTATTTTTGCTAGGGCTACAGAATTGTATTTCTTTGTATTTGACCAAGACCTGTTTGGAGAGCTTCTGGCCAGCTCTTACTAACTGTACTTTAACTCACAGCTGAAATTGTGCCAGGACAGGCAAGAGATCTGTTGAACCTGTTGAGGTCCCCTCCAAACCCATTTCTACTGCTTTCTGGTACTTTCCAATAAGGTGTAATTTAAAAAAAAAAATTTAAAATTCTTACTTTACTGACAGGTTTTTTTCCCTTCAACTATTTGAGTTTGAAGTTTGTGTGCATAAAATCCCACTTAATGACAGGATTTAAAGCAAGAATTGATTTAGATGCTTTAGGGAATTGAAGTCTGTCCTCTCAGTGTCCCATTCTAGTTATTCACTCTCTCCTTGAGAAACACGAGCCCAGCATGGCAATGACTAAACTGCTGCTATTGTTGTGTTTTGATGCATCAGTGAGGAATATTTTTAAGAACACTTCCTATTGTTTAAACTAAGCTTCAATAAATCAAGGAACAGCAAAACTGCTGTGTGACCTTGACCAAAAATAATACACTTCAACGACCTAATATAGAGAAAGCAGTTCCCAGACAGTTTAGAGAGTATAAATTGCTGATCCAGAATAAACACCCAGTGATGATCACATCTACAAAGAATTTCAAATTGGTTTTTATGGAAAATATACAAACAACACCCTTGCCCCAACTGTGCAACAGTAATAATTAATTTATCACTGGCATCTGGTCAATAACAAACTACCAGTCTAAGTTCTAGCTTGTAGTGATAAGAACTTTCAGTCTCCTGTGCTAGAGAAGAATAGTGGAAAGCAGATTTAGACATGCATCGTGTGCCAGCTGATCCAGGCATTTAGCTGCTTCCATTCAAACAGGTAAACAAGTTGCTTGTGTTCTTTACTTGCACAAAAGCACAGTCACAGATGTGTACATTGCCATGAAACTGAACACAAACTGGTTGTTACCAGTTGGCAGGAGAGAAAAGTATTGGCTTAAAACATGTTTGTTGTAGTCGCTTTGGATTCGTTTTTGCCAATAGCAGTAATGAGCAAGAACATGCTCCAGGGTGACTGCATCCCATTCATAATGGCATTGCTTTTTCCAAAACCTAATAGCAGCAGCCTTGGTGGCAATACTTAATGTCTACCTTTAATATCACCTAAAAGATGAGCTACAATGTTCTAGGAATGTTACAAATACATAGTAACAGTCCCTGCTTGAGACTCTCAGACCTTTTCCCTCTAATTGTGATTTGCTCATATGCCTCACTTATTACAGAAGACATTGCTTACATTTGACATCTCCATCTCTAAAGTCTTCCTTTAGATCAGAAGCATTCAGAGCTAAGGCTTTAGCTTTTGTTTTTATAGAAAAAAAATAAACGTAATCTGCTGTAGGAGTTTTTGGGCCTCCTAAAGAAGCCCAAAGAGAACATGGGAGTTGTACACTATTTGTCAGATGGTTAAAAAAATAATTAAAAACCATAATACTGATTGCACACCCCCTAAAGACTCATGTCAGCAGGCAGAGAACCTGGTAGGTAAAATCTGGCTGCTTTCTGGTGCATTCACAGTACAGAATAACAATAGCACAAGAAAATAATAGAGAATCTGCTTTCAGAATTAATAGTCATATCCACTTTAGGTATTTTTAGTGATCCTAATGGGTTCTACATCGATAGAAATGCTGGGGTTTGTCCCTTATATTACAGAGGGTGTTTCCAAAATGAAAGAAAAAATTAAATGGCATAAAAAGAAGTGAAAATGAGAAGCATTCCAGAATGCATTATTCTCTCCTAGTAGCAATTTTAACTCCTTTGGTGAAAGCCCAGCCCCAGAAACACTAAGGTTGACTTCAGTAAGCATTTCAAGCATGGCTCTTACAATGTGCTGAGCCCTCTAGGCTTAATCTGAAACAAATGGAAGTTGAGTAGTTAATGGAAATCTCTCTTTCTTGAGTGATATTTGTATCAGGTAGGATGTTTTAAATTAAGAATTTAGATACCAGTTAAAACATAGATATGCAGGGCACAAGGAGGAATGATTATTGACAAATAATGTAAATAGAGATTGATGGGATTTGAGTTAGAGGTATTGAACAAATCAAAATTATACTAAATAGAAATATAACCTCCTTTTTTTCCTAAGCAAGAACTTCAGTGGATTGCAAACAAACAGCACTAAACCTTGGGGCAGTAATTGTGGGAGAGTTGTGAAAGATGGGAACAGGAAAGTGCAGAAAATTGAGAACAGAGGGTTACAGTTTCTGTTCTTCATCAATTTATTAGTTTTCCATTCCTTTTGTCCAGGTACTAAGAGGATAAGATAATTTCTACGATTTCCATTAATTGACCAATAACCTTAAAGAGACTTGTTAATGTTAGTTTTAAGAGGAGGTTTATGGAAGAGATGTAGTTATGTGGTCACATCTGGGTGTTGGCTTGGAAACAGAACCCCTGAAAGACCTTCAATATTCCTGCCACTATCCCATACAATTCATGGGTGCAGAAATGCCAGGGATTGCAACCAAAGACAGGGAAGGAGCAGTAGGAATAGATTCACTCATAAGATTAAAAAAAAATCTGGTTTCCATAAAAAGACATTAATTTAAAGAAATGGCAGGAAAGGAAACACAGAACTCAGAGAAGCAGATTGCTTTTTATGGCTGTATTTTTAGCACTTTTCACGGGTGACAATTACGGTGGAAAAACAGCTTCTCTAGTACACTTTTTCTCAATGTTGTGTGTGTGTGAGTACAAATACACATGCAGGGCTAATAGCGAACAATTTTTAGCATGGCATCAGTCATTTAGTGCATACATTAATTCCCATTTAAACTTTATTTGATCATGTCTTTTAAATCTATGTTTCTCTAGAAAGGTAATGAAAGGGTTTTTTTTCACTAGTTACAAATATCATCTGCTAGTTTAAACCTACCTGGGGTTGGTTATCCTGTACCATAAAGGCACAAAAAAGCTGATATTTTCCATTCTCCTTTTTGGTAAAGAAACAAGTGTATTTATCCTGATATGCCTGGGGATGAAATGGAGTATCAGAAGATCCCACATTCCTTTGAAGGTGCCACAACATCCTGATGTAGGTCAGGGTTTAAGGACCACAGCAGGGACCTCAGTGCAAAATTTGCACTTTTCACTTCTGAAATGTTCTTCTTTACTGTTGTAGATATATTGATTAAACTGAGAATATTAAGAAAACTTGTTCCTCCTGTTTCCCAGCCCAGGAAGAAGCCACTCACATGCACACACATCAGTTGTATGCAGTCCAGTTAAACCAAATAAGTAATGAATTTGATTGAATCAAGAATAACGGAAACCGTAAGATTATGGTTTCTTAGCATCAGAGACCATGGAAGCTGAGGGAATTTTCCAGGAAAAACAGACTGGAGGTTTTGATGCAGGTTAATCTTTAGAACCAGTACAGGCTGCATATGTCATAAACTAAAGCAGCATTTCATGAACAGCAATTTTAGTTTATTAGGTAGAGTAGTTTAATTCTGGCATCCTGAAATAACAGATGAGACATGTTGCTCCATTTTCATTTTTATACGTATTTATATGGCTCTGCTTTTTTTGTTTCATTTGTTTTGGAGCCTTGCAGATCTTCTTTGACAACCCATTAAAGCTGTCAGGATTTTTTTCTACATCATTGCCTTTAATTCTAGTCCTGTCTCATTTTTCCCCGTCACATTTTTCCTCTCCTCTCCATCTCTCTTGCTGTTCGTCTGCTTTTTTCTTTACGGCCCTCTTGCTGCTTTGCTTTCTGATTCATTATTTGAAGTAAAACTTTCTCCATATGATGAAGAATCACAGGCATGAATAACATGATATATTCTTTCCTCAAATACAGACATTTATCCCAAATTGCAGGCAGGAGCTTCTGAGTAATGTGGTTTAAGAGTATCTGTTGAATCCCTGTAGTTTCAGCAGAACATTGATTACTTCTCTGATAATGTTGTTCAAACTCAAAAAGACTGTCAGTAACGTAGAAAAGATAAGATTAGTGGAAGACCACTCTGAATGTGATGTGAGGAGAAAGCACACTGGAACAAAATAAAATCCCTTAATAACAAAGCTTTATAAAAATAAACAAGGCTAAAAGCTGGGGGTGTATTTATTACAGCATGTGTTGCAGAAGCTCCACATTTCAATATTTTTACTCGTGATCTCTTGAATAACTGGGAAATACATAAAAAAATGCTGTTGATACATAATATAGATGGACAGATAAATAGATTTAAAATGTCTAGAGCCATGGGAGCTATTTGCAATCACGCCCCTGAATTTGTTGCCCTTAGATGGGACAAGATTTTTAGAAGTAATGAGTAACCTTGAGTGTCCACATTCTGATGTCACATGGGGACTTGCTCTAAGCTCTTGCTGTAAATTATACTCATCTCTTTCCCTAAATGTATTCCCAGCTAGGCACCAAAAATAGAAGCCCACTGAATCAGTAAAGCCTGTTAATTTTGCTTTAAAAGGAATTCTTCTAGAGAAAATTCTCAGCCTCCTCACCTGGGGCCTTCTGATGGAGAAGGGTCAGGATAACGGGTTTCATAACGAGACAATGGGACTAGTGAGAAGAATCAGCAGCACTACTAATTACTGCTCCTCCAGTGGTGTCCCTGTGCTGGCTTGGCAGAATAGAGCCAAAATGTTTCCATTTAATAATATGTTATCAGTGGATAAATGGCCTGAAGATTGTGCAGTGCAGTTTTCACAGGACTGCAGAGCACGTTGTCCGAAAACACAAGGGAGTTAATCACAGAATGACTTAAAAATGACAGAGCTGCTTTCACCAGGCTGCGTGAGGGTGAGTCCCCTGTGCTGGCTCGTGAATGATAAGCTGTTTGGAAAGTTATTAATACAGGGTTGAACACTGTCATTCCAGTCTCTGCTGGGCTGAGACAACAGACCTTGGAACTGTTCAGCCTGGAGAAGAGAAGGCTCTGGGGAGCCTTCCAGCAGCCTTCCACTGCCTAAAGCGGCTACAAGAAAGGTGGGGAGGGACTTTTTACAAGGGTTTATAGTGACAGGACATGCAGCAATGGCTTCAAACTGAAAAAGGACAGGTTTAGATTGGATATTAGGTAGAAGCTCTTTACTGTGAGGGTGGTGAGGCTCTGGCACAGGTTGCCCAGAGAAGCTGGTGCTGCCACATCCCTGGAAGTGTCCAAGGACAGGTTGGATGGGGCTTGGAGCAAGCTGGTCTGGTGGAACCATGGCAGCAAGGGGGTTGGAACTGGTTGATCTTTCAGTCCCCTTCCAACACAAACCATTCTATAATTCTGTAATTCTCTAACTCTATAATGCTATAATTCTATAACTCTAAAATTCTATAGTTCTATAAATTCTATGATTCCATGACTCTAATTTAGATATTGAATGGTTAGAATTGTGAGGTGGCAGAAATTCCCTGTGGTTCACAATGGACCTTACAGAAACCTTTAAAACTTTCCTTTGCTACCATCCAGTCCTACTTTTTTTCTGACATCTGTGACCGTAACGTATCCCTCCAAAAAGGATGGTTTACTCACGTTAATAATTTCCTTAAATGAGGATTTAGTTTTTTAATACTGAACAAAAAGAAGCACTGCAGTCTTTTGTTAATTTCCTATATGTTCTGGTCTTTGTATTTCATGTATAAAAATGAATGAACAGGTTAAGCAACACCATGTTAAGCAACTTATTATTATTTTATAAGCTGAAGCATATATTAAACCAGGTATTATTTTTCCTCATTGTAGTCAGTGGCAATATTCTCAGTAGTGTTATTAAGTGCAAGAACCAGCCAGAAAGCTGGTTGTGCCTGGGTTAAATGAGGGTACAATAGATTATTCTTTCAAGAATCTGGAGGCTATTTAAAACATTTGTTATGTGGGGTTTTGTTGTTTTCGGTTTTGATTTTGGTTTTAATGAGATAGCATTGTGCAGTCATTCTTTGCATGAAAAGTGCACAAAAACTTGATTAAAATATTTTAATGAGCCACTGAGGGACTGCACTAATGCCTTCCTGTTAGATGTGTTAGATAATGTGCAAAAGGAAGGACTGTACCATGCCATCTCAGTGCTCTAAATCACAGTGTAAAGCTGTAACAGGAATTGCTCACTGCAATAAGAAGCAGCGACAGTTGTCTGAAGGACAGAGACTCCAGGTTAGTCTAGACTAAAGGCCTTCTAGCAAACCTAATGGAAAGCTTCCCTCAGAGATTAGGTGGAGTCAGTAGCACTTTGTGGTTTCTCAGCAGATGGCCAGAAGGTCTCCAAAAATTAAATCTGAAGGAAGGGCTCTGATTCTGCCATTTCAAAGTCGTGACAAGGTTACAGCACTGCCTGAGAGCACCACAGAATCTGCCACGTGAGCTCCATACCCAGCAGACAGCCAAAACTGCAGAAACTTATAAATGTACAAACAGAAAAGGCAAAGTTTATTAGAAGTCACAAATTCAAAAATCATAGATCATGTGAAGGCTTCATGCAAATCTCTTGAAGTCTAAACATAACTAATATGAATAAGCTAATTTAGTCTCTCATTCTGAACACTCAGATTTTTCCAGATACTTTCTCAGAAACTAACTGAAAGGTGAGATGCTCACCCAGTGTCTTGGTTCTACCTTGGTTTTAAGGAAAAATTCTGAACATGCAACTCTGATGAAAAAATGTGGTATTTTGTGTCACTAATAACCAGGAGGCATTTAAAGGCATAACAAAGGCGTTTGGATGGAATTTAGGTGCCCAAATCCAAAGCTGCAGTTTTGAATCTTTCAGTCTTATTGATAGATTTATGTGAGATTTGCAAAAGAATTAGATCTGTGAGATGAAAAGGATTTAAGTAACTTACCAGAACTAAATGTGGAGAAACAGTGTCTGAAGAAGACCTGGATATCCAGTTACATTTTATATGAAAAAGATAATGAACAAACTGCAGAAAAAGCCTTGGACTTCAGCTGACCAGATGTCTGCTGGAAATACAAGAGAGAGGAAACAGTCCTGGAGGTTCCTGACTGTACACTGGCAGATCTTGCTCAAATCACAACAGCTAATGCAGGAAATATTATAAATGACACAAATTCTCTAATAAAATGTATTTAGTTTTATAAGTTTGCAAGTATTTTTAGGATTTCTTTTATTACTGTTCTTTAACATTGTCAGCAATTTAGATAATCATACTTGTACAAAATGTTGAAAATTGTAACTTCTTAAATGATGCTTATTATGTTATGCAAATGTTCCCTTTTGAAATTTCTTTTGAAATTTTATAGTGGGTTATTTCCAATTAGGAAAACATAATGATGGGTTATTAAGAAAATATCTCCATTTTCTTGAATTTGTTTCAGGAGTAATTTAGATTAATAAGGCAAAACCAACATTTTTAAAATTAATCATAAAATAAACTCTCACCCACTTACTCTAGACTTTCTTTGCCATTACTGACACCCTGTCCACTTCATCATCTGGACAGAAACAAAACCATCTGATGGGATTCCAGCTGAAGTTGTGGACATCAGCTTATAACTGTGAGGCAGCACAGGGTCTGACCTCAGTATAAATACTGAGGAACTTTCATGGATAGGCTTAGTCCTGGAACTAAACTTAATCTTGAATTGCATCTGAAGTCCAGTTTCAGGGATAGGAAGCACTAGAAACAGACTCACAGCTGTGCCACTTGGAAATGATCTCTCTTTGATCTTCATTTTCCTGGTTATGTTTAGGGTTTAGAGCTTCAAACCCAGTGATATGAATTTGTATGAATATTCACATTTGCATGTATGAGCCATTCAAAATTCATCCTATAAAGGTGCCATTCTGGGGGACCTTTTCTGATGCATGAACAAAGGCAATAATACTTCTTGCTGAGAAGATGAAATAAATGGTTGATCCTTTGAAACACATTTTGCTAGAGAAGATATGATTAGTGGGACACATTTTGAATAAATTCTGTGTGTCTGTAGGAGAAATATAGTTCTAATGAAAAATATAAATACCTAGGGAAAACCTTCTATGTACGTGCAGCCAAAGGAGTTACAGGAAGGCAGACGAAGGAGGAAATTACTTGTAAAAGGATGTATGAAATAAGATTATTTTGGAGATGAGAAATAGATCTACACTGTACTTTTCTTAGCACTTCCCAGGATATGTCCTGTATTTTTCATTTTATTGGCTTCAAGGAAATGCTTTTATTTCCGGAACACAAACCAAAGCACAGAAGAGGAATGCCCAGAGTAGGCACTGCAGAAGGAAATGTCATGGACTGAAGGCAAAACACTCATATCAGATTGCATTCTTTTGTCTAAAGTGATGCTGGAATTCATTCATCCAGCTCCGTAAAACCCAAACTTTGATCTTTCTGAGATGCAGTTCAGGGCTTTTTCCGGAGTCACAGTGAGTAACGTGAGGGTTCATGATGGAAGAAGGTCATCTTCCTTCACTGGGTTTGTCCTCTACATAACCAGGAGTGATGTCCACCAGGATGGTGGAAAATGTGTTTATGACTGATGTAATTAAAAAATATAACATTAAGGAGGATTTTTTAATAGGATTACCCAGGAAACTAAACGTTGTGATTTAAAATTAAAGATAGATAAAAGGAAAGACTGCAAAGCCCTGAGCCCTGCTGGTATTTATTGGAATTGGGGCATTCCTTTGTATCCATGCCTAACATGGTGGGCCTCTCAGAATTCCTGTAACATAAGCACAGCCATCAGCAAAGGGATGAAGAAACTTTTACACTGGAGAAAAAGAAGTCTTTGAGAGATGATCTGTATTTAAGACAGATAAGGAAAATGTTACCAGCAGAATAGGGGAAAATACTGGAAACTCAAGGCCTCACACAGCTTGCCCATCAGCTTCAAGGCACTGACAATGTCAGGAAGGCTCTAAAGGCCCATCAGGGAAGAATGAGTGCCTCCTGCACTCACTCTGGTGGTTCTTTCCACAAGTTCCCCAAAAGGGAACACTGAGTTCTCCATTGACTCCCCGCAGAGCATCCCTGGCAAAAAGCAGTTTCAGAGCTGTCACACTTGGCACAGGAATTGTGTCAGTAGGTGGAAGGAGACCAAGAGGATACTAAGCACTTTTTTTAAGCTCTTGAAATACACACCAGTCCTTTGATTTTGCCTGACTCACAGCCCTGGGCAGAACAAAGATGTGTGTTTCTGCTCCCCCTCTACTGTCCTGTTCCTTTGGTAAGCAGATCGGAATGAAGAAAGCTCAGAAGTTTTAGGCGTGTCTGATGTGTGTCTGGTTGCAGGAAAAAAAAAAAGAATTATGTTAGTGAAGGTCAAAATTGGGAAGTCTGGGCAAAATTCTGGAGCAAAAAGGCTGTGCTGCCAGACTGAAGTTGTGATGGCAGATGCAGATTGGTACCCACAAAATAGGTGTGGGATCAATTAGCTTTTACCCCATGTACCTGCAGTGGATAAACCAGACTTGATTTTACCCCTCAATGAACAACTTGGTGATTGTATAGCCCTCCATGAAGAAAAGAGGTAAAAGGCTCTGCTCACAGCTCTGATCTCCATAGAAGAATTATGCTTTTCTTTAGTTATTCAATAAACGTGGCAATTTTTCACTTGGAAACAAATTTTTGTAGGTTCAGGAATTTGGGAATCTGTGCAATTCTATTTATGAGCAGGATTAGATGGTAATGATTTAATTGATGGTTGAGCATGCAGACAAACCACGCATAAAAGATCTTTCCAATAATTATATCTTTTCATGGAGCAACAGGTTTTTTGTAATTTAGGTTCCAGACAGTAATTACAAACCAGATGCTATTTAAGGCACAGTCTGCAGCACACCCTTGCTACTTACCAGGAAATTCAAAACAAACACAAAACCACTGCTGGAACACTTAAGGCAGAAAGGTGAATTAAATTGAGGTAATGTGGTATCACACATGAATTGCTATGAGTATTGTAGATATTATTATTATTACAACCTCTATCTGGGTTCACTGTCATGGAGCACGAGTTGTTTGGGTGGAATTATTTTCTTAATGTTTTGTGTTGAACCTTCTGTGTCAAAAAGTTCGGGTTTTATTTGCAGACCTAAAATCCACTGTGTGCCAGTATTGGGTGCTTGGAAAAGAAGGGATGAATTGTTTCCTGATTTGGAGGTCTGACCCTGGTGGGAGCTCAGGCACCCACCGAAGCTGCTCCCTGCAGCCCCCCATGTACCAGCACCTTGCCATGCAAACATAATACACTGATAAAAGTGAGGCTTGTGAGCACACTGTGAAAGCCATTCCTGTAACAGGATGTTAGGAGAGTCTGGATAAAAGAAATAATGCAGTTTTGGAACAAGGTAATGTCAAACTCTGAGGAACATGAGACGTTTTACTTCTGTGAGGAGCTAGGAATCATTAGTACTAAATACAGGATGTTTTGCATTCCCTGCACATTGAAGTGCTGCTGACTTGTCTTACACCCTGAAATGTGGGGTTTACTCAGGCAACCAAAACAAATAACGATTTACAGCTTGCTTTTTTTTTTTTTTTTGCTTTGTCACAAGTAATTAATTACCCTTCTTGAAACAGTTCACAGCAGGTGCCAAAGGAGATAGGAAATTAATACAGAGCTGTAAATGCAAATCTCCTTTTAGAGATCCTTTCTCTTAAGGACAGCAACATTAGAGTTCACTGTGCCTTTGGTTTAAATAAAACTTCCAGAAGATATTTCTCAAATAATTGCTGTTTTTTGGGCAGTTGGATAGTTGTGTCTGTTCCCCTGAATCCCCTGGTACTCCTTTTATAAACACAGCTCTCTCACTTGTCTATTTGCTCTCTGTGTGGCTGAACATTACATTAGACAAGTGTCAGAACGTTCTGACATCTCAGGCTGTGTTATGGCCTCAAACATTTTATTAAGGTACTTATCCAAACACCTGAAGACATCAAAGGTTTGATGTCTTTAGGAACAGACATGAGTAGCTATTGATTTTGTGATTTGCTGTCACTTTGGATTTTGCAGCATTCATCAAAAGGGTTTCAGGCCTGGCCATTACTATTAACTCATTAAATTGAAAACTGGCAACTAATTCTATCATGTCCTCACATTCTGCAGCAGCCCTTATCTCCCTGCAATTTTGGTCAGTTACCTGAAGACAAAATACACACCTTTGTGATGGAAATGTTATTGCTGTGAGGTGAGTGGCAGATGAAATGTGAGTAAAGGTTGAAACAGCTCATTACAGCCTTGTCTGTTGGACATGGGCTCTCTGGGAGAACTTACATGTGAAGAATGAGAACAATTGAGCCTATCTGTCCAGTAAAAATCACTGAGGGAAAGAGGATGAGGGAAAGGTTTTGAGGAAAGGAGGAGGCAAAAAGGCAAATACCAGAAGTAAAAGAAAAAAAGTAATACCAGTCGACAAGTAAAATGAAAATCTATCAGGCGTATATTTAGATGCAACTTGGAAGTTATTTCTACCTGCAGGGGAATTTACCAGGCAAAGAATCTCAGATCTTGTCTGAAAAGCTGCAGAACTTTGGAGGTTTAGCTGAAATGTGCTGTTCTGCCTTGGCAGGGTGAGGGCAGAAAAGGGAGTGGGACAGAATGGCACTCCAGTTCTCAGGCAGATTGGAAGAAATGAAAATGCAATTTAGCAGAGCCCCACATCCGATCATAAAGATGCTCCAATAAAAGCAAGGAATTTCTTTTTTTGGGCCATCCTAACATATTATTTGGAACAATGAATTGTAATTTAAAGTGGATTTATAGTAAGAGTAGGAGGAAACAGCTTCCTGTCCTTCTTCACCAAGAGATGATGCAACTCCAATGTCATAATGGGAATTGCTCCTTCTGTTTCAATCCACTTTAACTTCTCAAATAGTCTACGTAGTGTAGAAAGGAAAGAAGTCTTGGGACATTTACAAACAATTGGGTAAAGATGCAAGAAATGAATTCATTTGGGGAAATCTGACAGAAACCTTAGCTACCCATAGGAAAACTTATTTTACTTTCTGGCCAAAATTGTACCCATATTTCTAATTAGTTCAGGCATAAGACTTACAGATGACGGCAGTTCCTGTAGTTCTGAAGTTCCTTTGAAATGAAATTTAAAACAAGTTTTATGTCTCTGTAAGATTTTAGTAATGGAATTCAAAATGAAGCAGAGTATCTTTAAAAATGTTATTTGAACTTCACAATTATTGTATGTTGTTGCATGGCCTGACTAAGCTGGAAGCTGGTGAGACTCCTTAAGGGTACCTGAAGAGAGAGGACCAGGGCCAGACAGCAAAGATGTTCTGGGGACTTACTGTTCTTTTCCTGAAATGTGGACTACATGAAGCCCCTTTGAACTGCAAGTACAATGCCAACATGTTTGGAGAGCTGAGGTTTTGGAGTGAGGAAATACCAGTATCAAAGGTTGTTTCCTTGCAGATGGAAGAGGTATTTCTATGGGAACAGTAAATATTTGGACTTGAGTTTCACT
Organism: Coloeus monedula; assembly: GCF_965178545.1. Taxonomy (NCBI): domain Eukaryota; kingdom Metazoa; phylum Chordata; class Aves; order Passeriformes; family Corvidae; genus Coloeus; species Coloeus monedula. The sequence goes on along the minus strand of NC_138786.1, from coordinate 9,127,292 downwards.
AAAATACAAAAACTGACTGATGAGTTTGGAATTTTTTCTAAGCTATGTCATTATTCTTCAAATGTTATCCAGGTCTTTTTTAATATTATTTTATGTTGGGAACTATATATATATATAAAAAAATATTTTTTTTAGGAAGGCAAAAGTTATTGAAAAGGGCCCACACTGTTGCATTGTGAAAAGATGGTTCTTAAAATTTTACTTCATTTTTGGGAGCCCTAATGTAGCTGAACTCTATCAATCTATTGTTTTAGAACTGGTTTTGTGTCAGTTAGCAGGGTATAAATGATAGGATTACAGTAACATTCTCAAAACAGAATTCTGGCTGCTAAACTGAGTATTACAGAACTTTATAAAGCTTCAATATAGAATTTTGTTGTTACTATTAAGAATGGTTTCTCCAACAAAAATATTTTTATTGACAGTTTTATCTTTGGGTCTAACACTAGTTGGCTTATTGACATTTCTGACACATCTAAATGATTCTTTAATATCAAACACCTTTAGTCAAGCTCTTTGAACCAGTCTGTTCAGGCACTTCCGATGCCTTGGAACATTTACAGATTTTCCTGCATGTGCTGGTATTGGAACATGAATTCACTGAATGTTTTTTGACAAGTTATTAAGTGGTTTAAGGCCACGACCTTTTGTATGGTGTGGTGGGCCTGACTGAAGTGTGTGGTCAATTAATATGGGAATGATAAATGCATAAGTGCACCCAGAGAACCTTGTGACTCTAAATGGCAATATTAGAGTACCAATCAGGGAGATGAAAACACATGTTGCTTACATTAGAAACCTCTGTTAGGGCCCACTGTGACAAATTTCAGTGGCAATATGGTAGGAGGTGAATGCAATCAGTTCTCAGAATAAGACATTTTGTGATTTCCTGCCCTGGAAAGGTTACTTTTGGGGTCACCGAGTTTGCGACAGGATCCTGTGTTTGGACGCAGAGTTGCAGCCCTGTTCTGTGCCTCTGCTCCTTTCTGAGGTACGGATTTCTCTGTAACACCATGTGTCCTCAGCTCTCCAGGGACATCTCTACACTCCCACTCCTATCACTTCAGGCACTTCTCAGGCTTTGCTGTGTCCTCACCAGCCATTCCCCCTGCGGGAAGTCACAGGCATCAGCCAGGAAAGCTCCTTACACAAGGTACCTCTCTTAATTTTCATCTCACTGCTGATTAGCTGTGCAGGATTACAAGGCTTCTCAGGTTTAAGGCTATGTGGGATGCCTTGCTGTTGATCAGGCTTTTCCAGAGAGGATTCTCAAACTTTGGCTTCTCACTTGGAGTCATTAACAGGCTACTGCAGTCACTGTCCCTTTTTTTCAAGTCTGTAAAGACTTAAAGGATGATTCTGCTGGAAAAGTGTCTCGAAAGGAGAGATGTGTGGGCCTGTTTTGACAGAGGAAGAGGCTTTTGCTTGCTTATTAACAAAGAAATAGAGACATGCAAACCAGTATTTTTGAAAGACACTAAAAGCAATTTTGAAGTTCATACATCTCCTCTGCTGGGGTGTATTTTATGGTGGCTTATGGGACAGAGAGGGATAATGAGCACTACATTCACTGCCAGGGACAAAATGCCTATAGATGTGTCCTTTGTTAATCTTCCATCTCCCCTTATCCCAGCTCACCTCCAGCAAAACAGGAATCTACCCAGGGCCTAGACGTGTTCCCATTATTAAGGATAGTATCAACTTCAAAACTACAGGCTTGTTAGGCCTGTTCTCATTTCTTTTCCATGTGTCTGCAATATCAAACAGTCCCAAGAAGAGACCGAAATGAATTTCTTAGTTGCATGAAATATTGTTTTGTACCTTACGTTACATGTCAGAAGCCCTTTATTAATGCGGTGTGAGCAAGGAGGCCAGATCTTCCAAATGAGGAGAGACTGAGCTTATCCCTAAAGACACAGAGAGGCTCTTACTTCATTAGAAGTCATGCACATGCAGGACTCTTGCTGATGGATATGTCAGTTCAGCTAGTGTGAAAAAAAGACAAGAGAAAAGGACAAGAGAAAAGGCCAAGAGAAAAGGAGGAGAGTGTTGCTTTTTTGAGTGCAGTTTGTGGGGTCACACCAGATACATCTGTGCTCTTCTCCATTTGTTTCCGGGCTCTGCCAGGGGACCTCTGGGAATTTCCTGGAGCTACATGTCAGGCGTTGACAGGAAGATTGCTAATTTTGCCAACATGACATGCTAAATACTAATTTTGTTAATTTAACACAATGCCACTTGATAGAAGCACTTCTGTTGCTTCTTGATTTTCTTCTTAATATTAAACATAGATGAGATTCACCACTGATATGTCAAATAATCTTTCTGTCATAATGACTGTGGACACGGGATGAAACACGAGGAGGTTTCAGTATCCAAACTCCCAAATGATGTGTGAGTGCTGTAAAGTTAAAAGCTTTGTCTCTCTGGTCTCATTTATTTTATCAAAACACATTATCTGTGGAGAAAAACTGAGCAAAAACGTTTTTGAACTGTTTGCTAGCTTTCTGAATAATGAACTGAACTTTAATATTTATTAAATACAAAATAGTAATAAATTACAATTGCACAATTTCTTACAGAGTTTTTATTAAGATCAAAACTTATTTGTTCAGACTAGATTTATATAAATAAATCACAGTACATTTTTACTTGTGTTTAGAAGATTGTAATACATATTACAAAATTAAGAATTTTTTTGTCCCTCAAACCATCACTGCGAAAGGAATCATGCATTATTTCTACTGAACGAACAAAATGCCCACCTAATTGAGAGAGCCTCGATACAGGTATGGCTCTACTCTCCAAAATTAGACATGAAACATAGAGATACCAGGACTATTTATTGAACAAGAAATAATAAAGTATAGTACAATGTTCATGTGTTATCAAAACCAAAAGTACAGCAAAACAACACACCTCTCTTCACGCACCTTTGCGATGGGGATTAAAGATGGCAGCTGGCCAGCATGCAACCGAGTAAAACACCTCAGTTTTACGTCTACATTTGAGCAAAAGAAGGAGGAACTAAAGAGCCCAGACAAAACAAACGACAAATGAGGAGCCCAGATGTCTACAAGTCCTCCCATCACCTTCCCCTCTGTGCCACGTGCGCTGCCTTCGCTCAGCAGCTGACGCCTTTCCTGGGCAGTGCCACCGCCGTGCCCTTTGTGGGCCTCCAAGGAGATGGATGTGCTCCCAGAGAACCGCAGGGCCCTGGAGAACTTCCAGCTGTGGTTCCTTGCCCAACCCACTGTGTCAGGAATGAAGTGTAAACACGGCTCTGGGAACTGCTCAGCCTTGGATGCTGTGGTGCCACCAGAATACAACGGGCACCTGGCACAGCTTGGCTCACGTGCTGCAAGGCTGTCACTTCAGCACGGAGTTCTGGTCGCACTAACTGCACCAAGATTCAGTGTGATGCTGTCACCAAGTCTGTCCTGCTGCTGGTTTCGCAGCACAGGGGGCTTCTATTAAATTCTACAGTATTGTGGATTATTTTCTCCGCATCCTTTTTTTTCTACTCGATAAGAAAGGCATTGTTTTCTCTCTTGATATTGAGATGCAATCGTTTGGCAATGCACTGTTCTAAACAGAAAAAAAGCATTTAATCGATGACACTTCAGATGGAGTCACCTGATCCACTTTTTTCGCTTCCTTCTGTTCAAACAAAATGCATTAACAGCAAAGTCATTTCAGATGGATTTCTAGCTGGGTCAAACAGATTTTTCAACTGAATTTCCTGGTCCCTGTTTATTGTTTTTCACTTTTAAACTGAAAGGGTTTTCAGCTATTTTTTATTTCAGCTGCAGACATGTCCCCTCAGTACTCGAATGTTGCTCGGTGACAAGCACGTAAATCAATATATCTCTTGTGTCTCTGACTTTGGGTGCTCAGGTTAACATAGCTACATATCATGTTTGGTGTTTAAAACACATGAATGAAACCAAACCAAACTAAACCAAAGAATAAAAACAACCCAAAAGCCCTCACAACAACCATCCCCTCAAGCCAAGGGTGGACTGAAATAAACTCTTCTTTTTCACCCTTTTGCTCTGCCCTTTGCTGTTTCATTTTGTATTGATCCAGGAGTTCCCCCATCAGTGGTTAAATTGGACCTCTATGGAACAAGAGTCTCACATGTACTGCTTTTGTGGTTTATGGATCTGCTGGGATGGAAAACTGAGCCATGCAATGGCTGGTAAAAACAGTTTTAACATTGGGTCTTTTATGCTACATATTGGTTTTCTGTTCTGTTCTGTTCTGGTAGTCCCCGCTTCCCCAGATTGAGATGAATGTTTGTTTATCCACTGCCAGGGCTATTTACAGGGAAAAGCAAAACAAAAGTAAACAGCAATGCTTTTAATGTCTTGTGATTTCAGTGGAAGCAGATAAAGAAATACTTGAGCACTCAGCTGCAGAGGAGTCGTCCTGTGAATGTTTTGTCATGGGAATATCAGGCCACTGTCCATGGTACTCAGCCTCATGTCAGTAGCTTGGAAGGCTTTCCCATTGCCACTCACTGCTCTTTCACAGAACAACATCTGACATGGGGGTTTGTTACAGAAAACTAAAAGCAATAATTTAATAGCACATTGTTAAAGAGCAAAATGGGATTAAAATCTTGCTGAGATGCATTTCTAAGGGATTTTCTCTTCTATCTTAGAGTTACAGTACTTACCATACAGCATAATTATGCATTCACAGCAAATAAGAAAACAAATGGGGGTTTCAGCTTTGGAATCATTCTTGTGAACCTACTGCTAATTTACCTCCGAGAATCATAGTTCAGAAAAGAAAGATTGAGCAGTATTGGGACCATAGTTTTCCCTGTGTTTCCAGTTGAGTTTGTAGCAGAATTATCTATCCTCTGCTCCTTCCAGCAGGCTGCTGTATTATTGTAATACAGTCCAAAACCAGCAGCAGTCTACTGGCCAATCAGAACCAGAACATGAAAATACTTCAGGTGTAGGGAATATCATCAGTTAAGTGGAGTATAAAGGTGAAGAGTGAAGTATCCAAATACAGAAAATATCTATCTTTCCATAGATGCACTACTATGATAAGGCAGGTATTTGTACAAAGCACATAGTAATGCCACAGCCTGAGTAACAGTTTGCAAGTCATGAGCAAAAAATTAGGAGAATTCAATAAATTTAGGGGTTTTTCCTCATCTCTAAGCCTTCGAAGTCTTCTGGATTCCATTTTAAATGCTCCCTGTCACAGAGATTTCTTTCCCTGTTTTAGTAGAACTCTGCTCAAAATAATTCTTTTGATGCCAGACCCTTGAGCATTAAATAAACTGAGTATGGTAATAAAATAGAAAAAGAAAACTGCAGCCCACTGGCAATTATAATGATACCACTTTTTAGCTGATGTCCCTTTGAGCTGCTGGGGACAAATCCTAGAAAGGCTCCTGCACTTTTCCATGGACATCAATCGAGCCTGCTTTGTGGGTGTTCTCCCCTGCCCAGGAGTTGCTGCTGCTCATGGTGCAGTGGGAAGCGTGCCTGCTCTGCATTCCAAGCAGGAATGATATGGAATGATTTGTTCAGGAAATCAGAGAACTCCACTCCAAAGGAAGAGCTCTTCCTTCTTTGGTCATGCCCATCTCCCCTTGGTGACTCCTGGGAGATGAGCCTGGGTAAAGAGCACAGGATCCTGCCCGAGGTGAGGCTCATGCATGAACAGATATGCACATTGTCATGTATCACTGGCCTCCTGACAGAAAGCTTCAGCTGAAGGTGCAGTGAAACAGTTTTGCCATGGCAACGTTATTTTCATTCTTTTGGAAATGCCCAGTGGTTGCCCTCCTGAAATTGTGCTTGGGCAGGTTTGGGAGTGCTGTTTAGTTTGCCAGGTATGCCCTTGCCTGTGGCAGCTGTATTCTCCACAGCATGCCAAGAGATTTTTGAAAACCACTGTGCTTACAGGAATTCTGATTTATAGCTGCAGCACACATTTACAACAGATCCAAGATCTCCTGCAAGTTCCAAGCTATTCTTTACCCACAAGTAATTCTGATTTTGTGGAAGATCCTCATTGATAGGTTATAAAACTAATTTTTCAGGTTTGAGGCCAAAATTTTAGATATTTCTTCAATCTGTGCATGCATATTTGTGTCAGCAAAGTTGCAGATCCAAACTGCTTGGTGAACGTTTGGCACATACAAGACGTGAAGCAATGTGTGTGCACACAGACTTATCTGAACACTATTTAAAGACCAGGGCTCCCTCTCTGTAAGTACATAGCAGACGACTGTACTGTATTAAACACCCATACTTTGCATTTGCATCTTTTAAACAAAAATTCCCATGTAAAAACGTGAGTCAAGTTCTCTGTAGAAAACACTGGAGGACGAGAGAACTCCATGCGTGGCTAAATAAGTGGCATAAAGTTTATCCCAGGGTCTCCTGCTTTGGGACACAGATTTCATTACGTGACAGAATGCAGTGCTTTGTTTCATTTTCTTTTAATGGTCAGAATTTGTCAGAATTTACAATATACCATCATGTAAAACAGCCCTGCTAATTCTACCACAAATAATAAAGGAAGTCTTCACAGGCACTATATATTTGGAACAGCATTTTCAAATGACATGGGGTGTGAGTGTTTCTTTGTATGATTCAGCAATGCTGCCCAGGACATGCTTCCAACAGTTTGAAGTGCCATGGACACAACTCAGAAATGTTGACTGGAAAATCATCTGCAAAGGTTGAGGACTAACAACCTCCATGTTATACAGATGGTTATCTCCTTTCTCAAAGAACATGCTGTCATTACAAATACCATATGCATCTTGTTCTCACCCAGCAAAACTTTTTTACAGTTTTTCAAATTTGAAGGAACCATATTAATTTGTTTTCATGTCAGGTGAAAGGAGGCACCAGCTGAGACTGAGGACGCAACTTGTCATCAAAAAATAAATATCTGATGGCAATCATTCTTGAAAAAACAATACTTAGAAAGCTAACCATTCACAATACTGCACCTTTTTGGCAAATACAAGGACAATATTTGTTGCTGCTTCCCATATTTGTTGGTTTACATTGCTATCATTTTGCTTGTAAAACCTGGGTTACTCTACTGAACAGAAATGATGAGTTGAATTTGGGTAATGCTTACGACCATACAAATAATCTATCAGTAGCAGTAGTGTCAGCTGGAGAATTAATGCTACAAGTGGATAACATCACGCTATTTGAAACCAATAGCTCTTCACACAGTAGAAGACTGAGGGTCCTATTCAGCAAATATTCAGGGTCCTATGGCTGTGGCCACAGAGGTTCCAGAAGCTCTCGCTGAGTCTAATCCTGATTCAGGAACCAAAATGATATGCTGTGTATATATTTCTCTGCACAGCCTGGATGCGCTGGACACCCTCCCCCACTTGATTCCTGGGAAGGAAAAAAATACGTCTCTGTTTAGCTTTCAGTGACATGAAAAGCAATCCACAGTAATAAAATCTAAAGAAGTTAGCCAGGCATGTATGAAAAGAACAGGATGCCTGTGAAAAGGGAAGAGCTGTCAAAACCTAATTGTGGGCTCTGGCTGCAATGAAATTTATCAAAGAGGGAAGACAGGTTGGATATAAGGATGTAGACAATTTCTGCTAAGAAACACTTGCATTCTGGCCAATAGTAACCCTTACACTACACCTCGTGTGTTGTGTCAAACATTGCTATCAACACTTGGCTACAGCTGAAAGCTCCCAAATGCCCAGCGTGGCACTTCAGCCAGTATCTGCCCTGTCACTGGGGGCACAAACACCCGGGCAGAGCTGCCCCACTGTGTCCCATCCTCTCCCACAGGCAGCTGCATGCTGGCAGCACCCGTGCTGTGAGAAGGCATCGAGCCTTCCCGCTGCCACACAGCCTGTGGCCACTCCCTGCTCAAACTGTGCTGCTGTGGTGCCCAGGCACCAGGAAATGCAACTCCCTATGGACACAGGACAAGACTGTGGGATTCTTCCCAGCTTGTAGCATCTTCATAATGCCTGACAATCATTTCTGGAACTGCCTGTGGCCAGTGCTCACAACCAAATAGGGAAATCTTTGGTGGCACTGTGGTAACACAGCTGCACTCTGGTGCAGAAAGTAACTCAGAGGGGCTGTGAACTGCCTGGCTCCAAGTATTAGTGCTGACAGCATTATTCTTGGCTTCATATGGGTACTCTGCTCTTTCCTCTCTTTAAACACTGGGGATAACTCCGGGGCTGTTCATAAACAAGATACTTCCTTTTGACTGGGAGTACTGCCTGACTTAGCCAGTGAGAGCAACAATAGGAGTAAGTCATGGTAACTTCAGGAAGCAATTTACTTCGATCTTTGATGAATTTCTGTGTCTCATGAATCAGGATTAGTGTTCCCTGTGTTGGGGAGAGGATTAGACAGAGGGATTAAAAGGACATCTTTACCCCACTGGACTCTGTGGAATAGCCCCTGAGGATATGGCTAAGAAAGAGTTCAACAGGAATGCCAAATTTCTGCTGAATAGGTTAAAAGGGTGAGGAAGCCTCTTCGGCAGCCATCCAAGCGCAGAAGACCTGCATAACATTCCTGCTGAATAGGGCCCTAAAGACAAAAAACAAAACAAAACAAAACAAAAAAAACCATAGGAACCTTGAAAAGCTTTTCTGACTGTGTCGATTCTTATCAGCGCCTCAGATCTCCAGAGACACTTAAACATATTTTTTCACTGCAGTTAGGCATCCTTTGGGATGTGCTAGTGCCATGGATGATACATTGTTACAAGAAAAGAAGTCAAATTAGGTTGTTGTATATAAAAAAGAATAGATCTTGATTGTTCTGTAAACAAGGTCCATTTCTTTATATCCATTATCAGCGAAAGATATTACCCAAGATCTTGTTTAAAAAACAAAACCAAACCCTTAATTGAGTGTATAATGCTTGGTGTTTTCCTGTATATATATATTATAGACATCAATTACCTTCTGTCTCCCTAAAATTGAAAGGAGCAGACTTAACTTGCATGTTACGTCTGAATTTTAACATCAGCATTTCCAAGCCCTTTTCTAGGATTTACTTCATGCACGTGGATTTTGGGTTTGCTCATAAAATTTTATCCACCTTCTAATGCCGTGTGGGAGAATATTCACAATTATTTCAAGGGGGAAGCAGGAAATCAAAGCCTTACCTCCACAAGAGGATGCCAGTGAGCGATGGGTTTCCGAGGGTACGAGAGCATTTCGTTCCAGTGGTCGCGCCCTAGACTCTCTGCATCGTTGCCCACTTGACAAACTCCAATGACCTCATTGTGACCTACACTGTGAAAATGGCCCATAATATTTTTTTCTTAAAACTTTACCTTCAGAACCACACCATTTACATATTTTATCAGAAACATTAATCCTGGAATTTTAGGATTAATTCTTGCCTGAAGAATGTAGTGCGTTAGGAAATACGTAGGTTTGCTCTTTCTGTTTCCCACTGATTAGAGTAATTTAATATTTCCCCCCTTACAGCACACAAAAGGTTCTTTGCCTGTGTTCTGTAATTAGCTGCAAAGGCAAACAAGCTTTAAGACACAACTTTACAAATGGAGCATGTGTGTAAAGGCTTAAATGCACAAACAGAACAATGCATGGCCTCTCTGATTAAATGCCTGGCTACTTCAGTTCTGCTAAACACATACATAGCTTACTTATGTCAGTTATGGATGCAAATCTGTATTTTAAAATTTAGTAAGGAAATTCTACCAGACAAAACAGAAACAACTGGAGTCTTCTACCAAGCCCAACATGACATTAATTCCCCGCTTATTGGGAAAAAATGGTAATTTTCTTTCGGGATGCAAATCTAGTGTGCAAGATTTTATCAGCCAGTATTTGACAGCTACAGGTATCTCACCGGTCATAATCCATAACAGCTATCGACAAGTTAATTTGGTCAATGTTTTCTGGAGGGATGTCAAAGACTATGGCTTCATTGTAAACGGGATTCAGGGTGTTCCTCTTGGTGGAAGTTTTCCTTTTCTTTAGCCGCCTTCCTTCACACATTAAAGAAACCTTCACGTAGGGATCTGTGTGGATCATAAGAACAACGTTGCTTTTCTTCTGATGCTTTTAGGCAAACGCAAATGGAAAGTGAAGGGAGCAGACTTGTGTGCCCATATCTGCTTGTGGAATTAATCTCTTGGACCTGACTGGAATCTGAGCTTGTTACCACGAGAGGTAACATGTTACCTTCATGTTACTGCATGAGAGGCAGTGGAGCTCTGAAAGCTTTACCTGGCTGCTTACAATGAACAATTTAGGTTCAAGAAGCTCCTTGTTGTGTACCAGCTTCTCAAAGGGTATTAAAATATCCACTGAAGCGTGTTATACATGACTATTTTACACAACAGCCTATTTATAGCAGCCTAATTACTTGTTAGATTTGTAGAACAGACAGAAGATGACAATGTTTTTCACAACGGGATTTACTGATATATGGTTAAATACAATTCAAAGTATAACAATTAGTGGCTTATATTTCTCGAGAGAATTGTAATTATTTTTAAACTCCTGAATGTAGCAATGTTTCTTTGTAGCTCCTTTCTGAGAGTTCTACAACTCCCTGCTAGTATTTAGAAGTCAACTATGAAATCTTATTTAAGTTAGTTTGCAATTTTTATAGTCGAATTTTGAAAGGGTTGCTGAGAGGATTCTGGGATGATCACTGCTTTGTCCATATGCCAGCAACAGCAGAACTGGCTCAGTGGCTCTTGGGGACTGTCAGAGAGGGTCAGTCTGCCTCTGTGTCATAGCTGTAACTAACAGACTGTGCACAAACAAATTCCCAGTGTTGGGAATGCATTTTGGCCACCTTGTTCTACTCTGAGTCACAGTGGCATTGGAAATAATAATATTGCAGTCTTTTTGAAAGAGCAACTTATTTTAAACCGAGCAAACTAAAATATATTATTTAGTTCTCATAAACTCCTGTACTCAAGTAACTCAAGAGCTCAAAGTATAACCCTCCTCTCAAAAATCATTCTGGGATTTGACAGTGTTGAATTCTGTATCTTGGGAGGGAGATGGGACAGAAATCCACACTGAGCTTTAAATTCATTCATACCTGATGCTCCTGTGATATCCATTGCCTTTAAATTTCTTGCCTTTATTATTGTAATAGTTAGTCTACCAGCTGTTGGAAGGTAGCAGAGCGAAAACATAAGGTCACCAAGATCCACGTTATCCTGTTCCAAGGAAAGAGAGATAATGTGAAGCAATAATTACAAATTTTCTACTCATAGCAGGACTTAAAGATAAAAATATACCTTTGGGGATCTACAGTTATGCAGTAAAAGCTGAATTCTCATTCTGAAACATATCTGAAAAAAACAGCCATCCATGCGCATACAAAATTCGAGTCACTATGTTGCTAGACCAGCAAAGCTCTCCAGGGTAAATGAGGTTATAGTTTCTAGCACTGAGTCCTTGGAGATGACACACATTTAAATGATGAGGTACCCTGTGAGGGACTGGAAAACCTTCATGCTATTTTATGTTTTTCAGTGATTTGCCTGTACCACTGACAAGCAGCCACAAATGTCTGCACCTTTCCTTCTGGTCTGCAGGAGGAAACCCACAGAGACGTTCACAGAAAAATAACGTGGTTTGGGCAGGGCAAAGCTCTGTGCAACTCTCAAAGTGTGCATGAAGTCAGGCATGATAGGTGTGAAGTGTCTGTGGCAATGGGACAGCCTCCACCAGAAGCAGAGGAAGGGTGATTACTAACTGTTGATCATAATAATAATAGCAACCACAAGTTCCTGTGCCTCACACAGACAAGTTCCCTCAAGTAAGCTTATCCACCTGCTTCACTGATAGAATAATTTGTAACCCTCTCCTGTGTTAATGGCATCAGGGTTTCAGAAAGGTAGTAGAAAACGTGCAAACCTTGTTTGCAGTTACAAAGCATCACTGTATTTTTTTTTTTTTTGTAAAGAGGGAAATCCAGCTCTTTAATCAAAAAACTAGCAAAGAAAAGATTGTATTAAATGATTTCTGTGATGTGATTTGCATTTTTTTCACGGAGCAGTGAGTTCACACTTTCATAGAACTGCTTCCTGCAACTTAATACTTCATTCTTGACTGAAAAAAAATTTACCTGATCCAGCAATTTCAAAGCTACATTCCAGGTTCTATAGGGAACGGAAATAACAGCTCTTGTGGAGTATGTGTATGTTGCTTACTTACTTACTTACTTACTTACTTACTTACTTACTTACTTTGTGCGATAGCTTCTTGTCTTTCCCAAGCTGGATCCTTCTCTGTCAGTCACCAAAAGATGAAGAGTGGTGGATGACATAGAAGGAGAGGGAAAAGAGCCCCTAGCACAGGTTTGTCTCTGAGGCAGCTGCTGCACAGAGCGATGCCCAGAGCCTGTGCAGTTCCTTTGTGTCACTTCATGAGTTAGCAGGGGACATAAGCAGGACAGGAAGCATTGCTGGCACAGAGTTGTAGAAAAGTGTTGTGTCAGAAAGGAATTCTAGAGGTCACTTGATCCAACCCCTTGCTCAAGAGAGGCATCTTTGCTTCAGCTCACAGCTCATTCAAGGAAAAAAAACCAAACATGTTCATTCATTCAAAAGTAGGTCCTTTCCTCATGCTGTTATTTAAGAGAGATGCTGTCAAAGAAGGAAAAGGCTGATATTATGGGCCATTTGTCAGGAATAACCAGCTTTTAACCCTACCATCTTTTCCATTCTAAAGATCAGTGTTTCACGGTAGGTGAAAAGCAAATAAAGGCTGGGACAATATTGAGGTGGCTGCTATGACTCAGCCTGTTTAGTGCCTCTTGATAGCTCCCACTTGGAAGCAAACCTGCTGCAACAAACTGTGTCACTGACTCACTTGGTGGGAGGATCAAAGTGCTGCTTGAGATGCTGTGAGAAGTCCTACAGGTTAAAGAGATGTCAGCATATCCAGGGGAAATTTCTCTTGGCTAACACCTGCCCTTAACATTACAGGAAAATAACTGATCTCTGAAATTTTCCCAGTGATCAGCTGGAGCTTGATACCTATAACCAGGAAAACAGGAAGCAAAATTTTCACTTATCCTTCCCATTGTGAGAGCAACTTCCAACATTTAAGTGTACTTGCCCAGCTCTGACGTGCTGAGATTCATAGCTATGAAATTCTCTCTTGTGCTGCAACTCTGAGGGGAGCAGAATTTCATAAGCCATTTGAAGAAATTATTGACTGAAGCCATCTTTTGGGAATTTGTCACTCTGGCAAATTTTGATAGGTTGTTTTTCCTGAATTGGTCACTACCCTTTAGAAGGAGACAGCATTGTTGAATTACTCAGGTTTTCCCTGAACACAAAAAAGCCCATCAGGCATCTGTTGTTTTAACTGTGTATTTTGGCATCCTTCAATATTGTCAGCTGTGGCAAAGTCACCCTGTGTTCAACTCCAGTGCTCCACACAGTGACATTCATTCTGTGAGTACTGTAAATACTTTATTGTCACTACCAAACACAAAAGTTTCCATTCCAGACTTGATCATCCCGAATGAACATTTTAAAAACTTATTATGAGTTTTTATCAAGAAGTTTATAGGTAAACGAATTACTACACAATTGTTTTAGGTACAGATGCCAGGAAAAATCAGAGAATCATAGAATATCCTGAGTTGGAAGGGACCCACAAGGATCATAGAGTCCAACTCCTGGCCCTGCACAGGACAGCCCCAAGAGTCACACCACATGCCTGAGAACATTGTCACAACACTTCTGGGACTCTGTCAGGCTGGTGCTGTGACCATTTCTCTGGGGAGCCTGTTTCAGCCCAACCATCTGTTGGTGAAGAATCTTTCCTCATGTCTAACCCAAACCTCTCCTGATACAGCTTCCTGCCATTCCCTCATGTCCTATCACTGGTCACCACAAAGGAAGAGTAAAAATGTAACTGCATAAATGAACTGCATAAGTAAACTGCTTGGGAAAAGAATGGATCACATGTGCTGAATGCAGTATTAGGAATTATGCCATAATGTACTTACCCACAAGCTTTGATTGAACAATTTGACAATCGAAAAGTAATTGTCTCCTGCACTGTGATATTTTAGCAAATGCTGCAATGACAATACTTTGTTTATGCTTTTTGAAAAATTGCACTGGGCATTATATGGGAAAAAATCAGTTATACTGGAAACAGAGCCTGTGATTTCTTTAGTGTCTTCCAGTTCTAGAAGTTGTAGGTGTTGTAGCAATAGGTCACAGATGATTGTGAGATTGTTTGTTAGTAAGCCAATGCCTGAGAGTGTGACTGAAGGGAAGACTGCAGGCAGCAGCAGGATAGAGACACCTTTTGCCATGCAAATCCTTCTCTCAGTCTGAAAAAGAAGCCCTGTCTTCCCAAACTTTCATTTTAAATTGTAGGGAATTAATGACTACTCCATCATACCGGCTACTTGTAAATGTTTTCTAAAGTTTGGAAAGAAATTTTATAACAGAGAGAGCCTTTCCCCATGACCTGGCTATTCCTCCCTGTCTTACCCCCATTTCCTGTAATTAAAGGGCAACATTGAAAACTGTTCCAAACAATGGGTCCTCGAGGTTCAAGTTAGGAAGGTTTAATGAGGGACTGATCTTCAGAGTCCCACAAACTGTGACTGCTCCCCAGAATTTGCACGTGTGTGTTCATCTCTCTGATGATGGGCAGCTGCAGGAGAACAGGCACCATGCTCTGACTGGAGATCAGCGTTGTCACAGGCATGACCCTCACATCCAGCAAACACACAGGTCTTTTCTACAGATTCAGCTTTTTAACAGAACCAAAGCCAATGTATCAGAGTGCAGAGAGGATTAGTGTACATCTTCACAAGTTTAAAATCACTGAGCTACACGGCTTAAGCCACGGATTGTCACTAAAGGTGTGCTGTATTAGCAAGCAGTCGCTCTGAGGAACAGAATTAACAAGCACAGAGGGTAGGATCTTCTGCAAGGATTAGTTCCTGTTTGAATGGAGTGCTTCTGCACTACTGTGTACGCTCCACAAAATGGGACACTACAGGCATTACACTGCCAGAGACAGTTTGAAATTCCTGCCTAGGAAAAGATTTCACAATAGTGTAGGTTATCAAGTCATGCATGTTTTCCTTTCCAAATTTGTGTCTAAGCTCATTCATGTGTGGTTGTAATACCATACTGGGCATGTTACAGTGCAATCATGAAAGCCCTAATATAACCAGACCAAAAGGCTGGTCAATTTTACTAATAATCAAAAGAAAATAATCAGAAGGTAATTAAACTGCAATTATAATTTACTTATATGTATATGCCCTATATTATTTTTCTTTTGGTCCCATTCAGCAGGAAGCACAAAGAAACTGAATAAATATCCTGTAACAAACATACCCCTCTCTCATTTTCCTCAAAAACTGCTCAGGTTCAGGGGAAGAAAACACAGCCTTTATTTTTAATCTGTAACCTGCCTGTTCCTGTATGCTAAAAAAGGTAAAACAAGATGGGGATTGACTTTGCTTTTCCAATGCTCCAGGCTTCAACTCCAGGCTCGGGGTGAGGGCTGAGTGCCTTGATGTTGTGAGCTGTGCTTTACAGGGAGCCTCTGATAATCCCACCTAGATTTGTGTCTGAGCCCTTGCTGTGTTCATGAAGTTCTTTATTCAATGGAGCAAGAGCATGAAGCTTCTTCCTTGAAAATGTCTCAGTGTTACCTGGGAGAGTTAAATGTATTCAGTCCAGGTGGGGAGTTCAAACCAAAGGTGTAAATCACAAGGTTTGCCTGAAAACTGCAAATGGGATGAATCCCGTACGTAATCCATGAAACCTCACAATAAATCAGTTTGTTAGGAGCATGGAGCCAGTCACCCCTCTCACATTATGCTTCCTTCTTCCTCCGTTTCTGGTGGAAATTCTTGATATGTTATAAAAATCTTATTTTTTGAATAATTTTCAGTGGCTTCTATTGAAAGGGTTAGTGTTCCTGCTTTTCCCAGAAAATGTTTTGGGTTTTCCCCCCTGTAAAACTAACCCAAAATAAATGTATCTTTGAAACCGCTGAATTCTAATAGTAACATTAGTAGGTTTTTAGTCTATAATCACACAGTATTTATAGATTTTAAACTTATTCCATTTTGTTGGAGATTAGCCTGCAGGATAAATCCCTCCCAAGTACTGTGTCAGCAGCTCTGTGCTGTTGCTTAGTGAGTATAACTCAGCATATTAAACAGGGAGATGTGTAACCTTAAAGAGGATGGTGACTAAGGGCCCCTGAATGGCCTCACCTTTGATGCCTTTGAGGCTGCATTAAGCAGCTCAAGTGGGATCAAACCCTCTCAGTGTAAGTCACCTGGTTGTTAGGGATATTCTGACAAATGGGGATGACATTTGGGATCAGAGTTCTCCTCTCCCTTCTCATAAATACCTTTGAGTGCAGAGAATGGGTATGAAAACTCATGGAAAACAGGCAGAAGGGATGGAAGAAAACAAGACCATTTATAGGTTCTATCTTCTGCTTCTGCCTCTGGTCTGGGAAAAGATATGCTGTGCTCAAGTTAGGCATTCACAAGGTTTGTGCCCATTTCTTTGGAAAACTGAGTTTTGTATTTCTGGAACAGAGGAGCTGTGATAGGCCTGCACCACGCAGTGCCTGTGCCACTCTAATTAAAGCATATGTCTCAATTATACCAGCTTCCTCAGCTCCCCAGCTATAAAAAGACAGACACTACTTTTTCACTTTTCTGCTATGTTGCAAAACTAATTATGGGTTGTGAGGTGCCCACATGTACTTTTATGCATCTCACCAACCTAACATTAACTGGAGCACTTAGCAGGCACTGGTGCCCTTGCTTATTTCCCATTAAGTTAGTAACTCTTGAGAGAGGTTTCCAAGGCAGAAGTGGTTTTAGAGATTTGCTAAATTCCTGCTGCTATGTCAGAGCTGTACCGCTCAGCTAGCTTTGCATGCTGCCTCCTTTAGGAGTTGGACATGTCCCTGCAAAGGACACTGGAAAACAGAAACAGAGCAGAGGTGTCATGGAATGAGATGGGATCATTTGAGCTTCTGTAGGGCAGAAAGGACAGACTGCCACTACTTAATTAAAGTCTTTCTTCTCCCCTCCAGGCTGAGGAGCATTAGTTGCATTTTAAACAACAAAAAATTCTTCCTGGTTACTTTCCAATCTTTCCTGGAATTAAGGGAATTATACTGCTATAGTGCAAGATAAGTTTCACTGCACATCATTCTAATATTTGCTAATGTGGGGATTTGAATTTTGCAAGGATTTATTTCAGACGAGGTTCACTCAGCTAAGACAAGGATGAGTTAAGTACACTAGGTATATGTGTTAAGCCTAAATGATTTAAAGATGCCTTAAGAAGTGCTATCTGCTTTTTGGGACATACATTTATTAAATTGCTCATCTGTGTTGAGAAGTCTGGAGTAAGATTTGAGTGATAAGATATTAATTCTGCTGAGGAACATGTCCAGGACACAGTATTATGCAAATCCCATAGACTCTAATCTGTTTGGGAATGATAGTAAATCTAGAGTATCTAACATGAAGAATTTGTGAAGTAAGCTCTACATTTTTATTATTTCATCATAAGAGTTATTTTGAGCTATATCTATGAGAAATATATACTGATAAAAACTCTTTTGAAATGTTGGATTTTAATTGAATTTACATGTGGCTATAAGAGTGCCAGTTGCTTCTCATTACATATTTTGAGATGAATAGAAAAGATATGACTGGAAAATTCTATTTTCATGACATCTTAAATCAAAGAAATGAACTCTAGTAAAGTAGATATTTATTAATGCCTGAATCAATCTGTATCTACAGAAATGTGATTAAGTAAAGTAAGTGGAAAATGGGAATAGCCTATCTTTTATAATTATTCTTTCAATACATCAATGTCAGACTATATTTAATGCTTTAAGTTAATTTTCAAATTAACCATTTTCTCACTGTGATTTCCTTTTTTTTTTTTTTTTTGTATTCCATTGTCTCTATTTCTTTACTTTGTGCTTTTCTTAAAAATGAAAGCAAGTAAGTAATGAAGCCTTTGGTATGTCTGATTTCACTTACTGGGAAAGAACACTGACAAGCAATTCTGAAGCATGGTTTCAGTGCAGTGAAGAAATACGGAAAAGCTGAAGTGTTGCTGTGTAATTCACTCTGGATTGTGCACTCACTGTGTGCTGAGCATGCTGGCAACTTCTCTATAAAGACTGCATCAGAAGTAAAACCAACAGCACATCCTCTGTCTTCAGAGCGTGAAGAACTTTTGACATGGATTTTTAGTGTTTGAAGGTTTTTTTCTCCCCTGATTCCACTATCCTTGTGTCATGACTACTTTTCTTTAATCCAGGCCACGTAAGTAGGATCCTCCAGACACAACTTTGTGTTGTGCCAGTCATTCAAGATACCTCTGAAATGAGGGTAGTTGAAGCCAAAGTAGAAGCTTTCACTTCATGAATGCTTCAGAACAAATCCAGTCAGTGTCCTTGAGAGGAACATACTCCTAACTTTCCCTTGCCACAATGTCCTCAGTAGCATCAAGGACAGAGGCCTTTTCCTGCAGGCAGTCAATGTACTTATCTCTCTAAAGAACCAACATCTCCACTGTCATCATTTATATCCTATAAATAGGGTGGCAGTGATTAATTGAAACTTTCCAATCAGTGAGCTGCACACGATCCTCAGTTATTGGGATGTGTTTACAGGATACATTTGTTCTTAGAGTAATTTAAGGCTTTATTGATAAATTATTCTGTATTAAGATCCTTTAACAACAGCCTCCATTCAGTACAGATAAAATTTATCCCGTACTTGTTCTTAAAACACATGCTTAAATCCTATAGATTTTACTGGCTTTGAATCCTTTATGCAGATTTTCAATTCACAACAACTGCAGTGGTTTGCTGAATCTGGGCCTAACAGTGAATCTAATGAATTATCCTGTAGCTATTGAGATAGAAATAATTTCTTAGTTTGTTCCTAACTAAATTGATGAACTGGCGAGATAGTCTGAATTGAGCTAATGAAAATCAGTAGAGACATGACGGGAAAAGCTGGAGTACTTGCCCTGTTTATGTGTGTGTGCCTGTGTCAGAAATTGATTTCATGGGAAAAACAGAAATGAGGCCTTCTGAAAGTGAAACTTCAGTAGAAAGTTAATAGAAGTAATTTTTAACTTCCTCATCAGTTATTAAGAAAAGAGTGAGTACAGAGTTGGCTCTGAAGGCTCGCTACATGGCATTGTTGCCCAGACAAAAGTTAACTGAAGTTTAAGTTTCTCCTTGCAAATTAAACTATTCCTCTGAAATATATTTTAGTTTCTTGAATGGTTACTGCTTTTTCTTTTTAAAATTATTCTATGACTTCTCACTTTCTAGAAAACGAAAGGTCAGTATAGATTTAATAACAGAAAAAGTCTGCCCTGGCCCTTGTTTTCTAGGCATTACAGGCTACCTTGGATAATTCTGGTTGGTGCTGGGAGGCAAGGGGTGCATGTGTGTGTGTGTGTGGCTGTAGGACAAGGAAGGCTTGAAAAGTAGAAGAAACAACTGCATCTTCACGATGTATAAAAATGTCATAACCTGCAAGACGTGAGTTTACAAGCAAGGTGCTGTGGAAAAATTTGCTTGTCCTGTTCTCCCACCTCAATGTATCCCACCTTGTCAGGGTTCACAAGATGCCACCTTTGGAATGGCACTTCCAGAGTCTGCTGAAAGGGAAGCCTTCTGAAGGTGGGTTTGATTTCCCACTGCTAAAGCTTTAAGGAGGAGCACTCTGGCACAGAGCTGACTCAGACCTTTCCCTCTGCAGGGAAGGCAGTAGTGCTTCAGAAATCTTGACAAGCTTGGGAATAGCAATGAAATGCAAATTGCCCTAGATAGGAATATGTGTTTGGAGGGCAAGTGCTTTCTTGAAAGGAAATGAGGAGGGAGCTTCCGCTGGGAAAAATAAGAGTTTTGATGTCAGGTGAAGGTGGTAGAAATGGCAGGACAGGTAAGTCAGGCAGACAAGGGACTGTCTCACAGAGGGAAGTGTCCCAAACCAATTGAATGGTGCAATCCAGAAAACTGGGCAGTGGTTGCCTAAAGTGAGGAACAAAGTTGTTAATAAATGTCTATCCGGATCTGTCATTTCAAGCCAAATAATTTTTCCACAGGCTTTTATTGGTTTGGATTAGACTTCCATTTTTTGTGAAATACTGAGGCTGAAAAAACCAAAGTGAAGCAGAGGTTAATGGCATTGTAGTATGCAGTACCTTACCATGCAATTTAACCTGGGTGGGCCAACCTTGCAGACTTGACAGAAAACTTTTGGTGAACATCACAGAGGTGGAAAGAGATTAGAAAATAAACCCCCATGGTTTCAAGGCTAAAGGCTGGCTTGTTGTATGAAGTGGAGGTTAAATTATATGTTAAGTGTTCACTATCTTTAGGCAAACATGAGCTTGAAGAAAATGAAGCAGCAAATCCATTCTAATACATAAAATTATTTCTACCACAAATTACTTGCCAGTTACCTCTTGCTTCCATTCTGACATAAGTTGAAAGATATGTTCAATTATCTCCATATACCACTAACAATGAAAATTTCAAATA
This sequence comes from Coloeus monedula, assembly GCF_965178545.1. Taxonomy (NCBI): domain Eukaryota; kingdom Metazoa; phylum Chordata; class Aves; order Passeriformes; family Corvidae; genus Coloeus; species Coloeus monedula. Next base: position 9,106,702 of record NC_138786.1, on the reverse strand, counting down.
CAGCCAAGAAAAATTGCAGGGGAGGAAGCTGGCTTTAAAAGGAAGTTAACTAATCAAAATATTTTAATCCAAAACGTCTCGCCTGTTAATTTTATTCCCCTAGTGTGTTAAAATGAAAATGTCAATTTAAACTAGATCTGTATGCAAATGAATGGATTGGCCTTTCACTCTACCTTGATTTATGATGGCTGCACGTGAACTTACAGCTCCACTAAAACATCAAAAGATCCTCCATCTTCTAACCCCACTCCATTATCTGTCCGTGTACAGGGACTGAAAGCAATCAGTCTGTCAGAGCCCTGAGGGCACCAAGAGCCCTTCATGGCCCTGCCTGCCCGCCAGGGCTCCTGCCCACCTGCCCCTGGCCCAGCTCCCCACTCCCTAGGGAGCTGGCAGATGCCAGGGGCTGCCCCCCAGGTCCCCACCTGCCCAGGTCCCTGGCTGCGGTGGTGGGATGTGACCTGGCTGGCCAAGTCCTGGCCAGCAGCTCCAGGGTCCCCCACTGCTCCTGACATCCCAGCCCACAGGAAGCAGCCAGCCTGGTGTCCTGACCTAGTCTTAATTAAGGATAAAGTCTTGCACAGTGGCACAGTGGCCATTCTGTACAAAAAAAAAAGCTAATCAGACTGGCTTGAAATTATATCAGAGGTTTTTGGGCCCTACTAAAAATTCCTCATCTTCCCTTGGCACTGAATGTCATTCTCAGTGCAGGCATTTTGTGTTGTGCAAAGCAGCTGTCTGTTCTATCATGTATTCTGAGCACATCACTCTGAGAAGGAGACAAACTACGTACCTGGGTAGTGCTGAAAAAAGATGGAGAAAGTGATAGTAACACGACAAAAAAATGTTCTTTTCAGTCTGCAGAAGCATCTATAACGTATTGTGGATGTATTCATTACACTCACATTAGGTGCTCTGTACTGACTTTGCTACTCAGGCTTAGCACAGGCCATTTTCACAAATCTGAAACCACTGCTAGTATAAGTTTGCTCTACAATTTCGAAGAAATTGATGCAAAAAAGAGAGCAGTCCAAATAATATCATGCTTGAAAAATAGAAAGTTAATGTCAAACTCTATGCTGCAGTAGCATATCTTGCTTGCTACTCTAGAAATTTTCTCTGAGATACGTTTAATTTTTTTATTTAATCACATGTCTCTTGATAGATTTTGCCATCTGTTGTGGAATTCCAGTCCAGGTGTGATTTCAGTGGGGAAGCTATGGTGGCCAGTGTAAAGAATGCAGAAGCCAGAGAAGCACATGTGCCTTGGTCCCTGGAAACAGGCAGCAAAGCAGCACTTTGCCCCTAGACTCTGACCCCTTGGATATAATGTGCTCCTTTCACAGACCACTAAAATAAATGTTAACAAACACTGCAGTGCCATTAATCCAAACCCTGGCTGATCATTTAAAAATTCTACTGATTGGAACAGGCTATCCAGGGAAGTGGTGGAGTCACCCAGCCCTGGAAGGACTTAGAAGACATGTAGATATGGCACTTAGAGACAGGGTTTAGAGGTGGCCTTGGCAGTGCTGGGTTAATGGTTGGACTACGTGATCTGAAGGGTCTTTTCCAACCTAAACAATTCTGTGATTCTGTGATACCAGAATATCAAATCCATGTTCAATGAAATCCCTGGTGTGCCTTTTCTCTCTCTCTCTGATCCTTTTTGGCTTCTCATCCCACTGTAAAGTAATACAAGAATTATTACCTAAGTTGGACTTTTCAAAAGCAGTATTTTCTGTGAGCAGCTCCTTTTAAGTTCGGTGTCAATTTAGCAGGTGGGGAAAGAAGTATGGGCTTATGAATCTATTTCTCCTACTTATTTTCCTATGAGTGACAAAGTGATTTTCTTCATTGCTATTGAAAGTTACTTTTTTCTTTTCAATAGGTACTTTTCTTAGGTATCCTTGTGATTCTAAAGCCAATGATCAAGTGTCTTTCTGCTGAAATTTCTCCATGTCTTTTGTTTCTCTGGAGACAATTCTGTCACGTCGTGTCATGCACGCCCTCAGGTCAGGCAACAGTGAGAACACTTCATGTGTTTGCTGCCAAAAAGCAGCTTCATTTCTAGAGCTCCCTGATGCTGAAATCCTGTTACCTTTGACTTGGTTGCCAGTAAGTGGTGCCACTAAATACAAAAAGTTGGCTTTTTCTGATCTGTCACCTGTGTAACAGTAACCTATATAACAGTAATACCTGGATAACACTAACAGTGCCAGACTCCACTGCACCATCTACAGAAAGTTTCCTCCACCAGAGAAAAGGTGAAAAGGGATCATTATGGCTCAAAACCACATCTGAGAGCATTCCATGTCACCTTCCATTAGAACAAATGCATAACTAAACTTCACAATGTGCATTTTACCAGCAACACTCCTCTATAAAACTGCTCACTTTTAACAATAGAGAAAACGATTTCCATGGAAGTTTTATTTACTTCTTTATATGGGTAATATAGAAAATATCTGCAAATTTCAAAGTGAAGCAGCCAAGGTAAAGAGACTGCTTCACTGCTGGCACTGTTCTGCTAATGGATGGGGTGCAAAGGAGTGCAGCTGTACTGCTTCGAGTGTCCTTGCACAGCCATTCCATTTTAATTGCAAGTTAAATGGAAGAACAGAATCATGAACTTTAATCCTACAAAACACAGTTACTAAACAAGTCAATATGGATGAAGCCCCTACATCTTCAATACTGAAAAATTATAACTTTGAATCTCTCTGATTTCCAAGTACAAAAGGAATTAAAGCAGTAGAGGGAGGAAGAATGAGGATGACAATAAAGTTAATGCTAACTAGACAGCATCATTCCAGAAGTGTGGACAAGAGGACAGTTTTCAACCTTTGGTTCTCAAACCATGCTAAAAAGAAAATGGCACATTTGAATTAGGAGAGATGTTGGTGTTTTGGTGATAGTTTTTTTGGGGTGTGTGGGGCAAACATGGGAGATGAGGCTCTTCCTCCTGGAGGAAGGAGCTTCCTCCTGGAGGTGCTACTGATGATTTCATAACAGACTGTAAAATTTGCTGACTGCATGACATGCTGAGATGCTGTTGCTATCTAACCCTGTCAGGGTAAACCTCCCTGCCTCACCTCCCAAATTAATGCCATGGAATCTGTGGTGACCCACTTCTCTCAGGCAACACCAGGAACATTTCACTGTTTCTTGGTATCTTCACTGCTGGTGCTGCCCAGAAGTTCATGCAAATCCAGTTACTTGCTTTTCTTCAGAGACAGCTCTGGACTACTGTCATTAGGACACCTGAGCTATGTGGATCTGGTCATGGAGAATTTATGCTGTTGCTGTGTATCATCCACCTACCTTACAAATAAACAGAATATTTTAATCTTGGAGCTGCTAGGCAGTTTACCAACCCAGCACTACGTCTACTTAGCAGTACACAGAAAAAAAAAAAAAGCTTTAAAGCTAAACAAAAGACTGAGGAAGCTGAAGGAAGGCAAAGAGAGAAGACAGGAATCCATTTTAGAAAATGCAGACTCTGAAATCAAGTGTATCATCTATCCAGGTGTCTACAGCATGAGCAGAGGAAGATGTGATTGTGCAGAGTGTGATAACAGTTCTTTTTTTGTAACACTTGTTCTCTGTCAGATGTGTTTGTGCCTCCCTATTCTATTTAGACGTGCACTGGAGGCAATTTTAGGGCCACTTCAGTGAGCATGTTTTTTCTCTTAAAGAATGCACAGAGGGTAGTGTAAGATGTGAGATAAAGAGAGCACTAAATATAGAAGTGCTTTAGTGCTTTAATTCCATAAAAATGAGTCAACAGAACTCCCTCCTCTTCAGAGACTTTTCTTCTAACTTGTTTTACCTTACACGTGGTACATGTGAAACACACCTAGAGAGGAAAATTGTTTCCTGCAGCTTGTTCTTCTGTTCTTCCTCATGGAATCATGAGCTGAGTGTGGTGAGCTGCCCAGACTTAGACTTGGTTATGTCTAAATTGAGAATAAAAAGTATTATTCAGTATATACTCACCTATGGATAGGAAAAAAAGTAGCACTTTTAGGCAGCCTGTGACTTAGAATCTCACGGTCACTTAGATGCCTTCTCAATTTAGATGCCTTCTCATTCTAGATGTCATTTAGCTGAATTAGTTTGATTAGTTTTGTAATTTAAATAATTTGATGGTTTTTAGATGAATCAAGAGTTGTGAACTGGCTTGTCCTAAGTGGTGAGTACACTTTAGAACTCTGTTAATTTGATTTTGGGTACTTGATCTGATACCTTAAAAGGGCCCAACTTCAGTTTTTTTGAAGTATGATTTCGAAAGAATTTAGTGTAGTTATCTCTGACCATCCTGACTCAAAACTGTCAGACAAGGATGGGTGTGCTGATTTAGCACTGAAAGGTTTCCTAAAATAAGTGACTTTTGAGAAGAACATGATGATGGGGATGAAGACAGTGAGTGTCTACTGACATAGATAGGCTTGTTTTTAAAAATATCTGTATTGGAATGAAAAAAGTATTACTGTTACAGATAGGATAAGAAGGTTTTTATATATTCTTTTATGATGAAAGCTTGGTGTCAAATGAAGTGGTTTTTATGGCTTTCCCAAGAATGCTGGTGCTCTGTAGATTAAGTAAAGGGAAGGATTTGGAAAAGAGCTGGAAAATGAGAAAGGATGCTGGGGTACCAAAAGGAATGGGTCAGGGGCGCTCACTGAAGAAACCCTGAGGGAAAATAATCTGTTTTCATTCCCTTAGGATGGCTGCAGCCAATCAGAAACTGAAGATGCAGATGTAGAACTCAGGTAATGTCTGAGGGAGAGATCTCTATCTGCTTTCTCCAAAACAAAATTTGATAGCTTGCTCATATGTTAATCACGAAATTTGGGGGAGGAGTACCTTCAAATCTTTGTTGAGTAGGTCATTGTCAGGTATTTCTTTTGCAGAGAGGAATAAAGGATGGTAATTTGCTTGTTCTTCTGTTCTAGTGCATTTTGTGACATACATCTCAGGTTACCTGTTTACATTATTTCATTTGGCTTTTTGTAGTGTTTACAAGATACTATTTCCAAACTATAGCAAGAGGATATGCATGAAATCTGAGCTTCAGTGGGAAATCTTTCTCTGACTTTACAGTAGAGTCAGGATCTAATCCTGAGCACTACTCATTTCTACCTGCATAAAATGCTGTGGTCCCAATAGAGTGAAGTTTATTGTTAAATTAGCATTTACTGTAAGATTCTGTGCCTGGTGTGCAGATATTGAAAGGTTTACATTATTTTAAAGTAATTTCTTTCTTCCTGATGATCATAAATAACTCCCTAGGGTGCTTGAAACCAAAGTCTGCTAGTTTTTTTCTATCATTTTTGTAACACTTTTGTTTCACTTTACTGCACACATATTTATTTTATTGTTGGGGTTGTTCAGAAGAGTTATCATAATGCAGATCAGATGGTTGATTAAATCACAGCTGGCTTTTAAAAATACTTATAAAACCGCAGCATGCTTTTAAAGAGAAAACACATATAGAGTTCAATGAATTTTGAAAACAGATGTACAAAATACAGTATGGAGAACTGTTCTTTTGTTCTTTGGAGTTAACCTTCAAAGTGTTTCTCCTATTCACTGCTCCTTCCAGAATAATTTTACTGCAGGAAACAGAAGAGATGTTAGGCAGGAGGGGCAATGACTTCAGTCACACGTTCTGAGAATGTCAGTAATTGGTTGCCTGGCAAGCAAGGTTATGTTTCCTGATGTTGTGATAAACTGCTGGTTTTTAGATGCCAGATTTGCCCCAAATATCTGAGTGGGGAATTTTATCCCAATAGTTCATATAATCGACTGTGAAAACCTCCAGCTGTCTGTTGTTTTCTGCTTCCCTGCCCATCACAAGCAAGATCCCATCACTAGTCAGGAATCTTCTTCCAGATGGTGTACGTAGCTTTAATTTGAAGTTTGCCTGATGGAGTAGCGAATGATTAAGCACTCACCAAGGTAAGAGGTAGCTTGTGAGTCCTGTTCTCTTGAGTAAATAGAGCAAGGTGTTTAATCAAGCAATGAAGGGCCAGGAGAATGTAGCTACACAAATCTCAAATGTCATGATAGCACAGACATTGCTAATGCATTCTTGTCATCCGAGCATGTCACTTCACCAGAGTACATGGTGTGAAATGCTCACTCTACATCTCTGTTAGGGAGCCATGGGAAGGCTCAGACACTGCAAAAGCCTCTCTGCCTCATTTACCCCTGTAAATACTTCCAGTAACTTCAGCAGGACTAGCTACAGGAGTTGTAACACCCCTGTTTTTAGAACTGGAGTGTGCACTGAGTGTGCATTGCCTTTCAGTGTTTCTGACAACCAGTGCAGAATTCGGAGATTTCTGTGTCTGTCATTTAATCTTCCCCAGGCAAACACAAAGTGATGTTGCTGTGGCCTGTTGGAATTTTTTCAGGAAACACTGTACTTTATATGTTGTTCCTGATACACATGTATTCAGAATGCTTAGAGAAATGAGCATACATGATGGGAAATGAAATAAAACAGTGAGTTAAAATGAAGTTCTCTGCTGCAAAGACGTCATAAACTTGGGGCTGATAAATCTTGTTGAAAAAGCTTTCAGTCAGGTCCTCAGTTTTGCCATTGTTTCTTTAGTTCTGCTCTCAGGAAACAGCTCACTTAGCACGAAAGAGTGATGCCTTTCTGCCCCTCTTCCCCTGGATGGTCTGGCTACCTATTTTTCACAAAGTGAAAGAATGGAGGAGCAGAGCTATGGATCTTTCTGCAATGACATGAACAAAGTTCTCTACAGAGCCTCAGCAGCGGCCCTCGTGCTCAGAGGGGCTGTGACTGAACATAGAAAAGCTGTCACATACCTCAACCTCCAAGACCACCCAGGGACAAACAGGGCCTCCACAATATCTGGAATTATACTTCACAGCTTGACAGAATATTCTGAGTTGGAAGGAACCCACAAGGATCATCCAGCCCAACTCTTACGTGAATAGCCCTTATAGGGACAGAACCCACAACCTTGGCACTACCAGCACCATGCTCAAACCAACCGAGCTAATCTTGCAATAAATCTTAGAAAAAATGGTTTGTGTGTCCTTTGAAGTTTCCACTGTCATTTTATGTCAGTTCGAAGTTTCCTGGACGAGAAGAAAATCTAGAAAAGCTACAGATACAAATACAGATATGTACTGTGGGAAAAATATATCCTCCACAAGTCAGCTCCCAGTTCAGCTGCAGCTTCTAATGCCTTCCCCCCACAAAGGCAGTGGGGAGGTCTGAAGACAGCCCTTGTGTGATTATTTAGCAAATGGTATAGCCTTAATTTTGGCAAGCTCTGTAACTTAGCCTGTAAGCACAAACCCCATGCCTCCTAGCACCAGTTACGATCCAGCATTTCTTCCCTTCTGTCCAGATGATACCTTGTCCTCTATTACAGATCCTGGACTCCTGAAGGGTTAAAGTGTGAGACAGGTGACATCCTCTAACAAGACTCTGAAGGGGGCCAGACAAATCTTTTGCTGAGAAAAGAGCCTGTGTGTGGTGGCACTTTCTTTCCTACCTGTTTACCTGGGTCACAGGCATACTAGGAAAGATGAATTCAGGACTGTACCCCAGCACATCCACATTTTAGCTTGTGTTAGGATGCCAGCCTGTCAGATAATGGTGTGCTGGAGGTGCTTCCCGAACAGCTCTGCTATCCCCTGCCCCAATAACCAGGATATCCTGCTGCGAGTTCAGGGCACAGTTACAGTGAATCCCTAAGGAAATTGTAATAAAAAAGTCCACTTACTGTTAAATAAAAGGCCCTGGGAAAAGAACATGAGAACTGGGTAAACAGACTGCACAGAGAGGGAAAATGTAGAACTCTGAAATACCCTGTTTGGTGGAGAAAGATGCCTGATGGCTGTGATATCTAGTGGGGATTAAAGGCTAAAAATGGCTTGAGGCTTTTCACATAAGCACAGTATGTTCAGCGGGAAGAATACTTTCAAGTTTGGCTCCAAATATTGAAACTTAATTTAAAGAGTAGGATTTTGCAGAAATTTTGATAAATCCATAAGCTATTGAAATGCTTTCTGTGACCTCTGCTAGAAAAAAAAAGACAGAGTAAGCATTCCCAAAACTGTTCAATAATTAAATGCGTGTTTGAAGCCATTTTTTTCTTCCCCTGCCTGGCTAAATACATGTTTAAATTGAAAGTTATATAACCCTGTAGAAAAAAGGCTATGGCACAGTCTAATCCTGAATTATGTGCAGAATGGTTACAACCAAGATCCCTTTAATACAGCTATTTTAGTCTTAGCGCTGTGCGAATGCTCTTTGCTTGTCTTCAAGAATTGCTGCCTATGAATTGTAAAATACTGGAGCCAGATTTCTTTTTGTATTTGCAGCTCCTACTGACAATTTTGGATGGTGTAATTGAAGGACAGGCTTGGCTGACCGGGATCACATTTTGACTTTGGTTTATATGCAGTCAGTGTCACTGTGAACTTTTTCTCTCCTAGAACCTTGTTCGAGAGAGATTTCTGGGAAAAAAAGGATTGGCAGAGGAGGGTGAGAAGAAAGGAGAAGGGGGACGTGTGGAACAGGGACACTTACAGACACTTCCACTAACCAGGAGGCAGGAACTTAGGGTTGTGTCTAACCTTTTTCAGCATGCAGCTAACGTGTGGAGGAAAATGTTCTTCACACACTACTGCTGTTCTGGGGCTGTTGTACCAGGGAAACATGGAGGATACAGTGACCATGGAGAACTCAAGATGCAGCACTGATGGGCAGGGAAAGTATCAGTTTAGAAAGCAGGATTCTAATTTGCTAAGGAATTTTCTGTTATTTCCATATTGAAGCAGAATATCCATCACTTGACTTGAAACAATTTGCTTTCAAAATATTTTAAAATAGAGTCATAGAAATGCAGTCCAAATGAGAAATCAAAGTATCTTATTTTGAAATTTCGGTTTTCTCAAAATGCTAACTTTGAAATATCTTTTTTTCTATTAAATTTTTTAACTGGAATGATGCCATTTCTACTACATAGGTTTCATTTTTATTCTTTTGTCTGCTTTAGTTTCTTTTGTTTTCATGGTTGGTTGTATGTATAGGGTTTTTTTTGTAGAGAAATATCCATAGTGAAAAAGCTCCCTTGGAAATTCTGATGGCCATGCTCCCGGGCTCTGTAAACTTCACATGGTGCACACACACACACACGGACACAACTCTCTGAATTATTATTTCCTTAAACTGCTCCCACACCCCCAATAAATGGCAGCTGAAGCCTCAGTGATATTACAAGATCCATCCTGTTTCTGGCTGTGCCTGTGGAATTACAAGGCTGTTGGGTAATCCCTTGCATGGAACAGTCGTCGTTCCTTTTACAGCCAAGCATGCAGTGCTTGGACCACGGCCTTGGGACCCACAGAGCTGCATCTCAAACCACTGCTCTCCAAGGCATTTGATCTTTTTTTTTTTTACTTCTGACCCTTCCCAAGTTTTGTTGTTTATTATTCTCACCATTATGCAGTTCTCAAGCAGAACTAGGCATATGCTGCTTTTAGTTTTCTGAAAACTTGTTAATATTTTATCTCTACCCTGTGTCATTGTACATAATCGTGTCTGTCCTTTGTTTAGCCATGCTGAGTGCTGACCTCGTATCATTTAAATGTATGGCATGCCCGACAAATCTTCCCCTACAAAGTAATTATTACAATCATTAAATTAAGAAAGAAAAAAAACCCCCAAAGACAAAAGGAAAAGCCCAGTGTTGAAAATTAATGCATTTAAATAGGTGGTTAAAAAGATGTTTAAAAAGAAAAACACAGCAGCTGTTCTCCACTGTAGACTGAGTACTGTACCTGTTGTGCTGATGCTGAAGCCTAATTAATTTCTGTTTCATCCTTACTGTGGTGACCCTTAGGAATCTGAAGGATTAAAGATCTATGACTTTCCAGCATCTTTTGGCTATGAAATGATTCATTACACATGCACTTTCATTTTTTTCTGTGCAGTTGATTAAGAATAGACAGAAAAAATCATGCAACAAAGGGTGACCTTGTGACTCAGGAGAAGATGAATATCCACTGATCTGCCTCTCAAAGGCAATTTTGCTTTCTGGTTTTGGGTTTTTTTGAGTACTTCTGGGTTTGATTGTGATTTTCTTTTTTTTTTTTTTTTTTTAAACAAATTCATTAAACGAGGTGAATCTTATCCCTTGTGTTTACTGCCTTAAAATAGCCATGAAATAGTTACTTTTGCTCGTAAGCCTTTGCCATGTTTTAAAACAGGTAAGACTCCTGGGTTTGCAAATCTGTCTCTTGTAAAGAGACTTGCATTTGCAAATCCATTAAATAGGTCCATCTCCACATCCATAACTGGTTGCTTCCCTGGTGCCAAAGCCTACTTGCTTTAAAGAAGGAGAACACCAGGTCAATACAGGATAGGTTTTCTGTATTAAAAAACAAAACAAAACAAAACAAAACAACTTTTGTTTCCCTTTTACTGACACAAAAGAAGTAGATATGGCACTCAACATTGATGCCTTGGATTTGAATTTGTACACAGAGCCAGAGACTTGGTTTGTTTCTGTTCCTCCTCAAACTGTCAACTCAAAAATTTTGTTAACCATTGTAAATATTTTAAAGGCTTTTCTGAGCTCTTTCTCAATGCCATCACTTCTCTAAACCCTGCAAGTTGCCAGAACAGGGATTTCAGAAATACTAGCTAAAATATCTTGACAAGCTAAACAGTTTTTAGAACTGGAGTAGGTGGACTTAGCTGACTTCCTGCCAGCTCCAGAGTCTGCACACTGTCGAAGGAGATAAGCAGAGCAAACGGAGCGGATTAAGGCTGCTGCCAGGAATCTGCAGATCCTGGACCTGCTCTCACTTGGGCCATCAGTAGTGCCATGTCAGGAGGAAGTTACATCCTTGTTGTCCAAGCCTGTTCTGCTGTAGGTGAGCTACGGGCAGTATTGACCTATTTCTTTCAAAGAAGGATGTTTATTTTCCTCGACTTTTGAGGGCTTAAGAGCCCTAAGCCTTATGACCTGCACCTCTTCATGCACATTTGGCAGACACTGAACTGCTCACAGCTCTTAGCAGGAACGGACCTGAGCAATACAACCTTTGAGAAAGTTTGTTTCAGTTGGGTCAGATTTCAGTATTTTATACTTTTATTATGCTTTCCATGAACAACTGACTGAAAAATTTAGCCTCTTTTCGTCTTTCTTCCACACATACTGTGGTTAGCATTAACATCTCTGAAACAGGGAACTTGAAACTTCCTTCTGGTGATGTTATGATTCCAGTTGCATCTCAGTTATACAACATAAATGCCTAAAAATACAAATTCTCAAATCTTTCTTGCTCAGGCAAACTCAAGAACAACAGCAGTGAACAATTAGCATTTTTAGAACGAAGAATTTCAAATACTTATAACCACCCCACTTTTTAACTCTCACTTTGTCAAAACACTAACATGCATATGAACATGCATCTTAAATAAATTTCTTTTTCAATATGCTTTTATTTTCTGGATCTGTGCAAAAGGAATTCAGCATTATCTGCTGCATTTTTGACCCAGACCCTAACAGAGCTTGAAGAGTCTTACGAACAGAAGAAATAAATTTCTTGGCTTTGAAATTTCTGGCATATGCTGGCTCTTTCTGGATGTCAAAGAGAACAACTTGATATACAGCTCATGTCTCTTTATAGCTTTGAACTATCCATAACTCTCTTTTGGGTTTTAGTAAACACATTCCTTAAAGTCTGTGCCATGTTACTTCTCAAATTCTATGTACATTCTATGTGTATTACCCAGGGTCTTGTTTCTGTACTCTCTTCTCTCTCAGATTCAGAAATATTTCCCTTCTATATTTCCAACCCCATTTTGTACCCTGATATATTGGTTGTTTTGAGATGAGAGAAAGGTGCCAATGGAGTGCTAGGAATAGGATTTTTTTAAAAGTGTATATCTGAGCTCAAACATTCAGAAAAAAGAGCAGTTTTTGTTGTTCCATGCCTAGATATTAAATGTAACTATATTTGACAACTGAAAAAAAGAGCATCAGTGGCAGAAACTATATACACTGTAAGGCCAAAGCCACAAACTGCCTTCTAAATGCCTTTCTTACTACAATTACCCACCTCCTCTAAGTTGAGGTCACTTTTTAAATACTTGTCCTCTCTAGAAAGTTTACCTGGTTATCAAGTGGCAGTGGCTGAGCACTTTGAGAATCCAAAGAGCCAGGAGGTACCAGAGCTGGATTTCCAGCTGGCAGAAATTCTCTCTGTACCCTGCATCAGCCCAGTGATGTTTAACAAGCAATTCTTGACAACGGATTTTCCTGTCTAGGGGCACAGCAAGTTATACAAGGGGATACTTGGCACCTTCTGAAAGAGAAGGTTTTCCTTTCTCTGGAATGCACCATCTGACACCTTCCTGTTTCATGTCTGACACCTTCTTCTTTCATGGTTTTTCATTTTATCTTGTGACAAAGCCATGTGTCTTTGCTTGATCACATTTGAGTTTGAAGATGGCAACCAAGGAAATATCAACAACTTTTTTTTCCTCTTCAAACATGCCATCAGTCTGTGAACAAATACAACCAAAAACCCCCACCCCAAACCCTGATTATGTTTTAGATGCTACTAAACAAAACATGCCAACAAGAGAAACCCAGGCTAAAAATAAAAAGCATCTTTTTTTTCTTGATAAGCCAGAAATCAGTGTAATCTGACTAGTACATACATATAAAAAAAAGCTTATCTAGTTCATTTCATGCTCATGCTAAAGTTGATCTACTTAATTATCTCTACCATTATACAGCCCACTGCTGTCTTTTATCTGCTTGGAAAAAGTGTCAGTTACAGGAGGGAGATGTTATGCTCAGAGGACCTGGGATTAAAAGAAGAGTCATTTTGATATTGGAGATTCATGTTTGGCACCAGACTGCTTTTAAGCATGTAAAAAATTTTATGCTGATATGCGTCTGTGTTAAGAAATAATTTCAAACTCTGGGATGGTAAAAGATGTCATAGTCCAAAGAATAAAAACTGCTGGTTTAGGACAAAAAAATCTTCCAGTGTTATTAGAAAACAGAAGAAAGCACATGACATAATAGGTCAGTTTAATGGCATTGTTTGCAGTAAAGCTGACATTTCAGGCATAATCTTCAGTGCTCACTTAAGTAGGACATTTAGCTGGGCAGAGAAGGATTTGATACATTCTTTTATATTGCTGTGTCAAATTGGATTAGAACATAATAAAATGAAGAATGTAAAATAAAGGCCTTTGGGCTCACTGGTTAGGCAGTGTAATAAGATGCACAAGGAATTAAAATGAATTGCACTCTTCAGAAGTATGGGAAACTTGTCATGTGCAGTTTGTGTGGAGCTTCCCTTTTTCTCATTCATTTCCAAGGTTTATCCTTCCTGTGTGCACTTTTTGTTGACCTACATAAAATGAATTCCCTTCAGTAACTTTGCCCAGCATTTTTCTGTTCTCTAATTATTATTTGAAACAAGACAACGTTCAAAGATGAATTATTGAAAACCTATTACAGCTGATACAGTTTTGGTTTCCAATCATAAACTGCCCAATGGGGCTCAACACTTTGCCAGAAATTATTTCTGAGTTTCACTAATGCTGCCTGCTGGGCTGGAGTATATAGAGAATACACGAGTATTCACTGCAGCAGTGTCAGTGGGTTGCCCTGCTTCAGGATCCAGCTTCTGCTGTCAGACTGAGAGATATCTCAGCTACACAGACAAGAAAATGGGCAGAAACTTTGTTTCTTAAATGATGCATGGAGTATTTCTCAGAACCTCATGGAATGAATTCTAACCTTTGAAATTTTGGAAATGTTAATGGGTAAGCTGAGTACTCCACGCTTCCATTTACCTGATACTCTTATCTCAGAACTCACATTACCCAAAATTGGATGTGTCTCCTATGTACCATGAGTCACTTGCTTTGAAAAGACCTCTGTTAGCTGGAAAGCCATTGACAAGTCTAGATGGCAGGTCGTGTGTTCTGTTTGGATAAACAGGGTTACACTTCACAGGAGAACTGGTATCAGGAGGAATTAATAAATGACTCATGTTTCAGTCCTGAATTTAATTTCAGATATTACAGAAAATCTGAATACAAATGATATGCTGCATCACTTTTGAAATTTGGAAGAAGTGGTTCGAAAGAAAATACCAGAGCCAATCTTCTGCCTAAGTTAAAGCAGGAAAAAAGGACTCGTCCCTACCAAAGTAGCCCCAGTGTGCATGCACATTCCACTTTCAGTTGACTGTAAAAAATGAAGCTGATCTTGGGACACTTAATGCTGTATGAAGGCAGCCTTTCACTTGGAATGACTGTCAGCTGCTCTGTCACAGCCTGACTTTTCCCTTGCAGCTGAAAAGCAGTAACTTCTCCTACAAAAGCCAGGTTTATCCTCCCTGACACCAAGTGTCCGTGCCCTGCCTGTAACCTGAGTGAGGAACTGCTTGTGCTGCTGCTGCACTTCCATCCTTGTGTGGAACAGGATTGTGCAGAGAATTCACCTTAAAACCAGGAAAATACAAATTTTAATAAAGAATTTTCAAAGAAACAAAAAAAGGATTTAATCAGTTTGGTCTGTAATATGGACATGCTACCAGACCACAGAGGTGTAAGGTGAGGGTCAAGTTACTTGTCTCAACATCCTTTACTTTTCATTGGCTTCTTATTCTCAGTTTCAGTGCTCTCCTGAACTGAGGTCTAACAAACTTACCCTTTGATCTTACTGCTAATGATGCCTGGTTTATTTGACTCTAAAATGTGCACTCCACCGGAGTATGGTTTGACATTAGCAAATGAAATATTTACTGACACTCGGCACCGGTGCCTTCACCTCCGTGGATTTCTGTAATGTATCATTCTCACTGAAGGTCCGTCCTCCAGAGGATGCTTGGGATTCATCTCTAATGGCATTACAAGAAGGTTGGCTCCTGCTCTGAGTAGAAAGCTCCTTCTTTTGTGGAAGTAATTTCCATGATTTTATACCTAATCACTGTTTGGACTCCTGCACAGAATTTGATAACAGAGACTTTGGGATAACAGAAATACACTTTTAAAAATACATTCCCTGTTTCCCCAGGAACAGAGTGATGCCAAACAAAGAGTTAAACCAATTCAGTGTTTCACTGCTTTCATGGAACAGCATTGTCTGAACTCTGTTTGGCTGGATTATAGCTGTGGGGTTTTCTGACTTTATGAGAATAGTCTTTTGAAGAACTGAAGATCACTACATAAGAAATGTTGAATCTGCAGTTCTGGCTGATTAGTGTGCTGTAAGTTACATAAAAAATCATGCAAAACAGGAAGACAGGCAAAATAAGAAAAGTAGTCTTTCCTTAAGTAAATTTCAGATTAAGTAAGATTAAAACATTCTCCAGCATTTCTACCCTATCAGCAGGGCAATGACTAAACCCACTGTCTCCTACATAAAACATTCTTTAATATATCCAAAGAACAAGAAATGAGAACTGAAAATGTACTGTCAATTTCCCTGGATTAAGGTCAAAGCTTGAGAAAGAGAGAGAATAGAGTATTTTCCTTCACAAATTCAACAGACAATTTCAGTTATAATCAGATTAGGGAAATGAAGTCAGAACAAATAAAATTCAAGAAGAAAAATTATAATACTTACATTGGTGACATATTCAATATCCTTCCAAATATTACATTCCCTGGGAAAATCTGCCAAATCTAAAAAATTATCCACTACCACTTGGCCAATCAAGTCGTGCCTGGAGAATCTGTCAAAGTCATACACAGAGAAATGGAGTTTCCTTGTGTTGAGATCATTGTATGGGACAGTAAATAAAAAAACTTCATCAAATACTGGATTTAGGGTCTTTCTGTGCACTTTAGTCTGGTGTTTTGTTTTCCTGTCGGGAAGCAGATAGATCTTCACATACGGATCTGAAGTTCCAGAGAAGTCCTTTGCTGGCAGGTTGATGGCCTTGTGAATCTTCACTATCAGCTGCTCTAAATCACAGTCATACTTCAGGATAAAGTTGAGTTTTCCACAGGCCTTGCTGTTACTCCTCCGGCCATCGTCAGTGTCCAGTGACCTCTGCTTGTACAGCTCTGGCTTAATGCGGCCAATGCCCGTCAGCTGCTCCTGCTTCTGGACCTGCTGGATGTTGAAGTCAGGGTTGGACAGGTTGAGCTGTCTCTGGATTGAATTGTGCCTTAAAGTGAGAAGGAAAGAGTTGAAACAGGCTGTGCTGAGGGGGGATAAGGATCTGTGCATGCACACTAAAGATCCTGTTCGCATCTGACATTATTTCTGCAACGTACAATGGGGTCAGATTTTTAACAAAGGGATGAATGCAACAGTTGGGAGAGCTGACCTTCACACTGCTAATGCCACATCATTTTCTGTTCCCGTGTCTTAAGCTGGTCTGAAATGGTTTGCTGACCATCCCAACAATTGCTTTCCTTTTTTCTCTCATAACTGATGAAATAAACTCTGTGGCACTTTGGCTGAAAAGCTCCTTTACTTTCATTAGTTGCGGATAAGAAGTTGCTTTAAGCTTTGGTCCAGTGAAATTTATTAATTCACACTTACTGTGACTGAAATTTCTCCTTCATGGGTGGTAACAAAAAATCAAATTTTCAATCCCTTTTCAGGTAGCGAGATGTGAAAGTGAAAGTTGGATTAGGTAAAATCCTAATCTTCTATGAGTTCCATTTTACTGTCCTATTCATATGCAGCAATCACTCAGAGTACTGGAGTACCAGGAGCTCAGGTTGAACACAGAAAGAGCACGTGGAAAATGCCAGCACAGGATTAATCCAAAGCTATTTATACTGAATCTAATCAGCAATAGTTCCTCTGCTATAATTGTTCATTCATTCCCTGTAAATATCTGTTTACCCATGCTTAAAGCAGGAACAGCCTCTTATGTGCTATCCCAATTTTTTTTTTCTCTTATTGCATAATAAATACATAATCTTATGGCTGTACACTAGTCATTTCCACGATAAAATATTGTCATGTCACCAAAAAAAAAAAAAAAAAAATTCAACCCTTAAGCTCCTTGTGGCAGTGAGAGGTGCAGAATATCCTGTGGAGGAATAAAAAGAAGAGGCTAGCAAACAGCCACTGCACTAGTGCTGTACCTTCTCCAACTGAAATGCATCTGCTTTGACTCAGATATTTACTGGCTCTTCACATGCTGATCCTTATTCTTGCTGTATGAAACATAATCCTTCTATCACCTGCCCCTGCACACACTCTCACCCTCACCCTTTCCTCTTCCCTCTTGTACCGGTTCTCCAGTTCCCCTGGAGACTTCACTGACTCTTGTTCAGTCACTTTCCCCCCACAGTCATGACTGTGGCTAAAATCTACAATTTTTAATCCTATTTCTAACTCTTGCAAGTGTTTCATTAGCTTGCCCTACTTTTCTTCTTTGGTTGTTTTAAAAATCTTTGAGGAGATATTACCGAGTGTTCTGCACCAGCGCTAAGTGCAAATGAATATACTTTAAAAGCTAAATCTAGGCTGTTCTGGTGCTTTTAAGGGACACAGGACTCTGTGTTATTCAGCTTCTGAGGGAAGAGCACCAAAGAGACAGTAGTTGAGAGAAGAGTGGAATAGGATTGTGATCCTGTCCCTTCAACCTACGAGGTTTGTGCATCTCAATGAGTAAATTTGTGTCTTTTTTTTCTTTTTTTTAAAGGAACATGGCAAGAAAATGATACATTTTTTTTAGATCAGTACGCTGTATAATCAAGCTGCACTTTTTGAACTGTGCTTGCACTCATTAATAACAGAGAGAAACTGGAGCTACTGACCGGGCAGACGAGGTTGGCTCAGTGACCTGCCGCTGCATTCGCACATTGGGCACGCAGTTCTCCTTCGCTCCCGCCTGGGTGTCTAATGGAAGATCAGGGGAGGTGTGGCTGATCTTCATGGAGGAGGCCTCGGGATAGGCGGCAGGCTGGCCCAGGTAATCCTCACTGTAGTCACGGTCATTGGGCTCCGTGTCCGTGTAGTGCAGCGGCTCCTGCTTGCTGTCCTTGTTCCCGAAGGGCAAACCCCGCTCCCGCCAGGGGATCCAGCACAGCTTCCAGGACACGAACAGGGACACGCCGAACAGAGCAAGACCACAGGCCGTGACAACTAAGGAGAGCAAGCTTATTGAGATATCTGCAAACGAGAGAAACACATCCATGTCACCCTCTGTGCTCCTCGGGTGCTGCATCTCCAGGGCATCAATATGGGAGGCAAACACCTCTGGATTGCAGGGCCACAAAAATCACATTCTAGTCCCTGCAACCATCATCAAATATAAACTTATTAAAAGTTCTAACTTTTTTTCCCCCCCAGGGACAAAAAATTGTTTGGAATATATAGCATAAGGCTACCTCGATAGAACTTAGCTTAGGAATTCAGTATAAGACTTGAACCTAGCTTATAATTTCCCTCCAAAAGCTGGGTGGGATGAAAGGTCATCCTAAATATGAAAAGGGTTGCTCACTTGCTCACTCAACTTCCTACTGATGAAAGAGCTGTGCCTGCAGTACATTTTTTTTTTAAATTTCATTTAGTGCAGTTTCCTCCACCTGCTTTACCAGTTCTTACTAGCTTCTCTTCCAGAGCCTGTATTAGACTTAAACACCATGAAAATATGCACACAAGCACATCCATGACACAAATTTTTTTCACTGATGTATCTTGGTTTATTATTTTAATTCAATTCCATCTAATTTTAGACTCACTCCTATCTTTGCAAATTATTTTTGACTATCAATGCATGGCTTGCTCTTTGTAATTTAATTAGGATACCAGTATCTCTTCAAAACTGAGATTCTTCTGGGTTTTTTTAACTCCAAAGGCTTTTTCTTTTCTGTTTCCAAATTTCTGGTATAAAAAGGAATGTGGAGATGAGTTTTCTGTTGTTTCTCCCCACATTTCCAGCATTATCCTACTCCATCAACACAAATAAGCTACAACTGGGAGTGGATTTTGCTCTGTTTTGCTTTAAGTTGCACGTTGGGAAAATGACTCAGTAGAACAGCTGTTTTTGTGGTTACAGTGTTTTTGAAATGAATCTCTCTGTGGATTACACAATACATCGTGCCTTAAACACAATTAGTGAGAATTCCATTTTACTGCCTTAAATTATAAACACAAGCTGATCAAAGCAATTTTTCACACTGTGTGTAGATTCAGAGTGTCAGGCTGCATCTCTCTAAGCAAACAGCCAGGCTGAATTTTCAAAGGATGGCAGGAGGCTGAAATGTACTGCTTCTACTAAGACAATTATTTAAGAATGACAATTCAAATGAAACAGCCCCAGTCCATTTGAAAATAAAAAAACCGTTTTTTTTAAAAAGTGGAGAAGTCAATACCTTCTGCCCCTGCTGTGTCTCATTCTCACCAGCCAGACAGATTAAATTTCCACAGTGGGGGGAGTGACACTGCAATCCATTTCACACAGGGGCTGTCCAGTTTATTTTGCATGCTAAAAACCAATTTCAAACAATTTTAGCCAGCACGGCCCTTTCTGTCCTTCTCCAAGTCGTATGAAGACAAAGCTCATTAACAGTGGGGACAGCATAGCAGCTGCTTGGAATTACAGCAAAGAGTTTCAGAGCTGAAATTAATTAAAGAAATTCCTCCCATGCATAAAAGGGAATCTGGGAGAAAGCAGAATGGTAGTTCTTGATAATTTTTGAATATTTATTGGTAAACAAATCTGGCAGTGGAGGCAGAGCACAACCTTTCCTTGATTAAAAAGCTGAGGATCAAGGATGCAATATTGAACGAACACCTTCAGAATAAAGCAATTTGTCCTGGCTTCCCTGGAGAAGAAGCAAGAAATACTTCAGAGGTCTGCAAAAAGGCCATTTTTTAAAAAGAACTGATTAAAATAAATGATCCAGCATTAAAAGAAATAAGAAACTTGGAATTGTCAGAACCAGCCAGCAGATTACAAGGTGAAAACAGAAGACTGCCCAGTGCTAAGGGTGTGTGAATAAGAAGGTGAGAAACAACTGGAAAAGCAGACCAGCAGTCCCCTACCCTACCCTGAAGATGACTTTAGCAGAGGAAGTTTTCTAGAGAACAAACACCATGAGAAAAAAACCGAGGGCAATATGAACTGTTTTTCATTTGGAGAGTTTGGGGGGCTTTAATAACACACCTCTGAATTTGATAATATAACAGCATTATCTCACAGCTTGCATCCAGAGAAGCTGGGTACTAAACAGTGCAGGTCACAGCATGAGAGGGGATTGTTTATCCACCATCTTGGTCCTACTTCTTCCTTGTGTCAGGAGGAAGTTTTTATATGGCAGTTTTGTTTCTGTGGGGGGAAAAGGGACCATCACGTTATCTGTCTTACTTCTGTGCAAGACAGCAGGACTAAAGGGTAGTGCTCTAAGCTGTTCCCTTTCATCAGACAGTAATTTTCACATCCTGCATGCCTGGCTGGCAATTTTCAACAGTGCAGATCCATTGTGAATAGCTGAGGTGAGCAGTCCCACGTGAAGAGATTTTGGGCTGCATCCTGGAGCTGCTTTTCCATTAGCCACTTGTACTGTTACATACTGTATTTTCTGTATAATTTTTACTCCATCTTTCCAGATGTCTCAGTTTTTCTAAGCCTGTTTATCTGTATTCTCCTGTGGTAGCAGTACTCATCTGATGCCAGTGATTTCCTCTGCTTTGTAATGAGAGCAGGGTAAGTCTACTTTTTTGTCCTCACAGAAATGAGATCCGCAGCACAGAAATGTGTTCCCCAGAAATCCAGCTGCTTCTAAATTCCCTCTGTGAATGCCATGATGCCAGCCAAGCATCTTGAGGGGGTGATATGAATCCAAGTCAAAATGTCTTAATTCCACCTTTGTCATCATGGCTGCACTAAGAGCTGAGCTCCCAAATTCCAGTGTGTCAGAATACTTGGACAGTATTACAGCATATTGATGCTGGACAATGTGCTCCACACTAGCAAAGGAGGCCTTTTGACAGACAGAAAACAAGAGGACAGACCTTCAGGGCAGCCCCAGCTTAAATATTCTTGAGACTTGGTAGCTTCCTCTAATTCTTTGTCTGTTGAGACCGTGACTTCATTGTTAGGGGGACTCAGGAGGCACTGCCCTTATTTCCATGCAGTTCCAACAACCAAGAACTCAGCTATCGTTTCCAGAAAGGACACAGGCTCTCTGAGTATCTTGCTCAAGGCATTGTCTTACAGATATTCTGATGTCACGATCAATTTTTGACCAGGTTTCCATGTTTCAGTCCCAGGTACTCTACTGACTTCCACCTTAGTTACCTACTGTGCTTATCAGCATAATTTTTTCTGGGGTTTTATGTGGTAGCAATCACAAGGTTAAAAATGATGTGGAAGTAGCAAGTGAAATAGAATTTTCTACCTATGGATCACACCATCAGTTGTTACCAAAGACTGGAGAGATTAACGTGGCCTTTCGGTCTGTGACAGATTTTATTACAATCAGTGACATAAAAAGCCCCTCAGTCCTTTTATCAAAAAGACTCAGTTTGGTCATTGCTGAATGATGAATCTTTTAAAATTTTTTTACTTACAATTTAAAGTAGATCTGTTACACAGAAAAGAAAAATCCCACTTTTTATGTCAAGAGATTGTATGACAGGAATATAAATTACCTTGTCTTCAGATTCTACTCTTAAACAGAATCACAGAGCCCTTGGGGAAGGGACCCTCCAGATCATTAAATTCAACACTCTGCCCAAGCAAGGTCACCTCACCTGGGATGCCCACAATGTGCCCAGATGAAATTTCTCCAAAGATGGTGACCTCCCCAGCCTCAGCGGGCAACCTATTCCAATGTTTGAGCACCACCAAGTAGGCTAATAGCATAATCTGACTTTGGTAGGGATAAAATACTAAGTGGGTAACATTTTTTTAGACCACAATAACCAAAATTTCAGTAACGCTGTAAGATATAACTGCACTTTGTAGGCTAGCTAGTAAAGAAGGAAACAAAATTATGCTTCTCTTTGTATTCCAAAGGTTTTCAGTATAGATCCACTGAACATAAACTTTTATATTGACTTTGAATGAAATCATAGATTGTTCTAAAATAATTTTAATAACGTTGAATTTTTACATATATGTTGCATGATTGTTGTTCAGTATGGGAGGCTGTAAGACCAAAGATAAACGTATAATGATTCCATCCAAATTCTGACAGTACCACATTGCAGGCCTGTGACTTGTTTTTTCTGGAATAAATGGTTGTGCCTTACCCTCTAAATCTCTGATGTTGAAAAACCTCACCAAAAAAAGAGACAAGCAAAATACAGAAATAATAGTGGTGGCTTTGTCTGTTCATATGTGAAACGAGGATTGTAGTATTTTTTTTCCTTCTTGTGTTTATCAAGTTAACATTTGGATTGCTAAATTTTATACAGAATAAAATACCTAAATTAGCCAACAATGGGTAAGGTCAATAGCTAACAGAGATCAATTTATGTGTCTAGACATGCAATTGGAGTTATGGAGTCAAAAAGCATGAATTATACTATTTGGATTCATCTGACTCCAAAAGATTCCAGTAAGAGCCACCACACGAAAAAAAATCTATACTGATTTACTCTCCTGTTTTTATTAAAATGACTATTCAGATATTCAAGCATTATTGTAATGTACAGTTGGTCTGTTGGGTGAAGTTTGGCTAGCAAGTAGTGAAACAAACCCTAGCCATTAAAAATCTTGCAATACAGATATTTTTAGTCCAACAGAAGCAGTCATCCCCTATTTATACCCAACAAATTTCAAAAGGCATTCAAATAAAATAATAATTTTTTTTCTGAATAATCCTATTTCTAGATTTTAGGATATATTGGGACAGATCAGTCAATCTCTGTGAATATGATTCTGTCTAAATTCAGTGGAAATTTCAAGCTGTCATTTCCTGAGGGGGGGGAAAATTCCTCCTCTTATTACTTTTTTGTTGTTTAGGGGGAGATTTCAAGGAATGTGAAGTGTTTACAAGTCCACTTTCTTGCAAAACAATGAAGACATCAGTACCTATTGCTTAAATCCTAGCTGTGCTTTTGACAATCTAAATTGTCTTTCTTTTGTGCAAATACATCCAGGTGAGCTATAGTTCAGCTCAGTACTGGCATTGTAGGAACAACTGGATTTTTTCCAAACCTAGAAGTCTAACACCCTAACTTTTTCAGTGGAGAAGTGTTCTAGGATCAAGTATCTGAAGCAGTTCTAGCCTGATTGCACTGTAGTTTCCTCTGTGCTTCACAAATTTTCCTTAATTAACATAACTGGCACTTGTTCAGGACGGAAGGTGTCCCTTTGCAAAGACTCCTGGGGCAGAGGAATAATTCTCAGTTAATGTATTCTTCTCTGAAATGCTGTTAATTATTCTTAATACTGTGTTTAGAAACTTCCAGTGCAATTCTTTAAAGGAAGGCAGCTGAAAACCAAGGGAATGAATCTCAGATTATATTAATTTTATAACACATACATGCCCTGACTCTTCTCTGTCTGACCCTGAATTTGTGAGTGTGGACCAACAAAACATGCCTAAATGAGATCACTGTCAGGGCTTCACAGGGTAGTAACATTCTCCATGCTCAGAAAACGTATTTGTAGCTGGGTCTCACAGGTATTTGAGGCTGTTATTAGCTTTTAGTGATTTTTTTTATTCCCTGGCTGTGTGTTCTACATCTTCTAGGTAGGCTTTAGGGTATGTAAAGCTCTTGTGTTGGTTAAGACACTGTTCTAATCCTCTGAGTGGCCTGCATGTCTTTTTATTCCTGAATAGTGTTACAAATTCCAGTTTATCCATATATGCTTTCTCTTCATCTGCTTTGCTTTGGTTACAAATTTGTTTTTTCCAGGTATTTCTTAATATTAACTAAGTCTCATAAATTAACCAGATCAATGAAATGTAACCTAGGACTTCACCAAGGTACTTGTCAATTACTTTAAATCTACATAAATTCCACAGCACAATTTCAATATGAAATCAGGATTACTAAATGGCCATACAAAATATTCACAACAAAAAGTGCAAAAGCAGTAAGAGATTTGTTTAGGCAGAATATTTTTCTAGAAGCAATCGCTGTGATACAATTCAAAACTGACATAAGATTGACACAATAGTTTATTGATAAAATCACAATACTAAAATTTGAAGCAAAAAAAGAAAGCCCAACAAAACTTAAAGCAAATTGTTCATGAACATTAAATAATACAAAAAAAGTACCCAAAACATAGTAAATTACCCCTCTTTTTGTTTTGTAAAAAGAAAGTTTTGCTTATTAAGAAGAAAAATTATGTAAGCAGAATGTCTTGTTTGTAATTCATACTTAGATAGCTGATTAATTAAAATAAAAATTGTATGTGAACTTGATCTAAGAAGAATTTATTACTGGTTGCACACCAGACCTCCAATATACTTAGTCTGCATTAAAGTGAATTTCTTTGACAACTTAGCTGACACATAATATTCTGCTACAGTTTGGAAGTGACAAAAAAGCCTTTACTAATCGGACAGCTGGCTGGATGAGCAGTGATTTTTAAAGACAGAGTTGAGAGGAGTCATATGTTCAAGGGCTTGCATTTTTCCCTGACATCCTGCAGTAGTATCTACTGACAAAGAATGATGCTGTTGCTCTCGTGGAAACTAAAGCTTCTGCTTCACAAGTGACATGGACACAAAGTGCAGTAGAGAAAAGAATTTTTCATGTCTGCATATACTTGACTGTAGTAAGATTTACCCAGGTTCCCATGCCTCATTCTTGGTTCTTTTTGGTTATTACCACATTCTCTTGCAATACTCACCTCATAGAACTGATAAAATGTGCAAAATTACTGGATACTTTTGGTTTTCTAATACCAAGTGTAAAATACTATAAACTGGGGGAAAAAATCCCATAAATAATAATATAACAGAAGAGAGGACAGCAGTTCTAAAGATACCATGCCAGACTTTCAAGTACTCTGTGTATCGAGATGGGCTTTAATGGCTCTATTTTATCCTGTTAGGAAGAATCACTGAGAGTGATACATTTGCAGGACAGGAAAAGTAGCTGGAGCAAAGTAACATGAAATCTTCTAAAAGCCATTTGGCATTTGAGGCATGCTTGTGTCTCATTAGCTAAAAGGGAGAGCTGGTGATAAGACGAGTGGGAAAGAAATTTTGGGGCTAGACACTGATACTGCAAATTCCAATGACCATCAGGCCTGTGAGCAGTGAGCACTTGTGTTTTGCAGGAGTAAAGTTCCTGTGAGTGCAGCCAAAGCCACAATGCCTATTTCCACCCACACACTTTTTCTCCTTCTTCTCTGGATGTGTTAAATCCTAGAACCAGATTATCTATTCTGAGAAAACAATTAATAGGATACACTTAGACTTTTCTTTTTCTTGCGGGATTCTTCACAAAGTGAACGGAGTTGTTAATTAATGTTTTGCAAGTGTTTATCCTGGCTTTTTTTATGGTATGCAAAATAGAAGTTCATGCAGTAATTGAAGGATTTAACTTCTCATCTAGTAATGGAAAATGACTATAGTCACTTTTGGCAAATACTGTGTGTGTTCCCTCATTAGCAGAATGAAAGGTTTTAATAGCAAAATGAATGATGGAGAATGAATAAAGAATAACCTAGGAGAAATTTTCTAGTAGAAATTTTTTTGGACAAATTGTGTGTGTTAAAAATTACAAAACCGTCCAGATTTGTGAATATTTTAATGACTAAGGCATCAGAGCACACATTAATCTTGAATATTATGACCCTATGAATAATAATGAAGAGAAATTGCCATTTATTTCTGCAGTATATAGCCAGCAGCAGGAAGTCCCCAGGTTATGGAAGAGCAAACAGCTTATTTGAACCACACCAAATAAGCTCTAAGTTCCATTATAGTCCTTGAAAGCCCAGTAAGTTGCAATAATAGTAAAGTGTTTTAGAGTACTAAAGGAAATGACAGAGCAGCATTTCATTTCCCATCTGTATAAAACTGTACAGTAGTATTGTACCAAAGTGGTAAAACAACAGTTAGAGAGATCATAAAATCATAGTAACGTTTGGGTTGGGAGGGACCTTAAAGATCATCCAGTTCCAACTCCTCTGTCACAGGCAGAGACACCTTCCACTAGCCCAGGTTGCTCAGAGGCCCATCCAACCTGACCTTGGACACTTCCAGGGATCCAGGGACAGCCACAGCTTCTCTGGGAAACCTGTGCCAGGGCCTCACAACCCTCACAGTAAGGAATTTCTTCCCAATATCCCATCTAAACATACTCGGTGAGAAGCCATTCTTCCATGTCCTGTCACTCCAGGCTCTGTAAATAGTCCCTCTCTCTTGTAAGCTCCTTTAGGTACCGGAAGGCCACAATTAGGTCACTTTCTCTTCTCCAGGATGAACAACCCCAATTCTCTCAGCCTTTCCTCATAGGTGAGATTCTCCATCGCTCT
The DNA here is from genome assembly GCF_965178545.1 of Coloeus monedula. Classification (NCBI taxonomy): domain Eukaryota; kingdom Metazoa; phylum Chordata; class Aves; order Passeriformes; family Corvidae; genus Coloeus; species Coloeus monedula. The sequence goes on along the minus strand of NC_138786.1, from coordinate 9,080,245 downwards.
GATCATCTTGGTGGCCTGATCTGGACTGGCTCCAACAGCTCCATGTCCTTCCAGTGCCGGGACCCCAGAGCTGAATCCAGCACTGCAGGTGGGGTCTCACCTGGTTATGTTAATAACCACAATAATCTGGTTATGTTAATAACCATCAGTGATATCATTTGTTATGCTAATAAAAAATAATAAAGAAGTAGCAATACTGCTTTCTTTTAATTTTGGTCTCCTTCAGGGCATAATCTTTTCAGGGGTAAAACAACAACAGAAAAGTAATTTACCCAAATCTCTCACTGATTGACTTTCTTTTGGTGGGAAAATGGGTGAAATTAAGTTACTCCAAAGGACTATAGGAGATGTGGACAGAGCACTAAAGAGTATGAAGGGCTGTTTGAGCTTTAGCAAAATTTAGGTTTCACATTAATACCTAAAGACTAAATATATACACACAAATCTATAATGTGATGAATAGGACGAAAAGATACTTTCACAGAGATAGCCAAATTAATAGGAGTTGTGTTGCTCACATAGTTCTAGTCAGAATCTGTAATTTTCATTCAAACTTCCAATCTTTTTCCTGCTGGAAGCATTGAATTTCACATACCAGTGGTCTCTCCTTCTCTATAATATTATTTAGCCTGGTGGAAACCCTTAGCCTTCTTGATTTTGAATAACCTAACAAAAAAGATCTATTTTTGAACCTCTCTTAATTTGTTGGGGTATTTCTGTTCTTGGTTTTTTTTTTTTTTTTAATAAATCTGTAAGAAATAAGAAGACAGTGTTACTTTTCTGGACAATTTACATTGAATAGAAGTGCAAGCTTCTCTTTAAAGTCAGATTGCTTGGAATGGAAACGAGGTCAATTATTTCATTAGCTTCCTTTTCAGAATCAACTACTCTAAGCCTTCATTATGGGAGTTTGGCACATCACAGTGGTTCAATATTTACAATACTTGCTTTACATTTAAGGAAGAGCCAAAACTCATTTTCTTTCTCTATACTGGCAGATCATAAAAAGGTTGTCGCAAGTGTTGAAACCTCACAAGGGACTTCAAGAAAGTTGCCTGCATAGACTAATAGCGATAAAGAGGAAATTTATTGCTTATTACTGTCACAAATCACTAACATCTTAAGCTGATTAAATAGCCTGATTTTTCTTTTAGGAAGGAGTTGTTGGCACAAAGGGAAATAAAGACAGCCTTGAAAGCATTTATCTTTCTCGGATGAGGAGCCAGATGCATTGGAACGTCACACTGACTTCTTTTAAAAAGTATTTGAGCCACGGCAAACGTATTCTGTGTCTGTTGTTCTTTGTGAACTTAGGGTTCCCATTTTTAAAAGGAAGCTTTTTGGGCTCATCCATATGTATTAGGGTGTGATGGAAGCCTTGCTGACAGGGATATTTACTACTAGGAAAGATAATGAATTAATAATTTACAATCAAATCATGTCTACTATGAATTCACTGTTAGAAAAAAAAAAAAAGGAATGTATTTCTTTTCCATTCATACTCCATTACTAGAGAGAAAAAGAAATAGCTGAAGACTTCCACAGACTTATGAGTGGGTAATTCTGGAAATAATAAAATCATAGAATCATTTGGCTTGGAAAAGATCTTTAAGATCAAGTCCAAATGTCTTGTCTGTCGACAACACTGTCTAAGAGAAAACTGTAGAACAGATATGAAAACAGAGAAAGTCAAGAGAAATCTAAAGTGAAACATCTTAGGAATGTAGCAGCTAAAGAACAGAACTGAGAAACAGATTTGATAAAATTATCATTCAGACTGCTCTTCTGCTTTCTCATTCCTAGACACGGATTATTTTAAAGCTGAGATGCTCTTGGAAGCCTTCCTAATCTTGGCAAATCTGAATACAGAAAAGAACTCCAACTTGCTTATTTTTGCAAAGCATATACTAAAGAATGTATGCTTTGAGTAAGATTTGAATATATCTGGATTTCTGTTTTCTTGGGTTTAAGTGTACAGCCATGCAAGACATTTTATTAAAAGAAATCTGTAGAAAGGACAAGTAGCAACAACTCTTATGAACTGAACAATTTCTTATGAACAGAATAATTTCATATTGTACTTAGTTGTGAATGTAAAATTGAAACTGGAAAGCTTGAGGGGTTTTTCTTCTTGTATTTCTCACTCCACAGTGGGCAGGAGGCATAAAATGTGCAGCTTTCTCAGGGAACAGCAAACTGGAGGTACTGTGCTGTACTGTAGTTCACTGAGGGATGAATTCAGGGCTTTACTCCCTACAGCTGCTGATTTATGCACGTTGATTGAGCTATAACAGATTAAAAAGAGGAAAAAAATCAAGATGATAATAAATCTGAGCCCGGCACTTCAGCATCAGTGAAGCAATTGTGGGATTGCTGCTCTCCAACATAAATGTCAAAGTTCATGGATGAGATGCAAAACTGCTGTCAGTGATTCAGGAAAATTAATGTATTAATATACCCTTAAATTCCCTGAGTCAAATTGAGCACCTATACCTGGAGAAACGTGGCCCTGACACACAGCCAAAGGGGCACACTCAACAAATCACTTACTGTGAAAAGGTCAGGAGTTGCTGAGAACCTGCTGGATTCATAAGGAAAACAAATCTTTAAAAGGAGACAGGTGGGGGACAAGGGACAAAGATGAAACTTGATATAACGCTATGGGCTGTCAACTTCCACATTTGCCAATCCCTCTTGTACCTTCCTGTCAACAACACCCACAGCTTTGTATCCACAGAATAACGAAACAGAAATGCCACAGAACAGTATTGATAATGAGTTCATTAAGTCTAGAAATTCTGGCAACCATCAAGATTAAGGTATTTCAGTTTTTATGAAAAACAGCCTATTTTTGCCCTTCCACCTCTATATAAAACCAGACATCTTCCAACAAATGCAGTCCTGCAGAATGGCCTGCTGCCTCAAGTTAATTTATTTTTCATTCATCTTGACATAAAGGTCAAGATAGTAATGCTTCAGCATTTCAGGGTTTTAAGGCTGATAGTAACTCCACCAAACACATTAGCCTTGCATCTGCCTGGAGGTTTCAAAAGCTGCAAGGGGCCTCGCGGTGGATTTTCCACCTAAGAAAAGCAGGAGGTGTTTTTATTTTAGATATTTAAAACCACAGTGAGCCACAACTCAAGAAACTTGTGAACACCAGAGACTAGGGCCAGAGAAAGGATCAGAAGCTCTTATGCTCATACAGAAAGTCATTTATACAATGGCTGCATTTGAACCCTATTTACAAGCATCAACCACTTCGAAGAAGTTAGTTACTTTGATGCATCTAAAAATGCCCAGCAATTCAAATATTAACAGTAATAACTTAAAACCATCCTGAAGATTTTAATCTATTTCCCTCAATGACAATGAACAGGCACATTTCATACACTCCATCTTTCCAACACTGCAGATGGATCCACACCAATTTACATTGGTTTGTGTGTTCAGAGGTCTCTCCTTTGCTTTCTGTTCTTCTCCCTCACTCCATCCCTCCCCTCTGATATACACGCTCACACATGACCATCCCAAGTCTAAGATACATCAGCATGGGTGGAAAGCTAAGATTTTGAAGTATGTATTAAATACATGTGTATTGACCACTGACATAAGCTTAATAAATGATGTTGCCTGTAGGGCTACTGTCCATCAACTTACAATATGCCTCTCAACCTCTTGGATTATGACATGAAGGTCCATTAAAAATATTTTTTCTCCAGTGCTTTCAAATATCATATGAATAGGAAAAGATATGAAAATAAAGATTTTTAATTGGAAAGATGTAACTTATAATGTTTTAAAGAGCAATTTGCAAGCTATTTTTCTTCAGTCTTTATTTAAGTTTAGTGACCTCTGCTACACATCTGAGACATAAGTGACAGCCTTCTGTCCTTATTTAAATAATCAATGAATCTTCCATTGTTTATAAGGTGAGTAGTTTTTTCTTTTTAAAATCAAGATTTACTCATGAAAGCTGCAAAAAAGCATTAAAATTTGTCTGGACATACACAGTTTAAACCACTGTGAGTAAATCTGGATCTGAAGAATGTTAATGGAATGTAAACAGTGCAGAAATGTGATCAGAAACCCTAGTAGATATTTGAAGAATTGTTTGTTTTTCTATTCACAATACCAAGTAGACTGTAGGACAAAGCTGTTAAATTATCTCAGTGGTTAAACTGTTTCTCACTAAGCAGCTTTTCCCTTTATAAATGTCAAAGTTACTTACATGCCTTTTTAGAAACAGGAGCAGAAACCAAGATACAGCACAGTTCTCAAGGTGAGACTTGGTAAAACAGTTTGGAAAGGTAAAAATGGAGCCCAGATGTTCTCACTTCTCATTGTGAGTCTAGCAACTTTCCAGTTTCTTCTAGAGAAGCGCGATGCAACTAAATAGAAGGGATGCAGGGAGTTTGACAACCATTGCTTAGCACACAAGCAAGATTTTGACCACTAGACAGATGGGATGGCTTTTTCAAATAGCCCAGTTATAAATGAGTTAATTAAATAACTGAGTCCTGAGAAAGCTGCCATCTCTCCAAATGCACCTGCTTTCTGGGAGGCGGCAGGCACACGGCCAGCACGTGAAGGGCTGACAGAATGAACAGATTTTGCAGAAGAAAAGTGATACAGGGAGCTGAAAAGCCACATCACCAACCCTGCAGCATAAAAAACTCGTGCTGAGCATCAGTTCGTAGGTTGTAAAACAGAAGAAATTCTTTTTTTCCAGAGTAGATTCCAGGAAGACTGAAATACCATGAATCACAGAATGGTTTGGGTTGGAAGGGACCTGAAAAATCATCTACTTGCAAACCAACTGCCAAGGGCAGGGACACTTTCCAACAGACCAGGTTGCTCAGAGCTCCATCCAACCTGGCCTGGGACACTTCCAGGGATGAGTCACCCACAACTTTTCTGGGCCTCATCACCCTCACAGCAAAGAAATTTTTCCTAGTATCTAATCTACACGTACTCTCTTTCAGTTTGAAGCCATTTCCCCTTGTCACTACATACCCTTGTAAAAAGTCTGTCACCCTCTTTCTTGTGGGCTTCCTTCAGGTGCTGGAAGACCACAGTTAGGTCACTTTCTCTTTTCTGGGCTGAACAAACCCAATTTTCTCAGCTTTTCCTTGTAGGAGAAATGCTCTATCTCTCTAACCATCTTGTTGGCCTTTCTCTGGTTAATGTCCCTCCTGTGCAGCTACAAAGTTCCAAAGCAATCATAATCAACATCTGTAATAAAAAATTGTAAGTAGAGGTTTTGGTAAGTGTAGCAATTCTGGAAGATCTAAACAGAAAATCCGAGGAATGGTATTTACGTACAATCTTAAATGGTTCCTACAGTAAAGATTTGTAGTTGTCTTCCATGCCGCAAGTGATGCATCCCATCTTCTTTTGGAATATTTAATTGTAATGGTACATGCCATTGCTATCAAAGTTAATAGCCTCTTTCAAGTTGGAATTCTGTAGGTCTCAATCTTGCTGTGCTTTCTTCTAAAGCAAACTCTGCAGCATTTCTTTCATAATCTTTTATTATCAAAAGACCATTTTACATATTACATAAGAACCTTAATCTGATTATTAGCTGAATGGAGAATCGCAAAATAATTAACTGGATTAAAAGTAAGATCTAAACTAGTTTGAATATCCTGGAAATAAGTCCATGGTATTTAAGCTTGTTTTTTCATTTGCAAAAGTTTAAAAAAACAAAAAAATTTCCTCTTTTCATCCAGCATTCTGGTAGAAGATATTTTTAATGTTTTAGACATATAATTATTGCCACTATTTGTCATATCCAGACTCTTGGAGATATTTTGTGCTTGCAGCAAGTAGAAACTACACTCTCTACCAGAAAATGTATTCTACTGGATTTGCATTTTCTTTAATTAAGTTAATTTAGCCCGATTGGTATCTTATCTCCTGGAATTATTTTCTCCAGAAAAAATGAGAACAGCTAGTTTCTTAACATGAGGAACTAAAGAGCATCCTCTGCTTTAGCAAGGACAGCAAGGAAATCTATGATTAGGTCTTCCTTGAACATTCCACTATGACATGAAAAGAGCAGGTGCTCTCAGGCTAAACTTGAGAACCAGACCTGTCCTCCAACATCCAACCTGGATGACAGCAGGAGACAATACAGCTCTTCATTCCTGGGAAGGAAAATTTTGCATATTCCTGTTGTTGATCTTTGAGAAGGGCTTCACCTTTTTTTTGCTGTCCTAGACTGTTTCTTGGCAAAGCTCTTTGTTTTATTGAGGTTTCTAGACAGTCCATGCTAATTCTGGAGCTTTGGCTGTTTAAATAGAAAACATTGCCAGGATAAACTGGCAGAAGAATTCATGTGAGCCATTCAGTGCTGCTTCCACATTGTGACCTAGAGGATGTGGAGCAAATACATTCCTTTAAAGAATTCCTTTCCAGTTCTACATGCAGAAAGAATTGCTCTGTCTTACAGACAGCACAAGAACTTGTTAACTTCGGTCCTTAACCATACTGGTGTGCAGCAAATCCAGCTCCTCTCTCTGTGCCACACAAGTTGGTAACAGAGATTGACTTGTCATGCCTTTACACACAAATTACAGTCCCTAAAGTCAGGGAGATTTCAAGTACAGGAGGGCCGTGAGTTTGGAGCGTGAATGATGTTAAAGTCTCTGTATTTTTCTACTCTGAAGAAAAGTCCCTCACCACAGAGGTCCCCTTATTTTGAGTTGTGTTTTTGTAAGCAATTAAGTCCCCATTTCTGAGAACCAAACAGCAAACCAGTAACGTGCTGTGTGCTTTAGAATAAATACAATATAGCAAATACAGTTAATTGCATATGAGATTCTCAGTGAGACTGGGGATGAAACAAAGGTGACAAGCAATTTACCAGACTGCACTTTCAGTGCCAAAATCAATTACAACATTCCAAATCCTGTAAACATTAATAGTAAACTATGTGTCATCGTGCATCTTTGAGTGGTGTCCAGCATGTAGTGTCTGGTGGCTTTTAGCTATAGGGAAGATGCAGTTAACAACTCCTTTAAAAGACAGTCTACAGTGCATATTTACAGAGGGAGAACAAAATATCTGCATGTATATACATTGCTGCTGCTGCTGCCAGCAGCTCCAGCATGTTTAGGCCAGCCTCTGGATGTCATTGATAGCGTAAATACAGAGTAATAATTAATTACTAGGCAATGCTAACCAAAGCAGAATGAGGCTGAGTATGAGGCTGAATTCATAGCACTGAGCTTATTATTCAATTTGGCTCACTATTAGATGATAGTACCAGGGGATTACAAATCCCTCTGGGGGTTATTCTGCAATGAAATACCACCAGTTGCACAGTATCCTACTTCTTCTAAAACAGAATTTCAAATGTGCTATGTTCACTCAAGCAATAAACAAGAAAGAGAAGATAAACAACCTTTCCAGAGAGAGAAATTATAATCATGGTGTAGGGCACAGTTTTTTCAAGACGGGTTCAATTATAATCAGTGATAACACTTTTCACATGACGCTCGCACCAGGCTCTCCAGGTGGATGCACACAAACAAATGGGATGTAGAGACCATCAGCCTTGCAACCTTCTTCTTGCAGACTCATGGCTGCTCTTCCTTGGGCCTATTCCAAGGGGAGAACCACTGCTCTCCTTACCTCCCTCCCAGAATTACAAGGAGTGTAAAGGAAATGTTGGTGTCAGGCCCTTGTTCCTAGAAACCAGAGCACCACTGCTGCGAGATACTTAAGAAAACAGCATGGGAACACTGAGCTTTCACGTCTTCTCTCCTTGCCCAAGACCTGCTCAGCTGGATTGCTCTCAGATCTGGGGAATTCCTTGGCTTTGAAGAACTTAAAATATTCTGCTACTTCTAAGGGAAAAACAAACACAATGGGTGGTAAATTTATAGCCACAGTTTTTTCATCTTCTGGTCTCTAGAAATAGTAATGGGGGCTCCTCACTTCTCCAGAGACAGCTACATCCCACTCTTCTTGCTAACTGGAATGCACTGATGGGATTTGCTAATTTTTCAGCCACTTCAGTGGAATGATTTTACGATAATTTTTTGAGAACTTAATACTTTTTTCTTTGTCATCCAACACAGGTAGATAAGGACCCACCAATATCTACTTCTTATCCTGGCTCCACATGGCCCCTCAATATAAATAAAGAAAATTAGGCTGAAAGAATAAAATAAAATTACTCGTCTGATAGCTTGATTATATTAGGAAAAAATATACCTAAAACTGAATTACTTGAACGTTACTTTAAATCTTTTCTTTAGAGTCAGGTGTTTGTATACATCCTTTTCTCAGGAAGTCCCTGTGATCCTATGTCCTTAAAACAATTCCCACTACTGGGTTGACTCAGACGATTGTAGGAAAAAAGGAGTAATACTTTGAACGACTAAAATGTAAATGTTAAGAAAACAGAAGACATTTGTAAGCATGAGATTACATTCGTTAAGAAACAAACTGAAAAAAAGAAAAAAGAGGGGAAAAAGGACCAAGCACTTCCAAAAATTGCATGTTCCAAACTTCCAGAATTGAGAAAGCTGTGCTGTTAGTAGGTTGTTGACTAGAGTTACCCACTGTTAATTTCTCTAGACAACTTTCATGTAAGGGGTGGGTGATTAATTCTGTAAGTTTCCTAAACATGACTACAACATACATTGAGGTATACTGAAATGAGTAAACAAATATATCTCCTTAAGAGCAAATAAACTGAGTCAGTAAAAATATACTGTTTAATCTCAGTTGTGAGGGGGACACAAACCAGAAATGGGGCACATTAAAAACATGTCCCTCTCCAAGAAAAATACGTTTTATACTGCATTTCTGCTACAATAATGTGAACAGGATTACCATGACCATATTCCTTTCAGTTTCAGCTGCAAATGGTGTCACACCAAGAAGTGCATTTGCAATCCAAGCCAGGCCATGACCATGAAAGCAAACACTCAAAACTCTTATGCTGAAAATGGGGCAGTAAATGGCAAAATGCTGGGATATGCAAAAGATTACCTAAAGTTACCCTGTTGGAGCTGTTGCTGTGTCAGATATAGGCTGGAGTGTGTGGCATGATTTGAGTCTGAGAATGCAAATCCAAGCTTGCAAAAAGGTATCATGAATAAATTCCATAACTAAACATATGAGGCCCAGCACAGAAATAGAAGTTTTGAAATCCTCCTTATGCTTTTATTTAATCCCATTTGAATGTGTATTCCACAAAATCACTGCCTCTCAATTATGGCTTCCTTGCTGATAACAAAGGCACATTTCTATTTGCTAACCTACACAGGAGGAAAATGTATTCTGTTTATTATTTATGAGTAAAGGGCTGAGAGGCCCCAATAGAGCCAAAGCCCAGGCTCTTGTTTTGTGTTTGCTATGAAAATAGAGAGCCATATCTGGCAGGCTACTTTCCACCTAAATCCTTGGGCCCACTGTTTTCTCTTGGCTGGTTTTTAGGCAGTTTTCTGCTCAATGCTTCACCGACATCACACTTGAGACATGCCCTGCTTTCTCTGCTGATTACAGACATGGCATTAGATGGAATTTTTACTGCATATCAGTACTGAAAAAGCAGATGAAAGGGCGGGGAAAAACAGCACTGACAGATTTCTACAAGATCATATCTCAAGTGCCTGGCAAAATTTAAAAAACAGCCTTAGTTTTCACAGTCCCCAAGTAGTAATCTATTCCAGCCAACTAAACCATGACTCCTGCCTCTAAACAATATCCCTGCATCAAACACATATGTCTCAACATATTGTTGAGTAATATTTGATTAGGAGGATTTACAGGCAGGCATCTCCTGTGCTGTTTTGTTGTCCATAGACTTTCTCAGGTGGGGTGAAGTCCTTCCATTACCTTGAACCAAGTGTGTCAGCATCGTTCCTTCCATTCAATTGCTGAGTCAGGAAATGCTCTGTCAAAGCTTGCTTTTTCCCCTTATTTTTTTCCCACGGTTAACAGGTAAAAGAATAAGCAACATTTGGGTTTTTAAAAACAACAATATTAATATTTACCTCAGGATGACCTAGGGATTCAGGATCTATTTGCTGTCATTTACTGGGAACAGTACTTCTTGAAACGCTGTAAAAGGGGTGCTTCCCTGTTCATCAAGGCTGGTTATGCAACACTTCTGTAACTAACATTTTTTCTATTCCTGTCCTAATAAAACTATTTTTATTTATTAGCAACAGTTCCAAATTTAACAACCCCAGCACGTGCTATACTATGCACAATGAATCCAAGATCTTACGTGAATACCCACTTTGAGGTAATGCATCTTTTAACATCAGTGATTCTATGATTGCAATTATTAGTTGCCAACCATGTTTCAAACTGCTGGGACTGCCACAAAAAAGAAAGAATTGCTCGTTTTTTACAGCTTGGGAAGTTTTATACTGCTGGAGTCCAAGGACTTGTATATTTCCCAGATGCAGCTGGCTGTTCTTGTTGTCACGCATTCCACTGCACTCCTTTACTGATGGCTTTATCACATCCAGTTTGCTCACATTTCTTTCAGATAGCATTTTAAGGCACTAATTTTTCAGCTTTCTGATCTGCTTTGCTTGGTGAGAAAATAAAAAGAGATTTTCACCGGCCTTGATACAGCAGTGAAGACTTGAGAAAGGAAAAGAGCAGAGAGGATGGAGGGACTGCACAGCTTCCTTGTCCCTCCATCTCCTGTACAGATATGTCATAGCAGATACTGTCAACAGGGTTGGGGAGAAGAAGCAGACAATGGAGAAAGAAAAGAGAAGACAGCTGTTAAATTTACCCTTGGCAAAAACATCTCACAAAGTCAGCAAGACCATTCTGAGAGGAAATCCAGTGTGGGAGAAAATTAGGGATGCTGCTCAAGAGAGCAGGACCTGGTGAAGTAAAAGGCAGTTACTGATTTGGGGTTTTGAATTCCCTAATTCCCCTCCTCCCTGGCTCTCATGATTTTGAATGAAACATTAATACTGCTTCAGATGCTTCTTCCCTCCAAGGCCAATCAGCTGCTCGGCAGGGCGTGAAGCGGTTGTTCATTTGAACAGCTAACGAGGGAGTGGAAAGATAGAGCTAATTCTAAGCCTTTTCCAGCACTGCTGAAGCTCACATTTGCCTTGACACACAGGGAATGACCTGAAGAGCCTCTCTCCACTTTGGAAGAAGAGGAGTGGTGCTGTGTTAACTCTGCGTAAACAAGCCCGACTTGTCAGAAGGGATAATTTTTCACAGTACGGCCGTAAACATCCAGTTTTAAGACTCGAGTAGACACCTCGTCCTGCTTAGTGCCATGGCAACAACTACCACTGGAAATCTTCCTCATAGAGAGGGGTACAGAAAAGAGGGAGGTAAAACTGCCAAACGACCAAAATGTCAAATCCCAAGCCTTCCATTTTAACAAAATTACTGTTCCTTCTCTCAGTGCACAGAGCCTTTAGGATAAGAAGTGAATCCTGAGACTGAATTCTGGATGTTCCTCAAGGTGAAAAACTGCTTCCCCCTAATCTGGCAAGGAAAGTAAAGTTGAAGTGGTTGAAGATGCTGCTGGTTTTGTTGCTATTACGGTCTGTTCTGGTTTCCAGCTCCCAAGAAAAAGAGAAAAGAAGGAAGAAAAATACATCAAAGGAAGAACGAGCAGTTTTTGTTCACAGTGCTGGGTCTGACTTGTAACACTACAGAAGGACTGATAGAGTAATCACTATCAAATCGCTCTGGCAAACCTATACCTGTGCACTGCTATTTTAGGAACTGCTTTTAGCTATTTTATCATCACTGGCTCCTAGCAGCAGCAGGAAAGAAATCATCTTGACTAGTCAATTCTCTCTTTATAACACAATGACAACAGAACAAGAGACAGGTACAGAACGAATAAGGTAGGCAGGAACAAGACATTAACTTGAGCATGAGAGTAGATATAAAAATGTTACACCTTCTGCAGCTAAGAGAAGCTGGCAGGAGCAGTGATGCTGCTGCACAGGGAAGAGTCAAGGTGACAGGTTTTCCTTATTAAGGGAAGCCACAATGGCCAAGCTTCCTCTTTCCTGATTAGCCACAGCCCAACTGTCAGCATCAAATCATGAATTCTCAGGCTGGCTTAGAAATCTACTGAACCCACAAACAACCCCCCAGTCAACAAACAAACCATTAATAGGACCCCAAGACAGACAAAGAATATGGACAGATCTGCTTTATCTTCTTTTATTCTACAGCAAACTCCACAAAGAAGCTCAAAAGGCTTCTAAAATCAGGACAAAAAAAGGGCAAGTTTTAGTGTAACATAAAATGGAAATAGAAATTCTTACAACAGAGATGTAATACAGTATATCTATCCACAGCCTTCCCTGTCCACTATGTCCCCACAGGCAGGCCCTCCAAACCCCAGGCTTCACCTCTGCTAACTCTAATTTCCAAGGGACATCAAGTCTGCTTGGTGCTCTTTGGCCCTTAGGAATATGGGTGATATCTCTCTCTTCAGAGGCTTGGCTGCTTGTTCTGCTCCTCATGTCCATCTCCTGAGCAGAACAATTGACAGGCACCACGCTTGTGTCTGCTGCACCTTGAGGTTTCACCCCTCTTTATTTGTGAAACACCTATGAGCTTAGAATAAACAAAACAAATGGACAAAACCAGGTCAGCCCCTCACCTTCTGTTTACCTGCTAAGCCTGATTTCTCATCTCCACTTTTTTTAACTCATTAGTCCTCTTTAGTATTTGTCAACTTAAAATGAAAACAGAAAGGAAGAAAAGTTTACATTAGATTTGTGTTACCATGGATGCCTTAGTGGCATCTGGAGAAATAGGAACCTTTCTTGATAGCATGATCTATTGCAGGAGAGAGCACAATCACAGAAGTAAACAAAATTTGAGCAACTGGTTTAGATTTGTGTCTTGTATTACCCCAAGTAAATTGGTATAGCTTAAAAAACCAGAATTGTACGGATAAAAGAATTTTCTGTTTAGAGCTTCACATATTTTTGAAGCAATACCAGAACTGTTTTCTCTTGTATTTAGTTGCTAATGGACCTAAAATCTCTTTATAGCAGGTAAGAACTGCCACAATGCCACTACTACACCCATCCTACATCAGCCTTACTACACTGAATAGGACAGCACTCAGCAAGAACAACTCAATACCTGCTGCATTTCCATGCAGTCAGGCTCAGGAAACACTCTTCCTTTATGCTGTGGAGAGAGGACTTAGCATAATGAGTACTTGAGATCAGCCTGTTTAGGGTTGGCTTCCCAAAAAGAGCTAGAATAACTAGGCATTAATCTTATCCATTCCACTTCTCTAGGGGAAAAAAATAAACTCCTCTTTCAAATGGGTAAAACATCTGCTACAAATGGAAACAGAAGATCATAAGACTGTTGGTCTCATTGATCATTTTCTAATTAGCATTGTACATTCCTTTCTATAACAGTAGGATAATTTGTACAGAGTTGCAAGTTATAATTATTATAAAATTGGATAGATGTGAGAAACGGCTTTGGAACGTCTTAATATGTATTGGTGAAACCATGAACTCCATAGCCATGAACCTCTTGCAAACAACAAAAGAAGCAGAAAGCTTTAGAAGGAAACTCCTGAAGGAATTTTCTATGGCTGCAGACAGATGCCCAGTGAGACAACAAGGGTGTAAGACGGGTCAAACCTTATGTACTGATTGATTACACAGCTACTGAAACTCTTACTGCATTCTGAAATCGCACCAAATGTGGCAAGAAAAACTATATTGTTGAAGTCAGAGAACTAAAACACAAATGAATTAAAGAGATTAGAAATGGGGCAGTAAATAAAATGAGATACTGCTTGAAAAATGGAGTGGGAACACCCAGATGGGCAAACAACTGAAACACTGGTATATGCACATGTAATTTAGGAAAGGGATGGAGAAACCAGGCCCACAGTAACCTGGGTGGGAATGATAAAGACTGGCTTACCAGAAGAAATTTTCAAAGACAAATATTTAGTGTTTTGTATACACACAGGAGCGGTCCATCACAGGGGGAAAGAAAGTATTTAGGGAGTTTCACAGACTGTAAGGTAGAATTAGGATATTCTAAACAAACTCCCTGATGGAAATGTAACAAACTGAAGAAATGTATTTCCAAGAGAAGTCAGCAAGGCTTTCTTTTTGTGTGCATGTGAAACTCAACAGGAAAAAAAGGAAAGTGAGAAACTATCCTGGCAGGAATTATCCTACTTCAAATCCTCATTCTTCTTATTTGAAAGTTTTAACTCCAACATCATTAGTGCCTGACTTTTTTTTCTTACTATGGTGGATTTACAGCAAGAATCTGAAAGCTTTTTCTGACAGGTTATAGACTCTTCCAACATTTATCTTTGGTAGACACACATCAGCTGTAAATTGGTTTAAAACATACAGACACACATGCCAGTTTCGACTGCATCTACTGTATTTCTGAATTCCAGCTAACCTTGGGAGGTACACAGGATCAAATCCTGCAGTGCACACGTCTGCCAAAGGAAGCCAAACTGATCTAACTTGGCTAATGAATGCCTAAATCCAAAAAAAGAGGCAGCTGAACGTCTTGAGCAGCTTAAACCACACAATACCCAGGGTGACTACAATAGCAATTGTAACGAATGTGCAAGCCACCACCTGTTCTACACAACACTTTCTTTCTGCACTCTCCAAATAAATGGATCAAGCACTTTCTACTTAACAGTACAATAAGCGTGCAAAAAGGATTGATCCTGCAAAATGATGAAATTTAGGAACTGCAGTTGCAACTGACAGCATTCCTTCCATCTACAATTAATTATTCTAAATTCTTATCCCTTGAACTAAAATTTTGTTAGCAATATGAAAGGGACATAGAGCTTTACGTCAAAATAATCTCTCTTTATCTCTTTGGTCTAAATAAAGCCACAGAAGAGCTTAAATGAATGACAAAACATAGCAAAAGATGTACAGTGCAATGTTCTTAAGTACAGCTTTGCACTACATCAGCAATGATCATTATTTTCAGCAGGGGAAGAGCTAAACCCTAGAAATGTGGTTTTAAACAAAAATACATGAATTGCAGTTTATGCTCAGCCTCTATGTATTACACACCGAAGTTGGCACAGAGCTGCACAGCCTCGAGACTGAGTTTAACCAGATCTGCTGTTATGACAGCAATAATTTCGGACTCACATTTCTACGTCTCTGAATTGTCAGTGTAATTAAACTCACACAAATTAGTTTGGAAAGGAATTTTCCAGAAAGCTATTGGGGAGAACATGTGGCTGATCACTTGTACTTGGGTCACTAAATGTGTGGATCACACAAATACATAACAATTCAGTATTCTACCATTATAAAATTCTAAAAACATTATTGTAACACAAACTCATGGGTTTTTAGGAATTAATAACCCATAAATCTGTTACAGTAACACCTCTGCTTAAGCAGTCAGAGCTTTGTGTGCCCAATGTAAACTGTGGCCTGCTCAAAGATTATGGGTAATTCTAAGGAAAGCATAATTTAAAAATTCTTTCCCCTCTCCCCCCCCCCCCATGAGGAATGTGCAAATCCCATTGAAATAAGAGCTATGACAAATACAGTGATCAAGATGTAGTGGCAAAACCAGTTTGTATGTACAAGGGCTAAATTTAGCCTACTGCTCTTCATCAGCAAAACTGGCACTTAAGATGGAAATTCAGGTGTAGGACAGACTGTATGCTATTAGGCTTCCTAATTTTCCAAGGTCATTACTTTTCAGGTTGTTTTCAGTGATAGATATTTGTGTTACTTGCAGCTGAAAATAACCCATTTTCCTTAATGTTCTCTGCACACTTGGAAAAGACTTGCATAAAGTGTGTGATGACTGTAGAGATGACCGATTTCAGATTCAGTTGGCAGGTTATTTCTAACTTGTAGTATTACTTCACAAATGGGCTTGCAATGGCTTCAGGAAATAAGTATTTAATATATATATAGTGTATAAGTAAATACATTTTTTTCTTTTAAATACAAAGGGGTATAGTTGGCATCAGTCTATCTAACACAGTGCTACACATTGTTATAGTTTCAGTGTATAAGGGCAGACTGTAAACAACAAACATTTGGTAAAATCCCCATATAAATGAGGATTAAAACCAAAATGGAAACGGGAGCCCCAGAAAGCTCCTACTTTCCGCACCTGTACTGAATCTGGATGCAGAGGCCAAGAAGGACTAGAAGGCATCTTCCTCTTGCCTTTTTCTCATAGACTGAAACCTTTCTTGTCCCCACAGTGTCCAGGAACAGCCATGGGACAGCAGTGGAGTGAGTCTGGTCACAGGGACTACAGAAAACCTACTCAAGTTTGGCTTCTCAAGTAATAGTGTTGCTACACTGCAGTTGCTTTGCACCTCTGAGAAACATAAACTGATTTCAGTAGTGCAGGGCTCTTTCATATCTGAAGAGTATTTAACACGACTGTGTTCCAGCCTGATCAAAGCTCAGTTTTATCATGAGGAAAATCTTTGTAGTCTTCCTTTTCTCTGGTTCTGAAGAGTAAATCATAACTTAAACACCTAAACATCTTTATCTTACCCATAAAAAGAACAAAACTACATTCTAGGAAAAAGTTGTATGCAGTTACAGTAAATGAAAATCTTCATTTTTATTTACATTTATTTACCTTAATTATAGTTTCAAGCCATTATTAAGCACACAGGTAGTCTCTTTGAACATGATTTGCTCTTTTCTACAATTTGTTTCAAAGTTTAGCTATCTGTTTAAAATAGATTTCCAAGGGAAAAAAAAACCATATTAAACTCCTCCAGTATGACAGGAAAATTTCTGAGAGCCTCTTTGTTTAGAGGAAATTAAACTAGCAGAACAATTTAGAATTCAAGCAACAGGAAGTAATTGGTTTTGCCTTCTTCAAACTTGTTCCTGACTTTTCAAAAGAGAAAAAGAATACCTATTTTTAGTCTAAAACACATAATATCACCTTATTTTTTTAAATTCCTGAAGGAGCATTTTGGTTCTTGAAACCCAAAGGAACTTGGGTCTCACACGTGTTCATTAATCTGACCTCAAGAGAGGGCATATGAATCATGCTTGCCCTCTATCCTATGAAGTCTCACACTAGCAGGAGACATTGAATACCATCAGGAAAAGAAAATTAAAAATATGGAAAGCAATGACTCACAGTGAGTACCATAAGCATAAAAAACAAACTGGAAGTTATTTCACCCACTTATATGTTTTTCATGTCTTTACAACTTCCAAATGTTTTTTATCTAGATAAATCTAGATGCACTTAGCGTCTTGATGCAAATATTCAGCTTGATATGCTCCTGGAAGATTTGGGGGATGAGGTGGGAATAAATCAGGAAGTAATGTGAGGTATAAAAATTTTAAAATACCTTTCTAAGGAATCAAACCACCTTTTCAAGACAGGTTTTGTTTTTAAACTCAGTTCTGAATTAAAGGGAAACTTTCTGAGGTACGACTTAACTGCAAGTATTAGCTTTCTAGGCAATGACCAGTCTATTGGAACAACACTCTCCACAGAATACCTTGGCTCTCACATTCAATCCCTGGGCTGGGAGGCCACGTTTATACCTCTTCGGCTTTTTGTTTCTTTGTGCTTTTCTCTGTCGTGAAATTGAAAGTACCCATCAAAATATAAAGTACTGATTCGTAAGATCCTTAAATTCCACTCAAGACCGTAGCTGCAGCCTCTCATACATTTTGTCTTCAATATCCATCATATTTCCACTCCCAAATTTTTTAATTTCTTGACTATCAACTATCTTTACCTCCATCAAGTACTAAAATCTGGCTTTCTGTCACTGTGCAATATTGATCTCATACTTACGACCTGTAGAATACTTTATGCCTAATGGCCATCACTATGCCCACAGAATTCATGATGTATTCTGTTTTAGCATCTATTAGTCAATTTTAAACAACGTAATTAAGAATATTTTAAGACCCTGCTGGCTCATCCTCAAGAGGTGCAATCCAAAGCAACAGAAAAGTTTACTTTTTATTTCTATTCATTTTTCTACTACAAAATTAATGAAAGTTCACTATGATTAATGGCCTGGACTTTTTTTATAACCTTTACCTTCATAAGCAGCTTTTTGTCTTAATTCCTCTTTTAATGGTCAGTCTCTGCATTTCTGCTTTCATGATTTTGTTGTTGTTGTTGTTTTGGTTTTTTGGATTTTTTTTTCTTTTTCCTTCAATGAATTCTTTTGCTCAAGCAACACCCATTCCTCCTCTACAATATTTGCTTTATCTGGTGTCATGATCTTGGAAGGTCCTCTGAGAGGTCTATCTGACTCTCCTTTATGAATGTATTACATACTTGATGTGTTCAGACTTTACAATTTACCCTCATAAAGCCCTTCTATGATACAGAAGTATTATTGACATTTTACAATGGAACAGAAAACGAGTCAGCTTATTAAGGTATCTAAATGCTTAAGGATGCCTATTGGGATTTTCAAGGTTGCTCTGACATATAACTCTTACTGAACTAATTGAAGATTTTTCACTAAATGCCTAATTTACATTTTCAGTTTTCTGAAAAGCTTTAAAATCTGACTCACTCGTGTCACCCTTTAAATCCAGTGGACCAGCACATTAAACCCAGATCTCATTAGCCCTTAAACTCATGCTCGAAGCACGTGCAGCACTCCCCACAACAGGGGGAAACTGCATGAAAAATAAAGATGTGGTGCACACCACAAGCATCCAGCCCCTCTTGGCCTGAGTCACAAAGCAAACACTCAGATGGCAGGGAGCCACAGAGCCAAGCGCATCAGATGTCAGGCAGGAGAGGAGTGGATCTCCAGGGATCTGGCTGCTCAGTGCTGGGACTGAGGGGCGCCGGGAGGCTGAGCTTGGAGACAAACACTGGCATCAGACTCAGTAGCCCCTCAGCTCCCTCCCTCCCTCAGTTAGGGGCTGGTTTTTCTAACAACTCCTGATGGGGCACAAAGCCAACATCCATGAATGGCTTCAACCAAATGTGCTGCAGAATTGTCTGTATCCACCATGTCGCTGGGTTTAGGCAAGCGGCAACTTTATTTCAGAAACACTTTTAAAAGCATTGCCCCATGCACTAATTCCTGTAAAATACCTAATCATGTACCTAATAATGCACTTTTCTCCATTCTAATGGTGTAGACATTTTTACTTTCGGGTGGCCTAAGAGCGAGTTACTCAGTTTGACTAAAGCCCATCACACCTCGGGGGGCAGGAACAAGGACAGCTTCATCTCTTGCCGGGTTCTGACAAGGAGATGCTGTCCTTCAGCACTGCTTTTCTTCACATCCCTATGTTTAGGCCACTAGTGGCTGGAAAGGGAACAGATCAGCTGTCAGGGCTTTTTAAGGCCATTTTGCCCTTGTTAAGTCAATGAAACTCACTACATGAAGCAAGCAGGGTTTGGTCAGTGTACTTACTGCCCTTTGACTGCGAATCGTATTGCTTCATTTTGGAAGTCATGTGCCCTGCCTTCTTACAGCCCACAGCATCACAACTAAGGACCAGCTAAACAAACCACATGAACAGCCAGTTTACTAGGATAATATATATTTTAATCAAAGAAATATGAGACTAGGTAAATTAACAAATTCCTGACATTACCCCTTCACAGAAGTATTTTCCAAGTCAGGGCTTATGGGTAGCATGTTGCCCGCTAGACCCTCTGAGACTGGCTGCAGCTGCAAAAAATAAAAATGTTCAGATTGAGGCCAATGGGAAGATGCTGCCTGCAGCATAATTGCTCACTGTTGTTGCACATTGGCTGGCGAAGGTTAGGGACTGCTGCTCTGTGTAATCGAGCAGGTTCGCAACAACACCGGAAGGCTGTTGTATAATAACAGTTCAAGCAAAACAGGTAGAAATAAACATACATTTAATTTTTTTTTTTTTTTCACCTTTAGGTAGAGGTGATAAATTTTTACTGAGCACACCATGTTTTAAAATCACTCCCAAACAGATGCCAGGTACTCTTTTTTGCCCGAGGCTGATGGAAAAAAAAAGCAGGTAGCTTCTGAAAGGAATCTGAAAAGCTGTTATCCAAGTAGCGGAGGTTAAAGTCTCCATATGCATTTCAAGTAGTTTCGTATCCAAAGTGAGGACTGATTTAAACAGATGTCTTTGGAGCCATGACCTGATATACAAATATGTGATTGATCCTTTAGTAAATGAAAATTACAGAAAATCACAGGTGTCTGTCACAAAAATTACTGCTTATATGAACAAAGTAATTAAATCTGCCTATATGAACGAAACAATTAAATTTGCCTACTTTTAAAGAATCCTTATCAAACATTGCATGAATCACTCCAATTTGAATATTTTAAGTAGTGAAAAGCCAGAATGGCTGCAAACAGCTTTGCCTACAAGCGAACTGAATGACAGAAAATTCCTTATTCATTTATTGTGATAGCACATCTTTTTCCCCCATCGAGTATGTTTTTACTTAGTTTTAGTTGTTTTCTCCAGTCCTTTAGCATATCCAAGGATTTGTCAGGAAGTTGCACTCTGAGTGTTACTCACCGAATTACAGAAAAATATTTAAGAACAGAGTGTCATTAGACTGCCCTATGCTAAACGGAGTGATTTATTTCAGAGAATAATGAAGCAATGAATAGAGTCTTGTGATGACCGGCTGATCTAACAGCAAGGCTTCCCAGTACTGCAAACGTTTATCAACTTCTCTTTTAACTCTCTAAATTTCTCCTCATACTGAGCAAACTCAACTTGATGATGTAAAAATAAATATAATAAGCTGCTACTCTAAACTGCAATTTGCCTTTCCCTTCTGTCCAGAGACATGTCCTCAATCTTTTCACGATTTTGTGCAGCTGGAGCTCAGCTTCCTTATGAGAAAGCTTCCTTAAGTTAAAAGTTTTTAAGTAAGAGTGTTTTGCCATGATGCGGAAACCGTAATCCTGACATACACACAGAAAACCACCCAGTGTACACCTTGTCAGACCTACAGCCCCCCCATCTGCTACAGATATGCGAGGAATTGTCTTTGTAGCTTGTGACATACAGAACTGGGAACTGGGGAGTTGGGTTAAATCGTGTTCCAGTTAAACCGAGCTACGAGCCCCCCGCGCCTCTGCGCTTCACCCGGAGCGCTGGGAGGGCCAGGGGAGCAGCAGGGCAGCCCCGGGCCCCCGGCACTGCAGCAGAGCCGCGGCGGCGCCGGGCAGGGCGGCTCCGGCCCGCTCCGGGCTGGCAGCGGCCGCGCGAAGTTGCCCGCCCGCCCCCCGCGCCGCCGCACCCGGAGCGGGCTCGGGGAGCGCTGCGGACTCGGGCTCCGCATCTCCCCCAGCGCCGGGCGCTAAAACCGAACCTGGCGGCACCGAGCCCGGACCGGCGTCCTCCCCCGGCCGGGCCGGGCAAACCCCGCCAGCCCCGCGTCCCCGGAGCATCCCCCCGCCACCTCCTTCCCTCCGCGGCCGCCCGCTCCCGGGCAGCCCCCGCCGCGCCGGCAGGCCTCGCCCCGCGGCTCCCGGCCGCCCGGGGATGCTCGGGGCAGCTCGCCCTCCTCCCGCAGCCGGGGCCGGGGGGAGGCCGCCGGTGCCCGCGCCCCCGAGGGCGGCGACCGTACCTGAGTCGCTGAGGCGGGGCCGGGCTCTGTCCCGCAGGTAGTAGATGAAATCCCGGCAGTTCTCGTTTTCCACCGCCCCGACGGAGCACAGCTCGGCCAGCAGCTGCAGCGCTTTCTGGCAGATCTCGTCCTCCCTGTCGCCGGGCATCGCCCCGCAGCATCCTCGGGAGCGGAGCGGAGCCCTGCGGTCAGGCGCCGCGCCGCTGCCCGCCGCCCGCCTGCAGCCGCCGCGCCGCCGCCCGCATCCTCCTCAGCCGGCGGCGCCCGCCCCGCCGGGCCGGGCCGGGCCGCCCGCCGCTCCCCCCGGTGCCGCGGCCGTGGGCGGCCGGGGGTCCCACCAGTTGAACGCGAGGGCGGGGAGCGCCGGCGCCGCGGCCGCCCAGCCGCGCTGGCGCAGCGCTGCCGGCGAGGGAGCGGGCGGGGGCCGCCGCGCCCCTCTCCGCCCCGGGGGCAGGACTGCCCCGCGCCCCGGCCGCGTCCCGCCCGCCGCCCGCGCCCCCCAGCGCAGACGCTCGTCCGGAGCGGGCGCGGGTGGAAACTTCAGAGGCGGCGCAGGGGCTGGCGGAGGACGGTCCTGGGCGCGGGTCCTGACGGACAGCGCCCCTTCCCCCTCCTCCCCATGGCGGGCAGGCCCGGCCTTCCGCCGCCGGCCCGCGGTCGGCTTGTCCCGTGCCCGGTGCCCTTGTGCCTCAGTGCCCGCTCCTGCTCGGAGACGATCCCGTTCTTCGGCTAATTGACCGCGAATGCCTCGCTATCCGGAACGCGCGCCCTCGCAGGCGGGACCCGGGGAGGAGAGCATGTTAGAGATGTACCCCGGGCGGAACGGAGATCCTCATTCAGCAGATTCATATTTTGGCCCGGGTGGTTGACGGGGTAAAAAGAGTTAAAGCACGGCTGAGAAACCTCAGGCACCCGAGACCCAGCCATAGCTGGAGGGGACGGCAGGAGGTGGGGGCTGAGGAGATGTCTGCCATTAGGCATGTTTATCCTGACAAGTAGGAGATTCGTAAGGTGCTGCTTCGCTTTCTGGGTTTGTAGGCTGGGAGGCTGGTGGGTGTCATGAGGGGAAAAGCTGAGAACTGGCTGCTCCATTTAACTTCATTTTCTTTTTCTCTCTCTCCCTTTTATAATAGTTTAAGCAAATATCAAAGGTCACGATGAGCTCAGAAAGTTCAGACTGGTGTGGATGTTCAGCCTACTGTTTAAAGACTGCTGATAACAGTTCTAGAAATAGCATCATCTTCTAGTAGAAGCTTTTCTTCTTCTTAAAGAAAAAAGTATATCATCGAAATAAGATGCATTCTGGGAAAGGAGAGGATATTAATGAGAAAAGTTGTTTACTAGTATAACTTGCCTCCTAGTGCTTTGGCAACATTGCTTATGTCTGAAAGGCGTTCCCCCCTTTACAATAGAAAAATAATATCTGTAAAACATGATTGTATAAGCCAGGCATAATTCCACCAGTGGTCAGGTGACTCACTCATGCTGCCTTGTTGTTGTTAAGAATTAGTAATAGATAGCAAAATAGTATGTAGCTGTTACAGTTAGCATTGTAATCATATTTTTGAGGGACAGAGATTTTAATGACATTGGTATATGTTTTCACATCTAATCATGTGAAATTCTCTACTAGTCTCAATAAATGCCACACAAATATTCATCTTGGCACTGGAAAAACCAATGTGATTTGTTTGTTTTGCCAAGCATGCAGGGAGAAAGACAATTCTTAAGAGGTACTGTCAGTCAGAGTGCTTTCCCTGAAATGAAGGATCAGGCTTCAGCAGTCCTGCCGCTTTACCTGCTCCAGTGAAGAAGGGGCAAATTTTATAGAACTTGGTAGAACTACAGATACCAGAATGTCTTTTAGGGAAAAGCAGGTTCATGAGGGCTATCAGGTTATTCATATGTATGTAAATTCTCTAGAGACAGAAACTTTCTAATCTGTAACACAAAATCAGGTTCAGGCTAATGCTGGTGATATGTCGAAAGAGGAGGGAGGACAGAGGAGCTATCAAGGACTACTGACAGATACCTATAAAGTACAGTCAAAGTCCAGTGATCATGTGTGACCAGATTTTGAATTACTGTACAATTTGCCTTTAGTTTTTACATTATTTTATATATTATTTGGCTATATTTTGGTAGTTTGGCCCTGACCAAGATGGCTGTTCTGTTCTATAGCTTGCCCTCTGTCCAGGACAGACAAATATATCAACTGCAAAGTGATATTAATGCATTTACCAGAGTGTGTTTTTTATCCTGTGGGACCACAAGCTCATTGCTACCTTGGGATTGAGGCTTGCTGCAGAGTGATCTCAGGGCAGCCTGGTGATGAAGTGGTAGTTTCTTTATCCTTCTCCTATAACTGAAATATCTTGCTTTGTTTTTTTAAATAGCAGCAATTTGAACGTGCTGAGATGTTTCTAATACAGGTGCTTGGAGATGGAAATTTTTCAGTCTGGTGGAGGAGAGACCGTGAAACTATTTGGACATCACTGCTAGTAAACAAAGGCATCTATTCTCCAAAGCTCTAAGTGCACTGTGTAAGCAAATGCCTATGTCTCTGGAGATAACAGCAGTAAATGTAATGTGCTGTGCCTCAAAGCAAGTGCAACATTTCCTTCCTGAGCCTGTTTGTGAAAACCAGGTTATATCTGCCATTTTGTTACCACTGATTGCATGTTTCTCTTCTTGCAGGCACTCCTAGTTGTGTTGAGCTTACTCCTGTGTCGGCTGCAGATTTTCCCAGTTGAGGGGACTATGTTATGTTTGAGATCCCTAATGAATGCTGCACTAATTAACTTTGGTCCTAGAAGGTCATTGCGTGATGCAGTGGGATGATCTTATTAACCTTATCCTGAGACTTACAATTTGTACTGATCACAGTAAGTCTGGGGTTTTTTCTGTTTAGCTCAGGCTGCCCTCGCATAATACAGTGCACTCAGAAGTTAGGAAAAAAAAAATCCCCAAGCCTGCTGCACACAGAGTCGGAATAAGTTTAACTGTTTGACCTACAACAGTTCTGTCATCATCAATTGACACGTTCGTCTTTCTTTTCTTGAAATAAAGCTTTTCCCCAGTGTTCTGGCAGCAACACAAGGATTGCTGGCAATGAAGTCACCTTCAAAGCAGAGACATTCATGAAACAAATGCATTTCTGGAAGAAAGTAAGGCAGCTTGCACCAGAATTTTTATGATGGCTGTGCTGCAACCGGAGCTTATCAAGTATCTGTGTTGAGTATTTATAATTGCTTGACTTGCATTTGCCCATTTGGGCACAGCTCATCATGGGAGTACCTTTTTCTTTAACGAAAGGGAAGTAGGGAGGCATGGGGTATTTCAGGAAATCAAGAAAACACATAGAGCAACTAAGTTATTAATGCAACAGAACTAACAAGATTTTTTTTAGCCCAAAAAATCAAAGTGTGAGGATCTGTAATTAAAGAGTAGCACCAAAAGGCAGAGAACAAGGAGAACATTGCTGTGGTTAAAGGAGGCCATTTTGCCAAAGGCAGTCACCTGCAGTCCAGGCTGGAGAAGGGAAATGCCATTGTAGGCTCACAGATTGATACATCTATCAAAAATTTTTTTGTTACTGGCTGTGCCAGACTTTCTGCCTCACTCTCCTTCATACATACAGTTACCCTTCTGTTCCTGATGGATATATCTTTTTCTGCTGCTGAAAAGTAGAAAATGCTTAGGTAAACATACAAGAAATGGAAATCTGAGTAACAACTGAGGTTTTATTTGAGATGATGCTTTTCTGAGCAGTGTCATTCTTGAGATGAGTTAGATACTCTTCACAGATTTTGGGAATGCTTTTAAGGGGAGGGTAGTTAGAAAATAGGTATGTGGCTTTGGGCTTTCTCTCATCATTGACTTCTAGACATCACATGGAAACAGATTAGTGCTAACTAAAGGGAGGGTGGTATCATCACTTTGATGATGTTAACATGAAAAAATAGCTGTTCTTGAGTACAGGTAATAATGTGGAGTCATTTGAAGATGTTGAGATCAGAATTACGTACTTTGAGGAAGGAAGGAATAGTAGTGTAATTTCATTATGGTTTTTATAAAATCTTAGGGCTTTTTGTTTGAAATCACATGTCACTTATTGACATCTGCTCAGATTTTAAAAACATAATGCATAAAAACAGTGTTAAATGCTAGATAGTACTGATCTTTGTCCTTTCCTCTGCAGGAGGCCTGTAAGCTGTTCCCATGTCAGAATGAGTAAAATGTCATTTTGGGGTTTTCTGAATGATGGTAGGTAGCTTTCTCACAGCAGGTCCTGAGGGAAGAGCAAAGTGTCTCTCTTGCACTGAGCAGAGGAGAAGTGTGTCAAATCTCTGAGATGCCATCAAATATCACTAGAAGCTGTGCTGTACTAGAGGATTAGGAGTATGCATCTGACAGCGAATGTCCTGATGCAACTGGGACTCAGCTGCGTTTTCCAGAGTGAGCTGAAGGGGTGTGGATAATGAATGAGTTGTCTGAATGAAGGTTATGAGGAAAAACAAGACTGCAGCTCATCAATGGGATTTTTGGTTTCTTTTTTTCTTTTTCAGTTGTTGTTTTCCCCGTGTTGCCGTTGGAGAAAACTTTACTGCCTAAGGAAAAGTTGCAGGCTCAAAGTAGGACATACTGCCCAGAAGACTGCAAACAGCTTAACATGAATACAAGCTCTTTGATATGATGGACCACTTTCATGACCTCTTTATAGCAGATTACCATTTTTTTCTTTATCTTTATACCATTCACATTGTTAATAGAGTACTCTGCGTGCTGCAGCTTGTCACATGCAATTTTAATCTATCTTGAGAAAGCTTCCTTAAAACTTGAAAAAGAGGGAGGAAAACACATCTCTTCTGATTTGCCTTCTAATTTGACAATCTCTTCCTTGACAGCTTTTGCAAACTCTACCAGGAGAAAAAAAAAAAGAAGTGTACTGAATAATTCAGCCTTGAGAGTGAATTGAGTTTGAGGAGAATTGTTGAATTCCCAAGTCTGTGGTTTGTGGTTTTTGTTATCGACTGCTCACATGGATTTAAAGTCCTGTCTCTGCAGTTGGTGGTTTTTGTCTCCCCTTTGGATGCTACAGTTTTGTCTGGCTTTCGACCCTTGAACACCAGCTCTCTGATCTTGCAAATAAACATACAAAAACTCCTGAGGGACCTTCCTGCTTCCAAGGTGAGCCATAGGTAGCATGCTACATCAATAAATCGGATTTTAACCCTGGACCTGAATGTTGAAAATAGTCCAGTGAAAGTTGATGGTGTCATCATGCTGAGTATGAGGCACTCTTCCTACTATTCTCCCCTCACATGCTGGAGTATCCAAATTCTTAAGGATAATGAAAGCTTGATATCAGAAAAGAACCTCGTGAAAATGGGGTGTCTTAGCTCACCCCCGATATACCCCTGAAATTTGTTGTTTATATTAACATGCTAATGGGAGCCAGACAATAATACAATAGGAGCTGGTCCTGCATTTTATGCATCAGCAGCCAATAAGTAAAAAACCCCAAGTTTATATCATTTGAGTGTTTGTGAATGCATAAAAAAGAGAGTCCATTTTCTGCAAAGTGGAATGATGATGTGCTACCTGTCACTGAAAGTAGCTTGCCCAGAAAAAAAATTATAATTGTAAGAGTCTAGCCGGTATTCAGGACTCTGTATAAAACCTGAAGCATGCTCATCATTTCTTAAAGCCACTGAATAAAGTAAATGTTATTACCTCTAAAGTATTTTTTCCTAGCTCAAAAAGCAGAATCATCTGGAAAAAAAAAAAAATCGAAAATTGTTGTCATACTGTCTAGTGGAACCTTTATATAATTAACTCTTATTGACAATTTCACTGAGTGGTATAGTTCATATGAGTAAATATCTGAGCTCAGTCATAGTGTGGACTGCAGGAAGGCTCTGCTAATGTATTTCCACTCAGCTGCTTACAGCTACGTGTTAACATTTTCTAACCAAAAGAAGGAATAAAAATGTTTGGTGGTTTTGTGATGAATTTGTAAGAGAATGCTAAGGAAGTAACTTTCAGTGAGGAGGATATGGTCCCTTATCCTTGAACTTTAAAAGATAACAGAACCTTAACCTAAAAAAGAAAAAAACCCCAAACCAAACAATAACCCAAACTAAATCCTGAATACCAAAGAAAAAAAGCTCTTTTTTGATTCATGGTAAATTAATGCTTTTTAACTTACATTTATCACTAGTGTTTGTGTAGTCATGGGCTTCTTTGAAAGACAGCTAAATCTAGAAAACTTTTTAAATTAAGTGACAGATCAGATGGGATCTGCTTGCAAGTAAAATAAACCCACAAGTCTTGTGGATGGATGAAAGTTTTTATTCCTTTTAGTTCTCTCTTTAGTTCTGATTAACATATAATCAAATAAGCTAGAGTCCATCCAGAACGCAGTTTTGGTTAAAAATCAGTTAAGTGCATCAAGAATATGCTTTTTGCTAGGTATTCTTGAGGTAGGAAATGCAGAAATGGTATCTGTTCCGGGCTCAAGGCAGAGCTTGGGTGTGCAATCCCTTTTCCCACAAGTAGGAATTCAAGTCAGAGTTGAAGCACATGCATGCACACTGTGGTTATAAACATACTTCTGGTTATAATTAAAGGGAACAACCCATGTCCCTAAAGGTAGATGCTTCCCAGGAATCAGTCTGCATTGGGACTGCCTATGGAGTGCTCCCGGAGTGCTGGTTTGAGGATCCTGAGGTAAAATCCCTTTCTCAAATCTCTGGCTAAAGATGAAAAAGTTACCTTGAGTGTCCCCAGTTTTTTAACAGCTGACTTGGGCACAGCCTTGTTATGGGGCAAGGGAATGGCAGGAATAACAAATCCCTCCTATCCACCTGAAGGAGATGAAGGAATCCCAGTGGAACACGGTGCTTTGGCCGCACTGTAACTTGTGGTACCTCAGTGCAATGTCTGCCAGCCTCCTGCTCCTGTGCAGCCACAGGAGCCAGTGCTGGGCATAAATCTGTGCAAGACAGGGAAGATTTTATGGGATCTTGGACATCTCCCTTCCCAACAGACTAACAAACAAATTCTCTCTCCTATTGGGGGAAATACTGGGGGAATAAATGAGCTGTGCTGCTGTGTGAGATACTTTTGAGGGAGAACCAGGTAAGCTGTTTCTGTGGCAGAGGCATAATTTAAGCTTATGACTGAGGTCCCTTGTGTAAATGAGTTTTTTCAAGATTTACTGACAACACAATATAAACACTTTCATCAGAAGAATAGTGATTTTTAAAAATGCATCTCTTTGTGATGCTGAGGCAAAAGATTCTGCAGTTTCTTTATTTGTTGTAATAATTATAACCTATACTTTAGAACAGTTTTTTCTTCCACCCTGTGATCATCTCCCCAAAGGGCTGGGAGCTATTTTTCCTTCTCTGAGGATGTTCTGATGAAGCTGATGCTATGTGGTAGGTCCTGGCCACCTGCTTTACTTGGTCATGTGAATGTTTTCCTGAGTCATACTCCCAAAATACATTGTTGCCTAAATCTAGGGAAAGCTGACAATCGGTAGCAGTTGAACTTTCATATTACAGCAGAATTGATGTTAAAAATAAATTCTTGCAAATGATTACTGTCAGGAAAGCATATGAGTTTGCTAAGAAACTAGGTAAGCACCTAGTTTGCTGTGTGAGAAGGGTTTCTCTTGGCATTAATTACTCCAGGAACTAAAGTTCACACCAAAACACTGCATAGGAAATCAAGATGCATGTTCCATACTTTACTGGTTAAATATTGAAGCTGTCACAGAAATGTTCCCCAGCCTGTGTCAGCTGCTGTTAGCTTTCAGAGCCATGTTCATTCTTCTTTAGGTACTGAGACTTTTCAGCTCTTTTCAACACAGTAATAACTCTTCAGCCAGAAGAGTTAAGGCTGCTTTAGCAAGGCAGAGGGCCCAGGCCATCTATAAGTTAAGTTGTTCTGTGAGCCAGAACCTGTGGGAAAAAATATTTTCTGTGATGAAATGACTCCTGGCCTTGCCTTTTCGAATGTGATCTAGGCGAGGTGTGTAGATACAACAATGCTGCTACCAAGGATTTTCTTGCTATTTTCTAAGTCCATGAGAGACTTTTCTCTCTCACAGAAGAGGTAGCAGAGTTATGTAAACAACCAAGCCACCTGCAACCTTGAAAAGTCTTGTTTATGGTATAGTAGAAAATATTTTGACAGTGGATGTTTTAGGATTTTAGTCAATCACCCCAAGGGGTGGCTGGTCCTTTGTCCAATTAGACTATGAAGAAAAAAGTCTATAAAAGAATTTGTAAAATGATTAAATCAATCAATCTTGCTGCACAATTCCTGCCTGCTGGATCTTCTCCTCCTCCTCCTCCTATTGGCTGCAGGACATGGTGATATACCCTAGGGCCAAGGCCTGTGGTGATAGAGCTGCTGTTATACTGAGATCCTGCTCTTTTTGGCTGCTATGGTTTTTGATTTTAACCCTCCTGGAACAGTGCCTGTCTTCGGGAGAGGATTCTAAACAGTATTCCAGGTGGCTGATAAAGCCCAGCTTTCAGTCTGGAGGAAAGAGGGGGAATGTAAAGTGTAGTGCTGGTCCCAGTATTCCTTTGGGCTGTCTGCAGTGGTACTTGGAGCAGGTTGATGCCAGCAATCTCCTTGGTCAGTAACTGAGCTAGTTTGAATCTTGCTGAGGCGTGTGCCTGACTCCATGGATTATGTGTGAAAGTCAGTGGCCTCTTTCCCCCGTATTAGCAAGTGGAAGGTGAAGAATGCATTATCCACCCTGTAGTTGTGCTGCCTAGGGCAGGATTTGGAACACAAACTTCGGCTCATGGGGAAAAACAAACAGAGTGAGTTGACAATGTGAAGCTATTGCAAAAAGAGACAAATGTGATTCTGCAGTTTATGGTGAGGAATGCTGCATGAGAGACAAAGGACATAATTATCCTGATTTGGAATTGCTGACGCTTCATCTAACACAAGTTTTAGATACTGCAATTTCAGGTAGAGATGAGTTGAAGGGTCTCCAGAAAAAAGAAACAAAAAAGTAACCTTAGAAAACAATGATTTTTAAGCATTGCCTGTGAGAAAATGCTAAAAAAATAGGTTTCATAAGCTTTTCTAAAGAAAGAGAATGATGTTATGACTGTGGAAATATTGTTGGTTTTCTGGCCAGGTTTTCTGGCCTCTTCAAATAGAAATTGAGTATGATTACATAAAAAATGGGGCAAAATATAATCAACACAACATATAGGAAAGCAAATTTTGCTTTCTAAAAGTTTTCTATGCAGTAGAAGGAGATCTAACCAGATAAGAAAAGAATTTAAGTGAGCAATGCCTTTTTGTCTCCAATGAAAAGTGTGCAAAAGCATTTTACATTGATGTCTTGAAAGTGGTTTTGCTTAGCAAAAATTTATTTTGATTTCAAGTATTTTTCTTGAGTAAATAAGCATACCTCTGCAGTTGCTGTTGAATGTGTATTAAGTTTAGAGAAAACATAAAAGGTTGTCTTAATTGTTTCAACAGCTGCCCATCTCAGGTCATTCAATATCCAGTGCAACTCCCACCAAATGCCTTGTGAAGACTGTGGTGACTTTCTCCACACTGCACAACAGCCTTTACTCCCAAAGCTGGGTAAAAGCAAAGTGATCTGTAAGGGTGCCTGTATTTGGTGGGTTTCAGTACTTCACAGCAGTCAGTTCTGAGGTTTATTTGTCTGTGTGGGGTCTGGGTATTTTAGCTCAAGATGGATCTCATCTTGTCCTCTAGATCTTAGGTTCCCGTTGAGAATTGTGGATTCACTTCAGCACTGCAGTGTTGCATAGAACCAAAGGATTAGGAGATGAAACTTTTACAGTTCTTTCTTCTGAATGACACAGTGGACTGATCACACTTTCTCTTTTTTCATTTTTACTCTAAAAATACAAAATTATAAAACCAGACAGGTATGTCTACTTCTCAGTGTATGCTTTATCAAAGTATAGATGTGAGCAAACTAAGGAATGTGTGATACGACTTTTTTATTGGTAGCTCTCCTCACTGAACTGTCAGTGGTGACTTAAATTTCTCTGTGTTACGTAACAAAGATATTATTGGTAATAACTTTGCTCTTCCTTGGCAGATATGCCAAATACCAAGGGTACAGAAATTTAATCTTGTTATTGATAGCAACTAGACAGTTTTAAGATATTCATCAAAAAGATCCTTGAACTTTTCATTCTGTCCAACAACTTGATAATCAGAAAACAAGGAGAAATCATAATAAAATGTGATCACTGTGTTTTTTCCAAATGCTCATCTGTCTCTCACAGGAGTTTTTTAACCTTTGATCGAAGTATCTAAAACTACACAGTAAAGACCCTGGTAATTAACAGATCAAGATTTACACTCAGTTATGTCTCACAACATAAGCCATATTTGTGTGAATGTAGAAACAGTCTCTTCTGACTTGATGTGCTACTTTTCACATTGAAGTGAACACTGATTAATAAATGTTAATTAACTTACTATAGCCTTACATAATCAGAGTATAATTTCTTAAGCTGAGAGTTTCTGACCTGAAAGTTATATTTTTAGTTTGTATCTGAATTTCAACTTTCCTTTTGTTCATTATCATGCAGCCAGAGATGAATGAGAAATGTCTTTATGATTATTTGAATTTTGGAGGAGTTTCATGATAGCTCCTATTCTAGCATGGGGAGAAAACATGCTTTTTTCAAAGTGTTGTGCTGGTAAAAGTGGGACTGCCTTCATTTGACCAAAGACTTTGTCATCTTGGGAAGACAGCACCCTGAAGCAAGTGCCTGATACCTTCTTCTACATGAGTTTCCTCCTATTGTGATGTCCAGGTGGGAGGAAGGAACAAAGACTTCACCTTGAAATTCTTTTCTCCTTCACTCTCTCAGAAAGTTTATTTTTCTTACTAACATTCCTAAACCAAATCAACACACTGGCATTTCCTTACAGAAACCTGTTCAGTTAAAGCATTTCTGGCAATTTGTGTTGCTGTCTCTCGAAGGCTTTGGCAGAGCAAACGGTGAGTGGGACTTCTCTATTTTAGTCCCAGCATCTGGATTTGGGTTGACTAGCAAGATTCTTCTTCCTCCCTTGAGACCTAAGATGACTTCCCATTTCTTTGTATTTTTGTTGGGTTTTTTCTGTGTTGTTTCTTTTTTTTTTCTCTTGTGTAGCTCATAAAGTCTTTACTTACAGACATGAGGGGTTGGATGATCTGCTTTCCCCAGGAGTCTGAGCTCTTCATTCCCAGACTCCTTGTTGCCATTAGGTCAGCAGAGCTGGTACCAGCCTGCTTACTGTAGATTGTCTTCACCCAGTACATCCAGCTATTTTTCCCTCAAACTGTGTGGAGAAGGAGAAATGATCCATAGCCAGGCAGAATCTTTGTTGTTTCCCTGCTGTTCTGTTTCTGTTCATGCGCAGGCTTTTCAATTTCATGAAGCAGCTTTACATGAAAGCTGAAATGTAATTGCATCCTCCTGAGTAAAATGGACAATTTCTGTGCCAACCATGTTTTTAAAGAGTAAGATTACATCATTCACTCTGCTGCATGCTTTCTCTGTGAGTGAATCCCTTCGCTGATGTAAAGGTATTAAATATTCCAAGACACCAGCCAGACCAATTCTTTATAATGCCATGAGTGTGGAGAAGATCACCTTCATTATTTTTGTCAGGGGAAAAAACAAAACATGAAAGGGAGGCCTCTTTCAGTACACCTTGCTTTAGTCTAGCAAATACTAGTGAGGATTCATTTCAGCATACATCATGCTTACTGTTCCTCTCAGCTCTCCATGTTAACTTACACTATAATTTCCTTGCAGAATTTGTGGCATTCTGATATACCTTGTAGATCTAAGGCAGCACAATAAATATTGTGTACTTTGCAGTTTTTGTTTCTTTGTTTTAAACTGAAGCTCTGGAGTGTGGTAACATTTGTTGCCATAGGGAAAAAAAAATTGAAAGTGTGCAGGGTTGCAAACAAAACAGTTTCAAATATCTTTTTACACTACTGTTATGGTTTCTAGTACTCTATGTATTGCTCATAATATCTTTATATGGCTGTAAGAAATGGGTGGTTTTCAGTATTTTGTCTTTCATTGATTGCACTTTGTAAGATTTCCAGAGTTCACTCATGCATTTTATGTTTGACTATGGACAGTTATAAAATAGTTTTCTTATAGTTATGTTGTGAGCCTAACAGTGACAATATATCTCCCTTTCTTGGAATAATGTCTGGACTTCTTTTCTCCCTGCCAGATGATGTCACAGACTTACCAGGAAGAATACTTGATAGCAAGATTATGCAGTGTAGTTCTTGTTCCCAAAAATGTGCTTCTCCATCTCAAATCTGCACAATACTGCCCTTAACACTGAAATTTATTCTCTCAAAGCCACCTCTGATCTCTCCCAGAGGGGTGCAAACAGCTTAATGAACAGAGGTTAGGAAAAGCAGCACTCTGGCTGTTTTGAAAAAGGTTTTATTTCCAAAAGTGGGAGAGGTTCCTAAACTCAGAACAACCTGAATTCAAGAGACTGGGCTATCTGGGGTAATAAAGTTCTACTCTGGACACAGCAAAAATAATTGGAGGTATGGTTCAATTGTAAAACTTGTAGTCTCCTTTTGGGAGCTGCTGAAGGGCTAATTCCCATTGATGTACAGTCCAGCAGATTGAGCAGATGTTCTGTGTCATGGGATGAAGGGCGTGACAAGCTGCTTCTCCTTTGGTTATTGTCATCCCTTCTCATTGCTGATTGCTGCTGCTGCAGGAGAGACCCAGTGGTGCCACATCAGTGACTTTGTGAGAGCGCTGTGTGTTCATCCCAGCCACAGAACACAGCAATAACCAGACAACCCCTAAGGAAGCATTAGAGCCTATGTCTATAAGATTATGTTCTGAAAGATGCTGAGCATCAACTCTGAATAAAATCAGTAAGAACAGAGAGTGTGCAGGGCAACACAGAGAAATACAGAGGAAGCACTGTGATTATGAAAGCATTGGAACTATGAAAGAAACTGTTACAAAATTAAAAACAGTGAGGTGTATTTAACTACACTACAGTAGACTGGATTATAAACCCATGTGAACACTGGTACTTAGGGTCTTGGGGGAAGAGAAGGTGGGTGGATCATCAGAAGAACTGCAAATGCCAAGAGAAAGGACTAAAACATCATCATACTGTAGTATCTTCGTGTGGTGTCAGATTAAAAAATGAAACTTTAGAATGAGATTGTCATCTCTGTATGTGGAAATCTAATGGGTTCTGACAGCCTTCTTTTTAAGGAAATTCTGTAACTCCTATTTTTTCCCCACTAATAATCATAGAAATATTTCTGTCTGAAATGTAAGGTGCTGCAAATGCCATGATTTTTGCTTTCTCATTACGAAGCACAAAAAAGTTGCATTTTCAGAGAACAGCTGGCTATTACAGTATGTTTCCTTACTGTTAACCTTACTAAATCGTGAGTCACTAACCCAATCACTAACCTAATTTTAGCCAAACTGAAGCTAACTTACTCTTCAGTCTCTAGCTGAACAAAAGCATTCATCAATCATCTTCATGAGTTCACAGAACCCTAAGATTGCAGGCAACTATCATGTATTGTATAACCATCTGCAGGTCGTAATGCCAGACATCCTTTAACAGTGTCCTCTGCCTAAAAGGAAAATAGTTCAAAGCTCTTGTGGGAGAGAATGGAAGGGTTTTTCCTTCCAAGGCAAGAAGATCCTTTTTTTCTTCTTAGTCCAAGCTGGTAACTACTTCAACCTCACAAGGCCTGCCTTTCAAGAGATGCTTGCAAATTCCAGAGAGGTAGTACTCGAAATCTGAAGCCAGTGTTTTTTTACTATGTGCACTACTTATGATGTGCTAAGACCTCTGTTAACTGGTAAAAAAAGAGCACTTTATTGGACACTGATGATGATGGTTACTTGCTCTTTCGGGAAGCACTGATTTTGTGTGATATTTGTGTGGAGCATTACTTGAGTCTAAAGTTTAGTCTTCTATGGCAGATGTTTCTGTCAGGCCTTTAGACCTGTCCCATTGTACTTGATTTTTGGGAAGGCAGAGCTTATGCTGTTGGACAAATGCTAACTGAATTAGCTGTGCTCAGCACTCGAGGAGCAATAGCAGCCTTCTGGGGGCTCTTATTTCTAAATCCAGCCTTTTTGCTACCATAAACTGGTATCTGTCTTAAAAAGTGATAGATTAATTCCCTCTCCTCCCTCCAGTCTTCATTTTTTCCATGTGAGGTTTTAAATAATCACCATCAATTTCAGCTTTCTAGCTCTGCATGCCTAACTTTAAACCAGCCTAACCTCTCCTGGATTATTGCCAGAGGCTCTGTACCTGCTATAGCCGGAGTAGTAAGTCCTCTGTGGTTTCATCCATGTGTCTTAATTTCCCATCTTTACAATCCATGGCTAGTTTCACCTCTAGAGTTTCTCTTTCCCAGACCAGCCACAGCCTAAGCTGTACTCACGAGTCTCATACCAGCTTTAGAAGGAGTGACGTTAACATTTCTTCCTGTTACTTCAAGCTCTTATTTTAGCTGTGTGAGCATGTCAAGGTCTATCACTCAGCTGCATATGCTCTCCTTTCCCAAGCTCTATCCTTAACCTAAATTCCGTCTTTCAGCCTTGCAGTGGGACTTGCTGTACCCTGCCAGAGGCAGCATGTTTACACCTCTGTCCACAGTCCCCAGGCCACCTGGAATGCTCTCAGCCTGCAGCACTCACCTCACTCCTTCCTCTCCCCTCTCCTGAAAGCTGCATCAAAGTGTAGTTGTAGGGCTGGTGAGTACTTGCCTGAACTGGAGTGACAGCTCATTTAGCCCTGCTGCCTCCAAGTCTCATTTCGGGAGCATCTGCCAGACTGAAAGCAGGGCTGAATCTTGAAGGGCTCGTAGGGATGAAGTGAGTGCTGCAGACAGGACAGGGAGTCACAGTCCATTCTGCAGGATTTGGGAGAGGCTCAAATGGGTGCTGGATATTTTAAGAACTACAGGGCTAAAATGGGGCAGGCACAAGTTATATTTCTGGTATAGTTTCTATCTCACTTATATTTTTTTATCATCTTTTTAGCTGTGGTCTTTCTTGTCTTTTATGATTTAATGCTCATGTCAGCTTCATGAGTTCTCCTTCCTTGAGCCATCCCTGGCTACAGTCTCAGCCATGACCATTGGGCTGTTATTTGTCTTCCCATGCTAGAAATTTTTTAAGATCTAGTCCTGAAGATTTTTTTCCCCTCATCACTTAATATATCCCTGGCTATGTGACTTGCGCTTCCCATTTAAATTATAAATCATTGACTCATGCTCACACCATAAATGTATCAGATGGAAGAAAGATGTATCTCTTACCCAGGTTTGAACTGGAATTTGAGTTACATTTTTGAATACTTACATCCTCTGTAAGACGTCCAGCTGGAGCAATGAGTCCAGAATAAACATGCTCTGATTTCCCATATAAAGAGAGCTTTTTTCTCATTTATCATTGCTAGAATCAAGCGTCATCTTAGGTCATTAACCCCTGCTTTCCTGATCTCTGTTCACAGTCTAAACTCTATTCCAAGTAATGAACCTAGCCAAGTGATACCAACCTGATTCTCTAGGTAGTCAGTCAAATAATTTTTGTCCAAAATAAAGGTCTAATCCAATAGCAATTCTAGGCTTACAGGCCTTCCTATGGTGATCCTTAGTACTATTTAGTCCACCTGCTCTTCTTCCCAACCTTCAGGCAGTTGTGTATGGTTTACTGAATTTCGTTCTTTATTCTGTTTTCTGGACTTCCAACTTTCTGCTTGACATCTCTAGCCTAGAAATATATAACTTAATTTCTATGCTGTGTTTACTTTGGTAGATAAATTGAGTTTATACCTAAGCAGGACAAATCATAACTAAAATTTTTATTGGAAAGCCTGTCGAAAAAATGCATTTACATAAGCAACTCAATAAACATACACACATTTGCACTCTCAGAGATGGCTATTCTTTCACAGAAAGCTGTCCTGTTCACTAATAGCACTGACAGTGTTTGTGTGTAGCCTTTCCCTGTGCAATTACATTACATTTTCAGAGCGTAAGGAAAAAGGCTCAAGCTCTCCACCCACCTCCACCCTTCCCTTTGGGCTAGGTTTTTCCAAGGAGAGCCTCTCTTTAGAAGAAGCACAGGGAGTACTTTGTGTGCTGTGCTCTCTTGAAAAATATGTCAACCTGCTATGATCTCGCCATGGCAGTGGATCTCTTGGAAAGCCTGGCTTCCATCCAAGTGAGCCAGCATGGGTGTGTGTGGTAAAGCCTTCCTCAGTGGATACACCATGAGCTTATCAAAAAAGCTGTGCACATGATTTTTCAGAGAGATTAAATTCAGTCTGAGCACATTTTCACTGATGCATTCAAAAACTTCTCAAGAAGGGATGTGTCTAGGCAGCTGCCCAAGTGTGGTTCTTCAACCATTTGAATGGTAGAATTAAAAAAAAATTAGCCCTTTTGATGATGAAGGATATTTATAAAATATATTCTCTCTTGCAAAAACTGAATTTATCATTTTTTGCAAAGGACTTACTGTGAATTTAATGCAATATCCAATCTGTAAATAGAAGAATTTATGTTGGAAGTTTGGGAGTTTGGATGTTGGTATGTTGGGATGGTTGATGTTCTCAGACTAGATTGGGAATAGAAAACCCAGATTAGAATTAATCTATAGACACGGTTTCTTAATGCAACATCAGTAATGGAAAATCAATTTTCAGGTCTTGAATATTCAGAATCAGTTTTAAGATCTTGAGTTTTCAGTCTGAATGAGATCTTTTACTTGAATGACCTACTGTTGGTTCATGTTTGTTTTATTAAGAGATTTCAGGAAAAGCTTTATATCAAAGCTAACTGCATGTACATGGTTATTGTCAAATTTAAACTCTTTTCTAAAAGGGATGAGGAGAAGAGTAAATGAAGACTGGTAATACCTAAGATTCCTGGAGGGCTACAGATGTGCTGAGGTCTTGCCAGCATCCTGCTGCCTTGAAAGATCAGCAGGCTGGGGGTTAAAGACAATGATGTTCAGTGATGTTAAGCTAAGTGCTTACACCCAGCAGCTGTGAGTCACTGGAAGACTTTCTGCTGCAGGGATCCTGTGCTCTCCTATGATAAATTAGAGATAAAATAGCCAATTCCATGATAAATTTACATTATGGCAGGTAAAGTAGATCCTTTATTTCCCACGAATTAAGATTGACAAGCAGCTGCAAATATGACTCACATGTTTATTGATAAATCACAAATGGCACAGACCTGAAGAGCTTTGATTATAGTAAAAAAAGTAGCACTCAGCCAAATCATCCTGCAGCTTTTTGATTTACAGCTCTATGACATAGTTGCGGCTTTGTGTCTGTTACTTCACTTTTAATTTGAGGACTTTTGAACACAGTCCGATGCTTTGTTGCTTGCCAGTGGGAGAGAGAAGACCTTTTGCAAAAGCAGCAATTTTAGTGAGAATTCCATGGCTAAGGTTCATAACAGTCAGACCGTTCTTTAAATGGTAGGCAGCAGTCTTTTTTTTTATTTGTGATGAAAGGAGAAGGTTTGATAACCCTGCTTAGCCTTTCTCCGTGCTATGTGAGTTACTTTAATAAAATACCACTTTGCCTTGGGCATTCTGCTGACTGTGCTGGAAGACTTGTACTCCAAAATGTGTTTGTCACTCTCTGTCACATCTCTTCCTATCCACCTTCATCTATCTGTCTATTTATGTAACCTTCTGTATCATCAAATGCTTATCAGCACAGGAATTCTGGACAATACCCTGTCACAGAGCTTCCAGTGCGAGAGGCCTGTGTTTCTCATCTTGTTTCTGAAACGATGCTGCACACCTGTGTCACGTTGTACCACACAGCTGGCAGTGCTGAGAGCCTTGTAATTAGGTGAGGTTGTGCTTCCAAGGAGAAGAA
The DNA here is from genome assembly GCF_965178545.1 of Coloeus monedula. NCBI lineage: Eukaryota > Metazoa > Chordata > Aves > Passeriformes > Corvidae > Coloeus > Coloeus monedula. The sequence continues at coordinate 9,040,717 of NC_138786.1, read as the reverse complement.
AGATCTAGTACAGGCCTGTGAATGCTCAGCACTTGATTTCTGATTCATTTTCTTTTCTATCCGTGTAATGAGAGAGCTTGCAGTAGCAGGGAGATGCTCTATGCATGAGCTACACAGATTTCTTGGAAAACCTCAAAGATAGGGAAGCACAAAAGTGGTAACTTCAGCACTTTTTCTCTAAAAATAATTTTCTGTGAGTACTGACTCTATTTGTCCTGTACAAAATTACTGTCCTTTATGCAAATAGTTGGAAAGGAGAGAATTACAAACCAACTGAGAGTGTAAGACATGCTTGACTGGTCAAGAGGTAGAATATGATACAGCAGCTTGTATAAGGCAATAAAAGGATGTGAAAATGTAGAATTCTGTAGTAGAAAGGAACCTGGATTACAGCTGGTTGCCTGTAAAACTTGTCACAAATCAGAGTGAGTAAAAAACCTGAGTGACAATTCTGCTGTTGAGTTGGTAGTGGATGAAAGCCCTGCACCTGAGCATTCACCAGGCCCCTGCCATGTGGGTTTTCTTCTGTTACTTTCTCTTCTGTGTGTGTTTTCAGCTGCAGGATCAAGGGGAATAAAATAACAAGATCGGTTTTCCAGCAAGATATCCTTATCATTGTGTATGTGGGGATTTTGTGTGGTGTTGGGACTGGTTTTGTTTTAAGCTCGTTTCCTTACTCTGTTTTCTCTTATCACCAGCTATGCTCAATATCTGATCTCTTAGTCTTCTTTGAAGATTAAGCAAAACAGGTACTTAAAGTGTTTGGGGAGTTTTGCATTTGCAATTTGTATTATTGGAGAAATCCTGGACTTGTGTTTGTCTAGGTCTAGTTTTTTATGTTTCTTGTTGCTATTTGTGTCTTTCCAGAAATCCACTTGGCACTGCAACCCCCAATTCTGGCATTACATGCTGATGTTTTTCTCCAGTGTCTGTTAGCATTGCGCTTCATCTGATGCACCTGTGAGTTTGACCTAGAGCTGTCTTGTTCCTGTTCAGCTTTTCTCACTTCTTACTTTCTGCAGGATCACTGGCGCTGTCTCTCATGATCTCATTCAAAACACCTTCACACATTTATATTCTCAAACGCTTCATTAGTCAGGTCTAAAATAACAGTCTCTTCCACCTCCTTTTTTTTCTGTCTCCTGGATCAAAACTTTTCCTTGTCACTTTTCCTGAATTTTTGGTTAGTCTGTGTCCAGGCAGATGCTTTGGATGGTGGAATTTGCCATCAACAGTTGTGAATGTCTCAAAGCCCCTTTCCTAGCCCTACTACACAAGTAGCACAGGGTTCTAAAGCTGATCTTGGAAATGCCACAAAGAACCTATGAATCTACTGCACAGTTACAATGTAGAACTGGTGTCTAGGGCTTTCATATATGTTAATGTTTTGTTTTTCTTTTTGCTTCCTTTTATTGCTGTCAGCTGAGATAGATCAGGACAGGCTGAGATTAGTCATAAGTTACCCCAGGCATGCACTTTGCTCACAGCAGCACTCCAGAGTCCTGCAGCTCACCATCTCCATGTCAGCTTTACAGCATTCTGCCTGCAGTGAATACATGGAAGAACAACAGCAGAAAAATCAGGGTGAGCGACACAAGGAAGTCAAAATGTGTGCAGCTACCTGGGAATGGATGGTGAACTTTAATGGGAGAAACTTGAAGCAGTTTCTCCAAGAAAAAGCTGGTTCCTTGTTTCCCTAGTATGTTGTGAACATGTGAGTGACACTCAGTAGGGGTATGGGGAAAGACAGTGAATCTCTTTAACTGTGCACTTTGCCAAAACAAGTCTGCTTTTTGTAGATTAGGAAGGCATTGAAAATGTGATTAGACATACTGTGGGCTCCAGTAGGTTTCCTGAGCTTGGCTGAGGAAGAAAGCAGAATCCTCCTGAGATTCTGGGATACTAAAATAGAAAATTGCTGATACAACATAAATGTTGGCTTCAAAGGGTTGCTGATGGGCTGTGAAAGGATGGATTTTGGATCTCAAGAAGGTTTGCCCCACGAGTGCTAAAGTTAGATTATTGCCCTTATTGTTAGTTGTGATATACTGTCTGTGCTTCCATATTGGAGCCTTTCCTGCCTGGTATTTTCCCTTGAGGTAAAGACTGGCAACATCTATTACAGAGAATGCTCTGTTAAAAGGAAGCTTGGGAAGCGACACCAAAGCGAAGCTGTGTTGGCAAACTACCCAAGCTGTTAAACTTCAGGTTTGAGCAGCAGATTGTCTCTGAATTGAGCTACTTTCTTATGGCTTTCATGGCTTTACTTGCTATGATATGACTTTGGTACACTTGTTAGGAGAAGTATATGGAGGTCACTTGTCTCCTTGGAAACCAGAAGATAAAATTACTTGAGTTGAATCTGTATTTTGATATAAATAAGCTTTTTGTTCTCCAAAGGATAGCTACCTAGACACTGAAGCATTAACCATTTTGTAATGATTTTCTGTCTTTTGCAAGGTTGAGGGGGTCTTACAGTGGAAGAACAATGACAGCACTCTTAATTGACCATCTCAGATGTACGATTTGCTTCAAGCATCTTGCATTCTAATTAGAAATCAAAGCATTGCAAGGTGTTCCCTTCACCTCTTACTGCTGACCGTTTGTGGAGTTTCTCTGTCTTTTGTCCACTCTTCTCTTTAGTGCAAGGTTATTTCTATGTAAATACTCTAAATAAAAGCTTTGTGGAATATGTTCTTTCTGTAAAACTTAGACTTCTCTTGGAAAAGAGCTCATTTATAATCCGTGTCACTGAAGCAGTTGTTATTATGGAGATAGTAATGCTGCACTGCAAGGAGAAGGAACATGGGAAGGTGCTAGGAGTCCACTAACTGTAGGTCAGAAACACTTTTAGCAGATGAAATGGAAGAAGTGTATTTGCTTTAAAAGATAGATATAGTGTGACAAGTGATTTTTTTTATGTAATGGAGTTGTGGTAAAAAGCAGCAACTAGACAGCTGTGGTCTTAGGAGATTTAGTGTCTAAGCATCTTTATTTACTAGGCTATTTCTTTTACACCGTAGTGTTTAATGCAGGGAAAAATGACAACCTGCAGGGAGCCTAATTGGATTTGATGTGTATCACAACTGTTGACCTTATGACTTGGGTTCAGGCATTAGAAAGATGAGAGTGTAATAGGAACTTTCTTCAGAACAGTATGTACATATGCATATGGTGTAATATTTGTACTCTAAAGCATAAAATTGCTCCTGCCATGCCAAAAATCTGTCTTTTCATCTTCTGATGCATTTTTGATTCCTCTCCAGATGCCACCCATGGGGTGCCATATAGGTTACAACAAAAGTCTGAGCTTCTTAGCTCCTAGTTTCCTCTAAACCCTACTTTGCTTATAGAGGGGGAATCACAATGTTTGCTTGTGTACTCGACTATTAGGAGAACTAGAACAAATCCATTTTCAGGACTGAGCAGAGCACTGTATTGGGTATGGATTTTGACTTGAGAAAATTCCAGGTGACCAAAAATCTAGTATCAAATTAATCTGCTCAGAGGAATCACCAGCTAAGACAGTCTAAAAATCCTCCTGTTGAACAAACTCGCACAGAACCTGTGCATCTCAGTGGGAAAGGATCTGTTTTCTTTTCTTCTTCAAATGAATTGCTGAATGCTTTCTATAGCAACAGCCAGTTTAATTGCCAGGAGTGTGCTGCACCCTTATAGAACAGCAGCTATGTTTCTGCTGTCCCAAGTGCCTCTAGAGCTGACTGTTTCACACATTGCATTTTATTGTGGGCTTAGGCTGTCCAACTGGCTGGTTATTTCTCCAGTACTAATAACAGTTCTCTAATTAGTGTAACATGCAATCCACATTGTCTCTTGTGGAAAATGCAGTCTCCAAGGCTGCTCTATTCTGTTAAATTTCTGAGCTACTAAAAATTAGGAAGAATTGCCTTGCTGGTAAAATGTGTGTTTCCTTTCCACTCTTGTTGTATGCCCTTGTTTTTACTGGGCTCTTGGAGGCTGTTGTTGATGACAGAGTTGGAGACAGACTGCTCCCAGCAGCATTCTGATTCTCTTTTCCCAATTTTTTCCTGGTCTGCAGACTTTCTCTTGTCCCCATGCCAACCAACAGCAGTTCATCATCAAAGATCTTGTGACTCTGTCCACTGAATTTTGGAAGTTCAGACTTTGCACTGTTGGGTTCTGCTTGGAGCGGGTCACTGTAGAGCTAGAAATGATTTGATGGAAAACGGTTGGTGGATCTGAAAGTGGATTTGGGTATTTGGGCAAATTGCATGGCCCATGTTAGATGGCAAGGAATTGTTTTGGCATTGGAATAGTTTACATAAATGTTCTTTCTCTGGCTTTCCAGCTCAGGACCTGATTTTTGGTTACTTTCATGTGTCCTGGAGCCCAGCTTTCAGTGCTACATTGATGCTCCTGAAGGGAAGCTTTTTGTAATCTGAAACAAAAATACGAAATAACTGCTTTGTGTCTTTTTGTGCAATGCAAAGCTCGTTAAGGGATTTGTGTCTGTTCCGATAAATTTATCCATGGAGAAGTGGACACGAGTTTCTATTAGCATTTAATGTTCTGCAGTATTTTTCTGTGGTTAACCATTAGTGAGTTTCAAAATGACAGGAATGGGCATGACGACTAAATTGTGCACAGGGGTGGTCTTTTATCATTTATATGAAAAAGTTACGACTGCTTCTTCTTCCTGACTTATAATATAACAAGGGATAACAAATTGTGTAGCACTAAATGTAGAAAGATACACCTGTCTAAAACATTTCCTAATTTTTGTTACCATAGAATATTCTGAGTTGGAAGAGATGCACAAGTATTTCCAAAGTGCAGCTCTTGGCCCTGCACAGAACACCCCAAGAGTCACACCATGTGCCTGAGAGCATTGTCCAAGAACTTCTTGAACTCTGTCAGGCTGGTGTTGTGACCACTTTTCTGGGGAGCCTGTTCAAGTGCCCAATCATCCTCTGGGTTAAGAACCCTTTCCAGATATCCAACCTAAACCTCCCCTGATACAACTTCAGGCCATTCCCTCGGGTGACTGGTCACTAGAGAGAAGAGATCAGTGCCTGCCCCTCCTTTTCCCCTCACAAGGAAGTTAAATACTGTTCTGATGTCTCCCCTCTGTCTCCTCCAGGCTGAACAGACCAAGTGCCCTCAACTGCTCCTCACACAGCTTCTCCTCCGGAACCTTCCCCATCCTTGAGGCCCTCCTCTGGATGTTCTCCAGTACCTTTATATTTTTTGTATTGTGGCACCCAGAACTGCCCCAGCACTTGAGGTGAGGCTGTCCCAGCCCAGAGCAGAGCAGGACAATCCCCTCCTGTGCCCAGCTGGTGATGCTGTGCCTGATGCCCCCCAGGTTGGCCCTCCTGGCTGCCAGGGCACTGCTGAATCACATCCAATTTTCCACTGACCAGGACCCCCAGGTCCCTTTCCCTGGCACTGTTTTCCAGCCTCTCATTCCCCAGTCTGTCTGTACATCCAGGGTTGCCCCATCCCAAGTGCAGGATCCAGCACTTATCCTTGTTAAACTTGATACAGTTGGTGATTGCCCAGCCTTCTATCAAGGTCTCTCTGCAGGGCCCCTCTGCCTTCAAGGGAGTCAAGAGCTCCTCCCAATTTTTTATCAGCTCCAAACTTAGTATCTCTTCAAGTCCTGTGTCCAAGTCATTCAGGATGTTACAGAGCACAGGGCCAAGGACAGAGCTCTGGGGATCCCTATTAGGGGCAGGTAATACAGAGTTTGTAGGATGTTAGATCATATTTTGGTGCACAACTCTGAGGAGATGTCAGGGAGGTATTTTCAAAAGTAACGAATCTGAAGGCAGCCAATTGCATGGCTGATGGAAAATGCCATGGAAACTTACAATGAAAAAGCAAAAATAAGCAAAAGACTGCATGTAAATTGTATATGGTCCAAATAAAGTTGAAGTTGCCATAAATTAAGTCTTATGTGCAGAATTTACAATGTCCAAAGTAGAGTATTATCTTTCTAGGCCTCTCTTGAAAGGAAGATCAGAAGCCCAAAATTTTTCCCGAAGTAAAGGCACCTAGATGCCTGTGTCAGTTGGGTTTTTCTCAATGGGAACTGGAAAAGACTGTTTTGGGAAGTGGAGATTAGAGAATTTTTCCTTTAAAAAGCACGCAGCATTGACTTGTTGTTGCCCTTTTAAAACTAGACATAGAACTCCATGTAATTTAATTTAGCTTCCAAGGAAATCAATTGTGAATTGTCTCACTCTTTCCTACTCAGTACTAAAGCATTTCAATGGTTCAGGATTGATCTAATGAGCCCTGGAATAACTTATATCAAAGTGGTTTGGTAAAGACTAATTTAATTTTTCTGACTAATACTGTCAGGATTTTAACCTACTGGGAATAATCCTGAAAGCTGAATGGGTGCACTAAGTGGAGCTGAGATGGGCTAATAAAGTCTTTATTGGCTGTAGGTGGTGTGATGTCCCTTCACTTCCAGATAAAACTCTAGCTTTATGCATCTAAGTTTTTTAGCAACTTTCAGTTTGTGTCCATGGAGTATCCAACAGCTAAAGAAAGCAGCATTAATAATAGGATTTAAAATGTTACATATTAGAAGAGTATTGAAAAAGATAGTTTGAGTTTTAGCTGAAGATAAAGTTTGTGTAATGCAGCTCTGCTTTCATTTTGAAGGCAGCACTTTATGACTTGTGATAGATCTTTGCTTTGTGGAGGATCTCTACAGCTAGATATATTTTAATGAATCTGTTTTACTTTGGTATGCACAGTTGTATTAGTAGCTAACTGCAGCTTGGCTTGAAATATTTTTATCCCACCCAGAGGGGAAAAGAAGCTGGAAAATAAAAGCAAACATTTTGTTCTAATAGTAATGCATAGTTTTCTTTGGAGTTTATAAAAACCCTGGAACTTTTAAAGTATTTCCTGCATAATGCTGTGAATTATTTACATGAGTCAAGTTTACATGGAGCTACTTATCAGCAAGGTGGAATTTTCAATATAAAGCTTTTTTTTTTGTTGTTTAATTGGGATGCTTTGGGTGTTTTATTGGATTAGCCTAACACTTAGGTTGTGAGAGATTTTGTGTATCTCTAAAAAGCTTTTCCAGGAGACTGCAAGTGAGCTTGCTTTCTAAAATGCTCGAGGTGAATACAGTTGAAATTACTTAGAATGTAAAATTTGATGCAGAACATCTCATGTTTCCTATGTAATAGATATAAGTGTGTAGGAAAGGCAGATTGGGAGGCCCTCGTTCTGTAGAAAGGTTTTTACTCTGTTTAAACTTGGTGACTTTGATAAACTATTCATAGATTAAAGGTCTCCTGAGCATATGTGCATTTTTATGCACATATTTTTATGGCCCTAAGGGATATGTATAAAGTTTTAATAGTGTCTGAAAGAAATATATTTCTATTATTTCAGTCATCCCCTGTTACTTAGTTTGCATCACTTGATGCTCTGCAGTCTGATAAATTCTAAATCAACCAGTCAGTTCCAAAACTTTTGGTTTTTTAAGACAATGTCTGTGTACAAATAGTATCTTGTTAGATCACTGGGGAAATCAGGACTCTCTTGGGGTGCTTTTCCAAAGAAAACAACTAATTTAATAATTATTCCAGTTTAATTGTTGTTGCTACTGTAGTGCCAGGAGAAGATAATTTACTAACTGTTGTATATACTGTTGACCAGTCTTGGTTTTACAAAAACTTAGAAAATATTCTATTTCTTAGAAATATTAGATGAATCTTTCTTGTTGGCTTAAAAAGAGAAGTAAGAATGTTGGCTGCATTAGGATATTGGGGCCGTTTGCTAGAATCCATTTTTGGGTAATAAAAGTGCCAGATTAAGATGCTAAGTGAGAAGGAATGGAAGTGCTGATTTTACTTGTATAAGTATTTTTGCAGGGGAAAGATACAACAGATGTGTTCGAGAGGATGTTGGGAAACAGCCAGTTCATTAACATATCATCCAGCTTCTTCTTTTGCCTTGCCATGTGAAAATAAATGCGGCAACAAGTGCAGTTATTTTTGCTATTTAACACCGATCTCCTGGAGTAAGTTTGCTTGTGACGTTCTATAATTTATCATGACTAGTCAGGAATCATTAGAAGAGAAATGTTATTTGGATAATGTTATTTGGATTTTACTTAGACTAAATCTCAGCAGTGAATTCCTGGAACATGATAGAAGACCTCCAGTAGTGCTCTTATGTGCACATAAACCACCATTAGGCAAACATAAATATGAAAAGTAATCAAATATCAGAGCATTTGCTGAAGAGTCAGGAGAAATATTTAAAATACTTGGACAATTTCCTGGGTATTTTAAATGAATAAGAAGGGACCTTCATTGCTTTAAGGTGTGCTGTATATCAGGATCAAACCTCCCCATGCAGACAGTTGGGTGCAGTGTGCAGTAAATAGGTAGTAAAAGTTGAAAGTCATCAGATTAAAGTGCTGCTCTCCATTACAATGAAATTAGTCTCTTTTTTCTTTTTTTTTTCCCCCTTTCTTTAAGGCAATTTCTGAATCAAACAGAAGTGGCTGCTCCCAGATATTCAGAAAGCAGGAATTAAGAAGTAGCATATGATAGCTATATTGACTTCAAAGTACACAAAGTCCTTGGAAAAATTTTGTCTTGCCGAATTCCCTCTTGAGCTGTTGGCACCAGCTGTGTGGGATGCAAGTCGAAAAACTCTACTGGGAGACAACTACTCAATGCTGACTGAAATTTTTTGTTTCTTTATATTGCTCTTAATTCTATCATTTTTATTCTGTACTGCAACGTATTGAATCATGGAATGAGAAGCATTGCAAGGGTCCTTAAAAGGTTCTAAGTGTGACAGGGTTTTTTAAATACATCACTGCTCTGTGCTGGACACTTCTGGTGTGTATTTTAGAAATAGGCATAATCTGAATGCATGTGGGAAAAAAATACTATTAAAATTAAAAAAGAGCATAACTTTTGGGCCCTAGCTACAAGCTTTCCATCTCTGGAGTCAATATCTAGAGTTTTTTGTCTTCTGCACAAGGCTGTGCTGGGGTAGTTCTATATAGATGTGCAGTGTAAATGTGGAACATAACCAAGCTTGTCAGAATTCAGAGAGTGTCTGGACTGCTCTTAGTCTTATGCTTTAGTTTTGTGTAGTCCTGAGAGCAGCAGGGAGTTGGGCTTGATGATCTTTATAGGACCCTTCCAATTTGAGATGTTCTTTGTCAATTTCTAATACTTTTTTTTTGTTTGGCAATGCTGCTTTTCCTGGAGCTCTGATATGAAATTCCTGGGCAATACTGTTGCAACAAAAGTTTGGAGCTCTTGAGGATGTTTTGTTTTGGTTTTCCTCCAGAATAGTTAATTAAGCTGTGAGATTTACTTTTGCAGGATGCAACAGGGAACAAAACTAAGAGTTCAGGAAGTAAATTTGATAGACATATGGAGAATAAAACCCCAGAGCCACGGTGTCTAGTAGCCTGGTCATCTGAGGTTCAAGAGGCTTCCAAACAGCAGATTTTTGGAAGCAAGTTATCCTGGACAAGAAAACCCACCTTTGTTTTTGTAATTTTTTTTTTCCTCAAAGATGCTGTTGGTCTCTGTTGCAGAGCATCTGATGAAAATACATATTATAACTCTGTGCTGAGGCATTCACCTGTCCTTAGCTGAACTGCCTGGCTAGGTCTAAATATCCTTTTTCCATACCTTTGTCTTTTTGACACTTAGCCCTACCAGATTTGAATGTGGAAGGTATAAACAGAAAAGGATGGTGGTGGCAAGGAAATAGTGGTCATTGGCATCCTTTGTGCCACGCCTCCCAAGGCTGTCCTCTCCAGATGAAGCCATGGATCTGACGGGCTCCAGACATTCTGCATCCTGCCATCTGCCACAACTGGTAGAGTTAGAACAGTTTGTCCATTGCTCTGTCTTATTTTGAAACATACTGATGTGTTTATGGGATAATTTGCATGAAGTGACATTCTTGTGCAAAACCTGGTAACTTGGAGCCAGATGCTTTTCAAAATTATTTACATATCTGCTAAATAATTTTGGCAAGGGAAATTCTGTACAACCCACTTGTAAACAACTCGTGACAGTATTTCTCATTGCAAATTTGAACTACCTGGGTTAGGATGAAGTAAAATCATGTGTTGTTCCTCCTTGGTAGGATGATCCATAACTCTTCACAATAGCAAACAAGGTGCTGCTGCTTTTTTTGCCACCATTTAAGATTGTTCCTTGCAAATGTGTGCAGCTTCTCTGTGTTGCTGGTGGTGAATTCATGATTCCACATCCCTGCCTTCAAAAATGCAGTGATACTAAAGTTAATAATTCATCTTGTGAAGGAACACTGAAATAACTATGGAAACGCTTTTTGCAATGTACTGCCTTTGTAATTTTATTATCACTCTAAATACCTACATTATTTCTGAGTAAATATAATTAGAAGTATGTAATGGAGTCTTGTTAGGAAAGAAAACCTGCTGGGTTTTTTTCCTCTATTCTACATTGTCAGCTTCTCCCTCTTCTTACCCCTCACTATTTTCTCTTGCATGTGCAAGAAATACTTGGCAAATACCTGCCTTTGAGGCTGACTTGCACAGGAATCTTCATTGTCTGTCTTTAGAGTCCAAAGATGACATGCTGGACCATCAAAAGCCATCAAAATGGGTTTGCAGGTGAGCAATACTTTATAATCTGACTAGGAATAATTTAGTAATTCATGTTTTCTGTACATCTTTACTTGGCTTGGGTGCTGCCCACTTTTGGTACTAGATGTGGTGGATACACTGGACCCATGTGTCTCTAAAATATCAGTTTGTTGTGGTGGGGGGGAATGTTTTAATGGTCAGCAAATACTAAATGTTGTTAAATCATATTCTGCACTGCTTCTGTCTTAAGGTAGTAAAACTTCCTCTAAGTGGGAGTTCCCATTAGGTTGGATAAGTTCAAACCTCTTTGATTCAGAGTAAGAACATAAAATCTGTTACCTATATTAACACAGGCAGGGATTTCAACAGGGGAAGTGAGAAAATAATGCACAGAGCATCTTGTTCCAGTCCTTGCATCTCAAGGCTTATAAAGGCGTCTGTTAAATGCTGGATGGAGATATGAATGCCTTGGAAATGCTCTTTTCTTTCTTTTCCAGACACCATCATCCTAAATTTCCTGGAGACATTTTCTGTTTGTCCTGATAGCAGAATTTCAAAGAATGATTGACTGATTCTGTTATTAAAGACTATGCCCAAGAGGAAAAAGCTGCTCAGTCTTTTGTCTGTTGGATTTTTTTCATTGCCTTCTATGTGTGTTTTTGTTAATGTAACTTCTCATATTAATCACTAACTGTAGATTTATTTCAAATAATGCATTTTTGAAGGTTTAGCAATGATGTGTGTTTGTAATATAGTACAAATGTAGGATCCTAATATATATTCTAGTTTCTTTCTGCTGTTCAGCTGTGACCTGGGCTGTGTTAATAAGAGTGAAACTGGCACCCTTCCCACCCTTCCCCTCTGTTCAGGGCTTGCAAGGCTTGGAGCACAGTATCCAGTTTGAGGCTGAGGAGTGGGATTGAGCCAGGCCCACAGGGGAGTGTGGAGGTCAGTCCCTGTGCCAAGGCTGAGAGAGTTTGGGGCTCTTCAGCCTAGAGAAGAGAAGGCTCTGGGGATACCTTATTGTAGCCTTTCTGTACCTAAGGGGAGGCTGAAAGGTGGGCACAGACATTTTAGTATTGCATGTTGTGATGGGATGAGGAGTGATGGTTTGAAACTGAAACAGGTCAATTCAGACCAGATATAAAAAAGAAATTTTGTAGAATGAGGGTGGTGAAACATAGGAACAAGGACATGCCCTGTTCCTGGAAATATTTGAGGCCAGGTTGGATGGGGCTTTGAGCAACCTGATCTAGTTGAAGACATCCCTGCTCATTGAAGGGATGTTGGACTTGCCAACCAAAACCACTCCATGAAGTGATGGGTTTGTGACTCTGTCATTCTACAAACTGGTCTGAAATATTTTAGCTCTAAAACCTAAACACAGCCCCAAACCCTGCTACCAAGGATAGTTGGAGTTTGATGCCTTTCTTGGATGGCATGAAGCAGGATAGCTGATAGTACTTTCCAGCTGAATATTACCCTGAACTTGGGGCATCTTGGAGTGCTTCAAGGCATAGGAGAACTGTCAGAATCATGCTAATTGTACACTTGATTCTGTTAAACTCAATGCCTTGGGGACTTTATTCAGCTGAGTTGGGTCTCAGGGCCTTGTGGCTGGTCCAAAGCATTTGGAAGAAATGACGAACCCATTGCAAATCTTTCTTGTGTTTTTGGTTTCTTGTTTGTTGGTTTGTTTTTTTTTTAGCATTCTCTTCCATTTACCCAATTAATTGGGGTCTGAAAGCAGTTTTGTTTTATTAGAAAGAATTAATAATACACTTGCTTGTTGCTGTGTTCAAAAGAGTCTGATTCATAGTAATGGAAGTATCACTTGATTCTAAACCAGGAGAGCTTAAAAATAGATGTGGGTGACTGATTCCATTGTAGCAATATAATGTCAAAACAGGAGTTGAAGAAAAGACAAATAATGTAAATTGTTGACTGCATCTTGTAAAACTCTCTTGGTGAAACTCTGATGCCTTTTTCAGTGCAAGCTTAGTTTAGCTTAATGTTCTGTGCTCTGAAAGGCAAAGATGTTCAAGACACCTAACTTATTAAATAGCATGTCCTGTTGTGCTGCCTCTGCCAGGGGAGAGTCAAGCATGGCAAAAACATGCACCAGTGGTCTTGTTAAAGAAGTTTTGTGAATTACATGTGCAGTCAACTTCCAAAATTTCCCAGAAAGGATATCCACAACATAAATAACCTTACTAGATTTCTAACAGCTACTGCTGAAAGATAGGCTTTGGGATTTGGAGGAGGGTCCATTGATCAAAGTTTCATGAAGCAAAATAAGTTTATAAAGAAGAGTTTTGAAATATTCCAATTCTTTCAAATCTTCCTTAAAGTGATTGGTAGCTGCTTTGAAAATTCTGTGGCTAGCAAAGGAGCCATAGCCATTAAACTCCAAACAAAGCTGTGTTATTTCAATGCCTGTTTCTATAAATAGCAAACCTACACTGCAGCTGAAAGGGTTAGTACTTACATGATTCACAAAATGTTAGCAAATGCACCTGGAGTTGTACTTTTTCATGAATGCAGTATCTGCATATAATTATGCAGATGGAGTAGTAATGGTTTTTAAGGCAATATATGTCTGCTGATTAGTTACTAAAATAAACCTCAACAGTTTGGGGGGAAACACTGTCTAATAATGAGCCATAACTTTTAGAACATAAATATTCATTTCTTACTGTTGTGGTTTTGGGTTTCTTTAGCTCAAGACTTTGTCTACTAAATGCATGATATATGTAGAGGCTCAAAGGAAATTCAAGAGCCTGTGGAAAACTACTCAGTTAATGAGAGGTAAATGAGAACAATGTTTTGGAAAATAGGCTAGGTTTGGTGGAGAGAGAACTGTCCTGGGAGAGACTGGAAGTAAGTTTAAAATTTTCTGTGCATACCATCTGCTTAAGCATAAAATATTTTTCCTCTGCTTCATTTTGAAAAACATTTCTTTAGCTTCCCCATTTCCTGCTCTTAATAGGCAGCAGTGTACATTATCAGAGATGGGACTGTTACATTAATATCCTGTGACAGTGTGTGGATTTAAAAGATGGAGTACATTGTTAACTGCTTAGAAGTTTCTCTCGAAGGACAGATTTTGCTTCAAGTTATTTTACCAGTTGTAAGGAAGTTAGGTGAAAGTTAAGAACTACCAAGGAGAGTAAATTTTCTACCTACACTCCAGCAGCTTTCATGCTTTTTTTATTATTTATACCCCATGAATATTCCAATGGAAGTAAAGCCTGCTTATGAGCAGCCGGGTGGGAAAGGGAGATGTTAGAGAAAACATTATTTTATACTGTCTCATGATTATAACTATTCAAAGGACAATGTTTCCACCTAGAATAGGTCTCAATAAAAATTTAAAACTAAGCTAAGTAATAAGTAAAAGCACAGTGGTAATAATCAGATGGCAAATAAATCCTGACAGCTTCTCTTTTTTTTGCAAAAAAAGGAACATAAAGGAGTTTGAAAATGTGATCAGGGTGTCTGGTCTAACATTTTTCAACAGTTCCGTTGACACAGCTTCCATCAGGACTGTTTGTTTACTATGGAAATGCTGTGCAAAAATAAATCCTCCGAAAGAACAGGTATTTTTGCTGGGTCTGCTGCGAGTGCAGTGTAGCTGTGTTGGTGTTTAACTCAGGACAGACACAGCTTATCTCATCAGCCCCTTCTCTCTTTCTGGGTCAGAGCCCCGGCGCTGATGCGCGGCCGTGCGGTGCCTGTGGCGTGCGACGCTCGCTCATCCAGGGGGGACGAGCTGTTGGAAATGTCAGCCCCCGAGGTGGCTGGGCAAAAGGGAAGCCCAGGGGGAAGCTGAGCCCTTGCTGCTGTGAGGTACAGCTGGGGCATTTCAAATCAGGGTATTCAAGACTTTTAGAAGTGCCGAGTGATACAGTCTTTTGTGTGAGCAAAATGTCGGTTGTTCTCCACATCCCATTTTTGCACCAGTTGTAAGGGCTAGAGCTGCTGTGACTAATGCCACATAAAATGAACTCGGTTTTGGCTTTGAAAATCTTATACCCTTAAACCCATGTTTGAGACTTGTGCACATCGTTGTTTCCAGTCCTGCAAGAGATACGGTTGGACTGAAAATATTGCTCCAGGGTCCTGATTTACAAACCTTTGTTTGCTTTAAAGTAAGGGATTTGATCAGATAAAGCCCAAAGGTCCCTCTCAACCTTAAAATTATTCTCTGATTTTTTGCTGTTGGTCGGATATGTTAACTGGAAGAAATGCTGGCTGTAATAATCTGTAGCATTTCAGGGACTTCTTATATGCTTTCTGAGAGGCATTTAACGTCTATCAGCAAGCACAAATTACTTACCAGGGCCTTTTATCCACTAATGCAAAACATTTCTTTGAGAATTCTAAAGCCAGTCCAAAATAAACTCAGACCAGTTCTGCCACGGATCATCATCTCAGATCACTAGCTTTCTTAATTATGGGCTTCACGCAGAACTCTGATGCTCTATTGCTTTCACACTACCTGTGAGCATCCAGAAGTTATTCATGAACGATCATCCATCCAGCAGCCAGGCAGATTTGGAAAAGGGCTTTCTGAAAATGATCATGTCCTTTGTTTAGGGACAGAAAGAGGCATATGGCTTTTTGCATTATTCTGCACTGCCCTGTTTTAATTTCTCTGTCAGATGAGTCCGGGAGGGCTGTCATGAGCAGCTGTGTTGTGCAAGATAGGCCCCTTATTAAGCTGCTCTGTGATGCAGAGGCTCTGCTTGGTGAGAGTCACTGGTACAGAACGTGCTGTGCCGCTCGCTCCTCTCCCGTGCTGGGCAGCACAACCTCTGCTTCGCCCACTGCCTTGTCCCAATGGCTCTGGGAGTGAGGCTGCTGTGCCCAGCCCCTGGGGAGTCCTCCAGGCAGAATGTCTGTTCATGATTGCCAGAGCTGGGGCTGCTACTTGATGCTGCAGTGGAGCAAAGTAATCACTAATTTTGCACAGTGCTGCCAGTAATGTTCCTTGGTGTGAGAAGGAAAAAGAACCAGCAGAGAGAAGAACAGGTAATCCTCTGCTAAGCTGCCATTTGGCTGTTGCGAAGCATGCTGAAACTTAAATATCTTTAAGAGACACTGTGAAAACAGATAATGCTATAAAATACTTCAGATGAAGTGAAAGAAATACTGTACATTTGAAATCTCTTGGCACCCCCAAGGGTAGGAAGCATTACTTTCTGTATTTATGGTTGTACAAAGAGCACACTTTTATGTTTTAGGGGGTTGTTAAGTTATGCTTCTCTCTTTGGGAGGTTGATATACAAAACCAGGAAAAAACATTCTAAGCTGCATCATGGTTTTATACTGGATAAGTAGTTTAGTGCTGTAGGCAAGAAAGAATACAGGTAAAATAACTAAGGTTTTAATAGTTAGTTATTTCATGTCACTTCTGCCAAGGAAAACCATTCAGGTATAAACTTTGGGAAGCAGCTCCTAGCTCGGAGAAAGAGAGGTCTAATCAGTACCTGACATTGTTCCAAAAAGAAGAAAGAAATTAGCCCTGGTGAAACACTGATTGCATAGATTCTCCCTGAATGGCATGTGGGGTGTGCAACTTTTCATAAAGGTTATGCAGATGCATGATGAAAATGGAATGTATGTGCAGTGATTCTAGAAAAGTGAAACATTTTGGAGTTAAATTTATTGTTATGTAATGTCTTCTTGCTGGCTGTGAAATCCCTGTGCATTACATTATAAAAAACAGCTGAATGTGTCTCTTCCTCAGCAGAACTGTTGCTGGTGGTTTAGAGGTGAAAAGGACCACAAGTATGCTTACCATCCCTCCACTTCATGCAGCTGGATCTGTGGGAGCCCTGGGTTTGTGCCACAGCTCATATTTCTCTATGTTACATCTACTTGCCCTGTTCTTAGATAAATGGCGGTGGCTCTTCCTCCTCTCCCTCAGCCAGGTCCTTCCCTGGGTGCCTGGCCTGCCTTGAATCCCAGATACAGTGGGTATCTGTATCCCTACCCTTAATTCTTCCAGTTTCATACTTGCTCTAGAAGAAAGATGGTGGCTGTTTGATTTTTCTTTTTGTGTGTGTAATTTTTAAATGCTGCAGCTGAAATTACTTCCATTACAAACAATCAGTTATACTCACCACAGTGTTATATTTGGAGATATCAGCATCTGCCAGGAGCTGTGTTGCTTGCACAGGTGGGACACCTACTCTCAGTTTGCTGGAATCACCTGGTAGGGAACACCTGTCAGTGGAACAATTCACACCCGAAGGAATTCCTAACCAGAAACTGCTTCTCAAATCGTATGCATGGACATTGGGTGGTATTAGGTGGTATTGTAGAAGATAATGCAGTGATTTAACTTTGAGGTTATATTTACTCCCTTTCTCTTGCATCTTGTGCTGTTGACCTTGCAGCACTGTGTGTAACTTTTCCTCTTGTCACTTGGTTGTTGTCTAGAGTAGCGTCAGCCTTTGCCGTAGCTACAGATCCTATTCCTACAGCTGAAAGGCCATCCTTATTACATTTTCAGGAGATAGTGCAGTGATTAGGAAGCTTTACAGGGAGCTTTTGCAGTCCTTCCAGCTCTGTTGTATCTGATCACTGGGTCAGGACCGTGCTGTGTGTGTTTGGAGGATGCAATAATGTATGCAGTAAATAGAATATTTTGAGGGAATTGAAAAATCCAGCTGGCAGCAGTAACAATGAACCCCAACTGAAGGTTAAAAGCCTCTTCAAAACATGATACTTTAAGGAGTTGGAATGTAAAGAGAAAAAAGTAATCTGATTTTCCTCTTATTAGTCATGAAACTTCAAGGAAGCTTTTTGTATTAATAACTGTTTCCTTGGAGTAGCTGCAAAACAGGTGGTAATGCAGAAGTCCGTGTTAGAAATGATGTTTAGTTGCAAGCGTGCCAAGATTGTTTGCACGGTGGGGAAATTGTGTCACAATATTACAAGATAATTTGTCTTAATCCTAATAAACTTATAGATGGAACCTAAAGGACTCTAAGTGCTCACCTGGAAATAATTGTTGCAGAAAAATAGCTACAGTATGTAGAATGTGTTTTTCTCCACATTATGTGCCTTCATTGTCTAACCCAACACTTTGCTAGTCAGTTAATCAACCCAAAATCAATGTATGAACTTAATCAATATTAGCAAACAGATGTAATTTTTTTGTTAATGTACAAGACTTGACCCCTTGGGAGTACTGTGGGTAATTATTTGTGGATCAAAAATTGTCTTATAATGTGAATTGTTTTCACCTTTTTGAAAGAATATTCAAGTAAAAGCTTTTCTCTCGATTCACAGCATATTTAAAAGCACGCTGCAGCCTGAGAAACAAAAGCAGAATTATGGTGTGGATCCTGGGGACAGAAATTACTGCAAAAAATCCTGAAATAAGGCTTTTTTCTAGGTAAGGTGTTGATCCCATATCCTAAAATACTTCTCATTGTGTTAGATTAGCGTTACATGTTCTCCTTTTCTGAAACACTTGATGCTAAAACATTTATTTAAAGTAAATATTTATTAATATATTATTAAATCCATGCATTTTAACATTTAATAGTTAATATTTTTGTGACCAGCAGTGTAATGTCAGTAGTATTTAACAGTGACAACTTTATGATGTTAACATAATATGGTATGGATGGTTTGCCTTATTCCATTGTGATATAACCTGAAAGGCCTGGGTCAGTCTTTGAAGGATGAAGAAACTAAGGATGATGTTTATAGAATAAAGGAATTATTAGCAGCTGTTTATTGTCATAAGTGGATTAGAGAAAGCAGTTTTAATGCGGCGTTTATGTTAGAGCTGTTTAATTTTGTGAAGAGGTAGATGTGTGTGTGTGAGCATCATTGAAATTCACACTCTTTCAATGGCTTTTGGGGTAGACTGAGTAAGTTTCTGACTGTGGAGCTGTAAGTGGCATTGAATCTCTCTGAGGAATTCTCTTTTTTCTGTCTGATGTACCATGGTGTAAAACAAGGCCTAAGGTTATACTTGTAAGTCCTTTTCTTTGGTGGGAGGTGATCAGGCTCCTTGGCAAGCTCTGGCTTTGGGGCCCACTGGAAGAGCCACATTCTCCCCAGCACATTTGGGTGGTAGTGGCAGGGTGAACATTTCACTTTATTTTAAGGTTTCCTGGTTTTATAAAACGTCACAAGGGTTTCTAATGTTTTGGCAAGAGTTCACAGTGCCCAAGACGGATCTGCTTTGCTCAGTTTGAAGTTGAAAATAGCTAAATGGTATTTTGAGTCCTTTAGCAAGTGATATCTTGGTACCCCTAGTTTAGTATGGGTGACATTTTAAAAGATTATGCAGTGAACAGCCAGGTGAGAAACGGAAAGGATTGGATTCTCAGTTATTATGTGCCATGAAATAAGGGAAAAAAGCTGACTGACAAGTGCAGTTGGTTTAGACCTCAAGTGGGGATATTTCAAAGCAGATCTCTGCTCAGCTATGCATTTAAGTATGATTTTTATTTTGTTTCCTTTTGATACTTCAGCCTTTCATATAGAGAGATATATGTCACAACACAGTGATTAACAGCTGAGTTGTGGAAGCTATGGTGAGGATTAAGAGTGATTTTGTTCTCAGTGTTGAGAAATAACATCGCTTCAGAATGGCAGTACTGATTTGATTGATATTGAAGGTATTTTCTGAAAATATTCATTGACATCCATAGATTTATAATTTGATATGTACCTTAAGTCATCAAAAGAGGTTCTCTTTGTACTTTGGTTATAGTCATAACTCACTGCAATCTCAAATGTATGCTCTCTTTAAAGACACTTCTGAGACTTGTTATTGAATTTTGGCTTTATTGTAGCTGGGAACACATTTCACAAGACTGTACATGACTGAAATTCCATTCTCAGGTTCTTTATAAAATTCTTCATGCCCAGTTGACTGGCAGGCTTTCATATGTCCATATAGCCTGGGTTTTGAGGATGGTAGACAAGCATTCTTTCTTTTAGTTGCTCCTTATTCTTCCAGCCTCCTGTGATTCTCTTGCATCGTGTGAGAGGCTAATGAGTCACTTCTCATCATTTAGTTACTTAGATTTTCAAGTCACACAGGAGTTTTCAAGTCCTCACATCCCCCAGAAGAATATCAAATGTAATGGCAGAGTACTCTCATGGTGCTGTAAAATTTTTGGTTCTGTAAGAGGGAAGAGCCTTGAAACAGGGTCTTTTTTGATGTCAAAAACTGTAATCTCTCTTCTCCAGATGCTGATGATCTTCAGAGGATCTCTGTTTCAGGTCTGCAGTCTCTCAGGAGTCATTTTAGAGAGAGAAGAATGATAGAAAAGCGATGGCATAGCTGATAAGAGGGTCAGGCTGCATCACAGAAAGCAAAAAGGAATTAGACTAGAGAGAAAATCAGTAGATTTAAGGATGAAAATATAAATTCCATGATAAAGGAGATAATGTAGGCATCTGGGAGAAGAGTAAATACAGAGATGTGGTATTAATATGAAAATGAAGAGAATATAAAGCAGAAATCAAATTAAATCAAATGGAGGATGTTTAAAGAAATCACCTGAAAACTGGGAAAAGAAAACTAAAGAAAGGTTGTACTATCAGGCATCAAAATGAGCTGTAGGGACCAGCTTAAAATAAGGGAATTAATTTTAAAAATGACTGTGTACAACACTTTGAAAAGTGAAAAATGTATATCTTGCAGCTCAATCTGCATGTTCTCTGGAGCTGGTGGTCTCATTTCTTATGCTTTCCTGTATGCTCTCTGATTAATGCTCTCCTGTTTACCATTTACTCCAACAAGGGTGACCTCTGTTGTTCCATATTGCATATGTTCTTGGGAGCTTTGTTGTAGCTGCAGTTTTTCCCCTTGTCAGTTTGTTCCTTTTGGCTTCTAAATATAACTTTTATTCCTTTGAACATGCATTATTGGCCTCACACACTGTCAATAGTAAGAAATAGATTAGTACATAAAGAAACTGTGGAGGCTTACAAAACCACTAATGTTTTCTCAGGTTAATTGTGTGAGAGAGAGTGAGCAAAATACAATGTCTAGACTTAAAGGAATGCTGCTAGGAATATATTTTTTCATTTGTATTCTGAACATACCTGCAGTAAATGTTCCTGGCTTCAGATATATTGGACTTTTATTTTTCCGTATTAAGCCATTGAGTCCTTGCTGCTGCTGCTGCTGCTGCACAAATATTTTTGTTATTAAATAAAAGTAAATTATATTTCTTTGAGTTTAATCAATTCCTAAGAAACTTTAAGCAATTAAATATATTTGAACTCTGTCATTTGCAGTCTTTTTATAGATGACCCCTGAGTTTTATTTACTAACTAAATAATGGTTAGCATCTAGAACTGCTGCTGGCATGCGTAAAGCTCTTAAGTGTTTCATGTTAATGCCTCAGGCTTTCTCTATGGCTGTGCTGGTCTACTTAAGAACACAAACTAGGGTTTGTGGAGAACTTTACCCCAGGGTGCAGTTTGTGGTAGAGGCATATTTTAAATTTGGGGCTGAATATCCCTTATCCCAAACCTGTGGATGCAGAGCTGCCGTCATCAGTGTCCCTGGGCAATCAGAAGTCAGCAGAAGTTTGTGAACATTATTAATCATTAGAATATTGATACTGATAGCTCTAGGAGGCAGTGTTGAATTAAGGTAAAGGTTCCTGAAGCTAAGGGTTCATACAGTTTTAGTCTCTATTACAGTGTAAGACATTACATGGGAATGTTATAAAAACTGTGATTCTTACAGGCCTCATTGTGCTCACAGCTAGAACTGTTTACTCTGAAGTCTGTTCCTTACTGGTTGTAAGGGAAACAACACTTTGAAAATCTCAGTATGGATATTAAATTCTGTTTCTGAAGACATTTTGGCTTGGGACAACACTTTTTTTGGGGAAGAATGACCATGCTGGATGTTGCTTTGCTGCCTTCTTTGAGTTACGGCTGCAGTCTTCAGCAGAGGAGTTTTGATGGCAGGTGTTACAACAAGAAGCATCATTTTTAGGCTCAGATATCTAGATCCTGAGAGGCCAATGTGAACTGTGCTTCTCCTCTTGTAAGTATCCCTGAATCAGCATGCTCTGCAATTAAAGCAAATTTAAAGAGTTGCTTTATCAGTTCTGATGTTTTGTCTTCATTTCCCTATTTTATATTTGTGATGGTATTGTGTGCACATATGAACATGTATTTCTTCCTCTGACTTTTCAGGGCAAACTGGAGGGATTTCTGTTCGTACACTCTGTGACAGAATTTGTTCACTCTTCTCAAAGATAAGTTTGAAGAAAAATTAATCTTTCAGTTATATTCTTTAAAAAAAAAGGGTAAAGAAATTCTTTGGTGAAGGGTACATCCAGCTGTTTATGAAATACATTGTCATTTTCTTTCCAGTGATGATTTGGAGCTGGGTAGGTCCCTAGATGCCTGATTCAAATAAGCATTTATTTTCTTCCTTGTCATGAAATTACAGCAAATGTCAGCACTGCTCTCCTGTTCAAGTTTTAGCTTGGGCTGTTTGCAAAGGTGCAGGAGTGAACCTTCCTATGAAATGGCATTGAAACACATTCAGTGCTCATGGATGGAGGTGGATAAGGAGCTTAGGAGGCAAAAATTCTCTGGTGGTCCAGAAAGTGGAGGATACTGTCTAAGTTCTTGGTGGTCCATACACAATTTTGATCTGGAGAACTTAGCAAAAGTGAGAGCTCATTTGGTTCACCTTTGCACTCTGCAGCTTTGTAAGGAAATTTCTGATGTTTCACATTTAATTGAAGACAGAAATCTGCAGTTTGAGAGGTGAACTGAAAACATGAGTGCTGTTCAGGTAGCCAGCCAGAATGCTTTTGGATAGTGGCTTCCAGGAAATACCTGGAATTAGGAATGAAGGCTGTATTTTGATTGCTGGGTAAGTGGTAAAACACGTGATGTTCCCTAAGCCCTCATCTGGTGATGAAAGTTTTTAGGGTCAGAAAGTTGAAAACCACAATTTCTTGATAGGCAGAACTTATGTGTGAAAACTCAACTCATGTTGCAGCTCTTGGAGAGCAAGTTCATCCTGCAACCTTCCCTGCCATCAGTGGGGACTGCAAAGACCTCTCTCCCTGAACATGTTATGGAGTTTATAAACACTTACAGTACCTGGGGATTTTTACATCTCCATTGCATTTAAGGGAAAATTGCAGATGGATTTACAAGCCATCGAAGCCATGCAGTTTCAATGCATAAATCTCATTCCCTTAAAAGATCTGGCTAAGAAATAAATTTGTGTATGCCTTAAGAGCAAAAGGTTAAATGGGAAAAAGATGTTTTTTTGTAACAGTTTAATAAAAAGCACCAAGTGAGCCCAATTCATTTAAATGGCAGTAGCGATCATTGTCACAGCAACAAATCCTGTTGCTCAGGTAGAGCCTCATTTGTTTGAAACTGTCCAAAAGTTTTTTGCTTTAATCAGAAATATAAAAATAGCCGCTATGTTAATCAATGTGTTATTAAAGTAGAAACAGGGGAATATGCCAAAGAACATTTGGGGAGGGCTGGGCTGCTGTGTACTGAGGTATTGGGTTCTAATTCAAGTAATATCACCTTACTTATTGCTCTTTATATATTTGGTGATAGTCATCCTTAGGGTCTTTTGGGCAATTTAGGAATTCTTTCAGGAATATCAAAGAGCTTGTTTGCTGAACTTTTATTTTAAATTCATGTAAGAATTGTTCCTTGCCGGGGTCCCTCCCCCCCCCCCCCCCGCCATGTAGCCCTGGGAGAGGGGCCCTGGGGGGGAGGCACGGGATTTCCCTGCCCCTGCTCAGCCTCATTCCCCACTGGTTGGTTTGTGTTCCCTGCGCGGGCAAGGACCCTCGGGTCCCATGATTGAGCAGTTCCTCGGCAGATCCCGGCCATGCAGCTGGAGAAATAAACATCTCTGAAACATCTACCAAGAATCTGTCCGTATATATTCTTTCCCACGGGCCTCGTTGTTTGATACATCGTGTTACAGAATCCCCACTGTAACAAATGGTGGACAATTGTGAGCAGGACGATCCCTGATCCCTAAATGACTGATTTTTGAGTAAAGAAACTTCGGATTTCTCTTCTTGTTTTTGTTTTGCTATTCCATCTCTAAACTGGAGGAACCGTGGAAAGACTCTTGGCTCTCACAGCCGCATATGGACATTTATCTTAAACTTGAAAGATTCTTGAACAACGATTTGTAAATTTTAGCTTAATTCAAGCTCAAAAGGATCTGAAACACTTCCTGGCATGGTTGTTTAAGAACTTTTTCTATGTGTCTTGGGATTTAATTCTTACCAAAGACTTTTGGAGCACTGTTTGGACACAGTTAATTTCTAAGTCAAAATATATGCCGATGGAAGAATATTTTCGTGAATATTATTTAATTACCGAGACTGTTGAGCAATGTCAGCTGTGTCCTGGTGAAGGGAAGCCTGGCTCAGAGTCCATGTGACCCAGGCCACGTGGACCGAGCCAGCAGCGAGGCAATTCCCATGCACGGGCGGAGCGAGGTGAGCTGCAGCGTCGGTGGCGGAGCGAGGCGCAGTGGGAGTGGCGCGATCCGGTGGTGCCCACCCAGCCCCGCGCAGCGCGTGGTGGAGCGAGCCCTGTGAATGCCTGACCGAGAGGGGCGGCGTGCAGGCGGCGGCGGTGGAGCGGAGCGGAGCCGTGCCCAGCCGAGACGCGCACTGGAGCAGGGCATGGGGGCAGCGGGGGTGTCATCACTCAGGGACCCGGCCGAGACGTGGGCACAGCCCCAGGCAGTGGCAGCGCAGCTGAGAGCAGAAGTGGCGACGCACAGAGAACTGAGTGGCCCGGCCCGCACGGCCCCGAATGCGACCTGGGGAAGAGCGCACAGGCACGAGCAGCTCCGGCAGCCCCGGCAGCACAAGCATCCCTGGCAATTCCAACGCGGGAGTGAGCGAAAGAGAAAGCAAAAATGCAGCGAGACAGAAAAGAGCAGCCACTCGGAAAAAGGGAAAGATCATCATAGCTAAGGTTTTAGGAATCGTAAAGTGGTATAATGTTAAACAAAATTATGGTTTTATAATGAGATATGACAACCAGCAAGACATATTCGTTCATAGAATTGCTATTAAAAATAATAACCCTGAAAAATGCATCCCAAGCTTGGGAGATGAAGAGGTGGTGGAATTCAAAATTGTACAAGGTAGAAAAGGGTTACAAGCATCAGAGGTCACTGGGCCTGATGGTGTTCCTGTAAAAGGCAGTATATATGCTAAAAATCGTAGTCATGTTAGACAGTATCTCCATTATAAGCCCCCCCTACAGTCTCCCTTTCCTAATCCCACCTTTCCCTTTTACCCTATATCCTATTACCCCCAGTGTATTCCCAATCCATTTTACCACCCATGGTTTCCCTCACAAAACCATGCTTTTGCGAATTGTTTCCCCAAAAATCCCTTTCCAATGCCGAGTGGGGGATGAAAAGGGGGAGGGAAGAAATTAAACCCTCTCCTGCCTCAATTTCCCCACAAAGCATGCTCAGAGAGTTCTGTCTCCCTTCTGTCAGACTTAAGATGTTCCGGAGAATCTGTTTGGACATTCAAAGACTCAGGAGGGTGGCTTGTGTTGTTTTTAAAACTGTTCTTGTCATGTTTATCCAGTTGTTTTCAATGTTAAGTTCTAAATCTCCTTTTGTTAAAAATAAACGGGTGAAATGTTGGCTTCTCCTCTCCCCGCCATGTAGCCCTGGGAGATGGGCCCTGGGGGGGAGACATGGGGTTTCCCTGCCCCTGGTCAGCCTCGTTCCCCATTGGTTGTTTTGTGTTCCCTGCACGGCCAAGGACCCTCGGGTCCCGTGATTGCCTCAGTTCCTCAGCAGAGCCTCGGCCATGCAGCTGGAGAAATAAACATCTCTGAAACATCTATCAAGAATCTGTCCATATATATTTCTTTTCCACAGGCTCCTTGTTTGTTACATCATGTTACAGAATCCCCACTGTAACAGTTCCTGAGACATTTTTCCCTCTAAGAATGGCATCCAAAATGGAACATTGAAGTAAAATATAGTTATTCCAATTCCTGTACCCGTAGACTATTACTAAATTAGCTAAATTATCTCTTTTCTAAAAACAATTCCTGGAGATTTCTGATGGAAGTTCTGTATGGCTTTGTGATCCTTAAAATGCTGGATTTATAGAAAGCTGTTGTGATTCTCCATATGACTTTTTTTCTGTAATGTTAACAGGAGCATAATTCTGTTGATGAAAGGCCATTATCATAGAAAAAATCTGTCTCTCAACAAGTTCCCAGCATCTGACATGAGAGACAAAATTGTCTGAGGACAACATTTTTCTGTTGGGACACGTGTAGAAGCTGAGTTCGACCACTGGAGGCAGGGATCCAGAGCTTTTGGGAAACGTTGAGTTCAGGACCACTGACAGCGCTGCTTTTCACTCCACCCTCGAGCTGTGCGTGCAGAGCGGACCCGCACCGGGTGGAAAGTGGTTTTTCTAGGAGACAAGACTGCTCTGTTATCCGATTACTGAATCTCTGAAGTTTGCATTGATTTTTCGAAGCACTCTCAACTTAGAATATTTCAATGGGCTCTGAATATGAAAACTGCTGGCTGCTTCTCTCTCATAAACAACACGTTTTTAATTTGGGGTTTTAAAAAATCCCTCCTGGTTTTGCCCATGTCAAGAGCTTTGTATGCTTGTCTCTTTCCTTCTGTGGTGACATTTTTGGCCTGAGATTGAGCTATTAAAGAATACTCTTTTGAAGGACTAAGCCTTGGTGTCTCGCCAAGATTTTTAAATTAAAGCTCTCTTCATCAGATATCTGTATTTTCTTAGAAAAAATAATAATATGCCAGAACAATGATTTCAAAACTGTATCAGTGGAGTATGCTTTAAATGTATGATTAGTTTGTAGGCACTTGAAATTTAATTTTACAGTTTTCTCCTACACCATGCTTTCCCTGCTGTGGCTTAATTGTTACTGGCAGTGAAAATCTGAAATAATCTCAAAGACATCTGGTTCCCTCAGTTTTATTAACTTGAAGCAGATAGGAGCAGATATATTACTGCATACCTATGCCTCAAATACTTGTAATCTTCAAGAATAGTAGTTATGTGTTATAAAAATGGTTTAACCTTTTGTTTACAAATTGCTTGGCTTTCTTCATGTCTGGGTAAAAAACATTTAAACCTTGTTTCTGTTATTAGCTGTGAAAATAAACCGGTGTTAAAATCACAGGGAGTTGGAGAGCTAAAGAGGGAGAAGGTAGGTCTGGGAGGAATTTTGTAGTTGATCTTCCTGTAAGATGGAAAGAAAAGAGCAGCCTCATTGGTTCCTTCTGGCAGAAGTGGCTGGACTCCAGCCGAGCCTGAATTTAGAAAAATTCAGGAAAAATTCCACTCTGAATGTGGAAAAAAAACGATTGCAAGAATATTTGATAGTTGAGTGCAACACAAATACACTTTTCTATTAGAATTAGAAATTCTGTTGGAATTTTAAGGTTCTCTAAAGGACTGGTAGTCCCACAAGTGTTCCAGGCTGGAGATACTTGCTTATCACCTCCTTGAATGAGGCACCACCTCATATGACAGTCCGAAGCTTGGGGAGAGGTCAGGCAGCTGAAAACATTGTCTGTGTGTGAGGATGAACTGGCCAAATTAAGGAAGAATGTGGCACCTACTTTGTTTGCCAATCCTTGCTAACTTGAATTTAGGCCTTACAAATGTTTGTGGGAATTTTTCCCTGCAGACCCAGCAGTAAATGAAAAACAGGTTGTCAAGAAGCCCTGCACTGAACCAGTTGCATTCTCTTGAGTGGGCATATCTATAACTCTTCTTTGCTTCATCCTTAGGACTCTTTCACAAAACCCATCTCATCTCACCCTCCTGTACCTGCATTTTGACTGCAATGCCACTATGTGCTGATATTTTCTATAAATAAATAAAATACATGCAGATGTGACTGAATATCCAATGGAAACCATTATGGTGAGCAAGAGACATCATTTCTTAACCATATTTTCAGCATAACATAGATCTGTATCACCCTATAAACATGTTTTGGCTCTTTGAGTTATTATTAATTAAATAATCATGGGATTCTATTGCTAGAAAAATTAGAATTGTTAAATAGAAACACACACTGAAAGGAGCATTACATTTTTATGTTTATTTTTAAACACTCAGATTTTTTTCCTAAGTGCATTGCAAAGCTCTTAAGAGTAATAAAGCATTTAAAAGTTCTTCAACATTTGGTAAGCTACATTCATTATTAAAAATGAACAAATAATATTGAATGGCATCAGAGAGCTATATCTAGTCTATAAAAGGCTGTGTTGGTGGGGACTGTTGTTAGCACTCATCATGAAAACAAGCCTGTTTACTTGAGATGTGAATTAAAAACATAGGCAAAAAGTATTCTGAATTAAAACAGACTCAGAAGTATTTGAGTTATTGGGGGAACGGGACTTTTCTTCAGGAAAAAAGTTAAAACAAGGAAGTAGACTTGTCATCAAGGCAAGTGGGTAAATAGATCAAAGATTGCTCTTTTGTTCTAATTTAGGGTGTAATACCAAACTCCCTATTTCTGTAGTGCACTTTGCTGTACATGATCTAATCTTGGCTTTTTTAGTACTTTAACTTGTATTTATTGCAGATTCCTAGAAAACCATCCAGCACAAGCTCTGCAGGAGCCCTTTGGCTCTAGCACACAATCTACTTGTGCTTTCTTTATATTAACATTTTTTGAGAACTGTCTTAAGAAAATTTTAGGAAGTGAAATTTCCTTGAACACCATAGAAGTCCTTTTGAGTTTCAAATATTTTGAATTCTTTCTGTATTATTGGTGGTATTCTAGACAGTACCCATGAAACAAAGTCAGAAATGGGAGAAATTAGTCTAACTGCAAGTAGGGAGGTTTTGATGACTACCCAGGTGTCCAGCTTCCACCTTGGTCCTGAGAGGGCCCCACAAATTTCCAGTCATGTCTCCTAGGACACTGAGGCATCTGCAGTGGGAGTAAGGGTGGTTGGGAGCATTTGTGCTTGAAAAAATAAGGTAAATCTCTTGATAGCAAGAAAAACCCACCCACGTTGTGAAACTCATTAGAGGATGGAGGGAAAGGCGTTGTTGTGCACAGATTCAGGATGATTTAATAATGTTTTAGAAATTTGGAGCACCCCCTATAGTAATCTTCTCATGTTTGACAGGACTGAGACTTAGGCAGGAAGTGTTACTGGCACTGCTGCTACTTGTGTCCACAAAATCAGACCTTTAAATCACAGCAAAATAAATAAAATAGACAATACAATAGGATAAGAGTAGCAAAGCACAGTTCTGCCTATTCAGCTACTTGTTGCTGTAATAAAGCTGATGGAGAGGACAATATATCAAATTACTTTGTGTGCACAGACCGTGATGTATTTTCCCCCATTTTCTCCTTTGTGGGTGTTTTGTTCTGATAGTGCTACCTCACAAATGCCATTTCAGTATCTACCAAATGTTGCATTTGGTTGGGAGAATTTACTCCAATTTTAATCCAATCACTGCTCACACACTGGATGTATCATGAG
The DNA here is from genome assembly GCF_965178545.1 of Coloeus monedula. Lineage (NCBI taxonomy): Eukaryota > Metazoa > Chordata > Aves > Passeriformes > Corvidae > Coloeus > Coloeus monedula. The sequence goes on along the minus strand of NC_138786.1, from coordinate 9,011,549 downwards.
AGACTTTCTAGCACATTAAATCAAAATCAATGAGAGCTTGAACTTTTCTTCCATGTCTTTCTTCATTTGATGTTGTAATGATTATTTAAGGAAAGCACATTTGAAACAAAGATGAAAATAGCTCCGTTCAAAGCAGCAGGATGAGTTTGGGATAGCTTCATGTTTAGGAGCAGTTGAATCAACACAATGTGTTGATAAGGATGTCTAAAATTCATAGGTGTAGTGGTGGAAAAATGCATTCTTTAGATCCGTCCTGTAGCACTGTAGATTTTTAGAGTTTTAAAGAAATACAGAGCAATATTTTCAATAACGATTTGATTCTATGAAAGTGATGGTAGAGCCATTGTTTTGAAACAAATGAAAGATTGCTTAATATTTATTATCATGGGGCTTAATTTTACCCTCATTTGCCATTGTGCTCCCTGCTGATTGTTGTGTGAACTGTTCAAAGTGTGATCTGTTTCTAATAAGCATCAAACTGCTCTTTACTCTGTTTTATCTCCCTTTCCCCCATAAAACTGGTAGGTAGAGATGTCAGCAGTGTCATATTTGGTGGACTGCAATTCATGCAGGCCTTTGAGATAAATCTTCAGAGGCTGTTGTGGCTTGGTGGTTGAAGAAAGGATTAAGATTTGCTTCCAAAGGCAGCCAAAAATTGGCACAAACAGGTCACAAGTCTTGGTGTTGTGGCTTGGGCAAGCTCACCCATATTACACTAATTCTGCACTGTGCTGGTTAATCTGGGATTATCCTGTACAATCACAGGCCACTTGAGGGTTGAAATTAGATTTTCATATTGTACTTTGCTCTTTTCTGCAGTGTTCAGCCTGTGCTTCCCTCTGGAAGTAAACACAGGTAAAGAGATGGAGTGGTTTAGTCTCCATGTGCAGCTGGGAATGTGGGAGAGAGCCCACAAGGGTGAGTGGAACAATTTCATCAACGTTAAAGAGCTGTCTGGAGGAGTGGAAGTCTACACAGGAGGGACAGGCTTATCTGAATTCAAAAAAGTGATTAGAATGCTGACACTTAAAAGGATGTGGGATTGTTTTGAAACCAGAGTAAATATCTTGTACGCAGAATGGGCACTATCCAAGGATGCTGAACCAGAAAAACAGAATTAACCTACTTATCAAAATGTTTTGAAAAACAAACCCAGAAATAAAGTGTCATTGTTAAAGAGCAGAATAAGGGGGACTGTAAGAAGCAAGAAAATACCCTGCCAAGAGGTAAATCTGTGTTCAAAGGGAAAGATACAATGGCTGGTGGACTCCAACAGGTTAAATGTGAAAAACAAGACAGGGAAGGGGGAAAAAAAGTGAGTGATAAATCCTTTTTTTTCAAATACGTAAGAATTAGAATTAGGAAGCTAGAGAGTAAGGTTGATAGATGATCAAGGTGTAGAAGGAACACTCAGAGAAAAGCCCACAGTAGAAACTTAGTCTTCATTTTTACTTCTGTGTTCTTCACCCAATGCAATCAGGCAGTGAAAACATTTCCAGTAAGATGACATAAATTCTGAAAGCTTACACAGCTTTCAAGAGCAGATCAAAGAAATTAATGGGCGAGGAACTCTCTTGGGGCTAAATACAAAGATGTTCTCTGCCTTAAAATTTGCCTGAGCTACACATCACAGGATGCTGGGAGAGCGCATCGCAGTAATGTTACTTACATTTCCTGAAAATTTCCTTGAGTACCCTCTTACTGCCTTGTTCTCCCTTGCCTGAAAAGCTTTACTAAGTGATTCAGCCACATCAGGATCTCAGAAAACTGGAGCAGTGTCAGGATCTGAAGTGTCAGAGATATTCAGCACGAGGCAGTTTGCTGTGTACTCTTCTCCCAGGTGTGTCTTAAAGTGCTGCTGTGGTACTGCCAAGGGCTGTGGGGTGGAGAGGGTTGGAATGGGAGGGCAGTAGCCACATTGGAAAGGCAGCACTTTGGAAAAGGGGGATTGCTTTTGGGCTGCCTGCCAGCCCCCAAAGAAATGTGCAGTTCTCAGTCAATTTTGTACAAACCTGAAAAAGCCAGGTAGAGACTGGGTTGGGTGCAGACTCTGTGCTGGATGAACTCTGGTCTGGACATGATTTTTGTCCTGTGCTTGTTGGCAGAAAAGGCACAGCGTTTACCTGCCACAGGTACAGTTCCTGCTCATTAGCAGTGGGAGGGAGGAGCTGCTGACTGCCAAGGGCTGGATCACACGTGGATAAGACAGATGGAGAAGCTCTGCTGACTCTGCCATCCCCTCTGCTGCAAACTGGGTTATGGCAGTGTGGTGTGTGGCCTAATGGAGCTAGAAGAAGTGACATTAGTCTCACTTACTGATAAACTAGTAGAAAACTCTGGTGTAAAACTTGAGATTTTGCTTTTCTAACAGTACTTCACGCTACTTAGGCTATTAGACTGCAGAGATAGTCACACATTTCGCTTATTTCAGGACAGATCACATATCAACTTATGTGACATTTCCTAGAATTTGACTATGTGTTAGTCATTTTGGGCTGCTGTGGAAGAAGTTGCAGAGACTGAGCAAGCAGCTCTTCTTCATGACCAAAGTAATACTGCCTGTATTTCCAAATAAACCTTGTACTACTCAGCGCTAGGATTGGTCGTCTTGGGAATTCTGCATGCAGATAATCTCAACTAAAACCTGATGTCTGTTCCCTTCATCTTCATCACTTACTACATTGACTCATTACATATTTTGTGTCTTAGATGTAAAGATCTGTGGAAGTCAGGGACTGGAGTATGTCAGAGTAGGTGGAGCCATTTCTGCTGCATACTCTTCAGCAAAATATTTAGTTTTCCTATTTATATCTTAGTAATGTACAGTACAGAAGTGGAAGAGGATGTTGAACTCTTGCTATCACCTTCACTCTCAGTTCTCTGAGAAGTGATGTACAACACTCAGGCCAAAATCTACAGGCCAGAAGTTCAGATTTGTGTTGTTTCAAAAAGGGTTGAATAGGAATTAAGTGAATACATTCAGACACTTTTTAAAAGAAAATGGTTTTTGTTATCTCGTGTATTCATTTGCATATTTCTAGCTAGTTTAGGGTTTATCATGGATGTACTTAACTTATTTTCTTGATCCAGTATTGATGGAAGTCCTTTATAGACAGTAAATAAAAGAAGAAAATTGGTGCTATTGGTGGTTTTCCAACTTCAGCTTGCAGAAAGTGACTCTGAAATCACCAGCAAATCCTTCCAACCCAAGACCATTCATGTGATATGGATATTACAGGAATTTTTCCATTACAGTTTAAGTTAAGAACACACAATTCAACTTCATTGACTTAAAGTAAGGAAGTTATGGAACTGAACTGTTTGGCTTCTTGGGAATGAGGCATTTGTAGCTGATCATTTGCCACGTGCCACAGAGTATTTTTAAAATTTTGAAAATGGAAATCAAAAAGGTTGAAGGTAATGCTTGATATTTGCTGAATAAGATTTACCTTCTTGCTAACTTTTGGACATCCATACTGTGACTCTTCTCCAACTTTGTGCCCATCAGGCTTAATTGATTTCTGTGGCACTGCATCAGTTTTAGGTCAGTGTAGCTGCTTACAAGTTTAAAAACACATTTGCAAAGATATTCTCAGTTGCCTTTTGTAATTGCCTTACAGCTGGGAGATGGCAACATTTGAAATGTTAAAACTTCAATAATTTGTTATTAAGCAGGCCCTTTCTGAGATTTGTTACGTGTCTGTAGTACAACAGTTTGAAGGCTGGGAATTGTAAATGAAACTCAGCTGCTGGGCTTTTTCCCGGTGTTTTCCTTAATTTTTGTAGGAAAGGGACTAAATGAGGAAAATACACAATTTTAATCTGTTCATTCGACAGTTGCCCTCTGGTATTTGAACTGCAGTTACAAGCAAATGACTGGGAATATATTTTATTTATATGCTTATATATATATACTCAAGACTAAAGATGAGATTTTAACACCTATTTAACATGTTCAGGGTATCTCACCCTCTGAAACGTTGGAAATTCTTAATTTGCATTGACTTCAGTGCTTAATCCAATATGAATGTTGTGCATCACCTGCTAATGTAAGGAAGTAGTATTCTCTGTGTCACAAACAGTGCATGGAAGTGCAGGGGGACATAAGACAAAAACTCTCAGTTATTTAGAGGTCTGTAGAGGCCAGGGAATTTTCTGCACTGTTCTGATCATGTTGACCAGGCAGGTGTGAGCCAAGAGCACTGACCAGGAGCTCTCAGATATCTCTCTTGCTTTGTTCAGGTTAATAATGTGGATTTACTGATGCACATCTGCAACTCAATAAGTGTCTTTGCACCAGTCAATTCTTACATATTCATCTCCTGGTAATTCCTTTCTGAAATCCATGTCCCATATTGTCTTCTACACCTGAGTAACTGCAAAGTGAGAAGAAATAATTGGCTTGAGTAAAACTATTTTTTCAGCTCCTTTGTTACTTACTGTCTGAGTGACCACTGTCAGTCCTTTCAATGCAGCATCAAATAGATTAATATAAACCATTGCCAGTGGTGGTTCAGCCTGGCCTGGCTCAGCACAGAAATGGACCTGGGGCGTTCATAAAACCAGTTCTGGTTAATACAGTCATAAAAACTGTTCTTACGGGCTCCCAGCCATGAATTTCTGCAGGTTTTTCCATTGCTCTACTCCATCTCCAAAGATGTAAGTGGGAGAGAGGCTGGTTTCCTTCTGCCATGGGCTCTTGGTGGCTTCCAGGTGTGGTCCAGGGGCACCTGTTGATTGCCAACATGAGTGGGTGCTAAATTGGGAAACTTGGGCACAATGAAGAGTTATAAAATTAAACCTTCACTTGACTAAGTGAGTATGAATAGTGATAAGTGCTCAAGCAGAGGTCATGAGTGACAGAACTAGTCACCTATGCTAACCATTGGTATAAATTATGCATTTTCAGATTAATATTTAATAAATGTCACTATTAAATATGGAATTCAAAACCACAGCTAGGAAAACAGTACTTCCATCATCTTTGGGCCCATTTGGAAGGAGTGCATTATGAATATTTGTTATGGAGTGAAGTTTTGAAAAATAAATTTTTCAGCAACCATACCAAATTTATGTAAGTCTAAATACCTTTGGAAGCAGGGCTCTTGTCCAGAGTAACCCATAATTATGAAGTTCCCTGCTTGGAAGTGAGATGATTGATGTTTTAATTCTATACAGATAACAAATAAAAAGAATAGCAGATTATTTAATCTGTTTGAATTTGAAGCTGGCTAGATTTCAGTCTTGGTGTTTGCCTCCTTTCCTGCAGCTCCTTCTTCCACACCCCTGCAGAGTCCTTGTCAAGGTGTGCCTGTCTGCCTTCTCCTTGGACCACACTGTCTTCTCTCCACCTGAAACTCTCCTGGTCTCCTCCCTTCCCTTGGCAACTCATCCCACATGCCGTCATTCCCTCCTCCTCTGGCCTCTCTGTGCTGTGGTCTCCGCTCTCTGAAGAAGTTTCTGGGAAGGTTCCGCACCCTCTGCAGGGATGTCCTGGTTGTGGGGAAAGCAGGGAGAAGGTAGCACTAACAAATCTCCTGGAAAATCCATACCCCCCTAGCTCCAACTTCTTCTCCAAGGGAACAGATGGAACCTGACGGGGTGGAGGTGTCTTGCTCCATGTAACCTGATTACGATTTCATTTTATGAATAAAAGTGACAAGCTGAGCGTGCAGGTCCGATATATGCAATGGCATCTGATGCTTTATTTATTTTTGTTTGGGTTTGGCTCTGGGAGGAGGGTGATTTTAAACATTTTGGACTGCCACAGAAGCACCATCTGTAGCTCTCTCTAGGTTTTCTTGTATTTTCCAGGTCACTGATCGCTTTTGTGGGGGGAGGTCTAAGCTCAAGAAACTGCATGGAATTCGTTTTACCCTTCACACAGAATTAATGAAAAAGGGAGGAGATATATTGGCGGCAAATGCTGAATGCTTGATAAAAAGTTTGATTTGACAAAGGTTTTGTCAGGGGATCACATAAAGTTCAGGTCAGAGAGGAAGGTTATTTTTTTTTCAACAGAAAGCAGCAGTAAGCTTAAGAATGTAAATTTGGTTTAATTCCATCTTTTGCTAAAGTAAATCCTAAGAAAGTGGAGACAAGACATGCAGTTACAAGTCTGTAACTGTACCAGGATGTGGCTTCCTAATGAGCAACCTGAGGGAGGTCTTGCCTGTTGATGAATAGTTTATACTTTTAAAATGTGTTATGCATTTGACTTCTTGCTCCATAAGGAGTTTGACAGATGGCTGAACTTGCATCAGAGGAATATGCTGATATTAAATTAGTCTACAGATGCTATAATAACTAGGGATCTCTTCAGAGTTCCCTGTATCCCAAACTAAAAAAAACCAAAAAGCAAAACAACTCTCTGTTGAGATGTTTGTATTTGGGTCACAAGATGTTCTTCATAAACTCACAAGTCGTTTTCATTGCACAACCCAATCTTTAGTCCAGCAGAAGCACTACCATGTGTGCTCTTATTGCAGTTTTATGGGAAGAGAGTTATAAGCAAGGGGAATTTTCCCCTTTACTTTTCAAGAACCAGCTCCTGAGTCAGATGTTGGCCCTTTGCCCAGTGCTATGGTCTCAGTGCAGCTTGTGGCACTGCCTTATCACTCACCTGTTTGTGATCTGATGGCTCTACCAGGAGAGAACAGGATGGTGGTGACCAGAAAGCACCTCTGCTGCCTGGCTGTAGTTCATGCAGGTGTGATAGCAGGGTGCATGCTTAGAGATCTGAAACCTAGAACCCATTTCTCACAGTCTTACCACCACATGGAAATTAATCTTGGGCACCGTCTGTTGTGAAGCTGCTACTCAGATTGTTCCTGTGGGCTTTTTAGCAAGGGCTTTACTTCTGGATAATATTTGAAAGCCTAAATGCAGGAGGAAATGCCCAGTTTTATCCCTGGGAATTGTTATATGGATGTGTATATATGGATTGGTTTTGTTTCACCTTTGTGAGGAACATAGTTTCAGAACCATTTTCTCGTGCTGAGCTTTGTTATGGAGTTACATAAACCATCCATCATGCAAATTCCAAATACATTAAGCTAAGTGTTTCAGGCTAATTGACAATGTTCCATTAATTTCCACTGCTGAAAGTGATCTGGAACATTTCTAATGTAGTTATTTTTCCTTCCAACTCGTGCATCACAACAGCCCTCTTAGTGCTGCTTTTGGTCCATTCTCTTCCAATTTTAAGAAAGATATATCATACAGCAGTAATTTATCAGGTTTTTAGCTACCTGCCTATACTGGGGAATTGAGTTTTGTCTGCTCTCAGCAGGACCTTAAATTATTTCTTTCATTTCCCTACACTGGTCTGTTGTCTTGAGACAATTATAGAGACAAAGATTTCCTACCAGATAGATAAAGATAGAGAAAATTGTCTGTAAGTCAAACTTCTTCTGTTGTCTGTAAAGAGGAAGAGACAATAGGGTCGAAACCAGCTATTCTTATTTTTGTAGTTTTGAAATTTTGCTTTACCTGAAAATCACCAGCAGGGGAAAAGCTGCACTGCTGAGAGGAAAGTTATGGAAAAACAGCCTTCACATTTGAAAAGTAGGTCCCAAACCATGTAAACGATAAGTGAGGAGGTAACTTTTCAAGAATGATGAATAGCCATGAAGAAGATAATTGATTTTTATTTATTTAAATTTTTGTACTACCATTTTTTGATGCTGATTTGATGGAGACCACAAATTAGGAATGTGTGCTGGTTAAATGTGTCCTTTTCTTCTTTGTAAAAGTCCAAACAGCTGCCACAATATTTGCAAATTTGTACATTGGTGCAAAACCACCTTTTTGAAAAAGGGTGAGAAAAGTCGATTAAGATCAGATACCATTCAAATCGGTTGGAGAGCCTCCAAAGCAATTTAAACAAGTGATAGTATTGCTGAGAAAGTTCAAATTAAGAGCAGTTTGTTAATAGAGGCAATGTGAAAGTAGTTATAGTGTAATGCTCTGGCAGATCCCCATCAAGCTGAAGAAATGGGAAAAAGGAAAAAATGCTTTCAAACACTTAATTTTGCTAAAGCCTCTCATTTTGTTTCGCTTCTCTTTGAGATGCTAATGAAGGGCACAAAATAAGTAGCAGATCCTGATTTTCCTTTCCCTAACCCTGTTGAATCGTGCCTTAACCTATAGTGGCCACATTGAAACGGGCTGAAACCAGTTACAGATTAATGGATTACCCTCTGGAAGAGTGGAGTTAAGCTGCAGCTGTGTTAGCAGCAGGAACAGCAGCGTGGAGCTTATTTTAGTGCAGTAATGTATTTCTCTGAAACATTCTCTGTGCTGGGCTGACTGGGACAAAGTCTGGAGCTGTAATCTCAGTCAGCTTTGTCACTCAGTAATACGAGTGAACAAATTCTCTGTTTGAATGGTGTACAAATATCTGAATGTACCTACAGTCTTCTCTCTAGAGGAGAGGAAATCCTTTCTGGACGAAGCCCAGCCATGTTTCTCGAGGTTAGAAGGGTCCTCTTGGATAGTGCTTTTCCTTTGCAGCCCTGGAAAGGTGAAAAACCTAAGAAAAGGCTGTCAAGACAAAACTTTGTAACATGTTTGTCATCCTAACATTCATTACCTGGTAAAGGAAGGTACTTACAGGCCACTGTGAAAGTGTATTTGTGTTCTTTAGCAATACTTTACAAAGACATTCTCCATAAATGCTTTTGGGCTTTGAAAATGGTGTGGATTTTGTGAAACTTCAGGTAAACAAGCTAAAAAGAGTATTTTGCAGCTTCTCTTGTAGGAAGGAGGGTATGGGATGAGATAAAGCAAACATGATTGGCAGAGCTTTTGTACTCCTTCTCTTCAAAAACCTTTAAGAAAAAAAAAAGCTGAGTGACTGAGTCATATTCAGTAGACTAGAAAGAAAATTTAATCTCCTTTGTACTCAAGTGCATGAATCAGTTACAATGGGCACTTCAGTAGGCTTGGGGGCTGGGGCAGAGCCAGACCTGTCCATCCCTGGCAGCAAGAGAATGTCCTTATTCCCAGAGCTCTTCTGCAGCCCTTGGGAGCTCAACTATCCCTCTCTGCTCCAAGGGATTTTTCCCCCAGAAAACCAGGGCAAAACCTGTAACTTTTTTTTTCCAGATATTTGGGTAATATTTCCAGAAATGGTAAGTTCCAGGTTCAAATGACCAGGAGTTGCACTTAAAGTCAGCAGGCAGCACTGGCTTAATCTCTTCATGTGAGTATAGGTGAACTCTAATTACCTTCATAAGTAGCAATTCTGTGTACAAAAAAACTATAGCATTGGGGCGGGGAGGAAACAACATTAATCTGTGTGTAGCATAATAAACACAGATATACCCATATTAGTGTGTGTGTAACATAATATAGATGTAATAGCTGTACAAGTGAAACTTGTGTTCCACAGCTAGGCTGGCAAGAGCCTCCACCTGATGGTGGACTTCATGATGTTTCTAGGCCCACCAGCACTGCCCAAAGTTCTAGATAATTATTGTTGTGCTTCTAAAGAAATATGTTATTTTCATGCAGGCATGTATGTATAAATAATATTTTAAACAGGTGTTATGGGCTGAAAGCAGGTGACAAGACTTCAAACTTATGCAATCCTAGTCTCCCTCCTGGAAAATGGTGCAAAAGCTTCTCAACATGTTTGGAATCTGGCATGTTGTCCTGTTTCTGTGCTAGACACTTAAGTTACCCAAACCCTTTGGCAAAGTGGGTATATGCTCTGTATTATAATAGGAACATGTAGCACCATTCACTTTCTGTTTCATTCTATGAATAAAGGAAAAAGCTTTCTTAAAAATTCCACACTGATCGCCACCCTAATTCATTCTCCTAAATGTGTTTCAGAACATTCATGTGTAAATTATTCAGGAGGCTATATTCTCTGGCCTCAGGTTTTAGAGATAAATCCCTAAATTTCGGATCATGCTTCCTCCTTCCGTCACGGGAACCTGGTATGTCTACAAACAGGCTCAAATCCACTGTGCTTGCTGGTAAGAGGCACTGTCTTCCTTTGCATTCCTTGAGACTGACTGTCTTATGGTCTTCAACAACGAGAAAACCCGTAGGGAAACAGCTCCACCAGATCACAAACCAGCTGGTCTGCTCTGAGGGACAGGAGGTTAAGCTCTGTTGGAGCCTTTTATAATCACACGAGCAAAGGATGGAACAGAGAAAACTGCTTGCTGCCTAAACAGACTCTCAGGCTTAATATAAAGCCTCCAGGAGCAGAGTACAAACTGTGCCTTTTGCAAAGGGGACAGAAGGGACTCGGTGATGGAACCAGGGTTGCAGAAACCAACCTGTTTTCCTCCATGTGCATCCCATCCTTCCTCAGCCGCAGGTGCCCGTCTCGCACGGATCCTGTAATCGGTGCAGGAGCCCTGCAGGCATCAGATCAGGCCATCACCCACTGAGCACTAATGTCAGAAGCAGCGTTGTGTGCTGCCCCTGCACCAGGCAATCCCCCTGCACCTCCCAGGAGATGTGATTGTTACACGCTGCCTGTCCAGCTGCCTGCTGTGTTTAGCAGCATTTTGCAGTTTTTCAGGAAAGCTTGAGATTTCATGTCAGTAGAAAGGGAGTGAGTAACATCATTCAGGACTGTGAAAGCACAGTGCTAAAAACTGGAACTAAATATTCATGCCAGGGATGTTACTGTCATTCAGCCTTTTAGGGGACTGTCCGAATGGGTGAAATGAATTCTTTTTCCATTTAGCTCTGTGGCCAAATTTACTTGCTTTGGTGGGAATAGGATTAAAGTCTTTGATAACAGAATTTCCTGAGGAAGGGAAGCATAGCGTGGTCATGGACAAATCTAATAATTTTTCTGCTCTAATCATCTTATGCCTCAAAGAGGAACTTATACCCCAGAGGGGCTAATATTTACATAATTGTAATTTATTGGGTAAAGATTTTCCTAATGCAAAGAAACATCAAAGTGTTTGTCTTTGTCAAGTTCCAGAACAATTTTGAAGTTCACATGGAAACCAAAGGTAAAGGAAAATATTCCTTTTGGACCAATTAGAGAGAAATAGCATGCAATATGTGAAATCATATAGGCTGCTTGAGTATTTTTATAATGGAATGCAATTAGCATTTTGTGATGAGCACTTATCAGTGCTGTCTGGGTATAATGTACATGGCTGAGGGGGTGGTTTGATGGAGTATCTGATTAAAGTAATTGGTTATGTATTTGAGCAGGGCGTTTGTGCTAACTTTATAGACGAGGCAGTGCTTGTGTAAAAAAGAGCTTTTCCTAGCAATAAAGTTCTCTCCAAAGAACAGCATTGGGTATTGTGATTTCAGTAATTCTACTACACTGTATCTGTTTGGGTGAAATACTGATTATTTATCTGTTACCTCAGGCTGCAATAACTCTAACTGTGCTGCTTTTTAGTATTAAATTGTGGTGTTGTTTGTATAATACCTTCACACGTCTTCTCTTCAAATATAATCTAAGTAACTTAACCTATCAATTCAGCTCTACACTGTTTGTTGTTTAAAAATCTTGAGGTGTTCTAAAGACATGAATTACACAAGTTTAATTGATTAAGCTTCTTAAAGATCTGTGAACGACTTTGCTGTTCCTGCAGGCAGGAAAAAGCAGAAATGGAAGCCCAGGCTTAGGAAATGGTGCAAGATAAATACTCAAAGTCAACCACAGCAGTTGGCATTCAGGATTTGTCACAGCCACAGCTCATGAGTTTCCAGAGTTTTTCAGGACCATTGGGAACATCCCAAGGAGCTCATGTTTTGTTGCAGTGAAAGGAAGGAGGGCTGTTGGGAAACATCTTTTATTGGCTTAGCGGTGCTGTTGAGGAAGGTGAGCAGAGAGCTCACACAGCAGGTGCATGTGACTGAGAGGAGCTGGGGAGCAGCTCCAGGAGGAGTCAGGAGCAGCTTCCCAAACACACTCTCAGCCTGAAGTGGTTTTCCTCCTGTGAGGCCTTAGGAGGTGATTTCAGCTGTCCTCCAGCTTCAAGAGAAAGGCTAGAAGTTTTGAAGTGTAAGGCTTAGACTTTCACCATTTTTCCTTTTGAATGAGAGAGTTGGGTTAAGTCCCATTTTTCTATGTGTGAGAAATGAGACAACTCTTAAAAAGATTAATTTATTGAAAACAGAAAAAATTGAAAAATTACAGAAATTAGAAAAATATAAAAATTTAGGATCCTATGGCTTGGTAGATGGTACGCCCCAGGAGCGCAGGGATTTGAGATCTTCTGGCTGAGACAGCACTAGACCTCAGGTAGAGAAAAAACTTGCAGTGCTGGGCTGACTTAAAAAAATTACTAAAAGCCCCTTAAAAGGGGTAAGGCTTTTAATGCCCAGCACCGATGTCTCCCACAGCTAGTCTGGAGAGAGCAAGAGGGGAAGAGGGAAGAGAGAAGAGAGAGGGAGACCGCTTCTTGGCTTCGTCCTTTTTATAGTTTTTGCTCCGCCCCCAGTCCGCCCACAGCCCGCCCCCAGTCCGCCCCTTCGGTCCAAGGCGATTGGTGCTTTCCCTTTGATGGATCATCTCTGTCCACCAATGGCTCATCGTTGTCAAGGGGGGTGGTATCAGTTAGAGATAAGGGAAAACAATACCTTCATTAAAATTCAGGTTTTCAGGTTGCCATGGAACTTGCCTGCAGAGTAATGGCTCTGCAGCTAGAAATAGCTGCTGGCTATTAAGACTGGGTGGGGGGGTTTTGGCCTTGGAATCAAAATGCAAGTGAAACACCTACAAAAAGTATTAAAATACATCCAACACACCTCAGAACACTTGTAAAAGTATACAGTAAACACAGGAAAGGTAACTCTTATGGTGTACCAGTGGTTTGTAGCTTGAAAAGGGGCAAGTTTGTGATTTTTAACTGGGAAAATTTTAACTGGGAAGGGTGCAACTCTTAATAAATTTTAAACAAATAGGAACACTGATAATGGAACTGGATTTTTGTACCTGGGCTGATGGGTTAATTGTAACATTCAATTTAAAAATAATTAACTCAAAATTAATTATTTAAAGCACTTAATATGCAAAGACCAAGCACAAATAGGGATTTCATGTATGACACTATGGATTTAACACATAACAACTGCCTAGGAGGCTTGAACTTCTTGGGGTGCAAAAGCAAGTAGGAAAAACCCACATAAAATGCAGTGCTTTGTTCAAATATTTGAATTTGAAATAAGTTTGTTTCCACATATTCTTATCTGTTGGCACTTTTTGAACATTTCAGTGTCAGAAAAGCTCATAGAAAAGTAAATTTTTGGCTTGCACGTTCAGCCCTGATGGCTTTTAAATTTGTTTTATACTGGCATTTTCCCTAGAGACCTCACTGTGGAATTTCTTCTTTTCTAGCTAAGGTGCAGGAACATTGCTATTGATTGGTTTATACTCCAACCAGGCCAAAGCCCTGCCCATTCAAATATTGAAGGGAGAGCTTTAGATAAAAGAAGCGCTATACAATTTCAGAATCTGAAATAACAGGGAAGAAAACCTATTTTCTCTTATTTTGAGGGCAGAAAATGCTGGCCTTAGTTTAATAGATTATAAATCGCAACCCCAAACTTTCTGTTGATAAGGTACTGTTCCCAAAGGGCTTTTCCCAAGTTAAAGCACCCGCCCCATTTGAGATTATGAAAAAGTTCTGTTATTAATGGATAATTAATGGCTAATCACTACTGTAGTCCATGAGTTACCAGCAGGAGTAAAAAGTTCTACACATTTTCCTCTCAAGCAAGGGTTTTGTAATTTTTTGGTTGTTTTTTAAACTTGTTTCTTTGATCTGTGGGAATTTTTTTCTTTTGTTTTCTGTAACTCAAGTAAGTTTTTGGGGTTTTTTAATCTTACTGCTTTAATCATGGGCAATTCAAACCAGATAAAAATGAAATAGGAGAAAAGGGAATGCAAAAATTAGTAGTAAAGCTGTTGGAAGCAGCAAAGTAATGGTTCTTTTACTTTGCTGCCTCCCCATAAAAAGGATTAGCATTTTCTAATGAGCACCTTGGAAGGAAGATCATGACTCAAGGACTCCTTGACCTTGGGACTGCACTAGATCTCACCCCTGGGTAGATGTGGTGGTTTCCAGAACAAGAATTTGGCAAGGGTTTGCAGTCTGCCTCAGCCCAAAAGGTTCAAGCTGCTCCTGGATGCCATAGATTTGTTGAGATTTGCTACAGAAAATTAATTGGCATTCATGAGAAGTACTGCAGGGGTATTTTTCTTCACAGTTTAAATGTAGCTGCTGATCAGGATAATTTCTCAAACAGTGTATTTTTCTCTCTGGTCTTGTTTGTTAATAGGAATAATACAGTGGAGGGAAATTCACTCCCTCAAACATCTTGATAACATGTTGGCTTTGTTTTGTTATTAATCCTCTCCATGAAATTCCTGATTTACATCTTAGTAGTGGCAACAGTAATTGCTGTACCCAGTTTTATTTTCTCAAAAGTTCATGGTTGGTGACAAGTTTTTGGTGATTTTTAAGGATTTTGTTGATTGAATACTCTTCAGTTACCTAATACATGAAATACAGAACTTGGTGTTTCCTGTTGCAGTTTATTCTTAGTGGAAGCTTTAAAAATAAGTGTCTGGCAGAAATAGCCCAATAAGGCATTGGTTTAGGCCTTGAGCAATTATATACTGTAATCAATAAATCTCTTTCTGTGAACTAGTCAGGGTTTGAAATGGCCTCTTTTTATGTGGCTGTTTTGTCAGACATTTATTTTCACATCTTCCATGACGTTTTACTGCAAGAGGAAGTCCAGGAGAATAGTATTTGGGTTTAATGATAAAATTTTGGGGAAACATTTTTATCCTTTAACAGAAATAGTGCAGGTGTTCAGGTGGTGCAGCACTGAGGGATGTCTTGCTCTGGTTTGTACTAGAAATGCCTCTGGGAGATTTACATGCTTTGGTGAATATTTTGGTTGTACATACCAGCATTTGCCTAGCCTTAATAAATCCTCAAACTTGTGATGCTTGAAGTCTGGCTTTGCCCCTGTGCTCCCAGGCAGCCCTGAGCCCCGTGTCACTTTGGTCCTGCCATGTGAGATACTGACTTTTAAATAATTGTCTTCACAGGCAGAATCTTGATGTGACATTTTTGCAAAATTTTGTGTTCCCTCTGTATGACTGAATAATGTCCAGGGAAAGCTGTAGTGGATAGAATTAAGGAAGGAGTCTCTGGAAAAAACACCTGGGATTTTCTCTCTTCTCCACTACCCTCTGGGTACCAGTGATGAAATCACCCTTGGACAGGCTCTTAATGATGCAATTGCCTGTACATGAGGAGAATGCATAAAAGGTATGCAGGATTCACTATGTAGTCATTATTGACAGAATTTTTGTTTGGGGGGTTGCTTTGGTTTTGGCTTCTAGCATTTATTTTAGTGATACATTAATTATCACTTATATCTATGTATTCTGACCTATTTCACTGTTGGTAATCTCTAATTAACATGCTTTTTCTGATTAAATATCAAAGTGTAACCCTTTTTCCTTCCAAACCCTGTGTTATTTCTTTCCTCTGCCCGCTGTGTGTACTTTCTGTGTGTCCCCTCTTGGAGGGTGTTTTTGGCAGGCCCCCGGTGGGATGCACAGCTGCCATGGATACCAGCAGCACAAGCTGAGGAAGAAATTATCAGAGAGTGGAAGCAACAGCAATAATGGGTGGATGTCCAACCTTGTACAAGTGTAAATTGTCATCCTGCAGCTTAGGTAAACTATGCATGTATCAGAAATTAATTTGCTACCTCCTCCAGGAGTGAGTTTGTATTTATGTACCTTTGAATAACCTTGGGTTTTGTTTGTAGGAGGCACAGTTTTTTCATGTAATGACTCCCTTTGATATTAGATTGCTTTAGAAATTGCAAACCCAGTGGTAGTTGCAGAGGTTTAAACTTGTAAATCAGCAGGAGGAGCTAGTTGGTGAATTGGAGACTGAAGTGATGATCCAGAAGAACTGTGGTGTGTTTGCCTATTCAGATGCTGAGAAGTGAATGAGTGGGGAGTTGAAGACACAGTTGAAGTGGGATATAAAAGCACAGTAAATATTCTGAGTTTGAGATGGCAGCACTGATGTGTACATGCAGCACACGATATGAGCAGCGTGCTGTGTGGTGGAGGAAGCAGCAATTCCTCAAAACATGGCTTGAATCAGGGGTGATGATATTGTTGCAGAATTGTGTCATTTTTTAACCACAGTAACACGCCTCATTTCCCTTGCAAACACATGTGAAGAGGAGGGCAGCAGCTCTGCTACAGGTGAAGGTGGTAGACAAAAGCAAGACATTTCTGAAGGAACTGCTGAGACAGGCCATTTTAGCTTGGAACTAGTTCAAATACTCTCATTTACCTCAGCCCATTTTGAAAAGAGAGAAAAAACATATTTTCTGGGTAGGTTTCATCATATTTATTGGTGTGGTTGACCCTTGCACAGTAGGCCTCTGAATAGGCTGTAATTCAGCATGCCTTTAAATTTTTTTTGTTATTTCTTTCTCAGAGGTTCTGGGGTTGAGGCAGCAAGAAAGCAGATTTAATGCTTGTTTGTTGTGGGATTCAGCTTTGTCTTATAATATATAGGCAATTTACTTTGCATTTGTTTCTGTCAGCCTCTGTGTCCAGTGGGATGAATGGGATGGGAGTACTCATTCATTTTTTCCATCATGGGATTTTGTTGCCCTTAGAAACAGAATTGTGAATGAGATGTCACACAATAGAATTGAGTGAATGGTTTTACCCCTTTGGAAGTGGTTTACCTTCCTCAGGTCCTGAGGAATGAAAAAAGAAAACAAGCATGGACCTTCAGTTTACTCCAGTTTCCATTTTGGGTCTGAAACAAGTGGGAGCAGGGAGGATTTGGCAGGCTCCACACTTCTGTTCACAGAGGGACTATGAGATGAGTGGCACCTTAGGTTTTTCTCATCTGGAGAACCAGTGAGAGTTAAAAGTGGTGGATGCAGCACCAAGACAATGGCTCTGGGGGCCCTCAGGCACTGGAGAAATCTTTGAGATGTGATTTAAAGCAGCTTTATGCTGTGTTGTGTCTCATTGCTCAGTGCACATGCAGGCTGAAAGAACCAGATTTTGTAAAGGGTACTGGCCTATAATTCAAAAGATGTGTTTTGAGCTTTAAGCAAGACTTTGTAACTTCATTTTTTTCTCTTCTGTTTCTTCTGCATGGTAAATTAGTGTGGAGTGCTCTGAGGGCCAGGCAGGAGTGTCTAGTTCAGCCTGGCAGGGTCTCTGGCACAGTTGTAATGTGAATAACGTTGCCATCAGCACAACAACATTATTTTAGCCATATTTAACATTGCTCAAGCCAGGCCCGAGTACGCATGAGAGACTCCAAGAGCAGCTGATGTGCAGTGAGCGCTGCGTCACCGGGAGATGGGAAAGTCTCATGGAGTGGCTGCAAGGGTGCTTTCAGAAGCAATAAAGCTCAGCATATGCCAGCATGCTGGAAAGCAGGGGAAAAACAATCCAAGCATCATCTCATACTTTTTTGAATCTGCAGAAAGTGAGTCCACTCTAACTGCACACAAGTGATGCCCTTTGGGATTCCTTCTCATCCTCTCACGCACCTTCCATACAGGGACTCATACAAGGGAGCAGGGCAGTTTCTTTCACTTGTATGAGTCTGGAAGCAATTTAGTCTTAAATGGGCAGCATAGGAAGCATGTTTTCAAAAGTCTACACAGAGTAATTCTAGCTGGTAGATGACCCAAATTATTTTGTGCTATTCACAGTAAATATGTGTAAAATGGCAAGGTAGCTCTTTGTCCTCCTAGCATGTGCAAGCTGACTTCCAGAAACATGATCTCCTGAGAAGTTTGTGTATACAGGTAGCTACTTAGGAAATTAAAATGTCAACGATATTAATTAAAAAGAGTGACATTGGTCCCAAAGATTTAAGTGAATCCTTTCAGTTTATTACCTTATAGCCTCTCTCTTGGTGTGATGTGGTGCAACACGTGTATGGCAGCATCACAAGTACTGGTAGGCAACTTACTAAAGCCTAAATTGTCAAAGGTTTGATAGTTTTTGATATCCAATTTTACATATTACATAAGGCAAACTACTATCTAGGGATTGTTAGTGGGGGGAAAAGCATGTTGGAGGCTGTATGAACTGGTTTATAGAATGTGATTGCCTGAGAGGGTAGAGAATTGGACTGGTTGACCCAGCTGATGTCTGTGTTCAAGTGACATTGCAAGCCATCATGCTGTACATGCACAAGAAATACCCTCCTACTGTCATTTTCTGTTGGCAAACATCAGCTAGGACAGATTTTGACTTCAGTCATTATCTTTTCACCTAAGAGTTTTCTTTTTGCAGGGAGTGCATGGTTTGAACATCTCTGTTTTAAAATACAGAATAGGCACTTCCTGGAGGGTATTGACTTGGTATTGAGATCTTGGACTTTGGTTTAAGAAATTTGTCTAAAGCTTTAGTGTGGAGCCTTTGTGGTTGCTGGATTGTGGAGAATTGCCTTCATAAACCTGAGGGCCACTAGTTTGTGTCTTGGCTGAACACTGCTTGTGTACAGGCATCTGTTTGTGTCTTTTGTCTTTGCCTTGTGGTTTCTCCAGTCAACCTGGAGAGAAAAATACAAAGGCACAGGTTCAATGTGTGTGGTAAATGAGACGTGCAGTCATTTTTTGACTAGCAAACGGCAGTCTGGTGGCCATGTGAGAGAGATGAAAGGCTGTCATTTGCTGTTCATAGCATTTTCAGTGGGAAAACACACAGCCTCATTATATGGAAGCATGAACTGGTAGACACAGGAAGGTCAAAGGGCTGGAACTGGAGTCTAAGAATTTTGAAAATGAATTGCTTACTAAATGTGATAAACCCCAGAACGGTTTAGAAGAGTGTTCCAGTTTCGCCAAATTTGGAAATATATCCTCTGAGACAAGGCAGGCTATAACCACCCCTCCCCCACCAGGTTCGGGAAAAAATACATTTTCCTTGAAGGAAAGTGAAAGAGATAAAAACTATTTCTTTAACAAACACACAGGAAAAGGATAATGATGCTAAATAATAAAACCTCCCACTCTGCTGAGAGAAACCTGGGGGAAAATTCAGAGTCCTTCCGTAGATCTCTCTTGCCCTCCTTGGAGCTGGGATGGGATGGTGGGCCCACCTCCAGGGCCAAGGCCTCAGTGGAAAGTCCTCCCAATGTATTCTGATGTTGAAACAGTCCAGCAGAGGGAAAAGGAAAAAAAAAAAGAAGTCCCAGGGAAAAACAAAAGTTCAGCTCTCTGGAGGAAAAGGAGCTGAGGAAAAAAAAACTGCCGAAAAGCTGGCTGGAAAGAAGACCAAGCCAGGTGCTTCCCTTCCCTCTCGCTCTGTCTCTGTGTGGCCTTGAACAAGCTGCAAACTGCTTTACAAAAGTTTTGCTCAGTTTTTCCTTCCCCCTCTTAGGCTCAGTTTAAAGGCATAGAAAGGCACAAAAATTAATTTCTGGGCGTAGGGCAGCGATAGGGGATACACATCATGAAATCACCCCAAGACAAAGAGGGAGAACAGATATTTAAAACAGATATGTCAGATCCTCAGTGAATAACTGGTATAGCTCTAAATAACTTCTGGTTTAGAAGTGTTTCATTTTTCAAGAAGAACTGTCTTATGTGACAGTCACTGTAGTATAAGGCTGAAATGGAGGACATCAGGGACGAGGCTGACTGGATGTTGAAGAGTGTTGCTGATGATGCAGTGAGGAGACAACTGAAACAACACAAAAAATGATCACAGGGTAGTCAGGATGGAAGGGACCACAGTGGGACACCTGGTCCAGCCTCCCTGCTGGACCTCCCTCCCATCATAAGAGATGCTCCAGTCCCTTTATCATCTTTGTTACCCTCCACTGAACCCACTCCAGGAGCTCCATGTCTCTCTTGTCCCAAGGAACCCAGAGCTGGGCACAGCACTCCAGATGTGCTTCACAGGGCTGAGCAGAGGGGCAGGATCACTCCTTCTGGGAAGGCTCTTTCTGATGCACCCCAGGAGAGCATTGGCCTCCAGCACACTGTTAATAATTTGCAAAGAAGCTACTGATGATACATGACAAGGCTAAACCATGGAACAGATCTTTGCCTGATGTAAATCAGCATAGCTCCAGGAAAGTCAAGAGAGGAATTCTAATTTGTGTCACAGCTGGTAGTTTATTCTGTTGAACATGTATTTTACTTCTTTATTTTCCATGCAGGATCAGAGTTACTCATCTGTTCATGTCTGTACTCCAGCCAGGATTCCCTCAGTTTGATAATCCTTCATTTTTGTGTAATATCTTAATCACTTCTGGTGCAATTGCTTAGGATATTGTGGCTATGCAGAGGATTGTAATTTGAAGTGAGAAGCAAAGCAGCTGGAACAGAAGAATTCATAGTGGTGATACTGAATTTTTTACTGTCTTTCATCTCAGATGCTTCATTACTTTGGTGATGGCAATAGAGAATACGGAGTGTGGAGAGTGAGGTTCCATCGTGGTGAAATGGCAACCTGTGGTTGGTCAGTCCTTGCCCAGAATGACACCTGCTGGCCCATGGCACCTCCTGAATGCAGAGGGAGTCTGAATCCTGTATTAAAAGTACAAGGCAATACCCATAAAGTATCAGCAGAATTATGACAGAAATAATTGTTTTTGAAATATAATGGGGTGATTTCTCCTAAGGCTTTTTTTTTTTTTTTTTTTTTTTTTTTAATTAAATATATTCCAAGAAATTGCCTCCAGACAGTAGTTACTGTGGGATAAAAATCTCTTTCCATAGTAACTGTTAAATTTATAAAGTGCTGCTGGAGTCTCTACAGGGAAGCACATTCAAAGCAGGCACTGGGCAGGTCGTAAAGTGGCTGCTCTCAGACCTTTTAACACAATACAGTTATTTACAGACATTTGTTCCTCTGAGGAAACATTTTAGACCTCAGTCCTCTGATGTCAGACTGGGCTAGTAACATTCGATCTATTACAAGTCTCTGAGGTCTTTTATGACTGGTGCAATAATAGATGCTTCATGTTATGACACAGTATGGTTAAAAAAAATGGCAGAGTACCGAAAATATAGTAGAAAGTTCTCTATTTTTGTGATGTGATGCTAGTGGGACAGGCAGAGGATGGTACTTTAGAGCTTTACGTAGCACAGAAGTGGATATGCCCTGGGACCATGGTTAGACCCAGGGAAGCTCTTTTGGATAAATAGTTAACTAAACAAGGTATGCTGAGGCATTAACGAAAAGCCATCGTTATCGAACCAAAATTATTCACAAATGAGGGTCAAAGATGCAAATTTTTTCCCTTTTGAGTTGTGCTCTATTTTTAGAGCTCCCAAAGTTAAGCTTTAAAGGTGAAAAGAGGCTTTGATTAAATGAAATGTAATTTCAGAAATAAATTCTACATTTCAGATGGAACAGAGCTTTCTATTTGGAGAAAACGGATATTTTTTGCTCTAAGTTACTTTTCCACTTTTTGGCCGAAGAGCTGCATTTCTGTGAAGTCAGAACACTGGGCCAGCCTGTCAGTGCTCCTTCCTCACCTCAGATTTCGGCTGCTGTGGATGGAAGAGCCCTTCCCCACTCAGGGCTCACCTTCCCACTGCTCTGCCATGACCCGCTGCTGCTCCAGCGCTTCCAGTGCCTTCCCTGCCGTGCCTCAGCTCTGCCCGTCCCTGCTTCTCCCACTGCTGCCGTCCCCGTGTCACCAGGGCCAGGCTGGGGACAGATCCAGGTGAGCTGGTGGCAGCCGGCGGCGGGGGCAGGAGATGGGAGCCGGGCTGTTTCAAGCTACAGTTTGCAGACGGTTTCCAAAGTGCTCCATCCTCCCTTTAGCTGCTACCGGATTCTCCTGGGGGATTCTGAGAGTGGTCACAGCTCAAGGGCTCTGCCTGCCCTCGGTGGCAGCAGAACTGTGGGACGGGAGCTGGCAGTGCCCGCTCAGCCCTTTGCCTGCTGAGGTGACAAGTGGCACCAGCTGCCTGCCGAGGGGAGTGGTTCTCCGTGCAGTGTGTGCTCTCTTTGATCGCGCTCTTAGCAATCCTAAAATGCTATTGCACTTCAGCCTAATTTCTGCCGCTGTTCTCCATCTTGATAACATGGCTACAGTGAGTTCTGTGTAAACTGATTATCTGCCCCTCGGGCCGCTCTTTTGTTTGTGCTCTGTAAGCCCTTATGAGAGGCTTTTGTTTCCCACAGATGTTGATTGTGTTGTACTGCATCAAAAGGAAATGATCTCTGCCTCAGCTGAGGCTCACTTTGAACATGCTTTTACACCGTATCCATACAATGATTGCTCTTGATTTCAGGAGAGGAAAATTAAGATATATAGAGCCAGACACCTTTATGTTCAGCTGTCTGAGCATGAGTGTGTGGTCTAATACTTTTTTGGACTTTCAGTGAAAACAGATTGAACTTCTTTTTACTTTTGCCAGGAAAAGAAATTGCAGGGAAAGAAATTATATCCTGAAGAGCTCTAATTCCTTTGAGTGATCTGAAAAGCAGTATAAATTTCTGGGTGATAGATGGCAGAGGAATACCCAGACAACACTGAATCGTTCAAACAGCTCTACTGCATGATTCCATCACACCCCCACGCTCCCCCTCACAAATGAAGCTGGTGACAGTGGTAGATGGCTGGAGAGATAGAGCTGACAAAATACAAGGTGGCTGAACCCTGGGGGGTTACAAAAACAGAAATGCAGACTGAATGAAGGGAAGTTTTTAAAGATCTGAAATGCACTTCATTTTCATCAAAAATTCCCATATTTTTTCCAGCTGCTTGCCTAGCAGCGTGGTGTTCTGACAGCAGCTAAACCTTGGAGCGCTTTTCAACCCTATAGAAGAATAATGCAATTTCATGTATTGGTTTGTTTTTCAAATGAAATCACGCCAGGTTGCATGCTGTACCGTCACTTGTTAGCAGGGCAGGGCTGGCCAGGGGGCTGCCGAGCAGCCTGGCTACGTTCTGGTGTCTGGGAGCTCAGCAGCTCCAGTGCTGCCCCTCCTGCCTGGATGTGCTGAGCTCTTCACCAGTGAGTAAACCCGGAGTAACTTACGTCTGTTAGGCCTTGTACAAACCCTAATCCTGCCCCCTCCAGGAACCAATCTGCCTGTCTCTCCATCAGGAGGAATTTATGCTGCTGTGTTATTAGCTTTCCTCCTCCGTTGCACTTTACTCTGAAGGAATAATAGAGCTCTGTATTATGAAATCTCCTTCCATTATTTATCAAACCAACCACATGCTGGCATGACTTTGCTTTTCCCCGTTGTAAGTCTTCCAAGCCAGAACTTAATAAATAGTCTCTGCACAAATGCTGCTGTATCCAGGGTGGTCTGTAAAACTGGAGTGCAGTTCTTTATATATCTTGGTGGATTTGGGATCAGAAATTGAATTGCCAGATTCCTGGATGCATTTTGAAAAAATACATCGACACTAATTAGGTGTAAACATAGATAAACTATATTCTTTTTAACTGCGATGCTTTTCTTTTGCACTTTGAATTAAGAATTTTATATTGAAACATAAATAATTATATGGATTAGTAGCTGACTGCAAAACGAGACAAAATAAAAATCCAGGTTGTCTTGAATTTAAGTGTTACAACACTTAGCTTTTTGTCATTGATTGAACAAGCACAGAGTCCAGAACCCAGATTTAGAACACAGACTATAAGATGGTTTCTGCAAGAACTTAAATTGCGGTGGAAGAGATGCTGCAGAATAAGGCTAAGCACATCAGAATAAGGTTAAGCACATCTGAAGAGCATTTCAAGGTAGCAGGAGTGCAGACCAGTCTATGAGCACCTACTTTGAATGAGTTAAAAGAGAGCAGGGATGAAAATTAACTCATTGTCATGGAATCAGAGCCCCAGGAGCCTGGCTCCGTGCACTAGGAGTGCATATTTCTGTGCCATCTGCTGAAGCTTGGTACCTTTGGTCTGTGTTGAAAAATGCACAGAGTGCACTCCTCATAAATTGACTAAAAGTGAAGGTAGTGGAATGATCTTTGATGTAGCAGCTCGGTGGTTTGAGCCTCAGTCTCGGCAGTGAAATAGCAGCAGGTTCCTCTGGAGATAATTCATCCTCCCTCCACCACCTGCTGCAGGAGTGGGAGCAGAGAGGGATGAAGGGGCTGGGGAAGGCACTTTGTGTTACAGCTGCTGGTGCTGTGTCCTCATGGCAAGGCAGGCCCCAAAGACCACAAGTGGAAAAATATATCCTACAGAGAGAGAGTTTGGCTCAAGGCATCCCTCAGGACTGAGCAAGTCCTGTGCCTCAGTAGTCTCCAGCTCCCTGTTTATGTGCTCCCTCAAGAAATGGTCGTGTTGGTTTTCTCAAAAAAGGAGAAAGTGCTGGGCATGTTGGGAGACTACAAGTTTAGATACCTGGAGAATTTGAAATTCAAACTGGGAGTTGATTCCTTCCACTGTTACTCAAAAGCTGATGGGTTTTTCTGGGACCTTCCCTTACCCACCTAAATCATGCAGTTTATTGCTTCACAACACTTTAAAAAGCTGTAAAAGCTGATGCTGGTCTTCAGAGTTGCACTTAGTCTCAGAGTACTGGTAAGCATTTAGAATGAAATCTTAAATACTCCAAGTTTGAGGCTTTACAATAAAAATACTTAAGTAAAATTAAAAACTATTGCTCCTGATGACTTTTCTTTATGGCAGAGCTCACCCTTAAAAAGGTAAAAGTGTACTTGATTTCTGTCAGCGTCTTCAGATTTTCTGGCAGTGAGAGGCAATATGATCAGTACTTAGTTTTCAAATTAGAACCTCTTTTAAGTCATTTATTGATATATTTTTTAATTAATCACTCCATGACTTGTTTTTTTCAGACAGGCTACTTCATAAGGGAGAAGTTTATCAATAGACTACATTTACCAAACCACAGGAGCATTGCATATTGTTGAGGTATTTACAGCTAAGTTCTGCTAGTTAATGGTTTCTTATTTTCTTTACACTGATTTTGTCACATTTTTGGGTTCAGAGTATAAAAATTGACAACGTGAAATGTTAAACTGAGGATTGACTTAATTGAAAATTTTGATTTTCAATGCTTTTGATTTTAGTAATGCAGAAAATATTCCAAATTCAGAGTCTTGGATCTTCTCATCAGAAAGGATATACTTCTCAGTAATACGTTGTCATGTTTTGAAATCTTTTGAGTGCTGAGGGAATATGTACTGAAAATAATCAACTAAACTGGTTTTGGCCTTGCGAAGCCAGTCTGTCATGGAGATGCATTTCAGAGGATGTGGGGATGTTTCACCAACGTGGCAGACAACATTGCTGGTACTGATATGTTCTGCAATCTCTCTGCTGAGTATGAGCTCTTATAGCCAGATTTCATGCTCTGGAGCAAGGATGCCAATCCTTTGCATGTTCAGAAGAGGGAAGGATTGAAAGTCAGGGCTAAACTGCACTTTGGCATAACCAGGGAACACAGCTGTGTAGTAGAATAAGAATGTATAATACATATAATGTAATAACATGTAATAATGTAAAATGTTCCCTTCTCCATACTCTCATAGATCACTTCTTTTTCTCTGCTGGGGTGTCATGTCACATCTTTCCTAGGTTTGCTTGGAGTATCTTTTCCCCAGTTGTGCGTTATTGAAGCTGATCTAACTTTAGTGAAAAGAATTATTCAGAAGCAAAACGTTCTCGTTTTGAAATGCTTTCTCTCAGCCTCAAAATCTCCATTTTCTGTTGTTCTGGAAACAAAAATACCCTGTCATCTGCAACCACCCAGTGCTGCTCTATGGTGGGTCTGATTTATTCTGCTGCCTTGTGCAGAGCACTGGTGCTGGCAGGTTGTGGCAGTCCAAGTTTGGTGGTGGTGGTGGTGGTGTGGTGAAGCTCAAGAGCCATCTGGTCCTGTGATGATGGCTGTGTGAAGGGCTTAGTGGGTGCAAGGATGTTCTCTGACCAACTAAAATGCATTCAAAGCTATTTGTGGTGCTGTGGAAGCCCTTGATAAAGCCAGACCCAAGATTTTGAGAGAAGGTATTTGTGTGTTGTGCATTATTTACATTTCAGGGTGCATCAAAGTCTCCTGATCTCAGATACAATTGCTGGTAGGGAAAGGATTTCTGGATTACCCATGGCAGAAAATGAGGAATTGCCTGGTGGTGGGGGAAGGAAACCACATCCCAAAATTCACTGCAGGTGGTGAGGGCATCTGCTCCGTCCAGCACCGCTGCTCCTGCAGGCAGAGGGGTAAACTCCAGGTCCAAGGCACCCAGGGTAAACTCCAGGCCTAGGGCAAGCCAGAACCTAAAGCACAGAGTGCCATAAACCAGAGTGGCCTGAATGATGATTTCGGTCCATCACCTTGTCGCTATCGATTCGCGTTCGTTGGATCGATGCAGGCAGATTAAATGTGAGAATGAACAAGCAGAGCTACAAGGAATGACCTGCAGAATCTTCCAGCAGTTGAACTCGCTGTACAAGTGCCAGGATTTGATCAAAGCGTGTCTTTGTATGATTGGAGTGTAAGGAAGTTTTAGGATGACTTGAACAGAAGTTCTCATTATTTTTGTTTGAATGTAAATACACGGATTATTTCCTTCAAGAAGGAGAGAATGTTTTGTTCATGCTTTTTACTGTCTGTGTGCTGGGAGGCAGAATATTACATAAATATTGGTCAAAGCAAGCCATTTTTGATCTCTGTACTCCCTTCAAATCCTGGGTGTTTGTCATGAAAACAAAACCAGCTATAAATCTGTTATATTTATTGCTTTGCATAGTTGCAAAGACGACCTCTACTGAAACCCCTTCCTTGATAAGTAATTAAAAATTTACTCACTTGCTCATCCTTTTTGAAAACATCTTTGTAGCTCATTTCCGAATTTAATGAGCCTGACTTCAAACTAATTCAAGATTTAACAGCTACTTTTACTGCTGAGAATTGTCAGCAGCAGCCCTGGACAGACTGTTGACTCGTTCAGCAGGCAGAAAGGCAGAAACTCTGAAAGCAGCCTGTGCAAAACTCTATGCTCTCTCCAAAGCCATGGCAAGGCAGGACACGAGTCTGCAGCTGGCCCACACCTCTGACTCTGAGGTGTTGCTGACCAGTTGTGTGTGCCTGCTAGCGTGTGTCCGTGCCCATGAAAAAAAGTAAAAATTAACCACTCTGCCTGTGCCCATCTCGATAAGTGTGTGGTTTTCCAATGCTTTACAGATGCAGGAGTGAATGCATAAACTTCCTAATGCTCAATCTTCCTCTCAGGTTCCTTTGGATGACGTGACATGATGTCTAAACTTCAGTGACAGTGTCTTAAAACTAAAAGGGAACCAAAGAGAATCAGGCAAATGGAAAAGGCAGGATTTTCTCCTGGTTTGGTGAAACTGCTGCTGCTTTTTTTGTTTTTTTGAGGAGGGGGGATTTCACCTTTACTGTGCTGTCGCTGGCCCCTGTTAATATACTAAACTTTGTGGTGGTAAACATGGCCTGACATGCTGATCACCTCTTCATTTTAAATACCTTTGTATCTGCAGCTGAAACACAGCCTGTAAGTAGATATTGACCTTCATCCAAAAATTAGGCTCTGTTTTATCATCTCTTCGGGTTCCAGCTCCAAGTGTATGTATGGGTAGTTAGATGTGTGAAATGCAAGAACCAGGGACTGTTAAAGCCTGGGGATAATATTCTGCAGCATTTTAAACCCCAGATACCCCTTGTCAGTGCAGAGAAAGCCCAGTTATGTCATTATTCTTTTCCTCCTTACACAGGCAAGGCTGGCACGGTGTGCTGGAGAAAGTAGCACAGGCTGAACATTTTTCCCGTTCCTGGTTACCCAGTGCTGGAGGCAGGAGGAGATGGGTTTAGGATCTAATGGAATAGAGTTATTCTAATGTGCTTGTTCTCTGGGGGTTGAAAATGTGACAGTAAACTGTAATCCCTTTCCCTCTTTGCTTCTGTATAATAAATTGTGTTTACCAATTTCCCCTTATAGATCTGCACTAAAATTAAATGTAAAAAATTGAATATGTAATTCAACACATACAGGCATGAAGGTTGGTAATATTTGCTCTAATTGTCTCTTTAAAAACGTATTTATTAGTAGGATAGTCATATGTGAAAATATGAGATGAGCTTGAGTGGGGCTTTTTAGAGTTTTGGGGTTTGTTGGGGATTTGTTTGTTTGTTTGCTTGTATTTTGTTTATTTTCTTCTTAGTCTTATATGTGTGGCTCAGAGGGTCTAAACTTAGAGTAAACTTAGTTGATCAAAAACAAATGTACAAGGTTTTGTGTCTGTGCACACACAATGTCCTGATTGTGCTGTGGTTTTCCTGCTGGGATCTGGAAACAAACTCACCAGGACCTTCTTAATCTTTGCTCTACTTCCCCTCTGCTGTCTGTGCCTGGCTGATGTGTCTGAAGGCCTTTCCTATAAGTCAGGCTGGCAGAAGCAAAATCTTTGAGGCTTTATGGAGTCTTTTGTTCTTCTTTTTGTTCAAAGGAAACTTTGTTTGGTATAGGATTTTAATTTTGTTTCAGGGACTAAAATGATTTTTGTTCTTTCCTTAATAAAAGAGGGTTTCCTCAAGTGTTACAGTGATGTCAAAAGTATTTTAACAGCTAAACCCAGATACTGAGATGCCATAATTTATACAGCAGTAAAATAAGAGTCCCTTTTGTAAATGTGTGTTTGTTTTCCTTGGTACAGCCTTTCCTTGTACAGACCCCAGAAGTTCCACAATCGCCTTTGTCAAAAAATCACTGAATTGTTTCTGACTGGAAATAAATATTTGTCTTAAGTAAATCGTAAAGTGGGTAGCTGTAGGATTTCTTCCAGGCAATTTGCTTCCATTATATATAGAAGAAACATGCTAATTTGTATTTTTTCTATAAAGATGTAGAGTAGACTTGCAGCAGTCAGACTGTTTGTTCACAATATGATTCCCGCTTGCATTCCTGCTGCTAAAGAGCCGGCTGAAGGGGAAAGCTGAGGCTCATGGACAGGAGGCTTCAGCCAGCAGAAACAGCCTCTCTTAATTCTCCCAAAAATGCTGTTTGAAGCATGATGGATTTACTGTCTTTGCTGTCATCCGTGTCAGACGTGTCTCACAAAATACAGCTCTCGCAGAGCACACCAGCAATGGCACAGGGATGAGTTCCCCCCAGAAGAGGTTGTGTGATTTAAAGCTCAAGCTGAACTCACTCCGTGGCTGCAAATGCTCTCTTAGCTGAAGATGCTGCCTGTGGGAGGGAAAATGGGCGCTGCCTTGGCTGGGTTTTCTGGCAGCCACCCCTGCCCCAGTGCCTTTGTCATGTCCTTCAGTCCCCTGCAGGGCTGGTGGCTGTGCTGGATGCTGGGCTGATGAACTTCTCGAGAATGCTCTGGCGCCGTGAGTTGTTTGGCGGTTTGTAATCAGGGCAATTTAAAGATTCAAATCTTTAATCAGAAGGAAAGAACCCTTCAGAAGAGGCATCTTAAGTGAAAAAGAACTTTTGGGTCATGATTTATTATCTACTTTGTGCCAAGATAATCTGACAAATTAGAACTGAAAGTGTTGTTGGGTATTACTTCAATTTTTAGATTTTTTTCTTCCCAGAAACAAAAATGCACTATCTGTTCCATGCTCTGAAAAAACACAAATACAGAGTGGTCTGGGTGGTAATAAAAAGCCTGAAAATTATATTTTGCCAGATGCCTCATCTCTTTGGGGCTTTCCCTCCAGTCCAGACCCTTATGGGTTCGTTAAAAGGAAATTTCCTTGTGTGAACCTAACAGAATTTCCTGAGTCCAGCTGATACAGTCTTTACACACAATATTCCCCCTCAAACTAGATAAATTCCAGCAAGACAATTGAGTATTTATTGTGTTCCTGCTCTTGAAATCAAGTGGGCTGTTTTTAATCAAGTTTCATGTTGAATCTATTAATTTTACAATTATCTCATCAGGAACATTTCCAATAGGCTCTGACAGAACGACCGACCATCTACAGAGATCAAAGAAAATCATATAAATGACCTTTTTAAACTATGAGCTGGAAAGGCAGTAAGCTCTGCATTACTGACATAACTAATCTCCAAACCTCACAAAATTTGCCTCATTCTGTATGAGTAACAGATTTTGGTAGGTTTTTGGTTTTGTTGTTTGGGTTTTATTAAACAAATGAGTGGAACATTGCCTGGTTTTCCTTAGCATCAAGGGAATTTTAGTTTCACTTTATTTTCATGTATTGTTTGCTATTGCCTTTACAAATAATGTAACAAACAAATATATTTTGGGGTTTTGGAGCTGTTATTCCAAGAGTTCTCTTGTATTTGAGTGTCCTCCTTCAGACTTTCCAAATGGGAATGAAGAATATCTGAACTATACCACAATAGTGACCTGTTCAACCCCAAAAACAAACAAACAAACAAACAAACAAACACCAGAAAAAGAACCTCGGCACTGTGTCACTGCAGTGCGCTCTAACCATTATCTTCTTCTCTTTTTCCTTGACAGAGTGTGGAAAAAAATCACCCATCTTCAACAGAAGGCAGAGTCACAAATCATCTGTTCTTCCTCCATTTTCTCCCTTGCAGTTCTTAGCAGAATTGGAAGAAACCTTGTTTCTGAACTAAAGCAAATTCGCTGACCAAAAATGTCAATGCACCTTCCATTGATGGATTTAAACAGTGAAATTATGCAGAGATTTCCCAGTGTGTAAATACCCAAATTAGTAAATGCTAGAAATGCCAGCAATAATGCCAGTTCTTGTCCTATTTGCTTTCTATATTTGAAATCCTGTATAACCTTTGCTGAAACCTTTCAGAAAATTGAAGTAATCTGAGTTTAGCTTCCTTTGTCTCAGGGGTTGTTCAGCATATGTGTTTTCTTCTGCTCTTCCAGCCTTCAGAAACTGGTTCGTTTATCATTTGACAAAAGTCTGGAGGTATGATCCAAATCCTTTTGGTTCATGTAAGATTTTAATTTCTGCTCAGCTATTCAGTTTACGCTGTATTTATTCATAAAGAGAAGTAACAACCCAAACCAGATGGCTCCTACTTTATAGTAGTGTTGTTATTTTCCTAGAGGGACACCCTCCTTTTGCCCTTCTCCTGGTAGACATGGGCTGAATTGAGTCAAGAATCCAGGAGTTCTATTCTTTGGTCTTGAAGTGGTTTTCCTTGAAGTTGTGCATTTGTAAATTGGATGAATATGTCCCTATTCCATAAGAAAAGAAGCAGACAATAGTGATCATAAGGGATCATAAATATATCTGCTTTTTATATTAATTTTGTTCAAATCTTAGCTAGATTAAGGTTATAATTTTTATTAAAAGTATAGATAATTTAAAATATAATAGTTTTTGACATTGGTTGTATGATCTGATATTCTCTTTCAAATTTTCATAGGAAACTCCTTTTTTTTATTTCAATTTTTATTACACTACGTCCTCAGTTGCCTTCCATATGGTAATGGAATAACACAGTGAATTTAAATAATGGTCTGCTGCTAGAAGAATGAGTTAATATGTCCAGCAGATAACTTCTCAGTGTCCCTCTAATATTTTAAGGAGAAAACCATGAAACAGTACCTGCACTGATCTTTCTTTCTCAAACTTTCACATCCAGTTGTTGCATTTTTTCCAGAGCACCTGCTCCTTCAGCCCCTTCATTAGGTTTTTTTTTTTAATCCCTTGTACATGTGAGAAAAAACAACTGTTTGTTTCAGGTTTCTTTCATTTTAACCTGGAATTTAAAAGCGTATTTCCTGTTCCTTCACTTTATCAGTAGAGACTAAAACTGTGGGATATCAAAACTTGAGAATATTTCTGTTGCAGTTATTGTCTAAGGATCCAGGAGCAGGGAGGGCTGTAGGGATGGGTCAGATTTATGGTTGGACTTGAGGATTTGAAGGTCTTTTCCAAGCTAAGTGGTTTTGTGATAGGTAGTTTATTTTATTACACCACCTGGCATGGTTAGAAAGTGCATTGAAGCCGTGGGGCTTTTTAACTTTCTGTCATGACTGAAAAGGAAGAAGGGTCTCCAAAACAGAGCGGCTCTGAGACACTACAGCAGGAAAAAATCCCTCATGTATGAGGGATTATTAAGCCTCTAAGTATGGTGACCAAGCCTGCTGAAGTTTTACTGCTCTTTAAATTTAGCATGGTCGCTTTTTGGAAAGTGTGATAATTAAGCAGATATGGCTCCTCTGCATCTTTTTATTATTCTAAGGCAATGCAGTGACAGGCCACCTCTAGTTTAATGGGAGAGCTTAATTTTAAAGAGGATAAGACGTTGAAAGCAAAAATATATACTTTATACTTCATCAAATTTTCCAGCTTAATTTCTCCTCCGTCCTTTTTATAACGTAGCTTTAACAGTAATAATAAAAAGTGAAGGCAGGCACATAGGCTACAGATATAAAAGAAGAAATTGCTACCAAAATTTAGTCTATGCACTGACTTTATAGCATAAATTTGAGGAAAACATAAACATTATAATTCTGTTTTTCCACTTTAGGGCTGTTTCATTGTCTAACTCCACAACTGAGAGTATTTGTTTCATTATAATCACCTGATTATTAACGACACAGTCATTGAGCAATTGAATTGCCAAATTAATAACTCCCACTATATAAAATTGCTATAATGAACACTTATCTTCTTGAACATTACAAGCAGGCTGGCCTTAATTTTCTATCCTTTTTTTTTTTTTTTTACTTATGATTACAATGTCATTGGAATATAAAACCTTTAATTGGAGAAAAAGAATAAGATTAATATTAATATCACCATCAGGAATAGTCAATAAATCAGTGTTTTCTGTCAAGAAGTCTGTAAAGCCATTAGCACACTTCACCCTCGCACATCTGTGTGAATGCACTGTGTGGCACCACTCTTCCCTCCAAGTTCTTTCCCAAGTTTGTTGGTCTGGATAATTACACTCCTCTGAAAAGTGTATTTTCCTTCCAGCTCTGTGTTTGTGCAGTGCCTAAATTAACCCCCCCCCCCCGTTCTGGCTTGGAGATAATACTTTATTCAGTAAAAACGATGTGTATGAACTGGAGAGAAGGGACAACTTGCTGCTAAGCCCCCAGGCTCATGTGAAACTTAGGGAGGAGGTTCAAAGGGTGATCTCAGGGGCTCTTCAGAACTGCTCAGTGCAGTGGGAGGCTGCTGTGTCCCTACCTTCACTTTCAAAAGGCTGATTTACAAATTGCTGCTCTCTGAAACCTTCCTGTTAACACCGCACATAGATGGAGCTGCTTCTATTTACCCGATACATTGTCTTATAAATAATAATAATAAAATTATGGAGAGCTTATGTGGAGATTAAATGTGTTTCCCCACAGCAATATGAATATTGACTCTGGAAGGCTCTTCCTGCCAGAGCAGAAACATGCAATTTTGTTACAGCCTCAGAGGTAAATACTGGTATTTGAACAGTGCTCAGAAGGAATAATGAAGTGTTTTAGTAGCTCCGTGCTTCATTTATGTAGGTTCAACAATTTCTGTGAGTTCTGATCATGGAGAGAAAAGCTTCAGAAAATATCCAGTGTTTAAAATGTGGGAATCCTACTGCACTGAAGATTTTGTGATAGGCTTCAATTTATATGGGATTCTTTCACATAAGTTTGAATTCTTGTTAAAATTTGACTGATATAAATTCTGCTGTCTTAAGTATGTGTCAAAAAATGACAGGTAACGTTATGCTGGTGGAATCTGGATCTCTCTAAGGGGAAAAACAATCCCCAAAATGCTTTCCTTCCTCCACCTAGAGGGAGCACAGTGGGAAGCAAAGCAGAAAGAGTGAGTGGAAGGGGCATTACTAAAGGAGACAGGAGTTTCATTATTGCATTATGTGCCGGTTTGGCCAAATTTAGAAATATATACCCTGAGAGAAGGCAGGTTACAAACCACTCCTCCCCCACCAGCTTCAGGAAAAAAACTTTTTCCTTGAAGGAAAGTGAAAGAGATAAAAACTATTTATTCAACAAACACATGGGGAAAGGAAAATAATGCTAAATAATAAAATCTTTCGCTGTGGAGAAAAACCTGGGAAAAATGTCAGAGTCCTGCCTTTGGTCTCCTCGGAGCTGGGGCTTGGCCCAGGGCCAGGCCCTCTGTGCCCAGTGGAAAGTCCTCCCGATGTGCTCTGGTGTTGAAACTGTCCAGCAGAGAAGAAGGGAAAAAATCGGAGTTCCAGGAAAACAAAGTTCAACTCTCTGGAGTAAAAGGAGCTGAAAAACTGGCTGAAAGCTGGCTGGAAAGAAAGCAAGCAGGGTGCTTCCCTCCGCTCTCGCTCTCCCACCGCAGCTGAACGCAGAGAGTCTCTATCTCTGTGTGACCTTGAACAAGCTGCAAACTGCTTTACAAAAGTTTTGCTCAGTTTTTCCTTCCCCCTCTCAGGCTCAGTTTAAAGGCATAGAAAGGTACAAAATTAATTCCTGGGCATAGGGCAGCGATAGGGGATACACATCATAAAGTCACCCCAAGACATATTGCACTAAACATATGTAACAATCTCATGTATGTAACTAAATCTGGTCCAGGAAAATACACCACACGACTTGGAAGACAGAAGAACAGGTTGTCCTGATTTACAGTGTAAGATCCTGATGTTTTAGGGGTGCTTTCACCCTCCAGTCAGACACAGGGAATGGCACGGGGTGGCTCATGGAATAAAGTAGAACACGGTCAAAGGCAAGAAAAGGTTAAGTGTGAGGAGAGCAGAAGAAAAGAACCAGTGAGGAGCTGGGCAGAGGGCTGCAGGCACAGAGGCTGGTGCAAAAGGGCATCTCTGGTGGCTCTGTGACCTTTGGCAAAACATTTCTCATTCCAGGGCTGCTTCAGCTACAGCGGGGGATTTTGGAATGTGAATTAGCTGATTTCAGAAGGTGATCTGTTTCATGCCTGGACATCCTGTGTTTCCTGGCTCACTGTTCACACAGCCTGTGTCTTCTAAGGTAGGTAACTTGTGGTGTCTGGTGAGGGGGGGATGAATGGGAGTCTGAAAGCTTTCAGCAACAAGAGAGAAAATACTGCTGAGTGAAAGAGCTTTGTGTGGCCCTTGTTCCCTGATGTAGGACCAGGAGCATGTACCTGGCTTTGAGACCCCATGTGTACTGGGGGTTCATCCTTGTGTGAAAGGTGTGTGTTAACAGTGTCAGACCTCAGGTACCGGTTCAGGATATGGGATCTGAGGGAAATAGGTGTGCTGTTCAATGTTTGTCAGGGTGTCAGCAGCTGAAGAGTGTCTGAAAAAGAAAACTTTTGTCATTTTTTCTGATTAAAAGGCACCGATATGAAAGAGCTTGTACAAGGAGCCTCTCTTGTGTTCTCAAACAGCACCTCTGTTCTATACACCCATACTGAGATCAGAATTTGATTCTGAAACTCATTCTGCAAGGTGATGTGTATGAGGAAAGGGAGAGTGATCCCAGACAGATAATAAATACAGGAGAATTATGTCAAATACTGTTTCAGAAGTATTGCAGATGGAAAATTACATCACAATATATTACACTGAGTTGCAGTGGAATCAATGTCTGTTGGCTGGAGCTCTGGGTGTCACAGTGCCCTGCTTACAGCTGACCTCCAGCCAACAGCTTAAAAATCAGGCCAAGAGCCACAGTGACCACTGTTTTTTGAGAGTAGTTTTTTCTCTCCAGATTGAGGGTTTCAAAAAACAAAATGTGTGTGCAAATGCATAGCATCTCTATGGTTGTTCCCCTTTCATTGAACTCTGTTATTTTCAGTATTTTCAGAATATTTTTCAGTTGTTGTGTCTTCAACTTTTCTAAAGACTTCCTTATTCTGTTATTTCAGGAATAACTCCCCCCCTCCCCCAAACCTACTTGTTTACCATCTGTACTCAGCTACTGAGAAACAAACAGAAGCTCCCATTGCTAATCCCTGTTTGGAATCATTTTTCTGTAGCCCCTTCAAAAGCTTTCTGGGGTCATTAATGCTCAGCCACATTGCATTTCAAATCAAAGAGCCCTTTGTCTATGGGTGGGTGGAAGAGGGTTGCTTCAGTCAGGGTGCTGCTGAAGATGTGGGGGCTCTCCTTGAGGCAGGTCTGACTGATACAGGAGTTGGTTAAATCCTATTAGAATCATTAGAATAAAACTACCGTCTGTTCCAGTGTGGCATTTCCATCCTTTATAAAACTTCACTGGGCTGAAATTTTGCTGGATTCTAAAGTGCTGTGCATCCTCCTGAGGGCATGATTTGCCCTGATAACTGATGTGGATACCGCTCCTGTATTTAAATATTCAGTATGCAAACGTTTGTGTGGGCATCATGAAAACTTTCTGTGTACTTCAAACTGGAAGCAGAAACGAAATCATGCATTTGATTTACAGAGAGAAAGGAAAAAAAAACAAACCCACAACACGCCCTGCAGCAATGGAATGAGAATATTTTAAGAGCCTTAGGCCCTGCAGGGGATTATAACTAGGGAGCACAGTTCTTTTTCCCCTCCTCTGATCCACAGCTGCTCTGCTGCAGCAGGTTTCCCTATCCAGCAGCCTCCCTGTGGGGATCTGATCCCTCTTCTGCCTCCCAAAGTGGGGCATGCAAGGCACCAGGAGAATAAGCTGGATAAAAGGGCTGGATGAGTGACTGGGTGTTGCGAGAGGAGTGTGAACTGTCTTGACTCCAAAAATGCCTCTGTTTTGTGCAATCCTGCCTGTGGCACTCGTAAGGCCGACACCTGCGTATGCTGAACCCATTCTAGGCAAGGCAGACAGTTGGATTTCCAACAAATTTCTTTTTTCCAGAACACATTGTTTCCTGCTGCTTTATGAGCTGAGGGATGCAGTATCTTCACAGTCAAGTAAAATTTGTGATGTGTGCACAGCACACCATGATTTTTGGAGGGAGAGTTACCTGTGTCTCCTATGTTGACTATGGAAGGCATAATATTTAACACTGTCTTCAAAACCATCAGCAAGTACCTCCTGAACCTGCCTTACACAACATTGCAACATACTTTTTCAAAGCAAATCAACCTCTGAAAGTGTTGGTAATGCCAGAATTCCGGTTGCTCGTGCCGCAGCAGAGAGATTTCCACCTCCGCGTTCTCAGTTTGGCAGGAAAAGTATTCCCTAATTTGCTTGGTGTGATGAAAGCCGCCTCATCTGTTCTCCAGCCTTCTGAAACCAGTGTCTGTTAAAAGGCAAGGAGTATTATGGGGCTTGAGATTTGGTGGTGACATGGGCCTGTTGGTTTGAAATGATTTTTCACTTATGCAGCTGTAATTATTGTTGGTTAGTGTAATAATTGCTGATGATGGTCAGTATTTGTCTGGTACCAGCATTTCACAAATGCTGTGACAAATGGCAATGGTGAGAGGACACCACTTTGTTCCTCACGAGTCCAGCCTCATGAGTCACATCCTGGGAGGTCCTGTAACATACAGATCATGTCACTGATGTTTGACTGAATAAATATGGATTTGCTGCACCCCCATAGTGATAAGGGCAGCTAAAATCCCTGGCTGCTTTAAATTGCACCTCATTTCTACCAGGGACGGAGAATTTAATGAAATTGTTAAGCAGATGAAGCATTATAGAGATCCTTTTAGACAAAATGAATGGCTTTAGCTAATACTGTTCTTCTGAGATGGAAGGGAGCAAGTGTATCAAAAAGCATCATGTTTAATCTCATCATTTTCCTCTACTACAGGCTTTCATGAGTTATTAGGTGAAGCTATTTGGATGGAAAACATGTACATAACAGATGAGTATTTCACTCAAGTATGTTATTTAGTTTTTGAGAGGCACTGTTACTTATGATCCTGACCAAAATGATGGATGCACTCAAAGGGGTTAAGCTGAAGCCACTGCTGTATGAATCACCTACCGAAATCCAATTGCGTCGGAAGTGGGGGAAATGTGTAGAATGTGAGGATTCCTGTGTACTTGAAAATATGAAAATAATTATCTGAGCATGTTTTTGTGCAACACTGCAGGAGCCGTTTCCCTGTTAGAAAGCACAACTTCCTTGGAACACCTGGGGAAACATGACAGAGTAGCTGGGTATTTTTTGACAGCTACAGAATCCACCTTTTTGGATTTGGCAAATGTGCAATTTCTGCTGCTATTACACCAGAGCTGGCAGGACAGTGCCTCAGCCTAGCAGGGCCTGCAGCTGCGTCTCCCACCGGTGACAAAGAGGAGCTGGTGGCTTGTGGCACTGCAGGATGGATGTGACTGCACGGGGGACAGGAGGAACATGGCTCAGCTGAGCTCAGCACGTGTAGCTGTGGCAGGGCTCACCAGCCCTGCCTGCACCGTGATGGATGCAGCTGATTAAGACAAGTCATTAGGAGTGGCTGCCGTGTTTGATTAATTCAATAATAGGCTGAACAAAACGTATGGGAGTGTGTGAGTGGAGATACAAACTCTGACACAGGCTGTATACAGATACTCTGGCTTTGACAGCCTGAAATCTATTAATGCTTTAATTAAAATGATCTGTGGAGCAGATGAGGAATACATCAGGACCACTCTCACAGGAGAAACAGCACCAGAATGTATATAAAGCAGCTGTGGTTCAGTTTCTGTTATTTTCCAATGCTCTTTTTATGCTCTTATATGGATATGAAAATAAAATATTTACAACTTTGTATATTCCCTTTACCATAATCCTTCCCTTCTTCCCCCCTGCCCTCACAGCACCTGAATTCTTTGAAAACGAAGGAAATTTTGATGTGATGGAAAGCAAAGTAGATTAACCCACTGCTGCCTGGATATGCCAGGAGGCAAATGGATAGAATCAAGTTTTATCTAGGATTTAAGACACCAAAAGAATAACTTACCTGCCTTTTTTGTGGTAGAACTCTGAGTTACTCCTCCAGTGCTTCACCATTACCTTTTCCAGGGTTTTACTGTCTCCATGTTGATATTGTTTTGTGAAAAGAATTCTCCCTTCTCCCAACTCTATTTCTAGTAATGTGTAAGTTGCAGTTCTCCTTTTAAAGCACTCAAGCTTTGCACTTGAACCTGCGTTGCATTTGAAGAGCCCAAGATTTATTCTCTCCTTGTTAAAGCCCTTTCCCCTCCGATCACGTCACTGGCTGGGTTAAAAGCTCTTCTCTGGTATAAAAGCTAATTTTGTTTCATTGGTGACGACAAGAACCATATTTACAGTGGTTTGATTATTGCATGACATCATTCTAGGACAGATTAAAAATACATCCTGACATAGATGTGGGTTGATGTCAGACAGGGGAGGTCTGAGCCACGGAGTGGGTGGCCTGAAAAGTTGACTTTTCATTATGGTTCCATCATCTAAAAGCAGAACATCTCCACCACCTCCTTCTGCAGACTCTCACCTCTCCAGTGCTTCCTAGGATGGACGAGTTCCTTCTTTCCACTTCACATTTTCTTTGGAATGGCTGATTTTGTAGTATTTTACCATTAAATTATTCATGTTTGCTCACAATTTAACGTTTGCAATATATACAGGGTCAAAATATAGACTGGCAGAGCTGGCAAAAGACAGAAATGGGTGTAATGTATCAGTTCTATAATTCTTAGTGGAATCATGGAATGGCTTGGATCAGAAGGGACCATAAAATTCACCTTGTTCCACCCATCCTGCCATGGGCAGGGACATGTTCCACTAGCCCAGGTTGCTTAAAGCAGTATCAGCTCACGTGGAGTAGCAGCCCTCTCCTGGTTTTATTCTTAGGGAAAAGCAGAGTATTTTAGAGAATTCCTGTTTATTTTTAATGAAGAAGATCCAGTTTTTGCACTTTGTAGCTCTGGGAAGTGAGACAAGCATAAACATTTTAACCAAAGGAGAAGAAAAAAAGTATTTTGGTTGCCCTAGGGGGATCCAAATGAAAGTAGAGTTTTTGAAATCTCAGGCAAAAAAAGCTGTACCTGATCCACCTGGGAATTACACATCAGGATTCAAGGGGTTTTACATAGCTCCTCCTTGTATAATTTGGTTGCATGGGGGTTTCGTGGGTCCAATACCTTCGATTTACAACTCATATAAAAGTTATGTGATTTTTTTTTTTTAAAGAATGCTGTAGAACAGATTGATCTTTGCTGGTCTTCCACTGGAGTCAGTGGAGTTACGCCATGAGGCCAAAACTTTCTTTTACCTCATTGTGATGTTAAAGTTAAGGATGCTTTAAACTGTCAAATAAACAAAAAAACAACCAACCAACCAAAAAACCCCCAAAGAAGAACAACAAAAAAATCAGGTGTCCAACCTTGACAACAAAATGTCCTGGGGCAGGAGGAGAAGGGAATAAAGGAGATGAACAATAAGATCTCCTGGCTCTCATCTTCTCTTGGAAAAATGTTAAAGAAATGACCCCTTTCCCCCCAGGAAACCCTGGATACAAGTAAAGGGTATATTATGAAAACTCTTTTTATAGCCACCAAAACTGGTCGTGGTATAGAAGCAGATTATGGGAAGGATTGGCACTTTGTTGTGCTTCTGTGTAAAATGAAGCCATCCCTGTATGAAGTGTGTACGCAACGTAATGAAACCAAAGGATCTCTAGAAAAATAAAATCAAGTGATTTGTGAGTAACAGCTTGGTTTTTAAAAATTTTTGAAAAATATCTGAGTCATCCTCAGTTTTGCCTGTCAAATCACTGGTGCAAGGAGATATTAAAATGATATTTATTATGCATTTGCTCTGTTTTCTCCAGCCATTTGTTTTGTCACTTCTTTGGCTTTTGTCACACTTTTTCCCTTTTGTTGCTTGTTTCCAACTATATGGCCAACTGAAACATTAGATTATTGCTGTGGGGATCCAGCACAGATGGTTCAAATCCTGGGCTCAGCACATGGCTCCAGAGAGGGCTGGGATGAGGGAGTCTAGCTCTTTGCTGAGCCACTTCATGGTAGCTTCTCCCTCCTCCATCTGGACATATGTAGTAGCCCCAGCCCTTTTCCTCAGTCCCGGGGAAGCTGAGCCTCCTCCATGTGTTCTGTCCTTGGATTTCCTGCCTCTTTGCTTATGCCAGTACAACATGCAGTTCTTTCCCTTCCTCCTACAAAAGGACTTGCTTGGTTCTGATGAGAGCCACCACTTCAAGGGAGGAGAAGGGTATTTCTGCATGTTTTACCTCCAAATGATTGTGAATAAAGCTTGCAGGACCAACTCTCTGCACTCAGAAACCCCCTTTTCTAGCACATACAAGGCAAAGTCCATTCAATGTTGCAGCAAGAACTTTGCATGGGGCACTTGTGTTTCATAAAAACCACTGAAGTGGATTTCAGATAAACAAAACAAACCCCTCACATACTCCATTTAAAAATCACGAGATTCACACTGTTTTTTTTGTACTGGAAAGGTTGTTTATTTTGTGAGGCAAGCTGCTGAGATAAAGTCCTGTTGAGGAGGGGAGAAAAAATGTTTGGGGTTTTTTTG
Organism: Coloeus monedula; assembly: GCF_965178545.1. Taxonomy (NCBI): domain Eukaryota; kingdom Metazoa; phylum Chordata; class Aves; order Passeriformes; family Corvidae; genus Coloeus; species Coloeus monedula. Next base: position 8,970,223 of record NC_138786.1, on the reverse strand, counting down.
CTGCAATTTTGCCTGCTGTTCTCAGTTATTATCTGGAAAGTTGTGAAATTCAGTTAAACCATTTTAGTCATCTCTTGGCTGCGGGAAATGTGTAACTTGGAGAGTTGAGGAATTATGAAATTGTTGAAAAGTTAAGTATCAGCCATGTGAATGTTATGTTTCTGTACAATTTCTACTGACTTTTTTGCAGCCAGACATACTCTCAGTTTTATAGGGCTTCCAGAGAGATTGATTAACATTGATTTCTTTAAATACTGAAACCAAAAACAATGAGAGGATCCTCAAGAGTTTCTGAAAGAGCAAAGAAGGTCCAAGAAATGGTCTTTACTTCCTCTTAGACACTGAAATCTTGCTGAAGTCACTGGGCAGTTTGGCTTTCATAGACTTATGGAGGAAAAGTACTGAACTAAGTTACGAGCATTAACCCAAGTGTGGCCTGAGAAAACACCAAAATTACTTTGAAAGCACCCAGCCATTATTTTTCTTGGTAAGATTTTGGAGGAAATATTTTTCCAGTTCTGAACCATCATGTTCTTTATTCTAAAAGGGCTTTTTGGAGGACAGGGTAGGTGTAGGCTCTTCTGCCCTCTGTGTGGCTGTAGTTGTAAAATGCCAACACATGGCACCACCAGCCAGTGAGATGTTTGGAAAAAAAAATCCAGAAATAATCTCTGTCAGGAAAATAAAACAAAGCAAATGACAGCTGTGTATAACAATATAATGCCTCAGAATTTAATGATGAGGTAAAACTCCTCCCTGCTCCTGTCCTTGCGTTGTTCATTGCCATTGTTATTACAAATGCTGGAGTAGATGGAGCAAACAGCTCCGGGTTTTTGTTAATATGGAAGTTATAGTTTGCATTTTTATGATTCTTCCTCTGCATGATGGGTGGTCTCTACCCTGTGTTGTTGAAGCCATAGCAAAGTGTCCTGTGGAAATATCAGTTCAAGACTATTTGTACCTCCCCAGTTTGTCTCTGCTCCAGGGCAGTAACATGCAGCCCCTCAATTTTTGCTTCCATATTAAGCCAGAGTGATGTCCAGAGCCCAATTCGACCCCACAAAATGCTGTACCAGGTGGTGTGGACAGTCAAAAACAAGGAGGTGTTAAGGCCATTAAGCCTTTTTATCTACCCAGCATTTCATGGTGTGAAACAACAAGCTGAGGGAACCATCTCATAATTATGTTAATCATTAATGATATTCACAGCTGCATTTAATCTGAAGTGAAGCCAGTGTCCTGTACAAACCCCATCTAAAGGGCAGAGACAGATGTTGAGCAGCTGAGAGCCTGCTGCTGGCCTTCTGTGTCACGAGGAGCTGCAGCACTGGCAGCACTCAAAAGAGATGGTTCACATATGGCAGTAAATCAACAATGATTCAGCCAGCAACCTCTCCAGAAAATATTATGGGGCAAAAATACATGGTTTAAGTAAACATTATCACACAAATATTCACTGTCCATACATCACACAGATGTACCAGCCAGTGCTTGGATGACTGCAGCCTAACTTAGTCTGATCTTCAGGCAATAGATTTTGTTCTTTTGGCAACTCATATAATAATACAGTAGCAAAAATCTCCTTTCATGGTAAACGTAAATTCAGAGTTGTACATGTAAAAAGTATTGTGCATATCTGGAAAATATTACATTGGAAGCACTGAAAGGATATGATTGTCAGAGGGTGAGACTGAAATATGAACTTCCAGCAACTTTTCCTGTAAGTACTGAGAACATTTTTCCTCTTTTGCTCCTTGGCTTTTGGTGATTTTTAGTGCTTCCATGAATTCCTGATGAAGTCTGCCTAAGTGGTGGACAGGTGTAACTTATCAGGGCTCAAATGGGGAATAGCATAACCATTAATCACAGAGCAGGAGCCCTGGGCAGGGAGTCAAAGTGCATTGTCTGCCAAGCACTTTTCTGCAGATTACTTGATAACGATATTAAGATTGATCACACAGTGCTGATCTTTTAGGCGATGTGAGCTGACCCACTTTTAAAGGGGGTTAATTTGCAATTTCACTGTAGCAAACAGAGATAATGTAATGCAATTTACTAACAGGATTCCAAACATGCATAACCTTAACCCTGTTTTGGGAAGAAAGTATGACCAATTCACTTTGTCAGTCCTCTTTTCTACAGGGAAGGATCCTTTTTGCAGAGGTTTGCAGGTATTATTATTACTATTATTACACTGAAGAAATACACAGTGAAAAGAAAGGTGTAAAGACCTGTTACATAATCTACATGTCACAGAACAATGCCTGATCCAACCTACTCCCCAACAGGCAAAAAAAGTGGGAAAAGAAATTGTTAACAATCCTTTACAGATGAATTCTTCCTGCTAAATCCTAAGTACCTGCTACAATGAGTGGTGGGTTGTAAAAATTAGCTGTGAGCAAAGCCATACCTGAGGATCTGAGAGACCTTTTCCAACATAAACAAATCTATGTTTCCATGTTCTCTTAAGTGAATTATTGAAACACCTGAACAATCCTACCTATGTTTTATTGGTACCATGACAGAAAATTTTAGATTATTACTCTCATGATCAGAAACTAGATTTTTAAGAGGGAAAGTGTTAAGGAGAAGATGTTGATGTTAATTTATAGTAGTCATGGCAACCTAGTTCTTGCTTTTGTAACATTCTGGTCTTACTGGATTTGAGGGGAGGGAAGAGGGAACAGGTTTTGTTGTATCACAAGCAAAGTTTGCTCTGCTGAGACTGTGCTTTGCTTTGGCTTTTCAGTAGTTCTGTTACCCAGTTCCCAATTGCTCCAACCTAATCCCTTCATGCCAGCAGGAGTAGCTCAGGGAAGACAACAGACCTAAAGGAGCAGTTTGAAAACGGAGGGCTGAGCAATCAGTTCCCTGCTGTTATTTATGGGATCGGTTTTGAGGGGCCTGGCTCTTCCAAAATGTTCAGCAAGAGGCTTCAGATGTGTGAATTGTTGCTGCAGGGATGTTCTGTGGGCTACGTACCTAAAGCTGAAGCATGACAATACTGCTGGGTTTAACAGTTCGGGTTCTTTTTCAGATCTGCCATCAGCCAAAGTGACTTAGCTCCAGAGTGCTGTCTGAATTAAAAGAGAAACCTCGCTCTCAAGAGATGGTGGCATTTCAGAATGTGTAAGGAGTCAGTTCCAGGTTGGAGCTATGATCAGTAGGAGTCTGAAGGACTGACCTGCCCCGAGCCCCATCAGTTTTGGCACCGTCCGACCCTCTCGCTGTGCCTGGTGCTCAGCAGGTCTGGGTTTGTGTGGGTGAGCCCAAAAACATCAATGCCAAAAGGGCTCTTCTGTTTCATGGGGAGCTCTGCCTGCTCCTGTTCATCTCCCAGCACTGCCTGAGCCTCTGCAGGAGCGTGGGAGGCTGGAGAAGAGCGGAGCATCCTGTGCTGGAAAGCTGCTCTCATGCTGCCGCCTGCAGACGTGTGGGAGCAGCTCAGAGGGGCTCCAGCTGGGCTGGACACAGGTTATGGGGTTTGCCTGCACTTCTCTCTTCTGGAAATACCTTCAAGCTGTTACTTAAAGGAATTCAAGATATTAGTTGAAATTAATTTTTCCTGGAATGAATTAAACATGAAAATGGGGCATCTTGACAGGTATAACTGAGTTGCCCCCACTTAGAGAAGGCATTCTCGTTTTGGTCACCACAGAAATGCAAAGCTCTAAAAGATTCATCTGAGAGCAAACTTCTTCAGGAAGGCAAACTATTAATTATGAATGTATTTAAAATTATAGAAAATAGAAATACCAAGCTCCACACCTGTTTGTTTGTTTTGGTTTTTTTCTTAATAGTACTTTAGAATAAATGCAGCACTTCATCTTGTAGCAATACAAAAGGGAGCAAATCTATTTCCCAGGTGTCCTGTTATCCCTATGGCCACAAAAGACTTTACAGAAGTACAGCTCTGCTCACAAACTACTGCTTCAACAACATTGCCCTTCCTGAAATGTGGCAGGCAGGATGCTCTGTAAGCCAGTGCAAGCCATAATTTTTCAGCTAATGGTCTAAACATAAACAAAAATGAAATCCTGGTGAGAAATCTATGACTTTAAAGGAATATTGGGTTGGCTGGCAGTTGGATTTTATATTTTGAGCTCTAAAATGAGGAAGTCAGCTTTTTTATAGTCTTCAAATAAAAATGTTAAGAGTATTCTTCAAGTACTGTGTGTTGTAACCACCAGTGAAAATTGGCATCTTAATTAGCAGAACAGTGTCTTTTGCAAACTAGAATTATTTTGTCAACAGGTATTTGGAATAATATGAATACATGTTGCTCTTATTGAAAATTGAAATTGTGATTTCAAATCATGATTGGCAAAAATAGAAAAAAAATATTTAATAATTTATCTTTGTTGATAAAGAGCTTGAAATGTTCTGGTTTGTTAGGTGACTCATGACCTTTTTAAATTACAACAAAATAGACAAGGCCGTTGTCATCTTGACTTACAAGACGGTTCTAATTTTAGAATGTACTTTAATGTGAATAAAGAGAAAAAGCTGTTTTGAAATAGGTAGCTCATGTGAAATTAAGTAATACATTTAAACTTTTTAATTTCAGCTGCAGCAAAAATGTTTCTAAATTGGTACTTGCATATGAAGTCTTTTTAAGTTTTGTTTAAACCCCCAAAAAGATTAATTATTTAAGGTTTATTTTCCTTTTTCTGATTCAGAGCTACAAAACTTTCAGGGTACAGTGAACGAGCACCTGTCCTAAGCCTGAAATCCCTGCTGGGACACATCCCTGCCTTTGGTCTAGTATGGTTTGGTTCCAGCTGGAATATTTTGGATGAAATGCATCAGAGCATGTGCTGCAAGCCCTGCTTACAGGAGGACAGGGAATTGGTGCTGCCTGCATCACTTAGGACATGGCTCTGGACATGACTTGGATGAAATAGCTATGGCTGATTTTCTTATTTTTGCATTATTTATGATAAATGGCAAATGGCCTTTTGCCATCTGTTAATGGTGTGGGGATCACTGCACGTGACACAGTAAGTTTTTGTGGATGGCTCTCCACAAACACGATGCTTTCTACAGGCTTTTCAAGAAGAAAAAACCAAACTTTCCAGACCTGTAAGCTTTGCTCTATCTGAGCACAGAAAAGATTTCCTAGGTAGGAGAACTGTGTGATGGAGCTGGCCATTGCCCTCAAATTAAACAGGAGGAGGCTGGGGCTGCATTTCTGTGCACAGGCTGTCATTCAGCTTTCTTAGCAGTTCTCAGCCATTCCCACCTCAAAAGTGCTTATCTTTATATGATAGTGGGGAGTAAAATAATGTCACCACAACTATACAGGTGCTTTACTGTCTTCAGTACAGGAAACCTTGCCCAAGAAGAAACTAGGCACCAAAGTGACTTCTGAGTCACAATGGCCTCAAAATCTCATATGTAATTCTAACCCTGGGTTCAGCCAATGTGTTTTCCTCCTCAGTAATCCTGGCTACAGCCCCCAGCTCAGCTGGGTTACCAGCGCCTTCACCCTGGCACAAAAACTCCAGGAGGCTGGCTATGAACCTGCTCTCCCTGACCTCCTTTGCAGGAGTGTTTGAAATCCCAGGCCTCTTCTCTCCTAGCCAAGTAGTTATTGCCTGGGCTGAAGGATTCCCTACTTCTAAAGATTGATAAAAACACCTTTTTCCTGCAGGGGAAGGTATGGATGCCTCTCTGGAAGAGCAGTCGACAGCTGTGGCTTCATGGGCAGGGAACAGCAGAGTGTTACTGTAGCTCATTGCACTGCCTGCTCTTACCCCCTTCCCATCTGATTTGCACCCACGAGCATTCCTGGGCTAATTATGGCAGACTGGGACAAGATTCCAGCCTCCCTGCGAGGTGCCTGGCATGGCTGCAGGGGTGATGCTCTTGGTGTTAGCAGGGAGTGGGCAGATACAGGGAGAAAAATGCTGATTTAGGGCCTGAGAGTCTCTTGCCACACTGATACTCCGCATGCAGGCTTGCCGGCTTACTTGGGTTTATGTTTTGTTAGGTTTTTTTTTTTTTTTTTTTTTTTTTTTTTTTTTTTTTTTTAACCCACACGCAGCCGTCTGCGTTGGCTTCCAGTGCCATCTAGTGGGATGTCATTTTATGGCTCTAAGAGATGGAACTCCAGTTAAGACATTTCAAGCCTTTGCGTGTGAATACATTGATTCCTTTCTGTGCACTACCATGTCCTTCAGGAATGATCCATTTACAGATATTTATCCTCGTTTCTGTAATTTAAGGTGCATATAAACTGGAAGTTGAAACCTGTAACAAAGAAAGTATAGATCTGTTTGCAAGTAGATGGATTGACAGATGTTTGTCTTTTGCTTTAGTGGAGACTTTTGAGAGAGCATGCAAATGTTCTGATGTTTTAAATAGTAGAGCTGCCTGTTTGCACTGGGAGCACTGTTTCTATATTGCGCACCTCATTTTTTGTGTATCTTTTTTATCTCAGTGGTATAAAATTATATTCTGCCATTCATAACGTTAGGCACTTTGAAATCATGACATAGACCATTTTCAAATTTTTTACTGGTAATCTAACTCCATGGTTTCTAGACACTCCTTTGGTTCCCTCACTGCCCAAATGGTCTTAAGGGTACTGTAAGTAAAAGACTTTTTTTTTTAACTTCTGACTTATGTGGGTAAAGTAATATCTGTCACCTCGAGGTTTACAAGTAAAGTGTGGGATCTGTTATTTATGTTTTTATCAGCTGTTGGCCCAGCTCCCTTGGCTCATAAAGAAGTATAAATCCTAATCCCAGCCTCATCAGTTGTATCTGGGGAGGTTACTTAAGGAGATTTTGTGGATGTGCCACTGGCTACTCCTGTATCTTGTCCTTGCAATATCACAATATTTTTGGCTGCATCAGTGGGAAGGAGAGCATTGCTTGGAAAGGTTCTGTGTCATAGCCATGTGTCCTCTTTCCTCTTTTTCTTTATATGCATGTGTACTCTGTCTCTCTCTCTTTTCAGATACAAAGGCAGTTTAGGTCCAGCTGGTTTGGTACACACCAAGCTGCTGTGTGGTGCTTTCTGCACGTGGGCCTTGGTGGGTGAGGGTTTAAGGTTCTTGGTCTTTCTTTGAAATGCATATAAAGCACATAATATAAAAGACCTATCTGAAAATACCCTGCCATGAAAAGGAAGCAAACTGTGAGTTATGAGAGGCTTAATTTCTGCTCCTTTTGCAAATGTGCTACTTACACAGACAGGGAGGACTCGCCCGTCTCAGTGCTTGCAAGTTCATTACTGATGGCAGAGTAACTGAGGTTCCTGAGGCCTTCAGTGAAGAAGATGAGAATGCAGAGCTCCCAGCATTAACATTTTAGGTGCATTAAGATAGCCAGACCACATGTGAAAATTGTCATTGTCTACTGAGCAGGTAATGTGCCCACCAGTTATGGCACAAACGGTTCTGCCTTTTGGAAAGCAGGGGAGGCAGATCTCAGCATCATTCAGGTGGCCTGTAATTGCTTTGTTTTGCACAACACTACGTGAAGTGACTGAGTCCCATGGTTGAAAGTGTTGCAATAAAAATATTAAATGGGTTTGCATGTGGAGCAAAGAACACTAAGTGCCTTAAATGTGGTAGCAAGAGGTTTAGGTTTCTAGCATATTTCAATTACTACCTCCAGGTTCCCCTCAGCCTGGTGACACGTTAGTTTTAGGTTAGAGGGGTTTTTGTGAACACACAGGCCACTTTTAGCTGGCTGCAAATGTTACAGACAATTGGATTTCTGGAGCAGCAGCATTGCTGTGTGGCCTCCCTCACCTCCATGATTTCTGTGTAATTATCAGTGGCACACTTGGACTCGCAGTGTCCCAAAATAGTTTTCTAGTAGCACACAAGATCAGTCAAAGGTTTCACAAAATCTGACTTTTTGAGAGCTTATTTTTAACAATTTTTCCTTTCATGTAGCAGCAGGCTTTAAAATGGGTTCTTTTAAATAGTTTCTCTTTTATTAAAAACCGACAGTGGCAACAAAACCCACATGAGAGTAATACACAAATACATTATGTGATGTTCCTAAGGCACCCTGTGATTTCAAAAGAAAAGAAACTATTTGACAAAGACTTTGATGCAAACAACTTCCAAGTAGAAAGAATGACTGGTTCTAGAAAAATCCACTCACTCCTGATATCCTGTTACCTTGAACAGGAGTAAAATGTAAATAAGAATATGACTAGACTCATATTAATAAATGTTTTGTTGGTGTACATAATCGTATTATTTGAACAGAAATCTCATACAAGTGTAAAATTCATAGTAAAGATGTCTTTATTCCAAAATAATAATAATAATAATAATAATAATAATAATGTGTTAGGCAGACAGCTACAAAACATCTACACAAGACTTTGGTAAGAAATGTTCATGGTAGCTTTTTCATAATTCCACAGCAAACAAAAACAACAAAGGAAATCTAAAAATGCAACCAAACAAGACTTTGTTTAACTTGTATGCCACACACACAGAGTCCTACTGTACATTTGTTAAGCCCCTAGCTTTTCTTTTTTATTATGTGTAAAGATCCTATAGTTTGTATATTAGAAAAAAACCATACGCACAATGCTAAGATCTGATAGTTGAGGCCTACAAAACTGGTGTGACATCTGTGCTTTCAGTTCAGCAGGATTATTCAGGACATCAGAACAGTAACAGTTCTTATTTTTATTGACTGGTAACCAGTGCCTATTACACTACTAGAAAGTTTACAGTAATGATGCAAGACTTCTACATATTGTATGTCAGAGCTTTATTTTTTTTCTGAATAGAAAATCAACCTCTTATTTTTTTAATCATTTGTTTGTGTTTCTTTTTTTTTACAAAATGTAACAAGCTTAAATGTTTCTCTTGTACCAAGTTAGAAGAAAGACAAGTGACCTGTAAAATGCTTCAACAGAAAAAACAAGTGTGAAAAGCTGAGCATAAGCAGGAGTGGTCACACATTTCTGACCCGGTGCAATCTACCTTGTCACTTCATGTATTAACAAGGTGGGGGAAAAAGCAATTTGCAACATTAAGAACTTTAATGAGCCTAAGAGAAATGACTGGAAATCACACTGAACAGCCTTCTAAGAGAGAGAAAAAAAGTATGTGGAGAATCAAATTAGTAAGAGCCATGGAGAAAGGAATGCCAGATTGTTTGAATGGACAATTTTGTGGGCATGTTCAGAAAGGCATTGTGTGTTTTCCCTAAGTGTATTTGGTCTATATGGCCTTTGGCAAAGGGAGTATTTAGTAGGACAAACCAGCTTGATGTACTGGAACAAACGTGAAAATGAAAATACAACACTGGGTTTAATTGATTATTTGCAGAAACAGGCATGGTTTTGCAAGATAAACTTGAACAAGTGGTAAGGGTTGATGAAATAAATCTGGTTCCTGAACTCAGCAATTTTTTTCTATTCAGGAGAAACTTCTTCTGCTCCCTTCACTCCAGGCTCATAGATCCTTCAGAGCCTTTAAAAGCACTCTGCCACACATTTTATGGTCAGAGATTACTTTTCTGAGTGAATGGCCTCAGCTGGGACAGCCCTGACAGCTCAGCCAGAGATGTGGCTCTGCCCTGGCCGAGCCCCTGGCATTGATCATTGTGGCCCTTCTCTGCAGTTTCTTCACCCAAAACAGCTCAGCTGGTCACTCCTCCCGTACCTATATCATTCCACTGGTTTTTTGTTGTTGTTGTTGTTGGGTTCTCTTTTTTTTGGTTATAAAAGTGTAATGTAAGCTCCTAAAAGCATTAGTGAGGGCCAGTCTTGCTGCTATGCTGTAATGGCAGTTCTGTAGAGACATAAACTGCAGAATTCTTCAACAGGCACAAGGAGGCAAGCTATCTGAATTAATATCATGCAGTGAGCCAAGCTGTGCAAAAAGTAAAATGTTTGGTTTTAGCATTAAACCTTGTTGTATTCGTTTTTCCCCTGGTTTGGTTGAGTATGGGTGTGCACCCATTTCATTTAGCAGCAGCAGCAGGAGAGGGTTCACACTGCAGCTGGTTCCATTATTTCCCTGGCCTTTCCTTCATTCCAAACCTGCAAAAAGCAGTAAAATCCCTTGAGAGGGCGGGATGTGATGGCTGTGGAAGTCCTGAGCAGCCCTTGCAGTGTCCAGTGGAGGATGAACAGCTGATGAACAGCCCCACAATTAATGCCACCAGCCCGTCGAGCCAGGTATCTTTGTACCCATTGTTCAGGTACAGAGGATCCCCAGCGTGGTGGTGGTGGGGAAGAAGAACAGCTCAGAGGGTTGTAGTGCTCAGCAAACAGGGACATTTAAAACCCAGGTGTCAGGTCCTCAGGGTAGTGACTGAGTGCTAAGGAAGTGAGTAAATTACTTAAGGCTGGTTTAAAGAGACCATTAAAAAAATTTCTCTCCATTCATTTCTCTCAAGCTTAAGAGTTAGCATCAACAGTCTTTATTTTCAGTGCATTGTTTTTATTTCTGTAGAGACATAGGTGGATGCTGCCTTGCTTGGACCAAAAGAGAACCCTTCACCTTCCCCTCTTAATGTCAGATTGTTGAACTTACAGGACAATACTGTATTCCAATAGCAAGCGGGGCCCAAGGGTGTCGCTGACTATACCTGACTCCGTGTAAGGATGAGAGCTAAATTCTGCAGAAGGTGGGGTGAAACAGCAATTAGAAGGATGAGGAGGTATTTTCTAATCTCAGGCAGTTTGTTGATCACTTAAGTAGTCAGGAAGGGCATTTAACCTGGCTAGTATATCTACAAATGGGTAATTCTCACAAATTTAGTAATTTTTAGATTACCCTATACTCTGAGTAAAAAAGACATAAATGACACTGCTGTAAATGTATTCTTGGGCCAATCTATAATTAGTTTTTTTAAATGACTGTCATTTTCTTTCCTTTCAGAGGCTCATTTCAGTTTTAAGGGATGCACGAGAACCTGGCTCACCTTTTCTTGACCATTTTTGTTTTATTTTAAACCTGTTTCCCTCTTCACCTGTGATTAACATCCTCGTGAAACTGAATCTGATTTTTAGTGTCTCTCATGTGGAAGACTTCCTGTGACACAGCTGCTGCAACACTCTGGACCAATTTTTACTAGCTCTGTATCCAATTCAAAAGGCAATGGATAGACCCAGTATGGACTGCACATAGAATATTTGCATGTTTTCCTTCTGTGCTGTCTTGACTGTGATTGTGTAGTGGTCAGACATCACTACTGAGCTGCAAAAATGATTCCCTTTTTAAGTTTTGAAGAAACAAAGACCTCTTTGCATGGACCACAGCATCCATGTGAAGAAGAGTGTTGAGGATTATTATTATAATATCTATTAGCTTAACCCAACAGTGTAAAAAGATAAACATGCACCTTTAATGTTATTGAACCAGCATTACTGAAATTACTCCTTGGCATAGTTGTGTAATAACAGAGGCACTGCTTTGGATTTTCAAAATCAAATCTAGAGAGAAATCCTCCCACAGATGAAGCTTTCTGTCACTTTAACTTAGTTTTGTTAGTATGCATGCATCCCATGTCTTTACAAGTAGTATTTCTATATGGCTATTCCAGGTCCACAGATATGTCTGCATTTTAGTTAAATAACTCATTATGACTTTATTATTTTTATGCATTAAGGGCTGGCTGGAGTACCAAAGATTTACTCTCAGCATAAATCCGTGAGGAAATATTTATAAAACATTTTTCTTGCACCAGCAAGACTAAAAAGCAAAACACACTGCAAAAATGAAAACTAATATACACTTTATATTTTGTTGTTGTTGTTGTTTTAAAAAAACAAACCAAGGTTGACTTTCCATTTAGCTCAGAGTGCACCACTTGGAGCCTGGTGTTTTGTTAACAAGGATGGACATTACATGCTCTTAGCTCCTTTTTGTCTTTGCAGCTGGTAAACTGAGTGCTTTTGGACCTCTTCTTCACCATCATGTAGCGCTCCTGAATTCCACCTCCACACAGTGTAGAACATTCTGTCCAAGCAGTCCATGGTTTCAGCCTACAAACTGAAAAAAATCAGTGATTTGATTAAGTTTTCAGTAGTAGAAACCCCTGCTAAGTATAATCAAGTTGCGTTTGTCAAACACTGGAAAAAGTATTAAAAAAGAAATTTAATATCTACATCACAAAAGACAGATAAAATTAAGAAATTGTTAAATGTCATACAAGCATGAGCCACAACTTAGCAGTAATTCCTATCCAGATAATGTTAATTATACCACAAGACACTATGTTTTGGTGATTGTAGGAATCAGGACTTGATGATACAGTCCCCCACTGGAAAAGCAATCCACGCAGATCTCCTGGAGCAGCCTGAGTCTGAATCAGACTGTTGAGGTAAAACTCAGTTCAGTTCTGAAATTCAGCATTGGATCCAGGAAGAAGTATTTCAAATGTTTGAAGCTAATTGGATGTAAAGATTACCCCCCAGCTCTGCAGAAACTGCAATCAGTCCTTTGCCAGGTGTAAATGTTAAACTTTTTCACACTTCTGTGTGAAGCAGCTAAAATATTTTTAGTGATGGGACACGGACAGATGTGGACCTTTCTCCATGGTGCCCTAACTTAGGCTGGGTGATTTTGGTGATGGGCAAGCACTGAAAGTGGCTGTGTTTTATTGTATGGCTAAAACCTTCCCCAGTTGGAAATGCTGAAGATGCTCTCACAGAATGCCGTGGAGCTGCTCACAAGCTCCTGTCATGCAGAAAAGCCATGAACACACCAAAAGTGGTTTCACACTCACCTGGATATTGCTCACTATCTAAATTCTTCTTTGCTTGTTCACTTCTCCTTTTATCCCGGGCCTCCTTCCAGCGCCTTTTTTCCATCCCCGGGCCCCGCAGGCACTTCCTCACTCTGCATTTTGTACGTTGGACGGTCTCTGGGCAAGCTGTTCCTCCAAACTGGGGCTCGATTTTAATCATCCTCGTCCTGATCATGTGGCCCTTCCCACAGGAGGTGTTGCACTCGGACCACTGGGACCACTCCGTCAGCTCACAGTCGATGGCTGCAGAGAATAAGAAATGTGACACAAAACCCAGGAGATCTGAACACAAGGTCAAGAAACACAAGGGTGTGCCTGATGAATCTTTGCACCCCAAATACGTGAACTCTACTTAAGCCTCCAATCTCCTCAGCAAATGTTTGGAAGCTGCATGTCAAAATTTTCTGAGTCCATTTCTAGCAGAAGTATTAACTGACACTCCCCTCAATTTCTTCTTCAAGAGTGGTGCTGGCAGATCACTAAAATTACAAAGAACATATAAAAAATTCTCCTGTGCCTTTTTCAATTTTCCCACCCATCTGTCTCTTTTGTAATGAAAAGCTGTTGAAAATTGAGTTATATTTAAAAATAATTTTCTACCTCTGAGATCTGAGCCTTGCTTTGCTGGCAGTGTTATGCAATAAGCCATATTTGCCAATACCATTATATGTTAAAAGTTTTCATCTTTCAGCACTGCTTAACACTTATAGCCCCAGTGAATAATAATCAAAATGATATTTCATATTATTTAAGTAAAGCTGAATGAGCAATTACAGTGTAAAAGCCTTTTTAACCAATACTTTCTGTGAAAAATAATGTAATTTGTCATGAAACCTTGAAAACCAGCTGGCAACAGGATGCTAAAAGCAATCATATCTCATTCATTCAGCAGTGCCTTAGGCTATCACACTTCACAAAGACTGAAAAGCAACTAGAAATTTGCTCTACCCAAGAAGTGGGGGATTTTAATGGAGTAAGGTAAAAAAATCACTGCAGCTGCCTCCACACCATCCAGCAGCAGGTTGCAAAGTGATACCGTTCAGAGATGTATCAAAGGTGGAGAAAGCCTCTTTTGTGCCCTTTCTGAGCTAAAAGAATCACACAGGTGATTTCAACTCTTCTTGCTTTCCCTCCTGGAACATGGTCTGCATTTGAGTTATAAACCATGTTTTATACTTCTGACTTATTTCCTACTGGGAAGTTGCCTGGAGCTGTTAGTGTGTTAAACATGGAGAACTGTATTCCCACAGCAATATTGGGAGTCAGCATAGGGTGAAGTAAGGCAGGCTGAACGTAAGACATGGTTGTATTCCAGCTCTCAGTTGGTGAAAGTGGATGACAATAATAATAATAATTAAAAAATAGATTTTTAAACAATGCACAGTTGATACCCTGCCAAGTTAAGAAGTGATGCTAAGAAAAGCTAATGGAGGTTTGACCCATCAATTGTGACACATAATTAGCCTCCTCTTTCCAGGGAGTTTTCCAAACTCACGGCATTCGGGCAGCATGCACTTCTCTGCTTGCTCCAGCTCCTCGTTGCAGTCTCCAAGCTCAGCAGCAGATTTCAGCATCCTTTGCCGGGTTCTCATTCCCTTCCCACAGGTTACACTGCAGTCACTCCATTCAGACCAGGGAGAGAGCAGGCAGGGGATGGTATCTGACAGGAAATAAAAAGGGAATGAATTCTTGTTATTAATGATTTCTTATTATAAATAAATTATGAAGGTATACATTTTGAAAATGGTACAGCTGGAAAATGTGCTACATTTTATCTGTCATCAGCCAATTATACTTTCTTGTCACAAGCTGAATGGTGTTGCTGAAGAAGCTCAGAAAACTTTCTATTAAATTGAAAGGTTTGCTTGATTTAAATATCTTTGCTACCTTTTTGTATATCTAAGTCATATCTGCTGGGTCCCAGTGCACCTGGGGAATAAACAGTTTAAGGAGCTATGTTTTAATCATAACTCCTGTAAAAAAAAAATGGATTGTTGCAGTGAACAGAACTGGAAGTCAATTTAGTCTAAAAAGTGAAACTTCCATATTTAATCTACCAAAAGTATTTTTTAAATTATCTCTGTCTTTGATGAAGATTTAACATTTCCTAAGAAATTAATAGTGACAGTAAGGGTGAGGCTGGCTGACTGCACAAGAGAAACACTTCAATTTCTGACCTGTTCATGGGTTAAAAGGAGTGGGCACTGTTTCATTTGTTTTTTTCTAGCCTTGTGGTCAAATATACCTCATATTGCATAACTTAGAGTTGTTTAGGTATGGCTTGCTGATACATACACCACTGTGTGGGTCATACAGCAACAGGATACCACTGAACATTTTTGATTGATGCTCTCATCCTGATGCTGAATGTGCTACTTAATGCACAGTCCCCAAGGTTTTTCTCCTAATTTTAAGGAGAACAAGGAAAAGCAGCATTGCTTCTGGTTTGGCTGTGTTCTTTGTGTGCTGGGACAATGTGTCAGAAATGATGTTTGTTTTTATAGCAGAGCAGAGGAACTCCCGGGCACTCACGGCATTCGGGCATCATGCATTTCTCTGCCTCCGTGGTTTCTGCCTTGCACATGGATCCATCAGCAGGAGTCATCTTGATCATTCTGTGCCGTCTCTTCATCCCTGTGCCACAGCTGGCACTGCATTCATCCCACTCGCCCCATTCAGTGACCAGGCAGCTGCTGGGAGCTGTTCAAAGTGGACAGAGAAAATTGTTCATAGGTATCACGGGATCAGCTGAGTTGGAAGGGACCCACAAGGATTATTGAGTCCAACTCCTGGCCCTGCACAGGGTCATCCCCAAGTGTCACACCATGTCCCTGAGAGTGTTGTCCAAACACTTCTTGAACTCTGTCAGGCTTGGTGTTGTGAACAGTTCCCTGGGGACCCTGTTTCAGTGCCCAGATATCCAACCTAAACCTTCCCTGACACAACTTCAGGCCATTCCCTTGGGTCCTGTCACTGTCACCAGAGAGGAGAGATCAGTGCCTGCCCCTCCTCTTCCCCTCACAAGGAAGTTGTAACTGCAATGAGGTCTCCCCTCAGTCTCCTCCAGGCTGAACAGACCAAGTGCCCTCAGCTGCTCCTCACACGGTTTCCCCTCAAGGCCCTTCACCTTCCTCGCAGCCTCCTCTGGATGCTCTCTGTAACAGTTTAATGTCTTTTTTATATTGTGGCACCCAGAACTACCCCAGCACTCGAGGTGAGGCTGCCCCAGCCCAGAGCAGAGCAGGACAATCCCCTCCCTTGCCCAGCTGGTGATGCTGTGCCTGATGCCCCCCAGGTTGGCCCTCCTGGCTCCAGGGCACTGCTGGCTCATGTTCAACTTTCCATTGACCAGGACCTCCAGGTCCCTTTCCCTGGCACTGTTTTCCAGCCTCTCATTCCCCAGTCTGTCCATACATCCAGGGTTGCCCCATCCCAAGTACAGAATCCAGCACTTTCCCTTGCACAGCTTCACATGGTTGGTGACTGCCCAGCCCTCTCACTTGTCAGGGTCTCTCTGCAGGGCTTCTCTGCCTTCGAGGGAGTCAGCAGCTCCTCCCAGTTTTGTATCATCTGTGAACTCACTTAGTATCTCTTCCAATCTTGCATCCAAGTCATTTAGTAAGGTATTGAAGAGCACAGGGCCTAAGATGGGGGACCCCACTAAGACTCATATAAGAAAGGATTTGGGCAGTGCTCCTGCCATTGGCTGGATTTTATAAACCTGAATAAAATACTTACAGCATTCCTCATTTACAATACACTTCTCAGTCTCTTCAGTAGGCACTTTGCACATGGAGCCATCCTCAGGGAACTGCTTTACGTATCTTTCCCTGGATCTCGTTCCCATCCCACAGGAGACGCTGCAGGGGGACCATGTGATCCAATCAGACATCATGCAGGTGGAACCATCTGGAACACAGAGAGTATTCAGTTGTGGGTATTGAGAGAACTGCTGCCCATTTCTGTGCAGCATCCCTTTCATGCTGCCTTTCACACTGTCCTCTCCTCTACTGAATCCTTCACTCCTTTCCTTTATACTTCTGGATACTTCATCCCCTGACACAGCTGAGATGCAGAATTGACCACAGACAGCTTCTTCAGCAATTTTCTCTTTGCCACAACTCAAGCCATACTACAGCAACCAACATCCCTAAGAACTCTGAAGGAAAAGTAAACTCTACAAGGTATTCTTCTCCTGCACCTTCCATTCCTGGTTACCTTCATCACTGCAGCCTGGACCCATGCAGGGCTGAAAATCCTGGGTGTCTGGGCAGGGCACACTGAGGTCCAGCTGAGCTTTAAGCATTCTCTGCCTCATTCTCTTGCCCTTTTCACAGGTAGAAGAGCTGCAGGCCGACCAGGGGGACCAGTTTGAATATATGCAGGTCTCAGGGGTGTCATCTGAAAAGTAAGGAAGGGCAGTGAATGTTAAAAACAGTCTTCCATTTTCTTCCCTTTACTTGGCTGATGATTACTTTAGATTCCAATAGGACATATTATTTCTTTCTGCATTCTATCCTCTCCATTTTAGCCCAGAAGAATTACCAATTGCCAACTTTCATTAAAAAAAAAAAAAATTATTTGAACCCCAAAAGTCTTCTCTCTTCTATTGCCTGTATTGTTACTGTCATCTCTTAGGTATACATGCAATTTATTTTCTGTATAAGGGAAGGCTAATAGAAGAGACCAGAAGATATGAAAACCTAAATCATTGTTTGGCACTGAGTACAATTTTTGCTTCTAAGTCAGTTTTGTACCTTATCTACAAATGACAGTGGGGAATGGAACAAAATATAAATTATTAGTAACACACAAACTGATTTCAAACGTACCTTCTTCTTTTTCCTCCGGTGCTAGATCTGCCACAATATCATCTATGTTATCAGGAACGATATTGCACTGCTCCCCCTGCAAAAAAAGGATTGTGAACACTGAAAAGAGGAAACTCATCCTTGAGGGGTTCAACCAGTACATTGCTGTGTCTGCAGCACCTTTTTCTCTTTGAATTCCTTGGCATACGTAAAGAAAATCCCCAGCTGAGAAGATGAAATAATTACCAGAATTAGGAGAACTAATACCTTAAGACAGTTTAATTTTTTTCTGCTGTTGTGTTTGCTGTGGGTAGGTTAAGGACTGTAGATTTGGAGGGAAGGGGGAGAAAGAACTGATTGTTTTTTTGGTTTATTAAGTGGATTTTTGCTTGCTTGAGAATTTTACTTATATTCTACCTTTCGTGCAATTCTCTCAATGACAACTCTGGCCACCAGTTTGATAGATCCTCCTTCTGGGTCATAAAATGGGCTTTGAGGATGATCTAAGCTTGTAAGTGGTCTGATCTTCTCCTGAGGCACTGTAGGTTTGTTAGGAGACTGCAATCAAAAAGAAAAAAACATGTTAAAAAAGAAACTAATGATTAATAGCACAATTAATCTGCAGAAATGAAAACTTCTCTGAAACACTAAACTGCAAAATTCAAATGTAAGTTGAACTTACAATTACATTTGTAATTACTGGTAAGGGGATTTTTTGTTTTTGTTTGGGTTTGTTTGTTTGTTTGGGGGTTTTTGTGGTTGTTTGGGGTTTTTGTTTGTTTTGGTTTTGTTGTTGTTTTTCTTCTGCTTTGCTGTAAGAAATAGTTGAAGCTTTCTGTGCCAAACAGAACAGTTGGCATTGGATGGGAAGAGGCCCAAACTCGAGTTGATGTATCTGCTGATGGCACTGCTTTGATCTGTACAAAGGGGGTGAGCACCTAAAGGCTCAGCTGTGACCAAAGTCCTCTGTTTATTCAACAGGTGAATATAACAGGTGAACATGAATAAGAAGTTCTTTACTGTGTAATGACCAAGCACTGGAAAAGATTGCCCGGAGTGCATGCAGAGCCTCCCTTACTGGAGATATTCAAGAGCTGCACAGAGTCCTATAATCTGCTCTAGGATGACCCTGCTTAGATGGGGATGTTGGAGCAGACGACTCATTGTGGTTGCTTCCAACCTTACCCATCCTGTCATTCTGTGGTAATGATACCCCAGGTGAATGTAATATTATCCCATTCATACTAATGCTGAAGGAATTCAGGCAGAACAACCGACAGTTCAGTGTAGTTAACATCCGTTTAAATGAATTTTAATTCATTTGAAGACAAATTTTTGCTGGAGTAAAAAGTATGAAGGTGCCTAGGGCATCACCATGGATCAAACAAGCTTTCCTACCTCACTGCTTTGAGCTGATATATTTGGCTAAATTACAGATAGTGCCTATACCTCATAGGTGACGCCACTGTCCGTGCCAGCATCCCAGGGGATTAAATCCTGCACGACTTTCTGGACCCAGCCACAGTCCTTGGTGCAGAGATCCTCGGCAGAGAGCCCCACGTTCCAGTCGGGGCTGGGGCCCAGCATGGTGAGGAAGGACATCAGGTGCCGGTGGCGATCCACGGAAAACTCAGCAGAGGGAGCAGCTCTCCTGCAAATCCAGAGGAAGAGTGTTAGTAACTGCGGCCAGGTTTGCAGCCGGAGGGAATTGAATGAAGCTGGTGCTTCGAGCTGGGAAATACCGAACCACTCCTGGTTTGTGGGGATGGCTGAGCAGGGCCGGGAGAGGGCACTCCCAGGTCCCAGAATCCAGAGACCTTCGGCATTATTCAAGGAGGTTTGCACTTCAATAGGTGAAAGGGATATAGAGATACAGAGCTGCAGCAGTGTGCTTATGCCTCAGTGGCATAATAATAAACAAATCTGTCAAAACACTTGCAAAAATTAGGGCTAAAATGATGCCATGATGATTTTTTGCCTTTCCTTTTATACCCCTGTTATACCTTTTTACAGCTTCTGTATTCCTAGTGCTTTTTGCCTACATTCTTGAACTTGTTTGTTCAGCTAGAAGACTAAACCTTTTAGAAGCTTCATAGTTAGGGATCAGTGTGCCCCAGACCCCAAGGAACTCTCCAGAACATATTCTGTAAACCAAGATAGAACCATCCAGGGGAAGGCTCCTTGGGGAGGGGGGCTCACTTGAGGCTCTCATTGGGGAATCTTTGATAGATATGCTAATTAATAAAACCCATAATGTTATACCCGGTCTTTTGGGGGCATTGCCGTCTGCATTTCAGTGCATTCGACCTGGACACAGTGCACCTAAGGATCCTTAAAATAAATACCGAGGTAAAATCCCTTTTTCCCCTTCTAACCGTGTATGACTTAATTTTAAGACCAGGAAAAGGCATCAAAATAGCAGAGAAATACCCCGAGGCCTTGATTGCTGGCTTACATTTTACCCCTGCCCCCAAAGCTAATAGGAGCTCTAACGCCAAAAGTTCTTGGAAGTGCTACTGTGTGTGCAGAAAAGAACTCATTAATAGAGTTTTAATGCTCATGTAAGTGAGAGATGAGTGGTCACTGCCAGCCCTGGAGAGTTCAGCCAAGACTTTGGCAGACTGCTGCCAGTGGATGTGAAAACGCCTCTGTTCATCCCGCCTTTGTCAGCGCTCCCTTGGGAAGCAATCTGCTGAATCATGCACTGCTCTGCCCTGCTGACAGCAGCTTCCACATTCCTCTGCAAATGGCAATAAAATCAGGCCTGGCTGGAGGCTTCTGTTCACAGAAGAAGAGCTGGAACCCTTTGTGGCATTTTTCTCATGTGCAACAACAAATGCAGAATTATTTAAAATATTATTTTGGTAATTCTGTTCTAAGTACTGCTCTGATGTCAACCCAAGTTTTCTTCAGCTACAGGACTTGGGTTAATAGAGTCAAGTCGAGGTTTTGTTGGGTTTTTTTCAATTTTATGCCAAAATACGCTGGTTCAGAGCATCTAAAGGCCACATTTATTTTAAATGTGAGGTGTTTTTAAAGTGTTATTTATCCTTCCCATTTTAGTTAGGTAACCAGTAATAATGCCCATGGCATGCATAGCAGTGCACAGACACTGTTCTACTGTAGTCATACAGAGTTTATTCTTCCTATAAATGCTTATAAAAATGTGGTATTATTTGTGGGGTTTTACTGGCTCATAGCACTCTGAGCATATTAATAAAAACAGAACAGCTCAATGACAATGACTTTTTAGTAGTTACCACAAAGTTTCAAAAGTAATATCTAAAAGTTAGTGTATTTAGTGCCTCTTTAAGAGGCAAGTTAAGAAGAATTTGCTAATGTGTAAAATGTTCTGGCCACTTCTGTTCCAGAGTCTTTAGAAGTTGTTTCTTACTGTGCAAATTATCTTACATTGAATTAAAGACTCTGAGAAGAAGAGTTGTTAAGTCTTTAATGCCATTAATCCTGCCTTTCCCAGAAACTAATGCAAATGACTTTTTTTTCATTAGCGATAGAAGCCTGATTTCAGTTTGTCTAATGCAAAGTCATAAAATAATGAATGACGGTATCAACTTCCTTCAGTGAATGCAGTATCCTGATATATTTGTCAAGTACAGAGCTGTGATTAGTCTTAAAAAGCCTATTAACTGACTTCAAGTAGCTAAAGGATTTACTGCACTATAAGGGTTTCCAAGAATTCCCTATAGGAATTCTCTATTTCAAACAGTGTAAGCAATACACCGTAAAAATAACAGAGAGATGGGATCTTTTAGATGGAGAATATGTCTAATATGGACGTGTCAGAACAGGGAATGGGAAAAGCAAGTGGAGAGCAGCTCCTGGCACCTGAGCTGATACCAGATCAGGTGGAATGTGTGGAGTGGCATTGCATTTCAATGCCCTGTCTCAGAAAAGACAAGAGGCAGACACAACTGCACCATTTAAAGGCAGGAGGCCGGGAAGCACTTGATCACTTGACCCAGAGTGATGGAAAGATTCTGTCACATGTCAGTCTGGTTCAATTAAGGCTTTGAGTTCTTTGTTAGGAAAACTAATATTAATCATGATATTAATATAAATAAAAATGTTCGTATTTAAATTATAACTATATTTAAATTATAACTCTATCAGTGTTGAAACCCTGTTAAGCAACACTACAGTGTGAGACACACTGCCTACAAGACTTAGGATGTGTTAAATATCAGTAAACTTGAGCCTGCCATAAGTTTCCAATTCAGAGCACTTTGCCAAAAATTACCTATCTTCTGCTCCTTTGTTAGGGCAGATAGATAATGTTATGGCCATTTCACTGTATTTTGTCCTGTAACAATTTAAGACAGAAATGTGAAATTTCACAGAAGTCAAATGGAGGCATGCTCTCTTCCTTCCTCCACTCCTGTGCAGACGTTTTCCAGATGCACACAAATTTTGTCTGCAGTGCAGGGTTGGAAATTGTATATGCAGTGTTTAAGAATTCATTTAAAATACACACTAGCATAAAACACAGTTGTTGCACTTACTACTTTATTAATTTCTGTGTGCATACTTGTAAGGAGTACAGATACAAATTTGAACAACCGTTGTTTAATGTTGCCCAGCATCCAAAAGCCAGAGTCCTTCCTGAGTTGCTGTAATTAAGGGGAAATGGGCTGATCTTAGGCACCACCCAAAACTACTACCCAGGTGTAGGGATAGGCACAGACCAGACACATACAATAGAAAACTCTCGTGGGTTTTGTTAGTTTTTTAATAATCTGACAAATTTCTACTGCTTCCAGTATCCACATGAATGACAGATTTATGAATCTGGCAGGAACCTAAATTCTTCCTGCACCCCTCAGCAGCACATCTAGCTGAAGTGCACTATGGATCTCTGTGAAGGAAACCAGTGTAAAAATTTACTCAGCACACCCTAAACCCAGCCTTTTTCATTTCTGTATTGTCAACACTTTGGATAAAATAGGAATTTGGATCATCTTCTTTCTCTTTCAAAGGCTTTTAGATTTAAGAAAGTGTTCTGCAACAAGCTGAGCATGTTTGGTAACGCCCACAGGAAAGCCTAAAGGGTAAATAACTTGTGAATTTTCTGCAAGAGACAAATGAGTCCCTTTTCCTTCCCCTGCACAAATACATGTTTAAAACCAGTGTCAAATGAGAGTTGCAGAGCAAATCCTGACCATTAGGAAAGTGCCAGGTGAGAACCTTGAGAGCCCCGTGGGGCAGGGGAACCCTGCTTTCCTTGGCTGAAGCAGACAGTACTTTTCCACTGTGAGCCTGAGCAGCCTGCTGGCAATTCCTGTCACACAGCACAAAGTGAGGCAAGTACCAGGCAGCGTCCTGCATCCTAATAGTTTCCATTTTCTTTATTTCTGTTCTATGTTATTTTTGTTGCCGTGATTAGGATCTCCAGCTTTAGGGATGCCATATACTGAGCAGTGTAAGAAAATGGTCTTTTTTTTCCTCTCCGTTTTTATGTGTGTGTGGTATGTGGTGTTTTGAATTGTGGGGTTTTATTGGTTTCTTTTTTTGTTTCCCTTTTTAAAGCTGAAAGAGCACAAACATGATTTTGCTTCACAAGTTTTCTCCCTAAGTGACAATCTAGTTGCTATCACTGCTGAGGGTGGGGGTTAAGAAAGTCTTTGACAAACCAACAGAAAACTCAAGTTGCTGCAAGACACATTTTTGAGTGTTGAGTCAATATTATTGTGTTCTACTGAGGTCCATGAGAAAGGTAACCGAGCATGCATAAGGAAGGTGGTTGTGTAAAGCTGCTGAATAGAAATAGCAAAAATAATATTTGGCAGAATAAAACTTTGTGGTTACTTTTGGTTTAATATTTGCTCAGCAAAGTAGAAGAAGTGATTAGCAAGTAAAAGAAGAAGCAAAAGGCAGCCTGAGCATACACCCTTTTCTTTTTTGGTACTAACTAGCTCAACAAATAAGACTGTTTAGAGGGTTGAGTTTGTAGCCCCTTTTGAAATTAATTCAAGCAGTCATAGATTTTATGCAGGGGGAAAAAATCTGATCTATACCATGGATTGAATAACTATATGGAGTGTAAGGGTGTTTGAAATAGCTTACACCTCTCCAGAATTTTTCACAGAGCTATTAAGGTGTAATCATCCTAACCCCATTCTTAGAGCCTAGATCCTAGATTTATTTCAGGATCGGATCTCACTTGTGCTCAGGATGAGGCAGTAGCCCTTTCAAATCGGAAGAAAAAAGTGGAAACAGAGAAACTATTCTAAGGCTGATGCCTGTCAGAGGTGGCAGGGAGCTGACAGCACCATGGACCACATTGCCATTGCCCTCATCTCAGTGGTCCTGATGAGTGGAAAACACAATTTTTTAAAAAATTAAGAATTTAGCTGACTAGATGACCATGAAAACAGAGTATTTTCAGAAATACTAAATGAATTTTCCATTCTACTTCTAGTAAGGAAAAGCAACATCCTTCGTTTTCTTTTCTTGCACTGCAGCACATCTACAATTTCCAGGATGAACATTCCTATTTACTCATCTTTAGAACCTTGTGCTATTGATACAAATAACACTGTGAGCATGGAAACACACTTTCACACTCTTGAACTTTCTACCAGCAGCACCTACGCAATATCTGTTTTATTGAACACACTTTAAAGTCATAACATCCTGAAAAGTGAAGTAGCTTCAAATAAAAGGAAGAGATTTAAGATCTATAATTGAATGGAAAATACTCTTAGAAGTCTGCAACTAACAGAACAAATTAGATGGTGTATTTAGATGATGTATTACTGAGAAAACCATTTATGAAGTAATAGAAATTAGTATCACTGCATGGACAACAATGTTTTACGCACAGGGATCAACACCTAAACATAAACCCAGAATTTCAGGTTGCACAGAAGGAGGAGGATCTTTAGTCCTGATTAAATGCAGGGAGGTAAGCACTTTAGCTTATGAATAATTTAAACATGTGCATGTCTCAAAAGGGCCAGGGAAAGGAAAGCTACAATTATATGAGCACTGAATCAATGAAATGTGATTGACATCCATATAAAAAGTTGAAAAGCACTTTAATGTCAAGTTGTTGGTTTCTCTGAGCACCAAAACAGAGGAAGTGACAGTAAGAGTTTGGCTATTTTATTTCATAAGGAAAGAATGAAGAAGGTCAGAAAACTTCTTATACATTTAGCATTTGGACTGTGAAACCCCCTACATTACACCCTCTTACCTTTCTGTGTGTCAACTTTTAAAAAAAGAATGTTGCTATAACCAGCTGAAAGGGGTGGATATGCTATTACATATTGCACTAGGGGGTTATATCTTTACCACTGGCATTTAAACCACTTATCAGAACAAACACTTCTCTAAAATATCATTAATCTGAGTATTTTCAGAAAGCATTGCAAAAGGAAGGGACTTTGGGCACGCATGTTTCAGGCATTTTCATACTGTCCTCTAAGCATGCCTGGATTACTACTGTAGATAATAATGATATATTTATTCATTAACACATCAGCTCTTTGATTTAATACCTTCATTCATCGATGGGCATACCTTAATGATGTGATGAACAAATGTGAGCAGGTTTTCTACCCTGCAAAAACTTCTCAGGTACCTCAAGTTAGGACTGCAGTTTATGTAACTGTGGATTTTTTTGTGTGTTCTTTGCAGTCTGTCACAAACAAGGTGTGGTTGTCCCACATGGTGCTGGCAACACTTATTCCTGCTTAGAAGAGCTCTATGTGCCTTCTTAGATTACTTACAATTCCATATTAGATCACATTTACAACCAAACCATGTTTCAGGAGTCGCTGGATGGATTCAGGAAACATCTCTTCTTCATTTCCCAGGAGCTTTCAGGCTACAAATTGTCTGCCTGGAGTAATTACAGCTGTATTTACAAAGGAAATCCCACGGGATGTTGTAAGAGCACTTGCTTTGTATCTATCTCCTTTTTCAGCTGGCTGGTCTGCAAACCCTGCTTGGCCTGAGAAACAGCAGTGGCAGAGCAGTTCTTCAGCCTGACATAAGAACCATCACAGCCAGATGTCTGATCCTCTCCTCTCCCGTTAACAGCATCAGATAAACAGCACAGATCTATTTATGAGACTGGTTAGCAATGAACTCTGATTTGTTCTCAATTTAACTATTCTGAATATTAGATTACAGCAAACATCTCCTTTTAACAAAAAATACCATGAGGCTATTGATTGGAATACCTTAAAAATATGGATACTCCTTCAAAATCCTTTAAAGAATGTTAAAGTAATACTGTCTTACTTCTCAAAACCATTTAATTTGCAAATATCCTAAGATGGGAATTGCATTTTGCATTTCCCCAGTCCCAGTGTAATCTCTGAAGATGCCCAGCACCGTAATTAATACAATGTACATTCCACTTCATTCAGCATCTCTCTCCAACCAGCATGCACAAGCCTTTTGGAGTCTGGAGATGAGCACTAGAGTAAATGTTTAATTATCATTTCATTAATAACAATGAAAAGGGGTAACAACCAGCAGGTTGAAATTTTGCAAATAGAGTTCTGCTCACTAGAAATTGAAATGGCAAATTGTCCCAGTTACTGGGTGAGTATTTACACAAGAATGAGGAGGCAGCATTGGTAAGGACACGTAAAATTGCATGGAAATGATGCTAACGTGATTACTCACAATATTATAAAGGGAAATTATTTTGGCTCAAGGAAAGGCAACAGATGGTTGGGAAATAATCATAAAACTGTAACTACCGATGGGAGGAACATGTTAAGGGAAAAAAAAAAAAAAGCAAGGACAGAATGGGATGAGGAAATTTGATTTAACTGGATGGCCATTAATTTCCATGAACAACGAGTATGAAGTTCTTGCAGCGATTGTTCTTAGTTAATTCTTTTCTATGTTTTAATTCTCCACATTTTTCCTTGCCTAGTGACATTTGAATTTTAAGTAGAAAGTAAATGGTGTCAGAAGATGGAACTGCCATATGTGCTTGCTCTGACAAAAAAATGATCGATACAATTTTTTTTCTTTTCCAACAAACACATATGTTCTTACCTAGAACTCCTTTTTCTTGAGATCAGATTATGAATTTCTTAACGTGGGTGCCAGACCATCTGTCAGACAATGAAGTTTCCCTAGGTCTCAGTAATACACATTACACTTAAGACAATTCTTTTTTGTAAGTATGATCTATTTTTTGGATTTCTATTTTTTTTTTAGTCAACACTTAGTAAATGTATATAATTTTAGGTGGCACTCAGGTGACATGGATTCAGGTAACAGGGTACTCTGCAAAAGCAGGGGAATGGATACCAAGAGAGGCAGAAATTTGCAGCCTTGGGCTGCTAAAATACAACTCAGCAGTGTTTTGTCCTGATGTCTGAGAAAAAATAAGAGACTGAGTTAATTTCTCATTTAAATGGAGCTCTGTAGAGACATTAAAACAGAGCAACTGAGTTGTGAGGGCAGCCTATGTTCTTGGGTTTACTCATTCCTGTTAAGTTCCTGACATATCAATAGAATGGAAATTCATATCATTAAAGATTTTATCTTATATTAATTATCCAAATATATACATGCACTTTGAGCCCAATCTCCCCCATCTCAAATAAAAATACCTATAATTTTATATGGATTTTTAAAAAACATGTTATTTCTGAAATATATCTTCTGAGATTTTTGGGCTTGGTGTCACAAATATTTCTACTTTGTGGGAAAAAATAGAATCTATATTTAAAGAAACCCTAAAGCACTAAATAGACTTTATTTTTTCAAGATGAAAAAGAAAAATACAATTTAGATCCAATTCTTAAATGAAAGCTTTCATTCTGAAGTCAAAGCCTTTTAGCAAATGTGCTTTGATTAGGTTTGCTGATGGATTCTCTGTTCATTCAACATAAATTTCTCCTGCATCCAGCTGTCAGGAGTTTAGGGACACAACTAAACCTTCTAAAGTCAGGCAAGTGGGGATCCCCTGAGGGTTTGGGGTCTATAGGACAGGACACCAACAGTGTGAAGGAATAAGATGCAGCAGGAAGGAAGGATGTACCACAGGAAATGTGCTGACATGAAATACAGTTTAACCATTAGCCAAATGCAGAGCTGGAGCACTCAGAACTATTTCACAGCTCCAGAGAAATTTATGTATTTTCCCCCAGGTTATCAAAAGTCACACCTGACTTTTTCCCTGTATTTTGGTTTTTTATATTGGATTGTCCTCTGTGCATTACTGTTTCTGATTAGATTGGGGGTTAGGATTCTATTTTTGACAATATTAAACTTCACTGGACGAATCCCAGTTATCTATAAAATCATAAAAAAAGAAAATAGCTGAGCCAGACACATCATTGTGTTGCCATAGAAACAAGAGACTCTGTCTGGCCTCCTCATTCCTGTCGTTTTGTACACGAAATCTCCAAACTTTGAAAATGTTTCCTGGTACCACACTGTCATTTTGTGGAAGCAAACTCAGTTTACAGCGGAATTGACAGATATTGGCTTTTACCCCATTTTAGGACAGACAGCACAATGTGCCAGTGGCAGATGACAAGAGAGATAAGGATTCCTGGGGGGAAAAAGAACCCTCCAGAGATTTACAAAAAATAAAAAGTAACGACCCATGCTGTAGTGGCACCATTGAAACAAAATGCTGCCTTGCAAGAATAAAAATACCTACTTCATAGAATATATCTGGGGGAAGGCAACAGAAATCTCTGCAGGCTATCATTATTTTAAATTCCTGGGATGCATATCATCAAGTTAGTATGACTTTTAAGGCTCCAATTGTACATCCACATTCATAAAAGATTACATTATAAAGATCAGAGCTATCAGAACATCATATCTTTGTTTTTCTTGATGTATCTTTTGGCAGTAGTTGAGTACCACAGAATGCCTAGAAAGTTCTGGGAGTATTAATTGGTACTTCCAAAGCTTTTGTCTAACTAGATCTATTGAAAATCTAAAGCCAGAAATACTATTTTTTAAAGATTGCACTCCTGTTCCCTTCTGAGGAGTTGACTGTGAAACCTGAGTTTTTAAAGACAAAGCATCATCACTGCATAGCATCCTGTGAGGAAGCATTTTTGCCACACAGCTATGACAAAAGATCTCATCCAAAAATTGAGTACATTAATATGAAAAAGATTTTTATTTTAATTGAAGTACTTTCCTTTCTGCCACATGTAAGGTATTTTTCCTCTGAGAACTGGCTTCTTTTGCCCTTTATTATATTTCCTGAGAACGCTTTTACTCTAAAGAAGTTAGTTTCTAAGAAAATCAGCTTGAATTTGACCATTTTTTAGTTTTAGGCCTTCAAGATTTTTTTTTTTTTTTTTTAACTTGTAATTAATGTAAGGAAAACATCATTATTGTGATAAAGAATGAGGGTTTCCCATTCCCATCTGCTTATGTATTATATAAATTCAGGTCCTGATTATGTCCTGCAGGAGTGATTCTGCCAGCTGTGATATGGAGTTGAAATGCCAATTCATATGTGCAGCCTTCTTCTACTTCCTCCTGCAGTTTCACCAGAACAGCTCGATTTTAACTATCAGGGATTGTTCTTCATTCCAGAAAGCTTTAATCCAAAAGTGTCTCCCACATCAGCCTGAGCTCTGCATTCTGATTTAGTTCTCCCTGCATTTCATTGGATTTCACTGTGGCCTCTGCAGAATTTGTGCTCATCCATTTATGGCATCTCAGATAAGGTCAGTTTCTGAAGAAATAATGAGCTACCAGATGTTACCAAGCAATCACAGGGACACTGAGATTTCTGTGCATTCATTAAACTCGGCCAGATTTGGAGGAGTTTTTCCACTCACTGGTTGTCAAGTCATTTTTCCAAAGGATGGCAATACAAGACCTCAATCAATAAACAGCTATTATAACATCCTAAACACAAGTAAAACTTTGTATTTTCTTCTAGCTTGGCATGAAAATTTCAATCTGCATAGTTAGCATGCAGGGGTTTAAGTATAGACAAGGCATACCTCACACAAAACCATTTTAAAATATTCCCAGAGCGCCTGTTGAAGGGAAAATATGGCCCATACAATACAGCATTACAACTTTTATTCTTATAACAGCGTAGCTGGAGCTGGAGAGAGCCACTTAGGGAATTTAAAAAATACTTTCAAGCATCTCAACATTTAAATCAACTCATCTGTCAAGAGAAAAGCATATCATAACTCTTCAGGAAAAAAAAAAGGTATTTTCTTTTAGGATAACATAAATCCAATGAGGTGTCAAATATAACCACATTTCACTCATTACAATGGCAAGTCACTGAGAACGAATTTGCAACTCAGACAATTCATCAGCCTATTCCTTGTTTCAATTTTTCATGCCTTAGCTGCCAGCAATTTTATTTCCTTTTATTTTTCGTTGTTCATGATGATTTGTTATCAATGAGATGGGCCTGTGCAAATGTCATTATTTCTTTGCTGGAAGTTTTGCTTCCCTGGATGCAGCTGCTGCTGATGGGAATGATGTAATTGTGAATTCAGAGTAGGTCAGGCACTGTGACATTGCTGCTCTAAAGGCAATGACTGGCTTGGGGTTTTTGGCTGACTGCCCAACCATGTACCAAGCAATGGTCACACCACTGTGGTCAGAAACCTTCTGCTGTTGCAAGCTATTAGCAGCAATTAACAACATAAGCTACTTTTGCCCCCAAGAATCCCGAAAAGTTCATTAAAGCTGTCTTCAGGCAATAGTGGGGCTCTACCTTAGCACATTCACATTGTACCAGTTTGAAACCAGATATTCTTTTCGAGCTGTTCCTGCTGTTCACTTTACTCTATGGAGTGATGCTGTTACTTTGTAACAAGAGTTAACTCCACTCACCTTTCTTATTGAAAGAAACTTAAAGGTAATTCACCACAGGCACACTGTAAGGTGTTCAATGGGTTAAATGCAGCTATGGAAAGATATAAAAACTTGGAAGGCAAGAAAATGCACAAACTTTACCATTTTAAAAGTACAGAGGAAGCGGAAAGCAGATAAATACAGTATTCACCTAGGAGAAAATGTCTAAGAAGTATGCATGAAAAACAAGCATTTTAAGGAATATAAGAAAGAGCAATAAATAACAATCTTCCTTGCTTCTATATAACCCTCTGTTGACTCTTAGTCACACAAGAAAAAATTATCCATGCATGATTTATTTTTCAAATCATTAGGTGGAACAGTGTTTATAAGCAATTTGTATAACCAAATATTAATGATATCCAGTGCAGAGATGATTAAAGGACTATGCTATGAGCTTTCCTTATCCCTTTGGAGACAGCAACAAATAAAATGTAGACAATGCCCATTACAGCTGGTTAATTGCAGTACATCTGTATTTTGCCCTTCTGAATGCCATTTAAACCCAAACACAAGTGTGCATGTTCAAATGTGGGGTTTTGTTGGGTTTTTAAGAAATCTCAGTTGGGTAATCTGAGAATTTGATTAATTGAGCAACAGAATAATTTACTATTTCTATTGCACATTTTTATAAATTACATTCTGATACCAATATCACCTCTTTATGGGCAGCTACTTATTTATTGCATGGCAAGCCGAGAAATAATTTCATCTCTCCTAATGGGACAGCACAAGGGTTACATCAACTGAAAACGAGCAACCAGCACCAAATTTACTCAACTAATGCAAAGCTAAACTTTTGTGACCTCATAATATTTTAAAATAAATTATGGCACAATTTCAAATATTTTAAGTAGATGGATAGGAACTGGTAGAAATTTTCCAATGCACTTTAGTTTGCAAGCTCTGAGGAATTTGGTGTGGTACTTGTGAATAGTTCTAGCAATCCTTAATAAGATGTTCTAGGAAGACTAATTCACAGAATTAACTTAGAGACATTGTCAGGTCTCCAGTCTGCAGAGCTCTGGGTGCTTCATTATTTTTCATCTCTGTTATCAAAGCTGAAAGGTGCATTGATTTGAATCTTCCCCTCTCAATGCTGATTAAAATTTAGTAGAGACCAGCGCTCAGTGCTGCCACTGGGATTCCAAGTGAGACACAGCAAACATCTGGCTCCAGAGGAAAACAGAGGGAGGATTTCTAATTGGGTTTGGTGTGCTGGTGTGTCCACACTGAGCCAGTAAGTGAGACAGGAGCTGGTGCAGGGCATCCCTGGGTGTGTCCATGTCCTGCTGACACAACTGACGGACCAGCAAAGATGTGTGGGTTTCCTAAACACCTAAACAAACTCTACAGGCTC
Organism: Coloeus monedula; assembly: GCF_965178545.1. NCBI lineage: Eukaryota > Metazoa > Chordata > Aves > Passeriformes > Corvidae > Coloeus > Coloeus monedula. Next base: position 8,938,463 of record NC_138786.1, on the reverse strand, counting down.
TGAATAAACACTTTCTGGCCCTACAAAAAGTGTAGCATTGCCTACAGCAAGTGAAAGCAGCTCTATGGGAAGGTCATTTAAGGTCCATGTAGGCAGTAAAGGTGGTTTCATTTTGGTGCACTCAAGCAGCAGCCGAGGCAAGATTTGGCAGCAGAGGTGTTGGTGTGAGTTTGTGCTGGGCACTCTGAGCTCGTGCTAGGGACAAACCTTGTCTGAGGCTGCACACTGGCATCTTCTCTGCTCTTTTTGTCCTGCCAGGCTCAGTTGGCTCAGACCTGGGCTGCTGTCATGTGATTTCAGCACATATCAGCACTATCTGACATGCCTTAAAAAATGTAACTGGCATAAGCTGCACAATTATTTGAACCTTGGCGTTTGTAATAAATAACTGCAGTGGACTGTCTCAACATTAAAACATGATATAAGGGAATAAGCAGCTTGGTTTTACCAAAATCTGGGGCAACATTTAAACAGAGAGATAGAAAAATCTTTTTTTGCTCTAGTAAAATCACTGATCAAGGCCACAAATCCACTCTGTACATCTGTTTCTTTTTTCTCCAACAGTGTACACATTAATCTCTCCAAAACAAATCACTCCAAATGTAGGTAGCACAACAAGATACTGATTTTGATTACAGCTTGTAAGTATTTTTTTAATATAGGTCTTATTAAAAGAAAAGTGCCACCTTTAGTTGTGGCTTATGTGCACATATTTTATCCACATATGCAGCTTAGAGAGAAATAGATAATTCATACAGTTGAACTGGTAAATTAATTTCTCAAAATCTCCAGACAGAGAGGTATACAGATCAATTACATAAATCCTAAAATAAAGATTAATTCTATCAGATTGTCTGACAATCTTAAAAAAGATTCCTCAAATAACATTTATTTTGTAGGACATCACAAAAAGAAATGTCTACTTGAAACTTTGATTCTAAATAACTACTTCATCTATTTTTAATTTAATGCAAATGTTGTAATTTTCTCCTATTTTCAGTGCAGAGAAAGGAAGCAAGTAATAGAAAATCAATTTCAACTAGATGTAAGTAAATTATAATTTACTTTAAAAGTGCATGTTTGGTTGAACAGCAGCTTTGTGGGTTTTAAGTTGAATTCAGTAAATAACAGTGAAAAAAAGGAGACAAATCTAAGTGTTTTCTTTTCAAATGTACCTAATTCATGCATTCTGTTTTAAGTTCTGTAAAGGTGTTTAAAAAAAAGAAGCTAAAAACCTGGAAATAGAGCAAGACATTTCTGTTCTCCAGGAACAGTCTCTATTCCCAGGCAGCTAGGAAAGGGAAAAAGCCATTGATTATTAATTAATTAATTAGCTAATTAATGAGAACATGCAGCTGATCTGTAGCCATTCCACACATACCCCCCTCCCCATCTTACAAAGTTGTTACCTCACTGTTTGCCAAACATTTTAGAGATTAATTCCCCTCAGAAAGCTCTGCTGTCTCTCCTCCCTTTTCTTAAGGGGAAAATCCTAATGATTGCTTTCTTTCTCTGGCTAATAATTATTCAACTGTTCCATGCAGAACAGCAGGGCTTCAGCTGGAAGAATGTGCTGTGTGATAGTGGTTGCTGGTTTGAATTTTACATTCAGAGGGAGGTGTCAACATTCAAATCTCACCAGGGGAAAGCAGAATCAAACCCAGACATTTCCAGTCCTTGGGGTGATACCCTTTATTTGGCTGAGCATATGCCTGTGTGGCTGACTTAAAAGTTATGCTTGAAGATCAGGCCTTTACTGATTAAACAGGCAGGGAAACAACGAAATTATGGAAGTTCCAATATGGTTTAGCTGCAATCTGTTGCCTGAGAGAGGTCTGCTCATCCTTGTGAAAACATGGGGTTGTTGGTTATATTTTTATCCATACAGTAATGTCACTCCTAAGTATTTAAGTATGTAAACACCTCAGGAACTGAAGGACTGTGAATTAGGTGTTTACAGCCACAATAAATGGAGCTGTTTAACACTGAAGAATAAGATGAGGAGATGGTGTTATTTTCTTACATTTCAGAAGAGAGCAAGGAGTTCCAATTCTGACTGAGGATGTTCTCTATCTAACAACATCTAACAACATCACATCATTCAGTGATCTAAGTGTGGAGGCTGTTTTAAGGCAGGAAAGTTCTATGGGCACAGGAACAGAAGCAATTTACAGTAAAGTAAGAAAAAAGAGTGTAAAAGTTAAAAATTTATATAAAATAAAAGTAAAACGATAAGCAAACCAACACAGAAACCTCAAACAGACACATCTGTGGCCTGGCTTTCAATTCCCAAATGCTGTAATGGAAACTTATTGATCAGAGCAAATCCACTGCAGGATCAAAATGTACACCGAACATTTTTTGTCAAATTGTGACAGAGGAATTCTGGAAGATTGAAAGAACTTTTATTCAAGAATAAAGGGAAGAAAATGCAAGCAAGTATGTCAGCATTTTCCCCTCCAGCTTGTATGATCTGTCAACTCAGACTTACTTTGGATCAGAACAGTTTTTCTTTTCCCACCAGCTTTCTGTAGATTACTCTTTGATTTCTGGAACAGTTTAAGTCACATTATCTAAATAATGCTAAAAACCCATACTTGGGAATATGCTGTCCCATTTTCTGATACCCTCCACGCAAGCCAAGAAAAACAGCCCTAACATCTCTGTAGTCAGAGAAAAGATATCACAGGGATGCAAAACCTGAAATGGAAAGAGGTTGATGGGATAATTTTAGAAGATGATGAGGGAACCTTATTAAATTATAAACTTTGGACTAAGTACTTCCATCCATGGGAATTATAAAGGAATAGGCCTCCTTTTATGCTAAGCTTCACAAGTGCTTACTGGAGCGTTCTCAGGTAATCTCTAAATAAATGGAAAAGAGCTGCTTAAATGGGGGAGAAAAAGAGTAAATCTGGGCACGGCCCCGAGGCACTGGGAAACCACAGGACCATGACTACTCAAACAGACAGCACAGAGAGGTGAAATGGAAACAGGAGAGACAGTAAGGAAGGAAAGGATGGTTTTCTAAACTTCAGATAGTTCAGAATTATAGTAAAGAAAAGCACCTCACTTCAGGGCACATCAGTTGTAACTAGGAATGGAAAGGTAATGGAAAGGTAATGGAAAAGTAAAAAGGTTGGAAAGAAAAAGTTTTTGCATCAAAACAAAAAAAAAAATGAAAGAGAAGTAAGAAAATTCTTGTGTAGACTTCAGAGAAAGCTAACCTTTTTAGATGTCAGGTACTCTCACCTGTTTACCAAGATAAAACACCTTGAATTTTTGCATTGAAATATATTTGCTATAGGTTGACCTACTAAACTTTAAATTTACATACTGGAGAATGATTTCCATCCTGTATGGGATCCATGTTTGTATTTATCAGTGGTAGGCTGTACATGTACACAGAATTTCAGGTTCCACAGTGTTGCAGAGGTCTACGTGCTTCCCTGGTTTACAGGGAATACAAAAGACTGATTAGAAACAAGAATTGCAATTCAAATATTTCTTTTGTGTCTCAATAGTGATGTCTGGATTTGAAATAAAAGGAATAAAGGAATAATGAGCACAGTCCATTAAAAGAAAAAAAAAAAGATGTCATATATTTTGGGACAGGGAATTCAAGGCAAAATTTAAAAAGGTACTAGCTCCCCATGAATTTGATGCATATTAACTTCAAAAGTCTTGCCTTCCTTATCCCAAATTTTTCTGTCATGGCATGTTTATTTTACAGGTACCAGATATGCAGATTCGGATACCAGTGGTACTATCTGGTTTTGATGTATTTTATCCTCCATACTGCCAAAGGCCAATGATTTGCAGCTGGGTATGAAAATAAAATTTGACTCTGCCTGAAACATGGCTGTGAGGAAGGGAGAAATGAGCTGTGCACTTGTTTATACAAGAAAGATAAGAAAAACTACTTTGATTTGACACCATGCTGTAGACTGATACCAGTGTGCTCAAGGAAGAATGAACTCCCTGCGAGTACTTTAAAGTCAGAATTTCAGGCACACAACTTGGTAATTCAAATATAAGCAACAGCAAAATATTTTATTACTTGCTCTGGCACTCATCCTTCTCAGGCTACCAGTGATGCTCTTTCAGTTAGGCAACCATAAAACTGGTTCACAAATATCACCCAAAGCTGTCTCCTACGTGGAAAAATTCAGGAGAGTTTCTGCATGCTGGTGCCCTGAATTAAGAAACTGAATTAAGGAAAACGAAGATGAGTGATAGGAAGAAAAATAAAAGTGGAAAACAGTGACAAAGAGTGGGCACATACAGGAGCTGAGGAGAGGATCAATAAAAAACAGACAGTGAAGTTTGGCAGGATGTTGTTTTCACATTATATCGCACTGGGAGATGCCAATATGCTGAACTGTAATTAACAGAAAGCATTTCAGAGAATTACTTACTGTCATTGCATCCTTCCCTGTTAAGAGCTGACAGTTTGTCTCAGTCCCTACTGTAATTTCTTGTATCTGAACTCATATCTGAAGCTAAATAACTCTCCCTGGGGAGACACTTCATGCCCACTTGGATCCGCACTTCTTCTCCATTAGCAGAGGAAAAGCTCCCAATTATATTTCCCTCCTTATCTCTGGTGTCATGAACCGAAGACTTTTAACACCCTGGTCAGATTTAGACACAGACTTACTCACTTCATGCCCTCAGTATGGACAGAGCCCAAACCTTTTCTTAATGAGGTGTGACTGGCCTCGGGAGTCACAGCCTCACTGACCCGGAGCAGAGAGGCCATTGAGCTCCGTGATGAATCCCTGGGAGATGCCCAGCCAAGACCATCCTCCCACGTTATTGGGGGTGACCAGAGTGGAAACACCAGGGCTCAGCAGCAGCTACTCAAGATGCAGCAAGAACTGGCGTCCTCCGTAAGGAGAGGAGGTGCTGCAGTGTCCCTCACTGTTTGGGGGAGCTGGGACAGGAGCCAGGTCCAGGGGCAGGCTGGAATCAAACTCAGCCTGAGAGCAGGCTGAGTTTTCCAACTTTTGACACTTCACAGCTCCATAAAAAAATTAATATCATGCATTTTATAATTGTTGTGAAGCACACTCGGGAAGGTTTTTATGCTGGGCTTATTATGGCACATTGTAATGCCACCTTGGCACTACTGTCACACCCTCTTATCCATTACATACATAACCAAGGATTATGCAAAAAAAAGAATATTCATGACTTTTAGTCGACTCTTGATTAGTAAGATGGTTGTGCTATGCATAATGATAGAAAAAATGTTTATCCTGAGGAGCCATTATTCAATACTTGCAGAGCTCTAATCTAAATTCCAAGGGTAATCCATTCTAGAAAATGGGAGGTTATCCACAGTTAAAGGATATTGAAAATTTTGTCCTCTTGTGAAGCTTAGATCATATTTTTTAAGAGGAATCAAAAAACAGGACACCATGTCAAAATATGATTAAAAAATATTGTTTAAAAAGCCAGAAATCAAACACTACCTGTAAAATGAAGGGTTAAGGGAACCCCTGCAGAGCATTTGAAAGCAAAAATGCCAAGATTTATTCTTTTTGATGTTATTGAAAGGTGAGAACTGTCATCTAGAAAAGGTAAGAATTGACTGAAAAAACATGTGGAGGATGTTACAAAAACATTTGCAGGCATGTCTGTGAAAGAATATGCCTTAGAAAGCACCTGAAATTGTTCACACTCAAATTTTTGTGAAGTTTCTCAGGGCTGTATGAAGTTAGGAATTGTGTTTGGGGCAACACACTTCAATTAGCATTAATTTTTGTGACGTAATATATTCAAGATGATGTGTTGAGACTTTGGAGCAGGACATCCTCTCTCCAGCTTTCTGTGAACAAAGCACAACCCTGCTCTCTTGGCAATGCCAAAGCCTCCCAAGCACCCACAGCAGCCAGTTCTAGGTGGTATTGTTCACTTTGGTAACAGAAACATCAGACATAAGTGTTGCTTTAGGAAAGTGACGGGAATTGGAGTGAAAAAATAAATGGCTTGTTTCAGATCGAGAACTCATCAGAGCACAACAGTGAAAAAGTTTCAATTTTAAAGTCTTAATTTGGAGTGAATGGAAAGAAGGCAGGAAGGACAGAACTGCTATCCACAGCTACTACATGGCAAACACTACCAAATCCAAATCCTGGAAACCTGCAGGATAGGACCGTAAATAAGGAATGCCATTATTGTCACCTCTTGCATTACACAGGCCAAAGAAATCTAACCTGCAGCTCCTGTGCAGAGCTACAACTGTGGCTGAGGCTTGAAATATATTCCAGTGGTGGAAAATCTGTCTTATGCTCAGGTAAGCTGCTCTCAAGGTAAAGTCTTTTCCCAAACCATTTCCTTTTCATGAATTTCCTTAGCTTCCATGCCAGGAGGGATTTCATACTTTGATACTTTGGTGTTGGCTTTCTTTTTTAGTTTGTTTGTCGGGTTTATTTTTTTCTAGATTAAGGAGGGATCAACTATCAGAAATCTTTTCACTATTTAAGCTGAGTTCACCTTCTAACCTCTTTTTTTTTTTTTTTTTTTTTTTTTTTTCAGAGGGGAAAGGGATGAAGTGAATAGCTTAAGTCCTAAGCTGCTTAAGAGATTCTAAGCCCCTTTAGGGTAGGGGATGTTTTCTGAAAAGTGGACTCTTTTGCCGGTTTGTTGGTTTTTTTTATTAACTAACCTTGAAGTTTTCACATACTTTCTGAAATGCAGATAACAAACTCAGACACAGTGTTTCACTAACTGCTTCCAGGAAACAGGAAACAGGAATCAGGACTATCTTTTCTGTACAATCTTGCAGTAAACTAATTGCCATGCTTCTCCAAGGGTTTAATTTACTGCCAGCTAATAGGGTGACCCCTTCTAGTGGGTTCTCATCTTTAGTCACTTCTTGTAGGTCTCACTCATTTGGGCTTGGATAATGAGTATGAACTTTGGGCCAAGTGTAGATAAGTTATCCAGGAACCACCTACCCCAACAACTCCCCCACTTCCCCTGAAGAACCACCAGGAAATTCAAGAGCATCCTGAAAGAGAAGTTTTCTCCTCTCTTCTGCTGAGTGCTGGAGAGCCCAGAGTCAGGATCCTGGGAAGCAAATTTCTGCCGCACTTGGTGAAACATCCTGGCACCACCAGGACCATGAGGCCATCATGGAGTGTTTCAAGCTGGCATTTTAAAGAATGTTTTTAAAGAAAACTCTTTAAGAGTTTTTTGTTGGTGGATGAGTGTTTGCTGTACCAGTGCATTGCACAGAGTGTGAGACAGGATGCCACAAAATGCTGCTACTCCATGCAGAACAGTATAACATATTTGAGAAAGCATTGAATAAACATCTCTCTTTATGTGTGGGAGGCACAAACTCCATGAGATGGTCCTGCTGCAACAGTTAGCCAACCAAAGCATGTAAAAAATGAAGAGATGCTAAAAAGCAAAGAAAGAGAGAAGCAGATGTTGGAAAAAAACCCAAAAACCAAAACAACAAACCAAACACCCACCACCACACACACGCACGCACACAAAAAAAGTTGAAAAACTCATCTATCAACAAATTTTTTGATTGTTTCTTTACCAGAGTGAATGGTTAGAGCAGCCCATTAGTCAACACCCAACACAAAGCTCTCGAGACAGACAATTCCCTACTTACTTACACATTTAGAGGTTGCCAGGCTGGCCACTGTGCTTTGGCCTTGATGACTGTTAAAACCTCATCGCTCTGTGAAAGAGACAAAGGACATTTTTACAATGAGAACAATATGTTTTGCAGCAGCAAAAAGTGCAAGGCACTAGATCAAACTGTGACTACGAGCTTTAAGCACCAGCAGCAGTTTGCAGTTTGGTAGTTTTGCATCATGAGCTGAGGGAAAGCTTCCACCAGGAATTCACGAGGTTGATACAAAGCAAGGACAGAAAAATTGCTCTTAATACATTACAGATCTACAGATAAAAACTGTATCAGGCAACCTAGAAGACCCTGTGAGCATGTATGATATGTTATTTATTATCTGTACATATGTAAGGATGTGTGGAAGGATGTAGAGGCTCCATGGTGGATGCACTGCTCTGGCAGCACGTTCTCTTTGCTCTCCATTTATGCATGTGAGAATTCCAGGGTGAAATGTAGCAGCCATCTGTGGAAGCCCACGGTGCCGCAAAGCACTGCATAGAGATTATTTCCTAAAGTCTGTTGTAATCCTTGCATCAGCACTTTTAAACTTTATATGGCTACAATAAACTCAGGACAAAGGCAGGAGACCATTAACAAGTCTCTGATGCCCAAAAGACATCTATCACACTTCTATAGAAGCATTTTCCCCATCTCCCTTAGGAATCCACACCAGTAATTCACCTGGAGGGACACAAAGTTCACCATTCACTCCCACTATTTCTACTGTCTTTTAAAAATATTTCCCAATTAGACCAAGTAACCCACTTCATATATTACCAGTAATTGGCACTTCCAGCAGAGCTGACCCTTCAGTTTAGTGAAAACAGTGCCATTCCTTGCTTGATAGCAATAGCTCTGACACTCCAGACTAGCCCTAGTCCATATACCAGTTCAACCCCAGTTCAAAGAAAACAGATTTCACTGGTTGTTTCTACCACTCTCAATATTCTCTGAGTCCCTCTTTTTACCAAAGCAAGGGCATTACAGAGCTGATGGGCCCTCTCTGTGACCTACAATGCTTTCAGTTTCAGGAATATACATGAGACATGACCTCTCCCATAATGTGAGTGGCTGAAAAACCACTTTTTGGCAATCACTTTGATAAATCCAGATGCCTGGAAAAATCCTATACAGCATGAAGTGTCCTGAGCTAAGACAGCTGAAAATCCAACTCTATAAAGGCAAGTAAGTATAAAGATATTTTGCCAAGCTCCCACACTACTGATACAGTTAGAAAAAAGAGAATTTTGTGATGACAGGGAGCAATCAAACAGGCAGCAGGGCTATGCCAGCAGGCAGATCCTCGGGGGCAGGCACACCCTGGGTGAGCAGCACCAGCCCAACACTCTCTCCCAGCCTGCTTGATCCATGAAGGAGAGATTCATCACATCCAGGTTCATCTAGGGCAGCCTTCTTCTCACCTCCTTGCTTTCAAAAGTAGAAGAGACAGTTTTGCACTCAAAGTGGTTTAAAAAGCAACTGATTAAATTAATGAAGTTAAAGGTTTGAAGTTAAAAGACTTCTGTCTCTGGCAATGGAATTTGCCTTCATTTTTAGTTTTCCTAGTTTCAGTACCCTAAAGCTTTCCAGCCAGGTATATCATTTACTTGCCTTGAGAAGAGATTTGAGTCAAAATTATTAACTGTGCATTTTACATCCCAATGAAAGTCTGTCATGAGCATAGATGGCTACGTTTATTAAAGTAATACACTCCTTATCTAATAGCAGGCAGTAATTATGTCACTAGTATCAAAATCAGTCATGTCTGAAAGCATTTCATCATGTGCTATTCGAATTAAAAATGCACACCAAGAGTAGACGAGCAAGGACTAATAGCTCAGTAGGAAGCAGAGAGGGAAGGAAATAAGGAACAGAGTATGGAAGATTCAGACATCCCTGAAATTTTAAAGCAGGTGAATATTTGGATGCAAACACTGAATTCATGGACACTTCCTGAATCAAAATTTAAAAAAAAAAATAAAAATAAAAAAAATAGAAGAATCTGGTGTTCTGTTGAGTGTGGAATGAAAACACACCTTTTTCACACCTAGAGCTCTTTGACAATTACAAAGGATTAAGCTACAACTTGAGTTAAACCATTACTATTCCAGACTGATATTCTAATGACGCAGGTGTCCCTATCACGCACATTTCCAACATTTCCAGTGAGGTCTGGCTGCCAGGCTTGGGGATCCCAGCCCCACTTGCCACAGGTGTTGCCACAGTCCTGCATCTCCATGGCCTCCTGCAGGATCATCAGGCTGGGGAGTTCCTCCAGAAAGCCTTGACCTTCCTCTGCCTCCAGACTCTCTAGCCGACCTCCATCTTTTTGAGGATAAACACAATAAATTTAAAGAGCCCACAGAAACTGACGCTGTCCAGGAATTCACAGCCTTGCAATCGATCCATGGATAGAGAACAATCTATGGAAAAGCTACTATGCTTGGATTTGCCAGCCAATCTCTGTAGCTGTAATTATTGGCAGGTGGTAGAAGCTGAGAGGATAAGAAATGCCTGAAGAGAAATCCACAAATCAATAATAAATAACCAACTGATGTAACCCCACTGCCTTGAATAACCCAACTGCACAGACTTTAGAGTAGAGAAAAAAACCCCACTTTTTTTTTTATATAATAAAAATGTAATTTTGTTGACATTTTCTTAGTGCTTGCTGCCCTACATTCGTACCCATTTTACTCTTCATATCCCCAAAGTTTTGCTTTAATTAAAGTATTTTAAGTAAACAAAATCTCGAATTTCCATCAAAATATGGAAAAGAGAACTAGGATGTTTCACTGTGGTATGTTGCAAGTTGTCTTGTCATCAGTTTTGTATTTGTCTTGGAAGCAATTATTCAGAAGTAATGAAACTCTTACATTTTGGCAAAGAAAATGAGATTGTTTGCAAAATGATGGAGTGTCAAAATGTTACACTGTCAGGAGAAGTTAAGGGGAAGGGCACCAACGCTCCTGCTTAGAGCTGATGAAAATCCCTTAGGTCAAGTGTGGTTAGACATAATCACTGACAAAACTTGGTATAAAGTCTTTCTCCTGAAGCTTCTTCTCCAATTTCTGTTATTAGTACAATTATAGGATTCCAGCTTCCATTTGAAGTAGAATGGCTCCTTCTCTACGTGCTTAAAACTTGCTCCAGTGAAGCCAAAGTGGTTCCTATATTAACTTCAATTTAATTTGGATTGTGGCCTAAATTAAAACATGCAAAAATAGCAAACAACTCTCCTTTTCTCCACATCCACTTTCTACACTGGTATTAAACCTGGGGGTGAGTGTCTGACTCAATAGCTGTTCCCTATGGAAGTACTGTTCTCCAAAAAGTCCAATAGCATGATTTTAAAAGGTTGATAATGTCATTCAGATACTGACAGCCTTACTGATACTCTGAAGTTGTTAAAAATTAATCCTTCACTTTACATCCATTTGTTCCTGCAATGTAAAAATGAATGCTCATGCAGAATAAAGTAATTAAATGACAACACACAGAACCCTGTGGTATAAAACCACTGCTAAGTTAAAACCTTTTACTGTGCACCTACGAAAGATTAAAAACGTTTCCTCACTTCAAGAACAGAAAGTGGGACATCGCTCAAAAAGGCAGAATTAAAGATAGAATTTGATTAGAAGTCTTTCTCAACCAAGGGGACTTAAAACTACATGTTTGAAAGGTAACATCCATTAAAAAGTAATGAAAGCTTTCAGCAAAAGTTTTAAGTATGATCTGAATGCCTTTGGAATAAAAGAGAGATTAGTAGGGTCTAGAGAGCCATGTAAGTTATCCCATGTGGTCCTGCCACTTTTTGGTAACCAACATGATTAGCATCTATTCCATACTGGAAGTTATTTCTAGAAGTTTTATTACTATTTTTATTTTAGGTGTGCCAAATAACATTAGAAACTACTACTGTGCAGATCACTTAGCACTTTGTGATAACAATATGATTCCGTTCAGCTACACAAATTGCTGTGTTATCTGACATCAAAATCAGAGTCAGAGTCAATGAACTGTGGGAATGAAGAACACCTGGTTTGGGCCAGAGCTTAATTTCACTCATTTCATACTGCTGCTGCTTGGCATTCATTCCATTGCTTTAGAACAGAGAACATTTAATTCCTTCCACAACACTCCTCACACTGCCTGAATGCCTTTCTATCCACAGTGGATTCATTTTCACAAGACTCTTAAAAAGTAGAAAAAGCAACATTATCTTCAGTTCCCAGAGGATGAACTGAATGTCTTCTGCAAACAAACCTACGTATCTGAGTTCTAAGATAGCATCTTCCCCTGCAGGATCATCCTTCCCCTCAAAAATAATTTGTTATTAAAGGAGAAAGAGATAAGGTGAGCATAAAAAAGTGTATTGCACATTTCTGTGGGGAACCAAATGCTATAAAAATTAGAATGATGTAGTGCTTTGGAGGGATAGTTGGGTGCTCTCAAAATCTGATCAGTCTTTTTGATTGCTATAAATTGTCCTCATTCCACCTCCACTGTGAGCAGACAAACAGAAATCACAGAGAAGAATAAAAACCCAGTCTTGCATTTAAAGTATTATCTAATGCAAAATACCTGATTAATTAATACTCAACAAATTATGGACTTCTATGGTATATTACTCAAAGCATGGCATGTTTTCTTGTGTTGATAAAATCTGTAGAAATCTTGCCTACCTCGGTTTTGCAGATGTATTTGAATGAAAAGGGACACTGATGTAGGCACATTACTGAAATTTGTAAAAACCTTAAAAGAAAAATGAAGTAGTTGTCTTTCCTGTGATAAAATATTTTTGTGATAAAAGCAGTGCTAAGATGCAGTTCAACATGCAGAGATGTTTTTAGGAAAGTATGTACAAAAGCTGGTTTTTTCCAGTTCTTAAGAAAGAGCACTTTTGAAAAGGCTAAGCTTTTAGTCACAAATTGCTTCATTTGAGAGGCAAAAAAGCCCATAATTAAAGACAAAGGCTTATTTTTATCATTTCATGACAACTAAATTCTGTTTAAATCTATGAGTGACTTAGATTCAGGCAGATTATACTTAAAGCCACTAGCACAGGTTTAGAATTATCTTAAAAAACAGCAAATATGCATTTCAGCCAGTGGAATTATACCAGGATTGTGTTTGCCCATTTTACTTTGACTTCTCTATGTTTATAACAGCAATTTTGTGGCAGCTGAGAAAGCCACACATATTATAAGATATATAAACATGCCTGAATGGAATTCATTATTTGATCATAGTACCTACAAATTCAATACTTCTCCGTACAAATAGCCATTTCTTTAATTAAAAAGTCTTATTTATTTCCTTTGAAAAATAGGTAATGTCATTTCAGGGAATACAAAATCTGAGTTTTTCAGTTCACCAATTATGAAAGTCTGAGGGAATTTCCAGGCTTTTAATAATAACCAATCAATTACTAAACACAATTTTGGGCTTGAGATAGATACAGAAATACTGCTGGGGTGAAACTGAATAAAAACAGAAGGAGAGCTGGGCATTTAAATCTATTTCTGAATTGTTACTGCCTGAAAACATCCCTGCTTCGGGAGAGCAAATAAGCCAGCACCTCAGACAGTCCCAGTTTAACTGCTGTGCTGTACAGGAAAGCTTTCCTGAATTGGATACTTAGCAATTTTGTATTCACTTTTACAAAGAAAAATCTCTCTGTCAGATAATCAGGCTGAGAATTTCCCCCAAATGAGGGTATTGTCCACATTTCCCAGAAAATACGGAAATACGTGTTAAAGCTTCACCATTTCAGGATTTCAGGATGGTGACTGCGCAGATGTTAGCTGACACTGTGTGTTTTAAAATAAGCTTTCTAAGGGTATTACAGGAATTTTAATTCCTGACTTTTAAAAAAATTACTAGGATGGGATGCAAAAAGAAGTGTGTTCATTGTTAATCTGAGTACAGATCCCAAAAGCACTGATTCACTTTGCATTAACAACCTTCTGCATTACCTGTCCCACAGGGTTTCCTTTCACTGAGGTGGAGGTTTCAGGAGGTGAATGTAGGCTGAAATTGATAACAGAGCTGTTGCTACTGGCAACATTGAAAATCAGATGCGCTGGTTTATTTCCATGAAGGTGCAGTTACATAATGTGGGGTGTTCCCACTAAAGCAATAATTCATGTTTTGCAGAGTATAAAGCTTAGCAGTGTGTGTTAATGAGCCCTAGGTATGCTCTGAAGATCTGAGCTCTCATTTTCTCTGCCTGAGCAGATTCCTTAGAAAACAGTCTCCCTCAGGAATCCACTTCTTGACTGCATGATGATTTTCTACTGCACATTTTGCTTCATTCTACATTGAATGCTTTGCTGTCTCTAGGACCACGAAAACATTTTGAGATCCTAAATTACTTCGCCAAACCCAAGGGAAAATCTATTTACTACAGTTCACCGTGGCTACTTTTTAAAATAGGGGATCAAACTAGATTTTGGAGCTGACCTTAAGTGGTGCAACTCCTACTCTCTGCTTAATAGGTTTATCCAACACACACCCTTTTGACCTCCTCCTGTCTTAAATTTCCCAGTTCCATCGATCCTTTAGCCTAACCCAGCCTTTGAACCTAAGTGCTACAAAGCTACTGCTATTTTAAACTCTCAAAAGATTGGACACCAGAAAACAAATGGGGAGAAAACTCCAGACAGCAATCCAACAGATTCTGTGTGCAATAAAGCAGCTGTTATGCAACTGAGTGGCAAAACAAAACCTGCATTCACTGGAGATAATGATAAAACTGGTTTAAATCACTAGGTTCACTCATCAGATTCATATTCACGTAACTACAGCATTTTTTGCTCAGGCTCCTGGAAATAGTTTCAAAACAGTCAAGGATGAAAGCACTGAGACAGGCTCTTGGGCATGCTAGGAATAAGTGAGTCTCAACTGCTTAAATATCAGCAGGAAACCTCAGGAGAAGGCTGGGTCTGCTCTGAGAAACAGCCCAGGGAATGGGGGCACAGAACAATTCTGTCATCTGGTAAATGCTGGCAGTGAGACTCCAGGTGTCACAATTATTCTTCCTGATGCTTTGCTTACACATTAGCCAAATGTGGGAGCCTGAACAGAGGAGAAATAATTATTTGGATAATAGCAAGGGATTTTAAGTAAGACCAGCAAATTAGCTCAGAGGGTGAGCTTTCCTGACCCTTGATAGCACTTTGACAAATCAATGCAGGTGATTTTTTCCATTCAGGATGCACAATAAAATTTTCTCAATGTGCTTTAGCTGCTGTACAGAGGCAATCACAACAGCTTAATTTCCCTTCAGTAAAGGTATCGTGTCTAAGCCACCCTTTACCATTTCTTCTGAAAAACCCCCAAATCAAACTCACCAAAACATCTGACCAGAAATATAGCTTTTTAACAAATTGAGGAATTGAGGATCCTACCATGAATTGTATTTTCTGTAATCTGGAAAGCAGTATTCCTTTAGGGAAATCCTTAGCATCCCTTCCCATGCCCAACACGTTCAGCAGTGCTGTGACAGGACACTGCCATGTGGGCCCTTCCTCTGGCACAGTACAGCCTCACGGTTTATGCTTTGACATTAACCTGTCTCAGAGTTTAATGACCAACACAGCTGTGTCTGGGATTTGGGATAAAGTCATCTCAATCTCTGCCAGGACTTAGGAGAGCAGGGTTTTAAGAGGAGTGTCAGAGATTTCTCCAAGAAGTGGAGGTGTTGCCGTTTTCCCCGTCAGTGGCTGCCTTTACCACCTCCTTTCCTTGCAACTCCTTTCCCCTTGAAAAGCAGCTCAGTCAGCACTGTGTGACTCCAAGGACTTTCTCTGCACAGAGAGCAGCTCCAGTCTGACAGCCCTGATTCTGCTTGTGGACTTTAATTCTGCCTCAGCTTTGTTTCTGCACCCCTGTAAGTGCAGACAGACAGAGGAGACTGACTGCACTGCCCATCTTGCAGGCACGACTGGCTTTTAGGGGAGAGCCTTTGTTTTTCTCTGGTAAGGAACTCTCCTGTCCTGTTTCCCACTGAGGATTTGCAAGGGGGTCTTTTCTGGACCCCATGGCTCAGTGGGAGCCTCTCCCTGACAGTTCTGTCTGACCCCATCCTTAGTGCAGTAAACACTCAGGTGGACCTTGTTAAACCACTGGAGCAATTTCTCATTGAACCCTGTTAATATTCTTGCTTCTCTCTTGCAAGAAGTGCATCTCCCCATCCACAGCATTGGAGGCAAATCCAGAAACTGAGACTGACCCTGAAAATTTCCTTGCTACTTCGAAATTTCAGTGGTCTGGGTGTAGGTAATGTTGTCATCCATCTCTGAGGGTTCACTCTTGCTTTCCAGCAGTTAAACAGCAGGGAAATGGTATTTTATTGAGGGTTTGTTTGGTTTTTGGGTGTTTTTTGGTTTGTTTGCTTGTTTTTGTAAGCTATTTAGTGCTAACTGTTCCCCCAGAACAGTGTAGGAAGTGAGATGAACATTATCTCCCTACAGTAATGAGTATTTTGGACCAAACCACTACACCTGGTGCCCACAATATTTGTTGCTTCAAGAGCTTCAAGTATCTTTACATCAGTTAATATGACTACACTTTACATGTGCCACTGAGTAGAATTAACATTAAAAGAGGAATTACATAATACTTACAGCATTAAAAACAGTAGGAGATGCTACTAGAGTGACATCTGCACTTGATATAATTAATATACTAGGGAAGAGCTAACAATTCCTCTGTAGAAAGTACCATTTGGGTTTCTATTTGCTTGTTTGGAAAAGCACCAACAGAAGAGGAAACGAAGAGTTAAACCCTGTAGCCACAATGCCACAGGTCATCCTGTAGTAACCAGATGTAAATGGTTGATGTTGTCTCTGTAATAAGCCAGACATGAAGAAAGGTGTTTGTCTTAAGGAACATCCCTAAAGTGCTCTGGAAAAACCCAGGGACATCAAATTGGTGAGTGCAGCTCTCATGTAGTTATTTTATTATCAGAATAGTTCTGAGTTAAGGATCATGAACAGAGGCATGCACTCTAAAAGAAGGTATTTGCCATATTGCACTGTACTCACAATGTTAACTCTAAAAATAAGAATTTAGTGAGAAACAATCACTGCAGCAAAGTCAGGATAAACTAAGTATTTTGGTTTTAGCTGTGAGATACCACTGACTGGTAAGGACACACCTTAAGGCTGTTGCCTCAGTGCACTGCTAAAATGCTTATTGTGAGGTGCCTCCTTTGTTACTTACTGTGGTTGTTTTGAAATTGTGTGTACACTGACCTGTTCATAGGCTTATCTCTAAAGCTGATGTTCTGAAGTTAGGCTTAAATTTTAGAGCTTAGCTGCTAGCCATGTTATCATGACACAATGCATTCTTATGCCATGAAACAGGCATTTTGAATATTCCGTGGCAGGTTCAGTCCCCAAAAAAAGTCACAGTAATTGCATATTTAATAGACCCCTGGTAGTTCTCATTCCCTTAGTAAAGTGCATATTTCTGTTTTGATCATCTCAATTGTATTCCTTTAGGTCTCTAATAAACTCGTTTCTAGTAACTCTGTGATCAGGATTGTACAGTATTAGATTTGTGCTCAGTTCTCTTAAATCAGGGCTACTATGTACAGATATTTCTTTTCCCTCATTTTTTATTTTCTCTCCCTCAAGTCCACTCTGACACCAGGCTCCTGCTGGGGGATTTCCAGAAGAACTCTGAAGACCACCATCATTCACCACTTTATTTGTACAAAAGCACCAGACCAGACTGGTACCCACTGAAGTCCTAGTTCCACGTGTTAGGCCACTTTATTAAAATGCTTTGCTATCTCTTAAAATAAAATTAGGTTGTTTTTCTTTTTATTAATCTCTAAAGAGATTAGAACAGCCCCGTTATTGAAGGGCAAACTTCCAAAGTGGTTAATAATTGGAGCAGCAAAGCAGGGTAAATGCCACATCTTCTTACCAAGCCAGTGCTTGGACTCTGTCCATTGGAGTAACTTTAAGAATACATCATCCTGTGGCTAATCAGAAAAAATGTTTTCAGCATTCATGTTTCTAAGGCAAAAGCACCCAAAATTCACAGGGTTGTCCCTTCTTGCCTTCTCCTGACACTGCAGCTGCACACTGAAATAAACCGATGGAAATGTTTGCTCACAACAGAACTGCTGGGTTGCTGCACCACTGCAAATGGTGAGAGTCTATTAAATATGCAATTACTGCTGCATTCTCTCAAGTCTGATGAACCAATTAATAGCACTTTGTATTTCATGGCACCTTGCCTCAAAGAATACTAAAATGCTTTTAAATAACAGAGCTCTAGAGCTCTCCTGTAAATGCTTTGCACCATTGTGCACAGAAAGTACAGAAAAGTTAGCAGACCAAATAAACCACTTACAGTTCAGAAAGTTTTTTTTCCAAGCACCCTGACAGAGTTGTCTGTCTGACTGCCAAGGCTCCAGCACTGACCTCAGCACCACGATGACATTACAGGCCTTGCCAGAGTAAGCCTGACAATGACACTCTCCCTGCTCTGATGTAATAACTCCAAAGTGACACCAGGTAATCCACAAATGAAGGTGTTCCACTTTCTGAAAACCAAAGCAGCTACATGCAAACATGGCACCATCAATAATCAATTTAAATTTGTGGTTAAAACATTGATTAATCCCGTGAGCACGATCCAGCTGTCTGAGAAACATATTAACTACATTAATTTTGTGTAAACTAACAAACAGATAAGGATAATTTACGGCTCAAACCACACTTTTCACAAAGCCAAAACCCATGTTAAAGCCACCTAAAAGGCAAACTGTAAACCAGACCCTGAGCAGGCACAGCTTTGAAGAACAAGTGGATCTCCTTTGATATGCACCTGGCTGTAACTGGCTTATAAATGAGGACACTTGTCTAAGGAAGGGAGGTGAAAATTTTGAGCAATTCCTTTCCCCTAATTCCATCCACAAAGCTGGACACCTGCTATCTCTCATCCTGTTTTGATTCACTGCATTATTATCTATGCTTGGAAAAAAAAAAAAAATCAACCTTCAGAAAAAATCCTTTCCAACGATTAATTCACCCTCATCCATCTCTACCCCAGTCAGAAAACAAGTGACCTTTAGCCACTCCATTCAGTCTTGACAGTCATAATGTCAAAACTAAGTTTTCTGCACACCAATAGACTTCGTACAGTGCTATTTGCTGTGCCAAAACCCAAACAGAGGACAGAACATTTCACAGGAACTATGCAAATGAAATAAAAGAGAAGATAGAAAATGATCTAGAAGGAAATCCTACAGTCAGGAAAAAAGAAAATCTAGTCTCCAGTAAGATCCATTCTGATAGTCAGGAAAATCTACATAATATTTTCAAAGTCTGGGGACTTAGATCCTGTACTCTCTGCTGATGAACAGTTCCTGCTGTCTTACACGGTCTTTCTCCCCCACCACCCAGCTGATTAATGAGTTAAACACAGTCAATGTTCAAACTTTAGAATTACCTGAAATTTTAAGCATTATCTGTTCCTGTAGACTTTCCTCCTGTCAGACAAACATTTGTGAAAACTCTGGGAGCAAAACCCACTTTACTGAGCCACGGTTTAATGCTCTGAACCACCCAGCTACAATTTCTCCAAAATGTCCTGCTCATTTTAGAAATGAAAGCAAATTTCTTTCTCAAAGATCTGAAAAGATCCCAATTGCTCACAGGCTTACACCTTATCAATTATTCATTTTCTGAGTCAGAAGTGCTCTATACAACAGGCAAAAACATTTGAAAGGGCAGATATTGTTCACGAATGTTAGTTTAGTTCTGAAATAACTGAACTATACAAAAGTTATGACTCTTTTTGAAGAAGGTACTACTTGCCGTAAGCATGACCAGGTGAATCCAAATTTAACACTTTGTAAGATATGATCAGAGTTCTGAAGTAATTAGGGTTTTTTTATTTTCCACCTGTTTTACATGTAGTTCTTTGTACCTTTTCCAGGGGCAGGGACTGCTCTGAATGCCTCTCTCTTCCTGACCAGTCCCAATTGTATCAGTCCTTCTCAAAGACTTCTCTTAATCACTGCTTCCTATGGCTCCACAAGAACTTACACATTAAAGCCTTAAGCATTTAGTGTTTCTTTTTCTACTTTCAGGTCCACATTTCTCCTGCTTTGTTCTGCACAACTCTTCTACTATAAATCACAGAGCATTATTGGTCCCATGTGGCTGCATGCCTTTCATTTTTGTGAACTAAAATCCAACCATCTTATTGACTGCAGCTGCTTTTAAATACACTTTGGTGTCAGCAGTGATTTACTTTTTAATTATATTATTTTATTTTAGATGAGTGGTCCTATTGTTTTTTTAACAGCTGCTTTAAAGGCAGTGCTCAAGTAAATGAAACCTCAGCATCTGAGCAAGGAAAACAAGCTAGTTCACAATTCCTTAAGGAAAGAATTTCCTACAATAACATTCTTGATGAAAATATCACCACACTTCCCAAATGTTTTACATTTCAGTGTGATGATAAAGGGCGTCATTTCCTTGAAGTATGTCCTAGCTGAGCATTCTTGGGAGATTCTTGCTAAAAAGACCAGCAGGGACTGTACAAAGATAAGATTATTTCTGTCTCTCTTCCAAAAGCCTGGGAGACTGTTTTACTGGTTTTCTATTTCAGTTGCAAAGACAAGTTCTGAATCAAACGCTCACCTAAATTAAAGACTAGGGATTCGATCCGAGGAGAAGGTCCATTTTTGCCCTCTGATATATGTATGCAATTTGTCTGCAGCAGCACATTTATACTGCATCTGGGGAAATATTGAGCATATAGGTAAGCTGGTATTTCTCCAGGGAGAGATTATAATCAGTAAAAACAAAAACATCACAATCCATTGCAAAAATGCACTCTAGGCAATGGAAATGGGAAGCGAGAATGCATTTGTGATCGTGGAAGGTACAAGTTTATCCCTGTTCTGTGGAGTTGATTTTAAGAAATATTTCATGAAAAAAATAACCTGGGAATGCACTGTATATTGTTTCTTTCGCACATGCATGAAGCATCAGATATTAAAAATATTTATTTAATCCTATTAAACATGTGATGCACTTTCACAACATGGAAACTTTATGACCACAAATGATAAAACTGTCCACCAGTTCAAGATCAGGTAATTGCTTTCAATTTCTACTCTACTGGACTGTTCATCTGGCTGAATGGAGGACCAGGTATTGTACATTTTTGTAACTTTTTCTTTTTTAATTTAATATATAGAGTTGAAAGACAAATAAAATCTGTGGTCACTGTTTCTTGTGATTCTGTGTATCTGCCAAAAGCCCCCAGTGCAGTGCAAGGATAATTTCATAGTGGGCTGTAACACTTTTTTATTTTTTTCCAACTCCTTTTGTCATTTTGAAGGTCTTTCTCTGCTCCTCACAGCATTTGTCTTCAAAAGAACAGAGAGGAGGGGACAAAGGGAAGGAGCAGAAGTTTTAGGCTAATGAGTAAACAACAACGAAATAGTTGCCATGAGGGTCTTCACATGACTTTGAATCTGAGCCTTGTTTATTCAGCACTAGAAATGTGTTTGGTTGCTGAAAAATATGTTAGGATCAGCCAAAGCCATTTTCCATGGAGCAGCTTTCAGCCTTTGTCCTAACTCTGAAGGAAGGGCCAGGCAGAACCCAAAGTGGTGATCCCTGTGAGGCCACCCCAAGAAATCATTAACCACCAGTGTCTCCATCTGCCCATTAGCCAGACACGACTGCAGCTGGAACTGAGCTGTGACAGTCTTTCCCTCACTCTTCCACAGATGTTCAGACTGCAGGTGCCCTCCAGCTCTGCAGTAGTCACATTCAGAACAGCAATGATCTGGCTATCAGAGTTTCCTGACCACTTCCAAAGGGCACCTTTCCATTCTTCAGCCATGGACTGACAGTGCAAAACAAGCCTCAGATAAATGCTAACCATGTACTCCACTCTATTTCAGGTCAAACCCTTGCTTTCAGATGTAAATATTTATCTGCTGAAACGAAAAGCTTTACCAGCATTTCTGAGGATAGAATCTAACTTTTGTTATTAAACTCAAGAGGTCAAGCATTTGTTCCTGCTGTGATCCCTTGCTAGGCTTGAGCAGGGAGTTCTTACAGAATTCATTAGCTCTGCATGTTTGGGTTTTGCATCTGTTTGCTTACCTAGGCAAACAAGGGGAGATAAATTTAAGAGCTCCATCATTCTGCAGCCCACAGAAGGCTTCATGAATGCACAGTGATTTCAGAATCTATATCACCTACATACCACTTAATTCCATTATCTTAACAACAACAGTAGCTCAGATGTGTCATGGGAACCTCTAGGGCCTACAAATTACTTATGACTTAATTATGTGAAGCATAATCATTAAAAAAAAAATTCAAACGTCATGATTTCTCATTCTATTTCATGAACATGCTAGGGGAAAAAAAAAGACATTCAGCAAGTTTTCATGTTAATGTTCACAGATTTTTATGCCAGAACAACACACTGAAGGTGAAAAAAGAACTTTGTGTGTATTGCAGTGAATACAGAATTTCAGTCACATGGATTTGATGAACACCATAATGTGGGGTTGTATTAAGTGAGACAAACACATCAACAAAATGTCATGGAATTTTTTGTTAGTAACGACACAAAGTCAAAGACAGGATCCATCTCTGTGCTTGGAAAGTTCCTGGAATGTTTTGGGCTCCAAGCCTAACAAAATAAAATGGATGCATTAAGCAGCTCACAAGTGTTTGCAAGTTTTCTGCTTTTAGATGGTCAGATTCCACATCATGGTCACCCGTGTTATTTTGAGTTCAAAGAACCATCTAGGTAGATGTATGAAATGGAAATATATTTGCAATCATTATGGTTAAAAGAACTATGGCAGATTCCTGAAAATCACATCCTTTTCTCCCTTTTATTAGGCTACATCTGGATTTTCTGAGCAGCTTCAAAAATAATTTCATTTAGAGAGGAAAAGAAGAAAAAGGAAACAAGAATCAGAGAGGCATTGAGGTTATTGCTGACATCTGTCTCAGAAAATTTTAAAAGGGAGGGAAATAGTGGATCCATTTAGTTCAAAGTGATACCTGGGAAATATATTGCTATGGATTTCTGTGAGTCAAAAAGGACCATTCTAGAAATAGACTGGGAAAAGGGCACAATAGTCTTCAGCCTCTCAACTGGAGAGCCATTTGCAGGGGGACATGCTGTCATCTATTAGCCTAACTTCCAGATCTCACAGAAGAAAAATAATTCCCTGAAGAGACATCTAACAGGAATCACTGTTATATTCACTTAGAAATTTATGTTTGCTTGTATTTTAACATAAGGCCCCTGGATACACCTTTGCTCTCCTGAGAAGCAAGAGGCCCATCTTGTTTGTAGACCCTCCAGTGCTGTGTTTTTCCAAAACCTGGGCTTTTATTCCAGGCTGTGAAATTGAAATGCCTTACAAGGAATTTGGCCTTGGAAAACCCTGTTCTTAAAAGCACCACAAGCTATTACTGCTGTTATTAAGGTGTGATTGAAGGAAGTCCAAGATCTTTATTAGCTTGCAATGCTGGAAGATGGGATTTTCCATTTTAGTGGGAGATAGCTTTTTCTTAAAATAACTTCAGTGAAAATAATCAATTGCTTATTAATCTTTGGAGCATAATTTCTTCTAGAATACATTAGAACTTAAGGAGTCATTGTTAAACAAAATGCCTGAAATAATCCCCTACTGAATTCATCCCACTGATTTCCATCTAGCTCAGCAGGCAGCTGATGGCTGGGGCTCTGTAGGACAATCTCTTCTCAGCAATGGCAACTAATCAATTAGTATGGCACTAGCTAACACCTTCTGAAGTCTTATCTTCTCATCCACACGTTGCTTCTGCAACATCTGCCTCAGGGGTGAGCTGTATTTTATCTCGCGGCAGTAAAGGACTTGTTCTCATCAATGTGTGCAGGATTCCAGAGAACTAAAATCCAGTAAGAGCTGATTTATCTAAGTGTTTGACATTTCTTGGCTGTTTTGTAAGTGAGGACCTAAGCACAATAAAGAATATAGTGTTGCTATCTGGTAAGAACTTGTCATTTATTCATTATACACACATATCTGTAAGGCAAAGTTCTTGTCATAAAGTTCTTATTGTCTGAGGAATGGAGAATTGACTCTTGAATTACAGCTGCTCTTGTGCAGACTAATATACAATATAGTATTGCTATCACATTGCCTTAAAAAGAAAATAACCATGAGCTTGAGAGATTATTTTAGAAAAAGCAGATCTCTGTTTAATGAAATAACAGAGCACTAGCCATTAATAGTATTTAAAAGTTAGTACTACTGTTATAATTCTGCTATTTTATATATAAAACATAAAATAAACTTTTCAATAACACATTTTAACCTGCAGTTAAAGTGCTGTAAATTCCAACATGCATTCAGCCAATCTACTGTGCAGCATAAACACGTAATTTTATCAGCAATTATAGCATATGTGAGTGCTTTTATTGTATTGTTTGTATAAATAGGGCTCTGTTTATACAGACATGGTGGTATTTTAAACAATAATGAACAGAAAATGATTGGCTTCCTTCCTACTATACTTCACACAAGCACAGCATAAATGTCTTCAGTCAAATACTTGCTTTTTTTTATTACAGTAAGTTTTTGTTACTGAACTTTTCTAAGAATTCCTTCTTTTGCTATGGGAGCATGGAAAACAACATGCATGAAAACTGGAAGACAGTCAATGAAGAAGGAGGTGGTATGATTTTTAAAAAAATAAAAAGAAGATATTAATTCAATGAACACATTGAATCAGTGAACATCGAGATTTTCTACTCTGAAATATAAAGATGCAGCTTGTGTAAACACACTTCAAATCTGCAGGTGCTGATCTAGTTTCTACATATCCTAAATCCACAGATAATCTGTGCATGAAATAGAGGTGCAAAGATATATTCACACTAGGCACAAGACTGATATCTGAAGTTTAGAAATAGGCTCTTATCTCTCTTGGTAGCATTTTTCTGGGATGACACTCCATGACAGGAAGATGCCACCACTGATTCCACTCATGGATTGTCTTGACCCCTCTATGGTTGTGCTGTCACAATGCTGAGGCTCAGACACCCCCAGTGCTCCCAACTAAATGAGTTGTGAGAACAAAATGAGTTGTGAGAACATTGCAAGAAAAAGGAAGACAAGGAAGAAATATTCGTATTTATTCAATTACAGTAATTGAATAAATGAGATCCAAAAATTAAAATCAATATGCCAGTGCTCTAAGGCAGAACAAGAAGAGAAGTTTAAAGGGTGCAGATCCCTCTCTGTTGCTCAACAAGGACAATTGGAACAGGGATTTCCAGGAGGAATGGATTTTACCTGGGAGGCTTGTATAAGCATGCCACATGCAGTGGTTTTCAAAACAATAATTGTTAGCTGAAATTAACCCTCATAAATTTCACTGCCTTCATCTGTGGAGCCTCATCCCAAGCAGTCCTGTTAGCAGTCCTTTCAGCTTTGAATATGTGCTGCGATGCAGAATAAAATGTAACTTCCTGCTTTTTATTTGATACTTCCAATAGCATTAAAACTGCTATCCCTGCTACCTTGCCTGAGCTAATTAATATCCCACAACATGATGAAAGCACCCCAGCATGGATACATTAACAAGATGGTATTTGGTGGGTCTACAGTGACCTGTGGTATGCCTGATGCAAGAACAAGCAAGTCTTTTGTTAATGAATGCATTCACGTCCTAAGCACTGAAACCACTGCTTTATCCTGTAATACTGCAGTGATTAACATTAATTAATTTTCACACATGGTATGAGAGAAATAGCAACCTCGTCTTCCTGTTTCAGTATTATTCTCGTCTACTGGTTCGTGTGCAGGTTTAACTGTCTCGTTTACTCCTCTTTTCTCCCCATATATTTTTAACAACCTGCTGCTTTTTGACTTGATAACTGCCTAGGGCATGAATTATCTCTGTCTTGCATGCCTATAAAAATATAACACATCTACGCCTAGAGGCCCTGGTCAGGTCCTTAAGGCACTGCTGCAACAGCAAAAAATCAATAATACTTGGTATAGTGGAAATGAAAGAAGGTTTCTGTATGTGAAACCACTTAGGAATTAATGGCTTTGTAGGTACGACAACAGAGTCCCATCCTAATTCCCTTCCTTTGTCCTTGCTGATTGTCCAAGAGGATTTAAGCTGAGGGGCAGGTGACGGTTTCTTTCTGTAGGATAAATTCGTTTGCACACATCTTTGCTGCCACAGATAACCAAGTTTAAAGCCAGTTTGGGGATTTGTGCATGAGGCTGCGACCACCAAACAGCAGGAGAGACACACACATAGGTTTCACTTCACAGAACCTGACTTTGGGGCATACTTAGTCCCTGACTCTGGTTAAACTCCTGTGGGTTAGGAGTCATCTCAGGTCATTGCAAGCAGCTCACAGTGTGCCCAAACCACTGCGCTTGCAAAGGAAGCATCTCTACGTGCCTTATTCCCCCACATTCCTTAGTCACTGGTCAGCAGTTCCCTATGTGGATAGAAGGATTTTCAGCCAATCTAGACCACCAAGGCAGACACTGTGCTGTTAAATACCAGAAGCTGTGACTGGCAGAAAGGGTGGGTCATTTTCACAATAAACACAGGATTTTACCATGTCATTTGAAGCCACTACCGCACACTGCAGTCAGGAGTGACAAGTTCCTGTCCCAGAATCATGAACACTGAGGGAGACAGGAGTATAAAGAAAGAGGAGAGAGAAGAAGAGTATATTTTGATTAAGGCAGTATGTTAAAGCCATGTTAAGGCAATATGTTATATATATCCTTTTGTAGTACAACCTGTTATTCCTTGTTAAGCAGTGTTCATAGCAGAAGAGGAAATCAGGAAAAAGACACTTTATTTACCAAGACACTGGGTAAATCAAGGGTTAATATTATTACAGCTGGATGACAGTTTTTCAGTGAAACAATGCTAATTTGTTGAGATCAAAAGAGATTGCAGAAATACATATTTGTTTTGATTAATTGCTTCAAAACTTGGGCAGCTTTCTGCTGGAAATACATTCGGTTTCCCATCTAGCAAGCTGCTTGGGAGCTTGGGATCTCATTTAATTTGCTCGTGGCTGCTGCTTAAAGGTCTGACAAATCCAGGAGCACACTGCATATGCTCCTAACGGGGACTCAGCTCCTCGCTCAAGCCATGACTTTTAGGATTTTTTGGCTCCCTGCCATGGAGTTGAAATGAGGTTGATTCTCTGTGCCACAGCTCTGGCTTTCCGAGCTGCCTGTTGGCTGTGGCAGCTGCCCAGACGAGCGGGCTGGGGAATCGTGGGCTTCTTGCAACACTGGGAGCCTTGCCTGAATTGAAGTCTCTTCCATTACCCCAGCCAATTTTCCGGGAGTTGAAGACAGCCATTTCTGTCTCACTTTTGGAAAACAAACATGCAAACAAAAAGCCCCAACACAAAACAGCCCCGCAGAAGCAGAAGGAATATTCCAGTCTGCTGGAAAGGCAAATATTGTGCTGCTGAACAGCTATGAGCAGCTGATGTGGCTGTCTTGGGCTGCCTGTTTATTTTAGGCCACTCTGAGTTCAGTCACCATCCCCATTGCCCACGGATGTCACAGTGAGTCAGGCTTTTTTTGACTGGGTGAACTAAAATACTTGAGATGCTGGAAGAGCATCTTGAAGTGCTTCACCCATTTCACAAAATCATGTATGAGTACTTAGGAATGCCCCCTCTTAAAAAAAACACTACTCTGCCTCTATATATCCATAGCCTATTACTGTTGATTAGGAGATTAAAATGCAGAAAGAGCTCTTATTAAACCGAAAATGTAGTTTGGCTCCATCCTTAAGCAAATTAGCACCCTAAACAGGATTTCTAAGTGCATTTTAAAGAGAAACAGCTGTTATTAAGCCACTAGATATTTCGGCTTAAAATGGACTAAAAAGTAGTCTCATTTAAAGAGCATGCACAAGAGATGTGGGAGGGAGGATGATTATCTATATTATGCATGACTGAAAAGCAAGCTCCAATTCTGTCTCTTTCTGCATCTAAATGGTGTGGAGACACACGATTAGAATGATGCACAAGGAGAACGTGAGAGAGTGGCCTTGGTTTGGAAGCTCTGTGGGGTTTTTGAGAAGCATGTGTCTCTGTCTTACATGAAGGGTACACCCTGCCAACAAAGTCCTCAGCCAAATTTCGTATGTCTCTATCTAAGTGGTGCCAAGCACATTTCTGACTGGAGTTTTTGAATAACCCCTACTTCTCAAAAAAATTGCTCTTGACTTCTGCTGATGAAAAATAATAGTTTCAGTACTTAACCCCATGGAGTCAATTTTCTCGATATAAGTTTGCAGTAATGGGGAGTTTTTATACATGTAAATAATGTTATTTTTATGGTCAGGTTATATGTATGCATATGGAAGTCTGAAAATCTGTCCCTTAGAGTATGAACCAGTTAAATAAAAAGATGTGTGAAATCTTCAGTTGGAAACACAGATTTCCTATGAGTAAAAATCTTACCGAAAACAGTATTTCACAATTTTCATATTGGAAAAATTTGTACAGCATCGCTCTACCATGAACGAATAAAACTGTTTTACCCTGCCAGCCCAGACACCACAATTTATCACATTTAAATGCAAAATTGCCTCAAAAGAAAAAAATTGGGTTGAATGCTGAATAGAAAATGAGTTACATTCATAGATCCTAACAAATGTGTGCATGCCTAACAATGTGTTCTGTTGACAGTTTTTAAATATTCAGTTCCCTCATTTGACTCAAAATCATTCTGCTCTCTGAAGAAAGGTAAAAAAAGCTTTCAACTCTTTCAGTCTGAGAAAAAAATAGCTGAACTCTTCAACTTGATACTTCTTTATTCTGACCTTTTTAAAATCCACTGAAAATTCCTTTTTTTCACATCTGGTCATTCCCTGAGTAACACAACACAACCCCCTCTTTGTTCTGCTCTGTGACTGATTAGGCTGTACCTCACTCATGAAAATGAACATTGATTATTGCTGTGCACCTTGCCTATGAACACACTTTCACTGCTCAGCTCACTGTGCCTACAATCCACGTGTGTCCCAATTTATAATGTTGCAAATGGATTCAGTGGAGATGTGAAGATAAATGGCATTGCTGTTCACAGGTGGAGGCATCCACAAATGAGATGTGTGTGCTTGAACTGGACTGTCAATTAAAGCATCTTGGATGCTTCTCCCTTGGCAAAGAGCTGTGCTCAGTAACATGTTTATAAACAGATGTACATAGCTTTTCACATTCCATTTTTCTCAGATGATGCCGTGGAGATTAAAATGCATTAGTGATTGAGCCACACATATAAATGAAATAAACCTCCCAATTAAAAACAAACAAAAAAAAAAGAGTAGAAAAACAAACATAATAAAAAAAACAATGGTGCGGAAAAAAAATAAACCATCAGCCACATGCTGAATTAGAAATTATCTGTCTCATTGGCAGCTCCTGTGACTTTGCCTAATTCCTCTGACCATAACACAGCTCAGGGACACTGAGCCCTGGCAGGTGTGAGACTGAAAGGCTGCAAACATCCCTCCAAATCCTTTTTACCACATTTATTCTTCTTTCTGTGTGGAATGCTCTTTGCCTGCACACTGAGAACTGTAACCAAACACCAAAAGAGTAGGAAGGTTTTGAGGCTGATCTGAATTGTATTCAACTCAAATTAGGTTTACTATTTAGGGGTTTTTTTAAGGTTATTTTAGCTATTGCTTCATTTAAGGGCATTTTTCTCCAGAATTGCCAGTGACCCCAGATTTCAGTTATTGCTGGGTTTAAGTGCAGTAGTCACTTAACCATAATGCTGACTTTTATAGTGTTTATTGTGTTGTTACATTGTATTAGACTGCTCTATTACAATCCCCTATTGTTTGTTACAGCATTCCAGAAACACCCCAATGAACTAAGGCTGCTTTCCAACCACGAAAAAACTGAAGGAAGATGCCGTGCATCCGTGTGGACTGAGACACCACTTACAGGCAACACTCTGAAAAACATTTATAAATTGAAGTAGTGACAAAAGTTTTCCAACCTTTGCAGAAAAGCTGACTGGTGCGAGAGGTTTTCCCTTTATTCCATTCTGCAGGTGGCGCCGTGTTATTTGCTAAAATCTAGGGATTGCTGTAGTCTCCTAAGCCCCCACATGGCTCTTTCCATTCTGAGGATGCCAGAGCTCCTTCAGCAACCTGAAGAAGTGACCAGGTTTGACAGTTTTTGCCTGGAGTTACCACTTATTTCTCAGGTCTTTGTCAGTAACAACTTCCATTAGTTCACCTCAGAGGCATGGATAGATGGAGTAATTGGGCTTTGGGGATTTTGATGGCCCTTTTTTTTTCAGTTGTGCTGATCAGTTGAGTACATTTCAGCTACAGGGAGCAGATGGGAGGATCATTCTTGCCTCACATAATGACACACCAGGAGAGCATAAAGCTTCTGTGTGCTTCTCCATGCAACACAGGCACAAAACTTTATAATGGACATGTTCTCGAATCAGCCACTGAATATATCTACAATGCACATCCAAAAAACCCCAAACTTATCTTCTCCACAGCATTACCTCTGAAAGTGCCCTCCCTGGTTCCTGGTACCAGAGCAGGCCATGAGTCTTTTTGAAATAGCTCTCTTCTAAATGTAAACTGTTCTCATGTGTGGTCAGCCCCTCTCTTTCTGAGAAATGAGGATGAGCTTAATTTATAAACTGCAACCATGTTTGTGTTAAATGTCTTTCTTTGTGGAATGAGCAATAAACCAGAACGTACTCCTTTTGATACTCTGGACAGTATGAAAGAGCAGGATGAAAAGTGGGACAATTAAAAATAAAAATATATATAAAATATCTTCTATAAGGAAATCAAAATCTCTCACCTGATATGCTTTCAGTCTAATAACTGACTTCATGTGTAAATAATCATATTTTTAACAGATTTTGGGTTTTGAGGTACTGGCAGCCTAAGACATAATGAAAAATAAGGCAGTCAAGACCAAAACAATGACATTTTAGTGCAGGAAGATGTAGCTGACAGTTAATTCTGAGCTACAGAGCTCACATCAGGACACTACCTTGTTCAAACTGTAGCAGTATTTACAAAGGCATTGAGATGCTTTACTCCCACCACAACCAATTTCTAAAAGGTAAGGGTAATCCTTTTCTATCCTTCAGAAATCTTTTGTACTCTAAGAATATTACATGCTTGGAAAAAGAATATTCCACGCTTGGAATATACAGTCCTGAGAGGCACATGAGTGGCTGGCCCATGCCTCATGTCACACAGTGGGAAGGACAGGGAGGGACACCACATGGGTGTGCTGCCACTCAGAGGCAAGCACAGGCTGGAGAAATGGGCTTTATGAAGTTCAACAAATGGAAATGGAAATACAAAGTCTTGCACCCAGGGAGAAACAACCCCAGCACCAGGGCAGAGTGTGTGGGCTGACTGGCTGGAAAGCTCTTTTGCAGCAAAGGTCCCAGAGGTCCTGGGGGACACCAAGCTCACCAGGAACCAGAAACTTGTGACACAGGAAGAAATAATGGAAAGCATTGCTCAGAGTTGTAGCAAATCTCATCCAGTTGTATTCAACAGTTGAACATAAACTAGTGCTGCTGAAAAACAAAGGACACTCAACGGCTTTAAATTCACACTTCAGCAACACAATTAATTTCCTTGTCAAAGACAGGAAAAGTGATATCAACCCAGCTGCAAAAAGGTTACAGACAGAGCTGTTGTCTTATGCTCATAATTAAATATTTCATTTACAGTTTTTATCAAATGTTAACTAGAATATGTTTCTGTCAGCCTCCTCTAGGATTCCATTTAGCATGCAAAACCTTTCCATCAAAAACTCTATTTCCATTCTATTGAAGATAATATTTTGCCTTGTATGTGACTGAAAATTATTCTTCTGGTATTTTTTAACTCTAGTGTTTCTGGATACCTTATTCCCACATCACACGGATATGCAAGATGGACACAGAGCAAAAGCAGCTTGATTATTATTATTTACAGTATATTTACAACAAGGCATCTTTGTTCTTCTCTGCCAGTACAAAGAGATCTTCATTTGATCTCAGGAACAATGTATGGAGGAACCTTCACCAACAAGCTGGTTTACTTTGGTGTGCAATTTGAGAATATTTTCAATGCATTGAAGATCTGTGAATGAGCTTGTTCCTCTGGTCCTCAGACTACCCAAATATAAAAACCAGCTGGAAAAATCAATCAAGTGTAACTCTTTCTTAATTATCTTTAATCAGAATTAACTGTTGCTCCAGCCACAGGCAGAGGTTTGCACAGAAAAATGTCTGCCTTTTTAACAGCTTCAAACCTGCAATGGCTCTTACTGAAATGGATTCCAGAAGATCCAAGAATGGTTACTGTCAGCTGGCTTTTATCTGATTTTATTTGCACTGAGGAAATGAAAAGATCAACTACTTCTAGCAAAATAAAGTAAATCATATAGAAATTTGTAATTTTGAACGCAAGACATGAATTGTAGGTACCCCAGGACAGCTGTTTCTGTTCATATAAATTTAACAACAAAAGATACAGGCTCTGTTTTATAATCAGGAGGTTTGAGCAGACATTTTAGTGCAGTTAATTATGAATTTTTATTTCAATTTAACATATATTTGGTCTTGTATAAAAATTATAAGCAGAGGAGTATTAATTAGACCTAACAAATTACATCTCCAGTGGGCCATGAAACTCATTGAAATGAAAGTAGAATTGAATTTACCAGAGCCCAGGTCAATAAAACATTTGGAATTCTTAATTTTACTTCAATATAATTTGTGTTATTACTCCCCATAAAACTCTGAACTTTAATGTGAACGAATATCCAATACATATCTCTCAGAAAAGCCTTAGATTTCAAAATCAAGGAGCCATAAAGCACAATTCTCTACTGATCCAGAGTAACATGAAAATGTACTTCCAAACTGGGGCACAGCTGCAACACCAGAAAAAAATGTATATATATATATTCATATTCAGTTTTCATGTGTTTGAAGGCCACTGTCAGACTGTCCTGCAGATTTAAATGTTTTTTAATAGAGTGGAGATGATCAAATCAATATGTGCTTAAAGACTAACTCAGATTGCCAATCTCCATGTAATGGAACGTTATTTGAATCTCTCTTGGGCCTGTCCAAAGAAATTCTCATCCTGCATCCATCCTTTGGAGAATGTCCAATGGGGAGGAAAATCAGCTGACAATAGTGAGGGACTCAGCACAGACATGGTGTAGGTGTCCCTCAGTGATGGGAAATCCTAAAAGGGAACCTAGACAGCTGCTTTGACTGTGTTGCCCAAATTATCTTAGCACACCCAGCAGATTTCTTCTGAGAAATTACAAATATTACAAAAATCTTCTTAAAACCCCGATTAGTTTGTTTTCATGTCCTTTTATCACTGCTACTAGAAAGTAGATAATTTTAAGAAAACACAGCAAATGGGAAGCCACAATCCAGCCATTTCTCCAGAGTGATGCCAATACATTTCCTTTGAAAATTATTGAATTTCTCCCTATGAACATATCGTTTGTATTCATTATTCTCCGTGCCAGATGGCAGTTTTCAGGCTATTGCACAACATAATGACTGTAGAGTACCAATAGTTCATACATGTTTTTACTCAAAAAAATTTTTCCCCCCGATATCCTTTCTACAGGATCCACAATATTTCCTCAGGTATTCTCTGTTCTTTCACTACAGGAAACCTGAGAACTCTACAGAAGGTATTTGGTTGTCAAAGGAAAATTAGTTTTAGCAACTGACCACTTATGCTGTGATCAGCTGTTGTGGATTCTGCTCTCACTTTAAAATCTTCCTCTAGAAAATATCCACATTGAGAACCATACCTCTGACACAAGTAAAAATCTCTCTGCTGATTTAAAAGAAACTATGAAAGCTCAGAAATTACTGCAATCTGTGGGGAGGGGGAGCTTTTGTTGGTTCCTTTGGTATTTTTCCTATAATCCTATCTTAAATCTTTAACTGCTCCTTAACAATGAAGTACGGATGCATGTGGCCAAAAGAAACCCCAAAAAACCCAACCAAATAACAAGTAAATCTACACACACACACATATATATAAAAAAAAAAAAACCCAAACCAACAAACCAAAAAAAACCCAGAAAAAACCCCAAATAACCCTGTGCTATCAATTTACCTGGAGAAAAAATACATCTGTATTTCTCACAAATGTTCTGCCAGTGGGTGACTACAACAACAATAAAGAGATAAAACAATAAATAACAACAATAAAGAGATAAAAAAGCCATCAACAAGCTAGAGAACATGAAAAGGTGGCATCATTTTTGTAACACCCAGTAGATCACTAGCCCGGAGCTGGCAGCACCATTCACAGGAAGAAACAACTCAATTCCCAGTGCCAGGGTAGTCTTTGTAGGCCCAGAGAGAGGAACAGAAGAGATAATGAGATTTGCATTGTGCATACTCAACTATTTAAAAATAAGTTGACATCAGCAACTCATTTTAGTCCAAGTTGTGAAGAGCTACAACTCCTGATAGATGCCCATTTGAGCTGGGACCCAGGAGCTTAAATACTCTGAGCACATGGCTGACTTCAGTGACCTTATTTCCTCCCAGTAACAATTAGAAATATTTATAGGCACTCATGGGCTTAAACTTGAAAAGGAGATAGATGAACTAGTGAGATCCTCAGCCTTGGTCCTCGACTTTCCCTTTATTTTCTTGATAAAATGTGGTTTTTTTCAACAATTAAGTTCAGACAGCTTTGCCTGTTTTATACCCACACCATGCCTGGAATCAGTAAAAGGATAAATCTCTACTGTTCATCACCCAGCATCTCCAGCTGTTCTCTGGGAGTTCACATGTCATCTAAACAGGCTGAGGGAACACAGAAATGACACATTCATGGCACAAGAGAGGGGGACACGGTCACAGTGGAGGCTGTTAATGGACAGGTTAACTAACGTTTGGAAGTACCAAAAAATTGCAGGCAAGGTTCAAGTCAGATGTTTTTATTAAAAAATTAATGAGGCAAAAGATCATTTAATGTTGTAATTATCTCTCTCTCCTGTTTTCTCAGAATATGTCTTAAAGATTTAACTGCAGAGATAGCACAGGTGGTCACAAGTTGTGGGGAAGGAGTGATTGTGGCCACTACCCCAGAGAAATTAGAGTTGCAAGAGAAAGAAATGAATGGTTAGAAAAATAGAGAGAATCTGGAAAGCCAGTGGGGCAAAAGGGATATAGAGCCTGTTTCCAACTGAATTGGCAGAAAGTCAAGGCCTGTCAAAGCAATAAGTGCAGTAAAACTGAAATTGTCAGGCACTGTTAGTCACCGTGTTCATGTGCTGGTGCTATTGGAAGCATTTAAAAGAGGTGTCAACCACTGCTATTTAAAAATACAGCCCCCACTCCACCCGCCCCCAGCCCACTGCAACCACAACAAGAGTGAGAAGAAACCATCAGGCTACTCCACACCTGTGTCCTGTGGCTCTCCAGCAGTGCTGGGAAGGAGACTGCCCAGGTTCTGATTTGTGAAAGATGCAGAACGATACTGCCCTGGCACAACTAGGTACACGCTGGGGATGGGATACTGAAGAAAGCATTTTTTAAAGGCTACACAGAGAGAGAGGGGCACTGTTTTGTATGTGGGTATCTAGATACTTTTTAGGTCATTCTCATTTCTAGCATTTCTGACGATGGATAATTTATTTTTAAGTGTATTATTCTTCCTAAACAATCAGAGACCTCACTAATGAAGACTTCTGAAATACATGTGTGTGAAAAAAACCCCAAGGTTTTGAGATGCCACCCATGCCTGGAGCTGCCACTTACTGAGGATCCTACAATCTCTACTCCAGTGGCAGTACAAAACACGCACCACATTACTGAAATATTAATCTAGGTAATAAAGCAGGGGTAATGGTAATTGCCTAGTAACAAGAGAATATGGAAATTCATTAAAAATTGGTACGAGAGACACTTGCACTTTAGAAGATTATAAATAATACATAGCGTCTTTGATCACACTATTATTAAAATTAATACATAAAAATTTTCTATTCTCAAACTCAATAAATACTAGAGAAGATTATAATTTGCTGACACAGATAACACCCTCTGACCTGCAGATTCACTCCTTTCCCAGGTCCCTAGGAACGAGGCCTCAGCACACAGCTGTGTATAACCTTAGCAGCCATTTGGGAAAAAAATATATGGAAACCTTGACAAAAAATCTTCATATGATGCAAAATTTGGCAGTGTGCTGCAGAAAGTCAAGAACAGATCAACCATTCTGCAAGGATCACTTGTTTAGTTCAATTGATTGGCTGCAGAGGTTGATAAATACATTGAGATGGAACACCTGGATTTTAGGAACAAAGCATGCAAAATATATAATCCAAAGAAGAGGATCCCAGAAAAATAATGCTGGAAATGGCTTAGGAAACTGCAATTTAACAACTAAGATGAATCATGAAGATTACTAATTCAGACTCTTGTGTATAATCTGGTAAATAACAAGTAGGAGAAAGGAAATTACAGTATTTATCACCTCGTTATGTGGACAAATGCTAGCACTGACTTCCACAAAAAAAAAAAAAAAAAAAAAAAAAAAAAGTGAGAAAAGTGTGAGGGAGAAAAATTTTTTAAAAATGCAAAAATATCCAGATAAGGTAAAAAGACTGTCTCAATGAAAGATTTCAGACACTAGAGATTTATCAAATTTCTTTGCAGAAATGTTATGGAATTAATTGATTCCTGGGTTTTTTACACCTTAACAGTGAAAATACTTCACATAGTAGCTAGTTCTCAAATCTGGTATGCAAAAATCCCCACTAAAACCCCACAAAAACAAACAAGATGCCAGTTCCTCAAGTAAGAAAAGCCATATTATTAACTTTGCCATTCTGAAACAACCTCTCCACCTCCACCTTTCCTGAATAAATTAGAAATGTAACTTTCTCATTTGCAGGTCTTTAGATTAGCAGTAAGCTTATGAATCAACCAAGGAGCTTCTCTGTTAAAGAATGATGAAAGTAAGAGGATATTTCAGGGACTGGCAGAAACATTGATGAATTTAAGTCACCAGTTTTTTAATTAGGCACTGAGACATGACGGTGCATGAATTATTATGATATATATCTCATTTGGAACTTGCTAGCTACAAATAAAGAAGCATGACAGTGTTTTCTGATAATGATAAACTATCAAAGATAAACATTAGCACACGATTTGCTTACAGGAGGGTGTTTAAAACAGCTGCAAAGAGTGAGATGATCTCTGCTGTGGATCATTCACCAGGGTAAATAAAAATAAAACATCTGTGAGGAAAGGTATGAGAGAGGTCATGTGAATAATTAAAAGGAATTGAGAGCTCCTTTAGGACAGCAGTTCTCCCAATGACAGGGCTACCAAAGCTGGCACTGGTTCAGCTGCTGGTACTGACTTTGGACAGAAAGGCTCATTCAGCCAAGAGGGTTTGTAACACATGAAAAGGTAAAGCAAAGTTTTCAGGAACAGGAGCAGCCAAGCACACGTGTACAGGAACTGGGTGTCAGAAGGTAGAAAAGATGGAAAAAATAGTCTTTTAAAGTTTTTCAGGGATCTGTAAGGAGCTGCTTAGGTCTAACTGGGCAATCTGCAGGTTTCTGACCTGACCTTTTGGCCTGTAAAGTCAATAAGCCATTTGAGTGGATATATATCTTCCCTCCCCCAAACTGACCAGATGTCCTTGAGAGCCAGAGATGCCCATATCCTTTTCACAGAACCACTTTCAGAGTTCAGTGACAGCCGCTAATTTAAGTCCTTTAGGCATTTGTGTGTGCAGCTTTCCTTTTTTTTGCATCCCATATGATGCAAAAAACCTCTTACCTACTACTACTACTTGACTAATGAGTAAATCTTACTGCACAGAATTCTTAGGAACTGATCTGACAGGAATTTGCACATTTGTTAGCAGAGGAAAATCAACTAATACTCTTTAAATAGAAACAAATGAAGTGGGAGAGCCCCACTCCAAAGCACCATCATGCAAGGCTATGGGAAACACGGACACACAGTTTTGTGGGAGCAGATCGATGCAACAATCATATATGATGCCCTTTAACCTCAGCCACTGGATGTAAATCATCTTCCCTAAGAATTAAAGGACATAAAGCTCATGGTGCTCAGGTTCAAAACTGACAGAAAGACCGGGGATGACACCTGAATGACTTTAAACTTGAGGTTACTGTCACAGGACTCCACAGGACACATTAAATCATTCAGGGGGAGATAGGCCAGGTTTATAGAGAAGGAATTAATGGGGAAAAGCATGCATAGCTTGGGAAGTCACTGTGCTGAATACTTTTTTTGTTTTGGTTATATATCTGCTCAGTGCCCAACATTCTCACCCGATCAGTTATTCACTGATGTTGCAACATTGCAATAATTGATGTTTTAGAAAAAAAATATGCATTTGAAATTTAAAAGCAATGGAATAACTGCAGTTGTAGTTGATGGATGGAGCACACCTTATGTAAAAGCTCCTTTGAAAAGAAAGAGCACCCAATTCCTCTGCTCTCTCCCTGCAAGATTTACACTGGACTGTTTTTATCATGGGCAAAATGCAAGAATTGCCCTCTCCAATAAAACAGATATATTCTCCGAATCCTTTTAAAAAACAATACCTATATGAAAAACCATTCAACCAAGAAGAATCTAGTGAAATTAAAGCATCTCACTATACTACAACACTATTTTTTTTCTTGGACAGCCATTAACTAAATTAATTACCTCGCTGCTGAGTTAATTAGGTAATATTAGTACACAAATACCCCAACTAATTATTCTAAGCTAATAAAAAGACAAGTGCCGTCAAACATGTTTGACACAACCGTATACGCTGAATGTAAATTTTCCCATTTGCTTCCCAATCCAAATTTAATTAAAACATTATAAATATCAGTCATTCTCATAGATGAGTTTTATAGCATCACAAGATAACCATTCCAGAAAAATAAATGAAAAGACAATAATCCCTTGCATAATTATACTGCCAGTTAGAAAGAATGAGTTTAATAAATAGCTCATCAAGTTCAGAATTTTAACATGAAATGTTCACCAGCCAAATAAATGTACCTGCAGACTAATTGCCTGAAAATGAGCCCATAAAGATATGAAGGAAACATACTTTTTTATTGGCCTCATAATTGCTCATTTGGGCTACTTCTTTCCTGTTTTCCAAGGAACCATTTTTATAGCATTAGTTATTAATGCAAACAAATGTTATTAATGAAGACAAATCTTGATTGCCGTCAGCTTTTTGGGCCCCTCAATACTGTCATGTATGTTTTTCTTTTTTATTGTGTTCACAATGAAGACTCAGATTCATTAGTTTCACGTTTTGTTATTCAATGGCAGTGTGATTTACAAGAGGAAATTCAAAGGTTTAGGCCAATACTAGTCATAATTCAGAACTAAATATAGCACCTAAAAGCTTACAAAATGAGTAAGAGTTGAAATAAAAGCTTGATAAAAGCTTTTTTTGGGGGGGTGGGGTTATGCTTTGGCTTTTTCCAGTGCATTTGAAAAGAAAAAGAGATTTTCTGACAGTTTTAAGTTCACAGCCAAGGGCACTAAAAACTCTTCTTTCTTTTAGGAAGGTATTTTGAAAGTTTGCAAAGAGAACACGATCTTTTTCTTTAATTGAGATCCCGTGTGCTGGGGTATAGTAATTTTTTCAGCACATCTCTGCACCCACCATTTAAAGAGTTATGCAAAAGAAAAAAAAGGAAGAGTTAACAATAAATACTACATGAATTAGGGAAAACAGACCTATCGAAAATACATTTAAAGTAACATTTGGAAATTCCTGTCATTTCTGCTAGAAAAATACGAATCACGTTCAGCAAACGTTCAAGATTTTCATTAGAAGTTTTAATTTCATTATCTAAATGAACAAACTATTGTTTGCCTATTTTTGTAAATTAAACCAATTAAATGACTTCATTTTGAAAGAATGAAGTACAATCTTTCTTGACCTTATCGTCTTTATTTCTGTCATTTTCTCATCAAATGCTATTTCTGTGATTCAAGAAGCTCAAATCTATTTAAAAGGCCAAACACATTCTCTGGTTGTCACTGATATAAACAAAAATAGGATTTAATTTTTTTGCCAGCACTTCTGGCCTTTTCAATTTGTGACCTACTCCTACAAGTTTTATTCAGTTTTTAGAGTATGGCCCTGTGAGCAGGTTGCACTACATCTCTTCTCCCCAGAGCCCAAATTCTTTGTTTGAAACCTTGTCACAAGCCCATCCTCATGTGTATTTTAAGCAAGTATATTATTTAAGCAAGAATATTATTTGCTCATTAAGAATCTGAGGATCTAGGGGTCAGGCAGAACACTGAGGGTGGCATTACCAAGGCAGAAAGATGTAACTGTAAAACACTGTGCCCACATTAGCACAGAAAAACAATAAGCAAGGGAAGTCATATGTGTCAGAGTAGTCAGGTGTGAGTCATGACTATTTATTGTCCTGTGGAGTTAAGAGGTGATCCATTCGCTACTTGCTAATTAAAGCATGTTCTATGCCAGCTCTTAAGCCAAAAATATCCCAACTTTTGTTCATATGTTGTGAAGAGCTATCAATGAGGCTGGCTTTTGACCCAAACTTATTTGAAAAGTGTGCAAATGATTATTCTCTAGAAGTAAGGCTTTTTACTACCTTCATTTATTTGCTTTAAGACAACTTCTAAACAACTATCTTTTTGAAAGTAACTTGGAAGCAACAAAGAGAACAATCAGACCAAAATCCACATGTCCCAGCCTGCAGTGCCCATCTTTCCAATTCCCAAAGGGTTCTCTGACATGAAGACCCGTGTTAAGAGTTTCAGAGAGATGCCCAGCCAGTGTCATGGCAAAATTCTGGAACAGGAATTTATTTCTTTTTCCAGTTACTCAAGGGCTAAGAAAGATTTGTCTGCTTCAAATTTTTCTGTTCTATCACCCCAAGTCTTTTAAACTCTACAAAGAGGATTTTACTTCTCCCATCTATTCAAAAGAGAGAGAGAAAAAAAAAAAGAGGTGAATGGAAGGAATGGAAGGGGAGGAAGAAAGAAAAGCTGACTGGCAGCAAGAGCATCTCAAAGAGGTGTTCATCTTTTGCAGGTCTCCAGAAAAGAGAAAAAAAAAAAAAAAGATTAAGATTCAGAGGAACACCTCTGCTCACGTGACCATTTCCTTGTCTAACAGAAGCAAAGACAGGAGAACAAAAAATCCCAAGGCTTCCTACATAGATGGAAGGAAAACACTGGGTTGCTGCTTTCCAAGAGTCAGAGATCCATAACCAGAAGGCTTGATCTGAGTGCAGGGCTGTGCGCCTGCAGCTGTGGCAGGACCTGCCTGTCTGCTCTGCTTCTCAGGGATGTCTCTGGGGAGCAGGGAGCACGCTGCTCTAGAGATCACCTCTCCCAAATTATTATCCCTGAGGTGGTGGGGGGCCTGCATGCAGCAGGGGACAAGCACATTGTTCCCTATTGGGGTTTCACTGCACGGGAGCACGACCTTCCTCCAAGTGAAGTGGATAAACTTGTGCAACAAAGGCAGCATGGTCATGAATCTTGTCATGGCTTTTTTGCAGAAGTACTTCTTTCTAGTAAGAGAGTTCTTGTTTTCAGGCACTTTTTCCCGCCATAAGTTCATTTTTTGCTGGTTTTCTACTTTTGTTTAACTTTATGCCAACCTTTTTAGACACACAGTATATAAAGCTGGACATGTGAGTGCCCTGAATCCTGAACCTCATAGCAGGGGTGGGAGAGTAGAGGGAATGAAAAGGATATGTTTATTTATCAGTACTTAAGCACAATCAAACAGACTGTATCACCTCATTATTCTGACAACAGGATCTGCCAGGGACCACTGCCATATTTCTTTATCAAGCACGAGAGCAACTGAGAAATACAGACTATTTCCAAACTGCTGTAGACAGTGCACTCCTGATTTTATTCTGAGTTTACAGCGTTAAAAAAATGTAGCAGGAGATAAAGATCCCCTGAGTGTGGCAGCACCAGCCTTAATGGCATTTCACTACCACTCAGTTTCACTTAATCTCAAACAGGCAGAGAAGGGGAGCCAAATGGGGAATCCATTTTCACAGGGCAGATATCAGTACAATATCTGCCCCACCATGTATCTACAAAAATCTCCCTGCTGCTCCAGCAACCACTTGAGCATGAAATAGCTGAGTTCCAAGTTAGAATTTCTGAATTCCTGGCGTAACTGGCTACAATAAAACCCTTCTGAAGAAACTTGGTAAAGATTATTCTAGCACAGGGCTAAATGAGTAGCTTTAATTTTGTGCTACTTCTACCACACCTTAGATCCACCCAGCAGGGTATCTGAGAAATCTAAAAACTATTTCTTATATTATTTTCTGTTTTCTAGTTACATGCAAGTCCTGTATATATATATATTTTTAGAAGTCTTGCACTTTCATTTAGGTGATTCAAAGTTTCAGTCAAGGCTGCTGCCCTGTGTAATCACTGGCATGAAAGAAAAGCAGCACCTAAAATATTTTTCCTTGTCACACTGTCTAAAGCTGAGATCAGTTTGGAGCTCAGTTCTGATAGAATATATGGCCCTTATTTACCAGGCAGAAAAAACTCACTGGGCACTTCTTAGTGATCAAATTTAATTAGCAAGGACTAGAAAGTTTGCTTTTTGTCTTAATGCTTGGTTTTATACAACTAATACAAACTAAAATATTAGTCAGATTTCTATACTACATCTGTTCAGTAGTTACAAGGAGAAAACACTGTTTTCCCACTAGCATTATTCCTTCTAAATGCATGAGGACTACAGGGATTGACACTGACATCTTCCTTTGAGAAAGAGAACTTCCCTTAGAAAACTCATTTATTTCTTCTACTAACAATCATCTTGAACTGGTAATAGTGGATATACTAGTTTGATTGTCCTAATCCTCTAAGAAATTCAGATCAAATACAAATGTGCTAAATAGCTTTGACCAGAAAATTAAAGGAGGAGGAAGAGGATCCACTCTGGGCTGTTTCCAGTTGTCAAAGGTCCAAAATGACCATGACCAGCTGCAGTCCCAGCAACATCCTGGCTCCTTCCTTGACCTTCCTGGAGCATCTCAGGAGTGGCTGAGATCCAGCAGCAGCACAGACCTGTTTTCCTCTCTGGCAGGGTTTTGTGCCAAGCTGAACAAGTCACTAGCCTGCAGAACCAGACTCAACCACCTGCCTGCCGTTGGCCTGGACAGCCCTGGCCCCAGGAAGACACTTCCCTCTGTGACAAGCAAGACACTTGAAAAATTAGATTGAGGAGAAACTGGAAACTGCAAGTCCTTACCACCAACAGAGACAGGATGGCAGCAACCCTCTTCTTTATGCAAGAAGTATGTTTGGGCACATTTGGGGCTGTGCCAGGACACAAACCCCTGGAAATCTCCCTGGCAGAGCTGATTGCTGTCCTTATGAAAGCACTGGCATGCCTGTTCCCAGCAGGTGGCCAAGGACAAAGCGTCTGGAGGCACCCCCAGGCTGTCATATGATTCCATGAAAGGAGCAGCTTTGCAGCAGGAGACTGATGGAAATCTCCAGTGCTTTGTACATCCTGACAAATGGAACAGTTTCCTGGGAACTGGAAGCAGTTGGTTTAACATTTCTGCACAGTGCAGATAGTGGGTTTCTAGACGTGCACGAAAGTCCAAAAATGTTGCTTATCCAGTCTGGGCAAAAAAAGCCCTAAGAATGTCCAATGTCTGAAAGCTCTTGTGGGAGGAATTCAGCTCTGAATTAAGGTGCAAATTTCTACCAGGAAGGCTATTAAATATGAGAATATCTCTGATGGGGCAGGTTTATTGGGACTTGAAGTATTTAGGGTATGATTACTTTTGTTCAAAATTGAGGGTTTGGAAGATTCTGAGGGCTGAGCAAACAGATAATAAACAAGAAAACAGCTTTGCTACTTTCAGGTCCCAGCCTCTACAAGGAGATCAAATGTCAAGTTATTCGATGCAGTAGGAACTGTGCAGTGAAGGGATTCTTCAGGTGTGATAAGAACAACAGACACAGAATTGGGGCCTCCTACTTCACTGTTATTACTTTGGCTGTATTTATTCCATGTATTTAGAACGCCCTTGCATCAAGCCTTCTGTTGCCATCTGCGTGCCAGAAACCTCTAAGCCTTTTGCTCCACTGAGCTTTGGAAAAAACAGAGGCAGAATTCTGACTCCAAAAACTCTTCACTATACAGATCCAAGTTACTGACATTTCTAGACCTAAATATAAAATACATTCAACAGCTATTACACCATATTATAGTATACTGTAATATAATATTATTATTATACATTATATTATATAACCATTATGTATAATTTTTTTGCATGTGAAAGATGGGGACCTTTCAGTCCTAAAGGTTGGTTCTCACTGTTCCTCTGCCTCCAACACCATTCTCAGAGGACGCTCAGCTGAGCTGGGGATTTTATGTTTTCCTTATGCAATTCAGCTTTGCCATCTTAACTTTTCAGAAGCAGGATGACTTTTACGAGGCAGAGAACAGTGCATCACCAGAATTTTTA
The DNA here is from genome assembly GCF_965178545.1 of Coloeus monedula. Taxonomy (NCBI): domain Eukaryota; kingdom Metazoa; phylum Chordata; class Aves; order Passeriformes; family Corvidae; genus Coloeus; species Coloeus monedula. The sequence goes on along the minus strand of NC_138786.1, from coordinate 8,894,182 downwards.
AACATTGGCACCTCCTCTGAAAGGCTGCCACAGGCATTAGCTCTAAAGCTGTGGAGATGAGTTAGGAATTTGAGGATGCAAAACTCGTTTCTCAAATAGCCATCATCTCCCAGTCGATGACGCACCATTTCCCGGCACTGCTGTCTTGGCTGAATTCCAGTGGGATCTATGCCTATCAGTGGCATTTTCTGCTTTATTTTGGTTTCCTCAGATATCCATCAGCCTAATAACAGAGTTGTCATTTAATTACGAGTCACATGCTCTAGCATTTTATGTAATTTCTGTATGCTTTACACACACCATTATACTTCCCATATGGAAAAAAAAAAAATATGGCAATCCAGATCATTATGAGAATTTAATACAGAAAAATCTAAAAATTTTATAGAAAAGTGTATCTCTCTTGCAAATATTTGCATTGCCATTTCACACCAAACAGGCAGCAGATAATCAGCACACAGGCAGCAAATATCTGCCTCATTTTCATTTCCATTTCCATGCCTTATCCTGCAGTGGCAATGGTGTTTCTCTGCCTTGCAAATAAGAACATAAACATGGAACATCTGGATGTTTAATGGGACTAAAGAGACAGTGGTTCCAAATTGTTCACTAAGTGAATGTTACTCCATATGCCAAAAATACTTTGACAGATCCCCTTGAAACATAATTTCAATTATATATTCCTCTGCTCTCAAAAGCTGAGCTGTAAACATCTGACAGCTTCACTCAGTGAGTCTGCTTCCCTGGGGTGCTCAGAGTCCAATCTTCCGATTGAAGAATTAAGAATGCATTTTGCTCATCATTTCTCTTCTCTCAGTTAAAGATCTGAGGAAACTTGTGTCTATCTGCTTCTTATTAACAGAAACATTCACAAATCTCTCGTTAGATATTGACGTTAGATATTGACTTAGCCAAACTAACATAGATCAATAAAATCAGGGCCATTATCTAGGAAAAAATCAGATTGCTCAGTGCCAAGGATAGTTTTATTTAGTGTAGGGGAATATAGACATTAAAGACACGTGAGACTACATGCAAATTTCAGGCAGAGCAAATGGAAAAAAAAGGCCTTTTCTCTACAATTAATAGCATTAATATAGAAATCCCTAATTGAGAATGAGTCCAGAACTCACCCATACTTCAGAACACAATTTAATTTTAAAAGAACTTTTTAGGAAACCTTGCACAGTGGATGGATGGCAAAGTCAAAAGACTGAAAGCTACCAATTATCTGTGAAAACTGTTACAGCAGTATATTATGTGAACTATGAATCTCTGATGGTTCTCTGTAACTTAAATCTCTTTTGAGATGAGTTTTCTTACCTAGATAGTCTTTGCTCACAGCTGACACAGAACCTTTAGTTCCCATGTATGGCATGCTAGTTTTAAAACCCCTTTGCTCACACTTCAATGTTTCTGAAATCCATAGAAACTTTCCACTGAAATCCATGGAAATTTTCTCCCAACCCTCACTACAAATGAAGTACACAGAGCTTTACAGAGGCTGCTGTCAGAGTGCATGCAGGATGAACCCACTACCAAAAAACACAATTAAGACTTGCACAAGGCAAACAGGAGTCTTCAGCAGTGACCCTTCTCTAAAGGCTGGAACAGTTCTTTTAAGGAATAGGTTAGCACAAACACTCATGTGGAGAACTACACTGGCTAGGTACACTGAAAATATTTATTGTAGCCCAACTGAATAAAAAATGGATATAGATAATACTAGAGACAATCCTTCCCTGAGGCAGTTTGGGCTGTGCACAGAGGTTGCCCCAGCATTAGTTCATTTATATCATGGAGTTTAGGACCCAAAACTCAGGGAGCAGAAAAAAGTTAAGCCAACTCAGCAGATGTTTCTTCCCAGTCAATAGGTTTTGTTTCTGTCTTGAAGAGGAGGTCACCAGAGTCCCAGGCTGTTTAGCCAGCCCTGAGGCAGGTTGCTTAGTGATGCTTGCTAGAAAATGCAATCCAGAAATGCTCTACATTTCTGGAGCTGGGATCACACTTCCTGCTCAGCCCACCCAGAGCTACACTGAAAATGTGTAATAAATTAAAGATTGCTGCTGCCCCTGCAGTTGGGCACCAGATAGAAAATGCCCCCAGCTTAGTGGCCCAAACAGGACTGGTTGAGTCCAGAGAGGTGGCTCCCAGAAGTGGCTGATGAGACTTGGGCTGCACTGGTGGCAAATTAAAGATTAAAACTAGACTCTATCACAGGCTTTATGTTTTGCTTAAACACACCTAACTATGAGGTTACAAGCTTAGAGAACAGCTTTTGAAATCTTTACTCAGTTTTAAAATGACTCAATCATCCAGCAGATCTTTCAGAAATTTGTTTGATTAGGACAGAGTTGGTGAGGGAACAGAGGCAGAAAGAGTCCTGAGTCAATGACTTCCCCCTAACCAAATAAGAAGTCCCAGACTAATAAGCCACAATTATGGTTATGGAAAGTTTTGTTGGGAGGGCCCAGTGAAACATTTGCACACGGTCAGTTTTGTGAAATAGCAAGGGGACCATAATGCAGCCTCCAACTCAGGGATACTCCGTGGGTGTGTGCTTTATCTTGTCACTTCTGCATATTCGATCAAGGTGCCGATACAGGAATTTTAGTGCACATACAAATACATACATACATATTGCCATGCTCTGTAATGGCCTTCAGCATCCTTTTGGTCCCCTCCCTCCCCTGCACATGAGTGCTCTACCAGGCTTATCTGCTTTTGAGTTCTCCTTACCCATGTTTAACTTCCTTTTGGACAACTCCTTAGCAAAGGCATCTGTTCTGTCGCTACTGAAAACTTGCCAAAGTTTCGTTTTTCCTCCTTGGTACCACTTTTACCTTTTCTCTATGTCAACCTGCTGGAGGGAAGCTGGGCTCTTCACTCTGACTCTCCTTACCAGCTTCATCACACCCTCCTGTGCCCAAAAACACACCTTATATTTGTTTGTCCTCTATCACATTGCCTTACAAAGCACAAGTCTGTGCTTCACACATCTTGCCCTTTTCTGGAAGCTACTGCTCTTTACCCTCCCTCTATCACAGTCTCAAATTTGATGTGTTATCTCCTGCCTTCCCTCTGTGTACTCAGTGCGTTGTCCATAGACAGGTTTGGCCTCTTATAAGAAGTAAAAAAGCTGGGAAAAAACCCCTAAGAATCCAATTTTTGCACTAGCTACTTTTGAGGACTCCCTATAATTACACCCACACATATTTTCCATATAAACAATAAAATAGCAGGTAAAAGAAGCTGTGGAATCATAAACATAGAGGAAATGACATGTGGGCACGGAGACGAGTAAAAATGGGATTAGAAATTCAGGCAGGAGGAGAGAGATAAGTCATAAAAAAGCCTTTTTTGTGGTCCACCCCTCCCCTTAAAATGAGGTCCATGAAATGAATAAGACTGCTTATGGATTGGCTGCTAATGAATTGCCATAACTAAAGAGAAATTAATAAGGAAAACCTTCCCATGTAAAGTGAAGAACATATATGTAGACCAACAATTTGGGTGAGATAATTACCAATGTAATTTTGTTAATTGGGACCAATGTAGTATTTTTTTTAGAGCACTGCCATAAAAACCCAAATGTTATTTTTACATGCAGAGAATCTGCCAAGTGTTCTCTTTGTACCTGATGAAAGACCACACAACCAGCTTACTGAAAATCACTTGAAGGAATTTAAAGGCAGAATAATAACAAAACTGCTAGAGGGAAGAACAGGAGAAAGTCTGCTGTAAACATGAGAATATAATGGGAAGAGAGTATAAAAAAAAAAAAAAAATCATGTAAGACTACTGTCACCTGGCTCCTAGAAAATTGAGCATGGCATAAAAACAGCAATGATGGTGACAGGAACAACAAAATGAATCCTTTGTTCATTAATGTTAAGGCAGAGGAAAAAAGATTTGTTCTTCCTGCTATTACAGAATATTTATCTATGCAAGGCATCATTTCAAAACTGCTGTTCTACAGCAAGCAACCACAATCTATTCCCTGGGTCAGTTTGTTGCCCTCTTGTCCCACTGCAGGAATGCTCTTGGGGCTGTAACTCAGAGATGACTTGGTTTGTTTTATAAAACAACTTGAGAGAAATAAGAAAATTAGATATTTGGGCATCACAGGACAATTTTTGAGGAATTCATTGGAAATGCCAAGATAAATATTGCATCATAGTCACTGGTTACTGCACACCAATACTTGGAATTTACACGGTCACATTGGTGAGTGCAGTTACTCCACTTGGGAAAAGGGCAATGTCCAGAATTGATACTTTTCCTGCTACATGCTTTTGTGTTTGTGGAAGGGAAAGGCTAAAGAAGTTTGACAGGGTTGGTTGTGATTCTTTCTTTCTGCTGCTGTTGGAAGGAAACTTCACTTTCATTCCCTGTCCCTTTTCCAGAAACCACTTCCTACTCTCGGAAGTGCCACATGAAAACTCTCAGCCAGGTACCTGCTGGGGGCTCAAATGCAGGTGTGCCTGAGGTCTGGTTCTCCAGACCATATGAAATTATTGGGAACAAACAGCAAAATGGAGAATTAGGGACCTATCAGGGAATTGCACCAAACCCAGAAGTTATATATTTCCACAGTTTCCATGACTTGTTTAAATTCTCTATCTAAATTTTATGTGGCAATTTGGCTGCTATCTTTTGTCTAATTAGAACTAAATGTAGGCTCTACTTTAACTCTATTAATTCCCTTAATGTCATTATCTCAAGTTTGCAGAGGTGCTCAGCAGCATCTACACTGGTGCCTTTTACATAAGGTTCATTGCTTTTCCAAGTAATAATGCAGGTTGAGGACTCACAGCGTGATTTAGTTAGAGCTAAATAAGAATGATTTGAATGAAAAGAAGAGGCTTCTTAATTTGTGCTGTGATTTGTTCCTTTTGTATTATCACTGCTTTTCCATCTCCCCTTTAATAAGATGTCTCTCCCTCCTGGTAAATATCTGTCTACTTGCAAGGACCTTTGCATCTGTCTTTTTCTTGTCCTATTTTTAGTGCACATCTGTTCCTGTTTTGACCTCAATTCTCTCTCATCTGGGGCTTAATTTTTCCGAGTCTTCCCACTGCCAGTTCTTCTCACAGCTGTCAGATCCCTTCTCTCTAGCAGATCCATAATTCTGTTGGTGCTGAATGCCTGGACTCCCTCTCTTGGCGTGGTAGGGAGAGGCAGCTCTGCAGGACGCCCATGCTCCACTGAGCCTCCTCCTTCACCCAGCCCCTTGCTCCCAAACACTGCCCATGTGGGCAGGTTCCAGAGGGGACAACTCGCTCTCTCTTTTCTCCCTGCACTGCTTTTGTGCTTTTCTGATACCTCAGAGTGTTACCAACCTCTGGGAATTGAGCTTGTTGGCGTGTGTTACCAGCGTGACAATAAATGCCACTTTTGTTCCTTTCATAAGCTGCATCTCATTTTTCTTTGGATCAGTAATGAGGAAATTTGTTTTGTTCTCCCTCATTTCTTCTCTTGGCAGCAGAATTAGGAGCATGAGCAGGAAGATTCAGGAAGGTCTGTACTCTCTGGCTTTACTGAGCCAGAGTGACACGTTTGCAAAGGAAGTGTTTGTCCTCATCTCCTCAAGTGCATCTGCTGATGCTCCTAGTGCTGCTGCAAACCCCAGGAGTGCCAGCGTGCCCTGTGGGGGATGCTGACAGCCCCGATGACTCCTGGCACTTGGCCCTGCCCTCAGGCTCCAGTGGCTGTGAGAAGAGCAGACAAAGCCCTTTGCCTGCCCTCCTTGTCCTTCCTGAGACCACTAATGCTGTTGTTGCTCCATTTGTATAAACTGGTTTTGAAAAAAGAGTGTCATGGCTGTGCAAACAAGGATCAGCTAACATAAATATTTTCCCCGTTTAGCTGATGTGTTCAGTATTTTTGTCCAGTCAAGTTTCCATGCAGTTTCAGTGTTATAAAACAGCAGTGTAGCACCCAGATACATTAACATTTAAATAAGACACTCGGGCTACTCTGTACTCAGTGCATATTATCCAAAGGCCACGTACACCTTTAGCAAATTCAGACAGCACAGTGAACATGTCAATTCTAGAAATTTCTGCTTCTAATTGCACGTAACATTGTGGGAAAGAGGTACATACACTGCAAACACTGCTCAACTGAAACATTGAAAATTATCCCTTCTGCTTTTCCTCCCTCTCAGAGCACAAAAAGAATCTAATTAACATGCTCAGTGTCTCTCCAGAATTCAATCTAAACTCAAAGTATGCTATCAAAGGCTTGAACATCAGACAGAAAATGATTTGGGATGACTGAGCTATCTCTAGAAATACATTAATTTAACTCTAATGGGTCCTTTTGAAAAATGATCCCAAGTGCAGTTAAGAGGACTTTACCTGTTTTTAAGAGAGAATAATAAAGTTATCAGGAATTTTCTCTAACCTTAAAGCTGTCTTGGAGTTGCTGAGTACGATCGTGTAACTTGACAAATGCAGCAAATCACAGTAACTTGTGAGCAGACTTGTGCGTGACATTTTTCTCTTCAGCTGATCTTTTCTCACTGAAGAAAGTTGCCTCTCTGTCTTGTAAGAGACAGAATCTGTCAGGATCTGCAATTTTTCAGGTTCTCTCCAATTTCACCCAAGAGTGTCATTTACAGGTTTTGCATTCTCTTTTCCTTCTTTGAAAAAAGAAATTTCAATATATTAGATTTCAAGCCACCCTGATAGCATTTCCCAGCCAAGTAATTCCTTTGATGCAGTATCCTGCACCTCTACCTTGCAGATGATAAACCAGGTTTAAGCATTGTTTATCACATGCTCAGGGCTGGTGTGCCATTTCAGTAGATGCAGGATGCTAATCAGCTAAATTATAAAGAAGAAGAAAAGGTGCATAATAGCTGTTTCTCTCAAAATCCCCTTCTGGGCTGCACTAAAGCAGACCCTCCCACATTCAGCACAGTAAAGGAGTAGCTCACTATCACCTATCAATTTTCTGGTTTATGCAGGCATCTTATTCTGAACACATTAAAGCAATGTTGATAAGAGCAAAGTGGCTTACTTTTTTTAGTCTAGATTTCAAAGAAATGCTCTTAAGAAGGAAGGTATGTCAAAGCAGCAGTGCCTTACCACAGCACTCTTATTAGCATTTCCTCAAAGATGCCTTTGACTTGGTCCCAGCTACAAAGACAAAATCTGCATTTGAATAAAGATATTCAAAATGAAGTTGAAAATTGTCGGGGTCTTATGGAAAAGATGGACATAAGCCATAAAGCTGAAATGTAGAAAGAGAGAAAAGACAGTAAGTGTGCACAGAAAAGCAGCTCTTGTGTGTTAGATATGGCTTCAGAAAAAAAAAGGAGAAACTGCCTTTTTTTTTTGGGAACAGCAGCTTCATGCTGATCCCAAAAAGCAGGGAAATTTCAGTCATTTGACTTGTCACCAATTACCACCAGTGCTAATGCCAAGGAGGTCTTGCAGTGTCTCTAAATAATTACTGCCAAGATCACTGAAACAGACGTTCCAATATTTCCAGGCCTGTGTGATGAGAGCCTGATCCTCCACAAAACCATATAACAAACCCAGGGAGGATAATTATGCAGTCTCTATGAGACCATTTTTTCTCATAAACTGAGGCAATTAGGGTTCAAATCTCAGTATGCTTCTTTTATTCTATACTGTTTAGTTGGGCCAAATGTGTATATAAAAATAAACATTAATCACAGTTTTTGAAATAATTTTTTTAGAAGGGGACTCAGAAAGGATCACAGCAATGAATTCCACATTTCCACCACAGGAATGCAATGTTTGACAAACGCCATGATTTATTTCTAACATTAGAAATGTGGGTTTTCTTAGATATTACGCATTAATTGATTAATTTCTCAAATTAACAAAAAGCAAGCAAGCAAATAAACAAACAAACTCTAACATTATGTATAAATCTGCCCCTTTCAGTGTTTTTCTTCCAGAAAAACAACGGACAATGACACCACATCCTCATTTTATTACTCTCCTTGTGACTCCATTCATAACCTTTCTCAGTTATAAATGACTGTATTCAGGGACAATGACAATTGTAATTTAGACATATCAGTCAGTCTAATCTCCAGGACATAATACTTAATATAATAAAGTTTCACATAAAATGCTTGCCAAGAATACATTGTCTTTATCTTGCCTGCAGTGAAAAACAATGAAGAAACTTGGATCTATTACAGCTTAGCTGTCCAGCAATATTCAGAGGTTTCTCTTACAGAAACATATATTTACCTTTTTTTTTCCCCCATGTGCTTTACTTGTTTGTAAAATTCCTTACGAGTTCCCTTAGCTTGCTGTACATTTCATTTACCTCAGTTAATGTTTCTATGGAGAGTCATTCTTTTTTCTTTCATTCACATTTCATTTTGGTTCACTTAAACTCTCTGAGAACTGCATTTCTTTATTTATCCAAATGTGTCTTCCTGGCTTTCCACTTCCATTCTGCCAGTGGTTAACACAGTTTTTGGTGAAAGAAGACATTAGAGTTCAAACGTGTTTTCAAAATGATTTCGTAAGAAAAACCATTCTGATAGAGCATGAAAAAAATTTAGATGTTACAACACAATTTTTTCAAAAGAAACCTGTTGGAACATCAGTGGGGAAAAGTGGTGAATTCTAAATAGCTTTAAATAAAATCTGACACTGTAAATCTGGCACTGACATTGTCATTGTTATCAAGCAGCTGCTCCAGAAGACAGAGATTTCCCGAATCTTCCAATAAAAGATCAACTCTTTAAAGACACCTCCCTCAGCATAAATCAATGAGGAATAAAGAATATTCTTTTTTTTCTTTTAAAGTATACACAGATTTAACAGGTGCTATTTGCTTTTACATAAGTACCTGCTTAGTTTCTAATTACAATGTTGATGGAAATCTCCTAGATTTAGATTGCAAAATTTTGACTGATGGACTTTAATATTTTAAATTTTGAAAGGAACAACTAAAGGCAAGAACAAATAAAAATATCCCCGCTGGATAACAGGGAGCAGGACATTTGAACAAATTCACACATAGCAGGAATAAAACTTTAACTTTATTTGGGATCAGGCAGATAAAGCAAACACTGTTTATATCCTGATTTCCTAACTGGAAGGTTTATGCACACATTCACAGATCATTACACACCACTCAATGTATATAAAAAAAGTTCATTATAAAACAGTCCAATATCCCAAAAACTTCAGGCTTTAGTCTGCACCAGTTAAATACGAATGGGTCAGATTTACTTGGAATAGCACAGAATTGCACATCAGGGCATGACCAAACCAAAAATAGTAACTTCATCTATCTGGAGACCAGAAATTCAGTGTCTGAGAAATGCTGCACTATGACTCAGGACCACTTATAAAGATATATTGCTGTAATGGACCAAGGCAGGAATTTTCTTTGTCAAATACCACCAGCTTCCACTTTCTTCTTTTATGCAGGTGGGGCTTTTATGGAGAGATCTTATTTCAAAATATGTAACTCTGAACATGCTCAGGAATAACAGACTGCATGGTAAATAAAGGAAATAAATGCTGGTTTCATGAAAGGGGAGGGCATACAGGGAGTATACTCTTAAATTAGTTTGGTAAGGGAATCATCATCACAGGTAAAATCCTCAGCCTCTGCACAGCCCTCCATGGGCTGAACCACTGGTCTACTTACTACATTATATTAATATTTGTATTATTGCTTTTTATGAGCTGCAGGGACAAATGATAGAACTGCACTGATATAAATATTTGTCACAACAAACTGTAACTAACATCACTTCATCATCTTCATATGCTGGGAATTACTAACTCCATCAAACTTGTTACAGTGCCTGCTCTACACGGTTACAGAAAAACAAGAATAAAGAACAAAGGGAAAAGCCACAATTTATCTCATGAGTTTTCCTCTTGTGGCTTAATACAATGGTTACCATGCTACCTTGTCAAGCTGGAGATAAATGGAACAGCTGGAAGCTGAAGCCTAACACAGTTTCAAGCCTGGCTGTGCTCACACATTAAGAAATGACTGGAAGCAACCTCAGCTCAAGAACTGAGCACTCTGAGAAAGACATAATTCCAGAAAAACAGTATACTCTCCAGCTATTCTTTCTTTTACTGTCTTTTTTTTTTTTCCTCCTGCTGCTGTCGAAATGTTAGCATCAGTTGGCACAATTTCTGTTCCCCACCTGCCAACATTTCAGTAAAACACTGATCATTCTGATGAGAAAGATGAAAAAAACTATCAGGTTCAAACAGAAAGTTGTATAAAGTTCATGCACGATTCAGTCTCCTGAAAGGCTTTTTAGTCTATGGCATAAATCTCTAGAGCGCAAATGTAATAAAGAGGGAAAACAGTGCAGGAAAATGAGTCCTAAAACTTTAGAGACCACATTTTACCCTTGTTATTCACACAGAACATTACCTAATCCAGTATGGCAAAAAAATACCCAGCTACTTTTGAAACAAGCAACAGGGAAAACTTGAGCATAGCACGAACACAAGTGTTTTTAAAATGTATGATCCCTGGCAATGTTATAACTTTGGCACCAAGGTTTTTAATTTCCTGTATGTTACAATTCTAAATGTAAGAGACTTGGATACACTTGGGTTTGTAGAAGAATGGCCCCTCAACATAGCAGGTGTCACCCAGCTCGACTCTCAAACTCACAATTTTGACTGCAATGCTCTCCCCCCAGCCCAGCCCATGCATCCAGCAGAACAAATGTGGGAAAATTCTGCAGTGGATCACAGAATCCTCCTCCACAAAAGGCCAGGAACGACCTCTTCATCTCAATGCAGAAGCAGCTCCAACCTGCAGCACTTTTTCCTGAATCCAAGATCTTAACAGTCTCAGTGCCATTCACAAAATCAATTTTTAAATTGGAAAAAACTAAGCTCAAAATATTGTAGAAACAAGAGGCATCATAATCAGAAATGGCATAAAATTGTTTGATTTTCAATGAAAATATTACTGAAATACTGTCTTTATTCAGCAAGTACTTTTCAGCTCTCCCACTCAAATTCCTATGTCTACAATACAACATATTTAAAGGTTTTAACAGTTTTTAATGATTTCCAAAAGAACTGGGCTGCAATATGTAAACATTGATCCAGAAGTTGAAATCATAAACAGGTGAAACATGCTCTGAGGAAAGGAATGAAGAGAACTGATTTCCATTTGTGTGGAAGTTAACTTCTTAAGTGCTGGTAGGTAGCTTGGAGCTGGCTAGTTAGATAATTTATTTTATTTAAAACCAAAATGTTTGCACAATAGTAGCATATTCTAGATTTCTCTATTGGTTTTGGGTGATAAAAACCTTTTCTGTGCCATCTTTGTCTATTGGAAATTGCACAACTGTAACTTAGAAAAGTTGGTGAGCTTTTTTGGCACCTGTCCGGTTAAGTAATAAAATTCATTCAAATTGCAGTATTAAATGTTTGTATAGCTGTTTCCATGTGTGTTGGGTGGCTATAGGCCTAAATGAAGCAGAAAATTAAAGAAAAGGAAGATGAGAAGCTCTAAGCAACAAGTTACAGTGGTTTTTTCTCTCAGATGACACAAGATAATTTAAAACCTTAAGAGCTTTCCTCACAGAAAAGCCATACCCCTCCATTTTTCATGATCTATCTTGTACTTTGTTATAATTAGAGAAAAACATTCTAACTATACACTTCCTCAATCTGTCCTTGCCCCTTTCAAATACAAATGAATCCTGTGGATGAGCCTGTTCTGGAGTGGCACCATACAGGAATTGGACACATCTTTCCAAAAATTAGGAAAAAATTATTTCTTTTCTTCAATAATGCAAAAACAACCCCCATTATCCAGCTCTGATTATGTCCTTCAGATGGCTGAGAGTCTTAAAAAACCCTCTCTCACCCTTAACTTTTCCTCTCTATAGGTTTGAATAGGTACATTAAACAGACAGGAAGCCACTTTTCTCAGTTGCACTAAGAGCATTTAAGGCTTATTTTTCAAGTTACATGAAATGCCTTCCTTATCACGGCTGACAATATATTCTGTTTTTTCAAACCACCATGAGTGTCCTTAAAACCCAAGGCTGATGCTAAGCCAGCATAACATGGTAAGCTGCTCTGCAAGATATCCACACCACTGCTGCAGCTGTCTGCAGCATCAGCCCTGCAGAGAGGCCGCCCATTTGGTCAAAAGGCAGCTCTTCTGAAAACCCCTCAAGGAAAAGATCACTCCTGGTTCGATGGAGATTTGGGGTTTGTGGCTTTGGAGTGAAAAGCTCAGTGAAATATTTCACTGCACAAACAGCTACGCCTCAGAGCTGTTCTCCAGTGCAGATATTTGCTCTCCAGTTTTGCCTGTGGTAAAGCAAAGCATATGTCTGCAGAGGACCTCAGGCCTCTTTCAAAATCCTCTATGTTGGCAACATAATTTGATGTAAAAGGCCACAACATAAGTCAGATAATTAAAAAGCTTTTAAAAGAAATAATTTTAAAGTTTTCCCACATGGGTGTACTTACACATGTAATGCCTGCTGCTTGCCTGTGTGTATATAACTTCAGCAAGAGGAAAGATGCACAGTGCTTCTTGCAGTTATATAAGAAAGTTTACTGTTAGATATATGATTATAGAAGAAAAAATACTGTTTTAAAGGCTCTCTGAATGACTGCCTCCACTGGGCAGGAGCTTGGTTATGAGGAATTGCTCTAAGCTGCTGGGATCTGTTCGACAGCTGATCTCCTTAGATCAGTGGCACACATTTTCGAGTGAGCATCAAGGGCTGGGGCGTTGCTGGGGGTGCTCCTTCTGCTTTCAGCTGTGGGAACAGACTTCCACCCAGAGACGTGGGAAGAGCAGACACAGCGAGTGTGAAGGCACGTCAGAGGGGAAACTCCCACCCAAGCAGAGCTGTTGGACATTAACTCCTGTGGACAAGCTCCTTAGCTCAGCAGAGGAGAGGCTTTGCAGCCCTCCCTGGCTGACAGGTACTGCGGGCGCTCATGCGATGCACGCAGCACTAATTACAGCACTGCTGTCCCTGCTCCATCAGTGTCTCCCTCCTGGGCTCCTCAGCATCCCCGTGGCAGCAGCTCATTCCCCTGACTAATTTTAGGCACGCGGGCAACTTTTCCTGTAATTAGGCAAGAAGCATATGGCTGTTCGCCTGTACCTGTCACCAGCCGCCGTGCTGAGCTTGAGGAGCTATCACTGAATCCTGCAGGGAGCATTCCCTGGATGTCCCGCGGCGCTGCTGCTCGTCGTGTGATCACCACGTGCGCGGCGTGCCAGATCCCATCAGCCGAGCGCCGTCCATCAGCTCCCAGCAGAGCCACGCTGCTCCAGCTGCTGAGAGCCAGCAGCGCTTCGAGGCACGGCACATGGTGCTCTCCCAGGCCCCGGCAGCCAGGGCACGGTTATTCCTTACCCAAACCAAGAGCCAAGCTTGGAACTGGCCACCTCCCATTTTGCACCGGACCTGACCCCTCTTTCACCCAGCTGAGGAATGGAAAAGTTGAAACTTAATGGATTGGATAGACAAGAAGGTTTAAAATGCCCACCATCCTCCCCATTTTTCTTCCAATTCCTTGGTCGTGAGCCAGCAAAGGATTGCGAATTCCAAATGACATATCCGCATGAAAGAACCTCGGGGATAACATTAGGGTTTCTGGAGATAATCTCAGAAAAATCGCAGCCTCTGCTACTTCTCTGAGATTCTTGATAGGTCTAATAGGATGATTTTACTCGTAATGCATATCTGCTCCTAGACAGGCAATGTGATTACCCAGCATTGGATTTCCACTGTAAAATTCAACTTTTTTCCCCATATGGCAGTAATTGCAGTACAGGATCTTGGTAGGCGTATAAAACAGAGAGTACAAGAAAGATATATGGCAGAGGCAGACTCTGCCAGATCTGAAAACACTTCTATGCAAATGGAAAGCTAAAACCAGAATTTTGACCTAAACAACACAAGTGTTTTCTCAGGATTGGGAATCAAAATAAATGTAGGTATTTAGTTTAGGTCTATCTGTGTATAGAGCAATCATCTCATTGCTTATTTTAAGAAAATTATGTGTAACACTGATTCTAAATAATGCTACTTATACAAATCTTGATAAATGTTGGAGGAAACATCCCTAACTCTGTGAAGATATTGGCTATTCCAATAGTTTTTCTCTTTAATTTGAATCTTTGTCAGTAAAAGTGAATCAATAAGGCAGGGCTCAAGGAATACTGAAAAAAATTAAACGAGAAGGGGAAGAAAGGGAGATTGGTGCAATTGATTTTTTCTCTTTTGAAGCCTTTATGCCAAGAAACAAAAGAGCAGTTGAGAGAGAACCTACTGAGTCTAGAATGACCAGAAAGTTAAGGTTTTACTAGGAAACAATAAGGGCCACATGAGCCAATATAACTTTTTTATGGGCAGTTATGATGAGAATTTTTTAATATATATGAAAACAAGGTCCGTTTTTCATCCGAAGTTCTACTGGGTGTGTTCAGAGTGGCATTTCTGCAATATATTACTTTTTATTACTTCTCCTCTCTGTTAGCACTGCAATGCTACTTCAGAAAATAAGAAATATTTTACTTTATCTCACATATAAAACACAATTCTTAGTAAAGTCTGCTGTTGCTTCCCTTTTGCACATGATGACATGAAGTGATGATACCAACAGTCTGAATAAGCCTCAAGTGATATTTTGGTCGTGCTACCATTTTTCGAAATTAGAAATTTAGAACACCATGGGAGCACATCTTTCCACACAGATCTGCATATATGTGATAATAACAGGAGCTTCATCATCCAATTGGCATTACTAGGTATTTCATTTTTCAAAGGGTAAGTTTTAGGATCTTATTTTGACAACATTTTTTCATAGTGTCTCTATAGATTGTATTTCATAAATCTCTGAAAAATAATTTTGCCTCCAAAATGATAGCCATACTCATAAACCACTGGAAAAAAACCACCATACATTTTTTTCCTTTAAATCCTGTTGTAAAGGACTTAAAAATTTAGTACTCCTTTAACTCAGTCCCTTGTCTATGACAGGTTCTTGCTAATTTCAAAACCTCCCTAAATCACCATTAGTTTGCTCATTAGAGACGGATGTTTCCTCCTGTAACTGCAGTGTGGTGCACTGAAGATGTGGATCAGAAAGTCTGTCAGACACATGAGATGCTGCTCAGGCATGAGAAACTGATCCTCTAAATATTGGTCCACAAGTAGATCTTTTTCAAATCATGAACATGACTGCCTAGAAAATTCTATTCTATTATTTTCTTAAAGGTGGTAGGGACAGAAACTTATCACTGAGTAACATTAATTAAGTGTAAAAAATGCTTTGTTTTAGAAGATCAAAACTAATTTTCTCTAATCCTAAAAATAAAGATGTAGGAAATGCCTGTTATAAAGGAGGATAGTTCTGAATTAAAAAGACATAAAATATTATCACAAATTTTCTCCTGCTTCTTTAAATCTTTCCAATATTGGAAAAAAAAAAGATCAGTAAAGCACAATGGTTTTAATTCTTCAGCTGTTCCACCACAATTGTTGCTAAGAGCTTGGAGTTCACCATCCTAACATTATATAAACAGAAGTTAGTGTGCTAGGAAATAAGAAAGTAGTAAATAACAGTGTCTCCTCATCTGTAATTAGGAAGCCATAAATTCCAAGCAAATGAGAGGCTTTTTGCTTCTCATATGTGTGTGTGTGCTCGTACAGAGATGCTTCTCCTGTGCTGTAAGAAAATCCTGCAGCAACTGCAGCCTGCCTTCGTGGGGGAGCCACAATGGGCTGTTTGTTGGAACAGACTTTGCTTATTTAGAAACCACAGAAATCCATCTCTGGCTCTGAGAGTACTGTCTGCTTACAACAAGCTCATTTTATATTGGCATTGTTAAATTCATTTACTGAAATAGCTCCAGGCTCTACGAGCAGAACCTCCCTCCAACCTCCCCTCTGCAAAGTGAAAACAAAGACTAAATAACTGTGAGTGCACAACAAGCATGAGAAGTACTTGAAAACAATAACTGGTTAGGCGAGCAGCTATTTAAAATATTAGTAAATCAGCATGTGGCTCTGCAAAAGAAGACATTTAAAGCCTCTCCCATTCCCTTCCTCATTTCTCATTGTTCTTCCAGAGGCATGAAGCAGTCAAGAACAGCATTTGTTTAGCATTAGAAAAGACCTCCGTTTAACTGAGAGCTTGCGGAAGCCTCAAGCCCAGGGCAGACCATTTATGAATTTGGTGGGACAAAAGACAAACCTGTATTCATCAGTATGGCATCCTCTGGAGAAAACTTCTCTCTTTTTTTTTCTTTCAGCAATAGATCTAAACAACTTTGCAAAGCGAATTCTGAGATCTCAAGGAATCCCATTATGACTTGATATATTCCTATAAAAGATACTCTATTTCCATCTTCCTAATAGGTTTATGTACCATACTTTAAGGCAACACACACACAATGAGCATAAATTGTTTATACTGCTCTGCAAATCACTGAAGGAGTTATATATAGTAAAAGAGTAATATACATCAAATTAGCTTGTAAAAGGCAAGGCAAATATAAGATGGATGGAACAGCAACGCAGAAAAATAAGCCTATTAGTACTGAACTCAGCAGTAACATTTTGAACTACTTTAATTAATACCAGCCCTTGCATGCTTGTGGCAACTGGAACAAACAAACAGATTATTATGAGGTGTCAGTGTTTTCCAGCCTAAGTAAACCCTCACATGATTATTTATGATGGTTTAATTGTCTGTGAGGAGAAATTTTTACTTGTGATTTTACTACATGCTCTTAATTTGTTCCTGCCTTTCCAAATATTATTTCAACATCAATGCTGGTAGAGAAAAACATAACCTGCGAAAAACATAACTACTAAGGGCAGCTTACCAGAACTGGTGCTGTACCCCAGAGTAGGTGGTGAACAGCAGTCAGGTAAGAAACAGAGCCGGGCTGCACAAAACATCTCCAGGCCAAAAGATCAGACAAAAAAATTCTCCCAGGCTTCTTCTTTCAAAAATAATGCTTTTATGCTCTGTGGTGAAGCAATTAAGAAACATTTTTTACTAATAGCTTTTTCCATCTATTTGAGATTGGTACTCTGCACAGCAAACTCCTCACAGCATAATTTCCCTCAAATCGCTCATGATCTTATTTCCTAAATATGGCTCTATAACAAACTTAGCGACAGGCACTCTTAGCAGTAAGTAGAAAAATCTATTTTGATAAACTGAGTCAGCTTAATTTTTACACTGTATGAGGAAATAATTGATTTCCAGCATGTCCTGCATAGTACATCATTCTTCCTCCATGGCAAAGTTTACAGAGGTGCTGCATATTTGCATCTTCCATAAGCCAAGCAGCACTAAGTAGCAGTTTAACCAGAGGATGCATAATTCAGCAGCTCCCCAAACTTCTTTGTTCACAGCCACACTGAATATGTTTCTGCTTCAATTCAACACCATGAGGATCTTTGACAGACAAACGTGTTACTCCTGCAAATTTACACATACACACTGATCTTTTACACATTTCCAGCACTCACTTTTCCTAGGATGTTTTTATTTGGGTGATCTGTTCTTGCCACTTGCAGTTCTGAGTTTCCAGCTACCCTTACACTGAATCAATATTGAAATGATTTTCACACCAAGCTGGTTGTTCCCCAGTAGGAGAAGCTGTGCTATGTGAGACAAAGATCTGCGGGAACAACTTGGTTCTCCTAAAAACGCACCCCTGTCTCTATCCCAGGAGTGCAAGCTCAGAATTCCATCTGCCATTGCATTCACTGGAAGAAAGTGGTAGAAAAAAGAGGCAGACAGCAGAGACAATAAGCTCCTTTGAGTACATGGATGCTGGGATCCATTTTTCCAACCGTGTTCCTTCTCTGAGGGGACTTCTGGGCAGCATCCCAGGAATTCAGCGGGCTGCACCTATACCACGCTTTGTCGTGTTGACTGGAGGTTTTGTGCTGGTGGATGGGGTTAAAGAAGCAGTAAATAATTCACTTCAGTTGGAAAGAGAAAATAGGAAACAAGGGAAGCTCTCCTGAGTCTCGGTGAAAACTAAGAGGTGAGGGATGTTATCTTGATTCTTTCCAATGCCCAGCTTATCAACATGTCAGAGGCAGTGTGGTAATGAGTCTCAAATTCCTGAAACAAGATCAGCAACTGGAATTAAATCTGCCTCTAAGAAATGGGACCATTGCTCTGAAGATTTCCTTCATGTTTAACTGAATGTTCCCTACTACTCTTCTACATGGGGCATTTCTGCTTATTAAATACCAAGTGGAAGTGTGTTCAGTGCACCCAATTCTGCCAAGCCGCCCAGACAAAACTCAGACTATTTCTCTGAGATCACAGGTCAAGCCTATAAAATTTTCCTTTTATTCTTTTCAGGAGACAGAGATTATATAAAATCCATCTATTCTGTTGGCACTGTCAGACCTCTGCAATACACAGGTGCTTGATGTATGGTTTTAGCTTTCCAGACGTTTTGATACCCTGTCATTCCAGTAAGCTACTGAGATTGAAAAGTGAATTGAGAGGAGAGCAGGAAAATGCCTCCACTCCTCTGACAGCCAAGAAGAATTTCACAAATGCTCTATTCCCACCGAGGTATCAACAGATAAGCACAAGCTCTATTCCCATTCAGGTGGCACCTGGCCTGTCACAGGAATGAAGATGCATTGTCTTCTTGGGAACGGGATGAGAAAATGCAACAAAACATGAAGAGTCATCAAGAAAATCTGCATTAACCTCTGTGACTGAAAAACACTCTGCTTCTGCAGCTCCAGCTAAAACCCACAAGGCAGTGCAAACAGATGGATTTGGACAGAACTGCAGAAGCATGCAGGCCTTTTGAGGAGTTTCGGATCTGGGTGTTTGTGCTCAGTAATTATGTCTAGTGGATTAGATGTCATCAGGAAACTTTGTTTCCTTATGAAGTTATGCTTTTTGATTTAAATGTTTTGCATGGTTTGCTCATATTCAGCTGTGCAGGGCTGTTCTGTGTAGATTGCCCTGTTTAAAAAGAATGAGAAAAAAGGTATTTTCAAAGCTCATTTGAAGGTGGAAGCATTATTTGGTTATCCCCAGCTGCAGCTACTGAGCAAGAGTCTCAGGTGGGCAGATCCACACACTGAAGCACACCCAGAGAAAAGCCCAGTGAGTCCCTGAGAGAGCTTTGCAGTCTGGCTCAATGAAGTCTCTTACTGTCATCTACAGCCTGGCACAGGGTACCTCAAATGAGCCCTGTCTTCTGAAATGAGCAGACCTCAAAGAACCTGCCACACAGAAACATCCCATTTTCACACTTTGTTGTGTTGCCCGTGAAACCTCAAGTTTTGGGCTTGAGCAGAAATTCATTGTGACTGAATGAAACCACAAGATTTTGTCCTCACAGGAGGATAAAACATGATTTTGATTTTTTTTTTTTGATGAAGGGTGAGCAGAGGAACACAGCCAGCAATAGGCAATGTCCCCTACAGCCACTCTACAGAGGATCTCAAGGTGGCACGTTTTACTGTAGATGGCTTTTAACTCCTCTAGGTACAGATGAAACCCCACCAGCCCACCAGCTCCACCATCCTCATACCCCTCCATTCCTGAAGAGAGCTGCTGCATGCCACATGCAGAGCTCTCCCAAAACATCCTCAAAAAAAAAAAAAATTCAAAAGTCACAAGTAATTTTTTTATGTTGGGCAGGAAGCAGGAAATCTGGATAGTCCCTATGAGAGCTGGTTTTAGAGACCAACCACCAGGAAAAATTCCTTGTTGAGGAAATGGTGGGGAGTGGACTGCAACTGTAGACTGCATGAAACAGCAGAGCAGGACGACCCAGCACGCACACCTCTGCTCAGAGTCCTTGTGAATCAGCCTTCTCCATTTGAAAATGCTGAATTAGCTTTTCCAACCAACTCTACTGATACTCCCCCACCCTGGTAGGTGCACAGTGGGGGCCAGGGGGTTACATGTACCCAAGCAATTGCTGTTTTGTACCATTATGGTCCCATTTATCCTTTGTGTTCCCTCTGAACTAATCCTCGTTGGGATGGTCATGCCGGATCTGCCTCCCTGAGTGAGCATTAGCAAAATATCCTGGCTGAGCTGCTGTAGGAAGAGAGGTGATCTGCTCAGGAGTAGATAGGAGGATTAAAAGAATGAGGATGAAAATTAATTGCTAAGATTTCAGGAGGCAGAACTGACTGAGATGAGAACGGACTAAGGAAGGGGTATGGAAATCTCCCTGAACTGACCATCAGGCTCTAGGCAGTGCAAGGGCCCCCAAAATGCCATACAGGGACACCATATATTCATTATCATGCAGGCTTTAATATTTCTTTGTTTTGTCAAGATGTGTTAGGCACTTTTGAGCTGCTTTATGCCACTGCTGCCTTTTTCCTTCACAGAAATTCAGAGAAGCTTCCTTGGTGCTCATACACAACAATAGGATACAGGAGAAAAATAACTGCTCAGTTAAGATACCTCAGATGGGATAAAGCTCTTCAACTAAGCTTCCTGCACTCAGGCTAAAGAGAAATCTTCTTTACCTCAAGGATTAGGGCTATCATTCACTGAAAGGAAGCTCCTGACAATACATAACACTCTCCCTGCTGTGAGGCGAAAATGGACTTTTCACCTAGTTATGAACAGACCCATTGGTCACTGGGCTGGTTTTTAATTTTAAAAACAGGAAACTTGTACTTTTATTAAAATTAAAAGCCTAGTAATTCTTTGAGTAAAACCATAACATTAAAAGGTTTTGTCCCTAGGAGCATGTCTCTGATACATGACAGTAAATGTGTAAATTTGCTTTGATGTGCTTTTATTAATTTAAACATTGTCATTGCATTACAAGATGAAATGGTCTAAACTATCAGATTTACTCCTGCAAGATTTTCCTCTCTCTTATTTTCAACAGATTTTAATTTTCCCTTTTCCTCATGATATTTAAAAACATTACATACAATTTGGAGAATAAAGAAAATGTGTTCCTGTTACTTTTGCTTCAGCCCTAAAATAAAGCATCACTAAGACAATAAACCACCAGTTTTACAGCATATTTAGCCTACAGAACTAAGCAGAAAAGCTATTAGAAATCCAGTTGTTCATTATATTAGATACAAGGTTTGTCTTATGCTTGTAAAATTTGATCAGAATTTCTTTCCTTTTAGTTCAAAAAGAAAACAATTTCTCATTTTCCTAGAGCATCCCCTGACAGATACTATAAAATTTCATTGATTCCATGTTTATTATTTGGTAATAAAAGCACAGTTAATTCCCTGCATTGTAAAAATGTAATTAATACAAATTAATCCAATGGGTTTAAGTTCGTATGAATTACCACACCAAATATTTGACATCTTCAAGTTTTTCCTAAATATATATTTTAATATATTAATTCTTTTATCAGAAAGCCTCATATACCAGTAGCATCTAACTGTACTGTTCTCCTAATATTTGATTAAGGATATTTTACACGGTTTTTTCCTGATCAGTGGATTTCTCGGTGTGTAGCAAGCATCCCAAAACCAGAATTATTAGCAGATTTTTCCTTCCAGCTTATGGCAATTAAAGCTTTACATTTCATTCATTTGGTGAGTTCTTTGGGCTGATATTCTTAGAAATATAATTTGGGTAAGCCTTAACAGCGTTTTGATTCTTTTTTTCACAATTATTCAATTGACCAGATTGATTAATGCCAAATGAAGAAATAAGGGACTACACGGTTGGACTCAACCTTAAAGTTTTTTCCGACCTAAATGATTCTATGATTCTACATGAAGTACAAAAACAGGATAGATATGACTAATTTTTAGGCTACATTAAAAAAAGAAATCAAAATAAAAAAGAAATGCTGCAAAGATTCCTACTAAAGATTCCTAAATCTATGACATTGCAGCTTCTACACTGCTTTATTTCTTGCCATATATGGATGCAATAATATCATTTAGGACTGCATTAAGGTCTTCACTTAATTAAACTGCCTGATTTCTACAGTCACCACCTTACAGAACAGAAACAAAACCAGGGAACCTAATTTTTTGGCCACAACAAAAGTGAAGAAAGCAGGCTTGGGTTTCTTAGTACTGCTCCCCCATGTTCACTTTCCCACCTCCAGGGTGCCAGATCATCCTTTTCTTTTTAGATTTCCTGCTCAGACCTGTTTGGAAGGAAATGAGAAAGCAAGGCAGGCTGTGAATATTTATTTCCACAAGTGGTTTTGCAGGAACCCTGAGTCAAACTGTGAATGCTCAATGCACTGAACATCAGTCTTGCAGTCCACAGCACCCTAACAGAAAGACAAGTAACCTGGGTTAATCCTATCAGTCATTCAAATAACAAAAAAAATGTTATCCTAGAATATAAAAAGTGCCAATGCTAAACAAGTGTTTTGGAAAGGCATAAATGTGCATAAAAGCTGCATTTACAGGTAGTCAATAATCTTATTAGATGAAGGCTCTGCTGTCTTTTATAGAGAAACATGATGACTCCCACCTTCAGTAAAGCACTCAGAGAAAAAACACCTTTATTCTGGTAGATAAGACAGCCTGTATTTATGTTCTTAGGTAAAATTAAACATCATATTATTGTCATATGTATATATATCTATATCTATATATATCATGGAATGTACTCCAAAAGAAGAATTATGAAAAGAGCAATAGAGCTTTTGTCAATTATTTCATAAAGAATTAAAATTTCAGTGTGATAGAGAACAAAATGGGGCAATTAATATAAAATACAGTAGATAAAACCAGGAACAAGATAGTTACTATTCCTATCGATACTGGAGTAGAGTGAAGAAGAAAATAATATTTGTTACAGGACAGAATGGGAAAATAAATAGGATTCATAGAGACCTTATGAATATTAAATTTTGCACAGGGAAACCTGGTGTTTTGAAGGTGTCCTGGGCTCCCTAGGGCATGATTAGGTTATGAAATGACCACTTAAAACCAAAATTTTAAAGCTTGTACAACGTGATGATGCTAGGAAAATAAAATGTTTCACATACATTCTGCAAGAATCACTGATTTGAATGTTGGCAATGAGGATGGCAGGACAAGATATTTGTTTATTTGATCATAAATGAAGAGGAGAAGACCCAACAGCAGGAGTGACATAATTTTAGGCACACTCAGCATACAGAATGGAAAGCAGCAGCGAACCCGAGGTTCTACATTAACTTTAATGACCAAGAAAGGAAAATTTAAAAAGCTGAGAAAATGAGACTGTAATACATAAAGAAATTAACAGGCTTATTCTAATGACCAGCAACATTTTAAATTTAACCACCGAAGCCAATCATGGGGTGGTTTAAATCAGCATGACTTCAGTCATTAACTATGGTTATATTTTTGCACTCACTGAAAACTTGATCCCTAAACTCAACCATCTAGAGGACAGCCACAATCCAGTCACTGGGGAGACTTAAATCTTGAGAAATATTACTGATATATCTGAGAATTATAAGATGACCTGAACATGCTGACTAAAGAAATTGAAAGTTGTTACCTGAAGCACAAGAAGCATAATAAAAGGCTCAGCTATGACATTAACATTCGGGGTCCATAATTTTGCAGTTCTGCATTTTTGGAGATAAATAGCAATGTTCCATAATTCTTGACAATATGTAAAGAAAATGGGAAAACTTTTGTTGGTGATGCATGGAGAATTGATGAAATCAGATGCTCACTAATCTGCTTTATTGGTTCTGAGGCAGTTGAGGAATCCATGTGTCAATCTAACAGGCTCTCCGACATAAACCTGACAATACCCATTTCATGAGATGGTCATTGTCTGAACCAGGTCTGTCCTTCAACAAAGTTGAAGCATCTTCTTTTAAAATATTTGAGTTTTATTACCTGAATAACAGTCTGAGACCCCTTTGGTTTGGCTGGGAGATGAGTTTATTTTAGCTGAGTCCCTCTTACCAAATCAATTCCATGATGGGGATTCATCCTGACCTGACAGACCTCTGACTGCAAGGGCAGCACTGCATCCTCTGTCTTGGTGAGAGCCACAGTCAGACACAGTCTCACCACAAGGTTCTCCTGAACTGTTTCATTCTTTCAAGTCTCCCAGCCCAGGGCAAAAGGTGCTGCCCAGCAAGGACAGGGGTAATGCTGCTTCTGTATTTTACCAAAGTTCAAAATGAGATTCTGCCTTCATTTGGACAGAAAAGTGAGAGCAGGGAAGATGTTCTAATGGCTCAAGCTCCACTTAGAAATATGAGGGGGGAAAGCAGGAATCCTTCTCTGGCACTTCAGGAAAGTGTTTTATATTGTTCTGGTAGGAAATATTAACACAGTAAGTGTCTGAACATGACTACAGCACAAAGCCAAGCTTGAAGTTTGCTTCACGAAGTAGAGAGCCTGAAAGGCAGCATCTCTCTGTGTTGTGCCTCTCTGCCCTTCTCTCAGAGGAAGATAATTCATCTGCATCTTTCTCCTCTAACCTCCTGACAATCTTCCCTAATTATCTTCACCTAACACAAATTCGTTTTCACTTTCCACCCTTTGTTCAGGTTTGCTCAGTAGTTTTCAGATTTACAGCTGACAGATGAACAGCACAATCACGTAAACTGCAGTTTCTTAGGAAACCAATCTAAAAATGAACATCTAGGCTTTTCAGATATTTTAACCACAGTGTTACAGTTCAAGATCCATGCTAAAGAAGAGCGAATACATGTGACAAAGAAAAGTAAGCATTCAAGTCCTTTGAGAAGCTGAGGTCTCATTTGTGTTCCCATGCCCTGGCCTCTGTAATTGATAGATGCAGAACACAGTACATGCTGTGGGGAATTCAGATACTCAACAGCTTAAGGAAGGGGCCACAGTGCACTGAAGATATATATATAATATTGGAGCCAGCAGGAGGCAAGCTGCTTCCGAGTCATATTTTACCCTAAAATACTTGGTGAAGAATACAGGGATGAGTCTTGGGGTTAGAGACTTGTTTAAAGAGTAAAGAAGGGTGTAAATTATGGACAGATGGGAGGTTATATACAGTTGAAAATCTTGCTGTTTTATGAAAGCTATTACAGCCTTCAAGGTCTTACTCAAAATCTCAAGGAGTTGGATGACTTTTAAAATTTTCTCTTTTTTTAAGGAAAGATCCACTTCTTTTATTTGTAGCCTAATAGCTGGAAATATAAATGTATAATCAAAAAATGAGCACTTACAGAAAGAGAAAGATTCCTGTTCTTCTAAACCTCATTTTCCCCTGTTCTTACATATTGATTTCAAAACAACTTTCAAATGAATGTTTGTTGTCTTCCTTTTTTTTTTTTTTTCTGGTTAAAACTATATATTGTGTTAAAACTGTATGATTAAGGGACACACTAATTTGTTGTGGAATATACAAAGCAGTAAATAGGTTTGGAAGATAGTCAAATTACGAAAATAGTTAAGGCACTCGATAACCATAAAGAAAATTCTATTTATTCCAAGCAGTTCTATTCCAAAGCACTAACATTTTTTTCCATTATATATGATCAGATAAGACAGAAGAACCTACAATGAATGAAGATAATAAAGGAATAAAGGTGTTGTATCCCTAAATTACATGGCACAATGAAGTTCCATGACCAAAGACTTTTCATTGTTTCTCTGTGAATTACTCTGAAGAAATACTTTAAGTTAAGAATTTGAAAAGTGCAAAGATTTCTGAAGAAAAAGCAATTTCTTTATACATAAAAAATATACCTTTAATCTATATTTTTTCATTTTTATTTTTAATGTATGGTTTTTTTACATGTGGCAACTGCACACTATTTATAATGCACATTAGGTCGCCCACAATTTCCCCACATAAAAAGCTGTCTCACCTGTATTTGGAACTTTTTTGTTTTACTTGGATTCATAAGACTTGCTAAACAATCTGGTTATGAACTTTATACCCCCATTAGAAAATCAAGATAGATATAAGAGACATCTGGTTGTAAACTATTTGACTGAAACAGTCAAATAGTTTAGACTTTTTTTTACATTTGCTTTTCACGAGGAAGCATTATTTCACACTTGGCTGTACGAAGCAATTGTAAAATAAAAGTGATTTTGTTACAATGAGACATACCCTATGTTGAGCCCTCACGTTTCACCTCACTGTCAGTGTTAACAGCTGTGTTGTGATTTGCTGAAGTGAGGAATCAGTGATACAAAACCATATAATAACTCTCATGCTAGCTGTAACAGCAGAAAAAAAAAGACTTTGTAAAGCACCTGAGAACTCTTTTTGAAATAAAAGATGCAGCTCTTGAGGAAAATAGAAGGCAACAGGCATTTCCCTGAATAACCCTGATCGTATCCCTGCTCAATCTATAATATATGAATTTCAAGTACTACCAAGTAGCACATTCTTATCATTACTTTATTTTTAACACTCTTAATGGATTTTGTTAAATCAGGAAGAGCTACGTACAACTCAAAGGTTTATTATCCTGTGCTAGGTTTTTCTTGTAATTGACACTTTTTTCACTTTTTGACAAAATTCATAAATATTAAGGTTCACCTTAGACTATTTCAATCTTGCTTCAATTACCATCATCTGTTAATACCGCATGTGTGACATGACAAGAATATCACTCCCTGAAAGTTGTTCACTCTCAGCCAATTTTGCAATTGTCTCTGGCAAATTATTGCATTAAGTGCATTTCCCACCTTTCCAACAGGAGCCCAGTGCAAAAGCTGATAGGCACCAATAGGCTCACACCTTTCTAATTCATCTACACATGATCCTGTCACACTCAACGCACTACAGGACCTCCCAATTAGATTTATTTAACTATTTTGGAGGTGAAACAAAATTGTGTTGCACATGAATAAGGCACAACAGAGCATTTCAGTACAAACAATGAGCTTCCATTGCTGCATCAAGGCATGCTCTGTTTTGAGATGAAGCCAGAGCTGACTCAGAAGAAACAGGTGATTAAACTTCAGTCTAACTGCTCACTATTTGTACATTCAAAATACGAGTTGTTTCAAAAAGAAGGTGAGTATAGCAAAATCTAAAGAAAAGAGTGAAGGTATACACAGCATAAATACCTTAACTTCACAGTCATGGCACTTTTATGGTTCAGAATTTTTATGGTTCAGACTGTTTCCTGGGAAACATGTTTGAAAAAAAGTATTCAAGAGCAATTAGGTCCACAGATTTATGTACGTTTAGAAATTCCCTGTCAAGGAGGAAGATAAGGTATTTGAAGTACTGACAGGTTCTAGCAGCCAGACAGAATGGGGACGGAGAAAGGCATGAAAATTTGCTGAAGTCTATTAAAATAAAGTAATTCCTCACACAGTAGTATTAAAGTCCTACTGCTGTTAGTCTGCATTGTCAGCAAACACCTTAATGAGGAGGTCACAGACAAGCTGCTTTATTCTACAAGCACCATTAAGCCTATTAAATTTATTTCCACCTTATTGACACAGTTTTGCATTTGAAAGCGGGTACCAATGGCATGAAGCCACTCAAGAGTTATTAACATTCAAACAAAAGTCTAATTTCACAGGAAGCCAAAGGTCCTGAGGGTAAGAACCAGAGCTAGGAGGGAGGTATATATGCACTAATAACTTTTCCATGGAAAAGTGAAGCCCTTTTCTGTCTGTAATGTGAGAGGATATGAAACAGGCTGACATGTTGTGCTTACGGCCCCACACGCTCAGATCCTGTAGTGATCAGAGCTGTACACGCCGTGAGCAGCAGACAACCAAGGATGGATCTGCAGAACTGCTCCCCACATCTTCCTTGCATGTCAAGAACAAGCAGGGCTCAGTGTTGGCCTCACCTCTTTGGTTGATTGAGGGTGGCAAGAGTGGTGCAACTACAAGGTCAACACAGAAGCTAAAAACACTTGATGATGGGGAAGAAAACATACAGAGAAAACTTTCTTGTGCCACAGCTGCAGCTAAGCACAGTAACATTCTTACAACCCAAGAAATTATATTTAAAAATTTCCTTCATTTATATAGTTCTTTTTAGATTTTATTGTCTTGCAGTTGGCAGGGCTATCAGGGCTGAAATCCTCTCACAGGTGATTCAAACTAAAATCTACTGATGTTTGTAGAGATCTTAATCTAAAGTTGTGTCTGGCACTGTAGCAGCTGTTTCTTTTCTAAAAAAAAAACCCAAAAAAACACCACCAAGACAAAACCAAAATTGTTTGACTAACCAAGATTCTTTTCACTCTGTTTTCTCCTGGGCTTCACAGTGTGATTTAGAAAGAATGTGTGCATTAGAAAAAGAAGGGAAGAATTGCTTCCAAGGTAAGAGAGAAATGATCTTCTATCAGGTTTGTTTTGGGAGCATCAGCACAGTAGGCAGAGGCTAATATGTGACAGTGATTCATGATATTTGCTTGGGGGAATCCTGCCTATCAAGACTCCAAATGGACTCCCTCTGCAAGGCTGGGAAATCTGCTGTTTGCCAGTACCATTTTCATTACTGTGACATGAGCCTAGCAGTTACTGCTGCAGCAGAACCAGACTTGTCCTTAACTGTCTTCCATCATCTCTCACAGAGATTTCATCTTCCTCAACCCAAATGTTGTTCTAGAAGCCAAATTATTTTGGCTCCTCTTCTATGCCACATTAAATCTGTGGATTCCCTCCCAGTGTTGGTCGTATCGGGTGGGTGTGACATTTTTCAGTCATATTCTTTCTGTTGGTCATTTCCATGCATGAAATCGATTTTCTACTCCCATCACAATCAAAATCAGTTTAGCAAAAAAAAATAGGATTAGGATGAAAATAGGAACCTGTTGGAAGCATCAATATTTAGAATAAAATATTTATGTTCTTAACTTGAAGTGTGTGGGTTTGTTTGAAATCACTAATTCTATATATTACTCCATCACACAGTAGAGATGGTGCATGTTCAGATGCTCCTTTGAGAGCCATAAAATATACAATATAACAGCAAAGCTAGGGAAATAAAAAAGAAAAGAAAACATAAAAAATCAACCTGTTTTACCTTGTGAAAAACCTAGGATGAATTAGATGAGCTTTTCTGCCCCCCCAAAATGCAGAACTTTAGAATTTTGCTCAAACCACTTTATCTGTGTCCAGTTCTTTGTACCTACACTGGGGATAAGAGCATGTCCTGGCCTTTAAGATGTGCCATAATATAAAAGACATTTTGAATGGAGTCTTCAGGCAACAGCAGAAGCAGTGGTCATCAAATAAATCCTGCAGGTAATGTATGGCTATTAAAAGAAACCAAGCAATTAATGAGACAGGCTTGGATTTCTCTCTCCTGTGCCCAAGTCCTAAGCAATTACAGGGGGAGCAAGAGCAGAACCACATCCAAGAGCTGTGGTGTGCTGTGATGCAAATAAAACAATTAGGAACCAAGGAATTAATAAAGCCTTCATTTGTGTCACATCTGAAATATCTAACCAATATAACTGGTTTTAATTTGACACTTCTTTCTAGGGCATACGACAGGAATTTAATTAAATCAATACATTTCTCCTCGATGTTAAGTATCCCTTTTTTTCATGTCTATACTTGCATCTTGACCATTATTAAACTCAGTAACTCAAGTCAAGTAAATGTGAAAACTTAAGAGGAAAAGCCTCTGATAAGTAGACAATTACGTACAAGGGATTTTTTTTTTTCTATTTTTAAATACTATTCTTGTTTCAGTGGAGAAAACTTTAACAGTTTCTAGAGCTATTTATCAAGAAGGAGGGTATTAGGGAATAAATAATTATGGAAATAATATGCAAGTGGATGACAAACTCACTGAAAGTTTTCTGATAAATACCTCATCTTGTTTGCAAAGTTTACAGGTGAAATTTTGGGAAATGTGTATAGGAAAACCCAAAATGCTACCAGGTGAATGTTTTGATGGGCATCCTGGAAATTTTATCTAAATTTAGGACAAGTTGTCCTACATGACTGTGAAAATGTCTTCTTCATGGGACAAAGGTCCTGTAAACCAGTTATTTTTTATAAATACATCTGAAGAGAGAA
Organism: Coloeus monedula; assembly: GCF_965178545.1. NCBI lineage: Eukaryota > Metazoa > Chordata > Aves > Passeriformes > Corvidae > Coloeus > Coloeus monedula. Next base: position 8,864,235 of record NC_138786.1, on the reverse strand, counting down.
ACTCTAATTTAATACTGAGAAGACCTTGGTTTAATTCTGTGGATGAAACTCTGAATATGAATCAACACTCAAAGACCAACATCCACAGAACTCACAGCAACACACCACAATTATCATTTTAAGATTTTGCTCTGTATAAACAGAGTCCTGGAAAAAGGAAAAGAGAGGGAACAAGAGCTCTATTCTTTACTTGGAAAAGAAGGAAACAAGATGGGCTCTTTGCTGCTATGCTCCAGGAAAGTACGAAATCTTACTGGAATGGGAAAATAAAGCTGGAATATTAAACCCTCACAAGTACAAAATGGAAGGTATGGATGCAAAAGCTGGTGGTTCCCTTCTACCAGCAACCAAAATAGCTGCAGAAAAGTTTATTATCAGTGCTTAAATCAGACAGACTGTTGGGTTAAGCTCTTGCAAGACCACTATATTCTTGATTTAAGGATAATGCCTTTTTCTAATAATTTTATCTCTATACTAACTTCATCTATAACCAGCTTCCAATAAAAATCTCCCACAGGTACTAGTCCTTGCTTTAATGTGAAAAGGCTCAATCTACCCATTCCTTAGCAACCACTTTACTCCAGGTACAAAGCAGCCCTATTTCTAGAATCCAAACTGATTGCAGTGATCTGTGTCGTTCCTGAGGAGAACTTAAAATTTTTTTGTCATTTGCAAAATAACTTTTTGCCAGCTTTGCACTTCCCAAGGGCACCATAAAGAAGAATGTTTTTGGGTTTTTTCCCTGTACATTTCAATTTGGTCCCATCAGCCTTTTTTACTTAAAAAGATGGGGATTTGTATGGTTTTGTTGCTTGGGGTTTTTTTTAAATTTGCTATTGAATCCTGAATCAAGGTGAAACAAGTGCAAAAAGCATTCTAGAAAAACGTATTCTGCATTCATCACCATTTAAACAGATCAGGTGAACCAATGCACCTCAATAAGAACAGGATTAAGAAAATAACCAGGCTGAATTATGCTCTTAACTTTAAAAGCGATCGTTGTGTTTACCTCCAGAGAGCATTCAGAGAGAAATGGCTGCTATTAAAGTGATGATCTCATCAACACATGGCAGCCTTTCTCTTCTCACTGCCTCTCTTTCTCACTGTGAAGGAAATAGAATTATCCTTCTTCTTGGAGCCCATCTTATTTCCTCACGCCTCACAAACTGGGAGAAATGAAGGCAGTATCATCAAGTGTGAGCTATTGTGGAAAGGACAGGTCAAAATCTTTTCATTCACACTTGCAGATGAGCAACATTTTTATTAGGATTTTAATGAATTCCTACAGAATGTTCCTTCTTCTCTTCAAATAACGATGGAGTGGTTTGCATTTTGCCTTAAAAATATTGGAATGATCCATCTCTCCTTCACTCCTGCATGGGGTATTAAGAGGAGCAGCACACATTTCCTTTCTTGAAGATGAAAGGCACTTAGTAATGTTTTACAAGGCTTTGCAGAAGCACAGACAATATTGACTGTCACAAGAGATCCCTGTCCTGCCTGGCATCACAGGGAATTCACAGGCTGACTGTCAGCTATCAGAGAAAAGACTGCAGAGCCCAGTGTGGAGGGATGCAATGGCATGGCCAGAGCCAAGGAATCCCGACTGTTTTCTGCCTCAGACAGAAGTCAAGACAATTTTCTTTGTCCTGATAGAAAAAATAAATAAGAAAATATATTCTACATTACTCACCCTGTTTAACTAGTTAATCGTCTCACTAACTCTTAAGCAACAAGTTCCCATGCAAATTAAACTTGCTCTTTCACCTCACAATTGGAGTTCAGTCTCAAGCATCCCTGGAAGTCATGTACAGTCAAAAACACCATTCAAAGGCAGTGGCCAAAGAAAAGACCCTTTGGCTTAGTTTTTGATTAAAACTGGCACGCAATGCTCTTCTTTCACAATTTAGTCTTAGAGATAACACACAATGGAGAGACATCAAAGTGAAAAATACTTATTGATGGAGGTAATGAAGTATTTCTGCCGAGCAACCAGGAAAATCTTTACAAATATCTTTGTCCCTAAATTGGTCCAAAATTTAATTCCCAGTTGAGTCTTTGATTTATAACATATGCAAGGCACTTAACCACTCTACTTTTACTCACCAGTAAAAACTTCTATAGCCAATTTGTCTGAGTATTAGGACATTTATTTTCTTAAATATTTTAACATGCTTTGAAACCATTAGATAAACCCTGTGTGAATAGAAAATATTACTGGACATCTCTGTGGGAAAAGCATTCTTACCTTAAAGATACCATCCAGGAATTACATCATCAGTTAAACAAAATGTATAAAAAATTATAATCCAGGCCCTCCCCCTGCACTTTGGTATGCTTCACCAACATGTATTATATGCATATATTTTTATTTATTCTCCCAACACCATAATGAGAAGGAAGGGATGAAAAATCTCTTTTTTTCCAAAAAAATTGTAAAATTCAGAGGAGACATGTGACTATCCCAAGGAAAAAATAATGTCAAGCATAGTGGTGACTCAGTAAAGTCCAAGACTACTGCCTAGTCCCAAAATGGATATCCCTTTATTTTCCTATATTTTAAAGTCTTTCTTCTTAATCCCTTAAAAAAACTAGGATCTACATGAGTTCAAATGGCAAAATAGGGAGCTCATCTAAGAGGAATACAACAGGCAGCCCTCAGGCCTGCTGTCCAGCTCAAAATATCCACCAGAATTGAGGTTATTCCATGCCAGCAGCAGCAGCAGGTTAGAAAAACAAAAAGATCCTCAGCTGCAACCATTGAGACACACAGGTTATTGCTCCTTTCAGCCTCCCATATTGCATAGATCTTTCTCTTAGGTGGAAGTTTGACTGCAGGCACTTCAAGCACAGAGGCAGTGCTGTGTTAGGTAGACAATACCCAACCTCCTCTGCTACAAAAAATTAAATTTTACAGGATCACAAAGCTCTGTTTTCTCTGTTTTCCTGCTTTATCAAACAGACCTATGGCACAGAGGTAAGAAAAGCCATTCATGTCACTGTTACTTGTTTGAGGGGGCTGGTGTCTGTGTTGCTACTTTTGTTTCTTTTAAAGTCACCAGCACATGGGAAATCTTAGAGGCCTTAGTTGCCATCTGGACAGTCAAAACCTTTTAGGAGTATATAGGAATTCGTATAATTTACCTGCAAATTTAACAGTGCTTCACAGTATCTTTTTTTCAGTATATGCTGGCCAAAACACACTGGAATGGAAACAAAGGCTGGTGTTTCTGAAACAGATGTTATAAAGTCATAAAGGCAAAAATAAAAACTGACAAGGGACTTACAAGCTAGTTTATTATACCTTCCACACAAAAAAAAAAAAACGGTGAAAATTTTTCTCATGTAATATTATAGATGAATGAATGGCTAGCAACTGAATTCTTTCACTTCATTTGAACATCTATTTAAAGAAAAGGATATAAACCTTTCAAACTCTGCCAAGTTCCACAATTAAGTACAAAAGAAATGGCCAAATAATGGCACTCACTCTGGGAGAGGTTGAATCATGGGTGCTCTTTGAGAGAAACTTAGAATACAATTTCAGAAAAAGGTCATATATGTTTACTAAAATGCTTTTCAGTGCAAATACAGGAAGATTAGAACGAAAGAGGAGATGAAAAGTAAAGGTGGGACTGAACAGGTAAAGAACTGACTTCCTCTAGTTTGCACAACAAAAACATAAGAAATGGCAGTGCCATTGCAGAAAACATCACAGATAAGTGTCAAAGGATCCAATTATCTGGATTATTTATTGTGAATATAATTGCAGCCCCTGTCTCCAGTGGAGCTCCACTGAGGTGATCAAGCTGCTTACTGCAGTTCTGTCAGAGCCTCTGTCAGGAGGGGACTCAGGGGCACAGTGATGGGCTTAGGGCATGTGGATGCAGTTGTCCAAAGCCATAAAAAGAAGAGACAGTCACTGACAGTGGGGTCAACACAAGGAACCCAGCAGAGAGCGAGAAGGGCCTCCAGGAAGGATACTGATGGTGACTCTAGAAGAGCTAGCGTCTTCTGAAGATTATTCTACAATGTTGACAAGAGTGACACATATCCCATCATACCACTAAGTGGAGCACAAGTAATCAGCTAATTACCTGTTTTACATAATGAGTGAGGGACGTGCTTTCACCCAAGGAAAACTGATAAAAGGAAGAAATATCATTTGCCATAAGCATCAGAGGGGCTGTGCTTCCAGTCAGTGACAAGGCAGACCAAACTTCAGTGAGATGTGTCAAAACACGGAGTCAAGGAGAAAAGGGCACCATCAGCCCAGGCTGGGAGAGGCAGCAGTGCTGAGATCACAACTCAGAACACTGAGCTGCCAGTGTGGGTGGCTGAGCCAGCCCTGGAAAGTGGGAGCACTCAGGAAGGGATCTGTACCAACAAAACTGAAGCACTGATGGAATTAAGTGGTTGCTTTGATGGCAAAAATTATCTTAAAGGTTAATTCGCCCTGCATAACCTCACAGTACCCTTGTAGTCCTCCCAAACTGCCCCTTCCTTCCAAAAGTCTCAAGCTCTCCTCTTTTTCCTGAGTTCCAGCCAAAGTTCTCTGTTCAGCCAGGCTGGTCTTGCCCACCAGCTCATCTTTCAGCACAGGGCATGGCCTGCTCCTGTGCCTTTTAGGACTTCCTTCTTGAAGAATGTCCAGTCTTCCCAGGCTCCTTTGCCCTTCAGGAATGCCTCCAAAAGGACTCTTTTAACCAGTCTCTTAAACAGGCCAAGGTCTGTCCTTCACAAGTCCAGGGCAGCCATTCTGCTAACACCCCTCCTTACTTCAAGAATCAAACATCAAATTTCATGATCACCATTCCCAAGACAGTCTCCAACCAAATAAAATCACAGAATGCCATTATAGCACACCAGACTTCTTGAGGAAAAGGGCTTTTCCCTCAGAAGACCTCAAGTATTACAGACATTAACACCATCATTAAAAAAACCAGTATGATAAACATAGGCTAGAATATCCCAAAGCTTTCCATTACAATTCTGGATGTTATCAATTTGTTAATTACTTCAGTAATCTCAGGACAGAAAAAATTGGCCCAGAACCGCACTGATAGAGGGATCTCACACTCATTAACAATCAAAACTAATGAATATTGATACTTCTCTGAATGTCTGGGAACACTGTGACCTTGGAGCCATGACATTATTAATAAAGAAATAATCAATAAAATAAATCTGACTGCACTTTCTCCTGATAATAATTACTCAGTCATTAATACCATACTTCTTTTGCAAAGTTTCTCTAGCTTGGTGGGCAGTAAACATGACCCTTACTGACAAGAGCATCTTTGCAGTTATGCTGCTGCATATATTTTATGTATTTTATATGTTTCATCAGTCAATTATAAAATAGAAGTATCCTTGATGCCCTTTGAAAATTGCTTTTACTGTTCGAAACATTCTCTTTTTCTCCCTTTGAAGAAAAGAGCATTGGAGAAAAGTAAGGAGGGACTACAGTGAGTAAGGGAAACACACACTATTCTGCAAGCCTAAATTTCTAAACATAAACTTTGGGGTTTGTTGCATGATTGAACACCTCTTTGCAAGCGCAATTTATGCTTGCACACTGAAAATTGGGTTATTTAATATCTTTACATACTCATATTCTCCACTGTAATTTGAAAAATACATATAGAGAGAGAATATGATCTTTGACATTTTAATTAAAACCTATTAAAAATTCTATAGCAAGCAATAAAGTTTAAATTGTCTCTCTAATTTTAACCTGCATTGCAACTGTGTCCTGAATTCATATAACCATGGATAAAAAACTTGCACAGAGAAGAGCATGGGCTGAGCAAAACATTCTGGGCCTGACACCTAATTAAGTTATACTTCCTCCAATGAAGAAAGTTCTTCATCTAGTACTGTGTGTTATGGTGGTTCAGGGCTTTATGTAAAGGACCATCAAAAATGTACCTGAAGGCAAAGTCAATCTTTATATTTGACAGCTCTTTTGCAGTAAGTAGCAAAGTGAATATTTTACTGCTTTATGATCTAATGACCATTCTGTTTAATCTTAATGGAGTAAAGATGAGCAAGAAAATATGCTTAGGGGATACACTAATACGTCAATTATGGAGAGTGGGAAAGTACTTTAAAAAAGTACCAGTAATCTATTGTAAATGAACATCTCAATAAGCACTCCTAGCCACAGGGAGAGCTGAAAGAGATGCATTAAAAATCTACTCAGATTCTGCTCATTACAGATATGTTCTTCTCAGCTCTTAAGTAATGCAGCAATCACATAATTAACTTTTGAAAAGAGAAGCATTTAAAACAACTTGTATCTATGGAACACTGCAGGCTTTCTCCTTATTTTGTTCAGTGAAAATGAACTTTTCCATCTACTTTCCCTAGCATTGCTGCAAAAGGGCTGAGGCAGAGTGGCATTTCTCCTGAAGGTACTGCAAAAGTATAAACACGATTCCACAAACCAAGCAGATACTAATTTTTGGTCAAAAGAACAGGTAAAGAAAGATAAATAAACTCGTATCCTGCTTCACTGTAAACACACTATCCCACATCAAAGTAGATACTTGTCTCCCCTGTAATTTCATCCTGAAATGATGACCTGAATTTTACATGGGGAGGTTTTAGCTTCTTAAATAATTTTGATTTAGACCTCAGTCCTGTCAGGTGACATGGGATCACACAGCCCAAAAGATCTGTACATCCCAAACCCACACACTATCCAAGGAAAAAGTTTACAGAACTTTCTGAGTGAAATCAGGCCTGCTGTGAAAATGTGAAGAACTCATTCAAGTGCTTAAAATGATGAAGAGCCTCTCAACTGAATCTAAAGAGCTGCACTGATACTACGTGCCATAATTCAGGGAAAGATGCCTCTACTCAGGAGCTCTCAGGACAGGGAACTCTGGATTCTTATCTTCACAGAATGCCTTCAGTTAGAAGGGATCTTAAAGATCATCTCATTCCCACATGCAGAGATACCTTCCACTAGACCAGGTAGCTCAGAGCCACATCCAACCTGCCTTGCACACTTGCAGGGATCCAGGGGCAGCCACAGCCTATCTGGACAATCTGTGCCAGGGCCTCACCACCCTCACAGTAAAGAATTTTTTCCTAATATCCAATCTAAACCCTTTAAGTTTTAAGCCATTTCCCCTTCTCCTGTCACTACATGTTCTTGTAAATAGTCTCTCCCCATCCTTCTCCTACTTTGAACTTGTCTGCAAAAGCCCCAATGAGCTACTGCAGGGTAAATCGCCTGTCAGAACTGTTACTCTGCTCTAGAACCCCTTTGTGCAGCTTCCTTCCTTTGCTTGCTGTCTTGCAGTGTCTTGGAACACTACTAAGCTAAAACACAGGGAAGCCACCTCTCCAGGACACCTCGAGCTGAGGAGTTAAAGCAGCACAGCTGCTGTGGGTTAAAGTCAGTCCAACCCTCACATGCCCAGGCTGTCCCAGGCAGAGGAGTCTCCAGTGTGCCAACATGCACTGACTCACCCAGGCAGGCTCCCGACTGAACGAAGGAACAGGAGTATCACTGACATGAATGGGACGTGCACTAATTCTGCCCAACATTTTATGGAGAGAAAAAGAAACAGGAAATATTAAAAGTGGCACTTGACAGAAAATTTACTGACAGGTTTTTTGTCTTATGAATAGGTGTCTACTGTGGGTATATTTCTTTGCCCGTATAACTCCAATGAAACCTTTTTATTTGGCTAGTAACATAGCAAACCTTAATTTTAAGGAGTGATTATTAAAGTGAATTTATATGGGATGTAGAAAAATTGCATTTCCATTTGGAAAATGAAAAAGCCTCTGTACTACAATTCTAAGAAGATCTGTGTGTGGGATTCAAACTCATGTACATTAAAAAAAATTCAACTTTCACTTTCCCATCAACACAAGCTGTTTCATGAGTATTTCAGCACAAAGTCTTGTCACATAGCTTAAATAACCATGAGATTTTATTTCTTTGCAGTATTATGGATTTTTTTAAGCCAAGGAGAAATGAAGATGTAGCAATAAGCCTCAGTGGCAAATAATTTTTAAAAATTTCTGGATGTCTTTCTTAATCTAAAGACTGGGGAGATGTGTGCATCTTGGGTTTGAGAAAGCAGATTACTACTATTCATGGCTGTGTATTAATCAGTGACAAGTCAGCCCCTTGATAAAAGTGCAAAAGCTAGTGATGCTCAAGCAGATTCTAGACAGTGGATCTGGTTACATTTTTATGTCTAGCTACAGACTTTTGATGTAGTTTACATGGATAATGAACTTCCTATAAACAGTTTCCTCATGTCTAAACATTAAACTATGTATATTGAAGAGCAATGTATGTTTTTGTATATTATACACATTTTTATACACACATACATTCCACTTTGTGTATATTGCTTTAAGCTAATGATGACAAAGATCTATTTCTTCCTTTAGTTTTTATTTTAAAAGCACGAGTCACATTGTGAAGTCTTCAGCAGAATGCACTGCACAGAGCTTTGGAAAGCTGCTTTTAGAGGACCATTCTCAGCTGCTGGAAGAAAAGAAGCAAAGAAATTCCCATCTTCTGAAAATTGCTCTGAGAAAGTAAAGCTGTGAGCATGGAGGAACAGCAGTGATGCAGCTGAGTGTTTAAACTGAACTAATTGTTTTGGAAGAACACTAAAATGCTGCATTTTTGATGTTTTGAAGCATAAACGTAAGGAATAAGAAAAAGTGCACTAAAAAGCGTCTGGGGATTTAAGTCAGTATTGGATTAGAAGTACAAGGGTTTGTCTTCCACCTTCTGCAAACCCACGACAGCCCATTTTCCCTGTCTTCATTCCTCTGACTCTCACAGAAAATTTGCAGTTCTGATCAAGGTATGCTGAAAATTAAGTTCTTCAAGAAATCATCCATTCTCTTCCACTATCCCTCCACTGTCAAATAATGCAGGAATATATATCCAAACAAGAGCACTAAAATCCCATCTCATATCGTTCAGTTTAAACCATCCTAAAGCACAAATGCACTCACTCTTTCTGATTCTTGTTTGGTTTAGAGGTGCATCTGTCAGATATTCAATAAGCAACCCACAAACCTGCAAATAATATCAATAATTGATCTGGCTTGTGAATCAAAATAACACCATTAACTGTGTAGCCCAAATGTTCTCTGAGTCTGTAATTTAAAAATGTTTAAAAACTCTTTCTTCTTTCCATAGTTCAACAGAATTCAAAAACAGAATTTAAAAAAATTCTGTTTTCTATGTTGATACTTAAATAAGATACTTTTAAAGCACCGAATGCACTAAAACTATTGAAAGTATTCAAGAGTACAGTTATAAAGGAAGGAGAGAAGGACAAAAATCATTGCTTCCTCAACATCTAAATTAGTATTGCCATCTTATAGGGAATATAGCACAAACAATAATTTTAAGATGCATCCCATTTCTGTAAATAGATTAATTTATCCAGTCTCTTAGCTAATTTTTTTGTCCTTTCCTAAGATTGAGGAGTATTTTATAGAAGAAACCATATTAAGAGGATAGACTGATTTGTCCAAACAAGATGACTCACTATATTGGTAAGGTGTAAGGTGTTTAAACACCCCTGAGACAACTCCAGATATAGTGATGGCCTCTTCTCACCCAGAAAGAAGAAAATAAACATTTGAGGAACCCAGTGTTTATCCATCAAGTTCCTTGTTGTGGTACAGCCTAATATCTCCCTTAAATTTCCACATTTTTATTTGAAAACAAATTTTCTATGGAGTATTTCTAGTTATGAATATACCTACTTTTGAGCCCATTGTTTTATACCATTTGCTAAAATACTGGCATCAAATAGGGGTGAATGTCAATGCAAGTAACCACTTGCATTGGACCCTCTCTACTCTCGGTTGGCTCCTTTCCAGTAACTTCTGTATGGCTTCTTTCCCACAGAATGTTCCTGAAATAGCAGAATACACCCCATGCTATAAGCAGGGGTATTTATTTGAAGGTATCACTGACTGAAGCAAGAATATAAGAAGCTGAGGTGTGTTTAAAGGAGAGAGCTGACTGAGGGAGAATCCAGAAACATCATCTTAAAAGGAATCTAGAGTTTGTTACCAGCAGTTAATTACAACAGCAGACATTTTCATCCAAGCCTGTGTTAACCCTTGAAGCTGGTTCAGGCTGCAGCATTTATTACAGTCCCTAAATTCATGCATAAGTTCTTTTCCATCCATATTTGACTGGTGAACTTCAAAGAAACGCACAACCTGCAAGCACGTCGTTCTTTCCTGAGCTAAAGTCTAGCCAATAACATTAACCTCCCCCCCACTAAAAATAAGTATTTCTGCTTCTGGTTTTGACTGACAGAAACTACAACACATTCGAGTCCTTTTGGATTCAGGCTAGAAAAGCAACCCAGGAAAACAAAGTTAAAACTTCATTTCAAGACTTATGAATATCCTCCCTGTTCAGTGTCTTGAACTAGTTGATCTATTACATATTAATACAGATGCAACATAATACCTGAACATTTCTATTCTCTGAACATTAAATGCAGTAAATAAATTTTTAAATCAGTCTCTGTGATCGAGATATCTAACTGAGAAGAGCTGTCTTGGAAAAGGACACAGGCTAAGCAGTGTTTGTATGTATGATATTTGTACACGGTATTTTTCTAACTGTTCTGCTGAAATTTAGGTGGAAATAAGCATTTGATACAGAGTGGGAGTTCTGAACTGAGGTTTCTAAGCAAACAACCCCCCAGAAAGTTAATCCCAGAATGACAAACTTTGCATTGTGGGTTATTTCTTTAGTTTTTGTTCATGTTGAAAATTTGTCTGAATAATTAAGTATTTGCAAGTCAAATGAGCTGGTAGGACTCTTCAGCCTCAGCTGTTATTGCATGCTGTTCCTTTGAACAATATTTACAATGCAACAAGAGAGAAAACAAGGAAGATCCTGTGGTTCCTGACAAATGCTGCTAATGAGAGTTCAGACCCTTGTTTAGCCTTTGCAGCATCTCCTTAATAGGCAGCTGAATGCCACCAGCTACTCAGCCACTGCATTTTAATTACAGGTTGAGCCACTGCAGAGGAAACTATTCAGAGAGAAATCGACTGGTCCCTAATTTAATTTTTAGTTGTACTCTGACCCTTAAAAAGCAGACTTTGCTAAAGTCCACAGGAGTTTGGGCAGTGTCTCCCACAGAAGGAGGAGCCCAACCATCTGCTCTGTATACCTGACAAACAATTCAGCATTATTGGTGTTACCTCTTCTGCAGTTTCTGTTACTTAACATTCATCTTGTGTTGCTTAACATTCAGCTTGTGTTGCTACAAGACAGTTCCTGAGAGCCTCAGAGTCACTCAAATGCAGCTGCTCTGCCATGTTAGGATTCAGAGCTGCCATTCCAAACCAGAATAGTTGCAATTAACACAACTCATTTCTCTAACCAGAGTCTGGTGTTAGGAGTGCTGAACTTCTGCTGTCAGGTGGAGCTGGTCCCTCAGTATCAGCAGCACAAGAAGAATCACCTAAAATGCTCGTGTTTTAAAAGTACAACAGTGGTAGACTGAAGGAAAATAATTTGCAAGTAATTTCATCACATCTTTCCACTGGATGAATCTGCCACAGGATGGTAATAATTTTGTGACAGCAGAACAGCATGATAAGATCTAACTGCAGGAAATGAAAAGGTAAGGTATTTTAAAACACAAAAATTAGCAAATAATGTCTAGCAATCCAATCATATTGTCCCAAACAGGTGACATTTCCTTGCAACTTTTATGTCTGTGTACTGGAGAACCAAAATTATTGCATGCCACCCAAATGAATGGATCTACCATAAGCAACAGTTACCCTCCTCTAGCATTGCTTTGCTGCAATCCAGACAGATATCAAAGAGCCAGAGAAAATCTTCATAAGCTTTGATGGGCCTCTGAGCTATTAAGAGAGATTGAAAAAATGGTAGGAATTTTGATAAGTCCCATTTCTACACAATTTAGCATCAGAATTCACTGAGAAGACAGGTCTTTGTGTTTAGACTGCTTTTTTTTTTTTTTTCTTGAAGGATCTGTTTTCTGCAAAAAAAGTTTGAAAATCTTTTATTCAAAGAGAACCTGATTACTGAAAAGGTGTGCTTCTCCCTGTTTTATATTAGAAATGGACGGTCTGTGATGATCAGAAGAAAATAAGCAGCAAGACAAATTGAGGCAAATGAAGGAGAAATTAAATGTTGAGCTAACTTAACACTGTAACTCATTGTTTGGTTATGCAAATCGTTTCATATCAATTACTGGGCAGTTATTCAGAGGGCAAACTCTCAAAGACTCCCAAAAAAGTTAGAGGTGTGAAACCTTTGGAATTCATTAAGCAACATGAGAACTCACAACTTGGAGCTTTAAAAATCAAGGTGCCTTATTGATTAATCAAATAGCAAAAGGCTGTTTAAAGCACAGAAAATTAAACAAATAAAATTAGTTTAGTTTTTCAAATATTATCTCTCCTTGTTTATTACCAGAAAGAACAGTCTCCAGCTGACAATGGATGAGGGAAGGCAGGAAGAAATGAAGAGAAAAAGCATTATTAACTAAGACATTATTTTGCTAAAGTTTTGACCAAAGGCTAAATAAAAGTTCAAAATTATATGTTGCCTGGTGTTCCAGACCAGGGAGATTACCACAATAATAGAAAAAACATTTTGCACAAAATGTGTTCAACATCTGCCACCTCTCACAACCCTACAAACAGAAGAACCACACATGGAGTAACAGTGGAACAAGGACTGTGGTCTCACCACTAGCAGTTTATCCATAGGACAACGATATTTCCAGAGTACCCAAATAAGCACAAATTTTTCTGTTCAGTTTTTATTGGCTGAACTAATAAAAGTGTGTTGAATCTTTCATGTTTTGGCCCAGAAAATAATACACCACTTAATAATAGTTTGTCAGAGCTTAATTTTTTGAAAGAGTCATTACCTTCAATGGCTTTTAGGCTAACAAAAGGTGTTTTGTGGCACAGATTGCATCAGTTCACTTTTTATTAGACAAGCACATCTTTATTGTCATCAGATACTAAAAAAAAGAATGGAGTTGGGATGAACACTTTTGTTAGTTTTTTAAAGAAAACAGCACAAACTGAATCATTCTAATTGCAGTTTCCAACAGAAGTTTATTAAAAGATGGAAACCCCCCCCAGAAGAGAGGTTCTGAGCCCTGTTGTACGTGTTATTTATTGGCACATAAAGCTTCTCTTTATGACACAAGTAGACAACAATTTCTTTCTGGCAGAAATACCTTATGAAATTTAGCACAGTATACAAGGGTTTCAAAATTCCTAATTACCAAAATGCCAGAGATTTTGAATTATTACATAAGGTATATCTTCCAAAAGGAAAGGATGATAAATCTACCATTTAACCTTTTCAAAAGGCATTAAAAAATACCGTCATTCAGAGGTGTATGCACAGAGTGCAGAGCAGTCTAACTGAGCAAACAGAAGTCTAAAAACAAATTTATGACCAAGCAGCTTGATCTGTCCAGAATTAGAATAAATACCCCACTAAAACCATGCTGTCAGGCTGTAACTAAAGTGGGAAGCATGCTGGGACAGAGTTCTGCTGCTTCACTGTTACACCAAGTCCAAAACCACTGAACATTTCTATGGGCTTTGCACAGAGACCTAAAGGGCTTTGGGATTGTTTGGAAGAGCCACAGTGATGGTTTTCATATCAGACTTCATGGCCACAATAATTCTCCTGTCTTTTCAATAGGGAGAGGCTGGTGCCTCTGAAATCTGGATGGGAACAAAAATGCCCTCCCTGGGGACTGACGAGAAAGGGGCTCTGTGTGTGTGTGTGTGTTAATGCCATTAACTGAAGGTTTGGTTAGGCAAAGGTAAAACATCCCAGGTGGCCAATTCCTTCTGGTTTCCATCAGTAAGAATAACAGCAGGAATGTCAGTATTAGTTCATGGCAAAAGACCCTTCATTTGTTCCAATCTCCTCCTGCAATGAAGGCCAAGCCACCATGTTGTCACTAATTTTTTAGTTCTTTTGAACAAACAGAGACTGAACTATTTCAACAACCACCACAGTTTCCCAGTGCAATTCCCAGCCTAATTCCCAGGCATTGTGTCAGGGGTATCCTGGTCTCTGAGGTGAAGTGTTCAGGGAGAATTTTCAGCTGTTCTGTCAAGCACAAGTCAACTGAGTTGAACCTCCCAGGTTGGCTAATTTTAACCTCTCTAAGCACACAATAGCAGCTGATTCAAAAAGCAAATTTTGAGCTTGTTTCAGTAAACACAGTAATTTGCCCAGTGCTGCAATAAAAGGTGATCAATATCCTGCAGATTTCTCTTTGTAATTCAGGTGATTTACCAGCCTCAGCCAGGAAAATCTAGTGACCCCATTCTTCTGTGGAAGAACACAGCACTGCCTTACAAAATGGGTAATAAAATGATAACTATTCAACTGAAATACTGAAGTTACCTTAAAAAAAATCAATCCATCAGGATGAATCCAATGATGAACTTACTTTAATTTTTACTCTCTTTTCTTTTTTTATTAAAATAATCCAAATCAGGACTATTTTGTAGAGACAAATGTTTGGATGGAGTCATAACAATTGCACATTTTTTTCTACAGAAATTTTTTGTTGTTTCAGGTTTCACCTTCAATTCACACATTATCATGTGTCTAAAACTTTACAAGCATCTTCGTGAAAAACAGAACTTGCTCTTCTGAAAGGTCTGGTGGCACAGTCAGCTTTCATCTGGGATGCTGCAGACAATCTAAGAAGTCATCCCACTGACTGACATTTCAGAGAGCATTAAACCAAACCCGTAAGAATGTCACCTGTGGGTCCATAGGGAGCATGCAGAGAGTACACACTGCTTTTTCTGGAGAAAGATGCAAGCTATAGAATATTACTTATCTTGGTTTAAAAAAAAAAATTGTTGGCAAAATGACTGCATATTTATTCAGAGATAATTAGGCAAAACCAAATTATTTCTCTTAAGGTGAGAGATATTTAAAACAATGTTTCTATTTGAATCTTGTCCCATTAGCCTAGGACATGAGATTTAGAATTACACTTTACTCCTTCTGATTCATGTTTTAACCATCTTGGTTTTTTGTTCATTTGTTTAAACAGAGCAATCCCAATTTGAATGCAAAATTTCCCCTTCAAATTCTGCATTCATTTCCTACGAGCCTGTTTATCAAATGATGGGTTCTGGAGAACTCAGAATTTCTCAAAACAAAGTCAGAGTGTGAATATATCTCAGAGATATGTGAGGTCAGAGCACATTCTTCCCCTCACATAACTCCTCTTCCATCCTTTGTTCATTTATAACCCCTACAGTGTAACGCATGAATTATCCTATTGTACACATCAACCACTTGACAGATTGTTTTAGTACAACTCTTATGTGGCCTGGCTTTCCTTCCAGGCTGCCAGGAACACTTTAACAAAAAGGCTGATTAGTTCCTTTAAGTTCTCCCAGATAAACAAACTACAAAGCAAGTTTACAGTGCCCAGGATCATCCATGCAAAAATCCCACACAGGCTCTTTACAGTAACAACACAAACCAGAGCAGCCCAAGGTGCCAGGTCAAGAAGAAAAACTGATGATGATGCAGCATCCTGTCATAGGGAGAGCAAATGTTCACGCTTGAGGATCTTTTATTTAATGGCACATAATTGTTAGGACACTTCTTAACAAAGCTCCTTGAAAGACAGACCTTTTTGTTGTTGTTGTTGTTGGTTTTGTATACACTACAAATTTTTGGTAATAAAACATATATAAATAATGAGATTTTTTTCTTTAATAAAACCTTGGGTAAGGTCTGTGACAGATGCCGGTTACATAAATATGTGTCTAATATGTGTTCACCTAAGAAACTCCCTACAAAACAAAGTAGACACCCAGCAGATTCCCAAATCCAGGTGTGGCCCTGGAAGAAGTGCCTTAAGTGCAGTGAGAGAGCTCTGAGTCCAGGCACCAGAATTACAAAAGCTGCCTTTCCTGTGCTTTCAAAAACATCAAAGCTGCTTGGAGAATGAGTTTAATGAATTGATCCTCCCATCAACCCACAACACAAGACTGGGAGGACAGCAGAGAGGGGAAAGAGAGGTAGAGTAAGAAATGGAAAAGGAGCAAATAAATCCTGAGGTAAATTGAAACGTGGGGAAGGAAACAATATTATCAAATCACAAGGCAGGTAGGGATACTGTAAGGGACAAAGTGCAATTAAAAAAAAAAAAAAAACAAAAACCAAAAAACCAGCCTGACTTACATGTCAGCAAATTAGCTCCTGGCATAACTAGTTCTGCTGTCTTGGTTGCAGAATTTTACCTCAAAATCTCTCAAAAATATCAGTGCACCTTAAGAATATGTTAAAAAGAAAAAAACTTCAAATAATCTCAATAAAAATGTTACGGCATTTGATGACATGCTGCACTGTTCTAGGTAACAGCCAGTTAGAACACAGGCTCATTGCTTGGATAAACTGACCCAGGAGAATCATGAATTACTGCAGGGTTGACCCAATCAGACAACCCAATGTTGGAATTAACTGCGACGTTCATTAATTTCATGTTCAATCTCAGCAGCCCCTGAAACTGTAGCCAGTTATTGATCTGAAATGCTTTGAAAGCCACAAGGTGCTCTGATTTGAATCCAGTGTATAAATACATCCCCTTTTTGCAAACACATGGCACATAATGACAAAGAAGCCAGGTTTGGAAAGGAGAGGCATGATTTTCATTTTTTTCCATATTCCCTTCAAATTCACTGCCCTTCTCCCACTACTCAGCGTCACCTTTCATAAATGCACCTCTGCTTGCTCCTCACCCCATACCTCCCCCTTGCTCCTGCTGCTTCAAAAGAAGACCTAATCTTTGAATAGTCCCAATTCAGATGTGCCAAACCCCTATTTTATAGAGTATTCATCAAGACTGTAACAGAATTTATCTTCTTCAATACAAAATTGCTGATTTCCTTCATTCCATGTGGGCCTACTACAAGAAAATACTGATTTCCCAAGTAAGCAGCAAAAATGGTAAGTTACATGTGGTATACACAATATTCTGCTATCATTTTCATCCATCTGGGTTTATATTATATTGCTGGGATAAAACCCAGCCACTTTTCGGCATAGGATCAAGGCCTACTTTCTATTTCCAAGTACACCAAGGTTTATGATGGGTTAAAAAATAATGCATCCATGATCACATTTTGCCCCACAATGAAATTGTTTTTTCCCTTTCATATTCCTTTTCTATCCCTTTTATATATTAAGTTATAAGCTGGTTTTATTTTATTTTTCTTGGCTTTGGGAGTTTCTTGTCAAATACACCAGCTGTTCTTGTACCATGATTATATACACTTAAGCATCACAAAAAAGCAAACTGAATTTAGCACACAAAGCTTTTCACTATACAAGTTTTCTCGTGAGCAAAACAGTCTTTGAGGTAATTTTATACTATTTATATAAATATAAGTGAATTTTTTTATTCTTTTTGTATCTCTTTGTGTAATCCTGTATACAACCTACCCTGTAGGTCTCGAAATACTGTGTCTTTGACATGCAGCAGTTACCAGAAGGAAGAATGATTAATCAACAATATCATCTTGAACACTGCTTTTACTTTTGCTGACTTCATCTTCAGAAGTGTCAAATATAGGAAAGATCCACACAAATGTGGAAAAAGTGCCTGTATGTACAGAGGGCTTCATGCACGTGTTCAAAATTAAGGAATAGATTATTTTCTTTGTCAAAGAGGTTATTAAGGAAAGCATGCTTGTGAACACAAATAATGATGAACAGGGAAACACGGCACTGTATGTATTTGTATAACACGAGGTGATTCACCAAAAAGCAAAATGTAGCATTCTGCAAAGTGTATCTCAATGATACATAATCCATCACTGTTTTAAGGCAGGGATATTGCTGGCTGTCTTCAAGGTTTTGTCTTAGCAAAAACTTTAATGATTCTTCCCAATTAAGCCTGAAAAGGTGAGTTTTACTTTGCTACCTCTGATTTATGCTTCATGTGGCACACAGATTTTCTAAGTCTAGAATGCTGCCACTTACTTGTCCTTTCCTAGACAAAAACTCTTGCCAGCATAAGAACAAGTCTAGAAAGACAGGAAGAGCTCCTTCTCTACTTAACTGAGAATTATTTGGCAAAATTACATTCAGAAACATTGTCAATGACAGACTGTTCGCAGGTCAAGAGAGGATCCTTTTTCTAAAGTATGCACTGAAATACACCTACCTGCTGTCGAATTTCTTCTTCCATCTTCACAGGGGACCCCAGCTCTGCAACTTGTTTGACACCTTCACTGGCATATCCTCCATACTCCCACAGGATGTAGTTCTTGGAGTGAGAACTACCAATGATCGCAGACCAGTGGTTGGTGCGTCCTTTTCGGAGGAAAAAAAACAAACAAAACAAAACAAAACAAATCAAACAACCATCAAGACAGCCTCAAAGCATAATTCCTGACTTTTAATAAAGTTTTGAAGTCCCCACTCTCGAGGGTTTTGCATGCTGTCAGTTCTCACTACACCAACACACCACATCTTCAGAGCAGTAAGAACAAGCCAGTGACTGACAGAAATCAAGCATAAAGCAGCCCCACAAAACAAACAGGCTTAGTATAGTTTTTCTTCACCAAAAATCTCACTTCAGAAAGTTTAGGAAACCTTTAATTTTAAGTTTCTATGTCAAATATTTTAAAAGGAAACCTGCAAGGGAAGACTTCAGTGGTCACCCTCAGATTTACCAGCAAGTTTTTTCCTTACTGAAGGCACCAAAGTAAATTTTGCTGTATTCACTTCTATATTCACAGAGTTTTCTTGCTCAGATTTCTCATAAGAGTTGTAGAGCTAAGCAAAAGGATTCCCATTCTTGTTTCTTGTCTTGTTGAACAACAAAAAAAAAAAAGTTTAAAGAAAAAGTAGAGAAATAAGATGGAACTGAAAAGAGAATTGAGCAGAAATAAGGAGTCACAGAAGTCCCACAGTCCTGGAAATAAAAATTAATTCAGTTAAGTGTCAAATAACCTTCTGCAGATATATGGGCTTAAAGGAAAAGGGTGAGAAAATGAACTGCTCACACAAGAAGACAGTCTGGTAATAAGGCAAGGACTGTAGGAGATGAGGGAGTCAGAATGATGGAGTGAGACAATATTTAACATTTTTCTTTGCAATGTGAAAGGTAGAGAGCAGCAGTAAAAACAGCTGCAAACTGAATAAATGAATGAAAAATGAATAATGAAGTAAATAAAAGGAATGCAAATTTAAGATGTGAGGGGTGGAACAATGAAATTGAAGAAGACAGTGTAGAGAATTGTACAAAATCAGATGCAGGAACCTAATCATGGGAGAGTAGAAAATAGATTAGAAATAAAAATGAACACCAACAGCAGGGGAAAAAAAGCTAGAAAAGTGTAGGAAGCAGAATAGATAGATGAGGGAGATGGCCTAGCAGAGCAGCACACAGAGCCTTCACAGCTTCCTTAGTCCTAAACTTGGACCAAAATACACCTACAGAGCTCTGAATTGTAGCAGGCCTGACGTTTTCAGAATCAACTAAAGCTAAGCAGTAACTGAGCCCTAAATGTGGAATAAAACCAAACTAAACCTTCCCTCCTCCATAGCTGAAGAGACTGCAATGTCAGGAGATGGTTTCTTGATCTGAGATCTAGCAATTGGTCCTCAAATATACAGTGGCACCCTGTCAAAGCACAGAGAGGTGTTGTCACTCAGCTCCAGTGATGGGAACTCCAGCTTTGCCCATCCTCTCTCCCTAGCACAGGGGTCTGACTGCCCCACAAGCCACAGACAGCAGCTTACCCTGAAACACAGCAAGTGGCACTGAAACTTATTGAAAGACAATAGTCCCTACAAAACAAAAATGTGTCACCACAGAGAGGAACCTGAGCGCCTGTAAGTCTTTAGTCAAATGGATAATGAATTGTTCCCTGTGCTCCAAAGATTCTCTCCCTCCCTGCCCTGAACAGGACAGGAACATCTGATGCCTTTGCAATCAGAGCACAGCCTCTTCCACCAAGGAGCCCTCCCTAAAGACACTCTGGCTCTGCAGAGAAAGCTCCTGGCCCCCCTCCCTGCCCAAATGAGCTGTTCCACATCATACCACATCTTCCCTAAACTCTTCACAAAACCCTGCTGCATTTGCAAGTGTTTCACTCCTCACCTTGAACCATCCATTTCTTATGAGAACACAGAGACAACTTGGTATTTCCTAAGCTTTTTCCTCTAACCATCAAAGAAACTTCTCTGCATGAGATAATCTGAGCAGTACAAGGCCAGAGCTATTTTGCATCCAATGTCACCCTCTAGGTCTTAAGACAGCAAACAGAACACTGACAGCTTTCCAGTGCTGTTATTTCATTTCATTCTTGTAGTTTTGAGTAGTTTCTCAATTTATAGACTTATTTGTGTATTTTTGCAGAAAAATCAAGGTGCCATCACAACATGAGACTTTATCCTCTGACACATTTCACAGATGTGCTCATATCATACCATATCATATCATGATGAACAGCATGTGGATTTCTGTTATCAAAAATGGGTGATACCCAGAGAGAAGAGATGCTTTGCACAAACTGCTTAATCTTTAGGGCTTTTTAAAAACCAATCAGAAAATAAAGAAAAGATGCAAAACAAAGTTTATGATCTGCTTTCTATTCCAGCCTTATTGATGGTACAAGAATAGAGCAGAATTTTTTATGGAGTGGCTTGGCAAATCATTAGTGATTTACCACAGTCCACAATAAGTAACGTTTTATTTTGATGTAATTACTGCACAAGCTCAGCATTTTAAAGAATAATGCCAATGACTAGTTTTCATTTTTCACATCACTATACCTGAATGAGATCTTTTCCTCAACTTAGAAATTTTAATGTAAAATCTTATTAGCTGTTATTACTGGGATTAATCATGTAAGTACCAAATGGGTATTTTTTCACTTTTCCAGTTTAAGTAATATATTGATTTAATTCAGCATTTTGTAACTGGGGAGAGATAGCAGGCTACAGAGGGCTCTACTGTAGCAAACTGTTGCAACTTGCTTATTTTCCATCATGCATCCATACCCTTCATGAGTTCACTGATTTGGCTGTAAAAGAAAAGGCCATTTATGCTCAGTATTACATCACTAAGTCACAGGAATTTCATAGCTTTCAGTCACTTTCTCATGGCCTGTTTCTGAGCACCAGCTGAATCCATGCAAATAGTGCACATAAAGTTCACACTCAGCAGATATTTAAATCATCCAATAGCCTTAAAGAGCATTCCTGCAATTATTGGCTGTGCTTATTTTATCTCCCACATATTATGCTGACCAACAGCATTTGAACAATGCTGTGCTTCAAACTCAACACAAGCAATATTGCTTAGGCTGTTAAAACTATGAGCTGATACAAACCATATTTGAGTTATATGAGGATATTCTGACACTGGGACAATAATAATATTTTTTTTAATCAATATAAAAGGTCTCTATAATAAGCATCAGCCACAGAAAACATAACAAAGTTTAAAGACCTGTAAATGTGACTCATATTCTTAAATACCTTCCTAGCCTTTTTTCCCACAGACTGTGGAGTCAGTAATGAAAGACCAAGTGCATAATACACAGTTTTGTAACTTCAGCTTTTTACAGATACTTAGGCAAAAGCAAACTTGCAACAAAAATACTGATTCTGTAGTTCTGACACTTAAAAACCCAGGCAGGCAAAGTTCAGAGGGCGTTTTTTATTTGGGTATTCAACCAACAAAGACAAAGAAGACAAACTATTCTTAGTTCTATATATACAATTAATATCCTTGGGCAGCAAGATTCGAAATTCACCAACTCTAACTGAAATAATTCAAAATACTTTGAAGTAAAACAAACTGGATAGATTGGCATGGCTGAAAAATCAAAATATTAGTGTGTAACCCATGCTTTGTGGCCTTTTTCTTAAAATCTTGCCTCCTACCCCTACATTAGAAGCCAGTCTAAGCTTCCAATAAGAAAAAAACCCAAAGGAACCTTTCTTCCCACAAAGATATCCTGCAAATGCAATCTCATACACATAAAGGCTCAAAATGTCAGGCACACTGATAGAAGTTACTGGTAATGTACAGTGCAGAAAGATCATTGATTTTCAGTGCTGAATGTCAGCAGGATTCCATGTATGTCATAATTTACACTGCTGAGCTGTAAATAAGTGATTCTGTGTTACACAACCAGCCCCAACCCTCTTCAGAGCCCCTGGATGGTACAAGTAAAGGAAGGATACTCACGTGGAAAATCCTTGGGATGTGTTTTTTCTGACCAGTTTCCATAAAATGTCAGCCTGTATTTGGCAGTTCCACAGGCACAACAATCCAAAATTGGTTTGTCAGTCACACCTTCCGAGGCTGAGTCTGAAAAAGCATCAAAGTACCCACTGAAAACAGCTACAACTCAAAACCAGTGAGGACAGTGAAGCTTCCATAATAAATACTCCAGGAAATAAATCTGAGGTAAACACGGGGGTTTTTTGCTTAGTTTTAAGTTTACCATTAGACTCAACTACAACCCTGAAATATCTGTACCATGCTTCTAAGTGGATGAAATTATTTAAATCTGCATTTTTTAAATAGAAGGCATGAATATTTCGTTATCTTCAGATTCAAAAGGGGTTTGTTTCTGGTTTTTATCTGATAAGGACAAACCTCAGTTAATCTCAAAACACAATAGGCTGGAAATTTCTGACAGTCAAAGAATATGAATTCTCCAGTGGGATGCAATAACCAACTTCAACAGTTAGGTTTAAGAAATAGCCCAGGATTCAATAAACAAAGTTCTCTGGAAACCAATGGGTATCACACAAAGAGCAGGTAAAAAGTTGCAAGTATCACATTTAGGGGGAGGCAAGGAAGATTGTATGAGATGCAGTATACGTGAAAAGGAAGAACACAACTGAAAGAAAGATCCCAAATTTAAACCTGGATGAAACTGTCCAAGTCCTCCAAATCTTAGTTTGAGACAATGAGTTAAGAGAAATATGCAAAGCACAACAAGGTCGTCAGAAAGATGTTTTACTTTACCTTACCTTGCTCACAAATTTTTTTGGTGAGAGAGCCCTCATCTTGAAAATAAATTATTCGCTTCTGCACAATACTGGCTCTATAAAGGGAAAAAAAAAAATCATTTGAAATATATTTATTTCTTAAAACAAAAAGAAAATTAGTGATCAATTAGCAAAAGGAGAGAACTGGACTGCTAAGATATAGTTATACTTCCCTGTACTGACAACATGTTTACGCAATATGGGATTAAAGATATTTTTATTTCAATTTACATTTTAATTTCATTGCATTTTACAGAAACCTGAAATATTTTCACCCCTAGAGAAGTGGTCATAGGCATATGGTGAGGATCTGTGCTCTTGGAATGCATAACAGTCAACTGAGCATTCAATATTTCAATCAAATCTTATATTTAAATACTGAAGTTATATTCGATTTCAGTCAGAAAACAGCTCAGCTAAAGTAAGCAGCTGTTCATAGGAAATTACAAGGCATTCTAAAGAGATAAGTACTTCTGATCTGTGACAGCAACTCAGTGCAAATATCATGTAAAACAGAAGGTAGAAAAAGCTAGCATAAGGTAGAATCTTTGAAAGCAATTCACAGGTTCCAAAAGACAAGTTGCTTTAAAATTATTTAAATCTAGAATATTTTATTGAGGCTTATAGTTCAAACAAAATGTAAATTTCCAAGCCTCGGTGCCTCAGTTCCTCAGTTGAGGGGGGCTGGATATATTTAGTCCCAAATAAACTTTAACTAGATTCTTTGACCATTTTTAACTATAACAATTTAATTCACATGTAAACTTTATCTTCTTTCTATAAGAAAACAGATTTTGGTTAAATTCAAGGACAATCTATGGACAGAGAGCCTCCTGAGGACAACGTGCTTTGGGAGCTGGCACTCTTCCTTGTTTACCAGTACAAGTACACATTCTTCTAGCAACATTTTGTACCATCACTTGTATTTAAAACTCTAAACAGCAAGGGCCAATTTCTTGTCTTACTTCAGTATTAGTCAAATAGTTCTCTTGATCTCTAGAATTATTCCTCACTCATGACAGCTCAAGTGAGAGGAAAAGTAAGACTGTACATGCTTAGATGTGTTGTTGCAGTCATGGAACCTTCCTTTGACAACGTCCCACCCATACTTATCAAAAACAAGATGCAATTTTACTGTACTTTCTTTGCCAAGATGCAAGGCCAGAGTAGGAGAGGAAGGAATCCTTCTTTTCACTTTATAAAGCACCCAGGAGAATAACTGGGTTTTGCAGATCTCTTACAGCTACATCTACCTGAAAAGGGTGCAAAAAACTGTTAATCCTTAACAGGGCTGACATCTCCTAAAGGAACATGTGGGAAAGGGAAACACAGGCAACCAACCAACACTGTGGAAAAGCAGCGTGAAACAGAGAAGAGCAAACTGAATTTTGGGAAAAGCAAGGACACGATTGACCTGCCAGTGTTTGGTGAAAGAAGATTCCCAGGCCTCATCTTAAGAAGGGATAAATCAGAGCCTGGAGAAAATAGCAGCAAGTGAATGAAACCCAGAAATTATTGATTTAGGAGCTGCCAAGGCACAACTTAAAGGGTGGCAGAAGACACTGACCAAGTATGTGAGAAACTTCCTGAGAAACCTCTTCCAGGATTTCTAATAAGAAATAAGGAGGAAAAAATAAAACAAACATAACTACCAGAACTACTGCCAGGAAGAATAGAGTCCAATGGCCAATCTGTGACAGTGGCATGCTACCTTAACTTTTCCAGCCTTCATACTGAAAGCCAAAGCCAAATTTAAAGACTTTTTGGATGCTACACTGCAAGGTGACAGAAAGTGGGGGTACAAGAAATGCCATGCTGATACAAGGAAAACCTCTTTCATCATGAGGATAATCAAAGAGATTTAACCCTGGAAAGGGCTGCCTAGACAGCTTGTGCAACCTCCATCTCTGGAAATATTCAAAACTTCATCAGATCCATGCCTTGGCAACCTACTGAGGGAACAACCAAACTGATGCAACCTAGTTTAAGCAGAAGAAGGGACTAAATGTCTTCCAGAAGTCCTTTCCAACCTAAATTATTCTATTATCTTAATCCAAACAAATATAAAATCAGCTGTTTGATAAAGACCTCGATTTTGCAGATAATAAAGGTATTATGGGTATTTGAGAAGCAGTTACCAGTTATTAAAAAAAAAAAAAAAACAGAGAAAGATTGTTTGAAGCCTGAAGTCTACTTGTATTATCCTTTTTGCTGCAGTTAGTTTGTCACTGTAAAATGTCAAGGGAACAGTTCCTTTTCTAATAACAAAAGCTTCACAGCTTTCTGAGTCATTGTCTCTTCAGCTGTGTTTGAAACTATATGGTGAGCCAATTATTTAAATGGGATTTTTTATAGTGATTCCAAATGCACCAGGATAAATACATTATATGGCTGCATAAATATCAAAAGCAGGCACAGAACTTTACAAATACTCAATCATAAATTATTTTAAAATATTAACTGTTTTAATAATCAGCTTCTAGACTGAACACAGACAAAAACATCTGCTCAGTGTATTTGCTAGCTTTTATAACTACCTCTGTTCCCCCTTCTTTTTTTTTTTTTTTGACATAATTTTTATTCTGCTATAAAAGTTCTGATGTTTGGACTAAGGATTCTTTCCTTTGGCTTTGAGGTTTAAATAAAACAGCTAAAAATGGAATGGCTGACTTCTAGAGAGAGGCAAGAAAGCTTTTAAGAATTTACACAAGGTACACATCTGCTTAGTCTACATAAATCCTTCCCCCTGCTTCAAACATATCCAGTGCTCTCTGAACCTAGGAAGGGGTAATCCAATTGCTTTCCCTCCCATATTAATATATACAAGTGGCTCTTCATGTTCTTGTTTTTCTTACTGACTTTCTTCTCTCTCTGACTATCAGAAAGTGATGGATTAAAACAAAAAAGAAAAAGGAAACAAATTTGACTCAAAAAATCTGTTTGTTTCCCAATTTCTTCAAGGCAAGGCTTCTGGATTTGTGCTAATGCTTTTCTATCACCAAACTAAGGAGCAAAACTGTGAGGTACAGGCATATCTACACCTGACAGCACCTGCTTTTATTAAAGAAAACCAACCAAATGAATTGTACAAAAAGTGTCACTATTTCTGTTTTGTAGCTCTCACTGCAAAATGCAAGAATATCTGGTTACTTCTGTAATATTTGCTCTGGCAATACTACTTTGGAATGTCCCTGTCCTGGCTCAGTTTGGTCAGACCACATCTGAGGGCAGTGTGAAAAGGCTGCCTTGAAAGACTTCCATGGAATAAGAATGTCCCTCTGCAGCACAGTTCCACAACAATTGTACCATCCTGCTGTGAAAAGCTCTGCCAAAGACACGGAAATTGCATTTGGGATATTAAGAAACAGGAAATGTCATAAACCATAAAAATTCAGACCAGCCTTGGGAACGTTCCAGTTCATACCAGAAACAGAGGAGTCAGTTAAGGGTTTTTTCTTTCTTTCTTTCCTTTTTTTTTTTTTTCCCCATAGAAACAGCTTTAGATTATTTTCCTCACTCCTTTTGTCAAATCCTAGCATGAAAAGAAATACTCTTATTTTGAATTACTGCTGTGGGTGTAGTGATGTGACAAAAGACGTAAGGAAGAGGATTTGTAAGAATTGTTCCTACGACATTTTTTAAGCTTACATCAAAGCCATTAAGTACAATATTAGAGTTACATTTGAATAAAACAGGTTTTGTCAGAGCTGGAGAGGGTACCCCAAGTTTTACTTGGATATTGAGAAATAATAATTAACTACTGAGTTGCAGATAAGACACTTTTCCTGCTCTATATTACCTGGGAGTTAACCTTGTCTTGCCCTTCTAGCTATCAAAATTATTATCTTTAATTATTCCATGCCTCACTGATTTAATTACAGTATGATAAGTTGCTTCCCAACCCAGAAAGCTACAGAGAACAATTAACATCATGTTGTTTTCTTTTTTGGGTTTGTTGTTTTTTTGGAGAGAAAGAATTTCTAAATATACCATTTACTTTAACACTAGAAAGTGATGTGAAAACCATGAATTTACATCTACTGTAATTTTGCTGGTGCTACTGGGTTTTGTCATTCTAATGCATTATTTAAGATGCTCTCATTTTATTTCCTACTACATGGTCTTAGAAAAAAGCCAACCCTGTGTTTCTGACAAGCACTTACAAGGTCAGGGAAAGCACAAACTCCCAGAAGTTTGCCAACAATATTTACTTCTTTTTCTAATATTTAGGAGACCTCTATTAAAAACAAATTAAAATTCCTCTGAAAGTCTATATGACCCTTTAGCTAATAGATGTCCAGCAATTTTTACACTGATCGTATTTTTGACAACTACATTCTTCAAAATAATTTTCAATGAGCAAAGTGTGCTGTCTCAGCCAGGACAGGCTCCATCTACACCAGAAGCTGTCAGCAGCCAATTTTTAGAATATTGACAAGGGTCAATTCTAAAAATTTGCAGCAAACTGTTTCTTTTTTAAGGCATAACTTAGAAGCTAAAACAGAAGATACATTTTTTTGTTGTGATTTTGGGGGTTTTGTTCATTAGTTTGGTTTTAAGTGTGTTGTTAACACAGTTTGAACAAACCAACCAGACTTGATACTTGATGTTGGATAAAACACAGTAATATTAACATGAAGTCGATCAATGTTGCCATAATTCCACATTTACATCCCTGCACAGGATGAGGATATTTTAACATGAAAAGCAATAAAACATGTTCACTTCTAAAACTTCAGTACAGACACCAGAGTATCCTTCTTCAGTTTTATTTTTTAACATTTCACATATACTGTCAGAAAATATAATTCAGAGAAACCCCACAGCAAGAGCAAAGCACTCTAAAGCTTATCTTAGAAATTTCCTCTTGCTTCCAAATCCTTCTGGTGTCCTTCATACCAAACTCGGGTCTGCCACCACACACCTACAAGAGAGCTCGCTGACTTCAGGACTAATTTTGCCATCATATATAATACAACAAAGAGCTCTGAAGGAAAACACAGCTATACATGCTGCTATCTGATATTTTTCCTCAGGAAATCTCTCCGTTCTTTACTTGAATGGCCACATGACATAAATGTTAAATCTAAAATCTTCAGGATAAAAAGTTGCACTGACACAATAATTTCTGACATGACCTATTACTTGCAAAAAAAACCCCCACAAAACCAAATAAAAATCCACCCTCCCCTCAAAAGATCCCAAAAACAAACAAACAAAAACAAACAAAAAAAAGCAACATCACTTAAAGCCCAGTGCTGTTCATGGGCTAGATCTTCACCAAGGATTTTGATAGTCACCACTTTCTGTAGCAGTCTCCTTGAATTTCAGAGCTAAGCATTATAAATTATTCTGCAAAGGAAAGTCAGAACAGATTGGATAGGACCGAGTGTTTGGAGGATGGATTTATCTTGTTATTCTAAGTAGTGGTTTTGTAGAGCAAGATGGAAGCAATCTACCAAAGGTGGGACTACAGGTTTTTTCCAAGCTAGTGAGCCCAAAATTAAAATCCTGTTATCTGATAACTGAGCTAACTCGTGATAAGAACCAATGCAAAGCACTTGTGCACTAACTAACCAACCCTAAAAACAAAATTGAAAACAAAACCACATAAAACCCTTATCAAGCTGCAATTTATTTCTGCTTAAGGTTTCTGCAACCTGTAAGATGCTCACCCACTTGCACAGGGAACTTAAATAGTTGATTTCTCTGGATGTTCAAGCCATGCCCCCTCTGCCAGCCTGCTTTACCTGATATGGAAGGGTGGGGAAGAAAACCAACCACGCAGGCAAAGGCCACATCTCAAAACCTCCCTCATGTTCCTTCACCTGTCCCTAAGTTCCCTACTTGATCTGAGGTCACTGCTCGACCTCTGTTGATTTTGCCATTATTGCACAGACACAGCAACAGCATAATTTCCCTTTTACAGCACTGCTTTTAATCTTTATATCCTACTCATATTCCCCTCCCCTCTTGAATCACCTTCCCCCCACTCCAGGTTGGGGCAGTAAAAAAAAAACCACCATCTTTTTAATATATTAAAAAAACTCAAAATAATTAAAACTTAAACATGACCATGAGCACCCAGTTAATGAAGACAGAAAAAATTCCCCAGAACCCTAAAAAAATTGTTTTAAATCTTTAATATTTACAAAGCATGAAGTAAACTAATTTGAAGATAAAACAAAAAAGAGCTATCATTCTCCTACTATTTTTAGAAGTTGCATTCTCCTATTATTTTTTTAAAAGTTGTCAACTAGCAATATACTGAAATTATGTTTAAATGAGTAAATTATTTGCTTGTACAGACAAAAATTTATTTGTCAAAAGCAAAGCCCACCCACTGATAAAATACTGATTAGTGGATAGCCAGTAGCAGGAATCTAGATTGGAATAAAGGATTTGGTGTTTTCAAATCCAAAAAAAAATCTTCACTTCACTAGCATTGACAGGAGCCTGAAGGTGAACGCCACAATTAATGCAACAAATTAACACCCACTGAGACAAAGATAACACAATTTAATATTAAAATGCTTAATACTGCTTCTTGAAAAAGACCTTACTATTATGAATGTATTTCCCTGAGGAAGATTTTGATGCAGTGTCTTTAGTACTTGAGGTTAAGTCGTGGGACTGGAACCATCAGAAGAGACTTGTCAGCTCTTTAGTGCAGCTGAGACAGATTTCATCTGTCAAGAATTAATACCTGTAACAACTGAATCTCGTCTACCTGGGCTGTTCTGAGAGCTCTCCCTGACAGCTGGGAGTGCACAGCCTACTGAACATTCAGCCACATAATGCCAGGAGATGCTGGGCATTTATGCTGCAAGACAGGAATGCAGAGAAGTGAAAGAAAATAAAGATAAAAGGGTTGATACCGGTTACTTTTCTACTTCCCTCATCCTAAAGTGGCAGCACATGGGAAGAAGGCACATTCAAATTGTATTTGAGAAAAAGCTGAAACAACACCCTGATCATCCAACACATAATTATCAAAGAAAGACTGAATTAATCCATGAAATTCCTCTACATAATGAGGGTGGTTTTCAGCAAGCTTCTCCACCTACCCATTGTTTAGCATCTGCTCGTGGCTAAGAAGAGTGTTAGAGCAGTGTCTCGAGCTCATACAATTGTTCTGCTTGCAAAAATTCCTCTCAGTAGGGATTTGCAGCAAATAGCGTTGCCAAACTTCGGTACACTGATTTTTGGAGAATGCAATGGCAGGGAACCTGTACATCATGGTCTTGACTTCAGCCCTAAAAATGCCAAAATCATACAACCTTCTCATGTCAGATTAGCTGCCAACACCAGTAACACTGATTGCACTTTTGCTACAACAGAGCAAGCAAATGATGGAGAAAGAAGAATTGCTAAACACATGAAAATCAGAAAAGTACTCTCAGGGCTAAGATAATAGCAGTGTTGAAGGGTACAGAAACACAATAGGAAATGGATCAAAAGTTGTCCAAGATATGCATAGGAAGGGCAAGAACCAAGTCTAGGCATCTCTCTTTCCTGCAGCAGTGGATTGTCAGACTGTGGGTGTGATTGCATTTAAATGATAAACATTAACGCCCCAAAGCGCTCCGGGGTAATGAAACTCCTTGGAAGATTGTGATTCCTTTTCACGGCGATTTAAAGCATTTTCTACACAACAACATACAGCAGCAGGGAGAGGAAACAAACCCTACAGTCTCAAGAAGCTTTGTGCCTCAGTGGGGTTCCTGAAGTCTCGTTGATCCGGATAAGGATCAGCATTTCATGGAGGAAGTGATTACAACTGTGCTTAGAGGAGCAGGGATTAAGCAAAAGATCCAGATTCTGTATCTCCCTCAGTCATCGGGACAAGGAGAGCACATGAATAAGACTATTAAAGGAGCACTGTGAACAGGAGCAAGCAGTAATGACAGGGATTAGAATGATAAATCACCCTTTATATTGAGAAGTGGGCATAGACTGGGAACAGGAATTCAGCCCTACCACATTTTATTTGGAACAAAAGTGTAGTTAATTAGATTTTTAACTTCCTTAGAAACTCCAAGAGGGAGATGTTTTAATGTGGATAATTGAGATACACCAAGTGTGATTAGAGATACAGGAGGAAATAGAGCAAGGGTTCAGACACTGTGGAGACAAGCAGGGGTGCTCCTTCAAGTACCTGTATGGGAAACAGGTGAACCCATTATGGGTTTGAGATTGACACCCAAGCAGTGCCGTTTAAACATTTCCAAATGTTTGTCTGGATTTTGAAACTGAAGCAACAAAGGAAACAAATCTCCTGATCTTCTAGACAAAAATATAACTATGTGATATTGTTTATTATAGTGGGGAGTCATTTGTTCCCATCAAACATTCAAACTTGAAAAAGAGACAGAAAAAAATTACATGCTTTGAAAACTAGAAACATATAAACATAAAACCAGATACACTGATGTTGAGGGTGTTTTGAAAACCTAGATGTGTCCCACAATCTTATGCTGCTGTTAGGTGACACTCTAGTGACACCTGACTGACCTTCTACTGAAATCAATTACCAGCTTCAGTTTCACTTAATCAGAAGGGAATTCCAGCCTGAATTTCTTATGAGGCATGAGTGGCTACTGGAAAACCAGAACATTTTAAGGACAGCACTTAGAACTTTATTCTCACTGAGCCAAGTAGCTTACTGAAAAAGACAATGCAAACACATATCTATCTAAGTACCTGTCAAATTTGCCTCCTCTTCAAGTTTAGCTTTATTTTAGTTACTTGCCTGAACATATTTAGCACTTAGTGAGTCGAACTGTGTGTAGCAGAAGTACAGATTACTATTGTAAAACCAGGAAGAACGATAACTATTTGTGTTTCTTCGCCATATTGAAGACAATGCTTTGGCCACAATCAAATCAGAGAAATTAGATAAATGCCTTTCGTTAATATTTTGCTATTTAAATTAAATCTGATGAGCAAGACAACTTCTTTATGAACAATCATGAGATGGTGGTGCCTTTTATATGAGCTTCTTGTATTATCATGCATCTACTCCAGCCACCATTGCAAGGCAGTTGCATCATAAGAGAGCACTTATTAATTTCTCTGTATATAAAACTAGTGTATGTTCCATTTTCAGAGAATTCAATGGGAAGAAACTGTGTGATGGGCAATCTGTAAAACTTAACTGAGTTGGTACATATTAAGATTATCATGGGGCTCCACATACAGCAATGAGAAAGCATCAAGCTCATTATCCCTCAAAGGAACAGAGCTGAGTCCCTCCCTAGACACCAGCCCATAACCCAGCCCTTTCTGCAGCAAATAAAACCCAGAAACCATTAAAAAAAGAATCTAATGTGCTTTCTGGTGCATTGCAAGACTTTAAACTAAATTCTGCTGGAGAAGTGAACTGATGAAGCAACAAATCCATTTCTTCGGGAAAGCAGGGCAAAAAGCATTCAGGCTGCTGCTGTTCAGAGAGCAAAGATACTTAATGCATGTCTAATGATGTAGAAAAGATGGGAAAAGTGGGTACCTAATTACTGCAAGGAAAAGAAAGGAATGGCCCACCCAATTATTGGTTGAATTTAGTGTTTCAATCCTTTCACAATAGCCTTAGAATTCTCAAATGTGGTAACGAGAAAGACAACATCAATTCATCAGCCAGTTCATGCAAAGAACAATTCCTTTTCTTGGTGTTTTTTCTGCCTTTCAGAATTTCTAAAGAACTGCAATAATACAAATAGCTGCTCCTTTAAGGAAACAAATCAGAATTGATTTTGTGGTGCTTCACATGAAGCAAAGAATCAAGATAAATACAGTGTTCAGGTTCTGAGACCCTTAGTGATATTACACACCACTTTCTAGGGACTCTCCAGCTAATAAATGCAAACTCACATGAGAACTGAAATACTATTCAATACAAGTAAAGATGGCCAGAATCCAGCACCTTGTTAATTCATCCATTTGCCTTTCACATATAGCAGACCTGTGCTGGAAATTTTAAGTGCAAAATGTGCTCTGCAGAACTGTTCTAGATTTCTGTGGGCATGCAGACACTTCACCAAATATTTACATCAGCCTGCCAGAAAAATTTTTCAGATGAAAATTTCATTCCATACGTGCAGTATAGCTTCTTACATTTAAATGCAGGTTTACTTACACACCCTCACAGAATACAATCGTGAAATACTGATTGTATTACGAAGAAGCAAATGACCAGTTGTGCCACATTTATGACTAACTTAAAGTAGACTTTGTAACATCTAGGAATTACCAATGTGTTGTAAGAGTGAGACCATTCACTGCTAATCTCCATTCTTTTACCTGGGTCAATAGACATTTTGAATAATGGAGGATCTTGCCAAAACAGCAGGTTTTATTAAAGCTTCAATCACTAGACACATACTGGATAGAATCATTTGTTACTAAAACTAAAAATTAACCACATTACACTACTTAGCTTTTTAATTACCTCCTTTCATCATCACTGTACTCAATTTACTTTTCACATTCACTGATGTGCAATGAGAACACCACCATACTACAGTAAGCAAAATATTTTTGCATGACAGTGGGCCCACTAGAGTTCTGATTTCAATATAGGGACCAAAATCTCTTTATCTGTAACCTGCAGGAATAGTATGACATTTTGATTCATGAATAAAATACATATTTTAAAAATGTATCATAGTACATTAAAATAATGCCTTCAGTTCCTGACACAAGACAAATCAGTTCCTTAACATGAATTATCATGCATAACCTCAGGCAGTTATAAAAAAACTGATTTCAAACATTCAGTAATAAAAAATTACAACACTTCTGATGTCATCAACAGTGACTCTGCTGTAAGATCTGAAAGGAAATCAAATTATTACTATCATTATTATTTCTATTCCTTTTCTCTCTTTGTTTCCCCTCACAAAATGACAATGGCCTTGAAGTCAAATTAAACATCTGTTTGCAAAATAAACCAGAGTGCTACTGACAGCTGCTGCCTAATGGCAAATGTCCTACAGCTGTCGGGCTCCTAAATTAACAATGATTTTCATTACAAACAGCAAACAACAAGCAAATTATGGAGCTGGTATTTTTCTCCATCCCACTATTTGAAATTTATGAAAATGCAGGCTCTACTAGAGACTCAGCCAGAAAGAAATCTGTGTACTGTTTTATTTCCTCCCTTGCAGGGAGCAAAATTCAGACAAAATCAGATTTCAGTGTAAGATACTTCATAGAACTTCCTCCTGACATGTCTTAAATCCTTTTTTGCATTTTCCTCTAGGATATGTAAATAGAATTAATAATTCATTGAGGATTTATCTTTCTCTGATGCAAATTTTGTCAATAAGGAAAACTACTGAAAAACACATTTCCTTGATTTTTCCTACATCTACTTAGATTTGTAAATCAAATCTTTGTAGATTTGCACACAGGTGCATCAAACCAGCAGACTTTTTCAAAACTTTACTTAAAATGCTTACATGCTAATTACATCAGAAGTAGATGGCAGGATTTTTTAGACAGCAATGTTCTTATTTTTAAAGTAGAAGAGGTGGGCAGGGGAAGCTCAATCACAGTACACCCTACAATCATACAGTAAAGTCAGACAGGAGGGCTTTGGTAGTTCATTAAAGACCCTCTGACATCACTTTTTATGGCTTCCTTATTTATGTTCAAGCTTGGGATTGGGAAGTAGGAACATTAGAGAGCACTATGCCTCATTTTCTATTTCACATGACTTTTTGAAGTGCATGATTGAAACCCACAAGTATCCTTAGAACAGTGTTGGGAATCTGGAAAGACCAAGAAACTCAGCATGGATAATGGCTGGGAAATAAAAATGGAAGTTTAGAATGCCTCATCTGGTTTTGTAAAATGCCAAATAAGGATACAGCTGAATTCTGACCAATTCTGTGCTTGTGTCCACTGTTAACCTTAATATGTAATTTTTTTAAGTATTTTCCCATAAGGTCTGGAGAAAACACAATGGTGATCAAAAAGGTAACTGATATAATTATCTTGCCATAAGGTATGTTGAACTTTTGTAATGCCTGAATTCCTACCCCACTGCACATCAGTGCACAATCTTTTTATTTTTTACAAAACAGCTAGTTTTAAAAAAAGACATTTTTGAAAAAATATATAATGATATGGACCAATGAAAGTAACTGCACGTTCCTTCATTTTACCACAAAATGTGCTATAACACTGATTTTTTTTTTAATATGAAATTATTGCAGGCATTTTCAAGGTAGAGTGCAAAAAAATTTTAAAATACTATCTTTCATAATAAAGCCATAACTACATTCCCCCTGTTGCTAGAGAAAGACCACCACCCTTCTCCTTACTCTGCTTCTCTCTTTGTTCTTCTATTGCTTTGCTTTCTCAAGGAATAAACCCATCCTTGAGTAGCAAAACCATTAAGCTCTTTTGCAACACTACATCTTTACAAACAAAACAGCATATGAATGAATCTAACTAGATTATAGAGGGTTACTTTATTAATTGCACCATAAAAAAAGAAAGGTTATCTAGAAGAACACAAAATTACAAGAAAATCCATTTATAGCACTTTCCAAATTCACGTGCTCCCACTGTGAAGTTAAAGAAATGATATTAAACCTGTGACAAAATGAAAGTGAAATGGTGTTTGGTTTTAAATGTAGATGTGTCAGTAGATCCAGGGGGCTGCTACCATACATATCGAGATAAAACATGCATTTTTACACCCAATATTAGAGCTAACATAAATATAGAAGCTATACAGAAATGCAGGTTACTCTTTCTTCCTAACACAAGTAAACTCTCTAGGTGTTTCACCTATAAAATAAAATACAGGGTTCTAAGTTAGTTTCATTGAAAAGTTTAAACTTTTGTCCTATTTGTTTAAAAAAATAATAAAATTTCTGGATGAAGAAAATATTTACTTTATTTTTAAGGACAGCATGACAGCAATACAAGCTTTTCTATCCTGCACTGGTTTATAGAAGAGTCACTGGCATCTAGCTGCTCCTGAGAAAACAGAGGCATTGAAAAATGAGTTGAGCTGTACATAAGAACTCAGCGTAAGAGGACAAGAATGGGCCCAAATCAATTCATTCCCAATCTATGTCCCTGGCCATTCAAAGCTGGGCACATTTCTGTTACATCTCCTAAAAGTGAAGAATGGGGCAAAATGAAGGCACATCACAAGGATTGCATATGCAAAATCACACATTTTCTATCTATCAGAGGTTGCATTTGTTCTCTGGACTGTTAGGATGCACAGAGATATCTTAGTTTGCTATCTTAATTGTGTAGAAATACATGAAGTGTCTACACAAAATATTCTATTCAAGCTATGAAATATTAAGCCATACTGCTATTACCTGTATCAAAAATGAAGTTCAGAAGCTATTGCTGCTGTTATGTGGTTTTAACTGGAAGATAAAGATTTACCTTTTTCAAAAAACTATTAGTACAGAATTTTTTATAACTTCTCTGCACACAGAAGCCTCATTGTGTCTACTAGGAAAAAGAATAAAGTTATATAATATGAGAACTGTTATCTTCTATCACTCCAGAAACAGATTGCTATAGAGAGCTCTTGCTAGCCAAGGAAGGCAGGTTGATCTCTCTTTTTTCTTGGCTGTTATATTTACTTATAATGAAAAGCTGTCCATAAATGCTTTACAACAGTGCTCAATTGCTCCACTGTTAGTATTCTAATAAACAGTCAGGTAAAACTGTTGACATGAAGTGTCTGGACAATCTGAGAGGATGAATGGAAAAGACTGAATAACAAATTTAATATCTGATTCAAACAAGCTGGGCTTCTCTGTTGTTAGTTTTTACACTTGGAAAATTTAGAGGCATAATTTTATAGTGAATTTCTCGCAGCTCATCATGAGCCAGTTGTACTCATCTGCTTCAAAATAAAGAGTGTGAGTTTTCAATAAGTGTAAATCCATGAATCTCCCTCAAGTACAACCCATAAATATTCAGGAATCCTAAAAGAACATGTGAGGTCATAATTTCACATCTTTTGTAGCAAATAGGGTGCTTGATTTAAAGAATACATTCCCTATAAAGCATTTACATAAACACCCAATTAAGTATATGGAGAAAGAATTGAGCTATATTTTAATCAGGCAAGTATCCCAAAAATCGAGAAAAATTCTATGTATAGGGGTAAGTAGAGCCAAGCAAAGAAAAGGAAACATTTTAGCAGTGAAAACGTAAGAGAGGAGCAAAGAATCCACTTAGAGCACTTCACCAGCTTAGTCTAGTAACCTAAATAAATTAAAACCATGTCCAACTTCTCCTCCCTCTGCCAGCTCATTGATACTGATGAGGGATTTAGGACAAGCATGAAAAGTAGCAAACAAATTTTTCAGCTGTAACTGTACATAATTCTTTGTTCTTTATTGTTTTTTTAAGTTCAACTCTCTCATCATCTATCAGATGTTGCTTTTATATGACTGCAGCTTCCACCCACGTAAAGGAGTCTGGCAACTGGAACTTCTTTCTGTTAGCGGCAAATTTATGCAATATTGGTTTTGTGAGAATCATAATAACAACACTTTTAGCAAAAGAGATTCATTCTGAAATACATGTTTACTCTGAGCACCTCAGTTTGGCATTCCTCATCAACACTCCTCCTAATGCAGTGTTAATGACTTGGTCACGTACTAATTACACACCACAGAGCAGCTGCTCTTGTGGATTCTGGGCCTTGTTATCCAGGTGCCTCGTGCTCCGTTTCTGGCCATGGGGTCTCACCATGAGTTTTGAATGCAGAGAAGAAATTTGGCTGCATACCAAGACATTTTCAGCATGCATATGTAGTTGTGAACTCCTGAGGTTTTATGACATTTGGTTCTTCTTTTAGTCTCTCCAACACATTTCAGCACAGTGTTTACCAGGAGTGACAGGCCAAGTGACCTGAACGAACAGAATGCTTGAAGTTACACAAAATCCAAAGGTTCAAAAAGCTGTAGCTGGAGTTCCTTTGCCCTCAGAGCTTTGAAGCTTGAGTGGAAGAGGATGGTCAGAACCCACATGGAGGTTGGAAACTGAGTGTTATATCCAAGGCCTAGACCCATGGAATAGAACTGAAGTTGTCCTCACAGATATGACAGCTTTGCTCCAGCAGCACAACTATCTAAAAGATTTTGCCAAAACGTGCTTGATATACACTAAATATGCCATAGTTTTTATTTAGAAGGCTGCAATTCTTTAAAATTCCTCTGCTCTCTGATTACATGCAAACAGGAC
The DNA here is from genome assembly GCF_965178545.1 of Coloeus monedula. NCBI lineage: Eukaryota > Metazoa > Chordata > Aves > Passeriformes > Corvidae > Coloeus > Coloeus monedula. The sequence goes on along the minus strand of NC_138786.1, from coordinate 8,825,906 downwards.
CCAGCATAATTAAAATCATGAAGATAATTACATATTCAGGCAAACAAGAAGCTCCACACTTTTCCTCAGAAACTATAAAACATTTCCCTAGAGATGACTCAGAACACATTTCCAGAAACAAACAGCAGAGACAGTATGATGAATACAGTGAATTTCTGCAAGTACTAATGGTAATGAACAGTATTTACAGATACCAGATTTTAATTTGTCGGTTGTTTAAGCACGATATGTATAGCAGAAATGAATAACTTGTCTGCAGGAACTTTTGCTACATTTACCATACAAGTGACACGAGCTGTCTGAGAATTCAATTATTTCATGAGCCAATCACAAACTGTGGTTTCTTCTCCAAATGGTAAATTGAATATAACTTATTTGTGTGTGGCCATCATTTACTGCATTTAACAATTAATCTCAGCCTTAGTGAAAATCAGCAAATGCTAAAGGAGGAAAAGATAATTACCATCTCACATAGACTCTTCATGAGATCTACACCAGCTGACAGATTTACTCAATTTGGATACTAACAAGATTCTCTCTATCATGAAATTTTAATATGTGACAAGCTAAAAACTTGACAAAATTTTCTTCACTCTTGTATTCTATTACAGAATTGTAAAGGACTTGCAGAAAACTGTTTGCTCTGTATTTCCCACCTGTTACATGTGTCAGACCTTAACCCACCTGTTTATCACACTAAACTGAGACACTGTCTCGAGGAATACAACAAACCAGGTGAATCTAGAAACCTGGGGCTCAAATCAACCTAAAAGAGGTGATTTTCCATCACTGCTATGAAGCTTTCAATAAACATTTATTGTCCTTTTTTTGGTCAATGGGGCAAATCACTATTTGAAACCCATACTTCAGACTTGCCTTGTTTAACAAGATAAATCTCCATTACTTGGAGGTTTTTTATAGAATTAAGCACAGCCTCTGAATATTAGCTGTCAGATAAAAAAATGCACGTGTACTGTTCTACTTTTCATAAAAAGGAGAATATGCTAAACCAAGCATGAAAGTGCATATGCAGAAAAAAGGTGTTCCTTAAAAGTTAAAACAGTTTTCACTCACTTCAACAAAATATTAAAACAGATTGACCAAGACAGGGTTCAAACCCCTGAAAATTTCTCTACTTCCATGTGATGATACCAATACCACCAGGCTCTGCCACTGCTCTATTGTCTATTGTAATTATTTTCTGTATAAATTGTACATCACAAAAATAAAGTTTTCTCAAGAAAGTTTTAACAGTGGGTTTTCAAAGATCCAAGAAAGCAAATGCATTCTGAAGAGCTCAGAAACCTAGTAAGTAGAGTTTAAAACAGAAACTTTTATCAGAACATGAAGGAATGACCTGGCCCTCCCATCCTGACACGTGACACGTTGGTGTGCGATCAATCACAGGAAACAAGGGAAAGAAAATAGGGAGAGAAAGAGGTTGCACTGTGAACATGGAAACAAATAGACTCTGCACAGCATGACAGCTGAGAAGGTCCAAAGAGACAAACAGGAAAGAGGGCTTAAAGCTTGAAGGTCTCCCAAGCAGTGTGTAAAATAAAAGTCTTTTATCTTGTGTCTTCAGTGAGACTCAAGCACAGGCCTAAGTGTGTGGCTAAATGGAGCCTCAGCTATTGTTTACATCCCAGAAGCATATTTAGTACGGAAGTTTCAGCAGAGTCCAGGAGGATTCAAACCTTTTGGGTATTTCACTGTCATCTCTTGTTGGGAATGAAGAAAATGCATGAATTATTCTCAACAAGACCATTGCAGTACAACATCACATGTTAATCCATTTTCTTGATTTTTCTTCTCACAATTCTAAGTCTTCACACAGAAAAAGATGTTTTAGAAAGCAAGGTGGTGACAGTAAGTCAAATCCAAACATGTTTATTCCCTAAACTTTGTATTTTGCAGCCACCCAGAAAGCTAGCATTACACACACGTGTGCACATGCCAAATGATTTAGGATCCCTTACTGAAACCTACAACTACAGATTCCCATTTGTGTGTGTCATTTTGTGCTTCTCACAGCCACACTGATCACATGCACCATGCCTAGAAAGCACTGGGAAGGCTACTACCCAAATCTGAGCAAGTGTTTCCACCAAAGCTACCAGATTTCACAAAATGCAGAAAAACAGCTGTTCCCAAATCTCACAACTAGCCCAGGAAAAGCTTCCTGGGAGATTCTATACTTAGTTATACCACAAGAAAAACAAACAAACAAACAAACAAATGAAACAAAACAAAACCAAAAAACCAAAAAACCCAAAACAAAACAAAAACAAACAAACAAACAAAAAAACAAAAAAAAAAACAAAAACCAAAACCAAAACAAAACAAAAAAAACCCCAAAAAACAAAAAAACAAACAAAACTCCAAAAAACCACAACAACCCAGCTTTATTTGGCACTTAAAACTGTAATAATTTTTTATGGATCAGTTATGTCTAACTTGTGACCACATTTAACTTTTCTATATATTGAAGTCAGTAGATCAGGGCATAGTGAAAAAAGTATATCCTTGTGATCCAGAACAGGCTCCAAAATGCTGCCATTCTGTTTTGGAAATTCTAAAACAAAGTTATCATAGCAAGGATTGAAACAGATATGTACTGATAATTAAAAAGAATATCTGCAGTCCCATCACACACAGAAGAAAGAAAAATACACCGAGTTTGTTTCCTCTGAAGTTCAAGGTTTTGGAATTTTTCCATGATGAATTTGGACTTAACTCTTTAAAACAACACCTGCTTTTAGACTTTTGCTTATATCATCTAGAATAATTAAGAAATAATTATTTCCAATGCTAACGTACCAATAATTATTTCCAAATTTTTTCCAGCATTTCCATGCTATTCTATGGGAGCTGACCATAAAGAAGGTTTATGAAGAAGGCTGACTACAAACTCTAATTCAGATGCCATCAAATCTTTACATACAGAAGAGAAAATGTACATGTTGCTAATGCCCAAACCCCATCAGTGATTGCTATGTATGGGGCCATGGACGACAAACAAATGCCACATTATAATGTTAATTTCTGGCATCAGCAACTCTTAATATTGGTCATTCTTTCTTTGAACAGTCCTGGGCATGGAGCTGTTACCTTCTGAGGGCAACAGAGCAATCATTGGGAGGAAGCCTGTATTTCCCATATAATTTTCTCTAAAAGGTACTTAACAACTTCCTTTCATTTTTCAGCAGCACATACACACCAAAGACACCCACGACACACTGTAAATAGGTGGTCATAACACCAAAATTTTCATTTTCCTGGAACCTACATTTCCAAGCTGCTCTTTTATTTTCCCAAATGGATTATGAGAACTGGTACCAGTCAGCTAATGCAGCTCTTTGCTGGCACTTCAGTGTGTCGTTGGCACTACTGATGCATATCCAGCAGCCTGAGAAGGTTGTAAAGCAGTGGTTCACTCTGTGCACTCTTTGAGGCAGTGACAATTTCATACTTTCATGTGCAGAGAACTGCAGTTCTGACTGTTACATTTTGTAGCCTCTCTTGACTTTTCTGCAAGAATTCAAGTACTTCACAGAAAAAAACAGTATTGAACATCCAGCATGACCTGACTGGCAGCGAGGAGAGAGAAGAAACACTTATCAAGATCCTGCAGTTGGTGGTACTTCACTGCATTCCTTCTCTGACAAGACCCAGGCAGGTCCCTGAGCTGACTTCAGCCACAGATTTTTGAGTTTCAGGGAGGAAAGTATAGCTCTTAGTTAATTTTTTTTTTGATAATGGCAATTCTATTTAGGACAATAGTGAAGAAAAAATAAATCCATCAACTTGTGTTGTTGAATATCATTACTGGATTAAAGTTTAAATCTTGTCTCTTTAAAAAGCCAAATAAAGCATCATCACCTTATTATTAATTTACTTAAATAGCAAGTGCCTCAAGCAATATTGGTTATGCAGCTACGAGGGGGTCAGTCTTACTGATAAAAAGCTCTGCAACACTCAAGGAATCTTCTGGATTGCCAAAGAAACTCTCGAAAAATTCCATCTCTAAACATAACAGAACTTCTAACAGGTTTTATTGCAGCCTGAGGTACACTTGTCTGTAGTGAGCTTAAGAAAAGACTGTAAGTGTATTCTTGAGCTGCTTTAGTACACATTAAAGCAGGTGGTTCTTAAAATTATTATACTAAAACTGAGAAGCAGCAAGTAGAAGCACACTGCCAAAGATTTGAGACTGTTCCACAGCTAGAGTGGGGACTAGATCACCCTCACAGATGTGGAAGAGGGGAGTGTCTGTCTCATGCCCATCAGCAAGAGGAGAAGTGAAGCACAGGGTGAGAGGAAAGCAGCCACAGGCCATTTTTGCTGGTGGCAATTTCACAGCCTGTCCAGAAATCAACTGCAATTTTAATAACATATTTTCCTGAATTGGTCTGAAGTATCTTCTGCACGACCTTTGTGATAGTGTTCCCTTAAAAGCCTAAAAGTCACTATCCCCTGCACTGAAAAGTCTCTTTGAAACACTTTGGTCTGCTGCAGGGCATATTTTAGCAATTTTTAAGGCTTCTCCCAGACATGGATTCAAGGCAAGCAAAGAAATTCCAATTGTCCATGAATATTTGGCCAATCTGTCCAATTAAATACAGCAAAGTCTTAAGAGACATGAAAACGTTTCTCTGGCTCTCTTTAGTTCTACAGACCAATGAGTGACCCTAAAGCAAAGTGCACCCTAAAGCAAAGTGCACCTTCCTCTCTGCTTGAAAAGCATGGTAACACATGAGACTGTGTAATAATAGCAAAATATCAGTAAATGATCAACGGCTCTAAAATGAAAGCATTCACCTCTAAAAAAATAGATCTGGTTTTATTGATAAAGGTCCATTTAGACAACCATGACTTTACAGAACATTCCTATTATTCATCTCACCTAAGAGCCTATTTTCTACCCACCAGATGGATGCAATTTTGATCCCAAAAATTAAGAATGCTTAGATTTTTTTATGTGAAATGAAAGGCTAACAAGTTCAATTAGGGTTACTGACTTGATGCTTACTGAAGGCTTGGAGTTACTTTTGAATACTCAGGCTTTAAATTGCTAACATTTCACTGTGCAAGTAGAACTAAACTTGGTCAACCATGTCCAAGGAGAAAAAAGAATTAAGAACTCCATTGGTTCCAATAAATATTAGACTCATCAACTGAGCTTTACTTTAATATGTGTTAAAATACTTACTTGAGAATCACACAGCCTGTCCCGGTGGGAGGAGCTGTCCAAAACACCTGGATGCGTGTCCTCCTTCTAGGTGTACTCTCTGTCACAGCAACGGGACAATTGCTCATGAACTGTGTTTCTTCTTCATCTATGATCTAGGGAAATGGAAAGAGAAGAATGGGAAAAGATAAGGATGTGCATGGCCAATGTCTCTCGAGTGTGTTTTATCAGTTCGTGTTTTCTTTGAGTGGAATATTTATGATACTCTCTGCTTAGCTCAGCACTACTTCAGTGAATTTATTTATAACATGCAGATTGCTCACTGGATTGAAAACAAAAAGCTCATGAAATAAAGACAGAAGAATAAGTCAGTTCTAGGTAAAGATAATTCAGACCTTTCAGAGCATCGCTGCAAATAACCTTTTTTGTGGATCCTGATTACTCGAGCTTCCTGTAAATATAAATGAACTGAAAATAATAAAAAATTCGTAATTTCAGATAATCGAGAATCCATTATTTAGTCCAAAACACAGACATTTTTGCTTTATTGATTGATTGATGGTTAACTGAAAAGTTTAAGTGGTACAAGCCAAAAACCAGAGAGGTTGATTTGGAACTGGTGTTCTAAGGATTTTACTCAAAGGTGTCATGTCAAAATAGCTTTCTCACTGCATATGTGTTTCAGGGATTGTACTTTAAGCCTTCTGTTCATCAGATCTCAAAGAAATTTCATCAGAAACTGTTAAGTTTTATCTGGAAACAGGCAATGCTCTGATATTGCAAAATTTCTCTTCAGAATGCTCAGTGGTCCTGTTTCATTTGATGAAGCCACAATTCACACAACATTGGGTCAAAATTCAGGCAACGAATTACAAACCTCACCATTTTGAGGAAGAAGCTGTATTTATCAATTTATAGCTAGATTCAGCTCTGAAAGGGCTTTTTCAGAATCCTGCTTCTATCAACACACAGAGAAACACACACACATTTACCGAATAAAAATATTAAAAAAATAAAATCTTCCGGCAGTAAACATAAGTTTAAACAAGTATTTTGACAAAAAAATACTCCTTTACATTCTAAAAAAAGGGTGGCAATACCTTTAATTGGGCCAGATCTGCTTTAGTGAGCAGGCATCCTCGTAATCTCACCCAAGGATACCACCGGCATTCCCAAACATTTTTAGCTAAGCCAACAAACATTTCTGTATTTCCATGGTAGAATGAAGTGGCACTGGCCCAGAGGAGTGCTGAGAAACTCTATTTAGCTGGTCAATAGGGCAGTGGGTAATGAGTTTTAAATTTAAAGCCATTAATATGCTTCAAGTTTTTTAACGCTTCGTAGAATCTGTGTAACCAAACACAATGTGCACATTTGCTGGGTTTTAATTAACGGGAAGCAGTGGGAAGCGTGGGATCTGGTGGAGGCTTAAGCTGACTGCAGAGTTTCTACTTCTGCTGGAAACAGTGTAATGCATGTAAGTTGAGTACCAAGAAATCCCTGATCTACAATTCTGTTTCGGCCACCAACTGTACTTATTCCGTCTGCCTTATTCCTGCAAGAGTAAAATAAAGACATAAAACTGCCTACTTATCTCTCAGAAAGGTTGTCTCAATTATTTCAGGACCACGTCAATTGACCTTTTATCCATATCTCACAGTAATTCATTCTTAATCAGAACCCAATTTTGGTGGGAGCTCTGAGAGAAGAATGAGTGATTTTCTACCATCTCATACACAATAAAATACTATCACACGTTATACAAAAGCATGATAATTCCCATTGAAAAGGCTCTTAGGAGATCATCAGAAAGTTCTTAAAAAGGACAGCTTTTCTAAAAAAATGGAAATGATACAAATTACTGTACAAATTACACTGGTTCCCTTGTCAGATGCAAGGCGCTGCTGCACTGTAACTCACACTCTTGGATAAAAACTAAGAATATGTTCAATTCAGGTCAAGATTATATGATTACATGTAAGTATGAAGAGGATTGATCAGATACAAGCTATTCCACAATGACCAATGAAACTTTTTCCCAATCTAGTTTAGCTCTTGCCTGGCAGACACTCCATCAATGGATGTGTCTTGAGAAGCCCAGCTGAAATGAATTGGTGCTCTCCAAGTATAAAATCGCTATTTTCAGTTAACAAAAACTTAGCTGCTATCACATCCCTAAAGATCATTCATCCAGCAGTCATCATTGTAGGCCTACCCAAGTGCATTTGCACGTTAAGTAAATTCTTACCTCCAGGCGAACCCATCCTGCTTTTTCCACCAATGGTGAATGGAATCACAAGGAACACCAAAACCAAATCCAACAACGTAAGAAAGGAGTTGTGAGCAGCTGACAGTAGTTATTACAAGCCAAATTTATGACTTGACTGCAAAAGCAGAACCTGAAATATGTGTTTGAATTCTAGATAGTCATTATGTTGAAGCACATCCTTGTTCCAGTTGCAGCAAATGAACACGGAAATGTTTTTTTCTCCTATTGCCTACTTAATTCCTGCAAATTAGCAAGTAAAGAGTTCTCTCAAGGAATACAGATGCCTATAATAAACTAATTTGAAAGTTCTGGTTGCATTTTAGAACATAATCCTGGAAGAACAGGAAGTGGCTGAGCCTCAAGGCTACATCATGATTTCCTGCATCACTAACCATCAAAGCAGAAGAGTTATGCAATGAGTGTCTACTGGAAAATACTGAACATAAAATCATAAGGTCTTCCAAAAAGCATTCCTTTGAAGGAAAATTGGACAGAAGCTTTCTCAGTAAAGACTTCTAATGTGGACAGAATACAGTACAGAACTTCTAAATGAGTTGGGAAGGCTCAAATGCCAGTTGATTTGAGATGATTAAAGAAAGTCATCTTACGATATTTAATAAATCCCAAAAATTTTCCAGATTCTAGGATTTCAGATAAACCATCTCAAGCTTCTTTCCATATCCATGGAGGTCCAATACTTTAAAAAAAGTTTCTTAAGAGTGATAAGAAGGGAAGCCTGATTTATACACCAGGATTACAAATGACATGATATTTTAGGGTGGAGGATGATATTATTACACTCCCATGAAACACAGGAGAAAAGCAAAAGTATCCTGGCCAACTTTGGGGGAAAAAGAGACAAGTAATACAATCCTGATTTTTTTTCTGGACTCAAGTCAGACCACATAGGCGTGAAGGAAAGATTTGGCAGGGGAAAGGCATGCAGATTAAAACGTAGCATTTGCAAAATTATAGCTTCTGAACCCTACGTTATCTGTAATGGGAAGCCTTACATTTTCAGGAATGGGCCAGCAAATTAACCACGTTGGACAAAAATCCTAAAACCAAAAAATAAACACTTGGCCAAAAAATCTGAATCCTCAGAGGAACAGATTTCTGCATGACTTATCCTTTCAAATCCACAAATGCAATGACATTAGATTTTAATATTTGAGTAAGGTTTTGGTGTGAGGTCTTTTTCCCCTTTGTGATTGTGGTATTATTGGACCAATTTATTCCTTCAGGGAAACGAGTGTAAATCCTGAACAAGATTCCTGGATTTAACTGGGATTTAAACTAGTGTCACAACAAGTAGAATTTAGCTGAACGTGGGTAAATCCACATACATGAAAGCACAGATATTACAAGGGAAAGTTTACCAGCTCCAGGCTTGGTCTTACATTCTTTGCATATTCCAAACACTGATGAGGTTGAGGACAAATTTTGGGTGTTCCTGAAAAGCAGGACTGAATAACTGCTTAGTTTTTAAAGAAAAGGAACAACTGGTTTTCTCAGAACTGGAATACTTCATGCTGAGTGACAGAGCTTGCTGTTTCTGGTTTCTATAAACTGTTAGTCAAATAAACCAGGCAGTTATACTATCCATAAATTTATATCAGCATTGAAAAAAAGTTTAAAAAAAATTCTAAATACCATACATCACAAAGGAAGGGATTAGTACTGAGTAGAAAAGGAGATGAAGTTACATAAACCCTCTATTGGCTTGTGTCCACTTCCTTAGTTGAAACCAGTGGCTAGGACCTTCAGCACCATTTCTTGTTCTGTGGACACATCATCACTTTCCACCCACTGAAACAGCTGCTTTCTACTGGAACAATAGAATAAAAAAAAAAAAAAATAAAAAGAACACAGCTAAAAGTTCACAAGATAAGCGTCTTTGTGGGCAGATTTCTTCTTTGGAAGAGCTAATATAAATGTTGCAAAACTGTCTTCTCCTTGAGGAAACTTTCCAATTATAAAAAGAACACTGGGTCTATGTAACCGCAATAATATTTAGCCTTTAGGGATTAATCTAGAACAAAGCTTATTATATGGAACGTAAAACTAATGATGTACAAAGTCAGTTTAAAAACCCTACCTCAAAGACGTGCTTCCCATAACCATATTCTTTGACTAAAGGACACCGCATTTCTGTCAGAGCCTGCGCTCAGAATCAGAAGATGAGAACAGGGACTTTTTATGCAGTGTCAGTAATCAATCTCAGTGCAGACTATGATTCAAGGCTGTATAGAACCACTGAGCATTGCTGGGCTCTCTGTAAGATTGACCATCCTTAGCAATGCACCACAAGGCTGGAGATGTCTGATAAGGGTTAGGGTTGGATCAGGGCTAGGGTTAGGATTTGAGAAGGGTTTGGGTCTGATAAGGGTTAGGGTTTCTCTGAAGCACTGAGAAAAAGGCAGATTTATTGAAGAAAGGTGCTGCTAAAATACACTTGTAGATTATCACTAAGTTCTGGTAACTTCTAGCAGAAACTTTACGTAGATGTCCCACAAAGCTGCAATTAGAAATCAAATTCAGTTCTGTAATCATTACCTGAGCAAAAAAATTTTTGCTCTCAAGAATCTGCTGCGTGTTGCTCTTCAGCCCAAGCAAACCTGAGCTGTATTATAGGTACTGCAGGGTCTGTTCCAAGGTGCAACCCAAACAAAAGGAGAAAGCAAGCAGTTCAGTGTGACAAGAGCCTGAAGTGCAGTAAAGATACAGCATTACACACAGCCAGCTTTCACACTGAACAGCCTCTCCTGCCCAAGCCTGGCTATGGGAAGGCTAACAAAATAGCTGTTTCTTCTTTATTTTATATGTATGAAAAGAGTAAAGAGATTATGTGTATTGGCAGAAACGGGTCACAGTAGCGTGACAGTATTTAGTAAATGTAAAATGCTATATTGTATATTTTTCTTGCTTTTGAACCACTCTTAGTTAACTTAAAATTATAACATGGTGATTTATGAAGCTTACACTGAAGACTTACGCTTGTAAGACGAAAATGGCCAATTAAGTAATGGCTCTCTGTAAAACTCAGGAGATGAATGAGCCCAGACTGTTGTGAATTGAGGCAGTTTTCATCTAAGAGGGGACTTATGGTCCAAAGTTTCATCCTTTTTCCCCGTGAAGTTTCCTCCTTGACTGCAACATTAACACCTCTACGAAAACAGTTTGGTAAATTGATTCAAGCTACTTTATCAGACGGTATTACTAGAGGAGGGGGGTGGGCAGATAACCCAGCTTTTCCCTGATAACATTATTTTTATCATCTCTAACAGAGAAACTGTATTAGGCACAGAAAGCAGCCATTATTCTCATAGCTATAAATCTCATTGCGTTCCATCAGTAACTTCCTTTAAGTAGCTGTTTCGACTAAGGATAATTCTCTTATTTCATGTGTAACAAGCAATTTGCAAACGCTAATTTCCAGCAGGGAAAGGACAAAATCTTTACAAATTCGATCATCTTTTGAAATCCCTTCAAATATTCTAGCTTCTTAGCACATCCAGTACTATCCAACAGTGTTCATCAGAAACCAGGAATTGTTTTGAAGACTGAACTTGCTTTTCACACCTTGGCACATAAAGACCCAAAGTGCCCCAGCTGGCTCTTGCCAAAGAGAGTGCCCTGGCATGAGCACCAGAGCATACAAATTACTCACAGCACCAGGGGCACCAGCACAAGGAAACTGTGCAAAGGAACTTCGTGTGACTTTCTGTACCAAAGCAACAAGTTGCTCTGCATGACAAATGCCTTAACTTCATTCCCACTGCTTGGTGCCCAGCCTACACAGCAACTTTTGCAACATTTGAAACGATGTGTAAGGATTCTGGGAAAGACGGAAAGTTTTAGTTCAAAGAAACAGGACTTTTGGCTCACTTTAATGCACAATTTAGTCAAATTAGACCTAAATCTAGAGTAAATTTACTGAGGTCAGACTCTGTGATGACCAATTCAAACACATTCATTTGTGGGTTATGGAGTTTTTTCATTATATTCAGGCAAAAGAAATTAATTTGCTTTTCTGTGAAATGAGAGGGGGTTTTATGGTCTGAGTATATTTTAAATTAGGAAGCACAAAATAACAGCTGAAAATATAGTAAATTTTATGATTGTAAAATGAAAATAAAGACATTTTACTCCCAAAACTTTGTTCCAAGGATTAGGAAGTGGAGCTGTCCCATTGCAGCCCTAAACCAGACCATTAACCAGTGAGGATGATGGGGACACCGATGAAGGCTGTGCTCTAATGGCCCTTAGCAGGTCCCCTGGGAGCAGAGTCAGCACTAGTCAGAGCAGTCCTCTGGCCAGTTCCCTACACGTGAGCCAAGGCCAACCCAAAATAGCAGCGATAGAAAATAAAATCCAATATTGAAAAATAAAAAAAAAAATGGAGCACAGCCACTTAGGGTTCTCACAGGCTCTCATGGATTTCTCATTTCTGTCTTCCATGTAATGGAGGGATCAGAGTGCCAACAGTTCTTCCAAGATGACAAAACTAACACATGCATTTTAGATGAGAATATAACCACAATAAACCTCAACAAAGATCCATGCAGGGTTCTCTGTGGAATACTTCCACAGAGATATTATTTATACTCAGTGTTCTGCTGTCAAACTATTTCAGTGTGAACATTATTTATTTGGCAAAAAATAGCCACTATTCCAATCTAGTAAAAAATAGCTTTTGATAGATGATGTCTCAAGTGCTTCAGCCGGGGAGAAACATTGCTTGCTGAAGGGGATATTGTATAGAAATCAACAGGTTTTAGATAACAATCACTTGAAAGAAGTAAAAGTTTAAGGATTTTGTATATTTCTTGTTTAGAGCATAGAGTTAGGACTTTTCATTCAAGTCTATAATACAGAAATTTCTCTGGAAAGAGAAAAAACTGCTGTTAATTCCTAAATATATTTCCCACCACTACATCCAGACACATATAATGCAATTAGCTACCTCACATTAAAGAGCACATTTTAATCTGGTTTTCTAGATAGATAAAAAGCGTTGGAAAGTTGTTTAAAGAACAAAATGCTTTTGCAGCCTCATAAAAGAAAGTGATATAAAGCAAGGCAATGTGCATACAACCCTCGACTGGACGTGAGACGTGACTTGTATTGCTAAACAATTTTTCTCAAATCACTTTAGTGTAGTCTGTGAAGTAGGGATATAGACATTGAGCTCCTTTTTCAAAACAATATACTAAATGCTCTGTGGTAACATTATACTTAAAAGCTTGTCACACTTCCAATTGGTCTCAGCCTTTATAAACAGGAATACTTTAGGAAGAGATTAAATCTGAGATTCCAGATCTTCGGCCTCTTCTGTGATGCACCAACTGCTCAAATTAAATGGAAAAGTAGCTTAGAGAGTCAACTAGAATTTAAGCCAGGGAAATCCATGGAAGACATAAAGTTGGAGTGGCCCCCTGTGTACCAAGCCTTTGTCTCACTTTCGTAGAAAGAGCAGCCAAATTCTATCAAAGATCTCCCAGCTCGGTGCATTGATGCTCACAGAACCCAGGAAGCAGAACAACAACAAATCTGGCAGAGATGCAGTTTGACAATTGCATCTTCTACGCCAGAGTAGTTTTCCAGTGTTTCCAGGGATTGCAGCACAATTAATTTAAAAGGAAATTTAAATAGTGCTAAAAAAAGAACCTTAGTTTGCGAAAAAATAGTTTATATTTTCATTTGGCGGTACAGTGGGATCAGAAGACAAAACTTATTGCGTTATTTCTCTTATTTATCTTGCAAAAAGCAGAGACTTGCTATTAGAGTGTGCTCTGGGACCAGCACTGAACACTCTGCTTGTGAGATGGAAGATGTAAATTCAGAAATCCGTTCTGAATTAGGCTGTTCACTGTCAGGGAAAGATTTTAAAAAATGAGCAACCTTCAGCCACTCTCTCTCCTGAACTGTTCTACTTCACGTATATCCTGAACTGAGGGGAAAAACCGGCTTGGCAGCCAGGTAATGAAAGCACTGATGTGTCTTCAGATCTCTGCTCTATTTATTTTGATGACTTTCCTCCCGAGTTACCGAGCCAGCCTCATCCCTGCTGGTCTAGTGAAGTGTTTTACTAGTGTTACAAAGCAGAGGGATGCAAGAAGAAGAGGCTGAGTGAAATCTATCCTGAAGGAGACTGGTGCTGTGTGGAGAAGCATGTTTTAGGGCTACAAAACTCTCTGTTTCAATCCTTGTTCTAATGACTCAGACACCTGAACCTTCTCCTCCCCATCCAAGTATAAACCCTTTTCTGACTCATCTGCTTCAACCTGGGAATTATATCTGGATGAAAATTCCACACACCCCCCCCCCCAAAAAAAAAAAAAAAAAAAAATTGTGAAAATCAATATACTCCATTAAAAGGGTCAATATATTGGTGTTTCTTTCTGGGGAGACAAGAGACCAAAATGTTTCCCCAAAGTATTAAGAATTCTAGCTTGCTAGTCCAGGACTGCAATTGCATCAGTTCTAGGAGTGCTAACATAGAACTTTTTTAAACATTCAATTAAAAAACAAATCAGAAACCTGCTTTTGCATTTATTTCTGAAGCCCACAAACAAATGCCCTTTTTTGAAAAGGGACAAAACAGAGCTCTGAGCTTCCTCCCTAAACCTGGCCTTCTGTGTTATCTTGAACCAGGGCATGTGCACACAAACCAAACTCTAGCAATGCATAAAGCATATTACACACACACATTTCCCAAATCCATGTGGTAAAGAATTCATTCAGATTCTTTCTGTCTCAGCACAAGCCAAAGATTTATAAATATGCACCTAAACCATCTTCCAGGTCTTAATGCTAAGCATACAATTTAAGCATAAGCATACAATTTAAGGCCATTAAAAAGTCAAGTGCAGAATGCTCAGTATCTGGCAGGATAAAGAAGAATTATGTTTATGGACATGTGTGCTGAAAGCTGCAGGACTACCTAATTACTGTGAGCAAAACTCAGCACTTTAATTTTTGCTAAATGCAAATTAAAATCTTGTCAGCACATTCTTTATTCATCAAAACAATATGAAACTTTTCATACTGGTACCAAGATTTTACTCAATTTCTGCAGCAACTATCGTTATCTGCCTGAGCCCATGTGTCTTTGCTTCTATTAATGTACAGAAATTTTTGCACAAAAATACCATTTATAAATGCTTGAAAGAATGTGCCTCCACTGTGACTAATAGCTATTTCATTAGTAAGGACCTCCAGTCACCATTCAAGTCCAGTCAATAACATATTTTAAATGCAGTGGTCCAGAACTCCCGTTCACCCAGAAAATAAGCTTAAAGCACTCACACAGTTAGGAAATTTAAATAAGAAAAAAAAAAAAAGACGCTGTGTTATCCATAATGCAACAATAATTGAGAGAAAGCATGATCTAATCATGATCTAATCCCAAATTCACTATTCTTATTATCAGTTCTAGAAAGCTTAACTAAGGGCAGTCAAGAAAATGTGACCTTCATATCAGAACAAACCACATGGGCTGGGTGAGAGTCATTCCTTACTAATTACTACCTTACAGTAGGTCAGCAAAGTTGGGGTTAAATGATACTGATGAGGTGTCTCTGCCGCTTGAAATTAATTACATTGTTATCTTTTGATAAGATTATCTTTCTTGTATTGTTGTATATTACCAACATCTTTAGCCCCATAATGAGCAAAGCATAAGTAATGTGGGTGCCAGAGAAATATGTGCTGTGGACTCACACAGAAGACATGGACCTTATCTTCTGCTCACACGGGCACCTCTCATTTACACTTCTGTGGCAAGGAACTCCAGGCTCATTGTCAATTCAATCTGAAACTCAGGAACTGCCATTTTTATTTCAGGAACAAAATCCCGGATAAGAACACACTTGCAACACCATTCGATCAAAGAAAAAGGAATGTTAAATTGGAGGAGGCACATAAAACATCTGATAAGGAAGAAATTTTATAGTGGCTGGTCAAAAAAACATATATAGATCATGCACTGAAGGCACCTTTCTGTCTGTCAGGTGTTCCCTGCAGAGGGATGATAAGAGCCTGCTTTCCTCCCCAACCGTTCTCTCTTCTCCATTTCTCAGAGCATTAATTGCCAGCCAAAGGAGCCTTTTCTAATCATGAATTTGTGCAGTATAAAGTCCAGCATGGGCTTAAGGGTAGAGGGGGCTTCTCTACTAATATAATCAATAATTATATTATAGAGACGACACTTGTCTGAAATACAATGTAACAACTGGCAGCAAAGTACAAAGGAAATGCCTCTTCTACTCGTAGGAACACCAGAACTGGGGAAGGTCATTTGAAATACATAGTAAAATGTGAGTCTGCACATTTTACTGGATCAGCATTTCTCAGTTGCTTAGTTTGTTCAGGCTTTTCATTTAACCTTCATTTTAGAAAATACTACACTACTCAGCATTATGACAATAGTGCCAAGAATAGCTACCTCACTTGGAGCTCCTCACTTAAGAAGGGATTTAAGGATTACAGAAAATACATATTTTTAATAGCATTATTGTCCTGCTTGGTGTTGGAGCTTTAAAGCACCAGCAGCTCTGGCAACATGTGCTATTCATGTTCCTCGTGAATGTCTCAATGCCAAAATATACATCCTAACCTAGCTCAAGCAGATTCCACACAAATTCTCATAGCCTTTGGATGACTGTGTACAGAACATAATCTATTTCTGAGAGACTTAATCCACTGCTAAAACCACATTTACAGCAGAAATACCGGTGATCTGGAACTACAGGCTTTGTGCAGATAAACTTAAGAAGGCATTTACCTCCTTAAAAAAGCTCTCAAATCTTTTGCTTAACAACTTGCACCCACTGTGGGATCAGGACTGCTGCTCGTGCAGAAGAGCTGCAGGAAGTCAGGAGGGGCTTCTGGCAGCACTGACAGTAGTTGTGAGCAATTACAAAGCCACCACGTTTTTTGTGTGCATGTGAGTGTGTGCCTGAACGTTAGTCTGAGTCAAGAGGTAATAATCCAGGCTCTGGCTCCTCGCACTTTTGATATGCTGATCAACTACTAATGCACAGCTTCTCCAATTCCTCCTTTCCCTAGAGGGCATCACAGATTATATGGGCTATTCACAATCAATTCCCCTCCCTGCCACTTTGCGCAAGGTTTTCTATAAAGCCTAATCTCACGTTCCCTTGAGCACCCTTCCAGCAGATTAAACCTGCAGGCTGAGAGTTTCCAAGAAATAAAAAGTTCTGCTGTCTCCCTTCCAGTATGAGAGGATTCTGATTCAGAAAGACACACTGCACTCAGACAACAGTTAAGCCATCGTTTGGCAAAAAGGAAACTCTTGTGGGCAGAACAGATTGCTTCTAGAGTGTGGTAGGCTCTCTTCAAACACTGACTGAAGTCCAAGTCAGTTAAGTGCTGAGACTAAAAGAAAAGCTCACATTAAAACATGGTTTCGACAATTTTTTGAACAGTGTCTTGCCCTGAATGTTCATTATGGGAACAAAACAGTGACATGAGTAATAGAAAAGTAACCAAAAGCTTCAATGGTTGTATGGGTCTGTGTGTGAGGTTGTGTGTTGGTGGTTGTGTTGGAATTTGGGGCTTTTTGTGGCTTTTTTCCAAAAAGGTTCTCTATTGTCTTGAATACAGCAGTGCATTTCCTCATGGTATAAAATGTCTTCTGGAGGAAATAATCCTGGAAAAGGGGATTCTGAAAAAAGTAGAGTAACAAAGAAATTTGGTAAAGGTTTTTAATAAAATTCTTAATTGCTCTGCAAGTTGAACTATTCTAAAAACAGAGCTGTAAAATGAAATGGTAGTGTATCAAATATTACTTGTATACAGATCAACACTATAACAACTGAGTTAATCTCAGGGCCATACACTGAATGAAATGTTCACTTAATGGTACTTCCGTATTACACATGGAATTTTGTCAAGACCTTGGCACACATTTTTTTAAAACCAAATTTATAAAGGCAGTGATTTTTTAAATCTGCTTCTGGAATTCTTTACACATTCTAAGTGAATTTCCAAGACAGGCTAGATAAGAGACAGCAGATTCCTGAAGCTTCAGAGGAACCCTATATAAAAAGCATTAGACTAAGTTTTCAGCTCCTGCTGCTTTGGCATGTTTTGTTTTGAAATAAACAGGTTTCATTATTAGATTATTTCATTATTTCATTCATTAGATTTTCGGGATAGACCTCCCAATAAAAAAAATTGTATTTCCATCTTACCATACATGCATATGGCAACACAAAACCTCTAGAAGAAACCACAAATTTATCTCAGTCTCAAAGGGATTTAATTCTGATGATTACGTTTTTCCAGATTACAAAGTTGTTTTATTTGAAATTTCACTAGGATGAGTAGAAATTCAATGTATGTATTTGTAGACAATAAACATATGTAATTGTAGGCCTAGAGGGTGGTAAATACATTTTCTTTCAGGGGTCCCTTGCAACTCAGCATATTCCATGATTCTATCAAAAGAACATTTCACAGTGAGAACAATCAATCAGTTGAATAACCTCCACAGGAACGTGGTAGAGTCTGCATCTCTGGATGTTTACAAGAAGTGGCTGGACAAGGGTTGAAACAACCTAATCCAGGCTTCCTTTCACATGGATGGTTGGACCAGATGTTCTTTCAAGGTCCCTTCCAACCTACACTGTTCCGTGATTTTATGAAGTAGGCATTCAATGAATTTCTGTCTCTCATTTTTTATATGCATTACAAAGTGTATCTTTGCATTTCTTTGCCATTTTATTCCCTACACTTAATCTGCTACAGGTAGTCTTTCCAATTTTGAACAAAGCTTCTTTCAGCCCCATGACTTCATTTTCTCACTATACTTCTCTCCAAAACACTTACACAGTGCAGCACCAAATATGAGTCCAGACAACACCACTTTCTCAAACAGATGAAGTGTTGGTGTGTAGGAATATAAACAGCTGTCCCTTTCTTCTTGACTCCCATGTGAGGATCTGAAGTGTATAACTGTGAAAGTTTTTATCTGAGAATTTCACCAGAAGTGGCACAAATAGTCAAACCCATCTACCTAAGCGTTTGCAGAACATGAGCATGGAAGCATGAGAAATAACTCATATTTTCACTGCAGAAACTAAATATTGCCCTGCAGGTCAGGTCTAACTCATGAGGAGTTTCATGCCATCTTTCACTCCTAAAGCTGAATTTTGGTGATACAGGAAATCTATCTCAGTAGTTAGGGACAATCAATCACACCAGTGTTTGTTCAGAGGCATTTGATAGTTTCAATATTATTCTGAATTATTCTCAATAAACTTCAATGAGAAGCTGTGTAAAGCTCAAAAGTCAGCACCCTGGATCTGTTATTTTTCTGTGCTTTTTCATCTTCTAATCATACAAATTTTGCACAGGTGCTTGAGAAAATAATTCTATAAGGAATGCGACTGTAAAACAACTTTAGCAAAAAGGATAAAAACAAAACCTGTTTTAGAAAGGGAAAAACAGCTCCTCACAGCCAGAAATGCAACCACATCTAAAGGAAAAATGAATTTGCAGGAGATACCAACACTTGATAAATGACAGCTAATCTCCATAATATGAACAATGTAATTAGAGAAGTATTAAAATTAAAGGCCAGGAATCATATTTAATAGATTAGATTCTTATTACTTCTTATTTTCACTTAAAAAAAGAAAACCCACAACACTTCCATGTTATACAGAGCATGGCAGGCATTACACCATCCAGTTTAGTAATCCAAAATACATGTAAATGTTGCTGTTTCTGATTCTGCGCCAAACAACAGGAAGAACAAAAACATAGTATGAATCCAAACACATTTATTTGTTTAAGTGACTAAGCCTAGAGTGTTGAGAGAGTATTTGGAGAGATTTCATCACTTTAATCCTG
Organism: Coloeus monedula; assembly: GCF_965178545.1. Taxonomy (NCBI): domain Eukaryota; kingdom Metazoa; phylum Chordata; class Aves; order Passeriformes; family Corvidae; genus Coloeus; species Coloeus monedula. The sequence continues at coordinate 8,806,563 of NC_138786.1, read as the reverse complement.
TAGTAGGAAAGATTTGCTTATCTTTTTGATACATACCAGGCCAACAGCTATTATTACTGGACCTCTTTTTAGGGTTCCTACCAAATTTATAAAACTAGACTGTGTTCCCCTATTTTAAAATCTCTTTGTTCTATTTTACACTCGTGGTTGGAATGTTACATATTTAACAAACATCTGTTACTTTATGCATGGACAATATTTCCATGCAAGGAGACATGATTATTGAAACATTCCTGACTTGGGAGGCAAACATTGTATTGTGAAGAGCAGAACCCCTGAAGTTTAGTCATGGCTCAAGTGTGATATGTAATCTTGAGAAAGTTCCTTCAATATTTAACCTTCTGTAAAATGGATATCATCAATTCACATGCCAGGAAAAATATTTACAGAATTTAGTTAATGTAAAAACTTTCAAGTCTTAATCAGAAAGACGATATAAATGAACATTTGAGAGCTGTATTATATCCATAAATGTGAAAGCAAATGTGGAGGACTGACAACAGAAAATCATAAGGACAAGGCTCTGTAAATTTAACTGGAAAAAATTTAGTTATGATTCCTCAAAATTCAAGAGACTATATCAAGTATCTTAACAGTGAGTTTAGCATTTTTTCCTGCCTTTAGATTTTTATCATGTTTTTAATCTTGCAATATGCCTTTTCATATTTATGCAAGTTTATCTTACTAGGCTCAGGCATATCCCAAGTTTTTAGTGTACATAATGTGTATAGACGTAAAAATATGAACAGAAATGGTCAAAGTCCAGGACCAGCTTTCACACAGGTTGTATCAGGTTTGTTCCTCCCAAGAGGAAATCCCAAATGTCTCTCATAGTCAGCAGAGAGAGGGCAAATGCGTTCAAGAAGCCTAAGAACACACTGCCATGTACACAATGTTCTTCCTGTGAAAGCTGCCAGTTGCATAACATCTGCACCACATACAAGGCTGGCTGTTTAGAATGTGGGTTTAATTCATTTTGCAAGAAAAGTAACCAGTGGAACATCAGACGAGTGAAAAGCAAAAAAAAAAAAAAAAAAAAAAAGAGGCAAATAGAAAGTTTTGAGAAGGTACCATATGGGTCTTTTTCATCTTTCGGGGAAGTCTTACACAATGTGTAAGAAATTGTTTGGAACACAGGGTATTGAAGCTGAAGCCATTATATAAGCCCAGTGTCTAAATACATCATAACCCAATTCTAATTCATACTAGCACTTTGTATAACCTTTATGGACAATAAAACTGGGTTACTGAAAGATTCTAAAGGAAGCCAAGAAACTTTGCACAGTCAAAAACCCCACTGCTCCTCTGCATGCAGCTAATACAGAAAACATTTATGATTGTCTTAATCTGGGATTTATCACAATGTGTGGGCAGATTTTCTTAACAGGAAGGATTAGTGGTTGGGGGGGTGGGGGGAGGTGATTTACTGACTGGAGGTTTTTCCTTTACTCCTACATGTGGGATTCCCACACTATCATGTAAAGAGAGGCCAGAGAGAGAGGACAGCAATAAGAGACAAACTGCTGCCTTAGCAACCATTTAAAACACCTCCCTGAAGCTTCCAGAAAGCATTCCTCATGTAATGGTATAAAATAGAGGGTTCATTTTCCTATGAAAGTGACCTATTGCTCAAGAGAGACTGTAGTGAAAAGTCTTTCTCCATTTTCATTATTTGTTTGCTACTTTATGTCCCCTATCTCTCCTACTCTGTATTCTTCCTATTTAAAAGCAGTCTGTTAGCTAAAATAAGTTTGTGATGAACAGGCTAAAGAGAGCAATAACAGGTACAATTAAGTCTCCCATACAAGCAGAGTCAACTTTACTCATACAGCTGAAATGAGTAGGAAGAAAGAAAAAAAAAAAAAAAAGAAAAAAGATTAAATTAATTCTAGGAGAACAAAACCCTGATGTGTGCCTGACAAATAATGAATAAACACTGGCAATGCCCTAAGGAACCTCTACAACACTACTGACTGTATCCAGATATATAATCATTAAAGTTAGAGAACACTAAGTACCAAAGCTACCTCTTACATACTCATTCTCTTAAATGTTTCTTTTGAAAAGAAAAGCAGGTTCAAATGAGCTGTGCCCACCCACAAGGAGAAAAAAAGAGGCAAGAGCAGCAACAGTGCCTCAATTCACATAGATGAGAATAACTGGAGCCCAGTTCAATCTGTGAAGTAAACAGAAGCAGGATGAAGGCTTTTCAATTTACACCTACAGCCTACAAATTAGTAAGCAGTCTGGTAGGATGAGCTTGCCAGGGATTGCATAATAACCCTACCCCCAGCAACAATGCAGGAATGGGGAACAAAATGGTAGCTCTTTACCAGCAGGGAATTTCCCTTTCTAATTACTGACTACTGTGACAAGCATTCTCAAGAGCCAAACGTCAGCTTTTGTGCAACTGGATCGGGCATTTCTTCATTATTGCTGATTTATTCTCCTCTGAAAATTAATTTCAAAGCTGTTTTAAGAATCAAAAGTAACTATGCATAAAAATACAAAGTATCTTCTGGCAAATATTGCTTGAGAATTTATTTGGTAAAATAATTATTTTTGTACCAAAAATTCAACAGATTACCGGTAATTATGGCTTGTTTAAATATCTTGCCTATATCAGTATCCATTATATAGTCACTTGTCTATATCAGTTGAAACCGAAAGTACCTAATCCAGAAAATTCTGGTTTTGCAGAGCATGTTGTGTACATTCACATCCTGCCTCTTATGGAACCGTGAGAAAAGTGAACCTGGATAAATGATTTTCAGTTTTTCTCATAGCAAGTGAAAAAGGAGATAAAACAGAGCAGAAGGGGGATGGTTTGAGATAAATAGGTAAAAAAAAATGCAACCCTCTTCTGAGGAACACAATTACTCACAAGAAAATTTTCTGTCCCCTTTCAATGATTGTTCATATGTAGATTTCCACTTTGGGCAACTCCCAATAACAGGTCCTTCCAGAGGCACAACTACTTGGAGTAGGAGTAAAGAACCATTTCAGAAAACAGAACTTTGTAACTATAGTGGCAAGATGTACATTACTTCTAGATAAATCCTTGGATTTGTAGAGCTTGATTAGTAAGCCAAGCTCTTGTAAGTCAGTCCTGAGGTAGCTCTTCTGATGGTATTTGGGATGGGAACATCCATACCATGGCTTGAGAAACAACCTGACTCAGAAGGGTCTGTGCTGAGGCCATACCTACTCATGGCTGTTCTCTGGTGTTTCCCTGCTAGAGACACACAGAAATGAGAGGCTGAGGAAAGGACCTGGCTCAGCCAAGGTAGGAGGCAAGAGAGCTCCTTATATTGAGAAAGGTCAGAGTGAAAGCAGCTACTCAGAGAAAGAGGAAGGCAGAGACAACCTTATCTCCTGCGTGAAGTGAAAGCCAGATCTCCTGACTGATTAGGCTGACAGTCCTGCGAAGGCAGCAGGCAATTCTGTCAGAGAGCAATTTAGCAGGTGAGAAACCATCCATGAAACCATTACTCTGAGAGCAGCAGTGACCATTCTCAGGAAATCCACGCAGATCAAGATTCAGGGGACAGGCTGGGATCAGTCCAAGTGATTAGCAGAAAGGTCACAGAATCACAGAATGTGCTGAGATGGAAGGGACTCACTAGGATCATTGGATCTAACTCCTGGCCCTGCACAGGACCATCCCCAAGAGTCATACCGTGTGCCCGAGAGCATTGTCCAAATGCTTCCTGAACTCTTCATGCTAAGGGAAGGGCACCTCATTCAGGTGATAATTAAGCAGAGGTTGGTTGAGGTGGACAGCAAAGATTGAAGAAAAACAGGATGTGGGATAACAGATCAGGAGAAATTCTGATGACTGAATTTGGTCTGTATGTCTGAAGAGAAGCTTTTGTGTAAGTACTTTCTTACACAAAATAGATAGAGACATCCTTACAATCCCAGGCTTCACAGAGATGAACAAGGTCACTTTACCTTGAAGTGATCCAGCATTGTGCTGGATGAGACAAGTTCTGTAAAAGTATGAAAGAAAGAGCAACATTATGTGGCTTTTTCAGTCTGGGACTCCAAATAGTTTCAACCTGGTCAGGGAAAGAAAACTACTTAAAGCTACATCCCAGCCTTACTGCACAGTTTTCTGAGAAAACAGACCTAAGGAAAAAGCATCCTGATGAGAAACATGTCTGCAAAGTCTCTTGAGTAAAGATTAGCACTGAAGCAAAACATCTGATGAGATTAGGATGAGAGGGCATATTTTTCAGTTGTGTGAGTCCTTGCACATCATTCTGAGGACACCATTATGGATTTCCACTCATCACTGCATGAAGTGAAATGACCAAAACCGTCTCTGAAGGTATGTTGAGATAAAGCCCCAAAATGCAAACATGTTGAATGCACCAGAACCCAAAGATAAGGTCGTTTCCTGACTAGGTCTTGTATGGTTTTGAGGTAGGATAAATACACTGTGATCAGATGACTAATGAGCCTGGGTTGTTAGGTCATGAGAAAGAGCTATCACAGCAAAGACAACAATCAATTACAAATGTTCGGGACAGCAGTGGAAGTTGAAACAGTATCCCTTGGCAAACACCGAGAGGTCACTACCATCACTATAAAGGGAAGAGCTGTAAAGGAGGACTGTCAGGGTAGTCCACTGCCAGGTCTGGGAAGGCTACCTGTGCAGTCTAGAATAATGGAGGCTAAAAATACTGTCACTTCAATAATGCAAAAGTGCCTTCTGAATTCAGCAAGCAGTTCTCAAGACAACAGGCATAGCAAGCAGTACTTTCAGTCTAGCAGCAATTAATTCAGCAGGGAGTTGCAGTGAGAAGTGACCTGCCTGACTTCACTATGAAGCCTGGAGGAAGGATTCTGCCTACAGCAGCCATTCATGAGTGAGTCAGGTAGGTATAGCCCTGGATTTAAAAGAGCCATTCTGCTTCTAAGTCACCAAAACCTCTCTTAACACCGTGGAGGGAAAAAAAAAAACAAAAACAAAACCACAAGAAAACTACAAAAAGAATAAAAGAAAGACCAACATTTAAATTTAATTGGGAGACCTTCTACTGGCATTTGTGTACCTTCAGAAGTCCAGAAGACTGACAACAGGATTTTCTTATAGTCCATATAACCTGGAAAAATTGTCAAGCTGAATATTGTTAAGTCTTTATCATCACCTTCATTCACCCTTCTCCCCTCTATCCCCACTGTCCCAATTCACATGATGGGAAAAGAAAACACATCATGAGAAAAGACTCTCAGGTACAGACATAATTCCTTCTGTTCATAGCTTGTCATTGTAGGCTGGAAGCTGACAGTGCTCATTTGGAGAGAAGTGTAGGAATAAACACATTTTCCCAGAATAACTCTTCCTTTTAAACCCTGTGTGATTCCGAGGGTAGCATGCATGTCCAGATCCATATTATCACAGTGAGGATTACAGGCAGTGATAGCTCAAACAGTCCAGATTGGGAGGGAATACCTGATAAATGCTTTCTAACCTGATGCAAAGTGGATGTGAAGAACAAACACTTGCTCTAAGGCCCCATTGATTGGAACTGACATGCTGAAGGTTCCCTGATGCTGCAGAATGGCAAACTACATCAGAGGTAATTCTTGGAGCATTTCAGGAAGGGATAGGAAGTGAGAGATAAGCATGCTGATCTCTCTCGGTAGAGACACAAACTAGAGTAATTGATGACCGCCTTAGATGAAGCTGGTGAATTACAGGTGACAAAAAGGGAAATCTAGGAAGGAAAGCCTAATGGCAACATTATAAATTAAGAAAGAGCTGCTGAATAGATGTTTCAATGAACCTGGAGCCTACATACATCTAGAGTTATAACCCATGACAGCTGCCAGATGGCAACTGTAAAGCATCTGACTGTTGCCAGAGGGGCTAAATGTCTTCACTAAAATTTCACATGGCCCAGGTGCCACGATCTGAAGAAAGATGATCTAAGAGGGGACTTACAATGAGTTAGGCAGTTTACCTGGGCTGGAAATAAAGGGATATTTGAAGTAAATCCCTTTAGAGTCACTGAGATAGATATGTCCACTTAAACAGTGCCCGAGGAAGAACATACAGCTTTCACTGATTAACAAAACAGAGTTAGAGAGATCCACACTTCCAAGAACCAGACTTTGTCTCAGGGTGAAACAATTGCAAACGCAAAACTGGCTTCTAGACTGGAAGCAAGACCTGAACAGAGAACCCTCTTCAGGCATCAAATAATCCAAAACCCCAAGAGGCCCAGAATGGGATTCTGAACAGTGATGTGTCTGAAGAGCAGATTGGAACCTCCAAGGCAGAAGGGACCAGTGCTTCCAGGGTAATTTCCTCTCTTGAGGATTGATTTGTTAAGTGTCAGCGCCAAATTCTAGGAAACAATTCTTTAATAAGTCTCTTTGGAAGCTTCTTAGAACCAGGAAGTCTTGCAGTTTAATGCTAATCCAAAGAAGAGAATAAACTAATAGATATTTTTCTTGAACAAGAGATTTAATTAGGCAGTTCTGATATTTTACCATGACGTAGTCTGGCTCTGCTGCACTGGCAGTGTGCAAGGGCAGAAGTTACACTTGAGATAACCCAGCTCTGATAAGCCTTGGATCTGAAGAGGAGTCTGGAGTTTTAGCTAACCAATCTCAAAAGGCATGCTTCCTGTTTTTAGTTTTATGTTTTTAGAGGGTTTCTTTGGTTTGTATTTTGGCTGGGTTATTTCCAAAACAGAACTTGAATCATCACAAATTAAATATTTGTTTAGGCATAAAACTTTCCAAAAAACATAAGCTCGTACTGAGACACAATCATCATTTGGAGTCATTCTCAAGAAAAAGCACTTCCCCAGAAAACATTAAAAAAACAAAGAAAAGAGAAAAATTAGATTAGATTAAAGAAAGACGACTAAATATTACGTGACCAGAAGTTAGACAGTTTTCTTTTTTCCACAGCCAAGCAGGGAGATAGGGAAAGGGCAAAGCAAAAGACATGTCAGAAGAGAAACTAAAGCCAAATTAACTAAGAAATTTTGCATTTTAAAAGTGATGGTAGTGATATAGCAAGAAAACACTTAGCAAAGGCACTCTAGCAAAGCTGAGATAAGCAAGTTGTCAACAGAAGAGTGAGCCCAGCTTAAGAGACTGAATCCCGTTTTTGTTCAGCAGTGAACTAACCTACTTTGCCAGTACAATTTAATATTTATTTCCTCTTTTTACCTGTCTTAGTAGTTCAAAGATCCACTGTAGTAAAATACATAACAAAACAGTATTCAGAAATTTCTTATATTTTCTGAATTCGGCTGTGAAATGTTAGGTTGGAATCATTCATCCTTACGAGACACAGCAGCCATGTAGACAATCAGCTGGGGGAGTGCCCAAGGTGCAGCTAACCAGAGTCAGGTCATGCAAAACCTGGAAAATGTTATGATGTTGAGATTTTTTGTCTCATTCAAAGCATGAGCTGAAACCAGAAAAAAAATGTAAAGGAAGGCAGTAAAAACTGCCCAGTTGGAATCCAGTTTGGTTTTTCTACAGCCTCATTAGTAGCAAACAATGACTATCAGAGCTGCTTCTGTTCTGCAAGTTCCTGGTGCTCATCACTCTCTTACATTTCCTTTTACTGTTCTAAAGCAAAGCAAAACTACCTCCTGGGACAATTTCTTAACCAAAATCTTGCTATAAGTGGTTCACGTTGAGGTTTTTCCAGTGTACCAGAGATATTTCTATTTAATCGCATTCAAAGCGTTCACATTTTCCAGTCAGTGCTAAAATTGGCAGTGGCAGGTACTTTTCTGGGGATTTTTATTTTTGAACTCATATTTAATCCCTGAATATCATGATATGGAACCTGGAGTTCTAGAAAAATGGGTGGAAGGGTTTAATCAGGGTTAAACAATTCCACCCTACGGGAAAGGTGAACTAGAGCTTGGTTTACCATTATAAAATAAAGGGGGGTTATGCCTAGGATAATATTTGCAGTGACTCTTTTGCAAAGAAAATTTGGGAATACTCTTGCAAATGCAAAAGAAGGAGAAATTTTAAATTTTACAGACTCAGAATTCACGTCTACCTGCTTAGTCTACAAGTTCTATAGCTGGCATATTGTGATTCTTTCCTATTTAAAATACTCCTGTAATTATAGCTTTGGATCATTACTCCGTACGCTTTTAAGCAGTAAGATGACAGACTCTGTTTCAGTGATGAGACGCTGGGACAGGGAATGTAGAGAATGCAAACATGAGCAAAATACTTGGAAGTTCTGGGCACTTGTTAAAGAAAACGACATCATTTCATACAGCTCAGAATATTTCCCGAGCTATTTCCCAAGCAACCTGTTGAGTTTATATTGGGATACAAGGTTAAAAAAACCCCAAACATACAAACCTAACAGAACATCAAGATTACCCAAGTATACCTGGATTTTTAATATGAAAAGCTTCAAAAATAATTGCAGTCATCAATTCTTTTAAAAACTACAAAACAACCTTTGCTTATAAATGCAAGAATAAATCATTTGAAATGGCTAAAAAGCCTTTCAAGACTGCTTCTTTCAAATGCAGTGTATCAAGATGTAAGGTTCCTATAACATACTGGAACACAGCATTAGAGGAGCTGCTTTTCTAAGAAGTTGTAAAGATACCTTTTAATCTAAATGCCTTGCTAAGCACATCAGCCAACTAAACAGCATTAAAAGAACTTTTGGGTGAACACATTTGGGTGACCAAAAACAAAGGACACGGTTAGGCTGTTGTTTCAGGGACTAAAGGTAAAGGACCACTTACCTTACTTAGCTGACTGCTCCAATTTTCTTAAAACGTTTTCTTCTTCAGCACAGCCTCAGGCTTTTATAAATACCACACCTTTAATGAAACCTTCACTCTTGCTACTGCTGTGCCTGCTCACTGTCCTACATTGCTTTTGCACAAGTGGGTCGTTAAATTCAGTGACCTAAACTAAGAATTTTTTTATTCACTCTAGCACAAAAAAAGCCGAAAGGATACCTCTGGGAGAACAATGAAGACACTTAACAATATCACAAAAAGGCGGGTGTAAGATACAAATCTAACAAGTGATTATGCCAAAGCAGTACAAAGAAGTGCCTAATTTGGAGTCTTTGAGGTTCAGTTTATCACTGTACATGTGAGAAATTGGTCATGTTTGCACACCACATTTTATACCGAGTGTTTAATTATCAAAGATGTTCACAAATAGCACCAATTTTTTGGAGGAATGAATGGCATTTTGAAGGACAGGATTGTAGTTCATCATTTGCTTGATAAATTGGATGAAGCCCTACATTGAAAAAGAATAAAAATGCATAGACTGGGAAGATTCATCCTGAGCACAAGGCACTCCAAAGCTGTGCCACTCCAAAGGCTTACTCTGTCCAAATTCTGCATGATGTTATGCTGAGAGGCCAGATCGACTCCTGTGTACAACTCTGAGGAACACAGGACTGGAATCTCAACTTGACTGCAAGAAAAGCAAAGATGGGAGAAGACAGCCTACAATGAAAATATGAGAATTTGAATAAGGAACAGGTATAGAGTGTGTGGAATTGGAGGGAGAATAAAGAAAACTTCAGAACATCTGTCTCATAAGGTATCAACAAAATTCTCAATTTAGGAAGACACCTCATAAGAGGGCAATTTAACCACTATTAGTGAAGACTCAGTTTGGATGTTAGTAAAAGATCTACAGAGTTCTCCTTACATTTTCTATTAAATATAATATATTTAATTGTTTAAACTTGGAGACATGAATTTGTTCTTGTTGACCACTTCAGAACAGATTGACAAAACATCCACCAAAATTTTTCCTGGAATATTTATCCTTCCTCAGAGAACAAGGAAGATAGATGAGAAGAGGTTCAGCTCTACATTTCTAATAGTCTGCATTATTTATCAGACTGAATCTATGACACTGCATGCATATGTTGATTAAAATGGCCTGTATAGACACTCCTGCAGTCAGTGGTGATTGCTGCCTTCGGGTTTAATTTGCCTTCGAAACAATTTGCAGACTGTTGCTAAACATTACAGAAGAGAAAGATCAGCAGTCTGCATGACAAGAGCTGGGATTGGTTTGTGTAAAGAGGCCAATGGGACAGATACCCAAAGCTTTCACTGGGTCTCACTGCCCTCCTGAGTTGTACAATTACCATTGGCACAAGTAAGAGCCCTACCCCTGTATCCTCAAATTTCTATGGCTGAGTTTGGTATTTTGGATTCCCTAGCCATATTTAATTTAGCTATTTAACATGTGTTTGTGGGAGACAAAGTGATTTTTTTTTTTTTAAAAGGCTGAATTGTGTCCTGTGTGTACTACAAGGGAAAGAAAAAAAAAAAGTAAGTTGGGCTGCATTAAGTAAACGAAGAGTAAAATCAGATTTTAAAGTCTCAGCTGTCTCAGAGGAGAACAGATTTAGAATGGTGGAGTGCAAACTACACTTCTCTAAATGTCTCAGGTATAGACATAACCAAAAAGGGTACAGAAAAAAATACCTGTCCAACCTAGAATTTCAACAGCTGCGCTATTTATAGGATCATGACCCTGCAGCTTGATGATTAATAAAGACTGACTGTAGCTGGTGACCTGCAGAGTCACACTAGAGTAAATGAGCCATGAGGAGGTTACAGCAAGTGCTTACTGCACATCCAAGTGGGCTGCAGCACTGCCCCCACTCCAGCTGGACTGTGACCCCTTAAAACAGCGCTTTTCCAGCCCAAGTGTACCACATCCGTGTCAAAAACTCCATGTTAGCCCTTCTTTACCACCTGGCTACTCCAGCACGTGCTCCTCTGCAGTACTTTTGAGGCACCAGTCTAACACCCAAGAGCTGCGCAGAGCAGCAGCCACAGCCCCAGCCGGGTGTGGCCTAAGCACAGAGTGCAGTCAGGTTTTTCTCCATGAAAGGTGCTGTAACTCACACTTCACAGCTTGAAAGTGGCACTCAAGAGGCTTGCAAATCAAATGCTTTACAGTCTCTAAGTCATGGAAGGAAAATTTTGTTTGGTCAGCTTCCATTTCCTTCTATCCTGGTTGTACTGGAAAGTTTTCTAGTGTGAATGAAGCACTTGCTTCATACAGTGCTTTGCTTTGACTACTTATCTGAACAGTAGATATGTCTCCTTATGGAGGCCTGTAGCTCAAAAGCAGCATTTAATCTCTTGCCATTATTAAGGAATTTCCCCAGAGTTCTGTTCCACTGTGTAACTCGTTGAATGACATACGCTCCATCTGAACACAGGGAAGACAGAACTGCAAGTGGCATTCAAGTTACTGTACACACAGCTTGTCCTTACTCTGCACAGCTGTTTAGCCATCCTTAGCATCCTCACTTTCTAATAAAAACACAGTGCAAACCCTTGAAACAAACATCTTTTTTCTTCTGGTTGCTACCACCCAGCCACGATACAAGGGACATCTGTATCTACCACTGCAAGCATTCTTTGGATACTTAAAAGAGAATCTTACATCTGTATCCAGAGGCAGAACAGGCAGACACCATCTGAATAAACTTCATTTAACTGTGCTAACGTGGGGTGAGCATGGTGAGTACTGCTTGTGCCACAGATACAAAAAATCTAGTTATAGATAAACTTTGGAACTCCCACCTGCCAATTAGAACAGAGTTCAGACTGCAATCCATACAATGCAGCTAATTAAACAACCTTCCCTCAGCTGAGATCCATTGGGCTTTTTTTTTCCCCCTCTATATAGAATTTCCATTTGCTTCCCACTCTGACAACTTCAAAATGCCTCTGTACTTCAGCAAAGCTTAGTGAGTTTCTCACTGTGAATTAGACATAAAGACAAAACTCAGGCCAAATTTTTCTCATTAGCCCCAGCCCTAGAGATACTAAAAACTGAAATGAAGAAATTAATGATGACAAGCTTCTTTTAAAATAGAAGAAGCATCACTATTTCTACTTCTTAGCAGTAGCTGATCCTTCAATACTAGCTTATTCTTTAAAAACCCAACCTTATTAAAAAGTCCGTATTAAAAATATTTCTCCCAAATAGGAATGTGTTTCATTTTAAGGAACATACCTCAAAGAAGTTCTCACTTATTCTAGATTTTCTTACAAAGTGTATGAAAACTAGACAGAGGCCTCTAAGCAAATTCAGTAGGAAAACAGGCCAATTACTTACTGAGTTTGCACATCATATTTGCTATATACAAAAATATAGAAGAAATATAGGAAGAGATGTGGATTTCTCTCTCCTTGCAGATCACCAAAATTGGAACTTTTGAGTACTTCTATTGAAAAGCTTGAAACCTGAGGCAAGTGAAATCTTCCACCTAGAAGTCATTATTAAAATTACTATCAATATTATTATACATCCTGTAAATTATTAACACTATAATTCAGTATTTCTAAGCCTGGAAAGTCAAACAGCAAACAATACCTCATGTGAGAATCAAACCTACATACATCATTTCTACCTTCTTCCATAAATATGATATATATTCTCAATTTCCAGAATTCCCTGCATGAAGTAGCTGAAAATACCAGTTTGTGAATCATTACTCTGGATTCCAATCCTTTTCATAATAAAAATTTCATCCCACTGAATGTGTTCATTAAGTAAAGTACTACTGAGCATAAATAAAACAGCAGAATCTAATTTATGAATGATAAAACAGTCATTACAGCCATGGTAAACACTTCTCAGAGTCACATTCTACATCCCAGTGGACAAAAATATCAAGGCAAAGAAACACAAAACCCAAAATGTGAATAGAACAATTCTGATATTTGCTTTGGATAAAAAGTTCAGGTGCCCTGGGCTCTAGTTCAAACAACTGATGCTCATTTTAAAGAGTGTGGGAAGGGGAGCTGAAGTCCAGGTGCAGGAGCCTCAATCCCTTGAACATGCACGGGATGTAAAACATGCTGTGTTGTCCTCATGTCAGCATCCACAAACATTTATGCTTACTTAAACATGGTCTGCATTCTGCTGGGCATATAAAATCTCCCTTTGAGCCAGGAAAGCAGTAAGGAAGACTCCAAGGAGTGTAGGTCAGGGAAAGTTCTCTCACCTGGAAAGATCCTGCGTGGTCTTCCTCTTTGTCACCTTCTTTTCCTTCCTTGAGGGCGATCAACGTGAACCCTCGAAAATAGGCAGGAGTGGCAGCAGAAAGTGTCACTGAGACATGATGAACAGAGAGACAACAAAAACATAACATTAACTGTGAAGTCAGCCACTAACATATAATTTCACTGCTTGAAAGGTGTGTGTTCTAAGTTGGCATTAACCAAAGCTAGAGCGCTGATGACAGGGAGCCAAGCCAGCCAGAATACAGAATGTTCAGTCCAAGTTTCCACATCAGCTGAGAAACACTGGCATGAAATACTTCAGCTTTTTTATTTTACCCCCACTTTTTTTTAAAGCACATTGATAATCTGCTCAGATCTACAGGAGGGTTGTTTTGCTGGCGATTTGGGGGTGAGGGCACACATGTTAGGAGGTTTACTTCTTTGTGGGGGTTTTTTTTTGGTGACAGTTTTTTGCTTATTTGGGGGGTGGGTGGGTGGTAATATGAGGGAGCACCTCCTAAATATTTAAATTCAGCTTTTGTCCTGGTCTCAGCACAAAAAGTGTATTTTAGTACACAGAAAGTCTCTCTGTCTGTAATAGCAGATGACCACATTGCCTACTCCAGCTCAGCTACACTAAACACTGCACTCCAGCTTCTGGAAATGGGGGATCTCAAAATATCCTTCCTCTGCTTCATCCTCAGGGCAAAACAGGGCACAAAGGTAAACTCATGGCTGAAGGTGACCTCTAAAGGTTGTGCTGCCAGCTCTGATTGCCAAACCAATCCCACACACCAGCAAACACCCTTCTTCACACACCTGTCCTGACCAGGAGGGCAGCACTGGATCCACCAGCAGAGAACAGATAACGTAATGCTGACTAACCTGATTTCACCATGCTCAACATCAGGATTAAATCCCTGATTTTATGCCAGTGCAAGATAGCTTTGTGTGATCTTTCTGTTTGCCATCAGCAGCACCCAAGCACCACCCAGCAACATTTGAGTTCACAGAATCACAGGATATTCTGGGTTGGAAGGGACCCACAAGGATCATCAAGTCCAGCTCTTAAGTGAATGGCACCTACAGAGATTCAACCCACGGTTTTAGCACCAGGCTCTAACCAGCTGAGATAATCTCAGGGTCGTCAGCTGAGGCTCTTTTGAACACTATCAGAAAGACAGAATGAGGCAGAACTTTGAGGAAGGACTTTTAAAATTGCCAAACTCTCTTCAACAACTTACAGGAATCCTTTCCTGAAACAGCGGTAAATTTTAGGAAAAAAAAAAATTCTAGAATTAAACTAAAAGAGACAGAAAATAGAACTCTTACTTCTTTAAAGTAGCTTTTACTTTAAGCATAATGCAGACAGCATCGCTCGTAGGACTTTATTGTCACACTCTCCAACCCTAACAGGCACAATAAAAACTGAAGACCACCCACAGTTTTCAGAGTAAACTGCAACTACCAGGGCTGCTCCATAGAAGAGTACCCACAAGAGACTCCCTCTCTCACAAACAGGCCATGAGGGGTTGAATCACATTGCTAAAAATTATAGATTGCCCTTAAGAGATATGGATTTCAAAATACGCCCCAGAGTTCATTTGGAACATATGGAGAGCTCTTTGATCTATAAATTCGGTAGCAGAAAAATATAAAATAGGCTATGTGAACATTTCTAGCATTATGCAGCTGTATTTGGGTCTAAAACTCATGGTATTTGTACAAAAACCTAACTTTTTTGACTATATATGTGGGGGGAAAAAAGGATTGGAAAGATTTATTTCAATATTCAAACTTTTGTGTAAGTGCCGTGCTTTGACCTATAAACCTGCGAACACCTGTACAATCTGGGGTAGTGACTGGCATAATAGCAAGTCCCCCAACTCTCGAGATTTTCAACACACTTTTCATTCCATGGAACCGTATTATGTGGTTGAATGTCATGATTTTGAGGGAGAAAGAAAATTTCACATATTATATACCAAAACTGGGTAGAAGCATAATGCCATGAAAATTTCTGCTTAGTTTACAAAGTATTGCTCCAATTCATTAATTCATTTTCTGCCCAATAATTAGTATAATTAGTCCAATTTTGCAAACTTCTGCAGCTCTGTCTAAATGCAAACCCACAGGCAGGCTCCCAGTTGCTCTGAGAACAGCACACTGCTGAACTCAACAGAGATGAACACATTACTCCTGCTTGAACACTGACTCTTAGAAATTAACTGCCATAAAGGTCTTTTACATGCAACAATTTTTTCCATATCATATGCAATTAAAGACTCTGAATCACTATGAGTAAAAGGTTACACCATAAATACTTAAATATGTATGGAAGCAAACAGAAGATCCAGCTGCGAATTGACTCAACAGTTTTCATTTTCCTCACAAAGTTACACATCAAACCAGTTTTCAAAATTTTGAACACCTACCTATGTAACAGAGGAGATCTGAAATGCTACAGAAGCATCAGAAAAAAAAAAGCAAAAGGAAGGTAATTCCAAAGCCTGACTCATAGTTTTTGAATGCTTGGGGTTAGCAATACTCCTGCTGTGGCCGCAGTCATTTCAACCCCGAGGAGTGATGCCGCCCTCCCCCAGGCTCGCTGCTCGCTCAGCAGCCGCATGCAGGCAGCTGTGCTCTCAGCTGGGCTCGGGAACACATCCAGCCGAAAAGTCAAACAAACCGAGCCCAGCCGGAGAGTTCAGCCGGGTCCATCCCCAGGCGCGCTGTGCCGGCGGGGGACACACGGACACGGGGAGGGGCCGGCAGGGCAGGGACCCGCCCGAGCGGAGCGGGCCCGTGGGGATTTAGCGTCCGGGGATAGCAAGCGGGATGTGTGCTTTGGTAGCCCTGAGCTAGGCCAGAACGCTGGGAACAGCTGGGCCGGGAAGGTTTCCGTCAGTGCTCGGAACCATCGGTGTGCTGAGGTGAGGGCGCAGCGCGGGGGCTCGTCCCGAGCGCTCCCCACGCACAGCTCGTTCCGGGGCTGCTGCTGCAGTCACCGGCTCGGGAATGGCACGGCAGGGGCTCGCTCTGCACGGGCGGCACTGGGAAGCTGTCAGACCACATCTGCTTCTCACAAGAGAGCGGCTCTTTGTTGCGTAAGAGCTGAGAGTTCTTGGGCTAAACTCTGCCATTTTAAACAACAGCTGAGTCCTGCTCACGCCGCGTTCACACTAATTAACTTCCACCCAACAATATGAACTTCCTGCAAAGATCAGTTAAATCTCAGTGCAAGCCTCAGAGTTAAGGATTTCTCTTTAAAGGGAAGATTACATACCAGCAGTTACTTTTGTCTGCTTCCATCCCTCCGGCAAATCTCTAATTACTTTACAAGTTGCACTTTGGCACACACCTTCAACATGCTCCTCTTTCCCCAGTGTCCCAAGCTAAAGGTGGGGTGATCAAAGCACTTGCTCCTTTGGTTTCAGGCAAGAAATCTGACTTTTCTCATCCTACACAATTCACATCCTGTGCTGTACCTTGCACAAGTACCAACAAATACATGTTCCATATTTTATCCGTATTTTGTGAAACCTGGGAATGGCTAATGCGGTTACAGATTGAGTGCTTGTTTGCAAAGTGTTTGCATGTTGAGGGAAGAAGAAAGAAATGGAAAGAAAAAGACTCAACATTCCTTAGAAGTCCCCAAACCAGTGCAGTGGAGTGCAACACCTTAAATGAGCCTTTCCTCAAAAACGGAGAAAGTGGACTGACCTACAAGTGGAAATCCCATTAAAACCAGAAACAGCATCTACATCAAAGGTATATGTAAGGATTATAACTAGTCTTATCCTCCTTTTCTTCTTCAGAATAATAATTTCATTATATAATAGCAGAAAGTATGTCTGCTGCATGTTGTTAGCATTTGAAGTGGACATACTACTGCCTTTTTGTGGAAGCAATTTTATTTGCATTTTAATAGCATGTAACTTACCTCATTTTTTCATGGAAATCTCATGCAATCATTAATCTAACTCTACAATCAATAAAGCCAGGACTGGGTATTTTCAAGGATCATTACCCTGTAGCACCATCCAAACTTAAGGCTCATTTGTCCCTTTGAATGCAATGAGAACTCTGACCTTCAGTGGAAGCAAGAGCAGCTCCACCAAGGTCGAAGGTAACCAGCAGGGAGGAGAGGACCTTGACCATAGGATGGTGTGCCCACAAACCTGGTCCTACAGGAAGACATTTTTAATTGTCTGACAGGAAAACGTGCCCTTATTTACCGCTGCCGGTGCCCGCAGACAGAGGAGCTGAATACCCACCCACTCAGAGAAATTATTCGGTGCCCAGGGCCACTGTTTTCTATCACAGCTCCAGAGGTGGAAAACCAAGGCTTCACCCAGGGTTTCCCCTTAGGGCAATAGATTCTGATTGATCTAAAGGTGAATAACTGCAGGGGAGCCATAAAAACTTCCCCAAAGGCAAATAGCAGCTGTGAACTGCGGTCTCCTGATTCCCACACTGCAAGAGTGCTGAGATATTTCCTCCAGTCATTGCAGCTTGAGAGTCTGATGTGTCACATCAACCGATGTCATGAAGATAAATGGATGTCCCTATACTGTCACTTTTGTGGAGTACATTTGCATGTACATTTAATTCCTGTGTTATCCACCTTGAAAATACTAGTTTATTCCAACAGCCCACTAGGGAATGTGCCAAGGATTCAGGTTGCTGTAAACCAGGCAGGGGCCGTGGAAACAGGAATATCTGGCTCCAACCCTAAGCAGGTTGTGCAAGTTTCTGCCATGTTGTGTATCTAGTAATTTGCAGGTAAAAAAAACCAAACAAACAGATAAAACCCCACAGAACTGTCATATCTCATTTTTTAAATCATTAGTTGGATTTTCCATCCTTTGCATAAAACAGTAATTAAGTTTCAGTTGGACTCTAGAATTGCCTTTGAAAACGAGCTCTCAAAACTTTCTGTATGTTGGTAGTTTTAACTGCTGCTGTAGGTAACATACATGTTGCAGCAACATTTACTTGTGTTCTTCCAACAATTCCAGAGGAGTCCTGAAAGAACAATCTACACACCCTAATGTGCCACCTGAATACTTCAGTCCTAAGTATCAGAAACGCAGGCACATATTTTGTTCTATGTTTTAACTTTTTACTATTAGCTGTAAATTTCTCACTTCCAAGCAGCTATAATAGCCTAATGTGATTTTATTAATTGAGTTCCTAATGCCAAGACCTAATATCTCCAGGAAATTAGTTCTGCTAATTCATCTGGGAGTTTTTTTCTTCCTACATTTCTATGCAATAGAAACTTCTTTGGTAGATGACTGAAAATGTCCAATAACATTTTTACAGAAGTGAATTCCAAAACTTTTAAAGAATGTTCACATTTGTCACTATCAAAGAACTTGGCACATCTTTTTCCTGCTTAGTAGATGTATCAAGTTGACATGCCACATGAAATCTTTCAGGCTCAAGGTACTAATCCTAGTGTCTGGAACAGCTAACCAGCTTGTGGGAAATGTGCATTTACTCACATCATGTTAAAATAAAACAATTTTGGGGAAAAAAATCAAATCAATATACTGCAAAGTTACAGAATGGTGCTTAAAACAGGTGAACCTTTGCTGCAGATGCATTTCTCAACCTTTGAAAAAACACAGTGATTATGCTACATGCACTCTTCTTTTCCCTATCTATACTAAGATTCCCATGTTCATGCAATGGGAAAACATTGTCTCAGCTCTTTACAGCTCTTTACCCTGGATCTAAGAAACACTTAGAAGAATCTCCCAATATTTTTTTTCCAAAGTGACACCTACAAAGTATGTTAGTTATTGTACCTAAAAATGTCCAAATTATTTTTAAAGTGCTTTTAAAATACAAGTTAAACAGTACATTCCAAGAAGGTTTATTTCTGAAGGCATTATATAGTGAGGCAAGAAAAGTGACCAAAACCTGCATTTGCCCATTAATTAGTAAAATACACTCAAATGTGCTTTGGAAGTTCATTTCAAGGATTGTAAGTGACATGCTCATGGAAGAACGAATGCCTCCATAGCTTATTTACAGTGGTCGTTAGCACTGTCTCTGCCTCTTTCCTGTTTGAACCATCTGTTCATTTACCCAGAAAAAAAAGAGGGGTGGGATAAACGTAAGTGGGAAATGTGGGAAGTTGGCAGTGTGCTGCATCATGTTTGCCCATATGCTAACTCATTATATTAACATTCATATTTCAGGGCAAGAACAATTAGCTCCGAGCTTCCTCTCCTTCCTGCTGAATGTTAAAGCTTCTCCCATGCACTGGGTTATATTTAAAGGGACAGGAAGAAATCCCAGATAAGTAGGTAAACGAGGGAAGAGTGTGCTTTGTATGGCTGCAACTTGCGATCTCGTGCGAGCGCTGAGCCGGTAGAGAGGATTCATAAAAGAAAGGAAATTTCTCTTAATGAGGAATGCTTGGGAGTAAAGTGATACACTGAAACCCAACTCCCTCTCACTTGTCACGGAAGCATCCCCAATAAAGTAGTGCGTGGGGGTATATTACCCTGTCTTAACCCACACAGTTACACACACACGCCAAGAGGGATCCAGGGCTGACAGGCAGAGACTCGTTACAGTTCCAGAGCCACTTATCCTCACCATTATCGTTAGTATGGGATGTAGAGGATGTCCAACTTACCCCGGTAACTGTTTCCAGGCTTGTAAAATTCTGGATCGCCCTCCACCCTGAGGCTGAATTCATTGTACCCTTCCCTCCTGGTGCCTTGGGCTCGCAGGATCCGACTGCAATATCCCTCGGATTTCGCGGCTTTCTCCAAGGTTTCGTCAGAAAAACCCTTCGCCACCAAGGGGAAAGTCAGCGCCAGGAGCCGCAGGGCCAGCGGCTGCAGATGCGCTCCCATCCTCGGCGCTCCGCACAACTTTTTGTCGCCGGGGCGGCCGTGCCCGGGAGCGGGGCGGCGGTGGGAGCGGGCCGGGGGGCACGGGGGGGCACGGGGGGGCACGGCAGGGCTGGGCAGGGCTGGGCAGGGCGGGCAGGGCACGGCAGGACGGGCTGAGCGGTCCCGGGCAGCCCCAGCCGGCAGCGGCCCCCAGCGTGAGCCTGCCAGGTCGGATCGGAGGGACCGGCTCGGCTGCTGCCGGCGAGAGGGAGGGGAAAAGCAGGGAGGGGGCAGAGAGGGAGGGGACGGGAGAGAAGGGGAGGGAAGGAGGGAGGGAGGGAAGTCTGATCTTGCCCAGATCCCGAACTGAAGTGCTGTTTTGTTTCAGAGCGTGTGATTAGCAGCTCGGTGGTGTTTACTTAGGCGAGCTGAATTCACAGGGTTTGGTGAAAGAGCGGAGCAGGGGACGCTGCTGTCTCCCAGACACCCAGCGCAGAGCTGCTGCCGCTCGGGCTGAGCCCACAGACCTGAAATTAATCACCCGCATTCCTGCCGAAGTCTATAGTTACTGTAGGGATAACAAGGCTCAAAGAATTTCCCGACACCCCTCCACCCCTCCCGTCTTTCTCCGAACCAGCAGACATGATAAACATTACCAACTAAACCAGCGGAGATGAACCCAGACAGCCCTCGCTCGCTGCACGTCTGACAAGCGAGGAGCATCGGCTGCAGCTCCTCGGGTACCACGGAGGGGAGAGAGAGATGCGGGGAGGCGGCTGTGCCAGAAACACGAGACCCATCCCCACAGCAGCCTGCCACTGTGCACATCAGAGACGCAGGCTGTGTGAGTGTGCTCGCAACAGCTGTGAGCACAGTTCACCTCCGTGAGCGTGGGAGGTCTGCTCCAACACTCGGGAAAATCCCAGCAGATGCACACAGGAGAAAGCAAGGGGAGAGCAGGGCTCATTATTTTGCCTTTACACAAGGCACACTGAGGCGCAACGACACTGAATGACTTATCTAAATCCACAAAAGAAGATTACAACGGTGGAAAAAAGAAAGTGAACCTAGACCCCTGGGGTCCCTAACTCCAGGGTTTTGATCCTCAAATGCTGTTCTTCTCCCTCTCCCTCCCTCCACTGTTTTGTAAGAGAAGGAGAAAGCAGGAAAGGTCTTCAAGCAGGACCTGAATTCTTTCAGGGTGACAGATGCACAAGAGGGCACAAATCCCTTTCTAACCCCTTTCTCCAGGTTAGGACTGTAGCGGATGGATGAATACAACTGCATTTATGCACAACTTCCAAGAAGTACGAGAAACAGCAAGCAGTTTGAAGTCCTCCTGGACCCCCACTAAGGCATTTGTTAGCATCAGATTTGCAAATTTTTGGGTTCCAAACTTACCTTTGGAAGTTGATTAGCAACAACCTCATGTTGCATGCCAAATAAAGGTGTTTATCTGAGGTGTCTGTGAGGATGCAGGACCTTTCACTTTCTGAAAGTTTCCTTGCCAAGAGCTTTGCTACTGTGAGCTTGTTTATATTTCAGTCTCTATGTTACATGCAAACTGTCACAGCCTCAAACTATTCATTCTCTAAAGATAATGTTAACAGTTGGATGAGATTTTAGCTTTTGCTGCAAACACAGAGCTACTGGCAATGTCCCTCCACGTCTGTGAAGAGGCAGTCAAGCTTTCATAACCACACTGAGTGGTAACATCCAAACCATAAGGACATGCCTGTTTAGACACCTGCTACAGTGGCTGTGGCTGACTGTAGAGACTTCCACTGCTGAGAAAAGTTTGATTAGGGAAGGATCAGAGGTCTTTACAGCACAAGTTGCTTTTTCTGATCCTCACATCCCGCTGGAGGAAGGAGAATGAGCGATCCTGACTTTCCAGTGTAATACCCCAGGTCCTCTGCTTCCACTCAGTCTGCTCCCTTCATGGTTGACCCTCCACCCAACCTGCCAGTATGGAGGCAAATTGAGCCATCATCTTTAAGGCATCAATATTCAGCCTGCTTTTGCTACTGAAGCCTTGAGTTGGCACAGTTATGCATGCTTCCAAAGACCCATGTTCATGTGGGTTATTAAGTGACTACAGTTCAGCAATGTCATAAACTCTTGGGTCTCATTTGACCATCATCTTCACCTCATTCATTTATGAGAACAAGCTTTGCTTTATGCAGGTTCCTCAGTCAAAGATGCCTTTAAATTTGATTAATTCTCCATATTTGACTTCTCATTTCTTTTGCTGAGATTGATTGAAAAGCAATTACTTGACTAAAGAATTCCTGACAGGAACTGCACAGGCTTCTGCACAATCCACCTTTGTTTTGAGACAGTGTTGTGTTCTAACTCAATGCTCCTCAAAGTGTTTTTAGTCCTTTTCAGATTTTTTGGTGTTTTATATGGTAACTAATTCATCGGCATCTATTGACTCCTAACTTTCAATAGATTTTTTATCTCTTACTTTTTAATTCCTGAATTGGCCCGGTCTGTTGCTTCTGGTACTTTTTTGTTCAAAAGCATTGTAAAGTTTCCTAGAAATGCATAACACAGTGTCTTGCTAAAAGTGAATGCTCCAACTTAGCAACTGATATAGACAAATTAACCTGCACTGCCTACAGCCATGAAATGAGTAATTTGTTGTAGAGACGGTTTAGAATATGGGCAATGTCATTAAGCATGGGCATCCTCAGGGTTTTCTATTTGTTCTACTAATTAGTGTGTGTTTGCCTAAAGCATCCAGCATGATGTATCAGTCAAAGATGCATGCAAACTGATGAGCCCAACCATCCATGGCAAATTTAACAGAGGAAGCCTCGTATCTTAGAGACTGCAGCGCTGCCTTCCTTTGTGCACTTTCTAGGATGAATAAAGTTGCTGTCCATGACCATTAGGCATAACAATCATTACTGGGATAATATTGCATCTGATGGAGCTGTAATGGTTGGAGGAAACTCTCTCTTCCCTCCCCCTCGCCTCCACAAAGTGGGCTTTCCTAACAAACAAAAATCATTTCACAAGATCAGCAGTCTTTCCTACTTTTTGTTTCCCCAGTAAAGGAGCCAATTTTTTCAAGTGCCATTTTAGAAGAATGCACTAAGTACTGCAGAATAGCCCTGCATTGACTGGAAGATATGATAGGGGGCATTTAATTTTTTTATTTTCCTTCTGCTTCTATGATTTCAAATAGTTGTTTGAAGACTCGGTAATTACCTACAAAGCAACAATGTGCAGTCCAATTCTTGGCTACACGATGCCTGATTTTAGGGACCCTAGACCTCAAAGTAAACCAGTGCCTCAGGTAAGTATCTGAACTGATTACATGAATATTAGACCCCTTAAAAGAGGCAGGTCACAGAGCAGAGGCCAAAAAATCCAGCCAAATGAAACATCAGGGTGGCAGGTGCTCTAAATCTCGAAACCATCAGGTGCTTGATAACATCTCTGGGCTGTAGGATTCACCTCCTTAAGCCCAGGAGCTTCAGTATTTTGTATAAATAAATAGAGTAATGATAATAACAAGGGGATACATCTCTTTCACAAGATGTCTGGCAGGAATGTACCCTCTCTTACACAACAGCTAAAATATTCCTGTAGAATGTCAGAGATAGATGGGTTTCAGCTCCTTGCTTGCTTTGCAAGTCCTCAGATCCTCATGTCTCAAGAAGCTGCTAATTGTGAAAATCTAAGTCTTCTCAAAGCACTCTCAGTCCCTCATGGAAATTTTAGACTTCTAAAGTTGAACTGATGCTGAAATGAGAGAAAAGAAATTGATGGTGTTGTATCTTAGAATGGATTTTCTGGAGACAGATCTAGGGTGCTTTTTCCTTCTCCTCTTCAGACATTGATTGTATTGGGATCAAAAGCTGTCCAGGGGTTCAGGTGATCACCTAACATCAAAAGTTTGCAGTAAGTGCGTTCTGAGTACCTCTACCAAATTAAGAGACATAAGCTGAGGAAAGTCACCAAAAGATCTTTTCCTCATGAGCTAAATATTCCATCACAAGTTGGCTCACAGCTACCAAGACAGAGGACACTGCTCTTCAGGAGAAGGAAGCACGCTCTGGATGACTGGGAAACAACACTGCAACACAATCCACAATAAAACCTTCGGTGACTGGGAGGGCAAGCAGGGAGTCTGAGGATTGCACTTTCAGATATGCCTATCTCATTTTTAGACCTTTGTGTCTTGCTATAGATTTACCTATTAGACAGTCTAATTTGCATCTCTCTCCTTTCCCACTGCTCCAGCAGTCACAGTTTTTCTTAAACAAGAGAGAAACTCCCTCTATTGATTTAGATGGAATAATAATCCTGTTACTATTAAAATCCCCTTCTATCTAAAGCAAGAACGAGGCTTTTCTAATACAGTTCATGCTGTCTGAAGCCTGTTTAGAAAGGGATCCAGAGATATCTGCTGTCCTGTTAGACAAAGTAAAGAGCTTGGGAGACACTTAAAATGATTTCTTACTTCTCTGTAGCACTGTTCTCGACTTCTTTTCTCTTAAGAATCCAAGCAGAGACAAGTAATGACAGCAGATGTTTGCAGAGGTCTGTTCGCCATTTACACCACTGTCAGTCAATACAATGTATCTCCAAAATTAAACTTCCCAGCAGCTCGTTACATTTGCCTGTTCAGTCATGCATGCCTTCAGCATATTTTCACACTGACAATGCAGACAGTTTTCATTTCCAGGGCATTTTATAGAAATATTTCGTCCCTGACATGGTGAGAATAGCATCATACATATTACTAGAGGGACACTGCAGTGCTGGGAGAAACAGAGGCACAGAAAGCAGCTCTGTTCAGGCACCTCCTGGGCTTAACTGGGGCAAAACCTCAATGAAACTGGAAAACTGTGGGACAAAACACGTTTTGGAACAGCACAGAGGCTGCAAAAGATCTAGAAAAGTCTATCCAGTGCTCCAGATAACACAGGCAGAATGTAATTTAAACTAAACTTAAATGGATTTTTCACGATCAGGAGTTGACAGAAGCTCATCTTCCACACAGAGTCTATTTTGGGGAGGAGGTTTGCTAAGGAAAGACCCAGGCTTCTTGGAGTATTTAACTCAGGGTTCCTTCCAATATCAGAAAGTAAATATGTTCTTAAAAAATCTTTCCCTTTATCCCACACAGCTACTCAAGATCTATCTTGGGAATCCCTGAAAACTTCCAAGAGTAGAATAAACAACCGGTTTCTCCAAGCCCAGTATGAGCTTCCTTTACCCCTAGGAAAATTCACTGCTGCAAACCTGGAGCACCAGCCATTTCTAGGTCACATCTCCTCCAATTACACCTAACTTTCTCCCTCAGCAGCTTCTGCCTTGAGGAACTTCCCACTTTCCATGGACAGGGCAGGAAGGGGAGTGTTTCCTGTTGCTCCCTTTGGTGCCCGTGCAGCCTGGCTGCTGCCCCTCCCAGAGCTGCCCATCTCTGCTGCCCTGCAGTGGTGCCATCACCACTGTGTCCAGGTCACCCTGGACTTCACCTTTTATCACAGAGCATGAGTTCAGCTTGAAAGAAACCAAAACCAAACAACAACAACAAAAAAATCCCATAAAACCTCCCCCCAAAATTTCATCTCTGCTCCTTCCAACTAAGCCATACAATAACTCTACAGGAGTTTGTGTTAATTTAAAACCTTAATAGCAACCTAAAATTCAGCATCTTGGTAACTTATTCAATCACTTCTCATTGATTTTACATGATTGACAGTTTTTCTTTATCAGCCTTGACCCCAGTGCCTCTAACTTGACTATATCTGGCTAAAATACTAATGAACAATAACCAAACTGAATCCAGTTTTTGACATCTTTGCTACTTAGAGTCAGCTATTCAGTGTTTTCTTATCACCATATTTTCATCCCTGAATTGCTCAACACCTGTAGATTGGCTGTTGCTTTCACCTGTTCACCCCGTTTTTGTATTTCTCCAAGACATAATAAAGTTCCTATTTTTTTCAGTAGCCGAGCTCTCAAAGGCATAATATAAATGAAATTTTGCATACAGAAGAAAACCTTTTTTTACCAATTTTCAGGCTGGTTTTTTTTCCCAGGAAGAACATAAAAATCCAACTTACACTGTCTAAGAAAAGAAATGGTTTCTATTTAGACAATTTATAAAAAGACACTAACCAAGTTGTACACATGCCCATTATTTATTCAATCATTCCATCCTCTTTTTCAAAAAGAATTTTTATAGTGATATAGTAAGTAATTAAATCTCCCATCAGCTCTGGTTAGAATGGGTCTTAATTAGACTGCAAACATGGAAAGAAAATGTGCAGTAACACATCCCACGAACACAACAGGCCCAAAAGCAAGAATGACACCATCTTCAGAGACCAAAAAAAACCCACAAAACCAAAACTAAACAGAAAAAAACCCACTCCAGAAACTAAAACTAACAAAAACTCACAGCCAAGCAGATAAGGGAAGGATGAAAAATTCTTTGGGGTTTCTGGCACTGACCATGAAATAAAGACAGACAAAAACAAGAATAAATCATAAATATAAGGTGATGCCATCAGTGAACTCGCTGACACATTTGGGAACTGGGACTATACTTCAAGCACACTGATATTTGCAGAATAGAATTGTCTCCCCAAGTAAGCTCTCTACAACAACCTCCTGCTATGTGTTATGAATTTATTTTGCCTGTGTTCTCTTGCTCTATTCAATAGCTATTCCTTTTAAAGGAGATATTTACTGTACCATGCTAGACCATTGCATCTTCTTTCATCATTAGCTGGCAGGTTTATTTGAACCTCAGGCTGCCAAGTGCAGCACTCCTGTGGTTTATGGGCTGTTGACACTTCCCTTACAAGACCCATTGTCCCTGGGAATCTAAATCAGCTCCTTCTACCTCCAGCCCAATATAAATTTAAATATTTAGAAGTACAATGAATTCTAAAAGGGGAAGCATTCATCTGACACAGTGTCCTACCAAGGAGAGAGCATGGCCAAGCTGAAAATGCAGGACTAAGAAGAGATTTGATTTCAGAATTCATTCTGCCACGGAGCTCACCACGTCTCTCTGTAGCTCAGTTCCTTATCAGACAGGGTAGAAGAACATCTCCAGGTAAAAACATAACCTAAGAACAGACAATACCTTTGTATTATTACTGCAATGCTTAAAACCCTACAACTATTAGAACATGGTTTCAAATCAGTTTTTGTACAATGACAGTTTTTTCAGTTTATTTGTGCAATTCAAATTATACCAAGTATTGCTAGATATTCCTGTGGATCACCAGGAGCTCAGATGAACAACAGAGAAATTCTGCAGTTGAGGATATCAGAAAAAAGCCCCAACAGTTCTCCAGGAAAGTTTCCTAAATCTCAGATTTCCAGCTCAAATATTAAAGGAGCTTTGGGAAATCTTCTAAAGATTTGCAGACCCACAGCTTCTTCATATCAAAGGAAGTTTTGTGTCTGTAATTTTAAAAGGAATCTAAACTATCTGACAGCAAGTGGGTAAAAAATACATATATGAAGACATTTCAAATATGGATATTCGTATAAATGGGAAAAAATTATTACACATTAAAAGTTATCATTTCTTACTTGGTAAACAGATGGACAATCAAACAGGCAAAAGTACAATAACTCATTGTGAGTTTTGTGGACATGTCATCTTATTTGAATTGTCATCAGCATACAAGGCTAAAACTGCAAGCTGGTAATGCAAAACAGGGTTTGTGGGAGGAGGAAATATCTTTTCCCAGAGCAGTTGGTATAGCTGAAAAAAAATCTACGAGCTTTCAAACACAGCAGCCCTTCTGCAGCTCTGAAAATGAGTTATTTTCCAGAGCTAAATGGGTGTTCACAATGATTTCTCGGAGTTTAGTTGGCTATACATTCATTAGAAGATCTCTGAGGAGAGAGGTAATTGGTACCTATGAAGTAAAGAGGATGCTAAAAGGGAGGAAGGAGGGAGGTGTCAGGGAGAGAGGAGGACAGTGATGAGTTGGTGAAAGAGATATTTTATAGCCTGCAGAATAAAGGGAAGTTTGTGTGGGAGGGAATCCTGGAGAGTGATACCAGCCAGTGTCTCCAGCAAGCTCCTGGGACTTGGTGTCCCAAAATGTGCAATAATTTAGTTTGCAGGCTCAACTTTGGAAAGTATTTTACAAGTTTTCCTTAATGATATGAACAGAGAGAGACAGAGACACCCTTTGCTGGGAAATATTTGGGAATGGCAGCTGGAAGTTGTGCACTTGATGGATCTCCCCAGAGGTTCACAGGTGCACTGGGAGAGGATGTCCCTTTCCCTGAGACACAACCCATCAGTACCCACAAGCACAATGATGACTGGCAAACTGCCAGCAAACTACTTCTATTTGGTTTTTTTTCAGTACCTGTTTCCCAGGTCACATCTTTTGCCTGAGCAGACAATGAGGTTTGACAGGCTCCATCCAGATTTTGGTTCCGTAAACCGACAGAAAATTCACTTGGAATGTTTCTGGCTGAATCAGAAGAATTATCAAGGGAAATCCTGGACACAGAATTATGTATGCTACTTTAACCCCACCCGAAAAAAAGCCTAAACATTTATGAAACAAATCTATATTTTTTTTTTCCTTTTAAAATTAAATCAGAGGAGCAATGACAGGGCATGAATTTCTCAAAATACCAAGTGTCCTATCTTCTCCTGCCTAAGGCAAACTATCACACAATACCACATTTTATCAGTCCCCTTCAGTCATTCAGATTTTTTCATTATTTTGCATTGTCACATATGAAAATCAAGTGCAAAACACCAGTGCCCAAAAATGCAAGTTTTACACCAATACCTTTTCTTTTCTATGCAGACAACAAAAAGTTTCTGCTGTTAGTAAAATATGCTTAATTTGCTTCTTATCCTTTAAAATATTGTTTCATTTCACTTCTAACCTCTCTTTCAAGACATTCTGTTTCATTTCTAATTCCTCAAATGTCAATGAATATACTTCATAAGCACTGTATTCTCCCTTACGTACAAGTAAAAGCATCTTTTAAAATTATTTTAAATTCTTTATTTTTGTTAAAGTCAAGGTTTTCTTAAAGTAGAACAATTCCACAAGAAGGTTATGATGAAAGGGTCTATGAGAAATTAGTAGTCCATTACTCTAACATGTAAGGATATGAGGAAATTACATTGTGGAACTGAGCTTATCAGAACAAGCTCAGCAATCAAAAGTATTTTTTTTTCAGCTGATTCAAAGGAAATGTCTTTAAAAAACATGAACAAATATCCATTATTGGCTGTCAAGAACTTGTATTGTATGGAAACTGCATTATGCATGAAAATAAATATAATATTGTGCGTAGCATTTGCATAAACACGGTCAATTGTAATTGCATTCTGTATATTTTAGTTATAAATCACAGAAAATTATATAAAAATGTGTGCATCTATCACAGAATCACTGAATATTCGAGATGGAAAGGGACTAAAAGGGTCACTGAGTCCAACTCTGAAGTGATTGGCCCATACAGGGATCACAACCATGACCTTGGTGTTATTAGCACTGTGCTCTAATTGAGCTAATCTCAGGTGTCTGCACGTAAAATTCATATCACACCGAAAAAATAGTGTTTTCCAGTACAAATTCTATTCTATTTCAAATCCAGCCTCACCTACAACTTGTCTTCCATTCAGTGTTATGACTTGTACTTTCAGTGGTATTCAAATAGGGCAGAAGTTTTCCAACTGAATGAATTATTCTTGGACCATTGTTGATCAAAACCAGATCAACTGTATTTCTGATCAAATATACCTGGCAATTAAGAGAAAAGTGTTCTGTGTGAGAATACTATGGCATAACCTTTGAAAAGCATTTGCAGTCCAAAATAATAATGATATTAATTATTATTTTATACCTCATTCACTTCTACAGAGACCTGCAGAACAAACCATTAAAAATGGTGTTACATTGGTGCATTGCAGTAGTTTTTAAATTTCCAGTATAGAACAGACTTCCCTCTACCAAGAAAACAATTCAGAGATTCACCTGGATGTCTTCAGCAGGACTGCAGTTAAAATTTTAAAATTACATTAATAACTGCATTTAAAACATTTAATAATTAATACACATATAAGTAATAATTATCCACAATAAATAATTAGTTATAATATAATATAATAATATATTATAGATATATACAATACAATAATGTATAATTTTTATTAATTAATAAAGTTATTGCTCATAGTTAATTTAAAATATTTAATAATTAATGACTGCAGTTAAAATTACAAAATTACATTAATAAGTGTAGTTACATTACAAAATAATTAGAAAAAATTCCTGCAGTTAAAATTACTGCAGACTAAAAATGACAGAGGTTCAATTTGCTCTTTTATTTTTTTATTATTGTTCATTGTTTTGCTCATAAGAACAAACTTAAGGGACATGGGCCTCAAACAGTTATTGTAGAGACTGCTCTTCAAAAGTCTTTATATTTGTCAGAAATCTGATCCAAAATTACCAGTCAAGTAAATTTGTGAAATCAACTTCATAAGGTGACAGCTGCCCAAATCATTTGAATGAGGACCTTGAAAATGCTAAGTTGCCTTTAACTTAAATGTTAAGAAGCCATGATATTATCACAGGGATGAAATACATCTACAGTTGGAGTGGTGCATCCTTCTCCCCTCCTTGACAGTTAAACGATTTCATTTGTAAAATGTGTGAAAAAAAATTATTTTCATGCTGAAAAGTTTCATTAGTCCTCTAGAGGTACATAAACATATCTCTCCTAGTTTTGTATCCACTCATTAGATGCGTTATTAAGAACTCATAATCATCCTCTGCTTCTTATGTCCACCATGAATGACTTGAGACAGTAATCCAGAAGCCATAAAGTGAATTTTTTAGTATTTTGAAGAAAGAGTCTTTATGTTCTTTCACTCAGTGAAATAAATCATGTTACTGCTCGCTCAGTTCCACAATGGAGCCACTTATGAAAAATTAATCATAACACAACTACTGACAAATGTGCTATTGATGACTGTGATTGGATCACTGGAACAATCCTATGAAACTTTATAGCAAAGAATGAACTGCACAGGCTATAAAACTTTCAACAAGTTATTTTAAAGTGTTAAGGTTTATAATGACATGCACAGAAGTGCCACTGTTGGTGTGTCACTAACTAAATCTCAACTAGCCTAGTAGGACATTATTGTTTTCCACTGTTTGAGAAGGAAAAAATACATACAGTCTGTTTACTACAAGCTCTAGACAGACAGATAAGAGCTTTTGAAAACTGTAAAGCATTTGGAAAGGAAAATACATTTTAGCTTGTCCTCAGAAAGTATTTGAAAATTGAAGCTGTCTAAAAACATAGTAAGATACCTTTGCAGATATGTGCACAAAGGTAATGGCATCAAAGGTGATTTAACCTTGTAACTATGGAAACCATATTCTTTTTTTTAAAAAGCCAAAGCCTGAGATTATCGAAGTTGAGACAAAAATATTTCTCTAATGATATTAGCTATCTTCTTTACCTGGACATTTCATCAAAGGATAAATCACCATACAGGGAGTCGACCCACAACCTCTGAAGCAAAAACTATCCTACACCCTGAAAATGCAGGGAGAGCTTTTTGGGAGTCAAAATGCTGCCTGACTTAGCTCTCTTTGGAGACCCAGTCCTACTTGCCTCAAATTTCAGGTGAAGGGTCAGAACCACACATAATGTGCAAATTCAGTACCTTCATTTGAGCATCTTAATACATAGTGAGAAGTGAAAAGATTAACAAAAGGACCCTCTGATTTCCTTGATTGGACCTGTTTCACCCTAACTGAAAGTACAATGACATTTCTGCATCTTACCTATTCTCCCACTGAAACAGGGAAGATGTCTCTCAAAGGACAGCAGGTTGTTGAAGCAGAAATATCTCACACACAGGAAAAAAATTTGAATAGCATTTGATGAAATATGACATTTTTGAAAAATGACTGGAACATCTAGAAAAATCTTTGTTCGTGAGATGAGGTATCCTGTGTCACAGGGAACAGATGGAGGCAAAATGGGTCAGTCATAAATGCTCTTCTGTGAGAAAATTAGACCTAAAATTACTGCCTGGAGTGGCAAATTCTTAGAGTATTCATTTGCTCTACTGATTGCAAGATTTATGGTCACATGAAGGTCCTCACAATTTAATTTATGCAATGTATGAGGTCTCATAGGAAACACAAAATAATAGGCTGTTGAATCACAATGTACTGAAAAAAAGACAAATACAAGTAGATTTTTCCAGAATCAGAGAAAACCCAGCACTTCATGATTTCTAGAGGAACAGACAATCAAAAATAAGGAAATGTAAGCTTTGAGTAAATAACACCCACCTGTGTACCTGGAATTAGTGGCCATGAGTGAACTAGGCTTCAAAAATACCTATTTAGAATTACAAATTACAAAAAATTACAAAATACCTGTTTAAAATTACATATTAAAAGAGCTACAGCTTTTTGAGGCTCATTTACAGATAATACTTAGACAGTATCAGTAGCATGGTCATGAAAGGTGTCAGGATAAGACTTGAGCACCTGAAGCTGCAAATACATCGGTAAGATCTCCTGAAAGAACTAAGAACCTAGCTGTGTTGTATTTTTATTTCATAATCTCATTTTTTCAGTGGTTTTTTGGTGTGACCTGGCACAGAGGCTAAATTATGCACTGTTACACACCCACAAAGTCTTAACTCCTGTGTGAAAATACACAGCAGTAATTTACCTTCCCTTTGTAAAGACATCAGTGTTTACTACAGCAAGTGCAGGACATGACAGTAGCTGGTCCTTAATGCCTAAGCATTCATTTAGTTACCAACAAATCAATAAATTTAGCCTTTAGAAATAGTCTGAATGTTTGTTTCATCATTTCAATTTTTTTCAAAGACAGAAATAAATGTCACACTTTGATTTTACCACAAATAATGTGGTGGTACCACTGCATATCAAACATTTAAAAATTCAAAAACCAAAAAAAAAAACCCCAGAAAAAACTAGAAACCCTTATGAAATACATTTCTTAAGCAGCAACTTATTCCTGTGTGATTCTCAAAGTCTCATGTGAAGCTGGCAAACACAGAGGTCAGGAACCTGATGAAACATGTTTATAACTGATCTACAAAATGTTTGTGACAGCCAAATAAAATGAAGTGTAGACTGGAGGAACCAATGGGAAGGTGAGTAAAAAAAAATAACAGTATTTAGTTCCAGGACTCATTCACAGTGTCTGAGAGCTTCTGGTAGTCTTTTGGGTGAGTTAGATACAAAATAAAGGAAGACCTGGTTTTTACAAGATCCAGCTTCAGGAATTAGAGATATGAAGGCAAAAGAGTCTCAGAAAAGAGCAGGTGTTTGTGTCAAAGCTACTTTGTGATAAATTTTAGGTCACTGTGGTCTCAGAGCTGCTATACCCCTGAGGGAAAGAATGGATTAATAACATGCAATAATCTGGGAACTATGGAGAAGGAGTGCCTTGATCTCTGATCTCTGGCTGGAGTATGTGCCACTCTGGGATGTGGAGCAACCAGAGGTGATTCCAAGATTATGGCCAAACCATCTTCATATGAATATCAGGCATCTCATTCCATTCTTATAACTTTAAAGAATGATTTTAAGGCTTTTACATATGTTTTTTGCTTGATGAGGAGACTTCCCTGGCGATGGAAGCAAGGTAAGCCACCACTGACAACAGGTTAACATTCCACAAAAGCAGTGAATCCACACCAAAATAAATATACCTGGGGACATTTTAAGGAACTGTATTTAGGAGCCTGGCTTTGTGGAGACGTAAGTCTCATAAGGAGCCAAAATAAGCCCAGTAGAAATTCCATCTTCACTTTTTAAGAGATTCTGATGATTCAGCTGCTGCAGAATTGCATATTTTTGAGCTGCAAAAGATACCCAGATATCTTATGCTACTGATTGTTCCCAAAGCTAAAGAAAATAATTTATTACAGAAGAGGTGAAAATTAATGGTCAAACAATGACTGACTCAGTAGAGATGGTAGAGTAACAGACCAGTGTCCAAATCATCACTCTTTGCATATTACCAGCTTTCTTCTAATTTTTATGTAACTGATTACAATAAACAGGTTGACAATAGTAAAAATAAAAATAAACATTAAAAAAAATAAAGAAAAAGAAAAAAAAGAAGATGATGCATGTAGCTTGTGTTGAAGAAACCTCAGTCAGTTCTGACCTGATTAAGGATATTTTTCAAGAGTACTCCCTCATAATGAAAATATAAGCCTTCCCCTGAAATGCTGCCAGGGAAACCTTCCTCTGGGATTATAATTGTCTACAGCAGCAGAGAATTAGACTAACTGGTGCCCCAAGTGGTCTTCCACTAATGAATTGTGCTTCTTTGTTTTACTTCTTGTTTAGATGTTTAGATTCTTTAGGTCTTTGCCATTGTCCCTACCCCAGAACATATGTTCTGCCAAATGTGGGGGAAGCTGTATTTTGGGTTGTAATGGCAGGCAAATGCTACATTACATAAGTTAGTTCTTAAAACATTAGTCTTATTACAAAGAGAACTTGAAGTGCACACTGAATGTTTAGTGAAGGCAGAAAACAACACTGAATGTAGAAACAGTAGGGCAACAGAATTTTGGAAAGGATTAGTTTGTTCATTCCAAAAGTTATGTGCAAGAAACTAATCAAACAATTTATACTAAACTACAGAATAAAAGTGTTGTGCATAGCAGTGCTAAAAATGGGCTTTCCCCAGTGTTTTAAGCCTCCTTCGTGCCTAGCTAAGGTGAGTTGGAAAACACTTGGGCTCAGAGCTGTCCACCATTTCAGCCAGAGGATTGCAGGGTGTGGAAAGTATTAGTCAAAGATTAGAGTCATGATGATCATGGCACCTGCAGGAGAAAGTTGTCAAGATATTTCTAAATGGCCTAACAAGTTCATCAGCAGTGACTGATTAACCAGAGAAAGCTGAACTAGATCCACACATCCCCAGTCCAGTGGGAAATACTGTCATCAGATTAAGAGGGATCTCACCTATTCTTTAAAAAATCTGCCTTCTATCATCAGACTTTTAAATAAAATAATCTAATTTCATCCTTTGGTAGGTGTACTTTAGGTCATAGCTAAGCAGAAGTGTGCACGCATCTGGGAGCCAATCTCTAATTTCACAATTGCACTTTTTCAGATGGCTCCTTCTCATATTTTTTAATAGAAGACCAACATATGCTAACAGGAGGAATAACTTTTTATCCTTCTGTTGTAATGTATAGCTTTGTACATTATTTATGGGTTCTGTCACTTCAGACTCTTATACAAAAACGGTGCTAAATCCACAGGGTAGCTTTGGTGCCAGAATTACACAGAGTCTCAAATTCCTCAGTCAATGCCACCCACCCACCAGATGCTTAAAGACGTCTAGTTACGAGAAACACCACAGAATAATAAACAACCTTAATATCAAAACAGATTTTTAAAACAGTGCAATTCCACAAGGAGCTAATGCAGGAAAGCTCCTAATCAAAAAGGCTGGCACTTGCCTCCTGAGCCACTTGGAACATGTATGCCACATGCTTTACAATTACTAGATACTAGGAATATCTCAGTTTCATCAGAATATATTTCTGTTTAATGTTGTTAAGTGCATATGGCAACAGCCTCCCAGCTGGGTGGTGTATAGACAGGAACACATAATAATTAAAGCAGACCAGTCTGGGGAGGGGGAATCAAAAGCAGCATCACTTGACTGACACCACAGGGTGTGTTTGGGGGGGTGTTGGTGGTTTTTTTAACTCCTATGAATCTTTAATACGCATCAGTCTTGCAAAAGATCATGAATGTGGTTAAAAATGGTCTCTGCCAAGTTTTTTTTCCCTCTAATACAAATCGTTTTTCAAATAGAAGAAAATATTCACTGCTGTGAATAAGGGTATGCGCCATACGAACACTCATGCAAGATCTGTGCATTTTCCTTTGTGTCCCTTTCACTTTTTTTTAGAAATCCTCCAACATTTTATTTCCAGGCAAAGCTGGAAGACGCTGGAAGTAGCAATATTTAGAACAGTGATGAAACCTTGGTGCTAACTTCCCTCAGCCTTCACTGAGTTTGGACCCTCAGTGACTAGGTCAAACAGTCACT
Source organism: Coloeus monedula (assembly GCF_965178545.1). Classification (NCBI taxonomy): domain Eukaryota; kingdom Metazoa; phylum Chordata; class Aves; order Passeriformes; family Corvidae; genus Coloeus; species Coloeus monedula. Next base: position 8,770,565 of record NC_138786.1, on the reverse strand, counting down.
TTATAAAATGTGCTTATTTGTCACACAAAAACACACACACAGCAGGGAAAAAACAAGGTTCATGAAACATCATTTAGAAAATGTGTTTCAGTTCCAGAATTCACCTTATTCCAAAGAACCTCTTGATGAGATACAACAAGCTTCTTTTTTTTCAAGATCTCTTTTTGGGCAACGCCAAATTTATTTCCACAGCTCAAAGCAGTGCTGGGGCAAGCCAGGCCATGTGCAAGGTGGGATTTTATTTCACTCTGATGGAGCTTGTGCTTAGCGTGAGAAACACAAGATTTATTTGAGGCAGTGCTTTAATTTCAAGGAACTGGAATAAACTCTCGATCTAATCTTTGGTCTTTCCAGATGAAGGTGTTCAATATTGCCTAAATTATTAATTTTGCCAAGTGACAGCCCATACTTTCTGTATAAGTCTTAGGCTATAGAAGGGAATTTTGAGCCCCTACCCAGGACACAGTATTAGTTTTTTCCAATGTATCAGTTTCAGCATGGCCAAGTCACTTAGGGTTCCTTGAGTTTCAGTTCTTTCAACAGCAGGATGAGATAATATGAAGAAGCCAGTTTACAATGTTTAGAAATACTTTATGTACTTGTTTCAGAAGACAGTATTTCCACAAAAGACTGGGCATTATTTCAAATACATGAGTTGTTATAACAGTAATCATTTTTTTTTGCACTTCTATTGTTATTTTTAATTGCATTTGTTCTCAATGTCAGAATTCGTAGGTTGGTGATATCATAAGAACAACATAATTTCTGTTTTCCTGCTCATCAGAAATACTTTGACGATAATATCTCACTTCAACCATGAGTATGAGCTACATGCATGAACATTTAAATCAAAGGCAAACAACACTCAATTGACAGATTGTCACCATGGTGTTTTTACTTTGGTCTGATTCTGTTTATCATGAGAGGGAGAACAAGGACTCCCTCCACACTGATTTGTCCATCACAGAAATGTGCTCAGTGAAGTGATGTTTGCAGCATGGTGTTTCAGGTGTCTGTGCTCAGAGGGAGATGCTGGAGAAGAGCATTATTTGGCTCATTCAGATTCCGAATATAAAATGTATTAAGTAGATACACAACATTATGGAGGGATGGCAAGAGGGAGAAGTGAGATGCAATACAGAGCAATTCTCTAGCTCATGTCACCCTGGAGCCTGTAAAATTAACCACAGCACTTGTGTGGATTTATTTTTAAACAATCCTAGGTGTTGTTCAGGGCCACGCCACCCACAGCAGTAACTCCTTGCACAGCATTCCAGCATTTGTGCTTTCAGCCATAGGTAGGCAATGCAGGAACAATCAGGAAAAGGCAACATTTATTCAACTTTCAGAATACGAATGAGTCGTCAGACAAGTTCACTCCAGCTTCAAAACCCACTCTTACTCCTACTGGAGCTGATAAAAATTATACCAGAAACAATAATGAGCTTTTTCTTTTAAACCCTCATTTTATGTGCTCACTCCAAGGTTGCCTTAATGCAAGAAACACTCAGTGGCACTGGCAATTGTGCAGAGCTCTGCAGAGTTCATTCCAGATTGTTATGTGCTTTGCTTGACAAGGAAAGCAATGGCAGTGTCTGTTCTGCATCAGTTACTCAAATCTAGAATTTCACTGCAATTTTTAGGAACGAGATTAATGTTTAAAAGAATCTACTCCTGAAAATCAGAAGCACAAGAATGTAAAAAATCTAACTGGACAATGGTATAATAAAGTTCCTGGGTTCCAGTGAAAGCCAGACCAATAAATTAATAGATGCTGCAATGTTGAGTAGGCTGCATTGATTTCCAGTTTTTCTCACAGTACATAATCTCCCTGCTTTATGCACAAGTACATTAAATAGAAATGAAGATCCTGGACCCAGGGACTCCAAATATCACCAAGCATCACAAAACAAAGCACTTTTAAAGTAAAAAATTGATAGACTGGTTGAAGTATCTTGTGCATTTGAAGTAAAGTTATATATATTCAGCTATGCCATCATCAGCTGAATCATTCTGTCTGTAAAATAAAATATTTTATCAGTTGGTCCCACTAAATTATTTTCTTGATACATCATTTATCCTCTTTATTTTTTGTTTTTGCTGTCATGCATTGGCCTGAATATTTAGGCAGAAATGCAGCCTGACTCCATTCCAAGAGTTGCCATTGCCCAAAGGTTTTGACATGGTGGATTAGGATTCTTTGATCCTAAGAAAAGTAGATCTCAGTTCATCGAGCCAAGGACCCCATGGCTCAAGCTGCAGAAATGGCATCCTGCGCTGGGAAAAGACTAAATTTTGTAGGATTTTTCAAATAAATCTATTGCCAGACCAAACCACAGAACCTGACCAACTGTCAGGAAAAGACTAACAATAAAAATATATGTATTTTAATTTTATGTTAAATTATATATTTAGCTCATGCACCTCTACAAATTTTTCCTCACTGAACTGTTAAAAGCATCTTCACAGTGACCTTCACTGCTGTATTGTCATAGTAGCTAGTAATGATTAATTTTGTAATATGAATAATGTAATTTCTTATGGATAGCAAATCTTCTACCTGATAACCACTTCTAGGTATGGAGGATTTATGTTCTACAGTACATCAATCAGAAAATGGCAGAAAATGGGTTTAGTTCAATCCAAGTAAAAGCAGTCATGTCTTCCTAAGTCTACTGTATTTCCTATGTACATCTCTATAAAGTAGGCAGGTGCCAGGTAATTAAAAAAATTCCAATAATCCAGGTCAGTCCTGGATTAACTACTAAAATGTTACGTCACTTTTTGAGAAAATTCTTAGGGAAATTATTTTGGGAGAGTTGTTACTCAAAGAATTCAATATTTAGTGTCATCAAACATATTATTTATTTTTTGCTTGTCCAAGTAATCCTGAAATAACAAGGAAGAAATACTCTTTTAATTACATTTAACTTCTGACTGTTATTTTCTGGTCAGGGAACAAGGTGTGACCCAAACTCCTACAGTGGTTTTATGATTCAGCATTTAGCACAAATTGCCTACTGGCTTAGAATTTAACTTCTCTGACTTTCCCAGTTCCTAGAAAGGGCATTTATTCAGGAGGTGATTAAGTAATTTTTCCTTAATTGTTATATCAAAACTGTAAAACACAAGAGTTAAGCAGCAGCTTATTTACATACCAAAAGCTGGAGGCTGGTCTGCTGAAAAGTGTGTTAAATCCCCCAAAGCTTTCAACAAAGACTAGGCTGCAGCATGAGAAATGTCTGAATCTATTTAGCACTTTCAGAGGAAAGCATAAGGAGCAAAGAAAAACCAAGGAAAATGTTTGGATTTCAACTTCCAGTATTTGGGTTTGCAAATAACTTCTTCTAGAGTCCAAGTACAGCTCTAGAGCGCAAATGTTCCTAAATCATAAAAATGCTGGGCTTTGTTTAGATTCCCAAGTTGAAAAGCCAAGCTCAGATTTAAATGTGCAAATATTGAACACAATCTGAGCATTACTTGAAAATTTAATTCCCTGAAGAAATATTACAGCTTTAGGGATATATGCTAATTCTAATTGCATTTATAAGCCAACTGAACAAAACCAAACTCCCCAAAATAACTTCTAATGAAAAAACTACTCAGACTGGATGAAAGTTTCAGCAGCTACACCTCAATTGATATGCAGGCCTAACACAAGGCAATCTTAGCTAACTCTGTGGAGTGGGATGTGGCAGGAAGTCTTCTGTATTTTTTGGTGAATGTCAGAAAAGGTATTCTAACAACTATTAGTCTTAGAGCCTGAAGTTTCCAGGAGGTTTATGAAGCATCAACAGTTCTATACCCTTGTCCCAGGGTGGGAAGATGATCTCCATCATTAAGGCTTCCTCAGGGATAATTAAAGCTTCTCCAGGGAGTACGGAAAATCCAGAAATTCTGATGCAGACATTTAGGACAGGAATAAATTTCATACTTCCTGAAGACTGACCTAGAAAAATTGTCATTGTGCATTGAGGAGCTGGGATTGAAAAATATCATTGAAGTGTGGAGACAACAACATTTAGGCAAGTACCAGCAAGTCATGCCCACACACACACACCTGGCAGAATATTTGCATGTTTCTATTTCAATCACAGCACAAAGATGTTTAGGTCTGTCACAGATAACAACCTATTACTGCTTTTTCCCTTGGCCCCATAGTCATATCTACCATTATTTGACTTCATTCAACCTGCTCTTCATCTGATTTCAGACTTAAGTTTTAATATTTTTCTTCTTTTTAAATTTAGAAGGAGCCAAACAAAGAGAAGTACTACCTCTCTAGAGACTCCCCAAATCTCTCTAACCTCTCTCTAATCACTTAGGGCCTGACAGAATATCAAAATGATTCTTGAGTTTTAAGACACCACCTATATTATAAAGAGGGGATACTTCTACCAGCCCCAGATCTGTTGACAGGGATGAAGTCCGGTAATGTTTGAGGGGTTCAATGCTTCCAAAACAATCCTTTATTTCTGGCTAGGGAATTATGTGCCAGGACCTGACAGCCTCCAGAAGCCTCAGCTTTCTGCTTAACAGAGATAAGCAGTTATCTATTACACAAAAATGAAAGGAATCTGCTGCACTTAAAAATACTTTAGTGACGTAGCAACCAGGAATCAGTTACTTGCACTTGGAATTTCCCCATCTTTGATGTCTTAACACGACGTGCCCAGGAAATCAGATAAATAAGCAACTCAGTGGGAACTATTTCAACAAATCTACCCATAAAATTGTGAAAGCTGAGTTACAGTTCAGGTGCAGTACTTGGAAATGGGATATTTTAGTTAGTCAATCATACCAAGATTAAAACTTCAAGACATTAAAACTCATCTTGTTTTCAAATAGTTTGATTACCACTTTCATTCTTTGCCTCCAGATCTGGACATGTTTTTAAAATATCAGTTAATTGTTCTGACACATTTCTAAGGGGCAAACAAAACAATATGGATTAAAAAAAAAAACCAAACAAAAAAAAACCCCAGAATTACAGTTCATGACTAAATATAATTAATTTGGGAGACTTACTCAAGATTTGCACATTCCCAAAAAAAAATATGATTTATGTCCATCAAACATAAATGATTAATTCATTTTCTAGGTTACATAAATTAAGCACTATCTTCAAGCAGAAGACAGTGTTTTGTGTCTCTTACACAAGACCAAGGTCAGGTGATCTGTAACAGATGATAGTAGTTCTAAATGGCTCATAAGAAAGACCTGAAACCATTTTTGCCAAATTTTGTCCAGTCATCTCTTAGATTAAAAAGTATTATGACTGTATATTAGAAGAGATTTTTATCATTCTTACCCTGAAAATCAATCTTATGGTTATTACCCTGCTGGATCTGGAAATTCTTACCAACATTGGTGTAAAATCCCGAATTTTAATGACAGGATTTTGTTCTCTGGTAGCATCTTGTACAAATAGCACAACTGTAAAACTCTTTAAATAAAGAGAAACATCCTTAATTTTTTTTTTTTTTTAAACAAGATTCAGTCTGTGTTTGTCCACACACAAAAGAATAAGGCTTTCCACAGCAGACAATCTGTTCTCACAGATTAGACATCTCAGCTTTATGCTTTATTTTAATCCCAAAAAGCTTGGAATGGATAGCATTTATCCAAATCTCTTCTCCTTATTGCTGCTGTTCTCCGTTAAAGTCGGAGGCCAATTCCCCAAGGTTATCTACTTCCAATATATTAATTAGGTGCATGAATACCTTTGAGGATCTGGAACGTCAGATTTCTGTCATACTTACATTTTTTTATGTAAACTATGACTGCAATTTCCTCTCCCCCAATGCCACTAACCCAGCAGCTACACGTAACATCAACCAGCAGCTCTCTAAGTCCCCACCACCAACTGGATTGGCAGTGAGGTGGCAAGGCCAGCTTTTAAATCTGCATCGAACCGAGAGAAAATAAAAAGGACGAAGTATTCATTAATCCTATCCCACAGCCAAAAACCATCCTTGCTGGTTTTCCTCAGCTGATAAGCCCGGGATGTCTGGGAATGGGCTTGGGGGAAGCTGCGGCGCGGCCGGAGCGGCAGTGGCGGGGTGCGGTCGGCAGATGGCGCTGCTCCCTCCCAGCGCTCCGCTCGGATCCCTCATTCCAGCTCCTGGGCACAGCCGGGCTCCGCTCTCCGCCTCCTCCTCCTCCTGCCCGGCCGAACGCGGCACAGCCTGCCAAGCTGCCCTTCTGCAGCAGCACACCGCGCACTAACCCCTTCACACAGACTGCTGGTTAGCGAATGAAAGAGACGGGGAGAAACACGCACTCAGGCTCTGGGTCACTCCCTTTAATACCTAACGATGCCATGGTCTTTCCAAACCTCAAGTTACTTTGTTTAGAAAAAATGCATGCACTAATTGTGAAGAGAGGCGAGTTCCTCCTCCATTGACGGGCATGGGTTGTGGCCCTCAAAAGCTTCCACAGCCATTCCTGGAGTTTCATCTGATGCCTTTTCCTGGTCTTAAAATCAAGTGTCATACACGGTTAGAAGGGGGAAAGGGATTTTACCTTGGTATTTATTTTAAGGATCCTTAGGTGCACACATCCAGGTCATGTGCATCGAGATGCACCCCACCGAGTGTGTCCCCCCCAACATCGGGTATAACATTATAGGTTTTATTAATTAGCAGATCTATCAAAGATTCCCCAATGAGAGGCTCAAGTGAGCCCCCCTCCCCAAGGAGCCTTCCCCTGGATGGTTCTATCTTGGTTTACAGAATGTGTTCTGGAGAGTTCCTTGGGGTCTGGGGCACACTGATCCCTGGCTACGAAGCTTCTAAAATGTTTAATCTCTCAGCTTGACAAACAAGTCCAAGAATGTAGGCAAAAAGCACTAAGAATACAGAAGTTGTAAAAAGGTATAACAGAGGTATTAAAGAAAAGGCAGAAATCTTCATGGCATCACATCCACTTATCCATCAGAGAGACATGAAGGAGAAATTGCTGAAGGAAATTGCTTCCTCCCTGAACCAAACCAGACTGTCTCTGCACCATCAGTGGATAGAGGGTGCTGGGAGCACCACCTTTCACATGACTGGTAAAACCAGAGGTCCTGAACTGCTGCCACAAGCCTGTGCAGGTCATCAGCTTCCTGCCTGCTCCTATTCCATCCCACTTCCAAATACAGCCTTTCCTGTTCTACCCTCACGACTATTTCTGTTCCTCTGTGTTGCTGAGAAATTCTTGGTTTCCACCTCAAAAAGACACTTAGCCTTTAGATAAATTTTAGGTGGTATGAGCAAGATTAGCAAAAATGTTCAAGTATATAAATATGTATAAAAGGATGTACTACAATTAAATCCTTAGTGGGATGCAGTCAGTTACTTAATCCGTTTATAGGATTTTGTGAATTCGTGCAAATCCAAGTATATCCATGTACTATCCAAGCCCACGCTACTTGCTTAGCTTGCCTGTTGTCAGAAGACTAATTGCTAAAGAAGTAACATGAATGACCTTGAAAAAATCATAGCATACTCTAAATTCTTTTGATCCATTACTACATTTCTGATCTGCAGACAGAAGAGATCAAAAGAATGACCTGGTGTGAAAAACCTTGCATGTTTTACCAGTAAATGTTAGGACTGGTCTGCTGGCCTCGAGCCACATGGGAAGAAATACAAGGAACATGAGACAGTTTTCATGATCCTTATGATTTTTTGATTCATTGGTGAATTTAGACCCAATGTTCAAGTCATAGAAACATTATATACCACTTCAAAATTTTGTACAAAAGGTATGAGACTGTGACAAGAACAGGACCTAAGAGACTTCTTGGTCTGTCCAATTGAAAGAGAAGAAAAATCTTAAAGTAAGACTTTCACTTCGTTTTGATCCTGACAGCTATAACTGAAACTTGAAAATAGTAGTGTACCATAAAATAAAAAGTAATGAAAAAAAATTCTACATGGCCTAAAATCTCAAAAATTAGTTTATTCCCTGCAGATGCTTAGCAAATGAGTTGATTTGATTCTCATTTTGTTCATATGAGTTCATTCAGATAATTTACTCTGAGCAACACCTTTTCTGTGAAACAGAAGAGAGGTTTTATTATATTTTTTAATCAGCTTTAAAGGAATAAAGCCTTACTCACACAGCCTTCTTACATTAACAATGATAATAAAAGCCAGCCCCAATTAAAGTCACTTGGTCATAAAAAAAAAAAAGTTGCAGTTGACCAGTACAGTTTAAGCTGGCACTAAAATGTGATCTTACAAATGATGGTACAGCCCCTCCCTTGCTTTATTCGCTTTTTTTTTAAGAAGGAAACATTAACTCTAGACCAAAACCTCTCTTATGAAAGTTTCTACAGAATAGTCTGGTCTAGGAACACAAAGGGCCAGAAAGTTAGGCAGCCTAGAAAGGGAAATTGCAAAAGAGAGGTCATTATAGAAGGGTATGCTGAGAACACCTTGTCAGCCAGAACAAGTGAAAAAGCAGAGCTTCCCTCTCTGACAAAACAAATATAACTACCAAAAAAGTGAAGACTTTAAAGTGTATTCTTCTGAAAGAAAGGCCTTCCATGGGAAAGAATACCATTTCCAGTGTTTTCTTATGTGGAAGAGGCAGAAATAGGATCTTTTTAAAAACAGGAAAAGCTGGCACTTCTAGGACTGCTGGGAAGCCTCTGGTTATTTTTCTGTTCCAGTGGTTAAGAACTGAAAGAGATCATGTTCATGAAAGGTAACTGACCATTTTTTATTGCATTCCAATGCCCTTTCCCAGAATGTTTTTACCCAAGGCTGCTCCACAAATGCTCATCTACATCCTCATTACCATTCTTGGAAGACTTTTGTTCTGTTTAGCCCTGCATCTTCTAAAAGCCCTCCTAAATTTCCTGATTTTCAGGCAACCTGTCAGTGGCTTGATAAAAGCTTCAGAAGGCTGGGAAATGGTTCAGGAGTTGAAGAAACTAATAATAGAGTTCACAACATCTCCTGACATTTGCTTATCACTAATCATAGCCTCCACTCAGGGGATTTACCTTTTTGGAGAGGCTGATGCTAGCTGTAAATAAGATGATGCAGAAAAAGTATTGCAGAACAAAAACAACACAGTTCTTTCTTTCCTTTTGAATTTTTATGCATCTTTTCAGATCACAATTACATTTTACATTTTCTTAAGCACTTCAGCTCAAACAATCCAGTTATTCAACTATTCATATGAAACAGAAATTATATTAGTTTGACAAAATTATTAATTTAAAAATTAACACCCATCTTTCCTGGTTTTGCTCTTTGTACATATCTAAATAGAAAAGGTTTTTAAAACTTCATTGACAGTCAACACACTTTTGCAGCCAATACTACAATCTTCCATACCTGCTTCTGAATTATTCAACCTACAAGGCCAACAGTGAATTTTATGTTAAAACTGCTCTGTTGACCATCCTGCCATGAGTTTCAGATAAAACAAGCACATTTTCCTCATGTTGCTTGGTTGAATTTTCATAAGCACCATGGATATGGTTCCCCAAATTCTTGTATTTCTCTCCAATTTAGATAATCTTTGTACAAAAAGAATAATCAGCAAGGATTAAAAAAAAAAAAAAAAAAAAAAAAGAGGGAGAACCAAATCAACAACAGAATGATAAATAAAACAACTCTAAATTAAACCCTGCCACAACTAGAGCATAAGTAGTCATGTTGTTTCTCCATAAAATTAGGAAATGCTAATAAGTACTAAAACCACGACATTGTTTAAAAGAGATAAATATTATATGTTTCCACACATGTATTCCACATATGTGGAAGACTTAAATAACTTTGTCTGTAAAGAAAGTTTGCATCCTGCCAATTTTTAAGATAATTTGGTACCAAAAACTAATCTTAAGCAAACTTTCTGAAAATCAAATTATCTATCACATTGTATTTAACATGTATTCTAAAGCAAAATTCTGTTTACATCCATTCTGCAGCAAGTATACCTTGCATTATCATTAATTACTCCAAATTAATTAACTCAGGCTTCCACAGTAATGTTTTTCCCCACTCCCTAACAATTTCACCGTCAGTCTCTGAGAACGGCATAAAATAGAATCTCATTCTTCTAATGGGCTGGAATTTACTTCTCACTGAAAGATTCTTTCTGGTTTTCACTCCACACAAACCAGAATTTCTGTTTATGTAATCTCCAGCCCTGAAAGAGAGAATTTGGAAACACACAGCAAAACCAATAACTATTTTTCACCTCACAACGCTACACAAAATATCAGGACTGCAATAAGTTTGATAAGCTTGGCAAAATTAAAAAAAAAATAAATAAACAACACCCCCCAAAAAGAAAATCCCAAATTTTACATTTGTTTATAATTGCTAGAAATCACATAATGTAACATTACACAAGAGGACCCAAAAAGACCAAAGAAAACTTGGAAACTTAAGTTTAGAAATCTCCAATACATTGATTTCCTGAGAAACTGGAGGAGTCTTAGAAACTTGGTAACTGTAGAAACATTTCTGCAGGGCTCTCTCAGCTATAAAACAGGAAAAACAAAGTTTCATGAAACATTTGGACTCTCATAAAATATTTTGTGTTTGGGTAAATTCATAACACAAGACCTGGTACTGCATTTTTGCATATTGATCTTGCATCTTTTTGCATTTTGATCTTGAATTTGAAGAAAACTTCACAGTCACTATCAGGTAATTTATACACTAATAAACGAAAGAACTCTAGTTGTTCACCACAGAGAAGTGAAAAAGTTCTGCTAAGTTTCAAATCTTTAACAGATTTTTTTTTTCTTACAAACTTTAATATAATTCATTTTTCACATCACATGGGGGACAGACACATTCAGATTAATTTAGCATTTGCTTTTGAAGCTCTTTCAACTGATACCAATCTACTGATGACAATGTACCTCTACTTCTGAAGCAGGAGAGCTCACCTAAATCTACTGCAAACTGACAAGAGTAAAATAATACAAAGGCATAAAATCAGAGGGGGAAATGGGATATTAAATGATTTTTGCAAGAAACATTTGCACTGGGAACAGTAATTTGCTACAACGTATATACAACCATGTTTGCTACCATAAAGAAGTATTTGGTCTTTTTTTAACCTGCAGAATTGCTCATTTGTTTAAATTTCTGTTTATTTCAAGCTTTTGTTAAGGCAGAGTCTTTGATCTTCACCTGTGTAGGCCATAAAGAATCTTTATGCCACCTTTTCCTTAGCTTACTAGGTGAGCCTGTATTTTACCCATATAAAGTTATCCCCACCTTGCTTGCAGGGGGAAATGGGTAGTTCTTAAATACAACTTAAATACAACTTAAATACAAGATTGTTAATCTGTTAAATTGGCTTTGAAGCAGTGAAGGATTTTTTGGGGTGACTTTTGGGGGGGCAGGGTGGGGGTGGTGTTTTATTGGGTGTTGGGTTATTATTTTACAAGTTTAGGGTTTGTTTGGGTTTTTTTAATTCTGAAAGTACTTTTGCTATGGTTCTGTAGTTGAACGGTTACCAATGTTCACAATTCAGATCTTGGAATGAACCAAGCCAATGTAACACTCCCAGTGGTTTTAATGGGATCAGGATTTGGTGCTGTAAAACAGCTGGCTGCTCTCCTCCTAAACTGCAAGAGACCCATAATGTCATTTATTATGTGGCATTAAAACTATGGGTGGTGTAATGCCTGCTCTCTGCATCATTTTACTGTGTGCATATTGTAGGTTAATGTTGTACGTAGCACAACTCACTGCAGTAAAGTTTCCTGGGAAGGAGCTGCAATATGGAGTAATTAAAATTACAGCAGGATTTGCATTCTTTACCTTAATAAGCAATTCTCTAAGTGTACAAAAAGCAACATTGGATACACTGACTTAAAAAAAAAAAAAAAAATTGGGTATCTGCTTAAAGCTGATTTAATTTTAAGAATGACAGAAACAAGTGTGCTTCCATTTGCCTGATTTCTGAGGAACTTTCCCATTAAAGTTACACCATATTTAGCTAAAAATATTTCTGTATGAAAATCAGATAATCCCTCACATGGGATATACAGTTTAATCTCCTTATTTCAGCAACACTGACAGTAAATTAGAAATGGAGAAAGGCATGAAAGAAAATAGTTAAAGATAATTTTATTAATTTCACATGCTTCAATTATAGGGCAACCTCATTCATCCATTCTCTGGCTTCTAAATCTGATCCTGTTTAGATTAAATAAAAATACATTTTGTAATGATGCCTTATGTACATGTTTTCCCTCAGTGAGAAATCATCGGGAAAGCCTTAGGGTTTGTAAGTACTGCCTATAAAGGGAACAAAGTTTTCCAGTAAGCACTTTAAAATATTCCAAATAATTCAGAGAAAAACCAGATTGTTTACATATAGCAGACTGAGAGAAAGATCTGTGTGCATACACCATCCAAAAAGAAGTAGAGAATCCAAAACTCAAATGCTTACTAATCACACAGTGATTGTGTAGAGTGGCTTTATCATGGGTTCCTTCCAACAAGATATGCATGGGAAGAAATATAGAGCAACTGGAGAATGGTTTCCTGTAGTTGTTCACAGCCTGTTCTAACTTTAAGATTTCCACGTACTAAATGCAGAGAAAAAAGTTACTGTTGTGGGAAGTCCCTGAATACACCAGAATATGCAAACATGGGCGTGAAGTTCAAGCCCAAAGTGTAGCCAAAAACCACTGTAAATAAAGAGGCCGTTAATGATTCTAAATTGTCAAAGAAAGCCATACTAGTCATATAAAGTCTTTAACATGTTTATTCAGAAGGAAATTTGCAGCTCATATAGGAGAGAAACCACTTTTGTTTTACTGTGAACAACACTGAATCTGGGAGAAAGAGCTCCCACAGATATAAGAATAATCACAGCAATCCACAGTCTGCTCTGCATTTCCATTTTCATGCCCCTTCATGCTTTAAATAAGTGAAAAGTGCTAATGAACTCTAATCTTTAATGAACTGAGATGAAAATCTGTGAAATGTCAAAGGTTCCAGATTCTGTAAAAATGTTGACTGGACACATTGCAGAGCATTTCTTGTATATTTTATTACATGCCTTTAGCAGTATACTCATTCTTAATTCATAAATATCAACAGAAACAAGAAGAGAAAGTCCTACCTAGAAAAGGTAAGGCCAGGATCATAAACTACACAAAATGCTGGCTTTTCAGAACACATTTCTGTGCTGGCAGAACTCAGCCCCTACAAGTACAAGATTCAGTGTCCAACATAAATCGGCTGCTGTGAGGATTTTGCAGCCTCACTCTGAATATTTTCAACAGCAGCATCTTTCTCAGTTTGGCTGAAAACAATCACTCAAGACTGAATGGCGGAAAAAAAAAAATAAAATGGAGTAGCAGTTGTGTGGGAAAGAAGCAGCTGAAACCTCACTATTGAGGAGAATGCTCTGTTCTGAAAAGCCCTCTCCTCTCCACAGTGACCTTGGTGATCCCTCCAGTTCTGTGGCTAACAGTATCCATTTCTAACACAAAATGTCTCATTTTTTTATAGGTCATATAAATCTTATCCAACAATTTCTAAGACAGGATCGAAGTATTTCATGTCTGTCTGGCTACCACTTGGTATTTCCTGTGTCATTGAGTAGCATTTTCCATCCCAACCCCCTTCCCTTCAAGGGCCACTTTCCTCTTGGAACACAAAAAAGCCAGTGAACACAGAGCCAGAAATTAGGCAATACACTGCCAAATACTTCAGGTATTCCTTTCTTTACAGCATCTAGTGTTACATCACTCTAGATATTCCTAAAGCAATATATGCAATCATCCAGCACCATTTATGTGTGAACATTTCACTTAAATGGTAAAATCCACCCAGGATTGTTCACAGTCAGAGTTGCTACCCTCTGTTTGAATAGCTTCCTATATTACCTGGCCAGACCACAAACTGCTCTCTCAGGATTTTTGGTTAGGGGATAGGGGATATGGGACCAGAAATTTTATTGAGCTGCACAAGTTGCTGAATATGCTTTCCATCTCTTCCTTGCACCCCAAGCAAGGATAAATATAAAAAATATCAATCAATCAGTTGCACAAGAGATAACTCAGAGATCAATACCTATTTCTAATTTTTTACTTGAATAACCAAAGCAAATTAAAAAAAAAAAAACAAAACCACCCTCAGATACATTCCCATATTTCTGGTTATTTGGTCAAAACAGACCTTCACCTAAACAGCCTGATTTTTCTCTACAAGGTTCAGCTTCTGATACACTCAGCCTGCCTTTCAGCACAACTTCCAGATCTGTGGAAAAACATACATCAACTTGTGGGTTTTGGAGACACCAGGATCACTCCCACAACAGCCAGCCTGACTTGAGGAGCACTGAAATCCAAAGTTTATCAGATAAAGTAAATCCCACTTCTGCATGTCCATTAGCCATGCACTGAAATCCATTTTCTTGGGGCGGCCTCAGGACACAGTTTTTGTCAGAAGAGCAGCAAGATAAGCATCTTAGATTAAGATGCTAATTTAAAACTTCATCATGCAGCTTTGCTTTCCTACTTGCAGATAAACCTTTCCAGGTTTCAGATACACTATTCCTTAGGTAAGAACCACTTTTTAAAAATCCAGTCATTTACAGATAGACTATCTCTAACAAAGTGAATGAATTTAAAGGAACATTTCATTGTACAAAGAACCAAAAGAATCTGACAGATGGAGAATAAGGCACTAAAATGTCATACCCTCTGAAAAAGATCCCAGTCTGATATTCAGATTGACATTGGCAAGGCAGCAGTTGCTCTATAATGACACAGTCTTTTAAAACGTAGGCAGATAAATAATCAAGAGTGCCCGGATTGCAGATTCTTAAAAAATTAGGCTTTGTTGATGAGAAATGAAGTAAAATCTGGGAAACCACAAACAGTGCAGCTCAGTCAAACAAAACTCATCCATGTCAGTAGGATGTATGCTATAAGATTCCAGTGAGCATAGCCTTTTAAAAAACATTCAAGTACAAATAGTTGTTGCATGGCTTTGTTTTCCAACACTTTAAAACACAGTATGTTCATTAAAAAACATCTGTTCTTATTACAACACATCATAATAATTGTTAAGGAAAATATTTTGTTTTAATTATTAGCAGATGCAGCTTGCTTAGAAATGTTTCTTTGAACATATCATTTCCGCAAAGGTGACTAATTATTATGATTAGTTTCATTCTTTAACCAAGGCAAGGCAAGCACCATCAGCAGCAAATTTGTGGCCAGACAGCTTCAGCACCCTATATTCTATTCTATTCTATTCTATTGTAATATATTGTACTATATTATACTATATTATATTTTTTCCCAGATGAGGGCAGGAAAGTTGATTTTTTTGCCCTCTTGGGACATCACCAGAATACTTATCCAATGAGTTCTGGTCAGCTGTACTTCTGCAAATCCAGCAGCATAACTTCTCTTGCAGAACTCTTCCTGCATCAGTAAAAATGGATAAAAAAAAGAAAAAAAACCACGCAGCACTTACAATCTAGCCTGAGTTTTCAGATACGGGATTTATCAAGCAACACTTTCAGCAGTAAATATACCTGACATTTAGTTGCTGAAGTAAAGTAAATATAGGACCCAATAGTGTCATTTTTATGGAGTAGAACTATACTTCAGAGTATATGTCAAAAGTGAAATTCATTTAACTAAACTGAAAAGAACCATCTAAAGCAGACAAGGGATATGAAAATAGGTTGATACAAACATTTCAAAGATTCTTTTACAAGGTATCCCTGAGGAGGAGATTCTTTTACAAGGTATCCCTGAGGAGGAGAAACTGTTAGACCATCAAAGAACATTATCCTGCTACCTACAGAGACTCTTTGTGTAGGATATTACATTTATGCTGCAAAGACTTCACTGTCCATTAGAGTAATTTTGATACTTGTGTGTTGTTTCTCCTATGATATTATACACTCTGTGCTTGCTCATTAAGTCCCAATATTTGTTTGTCAAGAGCGTGTCAACCCAACAACAAATCTGGAGTTCAAATTTAGACAATGCATATGATCAAGGGAAAAAAGCAACATTGAATTCTCTGTCGCCTGGTGTGAACTCATTACCGTGTATTTACATAATCTTGTTTTGGAAGCTGCTGAAATGACACTCTGCTTCTGAACCTGGTGTTTTTAGGAGAGGCTGAGAAGGAGGGGTGGAGGTGTTGCAGTTGGTGTTATGGAATGGATAGACTGTGCAGAGCAGCCACAAACAGGCTGTGGGTGAAAATGAAGGAGCAGGCACAGCACACCTTGTGGCTGGGGTCCACTACAGGCCACCTGACCTGGGGAAGCTGTCGATGAGGCCTTGCTTCAGCTACAGGACACATCACACTCCCAAGCTCTAATCCTGCAGTGGGATTTCATCCACCCAGATGTCTCCAGGGAAAGAAATACAGCTGTCCAGGAGAACAAAAACTTTCAGGTCCACATGTGAGACAAGCCAGAGTAGGATTATTACTGGACCTGGTGCCGGTGGTATGGATAAGCTCATCCGAGAAATGAGGACTGGAGGCAGTCTGGGCTGTAGTGACCATTCCCTGGCTGAGTTCCTCATCTCAAGGAACACGGGTCTGGCAAAGAACAAAGTCAGGACCTTGAATTTCAGAAGAGTGAGCTTCTAGATTTTTAAAGAATGAATGGATGAGATCTCCTGGGAAACTCTCCTTAGAGATAGCAGAACTGACCAGAGCTGGCAGGACCACTTTTCTCAGAAGCAAAAGAACTCTCCACCCTGGTACAATAAGAAATTAAGCAAGACAGGCCAGAACCTCCTATTTTACCAAGGGAAGAAAGAAATACCTGGAGAAATACAGACCTCACCTCTGTGAGAGTAGATCTTATGGAGAAGATCCTTATGAAAGTACTATTAAGGCCTATGCAAGACAAGGAGGTGTTTAATCAAAAGGGAACTATGGTTATAAAGAAAAGCCTTCTTGATGAGACTTGCAGCAGTAGTTTACAGGGCTTGTTCTGTCCTTCAAAACCACCCCTGCAAATTTCTGCTCTCTGGGGAGGATGTAGCAGAGCAGGTCTGTGTCTTCAGGCCATTTCATCTGAGTATTCCATGATAGCATGGCTAGTTATATATATTCTTGGCCATTGTCCATGGATAAATGGACAGGAACCCTTTTTTCACTAGATAAAAAGAGAATCACCATTATTCTGATGTTTTGGTATTTGTTTGTTTTCCTTAGCTTGGGGCAGTAAAGGCTGAGAACAGCCAAGAGAGAAAGGAAAAGTGATGGCTGGACTAGACAACGCTTGGACTTTACAAGAGTAGCTTGATTTTCCTACTGAAAGGATTACTAACAGCGTAACTCACACGATACATGGATAGATTTAGGAAGTTGCCATTGGGCAAAATAGAAATTAATACTCTTAAATTTGCTTCATACCCCATGTAGTGTGTTTCCACTTGTCCAGCTGAATTCAAACACTCAGCCACTGAGTACCTTTTCCCCACAATAACTGCTGATTTTGCTCTTTGGCTGCAGAGTGTCTTGGGCCCAGTTCATGCAAACAGGCCGATTTCCATCTCTAGAAACCCAAAGAAATCACAACTACTTCATTATGTATGAACTTGTAGAAGAAGAAATCAGTTACTTGTAAACGTTCACAAGCAAGCCATGCAGTAAGCTATCAGAATTCAATTATATTCAATATAATATCTTACTGCAGGAAAACAATTAATCTTGTATTCAAAAGGATTACAATGAGCTTGAAATATTTTGTTGAGGAAGCCAACTTTTCAAAAGCCTTTGCAATCAGCTCTGTAACTAAAAGGGGGGGAAAAAAAGAGCAAGAAAAGGAATTCACACCTGTGCTATCTAGAAGATATCTGTATAAAATAACTGACTAAACAAAGCTGCACATTTCAGATCTGATCACCTACTTTAAAAAAAATTTCTAAAATAAATTCAGCCATCTTTATGAAGCTCATTAGTTGATATGCATTATTATCTCATTTAATTCATAATTTGCAGCAATTTCCCCTTTCTGCATGCTGAGGCATCAGACTGTAGCTTTCCATACAATTTAATGTCATGTTCAGTTTTTAATTCCTCTTCCATTTCTCCTTTCTATGTTTTTTGAAACTCAATATCTCTTATTCTTTCTTCTTCTTGTGAATTGCTCTCAGTGACTACATACTCAGCTCTCTCCATCATTCTTCCTCTTTACAGGAAAGAGTTTCCATGAGCTGGGCAGATTGTGGTGGCCCATAAAACTCATACTTCAAGCTGTCAGGAAGGCAGAAGAGCCTGGAGAGAGCAGGTGCAAGTTATCATACCCTGTACTCAGCAAGGTTCAGCATCCCTGCCTCTACCAAATGTCAACCATGTGGTTGTTCCTCAGGCTCGCTGAATAGAGTCATTCTACTTCACCCAATTTAATCAGACTCCACATCCATAAGGTCCCTTCTAAAGCCACCTCTTCAAATGCACCTTCCCCTTATCCTGGAAAGGACCCTTCATGTTTCTTCTCAACATGAATAAATGTATTCACTGGTTCCTTTGCTTCCGCTCACCTTCTTTCCTTTCTCCCGCCTTTTTGCTTCCACCATGTAACACAGAAAGGTCTCTCATCTGCTCTCCTTCTCTAATCCCTGCACTTGCCTAGTGATATTAGGCTGCATTGGTTTTGGCTGGGGTAGAGTTCATTTTCTTCACAGTGGCTGGTTTGGGGCTGTGTTTGGATTTGTGCTGAACACAGGGTTGATAACACAGAGGTGTTTCTGTTATTGCTGAGCAGGGCTTGCACAGAGCCAAGGCCTTCTCTGCTTTTTGGAAAGCCATGCTGGTGAGGGAGTTGGGGGTGCCTGGGAGGGTGGGAGGAGACACAGCCAGGACAGGTGACCCCAACTGACCACAGGGGACATCCAGACTATGGAACATCATGCTCAGTTTATGAAGTGGGGGGAAGAGGGAGGAAAATGGGGACATTTGGGGTGATGGTGCTTATCTTCCTAAGTAACCATTACCTCTGGTGGGGTCCTGCTCTCCTGGAGAAGGCTGAACACCTGCTTGCCCTTGGGAAGCAGGGAATTAATGCCTTGTTTTGCTTTGGCTGTGTGTGTGGCTGTTGCTTTCTTTATTAAACTGTCCTTATTTCAGCCCATGAGTTTTGTAGCTTTTACCCTTCCCACCCTCTCCCCGATGCCACTGGTGTGGGAGTGAGTGAGTGGCTCTCTGGGGCTGGGCTGGGCTGCTGGCTGGGGTTAAACCAAAACATAAGCCTGCTTATATGGGTTTCTCTTCCACCAGCCCTCAGGTTCTCTGTTTTTAGGAATTAAGACTTTGTTCTGCCTGTACAGCATGTGACACAATGCCTGGCCCATGATTAGATGTCATTACAGCTATGAAAATAATATCTCAAAACCATTAGCTTTGTTTAGAAGAGAAATTGCTATTTTCTCTGAAACAAAGTAGATCTGGATTTGATTACTGTCTAAATCTCCTGCAAAAATATTACAGAAAGCCAAGACAAACTAGGGAAGTTCATTCCATGAATTTCTTAGAAATGTTTAACATAAACTTTTGCAATAGAAGTCCCACAGAATGCGACAATGAAATCATTATTATTAACTTCTCATGTCCTTTTAAATTATGATATCATGTAATGTTTTCCTGCAGTTTTTAAAGACTTTGTTCTTTTTAAATTCTTAGTAAAAGAATCTCTCATGTTTAGTTAGGCCAAAACCTGACCTATCTTTGTACCAATTTGTGAGTAGCATGCCTGGAAAATGACCATGTAAAAAAAACGGGCCACAAATAAATGCCTTAAAATCTACCTTAAAAAATTTCTATTTATACAAGCAAGCAAATGCACTTGATGCAAAAAACAGGGGGACTACCAGCTGAGCTCTAATGACCTGGACCATTTAAAGAACATCAATAAGCTCAAGGTTACTTTAGTAACTCATCTGTGACGAGAACAGAACTATCACCCAGTGAGGGAGCCAAACTCTTTTGTCTTCCAGACTCACCCTAAGTCACCTTAGCGGGCTGTTTTGTCTTCTCTGGATCTCACTGCCATGTAACTGGTGAATTCCAACATATACTATCTCAAATATCCATCTCATTATTATAAATTTGTTTCCAAAACATCCAAGAAAGACAGGTGGAGCTGGAAAAGTTTTGCAATTCATCCATTAAAAAGCTCTTTTTTTTCCCCCTTGAAAATCGTGATTTACAATATTCCAAAATAGACAATTACAGTTTAAAAATAACCAGCTATACTCATCTAAAATTCCAGCCATAGCCCAGGAAGTGATAATTGATATGTGTTATGAAAACTCACACTTATTATGTTGTGGGGTTTATATATAACTGAACAATTTCAGAGTGGTTAACACTGTAACACACTGAGCTTTCTCTAATTCCAGAACAGTATTTTAGGTTCGATAATTAGATTCTCTTTTGTTCCTCAAAAAGTCAAAGGTGGTGCACAAGAGATACTCAAACTAAAAGCTAAAAGTAAGAAAGGATCATCATGGTGTGCATGTTCCATTCATGATTGTCACTGGAAAGGATGTCTGACCCAGGTTTGTTTCATATTTGCGCACTGAGCTGTTTCCTCCTTTTCTCCACTCTTTCTGCTGAGAATATCTGGACCAAAAGGATCACACTTTTATTACAGAATTGCAGGTCTGTTTTAATATAAGAATTTTGTTCCACCCCTCTCCACCTCCTTCCCAGGGTATAAAAATAGTTGTAAAAAACAAACCTTTCCCACAGAACATCCTTCTTTTTTGAATACAGACATTTGCTAATCTGTTAATTACACCAAACTTCCTTTCCAACACCTATGTCTTTCACCAGTTATTTATAAAACTCAAAGTAACCCTGGTCCAACATTTATTTGGCACCTCAGAACTGCACACCTCCTTCTTCTCCAGGCAGTGCCTCAGGATGTTCATTGCAGACTATGGAAAGAAGCATTTTATTTCTGAGAAGAACATCATTTCCAGTGCTCTTTCTGAGCCCCACCAGAAGTCACCAGGTGATGGACATGCAGGTGCTTGTCTGCCTCAAGGCAAAGATCACTCACTGTTATTGTTGCTCTGTGTCAGGTACCTTTGTGTCTCTGCACAATGACAGATAACTGCTGTAAAGCTCTGCCCTCTCCTGTACCTCAGGCACTCAAAGTGACCATGTGAATGCAATTCATTTTAATGATTGGTTCTGTTCTCTCACACTTGTAGCATATTATTCAGTAAATTAACTTTGCCTCTCTTCCCATTCAAAAGAACACCATGAACAGCCTTTCCCAGCACAGAATATGTAATTGATTCTTTTCCTTTGACCAATGATGTGATGGTTTGCCCTTGTTGTACAGTCTATTAATTAACAGATAGTCCTAGGAGTGCAAAATATTCAAATATTTAGAAATAGGAATCTAGGTGCCCATTATGAGGTATATGGAGAGAGGTCCTGCTCTTAGTGCAACTGAGAATTAAAGGTGCTCTCAGATAAGTGACCTGAAACACATAAAAAATATAGAGCCAAAACCTAGCAGCCTCCCCAGCTTTTAATTTCTTTGATATTTTATACCAGAGCATAGCTTCTGGCACTCTTTTCTTTCACTTTCATTTTCTTTCTCTCAAAAAAATAATTTAGCAATCTTTTTTCCACAGGGTTTTATACTATCTGAGAAAGTATATGTAAATATATGGGAAATGAAAATAGCAGGCTGATGGGAATACTTTGGTAAAATTGTACATGAATAAAAGATGTGAAATCATACTGTTATAAATGTCTTCATCCATTAAGTTTTAGTATCAAGTAAATTTCCAGCCGTACAAAACCGATCTCTTCATCTTTCTTTCCCTATAGAAGTCACAGTTCACATTTGGAATGTAATATGTGCTTCATAATCAAAAGAAAATGCTATCAACTCTCAAAATTTTCCTCCAAATTAGTAAGTCAAAAGAATTTAATTCCCCTGGCATCAAAATATTTTGTTCATGGATGAACAATGGAAACTATTAATATGTACATTTCCAGAGTTATATTGGAGCCTCTGTACATCATGGAAAAGCACGCTATAATTATAAACTTTTCTTTCTTTATCCAATCATGCCATTACTGTATAGCTAAATATATTACATTCATAATTAGGATTAGATGACTCGGTACCTTACAACATATATTATACACATTGTTTCAGATATAATTTTTTGTATAATCATGCAAACAGTGAATTATTTCAATTTAAACTCTTAATTTGAACTCATTGCAGGGTACAATTTATTCACCAGAATAGTCTGAGAGATGAGGAAAAGGGAAAATTCAAATGTGAAAAAAAAGGTTGGAAAACTCCTCTAACATTATTGAATCCAATCATTACCCCAGCACTGCCAAATCCCACTAAACCACGTCCCTAAGTGTCACATCTATACACATTCCAAATCCCTGCAGGGACAGTGACTTCACCACCTCCCTGGGCAGCCCATTCCACTGCCTGACCACTTTTTCAGTGGGGAAATTGTTCCTAACATCCAATTTTAGCCTTCTCTGGTACAACTTGAGGCCGTTTCCTCCTGTCCTGTTCCTTGTTACCTGGGAGAGGTGACCAGGCTTCACCTTGCTACAACCTCCCTACACACAGTTGTAGAGAGCAATGGGATTCTATGTCTGCTTTCCCTCCCTTTAAAACAGGCTAAATTGGGGAACCTGAACTTCTCCAAAAACTACTTGATACCATTTGCAAAACTAAACTCAGGAATGGTTCAGGCTTTGGTTCCCTTTAATTAACAAGCACAGAACCTCGATGTATCTCAGCTTCAAGTTGAGACACCCCCTCCCTTTGAATCAGGGCCTACCACATAAAGAAAACCAAATCCCATTCTGAACCGATACTCAAAAATAAAGATAGCCAAGTCTTAGTCAATGGTGAATTTCAGAACATAAAAGTATATTACAAAAAAAGACATTTATTAAAGATTGGCAAGACTTCAGCAATGGAGGTAAAGCTACAATCAAATGGACATATTTCCAAAAAGCAGGGCCAAAGAGGGACAGTGAAAGACATTTTATTCACTCTCAGGTGTTTTCCACTCTTCTGACACACAGCTAGCCTGTCCATGTTCTATTCAGGAGCTGCTCATGTGTTGTAACAATGATGATAGCCTGTGAGATGGGTGGGGGATGCCTCCAGAATGATGAAAGAGCACAGCTATATGGTCTAAAACCCCTTTTATATGCACTGGCATGAGCTATCCTAAGTATTAGGGGACAGAAAATAACAGATAAATTGCAGTCAGACATTTCATTGATCTGTCAGAGAAAAACATGAGAGTTTAGAAGTTGTTCTCAAGTTGCATAACAAGTTGTTTCTTCCTACACATTTTACTAATTAGAGAGAAAGAAAGTTGCTAAACTGAAGAGTCTGTTTATGCCCATGTGATAGACTGGGGGGGCTGGGAGAGGGGGTTTGTTTTAATTGTAGAGACAAGAAGATACAAAATTCATGCATTTGCTGCTGCCAGGTTCTAGGGGAGTTTTGAGCTAAAAGCAAGGTCTATGTGTTTATCATGTAATATGGAATTATCAACCATGTACAAACTCATTTAATAAAATTTAAAGTACTAACATTTTCTTCAAAAAGACTGTGTCCTAGCTGGAATCCAAATTCAGTTTTACCAATCCAGGTCCTTCTTCATAAAAACAAAAAAAGCCATCACAGGTTACATAAAATTTTCCTGCAGAACTGAGGATGGGGAAATGCAGAAGAAGAATTTAGATGACAAGGCAATCAAAATACACAACCTACTCCCCCAAAAGTCTGCATATCATGCTCCCAAGTCCTGCTTTTTTTATTTCAGAAAGCTAAAAATAATTGCTTCCATGTACATTTGTGCTCTTTTAAATTACCTGACCTGCTAAGAAAATAAGATACTGTCTGTTGCTATTTTGGAATTTCTCACTAGAGATTGTTGTACGGAGTATTTCAGAGGATTGTCTAAGAGTTCATCACCTGAGAGTTTCTATTAATGACACAGGCAACAGAGGAATTTTAGCTTTCAAACCAATTATATTATAGAGTACTACCTAAGTTAATTATTTTAAAGAGTGTGTAGTTATGATCCAAGCACAAAACTTTAATGAAATATCAGTTATAACCAACTTATAAGTGTCATAAAGTATTCCCAACAATAAGGAATACAGAGAAAAGAGTCTTTTTTTGTTTGTTTTTCAATTTACCACTTTCAAACTCCATGGAAGACCTATAAGCCTCTTGCTGCCTTTCCAAGATTAATGTTGGTTTTGGGAAGATCAATGATTCCTTAGCCACCAGCTAAGGGAAAAAACTTTTCATTTTTATATCCCACTTGTCAGTTTGTCACAGGTAAGAGTGAGTATGTATTTGGGTCCAATAGGCTCATAAATAAAACGAGTAGTGACAAGAGCAATATACTGGGAACTGCTAAAAATGTTTGATTTTTATGCCTGTTTCTTCCCTCATTCCAATCTCAAAAACACCTCCATAGGGTCTATAAATTTCCAAAAGAAGATGTGCAAGACCTCCTACAAGATGATATGTCTCAGTTGTCATGCTTTGACACAAATTAACCTGGTACACAGCTTCCCAAATTTTTTGGGGGGATTTTAGCCTTCATTTGCCTTTGAAGAGAGTAATATACTGAATCTACCTGCTGTCCTTCACATAATGAAGGAGCAACTTCTTCATTTATTACAAAGCAATAATATGAGCAACGTATAGATTTACTTTTAATTAATAGTTCACAGTACTTAACATCAGAACTGTTTTGTGGTTTTTAAATATTTAAAGTGGGATTTTGACTGATGGCAAACAATTCCAACAGTCACCCAAAAATGAAAAAGATTCATAAAGGCAATCATGTGGAGAAAAAAAGACATGAAATACACAAGAAAAGAAAGAAAGAAAAATATTTTAAAAAAGAAAGATATGTGGATAAAGTCTAGTGACAGAGAGCTCATTAATGGCAGTTGAACAGAACATTTTTTCTGTCACCTGAGATGGAGGTTAGGGAGCAGCTATTGGAAGGGAGAAAATAAGACAAAAAATGTGAGACAAGTCCTGATATCAATTGTATGATAAATTATATTTTTAAATAAATAAACTGTTGCAATAATAATTTTTTCCGCAAAAGCATCAGAATAAAATCACAAATTTTCTTCATAAAATTGAAATTTTGACAGTGGTTCCTTCAAAAAAATCAAATCTAGATCTCATTTCCAGAGAATCTGTTGGAAATATCAATTGAAGGCTTTCCAACATTAGCAAATCTGTATTTCTAAATTTTGAGTGCCTGCCTTAGTCAACTGTAATTCTGCAGAACCTTTTGCTACAATTTAACTGTTTGTTACACAATTTCTATATATGATGGGATGTAACTTGCTAAAACATTGCAGTGCCATGTGTCTGTACAGTTTTATTACAATTTGGTAAACAAACAAAACCAAACAAAAAACCTCGAATGAGCTCCTCTAATCCAACACAAAGAACAAATATAGAAGATTTAATTAGATTATTCATAAGAGTCAAATACCAGTGAAAAAAAAGACCACCACATTAATCTCTAAATGTAAATCCTTGAAAGACCACTGAATAATAAAAATTCTAACTGCACAGTCTTGAAATCTACAGCAACCATTACAAACACAGACTGGAGACAAAGCTGGAAAACAGAGGCAATTTCCTTCTAGTTGCTATTCTAATTCACTTTCAACTGCTGAAAAACATTACAAAGCCACTAGAAATCAATGTCTAAAACACACAGATGTCAAAAGATTCCACAGTTTGACATCAGTCCAAATAAAACTTATAAGCCAACTTCTGAAAAACCTAAGACTGGAAAAGTATGGATTCTGTTTCCCACATGTGATTGTACAGACGTCTTACATACAGTTTTTATAATTCCATTGTTTTGGTTCCATGTCCTACTGGAAGTCATCAAATGTGCATTGTTCCAAACAAAATGAAGAAATGGGATACTAAATCTTGAGCACATATAAAGCTTCTGACAATGGGAGCTGTTGAATCCAATTGGATACCGAGTTCAAGGATTTCAAACCATGAAACTTCTCTCTTTCCAACACTCATCTCTCTACTAGTTTGGGTAGCACTGCCTTAGATGTCAAGTCCTTGAATTTACCCCTAGTGCAAAAGAAAATTAATGACAAAAGTGAGCTCTAAAACTTCCCTAATCCTTCAGGCCTCCTCAATACATTGCATAGTAAGGAAGAAGCCATTTCTTCTCTTCTGGTACATAATTTCTTAGGCATTAACAAAGATGAAAAAAAAGTAAGAATAACTGAAAATAAGTCACATGAAAATAACATTTCATGAGGGAGAACAGGAGGGTTTTGAATGTTTCTGAAATCGTGTTGAAAAGTCAGCACCTGCTCCAACGGCAGGAATTTATTCCCCATGAGAGAGCGTATTTAACTTCTTAGCCATTTCAGTCATGCACAAAGGAAAAAAGGCAAAATACTTCTTTCGCCGAAAAAAGTATCTTTAGCACCTCAATATCTTTTAATCTTAGAATAAACGTAATTTAGATATTTTTCTTTGTGGCATAACCTGTGCAAATTATTTATTCATACATATTATTAATTTGTATTTTTACTAGGACGCCTCGAAGAAATTAGTTTTAAACCAAGCACCTGCAGTTTGTTCCAAAGGCTGTGCCCATGATTACACTGTGTTTTTTTTCATAAAACATCTCAGGCAAAAGCACTTTCACAAAAGAGTCCAGTGTTCTCCAGCTGAAAATGGGACTTCTGAGCCACCTCAATATAAACATATGTGTATGGAACAAATGCACAGGAATATGTCACAGGCTTCTGGGTGAGAACTCTGGATACCTGAGCATTGCAGCATAACCGAGAAATGGGAACCATCCATTTAAATCGGGAGAAAGAGATGGAGGATGTTGCAATACTCCCTCAAATTGAAAGCCAGTTCCACCACTGCCTTCGGTGGGCTGTGGGACAGGCACACGGGTGTGGCACTGCTGACACTTTAGACGATGCTTGGAGTATGTTTCCCCAAGGGAAAGAATCAAGGAGCAAGAATCTGCAGGATTGAATAAGAGAAGCCCACATCCAAATGGACAAGAGACAACCACTTGACTGAACCTATCCAGACCATTCCTGAAGTGCAGAACCTCCCCAGGAACCTCATTTCATTCCATTCCCTTCACATCCAAGGTGGGCGCCAGAACCTGTGGCTCCTGAGGGCCCCAGGATTCCATGACTCGAGGAATCCATGGCTCTGTGACCCCACAAATGAACTCGAGGGCTGTCCCAAGGCAGTGAGAACGTTGGTGCCAGCGGGAGGGAGGGGCTGCAGTGCAGGTGCTCCAACAGTTGAGAGGCAACTCCTGCTGCTGCTGCTGCTGGTGGCAGTGCCGTGGGGTGGCTGAGCAGGGGCAGCTGCAGCCCTGCAGCCTGCGAGGCGCTGACAGCTCAGGGCAGAGCCCACTGACCCAGCTGGGGATTGCAGCTGAGGACGCACACGGAGAAGGGACACTGTGCCCACGCAGTGGGCAGAGCACGTCTGTGGGAAGGAGGGAGGGAGAGTGGATGAATGCCCTGCCCAAGGCTGCCAAGGGAAGGGCTTTGGGAGAGCAAGGGGGCCTTGAGCTGACATGCAGTCCTTCAAGGACCCAGCTGCCAGCTCTGGCTTGGCCCACGCTGAGCAGGATTTCATCAGGCCTTGGCTCAAGACACCGGCAGGGTCAGAAGTGGTGGGAGCGGCTGGAAAGCAGGGCCATGCATTCCCTCTCCCCAGCTCTTTTGGGAACATCTGGCCAAGGTCTCCATTGTCTGCTTGCAGCCAGCGTGGGGGCCCTTCCTCTCCTCCTCCTCCTTCTTGGGGAGCCGGGCTTGGTTTCTTCTGCCATCTGCAAAGCTGAACTTCTCTCTCCTCAAACCTGGCTGTTCATGCTTTGTCTCTGTGTCTCGCACCTTCGTCCCCTTCCTCCTCACCGCGTGCTCCTGGAGCCTCTTTGGGCAGCTGGCTCTGGAACTTGCAGCACCAGGCGTGCCCTGAGGAGCACCTCTGGTCTCCAGCCTTTTGGCAGGTGTGGCGAGGATGCCAGAGCTTTTCTTCCAAGGGCGAGCTGCTTTCCTTTCTCTTCCTGAGGCAATACAGTCTGAATCTGGGCTCTTTCCACCTTTCTTTCTCTTTCAAGGAAGGATCAGCCATGAGCGAAGGAATCTTCCGGATGTGCCTGGTGCTGATGGCTGTGGTGGGCGTCAACCAGCCGCTCGGGCCCTCTGAAAGGAATGGAATTGTTCCCGAGGACAGGGAGGAAATCCTCCAGAGGATGGAGGTGCACCAGGTGACACTTCAGCTGCAACAGCTGCGCCTGGAGAAGGAAATTGCAGACCTGGAAGGCCCACGGGAGGCTCTGGCACAGCCTGCATCGCAGCTGGAGAGGAAGATCCAGCGGCACACGTGCACAGTGTTCGGCTTGGTCGTCCCCGCGCTGCTCATGCTCTGCAGGCAGCGTTGGAAGGGAGCCACAGCAGAGGACGCAGGAGAAGGAAACACTGACCCGGGGCTCCTGGGGAAAGCCTGGAAAGGAGTGGCCTTGCTGACCAAGCCCTTTGTGCTGCTCAGGGCCATTTCCATCTCCATGGGCAGAACTGTAGGGTATCTGGGGTTAGTTGCAAGTAGGCTGGTTCGATTCCCCTTGAAATTACTTCCTTCCACCAAGGACTTTGTGCCTTAAGAGGTTAAGTATTTCCTTTGTGTATGGACTGTTAGAAATAGTCTCTGTATTGATTGTCAGCAATCATCTGTATTGGTTTAGTCTCCGTATTGATTGCTAGAAATAGTCTCTCTATTGATTATATAGTCTGTGTAATGATTCTTATAAACAACCTGTATAATTTTTATACTCTCTGTATTGATTGTTAGAAATACTCTGTATAGGATGTTTTATACTCTCTGTAGTGATTCTTACCAATTAGCGCTATAGCAATTCCTAAAAATAATACGAATTTTTTGTTATGTTCTCTATACTGATAGCTAGAAATAGTCTCTGTATTGATTCTTTTAAATAGTCTCTTTAGTGATTTTTATAAATAATCTGTATTGATTGCTATACTCTCTGTATTGATTGTTAGAATTAGTCCCTGTATTGATTGTTATACTCTCTGTATTGATAGAAATAGGCTCTGTAGAGTTTCCTATAAATAGTCTTTCTAGTGATTCTGTAAAATAATCTATATTGATTGTTATACCCTATTGATAGAAATAGTCTCTGTATGGATTGTCAGAACCACTAGGCCTCTTAAGGTTAAGAAGATAGATTCAAGCAAAGCAATAAACTTAGAATTCTTTGCTTGCAACCATATGACTTCCTCTTCTCTTTTGCCTCTGCCATTGTCCTTGCACTGTGCAGTCCTCTCACAGGCCGAAACACAAACACCGGAGAAATAGAGACCCTGTGTATAAAACACAGCTAGGGGCGGGCACTGCTCTAAATGGACAGACATTTAGAGGAGGAGGCTTCAGAAAGGTTACGGACATTGTGACTGGAAAGCAGGCAAAGAACAATTTAGCACAAGCTTTCCCTCCTCAGCAAGAAGGGAGGCAGACAGAGGAGTTTGTTTCCAGTGAAGTCTCACACTGTCAGCCAATGCTGGCAGCAAAGGTGGAGAGGCAGAGAAAAAGGACTCAGTATGTTTAGTGCTGATGACTGGACTTCAGTGATGAGGACAAAACTTTCCTAGCTGAACATTCAATCTCAACCCCATAGAAGTTTGGGTAGGAATGCCAGGAAAGGCATTTCACTCCATGTATGCATGAATGGATGCTGGAGTGCAGAGTGCACCCTGTGAACTTCCAAGGTTTGGAGGGATGTGAAGGAAACACTTTGCAGGCATGGCAGAGGTTGTACCTCTGTTCAAACAAGTGGGAACTGCAGAGGATTCTTTCCAAGTGTCACTGCATCCCATTCCATAGGCAGTGCTCTTCCCAGCATTTCTGGGTCAGGAACACGTACAGGACATGTGACAGGGAAGCTGGGCAAGCAGTGAGTGCTGGACCAGGATGGCCAGAATGGTGCAAGAGCCAGCACCAAGCAGGCTGATGCACCCAGGCCAATCCCATCTTTCCAGGACTCAGGGCTGAACACACAGCTTCACCTGACAACATCAGGTGCTCTTCCCACAGAGCCTTCTGTGGAGCTCTGGGTTAGCACTGTCAGCTCCTGGCTTTACTTCACAGCAGAAAGAGACATTTTCCTCTCCTTTTGCCCAGCTTAGCTACACAGATGTGAGGATGGGAGCCCATCTCTCCATCTGTGCAGCTGTTGAACCTGAGAAAGCCAGTCTGTAAGGTTTCAAACAAACCACGATCAAGGACTACAACCAACAACACAATCCCACACCATATCTGCATTCCAAACCCTGTTGTGAAGCAAAGACTCGGCCTATACTCTCACTTTCTTCCAAAGGCTGTGTCCATGATTACACTGTGGTTTTTTTCATAAAACATCTCAGGCAAAAGCATTTTCACAAAAGAGTCCAGTGTTCTCCAGCTGAAAATGGGACTTCTGAGCCACCTAAACATAAAACATATGTGCATGGAACACTGCAATGCAATAGGCCATAGGTTTCTGATTGATAATATGGGGTTTCCCCTGTCATTCAAAAGCACACCTGCACCCTGTGCATTTTTTCCACCTGGGGAGGATTTAGCAGAGCCTTTCATTAGTGTCTTTCAAGCACACATGTCTAGTGCTTTATATTCCTGGCCATTTTCTATGCACAAAATCCCTTTTTTTCCCCCTAAATTGAAAAACATCACTTTGGGTTCCAATGCTTGGTTTATATTTTCGTTCTTCTTACCTTGGGGCAAGAAGGCTGAGAACAGCCAAGAGATAAAGGAGCAATGGGGGCTGGACTAGATGAACCTTACATGTCCTTTTCAATCCAAAATATACTATGATATTGAGACTCCTTCTTGAGAGGATGCAATCACCTACTTTCTGTCTGGGCAAGCTCTCCAGAGAGGTTTGCTCCCTTTTAACTTCTCACTTTCCATTTCTGCTGAGCTTTTTAAGTTGGAAAATCTTGCCTAGCAACTCTTTTAATTTTTATTTAGTAAGGCAAATGTAAGCATCTGGGACAATTTTCACTTGAGCAACATGTTTCATGGAATTGTAAATGGCATTGCCCCTCAAGATTTCTTTAAATTGCATATGTATTTTATACCGTGTACAGAATAATGTATAGAAAATCCACTATTATTCTAAACAAATATTTATCCTTGACAGATTGCACTGCATAGCACAGCTAGAGGAAACAGGAAAAAGGTGTCAAAAGGCATCAAAAACACTCAAAAGCATGTCTTTAATCATTGCACCAAAGGATTCCAAAAGAAAATATGGAAGTACAAAATGGAAGCTCTATGTATAGCTTAGTACAAAAGAAAATTATTTGTCATTTAATCAAAGGAATTGATTGATAGAAGTTGAAAAGATTGGTGCTACATCAATCATGTCATTTACTTTTCAAAAGCTCAACGAAGTTTTTTCTTTCAAGCAACAAATTTACACAGCTGGACATCTAGAGCAAAATGCTGCTAGATATAATACAGGGATGCTCATGATGAGATGGAAAGATAAACAGCTTTCCTGCCTTACACAAACATCTGAGATGTTACAGTAAAGCCAAGTTGAGACTTTTAAAATCTGTTAAGCTTATGACCACTTATATTCTCAAAACTGAGATAATTTTGTTTAGAGTACTCAGGAAAGTGAGGTTTAAGGACTTAAATTTGTTTTTAGAATAGGAAGAGGCCGGCTTTTGTACTGGAATACCCAACTCTCAGGGAATATTAGCATTCACCCACAGTCTACTGTAAGTTTTCTGGGGTGAGGGAACCTGGCATGATACCTTCTCTTGTTTTGATCTGATATTCTGCCTTAAAAAAATGAATGGCTGCAGTTGTGCCAAGATTTGCTTGTTTGTTTGAAATGAAACGATGTCTTCTGGTCAAAACAGAAAATTTCTCTTCAGCTCCAGAGTTCATGGTGTGGAGAAAAACGTTTCCAAACTAGAGCCTAATACAAATGCACCAGTCTGTTCCTTGGTGTTTGCTTATGGATAATACCTCTTAGTGCTGCTAGACATTACACAAGCATGTGAAAAGGCTTATTTAGAAATCAGACATGTATCATCCTGGACACCAGTAAGTAAGCTAATTTTGAATATAAACCTTAGTACAGAGACAGATTCCTAACAGCTTCCCCCAGAAATGGAGTTATTTAGTGACCTGTTGAGCTCTAATGCCTCCAAATCAGACTCACCACTAGGCAGTCAACAAAGCCAGGGACTAGATTACAGCAGTGGTTTTGGAGTGCCTACAAAACTTCCAGCAAATCTGCTCCAGATTTTTCTGGCACCATTAGCCTCCCACGGTACCCACACACCTGGATTTTCCATTACCTCCAGCCACAGCTCTAAAGAGAAGGGTGAATCACCACATCATCCACTTTACCACTAAGTACTGCTCTATTTATGTTTCTGGAAGACAATCTTCATAATGTGGATTCAGAAGTTTATCTTAGAGAAAGGAGTCAAGGAGTACAGCAACATATCTTAGGTTTCCACTGAACAGTTAAACAGAAAAATGGTTTTTATCATGTTTTAGCAATGTAACATTTCCTTTGGTACCATTTCAAAAATCCATGCACAAGAACAATCTCAATGCTGTCCAAGCATATGTGGGTTTTTCAAACACCAGCTTTGTGTTCTTTAACACAACAAAAGCCTTGCAAACAACTTTTTCTCTTTTTTTCTGTTTTCTATTTTAGGATTTTTATGCTTTTCACCTCTATCTCCCCAAAAGCATCAGCATGCTGCTTTATCTTACAATACCTTGGATCTCCTGTTTATGTGCAATGGCCATTAAATGTGTCCACAAGATGCAAGCTATAGTATATATTATACAATATATATTCTGGAAAATGAGAACTGAACACTTAAGTTAAAGTCCAGGTAAGCAGACTTTTCAAAACTTAGGACAGTTACCCACCTGAGATGAAAAACTGGTAGCTCTTGAGAGCTGTGGAATTCAGGAGACATTTGCCACGGTGAGCAATTACTTTATTTGCCCAGATAGGTCTACAAAATACAAAATAAATTCCCATGAGGCTGCATAAATTGTTAATGTTCCAAGAAGTTCTCTTTTCGTTACCAGCTCACTAGAGAGACGTTATTCCTCTTTGGAAAGAAACTGACCTAAAAGCATGCATGCCAATGTTTTCATAACATAAAAAGAAGATAGTAAATGCAAAACTCATAACGGATTTACACATGTGACATTCTCTAACCACTACCATATTAAAGCATTGATTTGATGATAAATCACTTGTGTCCAAACCTTGAGAAAATGATTTCAAATAGCCAAAGATCCCTCTGGCTTGGCACCACAAAGCTCCAGCAGTGGCTTTAAAAGAGTCAGGTAATACTGACGAACATGAAAAGTTTACACAACATTCCTTCCTCAAAATACACTCCCCACCCCCAAAAACAAAGAGGATTGGGAAAGTATCTTTGGATATGATAATCTTTCTTGATTATTGTGTTTTAATGTTTGAATTGAAAACTAAAGATACCTACTGGATATGTTTATGAAATAAAAATAGACCAGGTTACTCAAGGCTCCATCCAACCTGGTCTTGAATTCCTTTGCCTACGTGCGCATATTTGCAAAAGAATAAGCAAACAGACAGCAAAGAATTAGGCTAAAATAGTCAGCCATGTGAACAATAAAGGGAAGCACTGTCATACCAGAACAGGTGGACAAAGAAATTCAGTGCAGCTTATTCTTTGTAATAGAATATAAAGTGCATTAACTTTCCTAGGTTCCATTTTCAAGAATGCTTATTAATAATGCATCATTTAATTTAACAATGCCTTTTAGTAAGAAAAGAAAGGTTAGTGATTACAGATTTAGTGCTCCTAGATTGTGCGTGTAAGGAAAATGCTGAAATACCATGTACAGCAAAGTGCTGCAGCTATTAATATAATCTCTGAAGGGTTACAGATTCTGTCTTTTAAGCAAAAATATCAGTGGCATTTGGAACTTTGTTTAAAACTGCAGACTGACAGAATGGGGACATAAAAACATACGGCAAAAGAGAATAGATACAGTGAAGTTATACACATCTACTTGCTATATTGATTTTTAAAATATATTCCTTTATGGACACACTTTTCTCTGTTTTCACAAATTAGTTTTCTGCAAAGTGCCTTCTGTGATACAAAGAATGATAATTGGACTTATTTTTAACATTAAAAATATGCAACTTAAACATCTCCTCCTAGTGTGATGGTCTTTTTCTGGTAAATTGTAGAGCTATCTGTCAGTTGTCTTTAGTACTGAATACTTTAAAACCTTGAAAACTTAAAGTGATGAACCTAGTTTAAGAAAGTTTTACATTCCCAAATTTCATTCAGTGTGTCACAAACTAAGAACATCCTACTACAGTGGAAAAAAGATGGTCAAATAAATAAATGTCCATTCTTGCACAGGGATGATGCCTTAGGATTTTAGCTTTTATAATTTTCATATCCTGTAATTCTTTAGTGTATAATTCTAAACTCCATATAGACTGTTAGCTGCTGCTCTCCCATTTTGGTCAGACTAAACAATTCCTCTCTAGGCCTGAAGCTCAAGGACACCTTACTGTCTCAGGCCCTGACAAATGTAAACAAGAGTGAGTTGGGGGGGAGCAAACTTGGGGTAATGACTTCATTACCTGAAGCTGTAATTGGAGGATTAACCCCCCATATGCAAATGGATAAAACTTACAAAAGTATTAAAAACTTGTGACTTCTTGTCCCTTTTGGGTGTAGCCCCCAGGGGCTTTGACTGCCCTGAATGCACCTGAGGGCCCTTCAATAATATAACCCCTTTTATAATAAATATAACCCCTTTTATATAAACCCTTCAATATAATAACCCCTTTTATTCTCTTAATTTTGTCTAGCCTCTGTTTTTAGGTAGCCCAGTAAGGCACCAGGGAAATGGCTCAATACCTGCTATTTACTAAGATTACCACTGTTCACCTTAGATAGTTCCTGAAAGATGAAGTGTACAATGCCACAGAGATGGATTGTATTATCACAACATTCCCTTTCTCTCCAGATCCAAAAGCAGCTCACGGAGGTGTGAGATTGGTGTAACCTGTGAATTAGACCATCTCAAGCTGTGAGCATGCACAAAGCAGCAGAAATGGAAAGCTAAATTTCTCATAAACCCAATGATTTGACATATCCTATTTTCTCTCTACTTGCTTGCCTCTGCTGAAAGCAAGTTAATTCTCCTACTCAGAAACAACAAGCATGTTCTGATTTCTATTTAACCATTAGGAAGAATAACTTGTGAAATTTTAAGTCTTAAAGACAGAACTGAACTAAAGGTCTACCTTCTTATTGCCAGCAAACCTCAATCACATGTAGATTTTAATGTAAACCTGCAGCTTGAGGCCACGTTTCTTTTCTCCTGATGATCTTCCTTGTGACTGCAGTGTATAGTCACATACTGCACTGGCATTGGCACTACAACTGATAGTGCCTGCAATCATTTAGGAAAGGTTTAAGATGCATTTTGCATTCATTTTTAGCATTCTTATTTTTTCTTCTGGGAGAGTTTGCTTTTTTCCTCTAAGAGCAGTATCTCAAAACTAAGCTCAGAAAATCCCTTACCACAGGATAGATCTTTGAGGGCTGTCAGGGAAGCTGAAAGAATAAGAAGTTGAGAAAAAGACAATGCACCTAAGTGCTGTAACATCATCTGACTCAAACACAAGTAAAACACCAATTGCAATTGTTTTAAAGACCTAAGGAAGAAGAAATTTACAATAAAGTAGTACAGAACCACTTAAAATAAATTTTAAAAATTCTTGATTTACAAATGGAAGGGACAAGCACAGACTCCAAGGCATAAAACCAGTAAAAAGATTCAAAGAATTATCACTACTCTTGCCTTTGGAGACATCCATTATTGTTTCAAGAAATCCTAGATGATAACAAAAAAAAATAAGAACATCTCCATCTGTCAGGTACCCTCTTTAATAGAGATCCTAGACTAAGGGGAAGCTGGAATGCAACAGAAATATCTATCAAACAGCAATTGATACCACCTAGGCATATCTCACTGCATTTTTTTGGCTGCTGAGGATACTTGACAGCAAATGCATCTTGATCCCTGCTACTCAGTATGTTGTACAAAGTAATATCTCCCAGATTAATTGGCTTAATTTACTTGTTTACTGCAATCTTAATCTGTAAAATGGGGTATCTGGATGAAATGTAATGGACTGTGAGATGTAAAAAGTCACATTGGATAAACCTAATGGTTCTTTCTGCTTCTCAACTAGAAACAGAGGCACTGTCT
Source organism: Coloeus monedula (assembly GCF_965178545.1). Classification (NCBI taxonomy): domain Eukaryota; kingdom Metazoa; phylum Chordata; class Aves; order Passeriformes; family Corvidae; genus Coloeus; species Coloeus monedula. The sequence continues at coordinate 8,734,169 of NC_138786.1, read as the reverse complement.
AACCAGCACAGTTTACAGGGCTTATATAACAATAGGTTGACAACACAGACACATTTCAGACTAGAAAAGTTACAGGTGTTAAAGGTAAGATATGAGCTAACAATAAATACTACAAATTCAGAAGTCCAAATGAGTTCTAGGCCCTTTCAAACAAGCTGGCAGAATTGTCATCACCTGAAAGTAGGAAAACTTGTGTACAGCACATCAACCACTCTCTTCTTTCCCCTTTCTCACAGTCTCACCAGCACTTACAGAACACCTCTCTTTGGCATATTTTTTCTGTTTCAGCAAGCTCATCAATTTTCTTCCTGATTTCCTTTGACTAGTCTTAGCAGCTGCTGGGGTATATATCCAACAGAATGTAATTTTTCCCTTCCATCCTCACATCACCCCACCTGCAGAATGTCTCTCAGGCACGGAATTTGTTTCTGCATATCCATAAAAGTGAGATAGGCATGGTTTAAGGCTCTACAATGATGTAAATAAGGTATTCAGCCTATGCCTCAATAATTTATTTAAAACAACAGCAATATTTCTTTTATCCTAGTGGACTTTATATGAATATACATATTCTTTAATTTTCTTATGCTCAATCATCATGTCTGAAACAAGGATGTAATTATGAAAAGTTAGCATTTGGATTTACAAAAAGCCAAGCCAAAACTACTAACTGAAGAAAAAGCACCTTAATTAAGTACTACTTTTTTTAAGTAACAGACAGTACAAATATTTTTCCGGAATTTCTGTGAGACTGTTTAAAAATTCATCAAAGCACTTCCACATAAAGTTGGGCTTTGAAATATATAATCAAACTCAGTGTTAGTACAGATCTCCCTACCCATTTTGAGCTTGATTGCCTAAGGACGCACAGAAAACACGACCACCCTCTATGCCAGTCTCCCTCCTTCAGCCCTTACATCTCCAAAACTGTTGACCAGTTTCCTTCAAAGACAGAAAAACATTAAAAAGGCTCAAAAATAACAGTATTTCCTCAAGTTCAAAAAAATGTTTTCTAGGTATAGAACAGAGATTAATGCTGTAGACTGAATCACATCCTGAGGTGCAAATACCTTTTAGCCCTAGCTGTCTGTACCTGAAGTTTATAGAGTGAATCTATTTTTGCTACCTTCCTATTTGTTTTGTTGGATATTTAATTAAAACCTTAACCATGTACAGAAAAAAGAAACCCACTTTATGCATGGCAAAAATAACCCTTCATAAAAAAAAGTTCCGAAAACAAATTAAATTGTGAAGGACAAAAAACCCAATCCTGTTTCCACAAATCAATAGAGTGAAAAACTCTCCATATTGCAGATGAGCCCTCGTAAGCCATGCAGTTCAGTGGTCACGTATTAGGTTTTCTGTGCAGGAATATATTGAAGCACACACTTGAAGACAAGTGCAGCTGCCTTGGATGTTGGATAAACAAATTTCTTTAGCAGGACGGGGGAAAGGTATATTTTAATTTTTTTTAACTGACAGCTCCTTTACGTTGAAGGTGTTCTCAAAATCTGAACATCATCTACCTAGTTGTTATTGAGAAGAAAGACTACTAAATAAATCTTTTAGCACCCTCTATCTGTTGTCTATAAGTCTTTTGAAAACTCAGCAACAGGAATAACCTGTGGTTCACATTGAAAGCTACCACAGAGAGGACTCTCCACTGTAATAGAGTGGAAGAACTGAAGAGGTTGATACTCTTAATACTCTTACATTGTGCAACATTTAGCACAGCTGTAAAGCTTAATAGCCTGATGCAATTAATCTCATCCACATTTTCAGAATTAGACTCCTGACTGTGTTCAGAGGTGGTTGGGTTTCACCTTTAATATTCACTCACTACTAATTTTAAAAACAATTATTTAACATGCAAAAACTTACAAATTAGCTTTTGGCAGAAAATTGCATAAGTTGGATTTCTTTATAATTCATGTTTCACTGCAGCTGGATTCTCACAGAAGGTACCTGAAACTCTTTATAAGGCAATGGTATGCATTGGAACTGGCAGCTATCTTTGGTGGGACACAGGTGAAGCAAGGAAGATGAAAGGAAAATGAAAGAGAGGTACAGAGGAAGAACTCCCTTGGTTCTGATTTTCTTCCTTGAATTCCATGCTTTCAGGAACCAAATCTTGTGGGGAAAAAAAAAACCAAAAAAGGAAAAAAACCAAAAACCAGAAAACCCCAAACAACCACCAACAAATTAATAAAATCTGTCTACCTCTGCCAACTTCTAATTCAACTTGCTCCATGGCTGTGTCCATTGACACCCAGCAGCCTGCACAGCCTGGGACTCGTGGCCAGGGTGACATTGCTACGTGCGTGACAGAGCTTTTTTAACCAACCCTAGATTTCCACAGCATACTGGTTCGGGAGAAAGGCACTGCCAATCAGTTCAGAAAAGTTTCTCCAGGCATAGCACTACTGACAAGAACACAGGGAAATATTTTCACCCTCAGGAACTTGCCTGTGACTGGCAGCTGATGAAAGACTTCATGAGAATTCTGAAGTAACATGTACTCCATGTGGCAATCTGTCCCTTCGTGTTGTACTGAAATAAAACAAGAACTCAGTACATTTTCACAGAACTTATTATATTTTATCTTTTTTTTTTCCCTGTTAAGTGTAGATTCTTTAGCAACAGGCTTATGCAACTTGTCTGACAACAATCTTTGTTAAGTTTAAGAGTAATACACTTCCATGTCCAAGGTCTTGAAGTAACAATAAAATGATGCAGTACTTTTTGTCACCTCCTCCTGAAAAGTCTCTGCTTTGAGTTGGCACAACAGCCCCAGCAAACTGTGATTGCTGATGTACAAAATGAGAGCATTTGTTCCATGAACAAAGGGAAAACAGAGTCCTGCAAGCTCCCTGCTCTGCTGAGCTATTCTCTGGGTACTACACAGAAAAAAAGCAACAGCACTTTTCACCAGCATCTCAAATTAATAGTTCTCATTTGAAACAATGTCATCTATTTCTGTCAGAGTGAGTCATTTACAGCTTCCACAGCCCACCTCAGGGTACCTCCAGTTCTGAAGACCCTACCCAGGCAAACCAGGATTCTGTTTCAATAAGGACTTTATCATTCACCCTGAAGCACTGGGTCCCACTGCTGCAGCCCCTATATATGGTTATTCCATGAAAAATACATTCTGCTGTACTAGACTGTTGTACTGCCTACTATGAGTGAAGCTGCAGGTCTAGGCCATCTGTATGTTGCCTTGCCCTACTTCAAAAAGATTTCAATCAGAACTTGAATATTGCCTTCTGATACGAACACGGAAAAATGCCTAAAGCTATCTGAATTAAATTTGGCACAAAACAGTGCTCTGAAAGTATTCTTTAACTACTTTTAGCCTACAGCAAGGGCTTTACAGCCAAGCTATAAACTCCCTAATAATAAGATGCCTAATAAAAGTGCTGACAGACCATTCACAGCTTCAGCAGCGCTCATTAAAATGCACTAGAATAGAACATTCTCAGGATGATGGATTTCCAGTGCCCAGGAACACCCGATACCTCGACAGGTTTCTCAGCATGTGCACCACAGACTCACTCCTTCTCTCTGGACAGCTTGGAATTACATTACTTTCTGAAAAATAATGACTTTGGCACTGAATATTAATGACCTGTTTAACAACTAACATAAAATCTTACCCTACCTCTGGAAGTACACACAACTTTAACCAATATTTCCATAAAAATTAACTTCAAAGGAATATTTTTACTGAAGGATTTCATAATGGATTTCTTTTCTTCAGGGCTTTATTTTTTCTGGGTGTCCTAACTCTTCCATTTTTTTTCCATAAATCTGTTTAATTTTAAAAATACATGTACATGCTACAGGATTTCCCTTTAATTGTACAAGCTATTTCTCTGAAAGATCAGGAAAGGACATAAATATTGTTTTCTTTTTTAAAAGTCACATGTTCAAGCATTTAGAATACACAAAAGTACTTTGGTACTTGCTCCCAGGAATAGCAAAATAGCATCCAGGTTTGGATTAGTAGTCTGCAAACACAGGGGCTGGGAGGATTTTAGCTCCTGTGGAGGGGATTCCCAAAAAGCAGCAAATAGAGACCTCATAGATGTTTATGAGATTTTTGAAATTATTCTGAAATTAAAAATTCATAGTGGAATTTATGCTTTTGTTTGATGTTACCTCCTCCTCAGAGCAGGGATAACTTCAAGGGTAAGTCAAGGATAATTTCAAGGATAAATCAGCTTGCTTATGGTCTTGTCTCATTAAATTTTGGGTTAGGCTAGAGGTCCCTTCCAACCCCAGCTATTCTGTGATTTTGTGAATTTTGAGTGTCTCAAGGAAGGAGGTCCCACATCCTCTTTTGGAAAAGCCTATGGCAGATTCAGACACACATTTTCCCCCTCAGACCACAGAGATGTTGCTCCTAATCCTCTTGAAAATATCTTTAGCACACATATAATCACTAAATCTTTACTGAGCTCTAGTGTGAGGGCTGAGCAAAGCCCTGACATGAGAGCCCAGGCCCAGCCATCTCCTGGTTCCAGTGACTGTGAGCAGTTGGTATGAATCACAATTTAATAAAATGCAAAATTGATGCTGAAGCTAGAACTGAAATCCCAGCCTAGCTCCTGGAATCACCTGCCACTGGAGCCATCCTTAATACCTTCATACTCCTGTTACCCATGCAGAGCAGGACATAACACAAAGGAAGTCCCACTGACTCCTTCAGTCACAAATCCCTCCGAGGTAATGATTACCTTAAAACACAAATGGAATTTTGACAGAAAGCCTTGCTGGCAGGACAGTGTTCAGCAGAATGCTTAAATCCAATAACATGAAAGGTGCAAAGAACAAAAAAGAATATTGAATAAAGAGCACAGGTAATACTTCACTACTTAGATCTTAACAGAGGTAAATGCATTATTTAACTCCAATGTATATAACCAAAAATATTTCTTGTTATAAATCTTCTCTGATTTAGAAAAAGTAGAGGGTTTTTATTTTTTAATTGTCTATAAAGCATCTGTTTTCCAGCATGAAAACATGATTTTTCATAGCAATTATTGATCTCTACAGAGTCTCTAATGGGACTGGCAGTCACAGAACCACACAACGTTCAACATCCATAATGCAGCCAAAGGCAATATTTCTGCTTTTACAAGGCACTCTAGCCTGAAGTACCAGGTTATTTGAAACATCATTTCTTAGTGGGAAATAGCTGTAATATACAAGGATTCAAGTTGTCAGTTGCCAACTACTTTTTTTTTTTTTTTTTAAGACCTGAGTGACATGTACAACACATTTTTTTTAACCAAACAAGTTTACTTTGTTGCTCAGGAATGGCTTCTGGACCCAACACTGTCTAATGCTCATGCTACCACAATTCTGTAGGTCAGAACATTCTCCATACATTAACTACTCCTCTTTTATGGTGACCTATCTATTCAAGCTCTCTTATTTAGTTAGGCCATGTATCAGATAAGAAAAATAAGAGAACAATTACAGAAAATTACAAAATTCCTAATAGCAGATATGCTACAGAATAGTCAGAGAAATTACACCCTCATTCCATGTCATGAAAGAGCTCAAGAATGCCAGGGGTCTCAGAACAGATCTTCAGCCACAATTACAGATTTTCTTGCCTTACACATTTCTTCTCATAGTCTTAAACTCTTGGATGCTTCTAAGACATCTAGATACCTTCTGCAGCTTTTGCCAGTGTGTCCAGGACAGTACTTTATGCCCTTTCTCTGCTTTGTGAGAGAGTTCATGCATTCTCTCATATTTCTGTTACAGAATTCTTCGTTAGAAACCAGAATTTTACCTGTAAGAAATCAAATACCCAAGAATTTAGCCCCTTATTACCCTATCCATTACCTTATTACAGAATTTAGTTTCTTTTAGTATGTTTTCTAAAAAACTTCCACTTTATTCTCAGAAATCCTTTGCCAGGAAAAAATATGAGACTTCAGATGGACTGTCTGCTTTTTGCAGCCTGAGGTCTCAACCACAAGAGATTCAACATTCATTGGACTCAGATTTGTGCTACAGCTGTCAATTGTTCTCTGGTCCAAGCAATTCATTCAGGTTTTACTTGCAGCCAGAACCACTGATTCAAGGTCAGAAATCTTTCTATCACAGCTGAAAAATATTCCAGGTGCAGCTGAGCACCACTAGACAAAGGGGAGTCTTATGCCCTATGAGAAAATGGTTGCTAAAGGAAAAAAAACTTCAGGCTGTTCATTTATTCCATAAATAAAGTTCATTAAAATCTCCCGCAACAAGGCATCATCTCTGTTACTCACATTAATGAAAGTCTAACAATTTAATTAAATATATTTGCAACTGCAGTTCAACCACCTTTTTCTTTCATCATGATTTTTTGGTCTTTGATACACTTTTTAATGGCAGAGGGCCATTTCTTTTGTCATAAAATGAAACAATAAGAAAGCCCAAATCTATGCCATACAGTGAATCCCAGGAAACTGCAATTTTCCCCTCATCTGCAGACTTTACCAGGTGGCAAGGTCACAAAAAACAACTGCTTCATTTATCAAACAAATTTCAAATCAGAAAAATAAAACCAAAGCAAACAACCAAAACAACAACAAAAAAACCCTGCCTCAAATCAATTTCCAGTTGATGCAATGCTGTTCTACCTGATCCAGTATTTCAGAGCATCAGATAATAAACCAAAGTCACAGCACAAAATCTCTTTAATAGCGTAGTAAAAAGGGAGTTGTAAATGAGGAAGCCTTAGGGATAGATAAAAGTACACAGCAAAGAAAGGCAGATGAGTATGAGAACCTGATCAGGTTCACTTACAGTTTTCCAAGACTGGATAGGCCCTCATTTTTATAGAGCTTAGGTTAAGGTTAGAGAAGAAAAGACCACAGAAACTTTGAGATTACCTGTCAAACTGTAAGGATGCATTGTATAGAACATTAACAAAATCAGATCTTAACTACTGGTATTAAAACATACAGGATTTTTGAAAATCTAATCCCTGATATCTTGAGAGCCCCCTCCAGAACACTTGCTTCAGAGCTGTCACCATTTCAGAGGATCCAGAGACAAATGTCCATTATGAGACATCAGTCAGATACTAATCCTTTATATGAAGTGGTACTTAACACATGAGAATACTGAACTTCTCCTGATACAATTACACAACAGCCCGTGGTCCCACAGAGGCAGGTGCTTGTTACAAGCTCACTTTGACACTGAGATGTCTCCTCCACGATTGTTCCACTGCCAGTTAGACACCAGCTACTGTTTGATTACCAAAAATGTCTGTTCTGCAATAATACTCCGTGCTCCAACTACCAAAACACCCCATCTAGCTCAGCTGCAATGTACTTTGTATTTCAAGTGTCCTGTTTTGGGGATAGAAGGAGTAAAGCAACAAGACTATGTAGGATTACCATGCCAATACACTGTCATATTTAGATTCACCCAATGCACCTAAGAATTTCTTATCATTCCTTTGTTGAGCCACATACAATATGCTGAAGAATTACTGAATGGTGGATTTTTGCTGCACATGCCAGATTGAAACCACCCCTCTTGAAAGACTTTCCTATTACTCTACTCATGAAATAACAAAGCATTAATCCAGTTGAAATGAAAATCTTCTTCCAAATCCTAGGGTTTATATATGGATACAGTTTTTAATATGCTGAAGATTAAAAATGGAGGAACATAAGGATATCCCTGTTGGGATGTTTCACTGGCATATTATTAGAAGAAAGATATTGGAAAGTACATCCTTGTCCATTCCCTTAGTGTCTTTGCATGGACTCATTGGCCATGAATTTGAATCTGCCTCCACATCCTTCTTTGGCAATAAATCTTAGAATTCCAAGTGCTTTCTTCCAAGCTTTAAACCAAACTCCTTATAGTTTCATTAATACACTGTAGTTCAAACATTGCAGGATAGGGAAATAACAACTCTGCATTCATTTTACCCGTGACCTTCATGATTTTGTGAACATTGATCATATCAACTTTCAGCCTTATTATCTCCAGCTGCCTTTTTTCCCAGCCTTGTCTCTTCCTTATAAAGTGACTGCTCTGTTTCCATTAATCATTTTGACTCCCATACACAAATATATTGTGAAAATCATTCTCCACACAGACACATAAATAATGCATGAGTTTCCTCAATACCTCTTGATAAAGACTCAACTGTGGTGCTTGGTAAAAATGGAGATGAATTTTGCTGAATCTAGCCCTGAACCTGTGGCAGGATTAGATCATTGATTTGCCAGATAAGAGATAACAAGAAGCAAGACAGGATCATGCTACAGGTCAGGAGAACCCTGGAAATTTTAAGTGTGATACAGACCTTTGCCACTGTTGTCAGTAAGAAAAATTTAAAACTATCTTATGAAAAATGCCACCGGGTTCTTCCCTTTCTCAGCAGAGATTTGTTTGGGTTGTTCCCCAAATAAATCACCGCCAAAAACAAGGAACTCTTAGAGAAATAAAATATATGCTGGTGTTAGGAAAGACAGTTTTGTAGGGGAGCTACACAGGTACAGACTTCATTGTTTAATCATGTTTCCCACTCTTCTTTTACTTCTTTTATGAGATTTCCCTCATTCAACATCCTGAAGGAATCCAAAAAGGCAGTGGACAATTCTCAGAAGCGCCTTTAACTGAGCATCATTTCTAAACAGGAGTGAGGTTAACTATAGTTCAAAGCATTTGCAAAGTTAGAGCCTGGCTCCAGAGTTATTGGTGAAAAAAACCCTGGTGCACAGGAGCTGTAGGGAAAGCAGTGCATCTCTGGAATTGTTGGTATTGGAATTTACAGGACTGCAATTTCCCTGTGCTTTAAATAACAAAAGCTTTAGACCTATTTTGAGTGCAGTACTGTATTATATAAGACAGTGTCCCTATACACTTACTCCAGACTTCAAGAGTGGGATGTTGCCCCCATCACCACTATTTCACTGAAAAAAAGAATAAATTTGGAAATTCTTGTCTTGCAGAACTTGAATCACAGCAGAACATCTTGCTTATTTTTTCTTGATATATGTAATTTTCTCACTGTTTTACATAACATAAATCTGAAGAGTAGCTCTGCCTCACTTCAAAATAAATAAGGGATCATTTGAACTGTCAAAAAGAAAATGCAAAACATTGCTTTCTTTCAAGCCTGTAAACTGGATTTTCTTAACAGTAGAGTTGCATTTTGGTTTGAGTCACAAATACCTCTGCAAAAATATATAGCCACACACATATACAATTTTGGAGTTTAGATTTGGATGAATACACCACTACTGATGGTGCTTAGGCAGATCACAGCACGCATCTTTCTGAGAATGCCTCTACAGAAACTGAAGCAGCACACACAGTTATGTTCACCACCCTGTAAACATTGTCTCTATTTGGTAAGAAGCAGTCACTGAAAATTAAAATTATAATGACATATGAAAGAAAGAGGTTTTTGTGAAATAAAAAACATCAACTAGAAATATACAGAAGTCTCATGTCAAATGAGGCAGCTATTTCCATTTTATTTGCATTTCAGATTACCTGCTAGTATATTCTTGCTCACCAACACCCCACCACCACAATCAGTGAAAGGAATTTGGCTACTTATAACTAGGAAAAAGTGCCATTCTCATGTACTTTAGAACATTTCTTGCACAAATTCTGCTTGCAGCAACCAGTTTCCTACAAAACCTTCTTGCCAAAAGATGAAACTGTGTAGTTTTACTCAAACAAAAGTTCCTGTGAGAATTCTACTTAAGGACAGATTAAAGACTGCACATTAACACCCAAAGGCTAAAATTTTCAAAACATGCAGAGAATTTAGATACTCTTTTTCCCACCAGTTTTAATCAATGATCTGCTTTGAAAACCTCAGTCCAATTGTGTATTGGATTAAAACAGAAGACCCAGCTCCTGAGGCAATTCACAAGTGGCTCTCCAGATTTAAACAATGCCAAGTAGATAAGGAACTGGCATCAAGGGGCAGGGCTTTCAGGAATGTTTACTCATGTTCTTCATTGGATTTGATCACAAAATTTCCATTAATTTTAATGGAGCAGAGTTCAGACATTTACTGTGCTTCTCCAGTATTAGCTGATTTATAATGGCTATCTATCTGTTACAGGATCCATCTTCTAACTTGTCATTCCAATCCACTCCTACCCTTGGTTTACAGCACTTTATAGATTCACAGACCAAATATATATTACAGTTTAAAACTGCTAATAGCAGAGCAGTATGAATCCTTACCCAATTATTGCCTCCATCAGAGCTGGCTTTTGTGCAAAGCCATTGGTTGTATAACCACACACAGCTACCATGAACTGAACGCCAATAATGTCTAAGGATCTGAAAACAGTTCAGTTTGGCAAGAGGTTTTTTCTGGTGCCCCACACATTCACCTAGACCTGTACTACCTTAGAAGCAGCACAGCACTTCAAATCCTGATGTGAATCTATCTTAATGCATTCTTTCATCCAGCTGTGAAATAACACAGGTTGAACCAAGGTTCTGGTTCCAAGTGTTACCATGGTAAACAAACAGCACGTCCTTGTTTCATTTTGTACCCAAGAGGCAAAATCTATTTAACCCAGTATCTTTAAAGAACCTTTATTTCCTGGCCTTCTAGGTTCTTCAAGGTTAAAAAACCAACAGATTCTCAGTCAGAGCTATCAAAAGCTGAAGAAAACTTGGTAAAATTTGCTTTTCCAGAAGACATTATCATACCTTCTATAGAAATCTTCTTATTCCAAGATGGGTCACAAGAGTTTATATGCATATTATCTCCTTGAGATCTTGATGAATGTGGTTGCTATTAGGTATTTTTGCGTTTTGGATTGTGATTGCAGCTGGCATAACTTTTTTCTTTTTTTTTTTTTTTTTGTAACCATTACCTTGCAGAGAGAAAATGAATTAGTTCTCTCACCTGAACATGTTAAATTCAGACACTGGAGCACACTTCTAAATGAAGAGCCCTTGAGGAAAAGGAAAAAATAATTTAAAAGGGTTTAATATCTAGATAGCAGTTCTAAAAATCAAGAAGTTTGAAAAGTTTTCTGTGAACTGTTTAATATCTTTAAGCTCCATGACATCAGCTTCAACTCAAGATTTTACAAGACCTGGCTCACTTGAGCAAAATTTTAAATGAGTCTTTTTAGTGACTTCAGCAGTTTTAGGTCAGTCATTCCATAGCTACTTAAGAGGCAAAACCACAAACTGTGGCCAAAAGTCTCTGAGTAAGCCCTGAGATACAGGCACAGAGATAAAAAAGTAATTTCACCAGTGTACATCCCAACATGCAGCATCATATATCCTTACAGATAGCTTTCAGAGTGACACAGAGCTCTACATCATTTAAAGACTCTGCTGCCTTCTGGGACTTTTCCTTTATATAGTTGAAGTGGCTTGAACTAACATTCATTCATGCACAGTTGCACCAACCATCCAGGAAGCACAAAAAAGAGGAATTTTCTTATATAACCTTCTTTTATAAACATTTGAAAAAACACACTTGGCTAAAACTTACACATTTTCCAATGAAGAGTTCTTCTTTTTTTTAAAATCATTAACAGTGGCTTTAATTTCTTTCAGAAGCATACTGATTTCAGTGCTTTTTATATCAGCAATTCAGTTTCAATACACATTTGTATCAACCTTGATTAGGCTAGTTTGAAATACGTGTATCTCATCCAACTCTAGTCAGTGACAAAATAGCACAATTTCCTTTTTGTCTGCTCTCCCCTATTTATTAAGGAGTTTGTCTAAACAGCTGTTTCACCATATTTATATATTAAGAATGATCTACTCCATCACCCTTTTCTTCCCTCTTGTAACTGTACCACTTGTAGTACTCCTAAAGTGGCCTGTGGTTTCTCTTCACAAAGTTTATAGAGATACTCAAAGACGAAACTTGCTTATCTCATAAACTGCAAGTTTTTAGTGCTTCCATTCTGCAACTTGTGCATTCTAATAGCATGTATTCCCTTCGTGTTTTGAGAAAAGACAAGATATTAAATCAAACTCCCGACTTTGGAACTTGATAATGTCCCCAAATCACTATTTGTCCTGAACTGGTCCCTCCAACAAAACAAACCCCTCCTGAATGAAATCATTTTTCTTGTCTTGCCTGGAATAACAGCATCTATTACTATGTACACTGCCACCTTGGCAGGCTTGCAGGAGCATTTGTGTGACAACTCCTAAAGCACTTACCATGCAATACTTTACAAGAGGCTATTTCAGCTGTGCTTGTGCTTCTGACATTCCTGTTAGCAACTAAGTGTTCCCTGAATTTTTCGGAATATTTAATAGTGGGAAAAGGTTTTTGGTCCTGGGGATTTTAGAAGGTCTACACGTGACAGGGAAGCACGAAAGCAGGTTACCTATGAGCAACTGGTAAATGGGAGCCTCAAGTCTTTTCCCCTACCTGCTATTTTTCCTCTTTGGGCTCAAGGATACAAGACACTGGATGCTTCAGTAACATTGGATCTACAAAGACAAGAGGTGATCTCTCTATATATATAAATATATGTGATTGACTTGTTAAAAAACAACGATTTCCCTTTGACAGTGGCTTTTAAACCAAAACCAGGACATGTTAACAATCACAGCTGACACAAAAACATAAGAGTTAAATCTTATTAAGTTCAAAGTAGTTAAGAACTCCTGCCTTGCCTTAAACACTCTCAAACCCTCTTTTAGTAACAACTCTAAGGAATGGGTTCTTCATTCCACAGATATAAATGCATGAAAGGAAAAAAGACGTTAAGAATAGGTGGATTCAAATGCAGGGAAAACAGATTCAAATTAGGTTGCGAACACCTCATTCCAAGCACACCAGGAAAGCTCTCTGAGAGAGACATGAAACCAACAGACAGATTTCCTTTCACATTTGAAGCTGATCAAAGCTAACTGTACAAAGCTCTATGTAATCTAGGTGCCAGAAGATTAAACAACATCCAGAACAAAAGGAAACACTTTTTTTCCTGAGCCACTTTGTCTGACCAGAACATTATTTCATCAGGCCTTTTTCCATCTTCTAGTTCAATCACATCATCGCCAGAGTAACTACCTGAAGCTGTGCCTTCACGGCAGCCTGAAGAGACTGATGCCCTTTTTACAGCTCAGCTGCAAATCATGCATCTAAGACAGCTTTATGATTAGGTGTGAGGGAATGAGGAGGAAAGACAACTAATATATCCATATTTTAATATGGATCTGAGCTACCTAATGATAACAACATGTTGATTTGAACAGCTACTCACTGCAATCTTCTAATTTACTGGCTAATGGAAGAACTAATTTATTTTATGCAAAAATTCAAAGGAAAGTTCAAGCAGACAGCCTGAGAAGCATTCTATAAAAAGATACCTACTTTCAAATGATTGACGCTGCTGCAACTATCTGCAAGGCATTTCCAACAGATATTGATTTTGTTGATGTGAAATTCATAGATAAATATTGCTCCACAGAACACCCTGTTTACAGAATTTTGTATGAGACTAAGAAGAAAAAACTTTTTTGATCAAGTAAACGACTTAGTAACAAATGTTGCTTTGGAAAAACGGAGAAAATTTTTTTCCTGTGTCTGCCTCTTTAATGAAAACATGGAACTGATTAGTGAAATATGCATAAAGTAAATGCATTTTCAGGGAAAGTGAAAATGAACAGTGATTCCCCCCCCCCCCCGAATGTGAAAGCTAAGATATCCCAAAATTTGGGGGGAAAGGTGGGGGAATGGGGGGATGGAAATAACAATTTAAATTGGGTATTTGTTTCTGGATTTTCATTTGATTGTTTGGTGTTTGCTTTGATTGAAGATGAAGATGAAGATGAAAAGGGAGGCACTTTCTCCCTCCCAACAAAGATGTTGGGTTTATGTGGATGTGCCAGTATTTTTTTCTATCAGAAGGAGGGAGAGGTGATACACGCCAAGGCCTCATCATTTCAATCAGAAATACAGCAATTCCAGAGCTTGTAAGAGCTTTTTCCTGCAGCCTCAGTGCAGGCAGAAAACTGGGAGCACAACTAATTGCCCCCTTTCATAGGAAAAGACATAAATTTTAGCACTTTTAAGGGATAAGGCCTAAAAAATGAAATTGAAAAAAAGTATAGGAATATTTGATACAAAAAGATAATTTTCCTTTTTTTATTTTATTTTTTTTTTTTTGTCTTTGGAAGCGGTGGAGTGGAACATCTCTACGTTATGAGGTGGACGAGCTCTGATCAGCCCCCGTGGTAGGCCGCGTCCCTGTGAGAGGAGGCACGGCCCGGCCCCACGGCGTGCCAGCGCCTCGGAAATAAACATTTAAAAAGGGGCACCAAGGGGTGAGGGACAAGTGGGACAAGTGGCCGTGACACCTGGCGGTCGGAGGAGCCGGAGGCGAAGGGACAAGGCCTGATCCAGCAGGGATTTCCCGGTGAACAGCGCTGGGAGAGCCTGGGGGAGGAGCTGCAGAGACGAAGCGTCGTGGTTCCCACTCCCCGTCGCCTGCGCTGCTCGGGAGGGAAATTTATGCTTTAATCTGTCTTTTACCTCACCACACAAATCTATTTTCATCGGCAATAGCTTAACCTCCCCAAGCTGAGCCTGTTTTGCCCACGACAGGAATGGGTACATTCTCTCCCTGTCCTTATTTTGACCCAGAAGCTTTTCCCCATCGTTTCTCTCCCTGTTCTGCTGAGGAGGAGGGTGAGAGAGCAGCGGGGTGGACGCCGGGCAGCCGGCCAAGGGTGCCCTCCACACACAGACTGCACCTGTGCTTCGGATAAAAAGAAACCTTAAATCCATAGGAAGCAAAAAATTTAACAGAAAAGAGCTTAAATGCTAACAGCAGTGGGAGAGCTCTCTACCTGCACAGAAGCATGTCCCCCAAATAACCTGGTCATCCCCCTGCTCTCAGGCATGACTCATTTAAGTGCCCATCTCACACATTGGCTCGAAAATGCTGCTGTTCCAGCAACAGGGCTTCCAAAAAACCATGTGGGTTTTTTGTTTGTTCTTTTTTTTTTTTTTTTACAAAAAGTATGTTTACCTTTGTCCGGAAGGCTATAAAGTCACAGCCTCTATGAGTAAAGAAAAATATGAATGTTCCCTTATGAAGAAACTTCATTCTAACATCTGTACTACGTCTTTTAAAAATGGAAATTTAATCAACATTCAGAATGATATGCTGATAATTTTTGAGAGCTCTAGTTAAAAGCAATGGCTTACATTTTATTTATTCTGTTTTTGATTTTTTTCCCATCACAAAAAAGAGATTCATGTTAAAAGTACCACCCAAGTACCTCCTTTTGTTCAGTTTGCTTCCTTAAGACTGTTTAAACAGTATTTTATGGAGTATTACAGTTGTTACCTACATAACTGCTCTTTATTATTTCAAAGCACTTAACATTTGTCTTGCTTTAGAATCCAGTGCTGAAGCTCCCACTGATATCTCTATTAGCAGAGCTAGGACAGGGCTAGCCAAGGTTTGAAATGTCTGTTCTTACTCACTCAGAAGTTAATTTTCTGCCATAGTGTACAGCAATTAAAATTGACAAGAGAAATACCTGTTTTAAAGGATGAATTAATAACTCCATTAGTCCTGATGTAATTCCAGTGGGAGTGACCACTATCTCTCTCCTTTGAAAGGCAGCAACAAGTTGGGCAGGAGGTAGGAATGCCTCACCCAGCTGGGTAACTCTGGACACGGACAGAGAACAGCCTCCAGAGCTGCCGCTTTGGGGACAATTTTAACACACACCCAAAGCCATTAAGAACAATTTGGAGTGGAAGTCACTGACCCTGAAAGTTAGCTCCGTGATTAATTTTATTGCCAGTTATTGCATTTTAAAGTAATGTTATTAATATGAAATTGTACCTAAAATGAGGCACTTGTGCAAGTCTGAAGACCTGGATGCTGCCCAGAAGAGAAAAGTATTTTTCCTTTGTTCCTCACTATACATAACTCAGACAAAAAAGACAATTCCTCTGAGGAAAAAAAAGTAATCCAGCCACCTTTATAGGCACAGCCCTTTATTAAAAATGTAAATTGAAACTCAACTGCCCATGTAACCTTTACCTCTCACTACTAAAGTATCTGTTAAGCTACTGTCCGATGGAATAAGCAAAAGGCTTGCATCTCATTTACTGGGTGACTGACTAGCAGTGCTACACTTTCAGTCATTATAACTGCAGTGTTGGAGATTTTGTTATTGTTGTTGTGTTGATTTTTTTTTAAACAGTGCAGAATGATAGATCTGCCAGACACATTAGAGAGCAAACTCTCTTAAAGTAATGCTGGCATGACCGTTTCAAACTTAACGGTAATTAATTGACCATATTATACTTCCATAGAATAACAGCATGAATAAAATGTAGAATATTCTTCTCATGCAGTTCTTTAAAAAAAAAAAGTATCACACAGCAACGGAAGCATCAGGTTTCAGAGTCACGCTCAAAGCTTGGAATATTCCTCTTGGAGGTAACATGGTCCTCAGGAGTTTATTCCCTATAAAATGCAAACTCAAGAAATAAAGCACAGCATCAGTTCTTTGGTTTATGTATTTAGGCTTGAGGTTATGCTGTCCCTGGGCAACAATCATGTTTCATTCTCCCCAGACTGGCAAAATAACACAAGCTTATGTATTTGATTTGATGTTTTAATGGATAATTAATCCAGATCAGATGGCTTAAAGCAAGGAACACTTATTTCAGCAATGTACTTGATCTGTTGACAAGACACTATTCTAACTACACTTCCTTGGAAGAAAGTCAGCCTGCAATGCTGACACATAAAAAAATCCAAACTTTCTGCCTGCAAAGTTGCATTTTACCTTCCAGTTTTTAAATATTGGCTCTGATGTGTTATTACACAGATGAATATATTACATAAATTGATCACAAGCAAATCTTACAAACACTAAAAAACCTGAAGCACATTGCTAGTATGAAGATGCTAGGAAAAATAAAATATATTTTTGAAGAAAAATGTTGTCTCACTTTATTTTTTACAAATTTACAAAAGAATGTGCCTGCATAGCATGTGTTGGGGGTGGAAAAGCTATGAAATAGAATTTTTTTTCTTCTTCATCAATAACTTATAAATTGATGCTAGAAGCATATTTTTTAAAGGGTGACCATAATGGTAGCAAAGATGTTTTGATTAAAGAGCTTGGGATTTAGTCCACTGGAGATACGTAAAGCTAACACTCACTGCATTGGACGCTTCACGTGCCAAGTCATTAGGATGGGGATAAAACAGTGAGAAAAAGGCAGAGCAATTAATTTGCAGTCAACTTCTGTTTGCTGATATGCATCTGTGAAAGGAAGGAGCACAAAGGAGGAGGGCAGACATTCAGAGACAGATACTGCCTGTGAAAGTGCCCTGGGAAACAGACTCTCCTCATTGTCAGTAGAGCTCCTACTGCAAGAGAACTTTCCTCCTTGGCTGGCTTCCTCTAGATGAAAACGTGACAAGAAGTGGATAAATGTGTACAAATGATGTTTGACATCAGTGAATTCAAGCCATTCTCTGTAGGGTGCCCGGGGGGGAGGGGGAGGGTAAAAAAGCAAACCCCATAACATTTATCCATGTTAAAAGTAGGCTGTTGTGACCTATTCAAACAATAAAACAAGAATGGAGAGGATAAATTGCCAGTTAGTCTATATGAAATAAATGTCAGCTTAGGTTCAGAATCACTAACAGTCAATGTTAAGGGTGTTTCTTGAAATAACTAAAAGTTGTTTCACAGTGTGATTGTGCTTTTGAACTAAAAGTTTTTGAGATTCTTGTGTAACTGTATTTCCTTTATGCAACTATCTTTCTTCATGTTGTCAGCGTGATTAGAACATGAACACTACTCAAAGTTCAAAAGCACAGGAACACTTTTTAGAAAGTTGTTGGTTTTTTCTTTTGTTCCACATTTGGATCTCTATATCTTAATAGAGCTCACTTGCCTCTAATATCTTCCAAACCCATGAAGTTTTTCACAGCCTAAAAGGACTTCTGTACATAAAATGGTGTTCAGAAAACAGTGAAATTGAAAAATAATTCTTGAAAACACACAGAAAAAAAGAATCCTCCAAGAATTCATGAAAGCATGTTCTTTTGCCCTCTCACCCCGCTTAAAACCCCCAACAACATGGTAAATAACAATCCTCAAACATTCCTGAGATATCTTTTTTCAGACATTCTTCCCCCACAGTTTCTTAAGAAATGGTAAGTATCATGATCACAGTTTGGATTGCTTATTAAGACAGATTCATTCTACATTTAACAACTGCTACTTCACAATGTTTATTCAAGGACTACTGGAGAAGAGAGATCATTCTGATTTCTCCTCGTTTCAGTCAGTGTTATTTTCTTGAAAAAGTTCTCTATGAAAAACAGTGCAACACTGATGAGATTTTGGATTTGCTAGTTCTGCCTCCAGGAAAAGACATTGTGTTAGAAAACATGCTCCCCATCAGTTAATGTGCTTGTGTCAGGGACAGTCAATTATGATTCTGATAGAGCGTTTGCAGTGTGTTAAACATGCAAAACCATCTCGAAGCCTTTTAAGGCTGACTTGTTTCTCTGTTACCATTCACATTTAGCAACTTGTTCATTAGCCTGCTGTCTGAGGGGGGGTACATTTTCCCCGAAAAAACGGGCTAAGGGGTGTTCCATAAATATATGCTCTACACAAAGAACACCCTCATGGAAAGAGGTGCAATGTGAAAGTAGTTCCGTGCTTCCCCTTAGGAATGTAGAGCATCCTGCCTTTTATGCCTATATAACACATTTGCTATTTTTTACCCTCCTTTGTAAGATATTTAAGAATTGATACATGGAAACAACGCCACAGGGTTTTCAACACTTACTAGAAAGAAAAGAGCTAAATTTTCACAGGTAATAAAGCAACCAGCTTCAGGCATGTAAAGGAACTCTTTTTCATCTATGCAAATATGTTCAGCTATTGTTTCCAAACCTTTGTGTTTCTATAAATGTATTGAGACTCAAGTCTAAATCTCAGTTTGGTGTCACTGCTTCTTGCAACTTCAGTGCCAACAGTGTCTTTTTGCCAGTTCAGAAATTAAGAGAGAAAACTACAGTAGTGGCTGGGGCAGTCCTGTTTATGAACTCCTCCCAAAATGCCTGGTAACAGAGACAGAAGTAGTCACAGTTTCACAGAGGAACATGAGGAAGAAGGTAGCCAGAAACTGTGAAAAATAAAGGAAAAGGAACTCTTCCATGGCAGCTGAGAGGATGGCAGCACTGTCAATATTTTGGCCTCTAAGGTGGAAGTCTGAATCCTGTCCTTCCCATCACAAAACAGCTGCACAGCTATTTTGGAGACAGCCCTGGCAAATTAAGATGTTAGTCCCCACCAGCAGTTAAACTACCACAGGAGATTACACTGAAGACAGCCAGATTATTTTAAATTGACATTTAAGGTATGCTGTGCTCATCTGTTTTGGTTTTGAGTCAAAACAGATTAGAAACATTCAAAGAATCTGTTAACAGCAATTTGGCTGCTCAGAGACCAGAATCCAGCTCAGTAGCAGAAATGAAATATTGTTCCAACTATAATTTGAACAAAATTCTGTGAGTTTTCAGAAATGGAAAATAAAACATGCTGAGCAGTCATGTTCCTGATATCAATTCTCTGAGCAAGGTATGTGGTTTTACTAGACAGGAAAACACACAGGAGAAGATAATTTCTGTAGTCCCAATTCACTTAAGACACTTTACTTAATGATGACAAAGGCCTCTCTGACATTCTGAGATTGCATCCTAGAAATCCCTCCTAAGTCTGGTCACCATAGAGCAGACTTACCTTTAAGTGAGAGCAGGGTCACTCTTCTACTAAAGGCATTGTCAGAGAAAATCTGTTGACTCTCTATTTTAAATGCAGTAGCAGGGAACTGTTCAAGATGTGAAAGATATAATCTGGTTGTCTCTATTGTCCAAGTGGAATAGGATTGAAGGATAATTCAGGTTAGAGAGGACCTCAGGAGGTCTCACAGAGTAAGGCCAGCTAGGAGATCAGATCTGGCTGCCCAGCACTTGATCCTGTTGGAACTTTAAAAACTCCAGAGATGGAGACCACACAACCTCCCCAAATAATCCATTTCAGTGCTTTCATAGAATCCTTGTGAAGAATTTCCATCCTTATGTCCAGTGCCTGTACTCAAGGAGTGTTCAGAATTCTCACTCAATAGCAGCATTGCTGCAGAGTTCTTGCAGAGTTGGCACTCTGTAGCACAGGGCTAATTTCAGCCTTATTCTGTGAGATATTGCCATTAGCATAAAGCAGCCCTTAAATATCCTTTGTTCACAGTTCAAAATCTATGCTCCAAGATGGAGTAAATTATCCAGGCATACTGAGAAGAACCAATTTCACAACTTATAGATTCTTTATGACAAGGGTACAGAAATTAGAAATTTGCCTTAGGCTACACCTGATGCAAATGCATGGGTAGAAATGTTATTTAGGTACTTAAAATAGGAAATTCAAGCAAAAGCATACCACCTCACAGGAGTCTTTCTTGCATACTTTCTCAGCAATTTGTCTAAATGGAATAAATTTTCTCCTTTTATGTTTATGCTTTTTACACAGAGCTTCTTTGATATAGCGGGCACTGATGAGGGTGGAAAATGATAATATTTGCTCATTGTACAGAGAGGGAAAATGTTTTCAAGTCTTGTAAGTATTATTCACATTTTACAAGGAAAGATTTTAAATCTTTCGAGAGAGTACATGATTTCCCAGTCTCCTAGTGAGATAATGGTTGAAACAAGAACAGAACTACATTACTTCATCCAGTATACCCAGTTCTAACCTATCCCTGATTTAATTCATCTCATCTAATATTAGATATTAAAAGTTAACAGGCTCAGAGAGTAATGACCAAGTTCCTGGAACAGAATCCAGTGAAAATGACTTAATACATAGAAACCATTCCTGGATGAGGAAGGCTCTGAGACACAAGGGGTTGGGAGACAAGGAGATGATTCAGGTGAAGCATCATCAGTGTTTCCCTTCTTCCCTAGCCTCCTCTGGATGTTCCTGGACAGCAAACACCAGGTGAGATGATCTTTGCTATAATTTACCTTCAGTCTGTGTGCTAAGTAGCATAGAGAATTTGATAAATCACTAAGTCACCAACAGAGGAGAGAGTGCTGTGGAAATAACACAATGGGAGCATTTGGCTGTTGGGAGATTGCAAAAGGCCAACTGTTTAAAGGGTTTTGCCTCAGATTCCTAGACTTTTGCAGTTACTATAACAACACACCAGCACCACCTAAAAAATGTTTTCCCTCCTTTCTTTCTTATATATGCACAAGACTAAAGTGTTTTAGAAAATCTGATCTAATTGAGGAACCTCTGAGCAAAGAACAATGTTGACCGAAGCTGGCACAAGTTGGCAATCTCACAGACAGGGCTGTATTGCACTGCTTGGTCACTTAATTTTCATAAAAGGGTTTTAGCTTTGCATCCTATTTCCCAGGATCCTCAACAGCAGTGGAGGTTTCTACCTAGACACAGAGCAATTCACTGATGGACAGCTTTGGACAGTGGAGAAATAGCATCTTCATTCAGCAGCACTGGGAAAGCTTGGAGCCAAGAATGGCCCAGAATAACAACTCCATGGGGACAGGATTTGCATATTAACAAGGGTGGGTGCAGTGGCTTTGCCTGCAGAGCAGTTTTGGCCTTTGAGGAACAGGGTGTTACTCCACACACCTGATTACTTGTGGGTTATATCAGTGTGCCAGAGATAGCAGTGTTCTGCTGTTTAGGGAAACCAAGACACTACTGAATATTTAATGTGATTGTTTTATGGTCTTTTAAATACAATATTCCAACAAATAGCCTGGCTGATCCTACTGGAAATGGGAGAGGAAAGACATGAGAGGCTGCCTACATTATTAAACTGCTGTGGAAGCTGCAATGAATTGTCAGAATACAAACAGTATTTACCTTCTTCCTAGCCCTTCTCTAATATCCAGTCTCAGTTATACATTTGTTTAAACTCCATGGCTTGGTTCTGATGACAGCCACATAATTCATATAGATGGAATAAGCCACACTGCTGGAGTAGACACCGTGTCAACCTTTCTCTGTGAGAGTTAATTCTTACACTTGTGAGAGTCTTACTTGTTATTTTCTACTGCCCTAACCTATTGGCCAGAAAGAACTTCCACATGGTCTATACAGATAAATCAACTGATGCTTTAAGGGGGAGTTTGCTGCAATATTATTTTATAATAAAAACCTCTAACTGCTCTTAGTACAGTTTAGCACTGAGGCTAATTGGTTAAGAAAGAGAGAAGGGAAGAAATAGGCTATAAAATAAGATACATCACTAAAACTCACTGTAAAGTTCTTGTGTTTATTTAATAAAAATATACACTTCTCTTGTCTCCTACCCAGATACTGATCTACCCTCAGAACTGAAAAATACGTTTTTGAGACATCTTATTTGATGTCTTACTGGCTGTGTTATATATTCAGAGCAGGTAGTCTGAAGCAAAGAACAAAGGCTGCGTAATTTGAACTTTAACTCATACTTCACAGGTCGATGCCTCACTCAGCCTGCAAAAAAAGCAATTATTGCACTTGAGCTAACAATATTATAAAAGGGGATCAGTGACACACCATTTCATTGGCAAAAATATGTGCAGTAAAAAAAAATTAAACTAAAAATAATTAGTTTTCTTAAAAGCACCATAATTTCACACCCCTCCCTCCCCCCCCCAACTGGAGAACTGTTCAAAAGCATAAAGGAACACACTGACATGACATTAGCTGCTTGAAATCTTACCCTGAAGTAATTCTGAATACAGTTATGATTGAGCCCTTTTTCTATTTTAATTTAAATACCACATTTTTCCCTCTATGTTGCTAATTAGATGCTTTCTTGACAAAAAATTTTAAACAATGACGGCTTCAAAACTAATAGGGTGATCTATTCCTAAGTAATGTCAATTTAAAGTAATCTTATCCACTTTTGGTAGCTTCTGTTTTTAACAGTGGCTGCTTTCATTCTTGGAAACAATTCCTTTTGGAACAGGTAAATTGTTCCAGTGAGTGACAAGTTAGTCCTCTTACTGCGAGACTGGAAGCTGTTCCTTCCATCAAAAGTAAGCTGGTTGGAAATAACAGATTTTATGCTTCACCAAGTTTGGTCTTGCCTGAGTACAAGAGGACATTATCTCAGTGCTTGCCACAGCTATGGAGAAAGGGAAAAAGGCCCTATGTGACTGATGTACAAAGTGCTCAGCCAGAACCTGCTGCTTAATGAGGGGGACAGGGAAAGGACAGAAACCTCCTTTCAACCACCCCTGCTTGCTGTGGAGGCTACCACTCCAAAACACAGCACAGAATTTGGTTCTTGGTATAAGAAATCATCCCCCAGCTGTTCCCATGGGACGTTCTTTTCCTTGAAGTCCTTGAATTGAAGCACGTACTAGAAACATTTATGGATTGTGGAAATATTTGACCGAATGTAAGATGAGGGAAAAATTCTCACTCGCAACTCCCCAGCTCGCTCTCGTTTTGCATTTTCACCTGTTAATTAAAGTGAGGATCAAAACACTTAATTGAAGCCTTTGAACAAAAATCAGCTTGTAACCCAAGGCATTTCTTTGCTCATGCTTACCCAGGTCTGCCCCAGTCTCCCATAAAGCACTGCTTTATTTATCAGGACAGACTAATTAGCTGCTTGTGCTGTGTTCAGCTTTGAGCAAAGCAAAGAAGCTGGAGAACTGCTAGAGACATATTGCAGCAAATGGAAGAGCAGCTGAGGCAGTTATACAAATTCATCCACTGTGGGAAAAGAAAAGTAAGCCAGTAAATGCAGTATCAGGCAGTGCTTGACCTTTGAAACTGTGTGTCAGCCTTGGTGGGAAAACAAATATTCTACTTGTCATTAACGGGCATCTCTTCTACATGTGAACAACAGACTATTGTGCCACAGAAAAAAACAATGTCCTCAACATCTTACAATAATCCTCCCGTGGGGGAGTACAGGGGGAAATGTGAGGTGGGGGCACACGCGCACAAAAATAAGTCCCCAAAAGATCGATGCTGTAATTGTTTTCTTTAAATAAAAAAACAGTAAAATCACTGTAGTAAGTTCAGTTTTAGGTTCTAGGTTCCAGGAAACTCTAAAAGCAAGGGTCTTTCAAATATTTAAACTTGCTACATGTGTATAATCATCTAAAAGCTGTGAGAGTGGAACAAGAATAGCTAGGAACTAAGCAATGCAATGCAGCAGCCTTGGCAAGAATAGCGTAAAAAAACTATCTAAAAACCAACATTGTCCTTGAATTTCTTTCCCTCCCACCTTTTAAATGTAGTAATTTGCACCTAATGATCAACACCACAAATGCTAATTTCATTTGCAGTATTGTTTTGGAGAGTCAAAGACTGCACACAAATAGCTTAAGGTGAAATAGCATAAGAATGAGAATGTTACTCCAGCTCTTAATACATCTGTTGAAGCACAGTTAGACACCGAATTGACTCTTCTCTTTTTAGAGGACACAAAACACTCTGCTGGTATCAGGATAACTAATCATGTTATATTATTAATCTTTCATTAAAAAAATTTTTTTACCTGCATCTTGATAAGAAAACTACTTTAAAAATTATATTAACCAATATGTCCCTGTTGTCTTATCATAGGAAATAAAGCAGTTTACTTCTGAAATCAAGCATAAAATGCAAGTGTCTCAAATGATTAGTTGGCTGTATATAAAATGAAATACATGTCTATTTAGATTACTTGATAGGTTATACGTATGCACTGCAGACACCATATTAAGAAATCAAATCAAATCAAATCAGAATGTGACAGCTATTGAACTGATCTTATCTTGCACTTCCTAACTGCAGACAGGCTAATCTGCTTGATCTAGAACAATCCAAAGAGTGCCTTTCTCAGACCCCTCTAAATCAGGTAAACTAAGGACAACACCCTTGCAAGAGCATTTCTGCAATAAAACACATGGGAAAACTGAACCTTCTGTCCAGTTCTTACAACAGCTGCAAGGAAAATAATGGAGAGAAAAATCTGCCTCGGTATACAGATGTTGCTGAACACTTACTGTTCTGGTTTGTGTAACTACAGTTCCTGCAGCATTTTGTGTCAGGGGGGTTCCTTGCCTGGCAATGTTCATTAGGAGACTTTATATCAAGGCACTGATGCTCTCCATCTGTTTTGAGCATATTGCCAGCATAAATCAGCTTAAAGCAAGTTTATCCACCCCTCGCAAGATTAGGAGAATCCTCATTTGGCACGAAAACATCAATTCTCATGTGGTCCATTTCCAGGGATGCAAAGCAACTTCCAAAGAAGGCAAGCAGATGACTGCAGAGTGCCTGTGATTTGCCTTCTGCCCACAATTCTCTGGTAGCTGTAGGTCAGTGGATTTACACCTCTCATCTCTCAGCAAAGAGGATGTTAAGGTACTTTATTCTTTGTCCCCGGAAATCTGTGCTATCTGAACTACTGCCCTCTGTGAAACTGAATTGTCTAAGTCACCCATAACAGAGATGTTACTTGCAGAGTTTTTGTACCTATATTATGTCTAATTTCTGCCCATTTACAAATCTAGATAAATCACTCTACATGACCCCACAAATCAAAACCTGGCATAAAAATATAACAACTAGCAAAGACTCAAGTTTGAATTTGATGAATTACCAGAACTCTTTTCCTACCCTTTACCTTTTAGGCTCTGTTGCTTGATTTTGAACGGAGACTTAAAGCAAAGAATGCAGAAAGAAAATCCACATGGAATTGTAGGCTTTCATTCATACCTGCTAAAGAAACAACATAGCACTCCTAGGAGTGCTGCAAAAGATGAAGGCTACACCTTCAGCAGGTAAGGGAAAGGATTCATGTCCACTTTTAATGAAGAGTTGCTTTTAAAAATTCTTTATAACAACTTTTTCTTTAATTTTCAATTTTTTAAAGGTGAATTATTAAAGACTTGCTAAACTGCTATTAAAGGTTTAGGGACTAAAAATGTGAACAGTTTTTTCTATCATCATAAAATTTAAGCCAAATTAATGTGTCTGTTCATAAATTCAGAAAGATGTATTGAAATAAAATATTCCTGATACAAACCTCTCAATAAGATTGGTGGATTGAGCATGCATGGCAGAAAATAGTTCAGATACTCCTTTCCAGAACAGGTAAATATAGGTTTTATTTTCTAAATTGTGAGACTTTTAAGGAGGAAGATGTCCTGTCCACTTCAATATTTCTGGATCATATCAGACTTACTACAAATTTGATGCTTATAAAAGTAAACTGGAAAGATGTATAATTTCCCTGAAGCTGAAAATAACCACACTCAAACAGAGCAGTGGTGGGTGTTCTACCTTCTCCCACCTGCTGCAGAGGTAGAAGACAAACCTTCCCTTCCAAAGTCTCCAGTCCACATGGGTACAAAGGGCAATACTTGAGACTGCACTTCTAGCAGTCTGGCCATTCCCTGTTTTACAAATAAGCAACTTGTCTCATTCAAGCATCTATTAATTAAAGACTCCAATATAGATTTTCCTTCAAAGAAATCCTTCATGCACTTACTCCACTACTGCTTACGGAATTCCAATTTATACTTCAGAACGAGAACACAAAGCATGATAAACTTTTTTATTTTAATCCAGTTCCTTTCTGTTTATCCTCATTTTATTATACTTTTTGAAACCAAATTTGAATTATTTATTTTTATATAGTCCAGGTTTGTATATTTATTAATCAGATTAATGTGATCAAGATTATTAATACTCTACAACAGTTCTCATCCCTGATAAAGTAATGAACAGCAAGGCAGAGATTCAGCTGATGCCTTTGCTTGGTCTTAAAATCAAGAATCAAACACAGTTAGAAGGAAAAAAGGGGTTTTACCTTGGTATTTATTTTAAGGCTCCTTAGGTGCACCACATCCAGGTCGAATGCAGCCCAATGCACACCCCCAAAAGATTGGGTATAACATTATAGGTTTTACTAATTAGCAGATCTATCAAAGATTCCCCAGTGAGAGGCTCAAGTGAGCCCCCCTCCCCAAGGAACATTCCCCTGGATGGTTCTATCTTAGTTTACAGAATGTGTTCTGGAGAGGACCTTGGGGTCTGGGGCATTCTGATCCCTAGCTACGAGGCTTCTAAGATGTTTAGTCTCATAGCTTGACAAAATAAGTCTAAGAATGTAGGCTAAAAATCACTAAGAATACAAAAAGCTATAAAAGGTATATAAAAGGGGTTTAAAAGAAAAGGCAAAACGTCATCATGGCATCACTGCAAGAGGCATTCTTAGTTTCCATGTGAGACCTCAAGTTGGAGTTTAAATATTACTTAATCATTGAGCTCTATGCACTGGGAAAAATTCCATTGTAGGCAACAGACTTCATTTTATAGGGGTTTTTTTCTTTAATATTTCTAGATTTACTTTTTGCCCCTTATCTCACCCTGTTTTCTATAGAACATTTTTTGAAAGATCTCAGGGAGGCCCTCTGCTCATACCCATGTCTGAACTAACCTTCAGTATTCTGATAGTTTGAACAATGTTTTCATAAGGTGTTTTATGTCCACTGATACCCCATAAACAACATTGGCTCCTGCTGTTCTGTCAGAATAAATCAGCATAAGCTCATTTTCTACAGAACTAAACTGGCTCGCATTTGCTGTAAATTTGGCCAACTCTTTCTTTAGTGATGTCAAATCTGAATCTAACTGCTGAAACTTGGAGCTGCATAAGATGCAGTGGCCATGCAGAGACCCAGTGCTTCTCAAACTTAGGATTGATGTTGTTTAAATCTTCAAGTTTAAGGTCGGAAAGGATCCCAATGAATTCAGTGAAAATGTAGCTAGCAAAAAATAAAAATGGCAAACTCCACATAACTTCCTGCCAAAAGCTTCACAAAACTTTGGGTTTAATACAAGGTCAAGATAAAAATGGAATCTAGTGACTTTTTACCAACCTGCTTATTCTCTGTCTCAGTTAAAGAAGAGAGGAAAGGAGACCAAAAACACAGAAAGCATCCATGATAAAAGCGGGGGGCCAGCTGGGGAACAGAGCCCTCGGTGTCACACAGCCATGATCCACTACACCTGGAAATACGGAGAAGGATAAGGGATGCTGTCAGCTCTTCCCTGGGGATCATACCTGAGAAGAGTAACATGGCAGGGTGGGTTGTGCTGTCCCCACAGCAAAGGACTTGGCTCAGCAAGAACCATCCAAAACATAGGAGATATCAATCTTTTTAAATCAATGACAAGTGCTGCAACAAACTTGTTTAGAGGAAGTGTCATCCGCAGAGAGCCCTGGATTCGCACAATCTGTCCAGAATAGCAAATGCCTCAAACTTGAGTGCCTCAGGATAACAGCTCTGGCAAGGAAGTGACCAGGTTTGTAACTGACTCAGCTGAAGCCGCTGCCGTTTCTCGCCATTCGCATTCCCATTCGCGGGGTTTTAACCCTTGTTGCTGTGAGAAGCCCTGAGTCAGGAACCAGCACTAAAATTCACACGTACACAAAGACCAAGTGCAGAACTGATAAACTGGTGAGGTGGTGCTTGGATCCTGGTGCACTGCGAGCACAGACGGACCAGCACCGCGGCTGTTTCACATATCCCACCCGCCTGGTTTGCACCGCTAACATTTGTCACATCACATGTGGTATCTTCAAAGCAAACTTCTGCTCTGAGATAGTGCTGAGCAGGATTCACTCCTGAGTGAGAAACTTACGGTCTTTTGTGCTTTCACAATTGCTTTAGCAAGGCCAGAGTAAATCAAGGAGAAACCGGAGTCATATTTTTAGATTAGGATAAATATCCCAGTTATGGTTCCCCTGGCCTGATTACACACACACACCCCATCTATGATATGAATAAACAGCTGTAAATAAAGATTTGCACTTTGAGGAAGCTGCACTTCAAACCTTGAAGAACTATGTTTCCTTGCGCTTGGCAGGAAGCACACAGAGTTGTAGTCTAGCAGCACAATTTTTCAGGATCTGTGTGTCTCAGGGCAGCAAATACAGAGAAGGATGAAATTAGGTACTGCAAAGAGGGCAAGCAGAAAAACAAGTGAAAAACTGTAAAAGAACTCTTTGGGAAGAAATTTGCAGAAACGGAAATAACATGCACTTGAATGGAAAGGAACAAGTGAAAATTTGGGAATATAAAAGTGCTTCAAAAACCTCAGTTAATACAAAATATTGTAGGATTTACAGAAGTGATTTAAGCAACTAACTGTCCCTATGTTTGCTCCATCTTCCATTCCTTCCCAACTCATATTTCTGCTGATGTAACCTCTGCTCAGCTACTAGCAGTGTTTTATTGGGCAACCTTTTCTTCATACTTACTTGATGAGTTAAAGATCATAAAATTTCTACATATAACATACTATCTATAAGTTCATATATATGCACACCATATTGGCTACAAACAATCTATGAGAAGCGTACCATTTTCCATTACAGAAATAACTTTCCAGCTCATTCCTCAGTATGTCACTGATGAAACCAAATACAGACACTCTTTATTGCTTCACTCAGCTCAATGATTTGTGTGAACAATTTCCTCCTTTTTTTCTAACTTTGGATCTTTTCCATAAATAGTGGCTATTCAGAATACACAAACTGAGGAATGTTGACAAATCTGCCATCAACTTATAGAAAAAAAGGACAATCTGTTTCTTCATCTTTCCTGTTCTAACTCTTAACACTGTTTAAACTCAGACTTTTTTCAACGGCTGCTAATGATAGCGAACATACTTTGCTATGAAGTTCTCAGCTGCAATTTCTTCAAGGTTATTTCACAGTGTTTTACTGAATCACCTTTAATATTAGTTGATTAGTGCAGTGGAAAACTGATTCCTGACAAATCAGTTTCTAAAATGGTCTAGGAATGGTCTAATCACAGGCGAGAAGAAGCCTTCTAGGGCAGGCTCCAATTAAAATCAAAACAATACAGTCCAAGCCCCATACTTAAATGAAATTACATTTCAGCTTCTTACAAAAGCATGAATTAAAATTACACTTCAGCTTATAAAAAAGAATTATTTGGCAGATCAGTTACTTACAATGGTTTCGTTCCTAAGTATTGTGCCATTCTGTGTTTTGCTGCTACCAAACTATCAATAAAATCCTCATCCCTTATAATTGAACTAAAAAACTCTCTGCCTAAATGTGATCTTTTTATACCTTGCACTCAAGTGGACTGCAAATCAAGTTATCTTAGAGCTCAGTTTGGGTTCAATCAAACCAAAACTTCAAGGACTGTATTTAAGCAGTACTGTGATTTAAAAGCTCATGGACAAAGAGCGTCAAAATCATCTCTGGCATTTGCAATTCTCCTGATATTAAGGCTTGCATACATGTACCAGCCTAAAAGCTGCAGCATCATTTATTTAAACTCTAAAAATGAAAATCTAAACTTGTGAGAAAAATTTGATTTGATACTTTTTCTTCTAGTATGAATGGCAGCTTGAAAGTAGATGCTATTCAAAGAATATAGGACTACTGGAGCAAAACCAGTTCATTTCACTGGGTTTTTTGAAAGCTTAAGAGAACAGATAGATTTTTTTTTTTCTGCAGAATGTGGATCTCTTCTCCACAAAGAATTGCAACAGGAAGCAAGCACTCAGTGAGCATCCCATTCAAGAGAGCAAATGTGTCTGAGTAATTATATGTCACTGCTATCTGCAAAGCCTCAACCCTCAACAAATTAGCAACAACAAAAAAAACCCAGAAAATCTTGGCAACTCTAATGCAGATGCAACCTCATTCTTCCTTACCAGTAATTCAACAGCACTGAAAATGTTTTTTCAATTAGAAAGAACCCACCTCTGGAATCCTAGAAAACAAATGAAGGGGAAAGCAACACCCAACCACAGCAATAAGATTTGTGGTTTTTTAGGGGGTGTTCATTTCATAATGAATCTCTTTACAATAGAAAGCTCTTTACCTCAGTCCAAAAAAAGACAAGGAAAACTGTTTCCTCAAAACCTGCTACCCACTTTGTCACCTACTTGTTATTCCCTTCATTTTTATGCTTGATTTAAGATTTTGTCCTGTACAAAGGAAGAGGCTGTTTCTGGCAACAGCCTGTCTTCAAATTCTGCAGAGACTCAAACCCTTCCTGTCTTATCATCGTAATGATAAAGCATCCCAGTTTGATGCTGATGGGAAGAGGCAAATTCTGTCTACAGAAATATAACAGGCTGCACTATTTCCAAAGAAACTTGGTGTGTCGGGCTTGTGTGACAAAGTTTTAGTAGTGGAGGCTGCAGGGTGACTTCTGTGAGAGGACAACAGGAGCTGCCCCACGTTGGACAGAGCTAGTCCCAGCTGGCTCAAAAATGGACAGCTGAATAAACGTAAATTGAGCCCATTCTCCCGAGTTTCCTCCATGTTCTGTATACCTTAATACATTCTACACACATGAATAATTATGTTCTGCATTTCAGAAGAGGCAGTAGCAGATTAAAAGTCCAATGTTTCAGGAAAGTTCCTGACTAAATCCTCTCAAGAGTCGGTGTGGTGCTAAGTGAAGAACAAGACTTTGGAGGTTCAAATTGTTATCTAAGGAGAACTGTAGAAAGAAGAGTGACATCAGTGAGAGTAGTGCAGATTTTCAAAGGAGAAAAAAGACCGGAGCCTAGCACAGTTTTATAAAAAATATATCCACACACATGTAGTTTCTACCTCCTCACCAAATTGCATATTTTCATTCTCTTCAGCAGCAGGGATCACAATGTGAGCATCCTTCCTACCACATTAGTCCAAAATCAGCTCTGAGGAGGCAGTGGCAGATGCATGATTGAAAATGTGAACTCGAGTGCTGGCCCCAAGCCATCTCTGGGTTGTGGCACTGAGGTCTCCCATAATTAGTGATGAAGCAGCATTCAGGTCACTGGGAGCATATATGCAGCGAAGCAGGTGGGGAAATCAGTCACATCATTCCTCCCAGCAGTTCTTCAAGGTTTCATATTTACAGCAAAACTCTTCCTCTGCGCTCACAAAACAAAACAAACACACAAACCCAACACTCACACAAACACCACCAAGAAATCTAAACCACTGCATCCAGTTTGGAATCTCTGCTCTGTAAGTCTTTAAAAGTTCATTCATGCCGTGATTCTACTGCATTGAAATCAGAATTGAGGCACTGTGGTTTCCTGAATCTTCCATGTATTTTGCATGAACCCCCTTTACACAAACAGTAATATTAAAATAAAAACCAAACCAAAAAACAAAAACTGAACTGGCAATGATTGCAAAAGGTGAATTTCCAAATCAAATAAAAATATGCCAGAAATCTCACAGGATTTTTGGGTGTAGTTGGTTGTTATTTTATACGGGGGGTTGGGGTTTTTTTACAAGTCCTTTTTTATTCCTCAGGAATTTAAGATTACAGTCTGCTGAAACAGTTTTATGGTTTACAGGTACTGTAACAACAAAGGCATCAGGCTTCCTAACTGGAATAGGAAACAACAGAAGAAGCTGTATCATATCTTAAAGTGCCAATTTTAATGAAAGCTTATCTCACCCCATCATCTTAATGACAGGTTGTATAATTCTATGTCAAACCCCTCAAAATGTTGCCTCACACTAAAAACATGTCTTAGCTGTCACTACTTTCCACTTTTCAGGTAGTGAATTTTATTCTCATGTGTTTTGTTTAGTCGATATTCAGGCCTACCTGATTTCCTCTATATAAAACACAAGACCTTCAAGCACCAGCAGATAGTTCCCTAGGCACGTGTTCTAGAATCAAACATTTGTTTGATTGTTTTGATTTATTTTCTCTTGCCTCAGTCAGGTTTCAGGGATTGAGCTGCTTGTACTCCTACCTGGGGGGATTAACTTAATGACTGTCTTTGTTCAATCTGTTTAGTGCATCCCAAAGTCAATGTGATACAGTGAGAGCCAGATGGGGGGTGGGGAGAGAGGGAAAAGTCAATCATTTCACTAATAGCACACAAGTAGAGACTGTACAGAAACTTGTTGGACTGTCTGAAAGCTATTTTAGACTTGTTCAGCCTCTGTCTCCTGAAAATAATACCCCAGTTTCAGTCTCACTGTTTTGTCACTGCACTTGCTCCTACTGAAATACAAATACACGCATTACAAACCATTTTCATTGTATATCCAAATTTTTCTAGAAAACATAATAATACATCTTTAATTAATTAATATTCTCCTCACCCCAACTTGAATAAAAAATTTCTATTCTTCACATAGTGATTTACTTGATTACAGATTGGAGTTGGGATATGGGACTGTAGAGGGCCAGAGGAGTTGACTTTAGTCACGGGGTGGACTGTGGTGGTGCATCCCCACCACCACCACCTCACCATGAGCTGAGAAATGCTCTTTAGCTTCTCAGAAAGCTTCTGTTCCTAGAACTAACAGATGTCCAAATAGTACCTGGTTTTTAACCATCAGCCTTGGAAACTTGTTTACACCCTCGTAACTCCTGGAGAGCAGCAAAACACAGCACAGCACAAGTGCAGGAATGAGGCCAAGAAGTGGCCATGGACTGTAGGGGTGCATTAAGACCACCCAAGATCCCCAAACCCTCTGACCTGTTTCCAGAAAGGCCAGAAAGAACGGACTGTGCATGAGAATTAATTTGCACAGCAAGTGAGAAATCTGTCAACAAATAGATACCCCTGCCAAGCCTAGGCAGTGCCCCCAGGACCCTCGACCTCTCCTTGGCCAGACCAACACAGCTGGATGTTGAAACCAGGACTGACATCCCTTCAGCTGGACTGACACTGGAACCAATGCTGGTGATCTTTTTCCTCTCTCTTTGTCTCTCATTTCTTCTCTCTTTTCCTTTTCCTCTCTCTTTTTCCCTCTTTCCTTTTTTCTTTTCCTCTCTCCTTTCCTCTCTCCTCCTTTTTCTTTCTCCCCCTCTTTAATCCATGTCTTCCTTTTGCTCTCCCCTTTTACCATTAATCCAAAATCTACTGCTGTGTGCTTGCATAGCAGCCAGGGACTAATACACCAATTTCCATGCCAAGGGTGTAATTTATTAATAAAATTTTCTGATTGTGGCCCCTCTGATTTTTGTCATTCCTTTTGATCATGAGCATTTATGAATCTTAGGTGTTTCCTTCCCCTTAAGGGTGGGTGGACAGGGGTTCAGGAACTTCATAGCTGTTCTCAAATGTACAAAATGTGGCTACATGGTGCAAGGAATGGAAAAATGGGGTTTTCTGAGCTTCCCTAACCCTTGGGTTTTTTTTATTCTAAATACATGTAAAGGTACAATGAGAACTGTCTCTGTTCTTTACATCAGCCTCAGCTGGGGAGAGGGAGGGGATAGTGTGGAAAGCCAAGAATAATGGAGAAAAAATGATACAGAACTTCCAATAGTAAGCACTCCAAACAGCTGGATGTATCCAGAACTCATATCCAGAGCTGTAACTGTTCATACTGTATTTCTGAGCCTTTAAAGGCAGGAGTAACAGCTCAGGTCCTAAGCCATTCTTAAGCATTAAGAATGTTTATTTCAGCTTTGTGCCAGAAGCTAGTCAGAATAATTGCACTTTTTGCTCATGGCAATTTCTTTTTTATTTATTTTATTACTGTATAAGTAAATTTGTTCTTAATAATTTTCTCTGCAGGGAACAGGAAGACATTTATTTCCACAAGGAGCATTTCTGTTTCCTGGGGGTTCTAACAGTTGCATTGCAAAAGAAAAAGACTGAAAAAAAAAAGACTGTAAAAAGTTTTAAAAGAGGGATATATACACTCCTCTCATTGTGAAATATCATCTTTTTTTTTTTTCAAGCGCTGACAGAGAACCGGTTCTTTTAATTCCCAGACATTTCAAGAACAGCATGAGACTTGCAAAGGCAAGAGAAAACAATACAGAATAAGAAGTACTGATTAACTTGTGGTGGCTCATTGAGTCAGAATGTGGTTCCCTACTGTGCTGTCTCTAAAAAATCTTAAATCATCCTTCCCTCCCAGAAGAACAAAGAATAATTTGATCTTTCAAGGTAACAAAGTTAATTCCTTCAATCCAAAGTAAAATATTTTAAGGGTGGAGGATCTTGATAAATTGCATTTTTAGTTATAAAATCTAATGAAAATGTCCACCAATATATTACTAAATGTGGGTTGGCTTTTTTTCATTTTTAAGACAATCAGGCACCGCTATTTCTTACAAAATAGCTCCACAGGTTTATGCTAAGAAAACACTTTCTCCTTGGTCCTACTTCATTGCTTTACTACTGTCTCCAGTTTTAATTGCCCAAATTAGAAGGTGTTACCATCAGGATCCTTGAAGCATCCCTGCAGAGAAACAGCATTCCCTGCCAACTGGGAGCTCTCCCATGTTTTTCAGTATCTATTGGTTTCTTTCACTAGAAGCTGCTAAAATTTCCACCCACTTCTTGAGATCTTTATTACTTCCAAAAAGTAAGGTGTTACTACCTGAATTATTTTGTCACCAGTATTACTAATGAGGGATGGGTGGACATGGACGACACATAACATGGACAGATGAAACAGTTAGACACAGTTCCATTACATTTTTCCCATAAGCATTCCCATGATTCTTTTTTCCTTTCTTTTTCTTTGTTTCTTGTTAACATGTTGTGAATTCCTGTTTGGAAATCACCAATACAGTGACCATGTCTCAGCCCTTTCCCCAATTTTAGTCTTTCCTAATACAAAGTTCCTTCTCTTCATCCACCGTGGTTGTCTTTACTCTCTTCCAGGCATTTGAATTTTGAGGAGTGTAATGCCAGCTCCTTCCCTGTTTATGTGGTAGATGCACGTGATCTGTCACTTTTGAACTCATGCTTTTGTCAGTGCATCTCTTTACATTCCCATTTGTTGCTCAGACCCTGTCTTTTTGCGTCCAGCTGACTCCAAATTGTTTAGCTGATGTATAAATTCATTCCTAACGTTTTCTTTACATCCCCTACAGGATGAATAAAGGAGAATGAAGCCAGAAAGAAGAAATAAAAGTTTCTCTGGGTGTTTCCAGACTTTCCTGCAAGTTAGAGAGATTTTATAATAGATTTTTCCCTTTGCAGTAGCATTACAGCCTTCAAGGAGCAAATCCTGCCTTTTCCATGCTGCAGCTCTGCCTTGCATGTCACACATCATCTCTTGGTGTGTACCCAGTCTTGCTTATCTCAGTAGGTTTACTCACAGCATAATACTTCACAAATAGGGGCTTTGAACTCAGGCCCTAAAGTAACATAACACCAATTAGCCCAAACACTGCAGAATGAAAGGAGTTTCTGACGTTAGCTGTCATTAGCCATATCAGGAGAGAGAAATGGCAAACTTTTGTCTTGGGAATACGACATTAAAGCACAAAAATATTAAATTAAACGTTGTTGTGCTTTGGTAAATGTCAACAACTACCTCAGTGGGAGAGTGACAGGCCCCTGGCAGAGGAGATCAGTATAAAAGAACAGATTTCAAAAAGAATCTGTTTTACTCTTTAAAAGGAACTGTCAACACAAGACACAAAGGATGACAGACAGAAATGAGATTAGGAACAGCCTTTTAAAAATCCTGTCATCCTAGGAAATCAATAGGAAATAATTAACTAATAAATGATAGTACCTGCTGTCTTGGGATTTAGTGTTCTAATGCAAACCTTCTTTACTAATTTCATTAGAAACAATTAAGGTATTTAGCACTTTGGGAAGACACAGAAGCAACATTACTGCTATGTGTCTTAACTAGCTCAGAACTGAGGATTATCTCAAAGAAAAAGGCATTAATAACATTGTACACTTTATCCTTGCTGTTATCAGGATAGTCACTTTGTGTTCTGTGTCGGTATCTGTACAAATACTATAAATATAGAAAACAAAATATACATATATATATGTCAGCAGTGGATACATTATTTGTGCAATATACTTTATCCAGGTCAAGCATCTTCTGTACAAGTAGTACTTCATAAAACGCAGAATGATAAGCAAAAATTATGTATCTCATTTATTCCACTAGTTCATCAGAACTCACATCTAATCCCTTTAAGGTATTGAAACCTCAACAGAACATCAGATTTCTGGACCTTGTTACCATCTTTCCACACTGTAAATCTACAGTGACATCCATAAATCTATAGAAGTTACTGAGCTTGAATCTAATAACCCAAAACTACATAATGAATTTCTAGCGTGTCATTTTACTCTGCATTTCCTCAAAGGCTGCTGTGCCTAAGTTTCTACTCTGAACTGACTTGTGTAATCTAACATATATATCAATAGTGGATATAGTTCACCCCTTTGTACCACACACACCTTTTATGTCATATATTTTTATAAGACAGTGCTGTTCTGATCATGTGCAGATCAGAAACCAGCACAATGCACAGCTGGTTTAAGTCCCCATAAACAGGAATATCTTCTCTTCATCACTAGTTCTCAGTATTTTGCACACATATTTACCCACCAAAACAGAGTACAAGCAGCTAGAAAAGTAAACTTGAAAAAGATTCAGTGTGTGGATGCATCTAAAAGTTGTTCTGATTGACAAAAAGCATTTGCCACTTGCATATTGTTTTGAATAACGACTTTTTTTCCAACTTATACGAGATACCAGATAATGTAATTGATTATGTTCATACCACTGAACCAAGACTGTTCCTGCAGTGATACTAAATTAGGCGTTAATTTTTCCGATTAGCTGGCAGATCTTTGAAACACGCAAGCTGAAGATGAAATAAAGGATGTTTGAGGAAACAGCCAAATGTCAGCTCTCACCCACCATCAGGTAAGACTTACCAGGAAGAAAGTGCTGCCTATGCAAGGCATTTTGTGAGCACTAACTTGTTCACTTCATTTAAAACGATCTAAATGTTTTTTTGCTTTCATTAACAGCACTGATTTACTGAGGGATTTTTCCCTTTCATTGTATTAGGAAGAAGTCCCATGATCATTTCCAGTGTGAGATCTGTAGGGAGAAATGACAGCAGTAAGTGCAGTACCATCAGTATTACCAACCTATGCAGCTGTTTCTATGTGCCACCACACAGAAGAGCAAATGGCCTTTTTATCCAGCTTAAAGTTGAGCCAGGCTGCACATCTAAATATATTTTGCTTTTATTTCCTCAGGCTATCAACCTCAAAGGATGAACTGAGACAAACAAAAAGGGTCAACCACTAGTGGTAGCCTGTGACATTACAAAATACATATCTCATACACAAGACCTCGTAAAAGGAATGTCACTAAATGCAAGAGATTGTCAGCTAAATAGCATTGCAATTGTTAATTTGGCAGACATCTGGTTTTAATGAGGCTGGAAGAAAAATCCTTTTCTACTGGTGTAGCTGAAAACTATGAGCTGAGAAACAATTACTTAATCTGAAACGAGATTTGTTACATAAATCCATATAAAGCTGTTGCTAAAGGATTTCTACTTCTTTACCCTCTATTAGTTTTCTTACATCAGCCTTCTCAGGGAGCCCTTACAATAGAAAAATCATAATGTCAGGGCAATTATCAAATACCAAGGCCTTGGAAAATGTCCTGCTTCCTCAGATACCACTGATTTTAGTTTTAATTCTTGGGTTTACTTCCTTTTCTCATGAACAATAATCCATTTGCTGAATGAGACCTTTCCTTGTCTTTTCAAATTCCAGAGAATTTTTGCTAATTACCACATTCACAGCGCAGAGAAATGTGTTTGCACCCCCCAGACTAGAAGTTGAGCCTCGAAGAGGAGGAAACAGGAAAAGAGAAGGGGGGCAGAGGGGTTGTGTGAAAGAAAGAAAAAGATGAGAAAATCCTCACAGCATAGGGCCAAGCCAGCACTCCAGCAGAAGGCTCAGTAAGAAATATTTCACCACAGTGTGAATGCTGCACCCTGATGATAAAATAAAGCTCTTGGATCCACAGAGATTCCCAAAGCTTATGCTGACTCTCTTTGATCCAGACATCTGACAAAATCAGCAGCATCGCTCTTAAATTAAAGTAAATTTTTTGCAAATAATTGAACAATTCCACTTCAAGAGTTTATCTGCTTGGTGGATAAGGAGCTGGCTGGATGCTCACGCACAAGGAGTTGTGGTTAACAGCTTGATGTCCAAGTGGAGACCAGCTAAAATGGTGTTCCTCAGGGGGTGATATTTGAACTGTCACTGTTTCCCAGCTCTGTTGTCAGCGTAGGCAGTGGGATGGAGGGCAGCCTCAGCAAATTTGCCAACACCACTCTGTATGTGCAGTGTCTGGAGGGAAGGGATGCCATCCAGAGGGACACTGACAGGCTGGAGAGGCTCGGGAGAACCTCGTGGAGTTCAGCAGGGCCAAGAGCAAGGTCCTGCACCTGGGCTGGGGCAATCCCCAGCACAAACACAGGCTGGGCAGAGAATGGATTGAGAACAGCCCTGAGGAGAAGCACTTGGGGGTGGTGGTCAACCCGAAGCTCAACAGGACCTGGAATGTGCACTCACAGCCCAGAAAGCCAAATGTACCCTGGGCTGCATCCAGAGCACCATGGGCAGCAGGTGGAGGGAGGGGATCCTGCCCCTGTGCTCACTCTGGTGAGATCCCACCTGGAGCACTGCACCCGGCTCTGGGGTCCCCAGCTTAAACAGAATGTGAATCTCACTTGGAGCAAGGCCACAGTGATCAGGGGGCTGGAGCACCTCTCCAGGAGACAGGCTGAGAAAAATGGGCTTGTCCAGTCTGGAGAAGAGAAGGCTCCAGGGAAATCTCATTGTGGCCTTCCAGAACCTAAAGAGGTCCTAAAAGCAGCTTTTTTCAAGGGCATGCAGTGATAGGACAAGGGGGAATGACTTTAAACAGAAGAAGGTGGTTTTAGATTAGGTATTAAGAAGTTCTTCATGCAAATGTGAGAAGACATTGGAACATGGCCTGGAGAAGCTGCGGCAAGCCCATCCCTGGAAATGCTCTAGGCCAGGCTGGATGGGGCTCTGAGCAGCCTGTTTTAGTGAAAAGTGTCCCTGCTCAAGGCAGAGAGTTTGGAACTGGATGATCTTCAAGGTCAGTTCCTCCCCAGGCCATTTTATGATTCCATGAAATGCAACCTTCAGGTTGCATTCCTCGTTTCCTTGAATATTATGGTCAAAGAAGCGTTACCCCTTTTTACAGTATACAATGAAAAAAGATGAAATGTTCTTGTCAATAAAAATAACATCTTGAAAGGCTGGTGTCAATGATCTTTAGGCTGTCTCCTGCTCTTTTAAAAAAACTTAAGAGAAAATGGGGAAATTATTGAATGATTCAGTGGCTGTGTTTCAAGGACGTTCAGAGTTGAACATCAGTTAAATTACCTCAGGTGATCAGGCTATGAAGAGACTTTTTCATTGCTATCCCTCACCCACATAAAAACACTCACAGAAAGATAAAGTTACAGGGCAAAGGTTCCTCCTACCTGTTTTGACAGGGGACTAGAATGCCAGGGCAATTAAAAAGCCTCCAGGACAGCAGAAGAGGATGTGTACAACCATCTTCCCTGATAGGATACTGCCAGAGAAAAAAGATCAGCAACAGGGCTTTGAACTTTGATGAGGCGCAGACAAGGCAATCTCTACATATTGCTCTGTGAGTTAGGAAAGAGGCACCAAAAGTTGATTCCAGGAAATACCAAACTAGACAGTCAACTTAAAGAGAATGAAAACCAATTATGCACCTCCTGCTGTCACCTCACACGTGTAAAGATGCCTGGCATAACCCTCCAACTCCTTCTAAGCTGAGAGTTTTGCACAAGCAGCACAAAAGTATCATCCTTTTTTGTGATGACAAGTTGGTGTTTAGCCAACTATCACTACCTCTTTGGTTTCTTAAGTGCAGCATTTTGCAGGAATCTTTTCAGAATTTCATCTGAATTTCAAGTCCTTTCTCCCATCTATTATGTTCATTTTGAGCCATAAGTTAACAAATTAGTTAAAAGAACATTATATTATACCTAGAACAGACCTCTGACTTCATGTGCAATTTTATTAGAATAACCATAATAATACTAGCTAGGATAGTTTGAATAATTCAATAATTAGAATTCAGTAGTTGAAATTATTCACTAAATAGTTTAATAGTTATAAGAACAATTCAATAATTCCATTGCAAGAATAATTAGAAAATTAAAGTAACTTTTATTTTTGGTATGTGCAGCTGCCCATGGCCAGGCCTAGGAGTGCACATTATTTGAAGCTCTTGATGTGATTGAGCTAAGCAAGAGCTCCAAACAGGAAAAGCAGCTGCTAAAACTCCTACAGATAAATGGTATTTGTTCAGGGGATCCACTGCACTGATGGGGCCCTGAACTGTGATTTTATGACACATGACAGGTCTTCACTGCAAAGAACCGCATTGAAGAGGAAGAAAAACAAAACAGAAAGGTAAGAAAAAAAGTAAAAGTACTCTTTGGATATATTTTATACTGATACTTCTAGCCACAGTTAGAAAAAATAAATAGAATGGAACTAAACCTAGGGAAATGAAGAATTTCATATATTAAAAAGTAAATTAATGACACTACAGCACCACAGGTATTGCAGTATCTGTATCTCTTAGAAAATAATTTAAATGTCCTGCGTATTTCTGCTGTTAAAAATGCACCTTATTTATAATGCTCTATGGATTTTAATTGCATTCCTCTAACTCAGTGCTTTTCCTGCATTAAAAACTATCATTTTCCTGCATCTTTCCTTGAGTGCCACACAAGCCTAACGCAAATGAACTGTTGCGATGGGCTCCTTCACCACATGCGAGCATAACTACAACAGAATTTTGGAAAACGTTTTGATGCTGCTCTACAGCAGTTAGGAGGAGTAATCTTGTCCAGCAAATGGATACTCCTGCTGAGGGAAAAGCCAGGATAACTCATCTCTCAGACTGAAGCAGACAACCCCAGTGCCTGCATGTTTGGGGTTGTTTAGCTCCAAGTGTTAGACCTTTATCTCCCCTGCCAGAAAGCTGTCCTAAAGATAAGAGGGTAGCAGAGAGGTGTCAGCAGTGACATGTGAATCCATAGGTTGTAGGAAAGAGGTATTCCATTTTTGTCAAGGCCTCCTCAAGGAGGGTCTGAAGGAAGCAGTGCACCCATTCCACAGCCAAAGTCGAGCCTGACATTTCACTATCTTTGTCTAAAAGTAATTTCCTGCTTTGTTTCATCCAAGTTGATTTTTGAGGGGCCTATTTTCAGTGTGGCTCTTCAAAAGAATAAAAATTATCTCCTACACATATAGCTGTTTTCTCTTTTTCTCCATTGTTTTTCTCTACTCTGATAAGAAAACTAATTAAAATAGCTGATTCCTTCAAAAAGAAGAGCTGGAAAGTTCTAAATACAATGAACTCCATTAATTTCGAGCCTTGAAGTCAAAAGCATTTTTCAAATGTATTAAAAGAGCAAGGTTGATTTTAATCCTTAAGCCAACATAAAGCAGCCATAGCTACAGGGTGGAAAATCTGAATAGAATATCATCGTGGCCCTGATCCTATACAATATTGTCCATTGAACTAAAGAAAAACATGACCTGGGGGAGAAGGCAACATTTTCTGCTGGTCCAAGAAGTACAGCAGCAGAATTAAAGAGCAATGTGACAAGCAAAGATGTCAAAATACAGAGTTTTTAGAACATAAAACCCAAGAAAAACAAAAGTTTAGACACACAGTTTAATTCTCTTTCTTTGCCACACTTAAAATAATTCTTTATATGTTGTGCACAATAAATATTAAAATGCTGCTGTTTAAAAAAAGTTACTGAAAGGAAAACTTTCTTCCCACTCTCCAAAAATGTCAGGCAGCCTGACAGTGTTGTGGCCTGTGCACAGTCTGTAACACACAATCACTAATGACTGGTGAGTGGTTCCATATTCTCACTAATTTTTTGCAAGTATCAGAGAAATTACTGAACTGAAAAGAACGAGATTAAACTAAAAATTAACTTCATCCATCACTCTTTATGAGCCATGGAAAAAGTCTTCTGGGGAATAAATCTTTGTGTGAGAGACTACTGCTGTTGAAAACTTTCCGTGCTTGAAAAGCGTGAATACCTTAAAGCTTGTAAGCTGTTCTGTTGACATTTTGCTCTTTTGATTAAATTTCCTGTGCTGTTGTGTATAATATGAAATGGTGGTGAGTTGCTGTTGCATTTCAAAAGTACCTTTACTGTATAAACACATTAGCAGTCTATTTAAATTCTTAGATATATTATTACTGGCCTGGAGCTCTTCTGAGTAGCAGTAATAAGCTCGAGAAGCATGGTTATTAGCACTACTAACATACAGCAGTAATTAGCAATTACAGCACTCTCCTCAGGTTCAAAATGTTCTAGGAGTCTCAAGGAAGATCTGTTCTTTTCAAAGCACAAAGAGGAGTTTAATCTTTTTCTTATTTGTAAAAGACACGACACACAAGATTAGAGTTAGATAACCAGGGGTGTTTTACAATCATGAACTAAAGTGATTTGCATAGGCCACAACTGGAATCACCAGAACGGTGAGGTCTGAATTCAGGCTTCCTAGTTTTCAGTTCCAGTGTCAAGAGCGATTTAAAAGAATAAAAATAAATAAATAAATAAATAAACATTCTTTTTCTGATCCTCCTGACCAGAAATCACCACGCATGCAGTTAAACATTCTTCTCAGGTTAGGTGATCTGTAAAGCTGACAATCTTAGCAGGTATTCTGAGTCTACCTGCAGAGAGAAACTTTATTCTCAGTGAAAAGCCACGGATTTTTGAGCAACAGTGATTCTTGATAGAAAAGGCATCCTAAGGATTTATTTCCGTGGTTGTCAAAGCAGACAGACGAGCTTC
Organism: Coloeus monedula; assembly: GCF_965178545.1. Lineage (NCBI taxonomy): Eukaryota > Metazoa > Chordata > Aves > Passeriformes > Corvidae > Coloeus > Coloeus monedula. The sequence goes on along the minus strand of NC_138786.1, from coordinate 8,690,433 downwards.
CTAAGAAAAACGCAGCTAATCCTCCTTTCAGAAGAGCAATTCACAGCTCATCCCCCTCGCTTTTCGGCGGGTCATTGGGATGTGTTTAGTCCAGTGAAATGCACTAAACACATCCCAATGTGTTCAGTTGTGCCGAATTCACAACTTCAGTCACTGCAGAGCCAGGCCCGTAACATCCTGTGCATCTCCAACTCTGACTGAGGTCAGGAGCAGCCCAGATTCTTTCAAGGGTTGCTGAGCATCTGGCAGGGCCATGCCCAGTGAGAGGAAGACTTTCACAGAATATCACCATCCACAGTTTCAGCAGGACTGATACTGTTTGTGTGAAAGTCTTAGATGAATACCATCACATCCATGGAAACGCTGAATTCAGCTTTTCCCAACTGAAACATGAGAATTAGAGGGCTTTGGACCCTTTCCAAACAAGAACTCCACTCTTTGTACACACTGTTAATTTCTTTCCCCTTGAACACAAAGGAAAAAATTTACTATGAAGACAAATATTTGTTTAATAAGGCTGCAAGATTAAATTTAATGATTTTTTAAAAAACAGTTGTGGGCTTTGGGCACTCACTATCAAAAGAAAAGTGGGGAGATGTTCTCTATCAGTAGGTTGTTTGCACAAAGTTGTGAAATTAACCTTAGCCAAAGCAATTCAGTTTTCTAGCAGCATTTAGAAGGCTCCAACAAATGCCTCATATACAAAAGCAGATGAAGAACCACTACAGCACTGCTCCTGGCTTGTTTAAAAGCAAAATGAATGACAAAACAGATGCCCTTCTGTGCCCCTGGCCTCTGCTCAGGGTTTCCCAGGCTAACATATCCTGGCACCAGGCACAGGGTAAATCCTTCAGATGCTCCACGTTTTAAGGTTCTCAGGACTGGGATGACACAACATAAATGCCTGACAAAGCCAGTCTGGGATTATGCATAAATCTCAAGGAAACCATTACTTTATGGGGATAACAGTCCGGTTTTGTCAGTGCTCAAAAGAAACTCTGCACTTGAATTACATCTCCTGGCAGAAAAATGCCCCAAAGCAAAACTACTGCTCACTTCACATCCGGATGGAAGGAATGTGGTTGTGGGCTAAGGGACAGCTCTTGTAAACTGATGTGTGAGAAAAGCATACTTGAAACTAAAGTGTCGGAATAATCTTATTTTATTCAGCATTTTGAACCCACATCCTAGAACTAAGTAGACTGCATTGCACCAGGGTTTGCAGGGGACTGAAGTATTAGGGAAGTACTGTGCTAAAAAAAATTATAAAATAAATAGTTTGTTCAAAAGATTCCTTTTTCCCAACCTACAGTAGTAAATTACAGATATTTACAGCAATTTCTCCCCCCACCTTCTTTCAGCAATAAAGTTTGAATAGGGATGACAAACATATCTGAACAAAGCCTCAGGAACTACAGAATCAGCACTTGGTGACATTGTTTGCGACCGTTCCTCCCTTCATATACCAGGAGGCTTTGTGGTGATCCATTTCTGACATTTTCAGCAATAAAGAAGAAAGAAAAAGATGCTGCCAGCAGCCCTTTGCAAACTTTCAATTGATGGCCGAGAATGATAAGAGGTGACCTCTAACTCTTGCTGTCTGACATGGCAACTCTCCAGTTAGGAGGGGTGAGACTCATTCCTGTCAAGCACAAACAAGGAAGGACTGGAAAGAAAGAGGCTGCTGTGTATCAGCTTTAGAGTTCTTTCTGCCTTTCTGTGGCTGCTAAAGAGCCTGTGTTTGCCAGCACTTCTAGCCAAGGAGCACTTTCTGAAGGGAACACTAAAACCCGAGCCCACATTTTCATGGTGTAATTCCCCTGCACAAGAAGTGTAAAGGGTCCTCTTGAGTTTAAAAGGTTGAATGTGGTCTACTGCAGAGAGCCAGGTCCATGCAGGTGTTTTCTTCCAAAATTTAACAGAGCAGCATTCCAACTGAGACGTTACAGGAAAGGGCAGTTGCACATTCATCAAAATATCAGGAGTTAGTGGTTTTGCTGTATTTGAATTCACTAAATTCTGCCACAACCTGCAGTGCAATAAGAGCAACAGATGGACAGAATTAATTATGGAAGAACTTCGCAAACGTAGTGGAATGAGATATATTAGGTGCCATTTTTCCATAAGACACTGAAATCATCCAATTCCAGCACCTTATTCCCTCATCACCTTCTCAGAGATGCTTCTAGTTTCACAGAAATCAAAAATAAATTTTCCTAGCATTTGAATTTTTAAAAAATTTTCATGAAAATATTTATGCAACATAGTGCTTGAATCTTTTAAAGTCTGTCCTGGTGTAGATGTCACTGACAATTTTTCTTTAATTAATAATTTTGCTTTTATGCTACATTCAGCAAGCATCTTACAACCTAGCAGAGACAAAGAGAGAAGGGACAAAAAAGAGTGACAAAGAAATGAGAAAAAGAAATAGAAGACAAAAAATAAAAGTCTGCTTTCCAGAATAAATTTGTATGTCGTGTCACACTATTTAGCTCACTGTATAAGCCCTATAAAAAACAAATTATATATTGTCCTTCACCAATAAACATCAGAGAGAAGGGAAAACTTCTTACCATCAGTTCAGTCATACCAGAAGGAAGTAAAAGTGAGGACCATGCTCTGCACAGGTGATTTTTGTTTCACAGTGGTAAAAATGAGACATAAAACTGCAGAGTATGCACCTAGCTCCTACAGTGCATCTGCCACATAAACTTGGCTTCAGCTGGAGCAGAATGAATTAAAGAACAGAATGCTTGGAAAGCATCATCTCAGAAAAAAAAAAAATCTGATCATAGTAGAGTGTTGTAGCTGTCTGCAAGAAAATAGAAATAATGCATCTCAATAGCTGACATTCTGGCAATAAAACACAGGGTTTCTCAAAATTATATGCTGCTTAGTTGATTTGTGAGTTTTTAAAATATTTTCTGAAAATTATCCTTGTGCAACAAACTTATCAATCCCATTGATAGATACAAATTAATACCTTAATTACTTTATTGATGTATTTATTAGTTAAGATTAAGATGTTAATAAGAGTAAAATCCCTCCCTATTTATCAATATATTAACTTTTAATGTATGTTTTCTAATCTGGCCTTTTATTATTTTCAGTAGCAGCACAGTCTGTGAACTTAAAAATTGAAAAAGAAAATCCTGAATGGTTCTGTTCCTTCAGCAGCAGCTCACTTGGTTCCACATCAGATTTTGGGTTTAAATAAACATCTTTTCAGAAAATCCTAGCAACAATAAATTCTTTGTTTCACTAGACTTCTATAAGACAAGATTTTCCAACCCATTGTATTAACACACATTCTAAACTGAAGCTCAGTTTTTAGGATTAGTGACAAGAAGAGAGAATAAAAATATGTGAACTATCAAAATATCATAATAATGAATTGTAAAGGAGTTGAAATTCTGAAAAAAAAAAAAAAGCAAAACAAACCAACCAAATTTCTTCCAGAACAAGCCTGTGTGTGTTGATATTTGTGAGAATCAAGCCTAGAGCTGCTTTAATATTTGCATCCAAAGTCTCATTAGACAGAGCAGAAATCCAAATTAGAACAACTGATCCTCCCCTGCTCAATTCCAGAAAAAATTAGAAGTCATAGAGAAACCTTTAAGATAATCCACTTCCATAAAATCCCTCAGGTATTTTTTCCAGGAAAAAAGTTAGCACAGTGAGCTTCCTTTCCCATATCATCACCTACTGTGCCTGTTCCTGTCTTTAGGGAGGGCAGAGAGGGGATTTCCTGGGAGCACAGGACTGTGCTGGAGCATTGCACAGCTGAAGGCAGGGGGAGAGGGAGTCTTAAATAATATATATAAATGGTAAATGGTGGATAAACCAATTGTCAAGGACAGTGGAAACCCACAGTTTTGCTGTTAAAGTGACACATGGATGAGTGAGACTCATGTGAGTGAGAGACAGCATAAAACCAGCAGAGAAACAACAGGCTCATGGCATTTAGGCAAATTTAAGCCCAAGATCAGCTAAAGCTCCAAAAACTAAACTAAACTAAACTCTATCCTGTATAAAGACATCACTTTCCCCCTTGGCCTCAATCTATGAATGGCAGGCAGTATAACATTTTCTGCCCCTTTCTTTTTTGTTGGCAATTTGCATTATAAAATCATCAGGCCAGTAAATGATTCTTACCGTTCCAGTTGTTTTTTTCACATGTCAACTTAAATAAGATTTGGAGGCCAGCTGCAATACATCTTCAAATGGAAGGGCTTTTCTCCTCACCTCAGAGGAGTCTGAATGAGACTCAGAAAACCTCAAGCAACCACAGGAAACAGTAGGGAAGGAAAGCAAGGAGAAGAAGAAAAGGGAAAAAGTCTCCTTCCCCCAGATATATATTTATAAGCAATACCCAACCAACCAAAAAAACCACAAAGCACAATAAGAAAAATTTCTGCAGACAAAGTTAATTCTGCAGAAGCACTTCTGCATTATTGAAAATCTATGTAGCAGATTGATCTGACTAAAAAGATAAAGTTCTAGGCTGAGGGAAGAGCAGTGAGTCTCCCCCCTCCTCACATGAACAAAAAAGTTTATTGTTTTACTCAACAGGCTTGTCATTGCAAACATTCACAGGGTAAGATTTCAAAACCATTGCAAGTATGCAATTAACTGACATTCTCATCACCTTTTTTTTTTCCAGGAGAAACAGCTATTACTCTTAACTGCTTCATGCAGCATTCTAACAATTGCTGCATTTCATCAACTTTGGCTATTCCAGAAACTTAGTCAATAACATGGTGGGCTAAAAAAACCCTAGCAAAAATAGTTTTAAAAGATAATCAGGTTGTTCGAGTTCTTATGATTGTTCACCTGCAAGTAGAAAAAAGCCCTTTTTCTTCTGCATAATGCAGCTGGGTAAGCTCCTGTCTAAGAATTAAAATTAACACAAGAACTCGGGCAGCACACACGGGAATGAATGAGGAGCAGGTCACAAGATCATCAGAAAAGAGTATCTGTTGCTTTTATTTTAGGCTTAGGATGCACAACTCTCTCTCTACTCAAGTGCTAGGATTCTTTTTCATCCCCTTGATGTGAAATGCAGTTACTCCTCTTGGCACAAAGCGAGTAAATTGAGACTAAAATTAATACAATGCAAAAAACTGCAAGATTCTGCTCCAGGTTCTGCCCACACCTCTTGGAGGGGCAAAGGCCTGGGATAACTTGCTTTACATAGTTCTGTGCCTACAAATTGGGTCAATTCTTCTACCTATGAAATGAATCTCAACAGACAGTAACAGAGAAAGGAATCCCAATGACAATGTGAGCCTCTTCACAGCAGTAGGTGATGGGGTGACAACAGACCCCAGGTGTGAGTCGAAACGAAAGAGGTTCAGAATGGCCATGAGGAAACACTTCAGCATTATACCAGTAAAGCCGTGGGCCCCTCCAACCTCTATTATCCTGTGACCCCCTGAAATGAATCATGATTCTGCACCTGGTGTTTTTTGGATTCAGTCTCATTTGTGACCTCACACATTTTTGACCTTACACCACCCAGACATGGCATTCAAAAAAAACAATAATTGGTTTCTTCGAGGGTTTTGGACTTATACCCTTGTTTCAGCTACCAGTGTGTTGTACATTTGAAATTTTTTCTGTATTTGACAGATGGATGCGTTAAGAATGATTAAAATAGAAACCATAAATTTGAAGCATCTAATCACATTGCAATAAGACCCAATTTTATCAAGACAAACCAGTTTGAAGTATACCTGTCCTTTTACTGCAACTATAACTGCAACTATAATTGCCTCAGTACACTTTTAACTGCACCTGTAATTGCAACTATAACTGCAACAATGAATGCACCTGAGGAGCCACAAAGTAAATATGCAGGAAAGGAGGACCACAGAGTGGCTAACTGAAAGCTGTTTGTTTGGGACTGCATAGTGATAAAGGTAATAAAGAAGAAATTTGAATGAATTTAGAATTTTTTGTTTTGAATCCAAATTGTTGTGCAGCCTGGCTTTGAAAGTCTCAATATCTGCATTTAGCATAAAAGGCTAAGCTTGGCATCCTGTCATAAGCTAGTCTTAGCCATCGCTGGACAAAATCCAGCCCACCACATTTTACCACTAGGCCACATTTAATCTTTTAAACCCTTGCCTCATTTACCATACTTCCAACTTCTTCATTTGTGTTATTGTCCCACAGATGACAGCTTTCTTCACCACTCCTGATTTAAACCCAAGGCATGTTCCCAGCCCTGATTTAGCTGCAAAGCACCCCAGTAGACAGCAATTTGGTGGGAATACAGTACATGCTTATTTAATTCCAGACAGTATCATAATGCATATGCATATGGACAAGAGAGCTAATTTGACATTGGACAAACAACAGGACAGGAGAAGCCTGTGCATAATCTTCTGTTTTAAGGACTATGAATAACAGGAGTTTAATTACATCATGTCATATCTGTATGCATGCAGAACATCAGCAAGGCTGCTCCAGACAGCACTCCACCAGCTACATTAAAGATGTACTTTTATCTCATGCAATAAAAGCAGTAGGTTGACACCTTCCTCGTGAAATAACCCTGCCAAGAATGGTATATTCCGGTGGAGATTGTCACAGGCATTTCCTGACTAGAGTGGAAAGGAAGGTAGAGGATTCCTAATTTCATTCCACCTCTCAAAGAAAATTCCTTTAATATGTTCATTTTTTCACCCCAGCAAAATAATTTCTCTGTCTTTTGAGCCACCACATCACTAATGAGCTTCTACTTCTCTCTTTTCTTTGGTTCTTTTTTCTAATTCCATCTTCTTCTGCAGCTCTCGTTATTCTTATTCTGCTTCCACTCTTCTTACCCAAGCACTACCAAAGTTCTCTCTCCAGGACATTCAGTACCTTAAGGGTATCAGTCCCTCTCACTCAAATCAGCCAGCATAAGCACATCCTTTATTTATTCCAGTTTCATGTTTCCTCCTCCCTCTGCTTCTCCCAGTCCATCAACATTTTTAGAATTCCCATCAATTAAAGGAATTTTACATCTATAAAGCACAAAATTATCTGTAACATAGACAAGAGACAGCAACAGCATGGGATGAGCCATTGAAGTGCTCAAGGGATCAGAATTTTGAAATATTTTGTCTCTCATGAACATCCAGGTTTTGTTCCCTATTTACCATAATTTAAAGTTGGTGGGGTTTTTTAATTAAAACCACGTTTACCTATGAAATTAACTGTATTATCTATGGTTCCTGTAAAGATGATGTAAGGAAAAGCAAGAAACATGCACCCAATAAAGCAGAACTTTTTCTTTAATTAATTCATGCTTACAAATTTCAAAGTTCTTTTACATATCGACCATCCAGATGGTCTTGTAAATAAGTAAGAGCTTGGGATGCCATTTTTAGAAACAAGTTGTATGAAAGATGTAAAGTAGAAAGGGTACTGAGATGGGTGACATAATTTATTGACAATGCTGCGGAGAGGATCTTTTGTGATGCAAGTCACAAGCTAACCCACACTATTTCAAACATAGCTACTCTTTAATATTCTGGAATTTGATGGGAAGCCAGAGAAAGATAATGCCATCCCGGACTGGCAAGACTATTAAATACATGAGGAATATTAGGCATGAATGTATTTTTCCTAACTAAAATAAAATATTTATATGATATAGCTTTTTAATACAGGAAATCTAATTTCTTTCTTTTCTTGCACGGGCCAACGCACAGCTGAGCTTCTCTTCCTGGAAGAACTATCAGAAGAAAAGGCTTCTATTATTTCTTACATAATAAAGAAGGTTTATTACTTGATGATTAAACCATGCAAAGAACCACCAGCAAAGCAAAGTTATTAGAAAGCATTTTACATGGGAGAAAAGAAAATATCCCAACTTACTCATGTCATGCCTCAAAAATCAACTGAAAGTTAGAACATTTTGGATGCTGATTCAAAGAGCTGACTTTCAACAATCCACACTTTTCTCAGTGAGGGTAGAAATTTTCCTGACATTGTTAAAAAAAAAAAATCAGTCAGGAAAGGACCTCAGTGTACATACAGAGTTACTTTTTTAGACTGAGCTTGCTAAATCACAAACTGCAAGGTTCAAAATAGCTGCTACATAAGCAATTTGTTTTAACAGTGTACACAGCTTCTTATTTTGGTGATAAAACATAAGGGAGACTGTATTTCAAATCTTTGAGTGTCTCTGCTTCCAGATTTCTTGTTTCTAGTGGAGCTCAACTTTTGGTTAACTTGCAAAGGCATCCATTACTTGAAGGCAGAGATTTAATCTATGGTGAAAATTGCCTGCTATGCCCTGGCCCTTCGTGGCAGTGCACCTGAGCATGGGCTACCAACACATCAACGAGGTGGCGAACATTTATCATGTGTAATGTTTGATTTATCCTCTCTGGGATGGACTGGTACTAAACACCCACCAACAGCACAAAGGGGATACAGTACATGAGAAAAACACAAGAGAAATCATCCATTTTTCTACATTTGTGCTTATGCCTTTTCCTGGTCTTAAAATCAAGAATCAAACACAGTTAGAAGGAAAAAAGGGGTTTTACCTTGGTATTTATTTTAAGGCTCCTTAGGTGCACCACGTCCAGGTCGAATGCAGCCCAATGCACACCCCCAAAAGCTCTGGTATAACATTATAGGTCTTACTAATTAGCAGATCTATCAAAGATTCCCCAGTGAGAGGCTTGACAGAGCCCCCTCCCCAAGGAGCCTTCCCCTGGATGGTTCTATCTTGGTTTACAGAATGTGTTCTGGAGAGTTCCTTGGGGTCTGGGGCACACTGATCCCTACGTACAAAGCTTCTGAGATGTTTAGTCTCCTAGCTGAACAAACAAGTCCAGGAATGTAGGGAAAAAGCACTAAGAATGCAGAAGTTGTAGAAAGGTATAACAGGGGTATAAAAGAAAAGGCAAAAAATCTTCATGGCATCACTGCAACAGCAAGGAATATCTCAGACAGGAAGTCTCAGGTGATCTTTGGGAAACAGGTACAAGGAATGAGTTCATTACTTTTCCTTTCCCATGTACAAATTTTGTGAGTGTGATTGGGTACAGAAATCCTCAGCCTTTGGGAAAAGGGTTTATCACACTGACTTCTTCAGAGACTGACACAAGTGGGTTGAATTCCCTCCTAGGCCATGTACACATCATTACAGGACATGTAAATGTACATGGATAGCAGTAATAAAAACAGAATAGTAATGTTAGCTATGACAGAACATGAGGATCAGAAGTATATGTATCAGCTTATTCTCTCTCTGTGTTTGTTTTGGGATTTTTAATACACAAGGAATTATTCTGTAGAGGAAGAAGGGAATTGAGACATAGTACAGTCTCTAGGTAAAAGTCTTTCCACCATTTATTCAAAAGTATAAAAATTTAGCTCTATTACAGCTGTATTCTAATCAGATTGTTTTTGTTTGTTCTATTGTGTTAAAATCTTGCACAGTCAAAAGCTGTGGGAATAAACACAAGGCTACATGCAAGATTTTGCTTCTCTGGGATAGTTTAGATGGATATCTGTCGAGTTATTCCCTAAGACAATAAACATTCTTCCTAGATTTTTTCCCTACTGAAGTTTAAGGATCATTTGGTTCATATAGTCGTGCTTGTAAATATATGCAATGGATAACCTAAGGAGCTCAAAAACATTAATTAATAAAGAAAAGTGGCTGACATAATTTTTCCTCATTTTCTTTTTCCTTCAGCAGTGCTGATCATAGGACCATCAAATAGCCTGGGTTGCTGATGACTTAATGCAAATAAACAAGTCTGCCTTACATGTTGTTTTCAACAAGGATTCTGTGTTATACAGGAGTCCTTTGTCAAATCAAAATCTCATTGACAATCTCATTGCCCCTGTTCAAAGTGATGAACACATTGTGTGACTTGTCACCAACATGTCTGTTTAATTTTTATCCAACAGAAGACTGACTGAACTTTGGTAAGCATCTGGCACCAGCGAGAGGCAAAACTGTGACATTTCTCTTGCTGAAATATTGCAGAGATGTATTGGTAATTACAGCTTTTGAAGCATGAAGAACTGCTGTCACTTCATACAAATTTTTACAGGAGAAAAACCTGAGGCCTCTTTGGATTGAAATTAAAGGATGAATCTTAAGTGTACAAAATGGTATTGGGAATTACACAGAAATTCAGACATCACTAAACTCTCAATGAAAGGAAAAGCAGTCAGACACAATGAAAAAAAGAAATAAAAATCGAGATGGCTATTTATTCAGATGTAACATATATGCATCCATAGGAAATGCCTCCCTATGGCACTGCAATCTTAGAAGGAACAGTGAGATTTTTTTATTTTTTACGTTCAGAGCAAAGCAATAGTGGCAGGGCTGCAGTCACACAGAAAAGAAGAGTTTAGATAGGCATACATTTACACTTCTGCCACCTAATTTTCATGTTCACCATGCAGACCTATTTTCAACCTCCCTGTAAGCTAAGCCTGACATTTATGCAATATGTAAATAAAAACAAATCAATATTATGTTGGATGAGTAGCTCTTTTCCTATTTCAATACTCTTCTTTCTATCATTCATTTAATGTATTATACTGTGAATGTTTTCAGAACAAAACATTCACTTTGTCTTCCAAGGAGACAGTAATTTAATTCTAGAATATAACATTTCTAATAATTACCAAAAAAAATTTAGCAACCACCTTGATAATACCTGATGAACGTGCTAAATAAGCATTTATTGTGCTAAGGATTACAACTTCCTGGAAACTTGTCCTTTAATAATGCTGGTCTTTCAATTCTTCAGGCAATTCTTTATCTGCAAGTCTACCTAAAGATGCTTTCTCCAGACTGCATTGTGCCCCAGTTCTCTTTATTTTTACCCCTGAAACAGGATTAAAGATGAGCACCAGCCCTTTGCATACTTTTTAAATATTTCCTTGGCCACTGAACTGCAAACCCGATTCTTTGTTGTGTTTATGGTATTTGCACTGCACATACAGATTTACCCGTGCCTACCTGCTTAATTTTCACACAGCATTTAAAGGACTGAACAGAGGCTACACGTTGATAATCTGTCATCTTTGTAGGAAATGCGTGTGGCTATAAAAACACATTTTATGTGTCCCACTGAATGTAGGACAGCAGTTTCAGGAGAGTTATATATGCACAGCTACTTAGGACTTTATTTCCACCTTTTTATGTCCCCAACTAGACTAGCTATTCAATTAAACCAAAACAAACAAAAAAAACCACCCCACAAACAACCCAGTGTTGCCTGGCAAAAGAAAATGGCCTGGCACAGAAGCATGGTGACTGATCTAACCATGTCCATGTTTGACATAATGCTTTCAAAATGCAGCTTTTCTTTTTCCAGACTGAGCTCCAGTTACTATTTCCACACTGTTCAGGTTATTTTAACTCTGCTAAGTTGAAAGGAAAAAAAAAAAAAAAAGAAGTATACGAAACTGGCTCTGAAATAATTTGAAAATAAATAAAGAAACTTCTAATACATTTTTATATCTGTCAAGCAAAGCCAATTAAAGTACCCCTGTGGTGAACACAGTTTTAAAAGTCTGAGTTTTCTCCTGGATTACACTGTGAGCTGCCTTCTCAGAATGATTCATCATGATCCTCATTATTTCCAGCTTCCAATTTCCCTGTGCTTGGCAGGGTTACCCCAGCAAATGACCACTCATTTGCAAATAGTGCAAGTTATACATTGCCATAAACAGATCATTTGTGGGTTTCCCAAACTCTAATGGGCCTCCCAAACTGAGCAATGCTTCCTGGAGCAGTAAAAAAATCTATTTTTAATTATATTTTCCCTTGTACAAAATCAGCTAGCTTTTCAGTTAGTTTTACTAGTACTTTGCACTTTGGATTCCACAATACTCTTCAGTATAAAATAAAATAAATGAATAATGATTGGAATGGATGGCTGCATTATTAAAAAGCACTGTCCATAGCCTTAAAACAAGAATGGCACATTTTCAGAGCTTGATGCCTCTTGAGCACACCAGCAAAGAGTTATACGTTTGCTAAAGTTAGTAAATTGCTATTGCATCTTAATAAAGATGCATGATTATTTTATTTTCTTCCCCACAACTTCAGTATTCCTTTGTCCTTTCCATATTTACAGAAATCTTTTTATTCTTTATAATTCAACCATCACACATGGCCCAAGAAAGAGCAGTTTCACTAAGTCTCAGAGAAAGTTTCAGGAAACTAGGAATAACAGAGTTTTAAAAAATAATTGTAACACATGCAATTCTCCTTTATTATAAGGAATATCTATTAAGAAAAAAAAAATTCATAAACTCTTTGTATAGATGTATTGTATTGTGTGCCTGTTGCAAAGTTCTCCAAAACAGTGAAATACAAAATCTCTTACTAGGTCTCAACAACCTTAGAGAAAAGTTCATCAGAACTCCTCCATTTCAGACCCCAAAACACTAAAACTGCTGAACACACTTCCCCTCACCCCACTACCTGCCCAACATACCTCCTTCAATATCCAAATAATATGTATGTATCTATATATAAAATTAATTTTCTTCCACATCAAGGTTGGTGATTATATTTTATGAAGTATCAGGAGATGCTGATTACCTTATGAGAGTGTTATACAAACCAGAACTGCACACTCCTACAGCTTGGGTTTTAATTTCTTAACACATCTCTGTTTTGAATGAGGTGGCATTTAATAACATTCCCTGGAAAATAGCACTAACAAATGTTAATACTTTTTTCCAATCAAAATGCCTGTTCACTTGAATGTAACAGCAAGTGTTTCCCTCAATGCAGTAGCTGTGCATATAGCTCTGGCATTGATTAATTCACAGTGTTTTTAACTATTATTAACTTTTTCCAGTTTTGAATAAAAGCTTCCTTTTCCTGAAGATAAAATTAGTTTATAATTTACAATGTTTGCTTAGCACAGTACATGCAATTTCAAGCACTGATAAAGCTGGTACTTTCTTTGCTGATGTATTTTCTTTGAAGTGCCTCAACAGAATTGATTATCAGTGCAGAAAGCATCTGTGTGCAGTGCCAGCAAGTACATTGTCATCCCAACTAATGTAAAATATTATTTGCAAATATTTCAACATAAACAGCATTAATAAGATTCTTCATTATAATTCAGATCAGGAGTAGGGCTTATGTTGTATGTTTAAGAAAACTTATTTAAAATAAGGTTTTGGGAGAAACACTGTCTCATGAATCCCCTTTGGCTGATTAGTTTAAATGCTTCAGGTTAGATTTAGTTTGGTCTATCTGAATAAACATTTCTCTGGTTCTTAGTCTGTAGGATTTTGGGGGGTTCCACGCACTCCTACATGTCTAGTCTAAATTTTCTCTTACCCTTAGTAGACAGACACATGATGGAACCTCAAAATTTCCACACTCTTTCAAGTACATCTCCAGTAAGTGCCAGTACTCACTTCTCTACTTCCTCCTTCCCACCCTACATGGAGTTTTCATAGTGCTCAAAAGGAAAATTTCCCCTTCAGTTGAAGAACCCCTGAAAACTAACACAATCTAAGGACTATAACCCCAAACAGACACCTGAATTCTAGGAATGATCAGAAACATGGCTACACACAGTACTGATTAAGATACTATATTCCCATTGAGAGTAGGCCACAAAGCTCTTCATGCTTAAAAGAAAGATTTCCTTCTTTTTTTTTTTTTTTTTTTTTTTTCCATCTTAACTCGTTATTTCAAAGGACACTCTTTTAAGCTCCTTCTCATGACAAAGACCACCAGCTAGAAAAAACCCAACCAAAAAAACCCACAGGCCTAAAAAGGTTACAAAATATACAAAGAAATCTACTTTATATTCTGTCATAAATTCCTTGGCCACTATCACATGTGCTTTCACCTCTCTGCAGCCTATTCACTCACTGAGAGCAGAGGTTTCTATTGAATATGCCAGGATGCCACAATTGCACTGTTCATCCAAAAGAAAAATACAGAAAACAGCTTTTCCTTGTTAATCAATTAATTGAGTGTTAACTTCAGGAAAGGAAATGTTGAGCATGTGGAGATATTAAAACAAATATGTATTTTTAAATATCTGACATAAGCTAGGGCAAAAAAAAATTAAACATCTTTGGCATGTGTTGAACAATGAGTAACACGAGGCAATACTATATGTTCCAGCAAACATATGTTCTCTGATGATGAAATAATTATGTTGGTGTCTACACAACACATGCCTGAATATCCTTTAACTGAAAAAGCAGAGCTTTGGAAACAAGGCAATGTAACAGCTGACAGTTCTGTGTGCTCCAGCTGAAGTCACTGAAAGAGTGGTGTGCTGCAGAGAGCCACCGAAGCACAGACGCTCCCAAAACGAGACGAGGAGCAGGGCCATAATTGGTGTGGAATTACAGACCCATTGCTGCACTCTGAAGCTCATGTGCATTCACCATACTAATGAAAAAATAACTGGAGGCAAGGCAAAAATCTGAAATTCAGAGAGAAGTCAGCAGCTCAGATGAGACAGATGTTGGTTTACAAAGTCACTACCCCACGGCCTTAACGGAAAGCCAGGATGCTGCACTCACCATGGAATTAAACTTTAACAACACCTGGACACTGCAACTGCTACCCAATGTGACAGGGTGCTCTAGAGCAACCATTCAGTGTCTGCTCACAGACAGTTCAGCCATGCCTTAGAAACCAGGGCCCAGTTCAATAAAACAGTAATTGTGTGTCACTGTTCACATACCTGAAGGGAGCACTCACACATTTTGGGGTGTTTTTTTCTCCTCTTCCTCCTTTGCTTTGTTTCTTCCCCACTTCTGGAACTAACTGTCTAATAATACTTGAAGTCAGCAATAAACTGGTTGTAATTTATTTTAAGTAACTTTGACTTGGACAAGTCAGTTTCAAGAACTTCCATGGTATCTGCAAAGGCTGGGAAAACAACCACCTTAACTAGAACGTTAGGAAAAATTTCTTCATCACAAGGGTTGTCAAGCACTGGAAGGGGCTGCCCAGGGAAGTGGTGGAGTTACCATCCCTGGGGGTATTTAAAAGATGTGCAGATGTGGCACTTGGGGACATGGGTTAGTGGTGGAATCAGCAGTGCTGGGTTAGTGGTTGGACTCGAAGGTCTTAAAGATCTTTTCCAACCTAAATTATACTGTGATTCTAGCAAATTAATAATAAAAAACCTTTATTAAGCAGAATGAGCATGAACTGGCAAGAGCACCTCAGCTTCTCCATTTTGGAGCAGTTTAGTTCCTGCACAATATGATACAGTAAATTATTCTGATTGGCTCTGCCATCCTATGCTGGAAAAACAATCTTTTGGCAGAAGGAGATATATAAAAACCATAGCAATAATCATTGTGTACAGATTCAGTCTGGGAAAATAAATTGTTTCTGATAAATTTAATAAGTTACGAAAAAAGGTAATTAGAAATTTCCCTAAATAAATAAATGATCAATTTAATACTCATTTGGATTCTAGCTGACAATAAATTCATTTCTCTAGGTGAATTTTTTTGTATGATTGAAAATATATCTCCATTAGTTTCTCTGTGCCGATGCCTTTTTCTGTTATTTCTCTCTGTTGCAGAGCAGTTAAGATGTCAACTCTTGCGTTTCCTGGACAACAGGAGTTTCATTTCACTTCATTTTTTAAGACTATGCAAATTCAAGGGATACAAAACCCACCTGAAAGCAACTTGGAGAGGGGCTTAGAGCAAGGAATGAAAAAACCAGAGTCTCACATAAGATGGCAGCTTTTCCTGCTGCAAGGCAAAAGTAACTTTCTGAGCACTGGATAGTAATTTTTTAATATCTCCTCCATTTACTGACAGTGTGTGCACTACAAGAATCACTAGGACCAAAGTATAAAGTAAGATCAATATTTGAGATGCTAGAAATTAGCTGAATCCTTAATATCTTTTGTTGTTCTTTTGGTTTAGTAACCTTGAAAAATATCTTCTAGGTAGTAAAAGCTAATGACGAAATCCAACAAGCCTGCTTTTATTCCTGTATAAATACGAGCAACTTTGGGTTTATTTGTTCTCATGCTTCAAGCCTGTAGGACACATCCCCAGCTGTGGTTAGAAAAGATGTCAGAACAATGGAGAAATTAATGTTTCCTTCCTCGCTCCCAGAGAGACACCAAAGTGGCTGGACCAAAGTGTCTTCCTCTGGTTTTGCTTTCTTATTTAGCTCATCCAAAATAGGGAGAAGCTGCTTTGTCTCAGTTTTCTGCAGGGTTTTGAAAGTACAGTACGAAGATCCAAGTTCTCTTGGATGGGGAAGGAATCAACATGTCATCCTCACAAAAGACATTCTGTTTTAACAATGGCGATTACTTGCCAGAAACCCTTAATATTTCTCAATTACTTAAACCATTGTAATTCTTTTTCATGAGCTAAAGGCCCATCATCAAGTCAAGGACCAGGTGTGCTTATTATGCATTTTTATTTTCAGAGCACACACATATTTTAAACCATATTTTTATAATAGATTGTTTCTGCCCTGATAATACAAAATATTTTTGAGAATTAAGAAATATTTGGCTGAATAATTTGCAACAAATAATTGGTCATTATATGCTTCCATTTCACAACAGCACAACATTTTTGAGCACTTTTTAACAGTACAAATTGGAAGAAGCTGCACTTAAACTAACTGTTCTTTAATATACTGTCATGAGGTAAATAAAGGGTCACAGTACTTGAAAAAAAACCTCACACAGAGGGAAGCAACACTCATTGATTGCATAGGTTTGAAATATTCCTTAAAGCCTGAGGTCCTCCCTTCCCATGCTGCAAAACCTGTTTAGATGGAAATCTAAGATCAAAACAAGCTAAAAGAAAATAAAATTTTCTAATAATTAACAGCTCCTCTTTTGTGAAAGGAAAGCCTCTCTCATACAGAATGATCTTCAACAATGTAACAAAGTCCAGGTCAGTATTGAAGAGTTAATCATGTGTGTATGTACATGGAATTTCACACATCTCCTGTGTGTTTGGAATACACTTACAGAACCTGCAGTGGTTACACTAAACGTGTGCTGAAGTAGTAAGAGCCAGAAATGGATGATTTTGCCCTTTTTTGTTGTTGTTAAATAAAATACACCACAAACAAA
Source organism: Coloeus monedula (assembly GCF_965178545.1). Lineage (NCBI taxonomy): Eukaryota > Metazoa > Chordata > Aves > Passeriformes > Corvidae > Coloeus > Coloeus monedula. The sequence continues at coordinate 8,673,337 of NC_138786.1, read as the reverse complement.
CAAATAGTATCAGTGGCATCCCTTGGCACAAATCATCAGCTAAATATTTTCCCCTGGAGCATGACATTGTTCTTATATAAATAATGAGCCAGAGAGCATACAGAACAGCATCTGAAATAAGTACACCATATACAGAATTAAGTGTATTGCAGAGCATGAGCTATAGACAGCACCGGATGTGTAGCTTAGGAAAAACAGTGAAACAAAAAATAAAGTCTGACTCACTGGATTTGTTGGGGTTTTGTTTGGTTGGTTTGGTGGATTTTGGGGTTTTTTGGGGGGGTGGGGTTAGAAGCAATTGAAAATATTTTAAATAATTACTGCTTTATTTCGAAGTGTAACTACAGTTTAAAACTCATGGCTGAGTAACCCTCACCGACACAAGCCTGTGCAATTCACACTCGCAGCGCTGAATTCTACACAAGCTTCACATTCAGAAGTATCTGCTTTCCACAACAAAACAAAACAAAACAAGTACCTTATTTCTCCCTCCTCTTACATCTCCCTCTCCAGTCACTGCACAAAACATGTGCTGCTCCTGGCTAATTGCCACTAGCAGCAATTCCCACATGAGTCCCTCAATAGGCACGCATGGCTTTTTTCTCCAGTCTTCACATTATATTGAAATAAAGATTCAGCATAACACATCCAGCACAGGCCATTAAGCATTATTTCTATATGAAAGAGAATGTAAACCCTCTCCTACTCTTTCAACTAAAAATGTTACCTTAACAGTCTTTACCTCTGCCTGTGAATTAGCCATATCAACCTAAATTATTTGTAAATTATTTACAGTTTCAACTGCCTGACTCAAAAAAGAGGAATAGAATACTTGAATCAAACAGGGATAAGAAATTCTAAGTTAATAATAAATAGGGGATAATACTATTCTCCCCTCCCCACGAATGCCTTCACTTCCATGAGCTGCAGGAAAGCAGAGACATTCTTGTCATGAAGGACAGAAGATACTGAAAATATTTAGTAAGGTATACAAACATAGCTGTGCCCAAATCTCTACATTTGCAACCACAAGCAGGGTTTTTATTTCATAATATTTGCTAAATGTAACAGTGGGAAAAAGTCCTCCTGTTGGGGCTTTTTTCTTCTTTTTCCCCTGAAGATTATTTCTCAGCATTATCTATGTTACAGATTCTGGTTTAAAGCCATTCATAGTAGAAATAAATTAGTAGACACTGAAGGACCCTGTCCCTATTCCTTTAAATTTAGTGGAAAGGTTGCTGGAACTGTCAAAGGGGAAGGAAAAATCCATTTGATTTTACAGAGATGGCCAGTAATCTTTTCTTCGTGGATACATCTATAGCCATCCAGGGCCTGATTGCTTTTTCTGTTTTCTCTTACTGAACTTCATGAGCCATTGATAATATATGAAGATTACAAAAGCAATGTATAGCAATTTCAGATGCAGTGGGGCAGTATTTCAAACACTGGCATGAGAAATCAAGAGATAAAGTTAAACCATGTTTATTACAAAGAAAATGACAAATTTTAAGGTATCATGTTTCACTTGTGATTTTATGCATTCGTTTGATTTGAAGATATTCCGCATTCCCTTCTCTGCCTCATTTATTCAGCTGCTGATAATACACAGATTCAGCTTGGTAATGCAGCAAAAACAACCTTATCCAGAGAGGACATCAGCATGAGAATTAACCTTGAGTGACAGAAGCTGATCTGCACTTGGTAACAACTAAAGAATTTGACTTCCTTAGGAAATGCAACTGTAAGGAGAGAGACAGGAGGTCTGGGCTAAATTCCCTCAACATAATATCTGAACAAATGGTCTGAATGGCAGGGTTATTGTTTGTCTATTTTTAATTGATAACTTGAGAGTTTTTACTGGAGTTTTATATGTATAACAAGAAAACATTTTTAGTTTAAAATATAAAATGCTAAAATTGATGCAATCTCTTTATATGGGAGAGAATATTATAAATACACTTAAATCACAATACTTCATACAGATGGATGGATGGATGGATAAACCCTCACAAAAATTTCACAAGGCAGTCTAGTTTTATACAAAAACTCTGAAGAGGCAAGAAATTATGTCTGAAAGATCTAATCCTTTGGATACCCTGCCTACTAAAATAGAGAATGAAAATCCCACCCCTTCCAGTGGGCAGCTCCAAGGTAACTCAGTGAAATTCAGCAGGAAGCATAAAGCAGACAGCCAGAATACACTTTGCTTAAATTAAATAATATCTTCTAGATAGTAAAAGCTAATGACAAAATCCAACAAGCTGGAAGACACTGAGTGGAAATCTCTTGAAAAGACCTTGCAGTAAATAAAAAGAGAAATGGGGATAAACAGCAACTTCAGTTTCCTGATCAAGGGAAAAACAACCCAAAACCAAACAAAGAACTGGAGTGCTGTGTCCACTTCTGGGCTCCTCAGTAGAAAAAAGACCAGGAGCTACTGGAGAGGGTCCAGCAGAGGCCACAAAGATGATGAGGAGCTGGAGCATCTCTCATGAGGAGAGACTGCAGGAGCTGGGCCTGGTTAGTCTGGAGCAGGAGTGACACTGAATAAGAATCAAGGACCTCCCCCCACCACCCCAACAGCTCATGGAATCCTGTTTTCTCAGAGTTCCTTCTTACCTACTTTTGCTCATTAAAAACTCCCAAATACCTGTTCTAATACATCACCAACTTCCTAAATAAAAAGCAGTGGTGATCTGAAAAGTAAATGTTACTTCCAGATTTGGATTGGAGACTTTCTAAAGCTACTTTTAAATAAAATAAATAATTCCAAGAAGAAGAGCGAGCTAGCAACACAAACCAAGCAGAACACTAAGAATTACCAAAATGGACAGAAAATGTGTTCTAGAAGTACAAGAGAAAACCTGGTCTTTTATTTTAAAAATCCTGCAAAAGAGAAGAAATGAATAATGAACTCCCAAATATAAAGCTATCTTTTTCTTTTTTGTACCACATAACGATGTCTTTTTTCCTGATTCTGTGTAAATAGTGAGATAACATTTTCTCATCCAGTCCCAGAATATCATACTTAAAATAATCAAGGGAAATCACACCATGTGAGTTCACAGCTCTGCTCTTCAACTTGCAAAAAATCTCACAAAAATCTCCTCAGAATACACACTGTCTAAAGAAATAAATGTGCCCCATGTATGGAAGAGTTATCCTGTTCAGTTAGAGGGACTCATATTTGAAGAGGCTGGAAAATTATTTGGTCCACCTCAGCATACAACCCCCATGACAAAGATCAAATTCTCTTTAGCCCTTGCTGCCATTCCCCTCCAATTCAGAGTTTAAATAGCAATTAGGAACGCATGATAAAATATCTTAAACATTGACCGTAAAATATTTCAAATATTAAATGAGAAAGAGTGAGAGGAAATGAAAAAAGCTGTAGGCCCACACTCAGACAAATACTTAGATATTTAATGCATATACCCCAAAGAAAAAATTATTACACCAGTAGAACACATGACTTTATCCAAACTTTAAAAGCACAGCTTTAGGACTGACCTTTAACTTGAATTGCCTTGACTACAGCCCAACTTCTTTGAGTTTGCAGTGAAGGTGCATCCAAAATCAGAAAAAAAAATAAAAAGGACCTGTTTTGCCATCAGCCCAGGGTGGCTGAATACTCCTTGCACTGAGTGTGACAACAACACTCCCTGAAGCTCATTAAACCATTCTGACCCTTGTTACGAAGCAAATAAAGCCCAGGCAGAGCAGCTAGGGAAGGGTTTTTTTTCCAGAAAGGTTAAGGGTGATGTTCTGGCAGCAAAGGAACTTGTTGCAGCTTGATGCCCTGCAATACCAGAAGGGCTGCTCCCTTTATCAGGAAACTTTTGTTTCTTGGAGTCTCTAATTCTACATCTTATTTAATGCACTGGCAAAATGGGGACATGACATTGGAAGTGCTCAGCTGGCAGAAGAAAATTCATAGTATTCTCTCCTTTACCCTAAGCAACTGATTTTGACACTGGGAATTTTTTGCAGCCATGCTGTCTCTAACCTTTGGAAATAGCAAAATGATTAAAAATTAGGGTAATTATTCAGAATGTAGTCAAAACAGTTGTCCAGACCTTATGAGAAGAATAAACACACACTGCTGTATCAGTGAATTCTGAAGCAAAAAATAAAATGTTCATATAACCAACATGGGGCGGGGGAGCTCATTCTAAATTTTGGTGTTAAAAGTTCAAGGATTGAAATGACATCTGTCAATTAGAATAATTTGGTAATTAATAATAGCAAGTTATTAATATTCATTAGTAGCCAGATAGTAGCAGGTAGTTAGAAATGTGTAAACTCTAAGCTTGTCTACCACAGGTTCTCTTTGACTAACAGGGCTTCTATTTCCCTGAAAATATTGTTTCTCTTAAATTCAAACTGGAAAACTTACAAGTAACATAGTTAAAAGAAAACAATGACTTTGTCATTGACAATAGAGGGATCACCACTTCATAAACTGAAACTTATCTTCCCTTCCAGCCTGTTCATGAGATCGTGCTAAACTTTTATGGAAGTAGTTATGAGAAGAATGCCAGGTAAAGACTGTTTCTTTATTTGGAGAAACACCAAAAAAAGCATCTGAACTACAGCAACAAGCAGTGGAAGAGACACAAGAATATTTTTATAAGAACACAATAATGAGAGTTCCTTAAAAGGGAAGCAAATCATAAAGATTTACCAGAAAACAGCTCCTTGAAATGAGCCAATAATCAGCTGAAATGATGAGTAAAAAGGTCTTCTACGCTTTTACATTGTATACAAATCAGATGGGAAAAGTCCTCAAATACAATGCTGTCCAAATTGAGCAAGGAATATCCATCTATCTATATCTGTATCTATATCTATATATCTATATCTATATATCTATATCTATATCTTCTATACATGGAAGACTACTGCTGGTTGTATTGTTGTGCTAGAGAACAGCAGTCAAGCATGGGAAATTCACTTCATATGTGAATAAAAGCAGGAAAGACCCCTCTGAAACTCTTGATATTTATCACCAGTACTGACAGAGCAGGCAGGACATCATGCTGCACTATCATGAAGGTGTGTTTCAGGCACCTATGCAAAAGTGTACTTTAAGAGCTAAAAATTAATTCAGTAAATAACTCTTCAGCAAATGAAATTGCCCATGAACACCATTAAAAAAAATATATATACCTCATAAAGCTGTGTCATGGAATAAAAATGAAAATAATGTATTTCACATTAAAATAATTTCCCTTTCTTACATGATTGATATGCTCTGTAGAACAGTCAATGTTTTGCTTTCAACCAGTGATTGAAGGGGTATCATTTTTAGGTAAGTCATATTAACTCATAAAAAAGGCTTTCCAACTCATCTTTCACTCGTGAAATCTGATATTTTATAGAGCTTCAATTTTGTTCACCAACATATTTAGTAGATAAAACCTCTCTCGTGATAACTGCCTTTCTTCTTTCCATGTAATTTCTGTTGTTTGAAATGTTAAGGAGCCTGAAACACATAAAACATGGAAACCAAACACCATTAAATGCTGCATAATGTGACAGGGGAAAAGGATTGCAGAGAATTGTTACTACTTGAAATAAACTCCATTAATAAGCACTTAATTTCTTTATTTAGAAAACAAGAACTCTCTAGACAGTAATAAAATAGCATTTTTAGTGCTGTTAACTGTGGAAGCTCCAAACTCCTAGGAGTTTTGAGCCACACAATTTCTATTTTGTTCTCTCATGTCTCTGAAGCTTCTCCTTGGCACAGCACCGAAGGAACTATAAAAGCATTACCAGCCTTTGTGACAGACTTTCTCTCCTTCTTGTTAGTGAAGAAGATAAGATTTATTTTACTGTCTGAAGATCAAAAAATGAGGAAACATTTTGATAGCTGAGGAAAACAAGTTTTGCTTCTGTATAGCCAGCATTGAAGTCGCACAATGAATCGACAGAAACTCCTTTGCACTTGACAGTTTTCATCACGTTAGGGAAAAGAATCTCTCAGCAGTTTCAGATGCAGATTTTGATCTCAGTTATGAGATGGAAACTCCGAGTAATTCCAGTGAAGTGTTTAATCCTGCCAGAACATCTCTGTAGTAATGTTATAATCCATATTTATTTTGGCCCAAGTAGTTCCTCCCGCTTGTACAGCTCCCTAGCGTGGGATTGCAGATAGCAAGGGAATACCAAGGGTTCAGAGATGGTTTTTGAAGAGAAAGAAAGAAAAAGACAACACCAAATCGAAGGGGAGTGGTGGTGAGGTCAGGACAAATGGACACAACAGGACAGAGACAGAGAAGAACTAAAATATCCCTACAGCACCCCCTCTAAAATAAGCAACCACCAAAGAATATCATCAGCTTTGCCATCTGGCAAACCACAACAGCTTCCCTCCAAAGCTGGCACAGCTGGAGCTTCATTTAAAGGTCAGGTGCTGGTCGAAATTTTATAAAAACCTCTCTCTCCCAGATTAATCAAGAAGGATTGCTTCTTAAAATACCCTTCCTGAGAACCACAGAGAAATATTAAAGGAAAACTTACACGGTGCAGCATATTCTGACATTTACTATGGGACTTGAGGGAAGATAACAGAGAGAAGAAAAATATGGTTTTAATCTCGCATTTTTCCTATTAAAAGAGAGATTACTTAAATTATTATTTAAATGATAATTTTATTAATCCGTCTGCATAGCAATGAATATTACAAGAAGAGCAATTTTTACTTCCATTCACACTCTGACCTATATTGCTTGCACATGCACATTTTTTAAGAAACAGAACATCAGAGGAGTAACAGGAGACAGAGGCATATTTGCATATTAAATACATATTATTTTATTGGCTTTGATGGTAAGAAGATTTTTCTTACCCATTTTGGAAGCATAGCAATCTGGAGAATAGTTATGTGAAATATTAACAGCTGATTAGAGCTTTGTTCCAGACTTAAGAGTCTTCTGAAGCTTGTGCCAGGTACTTGGTTCTATTTTACCTCTCCCTGATGATGTTTTCTATATTAAAGCCACTGGCACCAACAGCTCTTTTTCAGATTAATTCTTGTGTATATTGAGGAAGGTGCAGTTACTCAATAATACTGCCCACCAAATGCACCCCTTTTTTCTCTCCTCTCATTCCCACCAGCAGGAGCAACTGGTAGTTGTGATGATTAATTAGGGTGGCAGCACACCTGTGAAATATGGGCACAAATCCATTTTCTGGAATGGGCACGGTCCTAGAGAGGCAAAAGTAGAAATCCAGTTTCTGGCAGAAACAGCAAGCACTTGGCAGATGCAGAGGCAAAATTGATGCTTTTGTCATGTGTAAGAGACCTTAGAAGCATTTTTTTGGGTTTTTTGAAAGTTACCTGAGGAACAACACAAAAAACATGGGGTTTGTGGAGTTTGTCAATCAGCTTTTATATCTTTAAGAACACTTGCTGAAGTAAAAAAACAAAAGTAAGTTTCTGATCAAAGTCCTCTCCTGTGGAAGGCAATTACCTAAATTGAAGAACAGAGAAATGCTATAGAAACTTGTACTCATCATAAAATCTCTTAAGTCCTCCATGATTTTGCAGGGATCAAGAGGGAGGGGAAAATATAGAAATAAATTGGTACGGACCAATAACCAGGATACTCCCAGGAACTACAGCCTTTCCAAAGGGATTTCCTTCTCCCCTTTCTTCACCTTTCCCTATCTTCAAGCCTTGGTACCCTGGTTGATTCAGAGTTTTGAGATGCTGCTAATGAGAATTTTATCAGTCTTAAGCATTTAATTGATTTTTACCTTCAGTATCATGTAGCACAGTCTCCACATGAGGGGAATTAAGAACTGCCAATCCCACACACTGTTCCTACTTAGCTATTATAGCCCTTGCTCTTCTGCTTCCTTCTTTTCACAGAGTTCATTTATTGCTCTGCTCAGCACACAAAGCCTTTTCCCAGCTACATCAGAGCAAGCTAACAGAACAAATACTGTTTAAGTCCCCCAAAGTCTTGTAAAACTGCAGGAATAATGGTGAGTCTCATTACATGAAGATGAAAGAAGGAAGAACTAAAGGCTTGAACAATCAGTATCTTGAGCCCAAACTGTTCTGCTAAGACCTTGCAAGAGCCCTAGGTCCTTAATGGATGTGAGGAAATAAATTCATTCTGATAATAACATTCATCATTCTGTATGAGATTTTAAGCCATTTTAGAATAAAAGCATGGTCTCAGTGGATGACAGGACTGTGACAGGTTTCTCTCCTCTCTCATAAGCCAGAATGTCACTGTAAATTTCTACCCATAAAAAGTGTACAATCTTAATGCATTATCAAAAAGAAGGTGTTGGAAATTGAAATTCAAAATCATTTTATATACACAAAAGATGTCTTTGTTTATGGAATGTCTTGACAAAAATCTAGTTTATGTACAGGTTTATTTTCTGTAAAGTTCATAGAGAAGACACACCTGGTTCTCTAACAACCCTTAAATCTTTTTTCCACTGATGTTTTGCTATCAGATTAAAACCTGTGAAGTACAAAGCAAAAAATATGAATATTAAAGCTTCCCCAGAAGTCGGGAGCACTTTGCATAAGAAAGTAACCGCACTAAATTAGAAGTGCTTTTTCATTTCAGCAGAGTGCACTGCAGCATGTTCTCAGGCAGAGAAGAAGTCTGAAGTACTGTCCAGGAAAAATGAAGAGTCCAGTTAGCTGATATACTTTAATTAGAATCTAAATTTTCCTCTCAGTGAAAACCTTTGAACAACTCAATTAAATTCATACTGATTTGACACCCTGAGCTGTGTTGGTTCATTTTCAAACCACAGAAGCTAGGACAGAACTCACTGTACAACAGACATGTACATTCCTCTTTAGAAGGGTGGAAAGATCACTTGGAAGTAAGATCAGGCTGTATGTTCAGACTGAGCTTTTGCCACAGGCAGCCTGTGCTTTTTGGAGCTTTTAAGCAGTTTATTTTTATGGCAGACACATGGCAAATAGCACACTGCTGATTTAATTAATCCCATAAATAACCCTTGCGAAGCTGAGCACTGAGGCTACAAGAAGTGGCATTAATCACATATCTTTGTTTGAATAGTTACAAAAGGGTTTTGAGCCAGATTTTTTTGTTTTGAGTTTAATACACAGCTCAGCCTGACAAGAATATTTAGATATACATTAATAAGACTATTACTTATATTGAATTACATAACACATAGAGATCAGAGGCTAAACACAGTTTAATCTAATGTCTTTAAAATGTGATAGAATAAAAACCAGAACATTATCTTATTTATTGGGCATTATCTAAATCTCTTAAAAAGAAGGAAAAAAACCATTCAAAGTGCATCTTAAGCATCAAATTAATAACAATAATACACAAATATTTAATGGAAAAACCATCATGCTTTGACACCAATTGGGAAACAAATTTGCAGGAATGTGTTCTTTTTGGAGCCAGTTCAACAGCTCTCAATAATGTAAGCAAAACTGACTTTTTCCAATTCAAAAATAAGAACTAGTGAGAAAACAAGGTATAATCACACTGTGCTTATCCCAGAAAGACAAAAAGCAGAGCTAGATGAAGTGCCTTGGTTAATGAAAGAGGAAAGAAAGTGGCTCATAATCAAAAAAACCCTTTTGATTATTATAGTTTCCTCTCTTTCTCTCTATAGTGCCTAGAAATTCTCTATTGCTATGATTTGCAAGACTAATATTGGCTGTGCTGTATGATTCAGAGCCTCATAAACTCATCAGCAGTTGTAGCAACTTTCTGCCTACAAACATACAAACACAGAGAGAGGTACATTGCAGTAACTGAAAACCTCAAAAGAAGAGTTTTTACATTTCTTGCATACAAAGCAAAAGAAAAGCAAATATTTCATTTTAGATCTTAATGTACACTACTTACATTTTTAATTCATCCCTCCATTTTTCTTTTGCATGCACATTATCTTTCTATTTTAAGACTGCTCTTGAATATTGAACTCTTGCTAATGAACCTACTTAAAATGTACATGTTTTGGTATAGTATAAAAATAGAGCAGGGAAAAAGTGTAACTAAGTCTACTGTCAACTAAACTGAGCTGTCCTCTTCAGAGTTCACATGGGAAGGACATACAGGCAATAGGGATGTTTCATCACTTTGGTAAATGATAAATTGAGGGGTGTTTACTTCAGTGAGTATCCCCCTTAAGAAGTCAACGCCAGCACAAACCCAATCTATCATGGAAAGGAAGGGACTTCCTGGAGAGGTGGTTAAATTCAGGAATAACACAGGCATCTTAAGGCATAACATGTCACTGAGTAGTTTTAAAGCAGTTTCAATGGAAAAATCTTGCGGAAACTGGAAAAGAGTGGATAATTTGACATTACACACCCTGCTCCTCACCTGTACAGGGTTTACTTAACACACAGGCATTTCCAATATTCTGTAGCATTCAACCATTCAAATGTGGACCTTTAGCACAGTAAACCACTAGACTGATTATTGTGAAATACCTCTAAGGGTAGAGTAAACCTAAACATTTTGAAATAGCAGGCATTTATTTTGTATGTGTCACCACTGCCGGCAGAAGGACCAAATTCTACTTCCAATTATATGAGAAAGAGTTGAAGAGGAGCTTGCACCAGTGAGAGAGCTGAATTAGGACAGGTTCTAAGGGATGTGAAATAGTAATTCTAGCTGGTGTCGGTGTAGTTGTCATATTTCAGAAGTAACCATCTAAGACTGCATTGGGGAAAAGCTGTGCTCACTTGTTTCCAAACCTAAGTCCACGGGTGAAACATTCACAGGAGATGAAAATAGGCTTTAAAAGATGAGTTTCTTTCTCTCCCTGAAACACATAGGCTGTCTGTTTCTGGGAGGTAAAGCACACAGCAGATTCACCTAAATTGGCTGTTAGTGGGCAGAAAAATGTTCTGTTGAACAGAAAACATTTCTCCTCATGGTTTTCCAGACTTTGAAGCAGGAGCTGCCTCAGCCCGGCTGAACAGGGCTCCCATACCTCATGCTTCCTCTGAAATTGTTTGGTGGACCAGATCAAAGCATTTCCAACATAAAGAAATAACTTGCCTTCATTTTGTAAGCGCAACTAGACAAGTCCCTGGGTGTTTCATGTACCTAAATACAGATGACTGGGCAGAGCTTAACAGATGCCAACAATATTCCAGCATCAGGGTGAAAACACAGTTTTGCTCCTTTAACATTCCCAAACACTGCAACTTAAAAAACACTGTACTTCCCATCACTCCCATTACCTCTCTTCACTCTGTATTATTCTTAGACACCGTTGTTTTTAGAAAAAAAAATGTGAAAGGCAAAACAAAGATGTGCTGCATAGGAGGTAAAGAAGTCTGGAGTTTGCTCTCCTATGACTATGTTCAATTAAAGAACACAGCAAGAAACCACAAAAATACCCCAAGGAAATCAGTCAGACTGACTTAGATCTGAATTATTTATAAATATTTCTAAATTGGAATCTTTTCAATAATACCTTTCCTTGATTAGTGAAAAAATAATTACTCAACGCATTTATGGACCTTGAGCTTGCATGTGGAGGTCAGTGCAAGATTTAAACTGTGGCCTAATTGCTTTTAAGAAGTCACCATGTAGTCTTAGTGATATTCATCTTAGAAATTTGTCATTGTTCCTCCACACTTTATTGCATTCAGGAGACAAAATTACACCAAATGTGGTTACACAATTGCTTAAAAAGTGTCATCCCACACTCGGTGTGTAAAGTGACAGCATTAGGTTTGTACAACCATCTGCCCTGGTAGAAGGGGCTACAAGGAGTCCAAAAGAATGGAAAATTCCATCTCTGAGTTTTGCTTGCAGTGAATCATGAACATGAATATCTGGGAAGTACATTTTAAACACATTATTTCTCAGTAAAATTAACTGCCTCCCAGTTAACTTCACCAGGCTCAGCACGGGGTGTGCAGACTTTCTCACCTCCAGCTGACCAGGGCTGGGAGGAGCATTCCAGAGAAAGAATACACTTTTCTTCCTCAGATTTCTTCAGGGAAGAGAGAAAATTAGTGAGCTTGATTTAGCTGGACAGAGAGAGTTGAGAAAGACAAACATTTATTAGTTCATTTCAGGAAAAAAAATATCAGTATACTCAAAAAGAGGTAACAGGCACTTACAAAGCAAATGATCTTCTTGAAATGAAGTCCCCATCCAAAATACTCTTTCAAGTATAATCTCAGTATTCTTAGTTCTTATGCATGGGAAGGTTTTTTAGAAATTTGTCTTTCCTCTTAGAAGAATGCACTTAGTTAAGTTGAAAGTGAAAGTAGATAAAAAGCTTAGAAAACTGAAAAGTGCTTATTTTCCAAAATGCAAAGCAGTAAGAGGAAGAAAAACCCAGAAATTTGTTCATATCTGCATATCTGTCTATATATAGGGATACACACAAATAACTGATGTCAAATTACAGTTGGCATAAAGATTTGATTAGGTTTTTAAATTCAAAATTTGAAGAACATCTCCTACTCAATATTCCTGAGAGTTATTTCTTGATACTTAGCTAAAGCTATGATTCAATTTTTCACCTCTTAATCCTCTTGCTTCTACTGTTCTGTGTACCACAGGACAGCAACAAAACACTGTGGACAGCTTTGGCAGAACATTGGAAATGGAGAAATGAAAAGTTACTGAAAAACACTTGAATGCTTAATATTATGCTTTTGTGATAATACATGAAACTTGCAACAGTATTTTCTTTTACTTAATTTCCTTTTTCAATTTCACACCCATGAGATATTATTTGGCATGTGAATACCCTCCTGTAGTTCTGAATTTATACACTGGACAGATGAACAGATAAATTCTCATTTCTCCTGCTCTTGATGCTTGACTGGGGACAGTTTTCAGTAGCAGGTTACAAGGCAACAGCACATCAGTCCATAATGTAAGAGTTACAACCTCCAAATAAAAGAAATCTTCCTTCTTGCATTGGCATTAAAATGTTTTCAAGTTTCCAAAAAATCAATAAGAATTTCATTTTGCTACTTTGGAAAAAATAAAAGTAATCTCAAGGGGACTTTGCAAAAAAAAAATTAAAACACAAAGAGCAGCAAGAAACTCCCTTACAGCTGAGTTTACAAAAGTTGTGACTCTTCTATGGGATATGAGATGACTCTTGTTCAAATTCACCTTGTATTTAATGTCCCCATGATGAACTTCACTCTCCCTCTTTCCCATGACATCAGGAATGTTGTTACCATGCTGCAAGGGATCTGCCAAAGTCAGTCCTCCTCACGCTGCTCAATTTTGCATGAAACTCTGAAATATTCATTGGGACAAATAGAGAGCGTTGGCAAGGAGTTTATAGCTTTGGGGTTAGGGCACTCAGCTGGCAGGGGCAACACCTGAGTGCCAATACCTTTTCCAATGAATATTTAAATATTCATACAAAATTGAACAGCTGCAAAAAGACAGAGAGAGAGAGGGGTTCTCCTGCCAAGTGGGTTAGAACACCTTCCAGAGACAATTTGAGGTGAACAGTTCCACAGAAAGCATGAGGGATATTCAGCCAAATCCAACAGGTGAAGGAGTTTTCTTCAGTGAAGAAGCACAGGAAATCTAACCCTGGAATTAATAAAACAGTATTGCAATCATGATAACAATTACAATGCTGACTAAAGATTTTGGTTTAAGTGCCATTCTATTATTTCTCTCATACACAAGCTGGGATAAGCCTTTTTCTTTAACCATAAACCTGAATTTCTATATGCAAGTTGTTCCATAAAACATCAGTGATTGAAGTTTTCATTTTACCTATTTACCTATTCTTTCCTTTTACTATGATAGTAATCCATAATGCTTCAAAATAGATAAAGTATTCCTCATTTGAAATATTGTTTAATTATCTTTCAAATTTAGATTTTAAGTCTTCTCCCAAAATAATGTCTCTTTTTCTTTGAAACCCATGATCATGTATAAATAAAATCACACTGAGCTTTTGACCAGTGCTTGAAAATCTTTTGCACCCAAGTCAATACTCTGACAAATAAATGTCAGGTGTGTTAGACACAAAATAATTTCTGTAAAATGATTTTGCAGTTGCTGACAGCTTCAGTAATTTAAATTTTTTTACAGGTCCAAAGCACTTTAACCACATTTTCAGGAAGGTCCAAGAGATTGCATTCAGTTTCTCTGGTTGTAGAACCATCCACTGACAGAAATGGTAACACAATCTTCTTCCCAGAACTCAGGAGACAGTTTAGGAATCCCATCCCTAATTAATTTACTTAATCCCTTCTTGAACCCATTGATACTTTCGATCTCCACAGTGTCGTGTTGCAAAGACCACAATCACAAACGAATTGAATTCAATGCCTGGGATTTTGCTGGCATCTTCTTGTTTCATTGACCATGATCTCTTCAATACAAACTCTGTATGTCAGATAAATCACTTTCAAAGAGTATCTTTGTAGAATATTCCTTCAGCACTTCTGGTGCTGTTTTCTAATGCTAAAATCAATATTTAACCTACCCTCAAAAACTAAAATCATGCATAATATTAAAATTCTCTCATTTGCCACAAAGATCTGAGGGGAGTAACTGAAAAACTAAAACTAGCTGAAACAAGTTTGGGAAGATGAGATACAGATTAGTGTAGCACAGCTTTAAACTAATTGAGGTAACGTGTACATTTATAGCATTGAAAATGGATGGCAGCATATACTTTACAGTTTACTGAGCCCTATCGATAAAAGCATCAACATTTTTCACCCAGACAAGGTTTCATGTCCCTGTTAAACAGCTGGCTAAACACACTCCATCTTCCTCCCTGGGATGCAATCACAGCCCTCAGTGCAATTCCAAAGCAACACCTTTCCCTAAATGCAGAGCCTGTGCAACAGAGAACCTGTCCCCTTCTTTGTTCTGCCATTTAAAGCAAGCAGCAGAACTCTTGTCTTAGGAGCAAACACGCTGGAAACAATTCGTCAGCTTTTGCAATTTAACTCATTCTGTGGACTTTTCACTGTGCACTTTGTGAAGCAGCACGTTCTCATCAATCCATCAACATCCACCAGGTTTCACTATTATGGAAAGCTCTTTAGGAAACCCAGATCTCACAGACCTCTGCTGACTCTCCTTACCGAAAATGAACATTGACATTATAAACATGTTTTTCATTTAGAACCCTTTTTCCTCCCCACACTCCACCACTAACTAACTTTCACTCATACATACACACTTTTTGCCCCTTTTGTCTTTAACTGATCTTCATGCAGAATGGGTAAAGCTGTGAAACTTTCTACAGCTGCAGGGGATTTCAGGGTGGCTTCTCTGCACAGCTGCAGACAGAGGTTACCTTTCTGCTGGTGCTCAGGTCCTGACAAGATAATTCAGGAGCAGCAGCTATGGTGAAGCATTTTCTTTGTTGTTCTCCCCTACATGAATTAACCCAGACTGCATTGAGGAAACCTGAGGGCTAATGAACTTGACAAAAACATAAGACATGAGAAAGATGTTTTTCAATAAAGATTCATGAGAATTTTGTGGCTAATTTCAGATTAAACAGTCAGTCAGTGCTACAGTCTTGGTGCAAATGAGTTCTCTATCAGAGCAAAAGGAAAGGTGTTTTAGGTTGGCTTCTTTGGGTGCTCTGCTACATACAATGAAAAGGTTATGGGTAAAAATAAAGATACTGTGTAAAAAAGGATCCTCAGACACTGGAAGATTTGATCTAAAACGCCTCAAAAAACCCAAACATCTGAGACAGAATGGCCCATCTGGTTCCAAGGCAGAGACAAACAAAAGTAGCACCCAGACCAGCCATTACAGACAAGACAATGAGTGTTATCCACAAAAAGGGTCGAGACACACTATTGATTTCCATTTGTTTGCAGGTAGAAACAACAGAGAAATTGGCAGCACCTGCTCAGATAAATCACTGACTGCAGCTACTGAATGCTGCTGCAGCTCCAACGGTGCTATAAAATCCCACAAATTACCAAACCTCTGCTAGCTCTGATTAGTGACTAGAAAAGTCACAGACTGCAGATGATAAATAAGGAGAAAGGATGTGCACAGGAAAATTATCCTTATTAGGGAATATGCAAACAGTCTAATGAGATGAACTCACTGGAGCCAACACAATTTAATAGTACAGGAGAAAAGGCCACTTTTTAGTGGGTTAAAAATGTGACAAACCCTCAAGTCCATTGCTAGATGTCACCAAAGGCAGAGAACTGAAAAAATTCAGAGTTCAGCTGTATGTTCTGAAGAGCAGCCAAGTACCAAGGAAGTGGAGCTAACCCAAGATGTCTGACCTCTTAGACAATTTTTTATTTCTTTTTATCAAGGACTGAAATCTTTTTGAGCAAGAGCTCCTAAAAGCTGGGAATGCTGCTCTGGAAATCTCTTTTGGGTTTGCATGGCAAGGTCTTGGTAGCAGAGGGGGCTACGGCGGTGGCTTCTGTAAGAAGCTGCTGGAAGCTTCCCCTGTATCCACACTGGAGCAGGCTGTTCCCAAAGGACTGCACCCCATGGAAAACCTAGCATTAGCCATCAGAAAAGACAAACATTTACTTATGCTTGCATCCTCCAAAAAAACAAAGCTAAGAGAAACACTGCAGTCCCTCAAAGGAGAAGTTTATTGCGCAAAAGCATTTTCTGCTGCTGAGAATACTGCTGTGCAAACAGAACTAGCACAAGCTAAGGTGAGAAAGCACAGCCCCCAGATAATACCCAAGGAAATGACTGACACAGTTATATTTTTAAATGAATATATCAGGACATTTGTATCAGTGGCTGATGCACCATTTCCTTAAAGGCACAGCAACCTCTGGCTTCAGAGTGGTTTCGGAGTTCTGTTCTTTAATATTCTTGAAGTATTTGTTCTTTAATTTCACTGAGGGTTGCATAGCAGTTGGAGAGGATCTGTCCCTTGAGCATATGAAATATGATAAACCAAAATGTCCTGGCCATCAGTCCCTGGCCCAGAGATCTTGGGAAGATACAGCAATCAATTTAAAACACATTATATGTCCTCAGTGGTTTTTTTTAAAGGAAAAACACCTTACAGTGAAGAGTTTTCCAAAACTGAACCTTTGTATGTATGATGGCTGACACTGAGCCACAGTAGTTCACAAAATACAAATTCCAAAGCAGCTGCCAAGATTATTTAGCCATCTTTCACACAAAGAAAGAGGAAAAAATCATTTAATGCATTCAATTTTACATGTTTCTTCTAAATTATTGTCTTTAGGAGATTTAGAATCCAGGAGAAAAAAAAAATCTATAAAATATTGGGTTATTTTTTTGGCTGGAAGTAAAGAACTGTTATTTAGTGTTATTAAGCTCTACTAATACTTTCATTATAATTGTAAAAAGTCAAACATACGTAATTTTTCAAATGCTGAGAGAACTATCATTATGCTGATGATCTTCATTTGCATTGTTAAAAAGCAATTGTTGTTTCCTTAGCAAGAGCAGGAAAATTGTATCTGGCAAAACATTTCCAATCCTGCAGCAGAGCAATGGATCATTTCCAGCAGTGTAAAACCAAGTTAGATATTCCTTTAACACAGGCAAAGCAGCCATGCATCATCACTTGGAGTTCATGGACAGGGAGAAACCTTCACCCTGTGCAGTTTCATGAGCAACATAATCTAATATATGACTAACAACTGCCTAATTCAGTTTTGTGGAGAATTTCCTGGTAGCTTGAACAAGGACAGAAAAGGGAAAAACCTCAAATACTGAATTATGAAAAGATAATAAAAAAGAAAATGCAGTAATTTCATGGAGAAAACATACAATCACCCAAAATTAGTAAAACTGATGCACAGAAGCACCAAGTTAAACCAAAATTGTGGAAGTTAGAAATTGTGTTCAATGCAATGTTGATGATATTTCTTAAGCTACCTTCATTTATTCATTTTCCCCAGCAACTAACCATTCTCATGGTGCAATAGCTTCTTAAGAGTAAAGATTTTAAAATGCTAGGTTTGAAATCAAAATCTGTAATTACTAAAACAGAGAGACAAAAACAATTAATAGAGTGACAGTGGTTTGCATGTTTTGATTCCCCTCCCTGACTGCATTTTCAGCTGTAATATTTTACTTGGAAAAGAACAAACAAATAAACATTTTTTCCTTAGTAAGTTCTTGGGGTGGCATCTCCAGTTTAAGCATCAGAGACTAGGAAAGTAAGGCTAATGTTCAGTGTTTCCTTCTTTTCCCCAAATGCTGATGATGTGGCAAGAGCACTACCCAGAATGTCCCAAAAAGCAGCTCGTGAAGCTCAGGTAGCAAACACAACATTGTTCCACCTAAACAAAAGGCCAGGAAGACAAACCCAGCAATAACATAATTCACAGATGCTATAAACCTGGCAGGGAATTTTTCTAATGATGTTAAATTGCTTTTCCATCACAGAGATATGGAACATTGATTTTTTTTTTTTTTTTTTTTCTCCCCCTTGATCCTAAGGAAACCTGCATTATAACTTCACACTGTTTATCTCCTCCAATAGCTTTGGAACATATTCCTCAATTTTAACAAAATTTGACAGAGGGATGTGGCCTCAGAGATATTATGTTCCCACAAGTTTTGTGACACTAAACAGATGGGAAGAGGAGAGAGATCTTTATGTTATCACATTGCATATTCCACTGAGAGAAAGCTCCAGAACAGACTTCTGCTTTTTTAAAACTCTGAGTGTTTCCAGGAAAGAGAACTTATGCCCTACTCAGAGAAAAAAACCAGAGACAAAGCATGTCAGCAGAGATAAAACACACATACACAGGCAAAGAACTTCCTGACTCTGGTGTTTATGAAGTAAACCTGTTAAGAAGGAGAGGCAGTGCTGGAAACATCATGTTTGCTTGTTCTCTCCTACCTGGCTTTGGAGATTTCCAGTTCCCAGCACGTCTGGTGACTTCACTGGTAGTGATAAAACAGGCAGGTTACAATTCATGATTCATTGGTGCTGTTCTGCAACATCATTGTGGTAAACAGAGATCAGAGCAGGTTTCTTTTTCATTTTAGATTAGGGAGGGCAGTTTACAACTCCTGACTGTATAGTGATATCCTTTATAGTGTTTTTCTTTAACACTGTTGGATTTGGGCAGCAAATGACTATTTCAGTGTATTTACAGTACACTTCAGGAAGTGTCAGCTGTGCATACCTTCATCCTCCTTTTGCTGGGGTTACTGACTGCCAGTGCTGGTCACAATTTCTGTCAAGCTATCCTAATGTGTGCTAGTTTTAAACAAGCATGTAGGAGTCAAGATCCCAATGGAAACCCTGAGGAGCAATGTGCCTCAGATGTGTGTTGCTCCACCATGGAGAATTATCTCATGACTATGCAAGGCATTCATACCCCACATTAGCTGCCCACTGCAATTTATTTTTAAAAAGTAAAATCATTAAATATTTCAGTTCTTAATCAACATTAAGCTATGGAAGGCTGGATGATGTGTATGACAAGGCCAGTATACAGCTGAATAGCCTCAGGGTTACACAACCAGAGTTGGAGGGAACAAACTTTCCTAATAAACTTCTTCTTTTCACTTCCAAGTAGGCTGCCTCTGCTCCACTTTCTCTAACTTGTCCCAAGTATACAAAGACACAAAATCCCTTCTCCTCCTAGGCTGATCTTTGCTACATCTTTCTTGTCAGCTCTAATGTCAAAGCAGGCTAACTAAAAATTTTAAAAAGCCATTTTTAAAATTAAAAATCTGCTTTTAAAAGAGAACTGAAAGATGCACTTACAATAAGTACTGATGTTCAAACATGTTTAAATTATAAGAAATAGTTTTCATGCATAGCCAAATAGTATTAAGATAAGATATTATCTGGATTTTCTTTGTAGGCAAGATTGGAAGGGAGCATGACCTAGGCTGATAAGTGATTTTGTCTAAACAAATGAATAAAATATATAAAATGTTTCATGGAAAATCAGGCACAGAAGTCTGTGTAAAATTTGATTCTACTGAGTAAGACTAAGAAATTTCTGTATTTTTAATGACTTTCATGTTTTATACAGGGGTATTTTTCTCATAACCTTCTGAGAATCTCTGAGTATTAGGCCTTTCCTCAGGTTTCAATGGTTTCCTCTGCCCTTAAAACTTTGGGGAAAAGTGCCAAAAGTCTTCAAATCTAGTTTTATTTTCTCTTAGGTGTTGAAGTATATTTCACCCTTGAATGATCTGCTAGGAAAAAAACTTAAGCTGTGTTTTCTTCCTTGTCTTTTCAGTCAAATGATAATTTAAAATTACAGATTCCAGAATAAAGATGGGGAAAAAATGTCTCATGGTCTAATGGTATACAGCCATTGAGAGTTGCAATTACAAGAGCTGGAAACTGTAAACAGAAAGAATATTTTGAATACTTAAAAAAAAAAAATAATAAATCTGCATTTCCTAAGGAATACCCTGAGGCAGCTACTACAAATATGCCTACACAAAATGAGTTACCAAAGGAGAGTGAGACATCCGAGCTAATTTTGAACAGCTTAATCAGGATCCCGTCCATGATACAAATTTTGTCCCATCATGATACAAGAGCTCAAGTTTCCCTGCCCAAAAGCACCTCATTTGGGGAGGCCATCTGCAATTCCAGGTGTGAGGAATGTCTTCTGTCTCCTACTGAGCAACTCCTGCCCTTTCAGCTTATCCTGTATATCATCTTTGGCATTTAGAAAAGCTGTAGGACAGTGGCTCAACACAATTCATATTCTCATTTTGAACCTCAGAATTCTGAGGGTTTAATGTGTGACAAGCACACAGGGGGCGTGAAACAAGCCCACCTGGTTCAGTCTGACAGCTAATCTTCTTCCAGTTCCTGGATATCTTGCTTCTACCAAGATTTAGGTGTTTCTCTTTTAACATTCAAGCTCCTGCATGTCATCCCACCTGCTCTCATCCCAAGGTTTTGCATTCCAAAGATTGAGCAAGTCTCAGTCTCCAACTTCTCTCACAGCTAAAGGCAAGTATTTGAAAGAGAGCTTCATAAATGTTCTGATCTGGGTTGTCCCTGCTCAGAATTAACGTTGTCTCAAAAGCTAGTGCAGCACTTCTGCCAGCAGAAGACAAATTTGCTCTCTATTTTGAGCTTCAGATAAATCTTAAGCACAGCTGAAGGCATTCAAGACATCAAATGAGAGAACATACAGCACTTGCATCATATCTGTCAGCATATGGATAACAGAGGCTGCTTAGGTCACACGGGTGGATCCTCACAAAGTGAATGAGCACAGTTTGTTCAGGTTTTTAGGCTCGTTGTGAAGAAAAGATCTGTTTCAATTCCAGGACTGGTTATTTTCCTGTGTGAAGTCCTGGCAGCACACCATTCTCTTAGAAGCTGTAATTTGGAACAGAGACTTCTTTCCACTAACGGGAAAGTCTCAAAGTTTTTGTAAAGATTATATATGCCCTTAAAAATTCAGAGGATTGTTCCGACTGCCTGAGCTACCTGAATTTGAAGTATTCATTCTTAGCTTTCACAAAATGAACTGGTAGGCATGGTTGCAATTTCATATTTTTTTGAATCAGGTATCTCTTACTGCTGGCTGTATTTTTCTGATCCTTTTTCTTTTTTCTGTTCTGTTACAGGAAAAAGAAATTGTAACTGATTTCTCTATTCACTGATTTATCCATAAACACACTGTTTCTCCTGAAACAATAAATGTGAAAAACATGCCTCTTTGCTTCTCTAGACAATGTGTTTATTCCTAGATATTTTCAAAACACATTTGTACAGTTTTGTGTTCTCCCTTAAATCCTGAATTTAGCCTCCAGCTGTCTAAGCAAAACAACCCATAAGAGAATCACTGGACCAGAAAGATCTTGAAGCCTGTACAGAAACACATTAAGAACAAGACCACAAAAATAAGATAATCTATGGGCAGACAAGCCAGACAAACCATTAAGGCAGATCTGGCCTTTGAAAATATGCCAACTATCCAATTCAAAAATTGAAAGGATATGACTATTATATATCCTGTTTTGCATGGATTTGGAATAATATTTTTGTTTTGTCTAATTCATTGTAAATATGTGACTGCAGAAAAGTCCTGTCCTCAATAACATAGCCTCAAAATTAGCTATGAATGTGTCCCATGCAAATGGTCTATGCTTCCAAATTCTTTGACCAGCTGTCAAAGTCTCATTCAAAATATTTTGATAACTATTTTTTCCCCAGCTTTCCTAGCTGAGTCTAGGAACAGCACTTTTGAGGAAGAACACAGTCTACCCAGCTGTGAATAAAAGAAGCAAGCATTTGATGAAACATGGAGGAGGGCAAGACTGGCAACACCTAAATTGCATTTTAATGAAAGTTTGTGGCTCTTCCATGAAGCTGAAGACCTGCTGCCTGGATTGCTGTCATAATCTAAGACATCTCAAATTGTGTCTGACAATACATTTCTGCATTTTAAGTCTTTGTGTTTAAATAACTGTTCTGGTTATGAAGCACGCTGCAAGTTAAAATCCTATACTGTTCCTGTGGGACACCTCTTGGGTGATGGGGATACTTCCCACACCACATCCCAGATGGACACAGGGATCTTGTAGGTCTGACTCTGTAATTTGCATCCCATTTTTCCTGACTGCATCAGTTCTGTGCATGTCCACCCAACTCTACCTGTTGGGTAGATGGTCCTGCTTCTAGGAAAAGCAGCATTTCTTAGAGGGGTGAAGATATGTTTTAGGGTTATGGACTAAATAAAAAAGTTCTATGTGGCTTTTTTCATATTTAAAGCACACATCTCCCTGTAAATGCTTCAAATTGTTCCAGTTTACTGCAGAAACTTTTCTTCTTGCAGGTGTGGATACTCCCCCTCTGAAGCCTCTTTTGTGTGTGTACTCTACACTGTAATGCCCCACAGAGATTTTCAAGTTGAGCTGAAATTATAGAGAACAACTCAAAAAACCCCCACAGTCTTACAAACTTATTAAACTAAACTTCTGGCAGTACTTGAGCTGCCCCTGCAAGGTATGTATGGTACATAGGGTAGCTGACATACCCTCCACTACATATGGAATTAAAAGCATTTTACTGCACCATTCCTGCTGTTTAATTTTAAAGCACCAAATTAAAGCTTAATAAACCCCTAATTAGGTTGCTTTATCATAAATTATTCAAGAGACAATTCACATATTCCACAGTAAGCTGAATTCCCTCAGTTCTTTGGCACACAAATATCTCGTTTCAAATATTTACAGAGGAACACGCCAGAAACCTAGTTCAAAAGAGTTTTGACAAATCAGAAAAGTTTTGCTAAAATGCAATCCCAAACATATGGTTTCTTTAGCTCATGCAATTTCTGAGCCCAGCTGAAAACCATAGCTAATGAAAAATGAAAAAGCTACAAGTTTAGTATGAAAATTAAATACTCTATGAAAAGATTAAGTTTCATTTCCACCAAGGAAGAAATTTGTCTTGAGCTCCAGTGGAAGCAGGATTGGTTTCCAAATGGTGCCAGATTTCACTGACGCAGAGCTTGACATTACAGACACAGTGAGGAAGATATAATGTTCTGCAGAAAATAGGATTTAAAATGTGCTTTCTATTTGCTACTCATTTTTAACAGGCACCTTGGATCCAAACCCAAGAAAGAGCCCTTAAAACTCAAGAGCTAAAAGAAACAAACAAAGCAATCTGTGGTTTTAGAAGAAAGTTTGATAGTATTTGAACTTCTGGTTATTTTTTTCTTTTCTTTTCAGTGAGAAAAGTCAGACCTCCTTAGTGTTAGCTGTTCTGGTAATGCATTACTCCTCTGCAACGTTTTCCTCTTCACTCTGCCTTGCTGCTTTATGCCCAACAGTGCTTTCAACTCATCACTTAGTGTCAGAACACATAGCAACATATGTCAAAACACATCTTCTGGAAAGAAATCCTCGTATTTTCTTGCAGCATCAATAATTTCATACTTCTTACAGTCACACTTGAAGTTGATAACTGCACTGGATTAAAAATACATTCTTAATAAATGTTCCAAATGATGGCTCCCTTTAAGCTTTACAGCCTATTGGGAAGTAAAACGTTTTTGTGGTCCGAATTCAGCAGTGATCCAAACCCACACTAAAGAAGTTTTCCAAATTGTGGTGTTCCACTTTATCGTGTAAAAGCAAGGGGCCTGATGGTTTTGTAGCAGCAGAACAGCTACTTTATAATGGCTAATAAAAAATAGCACCTTTTTCCCTCAACCCATCACCAGCTACACTCAGAGAAGTCTGCTCCTGGAGCAAGCTTTAATTCTCACATTATTTATTTCCTAACAGCAGGAGTCCTGTTCAATAATTTCTGTGAAGACTGAATGAAATACATGCCCAGAAACTGATATCTGCTGTTCCCAAAAGCCAGCATGGTATTGCAGCTGCATCTGTGAGTTGGTTGGTTGAGTCTCCCTCTTAGTCCTGAGCCTGGACTAAAGATGATGCAAGCATTTGCTAAAAGGAAATGGAAGACACCACACACACAATGTATATGAAGAGGCCCACACCAGTTATGGGTTGCAAACAGCAACACTGGCAGCCATGTGCAGGTGAAAATATGTTATTAAAGGGTAGGTGGGTTTCTGAACAAACAATATTCATGCCAGGTTCCTGCTATGAATATTATATAGGGAAAAATTGGTGTATTCAGAACATCGCTATTTTAGCATATCTTTTCTTTTATAAAGTGTCTTGACTGTTCAAGTTGGCAGCTAGCTTTATGAATATAAAATTTGTTAAAAGAGTCTGACCTCTCTGGATGGTGCTACAACAAACTTGTAAGCTCTGCTCTCAGTGAGCAGTTCAGATTTTCAGCCTAAGTCCCGTTTGTTATCTCAGCTCATGGGTATTTTTATGGAATTCAGGGATTCAAATACTCACATCAGAAAATAGCATTCAATTAACTCAGCAAAGAACACCACTGCTCCTTTTTATAATGCTTTTGTATAAGATGTATTTTCAAGGAAGCAGTTAGAATAAATGAGGTTCTAGAGAACCATGGAATGGTTTCAGCTGGCAAAGACCTCAAAGGCCACTGAGTCCAACCAGTAACCCAGCACTGCCCAGACCACCACTAAACCGTGTCCCCATCTACATGGCTTTTAAATGCATTCAGAGATGGTGACTCCACTCCCTGGGCAGCATTTTCCAGTGCTTGATAACCCTTTGGGTGGAAAAGTTTTCCCTCATAAAACTCCCTCTAACCTGTCGCCTGTATGCTCAGGTGTAAAAGCAAATTAGGAAATCATTGTTAATTCCAATCATACTTTCAAACACAGAAAAGACATTTTAAAATGTTGATAAACAAGTTCTAGTCTCAGTAAAATAACTTGTTTAACGATCTCATAGTTTTAGGTGAAGATATAAAATACCCTAGGGATGAAAAGCAGGTGTTACTGGAGTTGCCTG
Source organism: Coloeus monedula (assembly GCF_965178545.1). Taxonomy (NCBI): domain Eukaryota; kingdom Metazoa; phylum Chordata; class Aves; order Passeriformes; family Corvidae; genus Coloeus; species Coloeus monedula. The sequence continues at coordinate 8,648,000 of NC_138786.1, read as the reverse complement.
AGCTGTCAGAGAAAGACCAATAATAAAATTTAGAGAATCCACTTAACATCCAGGGCAGACCTGACACAGAACAGTGCTCAATGAGGGAGGCTGATGGGTGAGAGGGAACACTGTCAGCTCTGACAGATTCCTTCCTGTTATAAAATGGAAGGCTTTTACCAGAGAGGAGCAGGCACACCCTATTCCCAAGGAGATTGCAGTATCCAGGAGAAGCAATTTTGGCAGATGCCTGCCAAAGCAGAAGGGGTACAAAAGGCAACTTAGAGGCAGCAGCTCTTCAGCCAGAACTGCTGGGGACAGAACAAGGTTACAAGTGCAGTAAGTTTATCCTGCCTTTTCTCTCAAACAGCTTCAGAGCAACTCAAGTCAAAGGAGGTCATAACCAGGGCCCCAAACCAAGAAATCAAGGGAACTGTTCCTAAAGAGTTGCACTCCAGCTCAGCTACACGGATGAGAAATTTAGACCAGTGCTCACACAGGACTGGAGATCAGGGTCTCTATCAAACATAGTGCCAAGATTAAAAAGTATTCACCATGTAAATTATTCTACAGTCTCCTCTAACAAGCAGTTTAAATATATAGGGTATATTTAAAATATGTGATACATTCATCATTCTTCATGTAGTTATCCTTTTCCAGGGGGTTTGGGCAAGTTTCAATAGAGGGAAGAAGCACAGATCCACTGTTTGGCTGGATGCTTAGAACATGTATTTTGTGTCTTGTTTGTGATCCTTATGAAACCAGGACATACAACAGGAAAAACTCTCCCATCTCTCTACAGCTCAGAAACCTTTTCCTCCCTGAATGCAAGATGGCTTTTCCCTTATAAAGCTTACTGCCAGAAAACAGAATTCTTGGGCAGTGCCTACTTACGGAGCTTTTATACTTTCACAAGTCCCATGGTCACAACACAGTTCTCTATGAATGACAATAAAACTCAGAGACAGTAGAAATAGCACAGAATTTCAGCAGATTGATCTACTTAATAATCTGTTACAATTTTGATATACAGTAGCAATGAAAGTCTAAAATAAAATGCAAATTACAAACTAACAGTAACAGATGAAGGCACAACTTTAAACACCCAAAACTCAAGTCATTTCTGAAAGACAAGACAGGCAGTTACTGATCAACATCACAGAGCACTATATAGTCAAAAACAGCCTTAAAAAGTCAAACTTTATGTTCCCAGTATGAACCCTGGATATACACTGCCTTCTGTACCCTCTCTTCCCCACTGGATTTTCAGGTGTATCAGATGAGAGCACTTTAACCAGAGTAACTTGCAACAGGCATTTAAGAATACTCCGAAGAGACAAACTGAAAACGTCATCTCAGGATGACAGAGAGGAAAAGTGATCAGAGATTCCTTCCAGTTATGTATTTGGCCTAGATTTGACCAAAAGTATTTCTCTGCCAGCCCTGCTTGGTTTAATATGCTTTAAAAAGTTCAGATAAGGAGTATTCTCAAATGGCCACTATTTTTCTACAGCTTTTATTCTATACACTTGAGATCTTTATGGAAATCTTAATATCTTGACTTTAATAGCTTCTTGGCTTGATATTTCCCAATGGACTGACCATCCTGAGAAAAAGTACATTTGCGTTCCTGATTTCCTTGCTTTACCTGTAAAGCTGAAGCTGCATGGAAAAGAACCTGCAAGAACAAAACATCTGTTAAATTGCAGAGTATATCTCTGTAGGGGCCACAGAAAATACCCTTCTTATACACATTTGCTATTGTTATTTTATTTTCCTTCAACTTGTCTCTTCCTGTCTTTTCCTCTCCCTCTTCCTCTGTTGTTTCTGTTTATATGGTCACATAATTCCCCCAGTGAGCAGGAAAAGATGAGATTGCACTAGATGTGGGAAAAAAGGGTGTGCTGGTATTCCACAGCAGGGCATAACAGGAAAAATTCCAGCATACAGGCAAAAGGTTTCTGAAAATTACAGCTACTATTACAGCTACCACTCCTTCATTTTTCGGCTTCCTGGCAAAGTGATAGGTTTTGCCTTGGACCACATGAAAATGAACTGTGCTTTCTCCTTCCTGAAATACAACATCAAACTCTCCCTATTAACAATAGAGATCATAGTTATAAATAAATAAAACTAGATACTGAACCTTAATAAGGTATAATTTGGCAGAAACAAACTATTTCGGGGTCATCTGCATAAATAAAATAGAGCAGCTACCTAAATTTAGCTTTAGCATTAGGTGAATTACACCAGTACTAAATTTAATCATATTCATGGTCTCTGTATCACTTTCCCATGCCAGTGGTGGAAGCTGCAGTGCATATGAGGTATGTAACTTCATACCTCATTAAAACAAAACAGCTTCCAGCTACTGAAACTCACATTTGCATTATTCCCAAAATCACATTCTATCGTAATGACATTTGAAGTGAATTCAGAAAGAATTGCTATTGTTGGAATGAACTGCCTTCTCTTATAAAGGAGAGATTGCCACAAGCATAATTAATCTCCAAGTACATCAGACAATATTTCTCCTACTTACTGGTTGTATTAATGAAGTCTGCTGTAGATGAAATTGGTAAAACTGGGAATAGCAGGTTCACAAAGCAATGTGTTTGTGTGTTCCAGGAGATTTCAGCAGACTGAACAACAACAACCTCCAGAATATAATTATGCAAATATTTTATTCTGTTCATTAAGTTTAAGTTAACTCTATATTAAGCATTCTCTCAAGAGCAAGAAGTCAGATGTGAAATGTAATTTTTCTCATATCAATCTTGTTATCTTTGAATCTTTGTTTAATGATAAGAGACAGAATTATTTGACACTTGTTTGCCATCTTTTAAATCCATTTACTTTTGTATGAGGAAAAGAAAACAAGCTGTCTATCACCCTAGCAGCAGAAGACACAATACTGGTGCAGTTTGATGTCACTTGGCTGTAGTAGTGGCTATAAAGGTAACTACTTCTGTCATCCAGTAAATTGGAAGCCAAAAAAGTAATGACTGGAGAGTTTCATATAGAAGGAGACAAAGGATCTTTTTCTGCTCAAGGGTTACTGACTTAGCTGCTACATTTCAGGGGAGCTCTCACTGAATTCTACAGTCACAGAAAATATGTCTGAAACAGGTCTTAAGAAGCCATTTAATATTTCAGCCCCTTTTCAAGGCAAATATATGTTGTGTCCAAGTCCTTCCTAACTGGTATTTATCTAACCCAACTTTAAAATCACTGAGAATTAAGATTCAAAAATCTACTTTGCTGTTTTACCATTAGAAAGTTGCTAATTAATAGATGCCTCCCTTTTGATTTAAGCTTAATAATTCTTGTTCTGTCAATCACATGAAAAACAAATTATGTCCTTCTAATTAATAAGAAAATAATTCCAGGTCATTAAGGCCTAAGATATCTGGGTTTCTAACCTTTTGTGGCTTCCTCTTGAGCTCTTTTCAGAGAGGACTTTTTTCCCTTTTTAAAATACACTAAGACAGACACAGTTGCTGAACTGCTGTGCAAAGCAGAGACATTATTTTACACATCATCTAGGCTACAGTCATTTTCAAATACAACCCAGCATGGTTCCTGTTCTTCTTGCAATAATTTAAAACTGTAGACTCACGTTCAATTTACAAACCACTGTAAGACCAAAACCCTTTCCTGAAGAACTGGTACTAACAATTTATTTTCCTGCTCTTGTTTGTGGTGCAGAAGTCCCAATCACAGCATCCTGTACATGCTATTCTCAAAATTAGTACTAATTTTAAAATTATTACTTCAATTTGCAAAAATTATTTTTGTATTCAAATGCTATTCTCCAGCACATCTGTACACCCTCTCAACATCCATAATGAGAAAATACTTTTAACAAACTCTCCACTCTGCTGCAAGCAAAAGAAACCACATGAAACAGCAGAGATTTGGACTTTCAGATGAACAGGTCCAGGAACAGGCCTGGAGTCAGCAATCCGATCTCAGTTCCTCCCTCCAGCCATGGTCACACACTCAATAAGCAAAGATGAGCAGCATTCCTTCCAAAAATGCTTGATGTCATCTGGGAAAATAGGGATAAACAATTCATGTTTATTTTTAGAAACCTTTCTGATATAGAGGCAAAACTATACATACAAGACAATATTTATGAATTCCATGCCATGAAATTATTATGTTTATATAATAAAGCACAAAATTACTGCAATACCATCTGGACTGAGCAGGGGAAGAAACATTAAAGCTATGATGGAAATAGACTGAGATTTTCAACCAATTCAAAAAAATTCAGGTTACAGCCTCAGATTGAGGATTTGAACCAGAAAACCACATTGCTGGCAGATATTCTCATTCCATGTTTTGAGAGTGCTTTGAGACTGTGTTCTGAGTTCAGGAAAACATTGCATTGGGGGTTTAAATCATCTCTGTATGGCTGACTAAACAATGTCAGTGTGACCACTGGACTAAAGTGCTCCCTGAATGAGTATGATTTAAAGGGATTTGCTTAGCAGAGATCCATACAAATAAAAGAGAAAGGGAATCAAGATACAATGACTTTCCTGCTGTCAGAAGAAGCACAGAATTACAGAACGATTATCTGCCAAAGGCTGAACATATGAACACAACTAAGCTCCTAGTTTTCCTTCACAGTATGACAAAACCTAATGATCCTTCAGTGCTTTTGCCTTACACTGTTATTTTTCCAATAAATAGCGTGAACTTGTTTCTTCTCACCCCCTAAGTAATCATTTATGACAATTTATTTGGAACTACAGGTTGGTGTTATTTCTCTAGTTCCTCTGCAGGAGATGTACTGGAACATCTTTATCTCACTGAGTCATGTCCAAAAAAGTACAAAATTGAAGAACCAGGGCACAAGAGCTTTCCAATTGTCTGAAGCATTTATTCTCTCAGGGAAGTTCTGGAGAACTCACACATCAAGTATGACAGCAGTGGCAAGATTTGTGGTGTCTGGAAACTTCTCACAAGGAAAGTTTTAAAGTTCAGGCATTTGCAGTGAGGCGGCTGTAACTGAAGCATTGTTAAATATTAAAGTGGTAAAAGAAAAAAAAAAACAACCAAGGGAAGCTCAGGTTAAAGCAAAGGATCACTACTGTTATATAAAACAATTTTCAACCTGCACATCTGTGGTGGGATGGCATTGTCTGGCTGCCAGACACCCATCCAGTGCTCCCTCACTCTCCCTCCCTCCTCAACTGGAAGGCAAAAAAATAAGATGAGAAGTCTTGGGGGTGAAGATAAAGGTGGGGATATCACTCAGAAGTTGCTGTCATGGGCAATCCGACTTGGGGGAAATTTAATGTATTGACAATTGCCCAAACAAAGACAAAATTAAGATGGGGCACGCCGCCCTTACTGCTATGCACAGTCAAATCTGCTGGCATTGCCTAGGAGATGTTCTGAGCAGTTAAAAGATTTTCCTCATTCTGCCACAAAGAAGATCAGAAGGAATCATTTCTCTCCCTGGTCTTACAGATCAGCCATTGCCCAAATGCTGTTCTGTTCCATAGGCATGGGTTTAATTTTGAATGTGCTGGGCTGTCTCACATAAAATGCACTTTTTTCTGCCCCTGATTCTACACAAGGACTCACTCCCCTAAAATCGCTGCTACACAATGAAAATGTCTACATACAAATCAGCCATGAAGGGACACAAAAGTCACTTTCAGTGGATACAAATTTAACAGCAAAGAGTGAACCTCGTGCTCATTTCCCACAAGCAAACAGGAAGGCTGAAGGAGTTACACACTGTGTTAAAAGACACTGTAATACCTGCATAAATTCATGTTCTTCAAAGAAGCTTCCCCAAAGATTACAACAGTGGAGGAAGATGTATCCTTTCCTTGTAAAAATCATGTTGCTACAGAGGGCAGCCCACTCCATCCTGGCCAGAACAAACGTGCCAGTGCATTTTTTATGAGGTTCATCACCAAGGTGAGGGTACAGGAAATTGTGAGCTACAGGACATCTTCTGTAGTACTTCACTTGTTTTCCAGAAATTATGGAAATGTGGGACAGACCTAAGAACTGTGAATAACTGTAGAAGACACTGCACTTGGCAAGTGAAACCTGTCAGTGATCAGTGGCTGGGCCAAGGTCTGTTGCTCGGACTCAGCCATCAGTTCAGCAACATTTGAGAAGTTGATTTTCAGACAGCAGTGTTCCCTTTCTGGAGTACTGAACTCTAAAGCAAGCTTTATTGAAATGGAACATGGCACAAAATGAAAAGAAAAATGAATTGTTACAGCAACTAACTAGGAAGTCTTCCTCTCATAGAAAGAGTTGAAAAAGAACTGTACTTAAGAATCGGGGTTGAGCAGAAATCGTTCCCACATAATTACTCATTAATTTTATTATTGCATTATCTCCAGTTAAATTACTGTTCTTAGATAAAGCAAAACAAGATGCTGAGCATATCTAAGTTTCCAACAGCTACAGGAATTCATTCTTAACTGGGTTTTCTCTTGCACAGGTATTACATGACTAACAGCCTACAACTACAAGTAAGAATTTAAAATGCTGGGATCAGCGAAACACTGATATCTTCAATTTTCTGTAGTAGTAACTAGGAGAAGACCAGAGTTATACTTAGTCTTAAAAATTAAACTTTGAGGTTTTAAAATGCAGTTACAAATTGGTCTACCAAGACCAGGAAAACATGTAGAAGCCTTTAAAAATCAACACCTAGAGGAAGAGTCTTTCATTTTCAATGAAAAAAACGTAATATCATGTAGCCATATTTTACTCATCTTTTCCCAACTAAACAAATTGACTTAATCTTTAGATGACATTATTTATAGTGGGGGTGGAACAAGGTTTGTTTTCTCCTTCCTCCCCTTCCCCCATAAAAAAAAGGACAAGCAAACAAAAATGTTAATATTGATTTGGCAGGAATCCTGCTATCTTTTCATTTTTGGATCTAACACAAAATATTTTATCTTATCTAGTATTACATAATCTATGATAAAGTAGAACAATTCAAATCTTTAACTGAATATAACATGTAATCCAGCCCACCGAGACTAGAAAAATTTAATTTAGTGTATTGCAGGAAAGCAATATTTTCTTTGTTGAGGTCAAATGATGCCCTCAGGATGCTTCCACTGAGACATGCAAAGTTCTACTAAGTAACACTGCAGAGCTGAACTTTTCCCTATTGATTTTCCAGATGGCTTAGGGTGAGGGGCAAGTAGCCAATAAACAATAATCAGAAAATGCAGGAGAAACTGTATCAAGTTTTTGTACCAATAGAAAGACAAAGGAGAGAAAGTTGGCTACTCAGGAGAGGAATCAAGAACATACTGATAATAAATTTTTCTAATGATTATACATCCAGCAAAAAAAAAAATCAAAGAGCTGTACTCAAAAAGACTCTCTTTAATGTATCACTACTAGCCCTGGGTCTGTGGTTTTTAGTCAAAGAGGAAGGAGACACTATGGAGATTAACTCCAAGCATCAGAGTCAGCCTTTGGAGAAACCTTTCCTCATTGACTGGAAAAGCTGCTCACACAAGCACCTTTAAACTCCTCCTATTGCTCAAAATAAGACAAAAGTTGCAAAAGAGTTACCTTTCTTGAAAAAGATCCGTATTCAGCAATTTGTCTGTCCATACTAAGAATGATATATAGTAAATATGTAGTAAGCTACTCTTAAGGTAAAGAAGTGTTATTTATGTCAAAATTTTAGCTGTGGTCTAAGAAAAAACAACTTTGAAGGCCTGAACTAGCAAAAAGTTGCATTTATAGGAAAACAGAAGTGATAAACTAGAAACAAACAGGTTGGTAGGGCGGATTAGATAAACCCAATAGGAAGAGGAAGGCAGAGAAGGCAGGAGACAAAATCCCTGGTTTGAATTACATCCAGACACCCCCTTGTGCACCTCATCTGCCTCCACACACACACTGCTTCTCATTCCTGCTCCAGAAGTCTGAGCCTGAAAAGAGAAACCTCGTGTCTTTAAGCCACCCTGTAGCTCTACTTTTATTAGTGGATTATTCCTGGTAATCAATTGACTTTGTTCTGTCCTGGGAGATATCAGTCTGGAAAAGTTTCTCTCCTTGGAGGCTAAGCTGGAAAATCAATTTCCCTGAGTTCTAAGCAGGACAGTAGGAGCTGGAAGAGAAACGAGATCCAGGATAATCTTTCCATCCTGCGGTGACTGCTGCAGCCTGGCTTGTGCATGATTTGTGGCACAGAGCCCGACCAACAGGGACTTTATTCCATTCAATTGCTGAGTGCTGAAGCTGAGATCCACCACAAGAATCTAAAACTCTACAGAGCTTGCTCTCCACTCCTCATGATGCACATTGTTTCCACCAATGTCTGTCGAAAACTCAAGCTTTAAGGAAGGGGAAGAAGGTGGGAAACAGATCCCCTAGTCACAGCAGATTCAGCTTTCCCTGCAGCCTGTTCCAAGGGAAACAACAAAACCCACATTCTGACTGTTGAGGGGTATTTCCAAAAAAATCAATCCACAAATCACAAAGAGGAAAATTTAGCAAGAGGCTCTGGGATAGGAAATAAGGCCAAATAAGTACCCAGAAAAACGAGGAGCATTGAAAAGCAGCACAGTGACAGAACAAGGATTTACATTCACGTTCTCCAAACTCACTGATTTTTATGTGAAAGTACTCACTGAACTCAAGGTTTCAAGGGCAGTGGTTACAGACAACTTTAAAGTATGAGAGTACATCAGAAAACTGAGGCCTTACTCTGAAACAAACAGAAATTCCTGACTCTATTTATTGTAAGTAAATTTATCTCAGTATTCTCCCGGATAGCTCAATTTTATTTTCTTTCTAAAAGTAGCAGCATTTAACAAACAGGGAGTTGTGTGTGCTCACAGGCGCACACATACAAATGGAGGCAGGCAGCTTTATTTGGAGCCTTTTCAGACTGGTTTGTATGCGTTCTGCTTGTTAACTTTGGCTGGTTTGATTTTGCTCACACAGCAGGGATGTGGTCATTCATACTAACATCAGCACGGGGCAGGCTGGGGTTCAGGTCCTATTCAGAAAAGAGTGACAAGGGGACACTGTCATTCACACAAAAGTGGCACTAAAATCCAAACGTGTGATGAAAAATATTATGTAAGCAATACCAACAGCACTCTATATAAAAACAAAATACATGAAAAAAGGTCCACACTATTCTTCCTCTCTCCTCCCTCCACCCCCAATGAAAGAGCAGTTTTCTGGTGCCATAACAGAGTATCACTTCTACTGCTGTCCTTAAAACTGCTTTGCCATCAATTACATATGTGCCATTATCACTGAGCAGAAGTCCTGAATAATTGGCTTCCCTGTGCCTGTGAGGGGGAAGAAGAAAACCCCTTTCTTGCAATTGCACACAACTAAACCTTAAAATGCCTCCTCACAGCATTGCAGCTACAGCACCACTATTCATTGACTCTGAGTGGGCCTGCCATTTCCTTGTGGGAAGAGCTACATGGAACTAATTTTATTTACTTTGCACAGGCCACTTTTGAGCACTAGAACACTGGGAAGAATCTAAGTAACTGATCAGGAACTTTGTTTGTGCTTGGTGAAAGAAAAAAGCTGAGATTCCTTCCCACCATCAATTTTCCTGACAGCCTGTCTTCTTTCCGTGTTATCTCTTTCAGCCTTTTATGAGGAAAGCTTCAGTGAAAGATGTTTCAGTTAAAGGTTTGCTGTCACTGCAAGACTATCTAAAAGAAAAGCATCACCTGGGACCAGTACAGAGCTTAAAAATATTACTGGAGGCTTTTGGGTTGCTTCCTTTGTGAGTGGATATGGGGGAAAAAATTCGTCTATCAAGACCTTCTTTTTCCCCTGTAATAATTCTGCCTAGCCTGACAAATATATTTTCACCCTTCATTGATATCAAATGAACATGATTCTATGATTGCAGCAAGCAGGCTTGGCTTGCAGCAACAAGGATGGCTTTAATAGACTCCTGATGGAATTCCTATTCATTTCTTCTCCCTTATTTGTGATAAAACATTTAGCTCTCAGTCTCCATTAATCTAAAACTTGGTGCTATGCACATGAGCCAGCTTAGAAAGCAGGCACATGTTTCTGGCAGTGTAACCCAGCACAAAAGAGAATTTTAACTTCTCCTAAAGGCTAAAGGTATTGCTTGAAGTTGACATTTTAGCGCACAATAGACTATACTAATGTGATCAAGAACAGTTAATTGGCCCAAAAAAATCCTTTCTGCATGATCAGATTTTGTGATAAATGGCAAGATTTGGGGTATATTTTTCATACTTGCTAGTAGGAAAATTGAAGAAAAAAGGGGTGTTTCTGTCTCATTTATTCTGATAGATATGGAAAGCAATAGGGTTGGGAATTGTTTAAATTTTTTAATAGGGTACTTCTTAAAAATGTAGGTATTTCTGAAGATGTTAGTTTGTTCACTCCTTCTTCCACAATACAAATTACTAAAATATTCAGATTTGTTCCCCAAGTAATGGGTGGTAGAGATCTGGAACCTTTGTTCTGCCTTTCATTTCAGTAAATTGCCAAAACTAAACAATTATTTGAAATTATGCCTAAAAATCTTTTTTGGCTCATTGGATTCCAGTGAGAAGTTTTCACTGATAATTTCATCGCATTGCTTCTTTTGACACCAAGGCCTCCAAACAAGGCTGAGTAGGCAGCACCTGTACTACCAACATTAAGTACCTCACGTTCTAAACCTTCCGGTTTTCAGTCCTTCTGTGCTTCAGCAAGGAACAAAAAGTACAACTCAAAATTAATATATCAAAAAGAAACCAAAAGAGGGGAAGGCATTTCTTCTGCCCTTTAGTGGATCACTTTTGTCAGATACTATATTTAACATAATAACAAATTGTGCACAGACGTTCCCCTATATTCAAGGGGGGACTGCAGAACTTCTCAATAGAACCTTTGCCCTTTAAGAAGCATTTCTCCATCTAAACAATGTTCTGCAATCTCCCTTTCCTTCACTCAAAACAGACAGCTTCAATTATAAAACCTGCTGAGATAAGGTCTCTGCTTCATGAGACTAATGAACACTTGAAATGATGCACTGAACTAATGGATATTGAATACAGAATAGCTATTTGTTGTGTGAATTTCATCACCTCTTATTCCTTGGAACTTATTTTCAAAATGCACTAGCTTGTAATGGAAACCTTGATATGATAATATTTTTAACTCTCTCAAAACCAACCTGAAGTATTCATTTAAATTGAGGCTTTGTTTCACAGTATTATATTTGAAGAAGTTACTTTGAAATGTGGAATCTCCATTCAGATTATATTCATATAAAAATCACTAGGACAAAATAATTTTTTCTTTTTTAGTAATTTATTGCCAAATTAAAACTCTGCAGTAGGAGGATGATACCTCAAATTAAAATAAAAGGGTATAAATAACATTGATGGGAAATGCCCTTTTAATCTTCTAATGACAAAAATAGCAATCTGTCATTCAGCATAAAGATAATGCCAGAGGAAACACTGGACATATGAGCCTACATGGACATGAAGAATCATGTCCAGTAGCAATTTTGGAATTACATTTTAATACTGCAATTTCTACATTTCCCTTAAATCTGCTTAAGCAATAAATACTGTCTCATCCAGGATAACTCCTGGATGACAGATGCAGCTATTGAACTTCTGCTCTTACCTTTGGTCAGACCACTTGATCTCCCTTGCTAAGAACTTCCAAAGACATTGATAGAATTTGTTAATGAATCACTTTTGGTAATACAAAGGTGTGAACTGAGTAGTAACTCCTATAAACACACTTTAAAACCTCTGCCCTCAACTCTTTATCTCCTGTCATTTTCTGTCTCTGTCTGACCACTTTATGCCAATGCTCCTGGAAATAAAAGGAAGAACTTGGGTGCATCCAGGACTTTTACCTGTGGAACTGTAAGAAAACTGCCCAGGAGGAAGGTACAGTTGGTCAGCTGGAAATGTGCTAAGTCAGGGATGCCACCTAACACACCAAAACAGACCACTTTGTGCTGTTATCTTTGATTTAAAGTTTTGCCCCCTCCAGCAACAGTTACAGAATATGAAAACAAAAACCTCTGAAACTGAAATAAGTTTTGAAAAGATTTCATGCCTTTTTAAAAAAGTTCTAATTTCCAGCCTATTTTCTAAAATGGCAAAGCTGGAATTTTTTCTTTAAAAAACAAAATCAGATGGAAGTTCATTTCGATTCAATTTAATCCTTTCCAGCTGGCCAGCAACAGAGTCACCCTCAGCACCTGATGTTGTCTCTACTGCTACTACAAATACACACAGCAGGAGGCCTGGTGGACTTAACTTGCAATTGAAACTAATGAATTTATAAATTTTAAATGTCAGCTTTTGATAACCCCCTAAAAAGGATCTGAATGTCCTGGGTATTTCTTTCTGAAAGAGGAAGAAAAAAATTGGGGTTTTTTTCCAAGTTATCTTGGGAGCTGGCAGAATTCAAGTCACCTGTGAGGAACTCTAATTTTAATGTTTGTTTTCAGGGATTTTTTAAAATCGCTGAAAGTTGTAATAAAATTGAAATAAACAACTGTTGCCAAGTACAAACTCTTGGTACAGACTGTACAAAATTGCTTTCTATTTACAGAACTCTGCTGCAGTGCACAAACAGAACCTGACACAGCTGCCTGGCAAGACTTTGCACTAGAAATGGCCCTCAAAAATGTTCCACAGGAAACACTTGAGCCTTGTGCATCCTTCTGCCTCCAGCTGAACATCTTTGTACCCGGAGGTATGGTCTGATTCCTCAGTCACCAGGTGCAGGGGTGCTCAGGCATTGCTGCATTATACAGTCATGCAAAATCTCCAAAAACATTCACTTCAGCAGCACGAGACAGTACTGAAATGTCTTCCACAAGTGGAAGACAAACACTGATAGGGCTGGAAATGGCACCTGCATCTCTCAAATTTAAGTGACATTTAAAAACGGATCTGCCCATGAATTAATTAAAAATCAAAACTATTTCATCATATGCAGTTTTGGGTATTCTTTTGAGTAAACAGAAAATTTTTGAAGCAATGGGTATAAAAACAACATATGATGTAAGAAATCACAGAGAGAGGCTACCAAAATCTCAAGAGGAGCAGGAGACTGAGCTAACTGTGATGATCAATCAAGCTAGAAGAATTTTACTCATGCCTGGGCAAAAAAAATTAATCTGGATGCTTCGTTAGTTACCTTCTATAGCTCCCAGTGGGATTATGAGGAAATGGCTGGAATCAGGAACATACCTGAAAGAGATCCCAAAAAAAGACTGGCTGTGAAGCAAAAGATTCTTGTTTTCACAAGCACAGAGAAAATGTTCTTGAGTCACCTCCAAACATAAGTAATACTGATCTCTCATTGATGTCTCCACTGTAAGGGGGGAACTCCCCAAGCAGGTAAACCACCCTCGTTTGACCTACCTGCACTGCAGATGGGGCACAGACTGGCTAAAATCTGCTCCTGTGGAACAGTTCAGTGGTGAAATCAGTCACCACTCCAATAGGATTCCTTCCAGTGCAGGAGGGCATCCCCACAGGCTTTATTGGCTCCTCACGCGCTTCAAACAGTGCCATGAGGGAAAAAAATGGAGGCTGACTAAATACCTTGGGGAAAAAAACTCTCCAAAAAAATCTGGTTTTGAGGTGTTTGTCACTGTCGTTCTGACAGGCCTGTGTAACTAAAATAGGGATGGCTCACACACGCTCCTCAAGCCAATTTATTACTACACTGAACCTCCCATTGTGTCTGGAAGAGACACATATATCTCCTTACTATAGGAACATGTTTGTACATAAATTTAATCTGGTGTGACTGCAAACCTGGGAAACTCTGATGAATCCAGGTGATGCCCTAGAACTGCTATGCAATTTTTTATTGATGTTACAGGGCAGCAAAGGAGATTTATACATCTTTATCATGAGTAGGCATATCCCCAACTGCTAAGTCAGAGCCTTTAAACACATGTTTATTTCAATATTTTCTGAAGTCTCTTTTCAATAGTTAGGATTTCTCAGTTGATAGTCTTCCTGGCTATTTGAAATTTAAGTAAATCTGACAAGCTGAGCAAATATCTCAGGTCTGCCTGCCCTTTCTCTGGAAAAAAATTTTTCATTCTGCGTATCACTCACAAATCACTGCAGAGCTCACACAAAGTCAAAACCTGGGCTTATCACAGTGAAGGTGAAGCGGATTTGGTTTTGATTAGAAGTTAGATACAGACCCACCTTCAGTGCCCTGGGTTAATAACAGCAAAGTTACACATTCAAAAGTCAGCAGATTACAAAGCACCTTCACCTTCTACTTGGATCCAAAATAATTCAGAGGTATAAAGCAAATTACTGTGTTGGATGACAGAGGGAAAATTAGGAAAGAAGTGCATAGTAGCAGTAAACATTCCCTGATTTAGATTATCTAATATCTGTACAAGGTGCTACGTGCTCAGAAACCCAAATACCTTGGCTATCGAACACAAGGGGAAAAAAGTAAACATTTCACAGTAGTTATTTCTATGATTGTATTGAATTGCTGTCAGTGGATGTTGCTTCCCTGTGTACACCCATAGGAGTAATGGGTCACCACTGTTTTACTCACTACTCAGTACTTTACCCAGTACTCCCAAGATTTACCAGTACTTGCTCTCCAAAATTATTAGTACAAGAGAAGAGAAAATAATTTTTCAAAAGAGTTTCATTGAATTTAGAGTGATCTTCATGGTGTCTCAGGTGCATCTATAAAACTACGCTAAGTTTTCCATTAATTTTCATATACACGTTTTAACTTTTGTTCTTTTAATAGCACAGATCTCTAAATCTAGTTATTCAGCTTATATGCTTATACTCAGCATGATTCCACTGAGAAATAGCTTAGAAGGACCAGAAATACTTTTCTTTAAAAAAAAGAAATTGTTTAATTGCAAGACAACCTAGTTTATAAGCTAAAGAAAAAGCAGATTGAAGAAATGTAAGAAAATATTAATTTAAAAAAAAAAAATCAGAGCAAAACACCACAATTTTGAGGAAGTATTTCCATTCATTTCCAAACCAGCAGCTCAGTGTATTGAAAAATATGTGTTTTGGTCTGTGGCAAAGAGCCAGAAATTATGGTCATAGGGTACTCCTGACCCACAGTGATGACAACAGAATGTTTTCCACCAAAATCAGAGGATTAACATAGCCACAAGCTACTGACAAAACAAAGGCAAAAGAAATACAAAATAGTATATAAGAAATTAGATAAATAAAAGTCTTCCAAATCGTTCTCAATTGTGTTTACATGGACATTATGACAATTGTAATAAATGAATTATTTCAGGGAAACATACACATTACTGCACTGTATCTTAGTTACCAGCATCAGAACTTATGAGCAGGCTGTCTTGCACACGTAAGAAATGTGGTTTTCACTCACCAATAAAGGGAAAATCCATAACTGAACTGCACTACTGCACTGCAGTATCCATCTTCTTAAGTGGAGTCTCTAAAACCTGCATTTTTAAATCAAAGAATGAAACCATAGATTATAAAAAGACTGTTGCACCCTCGCTGCAATAAAGCTATTTTTATTAGGAATGCATTACTCATAATGAATCATAGGGTTATGACAAGTAAGTGGCATTACAAAAAAAAAAAAAATAAAAACAACCAAAATAAGTGTTTGAATTTCCTTATAATCATACCTTATGCAGAAATTTACTGAATTTAGAAAGGAGAAAGTTGTATGAAAACACAAACATATTGGAAGTAATTATTGACCTGCAAGAAGAAGTTTTCTTTAAACTTCTTAAAACTTCTTAAAACAGTTAAAGAAAATCTGTATTTCTTTAAATGAGCAACTCAGTAGGGTGGAGCCATTAGCATGTTGCATTCATTTTCTGGATGCTACATGGGTGGGATTCATAGTCTTAAAAAACCAAACAAACAACCCCCCAATATCCTACAGGAGAGGTGGAAACTGAGGACAAAATTCATTTTGCCCCCAGAATTTGTATCTGTATGACCAGGAACTGCAGAGGCCATAACAAGAGCCACTGTCCCCTTTCCCAAGCTCATTCACACTCCACACTCAGACCTTTCCCCATCCATCCTTCCCTCTGTCACATTAAACATTTAGGTTGCAATTATGAGAAACTGCTCCCTGGGACAGAGATGGGGGAAATAATGAATTGTAGCTCGGAGGGATGGCCTGGAGTGTGATGACAGTGGGCATTCCCTCACAACTGCAATATAAAACTTTCATAGGGAGGGAAGGTGTAACAGCACAAATATCCAGATGTAGAGCAATATTAAAGAGAAAAAATTTCAGCTGAATTGTGGCTTTAGCTATATGGGGGCATTTAAAGATATCATGTATATTTAATGGACAGCAAGCAGGAATCATAGAGTCTTTAAAGGAAGGCAGTTTGACTTGGGCGTTAATTTACCATGGGAACTCTGCCATCCTTTGAAATGGTTCAGTGTGCCTCCCCATCTATTTCATGGACAGGTTTAATTCTGGCAGCATAAGAAGGATGGATGTCATCATGACCACACTTCCCTTGAGATACGCCTGCAAAGGAAAAATCACTGGATTATAAATATACTTGACAAAACATTTTTATTTGCGTCACTTAGCACCTACTCCGAAATAACTGGGTTTAAGGAGATTTTAATAGGACTATACTAATGCCAAGGTTGCACATTTTGGTTCTAGAAACACTGAAAAGATGCACAATGTTTTATCCTATATGAGTTAATGTTATTTTACTCTTTCAAAAAAATTCAAATGGATCTCATCGAAAATTAACACGGAAAAGTTTTCAGTACATCCCATTATTTTTTATTCTCCATTCACTGTGTGCTTTGTTTAATATAAATACTTCCATTAGTTCAAGATCCAGAAATACTACTTAAAAGGAGCATTTCAAATTATTTGGCCCTGCTTTCTTATTCTATAACCATTAAATGCAATATCTGTTAAAGTTCATTCACTGTTTTTCACCTTAATTGATTTCCGTTCTCATTTTTCACTCCAATTTTTCACAACCTCCTCAATAGAGGAGTCTAAAAGCATCGATATTCCACATTTTAATCACTAACACCCCGGAACTGTTGATATCCAGAAAAGTTAAAATGGAAAAGAAGAAAAAAGGGAACTCCCCCAGATACTCAGTTTATTGTCTTCCAGAGAGAAACAAAGTACAGAAGAAAATAGAAGAAAACGAAAGATGGGTTGCTCTGAGGGAAGAAATCAAAACTCTTGGATAATATAATTTTTGTTTAATTAATCACCCTAATCTAAAATTTATCTCAAAAATGCTTTTCCATTTATGGCTTCTTTTATTATCTTTCTTATTGTGAATTTTCTGTTAGATCCAAAAGAAGTTCCCAATGTTCTGGTGAAGTAATAAACACACAGAGGTGCTGACTTGAACAGCAGTGATATTTTTATGGAGGGGAGACCAGGGACTTTCTAGCAGACGGGGGTTCCAAGATTGCTGCAATAATTTTGCTACATCCCCTTCTCTGAGAACAGTACATATGTCTGGCCTCCATAAAAGTGCTAAGAGGGTAATAAGAAGCTGTTTAAAATTACCAATAGAGGAATCAATATTCAGAGGACACTGTCAGCAGGACAGATCTGTTTGGGCCTCCTAGAGAGACTGAAATATACCTACACTTCATCATCACCTGTCCACTGCATTCTCCAAGGCAGAAATTAAGAAGGCTTCCAAAAAGAAAATGTGGAAAATGTTTAAGGCTCTGGTGACACCACAGTCAAGAACCGACCTTAGGAGTCATTAGCACTGTCTTAAAAGTCTGAGTGAAAACACAAGTTCAGAATGTTAAGAGGCCTAATCATTAATTTCTTGGACTAAAAAAAATATTTGACCCTAAAAATATTCCTAAGAGATGAAATTAGAGTAGATTACTAACAAATTGCTAGTGGACTTTTGCTAGAGGCTTTTCAAGCCATTTGTATACATAAATCTCCTCAAGTGAATAATCAAACTTACAAATATGCAAGCAAATCTTCATAAATATGCAAAACCAAGTCCTTTTACAGCATCAAAGTCCCACTTTGATAGTTATTAAATCATCACCCAAAAAAGAATGCTAGCAGAACACTAAAGTGGCAAATGTCAACCATGTAAAAGCTATCAAGCCCCAGCACAAAACCTGTGTTTAGGTACTGTAATATTTTTATGATCATGTTTATCCACTGAATCACAGGCTAATTCCATTTAGAGATTAATTGTTCTCATTAAGCAAGAAGCCATTAAGTATTTTCAGTACTTTTTTAGCAGCAAACAGCTCCATAATCTACTTACTGTTCAAACTTTGATGATAAAATTATTCATTTGCTCATGGGATTTTCTAAGATACCTTTCACAAATCCTAACGTAGTTTCACAGCTACTGGGAGGTAAGGGGATGGTAGAGGCATTTTGCAAATGGGGAGCTGACACCTGCAGAAGTTATGATCAAAATTTAATTGGTGGATCCAAGTTAAGGGCCTTCCATTAGATTTTTCAGAGTGATTCTTATAACCTAAAACTACATTGAACATTTCCAGTGCTTCTGTTACTCCTAGGAACGTTTAGAAATCAGATCACTAAACCACAAAGAACACAATTAGAAAGTTCTAATCACTCGAAGTTGTCATTTTTTTTGTTAACAGCACTTTGTGAGCTATCAAAAATATCCCACAGAATGGATTTTTGATTTGGTTTTATGCCAGGGGTTTTTTGGGTTTTTATTTTGGTGGTTTTTTGTTTTTTGGGTTTTTTTTTTTTTGGTTGGCTTAATTTTGTAAGCTTTGACAGGCATTTGCTTTAAGCTAGAACCTGTTAAACTCAATGGTCCAAGTTATCTACTTCAAGTGAATGTCCTGGCATCCCTGGGATGTTACAGACCCAGCACCAGGAACATGGACAGGAGATTCTCCTCTCCTTCAGTTCCCACCATCTGGGACTGATTGGGGGACACTGCTCAGGTTCTGCAGCTCCAGCCTCCAGCATGCCCAGTACAGATGAAAAGCCTTAGAAGATTTAAGATGCTATCCTAACACACCTTTCCTGCACATGTGCAAAGTGCAATTTTTTGAAGCCTTGTAAGTCGGTTAGATTTGGGGTATTTTCAGCAAATGTCACATTCCTGATTCCCTGCCAGATTTCAAACCCTGGTCCAAATTATTAACATACCAAATTTCTATTCAACTTAATACCACTGATTTTTTGAGCAGCACTGTTCTCAAAAATATGGTCATTTTACCCACAAATTTCTATGTTATTTCTAAGAAAACACCTTGGGAAAGGGGAAAAAAATATCTGCCCCAGAAATTACGATCTGACAAGGCTACAAGCATACCACTATCTTGCCCATAAGCATCACCAGCAGTTACATCCACAACATATAGATGAAATATGTGGGGAAAGACTCAAAGAGGGTCTTGAGCAAGCAATCCAAATAAGCCAAGGCAGCGTTGTAAGGATTGTGGTGTTATTATTATTATAGAGTCACTGTGGGTTGTTCATCTGTTTCCACTTTGTTCTGATGAAGCTAATTTTAGAGGTTTTTTGGTCCAATTTCCTCCTTTTCAGGCCCTCTAATTAGGTACAAAAGAATTCCAGTTTTATGACAGGGCTTAAAGTGGTTCGTTAGTTTTTATACATTGGTAGTAAATCTGCTCACACGTCACCGTTCTGAGGGGAAACAGAAACTCTGAGGCTGGTTCCAAATTTACTCCCCTTTACATCAGAGGAAGCTTCAAAGAACTTTACCAAACAAATACAACTAGACACAAAGTATTAGTTGATCTGCAAGCACCAATATTAAATACTTTTATTATTGAAGTTATAGCTCTATTTTTTTAGTCCAGGATTTAGTGCACTCTTCAGCCAAGTGATGGAGCTGAGCCCTAAATGTCACAGCAGGCACAGCACAATGACCCCAAGACAGATGAGGAGGTGGCAGAGCACCTTTTGGTCTTGCTTCTTCTCTTCCCAACACATTCACACCCACCACTGGTGGATAAAAGCATTGCCTTAATCCTAATTTTATGTTCTTTAGCTTAAAGCACCTCTAGCATGCCTCAAGAAAAATATTTCAAAAAAATGACTGACATATAAATCTAAAACTCTTTCTTTCTTAACAGTTCCTAACTGGCAAATGCTAGCTCCTCATCCTGCTTATGCATGATACACTGAAGTAGAAAATTTGTGTTTATTACCGCCACACTCACATCCTATTTGATTTTAGAAGTAAACAATGTGAGTGTATCTTTTCACAGATCAAAAATAAAGTGAATAGGCATTTTTATTTTGAAAATTACATCAATTAAAACTGTTAACTGCAGCTCAACAAAATAATAAAACTAATGGGAAATTCTAAAAGAGATTTCTGTTTAAACATAATTTTAAATTTTCTGATTGAGATCCTCTTATACAAATTTCTTCCCTCCCATTTCTTGAAAAATTAGGACACTGGGTTATTTTAGGAAACTCCAGAATACATGACTGCTAGGTCTGCATGCAGCACCAAGTGCTCTTACAAATCAATATAAATACAGGATGCAGCATCCTTACACAGCCAATAATTTAAAAAGCATGTTTTCAAACACCATAAATATTAACTTTGAAATTTATCTTAGACTTATCGAACAATAACAGGTCTGAGTTGTTCTACACTGCCATAAAATTGCACTTTTTGAAGGCTCTCATTTCCTCACATAGCTTCTGATGACTGTGATGGCATTTGGAGATCACCACCTGTCACTGTCTTATGGTGATGTGATGCTAATAATAAACATTATGCCTTCTGTACTGTTTGTTGAACTTGGTTATGTTCTATGACTTCTTGTTCTGGAACACCAAATGTAGCATCTTTAAAAAAAAGTTATTAATGTTTTAGTTGGAAGATTGTTATTATTTTAATTGCAATCTGATGTTTCTTCTACTCAGGGGAAATGTAGACTCTTCACAAAAAAAAGGTCTTGAAACAATGGTGAAGAATCACCTGTATTAAGTGAGGATAGAATTAGGGGAACAGAAAATTCTGTCTGCTCTTGCACACTCCTCAACACTAGTTCAGTGTGGCAACTTAAATATGAAATATAACTGTGCCAATCCACACAGAGATGTAAAACACAATCTCCCTCAGGAAACAGAATTATCAAGGAGGGTAGACACTTAAATACAGAACTGGTCACAAATAGTGTAAGCATAACAATCCAATATGTTTAAGAGTCAATTCTTACTTTAAAAAAATCAAATTCAGGTTTGCAACAAATTCAACATTCAGTTGAAGTTTAGCAGAGATGTCCAAGAGTTGAAGTAGCATAAGATGTCAACCCTTTTCTGTTGTCAATTGACAAGCTGATAAAAATGGAATTCTACACTTTAAATTGTTGAAATACTCTAAATCACGTTTCAGGGAGCATTGCACACTTCCAACAGCTTCCAGTTCCTTTTTACTAATAAATCTATTAAAAATAAAATAAAAATAAACCTTAAAATGTTGCATTTAAGGAGAATTATATGTCTAAACTTTCTAAAATGCTTTTGTAACAGTTTCAAAGATAATGGCTTCTTTTCTGGTCATTTTGATTGTGAAAATAAATATCCACTTTTTCTTTTGCAGGTGCCTTTCATTCACTTAAAACTTAACTGAAGGCTTCTCTGAGAATTGTCTATCCATTCCCGCCCTTAATGTGGTGTTAAAAGCATCCAGAAGCTCCTCTGGCTTAGATCTACCTGAAGTTCTCAGCCACAGCTCACTCTGCGATCCCTTGAGGAGGGAGAGATCCAAATTCAGTATAGCTCAGAGGTCTGAATCTAAAAATCAACATGCACAGCAAGACACACAACACAGACTCAAAAGCAGAATAGCCAGGTTTGGTTGGAATGAAACCCTGGAGAAGTAATTTTGGAGGAAGAGCTCAAATGGTGACTAGAGATTTAGAGGTAAACTACAGAGAGACAGAAGCAGCAGGGACTAACTCAGGTGTGGCAATTTTTAAGACACCACCATAATTCCATGTCTTTCTTATCCAATGACTCAAGCAATAAAATATCTCACAGTAATTTGTGTAGTGAAGGAATTTTCTACTGCCACACCCAATCTGCTGTGCTGAACTGCACACCTCTTTGGAACCTCCAGGCTCTTTTGGAAAACTCATAAATAGGGAAAAAACTTATTACTTCCCTTAATTTGGGGAACATTATCATCATATTATATCCATTTAAAAGTCTTTGTTTCACTTTTGACGCAATCCAAGAAAACCTTTCTCAATCCAATTTACAGCTTTGCAATTTTGCTGCCTGTAATGAACAAATAGATTGAAAAGGAGAATTTGCCAAGATATGGCAGTCCCAAACACAAAATAACTAATATGATAAGGGAAGAAATCATCAGTGTGATGGAAAAGAGTGGTTGGGAAATCTTGTTTCTTGACTCAGTGACAAACATGTTGCTGTTCCAGGTAACTGATCGATGATTCGGCCATGAAGCTAAAAGAAAACGCTTAGCCTGTCGCTACAGAGGTTCTCAAAAGTCCTGCCAGAGCTAGGAGCATAGAGGACAAAATTTGGGAAGAAGATCCTAAATGGATTTAATGGTTCCCATTTCATGCCCAGAGGCAAGCATGCACAGGTCTCCATAAGAGAGATTCCTGCAATCAAAAAAGATAGAAGTTTGGAACCATTAAATTACAGCCCAGCATCCTTTGGGAAATGCAAGACTTCAGTAGAACTGCTTTCTTTTCAAAGGGCGTCCTACATTCTACATTTATAGAGATATTTCTGTATCCATAGGAGTCTTCAGAACACTTCATATACAAATCAATTTTTCATTCACAGGCGTAATTAGGAATTAGTAGACCTGAGTCCTAATGATACGCGTCATTCTGAGCAAGTGCTTTGAAAATGCCAAATGATACACATGTTAAATTATAACTCTGGGAAATTATTTAAAAATAAAAATAAAGAAAATAGAACAATTTCCATATATTTAGTCAGAAGAAATGTCTTGCATCTTTAATATACATTGCTGATGAAACCCTCTGGGTTTGGAAACACTCTCCCCATCTGCATTCCATTGTCATACTTTGTGCTCTGGCATTTTTACAAATTATACCCGTAGCTAATTGCATGGTTGACACATCACGGAAAATCTCACATTTACATTTTCTCCTTGCTATTTTGATGGTTACTATTAAGTTGTTCAAGGCTGTTCTCTGAGCGACTTGCTCCCTGCCCCCTAGAAATAAATACAATTATTTACATTCTCCAACCATCACTAAATTGTACTTCAATTTAAGTTTCTCTTTTGCAACATATAAATCCTAGTCAAATCAGGTTTGGACTGCAATCCATATAACCAGAGCAGCCCTGCTACAATGCCAGGACTTTGTGTACTAGTTTGAAAACAAACCAGTGGGAGGCACCAAGTCAGAATAACAATTTAATGGGGAAATTAAAGAAAAGAAAAAGAAGTAAAAGAAAACACTGGTTCAAACCGACAAAGTCAATATACAACCTGAGTCCCTGTTAGTCAGGATGGTGGTAGCAGTCTGGTAGAATGGTGGCTGCAGTCCTCTGAAGTGGTGATCCTGTAGGAAAAAAGGGTCTGCTCTTCCTCAGAAGGTCCAGTGGTGGCTGTGTAGCTCCTGTCCTCTGGAAATCCAGTGGAAAGGGTTGTCTCTGGTGTTCAGAGTCTCAGATTGTATCTACGATGAGATGCTTGGTTCCTCCCTCTGGGTGGAGCATCTCACAATGGGGTAATGAGTCATGAGGCCAGGTGTTGATTGGGCTCATTAACAGAAAGATAGTCCGGAGGGAGTTATCTCTGAGTCAGGCGGCAGGACAATGATGGGCCATGAACAGCAAGATAGTCTGGGGGGAGGAGGCAAGGAAACACTGCCCCACCTGATTTCAACAGCTCCTGAGGATGGTGATAGAATACACTGCAACCCCGGACACTTTGACACACACAAGAAACTATGTCCCATGTTTAGTTTTTGGGTCAGCAGGTGTCCTTTCTAACGCCGCTTTACCGGACACCCTTTTTATCATGGATCCTTATCAAACTGTGTGGCTCAAAGCTGTGCATTGCCCAGATCAGACGGGTGCTACTCACCAACCAGTTCATTTTCTGTGGCAGAACCAGCTTTATTTATAATCACTTGGCATGCTATTGAGATAGATATTCACAGACCAATGCTTCGATTTCATAACTGTGGGAATATTGTGTTTACAACTTACAAAATTAAAGAGTTTCATATTGTTTGCCTGTTTGTTTAATGCATGACTTCCAAAATACAAGGCATTTCTAGCATCTAATTTAATGGATCACTTATAGCAAGATATTAAAAGAGGTAGTATCAACACTGCATGGTCTATACTTTTGACTAATTTGTGCAAAAAAAGTTGTAGTGATGGAATATGAACAAGAAATTCTCAAATAGCTTGTTCAGTGGTGATGGAATTCTCTGAAAGAACTTCTCCCCTGAATTAATAATTCATCAGATATTAAGAATATCAAACAGTTGGATTAATATGTGTTATCATTACTACAGGCTAAAATTTCCAATCCAAAAATTCAAAAAAAAAAAAAAAAAGAAAAAAGAATTTATATTCCTATTGCCTTTCACTATGAGATTCATCTGGCCAAATGTGGATCTCTAAACTGTAAAAAAAAGTTTGTTGTTTTTTTTTTAAAAAGCCTCCATCTCAGCTCTTCATTTTAAGTTCCATTAATAGGCAGCAGAAAAAGAAAGGAACACTTCAATTAACCATATCTTAAGAATGCTTTTTCCTTTTCCTTATCTTTGAAGGGAGCTTGAGGCGACTGGCTCAGACATAGATATCAGACACAGACATCGTAGACATCAAAAGGGAAGTGAGAGAAAATACAGTCGGAGATCCTGCTCCAGAATTTGTCTTGGCAAGGCGAACAGGATTCTCACATTATACAAGTCTTCAAAAAGCACAGTTAGGTATCCACACAAAGTTAAAGAGCTGAAATATTGCATGGACTAGGTCTGGCAACAGATGCCTTGCTGTGAACTCCCACTGCTGTGAGGTAAATTGACCTCCAATGTGGGCAAAACAGGCAAGATATATCTGAACTTTATATCTGGATTTTTCCCACTAAAATAATAAACATGCTGAAAAATGAGATGTCTCCTTCTGAATCTGAAAAGATCACGCTGCAGCCAACGCAAGGGAGTAACATCCATCTACAGAACATCCCTTCCTTCAGCACTCCTGCACTTGATCCACTTCGGGGCTTCTGCAAATCAGGCTCCTCCTCATGGCACAGCCATGCTGTGTCCCCGGGAAGTTCTGGGGCTACCTGTAACTGGGATATACATAAAACATAAACCCAGGAGCCACTGGAGCTGTCAGACAGAACAGCAGTCTGGCTGCCACTGCTGGAGCTCTTTGTCCCATCCCTTCACAGACTCCCTCATTAGCAAGGTTTAGCCGTTTAGTGCCATGTCTGCGCCTCATCTGCGGCGTTACCTGGGAAAATGTCCCTGTTCTCTGCACACAGAAGCTGAGCACTATCAGCCATTCCTTCCAAGCCTCACACTGAGCTTCATCCACGGCGTTATCTGGGAAAATGTCCCTGTTCTCTGCACACAGAAGCTGAGCACTATCAGCCATTCCTTCCAAGCCTCACACTGAGCTTCATCCACAGCATTACCTGGGAAAATGTCCCTGTTCTCTGCACACAGAAGCTGAGCACTATCAGCCATTCCTTCCAAGCCTCAGTTTGAGCTGCACTCTATCCTTTTAGCCGGTGTTGTCCAACAGCACATCACACAGAGTTGTTTGTATAAAAGAAATAATTGCTGTTCGGTCTTGTTTTCATTTGCTCTCTGTACTTACTCCAATGTTTGTAAGAGGAACAAAAGAGACAGTTGAGAGAGACATAGTGAAAATAAGCATGTCCTTGAAGAGGCATGAGAAACAATATCATGCTGGCCTGCTTCCAGACATCCTGAAAACGCTGTGGAAAGTAAAACATACTGATTATCTTTTAAATCTACTTTTTTTCCTCTTTCAGTCTGTTAATTTCCATCCCCTTTTAAGTAATAATGCAAGAGTGCTTTACCTGTGCTTATCACAATCCTGAGTTAAACACGTTCTTGGCACTGCAGTGAAAAGGGGCAGCGCCCTCTCCATGAGTGCGTGCCTGTCTGAACATCATATTTCACATTTATATTCTGCCTGGAAGTTGTCAGATATATTATGTCATGTCCAGTAAGTACTTTGTAACATCATCATATTTTAGCAAGAGCAATCTCTTCCTGTGTGTCTCCATAAGGTGATACATCTCAGCAAATAAAATATCTGATTGAAAGATTACTTTCATATCTGCTTTGTTTTCCTTATGATATTAGTTCTTGAAATACTGACATTTTTACTTCATGTCTCTACACTGCTTCAAGCCTACTGATGGCACAGAGCAAATTTGACTCAAACATTTTACTCCTATCTTGAAATTAACTTTCTCGAGGCAATTTCAGCCTTTTTCATTTAAATATATCTAGGCAATTTTGCTCTTCATCTAGATAACTTGAAAGGAGGATTTTTGTTATCATTGCTGATTTGAAACCTCTAACACCAATTGTCATAAAACCATGTCATAAAGATAGCAGAACTGTAGCTTCTGTTTCAAGATGTGAGTCAAAACATTTCCCCCCAGCTCTGATTTATACAGGTAGCATTAAAACGCAGCATGTTTTCCCCAGTCAAGATTTAAGACACAGAATTTCCACTAAGATAGCTCCATACCCACTACTTGGTATAAATTCACTTTAATGTTCAACCATATTTGTGACACACACATTTTTAGGATTTTTTAAATGAACTTGGCTTAAGGTCTGGGCTAACAGAAAGATTGAAAAACTTGTCACTTTTATAATTAATTTTTTTTTTTTTTTACTGGTATACCAAAACTTTTCAGATTTTTCTTTCTTAACTGCAAATTACTGAGTGGTGTTTTCTGTTTTACTTCATTTGAATCAAGGACATCCAAATTAGTACGAGCCACTACTGGAGGAGCAGTTATGTTAACAATACCTAGAAATAAAGTTGACAAACAGGCTGTCCCTTGAAGTTCTGCCTTCCCGTGGCTTTGCAAGTGAGACGTGAGGCTTACTTTGAATCCTCCTTCACTTGGAGAATTTCTTTACAGGATTTCCAAAGCACCCAACTTTCTGCATAGACCAGAAAATGAAATCTCAAATTCTATTCAGCATCTGTGGAGAATGAATATTGCATTTAATGTACCTATAGTGGAATGAATCAATTTTTCTTTTAAAGGAAAATCTGGGATTCTGTATCCTTTTTTCCCCTCAACCTTTAAATTTAAGAAAAGCATGATAATAAAATTTACAATAAAATTTGTCAAACACACATCTGAAATCCTGATTTTTAAAAGGATGGGGCTGTAAGAAATCCATCTGTAGCACCCAGCTAATTAAGGCTTTGCATTCCAATTTATCAGGAACCACCTGAAACAGGGACAGTTTTAGACTGAACATGAAAATTTCCAGCTATTTTGGCATGTGTGGATTTTTAAAATATTCACTGGCTTTTTATTGCCTTAAAATCCATTGGTGAAGACAACATAATTTCATATCAGTTGTCAAAAATTCTTTCATGCAGGAAGTGAAGTAGTATGACTACTAATGGTCCAAACTAAAATAACACATAATGTCCATGTTTTATGCTGATTTAATGCCAGAAGCTGCAGTTAAAATTGATCCATAGCCTGACAACATTGCCAAAAATCACAGCTCAAGCTGGGAGTATAAATGCTACTCTGAGACCCTAATTGTGTGGGTAGGAGGTACAAGCCTGGCTCTCTTATATCAAGCACCTTTCCCAATGTCAGATATGATGATTTTATATCTCTGTTCTCTTTTTTGTAAACGGTACCTAACTACCTCACGATATATTCTGCTAATTAAGAAAGAAATAAAAACAGCTGTTTCAGTTTTATCTTTCCCTGTTTTTGTGGGAAACATAGCCAGTTTCAAAGGGATACGTTTCAGTTGCCTCAAAACTTCACTTCTCATGGACCAATAATTTCTCAGAATGTTTATATTACATTGTCAAGTTTTGTTTGCTCACTGATTCCACTGATTTTGTTTCTGCTAAGAATTAGCAGTCTGCAGCACATCAGAACACGTGTATTGAACCGTCAGTTTCAATCATTAACTGATAATTAGACTAATTTCACAGGGGCAAGAGAGATACCAGAACTGCTGGGAGGGAGCAGAATGAAGGGAAGATGATAGAATTAATATCTGTTCATACAGACCTTTCTCTAAAGACAGCAAGAGTTCCTTCTTTCCTTGCAGCACACGTATACTCAAGTGAACCACTCAAATACATGAATATGGTGGTTCCTCGGTGTTTTAACTCATTTATGCACAAACTGCACAACTGGCTTAACTCATTTATGCACACACCAGGAAAAAAAAAAAAAAAAGCCAGTGGAAAATAAGGAAAATACTTAAAACCACACATGCTCAAGTGCTTGAGATACCAGTTGCAGACACTGCTGGGCACTGTGTGCTGCTAGCAGGTTGTATGCTTATGGAAATCCATGGAAGACACCATATTATTGCTGTTAGTATTGAAGGAGGCTCAGAAAGGGATTAGATAAGTTTATGGAGAAGAGATCTCATCCCTCACTGGCTATTAAGCATGATGATTCAGATGAGCCACTAAACTGATGTATTATTCAGAGGAAAGCACAGCACTTGACATTTTCTGTCTTTCTTACACTCCTTATCTCCTTTGTCTAGTAACAGTGTGACATAGGACACACCAAGTGTCCTTTGGGGTCAATCTCCTTCAGATTTAGACCTGTTCCAAAGGACATGATAAATCTACAACTGCCAGCTTAAAAGTGTATCCTCATAATGGAACACATTGCGTTGGGTTTTATCTTCATTTTCCCTATCAGCTCCGTAAGTAAACAGTAATTACTGTCATGAGTGCAACTTCTCAAAAGCATTTAGGAGCTGATCTGCATAGATACTGAGTCCTTTAAAAGGACTGAATTCATCAAAATCTGCAATATCTATTGAATTTTAGTTGATGTTTATATTTGCCCTGTGGTAGATGGGTTTGATGGAGTGGCTTTGGTGGGTACCTGGCAGCCAGCCTGGGTCAAACCACTATGCTAGCTCAGCCTCCAATAGCTACAGCAACAAACCATGCACTGTACATTAACAATTGTAATTTATGCACCAGATTTAGTACAAAAATGCTACATTTTTCATTTCCAAACACCTCCGAGGTAAGCAAGAAAATTGAATTCCTGTTTCTATAATGATACTTCCATTACAGCTGAATTCGGTGAATGAGTTGAATCCTGTAGCAGTGTGTTCTTACTTATGATTTCTGTGTAGATAACAGATAATACCTCTATAATGGAGATATAATACTTAGATAATTTCTTAGATGATACTTAGGAGGCCTGCTCACATTTTCACCCAAATGACTGGTCCTTTGCAGCAACCTGTTTAGAAATTGCAATGTGATTCATCGTTTTGCAATCTGATTCACAGTGCAGGATGACTTTTCTGCAGATTCAAAAGCCTTTGTTTAGCCAGGATATTTCTTAACTCTTGATACTATGTGCAAATTAGCATCCCTTTTACAACCTCTCTGCTAATTGTTATTTGCAAAAGGATTAGCACTCAGTGTCAGCAGTAGCTTTAGTTATTATATGAATATTCATTAGGACTTCATACATAACACCCTCACTATTTGCAGCTTAATCTCTTTATTTTGTGGTGTTCCTGCTTTACCCATCTGTGCAAGTAGCTGCCATTACCACAAGCACGTAGCTATCCATGTTTTAATCAGAAGATCTGTTTTGTTGCTACCCCTGCGTGATGTTCTGCAGGTGCCAATACAAATTACAGCCCTCACAGCTTCTCACGAGTTTTAGCCAGGCATACAGAAGTACTTCTGGTGATCTCAGTAATGCAGAAGCAACTTTACAACTATGGGGAAAAGAAGTGTTTACATGGAGTTTTGATGCAAATATCAAAGCTCTAAAGCAGATTGGCCTGTTTGAAGCACAGGTGCCAAAAATGCCCCTGCCAAGATGCACCAGGCTGTCATGCTGGACATGAACAGCAGCTTTTCCTGGGGTGATCAGGTCCTCAGATCCTATGGTGATTTTACAAAACACAAAAACCTGTATAAATTTGGAGTATTTCCAACGTTGTCTCATAGCAGTAGAAGTGTATTTACATACATGTGTGTTTTACTGCCACCAGTTGTACCTGAAGAGCTATAGAGACCCAAATCTAGAGTACTTCATGATATGGGGATCCTCTGGCACACATATTATTAACAGAATCTTCAAATTTCAATTTTTTTCTCAATTCATTATTTATTTTCAAACATTTTTTCATGTAACAAGTTCATCTTTTATTGAATGTTTGTTTTCTAAGATTTAGGCCTATGCTTTTGGGTCATTCCCTTAGCCATTCCCTTATTTTTTTCCTATTAATAAACTTTGCTATTGACAATGGTTGTTCTTCCAGTAGCTATTTTACTGTTTCTTAGTTATCTGGGGTTTTTCTACAGATATTCCTATAATTTGTTTTTAGTGTTGTCCTCCCATCTCTGTTTCAAAAAGCTCTCTGAAAGCCTGATGTTTTGATACAGATATTTATGATCATCATTTCATTCTGTTAGCATTCTTATCATGAATAAACAACAAATAATGCATTTGGGGGAAGATGAGCACATCTGATAACAAGAAGCTTGATATACTAAAAATGTTACTGATATAAAAATCAACGGATTTTTAGTACATGCTGCTCCACATAGACAGGGAAGCCAATTCTTCAAGAATAAATCTATCCAAACCTGTCTAGCTTGAAACTATGTATCTGACTACTATAATTCATAGGTGCACAAAGCCTTAATTCTGCTCAGCCACCAAATACCGTCAAAGCCACAGTAAATAATATTTTAAAAATAATTTTACAGCAAACAGCTATTTATTTACACAATAAAATCCTGCCGTATCATTTCAGTATGACTTTAACTCACAAAAGGAATCCTAGCTGATGCCACTGCTTGCAAATAATGTAATGAGCATTCTCAAAACTTCTGAAGTTACTTTCAAAGCTACAAAAGCAACGGTGCCAATATTTAAATTCATATGTGTTCTGGTTTGGCCAAATTTAGAAATATATTCTCTGAGGGAAGGCACAATCACCCCTCCCCCACCAGGTTCAGGAAAAATAAATTTTCCTCAAAGGAAAGTGAAGGAGATAAAACTATTTATTTAACAAACACACAGGAAAAGGAAAAAAGTGCTAAATAATAAAATCTCTCGCTGTGGAGGAAGAACCTGGGAAAATGTCAGAGTCCTCCCTTTGGTCTCCTCGGAGCTGGGGCTTGGCCCAGGGCCAGGCCCTCTGTGCCTGGTGGAAAGTCCTCCCAATGTGCTCTGAGGTTGAAGCAGTCCAGTAGAAAAGGGAGAAAATCTGACATTCCAGGGAAGGAAAAGAAGTTCAACTCTCAGTCTCTCTCCAGAGAAAAAGAAACTGAACAACTGGCCAAAAGCTGACTGGAAAGCAGCAAGCCTCCTCCCTCCCCTGCCGCAGCTGGGAAAAAAAAGTCTCTATCTCTGTGTGACCTTGAACAAGCTGCAAACTGCTTTGAAGAAGTTTTGCTCAGTTTTTCCTTCCCCCTCTCAGGCTCAGTTTAAAGGCATAGAAAGGCACAAGAATTAATTTCTGGGCGTAGGGCAGCGATAGGGGATACACATCATAAAATCACCCCAAGACAATATGCCACTCCTTGAAATAGTTTTGATGAGTGGCTTCCTGTGTCTTTTGAACTGGATCATGACTATACCAAGTCTTTTTTCCTGTCTCTACCTGACACCCCTGTAGCTTCAGGAGTAGAAGGTGACAGCCCTAACTATGGTTCATGCTCTGGGTATTCAGTCATCTGGTAATCACAGACTCAGAGAATTACTTCTACCATGACATGTTGTCCTGTAAAAGCTGCAAGAAATCCATCAAGCAGCTGAGAAAATTGCAATACAAGATACAAGCTGCTGTAGATGGTCTTAAGAACTTTTCTCTAGAAATACAACACAACTTTTTCCTAATGCAGCAATTATGTCACCTAGTCAGCACTGCAAAAACATATGAGCTGCGATTTGTGTCTAAAATACACAATAGCATGTCAAAGAATGTTTACATTATAGGAACATTATATGCTGTAATCTCATGACATGTGCAAAACATTTCATTTCAGTTTCATCTTTTTTTTTTTTCATCATTTTTCATCTTTTTTCTTTATCACTCAGGATAAAACATCTTGTAAAAATGTAGTGTATATTCAAATGTGTTACATGAAGATGAAAAGAGCTACTCTCCTAGCCTACTAAATTGTTTAGTTATTCACCTATCAAAACGCCAGTGGAAAATGCCATGGCAGAAGAGAGGATTCATCCCAGAGGTAAAAGAGAGGAAGGAAACTGAGTCAACAAATTAAAATATGTGAGATTCTTTCATGGGACAGAAAGGATAGAGTGGATCAGCTGTAGAATATACTGAGACAGAAACCTGCCTAAAATACTGCTATCATCCCATCGTGGTGACCATTTTAAACACTTCCTATCTCCATCTGACTTAAGGAATTGTGTTGAGAAATAACAAGGTAAATACAAGGAAGGAGCCTGAGGAGTTTCAGTAAGGAGCAGGAATGCATCCTGGTAAATAAGTCAGGAAGCTGTTTTGGGGCAAAACAGTGTCTCATGTTTGATTACTTTTGCTTTCAGCACAAAAAATTTGGTCATTATTTGTGACTAAATACGGTCCCACCACACAAGGATATGGAGCCACCTACCTATTTCTAAGCCAAGCTGGAAGAGGACCACAAACACCCCCACAGTTGTGAAGTCAGATGGAAGAATTTAGGTCAATCTAAATGATTTGAAAGTTGCTGAAGCAGCAATAATTTAAGAGAGAAAAAAGGCTTCCGTTTCTTTTATCTGCATTTTTGGAAACTCCAAAGTCATATTTTCAACTTTCCTCAGCAGTCAATTAAGCCTGAAAGACAAATTCTTTTAAAAATGAAAGCTGAGACTCTTACATCATTAAGTGCCTCCAGCAAGTGAAGAAATATTGCTAGATTCATAAAAAAAAAAAAATAATAATTCCTAAAGAGTCATTTTATATGAAGTCACAAGGGATGTGAGACTTCTATTAATTCCATTCCCAGACTCAATTGTATTCCTATTCTTCCAAAAGGCACGGTTTTCTGGAGGGGAGTTATTTGGAAAGATCAAAAAGTATCAGTCTCACTGATATTTTCAAGGCAGTTTTCACTACTGCATAGTACTTATTTTACCAATCTAGCATCACATCACAAGACTGTTTTATTTACTATCTCAACTGATGTGAGAATCCTAAACAGTATTTCAGCAGTACTGAAGAACAGTAAAGTGGCAAATGTTAATTTATTCATCCATGTTATAGCAAGACATCAGAAAAACTGAAAAGTACGAAATTCAACAAACACTTGTTCATTTAATTGTATGTTTTTCCTGAATTTCCTAATAAGAAAAAAATCCAGAACTGC
Organism: Coloeus monedula; assembly: GCF_965178545.1. Lineage (NCBI taxonomy): Eukaryota > Metazoa > Chordata > Aves > Passeriformes > Corvidae > Coloeus > Coloeus monedula. Next base: position 8,614,406 of record NC_138786.1, on the reverse strand, counting down.
AATAGGAAAGAAAGATTTGGAAAGCAGTAAGCCTGAGAAAAAGAAACCCAAATGAGGATGTGGCAGGGCAACAAAAATAAAGCTGGGGAACCTGTGGCTAGCTCTGAGTGGGGTGAGAGCACCAATCTGCAAGGTTCTGTAGCACACTTCATGCTCAGTAGCTCTCAAAAATCGGCTGTTCACAAATAAGGATTCAAGAAGTGGCAGGGAAAGAAAGAAAAAAAAGAAAAAAAAAAGAAAAAAAGGACCAATCACAGGACTTTTAAACATAAATCTTCACAGAAATGTTAAGATTTGATATTAACCAAGCAACAACTGAAATAAGGGGGAGCGTAGCTGTCCAGAAATATTTGATGAGCTAACCACTTAGGAAAAAGGGGAATTGTTTAGTGTGATACCTTGGGCTATAACAGCAAAAAATGGGATGAAATTAAGAGGGAAGATTTAGGCCAGATATCAGCAAAACATCATGACAGAGTTATTGTACTGTGAAATAATCTCCCAAGGGGTGCAACCGAAACCCCATTGCATGGGAAATTGAAAACTAGCTCAAATTAGAGCTAAAAACTTCAGTGCAGCAAACAATACTGTCTCCATGGAATGATGGCCTGGATTGACTTAATAGCTTTTTCTCCAATTTCTATTCTACTCCATCGTAGAACTCACAGAGTAGGACAGTTTTAGAGGAAGAATGTTTTTAACAAAAGACAATGTTTTGGCTAAGTGTGCTGAAGTTTGAACATCTACTGCTCCACCAGCCATTACTACAGTATCTGAACATGCAATATGGACAAGGATATTTTTTTTAAAGTGATCCTGGCAGTCAAAATTCTGTTTGATCTCCCATTTTAACAACTGAAGCAGATCAAGTTGAAACTCCACCTGAAGAGATGATTAGGAACACTCGCATTGCACAGCAGCATACCAAAACCAGAAGAACATTACTGACAGTTTAATGAACGGATGCAAAGATTATCACACAAAAATCTCTTTAAATAGATGGCAAATTGTAGCAATTCCACATTTCTCAAACCCACCTGTGCACAGTTTGCACAAAATAACTTGTATTTTGTTTGTATTTTCTTCCCCATCATGCACTTGTTTTTTCTCCAATCTCTCAATTTGTATCTGTGCAGAGCTCCCAGGTGACCATACAAGCAATAAATCCACACAGAAAACATACTCAGAACACAGTCCTTCCTCATAACATGCACAAGTCATGCTGTGATTGTTGGATGTAGTTTTTCCTCACTCAGATAAAGCATGAAATGAGAAGCAGCAATAAGACTCAGTACACGTAGATTTTTTCATACATATACATGTCTCTGATAATACAATTTTCCACTACTGTTCATGTTTGCCTTCTCTTCAATATATTCTGCAGCACTGCCTGGTCAAACTCTGATGTGACTGCAACATGAGGAGACATGGGCAAATTTCAGAAATTACTATTTTACACTATGTACAAGCAACTGAAAAGATAAGAAAACATGGAAAATTCATCAAAAGTATAAGAAACACTTCACTTCCTTTAGCTTATGGATCAAAGGACCTTTTGATGACATTCAGTGACTGACTTTGAGTCCTGATAGTAGCTGCAATACAAAGGAATTAACCTACACCTCCCTAAGAACAGAAAACAGTCTGGCCATATTCAATAACTGGTAGGGTTATAAGCAATATCCCAGAACAGCTGAGGTGGATTGAACTTTTTCTTAATAGACACTTGAATTAATCTAGAGAAACATCCTCTCTTTTGACAGTACATAAGGACATAATGTGTGCCTATTTGAAACTAAAATTCAGTATTAAAAAAACACACCTGTAATATTTTCCTTAAATATTAATTGCTTTCGCTGTCCAGGATTCAAAACCTTTCAAGAGATGGACTAAGTTGCAAATTTTATCCATTAGGTATGTTTTAATACTTCCCTAATGGCATCCAGGGCGTGACATAGGCAGATGTTACAGCGCCAGGGATGAAACTCTGGGCACATTTTCCGTGTGTGGCAGCCTGGAGCAGCATTAGAAGCCAGAGAGTATTATAACAATAACCAGACCTCAGCTCAAATCAGCCACTTGTTGGAAAGCCACGAAAAGCCACGAGGCGGACTCACATCCCCAGTTTCCTAAGAAAGTTTTCTCTGACACCCTGGCTGTTGGAAGATGTCCTGGAAATATGCAGCTGCAGGAGGCATTTTTCAGCTGAGGAAACGTGACCAGTGCTGCCAGTGTCCCCAGAGTCCTCCCCATGCCTGGAAACATTAGGGATTTCATGGGGCATGTTCATGACATTCATCTCAAGCAGTTACTGCCATCTACCACACACATTTAAATTACCTGTTGCAAATATGTGGTGCAAGGGCTGGGAAAAGGTTAATACCAATTTCTTAAAATCATTCACTGAAGAAAGCTTTGCAGCTCTCTTGCACTAAAGGTGAATTTTCACTTTCTCCAGTAGCTATAGTTTGATGATCCAGAGGGACCTGGCAGTAGCCTTGGGATACAGGAAGATGATTACGTTCTCTTTGGCTTCCAGAAAGCGAATCCCATCATCCTCCCAGGAAGTGAGAAAAGTTAAATGCATGGAAACTGCTGATGCTTGCAAGAATTTGCAGAGCAGTTGTTTTCTGTTTTAAATAGAAAAACCCACAGGAAGTCTGCATCCAGCAGGTAAACAACCAATTTTCAGAGCAATTATGCTTTTGCATATGTGTAGCAGCTTTCACCCACAACAGAGCTCAAATTAACAACATGGTTGCCTAGATGGAACACAAATAGAATTTCGGGTGTCTTTAACCAGAAATCTAGGACTAGACTTCTACCTGAATGAGAAAATTTTTAAGAAATTTTTGATGGACATAAGCAGGAAAAATTTTGGTTTTGTGGAATATCCAAAGCACAGGAATTGCCACACTAGAGTACTCCACCACCATGTGGAAAAGGGTGAGTGCTCCTCACAGATCAAGGCTTCTTGTGGTGGATAATTCTCAACTATTACTTTCAGACAATTGTTATTATGGCCTGTCCTTCTCCTTAATAGGTTTTGCAAAGAAAGAGGACTAATTATTTTAATTTAAAAGGATGTAATTTAGTAGGATTTGAGGAAGCATTAACACAGGCCAGTTTTGATATAAAAACATGCAGCTTTATGTTACTAATACTGCCTATTTATCACATTTATTCCCAGTAAAACCTTTGGGTTCCTATAGTAACCTTAGCACTCCTAAAGATAATGAGCTACCTTGCCAGGAGCAAACCTCACTCGATTTTTCCTGTCATTAAAGAGTGTGGCACCTTCAGCAGAGGGTGTACATAACCTTTATTCACAGAATCACAGAATGGCTGAGGTTGGAAGTGGCGTCTAGAGGTCACCTTGTCCAACCCCCTGCTCAAATAGGGCCACCTACAACCACTTGCCCAGGACCACATCCAAATGGCTTTTGAATACCTTCAAGGAGAAAGACTCCAAACCCTCTCTAGACAACCTGGGTCAGTGTCAGGCCACCCTCACAGGAAAATAAGGGCATTTTTTTTCTTCTTATATTTAAACAGAACTCCCTGCATTTCCTCTTGTGTTCATTGCTTCTCAACCTGTCACCAGTCACTGCTGAGTATAATCAGAAAAAAGCCAAAACAAAACCCATTCCCAGGGGATTTCAGTGCTAGTCAAAAACAGGTGTCTGTGGACTTTTCATTCTCCTGCAACTCAGTGACTAAAACCATTCCTATTTGCTTTGTCTCTGCTTCTCCCAGCTACAGCTCTGAAAGCTCAGCCTGACCTGTATCCTTCCTTGAACTCCCCCCTCCAAGTCCAATGCAGGAGCCAAAGCGAACCTATGGAAATGTGGAGCACACAGAGAGAATGAAGATCATCTGTTTTTCCATTCAGAGTAAGCTGTCTCTACTGCCAGTTTCATTAGTCTTAAAATCAGGGGGTTTGGCAAATTAATCAATCACCGAGCTCCACTAAAGCAGTTTTGAGTAAGAAAGAAAAAAAAAAACCACACAAAAACCAACAAAGCAAAACCAAAAATGATCTTTAATCATTTCATTCCTTTTTTTCCTTTCTTTAAAATGGAGACATCACTGCTCAGCCCCACCTGAGAAGCAAATTATGAAAAATAATGATGTGCTTAAACTCCAATATAGTACAGACCAGATAAGCACCTCAAGAAGACAACATGGGTTGGACTAATTTATCCAAACTGAACACCCTTTTCACTGCTTCCTTAGAAAAACTGCTCAAAATAAGGCAGAAGTAGTAATGGGCTGTAATACTTTAAGCACTCCTCTGCACACAGGAACTCTAATCCACTGGAATGCCAAGTGTGCCAGCACACCTGCCCTTATCGTGGAGGCCCCTACCAGCAGCATATCTGGTGTCAGAGGAATTTGATATTAAAAGGAGAAAGAAACCTGTCACACAAGAGCATCAAAAGGTGATGGAGGGAAAGTGTTATCCTCATGTTTCCTGTAACCATGTTTCCATTCCAATTAAACCTCCCTAAATACGCAGGGGAATTTCAAAGCAGTGATTTCACTGTGGAGCTCACACTGCCATTTCTGGGAGTGGGGATGATAAATCCCTTCACACTGCTCTGAAAGTTCCCCAGCATGTTGGAGGCATGTGTCAAAGTCAGGAGAGCTCTCCTAATGAGACCTGCTCCCTCTGATGTTTCCTCTGGATAGCGGATCTGGCACAGAATGAATATTTCAGATGTCTTATGCAAAAAACTCAAACAGTTTTCACCTTTGATAACCATACATCTCACGTTAAAGGCCTTCACTTCTAAATATTGGGGATGAAAGGTGATTCTTTCATGTCTTTTTTGCCATTGAGAAGTAATGCTTTTTTTTATTAAAAATGAATAAGGTTTCACATTTTGTAACCTTGGTATACTTGCTCAGCCAATGACATGGAGGTTAGAAATCAATACATACAGTTAAGCAGTGTTAAGGCAGCGGACAGCTCATTTCTCAATTAAAAGTATTTTAAAACCGACCACATTCATTTTCATGTAGCCATTTGGAAAAGCCTATGGAGAAAATACCTGGAATCTTCAGGACATTAACCAGAGATTCTGCTGAGCCAGACTTCTGAGTGCAAAGTTCAATTGACATGTCTGATTTTAGTGCCCTCAGGTACAGTGTGTGCAGTTCACAGCAAACAGTAAAATGGAAAGAGAACATTAGACACTGATTTTCAATAATGCTAATCGACTTCCTCAGGATCCACTTGCAAAGGAAAACATTCTGCCTCTTTTGTGCAATTAGTGAGACATCAGAAATTCATAGCAAGGAAAAAGGTCAAATAGATATAAATTTAAAATCCCCAAAGAGGAGGAAAATAATTTCTCCTATTGCTGTTTTTGCCCCATATTTGCAAACCTTCCCTTACTTTTAGGAAAAAATGAGAGCCCCTGAGGTTTTGAGATGGTCATTTAAGATCTTGTTGCTGGTCTAAGAAGGTCTGTGCCTTTGCTCATTCAAGAAAGCTCAGAACTTGAAGAACTCATCAGGTCAGAGTGCACTCCTGAAAAGTCCTGAGCAGGTTCTGGTTATGTTACAATGGAAGGCAAAATCCCAAAATTCAGAAAGCACGCAATAGAGCTCATCTGGGGAAGATTTTCAGAGAGGTTTTGAAAGTACAAAAAGCTGATTTAGTACTCTGATCCTCCAGCTCCAAGGGCAAATCTCCCTGCCCAGCCACAGACCCAGAGCCTCTGGAGACACAGCCATGCTGACACTGAATGGCACAACAGAGGAAGAGCTTCAGAAGCTCCTGACTTCTGCCCAGGTGTGTCTAGAGCAGCAAATCACACCCTGATCCTGGGTTCTGTTCAAGAAACATGACCACTGATCTGTGGAAGATTTGATCAAATGGCATATGCAGGATATGACCTGGTGCTTTATACTGAGATCTCCTGGAGATCTCTCCAAAATTCCTGTAGCTGCAACAAAGGCTGCCTGAGGAAATGGAAACCTTTCATGATGATTTCTTTGCACCTTTTTTTCTGCTCCTCTGTAAGATAGAAGTGTCACAGAAGGTTTCTTTGCTCACTTTTCCTGCGCAGGTAAGGACTGACTGACTATTGTACATCCAGGACAGTTTTTTTCCAATCTCATAGATACATCCCACGAGAAGATATCCACAGCTATAGCTGGACACCAGAAAAACTGAAAATAAGAACTGGCCTCATGGTTTGTCATGGGTTTTCAACCAGTTTCATCCCACCAGGTCCCTGGTGTAGGCTAAAATTCCTAAAAGCACAGTCAAGGACACAATTCTGCCACTGCTACCCGGCCACATGTCCATTTGAAGAGACCGAGGGTCATTCATTCTTGCTGATTTTACGTCAGATATTACATTCACAGAGTTACACCAAACACAGCAGCTCTCTGAGACTCTTCATAGAGTTTGGAAAGTACAGTAAAATATATAGAAGATGATGATTTTGATTTTCAATTATGAGGCGAATTCTTGAATGTCTAACTATCCAGCACTGACAAGATGATTATAAAAAATAGGTTTTAATGTGTGGTGAAGGCTCTGAGTATGTTTTGGGTCATATGTGACAGACTAGCAAAGGAGAAAATTGTTCTTCTTCATCATTCTGACAGATATTGTAAGATACAGCTTCCAATGTTCTGGGTGCCAGCTCGTTAAGTGTCATTACCTATATAAGCAACCTTCTGTGTTCCATTCCCCCTCCCTAAGCTCATGGCTTAGTGTCCCACTGCTCCTGCCTACCTAACGAGGAGGAGCAAATGATCCAGAACACATTTAATGTCTCCCTCTCCTGCAGAACCAAGACTGCTCCCAAAAAACCTGCATTTACATTTGACAGATTTCCAGCAATACACAGCACTGCCAAGAAAAAAAAAAGAAAAAAAAAAAAAGGCATGCTCAAGAGAAACTGCAATAGAAGGTTAATATATAAAGCAACTGGGGACTGACAAGAACACAGGGGTTCCAAATTAAACAGAATTTTTTTAAAAAAATTCTGTGTTATCTGACATCTGGAGTAAGAAACTTAAGCATTGCAGCACCAGTGCAGTGCAATCACAACACTGAAGCACTGAGTAATAATGAATTTTAGTACACTTGAACAGCAGGAAATAAACATTAGAATGGAAGACGTTCCCTGAATGGTGCCACAACTCTTGCCTTGGATTCTAACACATTTCAAGTCATTAGAAATTGAAATTAAATTTTAAAAAAGTCTTTCACACAGCCCCACGTAGAGCCAAATTTTGGCACAATTACTTGATGGCACATTTAAAAGAAATTAGTTTTGAATGAGAGTAATTGAGAATTCTTTGCATCACAATATATTTAGTGGGAAATCCCCTTACCCTGGTTGACCCTTCAGTACTGTATCAAAAGCCGTGGCCCTCCTCAGTGTGCTTTAGGCATAATACACACTAAACTGTAGGACATAAAGCTGGCACAGGTAAACTCAAGAGCTACACAATGAAAACACTATGATTTTGAGTATATATTAGATGGAAAAAAAAAACAAACCTCCTATGATTGTCAGCATACATTTTACCTGCCACTTGTTCTCTCCTTTCAGCCATCCATTGTGATGCAGATTATAAAAACACAATTTGTTGTTTTTCTCTCAAAGACTATGATTTACTCAATACACACCTGCTGAAGAAAAATTCAGCCCTAGAAATTAACATTTGGCAACAATTTACTCAACTGACAATGGCATTAAGCTCAAAATAGAGCATGCAGCTTGACCTGAAATGCACTAAAATTTTTGTATTGTGATGAGCATCAAGAAGACAGTAGGTTTTGAAAAAACAGCCTGTGACAAAGCTGCACACACAATAGATAATATGCATGAAGTGGAACTGCTTGTCAGAATAGAGAATTTTTCTACTGAAACCAGCAACATTCATTTAAATGAATATTTTCATGGAAAGATGTTGAAAGGTTAGAAAATCAAGGAACTACAGTAAACAAAAGTTAAACTGTTCTTATCTGCAGCCTCTAATTATGTCAGCCTGTGGGCATACAGGTGAGTGAAGAACACTCACTTAAATTTGAAATATCTCTCCCCAAGTTTCAGTAGCTTCTTTTGTCAGCCTCTGCCTTGTTTGGTTGATAGGACCTAAATGATTTCCTGAATCTGTCATGCCTTAACCCCAGCCAGCGGCCAAGTCCCAGGCAACTGCTCCTCACTCCCCCTCCAGCGGGATCAGGGGGCAGAATGTGCAGGAAAAAAAGTTACAAAACTCTTGAGTTGAGATAAAGACAGTTAAATAGGGAAAGCAAAGGAGGGAAAGGGAAAGGGAAAGGGAAAGGGAAAGGGAAAGGGAAAGGGAAAGGGAAAGGGAAAGGGAAAGGGAAAGGGAAAGGGATTAATTCCCTGCTTCCAAGGACAGCCAGGAGTTCAACCATCTCCAGGAGAGCAGGGCCCCCTCACAGGTAACAGTGACTTGTTGACATAAACACCATCACCCCAAATGTCCCCATTTTCCTCTTCCTCCCGCTTTCTATACTGACCATGACATCACATGGTGTGGAATCTCCCTGTGGTCAGTTGGGGTCACCTGTCCTGGCTGTGTCTCCTCCCACCCTGCCAGGCACCCCCAGTCTCCTCACCACTGGGGCCATATGAAAAGCAGAGAAGGCCTTGGCTCTGTGCAAGCCCTGCTCAGCAATAACAGAAACACCTCTGTGTTATCAACCCTGTGTTCAGCACAAATCCAAACACAGCCCCAAACCAGCCACTGTGACGAAAATTAACCCTACCCCAGCCCAAACCAGCACAGCATACCCCTCCATTGCAGGAGTTCACCAGTAAACGATGCACAGAAATATTCCAGAAAAGAAGCCCTAACGACCGTGCCATGCTAACAGGCTGCTCCGGGATCCCATTTATTAAAGAGTGCTAATTTCCTTCACTCCTCCTATTACTTATTGAGCAGAAAACAACCCTGTGGAGCAAACACCTAAAAAGCTCCTGGATCCTCCTTTTTAGCTCTCATTTTCACAACCATTCTCGCACCTCCTCTCAAGGTTTAAGATTATTCAGACAATGAACAGATTTTCTGCAGTCGTAAGACAATGTCACAACATGGGTTTAAAACTCTGAACTTTTTTGTCATAGCAAGATCTTCTTTCAAAGAAAGAAAAACATCTGAAATCTAGTGAGCTAAGGAGGAAAACAGTATTCAGTTTCTGTGAAGAAGCTATTAATTCAATGAATTAGGCCAAGGAGGTAAAATTGCCTACATTCAGAAAGCAAATTCAGACCTGAAATCCTCCCTAACTCTCCAAGACTGAAAACACACAAAGGCGAAGTAGGTTGTGAGAGTGTGACTGGTGATCTTATTTCTACAGCCAAGGGTTTAGCTTGGGCAAGAGGAGAGCAGTGGATGTTGCTGCCCAGTGGATCCTCACTGACAGACATGAGGTACCAGATAAATGCACACTGAACTGGTAACTGGACAGACTGTGGGTCCAAAGGGCTGTGACCAGGGGCATGATGTCCAGCTGGAAGCCAGTCATTAGTGGCATCCTCCATGGGATCAGTTCTGGGGCTGATGCTTCTTAACATCTTCATTAATGGCCCAGTCAGTACATTTTGGAAGGTAGTTTGCCTGGGGAGGAAGGGGTTTTCTGCTATTCTCTTTGAATCATTAAAAAAAAGAAAGGAAAAAAATAAAAAGAGAGACAGAGAGATTGAATGGGTGATGAGAGTTTTGGAAGAAGGAAACTCTGACCTAAGAAAAGCTCTAGTTATTCAAGCAAAGTTTTGCATTACAAAATTTCCAACATTTCTAAGATTTAAAATCTCTTATCATTATTACACCATTTGGATGATCTTTTTAGTAAAAAGTTGAAAACACTACACATATCTAAATTTTCACTTCTAGTTGGCAGCCACATCTTACTGTAAATCAACTTCAGAAACATTGATTTTAGTTTTGCCTAAAAAGGATTTTAGTTTTTAGTGAGTACACTTGACTCGGGATAAATCACATTTAAACCAAACTAAGAGTTTTCCACTGGTTTAACTAAACTAATTTAAAATTCTACTATTCATGAAACTGGAACAATTCTGAATGTCTGTGACAAAATCTGGGTGCCTAAATCTGACAAAATCTAAGGGAAGGCAACTTCTAAGTGACTTTGCACCTTCGGCAACTTTCTCCCAGACCGCAGCTCCACTTCCAAGGCGTGCATTTGGGATCAAGACTGGGAAAATGGACAAGATGGTACCTGCATGGGCACATCTCTGTAGCCTGCTAAAAAACTCTTAAGCCACCTAAATGCAGGGTTTAATTCGAGCTGTACCTTGGCCACTCTTTGCCTGGAGGCAGGAATAACTTTTAGAAAATTACCAAAGGGTATTTCTTAAACCCCTTGCTAAAAGAAGCTGTTCTCCTGGTTTGCCTTGCTGCAGATAAGGATAAGGTCACACACTTCAGTCCTCAAATGCTTTTTCCAGCCTGTTTGCTTTGACACAGCAGTTGTCAGGTTAGTTTTGGATTACAGGCTAGTTAATCTCTGCTGAACCAGAGCATCAGGCTCTTCTTCCTCCTCACTCCACCCTCCCAAATCCTTACCACAGCAGACACAAAGTGCCTGCCACAGAGCATAGTTAGGCAGCATCAGCAAACACAAAAGAATTCCTCTAATCAGCCAAACAAAAGAATTTTGTCTTCATACCATGTTTCTCTAATGCAGCCAGTTCTCAGTATTTTCACACGAGGCCACCTGTGCAACTTTAAACAGAGAACATAAGTGCTAAATTTATATAAATATCGGTGTGCAATTAAGATTTTCCTGAAGGGAATATTTGAGTACAAAGCATGAGCAGCTGCTTGTGCCTCTCAGTTTCTGAGAAACTATTTCAGCCATGGCTACAGCCCCTTCGAAAGCTCTCAAGGTGACATAATTATCAACTTCCTGTGGGTCCCCCATCTTCAGCATCCCCAATATTTTGGGTTAGCACACCCCAAGTGAAGGCAGACATCCCAAGCAGGACTCCTGAGGCCTAGGCATCCTAAATGCCTTAGCCTAAATATTCCACCCTGCTATTGCAGCTGATTATCACCTGCAACTATTTCCATCAAACCCAAAGACCTCTGCAGCACCCATTAGGACTAACGATGTTGGGAGGATAAGTACAAAAAAGCACAGCCTCACCACTGCTGAGACAGATGTCAGGCACCTTCCAAGCACCTCAAGGTAATACAGAAGTGGCAATTAGTTCTTGCTTCAATAGCAAGGCTGCTTTCTTGGCTGTGAAAAGCATGAGTTTGCACAGAGTGCAACAATTTTCCATTCTAAATCTGATTTTTAAAAGTACTTTACAGCTCCCCGCAGAGATCGATTATTAAGCTACAATGCCTTTAACAGGTTGTGTAATGATTAAAGCTTTAAAAAAAAAAAAAACAAAAAACTCCTTTGCCCTTTTGAGAAACCTTTTGAAAATACAGAAACTTTCCTATTATCACTCAGATGAAACTGAGATGTCCTAAAATTATCATGCACAAAATAAAAGCAGAAGGAAAACCAAACCCCAAATGGGGAAAAAATATATTAATCCTTTACAAGAAGAAGGATATTTATGTGTGACTGTGAGTGTCCTTGTTCGTGTCCTTACCATGCCATTTTCCTACATCATAGGCATTAGGTGTCAGATTGCATGGGAAGGGTCTTTTTTTTTCCTCTCTGGCCCACAAAATCTGGTCCAAAAATACCTTTTTTGATAACTTCTCCCCACCCACCCCCCCATAAGTGGAACATTCCCAAGAAAAGGTCTGCTTTCAATAATTCAAACATTTCTGAAAAAGACAAATTGCATAGAAAATAATAATTCCTGAGCAGTTCTGGCAATGTGTGACATAAAAAGAAATACATAAACAGACTGAGAACCTTATTACAGAATCTTCCAGGGGAAAATGGTTTCCTTATTACAATTAGCAGGGGTCACAACTGTGACAAGGAACGTAGAGAGAATTTCTGCCATCTAGATAGGGGGTTACAGGCACCCAATAGCTAAAGATATGTTTAAAGCATATGGAAAAGGACCAAAAAAAATAAGCTGATGCCTTAAAAAAGGTTCTATTTCAACTTGTTTCTAAAAATGAACAAAACCATGCAAAAAACATGAGGGGTTTTAAGTCGCTATGTAGGTAAATAATTTGATTCAGGTTATTCTGTGGTGTGAAGAATGCATCAACCTGACTCACAATTTGAACATCAGTAAAAGAGGTTTTGTCACAAAACCACAGCTTTCACCACCTCATTTTTTAGTAATCCCTCAAGTCCTTTTTGGACTCTCAGATTTTCTCCAGGACCTGGCTGCATGTGAGAGAGTTACCTGACTAGCCCTGGTCACAGGAAGATGCTTCTTCCAAAGGAACACTTAGCAATGTAAGGTTCCCACAACACCCCAGTTGCTCTTTGGCTACATCTGTACCAAAAATTAAACCTACTCCGAGCAGTTCTCTGTCACTGGAGCCAAATCCTGGGGAATGGTACACACAGAAACCAGTAAATCTCCACCACTGTGCTGGCCTTCTCTGCCTGTGGGGGTTGCTCCCATTAACTCTCCAAATATACTCAGGAACTGTCCAGGAGGACGGGTTAGGGATCAAGAGAACTATTTAACAGTACCTTTCAACAACTTTGTTTATGTGCCTGCAAACTGCCACTGAATTTTTATTACTTTTTTAGTTTAATTTCCTGAATTATGAGCTACAGGGACAGCTTTTGCATATTCTTGAAGTGCCACAGGAATGAGCCAGTGTCACAGTTCACTGGGCCACACACATATAGGAATGGTGCATTTTACAGCTTGATAGATTTCTGTGGTTCAGCCTTAGTGCTAGGTAAAACTGAAATTAATGCATTTTTTCAAAACGACAGAGTTCCATAAATAGGACAAAGCTGTGATAATGCCAACATAGATTAAAATGACTTCTTATATCAGAGATTGGCTCAGCTTCTCAAATGGCTCTTAGAGTGGGGCAAATATCTTCTGCAACATATCCCTGACTGTTCTGGGAGTTACATACTGCTTGGTCCTGTGTGACAGCCCCCTGTTGTCATCTTCAGATCCTTATATCTCACAATCAGTCTACAGTTCATAAGTATTCTCAAAATTCCCCCCAAAAAGCATTTCCTTTGCAATAAAGAAGACACAAATAACAGGAAGAAGCTCTGCTTTACACCCAATACACTTAACCATGCTGGCAACGCAGAACTGGGAAGCCTCCCCCTTCTGCTGTTGCTGATGTACTGGTTACACTGACAAGAGTGGAGCTGCTCTGATATAACTTGCCCTGAAACTTCTTTCCATCCTTTTCCTTTCCTTGCCTTGAATTATTTTTGAAAGTGCTCTGAGCTACAGGAAACATAAATTCCTTTTCCCAGGAGAACGCTGAGAGCTTGTGGAGCTGTCACTTATTTCAGAGGATTCATTAATTGTTTGTTTAGTCTAAGGGGAAGAAGAGTTTTATAACACTTTGGTTTAAAGAAGGGTTCCAGGAGCATGATTCCTTATTACAGCAGTGGCTGTATCACAGCTTATTGTACTTCTTATCACCTCCTTTGATAAAAGAAAATAGCTTATTTTTGGAATAAACTGTCAGTGGCATTGAATAGAATCACAATTGCTGCTTCAGGGTTTGCAGACACTCTAGAGATCAGCAGGAATATTTTTCATTGTCACAGGCTGGTATTAATGCAGCATTTTATTTGAGAATTTCAATGCACAGAAGACAAAAGACACTTGTCAGTTCCCCAAGGAGGGGAAGGGTGCAGACTGGTGTCTGTTCTGCATTTAGCACTTCACAGTTAACCTGGGACTGTTCCGAACAGGAGCCATCAAACCAAGGACATCAAAATCTCAGAGTTGCACTTTGTGCTGTGAGAGGAACAAACTTTGCTGCAACACTGGAGTCACACCAGCTCAAAATATTAGTTCAGATTTGGGCCTGCCTTCACTTACAAACCCATCCTAACGATGGAAGAGCCTTGTTGGAGTCTCCTTGTTGATGGAGATTTGTTCTTACAGAAAGGTTTACTGAGCCCACATACAAAACCAAGCCCCAGTGGCAGGATAAAATGAAGGAAAAGTTCTCTGCAGGGATGAAATTTAACATCTGTGAGGATTTCTGCACTCCTGCTGCTTTAATCACTGCCAGAGCTGACTTCCCTGCTCTGCCCGGCCTATAAAAGAGAAATCCTCATTACCTATTAAAGAGTCATTTTCTTATATAAACAGATTACTTGGAATGAATATTGATAGTTTTATTTGTCCCTGGTGAAGAAGACAGGGTGTTTAAATGTCCAGAAAATGTATTCTACTCACCTGCCTTCTTGAAATAGTTAACAAAATAGAAATTGGAATAATTACCAATGCAGGCATCTCCACTCTTCCTTACCAACAGGGTTTTCAGACCCAGCAAAAGTTTTATGACCTGTAAGGCAAGAGATGGCTGAATTTAACCACTGGTTGAATTTAAGAACACAATCACTTGCAAAATCCTCACAGACCGAAAAAAAAAAAAATTTCTTATGGTGTTTTTTTCTTAAATTGATAACACATTTATTTCTTCACTTAATGCATCATTAACACACTGTTTCATCATCTGAACATTCAAATGCACTAGAAGCAGCAGGGCCTCATAACCTCATTGCAAACAAAAGCCAATGTTACTCTGAAAAACAAATGGGCTTTGACTTTTATTGAATTATAAAATCACTTTCTTCTTTTTTATTTTTCTTTTGAAATCATACCAGAAACACATTTATCTAACTTTGGAAGCCAATAGACTTAGCTTGCATGAGGGAAAAATCTGTGTGAGGGTTGTTATTCTTCCTCAGAAGAAAATGGAAACAACTAATATGGTTTCAGACCAATTTACTGTTGATGGGAATATTGGAATTCCTTGTATCCCCTCCCGTGAGTTACACAGCCTTCAAGCAAATTACATCGTGTTCAGCACAGTCTCAGATAAGGAATTACAAACAATACAATGAAAGCCTCCAGCTATTATATAATGGTAAATATAATTTGCAGAAGATTACATGTTTCTAAAATTATATTATTTTTAGATAAAGAATGATGCGTGGAAAATACTTTTTTAATTTTCCTTATTTTTATAGAGCATGACAAAAGTCAAATACATGTTTCACTGAGAAAAACACGTGTCGATAAAATGGTGACAAGTAATTATCTTCATCAGTGTCTTAGAGAAATAACACATTTGCTATTTTTGGCATTTCCAGCTACAAACAAAATGTCTCAATATTTAACCATGATACGTCAGCTGCATTCACTGACCAGGTATTTCCTGGGAAGCTCCCTGAAAGGTTGATTTTTTCTTTTTCTTTTCTATGGACTGCCAGGTTGGAATAGCATTTACATGTTTTGACAGACACCTTACAAAATAAAATCAATGTTTGCAGGAAGTAGATAGAGCCCAAATTGCAAGTGACTGAGAAGTCTTGTTCTATATCTGGTCTTCAACTTACAGGCCAAAAATATAAGGAATTAACTCTTTTTACGAGACAGCTTAAGCACTAAAGATTGAGAACTCATTAATATATTCACTTCCATGATTAGGAATAAATTAACAAAAAAAAAAAAAAAAAGGGACATTTTTGCCTGTAAAGAGTGTAAGAGTGATAGAATTTTTAGTATCCAGAGGAAGTTACTATTTTCAGCCAATATTTCCCACCAGGTTCAGTGCATCTGTTGTAAGTAATGAGGACCAAGAAAGCAAGGCAGGGAGTGCAGTCCAGAACTAGCACTCTGCTTACACCTGCTATGATACTGGGAATAGACAGAAAACATCTTCAATATCTTTTTTTAGATGTGATTGACAAGCTTAATTTATTTGATGTACTTCTTAGTTATAGGAACAGCAACAGTGCAACAGAAGGATGGTGCAGAGTTGCCATGGCAACAAAGCACTCGAAGTCAAGGCATGAAACATGAAGGGACTGGGTACAGAGAGAGAATTCTCCCTTGGCATGGGAGAAGGAGAAGTTTTACAGCAAAAGGCAAATTGTAGCAATATAACACAACACTCGCCAGTGACACTGGTAATATCCAGAATACATGACTCTGAACGTCCGCCTTTACAACTCCCAATTTGTGAACACTGATAGCAGTCAGCAAATCGTGCCAAACACGGGAGTTAACAGCCTAAATCCTTATGATAAACCAGGACATCAGTATCCACTCCCGTGTCTTGCTGCTCGAGACAATGAAACCTAGAGGAAAACAGATTTCCCCTTGTTCCTGTTATCCCTCTTGCCACACACCACGTACCCTTACACAGGTGAAGGTGTGAGTCCACCCTGTATTCCTCCTAAGGTTGTGATACACAGTTCCCAATGCTCTTTCCAAAGCCAGTAATATTCAAGACAGATGGATGCAACAGCTTCCATTTTCATTAGCTTCATAATCACAGGAAAGTGCCAGAAAAACATACTGTATTTTGAGCAAGAAAATTTTCACGGGCAATATTTTTAGGCCCCACTGGAAGTATTTCTTTGTAGCAGGCTCTTCCTTTGCTTCCTTCATTGGGAAATCAAATGTTAACCAGAAATACTAAGCTGTGCATACTAATGGCTAAGAAATAATTGAAATACAGTACAGTTACAACAGTATAAACTGCAAGGGACTCAGCCATCTGGAAATATTGAAATCCCTCCATGTTTCATTAGTTTGAGTATTTCTGTGATGCTGCTTGGCTGCATAGAAGAGAGCCAAACCTCCCCAGAGTGCACATCCCACCTAGGCTTCCCGAGGCAACCCAGACACAGGGACACTGTGCAGGGGAAAAATGTTTCAGGGGAACAAAAGGGCTGACTTTTTCCAGCCACCAGTGCTGCTCCAGTGAGGCCAACTGCTGGAGAAAGATGAGAAGAAATGTCACATCAGCTGGCAGCCAGATGATGTGGCCCTTTGTAGGCCAGATGGGAAGGAAAAAAGGTTTTAATTCAATACTTCTTGAGTTCCATTGTGTCTCATAGCACCTGCAGTTTGCAGCTGAAAGCAGTTCCTTTTTTACTGTTTATGTCTTCTTTGGAACTTTGCAATCATTTACGCACGGCGTAAAGGAAGCAATCACAACTGTGGCTTACAATGTAATTATTTGTGCTGTAGAATTTGCTTCCATTATAAAACATCTGCCCTGCTTTTAAGCATGAACGTACCTTTGTTTCTGGAGTGCTTTATATAGTTTATGTAATACTAAAGTTTAAGAGATCTTCTGTTCACTTTGCACATGGCTTTACGATGAGCAGTAATAATACCGTTATATTTCCTCCATATATCTTTTTACCAGGACTGAAGTTGGATCAATACTGTAAACTTCAGCCTGCTGCATCTCTCAATTTAATGACTTCAACAACCTCCATTAATCACTTCATGATCGTATTGATAGCATCAGGCACCCTTGAAATGGCTCTTGATATTTAGCTACTCCCATTTTGGAGGGCTGTGGAGCTCATTCTATAGCAACCATGGCAAAAGTGTCTCTGCCAGGAGTTCCCCAAGCACAACAACTCACTAAAATCCAGCTCCATAGGCTGTACACTCTATTAATTTCTTACACTTGTGTCCATTTGAGGGCTCTGTAGCAGCTTTACACCGTTGAGGTGAACAATTCTTCTACATGACCACCACACCCTTCTCTGCATGTGAGAAACCTGGGTACAGCACCCTGAAATGTCTTTACCCCGACATCACTAAGCAATACACATAAAACTAAGAGTTTTACACACATGAAATGATAAGTGGAGTACGTGATCCTGTGCAGACTCAGAATCAAGCAGAATTAAGCACAGGATCTCAGTAGCCAAAGCCCAAACATCCTTCCTCAGATGGAGCCACTTCATCCAGTACTTCGCCCAACAAAAGCCCACCATGTGCTCAGCCGGTGGTTTAGTAAAACTTTACAAAACACAAGTAGCACAACTCTGCAGCTGAAGACACTTCTGTTTACCCTACCTTATTATTTTAAGTCTCAATCTATATTTACTGCTGTGAATTTCAGTTTCCATTTTGTCATCTATTCCAATAGAATTTCTTAACAAAGCTCGTTGGAAATTCAAATTTATTCTTCTGGTGATCACCAGCCCAGCTTCACTAAAGAAACTAAAAAGTAACCAAATATTGAAATTAGCTCTGTGCTACCCAACAACTCTATTTGTTCCTCTGTCTTTCTGTTTTCATTAAAAGCTTCGACAAAAAAAAAAATAGAAACATAAATATTTGCAGTCAAACTTTATTAAAAAGAGGACTTGTTAAAAATTAAACTTGACTTTATGGCAACTGATGGAAAGGCCTAATTGTATTAAATAAGGCTAAAACACTAGTTAACAAAACAATTTATAAAGAAATAAAGGTGCTGCTTTCTACTTACAGGTAAAACTACAAGGCAGATATCTGGGTTTATGTCAACACAACCACTCCACACTTTTCAATATTCCATAATATATTAGTAGCTTTATGTACTGGTTTTATTATTTACAATGAAACACCTGTTGAAATACCTCTTTTTTTTTCAATTGGTGGTACCTAATTGCTCTTCTTAGCAAATCTTTCCTTTGGAGTTTCAGTCAGATTTTAAGATAATTACACACATCAAATAAAAATTATCTGTCAAAGCACCTATATTTTTTTTCCAATTTGAGTGGGAACTTACCTGTGAAAACAGCTTTAAAGAAACATTTCATTCACTAGCTTTAGTGAACTTCCTTTGATCGCTAAGTTTAAGTGAAAAATAAGTGTCATTTTTTTAAAAAACTGTTTCTATTTCTATTAGTAAATCCAGTTTACTATTAAATTGCATGTAAGTAAAATTTCCATTTGCATGCATACTTTTGGACAAATTCCAAGTAAATAAAATTAAGGAAAAAAAAGTTGCCAGATGAAAACACAAAAATGAAGGCTCTGAATAAGCTACAGAATTCAGCGTTCTCCTAAAAAAAAGCACAGCTCTGAGTTGGAAATAGACTCTTCAAAATTCTGTGCATTGTGAAACAACCTTTAGTGAGAGGGGAAAAAAGGACGAAGCATGGAGTTTAACCAAGAGTCCCAACAAACCTTTCAGAGGCAGTAGCACTCATGCACTGTGTTTGGGCCTGCAGAGCAAGACCTGAAGCCACGGGCCTGGAGTGCCCCTGCAGCCTTTCAAATAAAGTGCAGGAAGCACCTTTTTCTTACTGCAGTGCAGCACACCTGGGAAGGAATTATTTCCTCCTTTCACTTGGCTATGGCTGAAATGCTGTCAGGAGCCCATGGCACTCCTGGCTGTGCTACATTTTCTCCTTACTACAAAGCTTTGGCTGCAGACACACAGGCAGGAGGTGGTTCCTTTGAAAAGATAGGGTATTTTCCTGAAAGTAAAATATAAGAGGGGTGGAGGGGAGACACACCATGGAAGGCTGTGGAAAACCTGCCTTTATAGAATGCTTAAAATGCAGCCAAGCTGGGACTGAAAACAGTGCTTTTCCATTCCCACTCGTGGGGAAGTACGATGGCTCCCAGGAACACGAGCTGAGGTTGAAAGATAAACAAACTCCATCCTGCCAAGAGAAACCTGCAGCATCGTGTCCCTGCCTGCTGCAGCCAACTCTGCCA
This sequence comes from Coloeus monedula, assembly GCF_965178545.1. Classification (NCBI taxonomy): domain Eukaryota; kingdom Metazoa; phylum Chordata; class Aves; order Passeriformes; family Corvidae; genus Coloeus; species Coloeus monedula. The sequence goes on along the minus strand of NC_138786.1, from coordinate 8,594,769 downwards.
GTGGAGATCCTCCAGCTGCCAAAACAAGAGATGAGCACACGAGTCCAGCTGCTGGATGAGGGAGGGATCCGGTGACGATTCCGCCACCTCCACTCCACGCTCCTGAGAGAGCCGTAATTGGCACTCGAGCTGAAGCATTCGCAAGATCCTTTCCTCTCCACCACTTGCTTAGCTTGGAAATTAAAAGAAGCTATTGATAGCTACTGGTATGCACCAGGATGGCTGCGAAAGGAACTTGAGCACGCTAAACTGCAAGTAGTAATTCTGTGACAGCTTAACAGAACATAATCACAAAATTTGAAAAATAAGATTGGGTAAAAGGACAAGAGGACAAAGTCCTTCTCTGATCTTCTCACAGAGTTTCTCTTTATAAGCTCTCCAATAAAATCGCTGATTGGGGATGGGAATTTAGAAGTGCCTAAGACACTGTGGCAATTTCTGCACGAAGACACGTGCATTAAAACCAAATCTCTGTGCTTGAGTTTTATTCAAAACCTGTACAAAAGCCTAACGTGCTTCTCATTTCCATACCAGATCGAATGCCACTTTGATGGGAATTACATGCACTCAAATGGACAAAAGATTAAATTTTATAGACTGGATTATCTTATTTTTATGCTAAAAGATTTCTTTGTGCCAGTAAACACAAAATCCACTTTTCCTACAGGCCCTTTCTGCAGAATGCCCATATCAAAAGCCAAGTACATATTTCCAGCTTGCTAGTACTCCAAAAACCCCATTCTCTTAGGAAGGGAGGTTGCCTTCTTATCTTCAATCGCAATTTGAAAATATTTCTTGTCCATTTCTTTTATCTTTTCAGCTTTAAATCAATTTTAGCAGCTTGAGAGAAATGTGGATACTTGGCACAAAGATGAACGCATTGGCAAGAGGCTGAAAAACACACTGGAGCCAGCCTAATACCTGAAGAGAAGGAGGAAAAGGACGGAGACCAAAAGCAGAAAGGAAAAGGGACGCATGCGCACATACATTGCACACACAGCTCAGGTAAAGATAAAAAACCATACTGTAATGCCTGTGCTATTTGTCCTAAACAGAAATATGGCAAGCAGCATTCAACGGCACAAATCCCTTTTCCAGGAGCAGTGCAAATCCCTAAAATCTCAGGCATCTGAGAGACTCCAAAAATCCCTGTTAAGCTACAACAGCAGAACAAACTGAATCTTTTTAATTTTGTATGAATAAACTAATTTAAATTGCTGCTTCTCTCCTTCACTGACACATATTCCCGCACATTACTTGTTGTGCTAAAACCTTATGATTCTGAGATGGCAAATTAAGGGTGAGAAGATTTCTCACATTTCACTACAATTCATCTCACTTTTCTGCTCAGTTCATAAAAGCAAGAGGAGAAAAGACATTTCACCTACCACCTCTTACTTATGTCTTTTAAAATGACAAACGAAACAGACTTAAATGCATTCTGGAATACCATAGAGAAGAGCTTGCTTTTTATAGTATGGGATACCATACATCAGAGCCTGAATGAGATGGAAAATATCAGCAGCAAACACATTCTTATCTGAGTTGTGGTATTACCCACATGGCACCACAAGCCAGTAGTCAATTTGAGTGGAATCAACCTTATTTTTCCACAATCTTAGAATAGAAAAAATATCCAAAGGTAAAAATCTTATCTGTGGGGGTTCTTTCTATTCTTATACCAAGCAGCCAGTATGTATTTTACTTGGTATAAAATTGATTCTACCCACCTGCTTCCCTCAGCCTCTATTTCCCACTTCCCTCACATAGCTGCTCCCTTACCTGCCGTGATTGCAATTGGTGCCATAAAACAGCACAGCAAAGAACTTACACAGGGGAAGCTACTGCCAGCGGCAACAACAATAGATACTCACCAATACCACAAGTGAAACTAATCACATTAACCCTAATAATTACAGCTGACAATGAGTACAGCTGTGAGCCAAATTGATCTCACAGGGGTGCCCACAACGGCATTGTCCCAGCTGGCACCTCACAGAGCTCGGGAAGCAGGGGGGAGAATAAGTGGGAAGTCACTTTGCATCCAAGTTAGCATGACAAGGATAAAATACTGTCTCCTGAGGAATGTTTGCATAAATTGAAGGGAAAGCAAATCCTTGGCAAAAGCCCTGAAATCTCCAGGCCCAGCCAGAAAGGAAGGGCCTGCCCAGCCTGGCTGCACAGGTTCAAAAATCAGCATTAAGCTCTTTTTCCATGTCTCTGGTGAGAATCTTTTTCAAAAATGTTATGTCTGACACAGAGGCCTCCATTTCATCACTTTCCACAGAAGTTGAAAGATATGCTGTCTGGAGATGTGCTGTCTACAGCCTGGACGCAACTGAGCAGAGCACATTTCCACAGCACTTATTCTTCTCTGCAATTGAGATATTGATTTGTGAAATATCTTCATGTCTTGCAGAACTGATTTTCCACGGGCTAAAGCTCCTCAGAAAGATTAGCATAGCACAACGTGGAATTACAGGGTGGATCTGCATTAGCATTTAATTTGGATGAGGAATAGGCACTTGAAGCAAACCTCCTGATGGCCTCTGCTCCCAGTGCTCTCATTTGCTTCAGTGAGCACAAGGTCTGAGTAGGAACAGAGTAATAACACATTTTCCAAGCCTTCCATACTAAGGGTTGTGGTCTATGTTTGTTGCTATTGCTCTTCACAGCTTGTCACTTAAGTAAACTCAGAAATACTAAAAATCACCTGTGAAGGAACTATTCACTTGAACAAAAGATCCTGTTCAGGTCAGGATTGCAATGGATTTTATTTTATTTTAGACCTTCTTTACAAGACACCAAAAGTGCCCTGGTGGGTAGAAAACGAAACAATGAAGGAACAGATTCTGCAGAAGTAATTCATTTATAATCTTGGAACAGCAGGTCATAATAATATTTTTAGTAGATTACAATATCTATCCTTGTTCTACATTTAAAATGCTCCTTTATCAAGGCAAGCAGTTATTTGAGCTGAAATTTTGCAGCACTCTTATCAATAAATTGTAGTACAGAGTTCCTAAAAAGACCATTCCAAGGATGACCATTTTCAGTGTTTAAACAATCCCTGCAGGAGATGGCTGGGTCTAAAGGACACAGATTTTTTGTCTTCAGGAAGAGAAAGGTGGTAAGAAGAGAGACCAAAAAATGCAATCAGGACAGAGGCAGCTCATCAGTAGCAAGCTCTGGAGGCAGAGGGGACAACTCAGGAACCGACAGAAAGATGAGGTAAAGCATTAGACATTTTGAACAAGGACAGAAGATTGCAAACATGCTTTTGCAGGGCAAGAAAGGTCTATTTTTACCCTGCTTTTTCCACGCTGGAAGATTCCGTGATGGAAAAGAAAATAGCACTGTAACAGAAAATGATCATGACCTGCACAACGAACCTGACCTCTGCTAGAGAATGTGCCAGTGTGATGAGGGAAATGAAGAATCTTAATGAGGTAAGAGGAAAGCCAGCCATCCTGGTGCGGTGGGCTCCTCCCAGGAGATCGGCTAGAAAGCAACATTCACTGCATTTTGCAACTTTATTTGAATTCCTCCTGGTTTAACTTTGAAACAAAAAGCGAGGCTATTCAGATGGAGACACAATCTATTCAGGAAATTCTTTTTTCCCCTCACATTTCCCCTGAAGACTTAAAAATGTACATGCAAAAAATGTACATCCTGGCAGCTGTAGGACAGTTCTGGGGCAGAGAGGTCTAAGGAGCCTGGGCAAAAGGCGGGGACAGGGAGGTGGCCACCAGTTCTGGCTTGTAGGAGGAAGACAAGGTGACAGGCAGCTCAGAACAGCACCTTGACAGTCCAAGACACAGCTGTGTACCTCAGATCCATTTCTGTGCCGTAGAAAACTCCTGGTAATGCCATGCCTCCATTTCCTAATAACCTGGGGAATTAGGTCAGACTGTGCTAGAACAGGGTCTTCCTTTCTGACTCAACTCATGCCACACAGCCCCAAATGCAAAAAATTTATCTATAGCACTAAATTATCCAGGCCTTTTCCTTTTCCCCGGCTCAGCCTACTTCTCATCCATCCTGCTGGGGGTGATGCCTTTTCCTGGTCTTAAAATCAAGAGTCATACACGGTTAGAAGGGGAAAAGGGATTTTACCTTGGTATTTATTTTAAGGATCCTTGGGGTCACATGTCCAGGTCATATGCACCGAAATGCACCCCGCAAAGTGCCCACCCCAAAAGATCAGGTATAATATTATAGTTCTTATTAATTAGCAGATCTATCGAAGATTCCCTAATGAGAGGCTCAAGTGAGCCCCCCTCCCCAAGGAACCTTCCCCTGGATGGTTCTATCTTAGTTTACAGAATGTGTTCTGGAGAGGACCTTGGGGTCTGGGGCACACTGATCCCTGGCTACGAAGCTTCTAAAATGTTTACTCTCTCAGCTTGACAAACAAGTCCAGGAATGTAGGCAAAAAGCACTAAGAATGCAGAAGTTGTAAAAAGGTATAACAGGGGTATAAAAGAAAAGGCAAAAAATCTTCACGGCATCATGGAGAGCTGTCCCTCAGCGTTCATACAATTGCCCAAACCCACCGTTTACATCGACTGGGAGTTTCAGGGTCCCAACCCTGCCATGCAGCACACAGGCATTTAAATATTATAGCTGATCATGTGCTGCCTCTCAAACCTGCCCTCTAGCCCTGTTCAATTTATCATTATAAACATGGCACTGGAAACCACACAGCAAAGACATAAATCCCTTCCCCTCAGAAAAATAACCCAAGAATTCCCACATGGACAGATTATCCCACACATGGCCTGAAGGTGAATACAGACACGTTATTGTCAACATTACCATTTTTTTCACTTTTATCCATTGTTTCCTTTTTCTATGTCTCTTTCACAGGCAGGGAAGCAAATCTAAAAATAAAGCTCTTTTTTGCTCGAAAAACGTTACTCACTGGTAGCCCTTTTTAATCTTCTGCCTTTGTTCCCAGTTAGCTGCTCTTCTAACACAACCTGGATTTGATAAAAGAAAGCTGGAAATGGAGGATAAAACCTTGTTTTCCGGAAAAAGCATCTTTCATAGAAAAGCTACAGAAATTATCAGATTTCAGATGCTCTATCCATTTGAAAGTTGGAGACGATTGTCCTGAACAATGGCTGCTTTTTAGGCTCCTGAACTTGCTGGGGTATGGGGGTTTTGAGGTTTATTTTTTTTCAATAGGGTGGGAATTTTCATGTAATTTCCAGGTGAAGAATACTAGCCCATCACTTTGCCTTCCCACACCCCACTTTCTATCTTATGCATTTCTTTTTTAGGCCTCTGTGTGATCGTTTTCAGAAATTGAGCCTTTTTATGGAATCACGGAATCATTTAGGTCGGAAAAGACCTTTAAGATGATCAATTCCAACCATTTTTGTCTCTCACTTGTCTATGACAGAAACAGATAATTTTAAAAATGCCCAAATCATATTGTGTTCACCACAGTACAGAGGTGACAAACCAGCAGAGGACATCTCTGCTCACAGCATCATTCCACTCCCAGCTCTATCCCAGTTCTGAGGCTCAGGAAGTCCAGTGAGCTCCATCAAGCACTGCTGATTCTCCCACACCATAACATTCTGTAGGACAGGAGTGAGAAGCAGAATTCTGCAGCATTTCTTTCTCATTTTTCCCCTTTTTCTGCACACAGAATCTTCTCTGAAGTACAGAAAATAGTGCATGAATTTTAACTTCATCTTTGTAATAGCAGAAAGATATATTTATTCAGTACAAGAATGGCACATACAGAAGTGCTGCAGCCAGGCACGAACTGGAGTGGTCTTGATTCCCTTCCAAATTTCACAGAGGTCAAAACAAGTCCATCACCTCAGCGGGAGAGAAACACTTGATCCTGCTTTGCCACCTCTTCATCAGTGGCGCAAGGAACCTGTCATAGGTTAGCAAGCATAGTCCCAGAAGGGACGTCCTTGCTAAGGGGTGCTTACGGTTTCCTCTGGGAACTGATAGAACCTATCAGCTGGCCAGTCTGAATATGGACAATTCTCTAAGCCACTTAAAGTTGTGAACACCTCTGTGATCCACATTTAAGAACAGACAAACTCCCCCCCAAGCTCTCTCTCGTTTCCGGCGCTGGCACAGGTGGCTGCGGGCCCCGTGTGGGGGCCAGCGGGCCCGGCCAGGCCCTGCTTGGGCCAGGCTGGGCTGGGCCACGGCCATCCTGGAGCCATGGACCTGTTCCAGCCGTGGAACCCCCCCCACTGCCTTGCCGTGGGCAGCCGGAGCGGCTCGGCTCTTCCCCCCCCTCCACTGTGATAAGAAAAATTCAACATTCCAGCTGCAAAGCTGCAAGGCCGAGGTGAGATTAACCCTTTTATTGCTGTGAAGAGCTGAAAACCTGAGGGAAGAGAGAGAGGAGATGCTTAAAGCTGAAATTCTCTTGTGAAGCTATGATATATCAGAGTATCCCGTTGTAATTTCATGAAGATATGGGGGGTAGAGTGTTCAACTCGTAAGCAAAAGCACCTGTGCCGAGATAGGCAGATGCTGACGCAGCTGTAATTTGATGAGAAGTTTGGACAGGGAGAGATGAACCAGATGAGGACTTTTGCTCCAAACGGGAAAGGAGAAAACCTCAGTTCCTAGAGATGTTCCCAGAGATAGTCTAAAGATGAAGATGATGAAGACCGTTTGCTCCCAGGGAAGGAGAAGGGCCTCTGTTTTTGTTTCTGAATGGCTCAACCTTAAAATTGTACCCCAAAAAACTTCAAGAGTGGACCCTTGAAAGCAGTTGTGGGAAAAGCTGCAAGTCGGGGGAAGGGACTCACATCGTGAGCAGAGAGACTCCTCTTCCTAAATGGACTGAACAATATTTGGAAGTGGGCGGCTGTCTCGTTGTGATAATGTTTTCATAGCATGAGCAAGAAGAGACTTCTCTTTCTAAATGGACTAAACAAGGTTATTATGGAAGTGGTAAACAGACTGAACATCTTAAGGGCTGTCTTTTTACATTGTCAGTGGGAGAAGGGAGGAAGGTGGGGGGAGGAGGAGAGTTCTGAAGGTGGTATAATTTTTTTTCTTCCCTCTTTTAGGTCTGTTAATAAACTTCTTTATATTCTTTCAAGTTTGGTGCCTGCTTTGCATTTCTCCTAATTCTTATCTCACAGCAGATAAACAGTAATGAGTATTTTGGACCAAACCACTACACTAAAATGGTGTTTCCGCCCGTTTACAAACCGAACCTGCGACAGAACCATTCAACATTTCATTTTCCCATTTGAACTTCTTTCTGAACCTTCAGCAAACCCAGTGGTGTGCTCTGGTGATAGTTATTTTCACTTCAAGAAATGACAGTTAATAGAACCAAATGCCCTTTTACGAAACGTGGTGCTAATTTGAAAACTCACACTGTATCCGTTGCTCAAACAGCACGTTCACCTCATTCAGAGCCTTATGTCTTGAGAACCCAGACAGGTGAGTCATTTAGACAAAATGATACAAAGAAGTGGTGGTCAATACTAGCAAATTACTGTCTGAAAAGGTTCTGGTTAGTGCAATTTAGCCTCCACCTGTACTTGGAACCTTGTGGTGGGTGCTGAACACTTCCTTGCTTGGTGGAACGAGGGTGGACTCAGCAGCAATAACACAGACACAGTTAATACAGTGCAGCAGGTCCCACCTTTTTGAGCCAATCAAGCAGATAAAATACACACTGGGATCCAATGCAGCCTTAATGATGAGCCACTTGGAGCATAAACTCCAAGCTCACTTCTTTACAGCTAATGGACACAAAAGGTTTGGTGAGATGACTCTCGAATGCACTGTCGTGATGATTTTGGTTTGCAAGGTTTTTACAGCATCCTGTTTCCCACAGCAAGACTGGCCAGCAGTTCCAGTCTTCTCTACTTTTGGAACCAATGACTTTGCCTCTTCTTTATGTGCCAGAAACTGCTTATGTACATGCTCATGAAGAACACCAAATATTAAAAGTTCAAGTGTCATAATGTACCACCAAATCCATTTTGTCTAACTTCAGGTGCCAAAAAGTTTCAGCCAGGTGCCTTTTATTCTTCTTGAAAAGGTAACAGGCATAGGCAATAAGGCTTGTAAAGCTTCAATGGGATGAACCCAGAGCCTTGAGGTGTGCTTAAGATGGCCCCCAAAAAAAGGAAAAATAACTTCTGTACCTCCTGGATTCTCCTAGTTTGATGCCAATGTGGCCCCCAGGACAGATAGCACATTGTTGCCACACAAAATAACACAGTCCCATGGTACAAAGACACAATGCCCTACAATAGATTGGCAGAAACAGGCCACAGCATCTTTGGGAATCAGAGATTCAGAAGTTCTGAACAGATACATAAATTCCTCATGAGCTCAGGGCCAGGCAGACTGCTTCTCACCAATGGAAGGAATGAAATTTTTTCTCTGCAGGCTACTCCTCACTCACAGTCCTATGGTGTGACTAGTGGGCTCTAGTGAAAACTGTTTCTCAAAAATTTTGCTGTTCTCAGTTCTGTAGAGTCACGAACAGCTCGGGGAAACAATGGAGGAGCTCTCCACTGCATAAACAGAATTGTTAACCAAGTTCCAATCACAAAACCAAAACCCTGCCCACTTGTCTGTACCTGCCATCACATTAAATCTGATGATAACTGAGTTGAACAGATGTGTAAATCAGGGCAGAATCTGACCTGCCAGATCTCTGTTATTAGGGATGCTAAAAAATGCAGCTAGACTTTCAGACTCTGGCTGGAATCTGCATTTCTGTCCATTAAAGAAACAAAGTCTTTTCCCTTTAAGGCTGTCCAGATTTTGAATTGGAATAAACAGCGAAAAAACTCATAGTCCCTAAATTCTCATTTTTTGCCACCAAATACAAGTACACATACAGAAAATCTGGGAAGAGAGGAGAAATATCAGCTAATCCTGGGGCATCCGATGTGAACAAACACTGCTAGGAAGATTTTCAGCAGAAGCCATTATTCAAAGATGTCATTAGCACACAAAAAGCAGGAGTGGATATCTTGCACATCCTGGTTTTAGTCACAATTAATGATGTTTCCTTATCTAGACAGTAAGTGTTTAAATCACATTTTCAGTGCTAGGAAAAAAAGCATTACCCTTCTCAGAAACAGCAATTTAAACAATTTCTGGCGTTTCAGAAATGCTGCTTTATCACACGATGTATATGCCTTTCAAATTACCTGTTTTGCTCGACACTTGTGAATCAATTTGTGATAAGCAGGCAGGGAGAACCTGAGGGCACGCCTGCTCTGGCTGTCCCTGGCTCCAGCAGGATGCTCTGTGTGTGCTCCCGAGCCAGCATGGTAGGACTGCAACCTCTGGGAGCCAGAGCTATCCCACACTTCACTTTTTCCCACTCAACAGCCAAAACATGCATGGTTCCTGTTTCTAGGGAAGACAAGGCATCCATTTTCAACACACTCTCCACAGCAAAAGCCAAAATATATTCCCAGTGTTGAAAATTGGGGTATTTTTTGTCCCTACCTGCACTGCCTCTCAGTGTCTCTCATCCTTCCTAGCTGTGCTCCAAAGCCAGCCCAGCACAGGCAAGATCAAATTCCATCACTCAGGAATCCCTTACAGTGCTCCAACTGCGTGGAATAAATCCAGCATGAGTCTGGTGCAATTGCCATTAATGTCAGTCACAGCTACATCGCTTATTTGCATAATTGAAGCTACCCCAGGGACTGAAATCCCAAAGGAGGCACGATCTTTGTCTCCCATCCAGACACTGAAAATTACACCGTTCTATTTTAATTCCAGGTATCTAAATCTCCCCCGGGATTTAGAGCTATCGTTTAAAGAGCAATAAAGTGGTTGGCAAAGAACTGCAGACTACAAAATTTGAAAAAAATCTGAGAAAGGAAAATTTGCAAATGTTAAATCCAACTCAGTTGTTGAGATTCCCTAAGTTCAGTTTTTTGACAATAGACAGGAAAATCAAAACCATTAACTGTAGAGGAAAGGTCTTCAGTATAAAATTCTTTAATCTGGTTGAATGACTAATTTTTATCTGAAAAACTCCCACATAAAACATTTCTCTATGATTAATAAGTAATTACCGTGCATTGTTATCAATAAGAATGTCTTATGATGCAGGGCATAGATGTATTAAGCTCACAGACAATGGACTGAATCATGAAGTCCTTTACAATGACTTTACATGAATTATTGTTTCAAGTTCCCTTCAAAGCAGTTGGCCATTCCTAGAATTGTGTTTCTTTTTCTTCCTTTAGATGTCTTAAATTGGAGAAAAGAGGCAGAACAGAAACCATCCAAAAGGCTAAAAATCCAATTCAGATGAATTCATCCACTTGTTGTTTTGTTCTAACACACTGTGAAACTACAGTGGCAGGGGCATGTGAGTTGGAACAGACCTAATAAATTATCTGCTATTCTGTCCAATGCCTTATTGTCAAGAAACAGCTGTATTAAAATATACTTCCCTTACCTGTTGGTTTGGGGTCTTTTAACAATGCTTCTTTTCATACTGCACATTTTGTGAAAGAAACATCTTGCAGATCTTCAAACATGGTTTTTTTAGTGCTGAAGAGGAACTCCAAGAGTTGTGGTTGACATTTCACCTCCTGCAGCCCAGAAACTGTATTCTACCGGAAAAGTGCTTATTCCTGTTTTTTCACTTTTAAACAACAACTATTTAAATTATTAATGGCATTTTTCTCTGTTATTTAAATTTAACAATTTTTATTCTCCAGTGCTTGCATACAACTACTTTTATTCTTGAGACTGGTGGAATTCTAAATGGGTGGATCCACTCAGTAAAAATCTTGCCTTCTAGTTCCTCATTGCTTCAATAATTCCAGAGCTGAATAACAAATCATCACTTTAACAGACATCCTTAGTAGCTTATCCCAGACATAGTCATTACTGTGGCCACAGTGATGAGGTAAGACCAGAAAATGAGTCCTTCAGTCATCTATAAGGGAATTAAAAATGCTTTCCTTGAGCTGTGATACTCATTAATCTGCTTACCTTCCTGAGTTTTAGTGGCTAGAATTTTCCTGTGCTTTGTTTTCTTTCAATTATTTAAGGATTCCTTAGAGCACGGAAAATATCAGGGCCTGTGATCAAGTCAAATCATGTCACACTCAATAAAATATGATTCAGAATTCTTGCCAAATCCTGAAATATCTTTAATCTTTAATTTGCAATTGAGATTAATATCCAAAAGAGAAGCCATTGAAAAGGAGTGCCACTAAGAAAATATCAGCCCTCTGAAGACAGAGATTTATTAATGTCATATATAACTTTTAAAGCAAATCTTCAAAATTTGATATGCAAGTAATACACAGAAATGTTGGTTTCTGAAAAAGGAGAGTAGTAACTTGCAAAGCAAAGCAGAGATAAAGAGGTTTTGATGCAGTGCAGGCATCTGCCTGTGCAACAGCATTACCTTTAAATAATATATAGACACTGTGGAAATGCACTTTAGGCATTAGCATTTCAGAGGAGACTATGGTTGAAACGAGTTGCCATAATGTGTTAGTACAGTATTTTACAGAATTTCTTTAATGGGTGTTTAAATGTGGGCATGCAATGGGTTCTGTCGTACACAAATACATAAAATAAACTACAGAAAAATACTGTCGTTGTTATAAAGTTCCAACGAATAAATTTAAAGCAAGAATTAAAGTGTTCTCTTTCTTGACTTCTCCCAAAACCTTTTCTACCTCAGCTATTTAAATACAATTACCATGCTCTTTGAAGGCAGACATACGAAAAAATCTATCAAACTTTAAAATCTAAGAACAAATCATACCATACTTGCTCACATGGTACAGTGGTTTACTATTTTGTTTCTTTCCCTGGAAGAAATTAATGACTTGACACCAGACACCAGAGTGAAGCCTTTTATTTATTTTGAGAACACTCCCAAACTGTCAAAGTCCCAGTTCACTGTAGCCCTGTTGAGTTAGTGCTCCACTAATAATTAGAAATATTTCTAGTTAAAACAAAGCAAGGATGGACTAAGTGAAATCCTACAGAGCCATCCTCTCTAAACCTTTCCATCCTGTCAAACTGAGATAGAAATCATACCAAATATAGATTCTTTCATGAGAAATTTGCTCCTTTCTGCTTGCCAGAGGCACTGCTTTTAGAAGACCTTTTTATCCAATATTTCAATAGTTCTTTAAAACATGCATGTAAATGTTGAGCTGAGGAATTTAAAAAAGCAACTCAGATCATAAAAAAGCATCATTTGATTTATTCCAGATCACATAGGCTGGGCTGTGGCATTTCCATGTTAATATACACACACCTCTGTGTGTTGTGCTCAAGGCTGGAGAGAAAGTTAAGCACATCACACATCTTTCCTCAGGAGGTCTTACCTGGGGACACCAGTGGGAGGCAAAGGATGAGAGTTTCCCACACAGCTCCTGCTTTCAGCAGATAATCACAGTGTTATTCCATGTCCAGCTATCAGGAGATTCCAGCACCCATCACCCCATGTGTGTAATAACTCTGGGGGCCCAAAGCAGAAACGGACCCCAGCACACCCCACCTCCCAGGACACAGCTGGGGAGGAAGATTCCCACATCCCCTTCCCTGGTTAAAATCACACATTTGAGTATGAGCTCCTTGGAGCAGTGCTCAAATTAGAATTTTTTCCCTAACAATAGCATGGAGAAAACTTCTTGCTGGCCCCACAGAGTGACCACACAGTGTACTCAGAGCACAAACAACACCAAGGGCAAACCACCAACCCAGGGCTGCAGCCACTGCCAAAAACACAAGCAGCTGGAAAAGTAATTCCTTGGCCAGGAGAAGTAGGAATATTTCCTGTCTTGGACAAGGTGGGAGAGCAGTGCTGACCAGCTTGCTGGCTGGCAGCATATATACATGTACATATATAAATATAGGGCGTAGATGGTTCAAAAATGAAGGGGGAGGGGGGAAAAAAAGTGATGTGTAAACAATTAATGCATCTGTGGCAATGTCTCAAGTAACTGAGCTGATCTGCCTTCTGCTACTTAATTAGAACGCTCTGTTCAGTACATACTGTGTCCCCAGTAAGCAATGCCTCCTGAGCAAATTGAAATAAGCATAATAAATCTTGCTTTTTTTTCCTCCAGACATACAATTCTCTCTCTATACCCAATATGTACATATGTAGGGAGAGAGAGAAGATAAAAAAATAAAGTGGCAGGAGGAAAACAGCAACAGCCACCGTGTTCATTTTTTATCTCTCTGAGAAACTAGCTTTGCAGGGCTGTAGGGCTGATGACAGCCTGCACAAGGACAGAGTTTGGTGAATAATTCAGACACAGTAATTTTTAAATATATCTCACAACTTTGGAACTGTGCAGATCAGTTAACTGTACTTCCATGTCCGAGAAAAAAGCAGCAAAATGTAAACCAATTCAGGTAAAAGTTTGAGTGCACATCCATGAAAACAAATGTATGCGGCAGTATATATATATCTATTTTCTCAGGTCAATTTTATAACAACTATAATGCATTTCAACACTAAAGATAAATCTTCTACCTACTATGTTTTGCTTTTTCTTTTTTTTTCTGCATTTGACTCAGATGGGAGCCAGCTGTTAACACCTGAGTGGCTTTTTTACAAGACATAAATGTAATAACAAGGGGTTTGGGCTTCTCAGCATTAGTATCCTCGTGCTTTTCAAAATGGCCACACTGTAAAAGATGGTGCTCAGCCAGCAAGGGAGAAAAAATGTTGCTGTATTAAGGCAGAATAGTTTACAAAAGCAGTGAGAGACCTAAAGTGATACACAGCTTGTGTTTATAAAAATTCATAAGCATTTCAAGTGCACTCCTAAAGGAATCATGTAGATGCTGCAACAAATTATTATATAATATAATTAAACACAAAAACCTGGAATAGCAAAATAGCATTAAGGGACAAATTTTCATTGCCGTAGCAGTGGCAGACTGCAAGCAAAGATCCCATTAGAGGTAATGGGAGCTGAAGTTATAATCCACTGTGCAGTGTCGAAAATAATATCCCTGTGGCTTTGGCTTAAACTGGCAGAGTTACGGCAGCAACCTGATTTCTAAATCTCCCCATTGTGTGCAGACAGGAGCCCTCACAATGTCCCTCTTTCCCTTCTCCCCGTCAAACACTTTTTTTTTTAAAGAATCACCTTTGAGCACAAAGGAGAGAGGGAGGATCAGGCTTGTTATATATGGTTGTACATTTCCTTTACTTTTGTTGGTATAATCAAGCTTTTACTTCATTTTACCATGGCTAGCAGAGCAAAGTGCTAGCACTGAGAGTTCTGATGCTTCTCACTCTTCAGCCCTGGATAAATCACCTTTGGACTGGTGTAGACAGGCTGCTGGCATGGTGAGGGAAGCTGCTCCCCCTCTCTAAAATCACCCTTCCCCTCTTGCAGACACAAATTGCACCAGTCTGTGGCCATGCACACCACGGGCATCCCCCAATGCTATGGCTGGTAGCTGCATTTCTCACATGAAATTTGTCCTGTGCGGCCACTTTGTAGCCCTCAAGTTCCTGTTACCTGCTTTCACAGGTTTTGCTGTCACTTAAGCTCTCTCAGAGTTCTGTCAGCTTTAAACAGACTAGATGCCCAAACAGAAATGCTGCAGCCCAGCTCCAATCCAAACCTGTAGGCTTGGGCTGTCTCCCATCCTTCAATTACACCTGCCAGCTCTAAAATGCTGGAATAAAAATAATGCCCATGTGGAATCTGGACAAATGTGCAGAGGGTTTTTATCAGTTTTCATAATTTCTAAGTGTTTGGTGTAACATGTTTATGCAACTGCTGGAAAAGAGCCTTACCCACACTGGCAGAGGAGCTGGGCTCACACCTACAGGTGATGAGGAGGATGGACTGTGCTCTCTACAAACCTGCAGGTGACACCAAAGAGGGGGGAGCTTGAAGGCAAGGCAATCATTCAGTAGAAACTCAACAAGCTGGAGGTAAAACCATCAAAAACCTCATGAAGTCCAAAAAAGACAAGTATAAAGCCCAGAATGTGGCTGGACCAGTCCTGTGAATCCCCTCAGGGAGGGGACAGGCTGGCTGGGCAGCAGCTCTGCAGAAAATAATCTCAGGGTCCTGATGGATGATCGACCCCTCACTTGAACCCCCAGCCTAAATTTCTGTATTGTTCTCCCTTCCTACAGGCTCACAGCAAAGCCATCTTACACATATAATGCATTATCTGCTCTTCTTCTCCATCCAAACGTGGCAGGGAATTAATCCCATTCTATGTCAAGGAAAACACGCACACTCAGACATCTGCAGTAGCTCTGATGGCACCAACCACACAGTGAATCCGTGGCAGAAGCAGAATTAGAAAACAAGAATTACTGGCTTCCAATTCTACCTATTATCCATTCAGCCATGATGATTTTCCATGCAAACCTTGCCTTGCCTGGGACTGCTGTCGTGATGTGTTTTAACAGCACTGAGCACAACAGCTTTCTGGCCTACAACTGATAATTCTTGGCATTACTGTAATGCAGATTATGATAATTATTAATAATGTGCTGGGGTAGGAATAAATTATGTGTAATACACAAAATTATTCTGGTGCAGAGCAGTGAGCTCTAACACAACAGAAAAAAATAACTACTGGCAGAGTATGTGTAATAAAGTAATAATTGTCACACAAGTGATAAGCACTTGGACGAAGGGGTTTTTAGGAAAGAACTGGCTTTTTCATGAATGTTTGTACAGGATTTAGCACTGTCCATTATCAAGCCTGCTACATACATACTGTTGTGATCCAAATAAATTTTAAACAAAAGAAAATAAAGAAAACATAAATACCAAATTTGAGACATATAAAAACCTTTTCTCCAATACAGAGAGACAAAAAGTTAAGCAGTATTCATATAGTAGGGGGAAAGGTTTGCTACACCTACACCTCTTCTTCTTCTTTTCTGACCATCTTAACAGAAAAAAATTAATAACTGAATAATCAGAATGAAGATTTCTGAATCAATATTCAATAAAATTATTAACTTTGTTTCCAATGCAATGCATTTTTGGATTTGGCGTTCTGTTCAAGCCACTTTTATGCTCCCCCATAAAAACTAATTGCAAACATCAGTGTGATGCAGGACAATAAAAGGTTTTTGAAGGTACTGTCCTGGCTGAGGCCATTCTGTCATATTTAAAATTTCATGGTCCTTCTTGTCCAGCAGATTCAAAAGCTCACTCAAAAAATCTCTGTGTGACCTAGGCTTATCTCCCAGGGACAATACCAGCAATCCACCCAACCTGGCAATTCTCTGTAGTGAAAGGGTCAAATATAAAGTCATGTTTTACTTGAACTTTTTTCTTTCCTGGAAAAAAAATGATTTCAGATGAACTGAAAGAAGGAAGAAAAACCCCTGTGTACTAAGTCAAGAGGCAAAGTCTATAAATAGCAGCCTGAAAGGATGAGAGGATTCTCTGATCTTTTCAAAGATACCTGGGGTGACTATTCCACTTTCTGCATCGCTCCTGCCACCAACTGTCTGTTAATTGTTTGATTGTCCTCTGCTGTTGCCTTTGGAAATATCTCTTAATACTTTCTAAGCTTAATGTTACAAGACACGAGCATGAACTACAAATGAAGGAGTACATGGCAGAATCTGAGCAAAACCAATGCTTATATAAATAATACATAATACCTCCCTTAAAAGGTTCAAATCCTGCCTCCAGTAAAGTAAATGGCAGAACAAGGCATTTCATCCCGCTTTTTGGTACAGCTCCATCATCACTGTGCTTGAGAAATCAGGAAGAAATCTAGGTAATAAAACACTATAAACCCCATGACCCTTGAGTTTTCTAGGTGGCACCTGCTAGAAGAGGTGCAATAATTACTGGTTACTGGGGCCTCAGTGTCTATGACCACATGACTGCAAAGGTGACTCACAGATTCCATAAAGACAACTGGAAAGAAAAGAATTTTTAGCTCTTGACTCTATTTTTAAGCATTTCTACAGCATCATTCACCATAGTATCGGTGAAGAGGCTAGATTCTAAAACTGAAAGTCTTCACAGACAACCATTATTCCCCTGGGTCATTTATACACAGGGCAACATCTGTCATACATCCTTTAGAGTATGCCAAAATATTCAAATGTTACTCTTAATATGATGAGCACAGTACCCACCCAAAACAACCAATAATCTCTTGGGACTTTAACATGGAGAGCACTTTTCTAGCAATGGCTTCGACCTGCTAAGGTTGTGGAAACATGTTCAGAACTGCTTTAAGTAATGAATTTTGTCACCAAACAAAATTGCTGTTTCATCATTTAATTCTGCAGAGACCTGCTGAAAAATTAATAATTTATTATCTCCATTAAACAGAAAGAATCCACATAAACTGTACCTTTTGATAAAGTCCTAACGATTGTACATCTAGAACTACATCATCAGTATTGCAAAGGTCCATTCTTTACTCAATTTATGCTTCAACACACATCCATTTCTTTTCCTTCTTTTTTTTTCAGAATTCACTTATTTTTAGATAAATATAGAGAGGATGAAGGTAACTCTGCTCCCTGGAATTTTTAATAACACGTAATATTAAGTGCCTTGAAATTTTTCCACATCAGAGAGGAAATAAACCAGGATCTTTAAAGAGGAGTTAAAAATTGATTTGATTCTTACACGTTATACATTCTTGAACATGGTATTGTAGTTATCAATAATAAATACTGAGATATCAAAGTCAAGGTGTGCCAGGCACTGCACAAACACAGAGACTGCAAGAGCTGCCAATGTGAACAGGCAAATTAGCACATGGAGAGGGAAATGTGTGGGGCGATTTCTCCCCTATATAATTATCATTATTATCATTATCAAGCCTGTAGCTTCCTTGATCTGGTGGAATACAGTGTCATTTGTGTGTAGGCTACTGAAAATAAACCTGACAGTAACAACCAACACATCTGTAACACAGCCCAGTGCCCAACCTTTCGTATTTTGTTATTTTCAAAGCATCAGGAAGCAGAGGAAAAGACAAGAATATCAGTAAACCTCAGCGTTCTTGGCATCTCTGAGGCAAAGGGAGACAGGCGGTCAGACAACAAATGCTAAATTAAACAGCAGAGATTCATTCTCTACGCTCAAAGAGTTCCTTCTAAAAATGAAACTGTCAGATTTGACTATAAATGTTTGTTTATTATTGATCTTTTGGGACCTGCAGTTGTTATGAAGTACTAGAGATTGCAAACTCCCTGTGGTTTGGAAATCAGGCATTGAGCATTCTCATAGCAGAAGACAGGGGAAATAATTCTTCTCTTTAAAAATAATACTTATTTTATAGCTCTCCTTTTACCAAAGCTTCATTTAAAGTTTTTAGACTCTTTTGTATTGGAAAAAAAAAGAGTTCTGACTCTGTAGGAAACACTCTCAGTGGGAGGTAGCTTATAAATTAATACACGAACTTGGGGAAACCTCTTACAGTACAGGAGTGTAATCTATACATAATTCAAGGGAACACAGATCTAAAAAAACCACAGGGGAAAAAAAACATCTCAAAACCAGAGAAAAATTAAACATTAGAACAAGCAATTCCACCACTTTGAGTGGATCCACACAGCACATTGGGCCGTGGCATGGGCACTGGACCTCCTGATGCCATTATGATTTTTTGCCTTTTCTTTTATACCCCTGTTATACCTTTTTACAACTTCTGCATTCTTAGTGCTTTTTGCCTACATTCTTGAACTTGTTTGTCAAGCTGAGAGAGTAAACATTTTAGAAGCTTCATAGTTAGTGCCCCAGACGCCAAGGTCCTCTGCAGAACACATTCTGTAAACTAAGATAGAACCATCCAGGGGAAGGTTCCTTGGGGAGGGGGGCTCACTTGAGCCTCTCATTGGGGAATCTTCGATAGATCTGCTAATTAGTAAAACCTATAACGTTACACCAGGGCTTTTGCAGGGTGTGCATTGCAGTGTGCATTGGGGTGCATTCGATCTGGACGTGTGCACCTAAGGATCCTTAAAATAAATACCAAGGTAAAATCCCTATTCCCCTTCTAACCATGTTTGACTCTTGATTTTAAGACCAGGAAAAGGCATCACTCCTGGTTGGGAACCTGTTTTTCTGCTGGGCTGTGCAGAGCTGCCTGCTCCAAAACACACAGGATTTCTAGAGGCCAGTGACACACTACTATGACATTGCTGCTGTACATCACGTATGGAAAGTTGGAACAGAAATTAAGGAAGGTGTGTAACTCCATGGTTCCAGCACTGCTCATAAATCTCAGTGCACTAAGCCTGAGTCAGTTTTTTAAGGAGCTTCCCTGGCACCCACAACCTCTCCAGGCAATGACAACGTTTGGATAGGAGAGACCAGGATAGTGCTGCTGGATGGAGGCAAGTGCACAGGGGTGAGATGGGGTCACTCTCCAGGCTCACCAGAGGCTTCCACTGTGAACCAAGGACACTCCCAGTGCAAGGGGCGAATCCAGCCAGAGCAGGCTGGAAATGGAAAAGTGGTCTCCCATCACAGCAACACTCCAGCAGCCCCCTCCTGGAAATTAACTGGGAAATAAAGGCATGCATCCAGGGTGATCCTCACAATATTCACATGGAGTGGCCTCAGGTCCCAGCGAGTCTAGAAACACTGCCTGGGAAGGAAGCCAGACCAAGGAAAGTTGTGGTTCATTCCCAGCACTTGGACAGCATTTCAGCTCCCGGTGCCACAGACAGAGCCACTACCAGACATGCAGGGACCCTGTGACCCTGGAGGTCACAGCCCAGGAATGCTCACAAAGGGCATCTGTGGCCCACAAGGCAGTGGATACAATGCTCCTCACGATGTCAATTGGAGCTCAGTTCTCCTCAGGAAGAAGGGAGCTATGCTGGAAGGAAAGGAGGATGACAGTGGCTGTATTCTCTGTTTTCATGTACATTATTCCCATTCAGCTGAAACAACAGCAAAGGCTGTGTGTGCAAAGGCTGCAGTAGAGTGAAATATGTAGCACAGGGCAGGAATTTTGTCTCTTTCCTATTTTTTATCTTTTTCTGCAGGTTTACAGATAGTGTTTTTCAGATGAGAGCTGGTAGCTGATGCCATCCCATCTTCTGCTTTTGATTCATGTAAATTCCTTTTGGGTTAAATTCTGATTTAGTAACTTGGTGTACTGTGAAATGACTATAGATTCCAGCTCTAGCCAGGCAAAAAGCCAAGGTAACTGCATTGTGAGAGGGATGGGCCTTGGCTCTGCTCTTGAAAATTTAACGCATTTTAACAATTGATTTTCAAATGAAACATGCATGCTACGTCACATCAAAACAGAGCAGTATTAGGTTTCCTCCATGCTTGGTGCTGCTGAATTCAGTTGCCTCATTTGATCCTAATTGCATTAAAAGAAAAAGACAATTGGCTTCTCACTTTAAAAATACTCAAAAAAAAAAAAAAAAAAGTAACTGCTTAAAATGCAACAACCTGGGAGTCAGCACCAGCACTACAAAGTAACTGCAGCGTGTATGAAGCAGTAAAGAACACGGAAACTCATTTTGATTATACCTGCAGAATCAAATCCATCTCTAAGTGTCGTATTCCCAAGCACAACAGAAGTAAAAGTTTGCCATGACAAAGGGTAACTGCAGCAGAACTGTCCCAAGAAGCCTCAAACAGCCAAACCATGGCTGGGAAAATCAGAGCACTGCACGTCTCTAGATGTTCAAGAGCATCTTACTAAAAAGCTCAGCAATATGCTCCAAATCTGAATCAAAATTCCCAAATTCCAGGGCTATTCCCATCATACTGCTGTTTAAAAAGCAAGATGACTTCTTTCTTTTTCCTGGGCAGGTCTTCCTCATCCAGCCCCTGCCTGAAGGGACAGACAGGGCCCTCTTCCACCCTCATACCTTCAAATCACACAGCTCCCACTGCCTCCTCAGCTTTCCTTTAATGTTTTCAAACACATCCATGACTTGCTGTGGACTGGATATTCCCAGAAAGGAAAACACAACATTAACTATGCAAATCTCTTTTTTTCCTGGAAAGACTTCATTACAAGTGCTATGTTCTTTCCTATGAGAAGCAACAACCTTAAAATACATTTCCCCATAGTGTATCTCATTACAGCTACAGAAATAACCAGCCTGTTTGCTCTGATCTTCACAACAGCTGTAAATTCTAAATAGTGCATTAATTGTATAGGCAGACACCGTGTGCAGTTGTGTGTATTTCAATCTTTTTTCAATTACCCTACCAATTTTCATAGTCCCTTTAAAAAAAAGGTTTATAACAAGGAGCTTTGGGTACTTTAGCCTAAAATGACAAAGAGAGTTCAGATGGATAATTACAAAGCAGGATAAACTGTGACTGCAGTATACACTTATTAAATTTTGCAGAACTATTAAGGCAAAAGTTACTGGAATATAGCATCACATGAAGTTCATATACACTGATAAAAATCATATTAAAATCATCTATGAGCAGTAGAACACAGAATGATGAAGGTCAAAGAAATAACAGTCACTTTGATACAACTTAATGTGAATGAAGCCTTGAACAATGGCATCCTTAGTTTAGCATTTCTTGTGTCTTGCTCTGTATCACACTTCTGATACCATTTAGGAATCATATCATCACATAATTCAAAAGTAAATTTTAGATACTACATAAAAGATTGACAAAACATTACAGAAAATATCTTTCAAAGGACACTATATAAATAAGACTAAAAGGCTTTCTAAATCAGGCTTATTTAAACTTGATATTTTTCTGCATTGCTGAAACAAAAAAAATATATTGGGGTCCTAAAATAATATAAATGAAAGTGTCTATATCTAGATGCATATCTACTTTAATTTCATAAATTAAATATAAAACATAAACAAAATCTCATATGGTGAAAAATATACTGATTTCTAATATCAAGCAGCATAAATCCATCCAACCATCCATTAAACCATCTAAATAGCTTTTAAAGCTGATTTTATTAGACATTTCACATTAAACGTGGGTTTTATACTATTTTCCAGCAGGGTTTTCCACCCCCCAAGAAAAAGAAAATTTTAGAAAAGGATATCTTTTTAAAAAGTGCAATTACATAAAAATTAAGAGGTTTTTACTATGTTTACAATAAGTGACAATTTATGTTTAGAAAGTCTGACCTAAACCTTTTTGCTGCCAATAAAAATATTCCCACTCACTTCAAATGTAATGGAATATTTAGACCATCTAAATTGGTTTTAAGTTTAATTTACTAACAAAAAAAGTAGCAAAGGACCACCAATGTTGCAGAACTTGTTTGCATAGTTGTCATCCCTGGAAATGGGACAGAAAGTTGTTTCTTATCATAGAAAAGACTCACAGAATGATTTAGGTGGGACGAGACCACCAGAGGCCACCTCATCCTCCTGCCTGCTCAGAGCAGGGTGCATGGAGTGACCAGTGCAGATCAAACCTTTCAACACTGAAGGCACCACAAGATGAAACAGAAGATTTATGTGTGGTACCTGCTGTGCAGCACTAGGGAAAAGCTAAAATAATTCTAATTTTGCCAATTAGATGCAACCAGCAGAGATTCTGAGCATTATTTGACTAATATTTTCTCCATCTCTGCCAACTGCAGTGCTGTTAACAGCCATAAATTAATTGGCCATCCATTTTTTAAAGCCCAGACATCACTTCCCATGTCAAAAAATCCACGGCATCAACATGTGCTGATCCATATTACTTCTATTCAGAGAGGGTAATACAATATGAGATCCAGGCAAGGCTGACAAAACAGGAATGTTATGATTAAAGTGTCCTTATTCTCTTGCCCTAATTCCAGAGGCAGATTGCTACTTAAAGCCAAATGACTTGGATTTCCACAGAACATGGTGAAAGCAAGAAGTTTCTCCCTTCCCAGCAAAGCATGGCAATTCAGTAAATCAATGTTAATGTCGTGATCAGCAATTTAACCAAATTATTTATCAGCAATTATTTATCCTTTCCTATCAGCAAAACCCACAGCCATGATGTTATGCAGTATTCACTCTATACAAGCATACACACAAGTGGAATAAGGTCTGACCAGCTGTGCAGAAACACAGCTTCCAACAAATCAATTTGTGTTTGGAGAGAGATGTTCCACGATTTCCTGGGGTATGCAGAGCAACAGGATGCAGCAGGGCAGCAGCTTAAAGGTTAGATTTGCAAGGAAAACTCCATGACTGACCTTTTCAAAGCCACCTAGGAAAATGGACATTCATTTTGCCTCCATCTTAAAGTTAATTTCCACGCAGGATTTGTCTTCCTTCTGCATATCTGGAATTCTACCCTCCTAAAATCTCTGCTTACAGGCTTGGAAATAAGACTCTCTTCCCTTTCTTTGTTGCAAAGTTATCAAGGGCCTCTTTGTTCTTATATTGTGTGGTTCATTAAAAAAGGAGAACTTTCATTTTCCTTATAATGGAAGTTGTGCCTTCAGAAACTACACATATCCCTGAAATAACCCTATGTGGAATCTGTTGATATCAGATACGTTTTTCCCTCAGAAACACTCTCACAGTGAAAGAGAAATAGCTTTTCATAAAAGAAACTAAAAGAACTTGAAAAGTAATACAAAACATAATAAAAGAATTTATTGCTAGCAGTGCTTTTCTGAAGTATCTCTCTTTTTGGAGATGTGTCACCATTTCCTAAAGGGTTTGTATTAAAAAACACTTCAAAAATACACAGCAGGTTTCTTTAGGGATTCTATCAGGCTTCATTTCTAACTGATTCTCCACAAGTGTATATGTGAAAAGGAAAAATCCTGCTACACTAAACACTGATGTCAGGTGGCAGATGAGATCCTCCACTCTAGCACTATACTCGTGTTGCACCTGAAGAGTATCCGCTGGGGAGAATTCCTTGCTCCACCACTAGACAAATGAATCTCTGCCTTCACCACACCCCCATCTCGACCATTATTGAGGGAGCTGGGTGTAAAATACATTTGCATTTCAGTAAGATGGATTTTTAAGAGCCTGCTAATGCTGCACACGCTTGCTTGGACACACCATCCCCAATTTCATTCAGTACAGTAAAACTGGACCCTTTCCATTGCCCTGTTTTCACCATGAAATAATCCCTTCTATTTCCAAAGTTCCTTATTCTTCCTGTGAACATTTATCTCAGCAGCAGGCTGAAGCACCAGGCCCTGCTAATAAGGAGAAAGTCCCTAGTGAATCCTTGTCTGGTTTAATCTTTATTTTCAGACCACTTCTTCTGCAACACATACTAATTAATTAATTTCCACTTTAACTTGCCAAACTCTATGCCATAACAAGACAATCTCCACTGTGGCTTCTCTCCCTTTCTCTCTGACACTCTTTTCAGCATGTCAAAATTTCTGCCACCCATCAGAGCAGCTGGAATTTCAACCACATTACATCGTTGGCCTGTCCCTCTACCGATAAAAGACAACTTGAGCCTTGCCTTCACCTTCTCAGCATCTCAGCAGCCACCCCCTGAAAGGCCTTCCCATACTGTATACCAGACTCAGTCAAATCCCACTTTGCTCAAACATCTCCTCAAATTCCAGTTTCTCATCCAAAAACTTATTTCAGTATTAGCAAAGGGCAAAAATATAAAAGGTTATAATATCTATTTGCCACCCCTACTTAGATTAGATTCTTATTTCAGCTCAGAGTATGAATTGGGGAAAATTATCTAAAATGGCACTTGAGTAATTTCATGATTATACCAGAGATGTTTTCTCTCATCTTTAGGTAAGAGATCTTTCATTCAGTTCGATTATTCAAGCTTTGTGTGAGCCCTCACTTTTTTTTGTCATAACCTTCAGCAGACAAATCAAACGAGGTATTTCTCAAATTGTCTTTCCTGGGGCGCATCATTCCATTATTGTTTTTCGTGGCACTGACACACACGTGGGTGACATTTGCGCATATTCACCCTTGGGCACCTTACCTCGATACATTCCTGCACAGAGCAGGATTGCAGTTCACTGGGAAAAGCTGGAATGAGGCACTTCCCTGCTGTCCATGGGCAGTAAATCAGATTTCAATTCAGTGCCGTGCAATAATCAAGAGAGACATCTGCTGGCAATAAAAGCAAAGGGCACCCATCATGAACCACCACCAAAGCACTACACTTTTAACTATGTGGATATACACTTATCCACGAAAATGAACCGTTCAGGGCTAATTTAGAAGTACCCAATCGGCTGAAATCACACATTTGCTTTCATTACACCCTCTCCCAGGTGCATCCTGTTTCGTTTGTGATGCATTTCCTCTGGTTTTGTTGGATCTCCTTTGCTGCTTTACACTGCTTCACAAATGCGGTCAGTGGGATGGCTGCAGCTTAATACAAGAGGTGTTTATTGACTAAAAGGATTGCACATCTTGTTCAAAGCTGTGCTCTGAGTGCAAGGTAGTTTATAAATACGAGTCCTATAATTTTAGCAAATGAATGAGAGGATGCCATCCATTAACTAATTAGTACATAGCAATTAATTGTAAACAAGCTTTGATGATACCTTAACTAACACCACCCACAGCAATGGCAGTGGCACCAGAGGAAGTGTGATCATTGGCACAGCTCCAGGGGGATGAGAATCCAGCCAGCCTTCCAGTGTGGGAGCTATTTCACTGATCGGAACAAAGATTATTTTTAGACAACTCTCATGTGAGCTATGAAAGGAAAAGCCTTCTTAGACAATGCCTTAAAGTAACACTTAGCCACAGCCTTGTTAGCTTGGTTTGGTTTGGCCTGTGGCTTAATGTTCATATTTTGAACTTTATCAAGAGCCAAGGAGGAAAAAGTGCTGCAGGTGTCCAGCAGGACATTTCAAATAAACAGGGAGGCACACCATAACCTGCTGCCAGTGCAATGCTGCTGATGCAGCTGCCTCACATTTGATTCTACCCACTTTTTAAATGTTCCAGCCTCTTTTCCAAGCTCTCAAGCAATGCCTTTCAGCCCTGCTCAGGGAGGAGCCCATTGTTCCACCATCCCCTGCAAGGCAGGAGATGGCATCCGTAAGTAACAGCTGCTGTTCCCTCTCCAGGACTTAGCCTTAGGTCTTAGGAAAACTCTTGTGATCAGATTTCCCATTTTCTTTTGGAATACACCAGATTGCACATAATACCTGATCTTTAGAAAGCAACACTCTGGAGGGGTGCCTTATGCTCCTGACAGGACGTCTATTCACAAGGTCCGCCTTGTGCCCTCCCTGCTCTTATTTCTCCCTCTAGGTCATTTTCATAGACAATTGCCTCCTTTCATATTTGTGTGTGTGTGGCAATAGCCAGCAAGTCTTCACCATATTTTCCCTCCCTTTACCCCCAAACATGGGCCTAAATTAGACAACCTGTTCACATTTTTGCTACTATTTAGTCCTTAAAGCAAGAAAACAGCAGAGGTGCCTCAGAATTAACTGAAATTTCATCTTTCATTGTATTAGGGCACCGTTGTCCAGATTAGCTAGTTGCAGTGATAGGAAAACAATTTTCCAAAGACAGCAGAAAATCTACAGTAACATACCTGCCTAAAGAGTAAAAAGCCCTAGAAATACTAATGCTTCAGGGAAAATATATTTCAAGCAAAGTTAAGCTAATAACAGCGTAAAGTTAATCAGTCAGCATACACCAGCTGCTATTCCTGTTTATGAACTACACATCTTGTTTGTACACTTTAATAAAGCAGCCTTAACAGGCTTCAAAGAAAATGCTACTTTTCTCATAATTTCATCAGAGCATGGCACCAGTAAGAGTGAGCAAGGGCATTGCACTGAAATACTTGAATGACGTTTCTGCTCTGAATCAGCTACGCTGTGTGATGAAAACAACTCAATGAAACTTCTTGTACCATTATAATACACTTTCCACTGCAATCACTGTGCTTTTATGTTTGGCACGAGGCAGTCTCCATTATTCTCAGTTAATGTAAGTAGCAAAGATTGCACTTGCTGACATGATTTCACATTCCTTGATAGGACAGGCTGCAGCTCTGAAGAGACTCACCAGTAAATCAGAGACCACTCACATTTCACTGCTCCTATAATTGGAAACCATCTACATCTCCAAACTGCAGCACTTCTAATCCTGAGGATAATCAGGATAAACTATATTTTACAGTAACTATTGCAAAGTGTGGAAAAAACCTCACTTTACAACTTTACATGCCAATAATACTTACACAGTTCTGAAAAACGTTACACAATGCTGACCCTTAAAGATGTGATAAGCTTTTAGAACAATGCTTAGTCCCTAATTATAGTGTAAAACTTTTAAAGAACAAATCTTACAGACCCATGAAAAGGCTTTTTTGTTAATGCCTATTTGAATTAAGTTATGAGCATATGCATATTCACTGTGAAACCCATATGAATTTTATAGGTATAAAGCCTCCCAAATAAATTTTGAGACCTATAGATCACACCACCATCTGAAAATGCACAGATTTATGACAGTGTCAACTCCCAACACACAAAGAAAAATAATTGGGTGACAAGTCAATTCAAAACAGGAAAAAACAAAATATGCAACTCATTTGAATACTGTTAAGTAAACTTTGTTACTGTCAACTCTAGTAGAGCTTATTGAGCCAAGATTAAATGGTTCTAAAATAGGAATTTCAGAATGTGTCTGGGAGTGTGGCATAATAACAGCCAGGAGCAAGATGTGAGTCTGCCTTCAGGACTATTCATAGCATGGATTGGGATCTCTTTACTTTTTTATGTGGTGAACTATGCCTTTTTTGAGCAACCTCACCTGCTGAGATGACTCATTTCAGTAGCACTGAACCCAGACCTCTTGTCTGATGCTCAGTGGAATTCAGCTTTCTCATTTCACAGGACATCTCATTATTTCCTTTAAATTGCCAAGTACACAACTAAAACAATGTAGTCTCCTGGAAAGAGACAGACTATGAAAAATTACATTTCAGAAACAAGGTCATCCTAGAGATATATTTGGAGACAACCATCAGGGTTTGACAAAGATTCACATTTAAAGAAAAAGCACCCATCATTAACTCAGATGCACAAACTGAGTTTGAGTTAGAAACACACCTAATCAAAGTATTTACCTGCTCAATTAACATGCAGACATTACACTGCTCTACCAAAACAATCTCTTTTCTTCTCCATCACTCTACACATACTTGTGCAGAAGATAAAATGCATAAACCCAAGGAATTTCAAGAGAAATTCTCAGAGAGCCTGTAGGTAGATCAGTTTTTAATGCTGCTTTTATTCTATTTATGCACCCTGCTCCCCTGTGTCTGGTAAAAATGTAACATCTAAGCCACTCCTGAAGCCACCAGATTCCCAATCCCAACTCTGCATAGAAGAACAAGACATAATGACAAAGAGGAAAAAACCTCAAAACATGAAAAGGTTCCCCAGTTACCAGACTTGAATGCCTTTAAGCAACTCCTGTCTTCAAGAAAACTTCTTGTTTCTTACCTCCTATTGTGTTCTTCAAATAAGGCAGGCGTTTTGAACTCAGTGGCACAGAAATCGTCAGAGAGAGGCAGAGTCATGGCTCCTCCGATTTGTGTGATTGAACACGCCATGAACACTGTTAAGACTGAAACTACAGCACTGAAAAATAGTTTGATTTATACCTTCTAACCAAAACAGCACATCTTCTTCAGATGGCACAGACTTACCTGATGAAAAAATTAAAAATTCATTTCTTACACAGCTAGCTCTTTTTCGCACTTCTGTTAATCAGTCCAAATTTCTATTTCAGGCACTAAGTCTCCGGTTAATTTTGCATTTCAATTGAAAATTCATCTCTTAAAAACTTTTTAATTAGCACTTCTTTCAAGTTGTATAATTGTTAATTAGTTGCTCTCTGTTAATTTTAAGTTTGCTGGCAAAGTGCTCTGAGACTTTATAAATAGCCCACTTCATACTGGTTTGCAGTACTGTAATGTGACACACGTGGCAGGCCAGACACACATCAGGGAAGGGAGTGGCATCCTTCTGAAATCAATTTCACTGAGAAATCCTGCAGGTTATGAACTGAAACCAGGATGTACTCAGGAAAAATAATTACACATTATTCATAGCAAATAATGTAGATTATTGTGGTGGGTTGGCCCTGGCTGGACACCAGGTGCCCACCAAAGCCACTCTACCATTGCCCTCCTCAGCTGGGTGGGGGAGAGAAAATATGAAAAAAGGCTCATAGATGGAGATAAGGGCAGGGAGAAATCCCACACCAGTGAGTGTCATGGGCAAAACCAACTCGACTGGGGGAAAATAATGCCACTCGTCCTTGGCTCAGCCTTGGCCAGCAGCAGATCCATCTTGAAGCCGATGGCATTGGCTTCATCAGAGATGGGAGAAGCTTCTAGCAGCTTCTGCCAGTAGCTTCTCTTCTTTCCAGCTACCAAAACCTAGCCACATAAACCTAATGCATTTATTACGATAACTACCATTTCTATTATACGCTGGGGTAGAAGTCACGTGTCTAAATTGGGATTGCATCGAACAGCACCAACACATTTTCAAACAGAAACAAGGGACAAATCAGAGGCAGGACAATAGTTCAGACACAAAGCAGGGCTCTTCTACTTCTCATTAAGAAAATGTCACAAATGTGAGAGACAACAAGCACAAGTAGCAGAAAGGAACAAGGGGAGCAGGAAGGTCATAGCTCACTGCCTGCAAACACAGGCTTTGGGAGTACAGCACACCAGTTCCTGTAGAGGTTTTTAGAAGCTCTTCTCCTAAAAAGGAGAGAATACAGCAATTTTTGCTGCAGAATCCAAATGACAGGCAAAAAAGGCTGGGAATTTGGGAGCTGAAAGCCAGAAGCTGGTATAAAATACATTGTTGGACCAACCAGGAACTCCAATACAATGAAACCAGCTATGAAGGACAGGGAAAAAGACAACTCAGCTGAAAAAAGCTGAACTAAAAAGAAGAGATGGCAGAATATCGATGCTCAAACACCAACACAATTCTCAACTGAGTGCAACAATATGATTTATTAGTATACATTTTAAATAACACATTAGATGTTAAATCCAACTTTTTGCTATAACTTTTCGTGATATGTCAGTGACAAAAATCTGAAGTTTTTTAAATTGACATAAAAATGTATCATTAAAGGGGAAGAGCTGTAGCTTTTGTGGCTTTTACAGATACTTGGAGCAATCTGTGTGAAAACATAAATTCACACATACACACACTCAGCACTTCTGAGTATCAGTAGTTACTGTCATTAACTCTGCAGTCTAACTACTATTGCCAATAATATGAGAATCATTTAGCTTCCCTCAGACTTCACCATCGCAAGTCACTATCCTTCTCTCAACAAAAAAAAGTCTTTCAAAGAGCTTTTATGTATATATGTAGAGAAGTAGTGGCTGGATTACTGTCACTACAGACTTTTCTGGCTAGGTAAGTAAAAGATTTGCTTCTCCAAAACGAACACTCTCATAAGCTCTTCAAATATCAGCACTTAAATACACAGAGATGAACGTGAGAAATGTGACAAACTGCGACACACCAACAAGTGTGTGTTTGCCTCCCTCTACTGGCTCACACCTGTGTAGCTATTGGCCCTACTGCAACTGCTGGCCAAAAACCACACATGGACATCTTTTTTCTCAAAACTCTGATCTTTGTATCATTTATGGTCAGCCTGTCTATATGCAGAACCCATTTTGGTAGCAGATTTTCAATGCCAAAGGCGAAGGCAGGTGTTTGATGTGTGTGTAACGCTGCATAAGGCAAATACATCTTTGCTAAAAGCAGAGGTTTTCTCGCATCTCATAGCACGACAGTCTTGATGGTCAGAAAAGAATTGTCTGAAATTCAGCAAAGGCCAAAAGGTCCTGCACCTGGGAGGAATAACCCCATGCACCAGTACAGGCTGGGGGCCAACCTGCTGGAAAGCAGCTCTGTGGAAAAGGACCTGGTGGTCCTGGTGGACAAAAACTGCCCCTGAGCCAGCAGCGTGCCCTGGGGGCAAGAAGGTCAGTGGTACTCTGGGGAGCATTAGGGAGAGCATTCCCAGCAGGACAAGGTTGGCCCCTCTGCTGAGCCCTGGTGAGGCACAAATGGAGTGCTGTGTCCAGCCCTGGGCTCCTCAGGACAAAGAGAGATGAGGAGCTCCTGGTGCGGGTCCAGTGGAGGGTAACAGAGATGATAAAGGGACTGGAGCATCTCTTATGAGGATGGACTGAGGGAGCTGGGCCTGTTCAGCCTCCAGGAGAGATGGCTGGGAGGGAACCCTGTCAATGTCTGTCAGTGTCTGCAGGGAGGGGTCAGAGGATGGAGCAGGCTCTTTTCCATGGTGCCAAGCAATAGCACACGAGGCAACGGGCAGAAATTGATACACAGGAAACTCCACCTGGACATGAGGAAAAACTTCTTTACTGTGCAGTGACCAAGCCCTGGAACAGGCTGCCCAGAGAGAATCTTGTTATCAGACTTCTCATCTGATCAGTGTTTATTTCAAATATGTGTGTTCCATTTATAAAATGTGGAACCTGTACCAGGACTGTACTGGCACTAGAATTTTAATTATGTAAGCACACTGCATGTAACACAACATTGACTCTAAGTCAGAGCACACTCCCTTAACAGTGCACATTAAAATAAAATACTGAGTGACTCCTTCCACTATTTTACCATCCCTACCACTTTTCAGGACACTGACTGTCACTAGTGACAGCTAGCACCTGTAGATCTGCTAACTTTCAAAACATTCACATGAGTATTGGCTCACAGCACACAGCACTGCAGTTAAAAGTACACAGAAGTTCTGCATCTAGAAAATCTTTTTATTCAAGGGAAGGCTTTAAAAATGGAATTTACTCCACAGCACACAGCAGTCCCTTAGGGGCTGTGTACTCTTGAAGTCCGCTCAAGGCTGCATTAGTAGTGCAGTGGGCTTTTCACGTTGTTTTAAGTGAATTTATTGATCCCGACTAACCTCCACAGCCCCTGCAGTCATCAATCCTCTATCAACAGCACTGGTACAGCACCTCTCTTACTAGGGTTGTCTAGAATACCTCAAATCGGCTTAAATCTATCCAAAAAGTCCTCCTGCTGGAAGCCCGAGAGGGTCTTTTTGGCCTGTTCTGAGCTCCACAGAAGCAATGAGCAGTGCCCTCACTTGCTGCCTAGGGCCGGAGGAGGCGTAGCATATTTAATGGAAGGAGATAAGGCTAAAGAAATAGAAACCAATCAGTATTAGTGACAGGTCTTATCCTCAAATACAAACAAAAAAAAAAAAAAGGGGGGGAGTAGGGAAACACCTATCCTGTCAAAATCTCCACAACCTCCTAATCCTGAACACCAGATATGCAGAGCATTAGCTATCCATGAGCAACCACCTGAACATGGATTTTTCCCTATTTTCATCACCAACATCCTTCCCTCATCAGTATCTGGCTTATTTCACACACGGCCTGAAGACAAAACTTTAAAAGTTAAGATTTTTAGGACAGAGCCTTCTTCACTTCTTTTAACCAATGCTGCTTCTAGAGCCCGGCGCACCCTTTGAAACACCACGTTCCCGGCGCAGAAATAAAACCGCTGGGTGAAAACACCTTCCCGCAGGAAAACTGGGAAGGCGCTGGGAGAGGGCGCGGGGGAGAGGCGACAAGGGAGGAAAAGAAACGGGGCAGCCTCCGGCCGGAGCGGACGGTGCCGAGCCCCGCCCGGGCTGTCCCGGGGAGCCTCGGGGACATCCGCGGGGGCTGTCCCGGGACGCCTCGGGGACATCCGCGGGGGCTGTCCCGGGGAGCCTCGGGGACAACCGCGGGGGCTGTCCCGGGGAGCCTCGGGGACATCCGCGGGGGCTGTCCCGGGACGCCTCGGGGACAACCGCGGGGGCTGTCCCGGGGAGCCTCGGGGACATCCGCGGGGGCTGTCCCGGGACGCCTCGGGGACAACCGCCGGCCTCGGCCGGGCCGTCCCGGGGCGCCGCGGGGACAACGGCCGGCAGCGGCCGCGCTGACCGTGCGCCATGACCGTGCAACGCCCGTCGTGGCCGCCGCTGTACTTCCCGCACTTCCACGGCACCGAGCCCGTGCCGCGGCCGGCCGGCGGCGCCTGGGCCCCGCTGGCCGCGCTGTGCTGGCCGTGGCAGCCGCTGCCGGCCGCGGCCGGCCCACCCCGCTACGCCGCGCTGCCCGCTCCCATGGTGCCGGAGCCGCCGCGCCTCTGCTGCCCGCCGGGCGCGCCGCGGGCCGGGGATGTGGCGCGGCGGCCCCCGGAGCTGGCCCAGCTGCAGCTGCAGGAGGAGATATGCGAGCTGGGCATCCGCCTTAAGGAGCTGGAGCTGGCGGCGCTCATCGGCGACGGCTTCGACGCCAGGCAGTGTGCGTGCGCGTCCTGCCGCGGAGCCGCCAGCGCTGCCCGCCCCAGCGCTGCGCGGGGCGGTGGAGGTGCGGGCACACGGCACCGCCACCGCCCGGCACAGCCCGGCCGCGGGCGGAGCAGGTCCCCCCGGCAGTGACCCCTAAACGGGATGTGCGTGGGGCGGGTTTTGGGTATCTCCGCCCCGCAGCGCCGTAGAGCCAGCCCGGGGACACGGCAGGGGCAGCGCAGGTGCGTGCGGGAGCACGGGGGCGCAGGGAGAAAAGCCATTGTCCCGTGTCAGCTACCACTGCTCATGGGTAGCCGGCTGAGGGCACGAATTAGAGGAGTCACAAAGAAGTACGGGTGTAGTCACTGTTGCACAAAGCAACAAAAGCCCCAAAGTCATTAAGTGTCAACAAAAAACCCAACCCAGGCACCAGTCAACAGAGAGGGAGTTTGTACATGCAAAATGTATCAACTCGTAATGAGCCCCGGCGCTTGTACATCAGCTTTGATGTAAAGGCCGCAGTTAGTTGGAGGTGTTAATAAAACCCAAACCAAAACACACCTGCCTCCCAAAAAAACCCCAACCCGCACCTAAAGAAACCACCAACCAACCAAAAAATCTTCAGTTAAATTATAAATGAGCTGGGCATTCTGATTTTACAATCTGCTGGCCATGAAGAAAATGCAGGAAATAAAATATTTCAGCAGATGGTGATGGTACTCAGAGTTCCAGTGGTAAGGCCAACAACTGTAAGGACACGATGCTCATCATTTCCTGCAAGGCCACAGGCTGCCAGTCAGGAAACTTTCAAAAGTGCAAAGGTTACAAGAACCCAGGAAAAATGTCCATCAGAAATGTGAATTCAAAGGAAGATCTCTAAAGAAGTTCTGATTGGTAGTTTGCATATACTTTTCATTATAGCAATACACACCTCCTTCCATTTTTAATACCTGTTATTTTGAGGAATTCTAGTTTTCAGATATTTGCTAGCCAAGGCATTGTAAGGATTATTAGTTTGCTTAATACATTATTTGTTTTACTTTAAAGTATTGTAAATTATTAATGACATCACAAATGACAAACTATATTTCATTCCTGTTTAGATAAAATTCTGAAGGCACTGGAAGAAAAGAAGATACAAAGCATGAAAGCAATGCAGAACCTGAAGTAATGGCCACCAGCATACTTAGGATTATTTCAGCTGGATATTCTGTCACTGTATCACTATCGAGTGTTTTAATGGGTCTTCAGTATTGGGTTTCTACTCACTGTGTGCTGTTCTACCAAATTAAAAGTGTAGCATATTGTTGACTTTTTTTGTCTATTATTTGTCTGGTACTAATTACTGATAACACTACTGTGTATTTTAACTTTGTTTTTTTCTCCAATTGCTTTACACAGGAAGTGTTTTCTTTAGAAACACTAAGAAATTAACACTGCTGTTGTCAGGATTCCCAGCAGTCCATATCTGTAGCTGGGAAACATAGAAATGACAGTACAAAATATGGCTGAGCTTTGTTTTGTTTCGTTTTAGTTCCAAGTACATTAAGTGCAATACTGAGTAGATAGATATGGTCAGAAGTCCTAAGCCTCTAAACCAGCTAAAAAAAAATCTACTTTCATGTTAACATAAGTCTGTGTTACAATCACAGCGTATTCCTTTATTGTCTTTAGTGTGCCACAAAATTACAGAAAATGTGGCTCGAGCTGGGTTTTAACAGAGCAGTCATATGACACTGACTGTCAACTGACATTCTACTGTTACTGTAGGAGTAACAGTGCTTAGGCTAAAGCCTGTGGCAGTTTTTGAAGTGACAACATCCTTATATTTGGAAGGCACTTCCTTTCAAGAGGGAAAATGGACAGAAGCAGGGATGACAGGTTGAAGATCTGGAGAGCATTTAGCATTCAAAAAGTAATGCCACACATGGCATGGAGAATAACACCACAAAGTAGTAAATAGGCTCGTAAATAGACTGATAAAAGATACCAACTACTTTTTTCTATTCCACTTCCAGAGCAGTAGGTGGCAGCATAAAATAATAAAGCAACTGACCCTGAAGCTGCAGTATTTTGGCAAACAGCTTTATTTTTAAGAGTAATATTTTAATCTCTGGGTTTTTAAACTGTGTTCAAGTTGTTCGGCTCTGAAATATTTCAACACAATATGATATCAAAATTTTATTTCCTCTTACTGCTTATTGCAGCACTCATCCTGCCTCAGTCTTTCCAGCCATATTCTGATCTACTGTACACAGAGCTTATATTTTAAAAAAAGAAAAATCTAGTTTGTAACTCCCATTTGTCAATCATCAAACTATAGTAATCACATTTTAATGTGATTACAAATGAACAGCAGAACACTTTGGAAATCGAGGCTGCAGTGTTTCACTGCTCCCTCTGCAGAAAGAGGATGAAAAGTCTCTCAAAGGGTTTTGAGGCTAAAGCAGAAACAGTTAATTGCTGTGAAAATGTGGATGGTTAAAGAGAAATTGTTGATTACTATGAAAATGAGAATTTTGTTAGTGCCCAAACTAAATGCCAGAAAACAAATTTGGATTGGACAAAAAGGGCCAATACACAGAGGCCCTCAAAGGCTTTGTGCAGAAGCGAGAGCTTTAAAATCAAGTTAGGTAGCAGAGGAACTATCTTCATTTTCTCAATCTCCAGATCAATTTCGTTCCTAAACCACCCTAAATTCTCCAAGGTTATTGCAAGGGCCTAGAAAGGTTTCCATTACATGGAATTGCTGCTTCCTAAAAATTACTTCTCAGATTTTACTAAGTCTTTCACTTGACATCCAGCTCTCATCATCCGTTATTCACTCAGGTTTTCTTGGCTTAAACAGAACTGCTTTTCATGGCACACAGTTTAAATATTTTCCATCTGTTGTTCTGTTTTTCATGTGGGCTTTATGTTGAAACAACACTTGTTTAATTATGGGGTGATAATGCAAGGAATAACGTCAGTTAATGTGTAATCTCAGTTAGAGGTGCCTGGGGACACACATCTACTGAAAAAAATCATCTGGATCATGCAATTTTGCAGAATAGTTACCCTTGGCCAGTGTCACCCACAGCACTCCTCCATCAGGATGCTTTGGTCAAAACCCTTTCTCTAGAAAAAACAGGCTGTTAATACATAATGGCACATATGCTGATGTTCATTTGCCCCTAAACATTTTATTTACCTTTACTTTTCTGCTCTGTTTCCATCTGGCCTTGTTAAATCCAGTAATTTGCTCTCATCTGGGGACTTATGGTTTCATCTCAAAGCTGATCTGTTTATAGTTTCTTTTGTAAAATTTAAGCCATTAAGATAAAATAGAACAGCATTCTTACTGCATTTTCTTATATTCACAAAGAATGTGTCATTCATTTTTTTCAATTGTTTCTCTTCTCTTGGATTGCTCAAGGGAGGCTAAACCTGACATTTAGGTGCTGGCACAGTTCAGATCTCTTTCATGTAGCTGCCTTGTGACTCAACAAATCCACCCCTATTGCATTTCAGAAAGAAATCTTAGGCTACAAATTTGATTCATAGGCAGAGATCTCAGAACATCAGTAGGTTGCTCCCATTTCCAATCCTGAACAAAGCAAGCTTCTCAAAAAGCAGAGTGTCACACCTTCACAGCCAGCCTGAGGGCTGAGCAATGAAAGAGCCATGTCTGCACCTGCAGTGATACCCAGGTGCTCCCCAAGGAGTGCCCTCGGGTCCCACTTCTGAAACCTCAAATGGCCTTGGCTGCTTTCTGATGGGAAAAATGAGATACAAAGTCATTCAAAAACCAGAATGCATTTAAACTTTAAATTATTTTATACCAAACAGTTGGGTCCATTAAATTTCAGACTGCTGTGTTTGAGTTTGCCACGTTGAAATTCTCCAAATAGATATGCAGCCTTATTACAATGGATCATTAGAACTTAAATTAATCTTCAAGTCAAGCTGCCTTAATTAGCTCAGGGACAGATTACAAAGGAAATCCAAAAGCAGTAAGCCATCATAAAATGATTTTTCTGTTTTCAGCAGCGTGTGCTGCATTTTAGATTCTCCTGCCCTGAAAATCCAGAGCCAATATCTCAATGTGAAGTAGGGTAATTGAGCAGCACTTAACTCTGGGAAACTTGTCCTCTTTTTTTTGTTTGGCAGGCAGAGTTTCTTAAGGTCACTGACATCTAGATACTGGATCAAGGAGCTGCCAATCAGGATGCATTCCATAAGTGGTGCATTTGTCTTTTCCAAGGAAACATATAATTATTGATAACACGAGTCAGTTGTTTTCTGTTACACAGTAAAAACATACATTTGTGAAATAGGCTCAGATTTTGGTGCATCTTCAGAAAAGCCAGAACAACCCCTTGAGGCATATTAAGTCACAGCATAAATATAAAAATATATAAATACATATATACATTTAAAAATTATATCTTAACTATGCCATCCGTGTAGAACCTTAGTAGTGATATGTACACTAGGAAGTACATTTACCCTCTGTTTTTGGAAGATCCTTTCCTGCCTCTTTTTTCCTCTGAAACTGCAAAGTAGTAGTAAAAGGAAATTTTTATTCCAAATTTCTTGCATCACAGATTACACAAAAGCAGTCCTGTCAAAAGCACATAGCTGCATTTTCCTCTTCCTTTTACTTCAGACAGACAGCACAAAACTTAGGCCTGAGTAAATGATATAAAAAACCACAATAACTGACTGAATTATAGGGGAAGGCATAGAGGATGTTAAGGTGAGAACAAAAATTCACAAAGGAAACACAGAATCACAAGATGTCCTCCAAGCTCACAGGCCTGCTGGGTACTGCCCTGCTCACCTCTGCAAGGGAGGAAAACACCTTTCCACAGAGGGAATGCCACAGCTGGAATACATGGGTTAGACTTGTGGAGTTCTTAAAACCCCCTTCCTGTCCTTTGCATGAGCAACAGGACCCCTACAAAGCCTGGCAGCTCCAAGGAAAACAGGGCTCAGCTGCTCTAAAGAAGAGGACACGGCAGGAACAACCAATAAGCAGCAACTCAGATTTTAAGACATATTTTATTTCATGTGCAAAATTGCCAAGGAAAACACATGTACAACTTCAGCTAAGCTATAGCCACTAACATGAAAGGAACTATTCTATGTACTCGTAAGCTTTACTTCTAGAATCACCCTATGGCTCAGAGTAAAAACAGTAATTTGGTAATGACCCAGAACATTTTAAATGCCTCCTTTTCAGTCATATGTAAAATTCTACCAATCAGCATGGTTTTACATACCAGTTCTTGGAGATTTTCCTTCTGATTGCATAGTATAAAATTTTAATTATTTATTTTCTTATTCTTTCGATTTAATCCCTAAACTCGGCTTTAAATTTGCTCTCAGTTTTGCAGCTTCAGAAAATTAATGTTCCCACTTACAGCTGAAAATCTCATAAATTTTGAGCAAGTTTCACAGACACAGCCATTACAATTCAGTTGAATCAAGCTGTGAACACCAAAGATAACATGGATATTTGTAATCATGCAGAGCTAGTCCTTTCCACAATTCAAAGACGTAAGAAAAGTTCATTTCCTTGGAAAGTGAGATCTGTTGCCTGGGAAGTGAGACGATTTATTGATATAAATTCTGTAAATCTCTGTTAAAAAGTGTAGAGGCTGTTATTGGAAAGGCTTCCTAGAACACACTGAAATATTGTCAAGAGGTGGGTTTTTTTCCTTGTAAATTGACATTTAAATGCTACCATAGGAACAGGTAATTTATAGTCCTGAACAATTACCAAAGCTCCATGAAGTAATAAATAGTGCTTCTCACTAAAGTATCCATCACAGTCCAGGGTTCCAGCGTTTCAGCAGGGCAGTGAGGAGAGGCAGTCCCTTCACCCTGCCCTACAGATGGGACACTGAGGCACAATCACATTTTGGACCAATCCAAAATCCTGAAGAAGAGCAAACCAGCCTTCAATCTCCCAATTTCCAGCCACCCATGACCAGACAGCATTCTTCCTCTCTTGGTACAGTTTTAAGATACTTGTAATGGCTCATTTACTATGGGATTACTGGCTCAGCACTGTTCTCCTTGAAGTGAGCAGGTGTTTTGCCAGTAATTTCAGTGGAAAATGTTACCTACAGCTGTGTTTTTCCTGAACACT
Organism: Coloeus monedula; assembly: GCF_965178545.1. Classification (NCBI taxonomy): domain Eukaryota; kingdom Metazoa; phylum Chordata; class Aves; order Passeriformes; family Corvidae; genus Coloeus; species Coloeus monedula. The sequence goes on along the minus strand of NC_138786.1, from coordinate 8,555,389 downwards.
AATAGGAGAACATACAAAGCACAACGTGGGCTGAAGCCATGTAATGCCATGGCTATTTAAAAATTCTGTCACGTGTTGGTGACTACTTCTGTCACACCAGCAGCCTATCAGCAAGGTAAAGAGTGCACTTCTTTGTGTACACTATGTAAAACTCAAATTTAGAATGCACGGCAATGGCAGGAAAGACATTAAATGGAGACAAAAAGTCAAAAAGCATAGGAGCATCTGTGCTGGACAAACATGCTTTCTAATGAGATCCAAAGACCTGCCCAGAACTGACCCTTTTGTTGGGCTTGAGCTGCTTCTGTTGGGTTGTTAAATCCTGCATAAGAATTTAAGCCTCAGTAAGATGGGTTCTATCATATTTTCCAAAAATTTGGGCTTCACTCTCATTTTTTTTCTATCAAGTATGACCTTGAATACAGCTTGCAGAAGTCAATACCAAGATGAAATGAAAAAGTCTTCCCAGTCTCTTTGTCTTAGGAAGAAATATTAAAAGTTGTTTGGTGTAGGATAAAGCGTTTGGGTTTTTTTCCTTATTGCCATGTGGAGAGTATTAGATAAAGACAGAGATAAAGTTCAAGTTTACTTACATCCAGATCTCCTTGCCAGATACACAAGACTTTAACTGATACCAGTGTGTTATGGTGTTTAGACACTGCTTTACACAGCACAGAAATGCACAGGGCTGCTGTGAAGAGGGAATACTTTGGAAGATAAATTCACCTGCTCTCTAAATATCGTACTCAGTGGAATCACCTTTCTTTGTGATTTACAATCCTTTGCACCCATTATTGCCCAGTAGGTAAATGTGCATTTATAAAGTTACAAAATTATTTACAGAATGCAATATAGCTTCAACCTACTCCTTGGGTATGAATCGAGTGTGGAAAATTCATGAAGTCAGGCACTTCTTAAAACAAGAATTATTTTTAACAAGTGCAAAAAAAAAAAAATCAAATTCCTGAAACACCTCTTCATGATACTTGTAATTATTTTCAAGACATCTACTATACATTTGACCACCTAACTATTTAAAGCCCATTTCTCATCTTTCATGAGCTTCATAACAGAACAGCTCTGAGATTTTTCTCTTCACTTGCCTCTGTACACCTTAAGGAACCTGAAATGAACGGGGACAAATTGATAGACAAATAGAACCAGTTTTGAAAAAAAATTTTTTGACACACACAAATATATATATACACATGAGTATGATTCAATACTCATGAGAGTATGGTCTTAAGGGGATTTTGAAAGCATGAAATGTCATATTTTTAAAATCAGGACCTAAACCACCTTTCTGCCACATCGCTTTGGTGGCTGGAGTTTTTATGTCTGTTGGTATTAAGGGTCACCCAAAGGGCAGCTGTGTTACACAGGGTAGTTTATCCATCTCAGAACCCCACAGAAGTCTCTGTCTTATCTCCTATGTCTTATACATAGCCCAAGCACAAAGTTTCCTGAATGACAGGAATCGTCAGATGAGGAATTTTCTGATTGCTTTTCACTTTTGAGGCACAGCAAAACAATTTTGATCAAGGATGGGCAATGCAGTTATTCTCAGTAGAGATTCTGCAGTATTAACCAGCTTTGCCTTTATGACTTGGCCATCCTGAAAGTTTCCTTTAAAGGACAGGTCAGTATGCAATATATTTACTGACCTATATAAATCTCACCTCCACAAGTTGAGTTTTGCATTATTTATTTATGAGAGAAAGACAAAAGTTCAAAAAGAGCATTCTCAAAGAGTACTCTTATCCTTAAAAATGGAAAAAGAAAATAAAAACAAACCTTAGAATTATTTTGATAAACAAAAAAGAAATCTGTTGCTCAGTCCTGGAGTTAAAAATTAACCCATGAAGGGAAAGCTGCCAAACACAACCATTTTCTAGTAGGTATGAGTGACATGCAAGATCCCTCTCCCTATGCCATTTCACGTCAGTGAGGGATGGGAAGCCACTGGGATTTGTTAATGTGCATGAAATGCAAGACCAGGACAGTAACTGGTTGGACACAGTGTTTGGAGCTGCTCAGATGTGTGCAGGATGAACAGGGCCAGCAAAATGAAGTGATTTCTGCGAGCTCAGAAAACGTGCTGCTTTCAAGCTCCCTCAGACTTCTAGAAACTGGCAGTCAGCTCTTATATGGGCAATGCAGGGCTAAAGAACATGCATTAAAATGTGGTTCATTCTTTAACAGTCACACATCTTGAAATGCAATGGAAACTGTGGTCAGCTTGGTATGTATCAGCCTTAAACTAAATAATTCTGCCACTCAACCCAATTTCACTTTTTCTACCTGCCTCTCCTTTTTATCTTACACTTCTTATGTGTTTCATCTTTTCAGAGAGAGCATCTGAAAAAAATGATGACTACTCAAAAATCCTCATTTCTACATATAGGATGTGCATGCACTTCTATCAAGTTCTACCCATAATATTATGACACACAAATATTACTCATATTTCTAGACTGAGTGCTAGAGCTTCTCTCCAATCCAGATAACATGTCAAGAAATGACTGTCAACAGGTGCCCTCTTGTCCTTTTAAGGTTACTATTCTACTGATGCTAATAAATGTCACATGTAGTTTACCAGCTGAAAGTGGTCAGTACACACATGCCCAGAAGGAATTTTATGTTGTTTCATTTGCAACTGTTTCTACTGGTGATTTACAAATCTCAAGACAAATAGTGGTCAGAACATCAACATTTTGTGTACACAGAAAACAGTACCTTCACCTAAACATTCAACATATCTTAAAAGAAAATTGGGGCATTAAATAGAAAAAGCTGAATTACTGCTTTTTTCTCAGTAAAAATGGCATGGATATATCTGGACAAGGTTATAACTTTAAACACAAATACTTTCTTCTTTGAAATCAGTATTGAAAAACTATATTGTAATTGTAGCCATACAAAATGTTTATTATATTACAAATTATTTATACACTATATTTTCACTTTATCATTGCTTTGTGCTCAGACAGTATAAATATTACAGCATGATTTTTCTTTCCCAGGAATGTCCTTACTGTCTTGATATAATCTTACTTTATACTTAAAAAAAAAATACAGAAACATATTACAAACAGGATAAAAAGGCATTATGAACGAAGAATGTAAGATGGTTTTCTGAATAAAGTGCACCACAATGGTTTCAGAGTGATGGTTCAGGAAATATTCAGTAGACTGCACATAGTCCATAATAACACCAAACAAAATTAATTTCGAAACTCTAACAGGTCTTCCTCAGAAGTATGAAGAGTACTTTGTTTAACTTTACTGAAATGTTTTTTTCTTTCTAGAAGGCCATTTAAATGCTTTTGTTTGGGGTTTTTCTGTTTTCTACAGACATCCAAACCCTGGACATCTCTCTATTTTCCAAAATTTTTAGTTGCCAAGCAAGCTACAAGATTCATCATGTAAGGTATATGAGACTTTACCCTCACATATTTTTTAATAGAACTATTAAATTGCTAAAATTTAAGAATGGGAACAGACTTACAAACAGAGCTAAGTGTCCAAAAGATGCTGTTTAAAACTGGAATGTCCTGCTTCCTGTGACTTTTTTTGGGAATACATCGCTACATTACCCTTCCCAGCTCTATGGCTTCAGCGTGCCCATCCATGGGATCACAGTTGCTTCCGTACTTTCAGCCTCAGAATAACTCTGCAAAACTGGAGTCTAAGATAGAGAAATTTATTACACAGCACATCTTCACTCCCATTGCATAGAAGGGCCCATTTACTTGCAAAATTTCGCTGGGCTACATAGAAAAATCATTCCAAAACTGAGATAATAAAGCTGATGCAAAATGTGGCTGACACGACTTAAGAGTAGGTTTCACTTCCCAGGTTACGTCAAGCCAGTTGTGAACCAGCTTAGGCTAAATAAAAGTCAGCTGCTCTTCCATTATGTCTGCACTTTTGTTACAGTGATCCAAATGACTGAAAAATAAGCAGAATGCTCTTCAAGGGGGTCTGGTGAAATTTGCTTTAATAGATGAAGCCAAATAGAGAAACTCAGCCTTGCTCTGAGTGAGTGAAATTCCCACTGAAGCCAACCAGAACAAGTCTCTTCTGTGGCACACTGAGTTTGGCCCAGTATTTTTCAGTTGTTATTCTAAAGTGTGATGCTCTTAGCCAGCTATTGATTCGACACAATTTGGCTGTGTTGTATTACACTGATAAGATTAGTATTATCTGGCTGACAGGTAACTGAGACAGCAGTCAGTCTTTACTAGACTTGTATTTATATGAAAGATTGAGTTTCTTTGGTTGTTTAGTATCCAAGTCATCCAAATGTATATTTGTGTACTTCAGACATAGCATGTTTATATTGATCATTAAAATTATCAGGGGTTCTTTCTTTCTTTCTTTCTTTCTTTCTTTCTTTCTTTCTTTCTTTCTTTCTTTCTTTCTTTCTTTCTTTCTTTTTTTCCACTTAGTTTATGGAAATTTTCTGACTATAGCAGACTAGTCACTTATATAAATATACAGCACATATATACATAGAAATTACAAAAATACATTTTATTTATATCTGATTTTAAATAATAAAAATGAAATTTCACATTTATTGAAAGATTAACTAGCATTCCAAACGCTTCCACAATATCCAAGGTATTGGAGCAGAAGATGTCTGTATATTCTAGGATAATTATGCATCACAGTCTCAGTCAGGGTTTATAATATAATTATTAGGGGGAAAAATAGCTCTGCTTTAGAAGTTTGTGCTTCATCAATTTCTCCTTCTATCCCCTATTCTAGTCTTCTCTCTCCTCTCAATTTACTGATGGCCGAAAAGCTAAACCAAGTTCCCTTTCTCATATCAGTTAAGACCAAAGAAACTCAGGGAAATGATATGATCAGACAAAATAGTAATTGAGGATAACTAAATAACCTACTGAAATGAAGGACATTACCTTTAACTCCAGTTGACATCAAACACGCCCAACACAACAAATTTTGCAACAACTTCAGCTCCTGAAGCTCATTGCTGAAGGAACTGAAAACAATTGTTCATGATCTCCAACTAGTTTGTACAACTGCAAAATATTAACTACTCTCCCATCCAAGTGGTTTGACTTTCTTTTGGGATTGGATTCTTACCACAACGCAGTGTAACAATCAGTGACCGTTATCTTGCACAATATAAAGTCAACATAATTTCTGGCAATGCTCTCTTTTTCACAGAACATTAGTATTTTTGTTAATTCATGTAACTGTTAACTTATTTACATGTTAATATAGTAATTACGTCCTCTACATTCAGAACTTCCTGGGTGTGCATTCACCGTGCCAGCGTCATCAAAATCAACTGCAGCTTCAGGTAGCACTTTCTGGCATCACTTTAGTAGATAGCATTGTTAAAGAAAGAGAAAAAAGCACTGTGTTGGACAGAGGTTTTCTTGTCCAAGCAGGCGTATCCATTTTCCCAGGTTGAAAGGATTTAAAGGTCTCAGGTTTACCAGCTTCACATGCATTCAGAGTGAAAAGCCTGATTATAGAGCAAACACGAATAACCTTTTTTCATTTCTCTTGGAAGCTTTTAGCACCAATATCCTTTGCTGGCTCTTCATGCATTGTATTCTCTCCCGCTGAAAAAAAATCTGCTGCATAACTCATCGGTGGCACTGAGGGACAAGGTAGCCACCAATTATTGAAATGTCATTCACCTTCTTCACAGTCCTCTCTTCTTTCACTTCTTTGTACTGTTAACAGGATGAAGAGACTCGGAGCTATTTACAGGACTCTCATTTGTATAATTTAATCATGTTGAATTCTTTTGGTTTGAATACAGTGTCTGAAATGAAAAGGCTGAAATGACTCTGCATTGCTGGAATCAGCGCCCCTTATACAATGTCCCACAGCAAACAATTCACGTGGCCACAGCCACGCCGACCATGGCCTTCAGCAAACCATGTTCTGCAGGTTTTTTCTCCTTGAATCAAAGTTTCAGCATGCAGAAGTTATTTTCAGCAGCTCTACCTCTGGGTCTGCAAATGAAACTTCTTGTGGCACTGGCATGTTCAGCAGCATCTTTAATGATGATAGGTCATAGTACGAGAGCAAAGTTACCAACAATTGCATATGGTTGATCTCACCAGTATGAAACAGTTTCCTGGCAGCTTTTCCTTAGCTGGAAAGCAGAATTTCATGTCTTCAGAGTCCTGTTGCTCTGCTGTAAGTCATTTCATGGCGCTGACTTTTCAGACAGATTAAAATGCCATCACTTTGGCACAATTCACAGGAAGTTTGTAGCTGAAAATCAAAGGAGTTGCTTTCTTGGCTACCCCAGGTCGCAAGTTACAAATACTGTGCTCAGAAGATACTAGACCTGGAACTCAAACATATCTGTTTGCTTCTTGGCCAGTTTGGCCACTTCTTCTCTGATCGCCTTGACGAGGGCAGCCGTGGAGATGTTGGTGAGCGGCGCGTCGGAGGGGTCGTTGTCGGTCAGGCTCTGCTGGGAAGCGGCGGTGGATGCCAGCGGGGCCTGCTCCAGGCTGGGGTGCAGGCTGCCCTGCTGGCTGTACTGCCGAGGCAGGCGGGACGGAGAGCTGTGCTGGTAGCGGGGCCTCGGGTAAGCCTCGATGTAGCCAGGGAGTGGGACCTGTGGAGAGTGGCAATTACACACAATTACACAGAACAATCCATCCGCGGTGCCACCTGCCAGGTACCACAAACCTCCCCGGGCCACAGTCAGACGTGACAGAGAGGACCAAATGAAGGGAATGCAAACCTCAGAATTCCCAGCTTCTGCTTACAAATGCCTGTCCTGGCATGTGCCATTTATGCACGTGTCAATGTCCCACCTGTGGCTGCAAAAACAGGGAAAACTCTGTGTGTCCTCATTTATCATCACCTCAAAAAGTCCAACGGTAGAGGTTTTTCTGAAAGTGTGCTCTCTGCTTAGCAAACACTTTGATTTTCAATAGACAGCATGATTTTAGTACACCAAAACTCCTAGAAGAGAAAAGCAGAGTTTTCTGATTTGCAGCTACTGTCTAATCCAAGCCAGCCAAGTGTCTGGTCTCACTGCTCCTAACAGAAACTCACTAGATCTAGAAAACAGGGATAAGCTTAGGTGTGCCAGCTGGAAGCTCAAGACTGAAAGGGATGTTTGACTGCTCAGAAGTGTCAGGATTTCTGCCACGTTTAACAGAATTACATGGGGAATTCATAATTTTTGTACCTTCACAGATTTCAGCACCATTGTTATACCAGCTAAAACTAAAATAATAATGTAGGCCCTTTAGTCACTGTGAGAGATGAAATTTCTTTCACAAATCCATGGACTACAATACCAGTCTTTATAGCACTCAGAAGACTTTAATGCATCAAAAAAAATATTATTTATGATGTCCAAAAGTCTATGAAACAGGAATCTACAGGCCTTAATTTTGAAGAAGGCTTTATGTCAGAAGCCTGACCAGATTTACACATCTTCTACACAGCCTTGGGCATCCATCTAATGCTGAAGAGAATGTCAAGCATGTTCACTATGGTGTGATGAGACAAATACAGGAAGCAGGTGTGATATGAAAGTGGTCATTAGATGCAGGCACCTCTGTTCAGTTTACAATAGGCTCTTCTAAAGATGATTTTGGTAGTACAACGTGTGAACACGCCACTAGAGGCCACCAGGTTACTGTTTTCACTAAGCAGCATCAGGCAGTTTGGAAAAGAAGTGCTTTGTCAGATACAATTGCCTTGTCCCACAAAACTTAGTGTCTCAATACTTACCATTTGTCTCAGAGAATAATATATTAGAGTAATTGAGCTTACAGGATAGCTCTTTGTTGTCAAATCTCCCGTTTCCTGTACTCCCTTGTTTGAAGTCTAGGCTAGCAGAAATGCGTGAAAAATAAAGAATCTTATAGATATTAAGCTTCTTAATAATTGTAAGAAAATCTAGGAAGTGTGATCAAGCTATAATCTAGAGGCTCAGAAACCAGGACATGTCCAGAAATTCAAACTCTGAGTATTACTGAGAAAACCTGAGTATTACTTCAGACCTTTATATGCATTTCACTTTTGTTAGGCTTTCTGACTGTGTTACCTTGCTAATGCTATTACTAGTTCCTCTAGCAATGATTTTAAAATAAAGACAATTTCTTGACAGATTTGCAAATTCATTACAGAAACTTCAGTGGTTTCTACATATTTACCTCTTCTACAAAGCCACCAGAGGAATGAAAATCTGAGTAAAAAGGAGTTGTTAAAGCTCTGTCATGGGTAAGTGAAGTTAAAAGGGACATTTGTGTCCTTTGAATTCCATATTGCCATGGTTATTTTTCAGACAGATTCTTACATCTCTCTCCATTCCTCTTTCCCTGAAGAAAAGGAAAGCCACAACAGGGTTATACTCCTCTCCTTCCAGAGGAAGGAGATGGGAGCTGGAGACTTGGTTTGCAGTTTTGAACCATTTGTTTCAGTCTCCACTTTTGACAAGTGATACCTGACTCTTTTTCCATGGGATTGCAGTCAAGAGTAGAGAGAAAAAAGGGAAAATGAGTGGAAGACAAGTAAAATCTCCTTATTTCTTTTGTGGCTTTTTTCCTTCTTAGAGAAAAAGTTTAAAATCATTGCTGAGATACAACGGGCCCCCTGGATTTAAAATGTCAGAAGGGTTAAAAACACACACACAACAAATAAACAAACAAGCACCAAAACAACAACAACAAAGGAAAATAAAGTTTTTCATGCTTTAAAAGGCAGCTCTGAGAAGAAAATTTATACCACAGCATCACAAGCCTTCAGGTGTCAGGGGCACATCAGCAGGTGTGCTCAGCTTACAAATGAACAGCTTTTTTTCTGACAGTTCAGCCTTCAAATTCAGACTTGCATCTCAAAGTCATACTGAATTCTTTTCCTCACAGGCATCAGGAACAGTAATAAAGAGCGAACAACAAATAGCTGCCCCCAGGAACATTTATATGATTGTGCTGTCTCTTGCTTAGCTGCTCAAAGCCAACTTAGATTTCAACTGCAATTCATTAAAATGTCCTGTTGACGATTTGCACAAGGAAATAGAATCTATCTCCCAGGTTTTTTAGCCAGAGTGGTTCTGCATAAATACCAGATGTGAGCTCAAGCAGAAGAATTGATCTTTTTTTCCCTAGTGGAAAAAAAGCCCTACATTTGAGAAATTGTTTCAAACATGATAAACTACTGTAATTCATTTTAGGATGTTTCAACTTCAATTCTTTGAAATGTAGGTTTACTTTGAGCTAAAAATTACATCTGTTCCAGTCTAGGATTGTGCAATTAATTCTTTAATTTATGATCTGTCACTGCAGCCTTCAGGAGGATTTGAAACACTGCACAGCAGGGCTGCAGCAGTGCTGGGAGGTAAGATTTGGGAGCCAGGCTGTCTTGAGAGAAGCCTCCAGGAGGGAAAGATGCTTCCCCAGCTTTCAAACAGCACAAGGCCACCTTGAGAGGCAGCATCACCTTCTCCTGACACAAGTCTATCCAAATACTTAACCTTTCTTGGGAAAGAAAAATGACATCTAACCCACCAACTTTAAACAGGTGCCAGGCCCTAACCTAGTGAATGATTCCACCCTCTAAAGACCTTGCTTACAGCTCATGTCATGAACAGCTCAAGTATCTATTCCCTCTCTTATGGCTTTTCACTACTAGAGATTATTTCCACTCATGAAAAAATTATCCTTATCAGATTCTTTGCAGAGCAGTGAAGAATTGCTGAAAACCCCTCCTGTGCAAACCACAGAAAACACAGGTGGTTAGAAAAGCAAGGGTGCTTACAGAGTCTGCCCACTGCCCTGGCAACTCATTCTCTCCAGCATAGGGCATCCAGGCTTGGTTCCTGTAGGCGGTGGGTGGAGTCGGGATAAAATAGCCCGTGAAGCCAGGTCGGTTTGCTGGAATGGCAAACACTGCTGGTACCGTATTTCCTGTCAAATAAAAAAAAGAGCAGACATCATTAATAGCTGAGATTTTCAGTTATGAACCAGAAGATAGTGCTTATGAAATATGGACTCGATGGTTGCTTATTGTGGGGAGTTTTGGGGGCTTTGAGGGGGGTTTTTTGTCCCATCATCTGACAAGAGCATCTTTATCATGCTGGGAAATACTGGAGAAGGCAAGATTTGCAGTTGTCCTCATAAACATGTACAGCCTTCAGGTAAAGAGTCCCTAGGACTTGATCCTTGTAACAAATGATCTTCGTCAAAACTTTGACTCATTGGAGAAAAGGCTTTTTTCCCCCTTACGTTTGCTTCCTTGTATTCAGTTTTTAGCTGTTGTTACCATGGGTTTCAGCGTAATGCACCTTTCTTTTCACAGTTTACCCAGTCTTTCTTAATATCTCTAGGCAAAAAACCTACAAAAACAAGTGAATGATATGTTTAACAGGCTGTACTCTCAACAATTCCATCACAAAACTTCAATGCTTCTGCAAAAAATACCAAGGTTCCACTTGCTCAGCTCCTTTCCCAGGAACAGTCTGTGACTGCCATAAATTATGCAGCTACAACTTAAATAATTATTTGTTGATTCCAAATCTGGTTTATCATGTCTTGATTAATATGCATGCATAGGAATACCCAGGAAGCCTCCTATTAAAATCCCACTATCACATTCCAATTTGTGTGGAAGCAGCCAGCCATCCAGGCTTAAGTTCCAGCCAAATCTCTAGATATGGTCACATCTGCTTTCAGGGAGGGTTTATTGCTGTGGCCCACTGAGATGCAGAGAACAATGTGGTACAGACATTATCCACAGGCTATAACTGGGCTGTCTGGAAGACTAGCATCCTAATGTGCATATTTCCCTTGAGATTTGCTATCATAACTCCAGGTATTTGCCAAGTTTAGAATAGAATACAAACTTTTTTCTCAGATAAGTCTTCCTTCCTCTAGTGTCTATTTACATGCAAAGACAGACTCCAGCAGTGAATCACCAACATCACACTAAAGGCATGAAATCCTCATCCCTAAATCCTGGTTAGGACAGCTGCATATCATCTTTATTAGTTATTAGTTTTTTTGTTTATTCAGTTATACTACATGGACGTGTATTTTACTTTTCAGATTCACAGAACATAGCAAAAAATAACATCACCTACATGAACGCAGAAGGGCAGTAAACCCTTTAAAAACACAGCAAAGTACAACTCAAACATTTTGACTGAGGAATGCAAGCACAGTAACATTACACAGGTGGGCAGATTCTCTGTACTAGAATCAATGCAGAGAAGATAAAATTTCTCCCCCTTCCAACTGCACATCACCTGAATACTGCTGCTAATTGCTCTCAGTACCTATGATACCACCATGGTGACAAAATCTCAAGACGCAGGCCTTCCCCTGAAATCATACAGAGTATAATTGAATTAGCATCAATTACTGGCTGCTTCAAATATCCGTCCCCCAGAATGTCATTTACAGCCCTGGCACATTTTTGCTCCTGAACAATCTACAGGAGGGCTATGCTGCCTACTCTGACAGATGCTGGGACACTGCATGGGCACATGCACAGAGATAGAAAGACTCCCCCAGTGGCATCCATCCCCAAAGCAGTCTCCACAAACACTGACATTTACAGTTTCTCAATGACCTCCCATGCAGTCCCAGGCCAGAAGTGCTATGGATGCAATCAGGGCATGAGAAGAGGAGAAAGATATGGTTTGTAGCACATTCTTCTCCAGAGCAGAAACACATCACCTCTATCCCAATTCCTCCAGCCCCATGGGTTTGGAAGGAGGTGGGCTGAGAGACGAGGTGTGGTCAATCCTTTGTCCTTCCAGGTCAAAAGCAGCACAAGGGTTGCTATTTTAAATGAGTTAGCAAAGCTGGAAAAGAGCATTCTTCAGATATGTGCAGAGAAGGAAGTGCTGCTCCTGTACATGACACATGGCTGCTACACCAAAACACTCTTTTAATTTAACCACAGCAAAAGGAGCTACTATTCAAAATGAATATTCAATTCGCTGATGTAACACCTTATCCTAAATTACTATTGCAACATCCTTATCTTAGAGGTGATGTTAGCCTGCAGGAGGGTGACATTAGGCCTTAACATTCCCAATCAGCACCTGCAGCAATGTTTCTTCATGTATTGAGGTGACAAAACTTATTTTCATATCAGAACGTTAGAAACCTTGTATTACAATTGCACATTTCTTGTAATTGTCCTTGTCTTTCCTTGCCTGTATTACAGCCTTTTGTAGCACCTGTCATATATTAAATTTTCCTTCAGCTACTCCCAGAATTATTCTGGCAATCTCCACAATATACAGGAAGGTCACTTTGTCTCTTCTGAACTGCAGCCACCCTTCAGCAACACACAGCAATAAAATCTCCCTATCACTGAATCTAATAAAAAAATATATCCCACAGATCCCATTACTGCACACATAAAGAAGAGGTCTTGGTAGTGTGGCATACCTTATAGCCTGAAATGTTTTGAAATGGGAGGGTGGGCATCTGCCCTTTTCAGGTACTGCACCATTTGCAGAAAGTATGACAGCAAGCGAGAGTAGAATGGATCCTTCAAACCTACTGTATTTAATTAATTGACAGCACATTTGCATAGTCACATTATCATTCTCAGTAGATGATGTCAAAGACAATGCAGATAACTCTCTATTACTTCTGAGGAAGCTAAGAAAGAATTTTTTTCTGGCAGATTAACAGAGCTATGTCTAACAAACCTACTAATTTCAAAGCTTCGAACTAACAATGTAAAATTATTTTGAATATTATAAGCTCTTTTCCATAACTCTTCAAGAAAACGTATTTTGCCAATAAGAAGCTATTTCAAATATATTTCCAGCTAAATGCTATCCAGATACCATCAAACAGTATATCAGCTTGGTCTCATGAGGAAATCAATTTATAAATACAACTCACATCAAAAGGAACAGGAACTCATTAGGCCTTTAAAACTGTGACTTTTAGACCCAAAACAAGTGCTGCACCTGGGCAGAAACTATATTCTCCAGAACAGGAGGGGTGAAGAGCTAACAGATTACCTTTGATTGTGCAAGAGCACCACTGCCTTATGTTTTGAAGGGAAGGGGCTACGTATCTTCAGTTTGCCCTCCTCGGGAGCCCACTGTTGTGACAAGACTAGGGGTAAAGTTCCTCAAGAGCCTTTAAGGGAGCCTTAAAACAGTTTTCAAGCCCTTGGATCAATATTCTTGACTGATAAAATATGGGAAGGATCCAGCTCATTTCTCTGCTCAGAACCCCATTACCCGTCTCTCCCACTTTGCTTGGTTTGTACAAAGTGGAACACAAACAAGTCACGCAGCAGTCCCAGTACTGCAACTTATTTTGCCACCAACACCCTCTATACCCTCCCTAAAAATTCTACTGCATTTTGTGATAAGATGAACAGTTTTACGGGGTTTTGTTAATTCAGAGTCCTGATTAGTGTGCCAGCAGAATGGCATACTTGAACATAGAACATCTGGGATATTACTGCTGGATCCTACCTTCAGAAAAGGCCATTTCCTGGTGCTTCTGCAGGATGAGTATTTTATGATGCAGCTGATGCCGCATCTACAAAGCAACAGGCCATCCTTTGGAGGTCTCCTTCAACTGCACCAGGAAAAACCCCACCAGTCTTTCTCCAAATAATCATCCTTATTTGCTATACCCCATACATTCATTTATATCCAAAATAATTTAGGAGGCTCTCAAAGCTCCAAGTTGAATCCGCATCATTTTTTCACCTGAGTGAAAAGCTGATTGATCGAGTGGACCAACAGACATCGGAGCTCTCGAACCCGGTGCAAAAGGTGTCTGATCGTGATGCTGGGCCTGATCTGCTCCACTGGCCTCAGGTATTCTCACTTTGCTGCCAATATCTGATGTAGACCTGTACATTAAGAAAGAAAAAAAAAAAAATTTGTCATTCTGACCTGCAGATGAGATTTGTAGCCACATACATGCCTATCAGCTACGGCAAGACAAGCCAGCTAGGAGCAAGCTGTCCAACTTTGCTCTGGCATGACACAAGTCTGGAGAACAACTGGAGAACAGGAAGTCTGGAGAAGTTTGCCAACAAGCCCTTTAGCCTGGTTGCTATTGTACTAAAGCATGTTACTACAATTGTAAAGGGCCTTTGCTTGCTGCTTCCAAAAATTGCCTGTGAAATACAACACAAAAACCAGAGCTTTACCATAATTCACCAACACAGTGTACAGACAGTCACTACAGTGTGCATGACATGGTATCACACAGTAGGATCCTACTGTGGTAAATAACATACACTGCACTTTGGAAATGGTGCACCCCAGTTGCTTTAGAGTTAAAATATAATGGATGAACAAGAATATGTCAGCATTCAATATGCCCCTATCCTGAAGATTTCAAGGCAGTTACAATATGATAAGCAGCCACTTGGAAATGTTTCCCTCGGCCTGGGTGCTCCAGAGTTCTCCATAGGCCTGCGGTGCCTCAGATTGCACCGGGCAGTACCTAACCCAGCACTTAGGGCTGAATGAGCTCCCCCAGCACAGAAGTGCAGAAATTCTTTGAAATGCATTTAATCGAGTGCCTTCCTGCGAGGAGGAGGGGAAATGCACACGCTGAGCTAAGACAGGCAGGCCTCTGTGTGTTGTTTGGCCTCAGCTTTGTAGGCACGAGATAGCTGAGGGCTGGGCTGATATCCCCAGACCAGGGCCTCCTAAGAAGCATTTTACAATCCATCCCTCTCCTGCTGCAAGTTCTTACAACACAGGAAAGCAGGAGAATGATGGCGTGAATTACCTGCCTCAATGCCATTATGCAAGCTGAGGCCAAGAGTGCTTAAAAAGAAACAAGAGCCTACAGCTCCTAATTTTATTGACGCAGACTAGCTAACAGAAAATTCATTGTTATTTCATTTTGTGTTAAAATGAAATAAAACCAACATGTTTCTAATTTCATGAATGTATCTTTTTAAGTACCTTGTAAGTGCCCCTTCAGGGTTTGCCCCAGTTCTTATTACAACAGTGGGTTTTAGAGACCCACCCACCAAAATAACATAAATACCTCCTGAGAGAAGCAACAGCCACAGGACCCGTTCTGGGAGGGACAGGAGGGGGAGGAGAACCCATTACCATCTCAGGAAGCTGAGAAAATCTGTAAGCCTGTAAAAGAGAAAAATAAATATTTTCTGAAACACCAGTAGATCTCAGTCAAATTGAAAAACAAAAGAAAATCAGAAATTAAATACCTGCTCCATTTGCCAGTCAACAGGAAGCTAACTTTTTGTGGCATCAATAGTAATTGCATTTATTTGAGAATTTACCATGCTTTGGTGATTTTAGAATGTAGGAGAAAACCTGAACAAATGAGCACAGAGACAAGATGAAGTCTAATTAAAATAAAATGTATTAAACACTGTCTCTGTGACTTTTGTAACCTCCTGGCAAAGCAGATTTGTTGTGATTATGTGAGACTCAACAGCTGCTTTGGATCATGGGAAAAAGACCTGAGTATTTCCACTTTCTCCAGAAAAATAAGTATTTTAAAGATTCAGAAAGCATGCTCAGAGCAGTATGCACTGCGGTGAAGCCGCCTGTGAGCAATCCATATTTCAACCTCTTCCTGTCAGCCTTCAAGACATGAAAAGAAAATTTTCCACAAAACCCCCAAGTTCTGTAACTTTCCAACACAGCAACAAATGCCTCAAACAGTTCTGAAAAGGCAGCCTGATCCAGAGGAACAGCAGGCCCAAGCCATGAAGTCACAAAATTAAGCAACTTGCCCATGGTAATTCTTAATTTAATCACCAATACATGTGAAGGAGGAGTAATTATGTGCATGAAAGCCATGGCACCCAAGAAATGATGTGTAGGAGAAAACTTTCCTTCTAAGCCCTTTTCAATGCTACAGATTAGAGGCCATAATTTTTCCAAATATACTTAGAGACAGAGGAATGATACCTCACTAGATGCTTCACTAACACTTTTCTTCAATGTACCATGAGTGAGGGCTTTGTTTTCCTATTGGTTTTTGTTTAATTGTTTGGTTGTGATTTTTTTTTCAGTTGTGGTTTTCATGACGATGCTTCAGAGCAATGCACAGGATTTAAGATAAAATCAGAGCTATAAAAAATAACAAATTTTGGGAAGGCTGACCACTATCAAGACACTGGCATTTTGACCAAAAAATGGAGTCCAATGGTGGGACTTTGGCCCTCTAAACAAGAAGTATCTGGCTTAGCCAGAAAAGCTCCTCCACAAAGAGCAGAGAAAGTTAAAAACACATTACCATGGGATGAGTCACTCTCTATCTCCCACCGAGAGAAAGAGCCTACAGGATTTACATGATTATTTCAGACTTACCACCTACTTTTAGGTTTGAATTTGGCAATATAAATCCCACACTATGTATCAGAAAACACTGTCTTTCAGTAATCATCTTTTTAAATTACACATTTAGACCATATTCTAAATACCTCCATTCTCAAATACCTGCAAAACTAGGTTAACAAAGAGGAAAGGTAATTTATCAAACTGACTTTTGATGTGTCTCCAAGGGAAAAGCAATACAGACCAAGCGTCTTTCTCTGCCCTCTCACTGCCACCTCTTTTAAAGCAGGTTAGAAACCCTCAAAGGCATGTCTCTGAAAATAATTTTTTCTTTCATGCCACCTACAAAGTCTCCTAATATTTGCTTTCACCATGATATTTACTATGATATTTAAAGAATTTCTACATTTAAGTGGGGAAAAAAAAAATCTAAAAAGACATTGGTACATTTCTTAGCCAGGGGTCGGAAATACTGATTTTTAATGAAAGAACTGCAAGTAAAAAAAAATGTTATTCACATCAAAGAAAACCTCAATTATATTTCTCCTAATAGCGCTGGATGCGAAATGGGCTGCAATGCCTCTTCTGCATCTCAAACGCTGGCAGTGCTCTCACAGGCTGCCTGAACACTCCCTTCTGGCTCCACAAGCCTTTCATCCCACATCTTGCTCTCAGCATGCATTTGTGCCAAGTATGAAATCCTTTTTATTCCCCCTATTTTAAAGGAACAGCACATGAGATAATGTTTCGGAGTGGAAAGTGACTCCAGACACTGTTTAGCAGGGTAGGCAGAGACTCAGAGGTAGATCTGGGTTTTCTCTTGTGTGGTGTGCTTTGGGATTTCTCTTGTGTGGTGTGCTTTGGGATATGGACATCAATGGAGGTATTTTAAGGGATCACAGTGCACAAATATGCTGCGACTTGCACTGGAAATTTCAGGGAAAAAAGTAAAATAGAAAATCTAAGCCTTTATTTTGCTGCTTACACAGGAGATGAACAATCTTGAGTGAGTGTCAATATTTTGCTAATGGCTGGGCAGAGAGAATCCTGTTAAAGTGAGAAATCCTGTAAAAAGATCTGCTACACCACAGTGAGGAACAGTCTGTCCAGAGGGGACAGGAGTCAGTCCTCGTTGTCCTGAGCTGCCACACACACCAACATGGTTACGGGAGGGAAATCCAGTGAAATTTTTAGACTTTCTCCAATGAGTTGGGAAATCAGTGTTTTCCTGCATGCCACATATAAATCGGAAAAAAGAATTCAGAAGCTAAATGATACCAAAGTTTTACTACAGAGGCGTGTTACAGATTTTTATGAGCCCTTAGGCTCTTGGCTCACTGGCAAGATTGCACAATTAAAGTCACTTCACATTGTGAATCCAGTCAGGGAAGAAAAAAACAAACAAAAAACACAACCCAGATGATTTCACAGATTTGCCTAATTTTACTCTTCAAAATGTATTTATCCTTTCAAGAGGATCTCTTGGTTTTTAGCAAAACAAAAAAGAAACCAACCAAACAAAAACAAACAAACAAAAAACCCAAAAAGAACCAAAGCCAAAAAAACTTAAGAAGGAAAAACATTCTGCATGGGTTCCAAACTCTATTTTTTGAAATATGAGGACTTGTATAATACAAAGGATATAACAATCACTGGCAGAAGCAACCACACTTGAGATCCAGGACAGACTGCACAGGCACCAGACCAGAGACCCCATGCCACCCTTTCAGGAAGAAATACCAGTGAAGGAGTCTGCTGTGGCTAGAACACTGACAATTTAACAGGCAAACCAATGAAGAGTTTTAAAAAATAGCTAGAGCAGTTTAGCAGAGAAACTTCAGCCATTGGACGCCAGACAGTAAATCCTAACTGGGGTTTAGGATTTTTCCTTTTGTTTCTTTCTCTCAGGGAATTTGTCCTCTCCAGCTCTCTTGTAGCTCCTTTAAGTACTAGAAGGTGCATTAAGGTCTCCCTGGAGCCATCTCTTCTCCAGGCTGAACAATCCCACCTCTCTCAGCCTGTCCTTAGGCCAGCACAAAATAACTATAGGCTAAAGCAGAAACTTTGCAGTTAGTTTTAAGGCTACATTTCCCTAGTTGCAATACTGAAATATTTTTACCACCTCCCACTTACAGATTGGTCTTGGGTGAAAATATTCTATTTGCCTTCTAATTACAGAAACATCCATCTCCTTACATCTCACCATAGGAATTAAAAGGCCAGTGTCTTTGTTTTTACTCATTGAATGATTTAACTTATTTAATTATTGAGTTGCAGTCCAGGAATAATGCAATAATTTATTGATTTGGCTTTGCCTTGGTAGGCATCCTGTTTTATACTAAGCAGCTGTTATTGAAAGTGGCTGAATTTTGGTAAAATACCCCCACTTTACCTCTGTTAAAGGGGAGCTCTGAGCATGTGGATATTTTAGCAGTCACTCAGGCTGTATGTGCTGGTCCTCAGTGCCTGTTTATGGTGCTGGGTCTCACCTTGGGACCCAGAGCTCTGTTACTGTCACTCCTCTTTCCAGAGCACTGAAGAGGAGAGATGGAAACTGGTCCAGCCTTGTAATGGAGAGGATTTTCTTCCCTGGTCTCAGCTCTCTGCTTGACTCAGCTGAGCAAATTTCCAAAGCTGTAACACGATCAACCAAGGCACAGAGCTGGGGGTCGGGCTGGTGTCACACTTTCAACTCTAACTCCATCCTCCAGTCACAGCACACCAGCTGGATGCCAAGGACTCAGCCAAGTGTTACTCATCATGTTTCTGGAGGCTCCAGAACAACAGGGAGAGTCTGCCTTTCACTGGCTTTTCTCTGCCAGGAGAAGGCATGAGCCCCATGTGGAGGAATCCTGTTTTCATAGGTCACCCAACGGGCAGGTTGGCAAACAGGAATTCCCTCACATGAACTACAGATAATTTCAGTATTAATGTCAGCATGTACAGAAAAACCCAACCAACCAAAGAAAAAACACACAGAAGGCCTCAAAGGGGAGAAGAAAATGGAAAAGGAAAAAGAAGATGCATGCACACTCTGGAGAGATACACAAATGTTTGGTGGTGGGACTAGCCAAGAAGTTGACTACAAGAAATTAAAGATCCACAACTTGGAGGACACCTGAAGAAACACATATCTGAAGAGTGGTTCTGGACACCCCTGCACTTGTTCCATCTAAGCAGGCAAAATGCTTTTGAACTTTCAAAGATGAAATTTTCATTTTCAAAATGGTCAGTATTTTGAATTGTAACAGCACTGTTGATGTTGACTTTTATTTGCCACTAAGAATTGAATTTAAAGAAAGGGCAAAATTAACTAATTCTTCATTTACAGAAGTAACAAACATCCCAGTGCACAGGTACCTCTCATCCCCAAAGTCGGGGATATTTTCAATTCCGACCCTCCATCCCCATGAGAACAAACCAGAAATGGGTGTGGTTAAAGCACAGTGCATATTCATGAAACTGAAATGCAGAAAACCATGAATTACCAGCCCTTATCTAAAGCCCAGCAGTCTGTGCCTATCCTAATCTGTGGCAATCAACTACAGGGAACTTAATGCTGTCTTCAGAATGCCAGAAAGACAAGCAAATGCTTGGAGGTCCCAAATATGCGGATGATTTAGGAGAGTAATAAGTCTTAGAAAGAAAACAATGAATCATTCACCAAAAAAAAGTATGGCTATTACATTTTTTAAAAGCCTCTCACTATATAGTAATTTCATTTTAGAAAGTTTCTTTGAGGTGTTGAGGTAATTTGACTCCCCATTAGCTGTCTCTTAAGCTTTTAATCAAATTCTAACCATAAAATATGATTATATGCTGTATGAATTTCATCAGACCAATTTCAAAGTGCCAGAAATAACCTTTAGCATGATTTAAATAGCACCAACCTGAACCTTTTGCAGTGCCACTGGCTTTCAAATATGTTCAGAATAGTTCAGAAGCAGCATCCCTTAATGTATTTTTTATTATCATGGAAGAAAGTCATGGTAATGGTTATTTTGAACTGAGGATATTTTTCTGCATTATCCTCTTATTCTAGCCAGAGTAAGAGACTCAATTTGAAATACATTCTTTAAAAAAAAAAAATTTCTGACCAAAAAAAAGGCTTAAAATGAACAACTTTTCACACCAGTATTGTTAGATGGGCTATTTCTTATCTGAAAACAATCACCTCTGGTTGAGATTTATGTCTGACATATAAGAAAATATCTTGTTGAGTTTCACATTAACATATGTGGGAATTCAGGGGCAGTTTCACTCATGAGGGTGTGCACAGTGCTAGTGTGACTGCTGTCTAGACAGCTACAAAATTCCATTAACAACTTCCACCCATGGGTTTAAGTTCCTAATTCATGTATTACTTCTGTGAGATAAGGAGGTGTTAGCTAATGCTTGAGGCTAGAAAATGAAGGGTAAAGTGAGTTATAAGGTCAACTAAGAGACTCGTGGAATTAAATCTTCTCTGGAGTCTCAAGCCAATAGTTGTGCGTGCAAGACTGCCAACAACAGACTACATTTCAGGTTGCTCTTCGGTGGTGAACCTCTCTAGTGATGCAGAAGTGTTGATGTTCCCTACCCAGATGCCACCATAGTTATTCCATAAAACCACATTGCTTGCTAATATGCATTCACTGAATAGAAGAAGATGTGCAAACAAGTTTTGGATCTGTTGAACAGTCTATTCTTTCAATTCTTAGTGCAATTTAGACAAGACAAGCTTGCTGCTAAAATAGATGCTGAGTCTTTCATGGTGTATGTGTGTGGCTCACCCATCCTCCCAGCTGCAAGAGGCTAGGTTGGTGTCTAGGCAAGCACATACGTGTGTATATATATATATATATATATACTACCCTACACATACTTATCTTCTGTAAGCATCTGGTTTTAAGCATGTAAATGGGACTGTCATAGGTTAGCAAGCTAAGTCTCAGAAGTGATGTTCTTCTTACAGCTTCCTTACAGCTGCAATTCTGTTGTAAAGCTATGATATATCAGAGTACCCGTTGTAATTCCATGAAGGCATGGGGGATGGAGCGTTCAACTTGTACTTGTGAGCAAAAGCACCTACGCTGAGATAGGCAGATGCTGATGCAGCTGTAATTTGATGAGAAGTTTGGACAGGGAGAGATGGAAGCGATGAGGACTTTTGCTCCACATGGAAAGGGGAAGACCTCAGTTCCTAGAGATGCTCCCAGAGATAGTCCTAAAGATAAGGATGAGGAAGACCCTTTGCTCCCAGGGAAGGAGAAGGGCCTCTGTTCTTAGAGATGAAATGCTCCCAGAGATGGGTGAAGAGAACTTTTGTTTCTGAATGGCTCAACCTTAAAGTTGTACCCCAAAAAACTTCAAGAGTGGACCCTCGAAAGCAGTTGTGGGGAAAGGTGCAAGTCGGGGGAAGGGACTCACATCATGAGCAGAGAGACTCCTCTTCCTAAATGGACTGAACAATATTTGGAAGTGGGCGGCTGTCTCGTTGTGATACTGTTTTCATAGCACAAGCAAGAAGAGACTTCTCTTTCTAAATGGACAGAACAAGGTTATTATGGAAGTGGTAAACAGACTGAACATCTTAAGGGTTGTCTTTTTACATTGTCAGTGGGAGAAGAGAGGAAGGTGGGGGGAGGAGGAGAGTTCTGAAGGTGGTATAATTTTTTTTCTTCCCTCTTTTAGGTCTGTTAATAAACTTCTTTATATTCTTTCAAGTTTGGTGCCTGCTTTGCGTTTCTCCTAATTCTTATCTCACAGAAGATAAACAGTAATGAGTATTTTAGACCAAACCACTACACTGAATTGGTGTTTCTGCCTGGTTAAAAACCCAACCCGCTACAGGGACTACTTTAAAAAAAACGTGGCTCAGAGTAGAAACACCTTTCTGACATTACAGTGCAGTAAAGAGAAGCTCCACTTACGGGCCTTGGCAAGCTGTACTGGTACATTTCTGGCCTGTAGGTGGGCACCCACTGCACGCCCGCCCGGGGCCGGGTCATGGTGCCCGGGGCACTGGTCACCACCTCGGAGTAGGGCAGGTGTGGGGCCGAGCCGTAGGCGTCCTGCCGGGGCTGGCCCCCGTGGCCGGCCGAGGCCAGGCTGAAGGCCTCCTCCAGCAGCATGTGCATCTGCTGCCGGACTTCATCGATGGAGGGCTGCGAGCTCAGCGTCGACGTCTCCGAGTGGCCCTTGGCCTGGCGGGACCTGCTGTAATTCCGGGGCTCGTTGATCCGGTCAACGTTCGTTTCTTCTATAATCTCAGGCTCGGTCTGGTGGGAGCAATAAAAGTGTATGTGTAAAGCTGGACAAGACAGTATTTGTGCTGCTTCACCATTCTCAAACAGAGATATGTTTGAGATGTAACTCATACAAACCAGGAATTGTGGCAATGTAGATGCACGACAAATGCTGGAAAGAAATTGTATGATGCAGGGGAGTATAAGAGCCTTTTATGTTCTACATTGTTTGCTGGCAAAAGTAGCAGGAACAGTCTGTAGCAGATTAAACTGTCAATGACTCACTTAAAAACAAATAGGATTCATGTCTGAATTCTTGTCTTAGTTGTGGTATCAAGGGGAGTGCAACTGTGCCAGGAAGAGTATGGTTCCTTAAGTAGTGCCATCGCTATGAAGGACCCCTTACAAGGGACAGCTTATTACTGCTAGAGAGAATGAAATTCCTTTGTTCATGCTCTCACATGAAGATTTCTGAAGAACTAAAGGTTAGGAGTTTTTCTGAACTTCCTAACAATGAAACCACAAATGCAGTCCTGCCCCTTGCAGAGAACACCCTGGTCCAGCTCAGGGGTCCTACGCAGCCCCAGACAGGAGTTATAGAGGTATTTATGCAAAGTTAACGTGGGAGCAGGGAATGAGGCACATACTTCAACGAGCAGATAGTGCTTGGGCAGCTTAACCTGGTAGGTTACTCCCAGGGTGATTCCTTCTGTATGGATAAGTACAAACAGAAATCACCTCCCTGATTTTTTTTGGCTGTAACTCCCTGACAGAAAAAATCATTACATTGCAAGGAGTTGGCAGTGAAATACCACACTTTGTCTGTATTTTGTAAGATCAGTTTTACAGCCCACAGTTTTAAAAACCTATGTTTTAAACCAGCAACTGATTCCTTATAATTCTTTAAACATCTGTAAAATGCATTGACTATGCCAGGATAACTGGGATGAGCAATAGGATATGTGCTTCCTTCTATATATAGCATGTGGTTAGAACTGTGCTAGTGCTTAAAATAGCCATAAATAAAAGAATACAACAGGATGTTCTTGTTCAAAATTCCAGCACTATCCTGATCATTTCAGTGTTCTGTAGCTCCTAGTGTGACGTATTTTTTTCCCCTGTAATCATGCTTTTTCTACACCTGAATAGATAAGCGACTGTGCTCCCAAGCTTTTGCAAGCCATAGGACAACCATAATACATATTTCTTCCTTTCCAGAGGGAAATATCAAACTGGTTTTCATCTTCTGTTATCAGCCACTCAGAAAAGAGTTACATTGCTACTGAAAACCGATAATAAATCTAAGTAAAATATTAATTTGCTTTCTCTGCTTTAAGTATAGCTATCTTTTGTATTTAATGAAAACAGAGCAGGAAAAAAGAGAAAAATTAATATAAAAATTAAACATTTGCACATTAGAATTTAACCATAATTTATACAGTTATGGTTATACAGTATATTATCTAAATTCAAAACCACAAACTCAAATTCAGACTTCCCAAGTGGTACACACATCAGATTGGGGGAGGGAGAATGCAACTGCACCAAATGATCTTAAATGGAAAAACTTTGTAGGAAGTCTTCAGCTAAATACTTTCCCTTAATTCTCTTCATGCATTTTGATTCCATTGTTGTTTGTGTTGCTACAATAAATAAAAATAAGACACATTTAGAAGCCTGACTATAAAATGCAATGGTTGTTTGTTTAAGTGCAGCCAAAGAGCCTCTGAAATCATAATGTCCTGACTGGATGATTAATAACCATGGTTCTTCTATTTGCTCATGCCTGTAAAAATGTGAGTGGAATCCCACACAGACCTATTAGTACCCAATGCTGAAATAAATCAGGTTTTCTACTACAACTCGCTGGTGAAGCCATTAGACCTCTACAGAATGTTTAAAATATATCATATGTATACAAAATATATATTAGCAGCCAACATTAAGGCAGCTGTGGTTTATCAATATAAAAGCTGACATGAAGATTTTGGAGGAGATTAATAATCATTTCTTTTTAAAATTTATTTCAAATCATGCTATCATTTTCTGAGGTATGCCATTTGCTATCCTATCAACTGAAACACGTAGCTATCATAAATAGAGGCCACTATACATTAATGCAACCATTAAAAAAATCATACTCAGTTACTGTACAATAGAAGGAACTAGAGGTACATGAAGAAGGCAAACAAAACCCTGCAGTGAGAGACAGACTTTATGCACCTCTTGAATAATTCTGCTGCTGCAACTTTATCAGTAAAATCCTTTATGTGAACATTAATCTGTAAGAGTTTGGATGCATTGCATTAATTTAGCCATATCAACAAAATTATGCCAGTGAATTCTTTTGTATACTGATCTCTTAAACATGTATAATAAGGTCATTTTCTTCCTTTTATACAAAAAACAGCCTAAATGTTTTCTGCTCTGATATAAAGCTCATTAGAGCAGTCTAGAGGTTCTAGAGTCTTTTTTTATGGCATTTACTCTACACACAGTTGTTCATGAACTTGCTGAAAATAACAAACATGTTAATAAAGTCTCCTTAATCTAATTCCTAGGTGAAGGTGATGATAGTAAGCCCTGTTGGGAATCTTTAAAATGGAAAGCTAGGTACTGTTCAATAATAATTCATTTATAAAAGACACTATAAAGGAAAATAATGTACTGAGAACATCAAACAGTAGAATGGACACTCCAAAATAATACTAAAAGCTACATATTCCGTATGGACAAATACCTTTATCCTAATACCCTTACCAGTTTTTAGGTCTGTGAAACAGAACCATGATTCAGAGAAATATCACAAAAATTAATTATAGAGAATGAAGTATTTTTAGAAAAGTATGAATGAAATTTAGAAATTAGAATTTAGAAATTTTTTGTTGAAGGGAAACCTTATGGTTGGGCACATGAGTGAGGAATTCTTAAGGAGTTTTCTTAAAGAATCTGGGACATCCCAATCTCTTTTCTTTAAAAATAAAAACATTATTATTGTTGGGAAGAAAAACATCAATACATAACCTGGGTGTACTGCTAACAGCTCACACACACATGAACACACATACACATTTTTTTATGCTGGAAAAAAGTCTCATGACATGAAGGCAATAAGAATTATTTGATTCATAAATTTAATTATTTGGCACTGCTTATAAAATGCAAATTTCACTATTCTTTGGCAGGACTTGGTGCTAAAAACACGCTGGGAGGAAGAGGTTAGCAGCAGTCTGAGAAGGCTGGAACATTTAATATGACAGATTGGATGTCAAAAATGGGTACCAGGTGCTGCTGTGTGAAACAGAAAGGGCACAAGAGTCAGCACTCAAACCAGCCCTTTCTCACCCATTTTCAGAGGTCAGATTTACAGAGGTGTTTAGTTGGTGAGATCCATAAATTCCATGGATGAAACATCAGTGCCCACCCATGGGTATCCTGGGAGACGAAGCCTGTCAGACACTCGGCACAGCTCTGAGGAGCCTCAAACAGGAGCGAGGGACCAGCCCACGCTGCAGGCTAAGGCTTGGCAGCTAAATTTCTATATCCTGTCCCATTTTCCTGGTGGCATTTCTGTGCTTTCAGATGGGAAATGCACTTGGAGCTGGAAGAGGTGCGCTGCAGTGAATCTGCAGTGCATCGGGCAAAGGGATTTTATGTAACTTATCAGGAAAACACTGTGCCAGGGACAGGTCGCCCAACTGCAGCATCAAAGGCAAGGCAAAAGCAATTTTTTCTGTGATGTGCACATATCTCAGAGTTTATAATTACTCTGAGGACACTCCAGAATCTGCATAAACTCTTTAATCTACTTTTAAGGTTTTTAACAAATTTTCTTTAAAATATATTTTATATACAGTATACACTATCTATTTAAAGATATTTTTTAAATCTACTGTCATGCCTGCTCCCAGAATGTTTTCAACATTGATTTCCAGGAAAACTAGTTTTTTCCCTGTGAAAAACTAGTTTTTATTAGAATAGTACTGGTATCCTAATTCCTCAGAAAGCAGTGTACCAGCCAGCCCACTCACATGGCCCCACATGACTCCTGCAGTCTGACAGGAAGTGTCCAAATGCAGGGAATCATTTCAGGAATTTGACAACTACAACATGCCCTGAAGAATTTTGTAAAAGGTTTACATTTTACTGAACACATCCCCCCAACCTTGGTACTTTCTTTCACCTTGCTAAAAGCACATTCCTGGCAGAGAGAGGGTTGACAGTGAAACCCTCCCCAAAAAATATTTTCCATCTACAATGTTTAGAGGATGGGCAACCACAGGTGGACTTCCTTGTTTTCCAGAATGGTTTAGACCTTCTCTAGGGACTGATCTTCAGGGCTGGCTGAGCTACAGCATTTTGTACACGTGACAAAGGATTGAAAAACTCGACATTGCCCCAGTGTGGGGGCTATTTTTAATCCTCATTCTGGGTTCACACAGTGTCAGCTGGCACCCAGTGTTTGTTCAGACTGCACAAGACAACTCCTCTGCCTTGTGCTGGCTGCATGAGCTCCTTGGACCATAAAGCAGCATCTCCTCTGGCTGGGTTTGACATTTACCTACACGAAATTCTCCCAGTTCTGATGGGAGCAAGAGGACGATACCTGTCCCTAGGGGGTTTCCACAAAACACTGACATTGGGACTTAGGTGAAAATCCCAGAATTTGGTTGTTCATTCTTCTGAATCAAGAAGGCAGCTTCAGGCTGTTCTTCAGAACAAACAGAGGATTTTAATCACAATGAAAAAAGCTCACTGTCAAGTAGCCACACACTTACAAGAACTATCTAAATTCAAGATTTAATACTTTGGCAAATAATGGGGTTTGGGAAAACATTTTGTTTGCATTTCAGACTGTAAAATGATGTAGACTGATAAAGCACATGAAAGAGTTTGAGCTCTTTTCAGGATGCTCAGTGCACATAAACTCCTGTAACATTAAACATCTCATGGCACTCTGGCTTGTGGCTTATCAATAGTTCCCTGGGTTTAGGGGCAAATTAAGACTCTGCTGAGCAGACTTCACTGCCTATAGCCAATGAACTTACATCATATCCACTGTTCCGGATCCCACGTCTGGGCCTTTCTCGAGTCACCAGAAGATCCATCTCAGTTTCCCCTGGGCTGGGACTGTTCAGAGACTGCCTGCTTCTGTACACCGAGTTCTTCAATGGCTGCCTAAAAACATGAAACGAGAAAACAGTAAAATGAAAAATAAATTAATGACAGGCAGCAGTTTCCAATACTCACCTTTGTTCTTAAATGATGACGTTCATAAAAATACCACTTTGTTACAGGATATTCTTTCTACACATATGAAGTGCTAGAAATCAGTAACCTTATTGAGAGATGATGAATTGTTTTTATGGTTTAAGGAAAATAAAAGATGTGGACCATATATGGGAGCTTATCAGATGAAATATGTCCCAAGAAGATATCAGGACCCTTTTAACTTCAGCTGATATGATTCAAATTCATTAAAAAAAAAAAACATATAGAAAAGTAACAGGATCTCCCACACACACAGATGGGGAGCAGAGATTTTGGTTGCTGATCCTGAGCAATGAGAGAGCAGCAGAAAAACACTCCACTGAAACAAACACCCAGCAAAGGGAACGGGAAGAGACAGAGTAGTGGGAGGAAACTGCTTGCAAGATGCTGTTTTTAAATAGCCAGTTTGGTAACTGGCCACAGCTTTCTCAGAGAGCTGTGCTCCCTGGGATTCAGCTGCTTCCAGCACAGCTCTGAGCAGCACTGGGACAAAGTGCTGCTCATCTCTGGGCATTGAGCTTCCGCTGCTGGGTGCTCCAAACCAAGGGGAAGCAAATGCAATAGAAAGGCAGAATAAAAATGAATATCCAAAATACCCAGTAATCTCGTCAACAAAACCATTTCTGCCCTGGTTGCTGGTCATACAAAAACAAATGCAGCACCCCTCTGTGAAATGCAGAACATGTCTGTACATATCTGCAGGAGGGTTTGCCAAATGTTGATACAGGAACTTTATGCTTCATCAAACTGCATCTTTTAAGAAGGCTACTTCTATACCAGCAGAGTTTATGAGTTGTTTTCATACTGTGTCTGGCCATTACTCATTTTTTTTGCACACTACAGAGAAGCGCTGGTCCTGAAGTAGATCAGTAACAGAAGAAATAATGGCATGCTAGCTTCATTTATTAACACAGTAATTACACTGCTAGAGCCTGATACAAAGTTATCTTTGCCTAGCCATGCTATTTTTCTGCCTGGTGCAATTACTCCATTCAGAATATTAAAATTAGATCAGGTCATCTAACACGTCCCTGTGCTGCTTATTTTACACAGGGGACCTGGCAGTGCTCATAGTGAAGTAAGACAAGTTGCACTGTTATGTCTGAAGCCATACTTTCAAGTCACTTCATGGTTTAATGTCTCAAGAACCATCAATGAAATGAACAGACAAGACAGTCCAAATTAATTCACTGATAAATAATTCTTCAGGTATTCCAGATCTTGTTAACAGCACTTTTTGCCTTGACAGATGAGAGCAGCAGAAACTGGTTTGCAGAAATCCAGAAAGTAGGACATTTACATGATCAGACAGGATGAAAGGTAGGACAGCAAAATAGCAATTTCATGTTTCTGATTAAATAAATTACTCAGGCGTGTACTTAGTTTTAAGGCAACTTTCAAAAACTTCTGCGTGACCTTTGATCACAAATCACCACGCTCATGTTTGAAAGTCCCAAATGCACTGCCAAAGCAGAAGACAAGCAGAGCTTTTGGAATAAGTTTCCCCTATAAAAATAATATTGGATGAATTCTTTCTTCCTATATAGTCTTTCTCTGATTATACTGTTGGTATTACCAAAAACAGGGTTATGCACAGGTCAATCAGACCTGACAATCTTCATCTTCTTATGCCAAAGGTCTCTGAAATTTCATATGTTTTACAAGAGGTCCATAAATACTTAGTTGAGGCAGTTGTGATGTATTTTCTAAGGGATTCAAATATACAGCTCTGTAAAACATGCAGATTCTTGACCTGATTACAAACTATTAAAGAAAATCCAAGAATAGTGTGTATCATCAGTAGGCTCTTAAAAATTACCTTGAGATTGCCAATTACCTCATTTAAGAGAGTTTTACTAATGAGAAAGGAGGTATGAACAGGAACAACAGGCATTCAGCTGGGTTAGGAAGTGCCTTCTGGGAACACAGCTGGAATGTTTTAAAACATGAGTATTATGGTATTGATGACTGAAAGGTACCTAGAACACAAAGCTCTTTGTTCTGGAAAAAATCAAACCATTTAGCAGCAATGCTTTGTAAATCACTTTTAAATACAATTTAAAATTAATCCAAAATATAAAGGTAACCCTGAGTAATCAACTGCATCTCTATTTTCTGATATGTTTTGGAAGTGCTGTAATAATGTGACTTAAGTTAGAGGACTATATACAAAACAGGAAAGAGTAGAATAGACCTTTTCCCTAGAAACTTTGAAATCTTTGACTTAGTTTTTAGTGATATCATTTTAAAAATTGCAATTTTTCAAGTTTTAATTGCTGTAACAATGATTCAAAACAGAAAAGGTTAGAAATAATTTTTTTTCAATTGTATGCTTACCTAGTTTGCTTTTAAAGCAATTTTATTTCATTACGGAAATACAACTGTGTTGATTCATCAATAACCAAACTCCACATTGCCTTGTAGTACTTGGTTTTCCTCCAGCAGTGTGACATTTTAGCCATCTTATTTTTGTTAGAAAAATAAGACCAGTAATTGTCATGGGTGTTGCAGCATATCAAGTTCAGCTCCAGGTCGTAGTATGGAAATTCTAGCACAGAATTCAGAACTGGTTTGTTTGTTTGTAAACATCTGCAGCATCTGTGAAGTTCATTAAGTGTTCTGTGTCTTCACAGAAAGTGCATCAGAAATGGTTCTCTCTTCCCATGTAGGGATACAGAAAATAGATTTAAAAAGTTAGTCCAGCAGCCAGCCTTTTATGGTGCAGCTACACATTGGGATCATTCCTCCACAGCAGTTTACCTGCCTCCCAGCAGTTTATATCATGCCAGGGATCACTGTCTCCAATAGACTGTGACAGGTTTACACAACACACCGGAAAACACGCAGGAAAAATGTATGGGATCTTCCCACACACTGGCACAAACAATCAGCATTGTGTTCACCAAAAAGCACATGGCTGTGTTAAAGCTTCAGTTTAATGTTTTAAACATTTCCTGTGAGCCATGTGACACATAATGAACGCCCAAATTAATGCCTCAATCAGTCACTGTACGTACAGCACACAGCCACACCAAAGTGTTGAGGGACCTTTCCAGCTCCCTGGACTAAATGTACTCCTCAACAAGTGTTCCCAGTACTCTGTCTGGACCTCCTGGAAGAGCAGGGCTCCCATGTAGGGAAGGCTCCATTTCTCTTCTTTTCAGTGCACAATGAGTTGGAAAACTGCACAAGGAAATGGTGCCCCAGGACCTCCAGCAAGAACATAACACAGGGCTGAGTCATCATCTTTTCATTGACCAGTGCAGCCCTGGGAAAGAGCTCTTCCAGGGCAGTATCCCTCAGCCACTGAACTCTAGACCTATAGAAATTCATCTGATCACAACTTTTGCCCATATTCTGAGCCAACAGTGCATTTGTAATTCCCATTACAGCCTTTTTCATCTCTGTGCCCCGAGGGTAATTGCTGAAGTTGCACTGTGCGCAATGCCTGTGTCACCAGCGATGCTTTGATTGCGGTCAATTTAAGCTCATAGGAAAATTTTGGTCTGAACTTTCCAGGAGATGGGCTGCAAGATTGCACCTCCAGGCGTGAGGGCCATTTCCAGAGGAAAGGTGCTTCAGTATCCCTTTTTCTCTCATGGATCAACTGATGCTTGTCCCTGATCACAGGAAGAACCAGAGCCCCCCTGTGCAAGGTGCAATGGCAAACACACTCTTTTACAATCCTTCACACCCCCAGAACTTCCAAGAAAGAGGAATCTGCACATTGGGCCGTGCCTGGGGCAGGACTGGTATGATCTCCTCTTTCCAATGTGCCAGTTTGTGTTCCAGAGAGCACCAGCAACAGAGCACCCACCCACGGCAGCAGATCAGGCACAATCAGCACCTGCACTCCCCTTACATTTCCAAAAATGGGGAGATGAATGCTACTGGTGCCATCCTCAGGAGACAGTGAAGTGTTAATCAAACATTAGTAATGTTATACAA
Source organism: Coloeus monedula (assembly GCF_965178545.1). Taxonomy (NCBI): domain Eukaryota; kingdom Metazoa; phylum Chordata; class Aves; order Passeriformes; family Corvidae; genus Coloeus; species Coloeus monedula. The sequence goes on along the minus strand of NC_138786.1, from coordinate 8,523,661 downwards.
CATGCCAGCTTCACATGACAGATGAGCAAGCTACGATTTTTTCTGTTAAAGGCACAGGAAGATCACCAATAACAGGCACACACACCACCTTACAGATACTATCCATGCAGGACTTCATGGACAACATGCTATCTCATGTCTACTGCAATAGTTACATTTAGATTAAAATAATGACAAAATAGTAATATCACTGTATTTTGAAAAAGAAACAATTCAGATGCTAACTTCCTGCCTAAAGTCTACTCTGAGTATCACCAATAACATTACTACCACTTTTTCTGTTTACCTTTGAGAATGACTCACAAGAACTTGCAACAGTCCCTTCCCTTATTTTTTTTCTTTCCATTTGTTTGTTTTTAACCACACTGCAGCTTTACCAGAGGACATGCTTTCCATGGGCTATATGAATTTTCTTCATAAAGCAGAAGGGACAAGTGACCCTACAACAAACAGCTGGCTCATTAAAACAGCCCCTCTGACTCCCAGGACATCTACTCTCCTCCCAGATGAGCTGTACACAAAAAGTCTCACCTGTTCTTAGGCTCAGCAAACGGAGATGAGACATCTGCATCTGGATCCAAAATGTGGTCAAGTTCTTTCTGGTTTTTCTCATACATCCTTTTTCTGTCTGTCAGCCCCTTGCTATTATCAACCTGTGGGAAATCATAGTACCCCTTCCTCTTGGCTTTCAGGCGCAGCTTGTTGCGGTAGTGCTCTATGTCAGACTTCTGCTTCAAAGCCTTGTTCACCTAAAAGGCAAGAAGATGTTTCAGGGCTGGTGGTGGGCTGGCTACCTCCAAAGGATATTGTCGGCGCGTGTTTGATGCGCTGCATGTGTCATCTCTCTGTACCACACCGTGCCATCTGCAAGCAGCAAGGAACTGCAAGTGAACAGAGTCACTGCATTTTTATGGCTTGGCAGATGGTTAAATAATTTTAGCCTAAAAAACCGTGTACCATTACAACAGTGACTCAGAGACACCCACTGAGGAAAAACACTGGCGGTGTCAGCCAATTGGCATGACCCAACACCGTGCGTGCTTCGGGGCACCACAGGCACAACTCACCCATCAAAACTCTGCTGGGGTACAGAGACATCACCCCTGACTACACAAAACCTTAAAAAAGTCACCACTGATGGCTGGGGAAGAACTCCAGTGAAATGACAACAAATGTTTCTTTTATTTATATTATTTCTTACAAATCTCTTAAGGGCTCCTGTCAGAGAGGGACCTTAAAAAAGGGGGTGTTTGGTCTATCCTGCTACAGCTTAGTCCCATGGTTTCTCCTAAGTATTGAGAAAATTTCCCTCCTGCTTCAAACTGCAAGTTACTTGGAAATCAGGAATTTACTTGGGCTTTGTGCTTGCAGGGTCAAATTCTACAGTCTTCTCACAAATTACAGGAAGTGCGTGTGCAAGGGTGCACGCAGCACCAGGAGTGTCATCCTGCTGCCTTACAGAAAAGAGATGCTGAAAGCTAAATAAGTCTTTCTCTGAGTTTGGAAGGTACATGGCATGTCAGGACTTAAAATACAAGTACAAAGTGAGCACAACAGGCTGCAGTAATCCAGGCCCACATGGGAGCTCTCATGACGCTTTTACAGTGTCCCTGGCAGCAGCCCTCCCCGCTGCTTTTAAACTGTTTTTAGCTGTTTAAATGGCTGTTGCAGTGTGAGTTTGTAAACAAGGCACCTCTGTGGCTTGTTCCCATTATGTTCAACAACTTCATAAAAGCCTCAGTGCTTTGTAAATGGGCAGCTCTTGATTAAATCTACATCAAAACATGAATATAAGTGTTGCAGTCAAAGCATGTTTTTGGCCAGCATCTGGATCAGACACTTGTGCCATCCCACTTTTTTCTTTCAAAACAACTGCACTCTCTGTGTACAGGCTGGAGCACAGAGCAAGTCCATGGTCCCACTGCACCTCTTCTCACTCTGAATGAGATGTATTGCTCAGTATAGAAAGATCAGGTGGGCACCCAGATGATCTATACATATTTTCATACCCAGCCACAGAATTCATGTAGGAAAAGAACTTATTCTGCTTTCTGCCTTCATGACTCACTTTTTTAAACAGCAGAGAAGGACATTGGGAGGGTAGGAATATAGAAAATTGCCTCTTCCAAGGTTGCAGGCATTCACAGTGCATTGTGAAAGAGCAGATCTTAAATCCTCAGATCTCTGACCCCACAATGCTAATGGAACTTTATATAGCATAAAGGTGAGAAGCTCCTAGCAGCCCTCAACTCTAACAGGCTTAAGATCGTTCTGCTGGTGCCTGTGGCCCAGGAAACACCTGGAGACACTACCAGACAGTCCTTACCTCTCCATTGATGATGGCAGACTCCTGGCTCCTCTCTGAAGCAGCATGGACAGCAGGGAGGGCCACGGGTTTGATGGCGATGAGCTGCACCGATCCCGAGGAGGTGTCGAAAGGGTCGATGGCAGACTTGGCAATGTTATCAAAGAGAATCCCTCCTTCCTCGTCATCACTCACGGCCACTAGAGCACATCAAACTCACTCAGCATAAAGACACAGACATTTCTGCTGCATGCTCAAGGGGAAGTTCAGCAAGCACACACTTTGGATTAATGACGTGCTCAGCGCACTCGAGGTGCAGGCCTGGGAGACCTTTATATTGGGAAAAACATCCCATTAGATCACAGAAAATGTTATGTATGCAAAGGATTCTCTGTCACTTCCCAAAAAAAGATTGATTTCCAATCTGCACTAATAAGATAGAAAAAAGGAGAAGAATGAAACAGGAAATTGTATGAAAATGCCAGTGAAAATTAAAGTATCTAGGTTTCACATGGAAAGTTAATGTTTTCCTAGGTTTCATATGGAAACACACACACACAAGTGCCCATGTGCCAAGGCATCAGTAGCTACACCTGATCCAACCCAAGCATGCAGCTTTTTTTCTGTCTTATACTGCAAGAGCAAGGGCATACTCAAAATTTGCTAAAATAAGTAGGTTTATTTTTCAAAACTTATTCATGCTAAAAACGCCATTTATTAAACTAAAAGCATTTTCTGCTGTGTGTTAAAAATGCTTAAGAAACTGATGGTATCTAATCTTATGTTAATTTTTTGCTTTGCAAGCAGTATCTCAGGTCTCTGTAAAGTTAAACTGTAAAAATTTCTTAAGAGCCAGAAAAAGGCTTCTGTAAATCTTTAAAATTAAATAGCATGGCAAAGCATCTTTAGTTTCAGATTTCTATAGAAATGGATAACTCCTTCACATGCAATTTGGCCCTTTCTCCTCCAAATTTTCTTTGCAAACCTGCATCACCTTGTCAGCCGCTGAATCTGAAACCTCTTACCCACATTTTGAAGTGAAAGAATGACACTAAAGCATGAGCAGAAATTCTACAAAGAGATCCTTGCAAACATGTTTGAATAATTATGCTATTAGAGGGAAGAATGGTTGCTCCATCTCCTCACTGACAGGAGCAGAGATCCTCTGCTAAAGAACAAAGTGGTCTGCTCTAAATTTATTTCCTCTGAAAATACACTCTGCTTTAATATTTAATCACTGCACAAATTACAATGGACTTGTATAAACTCAGCAGTTTAGACAGCCAATGATTTTGGTAAGAAAATATTTGACAGCAGTAACATAAAAGATGAACCCTCTGAGTAAGCTCATTATCTCTGTCTGTGCTCAGTGTGACTGGAGCTGGCACCACTTGAGCTTTTGAGCAATAGATGGGTTAAGTCACTCTGTCATTAAATATTGTCCCTGCAGCTCCACAGAACTGTCCAAACACAATAGAGCCTTTAGTGGGTCTGGAGTCCCCTTGTCCCTCCTGGGGCTGTTCAAACACTCCAGATGTGTGTGCTCAGCAGAGCAAGCAGCTCATGAGCCCGGCTCAGTGACAGGACCCCTGACTGCCAGGGACCACCAGGACACCACAGCAGCAGGACCAGAGAACGAGGGGATCCTTGCCTGGCACTGACCACACGTGAGCAGGGAGGCAGTCATGTTACAACGAGTATAAAAGCGAAGCATGGATGCTCCTCTCTGGGGGGATTTTGAAACCCAGCACCCACAGAGAGCTCAGCTTGCTGCAGAGGCATGGGGTGTCCCCCCAGACCTCATTTCAGGATCAGAAACCAAGAGTTTTTCTTAATGAAACAGAATTCCTCTAGGACTCATTAAAGAAAAGAAAAAATTAAGGGTAAAAAGAATCAGAAACCACAGATGATAACTAATTCTGATGTGGAGCACTAACATCACAGAGCACCCTCAGTTTCAGCCCTCTCAAAGGTGAGCACATCTCCTGCACCTACTGCAGTGCTACCGGGATGGACATGAGAGCCAAATGGGACTAGAAACTGGAATTTTATTCCACCTTAGCGTTGAGTTTGTTCGTTAACTGGCATTTACAATCTAAAAGTAGGGGTTTTTCCCATTGCCCCTTTTCCACTGGTAGGTGATAAAGAGAGCCTGTGATCTGCAGTCATTGGCACACTGCTATAATGTGTGTTGGCACTGAACCACAGCAAGCACTGGGAATTTCATTATTTGCTTCTATCCATCGCCCAAGAGAACTTACAGCAACCATTTATGACATGACTGAACCACAACAAGCTCCAAACTTCGAGGAACAAACCAAAGGAAGTTCAGAGAAACATGGGACTTTTTTTGCTGTGTATCCCTGCTCTGGGCCAGTCCACCCATCCCAGCATCTCAGCTGGGTGAGCAACTGGCCAGCACTTCAGAGCAAACTTCAGAGAACTGCCCACATATTCTTTATAGTCACTCATGATAAGCACCCTTGCTTATTATAGTTAGCAACATGGTTTAAAAGCGATGTTTTTGATTTCTGTTTTCAAACAGATGCATTCCAGCATTATTGTGGAGTCGTTCCACTCGTGCCTCTGTGTGAGCACAGAGTGAGACTTAAACGCTCAGTGGCAGAAAAGGGAAAAACCCAACTTAATCACTACTTAACAGCAATTTCCCATCTCTGAAATATCTCGTGCTAGACAGCTCATGCCACATGACCCACTGAGACTGAATTACTCCTCCTAATCTTTCTGTGACTGCAGCCCATGAAGATCTATCCAGAGCAATCATTTATTCGGGTCGAGTGCCAATTGCAGTGAAGAGCAGCGTGGCACTAGGTCCTTGAGGAGCAGGACCATCCCTGAAGCTCTGTCTCCACACCACTGCAGCTCTCAGTACACAAGATCTGCTCCATGCACGCTGCCCCAGGGATGCTGTCGTCCCATTTCTGTGCAGCTCTGCGCTACTTCCAGCCGGCAATGCCAGCAGGTGGTGCTACCCACTCGTGACCAGCTGGTCTCATGGAAAAAGGGCTGTGGAACTGCAGCTCTGAACGGTTAAAAAAACAATTAGACAGGTAAAGTATTCTATTTTTACCTAGTTAATGATTTAGTGAAAAAAAAAAAAAAAAAAGTGATACTTTTGTCAGACAAATATTTCAATGAGGGCCACAAAAGATTCCTTGTCTCCTCTCTCTTTCCCTCTACCTTGTCTTTCCTCCCCTCTACCCCATCAAAATATGCTGGAAGGGAGAAAAAAAAAAGACTGAAATGCTTACACATTTAAAAAAAAAATAATTAAATGAAAGACATTTAAATTGCCTGTGAATCAGGCAACCTTCCAGCCAAACATTTGAAACACAGATTTGTGCTGTCCTGCTGAGAAGCAACCATTTAAAAGGTTTTGGAAGTCCTCAGTAAAAAACTGACAGCAATAGAGAAAAACACAGAAAGACAAAACCTGGGAAACACCTGCAAGCAGGTGGACGTGCTCTGCCTTGTCTTACATCACTCAACAAAGTATTTTTGAAGATTCCTTTTACATGAAGGGAAGGCAAACATTGCAACCATACCTACAGAATATACCTACAGTTTGACAAAGAGCAAATAATGTCACATGTCTAAAATAGCTCCTTAGGAAAAAGTCCAGGTATCAGTATTTCAAACAGAAATCCTGACTCCTGAATGTGATTTAATAACAGGGAAGTAATTTTCATTTTAGAGAAAATCTCCATATATATATAAAAAAATAGACATTTTTCTATATCATCCAAGTCATTCTATTGATCAGATGACTACCTACAGAAAATTACAAACAAGAGCTCTTATCAATAAAGAAACATCTATTTCTGAAAGAGTTTATAGGCCTTTAAGCAAAATACAAGTTTCCTAACATTAGTATCTGAACCTATCCAGGACAGAAGTACCTCTCTGGAAGATACTGCAGGTAACAGAAAACACACTTGTGTACACATACACCCTTTCAAAAGTGCACCCAGCTCTGAGACAGTGCAACGCCAAACCTCTCACAAACAGCACAAATATTATCTTTTCAGAATCAGCCAGCTTACAGACTAATGGAAACAGCTCATGATTCCTCCTGGACAGTATTTCCTTAGGTGTAAAGTCTGCTAAAAGCACAGTGATGTGCCTGGGGTGTTGGAGTCCTGGGTTGGGTTGGGATCCTGAAGTAGAAGCCACCTGAGGAGGTCTTTTGAGGTGTCTAAACTGGTATTTGCAGGTTTCCTATGAAACTGTGTACACAGGGTGAGCACTTGTGTCTTAGCTGCTTGTTTTGTTCCCTTTCCAGGAAGGTTTCCTGCCCTTACAAGCAGAAGGTTCTCTCTCTGTGCCTATGTCTTCTCCTCCAACCACATCTGCCTCACTTCTAAACATCAAAGTCTTTCAAAAAGAGACCACATATTTCATAATGTTTGCAGTGAATCCATCACCCCTTTTCTTGGCTGACACTTCTGTAATAAGTAGATATCTTATCTGTAATAAGTAGATATATTAAAATTATTTAACTCATAGGGATAATGAACATACAAAAGATAGGGAAGGCATGAGATCCCACAACAGAAGCTTCTTTAAGTGGTGCCCTAGGAGTTCTAAAAACCCTTGGAGAAATAGTTTTCTGTTTGCACAATAAAACTGTACATTTGTCTTCATCAGTGCTGACATATTAGTGAAAAACCTCAGCCATCCAGACTGCCCCTGAATCTGATGGCATCAACATCTACATGCTCTTTACTCTATTGCTTGGATGGAAACTCCTGTCAGGCTCAATTAGTAGCAGAGTAAAGGTCATCCAGAGGGGAAGGCAAACATGAATGAAGAAATATTTATTTGTGTGATCATTTGCAGATCCCAGATCCCTCAGAGATCTGCTAAAACAGGCACCTTAGCAACACAGCATGCAGTATTTTCCTGTCATGAGAAAAGCAACCAAAAAGACAGGGTCAAAAAAAAAGAAAAGAAATGGTATTGAGTAAGTCTGAAGCAGGATGCTAGCAGGGTCACAGGGCTCTCACTATTTAAAGCAAATAAACAACAAAAAAAGGGCAGTGGAAGAAATGGAAACAGTAAGGAGAAGAATTAGTCTGCATCATTCAAGCTGAAATCTTGGAAGAAGAAAAAAGGGAATCAATGTGTAAAGCTTCTGGGAGGTTCAATAGCAACTGGTGCCAATGCACAGGATTTCAGCTAAACAGGTGGATTTTGTGTATTCTTGGGGCTTTTTACCCCCCTGTGGTTAAATGTAGTAAATTACTCCAAAAGGCCTTGGAGTTCACTGTGAGGAGGTGAAGAGTCAGATGAAGTCCCTACTTTACACCCTCTCCGGGCAAAACGAAGCTAATGCTTCAGGATGAGGGAATGGATGATGAAATGGATGATGATTGCTCTACAACAAGAATTCTTCCCAGCAGCCTGATTTCTTAGCCTTTCAAAGACACAGACATCAGGAAAGGGAATCATCCCACGTCCAATCTGCACAGGTGCTCCAATGCAGTTGTCAGGGCTCCTTCCTGGCTGGGCCTTACCTCCAGAGATCTGTCCCAGTTGGCCATGACCCTCTGGAAGCAGCCTTTCCCACTCTGACTGGTACTCTGCCCAGCACAGAAAAGGCAGAAGGGTGCTGGATGTCTGCTGGGATCCACCAGCTCCCCCAGCTAACTCTGTGTCCAAGCTGCTACATTCCTGCCACTGGACAACCTTGCTGTTGCCATATTTCATTTTATCTTGAGTCACCACAGACAACTGCTCAGAAATTCAGAAAAACGGGCTCTGCGGCTGAGCTGCCACATCAGACAGACTGAAAACTAGTGGCCCACGCTTCTGTAGAATAAAGGAGGCAGTGTATCATAGCTTGGCTGAGTGACATCCAAAAATCCCTTTGATTTTAGCTAAGCCAATAGTACAGACAAGTTTTTCCGCCTGCTACTTCGCTCCTACAGACAGCTCTTGCCTGGACAAAGGAAATTATACTCTTAGAGACTGATATTTTAAAAAGGAGTGAGGTCCTTGACTGAATGACTTCTGAAAAGTTATATTTGTTTTCAAAGACAGTGTCCAAATGATTGGAAAATGAGAAGTTGATCCAGTTTCTTACACAAGGAAGTTTGACTCTTTGGGAATGCTGCTTGTCCATCTCTACCTGTGATGATAAGGTTTAAGTACAAATCTGAGCTCAACTACACATGTTCTTAGCCCAAAACCTGGGGAGTCACAAGCTTCATTGAGAATTGATAGCAAATCAAAACTTTTGTATTTCTCTAAAAAAAGAAACGAGTACTCACACTCTTCCAAAGACACTTAAAGGTTGAAAAACAACCTATATCAATTTCATTGGCTTCATCTGGTGAGGAGCTGGTGAAAGGAAAGGTTGTACTGTGGGCTGCTTTAGTTCTCTAGGTCTGAGTTGGGTTCAGCCATTTGCTTCTCCCTGAATGACGTTTGGCCTGATAAATGATAGGTAGAACTGCTAATATCCTGTTATTCTCTTCCACATTCTCTTTCAAACCCATCTCAGAAATTGCCAGTACCTCTGTTGGCTGATTCATCCATATTACAGTCCTCTAACATACATAATTTGGCACTTTTAAAAAAATGTTTTCATTTTTTTTAAGTGTCAAAAGTAAATGAATGTAGAATTCATCAACAATCAATTAGAAAGAAAAGTTTCTATTAATATAATAATAAGTGTTCTTCAAGAAAAAACATGCTGTTATCTTACAAAAGCTTATCACTGTTTGATTCAAGTAGATACTTTGTGTTTTCTGTAGAAATAATGCTCAGCTGAAGAATTCTCCTGATCATCCAAAGCATCAGGTCCTGAAGCCAAGCCTGTCACTGTGCTGGTTTCACATTGTTCACTCACAGCCCTGACACACTCCATTTGGAGTCAATTTTGATACAAGCCATATAGAATTTACGTACTGAGGTAACATCCAGTGCTGTCATTTCTCCCTGTAACTAAATGTCAGCAAGAAATAGAATCTAAAATTGGTGTGTAACTATGGCAACTAATGAGCCATTCTGACTTGGAGTCCCCAAATCCAACATGTGACCATCAAGGGATTCATTCCAGTTTGAAGATGCTGCTTGTCAGAGAAGAAAATCTGCTGCTGCTTTTGCCGACGTGCGTGTGAGAGCCACCAGCCGACAGGCAGGCTGGGGAGCTGGAGCAGGCTCAGGCAAACAGCTGCGAGAAAAGCAGCTTCCTTCTTGAACTGGACAACTTTAAAACAGACAACTTTCTGCAGATGCTGATCACACTGGGTTAAGGTAAAACCCTGCAGAAAGAACAAACTGTCAGAGAAAACAACAGTGTTCGTATTCACAGCACGGGGGAGCAAAGCGCAGGGTCTGCGATGAGAAGTAATGAGTGCATTGAGGCTTTGTTTTTTAATTTCAACCTCAATAGGCATTTGGGATCACACAGCTCCAAGCTGAAGTCCATTAATTCTGATAAGAGGAGGTCATTTCATCTCTCATGACCACATCCTCCTTCTCAGAAGCTGTTCTGAAAGGCCTGTTTGAGGAAACTCTCTTAAACGTACCTTAAAAGATATGCCTACAGCTAAAAAGTTCCCACCTCTTTACCATGGAACAAGGTATTCATTCCCCTTCATATCTGTGCCAGATGACCCTTTTTAGGGCCATGGCAGTCGAGGGAAGAGATTTCCCCCACAAGGAGCTGAAGTCTCTACCAGAAGGGCTCTGCAGATAAGGTGTCTCATGCACAGGTTCCTCCTGAATTCTAATGAAACTAATCTTTAAAATAAAAGGTCACTGTTTCCTTATACTACATTCCGAGGTCTATTTAAGTAGCACGTGTATGTTCCAGAAATGCACTACAGTCCAGATCAGAAGAAAGGATGCTAGATGCTAGTCAATTCTTAAAGAAAAACAAAAAAACTTGAGTTATTACCAATTTTCTTTGAAGATGTATAACCTAACAAAACAAAAAATACCTTCACTAGATTATTTTGCCTACCCATGTAAACAGCACCTGGCACTGGTTTGGCTTTCCTGAGTGGGTAAGAAAAAAGACATCAGAAATTATAGCTTTTAACTGGGGAAAACATAAATGTTATTGTCTTGTAAAGTGAGATATTTGACACAGCGAAAAAATAATTAACCCCCTTGAAACTTAGAACCTGTTAGCCACTGTTTTCTATTTGTAAGGAAAACACAGCTATGGGAACAAAGCTATAACTCAGGAAAAATAAGCAGAGAGAAGAAAAGGAAGGAAGAAAGGGGATCCAGCACTACTTTCATCAGATGTTCCTGGTCCACCTTGAGTCACAAGGTCACCATCATCAAGCAAGGTCTCCTAAGAAACATGCAGCATGATATCCCAGGTGCATCAGGAAAAGCTGCCAGTAAGTGTTAATGACAAACAGGTGTGCCAAGGATGTGAGGAAAGATAAAGCACTGGCTGTTTCACACTTTCTCAAATTAATGTTTATCTAATTAATTCAACTTCATCAGATCTGGGCCAGCTTAGAAGCAGCAGCAGAGGAAATTAATATCTTAGGGATCTACACAACAAAAAAAGCTGTAAACCCTGTCCACCTACTAAGCAGCATCATGTCTTCATTAGTTTACTGGCATTTCAAGAAAAAAGAAAAAGGGGAAAAAAACAAAAAAGCAAGAAAATTTGCAAGGGCCCACACAAAGAGCAAACAACACAATGTTTCATGGGATCTGGAGAAACAGCTACAGCAGTAAAGGGGAAGGAGAAAACCCAAAAAATGAGCCACACACACAAAATGCCCAGTGACGGCTGAAGGTACCAGAAATTGGTTTCAGCACCCCTGGTGCCTGTGTGGGTATGGCTGTGGGAGTGACCACAACAAACACTTCTCACCGTTCCTTTTCCTTCCTTCGTCCTTCGCCACTTTTTGGGGTGCCATCACTTTCTGCAGGGAGCTCCGGCCGGAGCTGGGCTTTCCCGACCCATTGCTGAGGATGGAGCCATTCTGACTTGGGGACTGGCTGCAAGTAACCATAGCAACAAGGCAGGACATGAGTTCTTTCTGTTAAACCTCATTTCAAGGTTATTTCATTTGCACAGTTTGCATCACTGAGTTTTCGAGTCTGATTTGGTACCAAAAGGAGACAGAATACAAACAGCACACAGCAACACAGTAAAGGTAGGAGCAGAGTGATGGGAGGTGAACACGACTTTCTCAATTAGTTCAGGGCTGATGGGCATCTTGGTGGCTTGGAATGCAACTGCTCCTCATGCACAATCCCCACAATGATAAAAGTGCCACCACAGAGGACAGAAAGTCCCATTGTCAATTCAGTGTCATTAACCCAGAAAAAGTAAAGTAGATCTTTGGTTTTGGATGTATGGCTAAACCAATTCCTTTATTTAGCCTGCATTTACAGTCAACCATTGTCAGCCACAATGCAAAATTCACTCACTCACTTTGCACGTATGCACACACAGCATGATAAGATTAATCCTCCTTTTCTCCTTTTGGCACATAACCTGGTTTAACTGGCACAATTGTTGGCTGAAACCCGAGAAAATGCTTGCTTTAATCAGCCATTGCATCTCCTTATCCTGAAACTGGTCCCTGCCCAGGGTGAGGAGGGAGGCCAGGACAGAACCACTGTGCTTCAGTCCCAGTGAGGAGCAGGGACAGAAATGAGCAGCGTGCTCTGGGCTGCACTGGGAGCAAGCTCCCACCAGAGCTTCTCTGCTTTTTGGGGTGGACAAGTAACTCAAATCCTAATGTACAGTTGGGAAAAGCAGGCCAAAGTAGAAAATAGTACATTTGGTGCTAGTCCACATCCAGACACAGTCACATTTTTTGTTCATGTGAAACTTGCCACAAAGGGAATGAAAACTCTCCACAGGACCTGTGTAGCTATTCACAAACCTATCTGCAATCTACCACTGAATTGTCATGGCTAGTGACAGGGTGATGTAAAGAGGTTACATTAGGGAAAAAAATGGACCTAGTCACAGAGGCTTCCATTTACAGAGATAAAGAATCAAATCAAATTCTATTGCTGTCACAATGGTTTTATAACCAGAACATGGTACTAAAACAAAACAACTGTCAAAACCATCCTGTAAATCATTGCCAATACTGTATCATCTGCTTGAAACCCTCAGGTCTGGCCACCCTGTTTGCTATAAGTAGAAAACATTTACTGTGGTCAGAACAGCAAGGGACAAATATGAGAAAAGCAACTCTTGGGGATTCCCTTTCGAAAATTGCCTAGGTGGAAATATGTATAATTTGAGACAGGCCCTTTCCAGCTACAGGGCTCTAGGAGAACTCAGCATGCAACCCAGCTCAGTCCAGCCTGAGGGTTTCCTTGTGAAGTTCTACTGAAAATAAATATTCTTGAGAAGAGGGATTCCTCCCCTATAAACCTGTCTGTCTCTGCTAAATGAATAATCCCAGCCCAGTAAAAAAATTCATCCAGGGACATACCAACACCTGAAGAAAATCTGCTCAGCGTGGGAACACAGAAAAGAAGTGAGCATGGATAGCTTGCACAACTATTTTTGTGGTGACGCTAATCTAAATATTCATCCTTTTTGAGTGGCCCTCATATTATTAACTGAGAAATTTCCTTCAGTGGTGATAGCAGAGAAGATACTCTGATCAGTTACCAGCCACTTCATGGCTGTCTGGTTTGAATTGCCCTTTCCAGGCTGTAAAGTATCCTGAATGAAAGAGCAAACACAAAAAGGTCAAGAAATATTTCTTCATCTTCAGCAACCATTAAATTCCATTTCCAGACACAGCTCCTGGGAATGAAAAATACTGAAATTCTACATGTTCTCACTTACTCAAGTAATCACCCTGAAGGAGGGAAAACTAACTCTTAGTTATTTGCTTAGAAGGGCACCAAGGTTCAACACATTTTATGAGAATAACTTTCCTGGATCAATTTTGCTTATCAGCATTTGTTTAAAATGGTGCAGATTAAGTGGGGGATTTCTGCGCTCACTCAAAGGACTGAGTGAAGTGCTTAATCACTTTGGTTAGAGGATTAATTAATAGAGCTGGTTTACATTTTTTATGTGTATTTACACATGGCTTTGGAGAGGCTTCAAAATATTTTAAAGAACAATTCCTGCAAAGACTTAACCTGCTCAGCACCAGCAACCACTGCCGGTGTCAGGGTCATCTTCCATTTGTCACTTCTTCAGAGGATGGAAGGCTTTGAAAAGGACAAGTGCTGTTTGTTTCACATGGACTGTGAACCTAACCCTCACATTTCAGTGATTTATAGCGTGAACACCTCCTCACTGGCATTAAATGGCAGAATTTAAATGGCAGAACAGTTTACATCCAAATGCAGCTGGCTCACTCTTCTCTGCTGTACTCCCTGCAGACAGCCCTTTCCACATTCCAGGTGATTTCCTACATAGCAGAAGTAGTATGACAAACCAGGCACCAGCTCAGGATCCTTCTGTCTCCATTTTTCTGCAGGGAAAACCTTAGCTGATGACTGCTGGGGATGCCTACCCCCAGATGAGCAGCATGGTGAGCTCTCCAGCCCCCCACCATGCTGGCTGACACCTTCCCCTTCCAGCGTGTCACAGTGTGCAGCAACACTGTGCTGAGTTTTCCAAGCTTTCCCATTATTCCAAAGAGGAAAATATTGGACAAGATGAGGTGACCCAGCTAGGAAGGCTTGATTTTCTCTAGAATTTCCCTGCACTAGTTAGCTGCTTTTCTCCTATGTTATCAAATCCCTTCAAGAGGCCAGGCCTGTGTAATTCCTGTGAACTACACAACTGTTACCTCCATTCAGGCTGTCTACCTAACAGGTTTATTTTCCTCTCTTCCCTTCAGTACCATTCCTCAGCTGCACTCTAATTTAATACCAAGGAGAATGGGTCAAGATAAAAATGGCCTCAAAGCATGCAAAACAAATGACCTTCTATTCAGCTATACTGTGGATGGTTGAGGGCAGACATGAGGTAAAACTTCCTGACAGGAAAGGCAGAAAAGAACAGATTTCTGGATGAGGCTGTGATTATCCCACCAGTGGAAGACTTTAAAATAAGGCAGATAAAGTTGAGTTAGGGAGGTGTTGGACCCTGCAGCAGAGAAGAGGAGCCATATAGCTTCCTGGGGATCTTGAATCCATGATCCTACAACCCTAGAGACTCCACATGAAGAGAGTGCAAACCTGGGACACTTTACCCTAGACATTGACATCATCTAGTCTATTCTTACACTTCAGAAGTTTTGTCCTGCTGTAGATGCTTTGGATCTAGAGGTCTTCCATAATTTATTATTATTCAGGGTTTTCCCTTCTGCTAGTGAAGGCATTGGGTCCAATTCTGGAGTGACAGAGCCTGCCAGTGGAGTTTCAGCAACTGACAGTGGCTAAGGACCTGTCTTTTGGTTCCTTGAGAAATTATCAGTGTTCATGCTACAGGTCCCATGTTCCATTTGGGCTTATCTCTTGTGCAACACCAACATCCATATAAAAGCCACTTCACCTCCTCTGTGAAGACTTTATTTGGTTTTATCTCATATTTTGCAGCAATCTTACACATCCAGCACAGACCAGCATTATGCCAAGGATACATCACAGAGGAGCCATCTGCCACACACAGAGCCCGGCTGCCAAACCTTACAGCAGCCATCAGCACACATCCTATTAAACCCCTCTGTGGAAAGATCCCAGATGCCAGTCCATACCTTTTCCTTGTTTCGTTGGATTTGGCAGTTTTGATGGTGCTCCCATCCTGGGTGGTTTCTCTCTCCTGGGAGGCAGGAGCATCTCTGACTGGAAGTGGAAGTATGACAGTCTCCTGAGTCACAGGTAAAACCTCATCCTCTGCTCCCTGCTGACCCAAGTGTTGCTTGGCATAGTCAAAGCCTTGTACTGGCTGCAGAAAAATAGGAGAAATAACAGAAATTTCCAGCATGTATTAGATTCAATATAAACTTTCAAATTCAACGTAGAATTTTTCACTACTCCTTAACTTTTTAAGTTATGTAAGTGACAGGTAAAAATATGTAGATTACCATGTGAATGGCCAACACGAATCCAATTTTCTGATGAGATCTCCATTCCACACATTTTAAACATGATTAGTTAGTATAAAATTGATCTTGGCTAACCTTTCTTACCCTGCTGTAACACCCCCAGAAATTACTTTGACAGACAGTGGAAGAATGAGGATGTGGAAGAAGAAAAAATTAGGAGTAAAAAAGAATAAAACCACACAGAAAACTTTCTCTGACAAAACCCTTGTGTTTCCAAAGAGGGTGGGAGTAATTTAGTCCCAGTCAAGCCAAAGTAAAAAAGCCACACATCAGAAAGTTTCATGGACAACATTTTCCAGAAAAGAATCTTTTTCTGATCAGTGAAATTATATTTCCTCTGGCTTGCCAATTGCCTACTGGGAAGGATATTACTGACTTCACTTGTTTCTCTTGGGAAGTGAAGAGCCTTGCAGCAGGGCAGTTCTCACCCAGCAGAACTAACACATGCCTTCTGGGCAAAGCAGCCAAAGGAAAGGTGGATTCTCTCCATGGAAAAATTAAACATTTAGACAAAACTTGACTTTCCAAACTGCATTTTCAATTGGAAGGAAAAGAGAAGGAAAAAAAAACCCCAAACCAACTCACATTATCTGTTGGGAAAAAAAATATGACAAAAAAATTACTCAAAGAAATTCCTGACCACCTCTGGAAAAGATGCTCTTGATACACTAAATTAAAGGAATTTACCAGAAACTGGAAGGTTGCTTTTCCTGAAGCAAAAAGACGATTGACAAAATGCTAAAAAAGGACCACAAAACACCTCAAAGTTGAGAAGTGGTGGTTTTAAACCTCACACACACTTTGGGAAATACTTTGGAATTAGTTCATGACTGATTAGTCTCTCCAGGTTCCTGTCATGTCTGAGCATTTTAGCTCCAGAAGAAAATCAGCAGGAGAAAAAAAACTTGCTGTTGGCACAGAAAAAGAACGAGCTCTGAAAAGCATTTTCTCTTGTTGTGTCCCTTACTAAATCTGGGCTGCAGCTCTGAATTCAGATACACTTCACAGGTGATCTCAGTCTGAAAAGAATGGGGCTGTCTTTTGCTTTTTGAAACGTAATACATGTGGATCTGCACAGCATTCCCAGTCTCCTGTTCAGACTGAGGTTCCTAATGTGTTTCCATACTTCAGCATTCCTCTGATAAGGAGCTTCAGTGCATTAAGGAGTGGAATGCTGATATGGGAGAGCAGACAACTCCACAAATCACCCCCATGGAACTTGCAACATATCAGAGAAATGCTAATTCACCATCACCCCTCCATGGCAGGCAGGGTATCACAAAGCAGCCACCAAATGAGCTACAGAGGCTGCAAATGAAGGAAGGGAAGCAGAAGCTGTGTGAAGGACAGCTAGGAAGAAATACTGCACAACATTCTATATAGTAATATTGTTAACCAAAATAATGTTTTTCAACCTCATTATAAATATTAACTGTCAGGTAAGACTCCCTCTAGATACTCTGCAAAAAAGGTAACAAGAGAGAAGAGGCAATTAAATCAGTTATTTCTCCCTCAATGCCTTTGAAAAGTAAAATAAGTTTCAACTTACACTTCATCTCTTATTAAAAAAAAAAAAAAAAAACCAAAAAAATCCTCCAAACAAAAAACAAACCAAACCAGAAACAGCAGGACATGAGAATTACTAAAAAATTCTTCAGTGTCCCAGCTCAGATCTGCCAAATAAAGAAAATTACAGATTATTTTAATCAGAATTCTACTTACCACCATGTCCAGTAACAAACTGCAATAAAAGGAGAGCTGAGAAAGTCATCCTCATCAGCAGACATATTGCATTAAATAAAATTTGCTCTTGGATGCCTGCTCTGTAAAAGCCCACAAGAGCAGATGGCTCTGCCACCCCTGAAGGGAACTGGCAAGGCTAAATCACGATCAGGCACTGCAAGCGGAGATGTCCAATACATCCAAAATACTGACAAAGACTGAAGGACTGTGATGCTAATATTGCTTTTGAAATAATTAACGGATAATGAGACTACTAGATTACACTGCCTGGCAAAGAGCAGACTGAATTTGGAGAGTTGTTCCTGGGACTCTTTTTCTTGTAATGATCATGAAAAAGACACTAAAGACAAAAAAAAAAAAAAAAACACCACAACACATCAAAAAAAAAGAAAGGAAAGGAGGAATGGGGGGAAGGAAGGAAGGGAAGGAAGGGAAGGAAGGGAAGGAAGGGAAGGAAGGGAAGGAAGGGAAAGAAGGGAAAGAAGGGAAAGAAGGGAAAGAAGGAAGGAAGGAAAAGAAGGAAGGAAGGAAAAGAAGGAAGGAAGGAAAAGAAGGAAGGAAGGAAGGAAAAGAAAGAAGGAAGGAAGGAAAAGAAAGAAGGAAGGAAGGAAAAGAAAGAAGGAAGGAAGGAAAAGAAAGAAGGAAGGAAGGAAAAGAAAGAAGGAAGGAAGGAAAAGAAAGAAGGAAGGAAAAGAAAGAAGGAAAAGAAAGAAGGAAGGAAAAGAAAGAAGGAAGAAATGGGTGCTCAGCCCCTCCTGTCTATTTGTATACCCAGGTACAGTTTCATTGACATTTTTTCTCTGTGCCCTTTATCAAACTGATAAGGCTTGTTTTCCCATAATCTGCAGTACTTGCTTTTGCTTGTGGGTCTTAGACTACAGATCTTATCTCTCTTTACCTGCAAACTTATTCTTTCATGGTCTAAAAAAAAAAAACCAAGGTGAGGGGGCAAATGAGATTCTAGACTTTAAAAAAGCATGCTGTGAATTAGAAAACAAGGGAGGGAAAAGTTAACATCCATCCAAAACCTCAAAGCAGAAACAGTTGCTTAAAATAAAAACAGCATTGAAATAACATTAAAATAAAATCCCATCAGAATTTCACCAATTTGAATTTATACTTCTTTTTATTTTCCATCTAGAGAGAAAATTGAAAAAAATGGTAAGTCCCTTTTCCCTGCAACTGCATCCAGATGTCTCTGGCTGCTGAGGCAATTCAGAACAGCAATACAATTCCCAAGAGAGATCCTATAAACTTCGCTACACGTGCTAGGTCATTTTGCAAACTTCATTTATTTACCCTTCAGTCTGCTACAACACAAAAGTCACGCCTTAATTCCCAGGCACAGGCAGCAGCCCTGCTGCTCTGCTCCATCACCTCCCCCTGCTGCACACGGATATTTAATGCTAAACGTGTCATTACCCTGGCGCTGTGTCCGTGCCTCCTGGCTGTGGGATGTGGCAGCTCTGCTCCAGCAGGACCCGCAGCCTCCTGCAGGACTGCAGCACCCAGCGGCTCTGCCCTGCCAGTCCCCTTGGAACAGGGCTTCTGGAGCCCTAGCGCAGGAAACAGCACCGCCAGAAAACAAACACACCTGAGATGCCAGGGTGCAGGCATCCCATCGTATCCTCCTCTCCTCCCCACGCAGTTTGCTGGATGTTCAAAAGGTATCGCAAAATTGCTCCGGCGATTCAACACCAAATCTCGGATGCACAGAAGCAAAATACTGAAACGGCTGCTTAAACTACAAATCACTCCACTGTGACTCCACTTCGAGCAGAGTCAGCATTAATCAGCACTCTCAGGCACTTTCCACAGCCATGAAATACAACAGACTCATTTTAAATGTGACATGGATATGTGCTCATCAGCTATTTGCATTCCCAAACTGCATGAATTGTGGCAATTACAGTTCAAGCAATTACCACTATCCCTAACAGCGGAATTAAAAATTAAAATAAAACTCTTCTTTTCAAAATGACCTTCTTTCATTATCTTCTTAAAATATGTTTCTCAGCCTTATTTTAATTAAAAGTGCTGAAATCAGGAATGACCAAACCAGTCCATTGCCAGTCCCACTGCAGGATTTATCTTCCACCGTCCATATACCAGCGTAAACTCTAAACTAGACCTGGCAGAACCTTTCTGATGGAGCCATCATTGTGAAACTAAATGGAAAGCAATTTACCTTTCATTTGTAAATGCATCACTTTTCAGATAATGAATTAAATTAAATTTTATGGAGTCTCAAAATAAACCGGAAAGGGGAAATGCACTCTGGAAGTGGACCTTCTGCACTCTGGCTGCAATGTGAACAAACCTGCAGGAAAAGCTCCTGAAATGACTGTGGTGTGGGTGCTGGGAGCTCAGCACCAATTGTTTTTTTTCCAGCAATTGCAGATCCAGCTCCCATCTGATGACATTGATGGCTGATGCAAACGTAACCTGACTGAACAGGTTTTAACCTAAGCATGTACCTTACAGCCTGATTAAATCTGGTTTCTCAGGAACAGTAAAAATCCGATTTTGCTTTTCTTTTTTGAATGAAAACAATGGATTAAAATATGAAAATACTTTCAAGTTTTTCCTGTGCTGTAATTTCAACCAGCAGTAGGTTGTTCTGGTTTTTTTTTAAATAGCAACTTTCTTCAGCTGGAAAGCATCCCATAATGATGGGCAGTTCAAAACAATGTATAAGTTTTGTCTTATTTTTTTCCTTTAGCTGGGACCAAGATTACACATAAAAAGAATCAAGTGGTGCATAGCACTTGCAACAGCCCCTAAGAAAGCATAATTTGCATTTTAGGGGCTTTAATGTGGCGTTAAATGCCACTGCAGTGATATTAATTCTTGTCTGTGTTTGTGATATTGTGTGTTTCACTTTTGCAGATCTAGTCCTAACACTGGATGGATAATAGCGGATAAATAGGCGAGCACACTGGAACCAAAATGGAAACGTCTTTTTTGCATCATTTTTGATACAAATGTCTGGTTTCCAACTGGCACCAGCTGTACCCATCTGCAATGAACCTAAGATAAGGAGAAAAGAGCTGTCAAATGCATCATGACTTCCTTCAACTCTTCTTCCAATCTACATTTTTCAGCAGAAGCAACAGAGCTGAAATCCCAATAATCCTGCTGTCTGTAGTATTAAGAAACCAAAGAAAAAATTCGTCATCTCAATCCCATGCCAGTGGAGAAGAACAAAGCCACCTGAAGGGGCAAAGGAACAGTCTGACTTATACACAGGCTCTGTAGGATAAAAATTCCTATCTTTGGGTGGACCTGATCAAGAGCCATTGAATAGCAGCATTGAGAGGGCAGACTTTTTCACCATGGAGATAAAACAGTATTCTGTGACATTTTTCTGTCAGAGGATCAAACTGGAAGTGCATTTGATTTGGGAAAAAAAATTATTGTAACTGATATGGATTAGCAACTTTAAGAAAAACATAATTGTTTTAACCCAATCAGCAACATACATAAATAAATTAGAAAGTTCAAAACACCTAAAAGAAAAACAGCAGTAGGAGAAAAAAAATTTCAGAGAATGTCTATTTTGGATTATCAGTTTGGGGGGAGAACTTTGGTTAGGGCCAGGTCTGAACTGCTGCGAAACCCAGGGTTTCGAGGTCCTACAGGAGATGTGCTGGTCCAAGCTGTCAGTAACAACCCTTTCAATTCCAAACATCCTTCAACTGCATCTATCAAAGAGTCACAGCCTCAGCAAGCAAACAGGCTTTTGGATCTAGAGGTGGGTCACTCACCTTGGCTCTCTGAGGCAGGTTCATCATGGTGTCTGGTTTGAAGTCGTTCTTGTTCTTCCTGCACAGCACCGCGGTGATGATGATGATGATGACGGTGACCACAGCGATGGGAGCCAGCACTGCTGCAATGATCCACAGGTTGTTTGGGGGGTTCTTCACCACAGCTGCAGAAAATGGCAAACCAACACCAGTAAGCTTCACTGGGCAAGGTTCCAGTTGCTTCCGGCCTTCAATTGCCTCCACGTAAAAATTAGTATAAAAGCACTGTAAGTAATGAAGCTTCCTATGCAAAGGAATACCTTTGTATTACTTCACTAGGAAAAAGAAAGGAAAAATCAGCAACACTGTTGAATTCACATATCCCTGGGCTCTCTTCTCTTAGTTATATGTTACCTGATTATATGCAAAAGCAGACATCCACTCCAAAGTCAAGATAGATGCCATATTAGATATCACTCAGATGGTTCATTTACACAATAAACAAACAAAAAAAGGTGCTAGTAAAGCACCCTTAACTATTTTTCAAACACAAACTCATCTTAGAGCAAGGTAGCATGTGTGTTACAAGAACACACATGGAGTCAATACCTGCTGTCAAAGACTGACTGGCTCAGCAGGAGTAAACTGGCAGAGCTTTTTAAGAAACAGTGAAGCTAACTTGAATAGTTATCATCAATATCAATAAGGCAATAAGAAGATGCTTCTCTTGTGCTCTAGAAATAATTTATCACAGTTAAGGTCAAAATGAATTCGTCATTTCTGAAGGAGTGGAAATAACGAGGTTGGAAAGAGCTACTTGAAGATACATTAATAATGGCACCAGGAAAAGGTACATTTCAGAAATGCAGTGATGCAAAAACATTTTACATTGCATTTCATCAGAATAATCTCTCTTAATACGAACCTTCAACTTGTTCACACATAAGAGATCCTCCTATGACACACTCCCAGTTCTCTCATTTCATTTCTTTTCTTTCTAAAAAAACAATCAGACAACCTCCTTATAATGCTGAATTTTGCTGTACTGAAATATTTAGTGGACTTGCCCACGATATCCCTGTTTATTTTGCTGTAGCACTGTTTGCTGGCGTGGGCAGGCAATTGTGAGAGCACCAGCACAAAGCAGCCGTTCCCATTTCCTAGGGGACCGGCGCTTTCAAATGTCAGTGAGCTTATGAGCTGTCAGAGGCACTCAGCATCTCTCAGGATCAGACTTCAAATGCAAACCACTTGTTCTGCAGCAGTTATTAGGAACTTCCAGTTCTCCAGCTGAAAGCCTGGCTAGAGCCTGAGCCTGTTTTCCCTGTAGATTTGCAACTTTTTGCCAAGCCGGTGAAGTTTGTTGGGTGACGTAGGAACAGCACCATTAGATTCAGAGCTTGAGCACAAGACTGTCCAAAAGAGCAGGCTAGAACCCTGAAAGGTTCACTTTTCCACAGACTTGCATGATTCCTACTTATTGACTTTGACATTTAGTGTGGGGATGAAAGGGCTGTGGGGAAGGAAACAGAATCTGAATTTTAACAAATAACAGTAATTTTAATTATAGACTGCTGCTGTGGAAGCAGCAAACAATTGTTGAAAAATTATATTTATTCCTTCTAGGGGAATGCAGAGGAAATTATGACTTTATGGCTAATAGGATAGACATTCAGGAGTCCTGATTTACATCTTTAATTCAGTTACCAGACTCCAATGTGACCTAAAGTCAACCCATGTTTCATTCAACTCAGTAAGACTTCGGTGGAATTTGAAACAAGCCTTTCATTCTGTTGTAACTCAGTCTCTGGCTCATAACACAGGGACATCCATATTTTGTGTTATTATTCGTCTGTCTTGTCTAACCCAGCTACGAGCTTCTGAGGGTACGTGTCTTCTTACAGTGTTTTGGGACAGAATTTTTCATTCTGCTAGAACAGAAATTATAATGAGCAAAAATGAAATCCACACGAAGTATTTTCTGTGGCAATACAAAGACAGACTACAAATAACCATGTCCAAAAGGAAAGAAATTGGGATTTTTTTCCATAATAAGGTATAAAGATGGAATTACCTCCTACACTTCAAATACTCTGCCTTCAGAATCTCAGTTACCTCAGGTCACAATTTCAATTTCTGTATATTCTCTTCTTACAGTGTTCTATGCACACTTGGCTGGTATGAAAATCTACAGATGAATAATACCTTATCAGACCGTGGAAATACAAAGTCAGAAGATGAGCGGTAGATTCCATAATTGCCTAAATACCCACATAAATATAAATCACATCAGCACACAAAGAGCTAGGAAACTGCTGTATCTATATCTTCTTTAGTAAAAAAATACATTAAAGAAATAGTCTCATGAAAAACAAAATTACTTAGAATTTAAATACTGGAATTTATGGAATGGAGTTCCCCAGGTTCAGCTGAATTAAAGTCAGTAGCAGACCATGATCAAATCAAGGATCAGATATGGTACATGGTGCATTCTCTGGAAATTATATCACATTTCAGTCTTCTAAATCAATCTTATGTTTATGGATGATACATAAATTACTTATTACAGTGGTCTCTTCTATTCCTGTCACCATTTCATGTAATTATTTAAGTATCACCACTCCTCCAGGCAGATATAATTGCACCAGGGGCACTCATTTGATGTGCTGTTTCACCAGTAAGGAGATCCAGTGCAGAAGTTCACTACATACTTTTGATTCCTTCTAAAGAAATACTTTGGCAAAGTGGAGCGATCCAGTTAGCAAAAGGCATGGATTTGTTCACTGAGCTGTTAACTGCACGAAAAAACTCCAAGCTTCACCACAGGTTTATGACTATGGGTCAACTATATAGCAATATTAAAAAAAAAATAATTAAAGGAAACTGTGTCCACAATCACTCAGTAACTGATGAAGGTCTTGAAAGGGAAATTTGAAAACACTTTATTTTTCAAGAATGGGTTGTTTTTTGCCAACGTTATTCTGAATGATACTATAGCATATCTTGAATCTGAAAAATGTCCATGTGCACAAGTAGCTCTTTTCAACTTCAATTTTCTGATTTGTGTCTAAATATCTTTAACAACCATGTCGTTTTCTTGGTGAAAATTATTACTACAGTTCCATAATGTTCAGTTAATGGATGTTGCTCTGTGTGATAAGGAGAGGCTCCCCACATCTCCCTCCAGTTTTTTTACAAAGAAAGAGAAAACATATAATAAAAGAATGATTTAAGTATGGAATTTTTAAAAGGACTCTTACGATCAGCTTGAACTTGGATGACATAGCCCAGTGTCAACGCCATCCGCTGGGAGTCAACCGTACTCAAAATTTTGGCAGCTGCAGTGCCCAGCAAAGGCTTCCCATTGTATAAAGTGTAGTATGTCAGTTCAGCTGGCTCCTTGGGTCCTGGAATACGCTGGATTTTTACCATCTTTAAGGGAAATAAATAAATAAATAAATAAGGAGAGGAAGAGAAATAAACTGTGTTTGCATTACACCACTGCAAAATCTGCCAGGAGCTATTTGAAGGCAGTGCCCTTGAAAACCTCCTACAAGCATAAGCTGCATGCAAATATTCTCATGGGATCAGACCTTCTCCCCTTCAGAGCCCAGGCTATTAAGTCAGTCAGTTGGAGAATGACTGATGTCTTAAAAAAATTTGAAACATAATCTTAAGGTAAAACCCGATACTAAGAAAAGCAGGCAGTAAAGAGGAAAGGATCAAATGTTTAGACATTACAGTCCTCCATAAAGGGGGAATTCTTGTAATCTGTCCTAATACTGAAAACTGTATTTACTGGAATATTGCAGTTCAAAACCAGCCTCACAGTTCACTTCTATACTCATTATTTTTCATCCCAGGCTGATAACAAAGGAATCATGCTTTTCCCATTTTATTCTGCAGAACACTGGCAGAATTTTTCCATTGTACCTCTACCTTTCCTGAGAGTAGAGAAAGTGTCAAACACTTCTTATGATGAGAAGAAAAAGGAGTTTTGTGATTCTTCTCCATTATGTTATGGACAAAAATTTTACAAAGTTCACACTTTTGGCAAGTAAAGTGTGTTCTTTCTTTTAAATTCTTTCAGTGGAAAAATACAAATAATTGTGTGGGCAAATGGGAATGGTCATAACTTGGGTTTATATCTTACAACAAACAATTCTCGAAAAACATAATTTAGGGTTTTTTTAAATAACTTATTTTTGAAGATTGAAGGAGAAATCTTTTAATTGCCCATAGCATCAGTTGGCTTAATTGGTGAGAAAACAAAATATGATCAGTTCAAAATACTGAATGTGAAATGCTATAAATAAGAGAAAGATGATTAATAAATTACTCAGGTCTGCAATCTCTACTTCATAACATGGTCTGGGGCCACATGATTTGATGACTAACCCTGTATAAATAAAGGCTGCTTCTTACTTTTTTCCAACAGAAAGAAAAAAACCAGAAATTCTAGCTTTGAGTTACCTAGGAAACTTTTATCATGAAAAAAATAAAACTTGGAACGCTTCATTATGCTGAATACGCTAAAATATGTACTTTGTACCAATCCTCATAGCAACCAGAGAGAAAATATTTATGAACACTGATTAACTAATGATGATTTCTCGAGGATGACAGGCATGCCAACATGGCTGGCTGCAGAAAAAGATACGATTAGCAATGTGCCATGCATTCTGCCCTCGCTGCTTGGATATCCATGAGCAATAGAGGACATTTCAGCCTAGTTAGACATGTCTTTTACAGGAACTGAAGTGGGACACATGCAAGCAAAGCACTTCTTTTAACACACGTCCATTGAGCACCTGCACAGTGTAGCTGCCCACAGTAGTGGCACGTCTGAAGCGCCTTCCCTGCTGGTGGGACATCATGAACAGCGGGGCCAAGCGCTGCTCCATCAGTCTGGCAAAGCTCTGGTTGTTCAGCCCCAGTAAAGCAATATCAACCCCTTGAATGACTGTGGGAATGGAGAAAAAAACCACAAATCAGCACATCATGCATGGACAGGTAAAGTAACCCGCGGTCTGTGGGACAGTTTGGGACAGGGAGGCACAGACTAACTCAGAAGAAAAATACCTGGATGCTGTTATCCCCTCTCAGTAAATACCTGTGGGGATATAACACACTTCTGTTTCAGTCCCTGCACTGTTCTTCTCAGACAATGTCAATGATGTTTCAGAGAGTAAAAATCTTAAAATACCATTTTTAGGCCCTCAGTTTACCAAAATAGCTCAGGGGAACATCTATTCTATGATCTTCAAAGTAAAAATTAAGCTCAAACCCATTTGAGAGCTGCTGGTTTTATGCTTATTGCCAGATGCTCCTGTTAACTGAACCAGTTTTCCATCCTGAGGATTTGAACTCCGAAGTTTGGATTTTGTACAATCTCAAACAAAATATCCTGTTTGAGAGCACTGAAACCTGAATAAACATTTCTGAAGTATAAATGAAGGCATCTGAAATATAAATGAATGTAAGATTTAACAGACACTGGATTCTAAAGTTCAAAAAAGTGATATGACATGCTGATTCAATTCATTCATATGTATGGTTTTTTCAGTATTATTTTAAAAAAGTCTTCTGGAACCACCAAGATCTTCTTGAAGACAGAGGTTCCACTGAAATATCAATAATACTCCACTGCAGCAAGTGCACAGAGGCAAGAAATGGAGTATCAGGTTCATAGGGTCTATTCTGGGAGGAGTTGTACCACTCCTTTCAGAGGATCACAGTCCCTGCATAAACTTATGTTTTATTTCAAATTTATGAAAAGATAGAAGTGGTACCAAGTCTATTTCATGTCAGAGCCCCTTGCTCTTGCTCTCCTGAGCATTACATAATTCCAGTTACAGACACACCAACTAGGAAGGCTTTGGTAGCACTCAAAGATGTCATGGGGAAAGGGTCTCTTTCTTGCCCAGTTGCCATTTCTGAAGTCAAAATAATTGTGAATGAGAGTGTGGCACCTGTGAAATGACTTGATAAAAGAAGTATTTTGAAGCCTAAGGGCTTCAAGTGAAAGATGCAAAAATCCCTGCACCTAGATAGCCAGTAAATCATAACAAAGTTGCTTGGCATAACAGCTTCACCTTTGTTCCTGGGCTATGTCTACCAGTTTCCTTTGATTTCAAATTTAAATCCAAGTCCCAAGGTATTAAAAAAACAAAAGTCTTTTTTTGTCTCAAAACTCTCAGAAGATAATGCTGCTCTCAGAATTGTTTCAACCAAAGTGCTATAAATTCTGAGGTGAGTGTTGGTCACTGCAGATGTCACTGCTCAAGATGATGAATCACTTATGCCCCAGAGTGACTGTAAGTACATTTGCCCAGTCGAAGGCAGGTTCAGTGGGCAGCCACTTATTTTTGTGTAAAATTACTGGACCACTGTGTTCATATAAATGAGCACTAAAAATTACTACCTGGAGTGCACAGAGGAGGGAAGGACATCAAAAAGTACCTGTTATCACCCAGTAGTCTCTAGTTGATTCCGAGACATCAAGGTTTGGATACTCCAAAGCTTTAAAAATAAAAGATTAAATTACGTCATAATATTCCAGTGTCCTACACATTATATGTCCCAAAACTGGCTAACCAGACTGCAATAAATAAAATTTAACTGTGGCCCAAGAGGAGATCTAGAGCATAATTTTCAGGATTACAATTTCTTTTCTGTCTGAAAAAGAACATCAAGTGTAAACAGAAGAAGCACTGCCATACAAAGTACAACATCTATCTCCTGTTGCCAAAATACTGGCTGGTACAGAGTCTGGGATGAAGCCCAGGACTGCCCACAACCAAGAAGGATAGGTTATAGGTGTTGTACACATTTCTGCTGCTTTCTCCCCTGCAGAAAACCAGATGAGATTTCATGACAATTCTGTGATTAATCCTCATATAACCCAGACCACAGTTTTAGCCTAAACAAATATGAAAATATACCAGGATCAGATTCCACGTGGATTGCAAATGAGATTAAAACAAAACTGTGAGCATACCTTGGAGTGTGGTGCTTTCTCACTGCGCACAGTTTAAGGCATTACTGCCATATGTGTCTGCATCTGTGAGAAACTGATATTTGCTCTTTCGATGCCTTTTGTCAGCTCCTCCATCTCCAAAGTGCACTAGGCTGTAAAGCTCAATATGCTGCTAATTCATTACGCAGTTCAGCATTTGTTCAACGGATTAATACTGGGAACTGAATTCAGAAAATATCCATGCTCTGCACGTTGATAGGCTGCTATTGAGTCACCTTGATTTTAAAACCCCAAAGTGGCTCGGAATAGTAAACATTGTAAAGGATTTGATTACGCACAGTAGCTGCTTTTGAGGAGGATTTCACAGCATGCCCTGAGCTGTGCATTTCCACGACAGACTGCGAAGGCTCTGGAGGAGCCACTGGAGCCTACTGGGAAATAACATGCTCGGAGAACAACCTCAATATTTGTTTGATAAACTGAGACAACTACATTGCCACATGAATAAGCATCAAACACTCTTCAAAGGAAACATTTTCCAGACACACTATCAGTCTGGAGCCGTAAACACTGCGCGTGCATTAAGTTCATGAGTTTGCAGTACAGCTGCTGCACTGGGAATAAAACCAAGAACTCCAAAATGAAATATAAGCCATTAGTTGTTAAAGAAACACTAGCTGAAGACTTTATCAGGTCTGTTCATCATGTGTGGGGGTCAGCAGAGAGCTGCAGTACCACATGAGACTTGCTGTGTGACAAATGGCTTTTGCAGCTCCTGACTACCAAGCATATGCCTATATTGCCTTTGTGAGAAGAACCACAATCCTCTTCCTATGCAACAGGCCTATTTTGGAGGCCAAACACTTGAACTGAGCACAGCCAGCATCACAACTTCCTTGAGCTTTCTCCTGGATGGCTCATGAAGAGCACGTCCTGCACACAGAGCACCCATCAGCCATGAAAAAGAAGGAGCCTGTCGGATGGGGAATGGGCCACACCCTTTCCTAGGTCCCTGAGCATACCCTTGTCAACAGCCTCTCTCCACCTCCCCTTGCCTGTGGAAAGACTTTATGAGAACACAAGCCCATGCTGAGATGTGTCTCTTACCCCATGATGGAAACTCTGATTCAAAAGTGCACCAACGCAGTGCAAGAATTTATCATCAGGCAGTTTCACCTGTTTGTTTCCAAATACCATAATTTCATAGGTAATGCCTCAAGAACGACGTAAAAACCTCCTTTCCCAAAGATTTGCACAGTCACCTAAGTTAGCTGTGGTTCCTGACTGCCTCACAGCAGAGAGAAACCACTTATCCCACAGCAAGCTCACCGTGCAAGTCACTGATGAAGAATTGCACCATATAATTTCTCTGCTGTTGGGCAGTTCGCAAACAAAATGGACTGAGAAAAACAAAGATAATTTGTGTTTTCCTCAGTGCTCACTTTCCAACAGTCTGCTTCTGCACTGATGTACCCAGCAGTCTCTTGTCACTCCCAGCGAACACAGGCCCCCAGTGAAGGGATAACCTGTCTGCAGTGAGCTTAATTTCACACATCGCATTAGCAAGCAGATTAAACAGAAATCCCCATAATCAAGTGTCTTGTCCCTTTAACCATTTTAAAGAAATTAGCACACAGAGTCACAGAGCACACACACCACAACTGTCTCCCGCTCTCGGTGCCTCTGAGTTTTCATAGCAACTGTAAAGCAAGGAAACTATTGATGCCAAAGTGCTCAGACCACGTGTAAACTGAGGATGCAGTTCAGCAAATACACCAACAACCTTTTAAAATAGCAGCATAGATGGAGCTCACCCCACCACCCAAACACACACTCCCAGCCTGATCTCAGCCTGATCCCAGCCCAGCCCCTGGAACGACCACTGAAGGAAAGGGCTATGCAGAAGCTAAAGTTCATCCAGTGTTGTGCTAAGCTTTCCTGAAATTAAGAATCTGGGACCTTTAGTACTTTGCTTTTCATAACACTACAATTTTTTTTTGTTTGAAACCTGGCACAGAAATTTTTTCTTATTAATGACAGTATATATATATTTTTTTCTTAGTTACTTGCCAGTGTTGGTAGCAACCAGAATAAACACTGGACCCCAAAGAGAAAAAAACAACTACCTAATCCCCCCCCTTTTCTTTTTAACAGAAAACAGTTTAAAAAGTAGTCAGAAGAACTACCTACAATCCCTGAGCTTGACAACAAAGCAAAATTCCAGTGCTGGCTAAACTTGATGCTGGGAAGCACATACTTACATTCAGCAATGGTGAGAGGTGGGTAGGTGAGGTAGAAACCCACCAGCTCAGCTGACAGCTGATTAAGAAGGTTGCTGGAAATAGTGCCATTTAGAGTTGTGCTTTGATTTTTCACTACGTAAAACAGAGTGACAGCTTGGGAGACATTGGAGGTGTTCAAAATCTGAAACAGAGGCAAAAAATAATGTGTTGCTGTGGTTCAGCTCAATTTAAAAAAAAAATAATAAAATAAAAAACCACCAAGGCAGTGCAAAGAAACTGGGGAAATGTTAACTTGAACAATGGATTAGCTACATCTCATTCAACTTTACTTGTGTGATACTTTAATCCCTACTTTAGCACTTGCAGGGTTGCTGGAGGACAGCAGCAGGCAGAAGAAGTGCAGTCAGGATTGAAAATGTTTTCCCCTTGTTTTACCAGGAAATGTGGAATGAGGGAGAGGATGTTTATCAGAAAAATCATCCAGTGCTTGATGCAGAGAAATTGTCCTGTTTATCTTTGCTGCATTCCTGCAGTAATTCTCTAGACCCACACCATTTCCATCTGAGATTAAGGGGTATCATGTCTTTCTGTTCCTAATGTCACATGAATACCTGCTCTCCTCCCCACTCTAGCACTGTGCCAGTGTCCTCCTGAGCCCAAATCTGATGTCTGCATTTTAAGGACCAATTCTATTTAGCGAGCACTGGATGAGATCCTCAAAAAACAAGAACAAAACCCATATGCTTTCTTGGAAAACTTATGACCTAGGGCAAGAGGGATGGGGTTTTTTGGCTACTGATAGGTAGGCCCAACAGCATTCATGAATGTTATTTAAATACCCCATTTTTATGGTTTGGATCACCAAGTTAAAAGAAAAACCGTGGTATAAAAAAAAACATCAGAAGAGTCCAAGGTCAGACCAAAAGCCTGCCTAGCCAATGTCCACTTTCAAAGGGCTGGAGCAGAGGGTTGGAGAGTTAGCACAGGACAAGAGAAGTAAGTGGCTTTCAACAGTGTAAGATTATCCCACAGTTATGGTCAGAGCCATAAATAATATGCTTGGGTTTAAAAAGGGTTGATGACTTTATTCTGTATCTTTGGCCAAAAGGTTTTTGTAATTTCCAGATTTTTTTCTCCAGTTAGATCTGGACATCTTTATCACACAGTCTGTGAAAGGATGCTTCTTTTCATTTAAACTTGAGTAGCTCTGTTATGGAAAACTCCAAGTGACCACTCCTGATTCACTACAGCACTCATGGCTGCAGAGCCATGGCCAATTTCATTTCTCCTTGCACAGAAGACATTTCATGCCTTTTACCTACCTTGCTGTCCTTCCCTCTACTCTTCTAGTGCAGCACTGCCTTTTCTGAACAGGCTCTGTCTGCTCCAGAACTGTTCCTCAGTTTTCAATTAATCTAAAAGCCTCATTCAGTGTTCTGTTGCACCGACTTAGTCTTTTGCATGATACTGGAATAACTTCAGAAAAATTTATCATGACAATCACACCCTTGAGCCTCTTACTTCCCAGCTTATATGTTGCCTCTAGGACCTCCATCCTATCTCTCCTTAAATTGGCAATACCTGCAAAAGCAGCCACTACCTTTTTCTAGGGCTCTTTCCAAAATTGCTTAGATGCTTTGTGAGATCTGCCACTTCTACCACAAGCAAATTAACCCCCATGAAGTTCCCCTCAGTGCCACAGGCCCAGCTATTGAAAAGATGGATAATCACTTTACCTACTACTGCAGGCCCTCTCCTGCCCTGTTCTTTTCTGCCTCTCTGAGCTCCTCCAGTCTGAACACAAGCTCACAAGAAACAGCGCCAAAGTAACTAAGCAGAGCTCTGATGGCAAATTTTCTCCTTCTGAGGAGCACAAGTCCATACACAGAGTTTCATCATAAGTCAAAAACATATCATAATATTGCCCAGAGGATCATTTCTTTAGTGCTGAAGTATGGCATAGAGCATAGGGGCCTTGGCCCACTATACATATTAGGGCATGTAAAAATCAGGCCCTTAGTGGTGAATTTGTGCCCATGAGTATGAAACTGAAATGCATACCAAGAGAAAGAAATCTATTCCATTATTTCAGATCTTAAAAACAGCTATGCCTAGCACTATCTTTACACCTGAATAGCCTCACTGAAAGTAACTAATATGTCAGAATAATATGTTCAGTAAAAATATAAATGTGGAAGACTGTGTTTTTAAACTTGGTTTTATGAATTTCATTTATATGACTGAACTCCAAACAGTGAAACTCCAATTCATGAAAAGCAACAGCCTTCTATAAATCATACATTTCTAAGTTTTCTTGCAATGCATAAAACAATCTTATTTCAGATGAAAACATAAACCTCCTTCCACAGTGGCTAGCAAAGGCACTGTGTTGGAATACAAACACACGCATGGCAAGGAATAAGCAGGAGAGTTTGGCAATAGGCACTGGCAAAGCACCCAGAACTGTACCTGAACAGTTAAGTTGTTGCTGGTGTTTAGGACCTTTCTTTCAGCATCCTGAAAGGCTCTCTGGAGCCGCTGTTCCATGGTCTGAACAAATTTGCATGACTGAATATTGTCTGTTTGACCCACAAACTGCAGCTCTGGAAAAGGAAGGTGTTAGCATGTGGACAAAGTATTCTCAGCTGCAGCACCGAGAACAAAATGATCAATTTACACATTAAGCAGGTGAAAATAATGCCACTTCAGGAACTGCACTAAATTAGCCTTAATTAAGACAAAATGTAAGAAATAAATTGCATTATTAGAGCTGATACTCTCCACAAACAAATGGAGATTGCTTCTGCAATGATATATAAGATGGTAGGGCCAGTTCACTGTGCATGTACTTGCTCAGAGCCAGGCAGTAAGTGAAGTCATTCCAAAAGATAAGTTACAATCTTAACTCTTGCAGGTCATTTAGTCCTGCAAAACATAATCAACCATAATAGCGATTCTCGTTTTGTTTTATTTTCACTCTAGGAAAAATGCACTTAACTTTAACTGCTGTGAGTGTATATAAATATGCAAGCACACATGTAAGAAATATTTTTTATCATTTAATACATCGTTCCAGAGCACTCTGCCCTCTCATAGCTTATACTGCCCTGCCATTACTCTGCACAGAGGGGTTTAAACAGTGACCCTGGGTCAGAAAGCTGAGACTTGGGTCAGATGGGTCCAGACAGAACAACCTGTGTGTACATATCTATATATCTATATATATAACATACAGTCATGTTTCTCATCTGATTACCCTAGAAGAAACACACAAGTTACTGCACAATCCATTCACTGAAACCCATTTAACCAAATGCCAAGCCTTAGTCAGGCACATTGGTGTGACTGGTCCCTGCAGCGGTGCCGCCTCCCCTGACAGCAGTGCCAATGGCCCTGGCAGCAGAGCACCGGGAAGGACAGGGGTGCCCACACTGTCTGTCCTGCTTGTGCCAGGAAAGCAACACCTGGAACAAAGCAGAGCCTGTCCTGCTGCCACACCACTGCCTCAGAGGGTCCCTGAGCACTTAACCATGAACACACAGCCACCCCAGGCAGGGCATCACTCACTCACCCGTCTTCAGCTGGAAGTGGTACGCGGGAGGGGGCTGCCAGGGCAGGGCCAGGGCCACCACGGCCTGCAGATGTGGCACGTGCTGCTTCATGTCCAACGTGGCATTGCTGATGCCGTAGGCAAGCAGCTTTTCAATGACAGCAGCTGGTGTGAAAACCAGTCTCCCCCGTGTGACGTAGTAACCAACTGTGAGGTTACTCGATTGCTCCAGGATTTCGACCTAAAACACGCAGGGAAGCATCTTTTTTTATTATTTTGTTCACAGTTCAACCACTATTTGATGGGGCTTCTCACCCTGAATATGTGTCCCTTGCAGGGTTTTTATCATGTAATCCCCACGGGATCAGCTAGTGTCATATGAGACATGGTATTAGCAAAACTGCTCAGAGAGTTTTAGGCTCAGCCCACGCAGCATGGGCTCCGAACTGAAGGAGTGCAGTACTGCTACCACAGGTGCAAACCTCCAGGTTAGGCTGGGCCTTCATTTGTGCACAGATACTGCAACACTTTACATCTGCATGGAAAAACACAGGGAGCTTCCAGCTTTCATGCCTGAAGTTTGCTGACTTCATGCATGTTTCTGTCATTGCAGGTTTGCACAGATTTTTGAGACAGACATTTCCAATATTTGATTGGGCTGTCTCTTATATCCTGTTCTCCTGTACTGACCCAGATGGTTAAGTCTATGAGTGGACCTGTACGAGTGGAAATGCCAAACCACAAGAATGGACACACTGTTAGTCAAAACACGAGCTGAGTTTTACCTCAAAATTCTGTATTTTCCAAAAAGTTTTACCCCTGGAGCTGGTCCTCCACACTGTTTTAGCTGGTTTCCTCTGTTAGAAGAAGGCAGCTCCTCTCAAGTATGCAAAAAGGTAGGGGACTAAACCAGGCAGTTTTTATTGCTGCTGCCAAGGAATACACAATTCCCAAACCAACTAACATCCTCCACGCTTGCAGCAATAAAGCGTGAGGGCCAAAGTCAACTTGATGCCCTCTGTTTTGAGAAAAATTACTTTTTTCCTTCCCAGAGGCTTGGTGAGTGTAACTCCTAACAGCTTTGGACTCCACACAAACCCCAGTCTGAGAGCACAGGAAGCTGTGTCCCAGGAAAAAGCGCCCTGGCAGCCCACCCAAGCCTGCTCTCACACACAGCAGTGCAGAGGTTCGTGCAATTTAGCTGCAAAGTGATGAACACATCACCTCCATTTATTTTCAATAAAATGTGCTTTCTCCCTGCTCGGGATTTTCATCCCTGTGGAATTGCACCTGTCAGGTACTGGGTTTTCAAAGCAGGGAGCAGACTGACAGCAGTGACATCCCATTTACCAGCCATGCTCTTGCCATTGATCCAGGCTGAGCACAGCAGCACTCAGCTGCCCCTGAGCAGAAGTCACTCCTGAGCTGCAGGGGGAAGAGGAAACTGCTGTCAGTAGTCATTTCCCAGAACACTCTAAAAAGAAGTTTGCATCTCTCTCTTCTTCTTCATCAAAGAAAATGGTAAAAGCTTTGGAGTATTCCTTATATTTTTAGAGACCAGAGTGGGTGCCACCTATGCCTGCTTTCCATAGGAAAAGCTCAGTGCTCCCCTCCAAGAGGCTTCCTGCATCCAGAGACACCACTGGAGCTGCAGCCAGCTGGGGTTCCTTGGTAGGAGAGCTGTTTTGGTGAAATCACACAGGTAAGGACAAGCATGCTTACCTGAGCGCTGACATTCTGGTGGAAAGCTTGTCTCAGCACTTGGTTGAGTCCTTTTCTCACGCTCTCCCTGAAGGCATTGCTAATCATCATCCTCCTTGTATTCAGAAACAGAACTGTGGAGCAACAAAAGCCACAGGGTGGTTTGAGACATCACCATGCTCCTGTTTGCTTTCTTTAATTGTTTTACATCAGGCTGGCTGTGCAGGGATCATCAGAGCAGCTTGGATTAGCAGCAGCTCCAAAGACAGAACTGCAGCAGCTCCTGAGTTCCCCATTCATCCCATGGCAATAGCCCATTGTTTCCGTGTTTCCAGAGCAAGGTCTAACAAATGCAATTTCTTTAGCAGCAACAATGAGTCTTTGCCACGCTGCCTTTCCAAGGAGGCATGAGGCCACTCACTGCCTGAGGACAGACTGGCACAGCATTCCCAGGGGACTGAGCCAGAGCTGCACAGGCAGGCTTCACATCTTCTTGGCCAGAGTTACATAAAAGAAATGTGCTGCTCCACTGCTACAATTATGTTCTATTTAGGAAGCATCTGTACGCTCTCTTTAATAAACTTATCACTATCTTCTTTTTCTCTTATAATTTGCAGAAAGAGTTTTATAGCTGCTCTTGAGTACTTTCAATCATATACTGTATACAAGCTACTTCTACCTTTAGAAATAGCTGTTGTACTCATCACACTACTGATGGAGGTATTTAGCAGCTAACAAACACATATTAGGTCCAAAACCTCCGTATTTTGCTGTAGCCTGTATCATGCAAGGTCATAAACTCTTTTTCTGTACCTATCCTTTGCTGGGATCTCCAAGACACACACACCTGGTGCTATGCTGTGCTGCCACAAGGAGTCCACAAGGGCAAGGTAGCTCTCCAGGCCCCTTCAGTTTAGAGTTCTTACAGCTAAAGGGAAGCTGTCCGTGAATGAACAGCCAGAGCCAGAAGTGGCACTGTTCACACAGAAAACTCAAAATCCTCCCATTTTGAAGTGTGCAACTCTAAATGCTAAACATTACTTTCAAATGAATCTGTAATGATAGAATTAGGTGTTCATATTAGAACAGAATAAGTTTTTGTGCGTAAACAGGGCAGAGGACCAAGGCAGGTTACTGCACTGTCCTCTTCAGCAACACAGACTCCTTACTGCAAAGCAGGCACCAAACCATCCCGGCTTACAGGGTTGTCCCTCCACACAGGTGGTCCTGCAGTGACTCCCTGAACTCTAGAACACACTTCCTTTGATGTGTTCATGTTAAAATCCAGTGGCATGTCCAAGAACCCTGCTCGTATCCATCCAGTTTGTCAGGGCAGCAGGTTAATCAGCACTGCCCCACATTCTTTGATACTGGGCTGTTTCTCACTGCTCACTAGCTGCCCCTCACAGACACACAAGGTCCCTTCAGCAATGGCAGTGGCTGCACGTACCTGTTTTCACCATGGTGTTGGCAGAGAGGCGGCAGTCCAGGGAGGGAGCTGCTGTCATGTTAGCGAAAGCGGCTGCTGCCGTGGTTTCGGGAGGAGCAGGGGTGAGTTCCACTGGAGAAGGGGGAAGCCTAGTTGTTTTCGCTGATGCTGTAATAGATGTCAAAGCTGCTGTCATTGTCAGTGGGTATGGGGTTGGCGTTTTGGTGATGTCTGAGCTCGGGAACTTCTGGGTGTCAGTTACTGTTGTTTCTATCTGCCTTGGCACATGGGCTGTGGGTGCAAGTGTGGAAGCTGTGGCCGTGCTGCTCTTGGGGGTTATGAGCATAACTGGCACGTCCACAGGTGAGGCAGTCATGTTCCTTGTTGCAAAAGGAAAATCTGCCTGTGTTCCTACCGAGCTTAGATCCGATGTCAGTTTTGTGGCAGTGTTATTTTTTGTTAGTGTCAGTATCGGTGTGCTTAAAGCCATCACAGATGGCAAAGGTGTGTTTTCAGTGCCTAGAGAAAAGAAGGAAGAAGCTGGCACTGGTGAAGCTGGAGATGATTTTCTTGTTAGTGGTTTTGCTTCTGAAGTTTCTACTGTAGGTATTGCACCAGAAGATACTCCAGATAACACTGTAAGAACAGAATGGGTAAAGTTGGTTGTTGACAAAGAAGGAGACTCTATCTGCGTTGGTGATGCATGGACAGAAGTTATGATGACTGACTGCAGAGCACTGGTGGTAGGGGTTTGCAATGGGGTGCCCTTGGGAGCTTTATTAGATATGTTACTGGGAGCTAGACTATGACTTGTAGCACTTGTGTCCCACTCCTCCTCACTGAACATGGCTGGATTTTTATCAGCCATAACTAAATAACCACAGGATTCCAACTGGTTGTCTGCAAATTCTGGAAAATTTCCAGAACAAGTGTCTTCTGAGATAAAACTATTCAAGAGAGTCAAGCCAGAAGGCTTGGTTACAGGACAGGGGGACCATGCTGGCAGTGTGCTAAGGGTGGCACTGCTTCTGTTGGGGGCTGAAGTAGTCAAGTTGTCAGTGAGCTGAAAAGCCAACACTGTGCTGTGCCTTACATTCCAGTCATTTCCAGCATCACTTGTTTGGGATTCTAGAGAGCTAGGGAGCACACCTGCAGCACTAACAGGAGGCACAGGTAAATGGAGAGATGCTTTATTGTGTATATTGATAGGAACATCTCCAACAGTGAAGAAATCAGCAATGTTTTCAGCCATGCTTCCATGCTCTTTTTGCAGGGGGTCAGACATTGTCAATGCAGTAGCAAGGGATGAATACTGAACAGGAGATGTTTTCAGCACAAATGCATCTGCATCAAGTTCTGAAAAGTTATTCTTTCTGAAAAGTTATTCTTTCAGCAAAGGGTAAATTTGAAATGTTTTGACTATAGGATGCATAGGTATAGTTTGCTGAAGGGGTGGAGGAGAGTGGCTGCTTATTTGTATGAATTTTGTTTTGTAGATTTGACACTACTGAGTAAGGTGCATGGTACTCCTTTTCCAGTGGAAAAGTACTTGGAGCAATTTCCCGTATTTCCATTTGGACTGAAGTTTTTACCGAAGGAATACTAATGCCAGCTGCAGATAGCAATGCTTTATTGGTCCACGTAGAAGCTGAAGTTATGACTTCAGGAGTGCTGACAGGATCTAAATTGCTTTCAGAGTCTGCATTCAAAATCCTGGAAGAGCCAGAACTGTGGCTGTCCATCACTGTTGTCATGAAAACAAGTGATGGGGGCAGCGTACCCCACGTTGGAGGCATGACAGAGGTGAGTGGCTTTTTATCAACTGAATGCAAAGTCTGACCAGAGGTTAAATGATTTAAAGCTCTTGGAGATGAATATTCTGCATGTGGGGTCACAAGAGTGGGTACTCTTATCTTTCTGTCTTCATTTACAGTTACATCTGAACTTTCTGCATCTCCAGGTGGAAGATATGCAGTCACAAAAACAGAAGTGGCAGAAGTATTTGTGGTACCAGGTTCAGGTTTTAAAAAGCCTATAGTGGAAGCAATTAATGGTACTGGAGCTAGATCAAGAGCAGTCATGGCCATCTCCAAAACAGTGCCTAGTATCCTTGATCCTATGGTGACTGCACAGGTTTGGATACCTGGAGAAACTTTGGAAAGCTGAGTTCCATAACGCAGAACATTATTAGCATTAAAGTTCATGGGCATCTTTGCTGTCACTCCTCTTGTGAAAAGCTGTTGAGCTGTCCTTGCCACAGGAAGGCCACCAGGATTTGGGAGAGCAAGGCAGAAGCAGCTGGAGTCTCATGCTGTTTGCCTGGTAAGTTCCATCAGTCAGGTCTTCTGCAAAATTCCGATTCAGAGGCACCAGCGAGCTCTGCAAGGCAGCAGTGGCAGGGATTTGCAGCCTATCCTGGCTGGCTGCTGCCACTCTGGGACTGTCTGTGCGTGCTGCCCCAGTAAACACCTCGTTTGTCTCAGTTAGCAAGGGAGACCTTGGCTTGTTGGAGAGGAGTGTGTTGCATTTCTAAAGAGAAAAATCTGTTTTGCGTCTAAATTCTCGTACCGGCAGCACTGCACTGCGAGCGTGTTTTGCATCTGGAATAAGTGGTATTGGCACTGAAACGGAGGACGTGCTCTGTGCTGAGCTGGAGACCTCAGCCGGGCTCTTGGAGGCTGATAACAAGCAAGGTGCAGGCTTAGAGCTTGTACTGCAATTAGTGCTGTGGAAGACTGAGGATGACTCATTGGCAGTATTAGATGTGGAGTACCCACAGCATGGAAGACTGATGTAGGAACCTCTGCTTTATCCTGAAAAACTGATGATGACAGAAGAGTGATATCCCTAGTTCTGCCAGTCAGTGCTGCCCTAAACGGCTCCAGTAGAAGAGACATTATACATACTCTCATTAGGGAACCACGACAAATTTTGGAAGTTACTGTCAGTGGAGACTGATGCATTTTTAACCCAGGAATATCGAGTACACAGATGAAAAAGAGGTCCTTTCAGAAGGAAACCCTTTTCCCACTAATTCTGTGAAATGCACTGTTGTCGATCCCATGAAAAACATGGCCCCCATAAACAAGCTGGGACTCCTTCTGTGATTCACCACACTGGAATGCACCATGCTTAGAGGACTATTCCTGCTTTCACTAACCTGTCAGCTAGCTGAATCTGTGCTGGAGAAACCTTCAGGATCTGCAGACAAAGGCACTTGGATGGGCAGTACAGCTGGTTTAGAAAAGTTAATGGCATGAGATGACTGAATTACCAATGAGGAGAATGATGGTGATGGAACAGCAGCAAGCATGTCTGATCCTGATGTGCTTTCTTTGGAAATGGAGGGTGTTTCTAATGGCACTGGCTGGGATGGCACACGAGCCGTACTCGAATGTGTCACTGGTGGGGTAGTGGACAATGTGGCAAACATACCAAGCTGAGGCAAACCTGTTAGAGCAGCTGTGTCATCTGCATCTTGGGAAGACGACCTCAGAGGTGACTCAGCCGAAACCTCAGCGGGTTCCTGGGGTGCACTGTTCCCACTGCCTTGATAAAGGGAGGGTGACAGGTGCATTTGATCCAAAGTCCTGGTACGTGCGCCTGTCAGCGTTGTTTTTATCATCTGAAGCAAGTCTGCATTCTCCAAAGTCTGTCCCAGAGAAATATCAGCTACTGAGGGAGTCTTAGTTTCTGTGGAAGGCTGTGTTGGTGATAGTATAGATCTCCAGTTAGGAAAAGATCCTGTAGAAGGAGCATCGTTGATATGCTGTTGCTTGATACCTGTAAAATAATAAGTAAAATTAGTATATTCTTCCCCAAAAGGAAGAGGAGTTGTTGTCTTGTTGCTACAAATCACAACACAAAATGCATTATGTTTACTAAAATAAGTGAATTTTTTGTTGATGTTTTCAAAGTGCATAAAAATTCAGAGATTTACAAAAAAAACCTAAAACATGAAACCCAGTGAAAGGTTCAACACAACAGTTTTTAAACCCCTCAACTCATTTCATCTGACAGAAGAATAAGGAAAGCTGCCTAGGCCATACTATTCCAAAATCCTACTTTTACCAGGGATGTCTCAACATACTAAAAGATACATTCCTAAGCTTGGGACAATTCTTGAGTCACCCTGTGTCAAAACATTATGAGAGAAGATGGGTTTAGAAGCAGTGTGG
Organism: Coloeus monedula; assembly: GCF_965178545.1. Lineage (NCBI taxonomy): Eukaryota > Metazoa > Chordata > Aves > Passeriformes > Corvidae > Coloeus > Coloeus monedula. The sequence continues at coordinate 8,482,747 of NC_138786.1, read as the reverse complement.
AAAGGGTATAGGTTTTGACAAGCAAGCTTCACTGACTTGGCATGCAGTCTGACATGGGAATAGAGTCAGCACTGGCTGCGTTCCTGTAGGATGCATCTGGAGGTGCTCATCCTGCCAGTTCTAATAACGCGTGCAATTATAGGCACAAAAGGAAGAAAATAAAGCAGGGATGAACAAGAGGAGAGGGGGGCAAGATCCAAAACAAATTAGTACATTAAACTCTTTTTTTGACGTGTGCAGATGCACAACACATCATTTCAAACACCAGTTTCCTCTGCATTCAACACCATAATGTTCCTAGGCTTTGTTTTCCGGAAATGATTACAGTTATTCTAAAATCACAGCATTGGAACTCTCACATTTGTACTAATTTGAAGATTAAGATTCACTCAAGAGTAAAATTTAAGGTGGTGGGGTTTTTTTGCCTTCCCCATGTCAAGACAATAGATCAAAACTCAGCCCCGGCACTTGGTACCATGCCAAGCTCTGTCCCCTTACATAGCTAAGCAGAGGAAAAACATGGAGCTAAATCCTGCCCTCCAGCTGCAGCACATCGGGATCAGACACAGAGGGTGCCAACCTTCTCCATAACCCTGTGAATAACTCAGCATAACGGTGTGGACGAGCAAGCAGAGCAGATCTTGAGGCACATAAACGGGCTGGACATTGGCTCCAGCCACCCACGAACCCAAGGGTCAGCGGAGCCAACAGCACCAAATGGGATCAGCCCACATGGACAGGAGCCAGCAGCAGGAGACCTTACAGCACAAGGGAGGAAAATGGGTCACACTGCACCTATGTAAAGCTAAGTTTCTTTCTTTCTACAATTTTCTTTGCTCCTAAGTTTCTACACCACCCGTCATCCATATGAACAGGCCAAAGGAGATGATTAGACCAGCTCCTTTTGGGTGCAGTCAGTGGGAATGTGCTGGAATTATGTTCAGCATTTTCTCTCTCTTAAAAAAAAAAAAAAATACACACACACACACACAAAAAAAACCACAAGCCAAAAAACAAAATGAAAAACAAGAAAACCAAAAAAGAAAACACAAACCAATGAGAGTTCCTCCATTTTATCCCTGTATTTAAGACCTTTATTAAGCCATGGTGAAAAATGGCCATTATTATCTTCTTCACTGAAGTGCAAGAATAGATATAGTCTCCAGAAGCAATTTGGTTTAAGGAAGCAGCTCCAGGATGGGCAACAGAACAGAGCTCTGCTCTCCAAGCAACCAAAGAAGTCCCCAGACCTTTCACCTGACACAGGCTAGCTTGCACACTAGTGATCTGGAGAAAAGCAAAGGGAGGCAGACACAGGGCTACCTACAGCAATAAGAGACAAGCAGGTGAAGGGGGAGCCCAACCCACTTTTATGGAGCTGCTCCAGAAGGTCAGCAGGCTGAACAGGAGGCTGTGGAGTCCACCAGGGAACTTGACCCACCAGGAGAGGTTTGCAGCACAGAAGAGACGCTTTTGTATTTGGGGCATGGCTGCAGATGTGTCGTCGGAGAATTGGAGACTGATGTGGCCTGGTTTCTGATATTCTACCTGCTCCACCCTATGCTGGAAGGCACATTGTGCTCTAGACTGTGTTTTGGTGGCTTTTCCCTCCTTGTGAGTCTGGCAGCTTTTTAACAGAAGGTAGGAAAGAAGACAACATGAATTTTGCTCCACTAGAATGGATCCAAACATGTGCTTGAAATTAAGAACGAGCTGATGTGCTTTGTAAAATCAAGACTTAGGCAACCTGAAGCTTAAATATCTCTGCTGGTGAAGTCATCATTACCCAACCTGTTAAACCTCTAACTGTCTTGTTTCACCTCAGAACTGAAAAGCGACTGCAAAGCCTTCGTGTGGGATTTCTTCCAGCATTTAGTCCTAGAACTAGTCTTGCACAAGTCCTAAAGGGGAATTAAGCAAGCCAATGTTTTCTTGTTTTCTAAAACAGCAAAACCTGTCATCATCAAGCCTCTCACAGACCGCACCATTCTCCATACATTTCTTCACACGTTGGTTTAATGAGAATGATTATGAGCAGAGAGGCAACATAAACCTGGAAAAAGCATTGATGTTACTGCATATTGACAAGAAGGGAAGAAAAGTTCAAATATTCCAAAGAAGATAAAACACTGAATAAAAATATCCTCTAACCACTGCTTAATTCCAGTCCTTCAGGTCTTGTTCCTTCCAGTCTTGTTCCTTCCATTCCTACCAACTGCAAATTTCTCTGTTTATGCCCATTGATGAAGGAAAGCTCCCGAGTTATTGAAGCTTTAAGAAAATTATACAATATTCTGCAACCTACGTATGATGTTGGCATTCCACTGCAGCAGGTTTTCTTTTATTCTATGCCTATGGAAAGATACTGACTATCAGTATCTGTTGCAAACTGCCATAAATTCAACATCCTGTTAGTAGTACCCAGCCAGACACAATACATGGAGTTTAAACTGAAGGACATACTCTTTGCTTGGGAATTGTTAGGATGGTATCAGCCACTACAGCTCCCTATGAAAAACCATGCAAACCAAGACTGTATCATGCAAAAAAGGGCCGGCAGGAAAACATTACACTTCTACATCTATCAACAGCTGAACACACTTGATGAAGGAGGAGACAACCAATTCAAATCAACAGGAAAGCCACAATGAGAACTCCCCACAGCATGTATTGTGCACTGAGTCACTGCTTGCACGCACCAGGAGCTGCTCCTCCTGCCTCTAGATTACCTGTTATTTTTTCATGCTTCAGCCTATTGACAAACCACCACCTCCAACAATCCTAAAATCCATTTAGCAGTAACCTCATTACAACAGCCATCACTGAGGAGGGACCTTTCCACTAGCAATAATGAGAAACATTTCCAATATGCCACAGCAGGAAGTTAAAAATTATTCCAGTTTGGAGAGAACCACAGGTTTTTACACATCTGAGCACTTTTGTGCACACCCAAAGGAGTGATAAGGGCCCTCACTCCTCTTCTTTAATAAAGGGAGGGTCCCCATGAGGAAGGTGTAGGCTACCATGAAGGCACCCCTCACCTTCTCTTCTCCAAGTGACCTCAGTCACTTCTTCCACATCCTGCCCTCAAGGTCTTTCATCACCTTCATCACTCTACCCTAGACACACTCTAATAATATCCTTCTGCCACTTCTGAGCCAATACAAAATATCAACTCAAAGGCATCTTCAACAATAGAAGATTTTTGCTGTCTTGACTTCAGTTGCATTATTTACAAATCACCTGGATTAATAACATTTAAAAGTGAAGCTGATAAAGAGGACATTCAGAAATTTTATTGCATGACTGACAAAGACACCTTCCCCATTATAAGTCAAGTATGTATCTTTTCATAATCTTCAGCATCTCGAAGACAGAATTTCAATTTTCCAATCAAGTTGTTTTAATTGTTCATTTCTGAGATGAAAAACTATGACCAAAAAAATCCCCAGTTGCTATTAAGTACTGTAAAGGCTAAATTTTAAGAATACAATAATACCTATATAAGAGTAGTTGTAGCCATATAAAGCACAGCAGAAATCCAAACATTATATTACATAAGCAATCTGAATTTTATACAGGTCTAAACCAATCAGTCCTAAGGGAGAGTAACTTCAAAGATCCCATACAAAAAAGTCAGATTGTGAGAAATACAATTACTTGCAAACATACACTTCAGCAAAGCCTTTGGTAACATCTCCCAAGCGTTCTCCCGGAAAAGCTGGCAGCCCATGGCTTGGACATGTGCACTCTTTGCTGGTTAAGATGGCTGGATGGCTGGGCCCAGAGAGTGGTGGGGATGGTGCCACATCCAGCTGGGGACAGTCATTAGAGACCAGTGTGAAGGCCAAGGCTGTTTAATATCTTTATTGATGATCTGGATGAGGGGATCCAGGGTATCCTCAAGAAGTTCACAGGCAGCACTAAGTTGGGCTGGAGTGTTGAACTGCTGGAGGGTAGGAGGCCACTGCAGAGGGATCTGAACAGGCTGGAGGGATGAGATAAGGCCAACAGGATGAGGTTCAAAAAGGTGGAGTGCTGGATCCGGCCCTTGGGTCACAACAACCCCATGCAGCGCTACAGGCTGGGGGAGGAGTGGCTGGAAAGTGGCCCAGGAAAAAGGACCTGGGGGTGCTGGTCAACAGCAACTGAATATGAGCCAACAGTGAGCCCAGGTGGGCAAGAAGGCCAAGGGCACCTGGCCTGGATCAGGAATAGTGTGGCCAGCAGGAGCAGGGCAGTGACTGTCCCCCTGCACTCAGCACTGGTGAGGCCACACCTCGAGTGCTGTGTCCAGGTCTGGGCCCCTCAGTTCAGGAAGGACATTGAGGGGCTGGAGCGTGTCCAGAGAAGGGCAATGGAGCTGGGAAAAAGTCTAAAGGGCAGAGTCACCATCCCTGAAAGTGTTCAAGAAGTGACTCGATGTGGCACTTAGTGCTGTGGTTTAGTTGGTATGGTGATGTTTGGCCAGAGGTTGGACTCGATGACCTTAGAGGTCTTTTCTAACCTTAATGATTCTGGAATTCTAGTAAAACAACAACCTGCTTTACAAGTATTGCTGAGAGACCTTTTAGCACTTTACCCCACTCTGTCCAGTACTAGACAGGGCTATCCTAGGGCTGCATCTTCTCTTTAAAGCAATGCCACTAACATAGCAAAAAACGCTTTTTCCTTCTCAAAAGTATGATGCTTCCCACTTACTATTGTTATGCCACTAGAGACTGAGTGACCAAAGGTCAGATATGACTGGTAGGGGACATGGTAAGAAAACTAACAGAAAAAGAATCTCTGTTACACCAGTGAGAAAATGTACATCCTAATCACAGGGTTATGCAATTTACTTCCATTGAAGAGCATTAAGCCTACACTCTATGATGATAGCACCACTTCAGAGTTTTCCTAATACTATCATTTATTTTTCATTATTCATTATGAGTTTACAGTTGGAGAATTGGCACAAAAATACAGATTTCGTGAGTCAAAGGATGTGAAACACTACAAATGAAAATACAAATACTCAGCAAAGCATTTATAAAAATAGCTATGTAGCATATCAAAATTTTGCTCACTCACAGAATGGGAAAAATTATGCCTTCATCATATGTTATCCCAATCATACACTGATGAGATCGTTACATCACCACCTATGTACCCCACACATCTCACTTTTGGCATCATTTCACAGGCATCTGCAGCTTAATTCCACACCTTTTACAAAACAACTAACCTGTGTTTTCTAGCCCTGACAAAAGCCAGCCGATAGACACCTGCCCTAAACGCTGGTTCACACACCCTGAGCCATGCCTGGTTTTCTGGTCAGCGTGCTTTGTGTTCACCCTCAGAGGAACCTGCCTGGAGGGATCACCAGCCTCAGCAACGCACTGGAAGGGAGAACACAGGTGGTTTTGGCAGCTGCCAAACCCACAGCTACTACAACAGGGATGGATGGTGGAAAGCCAGAGAAAACTGCAAAAGAGTGAAGGTAAAGAAAGCAGAAAACTAAATCCTCTTCTTCACAGATATCTCATTAATATCCATTTTTTCAGGCAGATTCTATGAAAAATTAAGTGGTTCAACAGACAGCTTCTCACATTTGTTTCAGCTGTAACTTTTGCAGACTAGATCTTGACCTTTCAAACCCGAAATTCTGTCCTGACAGATTTAAACTCAGATTATTTTACCAGCACCTGAGGTTGTTTACATCCTAGCCTCTGTTTACCTGTAAGTGTCTACAAGAGCCAGTTATAAAAAACACCATTACCATCCAAAAAAAAGCTCTTTTATCAGTCATCTTCAAGAAAACTATTACTATTTTTGACAACCAGGAAAAATATCTTGTCCTGATACCATCAGAATTCTGTTGAAATTAAACAGTTTTACAGTGAGGGAAAATCTGTATGAGATACCGCTCTGCATAAGGTTTCCTTCTCAACAAACAAGAGTTTGGCCTTTATAATAAATAACAGAAAAACATTTGGACACAGTATTTGGTAATTTCAAATGCACTGCCATGGGTTTTCTCGCATGAAAATCAAAGCAGCAATCTCTTCTCTTTGGAATGCTGGTGAATTTTCCTTCTCCCTTTGGGTCCCAATGCTCCAGCAGCAGAGTTTCGCATCAGGGATAACCTTTGGGCTACCAATTAAAACACAGGGCTGCGGTGAAAATGCACTTCTGTCCCGCTTTTGGCATGGCCTGCCCTCCTTGCTTGCCCTGCCCAAAAGTCAGCTGGCCGGGATTCGGGAGAGCGGAGCCCAGGCTGCAGAGGCTTCGCGCTGTCACCCCTGCTGCTCCGGGAAGCGACAGGCTGGTGTGACTTGTACCCAGTGCCAGCCTTGCCTGGGGCTCCAAAGTGTCTCCTCCGCCACCCAAGCGGCGCTGCTGGGAGGCTTTAATCGGGTCCAGCAGCGGCGAGGGAGGTGAGGAGCAGTGCAAGAGACAATGGATCAGCCGGGGCGAGAAAAGCGCGCTCCGGTGGCGGGGGAAACAATCTGCCAGCGGCGATTCCAGCTGCATCATCTGCATGCTGTATTCAGGGAGCAGATGCTCGGCTGGATCATTAGGAAATGCAGGGAAGAGGAGGATCCATCACCACGCCGTGCCGCGGGATAATTGCACATAATCACACAGCAACCAGAACCTGCTCCGGGGGCTCTTGCCCTTGAGCCTGCTGAACGCCCCCGTTACCATTTCTGCTTGAGTCCATCTGGCTATTCACAGAATTCAAGTGAATAAATGACATCTGTATTTATTTATTTGTTATTATTTTAATTAATTTTTAGTGCTTTTTCAGCAACACTCTTAGGATCAATACCTGTGCCTGCTTTAGCACACTGCTTATCTGTTTATTTGTAAGCAGACATTTACACAAACCTTTGCAAAGGAATTGTGTTTATTCAGGAAAGTTTCTGTAGACACTGCTAGCATCAGCATAAATGATTTAATGAACAATGTAGCAAAAAATTTCAAGGTCATCTGGGAACATACAACAGCAAAGCTGCCAGTTCTCCTGCTTTTACCTTGAGTTTTACAATATTTAAGAAGCTTTTTTATGGGACAAACAAAAGAAACATCCCCCCAAAAAAATCTTAAGTAAAACAGACTGTATTACCACTTGGATTTTCATTCTTTACATGAAAATTCTGAATTCTTGAGGTTGTGGGGGGGAAAACTATTTTTAAATGACATGGTTTTTAAGCGTATCACATTTTTACAGGACTGGTTAAATTTATTTATTTTAAATTTGCAGAGCTAGGACAGACTGTAAGGGTGGCACCAAATTCTCAAAAAGCATGAGAAGAGTTTGGGTTGCAAACTCTGGTCTTCCTAGACTCTGGAGTTAGGCAGCAAAGTAGAGGGGAAAATGTAGCAGTTTTGCTATTGTCAGTAACTAAGCAGTCAATAATAGTAATAGTAGTACAGCTTTATTATTATATATGCAACAAAATATGTATTTTCTTAACTAGAAGCTACTCCTTTAATAAAGCTAAAACTCCCCAGCAAAATCAAACACAAGAGGAGACTGCAGAGAGCTCCTGCTAAAAGCCATTTACATTATTCTGCAAAGAAAAAAACCTATTGTTTGCAAAACTTTCCTAAAGAAGCAATAGTGCTTTCAAAAGGTTGAACTGTGGGCCAAATTACATAATGCAATATATTCTGACAAGCTTGTCGAGCAATTGTGAATGTTCCCTTGAGCCAAAAAGCTTTCTGCTCACCAACCCAAGCACATCTTCAAGGGAACATTTGAGGCCACAGCCCATGAGCAGAGAAGACCCTCTGGACCATGTGGTGGGAAGGCAGCTCAGAATCCACTCCCCTCCAGAGGGGAGACCCAAACTGGGGCTGCAGCAGAAGGCTAAAGCAGGACACCCAAACAAGGATGTTCCTCACGTGCCTGGGGCACCACAGCTCAGCAGAGAGGAGGTAACCAACAGGTTGGCAGCACCAGCATCTCCAGCCACTGCTGCTGGTAATTGAGCTCAAATGTTACCACCCTAATACTTACTAATTTCAACTTATGTCAAAGCTTTGGAGTTTCGTTTTCTGGAGGTAACACACACACACACACACACACACACGCGCAGAAAGCTGGGAGAGGACAAGCTCTCTCTGCTTTTCAGTGACTTTTTCAGGCCAAGACACAAAGGGCAGATGGGGAGGCTGTGCCCTGGGCACCCCTGTGCTTGCCCTGGAGGACATGGAGGCAGATCCTATTTGGGGTCTGTTCCAGCAAGATAACCAGGAGGGAAGTTAATCCTCCCTAAGGAGAGATATGATCTCAGAGGTGCCAAGTGCAGAGGATCAATACAAGGACCAAGGTTTCCACAATGTCTGTTGCTGCTTTCAAGCTCTTTCCACTGCCTGTGATGAAGGATAAAGAGGTGAAGACCAGGAAGGAAAGGTAGGTCACACACGGAAGTATCCTGCTTTCTCTGCCTGCACAGTGTTCAATATTGCCCCACTCACAATGCTTCCAAAGTACAAAAGGGTCTGCTCTTAAAAAAATTAAAATTATATTGATTTTTAGATTAGAAAGCTTTCAGGTCACACTGAAGAGAGGGTGTGAAAAGAGAAAATAACATAACTTTTTTTTTTTTTAAATGCAGCAAAATAATCAAATCCAAATTCTACTCTCTCTTCAAGATTTGCCTCAAATAACCAGTATATCCATGCTGGTAAACAATGCAATTTCTGAACCCAAAAAAGTGAAGTCTATTACATGGCTGGTCCCAGAATGCAAAAACGTTAAAATACTGAGTATATGAATGAGCCAATAGAAAAATATTGAGTTGCAATTTTGGGACATTCTTCTTTGGAGGGGAATCCTCCTTATGTCCATGAATGACACTACAAACACAAAGTGTTGCTGAGAAAGAGTCCACATAAAATGCATGGTTTTTCTGAGATTCGAAAAACTATATTCTGGAGCAGGATTGACAGCACTGAAGGTAAGGAACAGCACAGAAAGCTTCTTTACAAGGCTTTGGGATTTTTCTCTCTCCCCACTTAAAAAGGACAGAAACTAGGGAAAAAGCCTTATATAAAACACCTTGTTCTTTCTTACATATTGACTCTTCAGAAATTATCAATTTCTGAAAGCATTATCAATTAAAGGCAATCCTTTTTTTAAAAAAACCTGATATTTTCTTTTTTACTTCAATATTGCCCTTTGATTCCTGCCTTTTATAAATGTAGCAAAGGCCCAGACTCCAAGAGGGGAAAATCACTTTCCTTTGGAGGAAACATTCAGCTTCCAGGAAGCCATCAGAGAACATCCTGAGATCAAGTCAAGATGACAGGCAGCAATTAAATTCTCCTGAACAGCAAACCAACCTGCAACTTTGCTATGACCTGCTGTGGCTATCCAACATGAAGTGCAATATCCATTACATATTAATGAACTATGTGTATCAACTAGGTAATTAATTCTTAAGTTCTTTGTCTGTTCTTCAGTAAATGAAGACTTGGCTCAGGCTAGAAAGTATCATGAAACTATTTAAAAGTTATTTCCATTTTCTGTGACTTTCCCTGTGTACAGCCCACTAGTCTTTATTTTCAGGGTCTTGTCTTTGCTGCACAGAAGTGTCAATAGCTCGAGTTTATAACAATATGTTGTCTCATTTCCCTTTCTCACCTCTTGGAAACCAATGCAAATATTTATCTGTACTGTCCATAACAAAAAATCAGCCACACTCATGGACAGAAGACAAGAGGCTAAACGCAGCAAGGGGGAGCCCAGTCACTGGTGGCAAAAAGGTTAAAAAACTGCCCAGTCAAATCTCACTTTTCAGTCCATAATTAAAATCCAGAAGAAACGTCATACAGATGCAAATATATGAGAATTGCTTCTAAACCTGAAAAATCAATAGTAATACTGGCAAACTGTAGGGTTCCCAAAAATGCTGGAGAATTACCTTAGCTCCCAGCCCAGCTCCAGGTTTCCCTTGGAGCAACAGACACTCAAACCACCACCAGGACAAGGTGCTTGCAACTGCTCCTCACCTATTCCCCTGCAAAAGTGATGGATCTGTCTGAATCATCCAGGAATTTAATCTCCAGGTATCAAAGCAGCAAACCCAAAGCTCAGGAAGACCCAAACATAGGGATAAAGCAGGTAGATGCACCCAAAGGCTGTAGCTCTGTGTTTGCATTGACTGCCTAAACACAAAAAATGTCACTACTAATCAGTGATGTGGTGTGAAAAAGTTGATTGTTTTCCCTAAGATAAAGGCATTAGCATTTTCTGTCAAATCATGAGACAGCATCTTCCCTGTGAAATGACAGGAGTCCTAAAAAAATCATTTCAAAAAGCAGGATCACTGCTACAGGGCCAATAATATTTTAGTAATAGCTGAAGTCACTTTTAATTGTAAATGGTTAACGATTACCAAGTGAGCAGCTGGTTTCTCGAAAAGAAGACACTGCCTGGAAGAAAGGGCATTATTAGAAAGAAAAGATGATGGTGACAGCACTGCTCAAGTCAGTGGATCTCCTAATTTAAATCTTCAAGGTACAGGAGAAAGATCTGGATTTTACTTACTATCTTGAATTGATAGTAAGTAAAAGATTTCCTCTGAAAAGTTTAAAACAAGCCAAATAAGATGAATTTTTTTTCCACTACAGTAGTATGATTTCCTTGGCTGCCTTCTGCTGTGTTTGCTCATGGAACTCACATGCTCCATCACATTGCACCTAACAGAATGGCAAACATGGCTCTGGTAGGACAGAAACTGAAAATCTTCCCCCTTGGATCCCCAGCTGAACCCCATTTTTCTAACCTCTAATTTAACTCAGAACTAAATCTCCCAAAAAGCCCATCTCTGTGACCCACATTGGGTACTGCCATGACATTTCTTGTCACTTGATTGCTGCTCTTTTTGCTAAAGTTTCATAAGATTCTGTTCTCCAAAAATTTCTGGAAGCTATTTCTAAAAACAGCCTCAAACAAAGACAGACTCTAATTTCTTTCCAACCACACAGTTAATCTTTAGGGACATGCATAGTCACTTCTAACAAAAAGAGAAAGACGATGCCATACTCAGACAGGCTTTTCCTTTGTACACACACTGTGGAAACATTTTGCATTCATGTCAGTATAACTGAATATCTGGATTTGAAAGTCCTCAGCCTAACCAGGATTTTAGGAGCTTTACTGCTACACTGTCAAACACATGGACTAGATAGTATTTAAGAAGGTTTTCCATTAATCTTCTCTATGCTAGTATTGTTATTTAAATGAGATAATTCAAATGAGTTAGGGATAACCAGGGGAAACTAATGAATACAGGATCTTTCTTAAAAATAAAATAAAGATATATGAAGAGAAAAAGCATGAAGGAAGAAGGTGCTAAAACTTTCAGGTCATGCAGTCATTTATTACTCTTTTTACTCAGTTAAGAGTTTCTCTGGTGTCAAAGTATCAGCATTAAGATCCAAGTACCTGATGCTACAAAAAAGAAACCCTGACCATCCAAGGCTTTGCTCCAGGTAAGATCAGAAGCAGAAGGTGAAAGCTTCTTCCCATAACCTTCCTGACAGGTGACATATTGCACAAACCAGGGCAGCACATCAGCATATTTCTTAAGTCAGATTTATGCCACTTCAGGTACTCTTTCAACACATGCTCTTCCTCACTGTCAAGATTTACTGGCCTGGATGTCAGGAAAACATCTCAGGAACCATGAGTGCAAACACAGAGGTGACACAGCACACTCATGAGAAGTAATTTTCATTCCAAGGTTGCTGCCTTCCTTTCATCAGTCAGGAGACTGGTACAGTAGGCTGGTGACTTCATGGGTGAATGGTGAACTAAAGCTGTGAGCACAGTAAAGAGTTACAGTGTGGATGCTGAACGTGGAAAGATCAGAGGATGCTCGTGACAATTTCACAAGCAGGAAAAAAGTCTCTAAATTTTTTTTCAAATATTTCTTTGCCTCGGGTGCATCTACGTCATGATTTTTAAAATTCTCTCAATGGAGGGTGCTTCTTTGCCACCTTTTCCTCCAGGGTCTTTCCTTCCCTGCAAGCCCCAAGAGGAACACCAAGCTGAGCTGTGGGACCTGCCCTGCTCCCCAGCAGCTCCCATACCACACCCATTGCAGCTCTCTCTGCTTTCCCATCCTCCTGCAACGCTCCAAGGGTCCCAGGCAGGAGGGTGGATCACCTGCAGAGTGTGGAGAGTTTATAGAGAATTCCCCGGGGCAAAGTCTGTTTGCACAGTGCCCACGGGGCTGCCTTGAAAGAGCAAAGAAAAGCAGCTGAGGGGTGGGGGGAAAAAAACGCTGAAAAATCAAGACAGCTTCTGGTTTCACAATTATCCATGACCAATGCCAGATCAGAGCTAGGCAGCAGAAGGAAAGCCCAAACTGCACCTCTGCACCTATGTAGCACGGTGAACACCCTGCTGGTGACTGAACCTCCACCTGCTGGAGACTTCTCTGGCCCCTAAGGAGAGGGACACAAAAGACCCCCTACCCAAATGTCTGGGCTCAAAGACAGGTGCTATTCTGAGTTACCTTAAGCTGAAGCCAAATGCTTTATTAGCAGGAAAGGGCAGAAATGAGATTGTAAATTCTGGTCATAGTCTGGAGATTTATCTTGTTGGCTTTCCCATTAATTCCTTTTTCATGGTTTTACCAAAAGCCATCTGAATCTTAAGTCTAACAATTAATTTCATTCTTCACTGGATACTCTTTTTTCATTAACAGGTGATGCTCAAAAGAGTATGAGGAATGTTCCCAGAATTCCAATTAAAAAACTAAATAACAACAATTTTCTGCAAAGATTTCTCATCTCAGATATTGTAATTTCAAAATGATAATTACGTCTCAGTCACATCACCTTCCTGCAAACCACAAGGCACCATATTTCTCAACCAAAAGCTTCTTTTATTGCATCAGTTATTTAAAACTCTGCCTAGAAATATTAAAATGCTGACAATAACAAAAATAAATTTTGACAACAGAAGGCAGTATATTACACAACTTAATAGCATCAATCACAGGACCTCAGTTTGCAGTTATCACCATGAGGCTGCACAGTTATGAAATAAGATGGTTCATTGGCAGTGCAAAATTTAGCTAGAAGCTAAAAAATTAATACCACACATTTATCCCCATCATAAAGAAACAATGCTAGAGCACAGCAGTGGATTAGAAAGGGAGCCTACTCTACAGGGTGAGCCAGGATGGGATTAAACTCTGCCTCCCTGTGTGCGACTTGTTGTGTTCTACCATGAAAGAACTATTCTCTTATCCTCTCAGTAAGGCCTTGCACAGCAGCATTTGCACAAGCATCAGTTCCATTTGCTTAGGAGAACTCTTTAAACGGAAATACAGCCTGCTTTCTTCTCAGTCAACTTTTTTTTTTTTTTAGTTATTTACATAAATACATTCCAACCTGCTGCAAACACAGTAAATCTAATCCCCACTGCCCTGAATGTACTGTTACCACTTGAGTTTTAGTAAAGCTCATCTTAACACTGGTCACTTAATACCATCTCATGCCAGGAAGGGACTGGAAGAGCTAAAATATCTTGGCTCCCATTTTTAAAATCCATCCTTTCTGAGAATAAAGACTCATCTGTTGACCTGGCAGCATTTTGATCCTGATTTTCACAGCTGCAAACAGCTGCAAGAGCAGCAGGGCAGGCATGGATCACACCTGCTGCTTCAGCACTCCACTGACGTCAGATCCAGTGAGCTCAGGAAAATTTGGGGTATTTTTTAAAACCCACAAAAATATGCCAGAAATCATAAATTCTTTCTGTTTCATTATTTTTACCTTTTTTTTCTTTTTTTTTATTCTTAGTTTTGGTCCCCATCTTTCCCAGGGACTCAAGGCTATTGAGAAAAGGAAAGCACAAATGAGACTTCTGAGAAATCACTCAGCAGCATGCCCAGTCAGAACAGCTGTAAAAGCAACAGAAATAGTACATGGATACTCCTACAGGCAAGTCTTACTTTCTGAATTCCAATGAGAAATACATTAATTTTCATTTAAATTCCTGTCTTTAGCTTTTTTCTTTCCTTTTTTGTAAGCTATTCTGTTAATCACCTTCATTCTCAGGTACATACGAAATATGTGAAGAATCAGTAATGAAGTGTACTATGTATTTGCAAGTAATCTAGTTAGAAAAAAATCCCCAATTTAAATTTGATAGTCAGTAGATCAAAATTGGGTAGATTACAGACAACAGGTTAAAACGGGAGACTGCACCTCTGCTAAGGCAAATTCAGGAAATCTAATTTACCAGGAACACCAGAATGGATGCAGTGCAATTACAGTAACTGTCGACATCAAAGTCTCTGAAATCTCTTGGCACTATCATATGAAAAAATAAATCTTCAGGAACTTTATTTAATTGTGGATGCACATTAGTCATGCTGTCACACTGCACTTGATATCACACAACGTGCCTCGAGGTATTGCATTCCAGTTATCCAAGAAATACCACAGCCAGCTAAGTGAAAACAACACCTGGGAGGCAAAAAAAAATCTTCCAGCGGTTCCCCTCAGTGTGGCAAAGGGCTCCAAGGTTAAAAACAAATCGATATATTTAGTCTTCTGTAAGAGTTCAGGCATTCTGCACTGATTCAGCCTCTGATCTGACCTGAGCCAAACCATGTTTGCTGAGGGATTTGGAGGAAGAGTCACCAGTGATTTAACTTCAAAATTAGTCTTTGCTGGCCCACTGTTTCTTCGGGAAAATGTGGTCTTTTTAAGCAGAGATAAATAAATCTTGGGGTAAGGTTTGCACCAACACTGAGAATAATGTTGCTCCTTACTTGCAAGATATAATGCCAAAAAAAAAGCACACCATTTATACAAGTATCCTTGAGATAATACCCTTGGAAAAACAGGCAGAGAAGGAATCTCTGTTCAGTGAGCAGTGACCTGCTGCTTGGCTACAAACTACCTCTCAATTCAACAACCAGGCTTCTCTGCAGACAAGCCATTTCTTTACAAAAAACTGGGGAAAAAAACACCCCACTGCATTTTTAGGCAGATAATTAATAATGTTTCTTTTGATGTTTTATTATAGATTGAATAATATAGATATAGTTGCTTAGGTAAACTGCAATGCAACCTCATCAACATCCAGGTGAGTGAAAGCACCATCAAGGAACCTCCTATCCAAATATCAAGTATCTTCTTTAACTCAGCACCCAAACATTGCCTTCCTGTGGCCAGATTTTCCCTTTTTACCTTCTCTGCTCTCTTTAGAAGGGTTTCAGATCCAGCTTTGCCTGCCAGGCATCCAAGGAAACCTGCCCTGAACCACAAACCTCACCTAGGCACAAGTTTGGAGCGGTGGTTTGGACCCCTTTACCAAACACGCTCTTGCTGCAAATCATTTCCCTGCTGGGGCAAATCCCATCTCCAAGTTCACCCACAATTACTGACTCATGGACACCTTCCCTTAGAAAGGATGTGTAGGTCTGTGCAGTATTTTCCATGAAGATATTTATTCTCTCCGTGGGAAGGAGGAGGTGATACAAAAACTTTACTGAATTCTGTGCCCAAACAGCCTTCCTTCCTTCCTTCCATATTCCCAAGGCATGTAGGGACCAAGCTGGGAAACAGGGGGACAGTGTTGTGTGACATGTCAAAGGGAAACTGCCCAAAGCCTGCCCCGTCAGCAGTTTTATTTAGTTATTTATAGCAACATTTACAAACTTGGTGGACTAAATTCCAGACTCAGTCACCGAAACACAGCAACCTATTTTCCTGAGCTGTATACCCCATGAACATCTGCTTATTATGCAGTGACCAAAGAGTTTAATCCTTTTTTACAAAGATAGCTAAATTTGTGAATCCTGTCCCCAAATTAAGACCCCCAAATACATCCATTTCAGCTATTTGGCCTAAAAGTATATTTTTTGCTGAGCAGAGACACATTAATTTCTAAGAAAATGAAAATATGAAGAGAGGTAGCTAGAATTAACAATATTGCATTCCTGTGGGGCTTCTTCTCAAATCCCTCTACAATGAGTTCACTAAACAGTAATTTAAAATTCTATGCATTAAAGATTTATATGGTAGCTTGGTCTCCAGCTTCTGAAATACATAAACTCTTGAACACAATATGAAGGATCCTCAGAGATTTGTCACAGTTCTAGGAGCTCTGGAAGTTCTTTTTGGTTTTTTTTTTCTCCTCCTACCAGCTCCACAAAGTCCAGATGAAGAGCTGCAAATCCCACTTGTTAACAAGGGGGCTGAAACCCTCTGGCACTTCTGAGGGAGAGAGAAACCAAACTCCCATGAAAAACACCACAATTAGAGGTGAGAAATATTGAAATATTCCTGAGCCTGTGGAAACAACAGCCGGAAGGCACTGAGATGGCACAGGGAAGAGAGCACCCAGTGGTGTGAGCAGGGGATGGGGCACATCAGGCAACACACATCCATGAGCAACAGGAAGGGCAAACTGCCCAGGGCAGTGTCTGGCAGAATGAGAACAGCATTTAAAAAAGAGAAAAACACAAAACCGCCACCAAAAAAAAAATTAAAAATCATCTCCAAAGTTTTGAAGTTTTGCTACTTGTTTTAGATTACCCCAACTCACTCAAGTCAATCTTGATGTCTTGAAACCTGGCTCATTGATTTTGACAGTGTAGGAAGAGCAATTACGTGCACATACATATATATTTTTTTCTCAAAAAAGAGGCTCAGTTTGCAAGCTACTCATCAGCTGAAGTGCCTGAAAATAATTTCATAAACATCTAATAAGCACTTGGCATTTACAAGCTGCCAGGCACACAGCAATCAACATTTTCATGCAGAGCCTGGACACCTGCCCTCTGTGATCTGCCCTTTCAAAAATTAAAAGTAAATTAAAAATAAATTGTAGGAATAAAAATTTATCTATTGTGCTCTTCTTTTCGAGGTGGTTTTATGGGGTTTTTTACCCTTAAGAAAAAAAAAAAGAAAAAAAGATAAGTCCTGGGTACATTGCTCCTTTGAGTAGATAACTGAGTATTTTTAAGAAAGGTAAAATTTAACACTGAGTGCCAGTTTGTGGGAATAAATACACTTTATTTCCAAGCATATGCTGCTCTAAATGGTACTGAAATTAAAATAACAGCAGAAAAAAACCTAGAGAATTATTCCAACCCAGGTGAAGACAATGGGAAAGAATTTTTAATGGAACTATTTAAAATTAAGTAAAAGGCAGGCAAATTATCTAAGCTATTAAAGCATTTTGATTAAAAAAAAAAAAAACCTTAGGAAGTATTCCTGAAAATAGAGTATTTCAAATTTTCATTTTCAAATAAAACATTCCTTTTTAGACCTGCTTAGAGAATAAGTAATCCGAATGTAAATAAAATGAAGATTAAGTTAAATATTTAGTTGCACGCCAATCTGAAACACTTGTGAGAACGCTGATTGATTCAAAATGGAGATGTGGATGAAATTGATCTGAAACAGAATACTTTTTTTTTGTTTGACTGGAGTAAAACCAAAAAAACTCAGCTGAGGACAGGAGTGAGGGGATTCACCACTCCCCTGAGAGCCCGGCCCCTAAAGCACTCTCTATCCTCCAACGCCTTACAAAGTAGTTCTGCTTCTCCAGAAGATGTGTGAGGGAAGATAAGGGCTTGAGATTGGTGTTTTAAGTCAACCCACAGGAGAAAAAAAACCTTGTTCCATGTAAATTTAAGTTGCAGTGCCAGATGCCCAGCAGGGCAGTGAATTGGAAACAGTGATAAGCAGAAGCGCTGAGCATCACTAATGGGGCAGGATGTGCAGCTAACAGACCTTTAGGTTATCTCCCTGTTAAATGGGAAGGCTTTGAGCACTATTCTTCCAAGCACAGCCACAAGCCTCGGCCCAGCCCAAACCACTGCCTAGAGCTGCTCCTGCCACAGGGGTCACCATTAAATCCCAGACACCAAGGGAGGTGACAAACCTCCTGCTGTGGGACTGCCATGTGGCCAGGCTCCCACTAAAGCCTCTCTACCACAGCTGGACAGGGGAGAGAAACTGTAACAAAGGGTTGAGATACGGTCTGAGAGAGATCCCTCACAAAATATCATCACAGGCAAAACAAACTCAAATTAGAGGTAATGAAATCAGAGCGGGATAATGAGAGGTAAAATAAATCTTAAAAACACCTTCCCTTCACCTGTCCCTCCTTCCCAGATCTTCCTCCTCCCTGAGCAGTGCAGGGAGATGGGAATGGTCAGTTTATCACACATTGTTTCAGCCACTGCCCAGGGTGAGGGGTCCCTCCCACAGGAGACAGTTCTCCATGAACTTCTCCAGTGTGAGTCCATCCCATGGGCAATGGTTCTCCACAAATTGCTGCAATGTGGGTCACTCTTCCACGGGGTGCAGTCCTTCAAGAGCAGCCTGCTCCCATTAAGTCCCCCAGGGGATCACAAGTCCTACCAGGAAACCTGCTCCAGCATGGGCTCCTCTCTCCGTGGGTCTGCAGGTCCCTGCCAGGAGCCTGTTCCAGCACGGGCCTCCCACAGGTTCACAGCCTCTTCTCAGGCATCCCCCTGCTCAGGTGTGGGCTCCTCCAGGGGCTGCAGGTGGATCTCTGCGGCCCCGTGGCCCTCCCTGCACTCAGGGGTGCAGCTGGCTCCCCATGGGCTGCACCATGGGCTGCAGAGGAATCCCAGCTTCAGCACCTGGAGCACCTCCTGCCCCTCCTTCTGCCCTGACCTGGGTGTCTGTGGGGCTGTTCCTCTCACATGTTCTCACCCCCTTCTTCTCTGGCTGCAATTACATCTGCAAAATGGCTTTTTTTCCTTCTCCTTAGATCTGTTACCACAGAGGTGTTACCACCATTTCTAATCGGCCTGGCCTTGGCCAGCAGCACATCTGTCTCTGGAGCTGCCAGGAACAGGCTCTGCTGGACATGGAGGAAGCTCCTCACAGAACCCACCCCTGCAGCCCCCCCACTACCAAAACCAGGCCATGAAAACCCAATGCAGCTGTTTTGGGACCAGCCACTTCCAGCCCCTACACCTGCCAGCAGCAGTGGGGTCCCCACAGCCAAGCCCTCCCCAGCAGCCACTGCTGACCCCCCAGCCCCAGGGCAATGAAAGCACTGATGCAAAGTGCTCTCCCAGCCCTCCTTCTGAGAGGTCCTCACTGTCCTGGCCGTGCTCATTAACCACAACACAAACAAGCCCAACCTTTGAGCCTCTCACAGCAACAGCATCTGCCAAACAACCTTACTGCTATAAATGCAGATCACCTCACTGCTATAAATGGCGTTTGTAGGCAGCTTGTTGACACCTGGATACACTCACAGAAGGGCAAATACTTCTTTCTATATCTAAATTCTCTGACTGGGATGCTCATTCTAGATACACTTTATTAAAAAACCACAAACTATGAAAACAGGTGTGTTTGTACACCAGAAATAAAAGCAGATCATTCTTCAAAAAGGTTGAGAGAAAATAAATATTTTCTTTTGTAAAACATTTGCTGCATTTCCAGTGAGACCAAGAGCAACCTTTTCCACACACAGTGGGGCAAGATTTTACAAAGTGTTCACCCAGAACTAATGTCACAGTACCAATTCCCAGGGGCTGCTCATTAAAATATCATAGCACTAACAGAGAGGGCATAAAACACGCATTTTCCTAAATTCTTCAAATGCCAGCAGATGAAGAAATGCCTTGCAGGATCTCACTCAAGAGAAAAGGAGTTACAATGGGAACACAAACAGGACAGGCTTTATTTCATCCTGCTGACCCCATATGACCTTGCATCATCCTGGATCCTTAGCTTGAATTTGGAGCCTGTGCCAGGTCCTGAGCTGGCTGAAGTGGCCATGGCCAAGCTTGCTGCCCATTCAGCAGGGGAAGGGGAACCATTTCCCTGCCTACCTAGCCAAACAATAATTTGTTTTCTAACTTAATAAGATAATTATTTTACCCAGGACCACATGGGAAAAAAAATACCGTCTTCTTTACACGACAAGGAAAGAGCCCTGCACGCACATCCAGTCCTCTGGAATGTTCCCCTGAAAGACCCAGAGGAGCCCAAACACACCTTTACACACCACTGCATCCCTCCAGGAGTTGGCTCTGTTAATTCTGCCAGGTTTAAGAGAGTTTATGCTTGTTTTCTGTGTGTGCTCTCATCTGTCTGTTCTCCAGTGCAGGTTTTGATTAACATTAAAACCAATACTGTGTCACGAGTGAAGTCACAGCTGGATAATTCACGTGGCTCTGGAGAGAAACGTTCTGGAGTTCTTTTCCCCCGTCCCCAGCGATGCAGCCCAGCCTCTCCACAGCATCTGCTTCACACTGCAATGGCCATTTTTCCCTGCTAGTTCATGCTGCCAAACAAATTTCTCCTCTAGGACAGACACTTTTCCAGCCCGAAATGCTACATATGTTCCTAAAGTACCAGCAGAAGCCCTTCAGCGAGCTGTCAGATTGGCCAAAACCTAAGGGTCCCACACCCTCAGCAGGTGTAAATCAGCCTGGAGCCTGGAGTGAAAAAAGCAAGGAAAATCAGGTCACACCAATAAACCCTCACCTTTATTTCAGATCTGGTCTACACAACCTGATGTCTTCAATCTAGCAGAAAATTCAGCCCTTACTATAAATAGGTTATTTCTTTGGGGGGCAGAAGGGGAGACTGTGGCCCAGGGAGGAGTTTCTTTCCCGACTGTGGCTGCGACATTCCCAGCCCAGCAGCCCTGAGCAGCGCTGCTGTAACCTTGGAAGAGCATCCACAGCACCTGCTGCTCCTGATTAACAGCCCTGCCCTCAACTCTTCCATGGCAAACATTTACAACAAGGCAGCTAATTATGGGAGTGCATAAGCTGGAGGTGAATCCTTCTCAGGGGGCAACTCACCTTTCTGCCTCCATGAAGCTCACTAATAGGTTTAGTAGGTTATTATTAAAAAGATTCTCTGTGTGAGGGATTTTCTTTATAATCCACGGTCCCAGGGCACAAAGAAAACACACTTTTCCAATTAGTTAATAACCATTATTTTATTTTTCAAACTGCGTAAGTAGCCACAGGATGATAAAAATCTGCATTAAATGACTCATTTATGCTCACACACCTGCCTCTGCAGAACATCCCACAGCAGAGTGCTACAGAACAAGCACACCAAAATGACATCAAAGAGAACTGTAAGAGTCAGGAGTCCAATTTTGCTCTAATCCAAAACAAAGAAAATTTACAGGTCAAACCTCTAGGTACTGAGAAGGTAAAGTACATTTATATTTATCACCTCCCATTCCTTGTTTGCTCACCAAAAGCTGGGTGTTGCTTGTATCAGTCAAAGAACAAAGTGATACAAATTACAATACTTTATTTTCTCCTAACTGGCAGTACAAAATTTTGTAACTTATTCAAAAGCATTTGTAATGCACACATTTCTTGCACATATCATTACTGCAGATCCACAGACAGCTTTTTGATAGGTCCTGAGAAAAACACCTCAAATTCCTCAAAAACAAAAAGGAAAGTAAGTAAAGCATATGAAAAATTTAAAAGAAAATTGTTAAAACTCGGTTCTTTCTTTTCAGTTTACCAGGCATAATGCACATCAACTCATTAGGCAGAGGTAAGCTTGTTTTCCCATCATCATTAATACATCTTCATAATTCCTTAGCAAATTAAAAGCAATTTAAAAAATCATCTGCTACTTGTATTGGCAAAACAATACAGGAAAGTAGGAAATACTTCAGAAACTGCTTTTCTGGAGAGAAGTGCTTTCATTTTGGACACAGTGAGTGACTGTTGTGTACACACAAAGGCCTAAGAACATTCCTCTCTGAAGCACAAATGCATCTTGGCCATGTTTTACATTTTTCTCAGCAACTTAAGGCCAAACTAACCCAGAAAACCATGAGGTGAAGGGGTTATACAAATCTGAACTGTCAGCATTACAAGAGCAGCCCCTCTGCCTTTTGCCTCTGGAGCAACTCTGCAGCAGGGCACAGGTGTTTTTAAAAATGCCAGGAAGAGTGATTTTCACTGTGCTACTAATTCAAACAAAAATGGAAAATTCAAATATTTTCTGTGCTTAGACCAACGACCCCAGAGGTGCTCAAATGTCACTGAAAGTTTGAAGTGTAGCAGTATCACCCACATTTCAGGCAGACAGCCTGAAGCTCTCAGTGATGGCGTTAAACACACCTTGTGGGCAGGAATGGTCTATTTAATGCTTGATTGAGCTACATATATAAAAACATGGCTTATTCTTTTAAATAATATTTCTTTACCTTTTTTAATTTGCACTTATATCAATATACAAAAACTTCAGAAGTAAGGTGAGGTGGAATGGTGATTTGACTTCAGGATAAGCCTGGGTAGTTATTATAACCCTTTTACTCCTGGACTACACGTCACCAGAGCAGAGAGGACAGGATTAGAAGTCATAAAAACTCTGTGATCCTGGAGTTTGCCCCGATTCTCCTTCCTTCAAAAGAGCCACGTATGGATCACACCAGCTCTTTTCAGGCACTTCAGCTCGTTCCTCCGGCCTGACTCCCAAGAATTCCGGAGGAACTACAGCTTGGTCCCTTAGCAGTTGCATCTCCCGATTCCATGTAATGGTTGCAGAGGTGGGAAAGATGGCAAAGGGCTTTCTGAGCAGGACAGAGAAACTGAGGAACTGTGGGGCTGAGAAGTGGTCCCTGCCCTCCTTTCCCAAACACAGAGATCAGACAGGTCCCATTCCCAAGACCCCACCTCTCCACAACAGCTCTGTTGAAGGCAAAAGGGACAACAGGCACTACCGAGGAGCATTTCTTTGTTGTAGAATAAGGAAAGATAAGGAGTAAACACTAAAAATACACCCCATGCTGGAACAGGGACTCACACCCGCTGCTGAACCCCTGCCAAACCTTTGGAATACTCCCTCACCACACATCTGACCCACTCCCAGTAATTCTTTCTCCAGGACGCAGCCCCAGCTGTGACAAATGCTGTGCTCTCCCAGCCACGCTACGCCTGCACCTTGGGGACGCTGCAAGGTCGCAGCACAGCAAACACAGGGACCACGCTGCAGCCACCACAGCCTGACACAGCTGACACGAGGCTGCAGGGCAGCCTGGCTTTAAGGTGATTTTGTTTCAAAACAAAACTCATTTCCCTCACTCACCTCCTCTGACCCACGCTCCCACACATTCCCAGAGGAGTGTGCCCAGGAATTCTGCTCTGCCACCAGGCACCGGGGTGCATAGCCACGGCCACATTGCCTGCACCACAGCAGCACTGGGGGAAAGCCCCACCGCATCCCTGGAGCGTTTCCAGGCCTCGGGTGTGCTTTTTGGACCAGACACTGGGCTAAGATTTCTGCCTCTCCATCTACTCCAGCCTTGCTCTTCACCTTCCTGCAATTACCTTTTGATGAAGAGTGCAGGGACTCCCTGTTTGCACTCTGTCCTTTGTTTCAGTCTGGGCAAGTCCCTTCTCATGGGAGTGTCCTGAGATGTGTTTCATTCTGGCACCTTTTTTCTGCCATCCCTTCCCTTCCTTCTGCAGCCAGACACCCCCACTCTCACAGCAACCTCACCAGACCTCCCTGTACAGAGTACCATGAACACATGTTCTCCAGATCCACAGTTTGAACTGTGATAGCCACTACACAATATTCCATGACACATTTCGCTTGAGGTCACTCCATGTTTTTTCCAACACAAATCCTGAAAAAGCAAGGAAATGCCAAACGAGTGGGAGCTTTCTAGTAGGTGTTTCACCTACAACAGTCCGTGGGATCAGCATGAAGAATGATGATGAGTGAGCAAGTCAAGTGAGTAACTATTTGGGGAAAGATGGCAAGATAATAATCTTATAAATGGACTGCCAATTAGGTCAAAACAAAATGAACTTTAGAGATTTTCATCGATTATCACTTATTTAATGGCCTGCCAGAGTCAGAGGCCACACAAAGGCAGGTTTTCTGTGGAAGGATGCTGCCTTGGGGAATGGCCTTGGAGTACTCCTGGACAGAGTGGGGCAGCTGCTGTCCTGCTGTCCTCCCGAGACTCTGAGACACGACGGATTGCCAACAACAGCATTCCCCTCGCTGATAAAAATAGGATTTTAAATCTCATCTGGTGGCTTCAAGACAATTATAAACAAAGAAAATGGGTACTTTGATTAAAGTGAAATTAATGGTAATATAAAGTATTAGCAAGTCCGAATAGCTTCTCACGAAGATACATCTGGTGTTATCTGGTAATAATTTTAATATAACAAGCCTGAAGGAGAGCAAACCACTCAGTGGCAAAGCAACCTCTCTGGTCAAACACCACACTTGTAATCCCAGCTTTAGAACACAGCAGCAACAGTTCCAACATTTAAAAAAAATTCACTGACAAATACAGTGAAAACATATTGTGATCCTCATAAAAAACAAAAACAGTGACATTTAAGGTATGTAAAAAAATGAATGAAGCTTCAATATCCTAAGAGAAATGGTTCCATAATTCATACGTAAAAGTTCCTTTATTTTTTACACATCCTGTAATGATAACTCACAAAGAAAATCATGGAGTGGTGAATTCAATAATCATGTTGCATGCAAAATGAAGCAGAGGTTAATCTAGTAAAGTATTCCTCTACATGCAATACAAAGCTGATCCTTTCATAAAGTGATATTTTAAAATATAAACTACCATTACAAGGTTCTGTTATTTGTGATGCAGTATCTGACACAGCTGGCAGGGTGACTTCTCAAGGGTCTCACAAGTCAGAGGACAACACATGCAACACCAAAGGCAGAGTCTTCACTCAGAGCCCTGAGTCTGAGCAGCTCAACTCCACGTTCTCACTTTCTGTAATTTCTACTGACATAACATAAAGATTTTGTACAACAGTGCTGAATGTCCCATTTAATCAAAAACTGAACCTGATGTTATAAATGTTGCTCAAATTGGAAAGTCAAGTGTTCCAAAATTAGAAAATGTTCCTCTTACAACAGCCTTTGATTGCAGACCCTTTCCTCCAAATCCTTGCCTCGTTCAGCAGAGGGACTGGATAGCAATCAGGAATTAAGATGCCAGTTCATGGTTTTTTTAATCATCCCTTCATACTGTACATTTGCCATATTTGCAGCATGCACCATGTTTCAGTCATGAGTTCCTGTTTCCTGTTTATCACTGAGAATGCTGTCCCTAACAAACTTGTCTCAGCCATTCCCTAAATAAAATAATAATAATAAAAAAAAAAGTGTTTTCACAACAAGAATCTGAGCTACAGGAAAATTAATGGAATATTCATCCAATCCTTGCTGCTTTCGGATATAAAGTTGGAATCCCAAGAACCTGATTTTTCCAGGTCTGTTGCTCTTGGGGTGTCAGAGTCCAAAACAGGCACTAATTATTCATTTTCTATACTGTCTTTTAAAGAAAAGCAAGACAGGAAAATGTAAATAGAAACATCATTGACATATCTTTAAGTACATGGTATCAGGAAACTGAAAGGACTCAAACCCTGTACATTTCTCATGTCCTTACAAAGCAATCCACCTCTTTCTCACTCTGTTAAGGTCCTCAAAGATATTCTAATTTATACCTCTCTAACTATACTCTGAGCACCTGTATCCACACATTTAGCTTTGCAAGCTGCTGCTCTTCCTTCAGATCTGAAAGATGCAGAAAGGCTTGTGCATCTAAAGCATGAATTCTGTCAACTCTGAAAGTTGTTCCCAAAAAATCTCCTCCTCTATGAACATTGTCCTTCTTATAACCCTACACCATCCCAGTTGCAGCAGTGCCATGAACAAGGGCAGTTTAAAAAGCTCAAAGATCATCACACAGAAGAAAAGTCTGTGAGATGATCTTTTTTCCTCCATCCTTTTATCCCCATCTGAGGTTTTGCATACGTTTTATGGACAAAAGTATCAGCAGAACATGTACAAACCCTAACCCCTAACAAGCCAAAGGCACAGGGAGGGGTGTACAAACTCACACTTATCCAGATCTGTACAGACGGCAAAGAAAATAATTGTCACACTTGGTCTGTGAATTACAAAACATCAAAGTCTCATTGCAAATGACCCTAGGCTTTGCATCCTTTAAAAAAAAAAAAGCCTTAAAATTGTAAATATGGAGAGCAATATGCTCCACAGCTATTTCCAGTGAAGCTGGTGCTACATGGGAAGGTGTAAACATTTCTGCTGAATTAAGGAAAAGTCAGCTATTGATTGCAAGGGGTTAAAAATAGCTAAGTCAAGTGATTAAAAAATCATTAGTATTTGTATTTTCTTTTGTTCCTGTTGAATGCAACAAATATCTCATTTAGCAGAAATATTCATCGCTAAGAGATTATTTCTTTGCAGAAGAAAGTGAGACAAATGGCGTATTTTTAGGAAAAGCTATTAATTTCCAGAGTGGGTTTTGATGTGCCTCCGAATAGCCATATTTCTGGCTTGCCCTCAGTTAAAGAAATCCGTGCTTTCCTAGAGGAGTCTGACTTGATGTGTGTACCTCATTTCTCATACCAGTCAACCCTAAACCAGGAGGCAAGATTGGCATCCTTCTCTTCAAAAGACTTTCACATGTCCAAGCAATGCTTTCATTTCAATATCACCACAAAGTGTTTGTGAAGTAGTTTGCTTATAATGCAAGCCAAGAGTGTATTTGGAACTGTTAAATTAAATG
Source organism: Coloeus monedula (assembly GCF_965178545.1). Lineage (NCBI taxonomy): Eukaryota > Metazoa > Chordata > Aves > Passeriformes > Corvidae > Coloeus > Coloeus monedula. Next base: position 8,456,148 of record NC_138786.1, on the reverse strand, counting down.
CAGGGCTACCTCTGCTCCGCACACTGAAATCAAGAGAGGAAGGATCAAAGCAGGGTCAAAGCTGCTGTGTTAGGGACTTCCATTAGGTAAAAGTGGCCAGATTTTATCTGTCATAAATCAGTGTAAATCCACTGATGGTCAAAGCATGCCAAGGACAGACCTGTCCACTTCAATATTGTTTCATAATCCCCTGAAGAAGTACATACTCTTCATGGCAGCAAGCGCATCGAGCTCTGTTGTGATTATTTAGCACTTTAATGATGCTGTTACTTGTGATCACCTTGCTTGGAAAGTATTAATTTTAAGAGAGGATTTGTGATTTCTCTTTGGAATTCATTTAAATGCTGAAAAAAGAGCAAAGAGTAAGTCCTGAGTGTAGCACTTGTGCAGCACTGATGACATGGCCAGTGAGGTTGTGGTCCCTTTTCTATTCCTGGGGAAGGAGGCTGTGCCCAGGCAAAGAGAGCTTTCCTGAGCCAGGGCGGGGGGAAAGCAGGTGGGACAGGCAGGCCAGAAGGAGATGGGGAGCACGTAGGTGGTGTGTGCAGGCAGGGAAAGCGTGAGAAAAGAACTGATGTGGTGGGATCAGAAATTATGCATCCACACATTTTATACAAATCATTTCCGAGCACAAGCTGAGGTAACGCTTCATGCAAACACTGTGACAGTAAAGCCCTAAAACCAATCTCACTGGGTGGGCAACAGTGAAGTAAGAAGAAAGGTTTAGACTTAAACTGGCAAGGTGAAAAAGAACTAGAGTGCTCCCTGACACTGGATGATGGATTTATTATTAACTGAAAGGATTGAATGAATGCACCTTAAAAAAGCAGGTGACAGAGCACATGAGAAAGTCAAAAAAACCTCCTTGTCTTTCTCAGAGGCAAGTAGACATTTTCACAAAATGCATAGACATAATACCAAAAAAAATAATAATAAAGCTATTAAAAAATTCATTCGAGAAATACAAGCTAAATCAGAATGTGAAGAGACTCCGATTTTCCTCTCAGGCTGTGAGAAGAAGATTTTCAGGGCAGCAGCTTGGCTTGCATTTTGAGAGTCAGAGCAAGCAGATATTCACCTGTATGTTACCAGCTAAAAGTGCACGTGCTGCAATTACATTCCACTTAAAAAGCTGGTTTTGAAATCACTGGCTTGGAAATTCACTTTCGTGCATCAAAGTCACAGAAGGCTTCAGTACTGCAACAGCCTCTGCACATATAAAACCTTGCCCAGCTGTTATATCAGCTCCTACAAATCTGAGACTCATAAATCAAAACTTTGATACCTTTTCTACAAAATAAAAACAGGCTTTAATTAAGCATGTAGTAGTTAAATCAGAGATCAAAGGTACTTTCATTCTGTATATCCTGTATACTCAGCACCCAAGGGAACAGCGTGAGAGATTCCTGCAAATCTGAAATGGATTTTGGACTCCAGGGCTCATCTTTGGACAATAATTCCTTGTGTGAGCCTCTGGACAGTATTTAATCTCTTCATGTTTTTGTGCCCCACTTGCAGTAGGTGTAAAAAGTGATCATTTGAGAGGCAGTGGTCTCATTCAAATTATTTTAATATTTACAGAAGTTCAATGAAATTCTTAAATACAGGGATGAATAAAGGGGTTGGGCATACATCCTCAGGGCAAACCTTTACCTGAGCAGGTAGAAGAGTGAGGTATTTCAAATCTGAGAGGAGTGGGGGTTTATTAGGAGAGGGATCTGCCAACTAGGCTAACTGCCTGGTGGATTAGAGACCTCACCCACCAGGGCTGTGATAGGGAGACACACCAAACAAGAAAGAGGCAGAAAAAGAAAATCCTTAATCTGTAAAATAATTAGTTTTCAAAGTTACTGTAGAAACACTGATGCGTAAAAATTCAGCAGCACAAAACTCAGATTGTGATCTGTTTATTCCAGAAGGTTTCTATTTACCAGAATGACCCAGATGATCAGTTAGTATAGCAAACACTTCCATGCAGCTCCCTGGAAAACAGCTCATGGTAATGCATAAGGCACAAAGTAAACATATCTTATAGGAAATTCACTCTCATCACACACAGTTTTAGAGCTGCTGCTATAAATCCACTGCAAACAGTCAAAGCTTCTGCCAGCCAAAAAAGGAATCTGCCCAAAGCATCTAAAATTTGAAGGAGGTTATAGGAGGTCTGTCCTGATGGGATTAACAGCCTAGGTCTGTGCTCAGAACATTTCTATCATAAAAAAATGTAAATTTTGTCTTTGAAGTGGTCTTCCTATAATGAACCTCACTGGTTTTTAACCAAAGGGTATAGAAACTGCAGCACACAAAAATCGTAAAAATCAGTTTTTAGTTGAACCCATGATGCTGTGACTGAGGCAACAATATTCCTTGCTCTGGACAAAAGAGAGTAAGAATTTAGTATTGGAAGACACAAAAGGATTCATTTTGCAGCATGCAGGACCTAAGCAGCACTGCAACGATTTATTTTATGGCCTTAAACAAGTAAATATTGAGCAAGTAAAGAAACAAACCCTTTTTAAATTTCATTTCCAAAGCAACTCCTAAATGGCTATTTTGGGAGGGTTGTTGTAATGTAATTGTTACTGAATGAGAGTTGCTACTACCCAGAGATGGAGTCAACATCCCTGTCAAGAAGATGCAGATCTTCGTGTTTGTTTCCCATGGCTAAGGAAATGTTTTTATGGAGTAAGCCACTCTGGGGGAAGAGCTTTGAATTTTCACCCCTTCCAGCAAAAGCCAGCTTTGCAGATGGCAATGAGAAGAAATGAGTCTGGACCCTACCAACCCTAAGATCAGTTGTGCAGCAGGATTCTCCTGTTCAGACAGAGAAGGAACCCTAATTCACCTGTAGTTTCAGCCATTCTGCCACAGCACTAGCAAGACATTATTTCAAAGTGCTAAGTAAGGAAGCAAAGCCAGTGAATCCTAGTCCATGAATTAATGGAAGTTTTATGACACCACTGAGCTGGTTTAGGCTGCCCTTCTACTCATAAGGCCTCCCTGTTGGCAAATATTGCCTGAAAATTACCAACTGTATGTACATCATGGAACAATACCACAGTAATAGGTAGATTAAGTTTGTATTTATCTATTCTATGAAGGAAAAAAAAAATTCTACAGCATTAGAAGGCATTAAAGGCAAAAAGTTGTGCTAACATAGACTTACTGCTTCCCAGGAGCACAGATTAACACCTAGGGCAGCTGGTGAGTGGGAAGTGCCTAATAGGCAACAGGAGTGAGTTGGTAGATGTGTCACTAGAGCTCCATCAGCAGCTGTGTAATGCAAAGATTAGATATTGGTTACATTTTGTCAGTCTTCCCCAAAGGACTTATGGCTCCGTTTCTGTCCCCAGGCTAGCACATAATCACCATCCAGTCAGAAATCTGCATTCTGTGGTGCACTGGCATGTATCCACAGTGGGATGGAGAAGCCTGTTAGTCACACCACAGAAAATGCATCTGTAAGATGAAAGCAAGCTGTGAAAGGGCTCGAGAGTTAGGAGCAATAAATAAAATGCTTGCTCTGTTACCAAACACTGATTCATTCTTCTAAGCTCTCTACATTATCAAAATTACTATTACAGGCAACAAATGCAGAAGCAGCATTAGGTAATACCCTCTCAGACATTATAATAATGCATCTTTCTCATCATGTGTTGGCAGCAGGAGAAGCTCTGGGGTTTTTGTCCAGAGAATCCAGTGAATTTGTCAGGCTATCCAAACAGAAATGTTATCTGCAGCTCCATGTTTTTCTTTACAGCCCAGATCTTACACCAGTTCTGTTGGCTCCCTCTCTATCACATCCAAATTTATTTTGGTTTTTTTTTTCTCCACACACACTACTTTTTTCATGCTGTGGAGTGTTTTCAGGGCTGATTTAGCGGGCTGTGCCTATCCCAATCAGATGTGCTGTTTCCCAATAACTTCTGAGTTAACCTCCAGAAGATGCACTCCTCCTGTCAGTTTGTGATGTACGAGGACAGCAAGTGTTGGAGATGGTTCTTCTGATGGCAAAGGATTTTTAGTAACACTAATTCCCAAATAAAAAGCAGTAGATAGGACACAGCAATATTTTTTTTTGTACCTAGACAAAACTTAGGACTCAGAAAGTGCTGTGAATGCATGCAGCGAGTGTCTCCAATCACTGGGACACGCTGTGCAAGATCACACTGAAAACAAATACATACACGTGTAAAATAAGATACAAAATGAGGCCAAGAAACTTAACAGCTAAACTATTCCATGGTACAACAAGTATTTAAATAGAAGCAATAACCTAAGGGAAAATTATAACACACTCTTATAGTGTGGTTTTGTGGGATTGCTAAACACAATGCAGCTTCATTTTGAAAGTCCAAGTTTTATCCATTTTTCCTGTCCCATTTCCAGCACCGGATTTTTTAGGTTTCACATAAAGCATTTGCAGCACAGAATTTCTTAGGAGCTCCTTGCTCTTCCACAACTACACTATAATTTACGTGCCATATTTTTCCATTTCTCACTCAAATACATCAGATTTCCTTGCAATTTATTTTATTTATAATAAAATCTAAAAACAGTTGACATCAGTGTGTAAATGTATCTACTAATAGGAAGGGGTGTTATGAGTAATATCAAATGGTTAAATTTGTCAGGAAGGAGTATCTGCTACATCCTCTACAAAGCTCTGAGAATAACTGAGACTGAATCAGACTACAGAGTCTATAGGACATTTCACAAAAACAAAGTTGGAAACAATCACCACTTTTCATACCCTGGAGAAGGAAGTTTGATGTTCTGTACTGATTTACTCCCAGAAGATATCAACTCAAATGTAACTTGAGTTAAAAAGATTTTAACTTGGTTTAAAAAGATTTTCCTCCACTAGGGAAAGACAGACAAGTACAGTCAAGGATTTCTCCAGCTCTACATAAACTATAAAGTGATTGTCCCTCATCTCCACACTCACACTGAAGTCAGCAAATACTGTGAAATAATGTGTAAATCACCTGGGGAAAATGTAATTTTGGGCTGCATGAAACAGTTAACAAGTTAGACCAGTCTTTTCAGAGAACATTTTGTTGAGTGCACTGAAAGTTTTGATGCTTCTTCCCACAGCCGTGCCAGTCGAGTTTTCCTGCTGCTCACAGTTCATCTGAGAACACTCTGGTTTGGAACAAGTAAATAACAAGTGACAGGTGTGACTCAGCCAGCTCTAACTAAAACTGAAGCAGCACAGTAACTATTGACAGATTCAGGTGAAAAAATGGGAAGAAATGAGAGTTATGGTGATGGTCTCAGCTTAGGAGTCCAAGGGATATTGACACAGTCAGCAGGCTGACCGGTACAGCCAGGTCTAATTCACAGTGGGGCTGTGGCAGCCGAGGAATGTGTTTACAACAGATAGAGAATGACAAGGCTGTGGCAAGATATGCACACTGTGCCTGGCTGCAGGGTAATCAGTCCTGGCCAGTAATAATGCCATCACCTCTCACTGGCCAACAGCTGAATTTTATTTCTAATGTGAGATTGCAACCTCTCAGACGTACACAATGAAAAACCCTGAGGGATCCTAGGTATTATGTTGCCTTATCCACCACAGAATTATGAGGCCTTTTCAAAATAAGTCTAGCTGGAAAAGTTCTTGGTGCAGCTTGAAAAGGACATCCTGATTAGGCTGCAAGATTGCATGTGATGGTCAACATTATCTCACATTTTCTCTGTCATCTGCTGGAGTTCTTCTGCCCATTGACATAATTTTGCTCCTGCATACCAACTGATTCGATGTTTCAGTTGATTTAAGAATTACAACTGACATATTTTATCTTGTCAAAGAGCATTTGGCTCTTGAAGAAAGTCAAACCGGGAAGCAAGATACCAGAGGGAGGTTACTTCACTGCCCCTGGGGCTGGGAGACCTGCAGGGTGAAAAATCCTTGATACCACTTGACATCCAAAGGACAACAGCGGGACAGAAAGAGATATGGAAGCCAAGAAAAATGACAATGAAAATGCAGACCTTCAATCAGGTCAAGTGTGCTGTATCAGTAAAGACTAGACTTTGATTAAGCAGACCACTTCTGTGTGGAGGAGAGCAACCAGAGCAGGACAGAGTCTGGGGCACTGACAAACCTCATAAACTTGCTGCCACCACTGAAAATACTGGCTTCAGGAAACTGCAGTGCCACAAAATCACTAAATACAGGTGCTTTAGCTGCCAGTAAAATCCATCACATTAGCACTGCATTCTGCATCGTACTTAAAACTGAAACTTTGGAGCCCTTTCAGAGTGGGCTGGAAGGAGCTGTGGGCAGAATCCTGTGAGCAGCATCACAAAATGCCTGAGCTGAGCAGAGCCAATTTGCTGCAAAGCATTTTGCTGCAAGGCAGCAGTAACATCTACCTCCCTCCCCTCTCAGTTTTGCTGATAGTAGTTTTTATGTGCTGCTGGATCACTCTATGTAATGATCCATGCTGAAATCATTAGGAAACAGTTCATTAATGAGTGACACAATAAACTGTGTCTTATTTAACTGTTCCATTGTCAGAGCTTATAAATATAACTTTTCTGAGTTAAGCAGGTCAGCTCATTTCAGACTTAATTTTTCACTACGTTTCTTTCTAATGGTCTTAGCCAAATCACACAGGGATACTTCCAGTGTAAATTAGAAACCCTGTGGAATAATTCCTATATGTGTATGGATGGGGAAAATGAAGCTGCAAGGCCAAATTTTACCTCCATGGAACTGCATAGGATACAAGGTAAGTTGAATTAAACCATTAGGGGGGTGTTGGAGGGATGAATTTGAATGCAAACACTGATTATGTCTGGAGCTGTACTCTAACACTCTGCGTTTCTTTGGTCTAATCACATAAAAAAGCTGAGTCCACAATAACAAAATCAGATATGCCCGGTTTCAGATCTCTGTTCCACTCTAGCAGTTCTAAAAACGCACCTCCAACCTGCTCCATATTCAAAATTCCTACCATGGAACCCTGGGTTTGAAGCTCAGCTCCTGTACTGTTCCCTTTGTCCCACACACGGGGAAGGGGGTGGTGGCAGGGTGGGGTCAAACACTCACAGGGGCAGCACTGATGACAACTCACAGTGCAGCACAAGTACACCACAGCAGCACGACTTAAATTCTCTGCTCTGGTGTAGGGCCTGGACAGTGCCATCTGGGAATGAAGCAAACCATAAACAGACATGTCAAATATCATTTTGGCATTAATTTCACGAACTGCTAAGGAAGGATTTCTGCCTTTGCAGCAATTCTGTGATTTTTAAGTTCCACACATTGTGTCATTTCGTTTTGTGGGTGACCTCCAATTCTGCAAAGGCTTTCAGGTGTGCTGTTATAAATTTAAGTCTGAAATGAGCTGACCTGCTTAATTTAGGATGCCCATAGAGTTTAATGGAACAACTTAGGCCTTCAGTTTTTTCATGCCAAAGGCTCCTGATTTCTCACAGCTACAACAGAGACATCTAAACTCAAACTGTAATTTATAATGCTGTTTATAAAAAATTCTGCACAATCTGGTCACATCTTCAAAGCCTATTTCCCACAGTTTTATCCATTTAATGCAAACCTTGGTTTTTTTATTTGACTCATATCTTCCTGCAGAATCTTCCCCTGCTTTAGGGGAAAAATGTATTAGGTAAACTCAAGTCTTCACAAAATGGTGGACTTGGTTTGCTGCAGAGCAGCACCTGTGGTGGCCGGTGCATCAGCTGGAGAAGGCACAGTGTTCACCTGTGTCACACAGGGGCAAGCTCCTGGCAGGGCAAGGAAAAATGAGTAGGTGGTCCATGTTTCTGAACAATTAGTTCAATTCTTTCTTGCTGACAGAAGCAACCCTCTGTAGAGGACACTATCTTAGACAAAAATTTCTGTTATCAATGTGCTAACTACTTCTACCTCTACCTTCTGCTATCTGCTGTTTTGCTGAGCCCTTTTGGAGGTGTTTCGTCATTATTGCCTTCTTCCAAGCAAGGCAGCGGAAGCCAGGCTGTTGTGGCTGAGATCCTGGTACCACACAGGGTGTTCACAGCTGAGACCACCACTGTTTGCATGACAGAATTTCTCCTTCCTGAAGGGCTTTTGTAAATCATTGCCTCAGCCTCTGTGCAATGCTGCAGCACAGAGCCGTAGTGCTGGGTTGTTATCCATGGCAATAGGATTGAAAAAGGAATGAGTACAGCTCGGTTTTGGTTTGGTGCCTTTTCAAAGAAGTGTTATTATGAAGGCATTGGGGTCTGAAAGTGACCACAGGTCTCTGCAGACCCTATAGAAAAGGCCCTGGAACTTCATTCCCTTGCTGTGGTTCTAGTTGTGTGCCTGTGTGCTAACTGGAAGGGAACACCTGAGGGAAGGTCACACAGAATAGATGAGGTTGGCAGAAACCTCTGTAGATCACCAAATCCAGCATCACCCCCACCAGCAGGGTCAATCAGAGCAGGTGGCTCATGGCCATGTCCACTCAGGCTCCAAACATCTCCAAGTGTGGTGACTCCACAGCTTCCATGGGCAAAGCTGGAGCATTTGATCACCCTCACAGCAGAAGAGGTTTTTCTGCCAATGAGAATGACACAATGAGTAAGCTGAGGTTATAAACTACTTTTTTTTATGGTGAAATACTATGAAATTCAACAAAGAATGATCTCTTTTTTATGGAAGTCTTGAATGACCCTACAGGAATTCACAGAGTGCTCTCTACTGCTGTAGAGATTTTTAAAGGAAGTTTCATTTCTATAAAACCCACCAATTACACCCATCTAAAATTCTACAGGCCTATTTTCTTGGGGTTCATTATCCCAGAAATCCAGGCCAAGAGTGGTGTTCACCTACCATCACTCCACAACTCAGACTAGCTGGGGTAGGGACTGCACAGCACGTTCTGCAGTGGGGCAGATGCCTCTATCAGCCTCAGTGCTACCCCTGCAAGCCATGATATTCAAGTGATATTCACATTTTTCTTTCAATAATGAACCAAAATGATCTAATTTGAGCATAGCAAACTGCCACTGGAGAATTGTTTGCTATGAGCTAGAAATTTTCAAAATACTCATCAAAGTACCTGCTACTTAACTCTGGCTGCATATCAGTAACATTCAAAAAGGGCTGATGCAAGCTTTTGATGCAACAGGAGGTCCATAGGTGAGGAGCAGCCCAAACGGTGCCAAGCCTAGTAACTCATGCCTCAAAACCACAGAGGAGCACCTTCCAAGCAGGGAAGGACAATGTTTCTGTTCCTCTGTTTATTGCACCAGTGGCTGAGTCATCACAGCCTCAACAAATATTCCTTAATTAGACTTGTTCATTTTATCAATACTAAGGAGCTCTGGAGAAATAGCTGTAAATATTTATTGCCATTTCAAGATTGAAGTACTTTTGCCACGCTGCATCCCACCAGGTAACTGCCTTGGCAGCTCCTTTAGAGGGGAATGAACATTTCCCTCTGAAACGAGAGCTAACGCTGTGAAAATCCTCTTAATAAAGCATCATGAACTACAACCCACTGAAGACTTAAAAAGAAGGAAAGGCAAGAAATCCCCCAGTGCTGATGTACTGGACTGGTACATAGGAGTTCAGTTCCCAGATCTCATCTGCAGCTTTGATCGTGGCACTCTCGATGCGACAGGCGGTGCCGTATCAGAGGCAGCCCTGGCAGGGACTCCTGTAGCTGAGGCTGCTGAATTCTTTCCATAATGCCCTATTTTCACTTTTTTCTGTTTTCTAAACTGGAATATTCAAGAGGAGGTTTTATGCAGAGATGATCCTTAAATCAAACCTGGAGATAAAGGGGTGTGGGTTTTCAATAAAACAGATTACAGGGGGTTTTTTTAGAAAAGAAATTTCAGGATGAAATTTGCTATTCTGTCTTCTCAGAAATTACTGCAGCTCTTTCTTTGAGAAATACAAGCATACAAATTCTTCTGAGCAGGAGCGTGAAATGCAGAAATGTGTCATTTACTGTCCCTATGATTATCCAGCCAAATCTACTCATTACAAGCCTCTGAAAAATGACAATTCACTCATTCTAAAGACCTGTTAGAATTTGGCAGCATTGTCAAAACTCCCTCTTCTCAACACATATTCTAAATCGGGCCTTGGATTTCTCAAACTAGACACTCAGAAAAAGGGTAAACTCAAATTTGATTTGAAACATTTTGCATTAACATCATGAACAAACCCTCTTGTGCTCACTCTTTGCATTCAAAAGCACTGAGCCCATGGCAGCTGCCTTGTCCCAAGAGACCTTTCCCTTTCTGCATTTGTTCTCCACAGCAAAAATCATCTTCCAAATCCTACAGCTGAGCCAGTGCTCTCACTGATAACAGCCCTTGCTTCACAGCCCTGGTTCATTCCTAATTCTTGATCCGTTATTTACTGAAATAGATAAAAACTTTCAAGGGCTTAAAAAATAAGTGAGAAAAGAGACTATGAAATGAAAGACTATTCTGTAAGTATTCAAAAGCAACCTTACTCTGTTTCCAGACTTCTGCACCCTCCTTGCAGCATCATTGCTGTGTCAGTACATTTACTCTGGCTATACACTAATAAAAACCAACAGCAACAACAGCTTCCCCTCACCACCAAATGGTTCCCAGGTCTGAGTGCTGCTCATTAAGTGAAGATTCTTTCCAAGTATATGACCATAAAGGGGCAGGTCATTAAAAGATTTTACTCCACAATCTGAAATGCTGTCTGGTAATACTGCCCAAGCAAGAAAAAAGATGACTTATCCAAGCAACTCTTAAAAATTCCTTACCTTGGCTATAACTAGTGAGGTTGAGTGGAAGCTGTAAATTTTACTGGTTACACTTGCAACTCGAAATCCAGTCACCTCATCCCTTAATTATCAACATATATAGCTCAATAACAGTTCACTTACTTAATTGCTATAACAGGGAATTCTGCTAAATCTGTAAAGATAATAGTAAATCACGATGCACCATTGGAGTGCTAGGACCAAATTGGAGTGCTGTCAACAGCAGTTCAACAAAAACAGTCACATGGAGCCTTCTCCTACTCTGATCAGCAATATTTAGCCATTTTCAATAAAATAATATCAAATTAATTCTTCTTGCAAGGCAGAAACTTCCCATAATGAGCACACTTTAGCTGGAGAGAAGTTGCATGGAAGATGCTTCAGGTGCCTCATTCCACATTCTCCCTCCACTCACTGAGCTCCTTTAAAAGCAAAATGAGCTGAGAGGTTCAAAGAAGAGAGTACAAAAACAGATATCCTGTGTTATGACAAAAAATTACCAGGTGCATATCAATGCCAGACCTCCTGATGCCACAAACCATCAATAACAGGAGCACTGCCAGTGCACACCTTGAGGCACTAGTGTCATACTGCTCATAAATGGCATTAATAACACAGTGAGTGCACTGCAGGTGAGGCAAACCAACACTGCCATGAAATCACTACATTCATTTAGAAATGAGCTCATTAAATACGCAAAAAAATAATTATTAGCCCTATGCTACATATGATTTTCCATTTTGATATGAATATGAGTTTATTACACTGCATTTTCAGTCCAAATATCTGCCATAGCAATTTGATATAATTGTTTTTTTCTGTTAATTTCATTAAATTACTTCCAATGCTCTAGGTAATAAAATGCTGACTCCATTTCACTGCTGACTGACAGACTCTGCTCAGTGTACCTTGTTCACTATCAAGATTTAAGCTGTGTTCATAGAGTTTGAACACTCTGCAAGCCCTAACCCAGCAGACTTGGGGATGTTTCCTGAGGATAAGTAGCAGCCTACCTTAATGTCACATTTTACAATAACCACGTAGAATTCAGTAGTTTCCCAAGAATTAGAAATGCGAGAAAAGAAGGTAATGGAAGAAGGTTTATGGAGGAGGTTTGATTGAAAAATATTACCTTGGCATAACAGAAGGCACCTTTGGAGACCCTCACTGTACTCTCTTTCCTTTATGTTTGCAAAATGATAATTGGAAAACAACCCTGAGCCACTGAGTTTAGTACCCATTATCCCAATCACGTAATGCAATGTCAACATTTACGGAAAGGATTAATTTAAAAATGCCCCATGTAGCTCCCCTAAAGTAAATTGGCTGTACTTTCAGCTAGGAAAAGTGGCAGACAAACATTTTCTCACTTGCAAATGCTTTCATCAGCAAAGAATGCATGTCTGGGGCAGGGGAGCAGAATCCAGTTTTGTGGTGCCAGAAGATGTTCACATTTCGTTCCTAAACACCTGATCTTGGAACTATGTTGCCTGTATGGGATAAAACACCCATAGAGTAACTTGGGAAGTTGAAGAGAAGAGGAAAACTACTCCAGATTAAGCTGAAAGCAGCACAGAAGGCTTTGCCCATCAACAGTGGACTGAACAGGACATAGAAGCATTATGAGCTGTTGGGGAAAGGTGACCTTCGAGCCTGGTGTTTGTAGAGCAGTTAGCAGTAAGAAGCCCAGGTTTAGAGAGATATGTAATAAATAAATACAAATAAATGAAAAGAGACAGTAGTGAGTCTCTATTCACTACCATGATCACTTCTGTGAATGGTAATTCAGGATTTCAAAAAACTCCCTTCACTCATCTTTTTCAGGCTACAGAATTTTAATTAGCTCCTTCCTCATGAAGCAAGGCCAAGGATGGCAGTAATGGAGACGTCCATTAAGCTGGCCAGACAGGATAAACAGAAATGTTCATCCATCTGCTCTAACAAACATGTCACCCTTGCCATGTCCCTGTCACATTGATGCCATTGCTGAGCACCAAGGAGAGCGGTGATAGGAGGCACAGGGAACCACCCTGTAAATGTGCACATCCCTTCTGTGGCAATGCACAGGTCAAAGCACATGTGCCAAGTGTGTGTGGCACCTCTGGTGTGAAACAATGCTGCATCTGCAGCGCTGCTGCTTATTCCATAAGCTGCTGCTTATTCCACCAGCTCTGGATGTGTCTGTGTGTGTAATGTGTGCTGCAGGGAGCAGAGGCTGGAAGGCTTTCCCAATTCTTCCCAGTTTTCATGACAATTTTGTGAAAGGGCACTCTGGTGTGATTATTTCCCGTATTCTGCCCAGCTCTCACTGACGCAGTTGTGCGTGGAGGAGCTAAAAGGTACTTTGGAAGGACGACAAAGTCTGCAAAGGTAAAGAAGCAGTATGAGGTCAAATATCCTGAGAACATGAAGAAATCCTACAGAGTGTTCAATTTAATATCCCAGCTCGGTATCTGCAGAGGTGTAACGCTTGTGGCATCCCCTGGCTGAGCTAGGCAGACAGCCTTGCTCCTCACTGCAGGTGGAAGGCAGACGTGCACCCACACAGAGTGAGGAGGAGACACTGCTCTGCTGCAGAGCCCTCCCCAGCTACACCAACCTGTGTGAAGCACTGTGGGTGGCTCTCAAGTCAAATGCAAATCAGGAGTGAATACAAATTTGAGGAAATAAATATAGGGAAAGAGCTAGTTTCCATTTCTTTCATATATTCTGAAATTGCAGCGATTGTTAATTCATTAACATAAATCATGGAGCTGGGCACCATATCAGAGCAAATAGTCATGAAAACAGCAACTCTAAAGATAGCACCTATAAACAGATAAACAGATGCTGGCCTTACAGAAATATGGGGGGAAAAGTAGGGATTCAGAAAAGCATGTACATTTACATACAAGCAATACATTTGTATACAAATACATGCACTTACTTAATATGCCAGTCTAGCACAGCTACCAAAACATTCATAGCCATATAAAAGAGCATGAAATACATACGAACACATGCATGGGGCAAATATTCTTTCACCTTTAAAAGGGCATTTGTGCCTCTTGAGAGCCAGGGTCAGAGTCAGAAGTAAGCAGCAGTCTTTGCTCACAGGCGGCAATGAATAGCCCAAGCACATTGTATCAACTCTGCTTAACTACTGCAAAATTAATGCTGGTGCGTGCCAGCTATTTTTAATTCTTCAGTATTAGCAACACGAAGGGCTGGTGCTTTGTACTTAACACTAAAGATGAGTAAAGAGACTTGGAGCTGAGCGAAAGCTGCTGAATGAGTGACCTGCAATACGAAACCTTGCAAACACACCAGAGAAGGCAGTGCCTGCACGGATGACAAAACAAACATGAGACTAATACAGAGCTTAGAACAATTCATCACAAGTGCCTCAGGGGCAGATTTACAAATGAGGCATGTAAGTGCCTCGTAAGACTTGCAGGAGCTGCCAGCTAACACCTACTCACTTGAGAAGCCACCAGCCCCTTGAAGAGGCAGCGCAATTTCTGTGCCTAAATTCTTCCAGTGATCTTGCAGGCTCCCATCTGCAACTGTAGGCACCTAAACGCCTCTAACTCTCACCAGCCAGCACTCTGGTACTACTGACTCACTGAAAATTACTGAGTCCTGCTGCCTGAGCCACCTATGGCACTTAAAACTGAGCCTCTAGAAACCCCCGGCTACTTACCTTTTTTTTTTTCCATTGACAAAAGGGCAAAAATTACAAGAAATAAGATACTGTAAAACCTCAGCTTGTGGCCCGTGAAAGCCTTGATGTAAACCTTAGTTGTAATATTACACCCAGTAATGAGTAGTAGTACTCCAATAGCTAAAACACCGAATATCAGGACACAGGGAGGAACCGTACAGGTTGCTGCACGAGGTTGTCACATCAAGAGAATTACAGGCACAGTTCAGCAAACTCAAAATAGGGATGACTTCTTACTGGGATCCTCCCTTTTCAGTCCTGTAACCATGGGAGCACCTTCACAAGCCCTGACCCAGCTACCAAGGAGTGAAGAGCAGGTTTTAGTTTCATTCCAGGAGGCAGCAACTGGGATGAGCAGGGAGAGAGAAGCTTCCAAGAGCCCAACTTGCTATTTACTTCTAAGCATTTTCTCAAAGCTCCAACTGGAACATATTGCTATTTTTGCACCAAAGTTTATGTTAATTTCATCTTGTTTTACCATAAAAGCTTAAATCACACTTTGTGATAATGTAAATCACTGATCTGAAAACTTCCCACTGCAGTGTGTCCTCTTTTATTTCTCTCTCCAAAGAAATGGCTGAGCACCAGTGATTTGCATCACCCCTTCATGGGATTACCCATAAACTTGATACCAGTTAGTTAACAATTTCTGAATAAACTCTCAGAGGAGAAAAAAAAAGTCAAAAACTTACTCTGAGAAAGTTGTTGAGTGTTTGGCACTTGATATCTTAAATGCAAGATGTCTTGGAAAACAAAATGTATTTTGTATTTTTGAAATGTGCACTGAGGGAGTTTGGGGTGGTTGTTTGCTTTTTTGGGGTTTTTCGACAATTGCACTGTGGAAAACTGCTGAAAAGTTTAAATTACTGCCACAGTGATAAATACAGGACCCAGAGCTGCAAGTGAGCCCTCAGCAGGATAACGCACATGGAATAAAAGAGGACTATTGCATGTGTTCTTGTGTTTGTGTAAACAAGACCAAGTGCTGACAGGATTTTTGTTTCAAACACGAAAAGCCTGGAGAAATAGGTCAGACCTTTTAAGAGATAATTTGTACATCTTGGTACTGTGTGTTGGAGGAACGAAACAACAACTGTGCTAGTAATGTCCTTCCAGCTGCACTTATGGTTGGTTCCTCGGAAGTGGGGACAGATGCTTGTCATCACTCTCTGCCCCTGCACCCAGAAGTGGCTCCTGGCTCCCTACCCAGCATCATGGCCAAATTCAGGTTTGCTTGCCAGGGTCAGGGCAAGGGCCGGTACCCCTCTGCCACAATAAAGCAGGAACAGCTGGGGAAGTTATCCCTGGCACAGGAATCCAGCTCCCCCCACACCCTCGGAGGTCCCTCTTCCTGCCTGTCTCTCTCCATGCCAGCACTGCCACACTGCACCCCAGAACTCCCAGCTCGTCCCCCATGTTCAGGCTCCGTCTGCCACCTGAGACAGCTGCTCCATCACACACTTTGCTGGTTGGGAGCATCAGGAAATGGCAGATAACAGCATGGCATTTGTTATCAGCTCCCTTCCATCTCTACAGGCACGGAATTTTATGAAAGCAGGAAGAACCTGAGACAGCAGACAACTCTATCTCTGACAAACCTGATGGAAACTGGCCAAGGGATTAAAAAGTTACTGACTAAGGTTGTGCTTTGTCAGTCTTCCAAATGGACTGAGAAGAGAAAGGTAAAACCCATGGCTTTAGTTTTGTTTCCCTAGGAAAGCAACCGAAATATTTCAAAGATGTTACCTGGTGTTTCCTGCGCTATCAAATTGTATCAAAAATCGATGCATTTGCAAAACCCCAGAGAAGTCAGCATCGTTTTTGTAAAAGATTTCTGCCAGCACCATCACGCAGGGAGCTGCCTGAGGGAAGAGAACCGTGTATCCCAGGGCTCCAGGCAGCCTCTGCACTACATCCCCGGTGGTTTGGGCATTCCAAGCTTCAGGGTCAGCGCTCCCACCCTTTCCATGGGTTCTGTGCCAACAACTAAGCAGCAGAATCCAAATGTGACTCAAGAACAAAATGCTACATTTGTTTTGATCACATTAAAGTCAGAAGGAGCTATTAAAAGGAGTTGTAGCAGATGACTGGGTCCTGAAGAACCACAGGCAATAAATTCACATGGCAGTTTTGTTTCATAACTTAAGTCCTACTTATTCTTTCTTTGTCTATTCTAATTACTCCCTGATATGGAATTAATGCAGAAACCAAATTAAATGCTCGGGATAGTGTATGAATCAGCTGGCCCGAAAGAAACAACTATTAAAAACAATTAGATAAAAACATCAATTTAGAAATGCACAATGTGTTTCTGCCTGAGTCAAAGTACAAACACAAAGACAAAATGGAGACCTGTGATGCCAGGAAAGGAGCAGCCTCTCTGGGTGTTAGGGAGGTGTTTGATATCACCATGCTGGTGGCAGGTTGGTGGCCTGCTGCCTTCAGAGAGCATCAGGGCTGGCAGGTGGCACTGAGAAATACATTCAGATCTATAGGGCTTCTTTTCTGCAAAACCTCCCAAAAAAGTGCTGTCACACTGGGATGGCAAACACTGTAAACTTGGAGCAGGGATATAACACTGGGACCACGCAGATTGTCTGATCTGAATCAACCCAAGTTAACATAAAGTGAAGATGAAAATTTGATGTTTTATGCTGAGATTAACTCAGCAAAAGCAGTCACAGGTTAGGTAATACCTCACAGTAAAATGGATTGGCACCCTCTCTCTCCCCTCTGGATTTACAAAGAGAGAAACCACCCCATGATCACTGTTTCCCAAGAAATACATAAAGAAATGGGGTTTAACACAGCAAGATCTGTGAGTGTATTACTGACTCTGCATTGGTGATGCTCCTGCAATCCATGACATTTTGGAAGCAAAATGTGCAATAGCGTGGATTGTACAAGCCTGAGTTCATGGAATGTAAATACTGCTGTCAACGTGGCGAGCACAGATGCTCGTTAAAGTACATTAATTCTCTAGAGCTGATGGCATGAATAAGTGTACATAATGTCATCTCTGAGTGTCTCTGCCAGCAGGAGCTGTGCAGCAAGGCCCAGACAGACAGAGGAGTTTAACTAAAGCCTTTCAGACACTTGCACACGCCAGTAAAGACCAGACGTGTCTGACATGTGCCCACACCGTACTTGAGGAACAGTGGGCTTGGAGTCAATGCAGGAGCTATCTGCTATGCAGAAGCCCCATAAAACCAAGGGCACAGCACATGCAGCATAATTTCCAACATGGAAACCTCATAGAAGAGTTGAAAAACTCCAGGTGAACCAACAGATCCCTGCAGCACAGCCACTGCCTGTGTCTGGGCTGCAGAGCAGCTCTGGGCACTGCCTGTGGGACCTGTGGCCCCTGAGCCCCTCAGTGGGGACAAGCTCAGTGTTGTGGGATGTGAACCCTCTATTTGCTCGAGGAGATGAAGAAGTTCCCCCAGTTTCCCAGCTGAGAGAATTCAAAACAGGAATACAAACTCCTTGCAAGTGCTGGAGCATCCACAGGAGACATTTCCTTAAGTGACTTCACCATCTCTCTTCTTGGATACTACATGTTTTCTCTAGCAAAGATAGCTTACCCAGTGAGCCTAAAAATACTCCTAAGAACAATTTTTAGCACACAATGGGATATGTACAGGTTGGCAAGTATTTAAAAATAATCCCTATCACACCCCATTGACAAAAATACACACCAGATACCTCATCTAAATGCTACTCTGTCAACACTGTCAGTACACATTTTAAGAATAAAAAATGAATTCTTGCATAAAACTCCATTTATTGTAAGTTTTCCAAATCATATTGTCACCTCAGCTGTAAGAATCCACTTGTATTAAATAGAAAGCCTCTCTTTGCTCTAAACTGAGCTTATATTCCCCTTTTAGACAAGAAAATTATCAAAGGTGCAGTGTTAATAGTCATAAAAAGTAGTTTCCCTGTGGCATCAGCTAAGATGGCAACCATTCAGTTGTTTACAAAAATAAATGCCAATATTGTCACCTGGAAAAGTACTGATATAGCAAAAGAATTCTAAGTGTTACTCTGATGGGGCTAAGTCTTACTTCATACAGAAATAGAGTAATAAAAGACATAACTTTTCATTAGGTAATTGCTATCATTTTTTTATAACTTGTCACACATCTAAATAGTATTGAAGAGAAACAATGACCTTGTTCTGATATTAAAAAACTGTAAAAGAGGAAGGTGCTCTGTAACTAATAAATGTTTGCAGAAGCACACATTGAGTGCTTAAGAGGCAAACC